>NC_136067.1:529938865-532438865 GCF_964261635.1 Lissotriton helveticus
TTAAATCATAAATTACCTTGTTTAGTTTCCTAATTCTATTGATTATCAAAATAAATAACTTTCGCTTAATTTCAAAAGCCTGATCAATAATTTTCTCAACTTTTTGTTTTCTCTTATAAAAAACCACTTTCTGTTGACCTTTCTTAATATTTTTTAACAAATTACCAATTATCCTGTTGCGGAACATTCGTCTACGAATGTCCCTAAACTGATTTTTCCTTCTACTACCATGCACAGAGTTATCTCCTGCTCTACCAGTAACATTTTTGTTTGGCCTTTCCTTTCCGTTTAAATTGCCTCTCTTCTTCTGGACTAAAACTTGTTCTGTAGGTATACTTTTGTTTCTACAAATGTTTCTAAGGAATGATTTTGTTCTCTTACCCGGAGCTTTCTTGGTGACTTGACGAGATTGTATTGTAGAGGACTTTTGTGAACATTTATTAATCTGCTGTCTTTGACGTTTTGTAACCTTTCGGATTCTATCCTTAGACGGCATTGTCTAATTTCGAAATAATCTTCAGTTGAATCTGTAGTAAAATATAATAAAAAATGTTATTAACCACTATTACCAAACAGTAAATCAATAACAGTAGTCAAAAAATGAACATACTAGTTATAAATTCTACATACAATATTTTTTAGTGCATCATGAAAATTAAAACTCACAAATAGTTGCAAAGAAATGGAATGCTTCTACATTTGACCTGTGATCTTTTATATGTGAATCTGAACTAATTTTATTAGTATATTTTACTATTTCATTAAAGACACTTCACACAATTTGTTTTTGAAGTTGTATTTAATTTTTAATAAAACGGTTTACATGGTTACTTTTCATTTCGAGTAACTTAAATTTATTTTTAAAAGTCTTTATAGGTTAATAGGCTCGAGCAGGTCAGATGCCCACCCTATGTCATACAATTCTGACAAATCAGCATCCTCATCAACTACTTCTTCATCCACAGGATATAAATCATCCAAGGGATCTACTTCCACTGACGTTTCAATGACAAGTTCAATGATAAGATCGAGATCAACAGATTGCTCATTATCACTCATGCTTGATGTTGTCGTTATCTTTAAAGAAAGAGAACAACAATGAGATGTTGCAGAGTAAGAGACAAATATCAGACACTATAATAGTAAAATTGTTTACCAAGAGTAACATTTTGCAGATATTATTTAACCATGTCCAGCGATGCTGAGGAGATGAGGCCTATGTCCAAGTTTTCAGTGAACAAGACTCATCTCTTCTTAACCTTAGATAACCTCACAAACACTGTTTCCCTGCCAATACTTAAATTTAAAGGGGCAGATTTATGTTAAATGGCACATCCCCAGGGATGCACCAGTTAACGTGCGCCACTGCTCTGCCACCCATGATGTACCGCATTTACAATGCAGAGCACCATTCAGCAAAAACAGCACAGATGCATCACACATCTGTTCCTCAAAAACGGCGCATTGCAGGAATCACGTCATAAACGCGACATATCTACTGCAATTCACAGGGGCAAGCCACACATTGCATGGTGCATCTCTCCTTATGCCTGTTTCAAACATGCGTAAAGATTTGATTCAGCAATGCCATAAAGTTGACTCAGTGAAATCTTCTTAATTTTACTGTGTTAGTTTTACAGGGCTTTCATGCAAATGACTGCCCACCCTGCAACAAAACGCCCACATGAAACCTAACGCACGTTTCATGTGGGGCAGGACTTTACAGCATGACACATCTTCCTTGATGCTTCAAGTTATAAATATGTCACAACATAGCGCATCTTTTGCTCCGCCGCTGCGTCACAAAAGTTTGAGGTGAGGCCTACTCAGGGTTGCTGATGAAATTTAGGCTTGTTGAAGAATATAGAGGAGATAATACATGTGCAGGCCTACCAATGAAGTGAGGCCTATCTTGCAACATGGTACATCTTGTAAATCACTGCTGCATTATAAAAGTGACAGAACAGCAGCACAAAAGAGGCGCACGGCTATCATAAATCTGCACCTAACACTTTAAATGATTGATTCAAGATAACGATAAGGTGTGTACTATCTACAGGTTTGTTTGAGGTGAGGCCTACTCAGGGTTGCACATGAAATTTAGCCTCAGTTTAATACTTCTCAGTTCAATATTTATTTGAAGAAGCAGACACCAATATGACCTTCTAAAAAATGTGATTTTCTGGTCTAAATTTGAATACACAACACAGGTCCTATGTAGAAGCACACCCTATCAGTACTTAAATTAGCCAAGCACACATGGGGGCGTATTTACAACGACCTTGCACCACGAGGAAATGTCTAAAATTAAAATGGGAAAAATAACATCAAAGGGACTCAAAGACCTTGTAAATATGCCCCAAGCAACCTATGAAACTCTAGCAGTACATATCAAGAAACCTAATTGATTTTAAAAAACGTTTTTAAATCTATCATGTAAAACAATTATATACCTCCATTCATGGGGAACTGACTTAAAATGCCCTAACACACATGAAAGCGTTTTTTTTAGGCCCTTGAACCTTTTTTTCCATCACTTTTAACATAGCTATGTAACTCAAACAATCAAAATCTAAATTTGCCAAGCACACATGGGGGCGTATTTACAAGGACCTTGCACCACCGGGAAATGTCTTAAATTAAAATGGGAAAAATAACATCAAAGGGACTCGAGGGCCCGATGTAGGTAGAACTTATTTACCGATTTTTAATTACCGAATTTTACCGATTCGGTAATTAAGAATCGCTAAATAAGAAGGGGGGGTATGTAGGAACATCCAGATGTTCCATTTACCGAATCGATAAATATCTGTATTTACCAATTCGGTAAATACCGACCGGAAATGCTCCATTCATTCCTTTGGGCTTTGAAGCCTTATGGTCTTAAGTCATATGACACAGGTGTGCATGCACACATATACATGCACACCTGAATCGGTATTTTAACATCAAATTCAATTTGATGCTAAAATACCGAATCGATAAGGCTTGTGGGACTCAGAAGAGTCCCACCTACATACAAAATGTACCTAATCGGTAGAAATACCGATTCGGTATTTTACAAAATCGGTAAATTTACCAATCGGTAAATAAACCGATTCTGTGACATATGTGTCCCTAGAGACCCCCTCCTTGATGGAATGGAACCTGCACCCCCCCAACCCCCCCACCCCTAGCGCCTTGAGACCCTTACGGGTGAGTAGTCGCTCTTTAACAAACTCCTGATTGATTGATTGACATACCAAAGCTCAAATACCGGTCGGTAATGGCCGAAAATACCGATTTTCGACCGTTACCGACCGACCTACATCGGGCCCTCAATTGCTTGTTAATATATCCCAAGCAACCTATGAAACTCTAGCAGTACATATTAACAAACCTAATTAATTTCAAAAAACGTTTTTAAACCCATCATGTAAAACAATTATTCAACCATATTCATGGAAAGTGACTTAAAATGCCCTAAGACACATGAAAGCGTTTTTTTAAGGCCCTTGCAACATTTTTACGTCACTTTTAACATGGCTATGTAACTCAAAGAATCAAAATCTATTTGTAAAACACTAGACACAAAGCAACATTTTAAATACACAACTTTCTTCTGAATTTTCTCCCTAAAGCATACTATTCTCTATTTAAATTAAATGAATCTTTTCTCACCTTAGCAAATACTTTTTGAGTTTGAAAACAGTCTCAGACACACACCAATTTGTCTTCAGAAGAGCAAAGGGTATGCACTCCAGAGATTGCAACCAACAATGGCACACAAATGCTGTAATTCATCACACATATCTCTAATGTCACCCAATCAAAACTCTTCCCTCACTTTTTTTCAAATCAACACCCTTCCCCCCTGCCCTTTCTGCCTTTTTTCCATAGCAACCACCTCCTGAAAGACCTGTCATGTTTACAAGTTCACACAACAATGTTTCAATTGAACTCTGAACTCTCAGTACACCTGCGTATCCAGTGCAATCTTTCATAAAATGATTTTTTCTTGACCATTCAAATTACATCTTTCAAACAACTCATCCATGCACCCTAACTTTCTGTTTTCAGCAATCAAAATCCACCAATCACTGCTACTGAATCATTAGCACAGAAACTCCACAGTTTTTTTCATTACAAACTCCTACTGTCTGAACTGCCATTTCATTCCCACACTTCATCTGACTGCAGCAGAACCTCCTCTCACCATGTTTTCTGTCTGGATTGTTGGACATATTTACATCCACTGGGCTCAAAAGTATGCTGATAACAGAAATTTACCTAACCTCAATTTACAAAACGTGGAAATCAAGTGGATTGGCCACAGAGGATTAAGATGTCACCAATTGATACCATTGGTGAGAACCTTTTTGCATTTGCCAAAACCTAACCTGTTAATTGTGCACTGTGGAGGAAATGACTTGGGCACTTTGACTGGGGTAGGTCTGGAAATGCTTTTAAAGGACACCTTTGAGCAATTTATGGCACTTTTTCCTCAAACTGCCTTGGTATATTCAAATATATGCCAAAGACAGAAATGGAAGTGGTCCAACCAATTTTGTCCACAAATTGAGAAATCGAGGAAGCATGTAAATAGGTCTGTTTCAGCTTACATTAGAGACCATGGAATGGGCTGCATCTACAACAATAACTTGCGTTACTACATGCAAGATATCTACAGAGGAGATGGAGTTCACTTCTCAGATGAGGGGAACAGAGTTTTCATCCTGAATTTAAGACTATATATTGGTACGTACTTATAAGTACCTAAATGTACCACAGACCCAAAAGCTCTTCTCAGAGCTACCCTAACTATGATCACTATAAACAAATTTTAAATGTAACTTTTTTTCAGTAATTTTCACAATTTACGCTTTCCGGAGCGCTACCCGATACGCGCACCGGACGCAAACCGTGCGAAAATTTGAAAAAAAATGTTTTTTTCCGCACATATGGGCCTCCTCACCCACCCTCAGAAAACCTAGGGGGTCAGGATATGTCTACCATGCCCCCTTCTACCCATTCTGAACATTATTTGCCCTCCATCTTGTATCTCAATTCTACCGAAACACAAAATGGAGGACTCCCGTAACACTGCCGGTTCGTGGGAAAGTAATTTACAGAAAAACCACTGGAGACACTTTCACCAAATATAGATTAGCTCATACTACATACCAATCCCTACCATTTTGACAAATTTGGTTGGAATTCCATTTAACCATTTAACCTGCAGACCTCTTTAAATTCCCTGAGGTAAATTACTTCACAAAACACATCTGAAGTGTTGGAATTGACAAACCAATTAAAATGTTACTTTCATTTTTTATTTTTTTTACCTGACATTTGAATGGTTATGTACCTGAATATATATAAAGAAAGAGAAACACAGCCATTTTGACTACTACTTCCTGAAGTACATTTCAATAGCATTTTTAACCTCTCTGTAAAGTAAGTTGATAATTTGTAAGGAGCACTTTAAGTTAATTTGTAAAAACGTTTTTTGATAATTATTTAATGTCCCCCTGCTATAGTTATAGATACAGATAGGCTCCTCTTTTATATTTATAGATTGACCTAGGCTTCTCTGCTATAATGATGAATTTACTTACACTTCTTCACAGGCACTTTTTTATATTTCTACTTCCTGCCTGTTACCATACACTACCCAAAGTTAACTTAACTGTTAAAAAATTAGAATTACTTGTCTGAACTTAAACCCAACAGTGCCCTAACTCTTCTGCTATAGTTATTTTTTATGCTATTTACAGCAAAAAAAATGGAAGGGGAGCACGAAAATATCAATGTTTCCTTCGACATTACATCTGAGGAGATTTTAAATGAAGAATGTTTACATGAAGATTTTATGGATCAGTCTTTGGATGAACAATTTATTGAATGCTTACAAGACATAGAAACATGCATGTTTGAGGAGATTCCAGATGATGTAATGCTGGAAGTTTTATTGAACTATGAAAATTCTGACCAATACATTTTTATTTAATAATTAAAAATAGTTTGAGACATTATTCATTTTTATATCTAATTCATTAAGTACAACCAAAATAAATAAATAAATTTAAAAAAACAACAAAACGAACAATCAATAAACAAAAACAAACAAAAAAAAAAAAACGAACAATCATTAAACATACAATATTTGAAAAGTATCATTCTTTTTTCCTCATAGTACGCTCCCCGGACCGCTTTCCGGTGCGCGTACCGGGCGCACCCCACGCAAAAAAACCTTTAAAGTCTCCACATCAAACCTAGGGGGTCAGGGAGGATCTACTATGCCCCCTTATAGTCATTTCCCCCTTTGTTTTGGCCTCCTCTTGTCTCTCGATCCTACCGAGAGACAAGATGGCGTCCGGAATTATTTATATTATTATTTTTTTTCCCCCGCGGTGCCCTTTTAAAGCCTCCACATCAAACCTAGGGGATCAAGGAGGATCTACTATGCCCCCTTATGGTCATTTCCCCCTTTGTTTTGGCCTCCTCTTGTCTCTCGATCCTACCGAGAGACAAGATGTCGTCCGGAAATTATTATTATATATTTTTTTTTTGCCCCGCGAGGCCCTTTTAAAGCCTCCACATCAAACCTAGGGGGTCAGGGAGGATCTACTATGCCCCCTTATGGTCATTTCCCCCTTTGTTTTGGCCTCCTCTTGTCTCCCGATCCTACCGAGAGACAAGATGGCGGCCGCTCCGGACTGTTTAGAATGTTGACAGACACCGGAGAGCCAATCAGCTTCGCTTCGCGAAGTTCCGTTACGCGTCAAGTACGCGAACTGGAGCGCTATCCGGAGCGCTGTTACAGATATATATATTTTTTTGAACGTTAATTTCTCAAAATCCACTGGAGCACATATATTGAGACCTAGCAAAGGCACATCGGGCTACCAGTCCCTACAATTCTGCCAAGTTTCATGCAAATCCATTTAGCCGTTCGAGCTAAAAGTGAGGTCAACCGCCCTATGGAAATTAACATGGGAAAAATGCGTTTTGGGACCCCCCTTTTTTCTCGGCCCCCCCTTGACGAAACCCCCCCAAATTTTCAGGGGCTGCTCAGAAACAAAATGTTCCATTTTCCTGAAAATGTCAGCCAATTCCGTCCACAAACGCCAAAGTTATTAGACATAGAATTTTCAAAAATCCCATAGAGAAAAAATCCTAACTATATATACCTACTGGCGACCGCCAGTAGGTAATATATATATATATATATATATATTTTTTTTTTTGTTGTCATATATGCCCAAGTGATCAACCTTATTTTGCATCTCATACTCTGTTTTATGTACCCCTTTCTGTAGACTTAAACCATACATAGGTAAGGAGGGATCTTGCGCAAAAATGCCTTTAAAAGTGGTAAAACCTGGTTCTGGGGGTAAGTTTTAGTTTCTCTGTCCCTTATCGCCAGGTATTACCTGGCAGTGACAGATAGGGGTGGGTGTAATTTGTGTAATTTCATGTACTATAATTCTGTGAAATTACCTAGAAATTCCGAGAGATTACATGGAACTATGCTAGAAGAATAATTTTGCATTGAGCACTATTTGATTCATGCAATAATGTCCCTATGTGTCCAAAGTGGGTGTGAGTATGCATTTCTTATTAAGAAATAGCTCTAAATCAAAGAACATGAGTAGCAGTGAGATCATACACGTGCTCTTGCTAAATGTTCTCTTGGGGTCAGATAATTCCGACATTTACTCCTGCCATTTAGCACTATTTTCTTAATGCAAAGGACACCCTCAATTCCAAAATAGACTCAAGGATAAATAGACTCAAGGATACATTCTGATCCCAAAAAATAGGGCTAAATTCAAAATTAAAACAATCGTCAATGCTAACTGAATTTGTAATTTCTGTGCTAATTTTCCCTCCATATTACTCTTAATTGTGTGTTATTGGTAATTTTGCATCACAGTGTAACACAGAATAAATTAAATGACTCTGATTGCTCTGAAATCTATTGACAGAACCAACTGAGTTTCCATCAATGGAGACCTAACATTCTCACTGTTCTGAAATGTGATAGGGGTACCAGAAGTTTGGTGTATAGGTTGCTCCATCATGTCTGAAATAGAGTACCCTATGTGTCAACCTCTAAATCAGGCCAAAGTGTGCAATTTACAAGATAAATTGCATTTATCCACCGTAGGAAACATCTTAAGTTTGCAGTACATTTTTACTTTAATCCACTTTAATCCACTCAGTTTCTAAAAGTAATCTACTGGAGTAAACATAGGGACATATGTAGATTTACTATTCTAATTCCACATCTACTTATCTAAAGGATATATTGGTAGTCAGTATGATGGAGGAAATAAATGTGCAGGTCAAAATTAATACAAAAGCCTGGTTACATATTACACAAAAAAGTCCAATTTGTAAGGGGAAGTTGCACCATTTATTTCCCAGTGGGACAGGTTTAGCTATCTAGTCATGCAGCCCCTAAATCTGTCATTTTAGTATATAGAAAATCAAACAAAACAAGCTGGAACCCAACATTTCTTTGATTACTATATAGCTGAAAAAAAGTGAGGTGAGTAAAGGGAGTGCCTCATGTAAGCAACACCGGGGGAGCTACTGGTAGGTACTCAGCAGCTAGCTCACTAGTGTCTCATTGACACTTTCCAGACATCAAAGGAACGTGACTAAACTCCCTAATTATGTGTAGTTTGAAAAAGTGTGTATCAAAATAAAGTGATACCAAGCCAAAAACGAAAAACTAAAGAGCCCAGTTGTACAAAGGAGGATAAATATGCTTTCCTACAAGTTTAAAATTAAGTTACGGAAACCCATCACCTCTATCTTTCATTTTGATGGAGTCCGTATTCATTTAAAGCAACAGTGTCATGTTTAGACCCATTTAACCTGAACGGCCGACATGTTTCATTGCCAATAGCTTTGTGACAATTTCATCAGGGCACCCCTTGTCCATTCTCCCTCCAGTCAGGTCAGGTCTGACATCCTGACACTGACCCACCAGCCCCTGACCTGTATCGCGCGGCTGGACAAGAGGCTGGGGTGGGCTTCCCCACACTTGGTCCTCCTCTTCCTTGGGGATCTGTACCCTCCCACCTGGAGCGGTACCCCCTTCTTGAACTGCACCAGTTCAGGGGTTCTATCCTGCAACTGGTATTCCAGGTCAGGGGGGAACTCTCCGGACCTGGCCCTCAAATCTAGGCTCCACAGCCTCCAGGTCAGACAACACCTGAACCTGGCTTCCCCACCCTGGGACCAACCCTGTCCACCAGGACAACCAGCTTCAAGGGCCACGGACAACTGTCAGTGATGAGAGCCAGGCCTCCTGTCTGTCAGGCCTCTCTAACCCCTGTGGTGTCAGAAAGTGGGGGGCAGTGGACCCAGGTACCCTCAGGCTGACCAGGGGTCACAGACGAGGCTTTCTTCTCCCTATCCCGCCTTCTGGGTTCCCGCACTCTCCTCCCAGGAGAGGCGCCCTCAGAACACAACTCTCCTACCAGTTCAGGGCCTACCTCCAGCAACTGGTCTCCCAACCTAGGGTTTAACCCCGCAGGGTGCACGGGGGTCAGAGGCGAGGACTCCCTCCCTCTGCACCCCCTTCCAGAGCGCTGCACCCTCCCTACAGGAGGGGTACCCCTGGGAACCATATTGGTTAGGACACAGGTTACAGATGTCCTTCCTTCCAGGTCAGGCAGATCCTGAACCTGGTCTCCCAACCCAGGGACCAATACCTGCTGTTGTGCACTTTCCTAGCATGCCAGGACTTCTGGGGACTCATGTGTCTTGTGACAGTCTGCCTGGCACAGATCTTCCGACCCCTGTCCATCTGGCAGTGCGGGAAGATCCCCAAGGGCAGAAGTGAGGTCACCATGGTCACTAACCTTGGACTCAGCCCTTCTGGCTGGTGCCTGACCCACTGGTTCTCCCACTGGGGGCTCCTTCCCCCTCTCACCCCTCAGTCTGGACTTCTGCACCCTCCCAAATGGAGCGGCACCGCCAGACACCAGAACCACTGGAGCCCTGTTTACAGAGGCTCCAGGTTCTCCTCACACTAGGAGATCCTCCTCAAATGGCCTACTAGCACCTTCTAGGCCCTCAACCGGGTGTTCCCTAAGGAACCCTCCAGGCCCTGAGACTGGGTTTCGGGCACCGTGAGACACCCCGTCCCACACTCACTCCTTCTCCTCTGAGACCGGACATGAGCCCCTACACCCCTTCCGCTACACTGGGACCTAACTGGGCTACACTGAACCTCTTCCACCTCATAGGTCTGGAAGATATCTAAGCCACTCCTTTTGGGATCACTCTCCAATGCCTCCTCAGACTCTCTGGAATTCACCAAGAGGTCTGCCTCCAACTCAAGCTCTCTGGGATCAGAGAACTCACACTCCACTGGATGTTGGCATAGCTTTGGAAAACAGGAACTTAAAATATGCTCTCCAACAAATGAATCACACAGCCCCCCACAGTTGTTAACCAAGCTACCCTTTGCCTCACCCTCCAGTGCCTCACACAAGTATCTCACACCACTCTCCTGAGACTGGCAAGACAGTATCTGACTGTCCCTGTCACACAACCCACACACTTCTGGCTGGTCTTCACACACACACACCAAGGTGTCTACCATGGGGGAACCCCTCTCCCTGTACCTCTCATCTAGAGTCAGTAGAGTGTCCCTCCCACCACTAGGAATATGGTTCCCTGTGCCAGTCCCCCAATCTATTTCAGGAACACTGCACTCCACTGGAACTACATCATAAACCTGAACCCCTTGGTGTATGTCAACCCCCTCCCTCAAGTTAGGCGCCACATCTCTGGGTGTTTGTACCTTTCTCTCAGCACTGGAAACTATAATCTTGCTGCCACCATCTGAGCTGGACTCCACCTCCAACTCAGCAAAGCTCACCTCTTGAGCTACCCATGTTTCTTCTTCAGCTGAGACCCTCATGGCCTCACGCCTCTTGAGCTACAACTCAAGCTTCCTCATTCTTAATTCATGGGCCAAGGTCAATTTAAATTTCTCCAGGGCACGGGCATTTTTGCTCTCCTCCGCCGCCCTTTCTCTGTCCGCTCTTTCTCTTTCTTTTTCCATTTGCTTCAGCTCCATTTCAAGCCTCAACATTTCTAACTTATGATCTCTAGCCCTTTGGCTTTCCTCCAAATCCTCTGGGGAAAAACTTTCAGCTGAATGGCTGCTGCCAGCCCTTGAGGCTGCTCTGGACACAGGCAGATCCTGTGGCCTGAAACCATCCCTTTGTGCATCCTCATCCACTTCTGCACCATCTGTCTCCCCAGCCTCTTTGGTTTCCCACCAGGCCCTTAAGGCCTCCTGTAGCTCCTCCTTCTTGGAGCGGCGCTCCATGGGGCATCCAAAGTTCCTGTAGAACTGCCTGAGTTGACCTACTTTGTAATCACTTAACATTTCAATATCAAACTCCAGTTCTGCAACATCACTTGCTGGTTTACCATTTAGAGACATGATGCTTGGATTCCTTCAGGGTTACGATCAAAAATAGAACAAAAAATAAAAAACTCAACCGTAGTATGCGGTGGCGTAGTGGTCTGCACTCACTAGTGATGTACACCAATCACTGTGAGTCTAGTATAAATACAAATTCGAATTCCACCGCTAACCAATAATGTTAGAAATGGGGGTCTCTAGTTGGCAGAGGTAGGTACCACTGTCCAAATAGGGACCCTTGCTTCTAGTCAGGGTAAGGTTTATCCAAAAGCAATGTGTAAAGTCTTTGTACCAACACTCACAGTAACACAGTGAAAACACCACAAACTGACTTCACAACAGTTTAGAAAAATAAAGGTATTTAATCTAAACTACACAAGACCAAAACTACAAAAATCCAACACACACAGTTCAAGAATATGGTTGCAAAAGAGTTCTTAATGTTCCTAAGGTTAGCGATAAAATTATCCACAGTTGCGTCACGTTTTAGCCACAGTACCTTTGTTAGCGATAAAAAGTTCC
Organism: Lissotriton helveticus; assembly: GCF_964261635.1. Classification (NCBI taxonomy): domain Eukaryota; kingdom Metazoa; phylum Chordata; class Amphibia; order Caudata; family Salamandridae; genus Lissotriton; species Lissotriton helveticus. The sequence goes on from NC_136067.1 coordinate 529,950,828, forward strand.
AAGCACAGAAGCTGTAGCGGTGAAAAACAAGTGATGCATTTCTCCTGAGACCCTGGGTAGGCGTTAGCGACAGTCCCGCAGCAGCAGCGGGTGTGTTGAGACGAATCCGGTCTGTATAGGGAGGAAGGCCACTTGTATGGATTCCGGTGCATAGGTTCTGTAGGAAGTGTTCTCCCACAAAGGCACAAATCAATGATTCTTGGGTATTGCGACGATCTCGGGGGCGATGATGCGCGGTCCAGCTGCGATCTTTCTCTCGCAGCTCCTCGATGCGATCGCTCTGTGATGATTCTCGCAGCGACGTGATGGGATGATTTCACCCAGCGATGACAGGCTCTGTGACGATGTTCGCAGCGGCGGGAATCTTCCCGCTAGCGAAGGGTGCGACGTCTTCAGGCAGTGGCGACAGGCGCTGCGACGATCTCGGTCTTCGTAGCGGCAGGAATTTTCCCGCTCTGTCATGTATTCCTATAGGTTCTAAATCGATCCCCCTATTCCTGACCCTATTCTAGTTAAACAAACCAACAAGTTAACTAGCAGTCAGCCCATGAGGCAGAAAACCCCCATGATGCAGATACCGTTATCTGACGCAGTCACACTACGGCACAGGAACGTGTTATCTGATTAGGTCATAACGCTTGCGATCTAATTAGACAAGCGATATTCCTCCAGCCCCTGATAAGGCATACGGAGTACTCATAACAAATCAAACCTATGACAACCTGGGCAAAACCCTGCGGCCATTGTTTTGATTTCACCGAGAACTTTAGTAAAAGAATGTGCTAACGAGCAAATCGTATGACATCTTTATTGACGTATCTATGTCCATCCTTACGTCAATCTCGGCACCTTAAAGGTATAAATATTACCGATCTTGCCATATGCAAAACACACGCGTGGTGACGAGACGGAGCAGCCATACTTGCCGAAGCCGAGAGCAGAGCAGACCCCGCTGGCAGCAGCCCCGCCTTTCTGACGCGCTGAGAGACGCGCTGCTTTCTCCTGCCGAGAATCCAGCCCCGGCGTTTCTGGGCCGCCCTCGCAGGCAGCCTGGAATATCGAGACCAGAGAAAGAGATACCATTCCTCATTCATCCTAACTTCCAGGTACAGAACTGAATAACCCCTCACAGAGAATTCCTTAGTTATTCACTTGGCAAAAACAAACTTAACTTAAACTGTAACTTTCTATTCCCGCCCACGTATTAGGCTCAGGTCAGGTACACGGGGTAGGCGTATTTAGAAACACCAGTTGAGTACGTTTAGTCAAATGTATATGTGTATGTAAATATATTTTATTCATTTTAAACATCATATGGCTTAGAAACCATATCAATGTTTTTACAGTATTACTTTATACTATTGCTTTTAATGTATGCACTTTACTTAACTATAAGTATTGCAATAATATCGATCCATTTCTCTTGTATGAGAAAAGAGACTGATCAATAAATAACACCTTTTTATTGAACACGCCCGTCTCTTCCTTTTCTCTACATTCTGATGAGACTAAGAATGCACGTACTGACTGAGTAAAATAATTTGCCTTTTGTTCACACGACTCTCGAGATTGACTCTTGATTAGGGGAGAGCAAAGTTGTCATGTTCTATGGTTGTCAGAAACTAAATCCCTTCTTGTCTAATCAGGGAAGTTAATTCCTCCTTGAACATTCGAGAAAGTTTCTAGCGAACTCTGAGCTACGCTGGCAAACCCAAAACTTAAGTCTAGTATCGACAGTAGTAGACCTAGTTAACGTCTGGCCTAGGCCTTTACTGCTGTAGGTATTATTCCAATGCGCAGAGCCTATTGGGAAGATAGGAACTACACTACATGGCGCCCAACGCGTTTGGAAAGGGCGATAAAACTAACGTAAGACATTTAGAGTAACTCAGTCGTGCTTTCTCACTCAGACCCCTTTTCCCACATACTCCAAAGACGTCTGGAGTGGGTGAAAGGTTATATCCGCCAGACCTCGCAGGAGGGAACTCCTATGTATGGTTCTTGGTATAGTCAACGTTGAAGGATAAACGGTTCCAAAATATTGTGCATCTAATCTCTGTTTCCATAAGAAACCTGATCTGCAAACAAACAAAATAAGCTTCCTGTCGGTAAAATGGCAGAGAGTGATGATGAAAGAGAGGCAGTTAGATTAGCAACTGAACTCGCAGATGCTGATGCTACCATGCAAGCAGCAGACGCGGATATAATACTCATTCCGGTCATCAAAAGGAGATCTATAACTCTAAAACTTATAGAAAATGGACTGACACCTAGAGGTGGCACAGTCATATTCGTAATTGAGGCACACGAATATCGGCAGACAGAGGTATATTATTCATGGATACATTTTCCAGCAGCAAATGCTGTAACAAAGTACTTCCACTATTACAAAATAGAGGAACCTCCTAATGAGTACACTCCTTTCGAGGAGGTGGAAGTAACACTCAAATTCCAAGAGCATTTGCTCTTATTTGATGGCGCCCTAAAACATAACAATCACATCACCAGGCTCGGTCCTTTAGGTAGACCAGGAGCAACGTGGCCGGTCCTAGCCGGATACACACCACATCCAGACTTCGAAAGAATGCCTGCAGCAGATCTTTTAGTACAACTAAAACAATTAATAAAAATTCATAGACAATTAGTTCAGTATGTGATGCGGACATCAACAATTCAGCCAGCGATTAAACTTCCACAGCTGACCCCTCACCAGGGGAACACAAATAAAATTACACCACAGAACATCCAGTCTTGCCTAGGTAAAGTACCGGCTAAACGGGAACAAATACCATTCTGGTTGGCACAGAAAATTAACCAAATAGAGGCGGTGTTTCCTGACACCACCCCATTAGAAAAACACAGGATTCTGACTATCTGTCTCCCAATGGGAATCGCACCACACATTGAGGACTGTGACACTTGGGGTACAGTCTTTGCTTCCATCTACACAAAAACGCACGGTGTTCCATCCATTTCGGTGATACCAGATGTGCTAAAACAAATTCAAGACGAATATGGTCCAGAACCTGCTTTAACTCTTGGTATGAAATTACTAAAAGACTTCAAGCAGGTCTCGGCTATACTATTAGCCAACATAAAAGGTGAAGCAGCGAACGTGGCGATCCGCCAGAGGTTAAAAGAGACAGATATAGCAGACCAACCAGCTGAAATTGCCAGAATCATAGAAAAATCCTATGAGGAACTAGGTAGAGATAGCTTAGGTGGAATACCAGTAAGACCACAACTGACTGAAAGTCCAGAAAAAATATTTTTTAATAATAATTCACCGAAAAAGAACTGGGATGGAAACAAACAATCCAATCCAAAAGAAAAGAAATTCCAGTCCCGAGGAAGGTCTCCTAGGCGAAGGGAGAAATCTCCGAACCAGAGACACAGGTCACCCCAGAGTGACCCCTCTGGGAAAAGATATAACCTTAGAAATAGGGATAATATAAAAAAGCCTGATAGATATCAAGACATTGATACACGTCCCTCTCAATCTTTTCAGAATTCCTCGCAGAAATCGGAAAGAAGAGGACGATCAGAACAAAGAGAAGAGCACGCCAAGTCCAAAGACAAGGAACCTGCTCAGCTAAAAAAGAAATTACAATTTCCAAAAAAGAAGGTAGCCAGTATCAAGGTAGTTAACAATGCCGAGAATACTGAGGACACAACTGAAAAACGGAGAGTGGGCTCAGACAATGCTAGACAGCGCAGCAGAAGTGAGCATAGCTCGCAAAGTCCTTATGAATCATCTGGAGACAGTGGACACGAATGAATATCTTCAAGTGGAAACTGCAGACACCAGGGTTAGCAAACCTCACAAGATATACGAGATAACATTACGTATAGAGGGAGATAAGACTAGGAAAATAAGGGGACTATTTTGGGATAATCTCTCCAAGGGCTATGATATCCTTCTAGCTGAAAAAGACTGGCCACCAGAGTTTGTCAGGGAGTGCCCTCATGGCGAAGAAGTAATTATGCCTGCCTTCTCGAATCATATACCAATTCATAAAAAATACACACTTGCTAGAAAGTGGGCAGTGGCTCTAGCACCTGCTTTATATAAAAATCATGTAGGATGGGATGAGGACTCTCCTCCTCACAAAATCCAGTTAAAATCACAACCTACTGCACAAAGGCAGTACCCAATTAAGCAAGAAGCTAAAAAACAGGTAAATGAAATACTAGATCAGCTAGAATACCAGGGGGTGATTGAAACTTGCACCTCACCAATGAACAATCCTTTGTTTCCGGTCTCCAAACCAGACAATTCATATCGTCTAGTTTTGGATTACCGACACCTTAACACATGTTGCAAAACTTTTGCAGTGCAAAACTCACACAGTGCTGCACTAATGAATAACATAGTGCGCAAAAAATACAAAACAACCTTGGACATCTCCAATGGATTCTTTTGTCAAAACATAGCACCAGAGAGCAGATATTTAACTGCATTCTCAGTAAATGGCACTCAAAAACAATTCTGTCGGTTAGCCCAGGGGTACAAGAACAGCCCGGGAGTATTCTCAGCGAGAGTAACAGAATTACTACAACTATATGATGATGAAGCATTATCTTATGTCGATGACATTTACTTAACAGATGATGACTTGGAGACTCACTTGAAAAGAGTGAACACCATAATACTTGTGTTCGCAGCAGAGGGTTACAAATTCAACTTTAAAAAGTCCAGAATTGCCCATCTGACAGTCCTGTTCTTAGGATATGAGTTATCAAGTGAAGGCAAAAGCCTGGCTGACAATTTCCTAGAGAAATGTGCCGTACTCCAAGCACCTAGAACACTAAAAAACTTACAGTCAATTCTAGGCTTCCTAAATTTCGGAAGAACATACATTGCAAATTACGCAGAAAGGGTCAAACCCCTTTATGATTTAATTAAACCAGATTTTAAAATATCCAATTGGACTCAAATACACACAGAAATTTTGAGATCCTTACAAACAGACATGCTAATTAAAACAAAATTAGAAACACGTGATAACACACGCAATCTTGTGATTCGAGTCATCCCAGGGAGATGCGGATTCACATACCTGACCTCTAATGAGGGGGAAAAGGTACCAATTGCATTCAAATCACACTTGTACACAGAAGCTGAACAGAAATTCAGCAACAAAGAAAAAATTGTTCATGCAGTTCAAACCGCAATAGCTAGAGAAAAAGATCAAGCAGACGGTAGACATATCACAGTCAGAACAGCTGAATCAGCCTTTGAGGCATTAACAACACCGTGTAATTTACCAACAACAACATTGGATCCAGAATGGTTACAATGGGTAAATTCAATCACAACGGACAAAGTATACTACTACTTTGATCCAGAACTAGAAGAATTGAAAAATCTAGCATATGAAGAAGCATATCCTCTGCCAATCGACATTCTGCCTTTACGACATTACGCCTGTGTAATCTATACAGACGGACATGCTCAACTGTCCGTTTGGGGAGAACAAGCATACAACCCCACATGTGAGATTACAAAAGAAGTGTGGCGCGGAGGTAAACTAAAACCTCTATTAACAAAGACACACTCAGTAGAAAGTAATTCAGAACAACAAACTGAAATATTAGCTTTAAAAATGGCGCTAGATAATGCGGATCGCAAATTCCCGACACTTATAGTGTCAGATTCATATTACTGCGTCAAATCATATAACAGCGATTTGCAGACATGGATTCAAAACGGTTACAAAGATGACACAGATGCACCAATAAAGCAGAAACTGCTCTGGGAACAAATAGCTCTTTTACAAAAAGAACTACCAAAGACTCATGTGACTCACTCACTGAGTCATCAGCGTGATGGCGTTCACGTTGTAGGGAATTCATTGGCTGAAACAGCCGCAGCGGCAGCCACTAAATCGGCTCCCGTAGTTCGAAAAAACCGTACATTAAAATACATTGACGGTGAAACAGTGCTGGCAGTGAAAACATCATCAAAAGGCGACTGCTCAGCGTTACCGATCAACTATCCACTCAATTACACATACATAATCGATGCAAACTCCGTCCCTTTTGCTCGAATCCCTGGAGTGGGGGATAGAGTGATTCCAAACATGGACAGGAGAAACTTGTTAATCGCAGACGCACACATAGGCGAGGGTCTCAGACACCTTAAATTAAAAGATTCTCTGGAAGAATTACAATCACGGTACTGGTGGCCAGGCATGAGCCTGCGTCATACCATGTTTGTAAAAAACTGCCCAAACTGCAATAGAGATCGCAGTGGGGAGAGAAACAGTTTGATACCTCGTCGTATTACGGCAGATAATATTACCAGTAAAAAGAATGGCTTGCGATTAACATATACAGGCTAGTTCCACTTATAATGTAGATCACCAGCACTCGGCTGACGTCCGGACTGTTATACAAAGATTTGCGAGTCTAAATGGCATATACGCTAAGAGCATGCTACGTTCGACCATTGTTTTCACTCAGGCCCACCAGCCTGGGGGGAAACATGGCCGAATGAGCACAGTCCAGCGGGAATCTTCTCACTTCCTTCCTGAGGGTATGGGATGGTGTAAAGAAAAAACCAAGGCATAAAGCAATCTATAGCAGAAAGGATATTAGGTTCGGGAGCTGGGTGGGTCAAACATCTAATAAGTGTCCAACGTAGTCTAAATAACTTGCCAAGAAATTCTCTGAAGGGATTCAGTGCGTACGAATTATTATTTGGAACTAGGATGATGATCTCTGACATTGATAGTCAGACTTCAGTGGTGAAAGAAAAAAAGCTTTGATATCAAAGACCGTTTGGCTATTTTGCAGGACTTAAACAAAACAAGAAAAGACCTGAGCAACATAAAGTTGAAACAACAGCCAACAACCACTGAAGAACCACCACCTGTCCCAGCAAGACCTGTCTAGATTCCAAAAGTCGGGGATCTAGTCAGGGAGAAGATCGCGGTAAAGAAGGAATTTGGGCCTTCTTACAGAAAAGCAGTTCCTGTCTTGTCTGTCAACGGGACAAGATCAGTTGTACTACCGCCACTTGCTGGTAAAAAGGAGAACCGAGTTGTATCCATCGACCTGGTAAAACCACAACATGTGGCCGATAACAAACAGTAGGCCAAGTGGACTCCCAATAAGTAGCAGAACACCAAGGTTTGCTACCAGTACAGAGGTCCTAACGAAGAGGCTCATCACATTCGAAATGCCTACAGAAGAACAACAAGGACTATGCAACAATGCAATAGAACTGAGACCTCTGAAAACCCAAATTAAAACATTTAGCAGAGACACACCAATCTATAATGAAGTACCAAGTGACAATGCAAGGAACAAAAATCCTGAACCAATTGGAACAATTGACAGAACTGCATCCGGCTACTTCATAAACTTCGATGATTCCTCTGAAGGCTTCAGTGAATCAAAGACACAGCCATCATCAAAATCTTTTAAAGACAAAGCTAAGGAACTTTTGAAACAACTGAAAGAAACATATCTGATTTCTCCATGGATTGAATTCTGGGTGGGTTTTGGTGCATTTATCCTCATACTTTGGCTCATCATGATACTAACATTGGGACGCTTCATTGAGGGAAAATATGCTAAAATGGACACAGCAAGTCAGAACATCAACTTGATCCTCAAACCACACACATCTTCACACGTCGAGAAAAGAGAACTTTCTTCAGCCAACTTCACAGCCAATCCGATACCTGGTGGGGTAGCCTGGGACAACACTGACTATGAAATTTATGGTCCGGTCGAGATCCTGAAATATCCACACCAAATTAAGATCTCATTGAGTGACTTTGCAAAACCAAACTCATTTGCTGATGATTGGGACTTCGAAAGCATTAATAACATGATGTCTGACTTAGTAATGTCTGCTAAATTTACCAAACATGATTATTTGCAGGGTTCTACAAATTATGACAGTATGTATTGCTATAACCACTATGGTAACCACTTTTTACATAGATCTGCACAACCTAGAAATGTTTTAAATTATAATCAATGGGAACATTGTGCAACACCTCCAAAAGGGAGCTCAAGAACCGTTTACGACAAATATTCATATTTTTCAGGTTTTAACACAAGTAATGCTGAAGCATTTTATTTTAAATTGTCAAACAAGACAGGAACCAAGACCATGATAACCAACACAAAATTGTTATATTCAGACTCATTCTTTGAAAAAATGAATACTTTTGGATTTGATTATTGGGACAAAAATGTTGAATTGAAAAGTGTTTGGGGTACAAAAGAATGGCAAGTACAGGGTATAGACGATTTGTTCAGAGCCTGCATGATCCCAGAACAAATGATATTTTTAAATGACATTGTTCAACAAACCACCTGTCTTGGCTTAGCCAAAATCAAAGATTTAATTAAACCGTCTATTCCAAAGCCAACAATGTTTAGCAATAACTCTGATACAGATGAAGAGATAGACGTAAACCATATATTAAACCAAAACAGAACACATCCAAATTGGAAACAGTGGTTGATCTGGCCCACAGATACTAATAACTGTCAAGACAGATTCCTGAACAGAACACAGGGTTTCAAAATGAACAGGCCAGACCCTAGATATCCTCAAAGACATCACCCAGGGATAATAACCACCTACAGTGTGGGCAAATTATGCCTTCAATGGCTACAAACTTCCACACTGGCAGAAATTAAGCAACACCTAACTTTACTTACTGATGGTGCTGACTTGCGTGATTTCACTTTGGGACCACGCAAACAGCGTCAAAAGCGTTTCATAGCAGCCTCTGTATATGCAGCACACAATGAGGCCTGGAAGGTTACTCAAATTGAAACAGCAGAGAGAATACGGGAAATTGTCCGTATTAATTTGGAAAAATCACTTTCTGTAGTGGACAATGGGTTAATGACTCTGTCCTCCAGAATTTTTTCTTTGGACAGCATTGTGTCGTCAGCAATCGATATATTATCGCAAGACTTACTGTTATTACAACACGGTCAGTCTCAATTGCGTTCTATTGTACAGCTTGGCTGGACGTTACAAAATCTGCGTTCAGGCTATGTGCCTTGGCGTTTAATCAACACAACGTCACTATTCCAAATCTTTAACCTTACTGATAGACAAATCGGTATGGCGCAAAAGGGTGCTGATTATACAATCTTGAGCATTGAAAAACTAGAAAGATTACCAATGACAATGTCAGAACGACCTGTCAGTGAATGGATAATACACGGAATCATAAATATTCCAATCTCAACCTTCAGGTTTCAATACTGCCAAAAATATATACAGGCTGGCATGTACGAGAAAGTGGGAAAGGGGTACCTTAAAACAACATGGAACCTGCCCTATTCACATGCATGTGTCAGTAATAAAGGACAGAAAGTGTTTCTTAGTGGCAACAATTGTGCGATGTCACTAAGCGGCACGCTTCTGTGTAACGGAATTAGTTTGCATGGAGCCTGTGAAGGGAATTCATACAACCTTTCATGTCACCAGCAAGGCGCACCTGCAACAGAAATAGAACCATTCTTTCAAAGACTCTATAATGGGAGTTACATTCTTATTGTAGACCGCAAATGTTGTAGTCTTATGCCCGGGACTCCTTATCTAGTTACTACGACTGCAAAGGTCAAGTGCTGTGGACGCTCATTGTTCCCCAGCTCCTTCCCAGACAGGGAGGCAAGGGCATGGCCCGATTTGAAAATTACTTCTATTCGAATAGATACTTTAAGCAGAATGAAAACAGTCCTTCTTCAGACGCCTACCAGGCTCTCGTCATCAAAAGAAACGTATGATCTACAAGTCGCAAGGACGACTGCAGAGATACATACATTATTATCAACTAATTCCCCCGTACATTTCGCGGAAATCCTGAATGAAATCTTAAATATTTCTGATACCAATGGGGTCTCAAAGGTATTTAAGACAGTATTTTCGATGGCATTAACACCATTCAAAGCCATACTGGGTATTTTTCCAGATTTCGTCCATTCGATTTTTGGCGGACTTCCCCTGATCCTGGGACTAATTGCAGGAATCCTATTCTTAGTCCTTATTTTTCGTTATGGCAACCCATGTCACAGACAAAACTCTTGCGACAAGGGAAGAAACAATCCTAGCCATTGGATACCGGGACCGGATATCAAAAATCCTGGGACTCTCCCGGCTTAGAGACCTGAACATGACTTGGTTTCTATCATTTCGACCAATGTGGCAAAGATGTGTTTTACCTGTATTGAGGTGTCTGCTATGCGGAGAAGAATGCGTGTTAGACACCTGTCTGGCGCTACAATCGGATGCGCCGATGGATGCAGAAACATTGTTGAGCCCGATCAAGGTTCATGCTTTGTGCTGCCCTCAAAGGCTACCAATCCTGATGACGGCATTCGTGGAAGCTTCACCACTACGATTGATGGGTAGTGAAGTTCAAGATGAAAGCAGCATCGAACAGGTACGACCTTCTGTCAGTAATGCAAATCAGAATGTCAATGGAGACAATCATGCGCAAGAATGCATGATACACCTATTTCCGAGTTAGTGGAACTTTCCCAGGAAGCTGTTGACAGTTTTTTCGAAAGCCTAAATGATATGATGTTCTCACCCGAACAGAAATAGAGACTTTCCCTGAATTCGGCCTTCAACTTTAAAAATAAAGTCACATGAACATTTTCGCTCCAGTTCACGGACAGCAGTTTTTCCAGCAGCCCCAAAATATTTTTGCATATTTTTCGGGACACTATCTTCTGCTTAAAGTAAGAACTATTCTTAGAGAACTAAGGTTTCTAAATTTTAGATAGCTTATAGACATTAGCTGCCCGCTGGCATGTTCATAAAGATATTTTATTCTGTGATGGAATGGTCTCGAAACTTTTTTCTGTCAGAAATCATTTCATGTGTAATTCTCATATACCAAATAAGCAATAATGTATACAAATGCAATTACTTTGGCATTTTTCTACAGCTTGAGTGCATACCATATATATATGTCTGCAATTTTTCCGTATATTTGAAAATTTCAAAATGCATTTATGTATTTTGGGGTGGTAAGGTATACACACTACTCTATAGTATATTGTACTATGTTATACTATGCCTAGATTAGTAAATATGTCCATAGTTAGCGTGGAGTGGGTGTCATGTATTCCTATAGGTTCTAAATCGATCCCCCTATTCCTGACCCTATTCTAGTTAAACAAACCAACAAGTTAACTAGCAGTCAGCCCATGAGGCAGAAAACCCCCATGATGCAGATACCGTTATCTGACGCAGTCACACTACGGCACAGGAACGTGTTATCTGATTAGGTCATAACGCTTGCGATCTAATTAGACAAGCGATATTCCTCCAGCCCCTGATAAGGCATACGGAGTTCTCATAACAAATCAAACCTATGACAACCTGGGCAAAACCCTGCGGCCATTGTTTTGATTTCACCGAGAACTTTAGTAAAAGAATGTGCTAACGAGCAAATCGTATGACATCTTTATTGACGCATCTATGTCCATCCTTACGTCAATCTCGGCACCTTAAAGGTATAAATATTACCGATCTTGCCATATGCAAAACACACGCGTGGTGACGAGACGGAGCAGCCATACTTGCCGAAGCCGAGAGCAGAGCAGACCCCGCTGGCAGCAGCCCCGCCTTTCTGACGCGCTGAGAGACGCGCTGCTTTCTCCTGCCGAGAATCCAGCCCCGGCGTTTCTGGGCCGCCCTCGCAGGCAGCCTGGAATATCGAGACCAGAGAAAGAGATACCATTCCTCATTCATCCTAACTTCCAGGTACAGAACTGAATAACCCCTCACAGAGAATTCCTTAGTTATTCACTTGGCAAAAACAAACTTAACTTAAACTGTAACTTTCTATTCCCGCCCACGTATTAGGCTCAGGTCAGGTACACGGGGTAGGCGTATTTAGAAACACCAGTTGAGTACGTTTAGTCAAATGTATATGTGTATGTAAGTATATTTTATTCATTTTAAACATCATATGGCTTAGAAACCATATCAATGTTTTTACAGTATTACTTTATACTATTGCTTTTAATGTATGCACTTTACTTAACTATAAGTATTGCAATAATATCGATCCATTTCTCTTGTATGAGAAAAGAGACTGATCAATAAATAACACCTTTTTATTGAACACGCCCGTCTCTTCCTTTTCTCTACATTCTGATGAGACTAAGAATGCACGTACTGACTGAGTAAAATAATTTGCCTTTTGTTCACACGACTCTCGAGATTGACTCTTGATTAGGGGAGAGCAAAGTTGTCATGTTCTATGGTTGTCAGAAACTAAATCCCTTCTTGTCTAATCAGGGAAGTTAATTCCTCCTTGAACATTCGAGAAAGTTTCTAGCGAACTCTGAGCTACGCTGGCAAACCCAAAACTTAAGTCTAGTATCGACAGTAGTAGACCTAGTTAACGTCTGGCCTAGGCCTTTACTGCTGTAGGTATTATTCCAATGCGCAGAGCCTATTGGGAAGATAGGAACTACACTACAGCTCGACCGGGATTGCGATACATTTCCAGCTCCCCAACACAGGTACAACTTCCAAAGGCACCACACATGGACCACGCACTCCAGGCAGGACAGAACTCTCTCAGTAGAGTTCAGGGAAGATGGAGGTGAAGTCTTTTTGTTCCTGGGACTTCATAACAGGGAGCCAGCTCTCTTTCAGGCCCTTGGAGATTCCTTCAAGCAAGGGGACACAGCACAAAGCAAAGTCCTTCCCCTCTCCTTGGCAGCAATTCAACAGCAGGTCAGTCCAGCAGAGCAACAGCAGGACGGTCTTCCTTCTTCAATTTCAGTTTTCTCCTTGGCAGAGGTTCCTTCTTGATTCCAGGATGATCTAATTTTCTGTAGTCAGGGGTCCTGTACTTATACCCCTAAAAGTCTTTGTTCCCTTTGTGCAGGAGGGCTCTGAGCCCGGTCTGAACCAGTTCTGGATGTTCCTTGAGCACTTTGTTTTTGTGGCCTCTCCTTTCCTTTCAGAGAGAGGGGCAGGGTCTTCAACCGCCCAGCAGGAGGTGGGGCCAGCATTGTGGAGGGAAAGCACAGCCCTGGAGAACTTTGTTGACAAGATTCCTTCTCTCCTTTCACAGTGCATGGCAGAGACACCAGACGCACCACATGGGGTGGAGCCAGCACTGTGGAGGGTGGGCACAGTCCTATTCAGGTCCCAGGTGCAACTCCTCCCTCCCATCTAGATGCAGATCTCTCTATTCACCACTGGGCGGACTCATTCTGTCTCCTGGAACACCCCAGCCCTGTCACTCAGTCAATTCACAAAACAGTCAAAGCACAAAGAAAGATCAGACAAGAAAACAGCCACTTTCTAAAAAGTGCTGTTCTCAAACACAGGATTTAAAAAACACCTTTCCTAAAAGATGTGTTATTAAATTCTGAGTTCAGGGATACCAGACTTTTATGTCCTATCTTGCGCCTACGGGAAGATATGCTGGTAGCCACTGTAGCCAGCGTTCCCCATGAAAGCCTATAGGCAAGATAGCCTTACAATAGTGAAAAACGAAAATGGATGACATTCACTATCAAAGCATGTCACCTGCACCAGCACATGCTCTACCTTTCACATACACTGCACCCTGCCCAGGTGGGTACCTTGGGCCATCCATAGGGGGGACCAATATGCACAGAAAGGGAAGGGTTAGGCCTGGTCAGTGGGGACACTGACCAGGAGGACTGGCAGTTCACAGACTGCACGCAGGCACTGCAGTGTCAGGCCTGAGACACCATTTTAGGGCTCCTCATGTGGGTGGCACAATCAGTGCTGCAGGCCCACTAGTAGCATTTGTATCACCAGCCCTGGCACACTCAGTGCACTTAACTAGGGACTTCTTGGTTATACAAATATGCCAATCATGGATAACCAATCACAATACCAATTTATACAGAGAGCATATGCACTTTAGCACTGATCAGAAGTGGTAAAGTGCCCAGAGTCCTATTGCCAAACACCACGGTTCAGGGAAAATAAGGATGGAAGAAGCAAAAAGTTTGGGGATAACCCTGCAAAAAGGGCCATTTCCAACAGGCACGGGCTATGAAAGGATAAAGGGTGGCAGGAAATACAAAGGCCATTTGCATTGGTTGGTGCACTCATTCCTGCCATGCTGCACTATCAATGAAACCGCTGGTATAAGACAAGATTGACGGTCCATGACCATCACCACTCTGTCTGTGTCCGTGTATTTTGACTGATCAAGAAAACGTTCTCAACCAACATGTTTGATTAACAGAATGCCTGGGCCTGGCTGTTATCCTCTTTACATTATGATAAATCTGTTCTACTCTTAGTGCTGCACAACAACAAGACATGTAAAACAGGGGTGAGGCTAAGCTTACGAAAAAATGTAGCAGAAAAAATTCTGTAGCGGAAACAGGAAATATCGAAACACAGGGAAATACAGGGATAACAAACATTAGAATGAGAGTTGGAAAAAAAGTTAAATGTGGCTGTACACAAGGCCATATGTTTACTAATCAGAATAGAAAGTAAGTAATAATAAACATGTCTTACTGGGGCCAGCAGAACCATCCGCCATGGTTGCAGTGCTGGTGGTGATAGTAGTCCTCCCACTCACTGTGGCTCTGGTGGTGGTGGCAGGCAAAGATGATCTCCTGTGCACTTATTAAAGAGAGAAGATAAAAAATTATGATTGGTCACCAGGAGGAATAGGAATCCTCCAACCCAGCACCAGGCAGCTGTTTTTCGCCCACTTGACTGTGGCAACCTGAACCTGACAGGCCCCAATCAGGAGTTTGCCAGTGCCACAGCCCTAGAGCAGGCAGGAGTCAACAGATAAAGGAGAAGCAGGCCACTGCCACATGTGTTCCTGAGGTCCATTCAACAGAAGCCAGTTGGTGGCTGCTGGTCCATTTCTGCACTCCCAGAGAACAGTGTGCTTGACAGCGGCAACAAGGTCTGACAGGTCGCAGTCCCGTGTGCTGGGTGGTGGTGAACAGAGGCAGGTCAGGGGGTTGGCTGCGACCACCAGCCTTTCGGCCATTGCAAATGGCCTTGACAGACACCAGTTTTTCCCCTGAAAGCAGTGAGGTCTGGGACCAGACTGACAAGGCAGCCGAAGTGGACTCCCAGTCAGAGGTCCTTAGAGAAAGTTGATAGGACCTCCTCAGCAAGCCGGAAGGCTAGGCAAAAGGCTGAAGTGGAGGCCCAGGCAGATCTTGGCCCCCGGAGGTTCCCAAATACACAGGGACTGAGATTTTGCATTACCAGCAGAAACTGCTGAGTACCGGATAGCCGGAGACTCCAAACAAGAACAGAAGGCATGTGAGAGGGCAGGTGTTGGAGGACAACAAGATCCACCAAGGGGAGCAGCCTGAGGCAGAGGATCACATCAGAGTGGGCCAAATATCACCCACATGCAATCTCAGGACCTTTAATAGAACTACTGTTGGGTGCCCTGTATATCAGACTCAGTCAACGCTACAGTATGCACCAGATGGGTATGATTGGAGATGTGGGGTAAGTGATTTCACTCAGGGTTGCCAGAGCTCTCCTCTTAAATGGCCATCTCCGTTGCCATCTCTCTGGCACCCCATGGCCACATGTAATGGAGTGGAGGTCGGTTAAGTCAAGTGGGTTAATTAAAAGGCTAGATCAACGATCCTATGATACTATACAATACAGCATCCAAGGTTGCCGAGCTGCACTGCATGTCGAGGAGCAGGGCCGGACTGGGAACTGAAAGCAGCCCTGGCAAATTTCTGCAGACCCAGCCCCCGTGTGGCGCGTAGCGAGCCCGACCGCTACTAGGGGGGTTTGGGGGGGTTCTCCCCCCGAGAAAATTTTGGAAAACGACAGACCAAAATGGTGAATTTTACAGCACTTTTTTCATTATATATTGAATTGTATCAACTTTCAAAGCACAGTAAATAGTAGATGATGACCTTAAAGAGCACCCAGTCATATGTACCCATAGACATTCTTTCAGAGGAGAGCACCAAAAATAGACACAAGTAGTGAATCAGAGAGAACAAAGTAAAAGTGAGACCAGCCCCCCACATGGTATGTAGTGAGCAAGCGCAGTGAGCAACCACTACTAGGGGGAGTTTAGGGGGTTGAACTTGTCCCCCCCAAGAAAATTTGAGAGACAGAAAGGCCAAAACAAAGCATTTTCCATTACATATTAGATTATATTACCTTTTAAAGCATAGTAAATTGTCACTCATGTTGTCACACATGAGCACACAGGCCACTGACTGATGCCAGAATACTGTGGAAATGTCACACATAAGCACCTAGGCACTGACCCAGGCCTGGTCACACCACCAGGCCAGTAAGCATGCAAACGTCACACATAAGCACCCAGGCCAGTAAGCATGGCACACATGAGCCACCAGCTCCAGGTCACTGAGGCCAGAAACTATGGAAATAGCACACATAATTAAGCACCCAGGCCAGAAAGCATGGAAACGTCGCACATAAGCACCCAGGCTGATAGAAGGCATGGAAATGTCTCAAATGGCACCCTGACCAGAAAGCATGAACAATTAATACAAAGGCCCTGGCCTTGACATGACACATCTTTAAATAGCCTACTTAAGTGGGTGGCACAGTAAGTGTTGCAGGCCTACTAGCAGCATTTAATGTACAGTCCCTGGGTACATGTAGAACCACATTTCTAGGGACTTACAAGTAAATTAAAATTGCCAATTCAGTGTAAGCCAATTTTACCATGTTTGAAAGGAAAGAGCGCAAGCACTTTAGCACTGGTTAGTGGTGGTAACGTGCACTGAGCCCTAAGAGCCAGCAAACATTGCCTTTTTGATGTAATGAGAGGCCAACAGACACTTATCTAACCTTGTCTCAGCAGTCAGTATGAACAATATGTATCTAAAAAAACATTTTGCATGTGCTAATGGCGCTGGGACTTTTTCTGTAGCTAGACCTAAACAAGAGTGCTTTAATTGTGCAGGGACTACAAGGTACTTGCTGCCTGCACTTTAATTATGAAGGAATAGTACAGGCACTTCTCTGCACTGCCCCCAATTCTTTTAATGGAAGAGTACCAGCACATCTCAGCAGCAAACAGGCAGTCTGAGACGAGGAGTACCTACGGTTCTATATTTCCATTTTGAGCACTAGTATAAACTCTCCCTTTGATGCAAGCTACTTTGGATGTTGCAATATTTTAAGGCATTCCCTTCAACCGACCTTATCTCATCACACTAAGGGTGTGAGTTTTCTTGTACACTAACTCACTGGAGAAACTTCTCACCACATGATGCATGGAAGGGACCTCGGTTACTATAGACGGGCGATAACCACTAACTTGCAACAGCGCATCCCTCCTTGTCTCTGTGCAGTTTAGGACACTCCTTACCCAATGATCCTTCCTCATTTCTTATCCACGATATCTAACACCCGCCCTCTGCAGAGCCACATCCCTCTTCAAACCAGCAAGTATAGTGTTACCTACATCATGTTATGCAAACTTACTAGCACATTCACAGGGAAGCCACATGGTGTGGGGTTGTTCCCCTTAGCAACAGCAACTCATTGGTCCTGTGGGGGTTGAAGCCGGCAGTCTGATGGTGGGGAGCTTGCTCATGGTTCTGCAACGGAGCATCCGCACACAACAGCAGAGCACAGCTTGGACTGGGCTAACTGTAGGGCAAAAGTGCACCATCGGCCGAGGGGCATGACTTTCCACCACCATGCCATCCGCCAACGGAATGCACATTTGCTTTAGGTCCGGGCGTGGCGTACACACGCCAACGACTCTTCTCATTACCTCTGTAAGATTGACCGCATCGACATCAGTGACACAAAACTGGACTATAAGGCCACCACCCCCTTTAGACTGAGATTGTTGAAAGAGCAGAGGGACACGGGATACAGACGCTAGTACCATGGGCTCGTAATGGCCGTACACAAGCTCAGACTTCCAGACTGCACTGTGGTCCTTTGAGTACTTGGTGTATGATATAGTAAGTCTGGTCAGTCGATCCCTAGGAGACAGGTGTAGGTTCAAAGTTGGCTCATTTATTGTCCAGTATTCGTTTTCTGTTCCCAGTGTTTCCTTGTGACTGTTTGTAGGGATCTTCCTCGGTGTGGGACAGTGGAAGTCAGTGGATTGCATTTATTTATTTATTTATGCATTTCAACCCTCGGGAACAACTTTCATGGATCTCCTTGAAAACGAGGGAGGTCCTAAATAATGGGGTGGTACACAAACAGTCAATATGGCACCATAGACTAAAAGCAGAGGGCTGCCTGTGAAGATCGGCGAGGAGCTAAAATTTACACACTTGAAGGAAACATTGTTCAGTTGGAAGGCTATGATACAGGTCGTGTGAAAAATAATCATAAGCAGTGGCACCGGGTGGTACAAAATACATGTGCCAATGTTAAAATCTTACCTATAGGTGTAAAAATGACCCTACAGGCTTCTGAAGAGGAACAGACAGGTAGATGGTTACACAACGGTGCTAAATGGCAGCTATAATTATTTAACAGTTGATGTCAAGCATCTGGCGTCCCTTGTTAAATGCTGGTACCACAGTCTGTGGAGCACATGTGAGGCGCTGGGAGGATTAAGTCATACCGTGCAATAAGCAGATTGAATCTGCTTGTGTGCATAGCCGGGCAGTAGTCTCTGGTGAGGTCTCAAGTTAATCGTAGCCTGTCCAGATAGAGAGGGTGCCAGGATTTTGAAGGCAATTGTTGGTCCCAGAATGGGACACCGGGGCTAGACGAGGCCTAAGATTTGCTGCAGAGGCACGAGACCGGGGCACAAGGGTCAGTTCGGGCCCAGGCCCATACAAAGTAGTGCGTGCGAGGTGCAGGGATATCCACACGTCTGTGCTCGGAGTCTGAACCAGGGGCAGTTGCGGTATGCGGGGCAATGCTCCAACTGGCATGAAAGACTAGAGGGCAGCCCAGAGCAGCTTGACCTGACATGCACCTGCAAGCAGCACACCCAATAATGGCTCATTGAGGCCCAACAAGATTGTGAGAGATCCGGGGGCCAGCTCGGCCCTATGTCTCTCAACCAGTGAAACGACCAGAGACGCCAAACACATCTGGAGCACCACTCTGCTCCACTTACCCAACTCTGCCAGCAGTGAGAGTCCCACACTCACAGGTGGACATGCACGCATCATGGAAACAGGTACATGGGGCAAACGTTGAACCTTCGACTTCGAGCAAATAAACTTCCTGTGTGACAATTATGAAAAGGAAAGAGCAAAGGTAAACGTTGTAATTTATTGTTTTTGTGAAGGAAGGAAGCTCTAAACATCCTTTGAAAGCCTATGATGTAGATAATGCTTGATGCTGAATGTATAATCTATCTTGCCTTGGAAAGCATAAGGGCTCGATAGACATAAGGGCGGCTAGAAAAGTAGTCCAAATAACATTGCTTCTTAGAATCGTTAAACTTTTCACCGGGGGAACATCCAGAAAATCAAATTCTACATCTCCAGCCTTCTGTTTCTCAGGATTTCCCCATAGGAAACGCATTTAAGTTCCAATGAATCTTGCTGATATGTTCCTTCTGAACAGCATAAACAGCCTGGTTTGAAAATTATTTCCCATCGGCGTCCTGAATCAGAAATCACGCGACAGTCCCAACTTTGCCTCGAGCTGCATGGCGCGCTACAGCAACGGGACAGAGAACAGAGCTTATTTCTTTAGCTTTCTTTGATGACAAGTGAAGGACAAGTGCCATTCTTAGAAATTATATATGTATATATTGCGCTGAGTAATTTTCCATGTTAATTGAATAACTTTTAATTGGTGAGGTCCAGCCATTCAGTATTGTTTCCTCGTATAACCATGACACAGGAGCCAGCATGTTATAGAAACGTGTTGAAAACAAATTCACCTGGCAGGATATTTTGTAGAAAATGGCAATAGATGTGTGCTCGCTCCGAGGCCAGTCATATAATATTGGTTTGTACAATGTGTTTCAGCACTCCAGTGCCAGTATCACGCTTTTTAAAAATGGAGCCTGTTGTTGAGTCTGCTCACGGGGGCCCCTTTTGTTATTTTGTTAGCCTATGGTGGTGCAGCATCATTTTCCTTTCTGTCATAAATCCAGGTGCCAACTTGTTGAGGGTGAGCAAATGTTTTTCAGCCCAATATCTATTGAAATTCCTTGAATACAGAACTATTGGCTGATAAAAGAGATCTTTTTCCGAATGTCATAGACAATTCCTGTGGGGTAAGGGGGATGTTAACACACATGTCACTAATCCAGTCTTTTTTTTACAGTAAAGTGAATCCTTCATCATTGTTCGCAGCCCACCAAAGTGTTTCGGCAATAAAGTCTGCTAAAAATAGAATGTCTGAGTCCTTGATGTACCACAAGCAGCGGCGTAGCAATTGCCTCGCGGGCTCGAAAGCAAGGAATGGCCCCAGCCAGCAGCTGCCACCAAGTGGGTAGAAAAATACAGCCATCTTTGGGGTGCAGAGAAAACATACGATTCTACAACGCCACCTACAGTCCCAGCCCTGCACAATACAACCTCCCACTGACCCACTTCAATTCGACACACCACCTACTGATCCAGCCAGCACAATACCACCTCCTGCTGACCGACTCCAATTCCACACACCACCTACTGAACCAGCCCCGCGCAATACCACCTCCCGCTGACCGACTCCAATTCCACAGCACCACCTACTATCCCAGCCCTGCACAATTCCTTCTCCCGCTGACCCAATCCACCCAATTCTAAACTGAAATATTTCATTATGAAACTGTGCAAGGCAACTATTTTGGCACTGGCCAGTAAGCACATGCCTAAAAGATGTTATTACTAAAAACCCATGTGTAATGAGAATCCTCTTCAAAGGCCACTGAGGAGAGTGGATGTGTGAGGGCCCTTCCGGGTCCAAGGCATTCCTGTTCATGCTGGTACTTGTATTAGCGTTTATCCTAGTCTGACATCGGGACTACAAGTCCCAGAATGCAGAGGGAAATATGGCCCTGTACTATGCATGTGACAAGTAGGCTTTAAATGTCCCCTTACAAAATCCCATGGTGCTGGATTCTGAGATAGCTTGCCAGCAGTTTGAGGTGACTATTTTCTCCTTTGTCGTTGACGTTTATTGTCTAGCGACAACCCTCACTGCATCGTTCACACTCTCATGAGGCATTATTCACTGTCTCTTTGATTCGCTCATATGGCGGGACTTTGTCCACCATCATTCTCCTGCTCTTCTGGTCACTATTGTTC
Organism: Lissotriton helveticus; assembly: GCF_964261635.1. Lineage (NCBI taxonomy): Eukaryota > Metazoa > Chordata > Amphibia > Caudata > Salamandridae > Lissotriton > Lissotriton helveticus. The sequence continues at coordinate 529,972,035 of NC_136067.1, forward strand.
TTCTTGCTGGCAGTCATGATTCGTTTCTATTCTGAAGGCATCGCCCTTCCTTTTGTGTGTCATAGCAAAAAGTGCCATTCTAAGGTTGTCAAAAACTGTTAATTAATGAATAGCTGATATTCAAATGTCATTAGTTAAAATCGCCAAGAATGCATCCAAACGATCGTTGGCTCAGACGGCCATGTTGCTATTCAACAAAGTGGCCGCCACATCTGCATCACAGGGCATTAGGAAAGCTTATGTCACATTAGTCCAGCTGTCCTGCAGGACTATTCTCTTCTATAGTGTGGGATATGACATTACAGAAATATTCTAAATGTCAATACTTCATACTATATAATGATATATGAAAAATAATCCACTGTTTAGCTTTCTTCTGTGCCTAAACTGTTTCCTTGAAATGATGAGGTGAATTACATATCCTTCCATTCAGAGTCTGGCTCACAAACTTTTTGTGTAACAAAGAGGTATTTGGGTGCGCCAAAAAGCTGTTTCCACTCTTAAGTCCAAATCCCTAGTCATGAAGTTCGTTTTTTTAAATTGGACGGCATAATGCACCCACAATGGTAAGAAATCCAACTAGCCTGATGCATTTTTCAGTCCATGGCAAGGCAGACGGAGGCAGTCATAACCAGGAGTAATAGACTCCTCTCACGCCTGAATCCCGGTGCCACTGCTCCTGCTGCACTCATGAAAGCTGTGGCCTTGCATACATTAATACTAAGGCCCTGATTACAAGTCTGACAGACAGATATTCCCTGGAGCATTATCACTCTGTCTTTTCATAACTGGCCAGGTTTTCCAGTTCTCAGATGTCTTGGGTGCGGGGAAAAGGAGACCTGATGAAAATCCAGCAGGTAAAATCACACGGGCCGGGGCCTCAGACTGTAGGCGGCCCCGGTTTCACCCTCTCCTACGTCACAGTGAGCACTTCCACCCCCCTCCCACGCCTCTCTCTTCCACTGCCTATAGCTTTGCTTTACAACCTTCATTTTTGGCCCTTTTGTTTTTTTTAATATTTCTTTTAGAAGTGCATTTCACTTGCCCAGTATTTACTTGCACCCTTCCTGCTCATTCCAGCTCCCATTTAGCTATCTGAGACAAAAGGAAAGGAAGTGGCATCACGCCAGTTTCATGCTACTGTTCATGCTCTGTTACAAGCAAGCTTTTTTGATCTTGCACACATTTGGTGGTGTGATGCAGCCTTGTCCGTTGCTGCCTGTAGCTCTGTTGCTTGTGTGTTTTGCAATCAGGCCTAATGGGTACATAATAAAACTGCACGCTTTGAGAGTGAAACAGTGGCATAAGGAGTCACATGGATATAATCAGTGCTTTAAATGGGCTGGTACTCGCCTGTACTGAGTACCGGCACTTCTTCATTTTCTCCCCTTGAGTACCGGCACTTTGTTCCAGAAGATAGAGAGTACCGGTACTCATGGGGATCTGACTTTATCCGAGGCAGCGCGCTCCCTTTATCCCTCAAGTTATACTACGGCAGCACCTTTCAAGCACTGCACGGAATCAATCACAGGAGCTCGTCACTAGGACCCAGCGTGAGCTGCTTTGTAAATCAGAGCAGGGGTCTGTCTGCAGAGTCATTTGCTTATCCAAAGATCTTTCACAATGGGTGCTAAGAGGGGGCCGTAAAATCTAATGGGTGGCGGTGGGAGGCACTATTCAGGACATAACAAAAGAATGTATGGGAAAGCTTTTACAGTCGCCACGCATCTGAATTGCTTTCTTGCACACTTCCACTTCCAGACTCGCTGATTCCTATTTCATCGACCTTGGACAGACCTTAAGACCAATCAAAAATTTGGAGATTGGCACCTGGTTCCCCAGTACAGACGTTGTCAGCTCTGGCCCTAACTCTGGTTTACAAATGTTCCAGGAGAGACTTATTTATTTTATGCGTTTTTATATAGCGCGGACTTTACCCGAAGGTGTCAGAGCGCTTCACAATAGGAACAGTAATGATACATGCGGAGAAAATTACAAGTGAACGTATTACAAAAGCAAACGTTAAGTTACATGAGGCAAAAGTGACAATTGTGAGCAAACAAAATACAAGAGGTAGCAATCGGTACATTACAGGAGGAGAAAGTGATATGTGTGCAGGTTACAAAAGCGTACAAAGTACAAGTAGAGGTATAGTACTGCAATAAATGGCAGACACTCCAGCACAAGAACAAACGTTACATGAAGCAATGGTGGCACTTGCGCAAGTATCTAAAGCAAACAAAATGTAAGAGGTAGCAAACAGTATGTTACAAAAAAAAAGTGACGTGTGCATGTTACAAAAGAGTACCAGTACTGGACAGATGGCTCAGTGGGCTGTAGGCCACCGGTTCGATTTATGGCAGGCTGAAGCAGCATGTAATCCTTAGGCGGTTGATAAAATGCATGCAGATTTCGTGCATACAACCTTGGCACGGTCAAAAAGCTAACCCCGCCCCTTGTTCCCCCTTAGCCCCGCCCTAAACTCCGCCCACTGCTCCTTTTGGTGAGTGCCTGCACTTATTTTTTCCATTTAAAGCACTGCATATAATGAAAGAGAAAAGGCCAGCCTTGAACAACAGATATTTTGCAGCATGCACATACAAGCTACTCCAACCCATAGGCATATAGCTTAAAATGCATGCACCCACAACAGAAGTAAAATATTACAAGCTGCAATTAAAAAAAGCATTTGCAAAGCAATAGGTCTCGCATTACTGAAAGTTTCAGCTATTGGCATTGCAATTAATAAAGGAGCACCAATAGCTCAACGTTTCAGCAATGCAAGACCTACTGCATTGCATATGCTTGTTTATTTAAGCAATTATTTTTTGTGTGTAATATCATCCTGTGGGAGGCTTATCCCAGTTAAAAAAAGTGTCTCCCAGGAACTGTTAAAATTATGTGTGCTACAGTCACGAGAAACGTTATGCTTGAGTAAGAAAAGGCAGAGATGTCTTACGAGAATTATGTACAAAAGCCTTGCCCTCTTATAGTTTTCACGCAAGATACTGTCCAAGCAAATTTTGTCTAATAAGCATAACATGAACATTATGCGCCCTTGCACTGGGAAAGCTCCATAGGAACTGCTCTCAACCCTCATTCTAGGGAGTTTTGATAGGCCAATGACCCGGGGTTAAATAAAATTGATGTCTCTCAAAGACAGTCTTCAAAATGACCACATAGCAGCATGAGACAGGTGGGGTGGATGTAGTGCATTTTTCTTGCTAAGTTTAAGTGGGGGTGTTATTCGAGTCTCGTGAAGGCTTGACTGGGGGAGTTAGGTGAGCCACAAGCACGCAAGGGAATTGACAGGGGTTTTTCAGTGCTAAGGAAGGTCGCATGTCCCTGTCCCCACACAGCATGCGTGTGGGGACAGGCATCCCCACACGCAGCCAGCCACTGAGCCACACCCAGCTTTCACGGCCCTGAGAGGCGCAACTTACTTTGTGAGGGGCTGGTGTGCTTCTAAGGCTGTTGAGGAGCAACTCCAGTTTCCGCCGCCGGTCAGGACCCTCAAGTGTTTGACGGAGATAAATACCATGGCACAGAACTCTGTTACGGCGCCGCTTACATGATTAATCACGCTGGTGCGCGCGTAGGGTAAAAAGCGCGGTGGCTGTGTTGGGGAGCTCAGAAAGACGTGCGATTGCGAAAGGTTTAATTGTTGCAACTTTCAAGTGCGCATGCGCGGTGAAATACGCATACGCCTAATGCGTGAAACTTGGCAAGACTGTGTATTTCTGTTTTTGGATCCATTTCACAGAGAAGCAAAAACAACGAAAGGAGGAAAGAGAAGGTAATGCCTGGCTGTTCGTAATGACTTATGACTGTCTTTCTGACTCATGCAGGGATCGGTTCCAAAACGGCCAAATCGGCCCCAGCAATAGAACCGGCCCCCTCTCACAAAACCGGCCCCCACCCCCCTCCAGCCGACCGGGGGATTGCCCGGTGCCCGGACTTACCAGTCCGGGCCTGTCGAGGAGTTAGGATGAAAGTGCCATATCTGCAGGGATATGGCACTCTACCTCTCCTCCTAGCACAGGTTCACAATCAGGCTGACGGGCATCATGCACACACTTTTCTACCATACTGCAGAGGTGTCTGCATGGGTCTAGAATATGTTTCGTACTCAAACAAACTGTAAAGCTTCTCCTACTTTGTATGTGTGCTTTGTGCTTATTTGCATTACTTGTAGGCATGTTTCCAGTGCAAACCAGTTTTGAGCTAGAAAGTTAATCTAACAAAAAATGAATTGGCACTTTTGTAATGCAAACCCAGCATGGAAGATTTGTAAATCTGGGCCACAGTGCTTTCCTTATGATGTAGTCTACCTTCAGAGTTTTCCTTAGGGCAAGGGCCAAAACAGAAGCTAGTGAGGGTGCCTTAATGTCAGAAACATCTTCATCAAGGTTCTATTGAAGCTTCTGATTTTTATGGCTAAAGCTCTAAGCTAGAAAAAGCTGTATTTCATAGCCACGGTCAGAATTACAAACCTTTCACACAACGCAGAAAGAAAACTTGTTGCAAAGTAATGTGTGACTCTGCTTAAAAGGGAGAGGGCAGGAATGTATCAAATTTTTTTATATATGGTGCATTCCTGCTTCCTCTTTGTGCTGGCACACCCTGTGCTGCCGAGGATCAAACCAAAGAACGCTTGCACAATTTTTATGCATTTCCTGATTTTCTACACGTAGTAAATCTGGGAATGCACAAAAAAAGCACGAGTGAATGTGTGCTTTACTCAGAACGCTGATCCATGACGGCCACACTGACTGCCAAAATCTGAAGCATTGTCTCATATACTATCCACCAATAATTCTTGGAGCACACATGCGCAGTCAAAGTCTCAGAATATAAATATGAAAAGAAATCTGCAAAAGTATCAGTGGGGCTCTTGTTGTTCTTTTCTTTATTTCACCACACTCCAATCCCTTTGTGCCAATGCGTTTCGCCGTGGTAGGGTTAGCCTACGGCTTCGTCAGGGCTTTAGCTTTTCTCAGGTGTATATCCTCGCTGGAGTTATTAAACGTTGTTGACTCCGTCCATAAAGTTCCTTAAAGTGAGCAGTATAATTCCAGATCCTAGTCACAAATTATCACGGATTACAAGTATTTTGAGTCCAGTGAATTCAAGCGCCAAATTCAGTCTTCAGCAAAACAAAGTAGTCAATAATCACAAAGTATCCACTCGTTTCAGTGCCCAAATTCATCCGTGTCAAGGACTAGGCTATCTGCAGTCTAAGCTTGATCAATAAGGCTACGTTGTCTCAAAAGCCTCGGCCACCTTGTATTCAAAGTGTCCCGGCTTCCCGGTTGCGTATACTCCTCGTTTTGCCCGAGTGCAGGCAATCTCTGATTGAGGTTAGGGAAGAAGAGAGTTCTCTTCTCATACTTTGGATGCACCAGACTGATCCGTTTTACGAAGCTATATCAAGTGAAAACTACTATATGAGGTCCCATTCATCCCATACACCCGAAGGTTTTGTACTATCCACCAATAAAGATAAATGATTCGCCTCATTAAAAACAATACTGGAGTATCATTTATTTCATCCAGTTTAAACCGAGTTCATCAATTTGAGCCAATTGTCTATGAGCTCATAAATATCCATACCCTAAGGGTCTTCAGTCTACTCATGTATTTTTTGGTCCTGATGATGGTCTTCCTGATGGTTTGACAACTATAGCCCATTTTCACTATCATTGTTCTAGAGATGTTGATCATCATATGTCCAATGACAATTTCTTCAAATATATGAAAAGGGTTGTTACAAAAACGATAATGAGATAAGATCATTGTAAAGGCTAATTTTCTCATTCAGTTTTGCATATGTGAACTGTCTTTGTACCCTCATATTATGCTATTTATTCATATACATTTGTACAGAAAAAGAATACACCCTCTTGTCCTATTTAGTTTTGTTTTACTTTGATGTGTTTTGATTTAGTACTTCATACTCTTTTGAATTAAGTTTATCAATTCATTTGATTGAGCCCACTATTTTGGGTCCTCAGAATTGGTTTGCTAGAAATCAAACAGAATTGTATGTAAAAGAAAGCCCTTGTAGGCACCTTTACATGAACTACACTTTCTAAAATTGGCATTTCTAAAATATCAATGCCAAATCCAACTTTACCAGCAAGGAGGACATTACCATTCCAAACATATGAAACAGGAAAAGGCGACCTTTTTTTTATCACGAATTACAGCTTAAAAGTGTATTAAGGAATTGCCAATGCTAACCTATGACAGGAGTAGGCCTCACAGTAGGGAGAATTGAAATAAATAGGCTGTTTATCACTGCTAGGACAAGCAAAACACCCCTGTACTCATTCTACCTTTCATTTACGTAGCATCCTGCCCTTAGTGCTTCCTAAGGCCTACCTTAGGGGCAACTTACGTGTATTAGAAAGGGGGCTTCAGGCTTGGCAAGTAGTTTTAGATGCCAAATTAAATTGGCAGTAAATTCCACATACAAACCTTGCAGTGGCAGGTCTGGAAAGCTACTTTTGTAGGTGACATAATCTGTGCTGCAGGCCAATTGGTACAATTTAATGTACAGGCACTGGGCACAGGTAGTGTACTTCATTAGGGACTTACATGTAAATCACATATGCCAAACAGGTGTAAATCAAGTGTACCATGATTAGAGGAGGGAGAATATGCGCTTGAGCACTGGTCAGCAGTGCTAAAGTGTCTAAAGTCCTAAAGCTAATAAAAAGAAGGTAAGAAAAAGAAGAGGAAGGCAAAATATTTGGGGTGACACTTTAGAGAGTGCCATTTTTCAACAAGTTGGCAGTCCATATCATGGGTGTACTATGTAGTGAGCCCTATGTATGTGAAAAGTAAGCATGGGCGGATTTTGCGGATCCACGATCCGCGGATTTGTGGATTTGAGGATCCGCAAAATCGGCGGATTTTGCGGATTTGCGGATCTGCGGATTTGGGGCGGGGCTTCCATGTGAGTGCACATGCCTCTTGTGTGTTTAAAAGGATGCAAAGGCCTCTGTCCAGCATCACAGCTGATTTTCGACGGTAGATTTGGGAAGAAGGCACACCTCCCCAGCCTCGATGACGAGCACGATTGTTTTTTGGGCTGATGAATGAGTCACTGCATTTGAGCTTCAACTAGTTCCAGCGACCATGTGTGTGTTACTATGCAATCGCCCCGAAGGGCGCAGGGGTCCCTTAGGTGAGCTGTCCATCATAGTGGGTCAATGTCGGGAAGACGGTGCACACCGCGAGTGTGTGGGCGGGGCTTCCACGCGAGTGCACATGCCTCTTGTGTGTTTAAAAGGATGCAAAGGCCTCTGTCCAGCATCACAGCTGATTTTCGACGGTAGATTTGGGAAGAAGGCACACCTGCCCAGCCTCGATGACGAGCACAATTGTCTTTTGGACTGATGAATGAGTCACTGCATTTGAGCTTCAACTAGTTCCAGCGACCATGTGTGTGTTACTATGCAATCGCCCCGAAGGGCGCAGGGGTCCCTTAGGTGAGCTGTCCATCATAGTGGGTCAATGGCGGGAAGACGGTGCACACCGCGAGTGTGTGGGCGGGGCTTCCATGCAAGTGCACATGCCTCTTGTGTGTTTAAAAGGATGCAAAGGCCTCTGTCCAGCACCACCGCTGATTTTCGACGGTAGATTTGGGAAGAAGTCACACCTGCCTGGCCTGTTGTAACTATTTTACGATGGTGCCGGCAAGCTGCCAGCGCCATCCTAAAATAGTTACTAAATTAGCTTCAACAGGAAGCTCTAATAGATAAAATCGAGCACCTGCTTTATTTTATCTATTAGAGCTTCCTGTTGAAGCTAACTTAGTAACTATTTTAGGATGGCGCCGGCAGCTTGCCGGCTCCATCGTAAAATAGTTTCAACAGGCCAGGTTTCAACTTTTGCCCCGGGCCCGGATCCGCCGCTCGCGGATTTGCGAATTCTCGGCAAATTCGCGGGAGTTCGCGGATCGCGAATTTACCGAAAATTCGCAAAATCTGCAAGCGGAACACATTTTGCGCCCATCCTTAGTGAGAAGAGAGAGGCAAACTGCCCCAGCAATTGGCGGCAGTCTCTCTGTTGATCTAGGGTCAGTGTAGGGGAGAAGCTGATACCCTCCACTAACCCATCCTTCTTTTTGGAAGATAGGAGGTCAGGGAGAGGATCTACCCCCATCATCAGTTACTACCAAGAGCATGGGGCTTGAGGTTATTCACATGCAGGACTCTCAAAGGATTCCAAGGAGTCTTGAGGTCCACAAAGTAGGTGACATCAGTCTTGCACTCCTTTTCCTCATAGGTCCCAGACCAGCAGTTTTGCAGAGCACGGGCCTCCATTGGCTTCATTACTCACGCTGCTCGGCCAGATTAAAGCTCAACCAGAGTAGCATTCTGGTCATACCAGCATTTCATGTTCTCCTGGCTAGCTTTCAGGTTCTCCCAGATGAGCTTCCAGAAGTGGGCTGCTTGGTTGCGGAGGACCAGCATGTAGCGGACCACACCCTGGGGGGCTCTCTCAGGGTCTTGCTCCCAACCCTCCTTTATCAAACTGAGAGTCCCTTTCACTGGCTACCCATTCAGAAATTTAAAGTAATTGTAACCAACCCACTTCTGTGATACCTACCTGTATGAAAACAGACAGCATGGCGGGAGGATGTCCTACTTACACCCCTTGGTGTCTGGCAGACCCATAATAATCCCTTTCAGGGTTTGGTTGAACCTTTCAACCAACCCATCGGTTTGGGGGTGGAAAGGAGTGATGAACTTGTTGGTCACTCCACACTCCTTCCACATGGCCTTCATGAAGTTGGCACCTCGGTAGGATACCACCTCATTGGGGAAACCCACATGGGTAAAGATCCCCATCAGTGCCCTGGCTACTATAGGCCCAATCAGGGGGACAGCTTCCAGGTAACTGTTAGCATGGTCAACCAAGACCAGAATGAATCTGTTGACCATGTCTGTCTTGGGGTCCAGAGGCCCAATGATTTCAGACCACACCCTCCTAAAGGGAGTGTTAACAACAGGAAAAGGTTGTAACAGGGTCTTGCACTTCCCCCTTGTCATTCCACTCACTAGGAAGGTAGGGCTGGATCTACTCTATGCACCTGAGGTCTTGCTCATTTGAGGCCTGTATAAGTAGATGGCAAGAATGTCAAAGGTCTAGTCTTGTTCCAAATCACCTACCAGTGGCACATCATAAACCAGACCCAGTAGAAAGGTCCTGTAGCACTGGGGGACCACCAACACACATGGTGCACCAGTATCAGAAGGCTTAGGTTCACTATACAGAAGACCATTCTACCAGTAAATGAGGTGCTTGCCAGAGGTGTCACTAGGTGCCTGAGTCTCAGCCTGTTGCTGCAGACCGTCACAAAAAGGGCATTCCTTTTGCACCATGCAGAACTCCTCCCTGGTGGGACCCCATTCCTGTTGCCAATTGGTCAGCTCAGGCAGGTTCCTCAGTATGGCCACTTCCTCCTCTGTAGGTACCCAAGCGTCTCCCTCAGGGTCAGCCTCCTCCTGGACTGTGAGAATTTCAGGAATGGGTTTCAAACACCCATCACCCTTTACGTTCTTAGCAGGGACTTGGGCCACTCTTCCTGGCTCCAGGTCCTCTTTACCACTCTGATGGGCAGCCATGGACAGTGTGATCAGGCACACCCGCTCTGACAACCCTAACATCTCCATGTGGGACCTGAACTCCACCTACTTCAAGTCGGTAGGCTCCAGGCCCTTACCCAGTGTACATTCCAAAGGCATGGGTGGACTCACAGCTACCTTAAGCAGTCCTAAGTCCCCCCATCAAAGGGAACCAGAGCCACTTGGTAGTGGCTCTCAGGGTTATCTGCTGCAAACGTCCGGTGAAATGCATTAGAGACTGCCTGCTCTGAAGACACCAGATGACACCTGACAGTTGCCATGCTGGCTCCTGTGTTTCTGAGCCTCCACCCTCTCCTCACTGAATCTGACCCACTGACTGTAATTATTAGTATTTTCAGGCATGTTGGTTCTCTTCACCATCTCTGTGTTACCCAGGGACACAAGGGTAACCACTGCACTGTCCCCCAAACTATTAGAGGCCATCCCCACCCTAAGCACTACACTAGCCAACCCCTGTGATTGCACACTGGTAGGGGGCTGTGCCAATTGGCATCTCCCTTGCAGTGCCCATCCTGCTGACATTCAAAAGGGGTGCCTTCCCTACAGACTTACTGGCAGGGACCACTTCTTCGTCTCAGTGGGGCAATGGGAGCCCTGATCGACAGAACTAGTTGGTGGCCCTCTAGAGAACTCCTTGTTTTTATTTTTGTCCCTCCCGTCCTTCCTCTGATGAGGTCCTTGCCCACCCTTGTGGTGATCCCCCAGACGCCTTCTTATGGACCTGGGTGGTGACCCAGTTGCCTGCCTACTTAGCAAGCTCCCTAGGGTCATAGAGCTACTTTCAACAAGCTGTTTGTGCAAATCTGGAAAATAAAGACTGAACAGCCTCTGGTAATCCTTTAACTCACTGCCCTTCACTCACCCATCAGGGGCTTTGTAAAAGGAATCCACACAATCCACCCACGTCTGTTGGGATAGCTTCTCACTGTCAATGATGTTCTCTGGAGTCAGACAGAACTTCCTGATCGGAGCCTCCTACATGGGGGATATACCTCATCCTGTCATCCCCTAGGGCCAGTAAGGTGTCCCTACCCTCACTAGGGATGTGCCTAAATAGACTAGCTTTCCAATCCTCCTCAGGGATCTTGTGCATCTGTAAATAAATCTTGTAGGCCTCAAACCATCTGTCTATGTTGTCTCCCACCATAAAGTCAGACACCAAACCCTTGGGTATGTGGACCCTCTTGTTAGAGTACACTGGCAAATTGTTGCCACCACTTCACATCCCCATTCTCCTCTGGGGTCTCATTCAAGATAGCATGGGCTTCAGACAAAGCTACAAGTGCCTTTTGCAGCTCTACCTTCCTGGTGGTGCTCTTTACAGGAAGCCCAAACTCCTTCGAAAAATCCTTGAGCGAGGCAACAGTGTAACCCTCAAGTTTGGTCAGCTCAAACTCCAGTTTTGCAGATGCAGATGTAGAACCCCCAGTTATAGACATGATTTTTAAACAAAAAAAGTGCCAATCAGGGAAAATAAAAAAATAAAAAATGCCACTCAGAAAGAGGTTGGAAGAAAATGCCAATGAGTATTAAAGACAATTGATTTGAATTGGATGATAGTGTACACCAGATTACTGAAAGGCCTGCACATACACAAGTCCTACCTTCACTTCTTATCCCCAAGGTTAGAAATTGGGATTCCGGTGGGCGAATTATGCACCCGGTCCAAGCAGGAACCATATTTTTAGTCAGGGTAAGACAGATACACACCCTTTTGTTTCTTGGCACAGAACAGACAGACTTAACTAAAGAGGCAATTTGTAAAGTGTTGGTGCAACACTTCAAACAGTAAAACAGCAGAAACACCTCACAAAAAGATATCACATCGGGGAAGAAAAATAGAACTTAGTTTAATAAATGAAACAACACCAACAACACAAAAATCAAATAAGTAGATCCTGAGATATGCAATTTGAAAGATTTTGGCGAAAATACCATTTAATTTGCAAAGTGGCAACTGTGGTTATCTAGTCACGCCAGACATGGGCAAATTATATAGCTCAGGCCGACCACAATGAACCACGGGCGGTCTGCACACAGTACCTTAAATAGTGCTGCGCAATCTTCATGTCATTTCCTATGAGGACCCCAGAGGGCAGAGCACCCTAAGCCCTTTTCTTATGGGAACAGGACTGTGGTGGAACCACTTAGCAGGACAGACTCACAGATGGCACAGCACAGGAGCAGGTTGATTAGAAGTATTTTGTGTCCCTGAGACTTCAGAAAACAGGAGGCCAGCCAGCTGGCTCTTGGAGTCACTTTGGGTTTGGGTTGTAACGATAAAGGTTCAGCCTTCTCACTCCCAGACAAAAGGGCACCAGTCACATGTAACCCCTCTCTGTTTCCAAGCTGGTGGAGTGACAACACAGGGTTGTTAGGCTAATTGTGTGGACACAGTGCAATGCCAATTCAGGTGCAAGTGGGGCTGTGCTAAGCTCTGCCCCCATAAAGTCAGTTAATGGTCAATTAAGGTTCATCAAGTCACACCTAAGCTCCCATTGTGTTTTTACTGTCTAGAGGAAATGCACAAGGCCCAGCTGTCACCCACCCCAGGCGGGTATTCAGAGACTGGCAGAATGCACAGAAAGATTTAAGTATAAAAACTGCAACTTTCTAAAAGTGGCACTTTCAGACTTGCAATTTAAAATCCAACTTTTATCATAAGCTATGATTTTAAATTGTGTGTCCAGAGACACGAAACTCGAAATTTCTATCTGTTTGAAACGGGATTTCTGGTTAGCTACAGTAGGCACCTATTCCAGGCAGAACCCACCACTCTAGTCAGGTCAATTAAATTACACACTAAAGATAACCTCTGCTCACCCCTGACAGCTTAGCACCTAGCAGTCAGGCTTATCCCCAGAGGCAATCAGTAACACACTCACACAGAAACACAATGACTATATCACAAAAAGAGACTTCATATAGAATTACATAAAAATAATATAGTATCTATTGTGCATAGAACATAGGCTAAAATGACATGAATAATAAATGCTGTGCATATCATGCAAATACTAAAATAGTACATGTTATCCTGGCAAGGCAAGAATGAAAAATGACAAACACCAAACATCAGTGACTCCTTAGTGTTAGAACTGGAATTTCTGGTTGGCTAAGGTTTACGCCAAAGCCAGGCAGAAACCACCATTCTAGTCAGGGCAAGGGAGTCACACGCCAAGATAACCCCTGCTCACCCCCTTGGTAGCTTGGCACGAGCAGACAGGATTATCCCGGAGGCAATGTGTAAAGCATTTGCGCACGCACACAGCAACAACATCCCAGGCACACTACAAAAGGAACTCCACACAAGGTTATATAAAAATAACTTTTGTATTATCAAAAACACATCAGATAGTATCACACAATATACATTGTGCCAACTGGCACGGGCAATATTCACACAGGATTATTTACACAGGACAGGGCCACGTGGGCCACTGTCAGAATCAACACTTAGCAGAAATAGCACTTCTAGAATATAGAATAAGTGTAGCACCACATAACAAGTGTAGGACAGAACCAGTAACCACTGGTAAAAGGTAGGTACACACTACGCAATACTAATAACCATAGGCCTAGACCACGCAGGGACACAAACTCAATAGTATAACATACTAGGCAAAGCAAACTTTTAAGCATGAGCACCTTTAGAAGTATAACACAAGCATAAAGGCAAATCACATTACGCAGCAATCACATTTAGGCCTAAACAGTATAAATACAGTGAGCAATCTCCTCACTAGTCTAAACACATTAGACCCTACCACATAAGCATAACTCAGATTTAGGGGCGTAAATCACAGTGAAGTAAAATCTCACTAACACCAACCTCCATAGGTAAAACCATCTCTAAAGGTATCATCACAGGGTGCGTAAAACCTACTAGATGCATTACATTTCCTAGCACCACATTTAAAGCACATGAATCACATTAGGCAATTATCATCTAAAACCTAGTAAGTAATCACATTAGGGCCTTGCGCCCTATCCATAAACCAGCCCCCCTGGCCAACTGGCCATCTCAAGGAGGGGCTCAAATGCCCTGTGTCCAGAATGTCAGGGCGCGCAGCCATCGCAGCGCCAGTCAGGGGTGCGCCACTGGCGCAAGCCTAAACGTTGCAGCTGCCCACTACTTGCTGGGCAGCTGGGACAAATCACAAGGGCCTAAACACTGCAGCTGGCACTAAGTGCTGCGCAGCTGTGGAAGCCAAAGGTAGGGGCGAAGGTAGTGCGACTCACTCCTGGATTCTCAAAGAACAGGTACCCCTAAAAGAAATAAAAGCCTAAACGGTGCATCTGCTCACTACTTGCTGGGCAGCTGTGAACTTCAAACTGCGACTGGGGCTTTCACTAGACCTTAGAAACAAGAGCTGCGGCAAACATGGGGAGCCCTCGTGGCTCTAGAAATAATCATACCACCCTAGGAGCACACTGGCTCCTGAAACCATTATGCACCAATTGTTGGAGCCACGCATGGGCTCAGCAAGACACTAATAAAGCACATGGCCCCCTGGCGCACTCGGGCTCCCAAAATAACAAGCATTGGCCCCTCTTTTAAGTCATGGCCCCCTAAGAACAATGTTGGGGCCTCATGGGCTCTAGAACAACTGCTGTGGGCAAAAACATGTGGGAACCACACGGGCCTCTGGGGATACACGTGCCCCCTAGAACTGGGGGCTTGACCCTGCCTGGCCCCAATCGTTGTAGCCATCCAAGGCTTGGGGAAATCATCAAAAACCGTTGGGGCAGCCCGCTGCCATCCTAAATGCAACCCTGACTCTGTGACTCATTCACACGCTGCAGCACACGCCCGGAGCCCCCCAGCCAGTCTTCACTTACTGGCTGCTCTTCTCCAGCGGGGCTCCTTCGGGCCGGTGGCAGTACATCTCTGGCAGCGCTCCCCTCGACTTCAGGGAGCCTCGCACCTCCGAAGACAGCCTCAGCGTTTCCTCACCCGGGCCCCCTCCCGGGACCCTCTACCGGCCTCACTTCCTCTCCTGGGCAAGGCGCAGGCTTTCCCCTGCGGCGGCGGGCGCGGGACTTCCTCGAGAAACCGGAAGTCCCGCCCGCCGCCAGGCACAATGCTGCCTGACTTCCGGTTTGGACTCGGGCTGCCGCGGTGACTACATACATTCAAGGCGCAAAAATCAGGGGTGGGCACCCTCGAGGTTCAAAATAAAAGTAGAAATGGGGTGGGCACCCATTAAGTCATATATAGAACGGGGTGGCACCCTTAATATTTTATATCAATAAACGAAGCCGCAGGGTGGGCACCTGCGCACTCGGGGGGCATACCAAGGGCAGGAGCGCTTCCCTCCGAGAGAAAACTACAGCGCTCTGCCCAGGAATGAAAAACAAAGCACTCACAAGGCGCTGGGGCATGGGCAGCACCAAAAGGCCCCAGAGATGACCCCAAAACCAAGAAGGGTCCCAGCAATACAGGACAAGGCTCCTGGGGCAAGGACAAATCCCCCAGCCATCCTCAGGCCAGGCAGAAGGGACCAAAAGAAGTCCCCCAGGGCATCCAGGGGCTGGGCAGGGCCCAGGAGGCACGCCTTCCCCTGGGCCCCAGCAGCAGCACACCCCTGGTAGATTCAAGTCAGGAAAACAAGAACATTTTCATGAGGTCACAGCCCCCTTTTTATACAGCAAAATCCTTTGTCTAGCAGGGTGCAGGCAATAGGAGAACCAGCTACAACTGGTTATGGGGAATTCCTGAGCACTTTGTTTTGCTCTGCCCTCTCTCCCTTTCACTGGCCAGGCTAGGGACATCAGACGCACCACAGAGGGTGGAGCCAGCATTGTGGAGGGAAGGCCCAGCCCTATTCAGGTCCCAGATGCAACTCCTCCCTGCCATCAACATGCATATCTCTCCATTCACCACTGGGGCTGACCCATCCTGACTCCAGGAGCCAGGCAAACCAGCCAGCTCCAGCCAATCACAAGCCAGCACATTCACTGCACAGACACACCAACTTTTAGAAGTGGCACTTCCACACTAGAAACATTAAAGCCGCACACATCATCGCGCAGCATTCAATCTCACGAGTTCGCACATACCAAACTCGACCCTGCACTCCCCACACATCAGGAACAACCATGGTCATACATATTCCCCATGCATTCCTAAGGGAGGGCAGGTCACTCTCACCACACATACACAGAGAGCGCACGCACTTTACACTGGACCACAGTGAAAAAGTGCGCAGAGGCCTAAAATCATCAACACCAGGTTACAGAAATAGGCTAGGAAAAAGCAAAAAGATTCGAGGTGAACCTGCCAAAAAGGGCCAGGTCCAACACTTAGGACATGAGATAAGATTGGAGGAAAAAAATACATAAATCATCAAAACATCGCCAGTGAATGATTTGCACGTTGTGCAGGTTCCCTTTGAAAGGCACTTAATCAGGTTGTTTTAAGACAATATGCAATATTCAAACAATGGGGCAACCCAGTAACTCCCTATGGGAGAAGTGTAGCCTTTGACTTCCACTGCAATAATATCATAAAAACCTTTCCTACAAGTTTTCTTTCTTAGGCAATAAATCCATTTATTTTTGCTAATCTCACTTAAATAGGGCAGAGACAGGGCAAAACAATACTACACAATATTTACATTAGTCAAAAACACACGGTGGTCCTACAAGATGACGGATCAGTGAAAAGTGAATAATGTGATAAGGAAGTGCTCTTGTGCTAAACACAAATACATGTACATGTGACTGATTGGATTATGTTGCTGTATATGGCACCAATGCTATGGGTGTCAAAGACTACAATCAGAATTTAAAATCAGTCCACATACGTTTTTGTTGACGTTCGACCCCTTGGCACAATTACTTAGAACAGGGTAATCATCAGGACAAATATAAGAACAGGAAACACCCAGAAGTAAAAGAACCATGTATCAGTTTCCACAATTTTCTTTACATTATACTGTTATTGGCACATGGGTCACAGGAAAGCCAAAATAACTTATCAGAGGATTGGAGTACACAGACTCTCAACGGTAGCTGTGTCAATGTCAGTTGTTTGGATAAGCCTCAGCAAACTGTGAACAAATAGCTGCAATTAAACGAACTAGGTTAAGAACCTATATTGATTTTACACAATTAGCATTGCATTGCAATTGCATTGCTAAAAAAGGATCACTGGGAGATCCAATTAGCATACCAGATGATTGGGGTCCGGGGACCCATAACTATAGATATGTCAGTCTCAGTTGCATGGAAAAACCTTAGCAAACTGTGGGCAAATAGCTGTAATGAGACAATGTAGGCTGAAACTCAATGCAAATGTCAGTGGTTTGTATTTGCTGACTGGGTCATAAGTAGTCCAAATACACATACCCAATGATTGAAGTTCAAGGACCACAACTGGATATGTGACTGTCTTAGTTGCATTGTTCTTTCGTATCTAGCCCAACAAGCAATTTCTCGTGCTTCCCCTTTGTTTCGCCTGCTTCATCGACTTCTTGGCAGCGTTCGACGGGGTAGTCCGTAACATACTCTGGCAGAAATTGGAGGACTGGAGCATTTGCCCGAAGTTACTGAGAGCAATTAGGTCACAATACTGCAGTAACTGGGTAAGGATCAAAGTCACCGGGGAGTCTGTTGCCATAAAAATGGCTGCAGACCGAGGACTTAAGCAGGGGTGTGTGTTGGCTCCACTACTAATCAATCTATACACTGCAGGGTGCTAAGTGGAGCCTCCCTTCTTACACCAAAAATTGGAATTAAAAAAATCCATCTGCTGCCATACGCCGGCGACCTATTCCTCGCAGATGGCACCAAGGTAGGCCTTCAAAAAGCACTTAATGCCCTTTTTAAAATACAATCTTCAGGACAAGTTGGTCACCATTGCAAGCAATTCCCTCAAAAAAACGGCTCTCAAAATGGCGTCTGGGCTCACTTTGGTTGGAATGTGTAATAAGCTACAACTACCTGGGTGCTTGGCTGTGCGAATTAGGCTGACCCTCGCTCCATCTATAAAAAATTAGCATGAAAGAGAAGATGTGACATACACCCTTTGCAAACAAAATGCTGTTCTGGAGAGCCATACAACCACGTCAATAAAAAAGGTGATATAGGTCAAATTTCTACCGTCGGTCAACTAATCGCATCAGGCATTTCCTGGAGTGCTGGCTGCGGACCTAGAAAAAATTCAATGCTCATATACAAGAAACTATTCCATCTTCCCTCCAGCACAAGATAACTCTGATTCACCTAGTATTCAATCTGTTTTAACCCTGCAAAAGAAACTGGGCCATAAACCAACATGGTTAGCTCCAACTTTGCCAAAAGGAACTTGGCCAAGAACCATCAAAACAAGCTTCAAGTGGTGGACAATTTATGAAGAACTCTTGCACTTAATAGGGATTTTAAAAAAAGGGGGGGATTTCCCTTTACTTTCCTGTTTCTAGTGTTCTTTTGTAATGATTTTAAGTGATCACACAATAAATTGTTCATTCATTCATTCACTCATAGTATTGGTGTCATATGCAACAAGATATAATCCAAATCAGACACATGTACATATATTTATGTTTAGCACAAGCACACTTCCCTATCACATTATTCACTTTTCCACGCCCTGTCACCTTGAGGATCACCTTGTGTTTTTCTAACTAATGTAAATAATGTGTCAAATTGTTATGAACTGTCTCAGCGCTATTTGAGTGAGATTGGCAATGATACATATATTTATTGCTTAATGAGAAAAACTTGTAGGAACGTTTTTTTATGATAATATTGCTGTGGAAGTCAAAGGCTACACTTCCACCATAAGGACCACCTTTTTGAACATAAGGCAGTATGCAGCCAGGAATCTTGGGTGAATTATGCCGTAGTGAATATTTCCTTCATAAGTAATCCACAAAGACGTCCCCAGTTAGGTACTTATGCAGTACAACATCACAGGTATCCAAAAACATGGAGCATTGGAGCACCTGTTTTCCTATTAGGTTTTTTAAGGTACTTATTGGGAGGTTGGGAGCAACCTGAGGACTTCCCCCAACTGAAGCCGATACAAACAACGCCCCTGCTTCTTCGGTGCAAGAAAACATCTTGCCAACCCCGTTAGTAGAAAACCAGATGTCTACAATGCAAAGAATAGAGAACAAGTGCCCCAAAGTACATCTGTGCAATCAGGTCCCTTCTGATAAAGAGGGGCAAATGCAATACCTGTGAAAGAGCAAGCCAATTTATGAATCCTGAAGCCCAAAGTGGATTCACTGTGCCTCTCCTATTTCGCTGGGGGCTGGCGTCACGGGGAAAACAAATTAGGTATTCAGCATATACAGCCACAGAACGAGAGCAAGCAGCTACACCATCAGGCCCTTCCCATGTCCAGGAAACTGATGAAGTACCTGTTTTAGCAGTTGGTGATTCCCAGTCCTGAGGTCCATGATGCCAGTACTGGTGTCTCCTTGGGCTGACGTTACAGGTAGGCTCCTCAACAATCTCGGGGAGTGCTCCTGGCTCAAGGCAGAGGCAGGGTTTGTAGTGCTGGATGCTGCATGGACGTGATCCTCTCGAGCACTTGTAGCAGTGGCAAAGCGGCACTTCCTCTGGCAGCGTAGCTCCTCTTGGTTGCATATGATCACCAGGACCCTAAAGTGAATGAAACAATGGATGATTCAGATCCCCTATAATTATACTCCACAATGTCTTTGTTCAAGGGGTGACTTTAATGCGAAACGTTAGAAGTTCAACCCCAGCTCAGGCTTCAGACATCAGCAGGGGCTAAATCATCCCTTTGTGTAAGGGCAGAAGACAGCCTATACAACTGGAAGTGCGCCCACAACTACCTCTCTACCAGCCCAGGAAGACTATCTGTATGCAGATGTAACCATGTCACACACAACCCTTATTGTGTGATAGCTGTCTGGAAAGCATGCACAAAGTGTAGCTGTCAACCTGGCCCAGATATGGATTGGAGACAGGCTGCACAGAGAAATGCCACTTTCTAAAAGCGGCATTTCTAAAATAATATTGTGAAATCCACCTACACCAGAGCGACCCTTGACCCTGTCTTCAGGCAGGTCACTTCCCCAAGCCGCACAGGTCCACCAGTGTGACGATGTGTTTCTGCTGCTTGATACAGCCACTGCCGCAGGTTAGAGGCCCCTCTGCCTCGGTAGGCCGTTACTTCTGCATTTTTGTATTGCTGCCTTGTGTCATTTTGTATTGCTGCCTTGCGTATTTTGTCTCCTTCGTTTTCCCTTCTATGAGCCCGGTGCCCTGGTTTCACCCATTTTCCCACTGCTGCGGCCCTGCAGCCAGCCCCTCTGCTCAGCCATTTGTCTCCCCACTCCCACCTCCCAGCTGCTCCTCCCTCCCACCTCCCCTTATATGGCGGCCGCTGCGCAGTGAGGAGAGCGACCCTTGACCCCGTCTTCAGGCAGCACCCCCATGCCGCACAGCTCCACCAGTGTGACGGTGCGTCTCTGCTGCTTGACACCGCTGCTGCCGCAGGTTCATGGCCCCTCTGCCTCGGTAGGCCGGTAATGCTGTATTTTTTGTGTTTTAATGAACACGAATTGGCTAGCCCTTGAAAGCAACAATAGATAATTACCCCCTGCCAATCAGATTGTAAAGCCCTCCAATAGGCTCTAAAATGGCCGGTCTGAGACAAGTTTGAAAGGCTACTTCAAAAGGTGGCACATGCAGTGCTGCAGGCTAACTAGTTGCATTTAATTTATAGGCCATGCGTATATGGGATACCACTGTACAAGTACATTAAATATGCCAAGTAGGTGTAAACCAATCATACCATGTTTAAATGAGAGAGCACATGCACTGATTAGCAGTGGTAAAGTGCCCAGAGTCCTAAAGTCAACAAAAAGAAGGCCAGAAGAATAGGAAATTACACTTATAACATGTAATAAGGTAATTCCATTGTTAACTTTTGGGAGAGACAGGCCTTGCAGAAATACAAAACGAATTTATGAGTGTTTGACCACCTGCACATGTAAAACTCAAAAGCACATGTTCAACATTTTAAATACATTGCACCCTGCCACCCTTGGGGATGTCGAGGGCTGGGTGACTTATATGTTTAAAATGAAAGATTTGGGCCTGTCAAAAGGGGATCTTGCCAGGTCCAAATGGCAGTTTAAAACTGCACATGCAGGCTGCAGTGGCAGGTCTGAAACATGATTAAAGGGTTACTTTAGTGGGGGGGCACAATCAGTGCAGCGAGCCCATTATTAGCATTAAATGTAGAGGCCCTAGGCACATGTAGTGGACTTTACTAGGGACTCGTAAGTAAATAACATTTACCAATTGTGGGTGTGCCCATATTGCCACGAGAACATGCACTTTAACACTGGTAAACAGTTGTAAAGTTCTCATAA
This sequence comes from Lissotriton helveticus, assembly GCF_964261635.1. Lineage (NCBI taxonomy): Eukaryota > Metazoa > Chordata > Amphibia > Caudata > Salamandridae > Lissotriton > Lissotriton helveticus. The sequence goes on from NC_136067.1 coordinate 529,993,054, forward strand.
TACTAAGGCCAGCAAAAATGAAGTCAGCAAAACAGGAGGGCAAAAAACATCAGGGGAAAGTTAGAGAGATTTGTCTCTCGTGTCAACTACAAAAAAAAATGTCCAGCACTTGGCAGTAGTAAATCTGAAATTATTCTGCATGAGAACCTAGGGGCTTATTATCAAGGAAGGGCGATACATTATCGCCGCTTTTATCGGCAGGAAACTGCCGATAAAGCAGCGATAATGGGCTTGATAATATGCTCTATGAATTCCTATCGAAGCCCATGTTAGATGTCTTCACATCTAACATGGGCTTCGATAGGAATTCATAGAGCATATTATCAAGCCCATTATCGCCGCTTCATCGGCAGTTTCCTGCCGATAAAAGCGGCGATAATGTATCGCCTGCCTTGATAATATGCTCCATAGATATTTGTGGTTCACTTACTAATTTAGGATCTTGTGAGTGTTCAGCTACTTCTGCTAGTTAATCCAACTATGGATGCATTTAAACCGTGACTCTAATAGTCTAACATTAGGCTTGATTACACGGACGTTATGTAATGTTGCAGGGTCTCCTCAGTGACTCAGGAATGAGATTTCACATTTACAAATTCATTTATTTGTATTGGTAAGCACTTATTATGGCAAACTGCTTTGTAAACTGGACCCGTAGACTTTTAATAAATCTCAAAAAGGAAAAGAAATTCTGATCACAGCACTTGTTTGTAACAGAGAGGATTACAACAGTATGATCAAAACAATAGAAACCCAAGTGAAGCAGAAATGTGTAGCTTACTGTATGAAGTGGACAAGTGAGGGAGGGCCAGAAAGTCGAAAGAGAATATGACAGTTACAAATGCTTCAGGGCAAAGAGTAGCCTGTCCTGCCACTAAACGTGACGTGGTTATAGCAGACAGGGGCGCCAGCTCAAAGGGCACCACAAGAAAGAGAGCAAGGCGATATAGACTAGGTCAACAAATGTGTTTAGAGTCAAGGCCGTGACGGTTTCGATGCAAGGTACTATTCGTTTGTAAAGAATGCGGCAGGATCCAGTTAGGATATTGGAGGGCAGAAACATGTGTTTCCCTTTTCAGAATGGATAAACATTTGGTATCAAGTAATTGGTAAAGAGAATGCGGATAACAGTGAATTCAAAATGCTTAAAACAGAGAGTAAAAATAAATAAGAAAATACTTTATTATGCAAAGGTTTGGGGTTTTGTCCTACTCAGGATGGTGATTTTTGTGATGTACATGTGGACTTATTTAGATTCACAAGACAACTAAAATTAAAAGAATTTTTCAGCAACAAACCTATGTGTAACCTGACATCTGTGAATCAAGGGGAATGTGTGGAACCTGTGACTATGTCTATTGCCGAGATTAAGAATTTACAATGTTTAACAACTTTGAATGAGGAAATGGAGGTCGACTTAGACACCATTCGATCCGAACACAGTATCACTGAAAATGTATCTGGGGACAGTGGGTTACATCTGAATTCCAAGTTTCTCCCCAATACATACCATCATAACATTGATATTTTCAGTGAACGAGTCAGTGCCAGTCTGTACAAACTTGAGAGGGAGAGTAGAGACCAAGGATACAAGAACCCCAATCTCACAAAGGGAGAACGAGCTGCCCTCAAAAGATTAAGAGAAGACCCCAAAATAGTGATCAAGGAGGCAGATAAAGGGGGGAATATTGTAATTATGAATATTGAGGATTACAAAGGTGAAATCATGAGACAATTGGGAGACAAGGAGTGTTATGAACGGATAACTTACAACCCTAAAAAAGCCTTGATTGTAGAGATCAATTCCAAATTACTAGATTGGAAGGATATGGGACTCCTTAGCGATCAGGAATACCAATATCTGTTAGTCTCAGACCCTAAGTCCCCCTGTATCTATGTCCTCCCAAAAGTTCACAAGGGGGGGGCCTTCCCGCCTGGACGGCCTATAATTTCAGGTATAGGATCAGCAACTGAGAGGCTATCCGAGTATATTGACCTGAAACTAAATAAACATGTTCAGAACCTACCGTCTTTTATCCAAGATAGTAAGGATATTCTGAACAAACTACAGGACTTTGATTGGTCCAACGATTTATGGTTTGTTACCCTAGACGTTACAAGTCTCTATACCTGTATACAACATGACATCGGCCTAAAAGCCAGTGAATTCTATCTTGACAGGGAAGGGGCTGATCTGCTACATAGGAACAAGATGGTTCTAGAAATGATGGAACTTGTTTTAACAAAGAACTACTTCCTATTTGATAATGTCTGGTACCACCAAAAGAGGGGTACGGCGATGGGAACAAAATTTGCACCGTCGTATGCCTGTCTTTTTATGGGACAATTTGAGAGGACACATGCATGGAATCAAATTGCCTCCCCCTGGACTAATAACATCGTGTTCTGGGGGAGGTACATAGACGACATTATCTGTCTCTGGTCTGGATCTGAAAAAGATCTCCTGGAATATTTTGAGTATTTGAACAGGAATTACATGAATGTGAAATTAACTATCGAGTACAACAGGGAAAGTATCAACTTCCTTGATCTTAAATTCTACATTAAAAACAACAAGATTCAAAGTACTATCTTTCGTAAGGAGACTGCGTGTAACTCGGTTTTGCACGCAAGTAGTGCTCATGCTAGTTCCACTATCAATAATATACCGTTTGGCGAAATGGTGCGCCTGAAACGAAATTGTAGCGAAGAAGAATCGTTCGATAGGAATTTACAAACATTGAAGAGCAGATTTGAGGCCAGAGGGTATAACAAGGAAGTGATCAAGAAAGCAGAGGGAAAGACACGTAGGATCCACAGAAAGGACACTCTAACAACAAACTCACGTAAAAAGAAGAAAAAAACGAACACAAACGTGAGATTTATAACAAAATACACCAGGCACAATAGTAACATCTTCAAAATTCTGAAAAACAACTGGCACCTCCTGAAGGAGGTCCCGGGTTTACAATCACATATAATGACTAACCCCTCAATAACTTATCGAAGAGGCAGGACCTTACGCAATGAACTATGTCCCAGCTACCTTAAGCCCACCAAGGACAGTGGAACCGACTGGTTAACAGAGAAACCAAGAGGTTTCTTCACATGCAGGGACTGTAATATCTGTGAATATGGTCAAGACAAGACCAAACAGTTCACATATAATGGCTCACGAAAGTATGATATTCTATCATTCATAAACTGTGCAACAACCTATGTGATATATGTATTGGGTTGTAATTGCGGTCTGATTTACGTTGGTAGCTCTAAACGCAATTTAAGGACAAGAATTCAGGAACACAGAAGAGCAATCTTGAATAGGGATGAAAGATATGCCCACACAAAACATTTTTGGGAAAAACATGAGGGCAAACCAGACTTTTGGTTTCATGCTCTAGAACAAATACAACAGCTGCCAAGAGGGGGTAATCGTCAATTACTACTAAGACAACGGGAGGCCAAATGGATTTGTACATTACAATGCATCAGGTACGGGATGAATTTAGATGATGAGATGCATCACTTTTTAACTTAAACTGAGATGATACAATTCAAGAGGGAAATCAGATGATGGGAAAAACAATGTATAAGAACAGTGTCAACAGGAATATACAGCCACTCACGTATGAGTCTGACATCAGCCTATGTGTAACACAACAGCCTTTCCAGAATATTTTGGCTCTTTTTTCCCCCCCTAAATGCCTCCCACCCCCCCCCCCCCTCCTTTCCCGGTGCACCATGCACTCTGCGATATGTTTTACTCTACATGGCCATTACAGCCTCAGTACTATGACACCCAGAATATTGGGCTGTTTAAACTCCCTAGATGAATCTGAATACAACATACACCCCGTCACACATAGAGAAGACAGTTTTATGTTCGTGATGCATGATTTGAGCCAATATATCTTTGCTCTCTTTCATAATAAAATTTTTTTGAAAACTTAAAATTGAAAAAAATACAAAAGAAACACACTGTGATTAGAAATGTGAGATGTGTAGCTAATGGTAAAAACAAGCTTTCATTATGATCTATATCGAACAATGAAGGTTTTGTCTCTGTACTTATCAAACTATAATATTCATGATCATGTATGGTTCTTTATGGTTATTTGTGCTGGAGTAAAAACGTAGGACAAGACCGAATAAATAATAAGCAATGGGTTAAATGTAGGTAATATGCCAGCTTTCTCCTGTTCGCAATGAGAAAACCACTCAAAGATGGCGCCCACTAGTACACTCGTGTATGGTTAACGAAGTAACATAAACGTCACTAGGGCCATGATCGGTAAAGGGAACACCAATAGAACATTAGAGCGACCAAAACCCAACAGCATAATTTCAAAACAACTAAGGCATGTCTTGTTAATATAATTATACATGCTCTCTGTTCGATTATTTGCCCATTCCAATATGGCGACTGCAACAACACATAGGGTGTAACGCTACACACGAACAGGTGTTTGATAGGAGTGACCTAACGCAATGAGCACGCACCGAATTTGAATATAAAGGGCATTTCGTTATGGCGGCCGCAGTTTGGGACCATCCATACCGGCACGGAGATACGACGTGTTCCGTTCGATACAGGTGAGGAGCGGAGAATAGATATTGCCAGGGACTAAAGTGGGGCGCTCGCATTAGAATTAAGAACTGGTGTGTAAACATGGTGGGGATCCAACGTTGACGAGTGTAGTTGATACAACAAGCAGTGTCAGCGCCCAGTAGAAAATTCCTCCAAAGTTTGGGTCCTGCTTTGTAATCTTGTAATTTTGTAATTTGGTTATGTATTCTTTGTTGATTATAGTGGAAGCCACCATTTCTGGGTGGGGCGCGCTACTTGATTTGAACAATGCATAAGGGTTACAGAGTAAAGATGTGCTTCTGTTAAACCCGGTATTTGATACCGGGGATGCTTTGTATGGTGTGCCTATAACTGCGGGCACTGTGGGGAATTACCCTTGATGAATGTAACTGATGTGATGACCGGTGTCTTCGCCCTGGCGTAAACGCTCCAGCGTTTAGGGTCCATTTTGGTGTTGTTGTTGTTTTTTACTGGAATCCACCGTCTTTGGGTGGGGCACGTTACTCGAGGTAATCGGCAAATAATGCCTACAAAAGGGAGCAGTGTGTACTACTAAGCCCGGCGTAATGCTAGTGGGATTACATGCTGTATCTTTACCCACACAGACTATAAGTGTCTTTAAAAAAGGACTTACAATAGGGTTAAAAGTCGCGTAAATGTGCTATTATGCGTGAATAATGCTTGTTACAGTGCCTCTTATACCAACGATGAGGTTACTGTGGGGAAAAGGGATGAAAATATGTCTTATGCCTTTGCATAATTTTATTGGATAGTCACCATACCAAGCCCTATGTTTGAATTTCTAAACCAATTTATTTATATATACATCTAAGAAAAGCGCTGTTTGGCATAAATAGAAAATTGAAAATAATTGTTTTGGGACCACTCAATTAATATGGTTGGTCTATTGCATGTTAAGGTTGACTACGACGCAACTAGAAAACAAGGACAAGGAAGAGACTGAACTTCCTGGGTACCGACAGTCGTCAGATTATGGGAATGTGAAGCACATGTGGGGAAGACCATATCACCCCGCTTGACAGGTATGCTTAGACCCTTGAACAATTTAAACCTAGATAAAATTGAAAAAAATTTGAAAAAATCTATAAAAGCACCTGTAGGGATACATTATTATTCTTTTCTTCTGTATAGACCCATATGAGAATCAGTAGACGGCCAGAGAAAACAGAGAAAAAAGAGAAAAATAGATACCATTTGAGAGCAAGAATCAAACCACACGCACTTTTGAGAAATACCCAATTGGTAAGAATAATGTCCAATACAGTAACTGCACAAATTATGAAATAGAATCAGGTACAACTGGGGTTGTATAAGAACTATGTGATCCCGGGAAGAAAATATAGGTTATAACTATATGAAAGACTCTCATCATCCCTCTCTTACAAAAGGGTTTTTTTGACATGCCTTCTTTCTCTCCTCTCCAATACTCCAATTTTTGAAAATTGGGCTTATCATAGCACAAATGTACTGTAACCAAATCAGAAATGATCATGAAAATGAGTTGTATGAAAACATTTATGAAATTGTTGGTCTTCAATATATATTAGAAAGCACAGGCTTGTAAAAAATGAAATATGAGAAAGTGTTTCCAGTTATGTCAGGATGGATCGTCTTATATATTCTTTTGGATGTGTACTCGACCCCACTAACTGTGTATGTTTCTGCGTAGCCAGTTTTTCTCCCCCCTTCCGCGGAAACCTATGCTGTGACAGAGTATATAGGGAATTATAATATATTTTAATGTGTACCTTTTAAATTTACAAGAATGTGAAATGATTATCAAATGTCATATGAATTTCTCTCTAATGCCGCTTTTTTGTAAGATACTTAGTATCTTGTTTTTAATGGACTTTCCAAGTATTATTCAATACTGCGCCATAGTTTTGTAAATGGACTGTGAAACAGGAAAACCATAATCAAATTATGATTTATGTAAGTTTCAGCAGTTCACTTATATTCTATTTTGTTTTCAGCCCTGAAGAAACTCCGTGGAAAAGGAGTGAAACGCGTTGGCTGATCAGTGTTGTAAAAATTGTTTGGTGATCTATATTCAAAAAGGACGAATAAAAACAAATAAAGAACTTTTTCTACATATATCAGCAACACTCTTTCGTTTTTTGGACTTCATATTGGTGCGCCCCCACAAAAAATTGAACTAAGTAAAAATAAATAAGAGACAACAGTTCAGTTGTATAAAAAAAAAATAGTTTCAGTTGGTGGAAAAATTCCTGGGAATAGAATAATCTGCTGCATTCAGAATCAGAAAATGGTATTGTTGCAAGCTTCACAGTTACCGTTTTGTGTTAACTCCCAAAAGTGGTGACATGAACAGGAAATGCCTTACCATTAATTATATTGATTGAATGATTCCATGGTTATAGATTTAAACAAAGATGTTAATAACACTTTCCACGGCATTAAAAGCGGCGTGGGCAAGCCGAAGTGGGAAGCGCAAACACCGACAAAACACTTTGGAGGCAATTTTAAATTATTCGCAACAGACAATTACTGGGAGCACATTCGTTACTTAAATATATTTGCTTATACGACATTACAAAAAGGAATCATCCGCATACAAATCACTGTTGACTCTGCTGCAAATGGGAGCCACCAGGCAACAGTGAAGGAAAGCAACTCTTCCCCAGACCCACTGATGCTGCCGCCTGAGTCTCCATGCACAATCAGCTGTGGGACAGTCTACATCTAGGCATATCTGTGGCTCTATGTGGGCAGAGGAGCTTCGCCCCACTGCTTTCTCTCAGTGCGAAAAGCAGAAACATAAAATGGTATTATAAATACATTATTACGTTTCTGCTTCTCGCACTGCGAGAAAGCAGAAGGGTTTGGTTGAGGGCGGGCGAGGAGTGGAATGCCAACTGTTGTAGGCTCTGGCTGTTTCGTTGGCCCTCTGGGGCCGACCAAACCAGGCATGCGCACTCTGCCATGTTCTGCATGTAGGCTGCAGGCAGCCTACATGGAGAAAATGGCCTCCCCAGAGGTGCCTGGCTGGGCCCCGCCCGACCAATCACAATGCAGCCTTTGCAGCATTGTAATTGACTGAGGGGAAGGAGGCTGCCTAGAGCTGCTTCCTGTTGCAGAGAAGACTATGGGCACCGACAATGCAGGACCAGGCCAGCAAAGGTAGGTTTGTTTTTATTTTAAATTAAACCTCCCCCGTGCTATCCCCAGCCACTCAACCCAGAAGTCATGCCGGCCACGACTGGACGCATACTGTGAAAAGCTAAAGTGATGTATACCATTCTTGAAATAATATTAACCACTGGTAATTATCCTAGCTGTAAATGTCATAATCCACTATAGCTAAGTTCCAATCGTAGCCTTCAGAGTTTGATGAACTGAACACCATTAAATTGGGTAATAATAACCTAGTTAATCACTGTGCCTAGGAATTGCAAAAATTGTACCATTATGTAACAGAACTTTTACTATTATTTTTATTATTATTGCTATTATTACCATAACTGCTAACGTTATACAATGAATAACGACACAAGAAAGAGCGAATAAACCAGGACTAAACGACAAGATAGTCAGCTCAGTATTTTAATATTCTAGACCTTCGTAAATCATCTCTCAAAACAACATTTCTGTGTATATTGCTCATCTTTGCACGCATATCTATCAGATCATTGAACATTGCAGGTTCTAGAAAGTCCTCTCATGCAATATGAACATACACCAGCAAATCAGTCAAAATCCAACTTACTCACTCTATCATAGCAAAGAACACCATCCACCTGTGGCACCTCAATATCGGCTAGGAAAACTTAAAAAACAAGACTGCTACCGCCATTAATTCAACACTCCCATTTCGACTCGTCTGACAACCAAAACACATAGGGGCACATACATCAATATTGTATTTTGCGATTCCTTAATTGTGAAAAATAAGGAATCGCAATTAAGGAATTGCAAACTGCAATGCATCAGGAAATTGCTAAAAAAATAGTGATTTCTTAAAATTCCTTAATTGCAATTCTCTAATTGAGAATCACAATTAAGGAATACCTCCCCATCCATCCCTATGGGCCTAGAGGCCCATAGGAATGAATGGGAAGACACTCTTAATTTGCGATTCACCATAAGAGAATCGCAAATTGAGAATGCAATTTCAAGGGTGCACCCCTGAAATCTGCACCCCTGAAATCTGCCTATAAGTACATTTTGCACACACACATGCCCCAAGGGCATGTGTGTGTGTAAAATGGTAAGTATACTTGTAAAGCGCACTGTTACCCCATCTCGGGGTGTCCTGGCGCTGTATACCGCAATTTAAAAAATCGCAATTTTGCGATTTCTTAAATTGCATAAAGTACAAAAATGGTAATGCACCCCAAAAATTGGAATTGCATTTGCAAACGGCCGAATTTTGCGATTCGCACCATTTGCGAATGCAATTTCCATTGATGCATGTGCCCCCTAGACCCCATTGTGATAGTGTGGAATGGTATGCTTGCAAGTTGTCATACAAAATTGCCAGTCTGTGTGACTACTAGATGTTCTTCATGAAGTTTTGCTGCACACTAAAATATTGCATGCAGTACTACCTCATGCAAATCTCAAGCAGGGAGAAGCATGGGGGAATAATACCAAAGCAGATGGCAAACACTCCTAATCTCAAAGATCAGTATGAGGAAGCAACACAACAACCAAAACCCGCCACAACAACACAGACATTATCACATTTCAAACTTCCTAAAATACACTTTCACACGAATCATTGACTACAATAGAAGGGCAGGGCTTACACTCAGGTGACTGACGTTGGCCACAAGGACTACAAATGCAGGATCTACTCACTTGCTCTCAACCAAAACCAAGAACACATCGACCCTTACCTTGGGTTACATGGAATACAATATTGAACTACAGCACATACGATATGAAGATGCAGCGCAAACCCAACATTGTTTTCTGTACACACACCCAGACAGTAAATGCTGGCCAAGCGACATTCAATGCATTCAATGCATTTAAGGAGTTCTCTAACATCATTGGGGAGAAAGAAAGCAGACAAATTACTCGGAAATTCCACTGCAGTTCTACAGCAGTGAAGCAAATCTACTGAAACAATAAACCATAACAAACCATCATCGTGAAAATGCTGTGCGATGCAGACCTGATAGCAGATTTACTAAAGCTTTGTGCTTAAGTAGTGCAACACCAAAGTGAGGCAAATACTTGAATGGTAATTACTATCCAGCACTAAAGCTGATTGTGTGCGTGCAATGGGAAGTACATATCCAATGCGTGGGATATTTTTGAGTTTGTCTAGGCATAGCAATGTGTACTGGAAGGGTATTCTTCCAGTACAAATCCTATGCTAGATAGTGTACACACACCTCTGCACCATGTTGAGAGGCTGTGCATCACAGAAGGCGGTCTGTTTGTATGCCAGTACAGAGAGCACAGCAGCTGCAGGGCACCATTAACAAGTATGGTTCCGCGTCATGTTATCTCCTCGCAAAATAGCTAATTTTGCTTCTGCACTGAAGAGTGTGAAGAAATAATACATCTAGGCCATGGTATTCACCACTGCTGTGTCAATTCCCTCCATTCAACCACGACCCAATGGTGCAGAGGAGCAGCATATTACTATGCACCATTGGAGACATACTACCCACTCAGGGTATAGCTACAGGGTAATGACATCGGAACCCACCCTCTCATGAGATGAGACTAATACAGTCAAGTACAAAGCAATTTTATAAACAATAAGGGCAAATCAGAGCCTTTGCAACTGCATAATGGCATTTTTAATGTAGAAAACCTCAATTAAAATTTGGTAACATGTTACTGAATATCAGTTTGGGTTTGCGAGCAGTAGCGGCTAGTGGAGGGAGTGCTGCGGGGCGGTGAGGCAGAGCGGGGGAGGGGGAGGGTGGGTGGGTAGTAAACCAAGGAATACTGCCGAACAGACGTAAGTACATAAATAAATAAACAAAACGAATGGCAATGCGGCGAGCGCAATGTAATTCATTTTGTGTATTTCTTTATGTTCTTACCTCCGTTCAGCCATATTCCGTGGTTTACTACCCCCCACCCTGCCCCTCCCCGCATCACTGCACCACAGCACTCCCTCTATGAGGTACGTCTGCTTGAGAGTAAATACCAAAGTGGAATTTGAAGGAGTATGAAAAGAGCGTCCATTTTAAATACTGATTTCTTAATGTTAGGAATGGGATTTCTGGTTGGCAAAGGCTTGCGCCAAGGCGAGGCAGAGACCACCACTTTAGTCAGGGCTGGGGAGTTACATGCCAAAGATAACCCCTGCTCACCCCCTTGGTAGCAGTCAGGGTTATCCCGGAGGCCATGTGTAAAGCATTTGCGCACGCACACAGCAACAACATCCCAGGCACACTACAAAAGGAACTCCATACAAGGTTATATAAAAAATAGCCTTTGTATTCTCATAACACATTAGAATAGTAATCACACAATATACACTGTGCCAACTGGCACAGGCAATATTCACAAGGGATTATATACACCTGACAGGGCCACATGGACCACTGTCAGAACCATCACAAAACGAATTTGATAAAAGTAAAACAGATCATAAACGTACAACCAGTAAACACAGGTAATCACTGTACTTAGCATCAGTCTGTAACATAAACTACATTATGCACAGTATCACATCAGGCGCGAATTACATTCTGCGCCAACCTCACCAGCATAAACACATTATGCCCTCATCTCACAAGTCTAAACGCATTAGAACCTAACCTCCTAAGCATAACTCACATTAGGGTCATGAATCACAGAGTGAAACACAATCTCACTAGCATAAACCAGAATATACCAACCAACCTCATAATCATAGTACACATTTAGAGGTATAACACAGAGTGCATAAAACATACTACACACATTACATTTCCTAGCACCACATCACATTAGGGCCTGGCACCCTATGAATTTAACCATCCCCCTGGCCAATTGGCTATCTCAAACAGGGGCTCAAATGCCAAATGTCCCAAAAGTCAGGGCACGCTGCCAATGCAGCGAAAGTCAAGGTTGCGCCACTGCGCAAACCTAGACGTAGCAGCTGCCCACTACTTGCTGGGCAGCTGGGAAAGTGTGGGGCAAAGGAGTGCATCTCACTCCTAACTTAACAAGACAAGCCCCCAAAGAACTGTGCGCCTAAACGGGGCAGCTGGCTCTAATTGCCTCGCAGCTGTAATTGATGGTGAAGGCCTGGCACCTCTGTGCTACTTCTGTCCCTCTCAAGGCCTCTCAAATACTTGTGCAAAAACATTGCAGCTGCCTGCACTCTCGCAAGACAGCTGGGATCAGCCCAAAACGCCCCTGGACTCAATCGGCTTCTACGCGGGAAAAGCATGGGCCCCTTGGGCCCTCTAAATAATTGGGACATCAGGCGCACCACAGGAGGTGGAGCCAGTATTGTGTAGGGAAGGCACAGTCCTATTCAGGTCCCAGGTGCAACTCCTCCCTCCCATCTACATGCAGATCTCCCTATTCACCACCGGGCAGACCCATCCTGGCTCCTGGAGCCACCCACGTCATCCAGCACCTGTCAATCACATGCCAGACATGCAATTCACATCAGGCAGGCAGACACATTGCACACAGAAATGCCAACTTCTAAAAGAGGCACTTCTCCACTAGTCACAATAAATCTGCGCACACCATTGCACAGCATTTACTCTCACGAATTTCCACATACTAAAGTCACCCCTGCATTCCACTCATATCAGGAGTTACCATGGACACACATATCTCCCATGCATTCCTAGGGGAGGGCAGGCCAGTCTCACCACACATACACAGAGAGCGCACACACTTTACACTGGACCACAGTGCTAAAGTGCGCAGAGGCCTAAAATCACCAACACCAGGTTAGAGAAAAAGGCTAGGAGAATGCAAAAATTTTTGGGGTGAACCTGCTAAAAGGGCCAAGTCCAACACTTAATTTATGTATTGATCGTTTTTGACTGAATTTCAATTGTAAAACATTAATATTTTACCACCAAGTCAAAGGAGGTGGTAACCCATTCACAAATAGCAAGAGGTTGCCAATGGACCTCTACCCCATTGTGAATACAGACAAAACAGTTTTTAGGAGTAGGCAGTCATCATTGGGGCCTCTGCCCACTCCTAAAATTGGTTGTAAAATGTATCATCTTTTTTTTAAACACATCCCATTTTCTTTACATAAAAACACAATGCATTTTAAAAAAAAACTTTTGCTTTATTTAAAAGCAATCACAGATATGGTGGTCTGCTGACCACAGCAGGTCACCATGCCTGTGCGCTGGCCAATTGTAGGGAGACACAACCTATGACCTGCCTCATGCATATTAATTAGGATGATTACTATCCACCACAATTTGATATTTTGTGAATCAGCCGATTAATCCGTAGGCTAGTTCAGAAATTACCAATGCTTTCAGTAGGAGTCAGTGCAAATATTTCGACCACTTCTCCCAAATTCATTATAATACTTTCCAAATAAGAAATTTCAAATTGATAGTTGTCAATATTTACAATTTTCTATTAGGACTATTAGTACATGAGCTTCAAGAAACAGAATTCAGTGTTATCAAAGGTTGTGCAAAAAAGCATTGTTTGTCTCCAGTTAACACAACTATAATATTCACAATGCATCACAGAACTAGTGATTGAGAACTCAAAGTATCATCTAATAAGTCCAATAAGTCCACCAAGTACTGAAATGCCCAAACGTGTGCTCTCATTCTGTAGTATATTCCTACGACAATCTGTGAGTGCTACGGAAGCTAACCACAAAGTAAATGACACACCATGTTCATAAATATTATGACATAATTGATGAGCAGATACAGGTCCATCCCCAGCTCATCTTCTTACTATCAGAAGACCCCGCAGTCCCACTGACCAACTTCTGCAGGTGCATGACGAGTATCCCCAAACGTATGAGATACAACTGCCTACAACTCAACACAGACGAAACAGAAGTGCTGATTTTCAAAGACAACGCCTCCCAATGGAGTGACACCTGGTGGCTCCCCGAGCTAGGACCCTCACCCACTACGACCAACCACATCTGCAAACTTGGCATCAGCTTGGACAGTAAGCTTGCCATGAAAAGACAAATCAATGCAGTCTCTTATGCCTGCTCCCTTACCCTTTGCATGCTCCAAAAGATTTTGAAGTGACTCACCATCTACATCAGACGTACGGTCACACACATCCTGGTCACCAGCCAACTGGTCTATATCAATGCACTCTATGTAGGAATTACCTCTCACCTCCTCAAAAGACTGCACACAGTACAGAATTCAGCACCCAGACTCATTCTAGACATCCCCAAGTGGACCCACATCACCCCCCAACTCAAGACGTTCCACTAGTTCCCCGATCAGAAGAGATGCCAGTTCAAGATGTTCATTCACACCTTCAAAGCCCTCCACAACCAGGGACCAGCTTACATCAACCACCAATTAAACGTACACCTTCCCTCCAGACACCTGCTTTCCACTTCCCTCTGCCTCACCCTCAACCCCCACATCCGATGCAGCAGCAGTGGAGGACGTCAATTCTTCTACCTAGCTGCGAATGATCTCCCTCATCAGCTACAGACCTCATTATCACTGCTGGAATAAAAAAAAGCATTCAAGACCTGGTTGTTCGACTGAGCTCACTGTGGTAGTCCCCTAAGTGCCTAAATACCCTCATGGGTGATTAGCTTTGCCATAAAATCCAGATTGATTGAGGATTAGTAATACTGAGTCAGAACTTTTATGTATTTACTGTCCTAAAAGATCATGTGGATGAAGGCTACTTGAAATGCTCTTATATTCATTGCTTTTAAATACCTGTGCATTAGTCCTGGGTCCTTCGTGCACCCTCATGTTAACTACATGTTTAATAGTGGACACAGAGATGATATATTTACTTGAAAATCAAAAGACCATTAGTGCTTTGAGAGCTATAACATATGAACATGGCATTAGAAAGTAAACTCCGTTAAGCTAGCCTCAGCAAGTGAGACCTTAAATTACTATTGTAATACTTCAATACCTTTCTTTTCATGCGGAAACATCCTTTACAATACAACTTTTACCACGCAGTGCCTTTACGACGCAACTATTACAACGCATGTCATTACCACGCATTGCGCTGGGGGGCGCTCTAGGATAGGGAATAGATTTAATTTACTATCCAACACCTTCCCTACTATCCACGGGGACTGGAGTTGGAATAGTAAATTAAACTATTCACTATCCAGCACCCCAAAGCGCTATGCGTTGTAACAGCATGCTTTGTAAAAACTGCGTTGTAAAGGCATGCGTGGTAAAAGCATGCGTTGTAATGTCATACATCCTTTTCATGCATCTCTGAGTACCCAAGAAGGACTCAACTGATGCACCTCTATCTGAACAAACAGGTGCAGCATAGTAAACTCTCAGAACTGCACATATAGTAAGATTAAGCCTCAATTTAGACTGTTGTGGTGCTCTTTCCAATGCCTTTCCATACTAATGGTGTTTCGTTGCAACTATGCCAGATAAGGTGTGCAGCATTATACTTCACTTTCTACGTACTATTGCAGTTAGGCAATGTGCTCTCCACTAATTGGACCCAAAGCCAAATATTTGAAAGAGAGGAGGGGGTGCACAACCCTGCTTCCTGACCCTGTGGACCACATCTACATGGCTGGTTCACTAGCTGTGTTTTGGGTAGCCCACTCTTGGGACACAGCAGTTTCCCTGACCGCAGAAGCGTGGGCAGGGAAGACGCCTGCTCCTTCCCTGAGGGAGCTATAGAAATGCACCCACCGGATGGGTGCAGACTTTTGCTTCCTTTCCCGTGCTCTTGTGGGCAGGGAAACTGAGATTGTTCCTGCCAGGTGGCAGCCATGAAAAACATTTAATGTATCTATATTTGCATTTGTATTCATTTTACTTATTTTTATGGTATTTTAATTTACATTCAACAATTTTGGTTTAGTTTAATTAACTCTATCTATCTATCTATCTATCCACTGTTTATCTATCAAGTGTGGTAATAATTGTTTGCTCATGTTAACATTACATCATTCCATCAGCCATAATAAATCTACCCACACGACCATGAACGCTTTACAAATGGAAAAAATACTACAACATCCTACATCCATATGGAGGACAATGGATTATCTTCCCAAATGTTATTATTCACAAAAGAAACATTATTAGAATGTTGAAAATTATTTTGAATTATTTGTGAATAATTTAGAAACATTTCATTATGAATAGCTTATATGGCGAAGTCATGTATAAATATTTCTCCCAAGTGGGCAACATTTAAAAACAAAATGTTTGTTATTGCAATTCATAAGATGCATACTCAGTTGTGCAAATCCATTGTATGTATATAATGAAAGGTAAAGATAGCATTGAAACTCATATATTTTCAATATTTCAAAGTGTTGTATTCCAGCTCCAGCAGGCAAATTATATAATATTATTTAAGTGGCATTCCTTATTTTTGAAGTTCATCTTTTATTCATTAGTCTTGTATAAGAAAGATATATTTGAAATAGACAAAATGACAAAGCATGACATTCTAAAAATCATTTAAAAAGATAAAAATACATATTTAGACCATTTGGGCCATTTGGGTTACATGTATCTAAATCAATCCAATTCTCTGATTAAACTATTCTTGTTACGTGTAGCCTGTTCCCACCCCAACTATGTTCACATATCGGTTTTCTTACTGGAAAACCAGCACTACCAATATATCATTTAGAACAAGAGGATTCCAGAATTCGAAGATACAAGAAAAGATTTGTATAGTCCGGACGGTTCCTATTTCTGTCTATACATTTTATCTTGACAACAGGTTCGGACTGGGGCCGAAAATAAGCCCAGGCACCAAAATAAAAATGTCCCTATTAGTGAATTAGATAGTTTAAAACGTGGCTCATCCTTGCAAATCTGGGCAGTTTTGAACTTGTAAAGACACGTTGTTTAACCCCTTCACTGAGGGGTGTTTTCCCCCCGCTGTGTGGGGGGAGGGGGGCCACGCACGGCGCCACTGTGCTTGTGACGAGCTCAGCACGTCATGAGGCACAGTGGAGCTGCACTCATGACGAGCTGAGCTCGTCACAGCCACACCCATTTTAGGAACATTCAGCACAGCGGGGAAATTATCCCCGCATGCGAACGTTCCAACGGCCGTGATGAGCTCAGCTCGTCATGAGTGCAGCTCCACTGTGCCTCATGACGAACTCAGCTCGTCCCAAGCACTCAAGGGATTAAGTGTTTTCCATGGTATTGAACAGTGCATAGATTTGAGCAAGCACAGGCAATGTTTGTTTTAATATCAGGGAAATCAAGAGTAAAAACCATAAAACAGGCAAACAGCAAAAGAACAGCTCTTATACTGATCTGTCAAAACAAGCTACTTGGGCCCTATTTGTTTTCCGATAGGCCAGTCTGACCCTGTATAATGTTGTGTTGGTGCTCATGTTCTCGAGCTATCTTGTAGTGTTCTATGTATGGCTCGAGTCTAGGCGCTACCTGGCTGTGGGTTGGGAGGTTCTAGAGTGTGAGCAGTCAGTGCAAGGAGAAACTGTTACTGGCGGCTGTGCCCACATGTCTCTGCTGTCTAGGGGTTTAAGATGAAATAAAGGAGTTCAACTATACGCCTGGTGTTTAATTGGAACTTAACAATGGAGACAATTGATGCTTATAGCCCACCAACCCACGCACACTGGATAAAGAAAAGATGACAAAGAATATTTCAACTACCAGCTTTGAAAAATGATAGCAATTAAATTAAGGAGGAACATTTACCTTTTCTACAAGTGCAAATCAGATAACTCAGCTACAAAGTTACTGTTAAGGCACATGTATTAGTACCTGCATGTTTGAAGACTTCAGCTTGTATACCTGTTTATCGAGGGGTTGAGGCTGAATGTCATGTGATTGAGTCCTACATCAAACATCAGTTACAAAGCACTGTAGCATGACATTTTGACATTTTGGGCAATTTACTGTCTTTGAAGGAGTCCTGCGGTGTCTGTTGACTGTTGGTGTAACCGCCATTGGCTGCATTTTATGAGCGGTGGTGGTAATCCACGCTTCTGCATCCTAGGTTACTTCGTTGTCTTCCTGACGTCAGACGGCCCCTAATCCATGATGCTTCACAAACGTCTTTTGTGATATGCTGGGGCATGCAAAGGTCACGTTAAGGGTCACCATTTTTAATCAACCTCCTACATTTAACCGATGTGTATTCTGTCACCACCGATCTCGGAGCAGTGTTTGCGTGTTTATTTAAACACACTTCGGTAGGAATTGGAGCAAGATCACCGCAGACCAGCTCACCACCTCCCTCCGCCAGAGCCCACCCGCCAACACAACGGACCCCAACGAAGCAGCCCGCAACTTCACACAGTGGCTGACCACCTGCGCCGACGACCTCGCGCCACTAAAGAACCCTCCCAGCAGACCCAGAAGCAAGAAGGCATCCTGGTTCACCGACGACCTCAAGGACTCCAAGAAGACCTGCCGCACCCTCGAGAAAGCCCGGCTCCTCGACCGGACCACCGACAACATGACCGCCCTCAAACACGCTACCCGCAAGCACCACCAGCTCATCCGCACCACCAAGAAGAAATCCCTGAAGGAACGACTGGACAACAACGCCCACGACAGCAAAGAGCTCTTCACTATCGTCAAGGAGTTCTCCAACCCCAGCACCGGCACCAACAACATCACTCCGTCACAAGACCTCTGCGACTCCCTCGCTTCGTTCTTCCACCGCAAGATCGCCGACATCCACAACAGCTTCGGCGCCCCACCCACGCACTCAACCGTCGAACCAACGCCCCACACCGCCACTCTTCGCACCTGGACCACGGTGACCACCGAAGACACAGCCCGCACGATGAACACCATCCACTCCGGATCACCGACCGACCCGTGCCCACACCACGTCTTCAACAAGGCCGACTCCACCATCACACCCCAACTCCGGAACATCATCAACGCCTCCTTCAACACCGCCACCTTCCCGGAGAGCTGGAAGCACGCCGAGATCAGCGCCCTCCTGAAGAAACCTACAGCGGACCCCACCGATCTCAAAAACATCCGCCCCATCTCGCTCCTCCCTTTTCCTGCTAAAGTCATCGAGAAGATCGCCAACAGACAGCTGACCGCCTTCCTCGAGACGAACGGATCCCTCGACCCCTCGCAGTCCGGCTTCAGAGCCAACCACAGCACCGAGACCGCCCTCATCGCAGCCACCGACGACATCCGGACCCTGCTCGACAAGGGGGAAACAGTGGCCCTCATCCTCCTGGACCTCTCCGCTGCGTTCGACACGGTCTGCCACCGCACCCTAGTCCAGCGCCTCAGCAGCATCGGTATCCAAGAGAAGGCACTGGAGTGGATCATCTCGTTCCTCGCCGGAAGAACACAAAGAGTCCGCCTCCCCCCGTTTCGCTCCGAGGCCACCGAAGTCATCTGCGGCGTCCCGCAAGGATCTTCACTCAGCCCCAACCTCTTCAACATCTACATGAAACCTCTCGCAGCCATCGCACGCCAGCACAACCTCAACATCATCTCTTACGCCGACGACACCCAGCTGATCCTCTCCCTCACTAGAGACCCCGACACCGCCAGAACCTGCCTACACGAAGGGATGAAAGACGTTGCCGAGTGGATGAAGGACAGCCGCCTGAAACTGAACTCGGACAAGATGGAAGTCCTCATCCTGGGATCTTCGCCCTCCGCCTTGGACGACTCCTGGTGGCCCCCAGCCCTGGGCACCGCACCCAAGCCAACCGACCACGCACGCAACCTGGGCTTCATCCTGGACCCCTCCCTCTCGATGACCAGACAAGTCAACGCCGTCTCCTCATCGTGCTTCAACACCCTGTGTATGCTTCGCAAGATCTTCCGCTGGATCCCGACCGAGACCAGGAAGACTGTCACCCAGGCACTCGTCACCAGCAGACTGGACTACGGAAACGCCCTCTACGCCGGAACCACAGCCAAGCTACAGAAAAGACTCCAGCGCATCCAGAACGCCTCCGCCCGACTCATCCTGGATGTCCCCCGACGCAGCCACATCTCCAGCCACCTGAGGAACCTGCACTGGCTCCCCGTCGACAAGAGGATCACGTTCCGGCTCCTCACCCATGCACACAAGTCTCTCCACGACCTGGGCCCCAAGTACCTCAACGACCGCCTGACCTTCTACACGCCCACCCGCCAGCTATGGTCCACCAGCCTCGCCCTCGCAGCCGTACCACGCATCCAAAGAGCCACCGCCGGAGGAAGATCCTTCTCTTACCTGGTTGCCAAGACTTGGAACTCCCTTCCCATCCACCTTCGGCTGACCCAGGACCATCTCGCCTTCAGGAAACAACTCAAGACCTGGCTGTTTGAGCAGTAGCATACCCCTCCCCCCAAGCGCCTTGAGACCCCCCCGGGTGAGTAGTGCGCTATACAAATGGCATGATTGATTGATTGATTTATATAATATTACCTTCCGATTCGTCCCCAACTACTGTGACACACACACACAGGTGTTCATTTTAGAAATTGTGTGTCAACTACTGTGACACACACACACTGTATGTCTTTCAGTCCAGGCTTTCACCACTGTGACACGCACACTGGTAGTGTGTGTCACCCAGGGTACTCTCTATCTACTTTATTATATTTTATTACACTGATCATTTCTGTGCATTTCTAGCAACATGGCCATGGCAACTATGAACTTACCTGCCCCACAACAGTTCATGGTGAAGGATTGTGAAGTTTCAAGTCAAAGATGGGAAGAATTGAGGGATTACTTCATCAATTACCTTGACACATTTGAGAGCAAGGAATTACCTCCTGAAATGAGAAAAAATGTTGCTACTTTGTTGAGGTCCTGGGGGTTTGAGAGTGTACAACAAAATTCAAAGGAAAACTGTTGCTGAAGGTGAAGGTAACGTGTTTACCCAAGCCATTTCGTATCTTAATGCATATTTTGCACCTACTAAATGTAAGACTGTGCATCGGTTTAACTTTTACCATCGCAAACAAGAACCGAGTGAGAAGGTGGAGGATTACATTGCTTCTCTCAGAAGGTTAGCTTTGTCATGCAAATTTGGTGTAATTGAGGAAGAATTAATCCTTGACCAACTGGTAATGCGTTGTAACAACCAGAATTTGCAAGACAAACTGGGTTAATGGTGATGCGAATTTACGCAAAATTTCTGCCATCATTTGTAAGGCTGAATTAACTTCTAATTGTGCAAAAACAGACATTGCTAAAGCCAAGATTGATAGTAATGATCACATAGTTAGCATTGTCAGAAGTACCAGCCATACTAGTTTGGAAAAAGTCAAAATGAAAAATTATTTTCAACTACCAAAAGAAAAATCCAAATACAGAGAGCGCACAGAAAAATTGTCTGATTTCAAAGGTACATGTTACCATGTCTCATCTGGCCAATGAGAAAATATGTCCTGCCTTAGGCAAAAGATGTGCTTATTGTAAGATGTCAGGGCATTTTGCACATGCCTGTCGCAAATACAAATCTGTTAAGTGTATAGTGGATGAGTATGAGCATGATATTGTGAGTGAAAATTCAGATGATGATGCAAATAAGGTGTGTTGTATAAATGACAATGAATGCAAGAGGAAATAACCTATTTGTGAAATAAAAGCGGGAGGTGTACCTCTAATGGCAGACTCAGGTTCCCCTTACACAATAGTAAATAAAAACAAGTGGGAAGAGTTATTTTGTGCAAAAATTGGTAACCACCTTGAAAACTCGGACATACATCCTGTAAGCTACACAGGTCAACCTATAGACCTTCTGGGTTTTCGCAAACGTACCTTTGAATTTAAAGGTAGAGTGGCTGTTTTCAAATTATATGGTTCTGTTATGGGACCCTGTGTTTTGGGTTGGTAGGACCAGGGTGAACTTGGAATACATCTTGATCACAATTGCCTAGATCCCGTGTTAACTATTGATCCTCTGTAAGAACACCAAGGTGAAGCTTTGACAAGTACATTTCTTAAAGTTTTCTCAGGGGATACTGGCATACTCAAAGGTTTTCCCCACACAATTGTACTCAAAGACTGTGCTAAAATATGCATCCACAAGGTTAGGAACATTCCCCTAGGTGTTAAAGATGAGGTGGTGGGAGAAATAAAACATCTAGTTGATAAAAACATTATTGAAAGTATAGAATCATCTGATTGGGTTGCCCCCCTTGCCGGCGCACCCAAGGCAAACAGCAAAATCCGTTTATGTGTGGATTTGAGAGAACTAAACAAAAATATCTTCATTGATGTATTTCCTCTTCCCAAGATATCCGTATTACTATCAGCAACTAAAAATATGGTGCGGTTCTCTACTATAGACTTAACGTCTGCCTATCACCAAGTCCCCTTGCATGAAGACAGTAGACATCTTACAGATTTTGTCATTCCAATTGGTATCTTCCAATGTAAACATGACCCCTTCAGATTGGCATCAGCTGCAGCTATGTTCCAACGCATCATGTACCAGTTGTTCAAAGATATGAAAAATGTACTGTTTTTTTCAAGATGACATTCTCATTATGGGGAAAGATCTAGAGGAACATAACATGGTTTTAACCAACGTCTTACAGATTCTGGAGTTGAAAGGGTTAACAGCAGAGAAATCTAAATGTAATATTGCCACGAAGAGTATAACATACCTTGGCCACAAAAACAATGCTTTTGGCATCCACCCTAAATCAGTGCTTATCTATGCTATCAAAAAAGCAGCTTCTCCCTAGAATAAGGAGGAAGTCAGGTCCGTCCTTGGCTTGGCTGAATTTTATTCCAAAATTCATGTTTAATTTTGCTGACAAATTGTTTTGTATTAGACAATGGTTGAAGAAAGATTGTACCTTTTGTTGGTCGGATGAATGTCAAGCATGTTTGGATGGTATAAAGAAAGATATCTGCTCTGCTCCGGCACTCCAAGGTTTTGACCCCAAACTTAAAAGTCATATCACCATAGATGCCAGTGGGAGAGGCCTTGGAGCAGTACTTTCCCAGATGCAAAGTGATGGCTCTGCGTGTGTAGTTGTGTTTGCGTCAAGGGTCTTAGTCCGACTGAAGAACAGTATTCCGTAATAGAGAGAGATGCTCTTGGGTGTTTATAGGGACTTAAGCATTTCAGGCAATTCGTTTGGGGTACATGTGTCACTTTATGAACAGATCACAAACCCCTTACTAAAGTTCTCGCATCACACGGTCTTAACAATGTTTCCCCCAGAATTTCTCGTTTCTCCGCACAACTACTGGATTTTGTGTATGATGTTGTTTATGTCCCAGGAATTCGCAATAGAATTGCGAACCTTTTAAGTAGATGTCCCTTACCTGTTGATAAAAATACTGGCGATTGGGACCAGTGGTTTGTTGCTAGTGTGTTTAACAATGAATTAGCCAGTATATCTCATGATGAGTGGGTGAGTAATATATCAAGAGATGAAGAACTTCATTCTGTGTGCAAATTTAACCTCAAAGGCTTGCCTGACAAATCTTTCTTACTTAAAACTGTCATCCCATTTTGGGAAATTAGGAACAAATAGTCCTTTGAAAATGACGTATTACTCAGGGGTGTTAAGCTTGTTTCACCTAATATTTTTTATGAGAAAATTAATAACTTATGTCAGAAAGGTCAATTAGGAATCGTCAAAACCAAATGCAGAATTTAGCTGTTGTATTGGTGGCCTGGTGTAGACAGGGACATTGAAAGGATTGTCCGAGACTATTTTGAGTGTACTAATTCAGATACAAGTTTAACCATGTTCAAACCTGATTTACATCATTTTTTATTTACCAATATGCCTTGGCAAAGGATTGGTGTTGACATTTTTGGTCCGATTAAATCCACAGAAGGTTCACAGAAATATATTTTTGTGGTAATTGACCATTTTTCTAAATGGCCTGAGTACAGTGTCATGGAGAATGTCGACATCTGTTGTACTTCCTTGGTGATATATTTGCTGGGCAGGGCCTCCCTAAGGATTTAATCTCTGATAATGGTGGGTAATTTGTTGGTGAGAGTTTCAAGCACCTCATAAAAGAGACTGGAAATGTACATAAGACCACATTTAATTATCACTCCGAAGGAAATGTAAGTGTTGAGTGCTTTAACAGAGTATCATTGAACTTTTTTATAGCAATGAAAAGGACTGGGAGGTTGAATTGAGAAAAATGGTTAGTGCCTACAGAGACACCAAATGTCAATCTACCGGTCACTCGCCATTTGAACTGACGAGAGGACGTTCTTCCCGCACCAAAAACAACATGGGTTGGCTTGGTTGTGCTAAAAATTTTCCTTGTACCTTTGAAAGGGTTAAGCATTCTTTACGGACCAACCTGGGTTATTTGTAACCCTCGGCGTAGTTTGCGTAGTAGCGCTGCGTGTAGCTACGCGAAGTGCACTTTGCACTAGGCGAGCGTAGTGCACTGTGTAAAATGCTGTTTGCACTGATTGCACAGTGCTGGACGCTTGTCCGCACCGTGCAATCAGTGTAAACCGCATCTTGCACAGTGCAAGCGGTCGTTTTCTGCCGCTTGAGTAGTTTTCTACTTGAGCGGCAGCTTTCTCAACGCGGACTGGTAGTTTCTCATTGCGAGCATACACGACCACTAGCAATGAGAAACATGACCTCCCGCGTTGAGAATCTCGCCAGGAGGTTTATTTTCCACACTCACAATTGGCAACTTGATGTTGCTGATCGCGAATGATGAAAAAGTCTCGCCAGGATGTCATTTTGTTCACTCGCTGTCGCCAACATCCTGTTGAGGACCGCGAGCAAGCTAAAAAGGACCGCTACGCTATGCGTGTTTGCACTGTGCTACGTGCAATTCGCGTAGTGCGAAGTAGCGCAAACTTCACAAACTACGCGAGTGTATATAGCATAGTAATTCACCCAGGGTAAGTTGTTTGGTTGATAAACCCATAGATGTAAAAAAAAGAAGAGAGTTTACAGGTTGGATATGGGAAAAGTTAAGAAGCTGAGAATCGTACGCAACGACGAAAGCTAATTTTCAGCCCCCCTCAAAGTTGTCAAAATTCGACGTAATACCGCACTTTTGAGTGATGATAAAGTCAGAAATTCCAATAGGATACCTTTATATAAAGGACGAATGGAGGTAGAGCACACTACTGTTAAACAGACAAACAAGTATGATTGGATTGATGATATTAATGACACTGGTATTACTGAGAATCCCACCTACATTGAATCTGAGGTGATTAATGATGGTGAACAATGTTCAGGACTCACCACTCCCAGCGCACAAGTTATTTGTGCTTCTGAAGATGTGGGGGTGCTTCCTCGCACCAAACGTATATGCTCCAAACCCAAACGATTGGAGGACTATGTTACATATATTGATTGTTAAGAAAATTGTTTCTTCTTGTTTTGTTGGTGCTAATGTAGTGTTCTATTTATGGCGCCAGTGCATGTGCTACCTGGCTGTGGGTTGGGAGGATCTAGAGTGTGAGCACTGTGCAAGGAGAAACGGTTTCTGGCGGCTGTGCCAGCACGTCTCTGCTGTCTAGGGGTTTAAGATGAAATAAAGGAGTTCACATATACTTTTCACCTGGTGTTTAATTGGAACTCAACACATAACAAGTTATTCATGAGGCACAATTTATTATTCAAAGTAGCATGTTTGAACATTTACAATGGTCTAACTCTCAGAAGAGTCAGCATCATCCCTATGCCTGATAATGTTAAAAGAGATTTAAAGTTAAAGGTGATTTTAAATATTCCAGATTCCTTTCTATACCAAATATTTGAGTTTTAAAATTGTAGGTTTTGCTTACATATGAGGTGAAATTGGAAAAGATTTCTAAGAGGCCACCTTGGGCTGATAACATCCTTTCCCTAAGGTGCATCCCGATGTTCTTATGCACTTTAGGTACCAATTACAGGCAAGATATGATGCGATATTAAATAACAAGGGGCTGGTTATGATGGCGGACAGACTTCAGTCTGTCTGTTATCGTTTTGCATTTGGGACTGCCCGCCTACAAGGCGGCAGTGCCACAGTACGAATTATGATGCAACTGCCACAGAGGCAGTCGCATTGGCTATTTTGTCCATTATGGCGGGTTCTGCTGCCTGCAGCACCTGCAGCAATGCAAAAAAGGGGCAATTTGCATATACCTGCACTATGTGGCCGGCAGCACATGGTGCAAGGATATATAGGGGGGGCATCATAGGACCCCCCAGATTCTGAGTCTGGGATCCAGGGGAGAAGAGGTGCCCTCAAAGTCCCATTCTGCCTTCTAGTTCATGACGGGTTAACTGACATGAACACGCAGGCCGATAGGGACATCGTAATCCTCACGGTGGTGCCTAGTAGGCAACGCCACCATTGTAGGACTTCGAGCCCTTCACTGGCGGGCTCAAGGAGCCCACAGAATGCATGGCAGTCCTCCGCCGCCATCATAATATGGCGGGCAGTACAGTTGGTTAGGATGACTGAAAAACCGCCACAAACAGCATGTCAGTGGTGGTCTCCCAGCCATCATAGTTGGGCCCTTAGTATTCTTCAAATTCAAGGAACACATTGTTATCAATCAAGTAGTAAGTCACAATACATCTAATGCATCTTAAAATTATTACTTCTTTCAAAATATACGTAGAATTCCAGATCATTAAGTTTGATTTCAGCTTATAACACATATATATCTTGAGGCCAAGGGACTGCTTTGCCACCCTCGTCAAATAGATTACTCATTTCATCTTCTAAACTGTATATGTTTTCAAAATCTGTCTTTTTTAAGGTGCATAAATTGTTCCTTCAAAACCTTCTTATAATTTCCTAATGAAATGCATTTATACAGTAATGTGGCTTGGAGGGTGATTTTGGTTTGAAATCATTATTGCTACTAAGAGTACTTTGTATAGCATAAACTGAGATATCCAATTTTAGATTCTCTTCAATTACAGAGTGACCTCAAAATACAAAGGTGCTAGTGATTGCAGCACCTCAATATCACTAGATTCCTTGGAAATTAATTGTAGGGAAGTTTAAGAGCAGATGTTCTGTTCTTCTTTTTCTCAGCCAATATGAAAGTTTTTTTAATTTTCAATGTTCCTATGAATTTCAAAACATGTATGCGAGTCTTGGCATCCATGAGGGAGATTTTGAGGGGGAAAAGGATAAACCAAGGTATAAAACCTGTTTTCAACCACTTCTAAAAAAAGATTTGATAAAATGATTAAAGTTTTTGGTTGAATATTTATATTGGTAGTTATTATATTACTGACTGTCTTGAGTGAGTGTCTATGCTCATCATTGTTTCACTGCAACAGTCTCTGCTAGCCTCTCATCAGTTGCTGATTTTTTTTTCTCACTAGAGGTCATGGGCAGCCTCGTTGCTCAAGTGAGTGCTCTGGCTTGTTCCCTATCCTGAGCAGTCAAACATTTTCCAAAAAGGTACCTTTTTTACTCCATTCAGATGCAGATTCTGCAACTAAATTGTCCCAGCCAACATGGAAAGTCATACTCCACTGAGGACAATTCTTGTATTCTAAATTTTGTCTTTTTGCTGCTTCTTTTTTATACTTATAAATCAATGTGGAAAGGATCACTGGTCCTGCATAACCAAGGTCTGCAGGTGGATCGGTAGGTGTCTCCCAAATAAAAGACCCTCATACACATGTTTTTTCAGAGTCGTGTAGCGGTATATGATGTGTTCCCGCTTCTTGTAACACGTGTCCGTGCGTAATCCTTGGGTCAGTTTTTGTTTGCACCCTCCGCCAGGAGGTTGTACCATTGGTTAAAACAGTAGTGATGGTGAATAAGTGAAATAGTGATATAAAGGTGTTCTAAAATACCCGGACAGCCAGAGGTTCAACTTTAATATTTCTGGATTCGGGTAGAAGGTTAAGGCGTGTCGCTATGGAATTATTTAGGAATTCTAGCGTACTAAACTTGTGAGGTTAAAAGTGGTCGACATGTTTCAGCCTTATCTGCCTGTTGGTCAGTCGGCTTTCCTCAGGACCATAAAGTGATTAAGTGAAAAAAAGAGAAAAGGTAAATTTGTAACCTGATTAGTTTTGTGGTAGTAGGTCACATTGTACCTGTAATAAGAGAAAAGGGAGATAGTGCAACCACATTTGTAGCGAATAAGTGGGAAAAGACACTTCAGCAATGTACAATGACATAGAGACACAGTTGAGAATTATGAAGCATATTATAAAAAAAAAAACATATAATTAAGAGTCACATTCATATTAAGCGTCAACTTACTCATTCTCAAAATTCTATGCGGAATATTGTGATGTATAATTCTCAACGTCGTATTTAGGCGTCATGTAATCATTTCTTTACAGTGCCCTGATATTAAAAGCGCTTTACTTTAAGGCGCAATTTCATTGTTACATTACCATGACGTCAAAGGCGCTAATCAATTTTACTGTGTCACCACGATTATCTTAGACATTGGTATAACGATGTAATACCTGTTCGAGTATAGACTCTTACTATTATTTCAAAGTACATGCATTCATTATTAGACGGTACCAAGCACTCGTTCTACATGTATTCTGAAAATCTAACATGTGCATACTGCCGCTATAGGATCTTTAAAAGCGCACTCTTTTTTATACTGTCATAGCACCAGTAAAAAGTATATATTCTCCCCTAGAGATAATCATTTCTATGTGTTTTTTGTGGCAGCTGAATGGAGTGCGAACTGCTGGTTTCGGGCTAGTAGTGGCAGAGACATCACCAGCACAAGCGCCAGCACTAACAGCGGAGCAGAGCTAGTGAGCTTTGCCGTAATGGTCTGGTCCGACTTTCAGATGCAGCCTTGATCTCTGCCTTTTGATTGAAGGTGACCCGATGACTTGAGAATGGAGCTGGGAGCTGGGATTACACAAGGGCCGGGCAGCCTCTGTTTATCTTATTTAGCGGGTCCGGTCCTGGCTTTTTCTGGCTTGTTTTAGCCGCCTGCTGGCATGGTTTGCGCTGGTGGTGTTGGTCAGGGGCATCCTGGATCACGCCCCCAATATTGGAGCACCCTTGGGGCTCAGGGAGGAGACGGCATGAGTGTAGCAGCCTTAGCTGGCTGCTGAAGTGTCTGCCCTGGGTCCCCCGTGGAAGCGGCTCGGTTAGCTTCTTGTAATTATTTGCTCTGTCACTCATGACCCCACTTAGGGATAATAACTACTGAATCATCGTTGGGGCTTCCTGGAGGAAAAGAGATTTTTTTATTGGTGATCTTTAGCGTCTCCTCCTCCAAAAAGGAACTCACCACCTTTAGCTGGAGGAGCTCAAACTGAATCAAAACTGTCCCAAAATGGTATTTAAAAAGCTGCAATATCAAACAGTGTTTATGAAAAGAATGAGAACTGCCTAAACACTACAAAGGAGTAAAATCAAATCGGTAAGCGTCCCTGTAGGGTTTTCTCCCATAACAGGGTTTTCCTGTGAAAACTATGCCTGGAAAAATAAGTCAAGCTCAAGCTCAAAAACAGGATGCCGTAGCAGTACGAGAAGAGGATACAGATCTCAATATACAACTTGTAATTCCTATACAAAATGGCAATGGCAACCAAAATCTATCAATCTCAGTAATCCACCAACAATCTTCATCCCAAGTACCCTTTAAAGATTTTGCAAATACAGACTTTACACTACCAGACTTGAATCTGAGTCAGTTGCCACATTTAGTTACAACTAAGGATCCAAATGATCCGAAGGAGCCCTTTCAGTTATTAAACAGCACTCAGAGTAATTCTCAAGGGTCAAAAGAAAACTTATCCCATTCACCTGATTTTCCTCGCCTCTTATCTCCACAGTTTACAACTCATCAAGAAATCTTTTCTGAATCGATTCTTTCTTTACAGAAAATGCTAGAATCGGTACTCTGGGAAATCTACATTAATCTCTGATCAATTGCTGGATACATTAACACAAATCTTGAGATTTTTGATTACCCTTGAAACAAAACAATCCAATTCTTCACCATCGATCTCTAAAGAAAATCATATTGGAGTGCAAACAGAAATACAGGAGGGAATAAAATTTCCTTAGAAAGGGAAATGCTCAATTGCAATGCAGACTTGCAATATAAATAAAAGGAATGAGGGAAAAACTGTAGGAAAGGAAGAAAACACATATTCTCTTTGTAAATTATTTCAAGACTCTGAAAATGAGAGTTTCTCAAATTACCGCCACACGTCCCCTTATTTAACCAAAGAAAGGGGCACCATCAACCTAGCTCTTTAGTTTCATCTTCTAGAAATAAAAAATAAACCAGCCCACGCAAAAGCACACACAAGAAGGCTCACGAAATTGAGATCTCGGAAAACAAAGTTCCCACAATTAAAGCACCAGGAAATCGCTAATATAATAGTAATATATATAACATAGTCTTCTGGGATATGGCTGGGCTAGAACCCCCAAAAATGATCTAAATTATAGTAACATCACCAGGAATTGCCTGTCTGCAGGAGACTGGGGCTGTAAAAGATCTTGAATAAACAGACTATTTTATTTTTGAGAAACATGCAGCGAAAGTGAGACGAGGATACTCAAAAGGAGGTGTGGACATTTTGTTATCTGAGAAAATCAAGTCGGACTATGAAATTATTCAGTTACCAAGTAAAAATCTCCAATGCCTCAAGCTAAAAATACTGAAGGAGAATTGCACCTCCATCGAAATACTTCTCTTATTTAATATCTATGTCCCCCCGGCCATAGAACACGATACAACGTTAGCATACAACTTTGATCTAATCAATTCTAAATTAAATCTAGAATTTATTTCGCAATTCCTATTATTAGGAGATTTTAATGAGAAAGTTTCAAATAGTTCAATAGCAGCTCTTAATAAAAATGATTTAGACGCTTATTGGTCTCTCACAAACCCAGTTTCTCCGGAGTGTATAACAGGCAATAAACAGGGGGAAATATTATTATCTCTAGTGGAAGAAATTAATGTCATAATCTTAAATGGCAGGGCAGAAGGAGATGTTCCACTCTCAATTTACAAGAAGAGGAGTCACTGGACAATCCATCTTAAACTACATTGTCTGTAGCTATGGCCAATTTCAGAGAATACAGCACATGAGCACATATTTTAAACAAAGTAGTGATCACGCAATTTTGACATTAAAAATCAAATAGTTTCTCCCCTCTTCCTCTTCTTGGTCCTTAACACAAATGAATGGACATTCTCTAATAGCCCATGAGAAGGGCATAGTTATCTGGAATGCTTAAGGCGTGATGGAGTTGAATAGCTTGATTATTTCACAACAGCTGTTTCCTGTTTAAAATTGAAAATAATTCAGTTTTGAATTTTGAATTGACTCTTTCAGCTGTCGTTCAAGAACACAAACTTTTTTGCCACCCGGAAAAAACAAAAATCTATCAATAAACCATGACAATTACAGATTACATCACAAGAAGATTAAATAGTTTAATAAGACAGCAATTCATAAACTTTTCTGAGTCTAGGAAAAAGTACATTTCTAAGTTACGGAAAAAAAGAAAGATGATAATTACCAATAGAAAAAAGGAACTTATTGACAAAGTCTGGATTGACTTGCGGATAGCAAGTTCTCAAAAAAAACCAACAGTTCTGGCGACTAATAGCAAAAGCAATCGGAGCGCAAAAGCCTCCAACAACAAACCCAGTCTCTCAAAATGACTGGGGAAAGTATGTTCAAAGGCTTTATAAGGCAAATTTGGAAGAACCCTGTCAAAAGATTTCGTGGAAATTTTCAAAAGGCAGAGAAGTAGAAGATGAGATAAGTTCACCGACAGAAGAACACATTGTATTATATATTTGAAGGTTTAGATCATCATCAGCGATGGGTCCAGAAAGGAACCCAGTTACTGTCCTAAAAAATAACCCTGAACCCTGGAGTACATTTCTGCAACCTCTATTCTGCTACATATATAAAACTGGTCAATTACTGAAATCGCCGACCGGGAGCACTGTCATCCCCCTTTTGAAGGGCTGAAGACATTTTCTGAGCAATTACAGGCAGCTAGCTCTGTTGGACACAACTGGAAAAATCTTTGCTGCAAGCATCCTGGACCATCTGAAGGAATGGGTCTTCTCAAAGGGGGTGATTCCAAAGGCTCAGGCAAGATTCTGTCCTAAGCATTCAGTGATTATAACACCAGGCTCCTACAATCAATAATTGACAGATATCACAGATTGTATATAGTTTATATCTCTACCGCCTTTGACAAGGTTGATAGACCCTGGCTATGGAGGAAGCTGATGAAAATGGGGATTCCTGGTGTTTTATTAAGAATAACTGTGACTTACAAACTACTACGTGGTGTACAATGCAGATCGGAGGAGAAAAGGGCCTAAATGATAGGATTCCTACTTCGAACATCCTTAAACAAGGCTGTCTGTTGACCCCCTTACTATTTTCCTTGTACGTAAGTGACATAATAGGTATAAAAAATAGCCTCACATGAAAACATACCCTAATGTATGCCGACGACATTGCCATCCTTGACTGAACCCCGATCGGCCTACAACATAATTTAAATTCTT
Source organism: Lissotriton helveticus (assembly GCF_964261635.1). Classification (NCBI taxonomy): domain Eukaryota; kingdom Metazoa; phylum Chordata; class Amphibia; order Caudata; family Salamandridae; genus Lissotriton; species Lissotriton helveticus. The sequence goes on from NC_136067.1 coordinate 530,025,213, forward strand.
GTTTTGCTTACAATGAAAAAACTTCTAGAAAATAAATATTTTAAAGACAAATTAGGTCCCTTTTAGGGGAAGTGGCACCATATCCCCTTTAATAGGAAATTAGGTGATAAATCAGTAGAAACGGCAAAGGAGTATGTTTACTTGGGGCAAATATTTTCACATACACTGGAAAACAATTCTCATCCATGCCTCCTAGAATCAAAAGCTACATCCCATGTAGGTGCCTTAAAATATCTATATACTCATTCAGGATAGAGTCATTTTCAAGCTATTTTGGAAATTTATCGTATAAAAATCCCATCTACTCTGACATATCCACTAGAATATTTTCCTGAAAAATATGTCACTTTTTGCATAAATGTGAAGGGAAACGTTGGTGGAAAATAACAAATACTAGTCAGGCCACCCCAGTTCAGGCTCTTCATCTGGAACTGTCTTTGATGAGTGCGTATACAATCGCCCTGGCCAATAAAATCAGTTGGGCATGTAATATGCTACATGCAGAAAAAGATACAGTAAAAGCTTTATTAAACTTGAAATTTTTGAGAGTGGCTCGCGTAAAAATACATTTAAAAAAAATCTTGCAGTAGCGCTATCATATTTTAAGTGGACAATGTCACTCCTAATGACTTGGTCGCGGGTTCACTTGAAAACTTAAAAAAAATAATATGAAAACTTAAAAAAAATAATATGACCCCCAATCTTAGTTTTGATCTAGACTTTGTCCACTGTTCATAGTTATCCCATTGTGGGACTTATTCTGCTTCCCTTGTATATAAGATCAATCAGAAGTACTTCAAATTAATTCTCGCGCATAGCCTACGACAAAGCATTATTTTGCTACGTTTGGGGATCCTGCCTTTGAATTTCTATACCAAACATTGGGAAAACTCTGCTGGCAAAGCAGGAGTTTGTAATCTCTGTAATGGTGGGGAACAAAATCTAGCTCACACGATGCCTATATGTCCAAACAGAGAGATAGTAGAGGCTTCACATTGTTTTTTTAAATCCTACACGTTTAATGAATAGGAAATGTTGGCTCTTATAAATTCACCGCCAAATGAATTTTGTATGCAACAATGTATACACATTTTTTAAATCCTTGGAAGAACTTATGGAAATTAAGCTCCATTAATGCTTGTACAATTAATGCTTCTTGAATAACGATGAAAGTATTGATGGTTATTATTGATTTTCCGCTAAATTAATTTCCCTGTAACAATGTATATATATTTCTTACCATTATCTTTCTTTTACCATTGTAATAGCACTAGATGACATCATGGTAACTAAGCAAATTTACTAAAGTCTATTTTAATTTTTTTTATTGTTGACCTCAGTAGAGGTCTAAATCATTTAAAAAAATATTATGTTCTGTTATTATGATATGTCTATGTGTTTTTTACGATTTTATCTCTTTCCAATTTATGTTATGTATATTTGTAAACTTTTGAGGGAATCTTGGCACTGAGTAGATGTGTGAGCCTATCCCTGCCTATAGTAGGTTGGTTAATTGAAAAGCCAGGACTTCCGCTTCTTGAAGAATTCAAGAAGAGAGGAGGATGCTGTGATGTGGAGTGGGATGTTGTTCCATGCTTTAGGAATGCTGTAAAAGACAAAAGTACATCCTCCTGATATTGTTCTGTGTATATGTGGGATGTGTGCGAGTAGGAGTCTGGTGGGGCGCAGGTGTCTTGGTGCTTGACGGAAGACGATGCACCTGTCCAGGTGGGTGGGGTCTAAGTTGTGTAGTATCTTCAATGTTTGTGTGAGGAGTTTGAAATTAGCATATTTGTGTGTGATGAACTAGTGAAGATCCCTGAGGTCTGATAAAATGTGGTTTTTGAGTGGGAGATTGAGGATGAATCGGGCTGTGAGTTCTGGATTGTTTGTAGTCTTCTGGTGAGTGGCTTTGTGATCCTTGCGTTGAAGGTGATTGCTTTGTCCAACTTGCTGGTGACAGGGCATGAGTGTTGTTTTTCTTGTGTGGCTTGGGAGCCATTTGAAGATCATCCTCAGTACCTTTTGGCTGAGGTCACAGGGAGCAGTGATGACTTTGAGTTGAGCAGTGATGTCCCAGGTTGATGCAGATGATGAGGCTGTGGTTCCTCGTGTGGCTGCTGCTTGTCAGTGTGGGTCTGAGTTTGGCCAGTCACCAGCTGGAGTCCCATGTGAGGTGTTCTTGTCGAAGATCACAATTCTTGTCTTCTTGGTTTTGAGCTCGAGACAGTTGTCTTTCATACATTTAGTGACTTTGGTCATGCAGGCAGTGAACTTGTTTCTTGTGCCAGGACTTATGTCTCAGAGGGACAGTATGAGGTGTCTGCAGTTGCTCTAGGAGGGTATGTTGATGCCATGTGCTGAAATCACATTGGCAAGAGGCATCATGTATGCATTGAAGAGGTTGGGGCTGAATGATAAACCTTGAGGCACCCGCAAATGAGTTTGCATGCTTCTGAGGAGTAAGGCGCAGGCTTTCAGATTGTGTTCTCTCTGTTAAGAAGGAGCAGATCCAGAGGACATCAGCTGTCAATCTCGTGCAAGTGCCTGATGAGCATTGGGGCGTGAGACAGTGTCAAATGCTACATGTTGGTCGAGGAGAATACCGGCAACCATTTTTCCTCTGTCAAGGATCATGAGGATGTCTTCTTTGACAGTGATGAGTGTTCTTTCTGAACTGCAGTAGGCCTGAGTCCAGATTGCATGCGTCAAGAAATTGCTGGTAGCTGAGGTGGTGAATGAGGCGTTGGTTGATTAGTTTCTTTAAGAATTTAGCAAATGTTTCTCTATGCTAATTTTAAATCCTCAACACATCTGTGCTTCTCTTGTTTACCTAGGATGTTTACTAATGCAATTATTTCCTTCAATGCTGCTTTTAAATCCATATCCACATATTTGGCTAGAATTTCCTGCATCTTTCTTGAGCAATTGGCATATTTATTTACTGCCAACTCATCCAATAACTGAGGATTAGGATTCTCATATCTTTGGTTCAACATTATTCTTAGATCCTTCCAAAGTCGTGAGTGTGTTGCAAAGAGGCACTATCCTCCACTGAGATAACTCAGCTTGGGATAATTTATCCAGAAATGCCTATTTCTGTTGAATGGTTTATGTGTACTGAGTCTTTACCCCAATAGTGCTTACTGGGCTTGTGACAATGTCAACATGTTCACAAACGCAGAGGCTGTCATAACACCTATATAACCTTTTTATAATTCACAACAGAAAGCTTTGTAACATTTCTATAAAAAACTTGCAAAAGTTTTCTTTTAACATGATGTATAAAGAAGTAATAGATATCGTGTTGAGGATGAGGTGTGAGACAGTGTCAAATGCTGCAAATAGGTCCAGGAGTATGACAGGTGCTGATTCTCTTCTGTTGGCTGCTGTTTCTCTTCTGTCGAGGATCATGCAGATGTCATCTGTGACAGCGATAAGTATTGTTTCTTTAATCTGTTTGGGTCTGAATCCAGACTGCGTACATCAAGGATCTGGTGATTGATTAGTTTCTCTAAGAATTTTGCAAATGATTCTCTATGCTAATATTAAAGCCCTCAACAAATCTGTACTTCTCATGTTTAGCTAGTATGTTTGCTAATGCAATTATTTCCTTGAATGCTGCTTTTCAAACCCTATATTCACATATTTGGTTAGAATTGCCGGCATATTTCTTGAGCAATGGCATTATTTCCTGCCAACTTATCCATCATCTGATGATTAGGATGCTCTTAGATTTGGAACCACACAGGGGTTTAGCCCATTGACAGGAACCAGGTAGGGCCAACAAATCAAGATACATACAAAAGGACCTGGATATTTGATTTAAGAGAAATACGCTACTCGACATATTTCATCCCCCTGAGTAGCATGACTTAGTTTCGCCTATTTGTAAAGGACCACAACAACCCAATTTGTTATAAATACAATTTTTTTTAGAATCAATATATATATAATTTAATTGATTCCTGCATTACAACATGTCAAAACATGCCGACGCGTTTCCAGCACCGTATATGTTCTTCACGGGCTTTCCTCAGGGCTTCTTACTACTGGCAAGATGGGTAATCGTCTCGAAGCTTCTTAATCTATGGAGCTTTTTGGACAATAGACAGTGTCGGTGATTCTAAAAAAAATTGTATTTATAACAAATTGGGTTGTTGTGGTCCTTTACAAATAGGCGAAACTAAGTCATGCTACTCATGGGGATGAAATATGTCGAGTAGCGTATTTCTCTTAAATCAAATATTGCAGCAATTGATGTATATTTTGTGTTTTTGATGTCTAATTAATGTTGGTTGAAATGTATGTATATATTTTGATTTAATGCTTTGTTTGTATTAATTGTATGTGGTTCTGAGCATCGAGGAGTTTTTTCCTATTCCGAGAAAATATCTAAAAATAAAAACAGAATGGCTGATTAAAATAGCCTAACCATCAAAAGAATATAGTGTGGTTTTTGTTAAATTGAAAAGTTGGAATCCAGGTCCTTTTGTATGTATCTTAGATTTGGGACATCATAATTCTTAGATGCCTCTCTACCCCTTCAGATTACGATGGAAAGAAGCACTCTCCTCCAGGCACGGCCCGTGCCGGGCGTTATACTGGGGCGGTGACGTCAGGCAGGGGAGGGTCAGGGTGGGGGGTTGTAAAATGCGGGATATGGACCATTAGAGGTAAGTACCGATAAAAATAAATAAAACGAATTTCATTACCCACGCTGCATCGCCAAATGTGATGCAGCGTGGGCAACGAAATTCGTTTTATTTATTTTTATCGGTATTTACCTCTAATGGTCCATAACCCAAATTTTACAACCCTCCACCCTACCCCTCCCCTGCCTGACGTCACCGCCCCAGTATAACGCCTGGCACGGGCCGTGCCTGCTCTCCTCCCTTGAGGATGATGACAAACACTATACACATCAGCAATCAGAAAAGTCTGATGGACGTAACAGTTAATTACATTTGTAAATGCGCAATGCTGGGAAATTACAGATGAGAACGCCTCAGATTTATATTATTTCCTACTTTTAAAAAAAAATGTGTTACTTCCAAAAAGTATTTTGTTCAGGAAAACCTTTAGCGATCTGCACAAGTCACCGCTTGCTGAATCCAAAAGTTTGCCTAATTTTCAGAAACGCATAGCTTTTTGGTTTCTCACACTTGTTTCTACCATAAAGTGAAATTAGATAGCAATAAAAAATAAATAAATAAATACTACACTTTGGAAAATGCTGTGGCTGTTGTAAAAAAGTGATTCCTTGTTATGTATCTGCCTATTTCTGAAAACTGGGAAGAGAGTGATCTTAACACGCAAACCTTTTGTTGGTGCATTTTTTGTTGTTGAAAGAAATTCCCTTTTTTGCATAGAACCTTTTTCTATTGCTTCTGAAAACGCCCCTTCATTTTTCCTAATTTGGCTATTTTCTTTGTTCCGTATAGGGAATCTATAAATCCTTGGTACATTTAGAATCCCTACTATGTGGGGAAAAGTGTGCAACTTTGAACTTGATACATTTTGTGGAAAACAAGTTACGAAAGGCTCACGCTTAAACTACCCTAAATATCAAAAAAGGGTCCAGAATTTGTGGGGGGAAAACTTCAGTAGTGAAGGGGTTGTGGCAAATACAACGGGTGGATTTACAAGCCCCTTGCACTGCGAGTACGTCACTCTTTGTGACGCCTTGGTAGCGCATTTCTCTGTCCCATATTTGGAAGGAAAAGAAAAAGCCACCCTGCGTGGCTTTTGCTGTCCTTGTGAAAATGGCCCATTTGCACGCAGCACTTTCAATGAAAGGGTCGTCCATGGGTGTTGCTGTGGATGTTCCCATGCAACCAGACACGTTTTCAGATTTACGAGGAATAGTATACCTGGAAATGCCTCCGTATGCGTAGAGAGGTGCAATGTTTTAGTTTCTCTTCGGTTTTTTCCTCTTTCAATGCATGCTGCATTCTACAGCACACATTGAAAGAGGAAAATGCCTGTAGTGATTGTTTTCGTGCATGGCAGCTGTTTGTATGCCAACACGGAGGGAGCACAGGAATGCGGCATACCATTGTAAATATGTTGCCTTCCTGTGCTCTAATAATGCAGCGTGATTCAGAAAAGGGGGTGGTGATGAACATTGTGCCTGAATTAAGCAGACCACTCTTACCCAGTCCAAAGATCAGGGCTTGATCCATCACCGTTTTTTAGCTCACTGCACCATCCCAGCTCAGAACTTGGCTATATGCAAATTAGTCTGTTCCTGTCCCAGTGCATGATGGGAACAGGGCAAATCAAACTACCAAGCCAATTCTTATACTGGGAAGGAAACAAGCTTCCGGGGACCGGTTTCTGCCATTTCAGGCGTCGTCGGCCCGGCTTGCTTGAATCCTGATGGTGCAATGAGCAAGGCACTCACATCTGAGTATACCCTTCCACGCTTATGGTGGACAAAATGATTCAGAAAAGGGGGTGGTGATGAACAGAGTGCCTGAATTAAGCAGACCACTCTTACCCAGTCCAAAGATCAGGGCTTGATCCATCACCGTTTTATAGCTCACTGCACCATCCCAGCTCAGAACTTGGCCATATGCAAATTAGTCTGTTCCTGTCCCAGTGCATGATGGGAACAGGGCAAACCAAACTACCAAGCCAATTCTTATACTGGGAAGGAAACAAGCTTCCGGGGACCGGTTTCTGCCATTTCAGGCGTCGTCGGCCCGGCTTGCTTGAATCCTGATGGTGCAATGAGCAAGGCACTCACATCTGAGTATACCCTTCCACGCTTATGGTGGACAAAATGATTCAGAAAAGGGGGTGGTGATGAACAGAGTGCCTGAATTAAGCAGACCACTCTTACCCAGTCCAAAGATCAGGGCTTGATCCATCACCGTTTTTTAGCTCACTGCACCATCCCAGCTCAGAACTTGGCTATATGCAAATTAGTCTGTTCCTGTCCCAGTGCATGATGGGAACAGGGCAAACCAAACTACCAAGCCAATTCTTATGCTGGGAAGGAAACAAGCTTCCGGGGACCGGTTTCTGCCATTTCAGGCGTCCTCCGCCTGGCTTGCTTGAATCCTGATGGTGCAATGAGCAAGGGACTCACATCTGAGTATACCCTTACACGCTTATGGTGGACAAAATGATTCAGAAAAGGGGGTGGTGATGAACAGAGTGCCTGAATTAAGCAGACCACTCTTACCCAGTCCAAAGATCAGGGCTTGATCCATCACCGTTTTTTAGCTCACTGCACCATCCCAGCTCAGAACTTGGCTATATGCAAATTAGTCTGTTCCTGTCCCAGTGCATGATGGGAACAGGGCAAACCAAACTACCAAGCCAATTCTTATATTGGGAAGGAAACAAGCTTCCGGGGACCAGTTTCTGCCATTTCAGGCGTCGTCGGCCCGGCTTGCTTGAATCCTGATGGTGCAATGAGCAAGGGACTCACATCTGAGTATACCCTTCCACGCTTATGGTGGACAAAATGATTCAGAAAAGGGGGTGGTGATGAACAGAGTGCCTGAATTAAGCAGACCACTCTTACCCAGTCCAAAGATCAGGGCTTGATCCATCACCGTTTTATAGCTCACTGCACCATCCCAGCTCAGAACTTGGCCATATGCAAATTAGTCTGTTCCTGTCCCAGTGCATGATGGGAACAGGGCAAACCAAACTACCAAGCCAATTCTTATACTGGGAAGGAAACAAACTTCCGGGGACCGCTTTCTGCCATTTCAGGCGTCGTCGGCCCGGCTTGCTTGAATCCTGATGGTGCAATGAGCAAGGGACTCACATCTGAGTATACCCTTCCACGCTTATGGTGGACAAAATGATTCAGAAAAGGGGGTGGTGATGAACAGAGTGCCTGAATTAAGCAGACCACTCTTACCCAGTCCAAAGATCAGGGCTTGATCCATCACCGTTTTTTAGCTCACTGCACCATCCCAGCTCAGAACTTGGCCATATGCAAATTAGTCTGTTCCTGTCCCAGTGCATGATGGGAACAGGGCAAACCAAACTACCAAGCCAATTCTTATACTGGGAAGGAAACAAGCTTCCGGGGACCGGTTTCTGCCATTTCAGGCGTCGTCGGCCCGGCTTGCTTGAATCCTGATGGTGCAATGAGCAAGGGACTCACATCTGAGTATACCCTTCAACGCTTATGGTGGACAAAATGATTCAGAAAAGGGGGTGGTGATGAACAGAGTGCCTGCATTAAGCAGACCACTCTTACCCAGTCCAAAGATCAGGGCTTGATCCATCACCGTTTTTTAGCTCACTGCACCATCCCAGCTCAGAACTTGGCCATATGCAAATTAGTCTGTTCCTGTCCCAGTGCATGATGGGAACAGGGCAAACCAAACTACCAAGCCAATTCTTATACTGGGAAGGAAACAAGCTTCCGGGGACCGGTTTCTGCCATTTCAGGCGTCGTCGGCCCGGCTTGCTTGAATCCTGATGGTGCAATGAGAAAGGGACTCACATCTGAGTATACCCTTCCACGCTTATGGTGGACAAAATGATTCAGAAAAGGGGGTGGTGATGAACAGAGTGCCTGAATTAAGCAGACCACTCTTACCCAGTCCAAAGATCAGGGCTTGATCCATCACCGTTTTTTAGCTCACTGCACCATCCCAGCTCAGAACTTGGCCATATGCAAATTAGTCTGTTCCTGTCCCAGTGCATGATGGGAACAGGGCAAACCAAACTACCAAGCCAATTCTTATACTGGGAAGGAAACAAGCTTCCGGGGAATAATGCAGCGTGGCGCAGCTAAAGGGCTTGCGGTGCTGCGCTGAGGCACTTTCTTGTAGATCTGCCCCACAGTATATTAACTTGCCTGCTAATGACGAGCCCAGCTCTTCATGGGGCACAGTGGAACTGTGCTCATGACGAGCTGGGCTCGTCATAACGGCCAGCGCCACTCCCCTGCAAGGCGAATTCCACGCCTGTGCGGACATTCCACGGGAGTGGGCGGAGTCATGATGAGCTCAGCTCGTCATGAGCACAGCTCCACTGTGCCTCATGACGAGCTGGGCTCGTCATGAGCACCGCGGCGCCGCGTGCGACCCCCCCCTCGCACTGCGCGTGAATTACCCCCACGGCAAAGGGGTTGAGGATTCTCGCTCCAATATATTCCTTATTATTTTTAATTTGACATAATATTTACTGCTGTACATATATCCAGGAAATAGTTGAAAGCTAGAACAGACCGGGGGCAAAACTGTAGGAAGTGATAAAATAATTCAACAAAAAGTATTTTTTTGTTGAAACAGTTTCATTATTTGAAATGCACCAACATATAATCAGTACTGCAGATAGTAAAAAATGACTTGACATAGGGATATGACACGCAAAGCAATAAATAGTAGTAGTAAAATATTAATGTGTCAGGTAAAATAGGCTTTCAGCAGGAATGGAAAGACATTAATCCAGAATTTTAAATGGCAGATAGCTCTGTCAAATGAGTTGCAGATTTTTTAAATGAATTCTTATATTTTGCAGCCTCACCTAATTTATGAAACGCATATGTTTTATATGTAATCAGAAGCATATATGGATATATAAGTATTTTTAGACTAATTTAATGTGCTCAGTTGGCTGACTAGTACACGGTTTAAAAATGCTATTTGTCGAGACTTGTTAGATTGCAGCTCCATGTAGCATAGTTTTCAAATTAAGCCTTCATAGCGGGAAGCAACGCTTTAGATCCAAAGGTGATTGGATCCACTGCAGAGTCAGTGTAGTGCAGGCAAGTGCAACATATATCTTGTTCATCTGCAGACATGACTTCAGCAGCAGGGCGTCGAGTATAGTGATTGATTTACATGAAATACTCCAATTTATATTTCCTATTTCTCACTTACAAAAGAATGCCTTGCAGCTTCAGTAAGTTTGCAATTTCACAATACACGCCTGCTGCTGGAAGGATGGAGGGGCGCAATGCACAGCATCAGAGAGTGGGGCAGAAGGATGCTGAGGATTCAGATCTCTCCTGTATTTATTGCTCGTTTAACTGCTGGCGTGGTGAATTAAGATCTGTCTCGGAGGGCCTCATGAGGAGTCTTGTCTAAATGGGTCCGTACATTGACCATCAATAGTTGGTTATAGTTATTGATCCAGAATTGCAAGTCTTTTCTTGTTGTCGCTTCATTAAATGACTTCTCCTGGTAATGCCCTCTATTCATGTCCCTGTGTGGTTTCCTGGGTTTGTCATACTGGTTCTGTGGACATTGGACCTGATAATAATGCACATAGCTGAAAAAGTGTGAAAAACATAATGGATTGTCAAGAGTGCCAGAAAGACATGAAGATCACCCACACGGCCAGTTCCTTCCTACAGGCACATTGGTCGGCAGAACAAACTCCACCAACATCTTCCCTTCATTACAGACATTCAGCCAAAGAGACCCCCTTGCAACAACAGCATGTTGCTGGAAGGAGTCAAAATGGATTTGTATTTAGAAACAGCTCCAGGCCCTTGCAAAGGAAGTGGCGAGGTAGATGACGCATCTCATGGGTCACCTCGTTACGAAACCTATTGGCAAAGTATGGGTCACACTGTGCTAGGTAATCACTGACAAAGTCAACACTGTAACGTCTGCCCTCAGGCGGGTCCCAGGCAGAGAGATGACATTATAGCTAAACATCACCAAATGTCACTTGCCACGGGTGGCATACCTGTCCCTGACATGCAGGTGTAGACTTGGGATGGAAACAGCCAGCAGCCTGGAGTGAATGGCAGGTGGTGTGGAAACAAGAGGAAACAGTGACCTTGGAAGAACCCATTGCCATTAACAATCTGCATGATGTGCTTGTATTGTGAAGATGATTGCTATTGACAAATACGTCTGGGTCATAACCACTGTAAACATATTATACCATGTTAATGCTGTTCTTGTAGGCCATATACATACACGTTTGTGGTCAGTGTGAAATAAATGTTACCTACAAGTGGCCATTGTGAAGGTCACCAAACACACAGTACGCATATTGGTAACCTAGGCTTGCATTCCATGACCATCTGACCTTAGATTAGGGATGTTCATGTTTTCAACCTTCCTCTCCCATTAAAAAAGAAACATACTTTGAATGGGGCCTAGGGGTAAAGCAAGTTCATATCACATGTATCCAGTGCAGCATGCCAGCACACATATTGGTAGGTAATATGCTCACACAGAAATTGAACAAAAAGAATCATGGTCAAACTGGTGAGTGCCAAATGGCAAAACTCAGGCCATGGCAATGGGAATCAAGAGTTTTATTTCCAATTAACCCGACAGTCATAATTTTCTATTTTAACCCCATAGTTACTGCTACCTCATATTGTAACTGAATGAATATTAACAGAATATTACCACTCAGACTTGCATTGCGGGCAAGAGTGCATTAAATGGAGGCTGTTGGCATGAAAGCTGTGTTTGATAACGTGATTGCAGTAGGAAATCTGCACGGTTTCAAAAACACCAATATACATATGTTTTACAATATGAACGCTTTGAAAACTGTGCATCATTGTTGCTCATCAGCAAATATTCATCACTGTTTGCAATAGTTGCAATACTCAGAGACAACTGGTTGCAGGAGACACTGTGCAGGATTGTGATGAGGAAAAGCCATCCTCCAGCCATGCCCCGCCTATCGCACATTCATCCATGAGGGCTGCATCTATCAGGCACCATTAGTGCTGTACCCAGCACAAGAAGACCCCTATTTGTTGGCAGAGGAAGTTCTGCCCCCACCACAGGTACTCCATATGCTATGCCTGACAGCCCACCTGTCAGAGTGGTGCCTCATCATTGTTCACTGTGTCTAGAACCACACGTTTGCATTCTGGAGCATTAGTAATGGGCAATGAGGAAAATCAGGGAGTCACACAGAAGAGCACGGACAACCCCGTTCCTGGCAACCTCAGTTAAGTATGACACAAGGTGCACAGACTCTGCACAGCAGTTGGAAGGTCAGATCGTTGCTCCTGTGTCATTCAAATCTGCAATGAGTATTGCCAGGGACCCCAAGAGCATTTTGAAGTGGTCAGAAGACTTACACCATGTACCAATGCTGCTGCTTTTGCTCGAGTGTCTGCTGTCATAAATTAGGGTCAGTCTAATTGACCTGGTAGAGATGTAGCAGCAAGAAGCAAGGCCTGCACCAAGGTAGTGAAAACTGTATTAGTGGGTCCTCAGGGCAGCATAGAACCATAGGGAATACCTGAATGAGGTAGGGAAGGCCAAACGGATGCATAGCAGCAGCAACCATGATAGCAGCAAATAACTGACAGAAAAGCCTGTAGAACCTTATCAGTCACCTTGCTAAAGATAAGCAATGACATTTGACCTCCAACCAAGCACATTAGAGGAGTGATGCCCAGATGTGACCTGTATCCCATCTGATCTTGCCCGGAAGACCACCACTTTGCCCCTCTTCCACCTCCTCCCCTCACAGCAAGCATCACCCATTCGGCTTTCCATGAAGTCTGCTTGGGCTGCCCAGCTTATTGTGCTGAAAAAGGCCACATGGCCACATAATATCCCTATTGGAGTTATGGTGGGGGTAATGTATGGGTTAGGTACCGTTAGTAGTATTGTAGTTTTACTTTATTGAGCTCCTGGGGGTGGGCTTAGGTAGTTTGCTTCTAGCAGGGTATGATCTTTATTCTAGATGTATTTAGGGCTTTTCTACAGTAATTGTTTACTTACTTCGGTTCTTTGGTGGGGATGGGTATGGGTGTAAAAGAGATTAGAATGTTAGTGCAAGGGTTTAATCTCAATTGGGATTAGAGTAGGAGGTAGGATAGAACAGTTAGGGCTAGTATTAGTGTAGTCATATAGTGTAGAGTTTGGTTTTCATTCATAGGTCTCGAGTTATTGGAATAAGAGTTTTCAAGTCTTTTAAAATATATTGTGCCAATTATTAGAAATGTGCCCTTTAAATGAATATTTGCAATTTTAATGTAATGCTGCTTTGCTAGTCTATAGAGTGCAGAGGAATTGCAGTGAATATCTGGTACTCGGTACTTATTCCCCCTCGTCACTGGAACCATCATTTCCCACCTCCACGTTCCCTGGCATGGCATGTGACATGTACAGCACTGCACAGAGGCGAGTGATTTCACCCACCGGTATATGGCAGGGCACCACTCGTGCAGAGTAGACATATGAACCATTGCTTCAAAAATTAAAAATACATGATTGATGGAACTGCATGAGCTGCTGTGTGCCTCGTTGTATGCCTTTTCTGAAGCTGTTGATGGGTGATTAAGAAGTGTCTGAGAATATAACATTTGTATTGTCTGATTAATAAAAATCATTACAATCAAAAGAAAATGTAAAACCATGCATATTAATTCGTAAAAGAATGAGTTAATAAAGAAAATGTAAAAGGAGAGCCTGTTATAAGCTTTATCAAACTCAACACAATTTATCGGTCCAGATCAAACAGTGCCTTCGTGCTTTCTTCTCCAAGCTGAACTACATTGTTGAAGTCACCTTTCAGAAATCAGATAAAACTAAAAACCCTCTAGTTTAGTAAAAATATGACTAAATTCAATAAGTGCTTCAGTGGAAAAAGGAATCAATAAAAGATTAATAAAGTGCCTCTGGATCAATAAAGTGTCTCCGTGTTTGCATCGCAATTAAGTACTATTTTGTTAAAATTACATTTCATGAGTCAAATAGCAAAACAATATACACTTACACTATAGCTCAACGGGCAGGTGAGAGTTCAATAAGAGGTTTCCGTGCATAAGCGTCATTCCTACATTCAACATCAGTTTAGTGGAAATTTTTAGTCCAGATAAATAAAATGTCTCCCTACTTATGTCTTAAAGCTCCACTCCAACGTGGTTTACGAAAAAATTGTTTTAGCATTATCGATCAATAAACGGACGAATAATAATGCACACAAATCATTACTACTTTCTACATCTATCTATGAGAATTTTGAGTCCGAATTTAACATTTTATCTACTATAAGAATGAACTTAACTAATTGACTACTTATGAGGATTGATTTCCCAGAGTGGCAGACTATAATAGCTTTACAACATTTTCTCACCCCATGTTCATTAAATACAGATTTCAACAATGCTTGTCACTCCTGTCATAGTCGGGGGCAAATACTTACAATCTATAGTACATTTTTATTCGGGAGACCACCTTTTGAATCCATCTTGAAGTTCCATCCTTCGTTGAATATCGACCAAATCTTAGCTTAAGAAATGTATCCCTCATGAATGGTTGTAAGTAAGAGAGTAAGTATGGTTGGGGCTCTATTATATTAAACACACTGATGACCGACCAGGCATGCTTTTTTACTGCAATGGCCTCCTTACCCAATCGTGAGGATAAGAAATGTGTTTATCAATTTAATAAATGCTTGAAAACAGTTTTATTTGTATCCAAATAACCAAAAACCTGTCAGTTAAAAGTATGTAACCTCTCAGTTAGATAAATTCTCCAGACACTTGTATAGTCATATTTTATAAGTTCTTGCCTACACAGATTTACAAGAGGGCCAGGGTCAGATAAAAATAACAAATATAAACATTTTAAAAACTCTGATTTTCTCAGAAGAGTTTGACTGGTCAGAGATTAGCATGTCCAGTATTTTTGGGAAACTAAAAATCAACTTAAAAGCTTTAATTTGAAATTCATCAAGAATTTTGGAGACTTTACCTCAGAAAATGACTGACCCATAGGCCAATCATCATCATCATCAAAAACTGTATCTCGATCACAAATATCCTAAAAGTATATCACATCCGAATACATTTGAGCATAAATAGAGGTTAATCAAGCTAGCTAATGTACTTCACTTGCCCTCCTAACCTTTCCAAGGAAGCATGTGATTTGGCACCCCAGAACAAAACATTGCTGACTGTTGGAAATGGCCCTTTTTGCAGGGTTTTCCCCAAACTTTTTTCTTCTTCCTCCCTTATTTTTCCTGATTGGTGGCTGTTGGCAATATGACTCTGGGCACTTTACCACTGCTGATAAGTGCTAAAGTGCATATGCTCTCTGTGTAAATTGTTATTGTGATTGGTTATCCATGATTGGCATATTTGTTTTACCAGTAGGTCCCTAGTAAAGTGCACTAAGTGTGCCAGGGCTGGTGATTCAAATGCTACTAGTGGGCCTGCAAAACTGTTTATGCCACCCACATGAGTAGCCCTAAAATGGTGTCTCGGGCCTGCCACCGTAGTGCCTGTGTGCAGTTTCTAACTGCTATGCTGACCTGACCAGTGTCCACACTGGCCAGGCCTAACCCTTCCCTTTCTGTACACATTGGACAGACCTATGGAAGGCCCAAGGTACCCCCCCGGGCAGGTTGGAGTGTATTTGAAAGGTAGAGCATGTACTAGTGTGGGAGACATGCTCTGGTAGTGAATTACTGCCATTTTAGTTTTTCACTATTGAAAGGCTATCTTGCCCATAGGCTATAATGGGGAATGCTGTGTATAATGTTTACCTGCATATCTTACCATATGAGCAAGATAGAAAATTGAAGTCTGGTATCCCTGAACTCAGAATTTAATAACATCTTTTAGGAAGGATGTTTTTTAAATCCGGTTTTTGGAAGCACAACTTTTAGAAAGTGGCTACTTTCTTGTCTGACCTTTCTGTGTGCCTTTGGCTGTCTGTGAATTCACTGTCTGGTTTGTGAGTGACAGGGCTGGGGGATTCCAGGAGACAGAATGAGTCCGCCCAGTTGTGAATAGAGAGATCTGCATCTAGATGGAAGGGAGTAGTTGCACCTGGGACCTGAATAGGACTGTGCCTGCCCCCCACAGTGCTGGCTCCACCCCCTGAGGTGCGTTTGATGTCTCTGCCCTGCACTGTGAAAGGAGAGATGGAATCATGTCAGCAAAGTGCTTCAGGGCTGTGCTTTCTGTCCACAATGCTGGCTCCACCTCCTTTAGGGTGTCTGATGTTTCTGCTCTGCACTGTGAAAGGAAAGAAGGAGTGATGTAAACAGAGTGCTCCAGAACTGGTTTGGACCAGGGTCAGAGCTCTCCTGCACAAAGGGAACACAGACATTTTGGGGTATGAGTACAGGACCCCAGACCACTGGAATTTAGATCATCCTGGAATCAAGAAGGAACCTCTGCCAAGGAGAAAGCTGGAAGACTGAAGAGAAATGACTGTCCTGCTGTGTGTTTATGGGCTGACCTGCAGTTGCTTTGCTGCCAAGGAGAGGGGAAGGACTTTGCTGTTGCTGTGTCCCCTTGCTTGAAGAGATCTCCAAGGGCCTGAGGAGAGCTGGTCTCCTGTTAAGAAGTCCCAGGTACAAAAGGACTTCATCCCCAGCTTCCCCCTGAAGTCTGCTGAGTGAGTTCTGCCCTTCCTAGAGTGCTCAATCCAATTGTGGGGCCTCTTGAAGTTGTTGCCTGCTGTTTGGGGAGCTGGACAAGAAGAAAAGAAGATCTGCAATTTTCATGCATCGCTCACTTGCCGAGCGCATCGCCGACAGTGTGAAAGAATTCCCTTCACCACGAAGATAATCGCAGCATCTTTTGCCGCTGCAAGAACTACGTATTGTTCGCTTGCGGAGCGCATCGCCCCGGTGTGGGAAGATTCCTGTTGCTGCGAGTATTGTCGCTGAGCCTGTCATCGCTGGGTGAGATCGTCGCACCGCTAGCTTGCGGACCGCATCACGTTGCTGCGAACATCGTCGCAGAGCCAACGCATCAAGGGGCCACGAGAGGAGAAGATCAACGCTGCGCCGCGCATCGTCACCGCACCGGAGATCGTCACCGTCCCAAAGATAGTCACATCATGCCTGTGGGAGACGCTTCCAACCAAACCTGCGCACCGGAATCCATACAAGGTATCGCATCCCTCCCCATACAGACCAGGTTTGTCGCTACACGCCCGCTGCGTGCAGTGGGACTGTTGCATTGCCTCCCCAGGGTCTCAGGAGTGACACATTGCTTGTTTTTCAATGCTGCAGCTTCCATTTGGAACTTTTGTCGCATCTACAGGTATTTTGGGCTAAACGTGACGCAACAGTGGATTATTTTGACGCAAACCCTAGAACTCTTTTAAAATCATATTCTTGAACTGTGTATGATGGATTTTTTTCGTTTTGGTCTTGTGTAGTTTAGATAAGGATACTTTACTTTTCATAACTGGTGTGGAGTCCATTTGTGTTGTTTTCACTGTGTTACTGTGAGTGTTGGTACAAATACTTTACACATTGCCTTTCATAAGCCTGTCTGCCCATGCCAAGATACCAAATGGGTGAGCAGGGGTTATCTAAAGAGTGTAGTCTCCTTACCCTAACTAGAAGCAAGGGTGCCTATTTGGACAGTGGTACCTACCCCAGATCTAACACCGACCCTCTCAGGGATCACTCTAACAGGACGCACCCTTTCATTCTCTCACTCATAGTTGTCCAGAATAAGATAAAAAAGAGACACATAGGAAGCTTGCAAAGTTTATTTAAACTATCATGGTCTAAGCCGCAATTATTACGCCACAATTATTAAACAGATACATGTCAATAATGTAATTAACATGGTCAATAAACCATACACAATAAAACTCCCTGCCATGTTATGTAACAGATCTGCCTAAACCCTCCCCCACTACTAAAGGTAAGCAGTTACATTATAGACCTCTGGGTTTAGTGAGCGACCACGTACCTTAGCATACAAAGGTGGATGTTTTATATCTGGATGACGCAGCGCTCTTGTCTCAGGATCTTCACTCTGTGAGTGTGTTTGTTCTTTCCCCTGTCCCTAGTTATGATAAGATATATGTATTTAAAACAGCAGCTGCATTCTTCTGTTATGTCTATATGCTGGGATCTAGCCAGAGAAAATAACAAGGGGCAATGTTGTTTGACCTTGGTTAGGTTGTTCAGAATAATTTCCAGGAAAATAATAAAATACAAAAATAAGTGCTGGTTCTTTGTGTAAATACAATGTGGCACAAACAAGCACAATATTTAGTAATGTGTGCAAAACCAAAGCAGCCTACAATGTGCATGGTTAGGCTAGCATAGGGAAAAGGACAATGGGTCATGTAAGAAACACAAGACTCCTGGTCAGAGTCACTGATCTCCCCAGTGCAGCTCCACAGTTGAGGGATTGCCCTTAGCGCCGCTTGAGCTCCCTGCAAGGTAGGTGTTTGAGGCCCTCCTCTACCTGAAGGCTTCTTGTCTCCCTTTCTTTCTGTGTTTTTGCCTTTTTTCTGTGATTTTTCTGTTTTCTCTTTCCAATGGACGCAATAACTGCCAGCTCTCAATGCTGACAAACACCCAAGGCTCTATCTCCTGCCGACACTGCTGCCGCACCTTCACCCACCTCCGGATCCAGGCAGCTACCCCCAATCCAGCATAGGTCAATGCACACAAGCCACTGAGCTGCATCCTCCTCAACTTGCGCTCCCTGCACAAACACTGTAGAAATATGGGACCTCCTCAATACTCACACGCCGACATTGCTTTCCTCACTGAGACCCCGACTAAAGTCAGCTCTGCACCCTACATCACAAGAGCCATCCCTGACAGATACAAGATTCTGAGGAAAGACCGCCCCAAACTACCCAGGAAGAGGCCTCATCATCGTCCACAAAAGCTCCCTCTGACTCACAACCACCAACTTGGATGACACCTCGCCCCCCACGGAACACATCCACTTCCAGATCCAGCCCAACCTCAAAACATTGTTCCACGGAGCACTCGCCTACAGAACTCTTGGACCCTTCACCCCTTCACCAATGTCATTGCAGACCATATCGCACCCTACGCCCTCACCTCTACAGACTACATACTTCTCGGAGATCTAAACTTCCACCTGGACAACCACAGCAACCCAAACACCACCGCTCTCCTGGGGAACCTCACCAACATAGGACTGCAGCAACTTGTCTCCACCCCCACTCACACAGCAGGATACACACTTGACTCCATCTTTGCTGGAGGAAAAAACCTTTGCTTCAGCCACGCCATGGAACTGCTCTGAACAGACCACCAGTACATCCATTTCTCCTTCATGAAACCCACCACACAGAAGCACACACTCTGCCCCACACACAGGAGCTGGAAAAAAATATCCAAAGAACACCTCACCTCCACCCTCACTTGCACTCCTCCCCCAACTATGACAGACACCAGCACAGTGGCAAGCAACCTCCAGCAATGGATCGTCAACTGCACCAACAATATCGCACCCCTCCAGAACACTATGAGACAACACAACAAGAAAGCCAACTGGTTCACCACGGATCACCGAGAATCCAAGCGCTCCTGCCGTTGACTAGAAAAGACGTGGAGAAACAGCAAAACCCCAGAAGCAGACTCTGCCCACAAAGCAACCAGCACAACACACCACCAGCTCATCAAATCAACAAAGAAAAACTTCATCCAAGACAGAATTCTCTCCAATGCCTTAAACTCCAAGAAGCTCTTTGCCATCATTCAGGAATTCACCATACCCAACATTGAAACACTAAACATCCCCCCTCACAAGACCTCTGCAACAAACTCAGCTCCTTCTTTCACCTCAAGATCAAGATGCTCCATGACAACTTTGACAACCAAGACCATGGCACCACCTCAACTTCTTCCCCCAACAATGCCATCCAACAGACCCTTCTCACCTGGAGCCCTCTCACCACAGAAGACACCTCTAAGACAATGAAGAGGATCCACTCTGGAGCACCTACTGACCCCTGGCTACCGCCCTTCTTCCACAGGGTCACCACTGCAATCGCACCCAAGCTATGCCAAACTATCAACTGCTCCCTCCTAAATAAGCCTTCTGCAGACTTGAAGGATCTCAAAAACTTCAGGTCCTTCTCACTGCCCCCTATAGCCGCCAAAGTCAATGGAAAGGCCATCAACATACAGCTAGCATACTTCATAGAAACCAAGAGCATCCTAGACATCTCTCAATATGGATTCCCTGGCAACCACAGAATAAAGACTGCCCTCATTGCTGCCACCAATGACATCCGTGCCCTCATTGACCAAGGCCACACGGAAGCCCTCATCCTCCTGGACCTATCAGCCGCATTCAACACTGTCTCCCACCACACACTAGCCACCATGCTCCACCATAACGGAATCCAAGGAATAGCCTTAGACTTCCGCGCAGGCAGAACATAGAGGATAAGACCCCTGCCATTCCTCTCAGAAACAACAGAGATCAGATGTGGAGTACCCCAAGGATCCTCCTTGAGCCCCACACTTTTTAACGTCTACATGGCACCCCTCAAAACCATTGTCAGAAACCACTGACTCAACATCGTCCACTACGCCGATGAAACCCAGCGACCTCCTCGACCAAGGCCACATGGCATCCCTTGTTGTGTTTCTATCTAGGACCTAATTCGATATTCCCAATTTATGCCCTTATAATGGTTATAATAAATAGTATCCTTATAAAGGCATAAGAATCATATCCATATTTAGTAATAGCCCATGCAGTCCACATACGGCAAGGCTAATCCCCTAGACTCCTAGAAAGTACAACGCGTTCTTTGAACATACCAAGCCTCCAGCAGCCCGGGAATTTCCCCTGCTTTTGTTTTGATTTGCACAAGAACTCCTGAAGTCCAGAAAGAACTGTTAGTTCTTAGTGACGTCTTATGTCCAACCTTACGTCAAACCCGGCACCTTTCAGGTATAAATATACCAACATTGCCTTAAGCAAACACACGGTGGTTTGGAGCAGAGCGGCTATCTACTTACCCGAAGCCCAGCTGATGCGAGAGCCGAAGGAAGCCGCCCCTCCCTTTTGACGCACTGAGTAAGACGCTGTCTTTTTCTCCAGCCGAGAAAATCCACGGGTTGCTGGGAGATCGAGTCCTGAGACACGAGATACAAGACCTCCTTCATTCTAGAACCAAGGTACGGAGCTGACTAAACCCTTAAGAGAATTCTTGATTCAGATTCTTGGCAAAAATCAACTTAACTTAAACTGCAACTTATTTACTCCTTCCCACGTATTAGGCTTAGGTCAGGTACACCGGGGTAGGCGTATCTTAGAAGCACCAGTTGAGTATGTTAGTCAATGTTTCTATGTGTGTATATATTTTATCCGTTTTAAAGTATCATATGGCTAAGAAACCATATCAATGCTTTTACAGTATTATTTTATAATACTCCTTTTACTGTACGCACTTTACTTCATGATAAGTATTGCAATTGTGGCAATTCATTTCTCTTGCATGAGAAAGAAGACTGCTCAATAAATAACACCTTTTATTGAAAACGCCTGTCTCTCTATTTCTCTGCACTCTGATGAAACTAAGTATGCACGATTGACTGAGTGAAATAGCTGTCTATTGTTTTCACACGACTCTATAGATACACTCTTTATTCTGAGGGAGCAAAGTTGGCATGTTTATGCGGTTGTCAGAAGCTAATCCCTTCTTGTCTAAATCAGGAGAGTTAACTCTTTCCTGAACATTTGAGAACGTTTCTAGTGACCTCTGAGCTAGCTGGCAAAACTAATTAAGTC
Source organism: Lissotriton helveticus (assembly GCF_964261635.1). Lineage (NCBI taxonomy): Eukaryota > Metazoa > Chordata > Amphibia > Caudata > Salamandridae > Lissotriton > Lissotriton helveticus. Next base: position 530,046,676 of record NC_136067.1, read on the forward strand.
GAATATAGTCAGTAGAGACCTAGTTGACCTCAGTCCTACGTCTACACTGCTGTTTATATTATTGCAATGCGCAGAGCCTATTGGGAATATAGGAACTACACTACACCCTAATCTTACTGGACGTATCAGCCGCTTTTAACACTGTCTCCCACCACACACTAGCCACCATGCTCCACCACACCGGAATCCAAGGAATAGCCTTAGACTGGATACAATCCTTCCTCTCAGGCAGAACACAGACAATAAGACCCCTGCCATTCCTCTCAGAACCAACATAGATCAGGTGTGGAGTACCCCTAGGATCCTCCTTGAGCCCCACACTTATCAATATCTACATGGCGCCTCTCAAAACCATTGTCACAAACCACTGTCTCTTACGCCGATGACACCCAGCACTTCCTCTCCCTCACCAAGTAACCCAACATCGCCAGGTGCAATTACCAAGAAGGGATGAAAGCCTGCGTGACCTGGATGAGCACAGCTGCCTGACCAATCGACCAAACATGCAACCTCTGCATAATACTCGACTCTTCACTCACTATGAATCCCCAGATCAAAGCAGTATCCTCCGCATGCTTCAACACCATCTGCATACTTCACAGGACCTTCCAGTGGATCCCCCGATTCCAGGAAAACCATCCCCCAATAACTCATCACCAGCAGACTGGACTATGGAAATGCTCTCTACGTCGGAATCACAAAAAACTCCTCTGCAAACTCCAGACAGTCCAGAAATCCACAGCCAGACTTCTTCTCGACATCCCACAACATGACCACTTCATCCACCCCCTCCACGACTTCCACTGTCTTCCCATCCCACAACATGACCACTTCATCCACCACCTCCGCAGCCTACACTGTCTTCCCATCGAAAGAAGAATACACTTCAAACAGGTCACACACACCTACAAAGCCCTCCAGAACACCAAACGCCGATATCTCAATGACCGAATCTCAAACCTCTGCTCAGTCGACCTATCCACCATCCCTCGGTTCTGTAGGATTAGAGCAGGTGGAAGATCCTTCTCCTACCTAACAGCCAAGACCTGGAATAAACTTCCTCTTTACCTCTAATGAAGTACGACACTGCACCAATTAAAAAAGGACCTCGAGATCTGGCTCTTCGAATGACCCCAAGGGAGCTGATCACACCCCATCCCTCAGCACCTTGAGACCCTCACGGGTGTGCAGTGCACTAGAGAAGTAAGCAAAGCTTATGTTCCACTCTTCGATCCACGCTCAAGATATGCATCAGCCCTCTCACCACTATTCTCAAATGCTCAAACATCAAGTACCATTACACAGATGACTCATAGATCTACTAAAAAATTACCTCCTCACAAGACTCGTGTACTCCTCGCAAACCGTCGACGAATTCCATTCATGGATAACAATGCAACACCTTAAACTGAATGAACTCAAAACAGAACTTCTCCTGATCTCCCCTCCTAAAGCCACCCCCCAGTACTTTAGACTTACACTACAAATAAAAAAAAAATACAAATTACACTACTTACACTACATTACTTACAAGGCTTCAAACATCACTTCATTAGGGGACGACCAGACAGCTTGTGTAATTCAGTATTTCATCACAAAATGCTGCCAAACTGAAGGCAGTTTAACCAAAGCAACACAACATTTTAAAGCTGTGCTTAAGGTGATGCATCTCTAACCAGGCAGGATTAATAAAAATTGATAAGTCGGAGGAAAGGAACATTAGTTAATGTTTGTGGACGAGGAGGTGCTGCAACGCAACACAAAGGTACAAAGAATAAAATAATTATTTGAAATTAAAAAAAAAAGACTTACACTACAAACTGATCATCAAGGGGAGAACCAAATCCCTTGCATTCTTTCTAGGCAAACACCTACACTTTCAGAAACCACTTCAACAAAACTGGAAAAGGAACACAATTTTAGGTCAAACTATTATGAGGGATTAAGCGACTCAGCCCAATTGATGACTTCAAGCAAGTTGTTCAACCCCTGTTCCACTTAGGACTAGAGTGCAGCAAGTCTTGCCTGGAAGAGATTCTCAAATCTCACCTGATGTCTCTCAAACAACTCCACATATGGTTGCCAGACTAGGCTCAGGATCCAGGAAATGTAACTAAATCTCACCCATCCTGGTATCCCTCAACTGGCTCCACTTGGAAGCTATGAACCTCTTCAAAATAGTATGCATTACACATAAGGCACTACATGAGATCAGCCGTATTTAATTCAAGATTGATTAAACATCACTTCTCATGCTGTGCACAGTGAATATAAAATCCCTTACCACTCAACAATCTCTTTACACATTACTTTCAAAATAGAACTGAAAACCCTACTCTTTCATCGCCACTTGCAGTCCCAGATAGTCCTCCACCACAACAAGAAATGTATATTCTCTGCCCCCATAGAACTTGCAATTCATTTGAAGGGGTCAACAAATGAATATTTGACCCTTCTATCTTATTGTGACTTGACAGCAACATTCTGCCATATTTCCTGTGTATAATATCTCCTTCTCTCTCCTCCCTCGGATCCTGCTGAATTCCATTATTCCTTATGTACATCACTCTATTACCCTTGGGTATCGCTATCTAAAAATTTAAATATAAATGATAACACGGTCAGAATTACCCACAATCTGCACATTGAAGGCATGTTCAATTTACTGTTCCTAAATATGTGCTTTGAGACCCTGGGAGGTGCAACTCCCTACTGGCAGTTCTGGGCAATGCCTCAAGTGATGTGTGAGAATCTCCAATTATGTACAACCTGGCTTTGACACTGATTACTATATGATAGCCTTTGGTAAAACAGAGCTCACAAGTATAATTAGGACCTGCTTCTATACCCAACTCAAAGTGGACAAGGCCATGGCACGCAGACTACCCACCATGCTCTGAAATTCAACTATGGCTAGGAAGTGCAGCACAACCTGCAATTTTAAAAGGTGGAGTAGAAGTCTTTATATCCACATTAGATTTCAGTGCATCTTCATTTGCCGCAATTTGATTCAGGTTGCTTCCCACATCTAAGTAACAACAAGTTGTGAGGGTACCATCTTAAAATGTTGAGGACATTTATGCATACCCTAATGTCTTTGGACCTCCTCATGAGTTTGGGGTGTACCAATGCCCTTTATCACTGGGGTTCAACCTCCTAATGCTGGTACTGTAAAAATAATTGTTGCTGTAATTAAATTCCATGAAGCATGAAGTAGCGGTATATGTGTGTTTTCTCTAACTTAGTGTAAAATTTGTGTTCAGGAGGCATAAACATTATTTTATGTTCCTAAATGGCTGCTTATCTACTACATTTTGAGAGGATCAATTTTCAATATAAGCCAATATATTTTCTATGACTGTGATGAGGGAGACTAAATTACTTTTTCCATACCACAATATTGTTTCATGTCACTGTAGTTTGGAGTCTGCTATTGTTAGTAGTAATTCCATAGATATATGTAGAGTTCATTTTCTGTTACCTGTCTTAATTTTGCATCTGCTCTAACATTTTGTGTGGTAAGGAAAAAGGAAAAGTAAAATGAAAAAGAGACATGATGTGGTTAGCTGGCCATTACTAGCACTAATAACTCTCCCTAAATCCCAAGGCCCCAGACATTCTTTCTTCCCCCTTGGGGAGGATTCAGGGTATACACCAACCTGCTTTAAAGCAATAAGAAGCCATCTAGATATAAGCAAATACATATATATTTTTTACAAAAATTGAATAGTGCATGAAGCTGGCCAACCTGCCATTGCTCTATCGCACACCCCTAGGCTCTAAACAGTCTTTCTGGCCTTATGGTGGGCTTATTAAGACATTGCCCCTCTGTTCTCCCACCCTGGATCAGCAGAAAGACCACCTGAGAAAAAGAATAGGGTAGGAAGCTGGCCTCTCATGACAACAGACCTCATCCAACCACCAGGCACCAGTCGATTTGACCCTCCGGAGAGGAAGAATATGTATGTCCCCTCCTTTGCTAGCCAATATGACAAAGCTGTGCTCAAATAAATCCCAATTGCCTCCTTAGACTTTTGCTGCCGCGTTTTATTGATACATAATGCACAGCAACATGAAAACTATGCCAAAAACATTCCATTTCCTCTCAATTTCAAATGCCGGTGGCTTCAATATTATTGCTAACAGCTGGAGATCTATGGAATGCAGATTTGTGTGGCAAGTGCGGATCCAATAGGATTTCGTAACCAGAATGCCATGTGAATGTCAAAACATTGATCAGGAAATCCAATTTCCCAGTCATTTATGTAACGGAAATCATGATAAAATTCTTCTCACGGCAAAAGGCTTACCATTCTAAATTCCTACCAAAACAGTAACCATGTGAAGATTAAACTGCTGGACAATCTTTTCTTCAAGAGAAGGTTAGGAATTGAGAAAGGTCAGGACATTTTCTGACTGCAAGGGTCTGTAATTTTATGTCACATAAATAGAAGAAAACTGACCTTTTCTTTCTCCCTTTGACATTTGCAGGGCTCTCTGGTAAAGAAAAGTATCCACATCCAATGGCACTGCCCTACCCCAGCCTGAAATTGGCAGCTACCCCCAATGGAAAGCGAATAGAAATTGCGGCCATATTTACTAGGCCTGGGTAAAACATTATTTACCATGGAGTAATTTCCATATTTACTCATTACTTTTGTGATGGATTACTAAAATTACATAATTAGAGCAGCTTTAGTATTAAAAAACTATTTGGGGCACACATCATAGCACAGGGATATCGTCCTGTATAAAAACATCCTAAGATGCGATTTCCTCTTTCCTTGTGTGATGCAAAACGAATCATGTGTAGAAAGAGGAAGTAATGAGGAAACAAAAGAAATGTCTCCTTCTGCCATGTTTGGGGTGGCATACTATTTTGGTGCAGTCCCAAGGTTTCCTTATTACAGTAAATGTGGGTGCATGCAGAGAACACAAAAGCTCCACCCATGGAGCACCTACCACTATGAAATGTAATGCTAAGCAGTACAAGCTTCTGTGTTGCAATATATTTCTTTTTACAAAGACTTGCAAGGCGATGCAAGTTGACTTCTTGAAACCAAAGACAATGCAAAAGCTCAGCTAATCTGGACCTGCATTTCTTCGGCATAAATATGATGTTTGAAGGGCATTCTGGGTTGGGCTATTTATTGGGATCCATTCAAGACACAACCCAGAATTTCTTTCTGTCTTTATATTTTAGAAAAGCCCATGGTTGGTTGGGTTCACTGGGTGCTGTCCGATTGTGTGACAAAATACTGCAGGCAATGCCCCATCGAAAACTAAAGGAAATTGGGTGATTCGGACTTGTTATGATGTATGTAGGTACTTTTGGGTAGGAACACTTACTGGAATCCATGTAGGCACCCTATCCTGGTTTTCCATGAATTTCTAGATTTCATGAAAGTCTTAGTTCAACGGGTTTCCCTGGGTGGTGGTTGATCCCCAAGCCCAAAAATGGCCTATGCTCAAAGCAAAATTGCTGACATTTCAATGGTATGTTTCTGGGCGTTTTCTGAGATGGATTATAGGCCCTCCCACAAAAGATGTTCACTATTTATCCAGAGAAGGGTGGGAATGCAGAATGGTAGGACATTTGTTATTATATATTGAATTTCAGTATATTTTTGGTTTCCAATTGTGCTTCATCGCGCACAAAACACATTTTGTGCTCAAAAGAAACAGCTGGCATTATGGGCAATCAAACATTTGTGTGGTACAAATATCCCTAAACCAAGCTTCTTGGTGGCTACATTTAAAAAATTTGCATTTTTTCTTCATAAGCATGTTTCTATTCATTGGATTGTTTTCTATATTACATTATGCATGGTTGGTACACTAGGAAAATTCAATGTAAGCTGGAGTTCAGTTGATGGCTTTGGGCATACATTTTAGCTCTCTGTAACCAGGAATGCCTGATGTTTCTAAGGGTATATTCCTGTTGTACTTCAGCATTCACTGCAAAAACTTACAAAGAAAAATTATGTCACAGAGTTTCTATTTTTACTACCTATTTTAACTATTTTATAATTCGAACAATTCTTTTTTAGTGAAGTAATCGAGATCCATCTACACAAATAATCCCTTGCCCATATCCGAATTGTGTCTAGATTTTGGAAATATATAGCTTTTTGTTTTTGTTCCATACCTCTTTATTCCACTATTTGCAATGAGATATGAGCAGAAAAAATAGGAAGTATTGATTATCACTTAGAATATTGTAGAAAACTGTGATAAGAATTTTATTTTCCTCTTTGCATGTTTCTGAAAGCTGGAAATGGTGTGGTCTTAGTATAGCAAAAATGGGTTGATGCCATTTACGTAACAAAACACACCACACATACTTTCCCCATGTTTTGTTGACTAAAATAAAATACCACATATTGACTAGTTTCTCAGGCCTCTCAGAAAACTCACAACAGATGTATACCTTTAGAATCACCAGCATGTGGGAAACAAGAATGCAAATTTAGCCTTGATATCATTTGCATTCTTAGCCAGGTACATCCCAAATGCTAAAAGGAGCTAAGCACTGAGTTTTTGTGGGGGATGGGAGTAAACACATTAATTACATTATTAATGAGGAGCTGAAAGGTAAGCAGACATTCCATGGTGATTGTAGATTAACACTTTATATGTTTCTACCTACATCTTTGTTAACATGTATGATTATTGCTCTCTCCATGCCTCCTCCTTCTGTGCCAGCTGAAAGTCAGATAAACACACAGGTACACTGTTTTGACGGTATGTAGGACGACAATTAAAATATTCTCCCATTTAGGCACAGTTAGCTTACTTTATGCTCTGCTAACCGTGCTACAAATAAGGTGTAAGAGTTAGGAAACATTTTTCTGAGAAACATGGGAGAACTATTTGTCATATTTAGATTCATAGTAACCCTGATACCAGCAAAGTAACAGCAACATGCTTTAATAATCTTTTGGTCACAGTGCATGTACTAAGTCGCAATAAATGTTTTGTAAACATACATTGTGTCATTATTAGTGCAGATGCTTGAGTTGAATATTCTAAGCTTAAAATATGGGTTTCACGATCACCACTGTGACCCCGAGAACAAAGGGATTGTTTTGTTTACCAGAAATCACCTCTCCCCTGTAAGATGTGGCTTAGTGCAGGTCTGCAGTAAAACAGATTTCCCTTCCTCATACATAGTACAATGAACTCCTTGTGTTATAAAGTTTGGAATGTAAACCTGTAGACTTGGGGTATAACCCTGAAATGAATAACATATGTTCTGCCCTGTTAGAAAAATTAGGTATGAGGCTTGGCTGCTGCTGCAGCCAAAGCCTCATGTAAGTTTTCCATCCAGAATTACCAACTGGAAAAATCAGGTATGGCTTAACAATCTCCAATAAAAATGGGCCTGGGAAAACAAGAGGGAATCAGACAGAGTAAAATGTATTTCCAAATTGTTCTGCCAGACTCAGACTCAACCCCCACGTGGCATATCAGAGCGAATCAAGGTACAAACTGTAGGGTAGTGATACAATTAATTGCTCATAATCATGAAAACATTTCAGTAATCTGGCTGTGTGTTCTTCTACCCTATCGCAGTTGTATAAATCCTGACCTAGAGATGTATCAGGACCGTATTATTTGCTTCTGTAATATCTTTACAGCATATTTAATACTGTTATATGTTTATTTAGTATATGTCAGCAGTTGATACGATGGACCCAACATATGTGTATGTCACAATTTGAGGGTTGCTAATATGACAAATAATCATGTGCTGAGGAATATAATCCACAGCTAATGGCCCTGTTCCATATATGAAGGTGATCTACCTGAATACTTTGAAGTCAATGAACTACTGATCTCTTGCATCTGTCCGGCAGACCAAGTATTATTAAGGTTAAATGTGGGTTTGGAATGCTAGAGAGGGTTTCAGTCATTGACTGATGTGAACAGGAGTGTTTTTAAACTCTTTTCAAATTTGAGAAAATCATTTGCAGTATAAACTGGAATTGTAGTGTGTTGCATACTGTGGAAAAGTAAATTTTGCCATGTTCTGTGTCCCTACGCCTCATCCCTCATATGTTATGTGTGCATGACCAATATGCATATGTTATTCCCCATGTCCGATTAATGACGCAATTATAGTTGTGTCCACCTCTAGTATGCCAGTTTCCAGTCCTCGTGAATACTACGAATATCAGGCCTATGTAAAGCTACGTTGCCACGTTCCCCAGTGTACACGTTATTTCATTATAAAGTCCCCGTTTCCAGGCCTCAACAGGGCCCGGACATCAGATTCAGCTCCTGTCTCCTGAAGCCTCGCTAAGGAGCGATACAGCCCCCACCTGTATCCTCGACCTTTCACTTACTTCCTGCCTCACAGTGCCCGGTGCAGCCTGGCTCTGCCTCTGAGTCTGCCAAGACTATGTTATAGTTCCAGTTATCAGTTTAGTCCTCCTTCTCTGCATTCCTAAGCTACTGAACTGCATCAATAGTTTCCGTCATTGTCTAGCCTTCACGTCTCCATGTTAGAGAAATACTGTATTTACTGGTCATTTAATATTCTTCATCACGCACTACATGTAGAATAATGCATGGTCCAGTCTTAGAGTCAAGTTAGCTTTTCCCCTCATGACTTCTAGTTTATATCAACATGTTCCCTAAACATCAGATACTAGATAGGGTTTAGGTACATGTCGCTCCGACCCTCCAGACTTTAGTCTCTGCTCCTAGCACAGAGTTCATAGCCCCCAGCTTCTCCTAGTGATACGTCATTGCCAGTTTACGCGCACCACCAGGTTAGAGGTCCCGGCTCCTTAGGTAGCCCCCTCCAATGTTTCCGCCCCATTCATGACATATTCTGTTACGTCTGCACCACATGTCTATGTATACGCCCAGTTACACCTACTTTTACTGTTATCTTTCGCGACTGCTACGCGTCACGCCTTCTGCTCCACCCACTGCTACGCCTACTGCAATGTAATGCTATGTGTTTGCGTTATGTATAAATGCTCATGTATTGTTATTAAAAGTTAGCGCGCTCATCCCAGACCCATCCCAGACCCAGCCCCGGCAGCTGCCGGGCCACTCTAGCCCTGCCATTCTGTTCATATGCAGGTTGTCCTGATCTTGTCCTTATGCTGTAATAAACCTGCAGAAACTCCTACTACCTCGAATCTTGACTCTTATTTATTGAGCTATCTGTTATGATATATGCCTAGTCAAAAATAGGGTATTATTTATTTATTTACCACATAATGGCGCCCGAATAGGGACTTGCCCTTTCCCCACGCGTCGGTGAAGCCACGCCGACCCCCTGACCCTCTGCAGTCGTGACGGAACCATACTGGCCAAGTGCAGATATTTCTGCTTCAAGTATCCCTCAGGCCCACGGAGGAGACGGAGGAGGCGGTCCAGCATCCAAACGAGACGGTGGAGGAACGCGGCGAGTCCCGACCAGAGCCCAAGCCGAGAGTCCAAGGTCCGAGGTATCCGGAGGCCCACCCGTAACTGAAGTCCGAAGTCCGAAGTTCGTCGTCATCAGTCCAGTCCAGTCCGAGGCCTTCCGTTCCGTGCTGCCCGGTGAGTACCATTGCTGGGGTAGTATCTAGACAGGACCAATCTAAATTGACTCCTGGTCCGTGGGTTGGTGGTACCCAGACTCACAAACGAAGTGTTCACCTAGGTGGATACGGGTCTTGATGCGTCCCTTTATGGGACCGGTATGTTCCGTACTGTTACAGCAGTGCATCCAGTAACTCTAGTCTGTTCCGTTCTCGAGAAAATTCTTGTATTTCTGTTCTCAGTATTCCAGGTAATATTCTGTTCGAACTGTTATGTTATGATATTGTTTAATGTATTTTCAATGTCGTGGTATGCCTGAATTGTTTTCCCAATTGTTATTGTTCTTTGTGTATTGTATTGTGTTCCGATTCAAGTTTACAATGCCGCTCTTTTCCAAGTTACGTCAGTTAAAAACTAGAAAGGGTTTATTAGAAGAAGCAGTTCCTGTTCCGCCGAGGGACAGTCCAGGTCATTTTATGTATCAGAAACATGGCATAAGTGCCATATTGTATCTAGATTTATGGGTAGAGTATACCAAACAGTTAGAAGAAAAGTATAGATGGCCTGTATCGGGTACATGGGATGCCGAATGTATCATGCGAGTAGAAGAAGCATTATGGAAAAAGAAAGCCAGACAGTCACAGAAAGATGCCATCGAGTTATGGCGTAAAGAAGCGCATAGAAGAACCGAAAAGGAAGTCAGAAAGTCAGAGTTAAGTAGAGAATCCCAAGAACGAGCCCAAGAAAGAGAATTAATCGAGATAGGTGAACAAGTCAAAGCCGAACAGTCAGACAGACAGAGGCATGCCCTTATTAAGGGTATGTATCCTCTTCTTGCCGAGGGCTTGCCAAAAGCGACCCCAGAGGCATCCAGTAATTTCCCGCCACCATTAGTTCCGACCAAGCTACGTCACAAACAGACCGCAGCTGATATTTTTATTTCATCCTATTTGGACGACACAGTCCCAGAATATGCAAATCCTGTTCGCGCTCCGCCAGTCCCTGTAAATCAGGCACTTCCCGCTCTTCCAGACACCGGAGTACCTGCTACGGTACCCCCGGTCCAGCCAGCATTTCAACTTCCCGCTCCGCCACGAAGAATGTCCGTCGATGATTCTAGTTTAGGGGCCGCAGGAGGAGGTCCTCCTCAAACCCCGCCGCCACACAAGCGTTTAACGTTAGCCGAATTACATGCACAAGCGTCACAGCGTACGCCTAGACATCAGACGGTAGCAGAAATAAGAAAATCCCTTGCCGAATGTGTCTATGATCCAGTCCCAGGCGAGGATAATATGGTTTTATATTCGTTCCGCGTAAGAAAGGTGGCCGAGTATCTAGTCACCTTACCGAATATGAAAGAAGATCTAGACAGAATATATCGTTTCATCCGTACAGGGGATGATCCAGAAAGTATTAGTGATGCCATGTCTCAAAGGAAAGCCGAGATTCAGCTCATGATATTAAAGTTTCTGATTAATTGTCTAATAAGAGAACAAGATTACCCGTCTAAAGATTCTGCCGAAATGAGAATCCTGACAAGGTGGAGTGATAATATAGCCGAGGGTAAGCACAAGACCGTCGGTGCCATGGAAAGTATGTACAAAAAAATCCGTAAAGAAATAATAAAGATACACGAACAGCGTAAAGCAGCACAAGTAAGCGAGAAAGAAAGTATCTCCGATCCTGAAGAGGAAGACGACGAGAATTCTGCTAGAATAGCGTATGTAGGAAAATCTAGATTTCCAGATCGTCATTTACGTCTAGAACCCAAGTCTATTTTCCATCATTCAGTACCAGAACAAGGTTCCCTAGAACAAGTATTTCAAGCTACCGATCACATTCTGAGATCACGAATCGGTTACAGTGAGTTAAGTACTATGCATGAACAAGAACTAGTTCGATCAGCAGTCCGATGGATTACTGATTCTACCACTTTTCCAGACGAAATAGTGGCACAAATGTTCCTGAAATTGCCCCCAGCCGAGCAGCGACTGGTGGGTATGTATATGATCCAGCACCTCATTACTCTGTATGAGGGTCAGCACTCTGATCCAGGCCCGTTACATGATGTCCTGAACGAGTTACTCCAGTATAAATGGAGAGGTCTAGGTACCGATTTAATTAGTGTCATTCTAGAACAGCGTCACAAATATAGAACGTTCTTGAACCCGCATTTTGTTCATGTCTCACCCCCAGAAAGTAAACCATTCTACATAGACAGACAGAATCCGTTACGAGAAGTCCACCCAGTCAAAGGAACGGGTGGCGAAATGCAACGAGTGTTTGTATACACTCCAATCACAAAGATGGAACTCCTTGAAATGAAGAAATTAATTCCCTGTCATGACAAAGATCCAGCAGGGTTCCATCGAGAATTAAAAGACATGCTCCGTATGGGAGAATACACATACCCAGATATCATTAAAATGTTAAAAGTTCTGCTACCCGCAGGGGTGTATGAAAAGCTAAAGGAAAAAGAATGGGAGGTGGGAGAGAAAAAGATCGATTGGACAGCTCTAGAAGCTGAAGACAAGGCACGAGTACCAGGTACCGGTCTTGGAGAGAAATGTAAAGAATTACCAGAATTATTAATACAAGTTTTACCCAGATTATTGACAACGAGAAAAGAAGACTGGGATGCAATCTCAGCCTGTAAACAGAAACAAGATGAAGATATTAGTGATTTTTATTCTAGGTTTGAAAAATGTTTCAGTATTAACAGTGGCCTCAAGACAAGTAGTGAGTCATACCCTCACCTTTTCGTTACTAAATTAGTCGAGAATTCAAGCCCACAAGTTAAAAATCGAGTTCTGAAAGTCGAAAGCACCTGGCAAGCAAATACTCCGTCCCAGATGCTCCAGATGCTCCAGTATCACCAGAATAGAATCAGGGAAGAGCAAGAACACGAAAGAAAACGTATGAAAGACACGAAAATGAAAGTGCTAGTTGCACAATCTGTTCCTCAAGACAGTCAGAAGAGGGGTCCGAATCAAGCCAGTCACCCTGCAGCTCCCGTTAAAGGGAACTGCAATTATTGTAAACAGCCAGGTCATTTTATAAATGAGTGTGCAGTTCTGAAACACAACATAGCTACTGGTAAGACTAAAGAAAGACCACGTCCGCCTAGACAAGAACAAGTTTCACAGATTCCTCAGCCACAGAATGCACAACAGACAGTTACAGCACCGCAGCCTATTGCTGCAACACAGCATGTCACATCACAGATGTACCAGTATGCACAGTCTGAGTATCCAGAGTATCAGCAGTATTCATGAAACAGCCTAGAGAGGGAGGTAGGCTTGCCTCTCATCGAGATACCTGTAGATCAAGAAGGTCCCTATGTTCACAGTCAAGTATTAGGGAAAGACAGAAAGTTTCTGATTGATACAGGGGCAAGTAGGACCACAATTAGTCATGCCGAAGTTCCAGGGGCTCCGCTCTCAGGCTCAAGAAATGTTTCCCTTGGATTTTCAGGAAAACCTATCGTTAACGAGATATCTAAGCCAGTCACTCTAGAAGTAGGTCCATTGTCCCGCACTACTGATCTGTTACTTACTAAGTCATGTCCAGAAAATCTATTAGGCATTAAGACACTGAAAGAGTTGGGTGCAGTCATATGCTGTTCCCCAGAGGGAATACGACTGTTCCTACGCGACTTTAAGGGTCACTATGTATTACGAGATTTTGATTCAAGACTGTCTAAAGTTCCGCAGCATTTATGGGCGCAAGGTCCAACTGATGTAGGTTACATGCAAATCACACCCCATCGTGTGACTCTCAAACCAGGTGTAGTGTTGCCACGAATCAGGCAGTATAGATTGTCACCCGAGGCTGTAGCAGCCTTATCCAAAATTATAGACGAGCTCATGGCTCAAGGAGTAGTTGTAGAAACTGACTCCAATGTATGTAATTCTCCGATCATTCCAGTCATGAAACGCACTGATCCAAATGCACCCCCAGTATATCGATTAGTGATTGATTTACGAGAACTTAACAAATGTATTATTCCTCAGTACCCAGTTGTCCCAGATATTTCTTCCCTGTTAACAGCCATTGATTCCGAAGCCATGTTCTTTACTGTCATAGATCTCAAGAATGCATTTTTTAGTGTTCCCATTCATCCAGACAGCCAGTTTCTTTTCGGATTTTGTTTAAATGGAAGGAGCTATATGTTCACACGCGCTCCTCAAGGTTTCACAGAAAGCCCTAGTATTTACAGTCAAGCACTGAAGAGACAACTAGACAATATTCACATGCCAACTGACACTGCCCTGCTCCAGTATGTCGATGATCTACTGATCACAGCCCGTTCTGAACGTGCTTGCGAGCGGGCATCCCTGACAGTTCTGTATTTCCTAGCCGAGATGGGGCACAAGGTGTCCCCTTCGAAGCTTCAATTCTGTGTCCAGCAAGTGGTCTACTTAGGACACTTGCTGTCCAAGAGGGGTAGGCAGTTGACACCCGACCGTATCCAGTTAATAGCGAGTCTTCCCCAGCCCAGAACCCAGAAGGAGGTGCGTGCCTTTATCGGCCTTACTTCTTATTGCAGACAATGGATTCCCCAGTATGCATTTCTAGCCAAGCCACTGATACAGTTAACGACACAGGAGGCAGCCGTATCGACTGTCCTCCCTTGGACATCTGAACATACACTTAGTTTCAATGAGTTAAAGACAGCTTTATGCCAAGCTCCAGTTCTAGCTACACCGAACTACAGTAAGCCTTTTACACTTTTCGTCACAGAACGTGAAGGTACAGCATTATCTGTTCTCACACAAGATCAAGCAGGTCAATACAAGCCCTGTGCTTATTTTTCGAGCACATTAGATCCAGTCGCCCAGGCGTTGCCTGCGTGCCTCAAGTCAGTTGCAGCCACAGCACTAGCTATCAGACAAAGTGATTCCATAGTTTTAGGACACTTCCTGACAGTACAAGTTCCACACTCCGTAGAAGTTCTTTTAAACCGAACACAAACGCAGCACTTGACAATTGCACGTTTAACAGGTTATGAATTGACACTATTCCAGCCACACATAGAAATTAGACGCTGCAATATCCTGAATCCTGCTACACTGTTACCATCAGTTAATTCAAATCCTGACACACATGACTGCGTGGAAGTAGTTAACATTACGACAAAGCCAAGACAAGACCTGACAGATATTCCGTTACTAGATCCTGACCTGACACTTTATGTGGATGGTTCATGTATGAGAACTAGTACAGGAGAACTAGTCGCCGCATATGCAGTGACTACTGACACTGAAGTTATTGAAACACACCGTATTGATACCCTGTCCGCTCAAGCAGCAGAGCTAGTTGCTCTGACACAAGCCTGCATACACGCCAAGAACCTGAAAGTTAATGTTTACACAGATTCACGTTACGCATTCGGAGTTGTACACGACTTCGGAGTGCTCTGGCAGGAGAGAGGTTTCATGACTTCTCATGGAACCAAGATTCAGCATGGTCTCCTTATTCAAGCTCTGCTAGATGCCATACATTTACCGACATCTATTGCTATCATGAAGTGCAAAGCACATACGAAAGTTACTGACATTATTTCTCAAGGTAATGATCTAGCAGATCGCACAGCCAAGCTTACAGCACAGACTCCAGACATTCCAGTTAACCTGACACACACTCCAGATCCGACTACATGTATGACAATTAAGGACCCTACTCAAGATGTCATAGATATCCAGTTACATGCTACTCCCGATGAAATCAAGAAATGGTCCGAACAAGGAGGGGTCCAGACAGATCAAGGATGGTTAACAAAGGGTAGAGCCACATGGTTTCTCCCCGACTCTATGGTTCAAGTCATTATTAATACCGCACATAGTCCAGCACATTTAGGAGAAAAAGCTATGTTAGACAGTATCCAGAACATTTGGTTCAACAAGCATTTACGAGCTGCAGCCAAGCAGAAAGTCCGTACCTGTATGATATGTTGTCAGTTTAATCCAGGTAAAAGTGTCCCGGTGGAACAAGGTGGATTTCAGCCCCCTGACCACCCTTTTGAGGTCCTCCAGATGGATTATATTCAGATGGAGCGATGTCGAGGTTTCAAGTATGTCCTTGTAGTTGTATGCGCTTTGTCCAGATGGACAGAAGCATATCCAGTCCCAGATTACACAGCCGCGACCACTGCCAAGCAGTTGGTTCGTGAATTCTTCCCTCGATATGGACTCCCTAGAGTCGTATATTCTGATAACGGTCAGCCATTCTCATCTGAACTCATGAAGCACGTTTCCCTTTTGTTAGGGTACCAGTGGAAGTTCCATTGTGTACGCCATCCTGAAGCAGCCGGTCTAGTCGAGAGACATAATCAAACTCTGAAAATCCGTATCGCCAAAGTTTGTAAAGAAAAGGGTGTGGACTGGCTAGTAGCTCTGCCAGTCGCTTTATTTTATATGCGCATGGTCGCACATTCCAGATCAGGTCTGTCCCCGTATGAGGTCGTTTTCGGCCGCCCCCCTAACATGTGGGGTACTCCTAGACCCCGAAGTATTACCGATGTTTCATGTAATATGCTGACAGATTACCTAGCTTCCTTGATGTCTGCCCTCAACTCATGTCGTTCACAGGTTGCCGCCGCATTTCCAGACAATACCGAGGTGGCACCGCATGAAATCGTTCCAGGTTCGCTGGTGATGATCCGAAACTTTGACAGATCAAGTCCGCTGGAACCTCGTTGGAAGGAGCCACGTCAGGTCCTCCTGACCACCCGTACTGCCGTCAAGCTGGAAGGCAGGAAGGGGTGGATACACCTTTCTCATGTAAAACTTTTCAATGGATTGAAACCCGTTTCTAAAAATATTTCCAAGGATTCCCAGGATTTTAAGGACTGCCGAAATATTGTTCCTAAGGACTGTCCCGCAAAAGACATTGACACAACCCCTTCCCTGTTAGAGAAAACTCCGCAGCAGGAGTATAAGTTAAAGCTCCGGTCTAGTAAAATAAGTCAGTCAGTTTGATTGTATAAGTCCTCCCCTAGGTGAAACGGTTAGGCTGTTTCTGACATGTATAAAATAGACCCCCATAGTGAGAGAGTCAGTCAAAGTTCAATTCAATGTATCATTTTTCTAAGCTTCATATTATTCATCAGCATTATGATTTCTTGCATCAGCTATGCATTTTTCCTGTATTTTTCAGTTCCTCATGTAAATAAGTCTGCTAATGTTACAGTAGAGCACACGTTTAGTGATCTGCCTCCTCACGAATATGCTTACCGCCTCGCTATGCGTAACAATTCATTTATCCGTATGTTACATTACTCACACCAGACCAGCAATGCCACTAATTGTTGGGTGTGTGGTCGACTCCCCCCTTTCCAGACCCCGAAGGGAGTTCTGCCACTCTTTCCTTATCCATTCTCACATAATGGTTCGTGTGGAGCATGGTCCACGTTAACGTCATCCTCAACAGATATGTCTTTTCTTAACAGTACATGTTTCCCAGACAAGCAAGGTTTCCCCCACAGAACAGGTTTAGATCTAGAAAATGAAGTGTATAATTTAGGTAATTATTCGTCGAATTTCATGGTCCTGAATGTTCAGTCTGATACTACTCCAGATTCACCTGCTATTTCAGTACTACCAGTCAAAGGCGAATTATGTGTCCGTAGTCATGGTTCTATACACGTAGGACATAGTGATTGTACTACTATTATCCAGTATAGTGACAGTGGGAAATCTATTTTTAAAGCTTCACGTCATTCTTATTTTGTTTGTGGTCAAACTGCATATGTTCGTCTGCCCCTCGATTGGGAAGGTACCTGTTACATTGCCTTCCTACTGCCACCAGTTTTTCTAGCCCCACCTGACTATCATAGAAATACACATCTAGTACATACTAGACACAAGAGAAACCTCCCGATTGTCGATTATACTGAAACCGCTGCAGAGCAATTCATTGATATTGATAAAGGTGTGTTCCCTTATTTAGGTACAGTTGTAAACAGTAAGCTAATCCGTAGGTTAACAAGAACCCTTGAAGCAGTAGTAGATGAGACTGCCTCCGCTCTAAGTAACTTAACCGAAGAGCAATCCTTTATGAGAATTGTCGTGCTCCAGAATCGTCTCGTCCTTGACGTCATACTGGCCGATAGGGGCGGGGCCTGTAGAGTTCTCGGATCTAGTTGCTGCATTTTCATTCCAAATAACGCGCCGTCTGTTTATTCAGCTATAACCAGACTTCATAAAATTGCCCATCTGTTACACCAAGACCCAGGCACCTGGACATGGTCCGGTTGGTTCTGGAATATAATTTCCGCATGGGGATGGAAAATCCTGTCCTTTCTAGGTATTGCAGTAGCGATCATATTCAGCTGTTGCCTCTGTATACAATGTGGCCCTGCGATTTGCGGCATTTGTGCTACCTCTTGTATTCCTAGTCCCAAGCCCCGTTCTAAATCCCGTTCCAAGACAATTCGAGATGAGCAAATGATACTATATGAAATGATAAATGGTATCATGAATATTGATGTTTCCTGATGGAAACGTAGTGACAAGGAGGGAATGTGGAAAAGTAAATTTTGCCATGTTCTGTGTCCCTACGCCTCATCCCTCATATGTTATGTGTGCATGACCAATATGCATATGTTATTCCCCATGTCCGATTAATGACGCAATTATAGTTGTGTCCACCTCTAGTATGCCAGTTTCCAGTCCTCGTGAATACTACGAATATCAGGCCTATGTAAAGCTACGTTGCCACGTTCCCCAGTGTACACGTTATTTCATTATAAAGTCCCCGTTTCCAGGCCTCAACAGGGCCCGGACATCAGATTCAGCTCCTGTCTCCTGAAGCCTCGCTAAGGAGCGATACAGCCCCCACCTGTATCCTCGACCTTTCACTTACTTCCTGCCTCACAGTGCCCGGTGCAGCCTGGCTCTGCCTCTGAGTCTGCCAAGACTATGTTATAGTTCCAGTTATCAGTTTAGTCCTCCTTCTCTGCATTCCTAAGCTACTGAACTGCATCAATAGTTTCCGTCATTGTCTAGCCTTCACGTCTCCATGTTAGAGAAATACTGTATTTACTGGTCATTTAATATTCTTCATCACGCACTACATGTAGAATAATGCATGGTCCAGTCTTAGAGTCAAGTTAGCTTTTCCCCTCATGACTTCTAGTTTATATCAACATGTTCCCTAAACATCAGATACTAGATAGGGTTTAGGTACATGTCGCTCCGACCCTCCAGACTTTAGTCTCTGCTCCTAGCACAGAGTTCATAGCCCCCAGCTTCTCCTAGTGATACGTCATTGCCAGTTTACGCGCACCACCAGGTTAGAGGTCCCGGCTCCTTAGGTAGCCCCCTCCAATGTTTCCGCCCCATTCATGACATATTCTGTTACGTCTGCACCACATGTCTATGTATACGCCCAGTTACACCTACTTTTACTGTTATCTTTCGCGACTGCTACGCGTCACGCCTTCTGCTCCACCCACTGCTATGCCTACTGCAATGTAATGCTATGTGTTTGCGTTATGTATAAATGCTCATGTATTGTTATTAAAAGTTAGCGCGCTCATCCCAGACCCATCCCAGACCCATCCCCGGCAGCTGCCGGGCCACTCTAGCCCTGCCATTCTGTTCATATGCAGGTTGTCCTGATCTTGTCCTTATGCTGTAATAAACCTGCAGAAACTCCTACTACCTCGAATCTTGACTCTTATTTATTGAGCTATCTGTTATGATATATGCCTAGTCAAAAATAGGGTATTATTTATTTATTTACCACAATACCATGAAGCCTAATTATACCAAGACAACCCAACACATGTATTGTATCTCGACAGCCATAAGGAGACTATATTGATACTTGATAACCCTAGGCCTCTGTATGAATGAAATGGAATAAATAGGTTAGTAACGCTTTTTAGAGAATTATCATGTAAACCGTTGTGTGTGAAACAAATGCGATTAAAGTGTGTCCTTTCTTTAATTTGTGGCCATTGGAGGTTAGTACCGGCGTGACATTGAAACAGTTTTTTAGAGCCATGAACATCTGAGCTACATTATTCTGTACTCCTTTGATGGAATTGTATAGATACATCGAAATAATTCAAAGGGATGTTACCACTGAGATGATTAGTTAACTTTTTTTGCAAGGTGGAGAAGCGATAGGACCCATTTTATGAAATGTAAGTGTTGAAAAGAAAGTCTGAGTTGGATGCAACATTTACATGGGGTACACAGAAAAGCTCACTAGTGAAGCCACTCAGATAACAGATTTTCTCCGTGAGGTCTGTCCCAGCCTGCCCAGTAAATGAAAGAGGTGAAGCATTCCAAGTAACAATGAGTATTATGTCAGTTTTCTTTTTAACTGCGCAAGCAAAACTGTTTTCTGTATCCTATTAGGTCTATTTGAAAATCCTGAAACGTCTCCTCTAATATGATATAGAACTGAGCATCATCATGATATTATATGGACATATGAATTTAAGAGATGTGAATGAGTGAAGCTATGCAGGAATTAAAAAGAACTGAATACAAAATGGAACCCTGAAGTACCCTACAAATAATGCTGGGCATAAAGAAGCTTACTTTAATTTACTTGCAGAGATTTGTTCTGCCCACATCTTCCAATATAGATAGTCGTTTCAGGAGTGCATTGTAATCAAATGCATCAAATGTGGTTGAGATGTTTAAAAGGTTTATAAGAATTACAAGAAAGGAAGTACCTATGTTTTGAGCACTGACTAATTCTTCTGTAATTGCAATGTCTGAGGTTAAGTATAAGATCTGAATCCTGAATAGAAATTGACTAGTAGTTACTGACCGCTACTTGCGAAGTTGGCGAGCAAGCACTTCCAATGTCTTTATTCCACCTGAGATTGAGATGTAGTATTTAAGGTTTCAAGATCCCCAGTGGAGTACAACACATTGATAAGACTGCTTTCAAAACACAGCAACCACTAGAAGTCCTAATGGTCTTAAAGTCTGAAATACTGACAGTGATGCATTTGCTAATAAAAGAGGGAAATCAGGTAGAAGTATATCAGATTAATTCATAAGAGTGGTAAGATAAGCAATATTTGCCCCCTGTTGCTGGAAAATTATTTATGACGGTCACATATTTTTTGGCAGGGTTGAGACAACTGTCCCTATGGACAGAAGGACACCTTACTGTAAAGAAGCAAATTAGTTCCTTTTAGGACTGTGCAAGTTTGGAAAATGTAATTTTTAGATATTGTATTAGACTTCACACAAATTAAGCATAATTACAAGAAGGAACATTTTGCAAGATCTCATGTGAAAAGTAAATGTGAAGGCATAACTCATTTTCAAAAGCCATGTGAAATATTGGCAAGAACACTAGTTTGAGTAGAAAGGAACTCCATAATCCTCCTGAAATCAGTATTTTGCAAAACGAAATTTTGCATAATTTTACAGCTATTGTGTATTTGCACGTATGTCATGTAAAGTAAAATGTGAAAACGTTATGTGCATAGTAAAAATTCACAAATACCTAGTTTCTTGGTAGAACTCTCAGTATTATTAAGATCACATTGGACCATATTCATAAAATTAACATTTTATGAGTAGATTTACTCAGTTGCAAATCTTCTCCTGTTACTAGGAGTATCTTTAAATACTTCAGCTAATCACCTTTTCTGAGTGTAAAGTTATTCTTAGGTGTAGACTTACACGTCTCCACCCCCCATAGAGATGTCATGTAACAAAGTTAAGTAAGGCTGACCTACTGGCTTTGTCAAATACAAAAAGTGGTGGGCTTAAGGTATCTATTAAGGAGTCACTGTATCAATATATATAAGGCAGACCTATAGTCTTTGTCAAAAAGTAATTAATAACTATAATCATATGTATATATTAGAAATTCGCACACTGTAAAGTTTATTTAACCCGTTTGCTGCTACGAACGTTCAGCGTCAGTGCTGAACGTTCGAAGAAACGGGTGCGGCCGCGTCGGCCGTTGGATGTGCGTAGCACCAGGGAGGTAGCTCACGCGACGCCCAACGGCCGACGGCAGCAGCGAAGGGGTTAACGTGATTGTAATAAGATATGTTCAATAAAGCATTTACAAAGAAGTAAAATGTCTTTCAGCCTTTTTTTAAACAGATTTAAAGTTACAAAGTGTGTATATAGAAGCAACGACAAGAGGGCCCTGTACACCAGTTGAAGAGCATAAAGCTTGTGCATGGAGTGCTGTAAAAAATATAGTAAGCTCTCCTGGGGTCATGGATCATTGATTCTGGAAACTTACTGTCGTTTTCCTTTTAATGTTGGTGGGGTGCTGCTGCACTCCCTGCTGCTCCCACAATATAAAAAAAAGGTTTGTGGATCCTCTTCCCTGTCTAGGGGCCCCAATAGGAATAAAATGTTTTATTACCAAAAGCCTTAGATCATTATGAGGTACTCTCAAGCTGGAGTAGTGAATGTGTAATGAGTGACTGCTCTACTCATTTCACATTCAGTTTGTTTTCTTTTTTTATATGGGAAGGGGTGTATTTGGCCCCCTCCCCAAACCTCCCTAGGGCCCTAGGGACCCCATCTCCAGACTGATTTATTTTAAAGGGAAGGGGACATAGGGCCCTTCTCTCTGAGGTCTATCAAGGGCCTTGGGGACCCTAACTTCTTCTCATGCGTAAGAATGTGCACTAGGTCTCCCAATTTGAGTCAGTTCATTTTCCAGTTGCCTGTAAATAAGTTTTGTGTTTGTTAATTCATAATCCTTGTATGTTTGTGTAATCACAAACAAGGTATTACCATAGACCAGCAAATGTCCCCATCTACAGTAGGTCCTATATTTTTAACAAGTACCATGGTTTGGCAATTGTTGTTTCAGAAAATGTAGCACCATATCAATAGAAATGGTATAAATACATCACAAAGTAAAAAAAATAGCAAGCAAGCTCCCTGGGACATCGTCACTGAGCTCATAGAGGGGGCCATGCAGCCCCTTCCCCATTTATTTACATTTCAGTCCCATGGTGTGAGGTCCCCGGGGCCTAATAAGGCTTGAGGAGGGGGCTGAACATTCCCCTCCCATTTGTTTTAAAAATAAACCCAGGGGAATGGGGTTTCCAGGGCACAAGGAAGCCTCAGGGAGGGGGCCCCTACAGCCATCACAAATACCGTTCATATGTTTTTGCTGTATTGCTGTTTATTGAAAAATTGAAAAATGCATGTGCAAATGGCATTTTGGGCTCCCCTTATTTTCTTGAACCCCCCCTCCTCCCCCTCAGTTGATGGATCACTCCGACACTGAGAAAGAGCTAAGGTGAATGAACTTTTTTTTGGGAAAGTTTCATGATGATATTAGCAAACCAAAAAAAGTTATTCCTATAGTAACTAGGTCCTTACTATAACAATACAGTGGTGATCGCCACTGTGTAATATAGCTTATGAAATGATGAGTTTATGGAACATGCTTTATAGATTACTTGTTCATCCAGTGAGATGGCTCATTTTAGAGATATTGATATGGATTCTCAATAATAAGTAGTTTATCATAAGGGTTACAATGGATTATAGTAAGCAGCACATTATATTTTTGGATGTGGCTCTGAATGTAGTTGAAAATTCATTGATTACAATCATCCACAGAAAGGCGACGCCTGCTTACTCCATACTTCATGCAAGTAGCGTGCTTCCCGAAAACACTGAAGTGGAATATCCAATATAGTTAGATGCTGCAAACCCAGAAGATATGCACCACAGAGAAAGATTTTGAAAGGGAAGTAGCCATGATGATCCACAGGTTTATGATGATGCCCTGTGGAGAACTAAGATGAACCCATCTTCTATATCAGATAAAGATGACAATTTTGCCAAGAATGCAAGGGGTGGCGCAGTTGCAGCCACATGCCTACTGCTCATGGAATACAATTTGCCACTTTTGAATATAAAAAGAATCTTCACAAAAAATTGCCACTTAAATGTGATTGTGGACCCGCATCCCAACATCACTGCTGTTACCCTTGGGGTTATTTCAACATATAACGTTTATGATAGCGGAAGGAACTATATAGACTTAGAAAGAAATCAAGAAAAGAGTATTGTATAAATACAATGCCAGTAAAGCTTGTAAGTTTTGTAAAAAAAAAATCAAAAATATATCATTCTTTTGAAGGAAGAAATATAATGATACAGGACAGATTAACACGCAATTCTGAGTATGATTCCTCCAGGGTGACTGTGGTAGATTACATGCTTAAACACAATCAAGAAATAGAAAGGGACAATTTTACAGCATATAGGAGCCACGAGCAGCTATGCCAAGAGCTATCCTATGCTAATCACTTTATAGAGGTCCATCAGAGTTCTCTGAAAGAAATGTAATAATATGGTGAATGAAGCATGTAAAGAAACATCAAGAGGGCGTGAGAGAGAACTGGAATTGAGGAGATAAGAGTAAAAATTGATTGTAAAGTTGAGACCTGATACTCCATGGGGCCATAATAAAGATGCAGAGCTACATAGACATATTTAAATTATTCAGCTTGGTTAGAGGTGGGAAAAGGATCATTTAGGACAATTAATATTGATACTGAATGTTTTCAACTGTTATGGGTCACTATAATTGATACATTATTGCCCTCAAGAAGTGCACGTTGATACACCATGAATTTGTACTATTTGTTTTTATATGGGTACATTTTTGGCCCCTAGATGTTGCATTTTTGCACTTTTTTAGCATTGGTTTTGCACCAAACTAATTTTACTGCATATGCATAAGTGACTGCACCTTGATTGCACTCAATATGGTTAAGAGTGATCCCTGATGCATGATACATGAGACATGTATACTTGCACATTTTGGGATTATGTACATTTGCACGTTGGCCGGGAATTAATCAATGCATAATAGTTGTGTGGCTCCACATAACACTTTATGAAGGTGAATTGACTGTGTAAGTATTTCATAAATTCACATAGCACTTTATGGAGTTTCCTGGTACTTAGCATAGCACTTAATAATTTCCTAGTAATGAGTCCAAGTATCATAAATCCTGAATTACCATGGTTATTGAATTGAGTGTTTGCATCTGTTGCACAAACACACATAGCACGTTAGGCATGTGAAGTGAGTCTACAAATGTTGCACAAAGGCAAATTGCAGTTTAGAGATGGAAGTTTCGCCAACGTATTGATCCTATGAAGGTTGCAGGGGTGCAAGTATTCTTGCAGGAACCAGCCTGCCTCAAAATTATTAAGGATGAGAGATCTCAGATGTGTTTTTCTGAGGAGGACGCTATGCAGTTTCTGGCTTGACTGAGGGGAGTGAATTATACGGTCTCTAAGTAGTAAGTGAATGCAATAATAGGCTCTTCTCTGCATCTCTATTTTTGTGGGTTTTCACTCTCCCCTTTCTGGGGTGCTGAAGGGTGGTAAGGGGGGCCAACATTTGGGTCCTGAAATAGTATTATGTAGTGTGGTTCTTGAAAGAATCCAGGAGATAGGTTTCTGTATCTTTAATTCTCCAGAAGTATACAGCATCAACCCAATACGCCAGCCTACATCGGAGGTCTTCCAGCAACTGACAAACCTCGAACCATCAGCTGGAACCCTCAATACATTCTAGTGCCAATGAGAACTAAGCAGAGTAACCATGGAAATGGAATAGAACATATAGATTCCTCTTTTCTTCTTTCTAAGAGGAATACTTCCCTCTATATCCTCTTTTTCCTCCTTCTGTTTCTTCCTCTTTTTAATTTGCTGTAACTTCATGCTGGACTACCAAAGCATAGGATTTCAGGTAAGTTATTTTGCTTATATGGCTAAGAATCAATGAGTGTGTTGGAATTTGTTAGGAATCAATGCCCGGAGCAAACAACAACTGGTTCAGGAGGAGATTGGTCAATATAAACCACAACTGGTGGCTTTGACTAAGACCCACCTGGAATAAAAGTATAGGTCTTGACTTAAGCAGTTGAATTACAATATAGTTGTTTGTATGTCTCAAATTGTTTCGATTTGTGGGGTGGCTATGCTTTCTTCTAAGAAATTTTAGGGTCAAGTACTGAAAACTGCGGCTAATTCCAGGGAACGTTAGGCACTGGTACAACTGATATAAAATTCACTTACATTTGTCCTATGTGTTGTTTGAAGGCCAAACATTGATGATCCAGGACTACTTGATATATTATCACTTGAATTACTGGATTGATCAGGAGAGCTGATTTTAATGTGTGATTTTAACTGTGTAATGAACTATAGTATAGATTCGACCAACCGCACTGCCATCCCTCCAAAGACTAGAAGTAGGGAATCTCTCAATGATTTGATTCAGCTATATGGTCTTTGCGACACATGGAGGACTCTCTACCCAACAGAGCCCGGCTACACATATCATTCCTCTCTGCACAAGCACTATTCAAGGATAGATATGGTCTGCACTAAATACTTGCTGCTGGATAGTATGGAAAGAAGCATCTGTCCAAGGGTTGTCTCAGATCATAATCTAATTTCTTTCTCTTTTTCAATTCATGCGAATTGGACTAAAATGAATTGCTCTAAATTTACTTTTCCTCACCTCCTGCTAACAAATAGTGTGTATAAAATGTATGTCTCAGGTTGACTCAGGGAGTTCTTCTGTACTAATAAAAGCACAGCCTCACCATCAATAATCTGGGATAAAAATGAAAGCATATGTCCAGGGTAACACTGCAATATGTGGTCAAGCAAAATACAGCCATATCTGAAGAGACCCATTCTCTTCATCAAGCCACTCGCCAACTTGAAATACTACATGGCTTTATAATTACTCAAGCAATGGCAGAGGAGCAAGAGGTGTTTTTTCAGAAACATAGTCAAGTTTAGGATGCAGATTGAAAGATCAGGTAGTTGCCAGATATTTAAAATACAGAATGTTGCAATATGAATATTGTGAGAGGGTCAGTCGAGTTCTAGCACATCAGATCACAGAGCAATGAACACAGCTTTACAGGGAGCTATATAGCCAGCTGCAGGAGTTTGATCAGGGCCAGTGTTTGGAATAGATCCAGTGGTGCCACCTACCCAATCTTAGGGAGGATCAGGCCAATGATTTATATGCAGAAATCTCTATATTGGAAACTGAGTCTGCATTAATGGCTCTACCCTCCGGCAAGGCAGTCAGTGAGGATTCTTTACCTATGGAATTCTATAAGACATTTAAAGAGCTAATGGCTGTAGAATTTCTTACTGTTATTCTTTTTAATTATAGAGGAGGGGCTATCCCAGAAACATGGGCTACATCTAATATTCATATTATATGTCATATAATATTGATATATATCATATCCATATAATTTAGACCAATCTCATTTATTTAATACGGATGCAAAATGGCTCGTCAAACTTTTCTATTTTAGTTTTTCCACAGCAACACGATTTTCTCCCAGGTAGAGATCCTACTGGGCATACTAACATAGCAATTGTGGCATTTGATGTTGCCGGCAAGTCCAACATCAACATGGACATGATCCTACTTGATGCAAAGAAGGCGTCTGATCATGTTGCCTAGGGCTGTTTTTGGGCTACTCTGCACACCTTTGGTTTAGGGGAAGATTTCACCAAAATGATTCAGGCACTAAAGACCCCATTTGCTCGCGTCGCTCATGCTGGAAGCCTCTCAAATTGTTTTGTTTTGTCACACGACAGGGATGGCTGCTCTCTCTCTTATTTTTTACCCTATGCATAGAGCCCTATTTACAGTTTCTCCTCAGGAATACAGTAATTCAACCTCTGATCCTTGGTGGTCAGCATTTGAAACTGACTCCATATGCTGATGAAGTGGCAGTTTTTTCTTCCAACCTGGTAACGTATTTTTGGTATGTTTTCTGGCTACAAGCTGAATTATCTGAAACCCAGGTTCTTTGAAATTTGAAACCTACCTCTTTTACCTCAAAGGTCATTACCTCAGTGTTTTAGCCATTAGACTATGGCCCGAGGTTTTTAAAATTATTAAACTGAATTATGAAGTGCTGTTATCTACAATAATCCTCAGTAAGTTATGACTTACTATTGTTGGATAAGTGAATATTCTAAAAATGAACATTCTCCCTAACTTTCTTTATTTGTTCAGGGCGATTCTATTGTGGGTCCCTGACACTTTTTTTAGATGACTTTAGGGGCCCATTGGAAGTTTTATTTGGGGCTATAGGTGCATAAAGTGAGACATTTGATTCTTGAAACTCCCCTACAAAAAAGGAGGGCTCTCACTCCCAGATTTTAAGCTTTATTTTTGGGCTGTTTTCACTGGCTGCCTGCACAATTTACAACCCCTAGATGAAATAGATTCAGCATCATTTTGCCATCAGCTTGCTCTTGGAATGGAGGTCAGGTATTTTTTCTAGTGGCTAGGGGACCCCCAACTAATACAAGGGTATGTTTTAAGGTATTAAAGGATATTATCTGTATCTGGAAGGGGATTTGTAAAAAATATTCAATTGCTTTTCTTGATAAAGATACCCCAATTTGAGACAATCCTGCTTTTCCTCTATCTTCCAGAACTCAACCTGAATGGTCTGGGCACGCTCTTGTAGAGATTAACAATGGCTCAGTTGTTTGATCTAAGTGGCCGTTGGTCTTTCTTTGGTTTAGAAGATTCCTATGAGCTTCCTTGCTGTTCCCTCTTTAAATGCCTGCAAGTTAGGACTGCAAATATATGTATGATAATAAAAGCTCAGAGCTCTCTTCATACTATTTTAAACCTGGTGTGAAACCTACTATTAGTGTGATGTATCAAGGGTTTTCACAGTTCGCTGCAGAAGACACTTCTCTATTAGCGGTGAAGTGTAGTAGGCTTCTTTCAACCGAGGTTCCGACTGTAGAGATCCAGATGGCCTTAGGTTTATTAGATTGTTACGTACACTCTGTTAATCTAAAGCTACAACAGCTGCGTACGATACGCCTTTAATATTATGCCCCTGATATAATCTCAAGATGGGGAGCAAATGCTTCTAGAGGTAAAACTAGATTTCTCAAGTACAATCTTTTTACTGCAGATGTCTTGCATTCACACTCCGTCCGTGTTTACAAATATTTTGGGAAGGTGTAATTCAGAGATTAATATTAATTATGCTGGTTTCTGCCCGGATCTGTATTGCTAGGTCATGGGTATTGGTGAATCCTCCCAAGGATACTGAATGGTGTACCCTTATACATCAGATATATGAATTAGAGCTTGCTTTGGTCACAGTTATTGTCCTTTCCTCACTGTTAAAGTTGGAGAAGATTTGGAATAATTTTTGTTGAGATTTTATTAACGCTAATCATGAATAATTATACATGGAAATGCATTATCAGTTACTAAATGTATGTTTTAAAGGGTTTGATACTTTTGATAATCCTAATTAATTAATTGCACTTTTGGGTTGTTTTTTCTCTTTGTGATGTTTATCTTGTATACATTTATTATGTATATTAGTAATGTACTCTGACATGGAAAACAGGAGTCATAACATTTTGGCACAAATTCCTGTCTACCAATGTTTGTAGAGAGGGACTTACATTAAAACCCATGAGAACGCCCATGTATCACTAATGGAATGCCCCCTGGACACAAATAAAACACAGCATCACATTGTTTATTGTTGTCTTACTTTGGAATACTATCCAAGGCAAACATGAATAGCTTTTGGATAGTAAATCCCCTCTAGCACTTTGTGCTGGCTTTGCATCATAAAAGTAATGCAAACACAGAGCCAAGCATTAATAAATGGGGGCATGAGTGTCAATAAGTGTGAGCAAGTATCAGTGAGATCAATAGTAAATGGAAGTGAGTGAGAATGAATAAGAATGAGGTTAAGGGGTTGTAAGTGTGTGAGGGTGATGATAGGTTCATGTGATATAACTTCTAGGAACAATCTGGGTCAAGGGGCATATGATGTCACTTCCTGTGATGTCATTAGGGTCAAAGGGGGTGCAATGTCACTTCTACTACCCCTGTCGTTTAGATGAATCAACACCCATGATTCTGCTGTAGAAACTGTGTAACCAAAAGGCTCCTAACAGCAATGGGTCTGATTCATACAGGTATTCATGTCCCTAAATGGGAATAAGGACCATACAGGCCATGATTTACAAGGGCATATGCAAGTCAGTAATTCACAAAACATAACTACTCACTCTTAAATATATTTATGAATGGTAAAAGTGTGCCACTATTACACATTTTTAGGATGTTCCAGAACCAAAATACTTGCAAAAGTATATGAAAGCTGACAAACCTTTGAATATGTATCAATTTACAATGTTTTGACCATGATTATAAGATGGGCAGAGTGGTATTTCAATTGAGCATATCTATTTTCCTCGTAATAACCAGCCCAGTGTTACGTCACCAGGATTTTCCAGGTACAACAACCCCAGGCCATTTTTTACCGGCTGGAAAATTCAGCGGGTACATTTCAAGAGGTGGGTTTTAGGGACAGCCCTGTTTCATAACTTAATGCCCTTCAAAAGCATGGGGAAGCACAGAATGCCCCTCTCTACCAGCATACAGCCTCACTTGTGCCCTGGTAGTCTCCCTACTTCCTGTCCTCCACTACCTGGCCAACACTGGCCCCTCTAGGTCCATTTACCACCTGCTCAGAGCAAGTGGTAAATTAAACCTTTTTGGGGACACAGTAAGAGTATTTTGACACAGTAGGCTCAGGTTCCATGTTATTCTCAATTCTGGGAACAAATACAGCCAGATGTAAGGGGTGAAAATAGCAGCCCAAAACATTATTTCTGGCTGCAAAGTACCCCTTGCACATAAATACAGTCGCTGTGTAATAGGGCCTTCCAGGGTACATTCTAATCCAGGTTAGTGGATGATATCTAATACTGTTAAGGGCTAGAGGAAGTTTGTAAAAAAGGTTGGAACATGGAGGAGCCATATCCAAAATTGTTGAGGGTGCAGAGATAAGAGTTACTTCATGGGGAAAAAGTGTTTCTTATGTAAAGTTTGAAAAAAGAAAAATCAGCAAGAGGTTTGGCATTTCCAGATTCAGAAATAAGGACTTTCTACCTTTATACATACCGAAATGCTTATGCATGTGAGAACTCCTGAGACTACATGTCAGTCGCAGGCTCTCCTGAGTACATGTTAGAAAGTGGGTTATTAGTAGTGGTAAATATGCATCTACTACTGGCAATAAGGCTGCTAACACAATCTAGGGCTCAGAATAGGTCTCAGTAAATTATTCTGATGCTCAACCCTGGGTAGCTTGGCTATGAGCAGAAAGGCCTAACTTAGAAGAAGGGTATATAGAGCATCTAAAACCATGAATTCAGTAAATAATTAAGACACCACACACAATAGAAATCCAACAATTTAGAACAATTGGAAATAGTTTTGTCTTTAACCGCTACTGCGCTAGTGGATTTTCCCGCTGTGCGCTGAAATTTAAAAATCGCGCGGTTTGCGACAAAGCCAGCTCGCCATCCGCGTAGCTCAGGTAACACCCATGACGAGCTGGCTTTGTCATCCGCATCGAAGGGGTTAAAATGACACCACAACAACAAACATCCAATTTAGGAAACCGTAGATATGAATTTATACTTTCTAGCACTTGGAAACCTATACCATCAATCTGGTTCATCTGGTCTCGCTTAGCTGGGACAAAGTCAAAGTTGGAGGCGACAGCTATGGAGCCCTGCTCTGATATCCCTCACAGTAGGCCTCGGTCAAAATCTTACCTTTTGACTTCAAAACTTTTCTGGCACTTTTCCTGCCTGGGTCCATCGAAGCCCTCCAACAGGCCAAATTTGGTGAGGGTTTGCCGGCTTGTTTTGAAGGAGATCCCGGTGAAACTCTGAAAGTCAGAACTCAGAAGCTTTTCAGTGGGACAAACCAGCAGGTCAGGCCTGCTCGCAGTTGAAGGTGGCTGGCTTGACTCTAGCGGTTAAGTCAGCCCTCTTATGGAGCCTTTTTCCAAAGTTGTTACAAACTTCTTGAACTTCTTCCTGAAGTTCCTCTTGAGGGTCCAAAGTGTCCAAAACACAAGAGAAGGGTCTGGAAGCTCCAAGATAGTCCTTGAACATTTGATACCACAATTCCCACCATCCACGTGACAAAACTTTTACAAATCTACTGGATGCACTCCAGGAAGGAGATTCTTGATGGTTATGGTCCAGGTCAGCTCTGTTAACCTGTAGATTCCAGGGAGTCCACTCTTTAATCCCTTTGAGGCAAGGTACATCCACAGGGCTGTAGTTCCAGATGATACAGCAGGTGCAATCAGGCAGAATGCAGGGCCTGTTGGTGCAAATCAAGTGTCTAGCTTAACAATCTTTCATCTCTTAGTTTCAAGCAGCAGATCTGAGAGGCTCTGCACCTCTCACATATTTTTCAGTGTTCTATGGAGTCAAGCAGGAGAGTACTTCTGTCCAATGAGATGCAATGCAACACCTTAGAGCATGAACACTTCCTCCAAAGTGTAGCATATTATTTTCCAAGAAAGCACTATTCCTATGGCTGATATCTCAGCAGAGGAACAATAACTAGCTAAACCAACCTCCAGTATGACTCATTTCCATAGCACTCCTACCCCTAACATCTTCAAAATAATTCCTTAAGCCTGCCATCTGGCTGGGTGAAAGGGGGTTGGGTAGATGGACCTGGCCTTCTCTGTCTGTCCTATCCTTCCTTCGAAGCTTCATGCTTATGACCCTCTCCCCTGCTCTGGCATTCCTGTGTAGCAAAAGCCTTTCCACACGATAGCCTCTCCTTAGGCGAGCCACCCATCACTTTATCAAAGCAGCCTGGCTAAGCCTGTCAACTCTGACAAATCAGGGAAGATGACAGGAGGGTTGAATTTTGTCTTATGGACAACAACATCTTATAACTTCCTTACTGTCTATTTTAGTATAAATTCAACAGTAGCATATTGTTGGGTTTATCAATATCATTCTCCTAAGTCCTTGAATGATATTTATCGAATTCCTAGCAATATTTATGCACTCATAAGCAATTGCAATGTGTTCCTATGTAGCTAGGGATCTACAATAGGATAAACAAAATGTGCAATTTTTCCACCACCAAAGCATATAACACATCTTTCAATAAGGACGCTACTTATAGTTACATAACCCCCCACCCTTGGGACACCTAGGGTAGGTCTCTGGGGTTCTGAACATGCAAAAATAAGCTAGATCAACATTCCACAGTGCTCACTCGATGAACGTCGAGGCACTTTACTACAATGGGTAAAGTAAAATATGCAATTTCTCTATCCCCAGGGCATATACAACATGTTATATAAGGGCCCTTCTAACAATTAGAGGAATCCCCATCCCTGACCCAGGGACACCTAGGGGAGACTCTAAGGGTACCTAATATGTAGAAATGTTGTAGAATATTACATTTTTGAGTGCCTAGAGTACCAAAGTCAAGTTTGCAGTGAATGCACTTTTAAAAGCAGTGCAGCAACAGAGGGCAGCTTTTTAATTTGACAGCTGGTGCTCAGAAGTGCACACATGCAAGTGCACAAAGGGATGCTGGCCTCTAAACTCCCATGAACTATTATCTACTAGGGACTTATAAGGTAGGATGTGCACATGTTAAGTGTGCCTTAATATATAAAGTACCCTAATGCATGTATGTGTTTTCACTAGTGTTCACAATATACCGCTGGCCCTGGGCCTGGCTAGATGGAAACCAGGGACCGTCAGTGACAGTAAACACCAATCAGCAAACAATGGGGTTGCACAGGGCACACAGGATGACTTTGCAACACTGTACCTGGAATTCTTTGAGCATTCCAGGATAGTTTGTAATTTACAAAAACATTTACATTTTCAGCTTTCCGGAACTTATTTAATAACTCAAAATCATTCTAATTTTAACACTTTTAGAGCAGGATTTCCGATGTTTACTGAAGTGTTTAAAATATACATTGATTCATTGCATAGGCATATGTTCCCCAAGCAAGGTATGAATACATGCTATTAATTTAATATGTGTTTGCCTTTCTGCTGATCTATAAAATGGACTCTTTCGATTTCTGTGGCCTGAACAGATCTTGCCATGTTATCATTATGATGCATTAAGTGACCTTACAGAGGCAGCTTCATAAGATCAGATGCCCAGGGGTTTTACTTAATGAAAATCTGAAACCTCTAAACATAGTGTACTGTACCACCTTGACTCTAAGCAAAGTTTCTATTAAACTCTCCTGGAAAATAAGCTACTTTCAAGATAAGTGTTTAGCCCTCTGATTCCTTCCTTCCTTTCTTAACAGGGGATTTTGCTTTTAAATTGAATTACAAAATGAAAAAGTACACATTTGCAAAAATAAGACTTTTTATCAATTTATTAAACAAATCTGTCCTGGGATAGGAACCTTAAGCTAGCTTGAATTTTATATCTATATACAGCAGCTACCTCTGTTACATTTTCATGTGACATAACTTTTCCTTTCTATGTTCTGTTGTTAAAAAAGAAGAGTACATTATTTTAATAATGTTCTGAAGTTCATTTTATTGCTTTGTGTCTATGGTCAGACACTAACAAGATAGAGTAAATGTATTTGCTGAAGTAGCAGTAGGTAGGAGATTCCTTCGTCGTTTTGCAGACATACTTAAAGAACATCAAACATGTCCTCGCTCTCAAGGGGTGGGATTTATGCTGCAAGTCAATATTACCCCTCTAGACAAGTCATTAGGCGTCACTTTGGTTCACAGCCCTTTGTTTCTCCATTTCTGTTCTAATTGCAAGGGAAGGCTGTATTTCTGAAAGTGAGTATTCTATTAGTTATGATATAAGATAATATCAACTAGAAGAAGATAGAAGCATTAAGGAGCTTGAGGGAAAAGGAAAGAGAGCACCAAACAAAAACCAAACTGTCACTGGTGGCCAAATGCCCCTTGTTTTTTGATAAAAGAAGAAGCTTCATCCCGATGACCATTTCAAAGCGCCCTCAGAATGATCAATCATATCCAAGAGTTATATTAATATACTTTGGTAACTTTCCGCTCCGACAGGCGTATATATGACCTTGCAAGACCTAATAAAAGACAAAATTAGGAGAATTTTTCATTTTTAGCAGAAACCCGACTTTGCTCATGCCACAGTGGAGCGACGATGGAGGCACAGGCAGTTGATTACATCATTTCAAAAAGCAGGAGCATTGGCTTTTCTCCAGAACCCTGCAAAACTAAAAGTAATCTTGCAAGGACAAACTTTGTTTTTCACGTCGGAAATACCAGCCAAAAAAGCACTAAAGGAAATCACAGCAGGGAAATCTGGGACCTCAGAGAGTTACCGTTAGATGCCCTTGTTGGTTGTGTATTATCTATAATTGTGTGTATATTAGTTTCTTCACTTTCTTAACCAACTGGTTCAAGAACGCGGGGAAGGGGGGCGGAGAGTGGGTGAGGTTGGTTTAGACGCTCTCACACAGGCTCAGGATTGAGCCTGACCGCCTAGATAATGGTGGGGGCTGGGAAAGGTAAGGGCAAGGAAGGGGGGGTTTCAGACACAAGGTGAACATGAAAGGTGCAGGGAGGAGGGGATCAATGTGAATATAGAAACATTAAACATGGGAAAGTGCTGACCAAATTATGGGATACAATTACTGATAGGTATGGATGGGTTGAACAAGCATTATCATGGCTAGGTTGAAAGTTCAGACTACCAAGTTTTGTGGCCTTAATGATGTAAAGAAAAGACAGAGAGTAGGTGTCGGATTACAGATGACTGAGGCTAATATCATATGTTTACAAGGGACACACATAGAGGGCTCACAACCATATTTGCTTAATACATTAGGGTATAGACTCATTACCACTACAACACAGGGGGCGCGTACAAGGAGGGTGGCTATCCAGGCAAAAGGGGCGGTCTGCAATTTATGCGATATCTAGCTGATAAATGTGGACGGTGGGTGATTACAGAATGCCATTATGTTAATGGGGAAAGTAAAATGACTTTATGTACAATTTATGGTAATATCAGCGATGACCCGGATGTATTGGCTGTCATATCTAATGATCAGGTTCACTTGCCTCTCCCGTTGATAGTGTGCGGGGATTATAATCTAAACCTGCCAGGCGACTGGTTGTCAGATCCAGGTTTTAAATATCAGGGCAGGAAGCCGAAAGTCTTCCAGGCTCTAAAAAATATGTGCTTATTGCACAGATTGATCGATGGCTGGCAAATAGAGCATTCAGGGGATCCTGGATTTACGTATTTTTCCAATCACATTCTATGCATGCGAGGTTAGATTATATGTTTGTCTCTAGCTCCTTAAGATCTGTCATCACAATAGAAAAATTGCCAAGAGTGTTATCGGACCACAATCCTCTCATGTTAAATTTAGAACGTGGGGTAATGAAATCCAATGTGTTGATATGGACCTTTGAAAGAACACTGCTAATTAATGAGAAATATTGTCACCATATGAGGAGATTGATACCAGGGTTTCTAGAGGATAATTTAGGTAGCACAACAATAGATGTAGTCTGGGAATCTCCAAAGGCTGGCATCAGAGGGGAGACATTACAATTCTCTCTTAGTACTAATAAAGAGGCTAAACAAAAAAATGGCTGTCTTACAGAGAAATATAGGTAAAGCAGAGGGAGAGGGAGAAGTGATAAAGGCCGTTCAGGAGGGGCATGCAACAGATAGTGAATTAAGCTGGGTGGTGACTGCCCAAAATCTTATTATTGATATTTTAACAGAAAAAGCTGAAGCTAAGGCAACATCGCATAAAAAGAAAATGTATGGATTAAATGAACAGGTGGGCCACCAATTGGTGGTTCGTACCCGAGAAGAAAATTCAGCTAATGTAATAAGAGAAATTAAGGTTCCATAATTCGGGCAAAAGACTGAATCTAATGAAAAAAGAGCTGCATTCCAACGATTTTATCAGACATTATATGAAGAGGTAGAGATTGGACAGGAAAAAACTGAGACATACTTAAACCTAAACACATCAGTAAGATTTGAGGAAGAGGATCAAGAAAGTCTGGATAATTCTCCATATTGGGAGGAGATCTTTCTCTCTATGAACAATCTAGCTACAGGAAAAACAGTGAGTATGGATGGAATTTCAACTGAATTTTATGTTAAATTTGCTTCCCAACAAAAAAAATAAAGAAGGATTTTTTTGTCCATATCTTTCGGGGGAAAGGCCACCAGCCTCATGGTCCTCAGCTAAGATTGTTGTTTTAAAAAAAAAAAAAAAAAGATCCTACAGCACTTGAATCTTATCGACCTATTACGCTGGTAAACGGGGATCCTAAAAAACATTCTAAACCAATTATATATAAAATTGTATCTGGCCGCCAACACGGGTGTATTCCAGGGAGATCTACAATTGATCATGTTCAAAGGGTGATCTTTCTTTTTGATTTAACGGAGGTGGAAGGAGACCCTATGGCACTTATATTACTTGTTGCCGAAAAAACCTTCTATAGGGTCTCCTGGAAATACCTCTGGGTTACGATGTTGAAAAGCGGGATCAGGGAGAGATTTATTAAAGTTGTGCAAATGCTATATATTGAACCATCAGCTAGGGTGTTGGTAAATGGGTTAATATCAGAAAAATAAGTATTACTAGAGGGACGAGACCGGGGTGCCCTTGTTCTCCTCTTCTATTCGCGATTTATTTTGACCCATTCATCCGCAGACTAGAAAACAACATTTTAATTCCACCAATATGGGCACGAGATCACTAGACAAAAATACTGGTGTATGCGGATGATATTGCCCTAGTTACTAGTGATCCTATTAAGGCGATAGATGCAATAGAACAGGAGGCTGTAAGCATCATAAAATTAAGATGAGAGATGACAGAGTCATGGAAAAATGCCACATACCTAGGGATCAGCATAAAGGCAAAAGTGGAAAGTATAGTCAGTAATAATGTGGATCCCTTAATACTACATACCAAAAAAGAACTGGTTCGGCTAAATAATTTACACCTAACTATAGGGTGCAGATGCAATGTGATCAAAATGCTTTTTCTACCCCAGTTGTTTAAATCTATAGAATTTATGTTTTCCGGGTTTATATGGGGATATAAGAGGCCACGGAGAGCCCTCAAATCTAAAGAGAGGGGGGAATGGCAATGCCCAATTTTAAACTGTATTATTGGGCTACCACATTAAGATATTGCATGGAACTAATCTCCACAGGGATTAATAGTAGAGTAAATGGCAATATCCCCACAACACAAGGACTTCTTTTGGGTACTGGTTATAGAGAATGCCTTTGTTGACAAGTTAATGATAGCTATTTCAACAAGGTTAGATTTAAGACCATCTCCGGCATACACAAGGTCTGGAGCAATATACTAAAACTGCTGGGCCTTGGGCAATACTCCCACTATACACCATTATATAACAATTAATACCTCCCAGAGATTTTCAGGGAGAGTTGCTTGGATAGGTGGATACAGGCAGGGATTGAACAGCTTAGCTGTTTTTATACGTTGAGTGGGATGAAAACATTTGAGGAATTAAGCAATGATTATAAACTTAGCCATAGGGACTTCTTTAAAATTTTGCAGGTTAGAGATTTTTGACAAAGAAAGAGGGGGGTAGGATAAAATTTCAGGCAATTCAAAATATGGAGAATGTGCTTTAAAAATCTAGATTAACTATCGGGGAAGTCTATGAGTCTATGTATTCTCTCTATCCAGATGATATGGAGAAACAGATGGCTAAGTGGCAGGTCAAACTTGGAGTGTTACCCAAAACACCCCACCAATCTTATAAATTCCTTAATGTTTATAAAACTACAAGTCCAATTCTATTAAACCTTTTTCTCACTGCATTACACCCCGAGTAAAATAGCGAAATGGGGGACTGGAAAAGGAACGACATGTCCACGATGTGCACTGTTTGAGGCTGATATTGTGCACATGTTTGCCTCATGCGATGCATTAACAAATCTGATCTTCAAAACATCAAGTTTTGTATCAGAAATATTAAAAACAGGAATAATTATCACAACAGAGGAAATACTGTTGGGTACAGAGAACGTTAGGAGGCCAAAACAGATGCAAGGGTTAATTTTCGTGGCAATGTCAGTGCTAAGGTTGTGCATTGCTTCGGCATGGCTAGACCCAAACCCACCGGTGTTCCCGCAATGGAGAGCCCGCTTATTGGCAACATGTAGCCTTGAGATGGCTATCTATAAAAGAAAAGGGCATAAGAAACGCAAAAAAGGCATGATTATATGGGATCCACTATTGCAATGGGTACAAAGTCATACCAAGGACAGATAGATGCTCCTGATAGACCCGTTGTATGATGAGGAATGGTAGGCCAGAGTTAAGTATGTAACATAGGATTGGATCGTAAAAGTATATTTGATGTACAGCTCTGCACCTCTGAAATCTATGTTTTGTTTTCTTAATTTTGATGTTCTCTGTAAGCAAATTGTTTCTCTGTTCGGGTATGGGTAAAGTCTGAAAAGGGTGGGGGAGGGATAAGGTGTGGGGGATGACGTATATGTAAAAAATCAATAAAGATTCAAAAAAGCTAAATTTGGCACACGCTAATTTTGCAAGAATTAGTTCAGCCGGGGGAGAAGAAACAAACAGTATAGTATGAGTATCACAGGCATGTGGAGGTACATAAGGTCTATGCATTCACAAATGATAGCTCATCCAGAGTTAGCTTGCACTGCAGAACCAGTCAGCTCTTCTATTGCTTCTGCCTCAGTGGAACTTAGATTCCCTGTGCCTGCCCAGGTACTGAGTGGTGAAGCAGAGAACAACCATGCTTATTTTAATAAAAACCTTTTGCTGCTTATGTAAGCAGATCGTTTTTTCAGCAGAGACAAGCAGGTCTGCATGGGACAAGCTTGTGCAAGACCACATGTGCCCCCATAAGTAGTTTTTTTGTTAGCAGATGTTTTTACACATTTTTCTCCTGTTTTTTTTAAAGCTGTTTTGTTTTGAATTTGTTCCCCCAAACTTTGGTTTAGTTCATACCTGTTAAAGAATGTAAAAATACAAAAAAAATATAATAGTTTAAGAACACAATTTTTTTAACTGGTTCAGCAATGTTAAAAACAAGCTTGTTTCAGAGGTACCCTTTAGTTTCATTATCTAAGTTGTTCATATTATATTTTCCTTTTTTCCCCCTAAAAACTCTCTCTCAAGGGTCTCACTAGAGCCAGAAATTCCAATGATCCTTACATACAGTCTAATTGCTCGATTTCAATATAATCAAAGGATTTCGCGTACCTCTCAGGAGAGTTTGAGAGAGGCTTACGAGAGCCAGGCACACAACCCTGCATGCTGTCTGAGGGGGCAGTACCGTCTGGTTTACTCTTGTGAGACTCTCGCAAGACTGTACTTATGCAATGGAATTTGCATTTACACTGAATATATCCTGATAAAATATATATAATTATTTACACAACAATACTAACAGTGTGTATGGATAAATTAAATTATGTCGTTGTCGGGAAAAATATATCAATTAAATTTATGGAAAAAACACATTCACACTCATCTATTTTGTAATAGTAAAAAAAATGCAATCATTAAGTAGTTGTTATCCTTGGTAGGCCATATAACAACAATGAACATACATTTTTAATGTAGGATTTATAGTTACCATATGTGATAGACTGTCCATGATGAAAAATAATGGCAAAAGTAGTTTACATTTTCTTATGAATTGAGATCT
This sequence comes from Lissotriton helveticus, assembly GCF_964261635.1. Classification (NCBI taxonomy): domain Eukaryota; kingdom Metazoa; phylum Chordata; class Amphibia; order Caudata; family Salamandridae; genus Lissotriton; species Lissotriton helveticus. The sequence continues at coordinate 530,086,812 of NC_136067.1, forward strand.
GACGAGCTTTAAAATTGGTGACATCAGCACTAATTTTGCTACCATTAGCTCTATATCTTTATAGCATGAGAATAAAATACTTTGATCTGTGTCTTACAAGTAATGTAATCAGTAGTTTTGATGTGAAGTCTGGACAAGAGTACTGTACAGCTTTCACAAACAGTTTTTCGTAAGCTACTGGTTTGCAATGTGGTACTGTGAGGTACACAAATTGCTCAGATTGAATGTTTGGCCTGCCTGAATAGGAACAATTGGCACACTCATGATTCCATGAATATTTTGTTTGAAAGAAGTGATCAATCACAATTCCATCATTTTTTAACACATTTAACACTACCATTAAACATTCCTGTGCTTCGTATTACACATTTAAAGAGAACTTTGTACCACGATTACAGTGGGCAACTATATTGTGCATAACTGCAGTTGAATTACTCGTGTTTTTTCAGTGTGTACTAAACCAAACAAAGTTGTCAAAGCTTAACATAAAAGTTTGTCTTTGTTTAGTAGAATGTTTTGAGCCACCGCTTGCAGCTGGAATAGAACGTTAAATGGTACATTACAATAACATGAAAACAGGAATTGTTAGGAATTGAAAACGTATTACATTACTGATTTTATGAATTTGTAACTTTTTGGAACTCTAGTAGAATCTTCGCTTAGTTTTGAAACTTTTGAAAAATCTAAAATGTCAGAACTTTTTTCCATTCTATAACTTGGATGCTAGTTATCACTGGTATATACACTGGGAAGAGCAGCATATAGCCCCCTCGAGTGATTGTATTCTATCACAAATCATGAGTCTGCATTGACTTTGCTCTCATCAAAATCAAGAAGGTAACCAGAGGTAGATTTCCTCTGCTGGCAAAGTTGGTGACGCATAATGCAGAGTTCTAGCCACATTCTGCCAACCCTCATGTGGCAGAGTTTTTTCTCACACATGGCTCGGTAAGTTGGTGAGCTCAAGTGAGATTTAGCATCCTCTGGCATGATTTTCATTCACTAGGAGGGCACTCCAAATGTTCTGATTGTACATATCGCTGATCAGGCCTATTAATTGTAAGCCCTTTGGTGTTTCCCATGAATCTAGATTGACACCTATTTGTGTCTGTCGGTCAAACCAACCATTCCTTCCAATTGGGGTCAGATGAATTGAAATAATCGTTATGTATCATGATATTGAGTGTGTTAAATGCTGCCAGTTCTCGAAGCTTGAGAACGCAGGAATACGTGGTTTGTTCAAATCCTTCATTTTTGTTACCAAGACAAGAAGTTTGTTGCATAGTTTCATTCAGGAAAATCATTTGATGTGGTATGAGGCATGCTGTAAATAAGGCCTCAGTTCCCTGAACCTGCCAATCTATAGTCCCACCAACAGATTTTGTGTCTATGGTATCTTCCAAAAGAGGAAACCCTGTATAGACAGTTGGGAAATTAAAGAAGCAGAATATATATCCACTTGGTGTTTGTTAGTATATTTTTCTTTGCAGGTGTGGATTCAAACCATTATTTATATGAGGCTGGGTATGATGTGTCAAAACCTAAGCAAACCTTTGTGAAAATGTCTTTGAACCAACCTTTCGGAGTTGTTGGACAGTGTACCAATTGTGCGCAATTATAAGCAGCACGTGGGATACTAGCTTTGTGTAAAAAAAATTGACCATAAAGTTGATAACAGAACATGTCTCCATAATTAGATATACCATTATACAATTCATCTTTAGAAAATGCAGTTGATGGCTCTAGATCTGCAAGTATATTGTGCATAGTTTTAATATCCCAATCATAAGAGAATGTAGTAGAGCTGATGATATAACTTAAGGAAATTTTAAACAAATAAGGAGAATTTGCAAAAGTTCAGTGGGACCATACACTTCAGACGATACCCTGTCCCACACTATTCCTTCAGGAACTGGAACTGCTGTAATGTTCACCAGGGACAAGTCCCTTAGTTCACAGTGTGATGATGCCTGTGGTTTAAGACCAATTTCACAAGATGTACTGCAGAGCATACATTGAGCAGTAGGAAAAAGACAGCCACCAAATCAATCCAGAGGACAAGGAGAAGTAACCCTATTGCAATCCAGAGATGTGTACATGGAACAACAAAGTATGATTTTTTCAACCAAAGACAGAGTAGAAACTTGCAGCTTGAAGGGGAGAGGTGGTGGTGGCAGCTGAGGTTCACTTGAATCCGAATAGAAGTCGACATAATGTTTGAGGTAGCCAGGTCTATTTTTGGCAGTTCAGCAGGTTTTTCAAAACCAGGAGTTAACTCAATCAGTGACATATTCACATAAACGTCGTCAATTTTTCAAATTGAGATTTCTGTACTTGGTGATTGTACAGTTGGATTTCTTTCAACAGGGAGAAGTATCATTTCATTGTAATTTACCTCTTCTCTTTGAGAGTGGAATCTTCAGTTGTTCACAAAGGTTCCATCTGTACTTCCTGTATGGTCGCGAGAGGAGTGCAGCAGCTACCCGGAAAAACAACCTAAATTGCGGTTGTCATATTGGAATGTCCTAATACGTTATTATCATTTGCTTCTTTTTCTTATCAAGAGCCCATTTGAATACTCCACAATGGCCACATTTATATGGTATGTCCAACTGTGCACTCCTCAACCAATGCGTATACACCAACTAAATGTAAATTGGCCTTTCATCATGTATGATGAGATTATATGTCCAACTGTGGACTCTTCAACTAATATATATGTGCCAAAAAGATTGAAGGAATGATATGTACATAAGACATGGACTTTTATTCAAAAGAGAGGATTACGCTGGTTCTCATTACCAATAGAGATGGGGAATAATAGTAAGATCAGGATAATGAAGCAAAAGATATTAACGTAGTAGGACATTCAAATATGATGACCACGATTTAGGTTGATTGCTTGGTGTATGAAATAATAGTCCTCTTTCACTTTTGATGTATTTACATTATTTTGCTGCACGTCGGCCAGTCGCATGCGAAAACCAGATATTGGGTTCAGCATGAGTCTTAGTGAGGTAGACATCGCACATCTTACATGTGATTGTATTTTCACTAACACATAGTCCAAGCAAGAACACACATTAGTCTGCAGAACAGCGAATACCCGGAGATCATATATATGCAGTCTGGGACAGATTTTTAAGCGGCAGAAAGGTAGGATTTCTTAATATTATTCTTTGAGACATTTGGATGGTAATAGGAGGGTGTGGAGAAGGACGGGCCTCTCCTTTCAAATCTTTCTCCCAGATATCAAGTATGCATAGAAGGGTTTGGGGAGTGACTGGCTTCTCCTTTGGGACCTCTATCTCATATGACAGATGTGCATAGTATGGTGTGGTAATGGACTGGCCTCTTCTTTCAAATCTCTCTCTCAAATGACGGGTGTGCGTAGTACGGTGTGAGGAGGAACTGGCATCTCCTTTCAGACCTCTCTCAGATGATGAATGTGCTTGGTAGCTTGTGGGGAAGGACTGGCCTGTCTGCTGAGACCTCTTTCTGTAATGATAGATGTATGTGGTAGGGTGTGAAGAGGTACAGGCTTCCCCTTTTAAACCTGTCTCTCATATGATGGGTGTGCATAGTAGGGTGTGGGGAGGGACTGACTTCTCCTTTCAGACGTCTCTCAGACGTCTCTCTCAGATGAAAGGTGTCTGTAGTAAGTTGTAGGAAAGGACTAGCGGGTACTTTCGGACCTCCTCTCAGATGATGGATGTGTGTAGTACGGGATGGGGAGGGACTGGCCTCTCCTTACAAACATCTCTCTCAGATTATGGGTGTGCATATTATGATGTGGGCAGCGACTGACATCTCCTTTTAGACCTCTCAGATGAAGGGTGTGCATAGGAGGGTGTGTGGAGGGAGTGGCCTCTCCTTTCAGACCCCTCTCTCAGATGACAGATGTGCATAGTAAGGTGAGTGGAGGGACTGGCCTCTCTTCTGAGACCCCTCGCTTGGATGAGAGCTGTGCATAGTAGGATGTGGGAAGAGCCTTAACACTACTCACAATCCTTCCCAAGTCAATGGGCATACATAGTAGACTCGGATAACCACCATTTCAAACAAGATTACTTACTGGTGTAAGAAGTATGAATACTAGAGTGTATTCAAAGATCACCTACTCTTTTCTCTTTTTCACAATCCCACAAGAGTCTTGCGAGATCTCAAATTTAAAAACAAACAAATTAACCTTCTACCCTTCATAGCACTAATGTCTTACATACCTCCTCTCAATAACAAGCACCACACTCTGCATTTCTACTAGTAGAGTGTATTGAGAACTCACCAACTCCTTTTTACTAGTCATGATCCTGTGAGAGTCCCAAGAGATCGTAATTATGTTTTTAAACAATATTGATCTAGGTGAAAGGATACCTTTCTGCTGCCCCCCTATATAGATTTTTTAGTTTATTACCACAACACCTGCAATATTTCTTAGTAAAGGTGGCCATTTAATTTCCAAGACACTAACAGAACGCCAATCAGAGAGCTCACTCGTGCGGGACTCGTTGGAGGCTCTTGACTTTTGGTTGAACCTTTAATGCTGGAGCTGACCTTTAATTGTCAGTATAGCATGCTGCGGTGGGCTATATGTCTATATTAATGTGTCCTCTTTCCTTAAGTAGTTGCCAGCTGGGATAGTTATGAAAAAGAAGGCCAATAGGTTTAGTCGGCGTTAGTATATTGTTTACATCCTAGTCACAGTGTATAACTGCTATTCATGGTCTTTAGCAACCTGATGTCATACAGGTGTATGCAGGTTTTGACACAAAACTGCAGCTGTGGCAACAATTGAGGCAGCCAGTCTGTGCGAAGCCCAATGTCATGCTACAGTTTCCTTTGAACAGGACCAATGGGCAGTGAGAGGAATGCAGAAGGTTTATTGACCCAGACAGTGACAGCATGAGAGCAGGTTGTTTGAGAACTGAGCACACTCTCACAATGCTTAGCTACATTCAGGATCTAGTGGTGGGGAATTATACTTTCCAACCTATATATATATATGCCACACTGAAATGTATGGCTGTTTGTCTTAATGTAAGCTGCCTCTCCTCCTGCTGATCGAGCTAGCCATAGTGTATACATATGTTCTGCTATTTTAAGAAAACTCTCACAATGGTTCATGTTTATAATGTACACTTCTCCTTTGTTGAATTGATGTGAAGCATGGAAGTCAGATATCAGCAATTAAAAATCAGAATAATCTGTCAAACCTCCCGAATAATGCTGTAGGGTTCATCATCAACATATTGGTCATGAGCAGATTGACCCACTGCAGCAGCCTGTTAGCAGTATTTTCTGCCAACACAATCACCATTTTTGCTTTTTACCCTTCCTCACTGTAATCACAAATGTCTGGACTGACAACAGACTGGCAGGACAAACAATAAAAAATCATGGATGAGAAAAGTGGGCAGTCTGGGCAACCCACTGCATTAAAAAGGAAACAATAAGAGCTCTACAATAGGTAAACAAGTCACGGAAGTCTGGGATACCTTGAAGGGCTGTCCGAGGCTCCCGCAGCAGCTCTTGTACTTCTGGCTGGGGTGGTACTTGGTCCCCCAGGCAGTGCTCCACCTGATGCCTCAAGACCAGCTCTGCTCCCCTGAAGGGCCGTCCGAGGCCCCTGCAGCTGCTCTTGTCCTTCTGGCTGGGGTGGGTCTCGATCCCCCAGCAGGCAGTTCTCATGGTGCAGGAGGTGACGTCAGTACTCTCGATGCCTTAAGACCAGTTCTGCTCTCCAGCAGTGCGGTATACCTTGAATGTCCATCCAAAGCCCTTGCAGCAGCTTTTGTCCTTCTGGCTGGGAAGGGACTCAGTCCCCCTACCGGCACTGCTCGTGGCATGGGAGGTGACTCAGTCATTCCAACACCTCAAGACCGGCTCCACTCTCTGGCAGCATGGGATACCTTGAAGGGCCATTGGAGGCCCATACAGCAGCTCTTGTCCTTCTGGCTGGGGTGGGACTCGGTCCCCCAGCAGGCTGTTCTCGAGGCGCAGGAGTTGACATCAGTGGGGTATGGGGAGGAGGAAGAGACTTTGCAGAATACTGAAGAATGCCCCGTGGCTGCAACCATCACCAGCTTTCTGACAACTGCGATGATGTCGATTAACAGTGAAATTGTATGAGTGGAGGAGAATTAGGGCCACAAAGAAAGCTATGCAAACTAGATCTCTGGAAGGAGTCACTAGTGCCTCACAACTCCTGCATCGGGCTGGAAGTGATAGGAACTCTGGGGAAATTGGTAACCAATGTGTTGTTAATGGTGACTTATGGATTGTGTCCAACGATGACCATAATATACACATTGAAGCCGGGTGTTCAACACCCATAAAAAAGGCTAAAGATAGCAATAAGCCACAGTCAAAACGGAAGTTGCCCCCTTGTACCAAGAAATTAACCGTTAGCAGGGGAACTAGGGTTATAGCACCTACGATGGACCCAGTCAAAGAGGTTGTCAATGAGGGCTTGACACATTTCCAACTCGCAAATATTTTAGATAAAACTTGAAAAACTTTCTTTGATCTAATGCTGGCCATTTCTATTAGTATTGACACATTCTTGAAAATGTTGATTGGGTCATGTTTAGGCAGCCTGTCAAGCAAAACTAAAAAAACGAAAGAACCAACTCAAAGAATACGGTCACACACTGGTAATCCAAACCAGGGAGGACTACACAAGGCTGGCCAAAGGGATAGCTCTAAGGAAAATAGTTCCAATTACATTGCATAAATTAATCCTGTGGGGGGTCTATCCGCTGTACAAACAGGTCTGCAGCAGAGGACTGGTTTGGGGCCCAACTTATTAGTAAAAGAAGGATTTGCCAATGCAGGTCAACAGGCAACATGTTTAAGCTCACAAAGAATCCATCAACTCCCACCAGATTCAATGCAGCTGGTAATCATTTAAAAAAATGTTCCACCCCAGTCTCAAGTTGAAGATCCACAACAATTAAAAAACAAGGTGGTACACTGGTTTCAAAAATCTACATTCTGTGAGGATCTGTTCAAGAGCATGAACAATGTACAAAGAGACTTGGGCTGGTTCCCAACCAAAGGAAGACTCTAGAGACTGTATTGTGGTTAATTTAAGAAATAAATACACAACAGGCTTTCTTCTGGAAAAATTGTGCAGGTTGTGTCTGTCTGGGGGGTGGAATTATGGCAATACTTTTGGTTCATTTTATAAACCATCCAAGCAATCCCCTCTGAAGTCACACTCCATTCTTGGAGGTGTCCTGGAGTTATTTGCCATTCCGACGCATTACCGTTCCTCTCCTCTGCAACACATCGATTGATTACACACCCAGAGGATACCCATTGCTCGGGATCTCTCAAGAGTAGAGAGGAGGACAACGCACCAGGAAGAAGAGATTCCTCCCCCAGTCTATACCCATATGGGTTTAGATACCATAAACACCCCGGGAATGAGAGGGACAAACAAGTATTTCCCGATTGTGAAAAAAGTGGCTCTGTCAGAGAGGTAGGACAGATTGAAGAAAGGGCCAACAGTTTTAAGTGCTTGTTTTGGAATGTAGCTGGGCTCTCTTGTAGGTGAGAAATGATGATTGGCTAGATTTTATAAAAGGCTATGACAATATCTGCCTCTAGGAAACCTGGGCCTGTGATAAAATACACATTGATGGATTCATATCCATCCATATACCAGCTGTTCATTCCCGTAGAGGTTATGATCGTGGTGGTTTGCTTACCTAAATGACAACCACTATGGACAATGAAATCTGTTCCTCTAACTTAGACTCACCATATTTTCAAATTATTAAGATTATGTTTAATTCAAATGTCACACTTATAATCGTACATTTTATTCATAATAATTTGATCTTGGTTAATAGTGAAAGAGCAGTCATGCTCGAAAACTCCCTAAGTAGGCATCTTATGGTGTTGAATACTGAATATATAATTTTATGGGGCGGGTTTTTAACTATAGATTATGTTCACTGGTAAAAGTGTCTGCTTGTAATTACATGGGAAAGTCTTCTGAGGATCTTTGTCACTTTGAACATACCCCTTGTGCTAACGTTATTAACTCTATATTATCCACATTTTCTCTCTTTATATCAATAGATTTGATTACTTGGGCAGGACAAGAGTGATTACACATAGCAGCAGGGGTGGGGTAGTCCTATTGACTTTATTGCTCTTTCTGAATATTATAAGCCAAAGTCTGTATGTTTTTCCATCCCAAAAATAATTTTAGCGACTACTTCCCTCTGTCAATCCAGTTTGAAACTCAAAGCAAGAAAGGAACACTAGTAGGGCCACCTATAATCCATAATAAAAACAACAGCCTTATGAGCAATATTATCCCTGAGACGGTTCTTGAGAAACTAGAGAACAAAAACAGGCCTCTATTCTTGACATGCCTGGAAAGCGATTTATATCCAAAAAACTTGCTGGAATCATTTGCTGATTTCACCAAAACAATGAATAAATTCCTCAGAATTGTTAGAAACCAAAACTCACATAAACCTTTTAAATGGTTTAATAGCTTTTGCTCAAAGGGCTAAAGTAATCTCGTCAAGGCCTTAAAACAGAAGCCCGGAGATATAGCGGCAGGAGGAACTTGTAGACACCATTTAAACAGGCCCTTGCTGACCGCAGGGAGACTATCAGGAAGGATACATGGGATAGATTGTATGAAGCTCTTATCTCTAGACTCTAGACTTTTTTAGAAGACAATTAGTGCCCCCTTTTTCCAGCATAAGTAAAGAAACAAAGGTCCTAAGCTAAGCAAAATTACACGTTAATACTATATAGACCACAATAGGCTGCTATATATTTTTCCTTTGCCCAGCCCGACAAGGATTTTTTTTTAGATTGAATCAAAAATTAAGAGTCTGAATGCATCAAACAGTTTTTTCAGTAAGACCCAGTCCTGCACCGTACTGGAGAGGTAAACAAAATGAAAGGAAAAGTTAAGAAAGAATACAGTAGGAAGGAAGGGTTCTTCAGGCAAAAAGAGTGAGCGATCTGGGCACTGTTTGAATAAATGTTATCAGTGTTCACCAGAGTAGCACATACAAACAATAATATACAATGGTCAGATGTATGTCTACTAGAAAGAGTCAACGTTTTGATCCCTGTGCTCTAGTTACAAGGGGATCATCTTCAGGACTTAACAATTTACATTGCCTGGTTAAAACAAAATATACGCCTGTTGGGGAGAAAACAGGGGAACAGAACAGAAAACAATGTGATTTAAATTAGGTTTGGAAAAGTTGGGAGAGGTCAGCATAACCGCGTTTAGTACATTATTTACAATATCCGGATTCGCAGTGAAAGAGTGCTGCCAAGGGCGTGCTATTTGGATTAAAAACAATAGTGCTTGGTGCATTTTTCGGCGCAGAAGTTGATTCAGAGGAGTGGTTTGTCCCTGATGGTGACTAGCTTGGACCTCCGTGGTTGTGAGGAGGGAGCCAGCCTGACCCTGTACTAAAGATGGCAATGGTTCACTAATTTCCATCCTGGCAGTGAGCGCAAGTTGTGGTTGGAAGGGTGGCGTGCAGCGAGAGCTGGTGCTCTCATTGGTCCGTTTAAATTTAGGATTTCTACATCGGGAACTTGCACTCGCATTTTTCGGATAATTAGAGGTTTAGCACACAGTGTGAGCACCGAAGGTGCTTATGGCAGGATTTGTGGCAGACAGCCGGTGGAAAGGAGCGCTTTTAAACAGTATCCGCCGGGTTGAGGCAGGCTCTTGTGCTTAACTCTACTTGGGCTTGAGTAAGACCACAGGGCGTGCAATGACGCTGTGTGCTCTGTCAGGGCTCGGTGAGCTCGACCATCAGGGCTCGTGGTGGGGCAAAGCGTATGATAACGCTGTTGGCGCTGTAAAAGGAGGGGTTAATTATTGGGGCTGTGCTGTCCGCGAGCTGACTGAGTGTAGAGGTACAAAATAGCAAGACATACCGTGGGCTCTTTTTAGGTGAAGGGAATTGTCGGCATTTCCAGGTGGGACAGCCGTGAGGGCAGCGCGGGCTCGGAGGCCTACGGGGTGCAACGCGGTTGATGATTGCAAACGATCCGCTGGGGAGGAAGGGCAGCGTAGGATAGTTATCCGGCTGGCTAAGCGGGAGAGCGGCAAGCCTACGGGATAAAAACTTACCAAAGTAAAGACGGATGTCAGGATGCAGGCGTACCAAAGCGAGGGTCCGCTTCAGGTTCCGTGCTGATAAGGAGCCTAAAGACTGACAGGGGCCATATTGAATATATCTCCTGGCTTCGTAGTCATGTGATCGCGACCCGGAGCACGTGATAGGGGTGTGTGAAGGGCCCACGGAGACTTCCAGCAGTGTGGCGGCCATCTTAAGGTGGTACACAGGCTAGAAGGAATAGTGTGGTATTGTTAAAAGGGGATGTTTTATTTACCGCGCGAGTGCAGAATGAAGTGATTTACCAGACTTGAGAGTCTAGTGTCAAGGGGGAATACAGTGTGTGTTACAATTAGGATAAATTAAAACAATTTGGCGCAAGTGAATGTGACTGTGACATGATTAAAGCTGTTGGAGACATCCAGTATGTATTTGGCATTTGGATACATATCTATGGAGACAATCCATGGGATGCATGTACCGAAAGAAGGTTTTCTTTTAACAGTATCACATGTACCTCATGGAACCCGGTTAAGCAGTAGACCAGAGTCTGCTGTTTCAAGGGTCAGTGTTGAGGACGGCGCAAGTGACTTAAGTGCAATAGTAACATGTTACATTTAAGCATTACACATTAGGGCTCAAAACCATCTCTGTTGACGGCATTCTGTAATATGACTCAGGCTGTACATGGTACCGTTTTGATTTTCAAGGTACCCTATCTTTTCTTGAGTCAAGATTGAACAAGTTCTTTGAGGAGTGCAGAGCAATTCCACTGCTGTAGTAGAGTTGTCCAGTCCTCATTTCTATTTAATCCTGTCCGTATGGTGTTGAACTGGATTATGGGCTTCAATTTCTCTCGATTCAGGAGTTGGGCTAGGTTGCCGCCCCTTTGTGGCAACTTGACAGCTTTAAGAATTGTCCACTTGATGTCATCCGCGGTGTGGTTTAGTTCTGAGAAATGTTCAACCAAAGGGGCATTAGGAGTCCCGCACCTGATGCGGCTCCTGTGCTGGCAAATGTGGGTCTTCGCCTTTTGGGTGGTTTGGCCCCCATACATTTTCGGACAAGGGCAGAGTATTGCGTAAATAACATTGCTAGTGTTACAATTAGTGAAAGATTTCATTTCAACAGTGATGCCCTTGTGACTGACATTACGTGCCTCAATTGTGTAATCACAAACATTGCAACAACCACATTTCACATGACCCAACAGTGGTGGTAACCCCCAGTTCGATTCAATGGTTGATTTGGGTGCAGGGGCTGGTAGGGCTGCTCTGACCAAGTGATCTTTTAGGTTCTTATTTTTACGGAAGGCAAACAAAGGTCTTTCTAGGTTAATGGGACCTGCATTGATTGTTGGCCAATGCTTTAGAATCGATTTTCTGATTTTATTTGAGACAGGGGAAAAGGTGGTTACACAGGCTATCCTCTCTGCCTTGTCACTTGTCTTTGGTGTTATTAGAACGTCGCGTGGACAGTACCATGCCCTTTTTGATGCAGTTTTGACTAGCCTTCTTGGGTAGCCATGGTTTTTTAGTTTGTTTGCAAGGATATTGTCTTCCCTGAAGTAATCTGTTTTGGACGAGCAATTCCGCCTTATCCTCAAGAATTGGGAATAAGGCAGTGAGTCTTTCAAAGCCCTCGGGTGGTTGCTGTTATAGCTTAGCAGCGTGTTCCGTTCTGTAGGCTTTCTGTAAAGGCGTGTTAACAACTCGCCTTCGTTATGATAAATAGTCAAATCCAGGAAAGCAATTTGTGTTTTGTCATGAGCAAGGGTGAAGGTAAGGTCTGCGCAATTGTTATTGAGCCAATGGAGGAACAAATTAAGTGCAGTAATGTCAAGATTCCAAATCAAAAAAATTTCATCAATATAACGACGCCAGAGTCCAATTCCTGATAGAAATGGGTTCCCATCCGTCAGGATTGAGCCGGTCTCTAGTGCATCCATAAACAGAATAGCCAAGTTAGCGGCAAAAATTGCCCCCATGGATGTACCCTTTATTTGCTGATAATATGCATTATCAAAAACAAAAAAGTTTCTAGATAAGCATACCTCGAGCAACTGAAGGATAAAAAGAGTAGGAACCCTGTGTGGACGAGGGCGGGAGTCAAGAGTTTTCTGGATGACTAGTAGAGCCGCTGTCTGGGGGATGTTTGTGTACAGTGACTCTACATCCATGGTACAACGTGTGTTAACTGCTGGGTCAAAGGGATAGTGTTCTACCAAGTTAGTCATTGCCATACTGTCCCTTATGTAGCAGCTGTAGAAGGCACAAAATCTTTTATAAAGAAGTCCACATACGCACCTAATGGTTCCAAAATTGAGCCACAGGCTGAGACAATTGGTCTACCTGGAGGTTTGTCACTGTTCTTATGAACCTTGGGGAGAGTATATATAACTGGTAGTCGGGGGCTTTTTACATTGAGGAAGTTATGTTCCTTTTTACTCAAATACCCTTCGGCACATGCGTCCGATGTGAGTTTCCATATGATATCCTGGATATCTTTAGTTGGATTTCCGGCTAGTCTTTGGTAGTGGTCTGTGTTTGCAAGTTGGCGAAGGACTTCTCCTTTGTAGGAGTCAATGTCCTGGAGTACAATTCCTCCTCCTTTGTCCGCACTCTTTATTATGAGTGATGAGTTGCTCTTTAGCGTGCTTATAGCATCTTTCTCCTGCCGGGAATTTTTATATGGAATGTACAGCTTTTTCTTCTCTAGGTCACACAGATCTTTTTGAACTGATTTTTCAAATGTTATGATTTCCGATGGAATCATACTAGCAGTTGGTAGGAATGTGGATGGTGGACGGAAGGGTGTGTTAGAGTTATTAGAAGGTGAGGGGTGTAGTTGAAAGAAAGCTTTGAGACGGATCAACCTGAAGAATCTCAGTAGTTCCGTCTGCAGTTCCATGAAATTGGGGCGGAAAGTGGGTACAAAGTATAAGCCTTTTTTCAGGAGTTCTAGTTCTGGGTCCAACAGTGTGTGCTTGGATAAGTTGAAAATGGGTAATATTTCAGGTGGGGAGGTTTGCCGGGCGTGCAATGTGGAGTCAGTGCTTGCAGTATCCTCTACCACTGGTAGAAATTGTTCCTCGTTTTGCGTTCGCCTGGAGGGTTGAACCATCGTTGTGCTTTTGTTGGCCTCTGGATAAAAAATTAGACTGGGCATCTCCGCCTCGTCGAGGATTACTACCTCCTTCACCTGGGTCTGAACTATCAGAAGACTCCTCAGAAGTGTCAGAAAAGCCTACTATATTCTGACGTTTGTTGTATCTGCCCCAAGGTCTACTGTTTTGGGGGTTGAAGTATGGCCTGTTGCTATAAAAATCTTTTTGTAGGTAGGGGTACGTGTTTTCAATATTATATGTCTTGATGTCCTTCTTGATTTTGTTTGCTTTCTTATTTTGCTCAATCCGGTGAAATTCTGCCACGGTCTTTTCAACTTGATCAAGTAATTTCTTGCTCTCGGTGGTTGGGTCTGAATCGTTAATCTGTTTCAATATGTCACTAATTTCTAGTTCTAAGGATTTCAGTGTTTTGGTGGCTATGTCTATGCCCAGTACAAGCCAATGTCTAGACCATGTGGTCCCAATGTAGCTAAAATTAGCTATGTACTTCGGGTTGTCCGTGAAAATACCCGGGATGTTTCGGACTTGGAGACCAACCGGTATGACCTCAGCCTTCAGATAGTCTGTTAACATAAAACCATTAGCTATAGGCGGACCTGTTTCTTTTTTAGTTTCTCTAGCTGGTCGGGCAGGGAACTGTTAGTCACTGTAGGGGCATCTGGGGTATTGGATAAGAGAGAGGGCCCTGAGCATAAGTGCTTAATGTAATCGGCGGTATACAGCGGGGCATGAGCTGACATCTCTCGGTGAGTAAAAGAGTGTGAGAATAGAGGGTAAAGATGCGGGGTGAGTGTACTAAGGCACTAGGGCGGCCGTCCTCATATAACGAGGCTTGAAGGTTAAGGAACCCCCTGCAATCCAGCGATTGCACTCAAGTTTTTTGGGTAAACAAGGGGGACCCAATTGGTAGCTATGGACCATGGGTATCAGTTAAGTAAAGAAATAAAGGTCCTAAGCAAAGCAAAATTACACATTCATACTATATAGACCACAATAGGCTGCTATACATTTTGCCATTGCCCAGCCGGACAAGGAATTTATGCTTAATGTAATCGGCGGTATACAGAGGGGCATGAGATGACATCTCTCGGTGAGTAAAAGAGTGTGAGAATAGAGGGTAAAGATGCGGGGGTGAGTGTACTAAGGCACTAGGGCGGCCGTCCTCATATAACGAGGCTTGAAGGTTAAGGAACCCCCTGCAATCCAGCGATTGCGCTCAAGTTTTTTGGGTAAACAAGGGGGACCCAATTGGTAGCTATGGACCATGGGTATCAGTTAAGTAAAGAAACAAAGGTCCTAAGCAAAGCAAAATTACACGTTCATACTATATAGACCACAATAGGCTGCTATACATTTTTCCTTTGCCCAGCCGGACAAGGAATTTATTTTTGATTGAATCAAAAGTTAAGAGTCTGAATGCATTAAACAGTTTTTTCAGTAAGGCACAGTCCTGCACCGTACTGGAGAGGTAAACAAAATGAAAGGAAAAGTTAAGAAAGAATACAGTAGAAAAGAAGGGTTCTTCAGGCACAAAGAGTGAGCTATCTGGGCACTGTTTGAATCAATGTTATCAGTGTACACCAGAGTAGCACATACAAACAATAATATACAAGGGTCAGATGTATGTCTACTAGAAAAAGTCGACGTTTCGATCCCTGTGCTCTAGTTACAAGGGGATCATCTTCAGGACTTAACAATTTACATTGCCTGGTTAAAACAAAATATACGCCTGTGGGGGGGAAACAGGGGAAAAGAACAGAAAACAATGTGATTTAAATAAGGTTTGGAAAAGTTGGGAGAGGTCAGCATAACCGTGTTTTGTACATTATTTACAATATCCGGATTCGCAGTGAAAGAGTGCTGCCAAGGGCGTGCTAATTGGATTAAAAACAATAGAGCTTGGTGCATTTTTTCGGCGCAGAAGTTGATTCATAGGAGTGGTTTGTCCCTGATGGTGACTAGCTTGGACCTCCTTGGTTGTGAGGAGGGAGCCAGCATGACCCTGTACTAAGGATGGCGATGGTTCACTAATTTCCATCCTGGCAGTGAGCGCAAGGGGTGGTTGGAAGGGTGGCGTGCAGCGAGAGCTGGTGCTCTCATTTGTCCATTGAAATTTAGGATTTCTACATCGGGAACTTGCACTCGCATTTTTTGAATAATTAGAGGTTTAGCACACAGTGAGCGCGCCTAAGGTGCTTAGGGCAGGATTTGTGGCAGACAGCCGGTGGAAAGGAGCGCTTTTAAACAGTATCTGCCGGGTTGAGTCAGGCTCTTGTGCTTACCTCTACTAGGGCTTGAGTAAGACCACAGGGCGTGCAAGGACGCTGTGTTTTCTGTCAGGGCTCGGCGAGCTCGACCATCAGGGCTCGTGGTGGGGCAAAGCGTATGATAATGCTGTTGGCGCTGTAAAAGGAGGGGTTAATTATTGAGGCTGTGCTGTCCGCGAGCTGACTGAGTGTAGAGGTACAAAATAGCAAGACATACCGTGGGCTCTTTTTAGGTGAAGGGAATTGTCGGCATTTCCAGGTGGGACAGCCGTGAGGGCAGCGCGGGCTCGGAGGCCTACGGGGTGCAACGGGGTCGATGATTTCAAACGATCCGCTGGGGAGAAAGGGTAGCGTAGGTTAGTTATCCGGCTGGCTAAGCGGGAGAGCGGCAAGCCTACGGGATAAAAACTTACCAAAGTAAAGACGGATGTCAGGATGCAGGCGTACCAAAGCGAGGGTCCGCTTCAGGTTCCGTGCTGATAAGGAGCCTAAAGACTGACAGGGGCCATATTGAATATATCTTGTGGCTTTGTAGTCATGTGATCGCAATCCGGAGCACGTGATAGGGGTGTGTGAAGGACCCACGGAGACTTCCAGCAGTGTGGCGGCCATCTTAAGGTGGACACTGGCTAGAAGGAGTAGTGTGGTATTGTTAAAAGGGGATGTTTTATTTACCGCGCGAGTGCAGAATGAAGTGATTTACCAGACTTGAGAGTCTAGTGTCAAGGGGGAATACAGTGTGTGTTACAATTAGGATAAATTCAAACAATTCGGCACAAGTGAATGTGACTGTGACTTGATTAAAGCTGTTGGAGACATACAGTATGTATTTGACATTTGGATACATATCTGTGGAGACAAACCAGGGAATGCATGTACCGAAAGAAGTTTTTTTTTTTAACAGTACTACATGTACCTCAAGGAACCCGGTGAAGCAGTAGACCAGAGTCTGCTGTTTTAAGGGTCAGTGTTGAGGACGGCGCAAGTGACTTAAGTGCAATAGTGACATGCTACATTTAAGCATTAAACATTCCTTTTTTCAGCATAGCCATAACGGCACTACCAATTTTACACTCCCCCTATGAATGGGTTGACCACTTTTCTGAAGTTTAGAGGAGCGGAGGGGACTATATCAGCACAATAGAATGTGATAAACATAAAAATTGGGGTGTGTGAATGTTAGCCCCACCAACAATTCATTCAGAAAAGGGGGTGGTGATGAACAGAGTGTCTGAATTAAGCAGACCACTCTTACCCAGTCCAAAGATCAGGGCTTGATCCATCACCGTTATTTAGCTCACTGCCCCATCCCAGCTCAGAACCTGGCTATATGCAAATTAGTCTGTCCCTGGCCCAGTGCATCATGGGAACAGGGCAGACCAAACTACCAAGCCAATTCTTCACCAGAAAGGAGACAAGCTTCCGGGGACCGGTTTCTGCCATTTCAGGCGTCGTCGGCCCGGCTTGCTTTAATCCTGATGGAGCAGTGAGCAAGGGACTCATGTCTGAGTATACCCTTCCACGCTTATGGTGGACAAAATGATTCAGAAAAGGGGATGGTGATGAACAGAGTGTCTGAATTAAGCAGACCACTCTTACCCAGTCCAAAGATCAGGGCTTGATCCATCACCGTTATTTAGCTCACTGCCCCATCCTAGCTCAGAACCTGGCTATATGCAAATTAGTCTGTCCCTGGCCCAGTGCATCATGGGAACAGGGCAGACCAAACTACCAAGCTAATTCTTCACCAGAAAGGAGACAAGCTTCCGGGGAACGGTTTCTGCCATTTCAGGCGTCGTCGGCCCGGCTTGCTTGAATCCTGATGGAGCAGTGAGCAAAGGACTCATGTCTGAGTATACCCTTCCACGCTTATGGTGGACAAAATGATTCAGAAAAGGGGGTGGTGATGAACAGAGTGTCTGAATTAAGCAGACCACTCTTACCCAGTCCAAAGATCAGGGCTTGATCCATCAACGTTATTTAGCTCACTGCCCCATCCCAGCTCAGAACCTGGCTATATGCAAATTAGTCTGTCCCTGGCCCAGTGCATCATGGGAACAGGGCAGACCAAACTACCAAGCCAATTCTTCACCAGACAGGAGACAAGCTTCCGGGGACCGGTTTCTGCCATTTCAGGCGTCGTCGGCCCGGCTTGCTTGAATCCTGATGGAGCAGTGAGCAAGGGACTCATGTCTGAGTATACCCTTCCACGCTTATGGTGGACAAAATGATTCAGAAAAGGGGGTGGTGATGTACAGAGTGTCTGAATTAAGCAGACCACTCTTACCCAGTCCAAAGATCAGGGCTTGATCCATCACCGTTATTTAGCTCACTGCCCCATCCCAGCTCAGAACCTGGCTATATGCAAATTAGTCTGTCCCTGGCCCAGTGCATCATGGGAACAGGGCAGACCAAACTACCAAGCCAATTCTTCACCAGAAAGGAGACAAGCTTCCGGGGACCGGTTTCTGCCATTTCAGGCATCGTCGGCCCGGCTTGCTTGAATCCTGATGGAGCAGTGAGCAAGGGACTCATGTCTGAGTATACCCTTCCACGCTTATGGTGGACAAAATGATTCAGAAAAGGGGGTGGTGATGAACAGAGTGTCTGAATTAAGCAGACCACTCTTACCCAGTCCAAAGATCAGGGCTTAATCCATCACCGTTATTTAGCTCACTGCCCCATCCCAGCTCAGAACCTGGCTATATGCAAATTAGTCTGTCCCTGGCCCAGTGCATCATGGGAACAGGGCAGACCAAACTACCAAGCCAATTCTTCACCAGAAAGGAGACAAGCTTCCGGGGACAGGTTTCTGCCATTTCAGGCGTCGTCGGCCCGGCTTGCTTGAATCCTGATGGAGCAGTGAGCAAGGGACTCATGTCTGAGTATACCCTTCCACGCTTATGGTGGACAAAATTATTCAGAAAAGGGGGTGGTGATGAACAGAGTGTCTGAATTAAGCAGACCACTCTTACCCAGTCCAAAGATCAGGGCTTGATCCATCACCGTTATTTAGCTCACTGCCCCATCCCAGCTCAGAACCTGGCTATATGCAAATTAGTCTGTACCTGGCCCAGTGCATTATGGGAACAGGGCAGACCAAACTACCAAGCCAATTCTTCACCAGAAAGGAGACAAGCTTCCGGGGACCGGTTTCTGCCATTTCAGGCGTCGTCGGCCCGGCTTGCTTGAATCCTGATGGAGCAGTGAGCAAGGGACTCATGTCTGAGTATACCCTTCCACGCTTATGCTGGACAAAATGATTCAGAAAAGGGGGTGGTGATGAACAGAGTGTCTGAATTAAGCAGACCACTCTTACCCAGTCCAAAGATGAGGGCTTGATCCATCACCGTTATTTAGCTCACTGCCCCATCCCAGCTCAGAACCTGGCTATATGCAAATTAGTCTGTCCCTGGCCCAGTGCATCATGGGAACAGGGCAGACCAAACTACCAAGCCAATTCTTCACCAGAAAGGAGACAAGCTTCCGGGGACCGGTTTCTGCCATTTCAGGCGTCGTCGGCCCGGCTTGCTTGAATCCTGATGGAGCCGTGAGCAAGGGACTCATGTCTGAGTATACCCTTCCACGCTTATGGTGGACAAAATGATTCAGAAAAGGGGGTGGTGATGAACAGAGTGTCTGAATTAAGCAGACCACTCTTACCCAGTCCAAAGATCAGGGCTTGATCCATCACCGTAATTTAGCTCACTGCCCCATCCCAGCTCAGAACCTGGCTATATGCAAATTAGTCTGTCCCTGGCCCAGTGCATCATGGGAACAGGGCAGACCAAACTACCAAGCCAATTCTTCACCAGAAAGGAGACAAGCTTCCGGGGACCGGTTTCTGCCATTTCAGGCGTCGTCGGCCCGGCTTGCTTGAATCCTGATGGAGCAGTGAGCAAGGGACTCATGTATGAGTATACCCTTCCACGCTTATGGTGGACAAAATGATTCAGAAAAGGGGGTGGTGATGAACAGAGTGTCTGAATTAAGCAGACCACTCTTACCCAGTCCAAAGATCAGGGCTTGATGCATCACCGTTATTTAGCTCACTGCCCCATCCCAGCTCAGAACTTGGCTATATGCAAATTAGTCTGTCCCTGGCCCAGTGCATCATGGGAACAGGGCAGACCAAACTACCAAGCCAATTCTTCACCAGAAAGGAGACAAGCTTCCGGGGACCGGTTTCTGCCATTTCAGGCGTCGTCGGCCCGGCTTGCTTGAATCCTGATGGAGCAGTGAGCAAGGGACTCATGTCTGAGTATACCCTTCCACGCTTATGGTGGACAAAATGATTCAGAAAAGGGGGTGGTGATGAACAGAGTGTCTGAATTAAGCAGACCACTCTTACCCAGTCCAAAGATCAGGGCTTGATCCATTACCGTTATTTAGCTCACTGCCCCATCCCAGCTCAGAACCTGGCTATATGCTAATTAGTCTGTCCCTGGCCCAGTGCATCATGGGAACAGGGCAGACCAAACTACCAAGCTAATTCTTCACCAGAAAGGAGACAAGCTTCCGGGGACCGGTTTCTGCCATTTCAGGCGTCGTCGGCCCGGCTTGCTTGAATCCTGATGGAGCAGTGAGCAAGGGCCTCATGTCTGAGTATACCCTTCCACGCTTATGGTGGACAAAATGATTCAGAAAAGGGGGTGGTGATGAACAGAGTGTCTGAATTAAGCAGACCACTCTTACCCAGTCCAAAGATCAGGGCTTGATCCATCACCGTTATTTAGCTCACTGCCCCATCCCAGCTCAGAACCTGGCTATATGCAAATTAGTCTGTCCCTGGCCCAGTGCATCATGGGAACAGGGCAGACCAAACTACCAAGCCAATTCTTCACCAGAAAGGAGACAAGCTTCCGGGGACCGGTTTCTGCCATTTCAGGCGTCGTCGGCCCGGCTTGCTTGAATCCTGATGGAGCAGTGAGCAAGGGACTCATGTCTGAGTATACCCTTCCACGCTTATGGTGGACAAAATGATTCAGAAAAGGGGGTGGTGATGAACAGAGTGTCTGAATTAAGCAGACCACTCTTACCCAGTCCAAAGATCAGGGCTTGATCCATCACCGTTATTTAGCTCACTGCCCCATCCCAGCTCAGAACCTGGCTATATGCAAATTAGTCTGTCCCTGGCCCAGTGCATCATGGGAACAGGGCAGACCAAACTACCAAGCCAATTCTTCACCAGAAAGGAGACAAGCTTCCGGGGACCGGTGTCTGCCATTTCAGGCGTCGTCGGCCCGGCTTGCTTGAATCCTGATGGAGCAGTGAGCAAGGGACTCATGTCTGAGTATACCCTTCCACGCTTATGGTGGACAAAATGATTCAGAAAAGGGGGTGGTGATAAACAGAGTGTCTGAATTAAGCAGACCACTCTTACCCAGTCCAAAGATCAGGGCTTGATCCATCACCGTTATTTAGCTCACTGCCCCATCCCAGCTCAGAACCTGGCTATATGCAAATTAGTCTGTCCCTGGCCCAGTGCATCATGGGAACAGGGCAGACCAAACTACTAAGCCAATTCTTCACCAGAAAGGAGACAAGCTTCCGGGGACCGGTTTCTGCCATTTCAGGCGTCGTCGGCCCGGCTTGCTTGAATCCTGATGGAGCAGTGAGCAAGGGACTCATGTCTGAGTATACCCTTCCACGCTTATGGTGGACAAAATGATTCAGAAAAGGGGGTGGTGATGAACAGAGTGTCTGAATTAAGCAGACCACTCTTACCCAGTCCAAAGATCAGGGCTTGATCCATCACCGTTATTTAGCTCACTGCCCCATCCCAGCTCAGAACCTGGCTATATGCAAATTAGTCTGTCCCTGGCCCAGTGCATCATGGGAACAGGGCAGACCAAACTACCAAGCCAATTCTTCACCAGAAAGGAGACAAGCTTCCGGGGACCGGTTTCTGCTATTTCAGGCGTCGTCGGCCCGGCTTGCTTGAATCCTGATGGAGCAGTGAGCAAGGGACTCATGTCTGAGTATACCCTTCCACGCTTATGGTGGACATAATGATTCAGAAAAGGGGGTGGTGATGAACAGAGTGTCTGAATTAAGCAGACCACTCTTACCCAGTCCAAAGATCAGGGTTTGATCCATCACCGTTATTTAGCTCACTGCCCCATCCCAGCTCAGAACCTGGCTATATGCAAATTAGTCTGTCCCTGGCCCAGTGCATCATGGGAACAGGGCAGACCAAACTACCAAGCCAATTCTTCACCAGAAAGGAGACAAGCTTCCGGGGACCGGTTTCTGCCATTTCAGGCGTCGTCGGCCCGGCTTGCTTGAATCCTGATGGAGCAGTGAGCAAGGGACTCATGTCTGAGTATACCCTTCCACGCTTATGGTGGACAAAATGATTCAGAAAAGGGGGTGGTGATGAACAGAGTGTCTGAATTAAGCAGACCACTCTTACCCAGTCCAAAGATCAGGGCTTGATCCATCACCGTTATTTAGCTCACTGCCCCATCCCAGCTCAGAACCTGGCTATATGCAAATGAGTCTGTCCCTGGCCCAGTGCATCATGGGAACAGGGCAGACCAAACTACCAAGCCAATTCTTCACCAGAAAGGAGACAAGCTTCCGGGGACCGGTTTCTGCTATTTCAGGCGTCGTCGGCCCGGCTTGCTTGAATCCTGATGGAGCAGTGAGCAAGGGACTCATGTCTGAGTATACCCTTCCACGCTTATGGTGGACATAATGATTCAGAAAAGGGGGTGGTGATGAACAGAGTGTCTGAATTAAGCAGACCACTCTTACCCAGTCCAAAGATCAGGGTTTGATCCATCACCTTTATTTAGCTCACTGCCCCATCCCAGCTCAGAACCTGGCTATATGCAAATTAGTCTGTCCCTGGCCCAGTGCATCATGGGAACAGGGCAGACCAAACTACCAAGCCAATTCTTCACCAGAAAGGAGACAAGCTTCCGGGGACCGGTTTCTGCCATTTCAGGCGTCGTCGGCCCGGCTTGCTTGAATCCTGATGGAGCAGTGAGCAAGGGACTCATGTCTGAGTATACCCTTCCACGCTTATGGTGGACAAAATGATTCAGAAAAGGGGGTGGTGATGAACAGAGTGTCTGAATTAAGCAGACCACTCTTACCCAGTCCAAAGATCAGGGCTTGATCCATCACCGTTATTTAGCTCACTGCCCAATCCCAGCTCAGAACCTGGCTATATGCAAATGAGTCTGTCCCTGGCCCAGTGCATCATGGGAACAGGGCAGACCAAACTACCAAGCCAATTCTTCACCAGAAAGGAGACAAGCTTCCGGGGACCGATTTCAGCCATTTCAGGCGTCGTCGGCCCGGCTTGCTTGAATCCTGATGGAGCAGTGAGCAAGGGACTCATGTCTGAGTATACCCTTCCATGCTTATGGTGGACAAAATGATTCAGAAAAGGGGGTGGTGTTGAACAGAGTGTCTGAATTAAGCAGACCACTCTTACCCAGTCCAAAGATCAGGGCTTGATCCATCACCGTTATTTAGCTCACTGCCCCATCCCAGCTCAGAACCTGGCTATATGCAAATTAGTCTGTCCCTGGCCCAGTGCATCATGGGAACAGGGCAGACCAAACTACCAAGCCAATTCTTCACCAGAAAGGAGACAAGCTTCCGGGGACCGGTTTCTGCCATTTCAGGCGTCGTCGGCCCGGCTTGCTTGAATCCTGATGGAGCAGTGAGCAAGGGACTCATGTCTGAGTATACCCTTCCACGCTTATGGTGCTCATTGCACCATCAGGATTCAAGCAAGCCGGGCCGACGACGCCTGAAATGGCAGAAACCGGTCCCCGGAAGCTTGTTTCCTTCCCAGTATAAGAATTGGCTTGGTAGTTTGGTTTGCCCTGTTCCCATCATGCACTGGGACAGGAACAGACTAATTTGCATATAGCCAAGTTCTGAGCTGGGATGGTGCAGTGAGCTAAAAAACGGTGATGGATCAAGCCCTGATCTTTGGACTGGGTAAGAGTGGTCTGCTTAATTCAGGCACTCTGTTCATCACCACCCCCTTTTCTGAATCATTTTGTCCACCATAAGCGTGGAAGGGTATACTCAGATGTGAGTCCCTTGCTCATTGCACCATCAGGATTCAAGCAAGCCGGGCCGACGACGCCTGAAATGACAGAAACCGGTCCCCGGAAGCTTGTTTCCTTCCCAGTATAAGAATTGGCTTGGTAGTTTGGTTTGCCCTGTTCCCATCATGCACTGGGACAGGAACAGACTAATTTGCATATAGCCAAGTTCTGAGCTGGGATGGTGCAGTGAGCTAAAAAACGGTGATGGATCAAGCCCTGATCTTTGGACTGGGTAAGAGTGGTCTGCTTAATTCAGGCACTCTGTTCATCACCACCCCCTTTTCTGAATCATTTTGTCCACCATAAGCGTGGAAGGGTATACTCAGATGTGAGTCCCTTGCTCATTGCACCATCAGGATTCAAGCAAGCCGGGCCGACGACGCCTGAAATGGCAGAAACCGGTCCCCGGAAGCTTGTTTCCTTCCCAGTATAAGAAATGGCTTGGTAGTTTGGTTTGCCCTGTTCCCATCATGCACTGGGACAGGAACAGACTAATTTGCATATAGCCAAGTTCTGAGCTGGGATGGTGCAGTGAGCTAAAAAACGGTGATGGATCAAGCCCTGATCTTTGGACTGGGTAAGAGTGGTCTGCTTAATTCAGGCACTCTGTTCATCACCACCCCCTTTTCTGAATCATTTTGTCCACCATAAGCGTGGAAGGGTATACTCAGATGTGAGTCCCTTGCTCATTGCACCATCAGGATTCAAGCAAGCCGGGCCGACGAGGCCTGAAATGGCAGAAACCGGTCCCCGGAAGCTTGTTTCCTTCCCAGTATAAGAATTGGCTTGGTAGTTTGGTTTGCCCTGTTCCCATCATGCACTGGGACAGGAACAGACTAATTTGCATATAGCCAAGTTCTGAGCTGGGATGGTGCAGTGAGCTAAAAAACGGTGATTGATCAAGCCCTGATCTTTGGACTGGGTAAGAGTGGTCTGCTTAATTCAGGCACTCTGTTCATCACCACCCCCTTTTCTGAATCATTTTGTCCACCATAAGCGTGGAAGGGTATACTCAGATGTGAGTCCCTTGCTCATTGCACCATCAGGATTCAAGCAAGCTGGGCCGACGACGCCTGAAATGGCAGAAACCGGTCCCCGGAAGCTTGTCTCCTTCCCAGTATAAGAATTGGCTTGGTAGTTTGGTTTGCCCTGTTCCCATCATGCACTGGGACAGGAACAGACTAATTTGCATATAGCCAAGTTCTGAGCTGGGATGGTGCAGTGAGCTAAAAAACGGTGATGGATCAAGCCCTGATCTTTGGACTGGGTAAGAGTGGTCTGCTTAATTCAGGCACTCTGTTCATCACCACCCCCTTTTCTGAACCACCAACAATTCAGGCAGTTGCAAAGGCACATAATCAGACCAAGAAGAAAAAGGCTGTTGGCCCTGACGGCTTCCCGGCTGATATTTGTCTGGAAAATCAAGATTCATGGCTCCCTGTGTTAACCAAAATCTTAAGCTGTGTAACATCAGGCTCATTAAAATCCATGGTCGAGTGTAATAATTATTCCCATTTTTCAAAAGGGAGATAGGTCAAACCCCAAGTATTATCGCCCAATTTCATTGATTGACTCCACATGTAAATTAATGGGCAGGGTTCTACTTGAACATTTAGAAACATGGATAGCAGAAAAAGAGAAATTTTCAGAAATCAAAAATGGTTTTAAAAGATGCCTTGGCACTGTCGATCAGTGCCTTAATCTTCATTTGGTGCTAAGTGGCAACAAACAACAATCTTCATCTGGGATTTATGGATCTGACATTGGCTTTTGATTGGGTGATGAGAGGGAAACTCTGAGACAAGATGTTGGGTGTGGGCATAGATGCACCTTTGGTTCACTTACTAGCACAGATGCACCGAGATGTGATGGGTAGAGGCCGATATGGGGCAGATGGTGAATTGTCTGCTCCGATCAAAATGAATAGTGGTATAAGATAAGGGTGCCTGTTAGCCCCTTTCTTGTTTTGTCTATATATCATAATTTGGGAAGCTATTTGAATGACAGTGTGATTGATGTTCCAAGGGTGGGTCAGAGAAACCTCCCTCCATTATTATATGCAGACAATAGTGTATTAATCTCAGGAACACGTGGGCTTACAAATCCTTTAAAAAAGATTCATGACTTTATGAACAATTTGGGCTTAAAGACTAACACAGCTAAGTAACATGTCATGGTGATGGGGAAAGCACACTCTAAAATAAGATCCATTTTTATTAACAAAGATAAACTACCCCAGGTATCAAATTTTTCCTACCTGGGTGTCCCCTTTGACCATAAAGGCTCATGGTCCCATCACCTAGAAGTCAGGATGAGAAGCTTTGATAAAACTCTTGAAGCCCTATTTATGTTTGGAAGGAAATTGTTCTCCAAACCCATCAAGATAATAATAAACATCTATAAGGTAAGGGGTTGTGCTGTTATCGTGCATGGGACTGGAGTCTGCAGATTTTGTAACGTGTCAACTTTACAAACTACAGAAGATGTTATTTTTAGAAGACTAATGTCTGTTCCCCCTGCCTCCAGAGTATTTTATGCCATAAGGAATTGGGGCGATCCCCTATAATACATCGAATTCAAATTGCTACTATTATGTTATGGTGCTCGATTTGGACAAATGAAGAACCAGACCTCTTAATGGAGCAAATACACCCGGCTGCTTAAGATGTTATTTTGCTCACAAAATAGCTTAGCTGTGTTAAAATTCAGTTGGCACTCATGGGGAGGCAGGACTGTTTTTCTAACCCCCAACTTATTACTTCCATTACGAAGCCCCACTTAAAGAAGGAAAACCTTAAACACTCTAATGGAACTTTGCAAAAAAGTGTGTAGCTGATTATTCCCCCCTGGTTACTACTGAAAGAATTGAGCCATATCTTCGGTTCCCTTTAAGTCACTCAGAAAGATTTTATCTTATTAGATTCAGATTTTGCATCGCTCACTTATTGGTGTCATAATAGGAAATGCAGTCCAGCTTTATTCTACCTACAGCTCCTTCAAACAGAATATATATGTGAAATGATATACAGATTAATTTCTGCCGCAGTGCAAACATGGAGATTAGTTGGAAAATGATTGTTTTTAACAATTTGTTGTGTATCTGATGTTTTATCATTGCTTATATAGCTCACATCCATTCAAGAGGATTTAAAAAATGTTGCTCTATGGTTTGTTAACTTAATAAAGTTTGATGATGATGAAGCCATGATGGCTTTGTGATGCAGATAGTGGACAGGTTTGGCTTCTCTGGCAGATGGCTATTCTTCATTACTTGGAAATGGTGATTTACACCTAATTTTGTGTACGTTAAGAGCACAATACTCAAGTGTGAGGATTTAAAGGTACACCAATTCCATAATGTAACGTAGTTAAGTTTCAAAAACATTTTTGATATTTGTCACTAAGCTAGAAATGCTTAAAAGAGAGTATACATTGTTTGCATTTACTGCCAAAGCAGACTTCTTGTCTGATTAAGAGTTTGATGGACAGGTTACTCTGTCACAATATGATGGATAAGCCACTGCACAACTCTACCAAACCCTTGGTCCACTCACCCTAATTTACATATACCAACATCTACCTGATTTAGAGTGGAGGATGGTGTTATATGTTTTGTTTCCAGTTTGTCATCAGCTAGTAAAACTTTGCAGTGAGCGATACTCAAACAAATATATAAAATTATTCCCACACCATATGAGACAACTCCTATGGTTTGGGGTCATTACTTTGTTTATTGCACACCAGTGTATAACCTTAGCAGAGCTAATTAGGATTTGTCTAATTTGTATGCAGATCACATTTGAGGTATGACTTAAATAACCTATAGGAGGAAGGTCTTAGTTTAAGAGAAAAGGTATACGGTAGACTGGGGGAAATGTAGACCCAGAGATCTGGGTGCAGGAGCAGATTTACAAGCTCAAAGCAGTTTACAGGACCTAAAAAGTGGACACATGGAACACACTGTAGAAAGAGACCCTTGACTTTCCAGTTTACTTGGATGCCAATCCGGTTATCCTGGTGGCCTTAACAATAGAAGAGGTAAAAGGAGGAGCTATTTTCTGGTCAGGAAGGTCTGTGACGTGCAGACTTATTGGAATGCATCCCTGGTCCTATAAATAAGATCACCATGGGTGGTGCAGGCGGAACTGGCAACAAGTACAAGTCACCAAAGGAAAAAAGAAAAGAATAATGTCAACTACAACTATCCCACTAAGTGCAGAAACAACCCTACTTTGTTTTCCATTCATAAAAATGGCAACTAAAACAGATCCTAAAAACTGTCTTGCCATGATAACCAAGCTGGGGTCACAACTTCAAGTTTTGAATGCAATGAGTTTTTACTACACAATTGCAAATCGTTTTCAGACCGTTCCCTAGTTCAAGTAATCACAGGAAAATTCACCTCTGTACTGCTTATGTGTGGGAGTAGGAGTTACCAGGAGGAAGGCAATGTGAAGAGTCACGGACAGTTCATGCATGTGCCTAGCAAATGCATTCCAAGCAATGGGTGTCCACTAGTTCTTTTTTGTGCCACAGGAAAAACATGCCTGACTAAACAATTGTGCTACACCACAAACCTGTATTTAAGTTATGTTCCAGGTGATATAACAACCACTTCCTATCCTTTGTCCAAGCACATGTTGGCTATTACTGAGTCAGGAAGTGTCCAACAGAATTCTTCAATTCATGGAAAAGAGAGTATGGAAATCAGATTTCCCGCACCAGGGGAACAGGCAGCTCAAAATGTGTGGGATGGCTTGTCCCTATAGAATTCCAAACTCATTTTCTAGCAGTATAGTTTTGTTAGAATTCTCACGACAAGAATATAAATCTCGAGGAATTCAAGTGCCGAAAGAAAATAGTAATATAACATAATATGGTACGAGGATATTTTCTAATTAATTTCTATACTTGGGAAATATGTCCATCATCATTCATGTGCTAAGAGTTCATCCATATTTTAGGATGCATATGATCAGTAATGCTCATTTCAGGAGACTTTATCAATCTAAATGCATGGGCCTGAAGAAGGCCCATCAGAATTCATTATCCAAAAGATTATACCCATCAGAAACATGTGAAAAATGTGTCCATCAGAGTTAACATGTCTGAAAAAAAATGTATTTTAGAGTTGATGTGCAAGAGAATGTCCCTCTGGGGGAATCTGTTTTACTTGTATTATGCGCTGTGCCCTGTATCACTGCCAAGGCATGGGAACTTTTATTGTGTAGCTAAAACTGCATTTTCCTGAAACATTCTCAATCTTAAATAAAATATTATAGAAACAGTGGTTCTGAGAATAATTTTTAACAAAAATACTGAAGGCACAACATATACAACAAATATAAGACAATTAGTTGAAGAAAAATTCAAGGAAATAAATTGAAGTAACCACTACAGTTATTTGAAAAAAACATTTATTATTGAAAAATATTCGTATATGTACAAATTACAGTGTAAACAAAAGACAATGGGAGAGGGAAAATTAATTTAGTCTGTCAAACGACAGGAACAGAATGCAATGTATGCTTCTTCTCAACTCGCCAAAGTAAAGCATTGTCTTTATTTACAGACTGAATTTGGTGGTTACGGCCAACGTTTATTTTTTGTCCTGATGATGACCTAAATAAGTAACAAGGTCAAAAAACACTGTAAACACCTTGCTTTGGCAAATTAGGAGAAAGGATTGTGGTTGCGGCTTGAGAGGGGTTTCATCCCTTTCAATCAGTAACCAAATTTCTGACACCAAGCAGAAGGGGTGTGGCACTTGAACAGTCTCTGCTGGTCCTAGGATTTGATATCTGAAATCCTCTCATTAGACACTATCTATCAGCAGGGCGACTAATATGTTTATTGAGACACAAATCCATCATCTCTATGTATTTATTTTTCTCATTCAGCATGCTAAATGCTACATCTGGATCTTAGATCTATGAGATGCTCGCTTGATGCATCAAGGAGAAATAGAGATATCAATGTGATGACCTTAATCAGGAATGAAATTGGTGTCAATATTAAGCAGACATGGATTCAAGGCGGCCTTACATATTTTTTTTGTGTTTCAGTTACAATTCTACCCATCTAGGTAATGAAGTAATTTACGGAATAGTTTATTTTGATTCACAGTTATAAATAAAAATCTCAAGATGTTTGCCCTCTCTGCTTTACTGGCTTTGAAACTTTGCACACTATTCCCATGCTAACCAGGGTTAAATCGCCTGTGTGTTCCTTTTAAGCATAGTTAAACGGGTAATCCTAATTTAATTTAATTTGTATGTAAGTCCCTAGTATATGGTAGAACAAGTACCCCAGGGGCCTGGAAGTTAAATGACACTTGTGGACTGCAGCTCCTATTGTATCTACCACAGTGGTAGTGCAAACATGACGTCAGGCAAACCCTGTGTAGCATGTCTGCTGCTGAGTTAAAATAAGCAATCCAACCTGTCACAATAACCTTTTTTCACAGGAGATATCCTTCCTATAAAGTATTAATGCCAACCATACGTAACCCTTCAATCCTACAAGGCAAAGTGCATACTTTGCAAAAGTAGAACATGTAGAATTGTAAAGTTACCATACTCTTCCTTTGACTAGCACCCAAAAGCTATTTTTTGGAAACAATGGGAACCAGGATTACCAATCAATTCTGCTATCTCTGGGTTAGTACTAGCTAGACATATGATTTAACCAAGCGTTTGTAATTTTAATAAAAGTTCTATTTAATAGTTAAGTTAGATTTTTAATAAATATTAAGGAAAGGTGACCTTTACAAAGCTTATTTTTCCCTGTCTGAAGCTCATGAAGGTTAATATACATTATCTGTCCAGCAGTAACCTGGTGAGCAATTATCTTTGATGAGATGTAAAAGCTTCTAGGGCGTGGTGAGGTGGTTTCTCTCCCCCTGGAAGGATGATCCATTGATGTGTACCACGAAACTGAGTTTATTTAAAAAGGGTGGTCACCTGTTACAAGCACATTATTGGTGCTACCTGGAAAGGCCCCAGCTTTTGTTCACAAACCTAATGTAGCAGAAGGAAAACTGACCTCAGAACTGGTTTCCAACTGCCACAGCGATTGAACTGATCACTTTCCTGGCCACACCTCTGGGAGAGCACACAGGCTGTGAACAAGGAGGAGAAGGGCTCCACTATCTTGGACTTTAGGAGTGAGGGACACTTTTGGACTGTTTGTAGTATTCTGTCCTTCACAGACAAGAGACCCAGGGCCATATTAATGAAGAAGTGGTGTAGCTCAGCTTGCACCTTGCTGTGTTGTGCCATGTCACTGGGAATGGGCAGGAATGAACCCTTTCTGAGACAATACAGTAAATCCCTGTACTGTCCCCTGCACTGCTGCACAATGGGCTGCTTAATGCCAATGTAGGCACCCTTGCACCAAGGTGCAAGGGTACCTCCATTGCATGCAGGATAGTGTTTGTACCAGAAGGTGCACCTTCCTTCACAAAAACTATACTGAGAGGTGTTTTCATCATTCTGTGTGTGCTTTGGAAAACAAGGAGAAATAAAACATATTTCTTCTTGTTATCCCTCTCCTGGGGTAGTGAATGTTTTTTATGCATTCCCACGTTTACGAGTTCTTGTACATCTGGGAATGCATCAATATCCATTGATGTTGCAAAGGAATGCCTACGGAATCAAGACATCTGGTTCTGAACACCACAACAAGACCACAAATTGAGATTTTCAAGAAAAACACTTTACTGTGGGACGCCATCTAGTGGCTTTCCTGCTACCACCTGGTGGCCAGCAGAGCTAGGACCGATATTTCCTAAAACCTCGGGATTGTCATTAATAGTAAACTCAACATGACTGCCCAAGTCATCGCTGTCACCACCTCATGCTTCCATACCCTGAGGATGTTGAGGAAGATTTTCAAATGGCTCTCAATCAGTAGAGGGAAAACTGTCATGCATTCACTCGTCACAAGCAAGCAAGACTATGGGAACACCCTATATTCTGCAGATTATTCAGAACTCAGTGGCCAGAATAACTTTCAACCTCCTATGTTGCACTCACATCACACCATGCCATATGAAAAGCAGCACAATTGAAAACCCTCACGCACACTTTCAAGTCACTCCATAACAATGGCGCAGCATACCTCAACACTCACCTTTGTTTCCACAAACCTTCCAGAACCGATGCTTGTTTGGATTGCTGCTTGCATACATCACATGCATATGGATGGTTGAGACTTCTCCTACATCGCTCCTAAAGCGTAGAAAGACCTGCCACTACACATAAAATCCTCTTCCTCACTTCTTTAATTCTGCTATAAGCTGAAGACCTGACTTTTCAAAAAGTACCACTTGGCCCTAGATTTCGATAGAGTCACAAATGTTCAGTGCCAGAATGCCTTCCTGTGTGATAGTGTTCTCTACAAAATTGCGTGACATAACAGAACATTGAAAAGGATTTTTTTCACGATATTTGGCATCTATCAATTTTAAGAAGATTTGTCTATGGAAAAAAAAGTAAAGTGGATAAACAAGTGTATCATTTCCCATTTTAGCTCAATTGGAGATGTTGCTGAAAGTTTGAACAAAAACCTCTGAACAAAGAATATTACATAGAAAACTTACTTTTTTTTGTAATTTTAATGGGCTGACGTTTTGATTTCTTTTACATAATGGCTGGAAGCATTAATGAATTTAACCAGAGATTTGGGTGGTGCTCTGCTGGCATCAACTTGTGATAAGTGATGCAATATGTGAGATCATAAATAGTGCACGATGGGAGTGCAAGTTAGAGTTAGTTTACTATTTCTACTTTTTATAATTGGTGAACGTCAGTGTTTTTTAAGTTTGTTTAACATTAGCTCATGTTTCATTCAAGCATGCAACTGTAAAATCACTTTAATGATTGCTTATGTCAGTGACTTTCTGTTTCTTTTAGGTCCTAGCATGAACTCCTCCTCAGTTTACCAAAATGATTGCCATCAAAACATAGCATAACACCAACAATTAATGCTGCCTGATTTCATGGATTCACTTGTTTCCATTCCACTATGGATTTTATTGAGTAACTCCAAGGATCTATTTATAGATAACTCGCCATTAATACTGCAAGTCTCATAATCCTTCATCTGAGCTCCGCTCAGGTAATTAAAATTCATGACTGGCAGCAACATTAAAAATATTATTTTCAGTCTCGGGGTAGGGGGCCTCGGGAAATATATACAAAAAGGGGTTCACAGAAATCACCGCTTGAGTAATACCCACTCAGAGCCCAGTCACCAGTACTCCACCAGCGATCTGATTGAGGCTTAGGTCCATGGCATCACAACGTGGTCCCTGTGCTGAAAATCAGCCGACTTCCCCACGGGTCCTCACCTTCAACACCAACTGTGCCTCTAATTCCTCACAAAAGTCCATAAAACAAAGCAGCACAGCTGTGTTGAGTTACATGATATGTTTATTCAACCATTTCATCACGAAAGAGGACAATAACTGACCGATGCATTTTCGTCTGTTTTCTTCAAGTGGTACATCAATATATATATATATATATATATATATATATATATATATATATATATATATATATATGCAAAGAACTCCTCCACGCCACTTTCAATCCAGCCGGACCCACGAGGCGTTACACAGGAGACGGACCACAGGATCGGTTACAGGTATTCTTTATTCGGCAGATACAGCTGGAAAAAAGTGCATTACGCGTTTCGGGCTACGCAAGCCCTTGCTCACAGGCAACAATTGTTTGTAACTTTTTAATTTTTATAATGATTGGTGACTGCCCAACCCCAAACCTCTGATCAAGTCATGTCAAATGTTGTAGTTTATTCCTGTGCAAATACGCAAAAAGAAATTAAAATCGCCATTTCTGAATCAGATGATACTTTGGCATCATTAATTATTACAGGATAAATCCTAGAAGATGTATAGTTAGCACTATATACAAAGATTTCTTATTGATATTACATTGCGTACATCACGTATTGGTACGGAGGACTTGTATGGGAAAGTGCAATTCAAAGTGAATAATATAGTGCAAAACAATTCATGTCTAAAGTGCAGAACTAAATTTACTAACATGTGTCAACATTTGAGAATAAAGTTCTACAGTCTATGATAAAAACACCTGTATGAATATATACATTTTAAGCAATTAATACTATTTTTGAATATAGACATATTTCATTATGTATTAAAGCATGGCTAAAACATTTCATATTAAATACAGAGTTTATCATAAATAACTGTTTAAAACACCCTGTGGCTAAGAATAGAGTTAAAAATAGATTAAGTGAAGGAAAGGGGGGAAATACAGGATATTTAATATATTTACACAAGTTGAAAACGTAGAAGGACTGTAAGTATGACCCTTCTGGCTAACAGGGAATCTAACTAGCCAGCAGGAAGAGAATGAGAAAAATATGCAACCACATTGAAACAATATATATGAATATATATATATATATATATATATTCATATTTCCCCAGGCAACAGGGAACCTGACTACCTGGGGTTATCATACTCAGATCAAATAGGAAATCTCAAATGATCTGTGAGAATCACCATCATATTATAAGAACGTGTGCAGATCCTCAGTATTATTAAGCCCATTGGGCCATTTGCTGTCATACTCAAGGATCATGCTGGACTCCAATTGCCTTAATTTAAGTTCCCTGTGCCCACCCCTACGAAGTATATATATATATATATAAACATTCGCTGAAAAAACCATAGGTTTCAGGGACGTTATAGTTAGTAAGTATGGGAGAAATCAGCGACATCGCGGTCCGCGAAATCGTGCGAAAGCGAATTCGCGATCCGCATAATTCGCGAATTCGTGTGAAATTGCGAATTTTTGGTTTTTGTGCGTGTTCGTGGGCATTTTTGCGTGTTCGCGGGGCTTTTTGCGTGTTCGCGGGCCACTTGCATTGCGAAGTTACCCATGCGGTTGTGTATGGGCACAGCACCCTCTGGTTCATCACTGCCACCCTCTGGATCATCACTGCCACCCTATGGTTCATCACAGCACCCTCTGGTTCACCACTGCAACCCTCTGGTTCACCACTGACACCCTCTGGTTCACCACTGACACTCTCTGGTTTATCACTGCCACCCTCTGGTTCAGCACTCACTACTGCCACCCTCTGGTTCATCACAGCACCCTCTGGTTCACCCCTGCTGCTACCCTCTGGTTCAGCACTCACCACCGTCACCCTCTCGTTCATCACAGCACCCTCTGGTTCACCACTGTCACCCTCTGGTTCACCACTGCCACCCTCTGGTTTACGACTGCCACCCTTTGGTTCATCACAGCACCTCTGGTTTACCCCTGCCACCCTTTGGTTCATCACAGCACCTCTGGTTCACCCCTGCCACCCTCTGGTTCACCACTGCCACCCTCTGGTTCACCCCTGCCACCCCCTGGTTCATCACAGCACCCTCTGGTTCATCACAGCACCTCTGGTTCACCCCTGCCACCCTCTGGTACAGCACTGTCACCCTCTGCTTCATCCCTGCCACCCTCTGGTTCACCACTGCCACCCTCTGGTTCGCCACTGCCACCCTCTGGTGCACCCCTGCCACCCCCTGGTTCACCACTGCCACCCTCTGGTTCATCACAGCACCCTCTGGTTCACCCTGCCACCCTCTGGTACAGCACTGCCACCCTCTGGTTCATCACAGCACCCTCTGGTTCATCACAGCACCTCTGGTTCCCCCCTGCCACCCTCTGGTTCATCCCTGCCTCCCTCTGGTTCATCCCTGCCACCCTCTGGTTCATCATTGCCCCCCTCTGGTTCGGAACTGCCACCCTCTGGTTCATCACAGCACCCTCTGGTTCATCACAGCACCTCTGGTCCACCCCTGCCACCCTCTGGTACAGCACTGTCACCCTCTGCTTCATCCCTGCCACCCTCTGGTTCATCCCTGCCACCCTCTGGGTCATCACTCCACCCTCTGGTTCAACACTGCCACCCTCTGGTTCATCACAGCACCCTCTGGTTCATCACAGCACCTCTGGTTCATCCCTGCCACACTCTGGTTCATCACTGCCACCCTCTGGTTCACCCCTTCCACCCTCAGGTTCAGCACTCACTACTGCCACCCTCTGGTTCATCACAGCACCCTCTGGTTCACCCCTACTGCCACCCTCTGGTTCAGCACTCACCACTGCCACCCTCTGGTTCATCACAGCACCCACTGGTTCACCAGTGCCACCCTTTGGTTCTTCACTGCCATCCTCTGGTTCATCACAGCACCCTCTGGTTCACCCTGCCAGCCTCTGGTAAAGCACTGTCACCCTCTGGTTCACCACTGCCACCCTCTGGTTCACCACTGCCACCCTCTGGTGCTCCCCTGCCACCCCCTGGTTCACCACTGCCACCCTCTGGTTCATCACAGTACCCTCTGGTTCACCCTGCCACCCTCTGGTACAGCACTGCCACCCTCTGGTTCAGCACTGCCACCCTCTGGTTCATCACAGTACCCTCTGGTTCACCCTGCCACCCTCTGGTACAGCACTGCCACCCTCTGGTTCAGCACTGCCACCCTCTGGTTCATCACAGCACCCTCTGGTTCATCACAGCACCTCTGGTTCACCCCTGCCACCCTCTGGTACAGCAATGTCACCCTCTGCTTCATCCCTGCCACCCTCTGGTTCATCCCTGCCACCCTCTGGGTCATCACTGCCCCCTCTAGTTAAACACTGCCACCCTCTGGTTCATCACAGCACCCTCTGGTTCATCACAGCACCTCTGGTTCATCCCTGCCACACTCTGGTTCATCACTGCCACCCTCTGGTTCACCCCTGCCACCCTCAGGTTCAGCACTCACTACTGCCACCCTCTGGTTCATCACAGCACCCTCTGGTTCACCCCTGCTGCCACCCTCTGGTTCAGCACTCACCACTGCCACCCTCTGGTTCATCACAGCACCCTCTGGTTCACCACTGCCACCCTCTGGTTTACGACTGCCACCCTCTGGTTCATCACAGCACCTCTGGTTCACCCCTGCCACCCTCTGGTTCACCACTGTCACCCTCTGGTTCACCCCTGCCATCCCCTGGTTCACCACTGCCACCCTCTTGTTCATCACAGCACCCTCTGGTTCACCCTGCCACCCTCTGGTACAGCACTGTCACCCTCTGTTTCACCACTGCCACCCTCTGGTTCACCACTGCCACCCTCTGGTTCACCCCTGCTGTGATGTATTCTTATAGGTTCTGTATCGATCCCCCTATTTCTGACCCTGTTCTGGTTAACAAGTTAACTAGCAGCCATCCCATGATGCAGAAACCGTTATCTGATTAAGCCACACTACGGCACAGGAACGTGTTATCTGATTAGGTCATAACGCTTGCCATCTAATTAGACAAGCGATATTCCTCCAGCCCCTGATAAGGCATACGGAGTTCTCAAAACAAATCAAACCTATGACAACCTGGGAAAAACCCTGCGGCCATTGTTTTGATTTCATCGAGAACTTCAGCAAAAGAATGTGCTAACGACCAAGTCGTATGACATCCTTATTGACGTATCTATGTCCATCCTTACGTCAATCTCGGCACCTTACAGGTATAAATATTACCGGTATTGCCTTAAGCAAACACACGCGGTGGTGACGAGACCGGAGCAGCCAGACTTGCCGAAGCCCAGAGCAGAGCAGACCCCGCTGGCGCATCCCCGCCTTCCTGACGCGCTGAGAACGAGACCCTGCTTTCTCCTGCCGAGAAATCCAGCTCCGGCGCTTCCGGGTAGCCCTCGCAGGCAGCCTGGAATATCGAGACCAGAGACGAGAGATACCATCCCTCATTCATCCTAGATTCAAGGTACAGAACTGAATAACCCCTTGCAGAGAATTCTTGAGTCAGTCACTTGGCAAAACAAACTTAACTTAAACTGCTACTTTCTATTCCCGCCCACGTATTAGGCTTAGGTCAGGTACACCGGGGTAGGCGTAGTTAGAAACACCAGTTGAGTACGATTAGTCAAATGTATATGTGTATGTATCTATTTTATTCATTTTAAACCACCTTATGGCTTAGAAACCATATAAATGTTTTTACAGTATTATTTTATACTTCTGCTTTTATTGTATGCACTTTACTTAACCATAAGTATTGCGATAATATCGATCCATTTCTCTTGTATTAGAAAAGAGACTGATCAATAAATAACATCTTTTATTGAACACGCCCGTCTCTTCCTTTTCTCTACAATCTGGTGAGACTAAGAATGCACGTACTGACTGAGTAAAATAAGTTGTCTTTTGTTTTCACACGACTCTAGAGATACACTCTTGATTAGGGGAGAGCAAAGTTGTCATGTTCTATGGTTGTCAGAAACTAAATCCCTTCTTGTCTATCCAGGGAGGTTCAACTCCTCCTTGCCTATTCGAGAAAGTTTCTAGTGAACTCTGAGCTAGCTGGCAAACCCAAAACTTTAAGTCTAATATCGACAATAGAAGACCTAGTTAACGTCTGGTCTAGGCCTATACTATTGAAGGTATTATTCCAATGCGCAGAGCCTATTGGGATAATAGGAACTACACTACACTGCCACCCCCTGGTTCACCACTGCCACCCTCTGGTTCATCACAGCAACCTCTGGTTCACCCTGCCACCCTCTGGTACAGCACTGCCACCCTCTGGTTCAGCACTGCCACCCTCTGGTTAATCACAGCACCCTCTGATTCATCACAGCACCTCTGGTTCACCCCTGCCACCCTCTGGTACAGCACTGTTACCCTCTGGTTCATCCCTGCCACCTTCTGGTTCATCCCTGCCACCCTCTGGCTCATCACTGCCACCCTCTGGTTCAGCACTGCCGCCCTCTGGTTCATCACAGCACCCTCTGGTTTACCAGTGCCACCCTTTGGTTCTTCACTGCCACCCTCTGGTTCAGCACTGCCACCCTCTGGTTAATCACAGCACCCTCTGATTCATCACAGCACCTCTGGTTCACCCCTGCCACCCTCTGGTACAGCACTGTTACCCTCTGGTTCATCCCTGCCACCCTCTGGTTCATCCCTGCCACCCTCTGGCTCATCACTGCCACCCTCTGGTTCAACACTGCCACCCTCTGGTTCATCACAGCACCCTCTGGTTCATCACAGCACCTCTGGTTCATCCCTGCCACACTCTGGTTCATCACTGCCACCCTCTGGTTCACCCCTTCCACCCTCAGGTTCAGCACTCACTACTGCCACCCTCTGGTTCATCACAGCACCCTCTGGTTCACCCCTACTGCCACCCTCTGGTTCAGCACTCACCACTGCCACCCTCTGGTTCATCACAGCACCCACTGGTTCACCAGTGCCACCCTTTGGTTCTTCACTGCCATCCTCTGGTTCATCACAGCACCCTCTGGTTCACCCTGCCAGCCTCTGGTAAAGCACTGTCACCCTCTGGTTCACCACTGCCACCCTCTGGTTCACCACTGCCACCCTCTGGTGCACCCCTGCCACCCCCTGGTTCACCACTGCCACCCTCTGGTTCATCACAGTACCCTCTGGTTCACCCTGCCACCCACTGGTACAGCACTGCCACCCTCTGGTTCAGCACTGCCACCCTCTGGTTCATCACAGTACCCTCTGGTTCATCACAGCACCCTCTGGTTCATCACAGCACCTCTGGTTCACCCCTGCCACCCTCTGGTACAGCAATGTCACCCTCTGCTTCATCCTTGCCACCCTCTGGTTCATCCCTGCCACCCTCTGGGTCATCACTGCCACCCTCTAGTTCAACACTGCCACCCTCTGGTTCATCACAGCACCCTCTGGTTCATCACAGCACCTCTGGTTCATCCCTGCCACACTCTGGTTCATCACTGCCACCCTCTGGTTCACCCCTGCCACCCTCAGGTTCAGCACTCACTACTGCCACCCTCTGGTTCATCACAGCACCCTCTGGTTCACCCCTGCTGCCACCCTCTGGTTCAGCACTTACCACTGCCACCCTCTGGTTCATCACAGCACCCTCTGGTTCACCACTGCCACCCTCTGGTTTACGACTGCCACCCTCTGGTTCATCACAGCACCTCTGGTTCACCCCTGCCACCCTCTTGTTCACCACTGTCACCCTCTGGTTCACCCCTGCCATCCCCAGGTTCACCACTGCCACCCTCTTGTTCATCACAGCACCCTCTGGTTCACCCTGCCACCCTCTGGTACAGCACTGTCACCCTCTGTTTCACCACTGCCACCCTCTGGGTCACCACTGCCACCCTCTGGTTCACCCCTGCCACCCCCTGGTTCACCACTGCCACCCTCTGGTTCATCACAGCAACCTCTGGTTCACCCTGCCACCCTCTGGTACAGCACTGCCACCCTCTGGTTCAGCACTGCCACCCTCTGGTTAATCACAGAACCCTCTGATTCATCACAGCACCTCTGGTTCACCCCTGCCACCCTCTGGTACAGCACTGTTACCCTCTGGTTCATCCCTGCCACCCTCTGGTTCATCCCTGCCACCCTCTGGCTCATCACTGCCACCCTCTGGTTCAGCACTGCCGCCCTCTGGTTCATCACAGCACCCTCTGGTTTACCAGTGCCACCCTTTGGTTCTTCACTGCCATCCTCTGGTTCATCACAGCACCCTCTGGTTCACCAGTGCCACCCTCTGGTTCATCCCTGCCACCCTCTGGTTCATCCCTGCCACCCTCTGGTTCATCACTGCCACCCTCTGATTCACCAGTGCCACCATCTGGTTCACCAGTGCCACCCTCTGGTTCTTCACTGCCACCCTCTGGTTCATCACAGCACCCTCTGGTTCACTAGTGCCACCCTCTGGCTCATCCCTGCCACCCTCTGGTTCATCCCTGCCACCCTCTGGTTCACCACTGTAGATTATGGGGGGAAAGCACACCTGCCCATCTGCGATGAATTAATTTGGGGCTGGTTAATGTGTCACTGAATTTGAGCTTCAAGTCTGGCACCTGCTTCCTTAGCTGTAAGTGCTTCCTGTTGCAGTTATTTTATTTACAGGAGCATTGTGCCATACTTGTAAGTATTCTCTGACCCTGCTTTGAGGGTCAGAGCAGGGTCAGAAAATAGTTGCAAGTAGGCAACTGAACTCTGGAGGGGCCCCTCAGGAAGCACTACAGGGAATGGTTACAAATTAGCTTGAACTTTTGCACCTGCTAAGTGCTTTCAGTTTTCCAAAATTCATTTTTCTGCCATTTCGCGAG
This sequence comes from Lissotriton helveticus, assembly GCF_964261635.1. NCBI lineage: Eukaryota > Metazoa > Chordata > Amphibia > Caudata > Salamandridae > Lissotriton > Lissotriton helveticus. Next base: position 530,127,572 of record NC_136067.1, read on the forward strand.
ATTCGCGGGGCGCGTATTCGTGCGAAATCGGACTTGCAATCCGCAAATTCATGCGAAGTTGCTGATTACTTTTTTTTTGCGCGTTCGCGCGGTTTTCTGCTTATACGCGGACCGGTTGCAGCGCACCGACCCCGAGGTTGCCCATGCAGTCGTGTATGGGCGCCGTCATCTTGTTTGCGTGACATGTTTCCGTTTCCGGGTGCTTGTTGCATGCTCGCGACGTATGCGGCGCGCGATTACGTGTTCATGGGCGTTTTTGCGTGCTCGCGGGGAAAATATTGCGCGTACTTACCCACGCGGTCCTCTACGGGCGCTCCCATCTTGTTTTTCATTCACTGCTATGGTTTTGGGCATGCTACCTTTCTATCCATCTCACATCTTCGTAATCCTATGTTTTTCTGAACTTTTTTTTGTCTTTTTTTGCTTATTATCTCTCTCTTCAATTTCCTACATCTATAATTTGTGTTTTTTTTCACACCTATTCTTTTTTCCTTCTTCTTGTGCCCAGGACCATGGCTAAGGGAGGCGACAAGGGCAAGGGGAAGGGCCCAGCACCCCATGCCCGGCTCCCTTGCGGGCGTTTGAGGGGCGAGGAAGTCCAGGCCAGGGAGATCTTCTCCGCGGTGGAGGTGGCCGCCTTGATGGTGTTTGTGCAAGTCCACCTCCCTAAAACCGTGGCAGCAGGTGGGCGGATTGCTTCCGGTTACGGCCTCCGGGAGCGTCGCCAGCTGTGGGAGAAGGTGTGCCGGCGCATGTACAAAGAGTCTGGGGTCCGGCGCACCTACCAGCAAGTGACGCACCGGTGGGGTGACATCTTGGACCGGGAGCATGACATGGTCAACCTGCTCGGTGTGGAGATCCCTGGCCTTGGTAAGTAGCTATTTAATAACTACTTTTTTTTCCTTCTGCTCTGTTATATTGCTAATCTATTTTTTTCGATTGCATTGCAGGTAAATTAATGTTTAAATAGCTTCTATCATTGCAGGTGCTCGCCTGGTTATTGGCGTTGCTACTATGCTTACTTGTTTGCAACTTTTTAGTCATTTTGCTAGAGACAGTGGACTCAAGTCTAGTCCTTCTTTGTACTCCTGCTGCTGCCACTTTGATGAGATAGTGGTGGATTGATACGTTGAGTTTATTATTTTTTACTTATTATAGGACATTTCTTAGTGGTCTGCAATCATGATCACGGACTGTGTATGTCACGCGACGTCTCGTGCTGCTGAGTGATGGCAGTCGTAGTAGAACGTTTTTGCTGTTGATGTAGTTAGTCAATTACATAACTTTCCTATTAGATGGTCTGCGAATCCAGCAATACTGTACTACTATCCTCCTAGTTGACCAGATCAGATGCAATTGATGTTAATTTGTTTCCCCGACATAATTTTAGATTGAGTACAAAGAAATCAAATATTTCCCAAAAAACAATCATCCATGTTGTGTTTCATTATTTCATGATCACCAGGACCTCCCAGGGGCAAGGCGGCAGCGACAGAGACTCCGGTGGCAGAAGGTGGAGAGGCTCAGTCCCTTGCAGGCTCTTCTGCTGGCCCCAGTAAGTTGTTCTATTGTTATATTAATACTTATACTTCCCTAACTTTTACAGCTCCTATTCATTACAAACTGGTTCCTAATAATTCTATGTTTTACAAAATAGTCTTTGATCTTCTTCTAATGTAGACTACTTTCTACATTCTTATCCTGCCGCTACCATCACTCTCTGTGCTACTACTATTTACAATTGTGAGCCGGTCTATGTGGGTAGCTAAGCTTGCCCATTCGACAAACAGTGTGAAACAAAACTCTGATACAGCAATAGCTCTAGGCACTGAGTGCAGTCCTCTGGGTTGCCCTTGCTGTCTATTCCAGTCTTCTTAATGTAAGTGCTTTGACAATTTCCAACAACAAAATGTCATTGTTTACACCAAGTAAAAGGTAGCAGTTGCCTTTTTGATTTGAGAGGAGCACATCCCATACCGCTAGTGTTTCAGGGGCTATTCTGGATACAGAACATAAAGGGGACCCTGAACCTAATAAAAGGATACCGGGGAATGACCCACCAGGGAAGTCAATAAACTTAACAACATGAACGGGAAGTTCCCATTACTCTAAAGGACAAACAAATTCCAATATAAACAATTGCCCACAGAACAAGCTGCTGATATCAAATCATTTTATTCTCATATATTTAAATATTTATACTTCATTACTTCAGAGTTTCTATAGACTTACAAAATTAATATAGTGTCAGCCCAGAACAGCAAAGAACAATAAAAACATTTTATATACAATAGTCACTCATACCATCAAGCATACATACATCCAAGAATCACCACATACATCAAGATACTATAAACTACAACCACATTCTCAACCAACAAGCAGAAAAAAGCGCCGACGTGCGTTTCGGAAGAAGAGCCACCATAGGTGATTCCTTCATCAGGGCGCAGGTAGATTATTTATATGTGGCCATCACGATCCCCCAATTTGTTACGGGGATGAAATTTAACTCAATTCCAGAGTTTCTGGGCACACAACAGCATTTTGCAGCGTATCAAGGAAAGATCAGTATCTGAGCCTTCTAGACTGGAAATGGAAGGTCACTCAGAAGTTAGCTGCTAGCGGAGCAAAAGGCGATTAATGAACGGACTCTGGGGACTATATTTTCACATTAGCATTGATACAGCCGTAAGGCAGAGATGCAGGGGTCCCGACACACAAGTAGAACACACGTACAATAATGGGAATACTCCATGTTTTCACGTAAATATGTGCGTGCAGGGCAGCCCGATAACAGTTACATCCACTGGGTCAGGCCGGGTCGAGGCCGGAGTAGCGTTTTTAAGGGTATTTTTTGTAAAAGTATGGCGGAGCTCTCGAAGAATATCTCTGACCGGGAAGCCCTCTGCGTCAAAACGGGGACGATTCTGCACACAAAGAAGTATGGACAAGATAAATAGGACATTGTTGATGATAGATGCAGTTCGACTTTCGACATACCTCCGTCCGAACAGAAGTTGAACCCCCATTCCCCTGACCGACTATCTAGAATGTCTGATCAATGATTTTACGACCCAGAAGAACAGAAGAAGACTATCTGAGTCACTGAAACATGACTGCCAAGTGCAGTAGTTCAAACCTTTCCGCTCACTCACTCGTGAACAAAAACCACACAGTGTTTGTTAATTTTAAAGTTTTATTTTCAATTGAGAAATTAAAACATTATTTCTTTATTTTTAATAGCGTAGTATTCTGATGTATGAAGATGACGTTAAAGTTTAAACAACATTCCCATGAATGAAATTAGTATGACTCAAACTTAATAATAGTTAACAGACACAGGAAATTATTAGAATAACTGTGCGTGAGCCCCCACCTTCTTTAAAGTACTTAAAGTACTGCTGGTGGTGACTCAGTAGTAGTTGGTGAATCGTCTGGCAGAAGGGCAATGGAATCTTCTTTCTGCAATGAGAAAAATGGTGCACGTTAAGCAAGCATTCATTAGTTGTCATAAGAAGAAGTGTAGCATTTAATGGAATAAGCATATAAAAGGTTAACACCCTCCCCAAAACCATTACTTTTTTTCAATCCCAGTAATAAAAAATGTGTTATGTAACATTTTCTTCCATTACGGGAAAAAATAGGGGGTTGTGTATGGCATCTGAAAATATGACATGTTTTTCCTAAACGTCACAGCATCTGATGCGGCACAGATGACCACCAGTGCCGGGGCAAGCAGTGCGGAGGGGTCAACTCTGGATGCGGCGGCGCCAACAGCAGGAGCTGGGGGGGAAGACTCAGCGGCGGCGGCGGATGGTGGTAAGTTATTATACTCCTTACTTATTGACTTTTTTTGAGTGTATGATGTACTGTACAGTAGTACACAGTACACTAGTATAAGTACACTGTACTGTCAAGAACATTTACTAATTTAGAACTACTTTTTGGGCTATCACGGAGAAGACAGTCAACCTTGACTTGTAATAGCAATAGCGGCGGTACTTCTCTGGTAACCAATGGCCCCCTCTATTTCACTGCAACTCAGCTGGCAAATTTTTATTGTGAAGCCAAGTCATATCAGATGTAGTTTAGGGACGTGAAGAACGAAAATTTAAAGAAGGGTGAAACGAAGGACGAGCGAGTCTTAATATTTATGACTGTAAAGAATGGTTTTGTTGAATTCAATTCAACATAAGAAAACAGCGGTTTCCAAAATATAATGAAAAGGGTGTTAGTTGGTTGTTGACAGAAAGACATTTTGGTACATTTGAGACTTTAAGAAGAATCATAGACTTACTTTGGATGCCTGGATGTTATCTTCTTTATCCTCCTCGTCGATAGCAGAGGTGTATGATGTAGTAGAGCAGACGCTGAATGGATGAAGTATGGCCAGTGGGAATGCCATCCCTATAGAAAAGTAAGACATTCCTATCCCCACCTGCATGTACTGCTTAAAGTACTGCGAGTCTGCATCATCATGGCCTGTGTCTGTAGTTCTTGGGTTGAAGCTGAGTGAGCTGCCATTATGGCGGCTACCACAAGTTCACGTACCAGTAATTTATTTTGCAAAACAAGAGAAAAAAAGTAAAAAAGGCCTTTTTTTAGTACTCTCTGACTATGTATGTAGTAGTGAGTCCACCCATAGTGCTGCTAGTGAAATTCCTGAAACTCACAGTGTCACAGGCTTACAAAGACGGCTAAAGATACATGCCAAAATGTTATACTGTGTTTGCTTCTTGCTGGTGTTACTGAGTGTCAACCTTCCGTTGAATTATTTTGACTTTATGTTAAAGACTATTGGCTACAGTAATTTTCTTTCTTTCTTCATAGATGCTACTCCCAAAAAGCTCACCCAAAAGGCGATGGCTGTCCGGGCCAGGGTCCGTAAGCTGGAGGCTATTTGTGTTGAGTATCGGCGGTTGTGGGCTTGGGAACATGAGGAGACAACATCAACATCTACATCCTCCTCCACTGCCCCCTGGTCCACCAGCCAGAAGCCTCTAGCCAAATGGAGCCATGGCCAGACAGCCTTCCGCCGCCGCCGCACAGCAGCAACAACATCAGCACCCCCCCCCCAGATCCTGGATCGTTCGTGTGTGCCGACTACGCAAAAGAGTGGACTACCTGGAGCGGTTGGCCGAAAAACATTAGCGCCAGTTCCGGGACCTCCGCAAAGAGCAGCGGGACATGAAGCGACAGCTTGAAAAACTACGCCACCGAGGAAGTGACTGTCCCTTGCCCCTTTTTTAAAGACTGTTGGGGCGGTGGGAATTGGGTGTTTGGGAACTGGGACTTTTGGACTTTTGGACATTGGTTGGGGTTAGGTAGGGGGGTGAGTTGGGTTAATTTATTTCATTTTTTGACTACCTCAATATATTTCTTAATAATAATTTTTCATACCAAAACATAGTGTACACGTTCATATTATTTTATGTGGGGGTGGGCGGTGGTTACTGGACGTTTGGTTTCTTCCAACTTACCAGCATGAATGAAACATCTAGTCCTGAAATGTACCAAAGTGCCAGTAACCGAGTTAAAGAATTCAGTAGCCCTACTCATACTTTACTAGTAGTACTGGCAATCTCTGCTCTCCTCCCAGTCCTTGCCCATTATTCTACCTCTCCAAAATGCTTATCTTACCTGTGATTCATGTTTCGTTTAAGTGTGATTTTAAGACACTTTGCTGATTTTGACGCTATTTTAAAACTTGCCTAAAACTAAACTTACTTGCTGCTCTTCTTGCTCCTGACCCCGTTCCACCGCGGCTGTGTACCTATCGAGCGGAGGGTCCCCTTGCGAGCAACACGCCCCACACCACTTCCTGCCTGCCACACTCTCCACGCAGGTTAGCATGCTAGTTGTTGCCGATCTCAAGGCAGTACTTCTGTTTTTCTGTTATTATTTCGTTTAAGTGTGATTTTAAGACACTTTGCTGATTTTGACGCTATTTTAAAACTTGCCTAAAACTAAACTTACTTGCTGCTCTTCTTGCTCCTGACCCCGTTCCGCGGCGGCTGTGTGCCTATCGAACGGAGGGTCTCCTTGCGAGCAACACGCCCCACACCACTTCCTGCCTGCCACACTCTCCACGCAGGTTAGCGTGCTAGTTGTTCTCCTCACCTGATCTATTTAATATGGAGACCAAGCGCAGGCGCAGCGGGCGGGCACGCCTAAGGCAAGCCCGTCTGCGCCCATCCGCGCCCAACTGCGACCAGGGGCCAGTGAGAATGTCCGTCTGGTCACTTATACGCCCGCTGATCTCCACAAACTACAATACCCAGGGCCTCCGAACTCCCGCGCAGTTAGCGCTGCTCGGGACTGTGGAATTTATCTCCCCTGGAGACTCTTACCAAGTCCTCCTGCATCTAGTATCCCCGTGCATTTAAGTGAACCCCCTTCACCCTCCCTAAGGACCAAGCCCCCTGGGATGGATTCTCTTGTGGTGACCTATCTCAATACTCGTTCGCTGGTGAAGCACCAACTTGAGTTTTTTCAGCTGATGGAGGATAATAAGACGGATATTCTCCTTCTATCTGAAACGTGGTTGTCAGACGACTGCCCCAGACATTCTCGCTGCCATTCCCGCTGGCTATTATATACTGCAAGTCAACAGGCCCGCTGGTAAAGCTGGAGGGGGGGTCGCAGCCATCATCCGCCTACAGCACAAGTTTACGACCCTTGAAAGTGTCACTCTCCCAAAGGTCGATAGCCTTATCCTTAAATTCTCTTCTCCCAGGTTTTCCTTTATCTGTGTTCTTGTGTACCGACCCCCGGATTACATGCCTCTCTTCCCTCAACAGTTTGGGCATTTAATCTCCCAATTGGTTAATAATCACGCCAAGATTATAATTATTGGTGATTTTAATTATTGGCCTTCAGACTCCTGGGAAAGCCGTCTCTCTGAAGAGTTCTCCATCCTTTTGCTCGGTATGAACTGCTGCCAACATATTAAAGTAGCAACACACAGTAAAGGCCATATTTTGGACCAAGTTTGGACCTCTGACTTCGACATTTCTCCCCCCGTAGTCTCCCCTTGCTCCTGGTCTGATCATTGCTTTATTTCCTTTTCCCTGAAAAACGTACCGCTTATCCCCCCCACTACGATCAGCAATCTCACAACCCGTAATTGGAAAAGAGCCAACCTGGTCGAATTCCAATCCATACTGGCTGCCACCACCCCCAGTGGCCAGTCTCCCATTGACTGCTAGGCTCTCCATCTTGAGCACTGGCTGGTGTCCGCCAGTAACAAAGTTGCCCCACTGAAGGTCATAAAAACTAAACGTCCTCATGACGCCCAACGGTGGTTTACAGAGCAGCTAAAAAAGGACAAATTGGCTCTCCGTCAGGCAGAATGCCGCTGGAGGCGCAATTATGACCTGGAACTTAAATCTGCCTATGTTGTATTGCTGAAACTTTACAAAAATTCCATCCTGCTTGCCAAGACCACCTCTTTTTCCCAGAAAATCACTGACTCAGCCTCTAAAGCCAAGATCTTTTCCATTGTTAATGAGCTTACTTCACCGGACCGAGTAACTGCCCAACCTCTGCCTACACAGGCTCTCTGTGATTCCCTCAATTCCTACTTTATTAATAAAATTGCAACTATTAAAAATAATATGCCCTCTCCTTCCTCCCCCTCCTCCCCGGCCTTACCTCCTGTGAATTCTTCCCAGTTGGATGTCATTCCCCCGATTTCCACAACTGACTTTGTATCCCTGTTGAGCAAAGTGAGCTCGGGCTCACCCAACGATTGCTGCCCCCCACAGATCCTCAAGGAAGTTTTTTTGGCTTGTCCGGATCCCCCGCTTGAATTGCTTAATAACTCTTTAGCGACAGGCACCGTCCCTGACTCATTCAAACGTGCTGTTGTGGTCCCCATCCTAAAGAAATTGAATGCCGACCCTTCGGTATTGAGCAATTTTCGGCCTATCTCCCTCCTTCCCTATCTCGGGAAGATTCTGGAGGCCCATGTCACTGGCTGCCTCAGTGCGTTTATTGAGGAATCTTCCTTTCTGGATGCCCAGCAGGCTGGTTTCCGGCCGGCCCACTCCACCGAAGCTGTCATCGTGGCTGTAATGGACGCACTGAGGAAAGGTGCCGACAAGAACATCTCCTAGGCCCTTGTACTATTGGATCTGTCGGCAGCTTTTGACACGGTCGATTACGAAATACTGATTGACCGTGTCAGTAACGCTGGCATTATGGGCATGGTTCTGAAGTGGATTAGATCTTTCTTGCACCAGCGCACCCAGGCGGTCCACCTGTCCACCTACTCAGCATCTCACTTTTCCCTCACCTGTGGAGTTCTGCAGGGCTCGGCCCTGTCACCGCTCTTGTTTAACTTTTACATGCAGCCCCTCATAGCCTCCCTCCGTCATAACCCGGTTACCATCTTTAACTATGCTGATGACCTTCAGCTGGTTTTCCCTATCGACTCTGCCCCTTCCTCCCGTGCCAACTTTCAATCCACCATGCTCTCCATCTCTGAGTGGATGTATCATAGCCAGCTGAAGCTCAACCCCGATAAGATGGAGCTAGTTCTGTTGGGTGGGCCAGCCAACCCCTGGAACACCAACTTTTGGCCTTCCTCCCTTGGCTCCCCTCCCAACCCTGTCAATTCGGTGAAAAGTCTTGGCGTAATTATCTGTAGTGACTTGTCGATGAAGCCTCAAATAAATGCAGTTACCTCCTCCTGCTTTTTTCACCTTCGCAGGATTCGTAAAATCTGCAGGTTTCTGACTATAGAGGCGCTCATCCTCGTCATTATGGCCTTAATTACTTCCCGGATTGACTATGCTAATACCCTCTATGTTGGGGTCCTTGCCTACCAACTGCATTGGCTACAGCTGGTGCAAAATCAGGCAGCTAGATTAATCTTCCACCAGCCTAAACACCAACACGTCTCGCCTCTACTGAGGAACCTTCATTGGCTCCCAGTAGCTAAGCACTGCTTGTTTAAACTCGGATGCACCATCTTTAAGGCCTTATCTGATCTAGCCGCAGCATTCATTGCGTCTAGAATCCAGCGCTATGCCCCCCTGCGAGATTTACGTTCTTCCTCCTACAACCTGCTTGTCATCCCGCGGTTCAAACGGAAAAAACACGGCGGTCAGTGTTTCTCCTTCCTAGCCCCCAAGTTGTGGAACTCTCCTCCGAGCAACCTCAGACTTAGCTCCAGCTATGCCTCCTTCCGGAAGTTGCTCAAGACTCATCTCTTCCAACAAGCCTATGAGTAACTCATGCACCTGTTTCTCGCCCTTCCGTTTTGAGCACCATGAAACCGCCTGGTGACCGTGCGCTGTACAAGTTCTTTTAACATAACGTAAAATAACATATCACGGAGAAGACAGTCAACCTTGACTTGTAATAGCATTAGCGGTGGTACTTCTCTGGTAACAAATGGCCCCCTCTATTTTACTGCAACTCAGCTGGCAAATTTTTATTGTGAAGCCAAGTCATATCAGATGTAGTTTAGGGATGTGAAGAACAAAAAGTTAAAGAAGGGTGAAACAAAGGACGAGCGAGTCTTAATATTTATGACTGTAAAGAATGGTTTTGTTGAATGCAATTCAACATAAGAAGACGGCGGTTTCCAAAATATAATGAAAAGGGTGTTAGTTGGTTGTTGACAAAAAGAAATGTTGGTACATTTGAGACATTAAGAAGAATCATAGACGTACTTTGGAAGCCTGGATGTTATCTTCTTTATCCTCCTCGTCAATAGCAGAGGTGTATGATGTACTAGAGCAGACGCTGAGTGGATGAAGTATGGCCAGTGGCAGTGCCACCCCTATAGAAAAGTAAGACATTCCTATCCCCACCTGCATGTACTGCTTAAAGTACTGCGAGTCTGCATCATCATGGCATGTGTCTGTAGTTCTTGGGTTAAAGCTGAGTGAGCTGCCATTATGGCATCTACCACAAGTTCACGTACTAGTAATTTCTTTTGCAAAAGAAGAGAAAAAAAGTCAAAAAGGCCTTTTTTTGTGCTCTCTGACTATGTATGTAGTAGTGAGTCCTTCTATAGTGCTGCTAGTGGAATTCCTGAAACTCACAGTATCACAGGCTTACAAAGACGGCGGAAAGATACATGCCAAAATGTTATACTGTGTTTGCTACTTGCTGGTGTTACTGAGTGTCAAGCTTCCGTTGAATTATTTTGACTTTATGTTAAAGACCATTGGCTACAGTATTTTTCTTTCTTTCTTCATAGATGCTACTCCCAAAAAGCTCACCCGTAAGGAGATGGCTGGAGCGGTTGGCCGAAAAACATCAGCGCCAGCTCCGGGACCTCCGCAAAGAGCAGCGGGACATGAAGCAACAGCTTGAAAAACTACGCCACCGGAGGAAGTGACTGTCCCTTGCCCCTTTTTTAAAAATTGTTGGGGGGGTGGGAATTGGGTGTTTGGGAAAGGGGACTTTTGGACTTTTGGACATTGGTTGGGGTTAGGTAGGGGGGTGAGTTGGTTTAATTTATTTCATTTTTTGACTACCTCATTATATTTCTTAATAATTATTTTTCATACCAAAACATAGTATACGCGTTCATATTATGTTGTGTTGGGGTGGGTGGTGATTACTGGACGTTTGGTTTCTTCCAACTTACCAGCATGAATGAAACATCTAGTCCTGAAATGTACCAAAGTGCCAGTAACCGAGTTAGTGAATTCAGTAGCCCTACTAGTACTTTACTAGTAGTACTGGCAATCTCTGCTCTCCTCCCAGTCCTAGCCCATTATTCTACCTCTCCAGAATGCTTATATTACCTGGGATTCGTGTTTGAGAATCAAGGTAGCCCCAGGGCTGGCTGCATTGCAAATGGTGATTAAGGTTGGTTGTTGACTTGAATCCTCGATGGATGCAATATCATTGTTGTGCTGGTAGCAGTAGTGGTACACACTTGCAGTATCACCATAGGAAAAAAAGAGGAAATTAAACATTGAGTGGCCTGAGCGTAGCATTAGAAACAGTACAATAGATAGTACGGTACAGAACAGTGCCCCTAATTGTAGCCTAAGCAGTGCCAACGTAAGGTAAGCAGTAAGCATTAGATTGTTCACGTCGTGTAGGAGGAGGATGTTCTTAATATCAATCCACGATGGCGCACATGAACTTCTGGTTGCTTTGACCTTATCCTCCCCAGTAAGTGTATGGAATTTATTGTTGTTGTCAGTCACACCTCAATGAAATACCTCACAGCCCGGGGGAAGAGGGTTAGGGTTTGAAAATTGGATGGGAATGGGGGGTTTTGGGAAAGTTTGGTAGAGAGGAAAAAAACACAGCATGGATAGTCAAACAACAAATGAAGAGAAACAAATCTTTGGATTTGAAGATATCGATACACCTTTAAAGGGACATAAAGGAAGTGCACTATTGCATGCCAGAAGTTGTTTAGTAAATGGATGGTTAGCTTACTGAAAAGTAGTACTACTACTTACTGCAACTTACTAGTAACTACGAAGGAACAAGTTGGCAGTACAGGGCTGCAGTCATTACGCAATTTCACTTGCCTCTCTGCCCTCAGAGAATAAACATTTAGAACATTAACCGCATGCGTGCGGCGCGAATTCCCCGCCCATGCTGACTCCGCCTTGCGCGGGCGGAGTCATGACGGAACGGTTCGGTCATCAGCATAGCTCAACCGACGCTCATCATGGAACCGTTCCGTCATCAGCATCGAAGGGGTTAAATTAGTGTTAAACATAGCAAAGACGTATCAAATAGCTGGAGGGATGAATTGGAAGCAGAGATCAAACAAACGCACGGAGTCACACTCGTAGAAGTAAGTTCAAGTTCACAAGAATATCATTTAAAAGATAAGGAGAATTTTGGATACTGTTACTGTTTTTTGTAGTTGTCCCGTTGAATTTGTGAAGTTGAGGCATCCAGCCATTCCTCTTATTCGCGGTACTCCTTCATTCCATCGGATGCTCCATCGATCAATCTTTGTGACCAGACACACTGACTGTCCACTGCCTGCCTGATGCGGATTTGCGGATCGCTAATTGTAAGCCTGAGTAGTACATCGATGGCACAGGGTAAAAGCCTGCCTATAATTGATGATGGACAAACACAACAGTAAGTGTTAAAGACACCTCAGAGAAAAAAATATATAAGGCACGCTGTGTAGTGCAAAAATTATACTGTCACTTTCAGAGATGACAATCCCCAAAATCTAGAACACCCCACATTACCCTCCCAACAACATGCAGAATACTGCTGCTACCTCGCAGAGGCCTAATTTCAAATCGTGCCAAAAGGCACTCAGAAAGTATGCCCAAAACCACTTGCTATCAAAATTAGACATTCCAACAAGTGTTCCAAGACCCCAGCCAGTCGTAAAAATCTAGAACCCCCGCCCAAACACATGCAATACAATGCTGCTAACCCTAACGAGCCTTAAGTTAAGAATAGTGGCAAACGCTTTCTTTAACTAGGCCAAATCCCCCCTTTCCCACCATGGATTTTCTTCAAACCACTTGCAACCAAAATTACACATTCCCACGAGTGCTCTAAGACCCCAGAACCCAGTTGCAAAAATCTAGAACACTCTCAAACACATGCAATATTGCTGCCAGTGCTAACCCTAACGAGCCCTAAGTTAAACAAAGTGCCAAAACGCTTGGATTTTCTCCAAACCACTTTTATCCGGTATTAGACCTTCCCAGCAATGCCCCAAGACCCGCCAACCCACCCGCAAAAAAGCAGAACACCCCCAAACAGGCAAAAAGCAAAAATGGAAAATCTCATACTTAGAATCGGCCTTCTTTCAATTCTGTCCAAACGCGCTGTGCAGCTAGACTATAACTCCCGTTTTCCACCATGGATTTCCTGAAAAACAAATGCAATCAAATTTAGACTGTGCCAGCAGTGCTCCCAGACCCCAAACCCCACCCCCAAACACCAGGGACCCCCCCAAACAGCACCCCAAAGACAAGCAAGTGAGCAAAAACGCAAAAACTTTTTCAACTCCGATTTTCTCCAAACCCCTTTTATCCGGTATTATACCTTCCCAGCAATGCCCCCAGACCGCCAACCCAGGCGGAAACAAGTAGAAGACCCCCAAACAGGCAAAAAGCAAATATACAAAAATGGGGACTAAGAAATTTTCAGGCAAATTTCCAAAATCACTCCGCGCACGCTCTGCAGCTATGCCCTAACTCCCCTTTGCCACCATGGATTTCCTTCAAACCTCTTGCAATCAAATGTATCCATACCCAGCATTGCTCCAAGACCCCAAAACCCACCCCCAAACACCAGGAACCCCCCAAACAGCACCCCAAAGACAAGCAAGTGAGCAAAAACGCAAAAACTTTTTATACTCCGATTTTCTCCAAACCACTTTTATCCGGTATTAGACCTTCCCAGCAATGCCCCAAGACCCGCCAACCCACCCGCAAAAAAACAGAACACCCCCAAACAGTCAAAAAGCAAAAATGGAAAATCTCATACTTAGAATCGGCCTTCTTTCAATTCTTTCCAAACGCGCTGTGCAGCTAGGCCATAACTCCCGTTTTCCACCATGGATTTCCTGAAAAACATAATGCAATCAAAATTAGACTGTGCCAGCAGTGCTCCCAGACCTCAAAACCCAGCACCGCAAATCTAGAACACCCCCAATAAACCCAAAAACCTGCAATACTGGTATATTGAAAACATGGCAAATTGCGCTGTTCACAAAAAACAAACAGCAATTGGTTTCAACAGAGACAGACAGCCATTGCTGTCCACTGCATGCCATCTTCTCATTATTCATTACCTGCTCTACTTTATGTCCGCATCTTCTTTGGAAAGTGAGGGCTCAAAGGGCAGCCTCTCCTGTAAATTTCAGAAGTAGGTCTGTCAACAATTAGCAAGCATGTAGTCAGTCAGTTATTTCAGTCCCACTTGAGGGGACACGTCTACGAAGACAAAGTTTGTTTTTTCTCCATAATCCATCCATCTGCCTTGAGGGAAATGGATAGGGGGAGTCTGGAGGAGGAGGATAGAGGAGCATGATTGAGTTGTGAACTTGTGAACATCTGAATGCAGACTGTGGCACCTTCAAATCAATGAGGAAAATAAGATGAAGACAGTGCTGATGATGGACTTATTGTGATTAGGTGATTAGAGTTTTGTTGTGGTAAAAGTAGCAAAACAAAGAAAGACACACAGGAATAAAAGTGAATAAGTACAAAGAAAGGAAGTAATTTTCAGTCCTCTGTGTCAGGGAAGCAGAGCTCATCCTCCAAGTCTATGAATTGAGACGGGAGTAGGTCTGGTGACCGAGAAGAACTTCCGTCGTCGTCACCTAAGTCGGTGTCCTCTTCTTCCTGCGTGCATTCACGTATTTTGTAATCGAGTGATATGAAGTGCTGATTCATCTTGATTATTGTTAACCTCCCCACATTTTTGGGCAAAAGGAGGGTCCTTTTTGAAGTAACAATGGCACCAGCAGCACTGAAAACACGTTCAGAAGACACGCTTGCGAGTGGGCAAGACAAATAATTTAGAGCCAGGTTGGTGATCAGTCGCCATTTTGAGCTTTTCGTATACCAATATCCCAATGGGTTCTCATTATGACAGACCTCTGTTGGGTCATCCAGATAGGCCTGCACCACCGACTCAAGGTTCTCCAGGGTTGATCCACTTTGCGTACCATCTGCGACCTTTTCATCAGTGGACCGAGCTAACCCTTGCTGAGTTAGCCAATCCCCTTCCGTCAATATTTGTTTGCGGCCTGGTGCAGGTGAGGATGATGATATGGTTGCTGGTGTCGTTAACGGCTGTGAGGGAAAGTGACTCCCTTCGGCCACGGATTGAGAAGTGAAACTTGACACCGGATGGCTTGCTGTTTCAGTTGTACTTGTGCTGCCTCCTTGTAGGTTCTGCCGCTCTCTTTCGAACCGAGTGGCTGACACAGCTAGCCAATGTTTGTACTTTGAAACATCTGCTTCAGAAAAAGGAATGAAAGTATTGGTGGGCAGTGCCTTTTTGTACCGTGGATCAAGAATAGTGGCACAAATGTAATGTTGTTCTGTATGTATCATAATAACTTCTCCGCCAAACCATATGCTTCTCGCTTTTCACCATCATCTTGGAACGTTGAAGACACCTCCTTCAGTTGGTGCTCTAGCATGCGCAACAATGGGATAGCTTTGCTCATAGAACAGTCCTCCCTGCTGACTAAACGCGTGAAGAGCTCAAAAGGACGAAGCATGTCTGTCAGGCTTGCAATTAGCTTCCATTCCTCCAGCATCAAGTCTTTGTGAGTAGAACCCAGTTTAAAGACAAACTCATGTATTACCTCCCACTGCTCAGACAGACGCTCAAGCATGTAAAAGGCTGAGTTTCAATGTGTTGCCACCTCCTGGATTAGTCCTTTGACTGGCAGTTTACGTTCATATTGAAGGCTCCTCAGCTGCTTCCGGGCCTTAAAAGAATGGTTGAAATGTGCGCAGATTTTTCGGCAGATGGTCAGTACTTTGACGACTGGCTCTTCTGTTTTCAAGTAGGCTTGCACCACGATGTTAATACTGTGCGCCAAACACGGCACTCTGAAATAGCCACCTTCCTGCATGGCCTTAACTATATTACTGCCATTATCCGTGGAAACATAACCAACTGTGCGGTTTCTTGGATACAGCCATTCATTGACCTCCCTGTTAAACTCCTCCAAAAGGTTAGGTGCAGTGTGAGAATTCTTCATGGCAAACATGCCTACTGTTGCATGTTTGCGAGTAGCTTGAAAAACTTCCTCCGTGTCAACATCTTTGTGTTTTAACTGTTTTTAGACCCCTGCAAAAGAGACCCAGTGTTCAGTGATGCACATATAATCAAGGGCTTGGCAACTGGTCCACATGTCTGTTGTCATGTGGATAGTGTGAACAGCACTCTTCAGCAAAATAGGACCAGCTAGGAACCTTCCATTTAGGGCAGACTGTTGCCACCAATTCACGAAAACCCACCCCTTCCACGAAAGAGAAAGGGAGATGGTCCAGCGCTAGCATTTTAGCCAGCTTTGCGTTATACAGGCGCATTGTTGGGTGGTTGCGTTCAAATGGCGCATCCGACCAAAACATGCTGCTAATGGTACGCTGGACCGTTTTACGTGATGATGATGATGATGCAGACTTCAAACCAGTTAGGCTCATTGATTTAGTTTTTTGCATTGGTGTCTGTCCCAGACTCTTAGTGTGCCTCATACATGTTGCAGGGGTAGAGGGTGTGGGCGCTACCACTGCAGTGCTGCTGCCAGGGGTACTGGGTGTACCAGAAAAACTGTCTGTCGCTTCTTCACTTCCCCCCTGCACGATCAGCCTCTCGTCATCATCAGATTTAATATCAAGGGATACATTTGGATTTGTTTTGGTTTTGCCTTCCTCGATGTCACTTAGGTGCTTATACCACTGGATAGTGTGGTGATTTTTTAGATGACCTCTCTGGCCTCTGGTACCATAGTTGGTACCAAGCTTACCCCGACTAACTGATACTTTACAAATCGAACAAATGACCATGTTTTCCGCCTTTTTGCTAACAGTAAAGAAGTCTCAAACTGGGGACTGGAGATGTCTGCTGGTGGTGGAGGAGCTACTTTGACTTTCAATGCCAGATGAAGTGGAGGATGGGCGTGGCTGAATTTGTTTCTGATGTTCACTTACAGCACCACTACTTGAGGTAATGGAGGTCGAGCTGGATGGAGGTCCCTGCCGGCCCTTCTGTCGAGAAAATATGGAAGCTGGAGGTCCTGTTGGTGTTGTAGTTACCTGCGTTGGTGGTGGTACCAGTGCCACGCTGACCACATCCGGCTCAGCAGCCATTTGGGCTAGAGTTAAAATGTTTGCCTGCTGCATGCCCGCTGTTGCTGGAGTGACATCTATGATGACTGGGTCATCGTCAGACTCTTCATCAGCAGCAGAAGGCACCACTTCTTGTTCATCGTCAGCAACCATAAGTCGAAGCCTTGCGGGAACCTTCCTTTTAGGCTTAGCTACCTTTGTCGGCTCATGGCATGCCTCACTGTCAGACTCCATTGGTGGGTTCCAATCAAGATCAAGGTCATCAGAATGAAGGGGGCTTGAAAAAGAACTTGTAGTAGTAGCAGCCCTCCTTAACCTTTTTCTTGCTGGGGATATGGAAGACAATGGATCATCCTCAGGAGGAGTTGCTTCCTCGGATGATTCTTCCACTTGAATATCAATTTCCTGATGTGCCCCTACTTCTGGAGGAACAAGTGTTGTAGGCAGTTGTGCCGCTCCATGAACCTCTAGTGGCACCTCTCCATGCACCTCTACTTGCGCCTCTCCTTGTGCATGTACTTGCGCCTCTCCTTGCCCATGTACTTGCGCCTCTCTTTGCCCATGTACTTGCGCCTCTCCTTGCCCATGTACTTGCGCCTCTCCTTGCCCATGTACTTGCGCCTCTCTTTGCCCATATACTTGCGCTTGTACTAGTTGCACTTGTGGTTGTCGTTGCGGCTGTGATTGTTGGACACTCGCCAGCTGAGTTACACCCGGCATTGATTGGATGGTACTTTCTTGTGATGAGCCAACATCACTGGTCGATGGTGATTGAACAACCAAAGTGGCTGCCGCAGCAGCACTCATGGTCTTGGACCTAAATTGGCATGGTGGCACTGACCTCAATGAGGCGGAGGTGCTGCTTCCAGCTTGGTCCCCGGCGGACACCGATGCTGCTGCAGGCGTAGTTTTTTCCCCCAAAAAAGGTGTCGGTGGGCACACCCGTCTCCTTAGTAGGTGGTGCCACTTGCTTCTTCTGCTTCTTCTTACTGGCAGTGGCACTGGCAACTTTCTTCGCTGAGGCGCTACGGCCACCTTTCTTTGGGCCCATCTTCTTCAGATGTCAGAACAGCAGGCCGCAGTTGCACGAGTTGCAGAGTTGTCTTGTCTATGGCTACACGTGACGTTGCGTGACGTTGTGCTGCACACACTGCTGCAGGACTTCTTCATGGCACTGGTGGTTCTCTTGTGCACCTAAAAGCAATGGAAGACAGATGAACATCAGTTATACACCCCAAAAAGTCGAAAAACACATACAAATCACCACAATCCCATGACATCCATGCCCTCAATGATGTTTAAATTCAAGACACCCCACAGAAAGACTAGGCCCATGCACCACTGAGTACCCCTGGGCATTATGGGTGAAAGCTAGGCAAAATGGGTGCAGGCCTGAGAACACTGCCTGCCTTCAAAATGGCCCCTTGCCCCCCAGCACATGGCCAGGCCCTGCCTGTACCAGCACTCAAAATGGCCCCCACCCACATGCCCAGTCCCCACCAACACCCCCAAAAATCGAAAAACACATAAAAATCACCACAATCCCATGCCATCCATGCCCTCAATGATGTTTAAATTCAAGACACCCCACAGAAAGACTAGGCCCATGCACCACTGAGTACCCCTGGGCAAAAGGCCCCAACAACAGCCAAAAAATCAAAAAACACATACAAATCACCACAATCCAATGCCATCCATGCCCTCCATGATGTTTACATTAAAGAGACCCCACAGAAAGACTAGGCCCATGCACCACTGAGTACCCCTGGGCATAATGGATGAAAGCAAGGCACCTTGGATGCAGGCCTATGGCACAAAGCACACTGCCTGGATTCAAAATGGCCCCTTGACCCCCACCACATGGCCAGGCCCTGCCTGTACCAGTCCTCAAAATGGCTCCCACCCACATGGCCATGCCCCATCAACACCCCTACAAATTTAAAAACACACAAAAATCACCACAATCCAATGCCATCCATGCCCTCCATGATGTTTACATTCAAGACACCCCACAGAAAGACTAGGCCCATGCACCACTCACTACCCCTGGGCCTATTGGCTAGTGAGGCTTTACAGGCACCCCAAAATAAAAAAAATAAAAAAAATATATAACAGTGAGCTAAAATTCCATGACATAAATGAGAATTAAGTTTAAAAAAAATCAGAGAAACAGTTGTATCATGCACCCATGACTAACCCTGGGCCTACTGGATACTGTGGCTAGCTACCACCACAATATATATTTTGTTAAAGTTGTGAAAAAAGTTTTAGAACTGGAGTTGCCTCAACTGCAATGCCCCAAACAAACAACACCAACTTACTTGTAAAATCCCAAGTCCAAAAGTGATCCAAACTCCAAAGTCCAAAAAGTCCTCAAATACAAATATCCAGCAGCAGCCAAAAAAAGTAATCCTTCCAGCTCCACAGCCAAATGAAAAGTGACCAGGACATGGACAAAGCACTGGGAGGAGCCTGCTGGACAGGAACAGGAAGTTGGAGACTCTGGGGCACTTCCTTCCTCCCACCCCACCCCAAAAAATGGACTCCTGCACCAAAAAGTGCAGTCAAATGTCAATCTGAGGAGTTATTCTGATCAAAATCATCATTTTCACAAGGTTTATGCTTCCTGCGGTGGATTTCTTGCGCAGAATTGCAATTTTTGCAATTTCGCGAACGCGAGCTGTTCAAATCTCCCGCCGGAAGTCAGCTGCGCGCCGTCGCGGGCATTTATGACATACTCGCGTTGTCAAACTCTCGCCGTGCAAGATGGCAAGCCGCGATGACGTAATTGCATTCGAAAAACTCTAGCGCTATCACGCAGCAAGATCGAAAATGGCGCAGCACATGCAAAAACGGGAGAAAAACAACTCGGCAGGCTCAGAGTCAACGCCGCGCGCGCGATATTGTATTTTTCAAGCGCGACCAAGCAAAATAATTCGTAGCTTGCCAATTTGCGGATTATTGGGCAATTTCGCGTGATTCGCGGATCGCGAAATCGTCAAAAATCCGCAAATTCGCCTGCGAAACGGATTTAACGCCCACGCTTAATAGTTAATTTCCAACAAACTATAACGTCCCTGAAACCTATGTTTTTTTAAATGCTAATTCCTAACCTTAACGTCTGTAATACCTATGGTTTTTTCAGTGAATTTCAATGGTTTATTAAACCTATATTTTTACTAATTATTTATAATATTTTGCAACTTTATTATCCTTTTTAACTTTAAAAATGATGTAATGTTTTATATCTTCCCCAAAAAATATGTATATAATATTTTTTGTGGAAAAAACTACAGTCCCGTTCCGGTAGTCTACCAAGCTCGATCAGCCTGCGAATCCTATCCACCACATTTGAATGATGTGCATTTCATATCCGACGGGTTTGTGGCACCGCGTCCCATGTAACAATATATACATATGAGGTCGCGCCACCTGCTACTTTGTTATGCAACGGGTACGCACTGCCAAGCCGTACGTTACATTATATACGTATGGGGTCGTGCCCGCTGCAAATTGCGTATGCGACGAGCGCACCCTGCCCCGCCCAGTGTTACATTATAGACGTACGGTGTCGGGCCGCGTATAACATGCCCTAATTTTTTTGTCTCAAAACTATATCTAAATAACTTTAAAGTGTATTTGAGAGCAAGCCATAATGAAAAATATTTTAAACATTTATATATTTTTAAATGTAATACACTTATATTATAGTAAATATATTTTCTCAAAATCACTTCGGGAGCGGTCTCCTTGCGCGATTGCCATGTGACCATAAAAAACAAGCATTTCATTAGTTAATAACATTTCCCATTGTAACAGTAGGAAAACGTCACCCATTTTAGTCAATCTCTGTACTGCATTTGATGAGACACACCTCTTCTGCTTAGAGAGCTTTTTTCTAAACATTTTGAAATGTACACATATCTTACACTACTCACAACATGCAACCATCATCTTCATCAATATTCATACATTGTAAAGTAGCCTTCCACCTGTGATAGCCATACACCTAAAAGTTACATCAATCAATAACCGAAGTTTTCTACACTACCAGAGGTAACATGGTTGTATACGCTGTCCACAGCACAATGTAATGTAGTATGGCCCAGAAGCAGTATCATGCATAGATAAAAAACACCCCAACACAGATAGATAATGGAAGTGGGTACGGGCACGTGCGCTCGACTCCTTTTTATTACCAGCGTCACATATCCAGTGACGTCTCTGCTGGATGCGTTGTGGGGTGAGTTTAAGCAGCCCTGAGGGAATGGTTGCTGCTAGCATCAACTACAACAGTAATCATTGGATCACACACAGAGATGTAATATTAAAAAAATCAATAATTTGTGCTGCAGTAAGGTAGGGACAGTAGATGTGAAATAATACAGAAAAAATTATATCGAAAAAGAACCACAACTTGTGGTATACTGAGACACAATCAATAGATCTGAAATATTACACAAAAAGATTATATCATAAACTCTCCATCAGTTCTAGTGCACTTACATAGCCACATCAAAAGCATTCAGCATGTGCACAGGCAGCAATGATGCGTGCTGCGGGCCGGCGTACTAGGAGCAACATCTGTTGCCATCAACACTGCATTATCTGCAATAGCGACTCGATCTGAATTATGAACACTGCTGTCTGCAGTGTAGGCCAGACAGAGTGGTGAGCAAAGGCCCACAGACATGTAGCATTGACTTGAGTTCCACAGTTTGCAGTACGTGAAGCAACACAAAAGCATGTGTGGACCCAGCCATGATGCGTATGAGTGGTGCAGACACAGCACACTGCCGCAATATCTTTTCCTACAGGACTGCGTCATCTACAATACCGACTCAATCTCAAATGTGAACACTGCTGTCTGCAGTGTAGGCCAGAGAGAGCATTCAGTATGGGCCTACAGCCACGTGCAATTGACTTGAGCTGCCCAGTTTCTCATACGCAAAGAAGAAAAAAGAGTGAGCGGGGCCTGTAATGATACCTATGCATGGTGCAAACAGAGCGCACTGGAGCAATGTCTTTTCCTACAGGACTATGTCATCTACAATACGGACTCAACATGAATTGTGAACACTGCTGTCTGCAGTGTTAATTGAAGGCAGTTCTCACACAGACATCCATGAATACTTTCTCCCACTGCCTCTTCACAAAATACAACAACATAAATGACAGAAAACTCTGCAATAAATAAATCAAAACAATTTAGATTCCGAGTGTTTCTTTCCACTTGCAAGATAAATGTGGTCATTGTACTAAACCTATAAGTCATCTAAAAAAAATGTCTTCAAGCAAGTATACTATAATGTGTATATTTCAAAACACGTAGTTACTTGACTACTGGATTCTGTAATTAAACAATCACCACTTGATCTGAATTGTGAACACTTCTGTCTGCAGTGTAAGCCCCACAGCTACGTAACGAGGACTTGAGCTCCCCATTTTGTCATAAGCAAAGCAACAAAAAGCGTGTTCGAAGGCTGTAATGATACGTATGCATGGTGCAGACAGAGCGCACTGGAGCAATGTCTTTTCCTACAGGACTGCGTCATCGAGAATAGCGACTCGATCTGAATTGTGAACACTGCTGTCTGCAATGTTAATTGAAGGCAGTACTCACACAGACAACAATGAATACTTTTTCTCACTTCCTCTTCACAAAATACAACAACATAAATTACAGAAAACTCTACAATAAATAAATCAAAACAATGCGAACAGCGATTTCTGCTGTCCACAGTGTAGACTAGTCAGTGTTCCTTTGGACTTGCAAGATGAATTTGGTCATTGTAGTAAACCTATAAGTCATCTAAAAATATTTCTTCGAGCAAGTATACTAAAAGGATATTGTGTATATTTTAATAGACATTCTAGTTACTTGACTACTGGATTCTGTAATTAAACAATCACCACTCGATCTAAATTGTGAGCCCTGCTGACCGCAGTGTAGGGCAGAGGCACTATTCATTAACGCCTCACAGCCACATACCATTGAATTCGAAAGCATAGAGTTGGTTGCACCAGATCGGAGGGGGTACACAGAAATAATCACAGACTTGAACTTTTGACATCCTCAATCATAGAATCAAGACCCCGTTTCACTATTCGGACCTGCTGTACCGTGGTGTACTACACTCACTGGTGTCAACCAAGCACAATAAACATGTGCAACAGGTAGCTACGCAATCACAGAGTCTGATGCACATCAACGGAGGGAGTTATATGAAAACAAAGCAAGAAGTAATATCGGACATCTTCCATTGTGGGACCAAAACACCGTTCAACTGTTGTGACCTAGAGTAGGTTGCACCTTGTCGAAGGGAGTACCTTCATCTCCGCTCTCAGGTAAAGTTCTAACTATGTCCATTGTGGCATCAAGACACCATTCCACTGTTGGGACCTACAGTTGGTTGCACCTGGTCAGAGGGGGTACACAGAAATAATTACAGACACAAACTTCTGACATCCTCAATCATAGAATTAAGACCCTGTTTCACTCTTCGGACCTGCTGTACCGCAGTGTAGTTCAGCGCCTGCCGTCAGCCCAGCCCAATACTCATGTGCAGCAGTTAACTCCGGAAGCACAGAGTGTGATCCACCTCAATGGAGGGAGTTCTGTCAAAAGCAAGCAGTGGGTATTATCAGACATTGTCCATTGTGGGATGAAGAGCCGTTCCATTGTTGGGACCTAGAGTTGGTTGTACCTGGTCGAAGGGAGTATCTTCATCCCCACTCTCAGATGCAGTTCTAACATCGACCACTGTGGAATCAAGACACCGCTCTACTGTTGGGACCTAGAGTTGGTTGCACCTGGTTGAAGAGAGTACCTTCATCTCCACTCTCAGATGCAATTCTAACATCGTCCATTGTGGGATCAAGACACCGTTCCACTGTTGGGACCTAGAGTTTGTTGCACCTGGTCAAAGGAAGTACCTTCATCTCCACTCTCAGATACAGTTCTAACATTGTCTATTATGGTATCAAAACACCGTTCTACTGTTGGTACCTGTTGGACTACTGTGTTAGTAGTATACAATGCACTCAACGGTGCTGGGCCTGTGTGCCTGTGTCGCGGTAGCCAGCGATGATCCCAGGTACCTTCGGACCTTGCAGACCTCGGCCCAGGAGCTTCCTCCGGCATGTGGTGGGCCCTCTTTCACTTAATGCAGTAGCAAAAGGTAAACTGTGGAGCATATGTGTGTCGCAGCGGCCATGACGGTTTCTGGATACCAGCAGGCTGAGAGCACCATCCACGCACTCATCTTCGCTCACGGGTTCAACCTCATGGCGGTGTAAGCTTCGCAGACCTGGCAGACACGTTTGCCATTCCTGAGAAAAACCATGCCCCTACAAACGTGCCTTTTATTCACACCCCTACACTAGCCTTGCGTATGCCAAGCCAGCCCACTACGCTTAAGTTTGGGGGGGGGGGCACATAAGCGCTATGTTTTTGTAATCTTCTCTACTGACTGTACTATCATGGTTGAGTTCACTGTCTACTTCACTCGATAGACCATAAGTATATGTTCACATGTACATGTCTGTGCTCTGCATACTCAAGTCTGTCCGGCACATCCCCTCAACACTTTGCATTGTATACTTTTATAATAGAGAATCACTTCCCACCTTTGCACATACTTTTCTCCCATCTCTCCCCGCATTCTACATTGTGTTGCAGAGATGCCATGCCATGTTTGGTTTGTATACATAGCTAGGTGTACATGTTGTTTGTCATGTTGCATGTGAATATATAAGGTAGCACATTTTTTTACGAGCAGTGGTTTCTCCCATTTACATATCGCTGCCTTAAAGAGGATACAGAACTTTTTCTCGCAGGTGAAAAGTGCGAACACAATGGCACTCATATATTACTATCCAAGAATGTCCAACTGCACAATGCTTCTAAGCTTACAGCCCCCAATCTTGTGTGCTTTCTTAAAACCATACCAACTCTCACAATCAGCCCAACATTCTCACAGCTTTCTAACAGCACTTATCTGCTTCCCAATAATATGCACTCCTACAGAATATGAGCTGGCATACCGTCTGTCCTTACTGTTTCAAACTGAGTAACTTCCTGTGTCAATGTCTATACCTACCCACACAAAACAACTCCCAAACTTCAACTTGACCTTCTAAACCTACTATGAAATCAGATTTCATTGAACTAACCAAAGTGGAACAGCTTTTGTTCAGAACAGAAGTGTCCCTCACTTCTGCAAAAGAATTGTATCGACTGCAGATAACACAACCTTCAAGTAAAATACAGTCCCTTTTAAATACGAACCTCCCATTACACTTTGTGAATTGTTACACAATTGTCAACACATCTCACACTTAAGGTCTGGCACACTTTTTTAACACGGTCTCCTCCAGCCTTCTCACACTCCTTCAAACTGTTTTTGGTATAATACCAGCCTTTATTTATTCGATTATCTATGGAATAACAGTGCACATAATTCGCACTCTCTTTGCGGCCATCCTTCTACTATTTTTGCTTCTAAAGAATGGCTGCGCTCCCTCTGCTAACAACAATGTCTGACAGAATACGCCTCTACAGTGAAGCTACATCAATACTGTCAAAATATGGAACAACTTTTTGGCTGCCTGCCTCTATCTATTATCCGAGCCAGCTACGACATGACATTTATTTACAAATATGCAATTTGGGTACAACAATCTTTTTATTGCAAAACTTGCCCATTCGACTTGTGAATGGATCTATGCATTGCCAACATCCCAACAATCGCTCCCGATATCCAGCAAGTATTGGAGTATCTTGAAAACCATTATCTTAATTGTTCAAGCAGTGGAGAAATGGCGGATACAACACAAAAAGGTAATGTGGCGGAATGGGATTTCTGCGCAACCGCGAAAGATCTCCTGCAATGTGCGACCTTTGACAACATCGCAGATTGCCTGCCAATTCATATTACCGCTCCAACATTCGAGGAACATTACTGTCCCATTGAGGATAGGAATTGGGCTGCTTCGCTTTTCTCACACGATGGCAACAATGGCCTCTTGGAACATTACGCATCTCAAGCCGCTGAAGATCTTCCGGACTGCAATCTTCAAGTCTTGTAAGAAATTCATGCTATTCTTGGATTGATTTTTTCCAACTAATTTGACTTTTTCCTTTAAATTTTTTTAATACACTTAAATTGAATTATTTTCATATGATAACTTTCTAAGTATGCTCACGCATTTGAACTCTGTTTTCATTATTGCCCCGTATGCCTCCACTCTATCCAGGGATGTATGGCCTATGCAATTACGCTATTTACCTAAATTGGACATCCATTTTGAAACCATGTCTATTCTTTGTGCATACGTCTCTCTCTGCCTGCTTGTTATCCACAAAGTCCTTTCACACAAATTTACTCTTCCTCAGCCTATGCTCACAAGCTGGCCATCAAGATCAAAAAACACGACATTGTTTAGGAACTGGTTGGCGCAGTGTGGTAATTTTTATTTTTATTTTCATTATACAATTTAATCATTCATGTCTAATATCTATTGTTCTTGTCACATGGAACTGTAACATGTAATGTGAAATTCACTGATGCAGGAGCTTCAGTTTCAATACAGCAGAAGCGGTTGGAGTTTCCCTCAGCTCGATGCCTTAGCTCTCTGCACAAGAATTTTTGGGGAAAAAGCCGAAGACAATAATGTATGGTTTGACCAGAAGGGTACCGAATGTGCTTCTCAGAAGCGCAATGTTTGTATGCCTCCTCAAAGTTCCAATGTGGGTAAAACTATTACCAATTCTGACCAATTCTAACACGCACCAGATAGAATCTACTGTACAACAGATTCCTGACTGTTCTACTGTTGATAATTTTGTGTAACAAAAAAGCAGTAGCAGAGTATGTAAAAAATGTGATGAATACATTTTGTAAAATCTATATTAGTTTTCTTTAAAGGATACATGTGGTAATCATATGCTACCTTTATTTTTCTTATAGAATTTAGAGTCATTCAACTGTAATAGGTATTGTTGATGCCACATGGAACTGTAACATGTAATGTGGAATTCACTGATACAGGAGCTTACGTTTGAATCCAGCAAAACAGCTTAGAGTTTGCCTCAGCTGGATGCCTTAGCTATTGCACCAGTGGGTCCATTTATGGCACTTAAATAAATACACTTTTTATATAACTTTCAAACTCCATCGCTTTAGTACACACAGCCACTTTCTTACACACACCTGATTGCACCATTTGTCTTCTGTGGCATTGCATCATTCTCCATTATATTCTTCACAATTATTTCTTAATTCCTGCTTGCTAAAACACTGCATTCGAGTCTTCAGACCGGTAGGGGTGAGTAGTTTGCTTCTCACTCCCTGTATAGTATAAACGCATACTAACACTACTTACACAGGTATGGTACTGCGGCCAGTATCTCACAGCGCCCACAGCACATTACTTTACAGCAATCAGCTGACGACTTACACTCACAGTTTCATTCCCGAGTCTTCAGAGCAATAACAGTGAGTAGTTTGCTTCCCACTCCCGCTATAGTCTAAAAGCATACTAACACCACCTGCACAGCGATGCTACAGTGTCCAGTATGCTACAGCGCCCAGAGCACATAAGTTTACAGCACTCAGCTCACAGTTAAGGCGCACGCTTTCATCCCCGAGTGTACCGACACCTCACCTCAGCACCATCTCACTCTGGGTAAAACAACACTTTCACACCGGTAAGGGTAAATACTTTGCTTCACTCTCACTGTATAACACCCCACAGATGTTACAGTGCTCCTACTCTCCTCTTTCCTACTTTTTTCATCTTTTTTTCCCCTTAGTCTCTTCAACTGTATCACAAAATGGCTGCCAACACTTCCTAGTTGCAACCGCTCGCAGCCAATAAGCAGCAAGCTCGTGCTCGTAACTCCGCAGCCAATCAGATGGTAGAATTCCCCAATATCGATATCTGTAAATTCTAATATTTCTCCAAAACTACTCAACGGATTTATAACAAATAAACACTTACTTTTCTTTACAGTTAGCAATAGGTCAGAAGCATAGTTCACTAGAAATTAGCTCTGAGAAATATTCAGGATTGGTTTACACTTGCTATTTCCTCCTAATATTAATACACTGTCAGACTTGCCGCACTGAAGTGACAGCGACGTATAAAGTGACCTTACTTCCGATGCTGAATGCTTCACGTTATAGCGATTCGGGTGTTCGACCCCTTCCACTTCAGGTTCCATCATCTGAGTTCTTCTGGTCACGGCAGCGGGATCCTATTGCTCCACTTACCTCGGTGTTCTTGTTCCTACAGCGGTTTCTGGCTCTCTCATCCACTTATGGGGGTGTGATCCTGGCGCTCTTCCTGGTTGTGTCCTGACGTCTCCGTGCTCGTTGCTGAATCGATGTATTCTTCTGGGATGTGGCTGGGGCTCGGATCTCCACAATCCAGAAGATTCATGATCCTACAAAAATAAATAGAAACAAAGGCAACCCGTCTTTCTGTGTTACTGTAACAGTGTGTCCATGCCACCAAAGTCTTATTTTAAAAGTGTTAGCAGTAATTTACTTACCTGAATTTGTGGTCCTCCTCTGTGGTGATTTGCTTCTTTCGTTTTTTTTTACTTTTATTTGCCTCATGGTTCCTGAGAAAGAAAAAGGGACAATATTACTTTTGTCTTATTCCTGGATGGAAGGAAGCTCTGCATATAATTTATAGTTCTTGATTCCCACCTAGTACATGGTAGTCACTTGGACGAATGACATTATATTGTGCTGCAGCTCTTCAGATACTACGGAATATTGATAGAAAGATATAGGTGGGTGTCTTTAACTACTCTTTTATTTCTTTCCTTATACAGAGCACTACACTGTCTCTAACACTGCTGCTTTCTCTGACCTCTAGACACAATCATGAATTCCACCTCCCATCCAGTCTGGCGATGGGCGAGGGAAGAAGGGAAACATTCAGGTATTCAGTGAAGGACGGTTTTACTAGGATACACTTACATGTCCACTACCCACATACATGATCTTAGATATTCATACTCTCTCTATTTCTCTTTTTTAGGGGAATTCTTGTGCTACGGGGTCCGGTGTTTGAACCAGGGAACATCGGTGCACACTTTCCCTCTGTCTTTTTCCCTTCTCTTCTTACCCTGGCTCCTACTAGCACTTTGACGTAGTTGGGTGCAGGGAGGGACTAGAAGAGCGTAGGGACTTTTCTTCAAACATCGCTCCGGCAGAAATTGTAAGTAGCATTGACATACACAGAATCAACGGATATGACATATGTTACTAAATTATAGTACCTTCTCAATATTTACGGAGTTATTCATTCACAGTTTTTATATTCAAATTCCAGCATATACATTTCAAAATTCAACTTCAAAATACATTTTAGCATGATATCTCGATTCCCTTTTCTTTTTATTCCTTCTACGATCTTTCATTCAATTCCTTAAGTTTGGCTTCAAATGTCCTCCTTCTCTCCTGTACAACATACATTATTCTAACTCATTCCGTAATCACGTTTTATCTACTTGTAAAATCGTACCTCCCGAGAGGATAAGCTTGCTTGTTCCATCAGTGGCACTATTTTCTTCTTGTCCTGTGTTTAATTAATTCATTTTATTTTTCATTCTATACATTTGTTAATTATCTTTTAATTTTTTTTCTTTTCATGGTTTTTGTTTTTTCCTTTTCGGGTTACTTACTTTCTTTTCTTTCAGGTGATAATTATTGAAATATGAGACGTTCCTTACATTAACAATTAAAACACTCAGTAAGGGCGATACCACTATTACCATAAAAAGAAACTTAAGTATGATACTGCAAGTTAGTTGATTTGTATGGCATGCGCACTTTTTCCCCTTGAAACACATAGTGACTGAGGGGCATATTACCAAGGGGGGCGATAGGCAATTATCGCCGATTTAGCGACCGTTTTCGGCCGCTAAGCGGCAATAATTCTATAGCCCTATTAGCAAGCTGTCACTAACAGCAGTTAGCAACAGTTTGTAGGCGATAGCGAGCGGTTTGGGGCCCACTTTGAATGTCAGCGATATTTATCGCTAATGACATGCAAAGTGGGCGTACCCAACCTGTTATCGACTGAAAGCAGTCGCTAACGTCGCTATCGCCTATTAGCAAGGCAGGCGTAGCGATGGAAATATTCCCGCTATCGCCAAAAACCAACGCCTGCTCAGACCAGTTTTTAGCCATGTTATCCAATGGGAGGTGGATAACATGGCTAAGAGCATTCCGTCGCTAATGCGTGAATATCGCAGTATTCTCAGTGATATTCACGCATTTCGCCGCTATCGCCGGAAAATTTATCGCTTTGGAGATAAAAGTTGCTAATAGCAAGTTATCTCAGCGATAAATTCCGGCGATGCTCAGCGATAAAATCATCGCTAAGCCTATTTAGCGATAAATATCGCTACTTGTTGGTAATATGCCCCTGAATGTTTTGGATCCTATTTTGTGACTTCGTGCAATTGGTTAGTTACGAATGGATTAGACTTCATGAATACAGACACAAATTAGAGAACGATTTTACATGAGTAAAAGCTGGTATACGTCACAAATTCTATGTATCAAGGCTACGAAATGATGGAAATGTATTTATTTGTATCTGTTTATTTCTGTTTTTATTTTTCCACTAGTATTGCGGTTCTGCAGATCTCGAATTCTTATGGCTACACATGCAGCACTCTTTATTTATAGTTATGTGTGTGTTTCTCGGTGGGAGAATTTGTGTTGAGTCATTGTGCACATTTAATTTGGCCTCCATTATGAACGTTAGTTGATACAACTAAGGTTAATGAGGCAATTATCTTTATCCTGAAAACAATTTACGAGAGCAGTTATTTTGTTTACTATACGCAATAATTACAGCTATTATACCATGACATTATTGTTTCTATCCTAGAATATATTTATTAAGAGTGGTATACAAATAGCTCTACAGACGAGGTGTGTCCTGTAAAACGTGGTAGTTTTTCCGCAGCTTGAAACATCAGAAGAAGGATACAAAAAATGCAATAATATGTAATTAAGACTGTCCACGCAATCAACCAATCCAAATAAACTGACCTATATTGCCTGAGCTATGTACGTTTCATCCAATTTCATCTTCTTTCTTAGATAGTAATTTCATGTTGACTTTTACAAAACATATTTAGAAAATCTGAATTCCCTGAATAGGCATCGAAGCCATATAACAACGCGTTTTTACTGGAGCTATTATTTGTCCTGGTGGCAGCAAGGCAATTCTTGCTGCATACACCTTTTGCCACAATATTTTGAAACCAGATTTATCAGGGAGGTAATGTGTGACCAGCATATTTGTAAATGTGTGTTGTTTTGCATTTTATTTTAGTGTATTGGTGTTGTGTTGTTTTTCTGTGCTCCATTTATAGGATTGTGTCATTGTAGCATTGTCGTAATGTGGCGTGGGGTTCTGCTCTGTTTCGTTGTGTTGTGCCCTGTTGTGTTTGTGTTGTGTTTTGCTTTGTAATATGCTTTTGTGTGTTCTGTTGTGCTATGTAGTTGCTTTAAAGATGTAAAATCAGAAGCGGCTCCTCCGCTAAGGCAGAGGAGTGCCCACCCACTGGAAAAGGAAACACAATATGATAATAACACAATGTTGTCATCAGTTTATTTTTCTGAACTGAGGCAGATTTATAAGGGGGGCTGAGCTGTCGTCACAGCCAGCAGGGGAGAAGCGGTTGGGGCATCTAAGTGTGCAGAACAGTTTGTTCAGCCGTCTTGGGCCGGCCAAATCATCATGAGCACTTAGCATGTTCACCACCCGGCTGTACTGCACACCTGACTGTACTGCACAGCCTTGTTGGAGAACATGCACAGGGTCCCACTCCCTGTCTGAGCGATGAACCAAGGCGCTCAAACCAATCATGATGCTGATGTCATGCAGGTGACAGCAGAGTTGTGATTGGCTTAAGGGAGCCTGTGTGTGCTTTCTGCTTCTGGCAGGAACAGAAGAGTCCGGACGTGAGGCAGCGGCTGGCAGCCAGGTAAGTCACTTTCATTTATTTTTTCGGCCCACCTGTACTACTCGGTGGCAGCGCTACTGCTAAAAATGCTGCTACATTTCAATCCAGAAGTAGCACATTTATTTAAAGTTTGCACGGCAATCACCATTTACCACAGTGGAAGTTAGTAAAAGGTGGCTGCACCAGCTACTCAACTGCTTAAGACACCAGCCAACCCAAATCCCTGGCAGACTGTGTCTTAAAGCAAATACAATGAGATCTGTGACTGGGAGTTAGTGTCTGAAAAGTTTCAGCACTCCGTCCACCATCTGCTTGTGTTTGCTCACACTGTGTTTCAAATCAGCTCTCTCTGTGATAACTTTATGTGATAAGGCTCCAGTTAACCAACAACTGTGACGAAATCTATCGAAAATTAGCACTTTCAGTGCTCACTTTGAGTGAGAAGACTCCACATTATTCATATTTCAAGCAAGCCAGAGAATTATATTATAATTATAATACAGACTGCTTAAAATATTTCCTCAAGCTATCACTGCTTTTGTTGTGTAATTTATATGCCTTCATCTGGCTGGTCAAGGAGGGAATTACATCTAGGTCACAGCATTTAGAGCTATATATACCCCTGCTACAAAAAACAAACCTGCATGTGGTCTCTCAGATTTTCAGCCTTGAAAAGCGGGGTAAAACAGTAACAGTGTATTTCCAAATTATGTGAAGGTTTCTGTTGCAGGCAACTTGTCCTTTTTAGCTCATCCAAAAGATTTGCCATATATTTTTGGTATAATATTTCCAAAAGACTTTTGACATAGGGGCCTATTCACTAACTGCATTTTGCAGTATGTTGAGTAGTACTAGAGTACTAGAATAGTCCTCCATGTGGAGGTCTCCACCTCTCTTATCTCTTCTATTCAGAGATCTGCTCCCCATTTGTGAAGATTCTACACATGAACACATATTTTGTTGTGTACATGTGTAGTAATGTTGGAGGGACAGAGGAGTAGCAGGAAAATGGGGAATACTTACTACAAAATGGGAGAGGTTTAGGAAGTGATAAGGAGTTATTTAAGGGAGGCTAGGTAGGAGCTTGGGGAGGGATACAGTGCCACCCATATATTTGTATATAGCATTGGTATAAGTTGAGCAACACACATGGCCAATCACTTGTACTGCAACACAGTTCCATAGTAAATAACTGAGGCAACAAATACCTCTAGAAATACACAGTAAAATACACACACTATTTATTTGGCATCTTGAACAGTCCAATTAGGGAAACTTTGTGTGAAATCATGTGCGATGCAAAATTGTTTTCTTTTCATCATCCAATATTTTTGAAAGCACATAATGTTGAATTTGGTAAAAAGGCAATATCTATTTGAGATCATATTTTTACTCAAAAATGCAAATCATGTTGTCTATTAGAACATGGGTAATTACTTTTTATTTTTTATTTTTCCCCTCCTAAAACGCAAATGCTGGTGAATTATATAACAATAATTAGAAGTCTTGCAACACACCTGGTAATGGAGGGAGTGATTGTTCTTAAATCCACCAACCATCTCCAGTTGAAACACATTTCAACACTGATCAATCACAACCAGACACAGAAAACAACGTTCTTTCCCTTCACTATGCTAGTAAATATTTTTTGTATTGCCCCTCATTTTGAGGATTCATTATTTGAGGAGGAAGGTTAAGAGGATGTAGGATATTGGCTACAAGATTTTTGGATTTTTACTGTCAGTGAGTGTCTTTTTTTTTTTTTATGTTCAAAATGATTTTATTGAAACATGTTGCAAACAAAAAGAATTAGACAAATACAATACAAAAGAAGAATTCTTATATGCGTAAATGATGAAATTGTGAATATAAAATGCAATAAACCAAAGAATATGAAAGGGGGATAATAGGGGGGGGAGGGACGGGGTAGGGGACATATCAGAGAATCGTAAAATTCAACAATATAGAGTCACAATAAAATTGGAGTATAAAGGCCGGTAAAAGAGGGAAATGAAGTATCAAAATATAGAATAGAACTTGAGGTCATAGCATTACATAACCCATGAATCATTGCATAACATACGAATCAATAGGAGACCAAAAATATTGAAATGACTGCGAATTGTGAACAACGCCTTTAAGAGACAGCTGAGCTCCTTTTCTAGTAAAGATAATCCACGACCACCAGGCATGAACTGAAAGAGAAGAAGCATCTTTCCAACAAAAAGTAATGGATTTTAAAGCAGCTGTAATTAAAAAATTAAATAACTTTGCTTCTGGCTCACTAAGAGGATGGGAAAGGGCAACTGATTTACATATTAACATAGCATAAGAAATATCATCATGTACAGGTAAAATTTTTGAAATTACAATCCAAACATCCGACCAAAATTTCAAAACAACTGGGCATTCATATAACATATGACGAAGTGATCCAGAACTAGAAGAGCAATGCCAGCAAACATCAGATGGCAACAATTTCGCATGGCATAATCGAAATGGGGTCCATAGGGCATTAAATAAAATAAAAGCATTAGTTTGATACAGAGACACAGGAAGCCAACCAGAAATACTGTTGAGCCATATTGATGACCATGTGTCATCAGATAAGGAAATGGACAATTCAGCATTCCAAAAAGATGAGATTGTACCTACATTGGAGCCCTGAGAGGAAGAAATTTGTTTATAAAATACTGAGACAGCTTTGGGGGATGATGTAACAGCTGTAAGGTAAATTAATAGGTCATTAGTGGTGGAAGAAGGAATGCCATCAGGAAAAGAGTCCAAAACTGAATTACATAATGATTGGTATTTTAAAAAATCAGAAGCTGGGATATCAAATTTTAACCGCAGTTGCTCATAAGGAATAAAAGCAGTTCCACAAAAGACATCTTTGAGATAAAAAATTCCTTTTGAAATCCACGAGGACCAGAAATTAATGTTTCTATTTAGTTTAAGTAAAGCACTGTGCCATAAAGACAAGTGGACTGTAGAAAGTAAGGGTAATTCAAAATTAGAATCCAAATCATTATTTATTAATCTAGAGGATTTGATGATAGATGACTTATGAATAACCTTGGATGTAGAAGACATTGACAGCAAAGAGGGCAATGGAAAGGGACGAACAATTGAAGATTCTATATCAAGCCAAAGTGGAGGTTTAACCATATGAGAGGTTGTGAACCATAAGGAGCTTTGCTTTAAAATAAAAGCTTTATGGTAGAGGTAAAAGTCCGGAATGGCAAAGCCAGCCTGGGACTTAGGGAGTTTTAATTTCCTATAAGCAATACGAGGAACCTTATTAGACCATAGGAATTTAGACAACAGTTTGTCAATATCTTTATAAAATTTTAGAGGAAATTGAGTGGGAATCATGGCCAAGGAGTAGAAATTTTTTGGTGCAACATTCATTTTTATAGCCTCCATTTTACCCCACCAGGTGAGAAAAAGGGGAGACCATTTGGACGTTTTGCTCTTAATATAGTGTTAGGACACAGAACAGTGCAATCGGATCGACAGTGCCGCCAGGACCCTCCCGAACTACAAACCCCGGAGCAAACACGCCGGGAACTTCATTACCCAGCATCCAGTGCGCGGCGCATGCGCACAACAACCAGGCGGAAGTAATGGCATAAAACGGACCGAAGGAGCCGAGGCAGCCGTCGGATATTCTGGCAACACAGTTGGAATCTGTGCAACTACCGAGGTGAGCCCTAGTCCCGAGGAGAGTCTCATTGCCGAGACTGCAGCGCAATTGACCGTGTCCCTGTTTAACTTGATTGACTCTTGCTTCCGACGCCAGTCCCCGCTCGAGGGTTTCGAGCGCTTTAAACAGCGCGAAGGCTGTACTTCCGACGCCAGTCCCCGCTCGAGGGTTTCGAGCGCGCTAAACAGCGCGAAGGCTGTACTTCAGACGCCAGTCCCCGCTCGAGGGTTTCGAGCGCGCAAAGCTGTATTTCAGACGCCAGTCCCCGCTCGAGGGTTTCGAGCGCTTTAAACAGCGCGAAGCTGTACTCCAGACGCCAGTCCCCGCTTCAGGGTTGTCGAGAAGACTGAACAAGTGCCTAAGGGGCCAGCTGAGCATCTGTCCCCGCTCGAGGGTTATCGAGCGCCCAGAACCAGCGCCTAGACACATCAAGAACCTCTATCCCCGTTCGAAGGTTATCGAACAAGCGGGATTGTGCATACTGTGCACTTTGTTTTCCGGTCACGCTCGAGGAATCAGAGCTGGCTAAGAACAGTTAATTTTCTATAATTTACGTTATTGCCCTCCGTTGGAAGGTGTCGGGACCGACATCAGTGCGGAGGACGAATTACCAGAACGTGGTGTTCTCACCCACTAACTCGAGTGGCATTGCCGGCCACTTCTTAGCACGGTGTCCTCTGTTGGGGAATGCCGGGACCGGCATTCGTGCAGAGGACGGTTGGACAAAGAGGAGTGTAACCCACCGACTTATTGCTTGCTGTTTTACGTGGTATCAACTCGTGTGAATAAACAGGGTCTTGCCCATAAACAACACGCCTGTTTGTGTCTGTACAGATCTGTAAGTCCATAGCATACTACCGTCTCAACCCCGGGGTATTAGGGGATTACATAATATCCGACCCTACAAACCCAATCCATCTCCTGGTTGAGGAAGGTAACATGGCGGCAATGGACGACGTATTGGCAGCATTGCTTGACGTACAGACCGAGTTAGCTGCGTCTCGACAAGAAGCCGCGGATTTGAAGGCTAGAATGGACCATTTGCAGCAGAATCCCTTCAATGCAGGGGCTCATAGCACAGGCCAACAAGCCGCGGTAGTGGTGGAAATGCCAGTAGCCATCCCGTTGCCACGCCTGAACGATACAGCGGCGACCCGTCAACGGTTCCGGTGTTTATAACACAGGTGGCTCTTCATTTCTCCTGTAAGCCTAAATCCTTTCCGACAAATCAGGCGAGGGTGGCATTCATGATATCCTATTTGGCTGGTAACGCGGCTCAATGGCCGTGCCTTTGGTGAGCAGGGACGATCCCCTTCTGTACGATTGGGAAGCCTTTCAGGAGGAATTTGTCAAGGTGTTCGACAGGAGAGCTGATTCATACACAGCAGACAGAGAATTACTACAGCTGAAACAAGGGTCCACGGGACTCGTGCAGTATCTGAACGCGTTCCGGCGTCTTATCTCCGAAACCAAATGGCCACCGGCCAAACAAACTGCGCTATTCCACCAGGGATTGAGCGAAGAGCTGAAAGACGTGATCGCGCAGATTGACCCCCAACCAGCGCATTGTGAAGGTCTGATCAGCCTGGCCCTGCGCCTAGAACATCGACTGAGCGATCGGCGTGTGGTTGGACCCAGGAAGGATAAGACCCCTCCAGCTTCGGGCCTTCATGGTTCCAGCGAACCGCTTCCGGCTCCTCGGAATGAACCCATGGACATAGGGGCCATCAGGGCCAGTCTAACAGCGACGGAGAAAGAGTCCCGCAGGAAACAGGGCCTTTGCTTATACTGCGGAAAGAAGGGACACTATGTCCGCGAGTGTCCGGCGAAACCAAGAACAGGCCGTTCGCGCCCTAGTCGACTGTCCACCGCGACAGTGGAGAAGGGGGCGGAAAACTAAAGGACTCCTGGAACAAAGAAGGGGATTCTTGGAGTCATGGATACATCCCTTCCATACAGCGGCGTGACTTGACCAGTTCCCGTCACTTGTTTATTTCGCTACGTGTAAAGGCGCAGGATGAATGGGTGTCTGTCTCCGCTATGGTGGACTCTGGAGCCACAGGACTGTTTATGGACGAGAAAGAAGCAGAACGAATAGGGGTCAAGCTTCTACCCTGTTCGGATCCAGAGGACGTCTATGCGGTGGATGGGCGCAGGTTGGTTTCGGGGCCCATCAGTCATCACACGGGGAACCTAGAGGTGTGTTACGGGCCACGGCATCAAGAGGACATGGACTTCAATATCATCCGTGCCCCGCAGTATGGAGTCATCTTAGGGTTACCATGGCTGAAGAAACATAACCCTTCCGTCAACTGGGAAACCCAGGAAA
Organism: Lissotriton helveticus; assembly: GCF_964261635.1. Taxonomy (NCBI): domain Eukaryota; kingdom Metazoa; phylum Chordata; class Amphibia; order Caudata; family Salamandridae; genus Lissotriton; species Lissotriton helveticus. Next base: position 530,165,386 of record NC_136067.1, read on the forward strand.
TACGGATGGACTCCCCTTACTGTTCACAGTTCTGCGGAACAACAACAACGCGTGCAATAACGGAGGAGACACGGGGGTATGCGGTGGCCACGGCAGCCGAGAAAGAAGTGACACTCCCAAAAGCATATCAGGAATACCAGGACGTCTTTGATGATATACAAGCAGAAACGCTTCCGCCGCACAGGGTATATGACTGTCAGATCGATTTGATCCCTGGGGCCAATATCCCTAGCGGGAGACTGTACGCGCTATCTGAGCCCGAGAACAACCATCTTCGTTCCTATTTAGACACAATGCTTAGGCTAGGGTTCATAAGGCCATCAAGATCACCGGCGGCCTCCCCTCTTTTTTTTATACCGAAAGCCAACGGAGAACTACGCGCTTGTGTGGACTTTAGGGCTTTGAACGCCATCACCGTCAAAAACAGATACCCACTGCCGCTCATCAATGTACTACTAGAACAGGTCAAGGGCGCTAAGGTGTACACCAAGCTGGACTTGAAAGGGGCATACCACCTCGTCCGCATGCGTGGTGGGGACGAATGGAAGACGGCCTTCAAGACACGATTCGGCCTCTTCGAATACAAAGTGATGCCTTTCGGGCTGTGCAATGCCCCTGCGGCGTCTCAGTTCTTCCTGAACGATGTGCTAAGCGACATATTGGACGTGTATGTCGTCGTCTACATAGAAGACATTCTTGTGTATTCCGATAGCAGTGAGGATCATGTGAAACACGTCTCCTAGGTCCTTCAGAGACTTCGGGAAAACTCCCTATACTGCAAGCTCAGTAAATGCGACTTCCACGTCACCTCAGTGGAGTTCTTGGGGGTGATGCTAAGCCCTAATGGACAGACGATGGCCGAAAGGAAGGTGAAGGCTGTGGTAGCCTGGCCGGCCCCTAAGAACATTAAAGAAGTGCAGAGCTTCCTTGGCTTTGCCAACTTTTACCGAAGGTTCATCGAGGGGTTTTCTGGTTTGGTGGCTCCCATCACCCATCGACTAAGGAAATCGTCTACGTTTTCTTGGAACGCAGGGGCACAGGGAGCCTTTGAGGCATTAAAACAGTCCTTCATCACTGCTCCTGTGCTGGCACATCCCGACCCTGATCTGCAGTACATTGTGGAGGCGGACGCCTCTGATCTGGCAGTGGGGGCCATCCTCTCGCAAAGAAACCAGGGGACCGGAGTGCTACATCTGGTAGCTTTCATGCCCAGGAAGCTAAACGATGCAGAGCGGAACTACCATGTAGCAGAGAAAGAGCTGCTGGCAATTAAGGAAGCCTTCACAGAATGGAGACACTTGCTGATGGGGGCCAAACATGTGGTCACAGTGTTCACGGACCATAGGAACCTCCAATTCATGACCGCGGCCAGGCAGCTGTTTCCGCGTCAGTTGAGGTGGATGCAGTTCTTCTCAGGGTTCCACTTCACCATCACGTACAGGCCAGGTACCAAGAACAAAAAAGCCGATGCCCTATCAAGACAGTCCAGCAGTACGGGGAGTCCGACGCCAAACATCTGGCCCATCATCTCTCTGAGTGCGGTGGTGGGAGCGATTCAGCCAGGGGCGTTCCTCCGTGGAATCCAAAAAGGAATTCGCACCTTCGAGTGGAGAACATGGCTCCGCCGACACGAGGAATGGAGGGTTACGGATGGGATACCGGTGAAAGGTGGTTGCATACTGGTTCCCACAGCTACGCTGAGAAAACAGGTGTTCGTGTGGTGTCACGAGTCACCTAGCGCAGGACACTTAGGGCTGGAAAAGACAGTGGACTATGTGTTGCGGCAGTTCTGGTGGCCTTCAGTACGTGCTGATGTTCGTGGCTGGGTCACCGCGTGCTCTGTGTGCGCTGCCATGAAATCGGATCACGGGAGACCCCAGGGACTCCTACAACCTCTACCAACCCCTGTACGACCATGGGAACGCATTTCCTTGGACTTCATAGTTGGCATGCCGAAGGACCAGGGGTGTACCGTCATACTCGTCGTTGTAGATTACCTCACAAAGATGGGTAGGTTCATCGCCTGCAAAGGGGTACCAACGGCAGGGCAACTGGCTGTCACGCTCCTGAAAGAAATAGTGCGAGTCCATGGCCAACCCAGTGTGATTGTGTCAGACCGTGGATCGTAGTTTACGGCACGGTTCTGGAAGTCTTGGTGTTCTGCTCTCTACGTTACCTCGGCGTTATCCACCAGCTACCATCCCCAGACGGACGGCCAGACAGAACGCCTTAATCAAACATTGAACCAGTACCTCCGCTGTTTCGTCGACCAGGGCAAGGAAGAGTGGGTGGATCAACTGTGGCTTGCGGAAATAGCATACAACAATGCCACACACAGCTCCACGAAGGTATCGCCTTTCTACTGCAACTATGGTCATCATCCCAGGTTCCTTCCGCTGGTACATCCTGTGGCCAATTCGGGAGTGCCCGCTACCAACAGAAGGGTAGCTCATATCAAGGACACGATCTTAACCACCAGACGATGTCTGGAGGAGGCCAAGGAGGCGTATAAGGCGTACGCGGACCGAAGAAGGCGGCCGGGTCCGCTTTACAGACCGGGGGATTTCGTGTAGATATCTTCCAAGAATCTGAGATTTCGCAAACACAGCGTGTTCCACCCACGTTTCATCGGACCTTACAAGATCAAGGCTTGTCTCAGCCCGGTGACTATGAGGTTGGAGCTACCGGCCAGCATGCGTATACATCCGGTGTTTCACGTGTCACTGCTCAAACCAGCACGCTCGGCCAGAAGGTCTGTCCCTTCTCCTGTTCTGGTGGAAGCCGACAGGGAGTATGAGGACGACGGTATCAGGGATTCCAAATGGTGTAGGGGCAAGCTCTGGTATCTGGTAGCGTGGAAAGGATATGGGCTGTAGGAACAGTCGTGGGAGCTGGTATCCGGATTGTGCGCGCCGCGGTTGGTGTCCGCGTTTCACAGGAAACATCCGAACAAACCTGGCCCTGTGGTGAGGCCATCGGTGGAAGGGGGATGTACTGTTAGGACACAGAACGGTGCAATCGGATCGACAGCGCCGCCAGGACCCTCCCGAACTACAAACCCCGGAGCAAACACGCCGGGAACTTCATTACCCAGCATCCAGTGCGCGGCGCATGCGCACAACAACCAGGCGGAAGTAATGGCATAAAACGGACCGAAGGAGCCGAGGCAGCCGTCGGATATTCCGGGTACACAGTTGGAATCTGTGCAACTACCGAGGTGAGCCCTAGTCCCGAGGAGAGTCTCATTGCCGAGACTGCAGCGCAATTGACCGTGTCCCTGTTTAACTTGATTGACGCTTGCTTCCGGCGCCAGTCCCCGCTCGAGGGTTTCGAGCGCTTTAAACAGCGTGAAGGCTGTACTTCCGACGCCAGTCCCCGCTCGAGGGTTTTGAGCGCTTTAAACAGCGCGAAGGCTGTACTTCAGACGCCAGTCCCCGCTCGAGGGTTTCGAGCGCGCTAAACAGCGCAAAGCTGTATTTCAGACGCCAGTCCCCGCTCGAGGGTTTCGAGCGCTTTAAACAGCGCGAAGCTGTACTCCAGATGCCAGTCCCCGCTCGAGGGTTTCGAGCGCGCTAAACAGCGCGAGACAGAGCTTCAGACCCCAGTCCCCGCTCGAGGGTTGTCGAGAAGACTGAACAAGTGCCTAAGGGGCCAGCTGAGCATCTGTCCCCGCTCGAGGGTTATCGAGCGCCCAGAACCAGCGCCTAGACACATCAAGAACCTCTATCCCCGTTCGAAGGTTATCGAACAAGCGGGATTGTGCATACTGTGCACTTTGTTTTCCGGTCACGCTCGAGGAATCAGAGCTGGCTAAGAACAGTTAATTTTCTATAATTTACGTTATTGCCCTCCGTTGGAAGGTGTCGGGACCGACATCAGTGCGGAGGACGAATTACCAGAACGTGGTGTTCTCACCCACTAACTCGAGTGGCATTGCCGGCCACTTCTTAGCACGGTGTCCTCTGTTGGGGAATGCCGGGACCGGCATTCGTGCAGAGGACGGTTGGACAAAGAGGAGTGTAACCCACCGACTTATTGCTTGCTGTTTTACGTGGTATCAACTTGTGTGAATAAACAGGGTCTTGCCCATAAACAACACGCCTGTTTGTGTCTGTACAGATCTGTAAGGCCATAGCATACTACCGTCTCAACCCCGGGGTATTAGGGGATTACATATAGTCAAGTATAAAATCACCATTAAGTTTTAATGTAGCAGGCAACGAGGAGGCAAATAGGATACCTAAGTATTTCAGCTTACTGTTCTGCCAAATAATATCTGTGTTTGGTAGCATATCCGGGGTACAAAAAGCATTCAAGGGGAAAAATTCTGTTTTACTTACATTTAACTTATAACCTGAAACTACCGAATATTTTCCAATAATGTCTAATAGGGAGGGAACAGAAGGAAGTGGATTACTAATAAACAATAAAACATCATCAGCATTGGCCAAAGTTTTAATCATGACATCATTTATCGCAATCCCCTGAATATTATCACTGCATTGGATATAATTAAGAAAAGGCTCAATTCCTATTAAAAACAATAGTGGAGAAAGGGGACAACCCTGCCTAGTACCTCTAAATAGGGAAAATTGAGTGGAAATTTGACCATTAATAAACAACCGAGCAGTAGGGGCAAAATATAAAGCAGAAATCATACGAATAAAATGGGCACCAAAATTAAAGGACAATAAAGTTTTAAATAAAAACTGCTAATGAATTTTATCAAAAGCTTTTTCTGCATTCAAAGCCATCACTCCTGCAGGGGAAGCAAGATATGGACTCTGCTCAATAACGTGTAAAAGGGATCTAGTATTGTTAGCCGAATACCTATTTTTCATAAAACCAGATTGATCTGGATGAATGATGGAGTGAAGGATGGGAGCTAATCTAGTGGCAAGAATTTTGGCATATAGCTTACAATCCTGGTTTATTAAGGAAATGGGACGATAATTAGCAACCAGGGTAGGGTCCTTATCAGGCTTGGGCAGAACAATGATTAGAGCGTCAGTAAAAGACCCTGAAATAGTGCCAGAGGAACCAAAATGGGAAAAAAGTGTATTTAAATGAGGTAAAAGGTAAGACTGAAATTCTTTATAAAATTCAGCAGGGATACCATCTGGGCCAGGGGATTTGTTCTTGGGAAGTGATTTAATAGCAAGTAAAATTTCATCACAAGTAATCGGAGAATCTAAACTTAATCTGTCTGAAGGAGAGACTTGAGGCAAATTGTACTGATTTAAAAAGGAATCAATTAAAGAATCATCACAGGGTACTGGTTTACTATATAGGTGAGAATAAAAATTTAAAAATTCTTGTACAATATCATTATGGGAAATAGCAACTCGACCATTAGGAGCACATATTGATGTTATTTGAGTTTTGTCCCTCTTAATTCATAAATAGTTTGCAAGAAGTTTTCCAGATCTATTGGTATTAAAGCTAAATTTAGCATTAGATTTAGTGAGTTGGATTCCTGCTCTAGTACTAAGTATAGCATTAAATTCATAACGAAGCTTCTGCAATTTAGATTTGTACTGAAGGTCATTAGAGGAAATAAATAAACGTTCATATTTAGCAATTTGTTTTTCCAAATGATTAACATTAGAGTTAAATTGTTTATTTTCATGTGCCATAATAGAAATAGTGGCAAACACAACAATGATGGACAGAATGTGGATCAATGTCACACATTCACCCCAGTCCAAAGATCTGGGCCCAAATCCATCGTTTTTCCACTCCACACCACCCTGGGTTAGACAATGGCGATATGCAAATCAGCGCTGACCCTGTGGCCCATGGGAACAGTCCAGTCCGAACTACAAAAGCCATGTCCTTCCCAGAACGGAATCAAGCATCCGAGGACCTGCCCGGTTTCGAGGTAACACCTCTCATCAGCCCGGCTAGCTTGACTCCAGTGGTGTGGAGTGCCTGGGACTCACGTCTGAGCATCCCCAGTACACTTAGAGCGGTAATGGCAAACACAACAATGATGGACAGAATGTGGATCAATGTCACACATTCACCCCAGTCCAAAGATCTGGGCCCAAATCCATCGTTTTTCCACTCCACACCACCCTGGGTTAGACAATGGCGATATGCAAATCAGCGCTGACCCTGTGCCCCATGGGAACAGTCCAGTCCGAACTACAAAAGCCATGTCCTTCCCAGAACGGAATCAAGCATCCGAGGACCGGCCCGGTTTCGAGGTAACACCTCTCATCAGCCCGGCTAGCTTGACTCCAGTGGTGTGGAGTGCCTGGGACTCACGTCTGAGCATCCCCAGTACACTTAGAGCGGTAATGGCAAACACAACAATGATGGACAGAATGTGGATCAATGTCACACATTCACCCCAGTCCAAAGATCTGGGCCCAAATCCATCGTTTTTCCACTCCACACCACCCTGGGTTAGACAATGGCGATATGCAAATCAGCGCTGACCCTGTGCCCCATGGGAACAGTCCAGTCCGAACTACAAAAGCCATGTCCTTCCCAGAACGGAATCAAGCATCCGAGGACCGGCCCGGTTTCGAGGTAACACCTCTCATCAGCCCGGCTAGCTTGACTCCAGTGGTGTGGAGTGCCTGGGACTCACGTCTGAGCATCCCCAGTACACTTAGAGCGGTAATGGCAAACACAACAATGATGGACAGAATGTGGATCAATGTCACACATTCACCCCAGTCCAAAGATCTGGGCCCAAATCCATCGTTTTTCCACTCCACACCACCCTGGGTTAGACAATGGCGATATGCAAATCAGCGCTGACCCTGTGCCCCATGGGAACAGTCCAGTCCGAACTACAAAAGCCATGTCCTTCCCAGAACGGAATCAAGCATCCGAGGACCGGCCCGGTTTCGAGGTAACACCTCTCATCAGCCCGGCTAGCTTGACTCCAGTGGTGTGGAGTGCCTGGGACTCACGTCTGAGCATCCCCAGTACACTTAGAGCGGTAATGGCAAACACAACAATGATGGACAGAATGTGGATCAATGTCACACATTCACCCCAGTCCAAAGATCTGGGCCTAAATCCATCGTTTTTCCACTCCACACCACCCTGGGTTAGACAATGGCGATATGCAAATCAGCGCTGACCCTGTGCCCCATGGGAACAGTCCAGTCCGAACTACAAAAGCCATGTCCTTCCCAGAACGGAATCAAGCATCCGAGGACCGGCCCGGTTTCGAGGTAACACCTCTCATCAGCCCGGCTAGCTTGACTCCAGTGGTGTGGAGTGCCTGGGACTCACGTCTGAGCATCCCCAGTACACTTAGAGCGGTAATGGCAAACACAACAATGATGGACAGAATGTGGATCAATGTCACACATTCACCCCAGTCCAAAGATCTGGGCCCAAATCCATCGTTTTTCCACTCCACACCACCCTGGGTTAGACAATGGCGATATGCAAATCAGCGCTGACCCTGTGCCCCATGGGAACAGTCCAGTCCGAACTACAAAAGCCATGTCCTTCCCAGAACGGAATCAAGCATCCGAGGACCGGCCCGGTTTCGAGGTAACACCTCTCATCAGCCCGGCTAGCTTGACTCCAGTGGTGTGGAGTGCCTGGGACTCGCGTCTGAGCATCCCCAGTACACTTAGAGCGGTAATGGCAAACACAACAATGATGGACAGAATGTGGATCAATGTCACACATTCACCCCAGTCCAAAGATCTGGGCCCAAATCCATCGTTTTTCCACTCCACACCACCCTGGGTTAGACAATGGCGAAATGCAAATCAGCGCTGACCCTGTGCCCCATGGGAACAGTCCAGTCCGAACTACAAAAGCCATGTCCTTCCCAGAACGGAATCAAGCATCCGAGGACCGGCCCGGTTTCGAGGTAACACCTCTCATCAGCCCGGCTAGCTTGACTCCAGTGGTGTGGAGTGCCTGGGACTCACGTCTGAGTATCCCCAGTACACTTAGATCGGTAATGGCAAACACAACAATGATGGACAGAGTGTGGATCAATGTCACACATTCACCCCAGTCCAAAGATCTGGGCCCAAATCCATCGTTTTTCCACTCCACACCACCCTGGGTTAGACAATGGCGATATGCAAATCAGCGCTGACCCTGTGCCCCATGGGAACAGTCCAGTCCGAACTACAAAAGCCATGTCCTTCCCAGAACGGAATCAAGCATCCGAGGACCGGCCCGGTTTCGAGGTAACATAGTGGCACCTCTAATGTAGGACTTAAAGGTATCCCACCTATTCACAATAGAAGTTGAACCTTCCGGGTTGAATAAAAAATAGTCTTGAATAGCTTGTAAAAGTTTAGACTTATGTTTATCATTAAGAACTATATTTGTGTTCATACGCCACCGATTTTGTTTAGTAAAAGTAGCGGAGATATTTAACCCAAAGGAAATCAATGCATGGTCTGAAACATCCATATTACCTATAACAGGGTTGGTGGCTGATTGAAGTAAAGAAGGTGAAAGTAAAAAATAATCAATCCTTGAATGAGAATTATGGGGATTAGAGAAAAAGGAAAACCATTTCTCCGTAGGAAAGTGTAATCTCCAAATATCCGCCAATTTGGTTGTGTGAAGGAAAGATTTAAAGGCATGAAACACTTTAGGAGGACTGAATTTTGTAGTGGATAGCCTATCTAGTAACGGATCAATAATTACATTAAAATCCCCCCCAACAATCAAAGGAACCTGCCCCAACTTCAGTACCTCAGAAGTTAAGGCTGACCAAAAAGAAGGGTCATCAGCCGTAGGACCATAAACATTAAGCAAAGAGAAGATTGAGTCGTGAATTTTAACCTTAACCACTATAAATCTACCTTCTGAGTCTGTAAACTTACTAAGAATCTGGCAGTATAACCTTTTTGCAAAGAGAATTGCAACCCCATTTTTCTTTCCCTGTGCAGGAGAGGAAACAATATTATCAACCCACTTTTTCCTCATATATTGCAGAATTTTATCATCAACATGCGTTTCTTGAATAAAACAAATGTCAGCTTTACACGCACCCAGATAATCCAAGATCTTAGTGCGTTTTACCGGATGCCTCAAACCCTTACATCAAGAGAAACAAGTTTAACATTCTGAACATTAGCCATTACGCATCAAGAGGAAAGGATAAAAGAATGACACAGAAGAAGAGGAACGGAAAAACAGCCATGGAATAAGAGCGACTCTATGCAGAAAGTAAGAAAAGGAAAGACACAATAGGTAGAAAAAACAAAGGGAAAGAAGACAAACAAGGAACATAAATAAGGACAATGAAACCCACACCCATTCCACAAGTATGGCCATAAACCGTTGGAGCCTGTGAGAAGAAGAATATGCAAAGATGTGACAAGCAAAGTCAGGCTACTTGAAGTCAAGTATTAGGATCCTGAGTATCCATAGAAGGAGGAGCTTGCTGATCAAGAAACAAACGAAGATCTTCAGGACGTTGAAAAGATTTGGAGACATCGTCTTTCCATATCCGCATCGTTAAAGACCATATTTAAATCCAAGGTGTCGCAGCTGTGGACTATAGGCAGAAACCTCTTTGCGAATAGCAACAGTTTCTTTGGCAAAGTCCTGGTGAATAAAGATTTTGGTTCCATTCACTAATAATGAAGGAATTTCTCTTGCAGCCTTTCGAATGAGAACCAGATGATGATGACGCAGAACCTTGAAAATCATTTGCCTGGGTTTAGTATGTCTAGGATTCCGATGGGAATGGACTCTGTGGGCTTTATCAATCTCAAATTTTTCAGTGAATTTTATATTCAAAAGAAGAGATTCAAGATACAAACGACAGTTTGTACCTTCAACTTCTTCAGGCAAATTAAAAATACGCAGGTTGTATTGCCTATTCCGATTTTCCATGTCCAACAGTTGAGTATGCATTGGAACTATTTTGGCCAATAAAGGTGTGAAAGTGTCAATTTTATTTTTGTTATCCTGAATTTTAATGGCACTGTCAGAAATTTTCACTGACATAGAGGCCATATCTTTGCGGATATTTTTGACTTCTGAAGCAATTGTATCCGTATTTAAGCGCAGTGCTTTAATTTTCTCCAAAATTAGAGCAAGTTAAGGGTCTGAAGACTCTACCATCTTAGACTTTGCTGGAGGAGGAGAAACCTGCTGCTTTCGTTTATTAGTATTGGAATTCTTGGAATCCATTCTGAGGCAAAAAAAGCCTTGACTATATGTGCAGACTGATAAATATAAGAAAGCAGCCTTAAAATGTGATAAAAATGAGGTATTTGTCGACAAAAACACCAACAAACTCTCAAAAGCAGCAGGTGCAGCAGCTAAATTAAACTGAAGGCTTGGCTAGGCCCAAGCCAGGCGCTGTCATAAACATTGCTCCGCCCCCAAGCACTCAGACTCGGTGATACCTGAAGGATAGACCGGTGTCCAGAACCATGGATCCACAAATCGCGCTTCCGCCGTAAGAAATCGCCCCAAAATCACTCCACAGGTCGGAAACCACTTTGGTAGGTAAGCGTCAGCATTTCCGCCGACTTTCTGACACAAACTTTGGCGTTTTAAAAGAGTTCGGGCTGAGGGGATTACGGAGCTCCGGTTGTGGGGGCCATCTTGATTGACGCGCTCGCGCGTCTCTGTGAGTGTCTTATCACCTAAGTTTTACTCCAGTAAATACATGAAAAATCGACAGTGAATGCTGCCAGTGTCTGCCTTTTAAGATAACATTTCTGCTGTGAAACCAGGGTAAACAAGCTATGGTCTCGTAATACATGAACATGTGAGCACACGTGTGTGCATATATACAAGCTGAATGTGTGAGAATACTGTATTGTGCACATTGTATTTGTGCACTGGTAACCTATTACAGATAGGCCTCCCCAGGAATTGGCCTTATAGTGTGAGTGGGCAATCATAGTGTAGGTTTGCAGTGCGTACTGAAGGTCTTTAGTGTTTAAATTGTATAATACATTACTCGTGAGATCTGCTCTAAAGTACAGTTTTACCCTACTCATGCCTTCAGAGCAGATTCAAGGTTTCAATCTAGGGATAAACTCCATTCTAAGTGTAGAGCCACAATCACGTACATCATATTTACACTTCGAATGAGTCTGTAAGAATTCTCCTATTTCCCTGTCTTAGCTTCATTTCAGATTCCAGGCCTTTCTCTCCCCTAGTGGGTTAAGTACATTTTCATTCTGTCCAGCAGGAGGATCAAAGGCCTCCCCACATAAAATAACCATTAACAGTTCTTGATCCGGTTCCTGGAAAAGGAAGAAGTGGAGAGAAATTCTGTATATTTTAATTAGTTTGTCACACTGCACCTGGCCTGGGGCAGCAGCGGCCCACAGACACAAAGGAGAAGAGCCAGACATGTGGAGACATACACAGGAGTGGCTGGTCGTTGAAGCTTTGGTGGGAAGGGATCAGCCAGCTGTGCAAGCTGGGGGCAGAACAAAGGCTTTCAGGGAAGTTCCTTCCACAAAACAAAAAACACTTTACGTTGCCATATTGAGATGTCCAAGAATGCTGTGTATGACTTTTAGTATAGTGCTGCAGTGATAATGTGGCCCTCTAGGATTTAACAGTGCTACTTGCCTTCCAGAATCTTTCACTCCCACTTACTAACCCCTGAATAAATGAGAGATTGATGAGAAGACTCCAGACCGGGGCTCAACGATAGCAGAAGGATGCTTAGCTGGAAGGAGAAGTCACCTGGAGCCAATGCAAGGATGGACTGAAGGACATTAACTTCAGCTGACCCCCAGGACTGCAATGGGTCTCTCCAGCACCAGTGGTGCTGCCCCTTTAGGCCCACAGGAGAAGTTTGACTAATGATACAGCTGGGGGACCTTGAAGGGTTCACTTGAGGCTTCTGTAGGCTGGCCCTGACTTGTCTTCAGACACATATGTGCCCAGCAAGATGACCAGGAGGCTATAGAGCCTGAGAAGTGGAGTGTAGAAGTGAGGTTGTTCTGCTTGCTAGCTGTGAAGCGGCTATGAAAGAAGCCTATCAATTAGGCATGAGCCTCGGGAGCGCAGGTAGAGGATAGACCTGGCACAGAGAGCACTGAAATCAAGCTCCCCATTGAAAGTGCACTTTTAAAGGCCTAGAGGCATAACAAAAAGGTTCCTGGTGGTCAGGGCTGGCTACCAGTTGTAGAATGAGCACAGGATCATAAGAATCAATCATACAGGAATAAAATTACAAGCATTTAAAGCATTTTTTCTCAGGGGATCAGAGATGAAATTAAGGATGTAGTGATATGCTCTAAACCTAAAGATACCCCAGTGGGCCAGCACTTGGGGTCAATGAGGAGAAAATACTCCCCATTCTCTCAGACCAGTTCCAATACCCTCAGAGGCCTCTTTCTTCCCAAAGGTCACTGCAAAAGCAAAGGGCTCAGGTGCTTCACCCCGAAAATGGATGATTGGCCAGCCATCTCCCTCAGCCCCATGCCGATGTTTGGGGGTGTGGAATGCACTATCCTCTCGTCTCCCTGACTACTCCTTCTCATGGGTAGGGGAAGTGCACACCTCCTGCTAATGGGCAGGAGCAGTAGAGAAATAGCTCCCACCAAGCAGGAATAGAACAAAGATGTGCTGGTTCCTGTGCACCACACTAGTGGTGCATGCATGTGGCAAAGCTGCCTCAGGCAGCTCGGGAATGAGTTCCCCAGGCCAACTGAATCATATGGCAGCACCAGCTGCCCAATGTGCTCTTGTGGAGCCGGCTCAGGCAGCTCAGGAATGAGTTACCAATGTCACCTCTACCACAAAGCAGCACAAGGGGGTACAGTGGGCATGGGCACCCATGATTTCAAAAATAAAAAAAAGAGATAGAGGGTTGAGACTTTGTGCCTTCAGCAAGCGGTTAGCCTTTCGTTTAATATTTGCTGCCTCAAGGCTTTGGAGTACCTCAAAAGCCCCTATGAGGGCTCTACATCTGCCTATTGTAGTTCTGTGGTGACCCATGATGGCCAGAGGCACCACCAACATCTTTCAAAAAGTGTTTGTGAGCTGCACAGAATGAAGCAGACCCCCGAAAGCTGCCCTAATTCTTCTGCAGGGAGGGGATCCCTGCCCCTTGCAGAGGTTTTACTGATTTTTATAGTTCTCCCTAAGCCTATGCCATTTCCACGTGGGTTGGGTAAGGCAAGGACCTTCATTGGTGGGTCCTCGAGCTATGGTAGCATCCTGTTAAGAGTGGAAATAAGATTGCATGACACATGTCATTCATTTTAAAATGTTTTATTAATCATATTGATGCCTGACAGTGCAAAACATTATATTATAATGAAAGGTATTTAGTGTTGGTAATATTCCTATTTATTTCAATGATGCTAAGTAAAACTAACTTAAACTAAAAAAAAACTGAAAAAACTGAATAGAACTAGATGTTCTACATCATGGTAACAGTGGCCCAGATTTAGATGTTGGTGTTCCTGCCATTGTTCTGCCAGGGCGATGGAGCAAATACCTCTTTTGCCCTGGCAGTGGTTCTAACCACCAGATTTGTAAATGACCACCAAGCTGACAGTCATTTATAAAGCACTGGCATTGTCAATACATTTCATTGTTTGGGACAGGGCTCCTTCAACATGATGTAGCCTTGCACTAAACATTGTTCTTTCTTAATTTTCAAAAAGAATATCCTGAAACAGGATTTTTTTTCCAAATTAAAACAGAAAATGCCCCCTCTTTCCATGCCATGGAGAGTTGAGCCTTTTTAATTTATTTACTGCCCTTACTGTTTTAAGGTTTGCCTGGTGGGGACAAATAGTTTAAAAAAGCTATATGTCTGTCCATCCTAATTGGACGGTGGACATATAGCCATCCCTCCAGTGACTTTTACTCTGTTAGGCTGTAGGAGGGGTCTAACCATGGTGCGTATGGTGTAGTCTCCGCCATAGTTACACCAATGCTCCCCACACATAAAAACCTGTGGGTGGACCATTAGCTTGGCGTTAAGGATAATCTGTGGCTGTTGCAAAGGAATATCCTCACTGCTAAGATATAAATCTGTCCCTATAACTTGTATCTCACTTTCTTACAGATGTATCCAGTATACTTCCACAATCTTTATTCTACTAATTTTAACCTTCCTAAAGTTGCTAATATAGCTAGCTGAAATAAAAAAGCTACAAAAGAAAATGCACTTAGGATAAGAAATGGTAAACAATCATTCAGTTAGTGGCCTAATAGCTTGTATGGGTTGAGTCTGTTTGCCTTGGTTATATAATCTTTAATAGTAGTATTTGAAAGTCTTGAATGTTCAGACTGCAACGCATCTATCCTGAAGAAGTACATACATGGCTACAGAATCTTTCTCAAAAGCAGCTAGTGCAGTCATGTATTCTTTACATTCCATTATAGGTGGCGGGGTATGAGATTTCCATTTCTGCAGTATGTATATTTTAGCTGTTGCCAAAGTAGAGTAGCACCACATTTTGCAGTGTGTATTGATTTCCTCAACATTTCCTGTATCATGAAGCATTGGTGTCTCCATAGATGGTTTTATGTTACATATTCAGTGCATTTTAGTTTCTCCTATATTTGTCTACAGTATTTGACAATGTCTAAGCAGGACCATAGAATGTTCATCAGATGTCCCCCTGGCTTACCACATTTCTAACAGTCTGTGTTCGGTGTCAAATTAGACTTATAGAGTTAGGATGGTGTCCTGCGCCATTGCTGGCTAATTTTGAAGTAGTTGAATTTCAACATGACTTCTCTCAAGCCTCTGCCATGAATGGCTAAAAGGAACAAAAACTCTACAGCTGTGTATGAATTAGGGATGGTGCTGTTTTGTAAGCTCTGAGTAGAGCCGGTAAAGATTAGACTATATAGTTGGGAGATTAGCTTTTATATGTTTCCTACTTAGTTAAGTGTCATGAATCGATGAAAATCCTAGTTCTTGAGCTGCATTGCCTAATTTTTTTTAACTAAACACCTCTGTGCTTCAAGGACATATTTTTCTGGTAAGTTAGAGAAAGTTATGCATTTTACATTAGAAATCATATTTTGTATTCTTTGACCACTTTTAAATGCCATCCCTTCCAGAAAAAGGTGAGTTGTCAATACATAGTTCCGCATTGTGCCAGATGGAGGCAACCCAATGTAGAAATCCATGTTGTTTAACGGAGCGATGAAGCGCCAGTCATGTAAAAAGCTTATATTGCAGCATTGGATTGTGTGGGACTCTTGAGTATACTATCATCCTTATTGTCACTTTGAGGATGAATCTCCATAAATACCAATAATATTGGAGTTGGTACAATTGATGTGCTACATAATAGTCTTCAATTTTGGGGAGCTTTAGTACTCCTTCCAACATGTCTGCATAGAAATTTGGCATCTAAATGCTGGGTCGGTTGCCACCCCTTTTTATCTCTACTTCTACGAATTTAAGAGGCATGCATGGAATGAGCATTGAAATACTCCCAAAAACATAGTTGGACCTAGGGGCAACTATCGGTTTCACTGTTTGTACGCTACCCCAAACTAAGTGTGACAGATGTTTCCATTTTGCAAATACTTGTTGCATTTGATCAATCAGTGCAAGAAAGTAGAATATTATTTGAAGTCCGTGATAGCACTTTTCAAATGATTAAGGCACTATTCCTTGCTGCTCCAGTATATTTCATTAAATCTGGGTGCAACACTTGGTAGTGTTAAAACAAAGCACACAAGCATAACTTAGGAGAAATGTGTAAAGAATGTATTAGCTCCAAAACAGTAAAAAGTAAAAAAACACTAAACAATAAACACCTCACTACAATTTATAAACACAGCAAACATTTAAGTGAACAAGTGGACATCAAAACAACAAAACTGTGATGTAGGGAACCGATGTTAGGATTCTTCAAAGTATTAGATGTTTATAGTGCCATAAAGTTCCATAGCGTAAACAGCGGGTTTTGGAAGGGGGGGTCCTTAACCCTCACCGCCGCCACCAAATGCTGGAGGTGGGAGCCCCCGATCCCTTGTTTCAACGTTAGGCTAAGTAAGGAAACCGTCTGAGATAGCCCTGCTCACCCCCTTAGTAGCTCGGCACGATATCAAGATACTGATACACGTTCCTCTCGTACCTTTCAGACTTCCTTGAAGAAATCCGAAAGAAGAGGACGATCACATCACAAGGAAGAAGGCGTGAAGTCCAAAGACAATCAACACGTTCCAAAAAATAAGAAAACTCAATTCACCAAGAAAAATGTAGCAAGTCTAAAAATCAGACATGCCGAGGATCTTGAGGACACAACTCAAGAACGGGGAGTGGGCCCAGACAATGCTTGACAGCGCAGCAGAAGTTACCATAGCTCGCAAGATCCTGAAGGATCATCTGGAGACAGTGGACCTGAATGAATACATTCAGGTTGAAACTGCCGATGCTAGGGTTACTTTACCACATAAGTTATATGAAGTAACACTCTGGATAGAGGGAGACATAACTAGAAAAATAAAAGCACTATTTTGGGAAAAGCGATCTAGGGGTTATGACATCCTTCTAGCTGAAAATGACTGGTTAACTGAATTTGTCAGGGAGCGCCCACATGGCGAAGACATTATTATGCGAGCATTCACAAATCATATTCCTATTCATAAAAAAATACACCTATGCCAGAAAACGGGCTGTAGCACAGGCTCCAGCTTTATATAAAAATCATGTGGGATGGGAAGAGGATTCTCCTCACAAAAAAAGTCAGTTAAAAAATCAACCTACTGCTCAGAGGCAGTATCCAGTTAAGCAAGATGCTAAAAAACAGGTCAGGGAGATCCTAGATCAACTTGAATACCAAGAGGTGATTGAACCATGCACCTCGTCCATGAGCACTCCTTTGTTTCCTGTCTCCAAACCAGACAATACATATCGTCTAGTTTTGGACTACAGAAATTTAAATTATTGTTGCAAAACCTTTGCAGTACATAATGCACACAGTGCAGCACTGATGAATAACATTGTGCGCAAAAAATATAAAACAACATTAGATATTTCAAACGGTTTCTTCTGTCAAAATATTGCACCTGAAAGCAGGTACTTGACCGCTTTCTCAATTATGGCATAATTTCTGTCGTCTCCCCCAGGGATTCAAGAATAGTCCAGGGTTATTTTAAGCCAGAGTAACAGAGTTACTACAAACGTATGATGATGAGGCATTATCGTATGTCAATGACATCTATCTTACAGACGATGATTTGGACAGGCACTTGAACAGGGTGAACACCATAATACTTGGCTTTGCCTCTGAAGGGTACAAATTACATTTTATGAAATCAAGAATTGCCCACCTCAATGTCCTATTCTTCGTATATGAACTTTCAAGTGAAGGCAAGAGCCTGGCAAGAGCCTGGCAGAAAGTGTGCGCTGCTCCAACCTCCAAAAACGCTGAAAAACGTACAGTAAATTCGAGGATTCCTGAATTTCGGAAGAACTTACATTCTAAACTACGCAGAAAGGGTTAAACCTCTCTACAAATTAATCAAACCTGATTTGAAACAAACTAATTGGACTAGAAAACACACCGAAATTTTACGTTCAGTGCAAACAGACATGTTAGCAATAACCCATTTACAGAACGCAACCTTGTAATAGGAATCATCCAAGGGAGATGCGGATTCACATACCTGACCTTTAATGAGTGTGAAAAGGTACCAAAAGCATACAAATCACACTTGTACACACAAGCTGAAATGAAATTCACTTTAACAGAAAAATTCTGACAGCGGTTCAAACTGCAGTAGCAAAAGAGAGAGCCCTCGCACAGGGTAAATGCATACAGGTTGTTACTCCTGTACCTGCCTTAGAGGCAGTGACAAAAGCGAGCATTCCGAATGCAAAAGCTTTACATCCAAGATGGATACAATGGGTGAATTCTCTTGCTGCAACAGACGCTGAATACTTTTCCGACCCCTACTTGAAGACTCAAGAATTTCCCCAATATGAATAAGAATGTCCTCTGCCCACTGATATTCTGCCTCCAGAACATTACAGATGTATAATTTATACAGACGGATCAGCACAGCCCGTAATTGGGGGTAAACAAGCTTTTAGTGCTGTGTGCGCGATTGTTAAAGGTCACTGGCGCGATGGTAAATTCAGACCTATGGTCACAAAAACTCAATCTCTCTGAGACTGTACAGCTCAGTGAGCTGAACTACAGGCTTTCAAGATGGCGCTTGAAAATACCGATCGCGAATTCCCCACACTCATAGTGTGCGATTCGTATTACTGCGTTCAATCTTACCATGAATATTTGCAGAATTGGGTTCAAAACGGTTTCAAAGATGCAAAAGGTGGCACAATCAAGCATACATTGCTTTGGGAACAAGTAGTTCAATTACAGGAAGAACTACAAAAGACTCACGTGATCCATACACTGAGTCATCAGCGTGATGGCGTTCACGTTTCGGCGCATTCATTGGCTGATGAAGCCGCGAAGGCAGCTGTGCAAACTGCTTCCGTAGCTGCAATCACTCGTTCAAAAATGAAAATAGACAGCGAAATAATGTAAGCTGTCAATGCTTCAAGCAAAGACAGTGGTAAAACATTACCAAATGGCTTTCCACTCAAGTACTCATATATAACTGATGCAAATAATGTTCCTTTTGCTCGAATCCCTGAAGTGGGGGTTAGGGTAATTCCAAACATGGAACACAGATTAGGACTGATTTTAGCAGCACATGAAGGGCTTGCCTCTGCACACGCAGGTGTTTCTGCCACAGTGTTGTTATTAAAGCAAAGATACTGGTGGCCGCGTATATGGAAACAGACATGAAACTATGTTTTGGAATGTGAAATCTGCCAGAAAATGAAAGTTTCAACAGTGAAACGACCGGCACAGACGCCCCTTTTAATTTCACATAAACCACGTGCATGTGTTTACCTGGACCACTGTGGTCCCTTACAAAGGGATGGCAACTATAAATATATCTTGGTCGCAGTGGATTCATGCTCAAAATTCATGTGGATGTGGCCTCAGCGCTCGGCTGACGCCCGAACTCTTATAAAAGATTTACGAGTCTTTATCAGCACATACGCAATCGGCACTCTACATTCTGACCAGGGTCCTGGGTTTAGCTCTCGAGCTTACAAGGAGGCCATGGCCAGCTTGGGCGTTGCATTACGGTACTCTAGTCCATTCCATCCTGAGGGAAATTAGGTTGTGGAAAGAAAAAACCGTGACATAAAGTAATCTATGACAGCTAGGGTATTAGGCTCGGGTGACGGGTGGGTCAAACATCTAATAAGTGTCCAACGTAGTCTTAACAACCTGCCAAGAAATTCTCTGGGTGGAATCACTCCATATGAAATCCTTTTTGGTACTAGAATGATGGTCGAAGACCTCGATCGTCATACTTCAGTGGTAGAACAAAAACCCTTTGATATCAAAGACCGTTTGGCTGATTTATAGGACAAGAAGCCATCACTCTACTAGACCTTTCAGCAGCCTTCAACACCGTCTCCTACGCAGTCTAGCCACCAGACTCCATGACACCGGCATACAAGGAACTGCTCTAGACTGAAGCTGCTCCTTCCTCAACGGCCAAACTCAAAGAATCAGACTCCCGCCCTTCCTCTTGTAGCAAACAGAGATCAGACCCCAAGGATCCTGACTCAGCCCCACATTCTTCAACATCTACATGGCCCCTCTCGCAATCATCATCAGAAAACACAGACTCAGCATAGTATCCAATGATGCCCAGCTCATCCTCTCCCTCACCGAAGAACCAGACACAGTTTCCACTAAGGAATGAAGGACATTGCATCCTGGATGAGCAGCAGCTTCCCGAAGCTCAACTTGGAGAAAATAGAAGTCTTCATCCTAGGATCCACCCCCTCCGTGTGGGACAACACCTAAAGGCCCTCCGTCCTCGCCAACTCTCCCATACCCACGGATTATGCCTGAAACATCGGCATCACACTCAACTCCTCCCTTACCATGAACCGACAAATCAATGCTGTATCTTCCATGTGCTTCAACACCCTCCACATACTTTGCAAGACCTTCAAATGGATCCCCCCTTAATCCAGAAAGACTGTCACCCACGCACTCATAACCAGCAGACTGGACTATAGGAAGGCCATCTAAGCTGGAATCAATAAATCTCTGCTCCACAAACTCCAGACCATCCAGAACGCCACAGCTAGTCTTCAGCATCTCACCACAAGACCACATCACCCAACACCTATGAGACCTCTACTGGCACCCCATTGAAAAGAGAGTGACTTTCAAGCTGCTCACTCATGGCTATAAATCCCTCCACAACATCGGATGTTTTTGCTGGGCGATATAGTTTCTGCAGGAGGAGAGAAGCAAAGAAGTCAACATAATGAAAGATATCCCTTCAGACCCTGTTCGTCAGTTTAATGCCATTATCTTCATACAGGTCTTTACTGCAGTATGCCTAGCTTGGCTTCATAGAGCCTCACAAAGCGGGGTTCATGGCAGTTTTGTATTCGGTTAGGAAAGTCCGATTGCAGAAGTATTTAAAGGCTCAATCGCTTTCCCACAGCTCACTCATCTGTACCATCCTGTCAGGGGCGGCTCTAGGCACATGGCAGCCCTGGGCAGGGAGCGTAGGTAGGGGGCCTCGGAGCCTCGGAAGAGAGGGTCCAGGCAGAGCGTGGAGGCCAGTAAAGAAAGGGGAGAAAGGGTGTTTGGAAGTGGAACAGAGACGGAGGCCGCCAAATCCCTGCCAGGGGCCACCACGCAAATATGTATCCATCCTCAGAGGATTATTATATTAAGGATATATATTGGCGCGGTGGCCCCTGGGGTTTGGTGGCCCTGTGCAGGTGCACAGCTTGCACATGCCTAAGTACGCCCCTTATCCAGTGCTTGTGAGCCCCCCCCGCAACCTCTCTTTATCTTCTGCTTCCTTTTCAATTTCTCTCTTTCTATGTATGTTTATTGGGGTTTATGAAGCTGAGGTTGGAGTTCAATTGGCCAGCTTTAGGATTTAGGATGGTGGGTTGTGGGTTTTGCAGCTTATTGGGGGCTGGTTCGCTTTGGGAGTGGATGAAGGGAGCATATGGAAATAAAGGGGTACATTTGGATCATTGTGAGAATTTGGAAGGAGGGGTGTACTTTGTACTCCTCTTTGTTTCTGCTTTAGATGGAAACAGTAATATTCTGCAGCATTTCTGTTTGACAGTTCCTTGAAAGAGGGTAGTTTGAAGGTTTTGCCGCTTAGTACTTCCCCCTGCTACCGATTAAAGCCCATTTTGACATATAGGGAAATTTGGCTAGCATGAAACAGCAACCTATTACTAAAAGCAACAGCTAGAGGCTGGTGTTTTCTTCCCAGCACATTTTTACTTGTGCTTGCAGATGCAGGTAACTATAAGGAAAAGAGACAGCACAGTAGCTCTTATGCCATAGCATTATCATCAACTTTGTTATAAAGGAAGTGACTCTGTGCGCAACAAGCATACATTTGAGCTCGCTATGCTTAAGAAAAGATCCTTGAGGAACAAAGGGAAAATGCTTCAGGAAAATCCCTTAGCTAATGTCAAGAAAAAGAAGCTACTTAGGCTATGGCAAATTTTCAGGTCTGAATATGTACCTCCTCATCCCCCCCCCGCCCCCCCCCATGCCCCAGAAACAAGATCTCGTGCAGTGTTCAAAAGCAGGGAAAAATTGGCAGAAGAGACCAAGGCTGTATAGCTGTTGCGGCGGAGTCATAAATGTTCCCTCGCAGGTCAACCTTCTAACTGCATTGCAACTGATGGCTTAATGAACAGGAGAAGGGGAGGCAGAAGGCTGGGGACCACTGTCGACATAAGTGCAGCCAAGCCCATTGTTTATACTGCGGAAGTTGGTGAAGAGCTAGATAAAATTGCTAGACAACCTCTCCCTTTGACCATCTCCTCTCTGTTGAACAATACACGATTATCTCAAGAACTGACCTCAAACAAGGGTCAAAGATTCAACACAATACACACAATCTGCATGGTAGTAGAGGCATGGAAAATGAGATGTTTAATCTAGCTCCATCGCTAGACACAATTACCAGTGAGCTCAGGGGTGAGCAAGCCTGTCTCTTCATCCAGCTGGTATTTCCCCATCATTGAAGACTAATGCGATCCAAGAAATTAGTTCAGCCTCAAGCTCAAGATAAGGCTTAAATGGCATCTATGAGGCTGGATGTTTTGGTTGAGTGGTGAGATCACCGTAATAAAGTGGTTTCTTTTTGTGCTAAAACAATTTATTTAGTAACACAAAAAACATTATAACATGAATATGCTTCATATGATTAAATAGAAAAACAGCAACTAATATTCTGCATATAACAAACTTAGAATAAGCATTAAAGTCTTTATATTTTAAGGTAGGGGAAGAAAGAGTAAGGAAGGGTGAGAAAATCATGAACAAAATATCCTATATATAAATACAAGGGCAAGAAGCAATATCCTCGTCCACTAGATACTATATATAAACCACTCAGCAATCATATCATTAAAAGCACAATAACCACTCAAATGCAAAAGAAGGGCAGAGCGATCAAATATTTACGGAGGTTGAAAATTCTCAGATAATATAGGATTAGTATTTGATATAACAGTTCCATGTTGGTGAAGAAATAAAGTAGGAGCAAGTCATACCAGTTGGGCATTATGAGCAGACAAATATTGCATAGTGTGCATATTATCGAACTTTTTTTTGTTTAATATTTTTTATTAGGGTTTTGCATTACAGTATTCCATGTGAGACATCAGACATATCGCCGTTTAACAATCATGTGTGCAAATGTTGAGTATCAACGATAGTTACAGAATGACAAATTCATTTAGGTTCTAGTCTTCAAAAATAACATCACCATGTTTTAGATCACAGATCTATTACCAATTTTGTGTGATAGTGTATCCTGCTGTGTCTGGTCTATTGTGCTACATGGTGGCAAGGGTTGTTATATCACTCTCTTCTCCTTCTGTGTATGCTATCCCCTTTAGTGTGTCTAATCATCTATTCTATCTGGTTAAGTCGGCTTCAGAACTGCCGATGGAAATTTAACTGTGAACCTTGGGGGAAAAAAAAAAAATCCTAAGCGGGGGAAACTCATAGCGTAGGCGTGGGCAATCGGTTGTGACAAGTGATTAGTTGACTGGATCCTAGTCTGTTGGGTGAGCTGCAGGCTTATCGAGGGGTGGATGAGCGGTCATGGGGGTGGACAGTGATCCCGGGGGCGGTGCTTATCTGAGCTAATCAATCCTCTTGTCTAGGTGTTACTCGGCTAGTGTTGGGATCTGTGTCGCGGGAGGTAGGAGGGGATGCAGGGCGGGGGTTGGGTTGCCTCAGGTGTCCCCTCTGCTGTCGACTCCTGTTTAAATTGAATTAATAACTGCGCCCACTCCATAGATACTGGATGTTTACGTGTACCTTTTACTTCTTCCTCTCTCAGGATTTCTTCCTCTGCTGTTCCCCATTTGTTAACTGCCCCCACCCAGGCTGCTTCCGGAGGCCCTGTAGGGGCTCTCCAATGCATAGCTATGTTTCTCTTCGCTAAGAGAATGGTTAAAGACTTCTTTCTCCGAATGACCCCCAGAGCGCATGCTTCCCATGTAGAGATGTTCAGGAGATTGACCGTAGTTCGAAGTGTGTGATGTACCCTGTCCCAGTATTGATGTATGGAGGAACAATCCCGAAACATGTGTTTAAAGTTTGCTTCCGGCATTTAGCAGCGGGGGCATGTGAAATGCGTGTCTGGATAAAAATGGTGCAGTTTATCTGGCGGGAGATACGCACGGTGAAGGACATTAATCTGTATGTTTTTTTAATCGTGCATTTCTGTAGACCTTTTTGGGATATTCCAGAGCTTGGTTCCACTCTTTATCGTGGAATGCTCGACCCACGTCATTTTCCCATGTCTGCCGCAATCCCTTAAGGGGGATGTTAGTCAGTTCCCGGATCGCTTTGTAGTGCCAGGTAACTAGATGCCTGCCCACTCCCATTTGCAGTATCATGTGTAACACTGGGTGTGTCGGTGGCTCCCCGTCCGGTAGGTCCCAGCATTGGCCACCGCTGTCTAAGAGATGTCTATGCATACGAAATTGTCCTTGTGGGAGGTCATACCACTCGATTATCTGGGCAAATGTCTTCAATTGCCCCTCATGGAACAGAGCTTCCACCTTTGTCACAACGTGCTGGGTCAATGTCCGAAGGGCTCCCGCAGTGTAGTATTCTTTCTTTCGGGGAAGCCCCACTAGGGAAAGCAATGGAGAGTATAGCGGTTGTCCTTTCGACATTCGGTGCCTCGTCGGCCCGGCTTGCTTGAGCAGTGAGCAAGGGACTCATGTCTGAGTATACCCTGCCACACCTATAGTGGCCAAAAACGATTCAGAAAAGGGGGTGGTGATGAACAGAGTGTCTGAATTAAGCAGACCACTCTTACCCAGTCCAAAGATCAGGGCTTGATCCATCACCGTTATTTAGCTCACTGCCCCATCCCAGCTCAGAACCTGGCTATATGCAAATTAGTCTGTCCCTGGCCCAGTGCATCATGGGAACAGGGCAGACCAAACTACCAAGCCAATTCTTCACCAGAAAGGAGACAAGCTACCGGGGACCGGTTTCTGGCATTTCAGCCTCGTCGGCCCGGCTTGCTTGAATCCTGATGGAGCAGTGAGCAAGGGACTCATGTCTGAGTATACCCTGCCACACCTATAGTGGCCAAAAACGATTCAGAAAAGGGGGTGGTGATGAACAGAGTGTCTGAATTAAGCAGACCACTCTTACCCAGTCCAAAGATCAGGGCTTGATCCATCACCGTTATTTAGCTCACTGCCCCATCCCAGCTCAGAACCTGGCTATATGCAAATTAGTCTGTCCCTGGCCCAGTGCATCATGGGAACAGGGCAGACCAAACTACCAAGCCAATTCTTCACCAGAAAGGAGACAAGCTACCGGGGACCGGTTTCTGGCATTTCAGCCTCGTCGGCCCGGCTTGCTTGAATCCTGATGGAGCAGTGAGCAAGGGACTCATGTCTGAGTATACCCTGCCACACCTATAGTGGCCAAAAACGATTCAGAAAAGGGGGTGGTGATGAACAGAGTGTCTGAATTAAGCAGACCACTCTTACCCAGTCCAAAGATCAGGGCTTGATCCATCACCGTTATTTAGCTCACTGTCCCATCCCAGCTCAGAACCTGGCTATATGCAAATTAGTCTGTCCCTGGCCCAGTGCATCATGGGAACAGGGCAGACCAAACTACCAAGCCAATTCTTCACCAGAAAGGAGACAAGCTACCGGGGACCGGTTTCTGGCATTTCAGTCTCGTCGGCCCGGCTTGCTTGAATCCTGATGGAGCAGTGAGCAAGGGACTCATGTCTGAGTATACCCTGCCACACCTATAGTGGCCAAAAACGATTCAGAAAAGGGGGTGGTGATGAACAGAGTGTCTGAATTAAGCAGACCACTCTTACCCAGTCCAAAGATCAGGGCTTGATCCATCACCATTATTTAGCTCACTGCCCCATCCCAGCTCAGAACCTGGCTATATGCAAATTGGTCTGTCCCTGGCCCAGTGCATCATGGGAACAGGGCAGACCAAACTACCAAGCCAATTCTTCACCAGAAAGGAGACAAGCTACCGGGGACCGGTTTCTGGCATTTCAGCCTCGTCGGCCCGGCTTGCTTGAATCCTGATGGAGCAGTGAGCAAGGGACTCATGTCTGAGTATACCCTGCCACACCTATAGTGGCCAAAAACGATTCAGAAAAGGGGGTGGTGATGAACAGAGTGTCTGAATTAAGCAGACCACTCTTACCCAGTCCAAAGATCAGGGCTTGATCCATCACCGTTATTTAGCTCACTGCCCCATCCCAGCTCAGAACCTGGCTATATGCAAATTAGTCTGTCCCTGGCCCAGTGCATCATGGGAACAGGGCAGACCAAACTACCAAGCCAATTCTTCACCAGAAAGGAGACAAGCTACCGGGGACCGGTTTCTGGCATTTCAGCCTCGTCGGCCCGGCTTGCTTGAATCCTGATGGAGCAGTGAGCAAGGGACTCATGTCTGAGTATACCCTGCCACACCTATAGTGGCCAAAAACGATTCGGAAAAGGGGGTGGTGATGAACAGAGTGTCTGAATTAAGCAGACCACTCTTACCCAGTCCAAAGATCAGGGCTTGATCCATCACCGTTATTTAGCTCACTGCCCCATCCCAGCTCAGAACCTGGCTATATGCAAATTAGTCTGTCCCTGGCCCAGTGCATCATGGGAACAGGGCAGACCAAACTACCAAGCCAATTCTTCACCAGAAAGGAGACAAGCTACCGGGGACCGGTTTCTGGCATTTCAGCCTCGTCGGCCCGGCTTGCTTGAATCCTGATGGAGCAGTGAGCAAGGGACTCATGTCTGAGTATACCCTGCCACACCTATAGTGGCCAAAAACGATTCAGAAAAGGGGGTGGTGATGAACAGAGTGTCTGAATTAAGCAGACCACTCTTACCCAGTCCAAAGATCAGGGCTTGATCCATCACCGTTATTTAGCTCACTGCCCCATCCCAGCTCAGAACCTGGCTATATGCAAATTAGTCTGTCCCTGGCCCAGTGCATCATGGGAACAGGGCAGACCAAACTACCAAGCCAATTCTTCACCAGAAAGGAGACAAGCTACCGGGGACCGGTTTCTGGCATTTCAGCCTCGTCGGCCCGGCTTGCTTGAATCCTGATGGAGCAGTGAGCAAGGGACTCATGTCTGAGTATACCCTGCCACACCTATAGTGGCCAAAAACGATTCAGAAAAGGGGGTGGTGATGAACAGAGTGTCTGAATTAAGCAGACCACTCTTACCCAGTCCAAAGATCAGGGCTTGATCCATCACCGTTATTTAGCTCACTGCCCCATCCCAGCTCAGAACCTGGCTATATGCAAATTAGTCTGTCCCTGGCCCAGTGCATCATGGGAACAGGGCAGACCAAACTACCAAGCCAATTCTTCACCAGAAAGGAGACAAGCTAGCGGGGACCGGTTTCTGGCATTTCAGCCTCGTCGGCCCGGCTTGCTTGAATCCTGATGGAGCAGTGAGCAAGGGACTCATGTCTGAGTAAACCCTGCCACACCTATAGTGGCCAAAAACGATTCAGAAAAGGGGGTGGTGATGAACAGAGTGTCTGAATTAAGCAGACCACTCTTACCCAGTCCAAAGATCAGGGCTTGATCCATCACCGTTATTTAGCCCACTGCCCCATCCCAGCTCAGAACCTGGCTATATGCAAATTAGTCTGTCCCTGCCCCAGTGCATCATGGGAACAGGGCAGACCAAACTACCAAGCCAATTCTTCACCAGAAAGGAGACAAGCTACCGGGGACCGGTTTCTGGCATTTCAGCCTCGTCGGCCCGGCTTGCTTGAATCCTGATGGAGCAGTGAGCAAGGGACTCATGTCTGAGTATACCCTGCCACACCTATAGTGGCCAAAAACGATTCAGAAAAGGGGGTGGTGATGAACAGAGTGTCTGAATTAAGCAGACCACTCTTACCCAGTCCAAAGATCAGGGCTTGATCCATCACCGTTATTTAGCTCACTGCCCCATCCCAGCTCAGAACCTGGCTATATGCAAATTAGTCTGTCCCTGGCCCAGTGCATCATGGGAACAGGGCAGACCAAACTACCAAGCCAATTCTTCACCAGAAAGGAGACAAGCTACCGGGGACCGGTTTCTGGCATTTCAGCCTCGTCGGCCCGGCTTGCTTGAATCCTGATGGAGCAGTGAGCAAGGGACTCATGTCTGAGTATACCCTGCCACACCTATAGTGGCCAAAAACGATTCAGAAAAGGGGGTGGTGATGAACAGAGTGTCTGAATTAAGCAGACCACTCTTACCCAGTCCAAAGATCAGGGCTTGATCCATCACCGTTATTTAGCTCACTGCCCCATCCCACCTCAGAACTTTGCTATTGGACAGCACGAGATTAGTCTGGAAACAACATAACTTGTTTGTCTTCTACTTGTAGCCGTCTGTGTTGCCTAGCTGCACGCATAACAGTGTCTCTGTCTTGGTAGTGCAGTAATTTCAAGGGTAAATGGTCGAGGTGGTAGGCCCAGTTTTGATCTGCACGCTGGGACCCGGTGCGCCCTTTCTATAAAGAAGTAGGGGGTTAAGTCTTTTGCAGGCGTAAATGATGCGATCCAGGATGTGATGTATTGGATTGGGTCGGTCCCTTCTACCCCCTCCGGGAGATTCATAACTCGGATGTTGCTCTGTCGGGAATGTCCCTCCAAATCATCCGTCTTGGTTTCCATGGCTTTAATTCGTGATTGCAGGTCTTTTATAGCGTTGTGTTGTTGCTGCACTTGTGGTTTCATTGTTTGTATTGTTTTTTTCACTTTGAGTAACTTTGTCCGTCAATTTCCTATGATCGTCCGGGAGTATATTAAGGTCGATGGCTAAGTTGTCAAATTTGTTTTCCATTGCCACTCTGGATTGCTCTATGGCTACGAGGACCTGGTCTAGTTTCCTGGACATGGAGTCTTTGCCAGAAGGTGCCTCTCTTGATCTGGTCACGACGGGTGTTGCAGGCGTTACTCTCTGTTGTTCCGGGGCGTGCGGCGTCCCCACTGCGCATTGACGACCCATGGTGGAGAATTCGTTTCCCCTCTTGTGGCAATCAGCGTCCGCTGTCACTCAATTTTGATCCCAGGTCCGAGGACAGCTGCTGGGCGAACGTTTCCAATTGGAGGCTTCGAACACTCACTGGGCCACTATGGTCGCTCCTCCTCCTTTCTGTGAGTCCACCGCGGAATTCTGTCCCACGACGCGTGCCTCGTGCAGTTCGACGATCTCCATAACACTGTCTGCCTCTTTAGTGCGTCTCACTGTGGCTCCCGAACTCCGAGTGTGGGGAGAGCTGCCAGCGGTGGTCTGGAGAACTGCCTTTGCTCTGGGATGTAGTACTGTAGTCTGAAGGACGATTCTTAGCCCTGCCAAGGTCGCAGGGATTTAGTTGAGGCGCAGTCTGCCCAGCTTGCACTGGGTGTGATCTGTGACAATGGGGTGTGTTGTCTTCAGATGTCTTCAGATGCAGCGGGCGCTTGTGCAGTGGGTCGCTCCTTATGGCGGTAGTAGTGGGTTAGAGGATTACATGTCCCAGGTCCCACCTCTATGCATCAAGGGAACAGCGCGCCAGGGTGCCAGGGTGGGGGGGGGCACCGTGTCTCAGGTCCCGGCCACCATGTGCCGTATGCAACTATGGAGCGTCCCCAACTTAGATTCAGTTCCGTGGCCTTCACTTTGGGAGATCACCGGCTCAATGGATGTGTGGGCAAATGGGTGGGTGCGTTTCTCCCACTCTACCACCGCCTCCCCTACTGCGAGCTGCAAAGGGATGGAGCATTCAGTCGCACTTCTCCACCACACGAGGTCCCGGGATTGCAGGGCTGGTGTTATGGGGTAGATGTTGAGGCCCAGTGCCAAGAAACATCTGCCAACCCTGGGCCTGTCTATGCACCGCTGCGCTCTCACCCGTTCTCTTAGTCGGTAGTGGCTTTCCACTTCAGGGGGGCTGGTGCTCTTCTCGCAACCATGTCTGGCCCCAGCAGGGCCAACCCCTCGCCCTCGTTATGGGGGACACAGGCAAGCTTCGTGGGGTGCAGGGGTTCCGGTGATAGGCCCGGACCCGCCTGGCCTGGAGCAATGTAATTGCAGCACAAGTTCAGAGGCCCATAGGTTGCCTTCTCCTTCACTCTCGCCACAATCTCTGGCACCTCCCTGGAAGGGGGGTCCCAGAAGGGGGACCCAGTGCCGAGAGTCACCGTGCCGTTGGGTCCACACCCCGCTGCTCTCAGGGACTCTCCTCAGCGTGATGTCTGCTCCCTGATGGTTGTTCGGGTGGCTGCCGTGTCCTCACCCGGTGCCCCCAGCAGCTGTTTTGTTTTCTCCGTGGGTCACTTGCGCTGACCTTGCCCTAGGACGCTGGCGCCCGTTCCACTTCTCGATGGGTCGCGCCGTCCTGCATCGGGTCCGCCATTTTGTCCCGCTATCTCGGGGACCCTCCGAAGGGCTCTCCAGGCGTGTTGTCACGACCCGAGCTTTGGATCTGGGTGCACCGGAGCCGTCCCTGCTTCATTCAGGCTAAGGTGCCGCTCGGCGGGTGACTTACAGGTGTATGAGGCATTGATTTGTGGCAAATGCACAAGCTGCCGGCCGGAGTCTCAGGGAGAAGAATCTGCCATCTTGGCTGGCTTGGCCACGCCCCCTGTACATAGTATCTGACTTATGATGCAAACACACACAATCCCACCAGACCTTGAATGATTATGCAGATACATATTTCCAATAATTTAAACTGGTTTGTTGGAAGGCAATTGCAACTAGGTTATCTAATGATTTATCATTCGGAAAAGATGGATTAAAGTCATTAGTCAATGTACCCAAAAAAAGATAAATGATATCAAAAGCGAATTGTAAATTAAAAAATCTTCTTAATTTGAGACCAGATCATATGAAAGAAGGAAAGTATAATAGGACAATAAAACAATATATATGTAAGGTCCGCTCTGGGGTAATTGCAAGACCAACATTTAGAAGAAATGTCTGGTGATAATGTGGAACATTGTACAAGTAAAGTCTATGATAAATAGAAAAATAAGGATTGAGTAATACTAGCTGACCTGGAAGTTTTGCAAATATGTGTCCATAACTAATTCCAAAAGGAAATATCCCAAGATGCCCCCAAATCTCTTTCCCACAAAAGCTCAGCCTTGCATTTGGTTCAAGAGGAAATCAGAGGAGAAAGAAATGTATAAATAGCTGACGCTTTAGGATCAGTCTTTAGATAATCAATAAAGCAAGAGGGAGAAGGAAGTTTAATAGGAGAATGTTGTAAGGAGAAAATAATATTAAGAATCACATTCAAAAGTAATACAAAGTTAATATCAAAACATTTAGGACAGTGATCAACACAACAGAAATGGGGAAAAGAAATAGGGGAATTATTTTGATATAGTTGAGATATCCTCATGAGAATTGTATCCTTTTTTGTACACCAAAAGAATGCTCTATTACTAATTTTAAGAAGGGAGTTATACCATATCGGCATTTCCAAGAACAAAGATGAAGTTACATTAGTTGATAGAAATGTAGGTTTGAGCAAGGAGACCATCGGATTTAAAGTAGGAAAATGAAGGAGAGGATTAGCAGAGGAAAAAGTAACATTCCCTTTGAAAGTGAAGGGGACAATAATGTTTATTTTCCTATTTCAGTCCATAATGGAGAAAAAGGTGAGACCACTTCTGAAGTCCAAAGAGCAGCTTGATGTAAAACAAAATATATATGACATCATTAAAAGTCTGGCAAATTAACTCCTCCATCTAATTTAGATTTTTGTAAAGTAGCTAAAGCTACTCTTGGCTTTTCATTAAGCCTTAAAAATGTAATAAGTATTGAGTACATTTTTTGAATAAGGATTTGGGAATATGAACTGGCAACATAGATAGAAGGTACAACAAAAGAGGGGGGATGATCATCTGAATAGAATCTAAACATCCCGCCTTGATAGAATTAAGAGATTCCAAGAGGAGAGAACATTTTCTATTTTGGTAGTGAAGTCTTTACAGTGAACAGCACAATGTCTGAAATGGAGTTTGTAAACTAAATACATAGATATTTGACTTTAATGGATATAGACCATTTGGAAACCAGTAATTTGAAAGGAATGACTAAACGTATACTTATTAAGTGGAAAAACGTTGTTTCTGTACATATTAATTTTATAACCAGAGACCTTTGAAAAACGAGAAACCACCTACAAAAGGGGAGGCAAAGAAGTTTCAGGAGAAGAAATAAATAAAGAATATCATCTGCATAAGCAGCGAATTTTAGAAGACGATCACCATAGGTAAAACCAGAAGTAAACGTATTAAGACAAATGCAGAAAAGAATAGGCTCTAGTGCCAGGACAAAAAATAAAGGGGAGGTGGGACACCCTTGTCTGACTCCATGTTGAAGGGGAAAATAAGAAGATTACCAGTCAATAACCAATACTGAATGATGTGGGGCATGATAAAAGAAGGAAATACGAACGAATAATTTAGAGCCAAATTCATGCTAACGTAATGACTGAAGCATAAGTTCCCAATCTATTTTGTCAAATGCTTACTCAGCATCTATTGTTATAGCTGCAAGGGAACATTTAAATAAAGGGACTTTACTAAGAACATTAAGAAATACTCCAGCATTATCTGATAAAAGCCTACCTTAAATAAAACCTGATTGTTCTTTCTTTGTTAGACAAGGAAGGAAAGATTTGAGCCGGAGTGCTAAGAGTTTAGCAAACATTTTATAATCAATATTTAACAGTGAAATGGATCTGTAATTTTTACAAGAAGTGGGATCCTTTCCAGCATTGTGAATAAGACATATTACGGCCTCCTAAAATGTACAAGAGGCGGAAGAAGAGTCAATACATTTTCAAAATAAAAAATGGAGATAAGGAAGAAGAATATTAGAAAAATTAGGATAAAATTCGACTGTAAATCCATCAGCACCTGGTGTTTTCCCCAACCTTAGCGGCAGTAATGCATGAGATATCTCAACAAGAGTAAGAAAAGTTTTTAAAGACTGAAAATCCAAGTGAAAGGGAATAGAATGCAGAGTTTGATGGAAATAATCAGCAATATCAGAGGAATGAGAAGGGGACTCTGGAGTATATGAAGAATTGTAAAATATAACAAATTGTTCCTGAATATCTTGATGGTTAGAAATGGAACTAGCCTGCAGAGTAGATGATATGTCAATGATTCATCTTTCTTTTCTTACTTTTTGATAATTGGCTAGCAATTTACCTGCTTTATTTTTACCCCCCGTACTAACGTGCATTGTTTTGAAGAAGTATAGAACTGGCTTCGTTAGTGGAAACTGTATTACATTTCAAATTGTCTTTAAGTAAAAGCTGAAGATAAGAAAGTAATTTAGAGGAAACATATTGTTTCTCCAAGGATTTAATTGAGGAAAGCAATGCAGTATGCTCTTTAGTACAACTCTCGTTTTTGCTGGATACTTAATTTAAAATGAGTGGATGCTTTGAAGGTATGCCATAATGTAGAAGGGTTAGGCAATATTATTATTGTTTAAGGGAAAAAAATCTGAAATAAAAGTAAAAGAATGTAAACATTGAGCTTCATGTGTAAGAAAACTGTTAAATCTCCATCTATGTAAAGAAGCACAAGGAGGAACCAAATCCAAGGCTATAATAACCATGGCATGATCAGAAATTATCATTGGAGTGATATGAGATTGTATGATGAACTGTGGGAGATACCCAGAAAGAAAAATGTTTTCTAGACTTGAGCTAATATTTATTTATTTAACATCACTTTATAAATAACCGAGTGAAATTTCTTGTGTGTTCTGTGTGATGTGAATAAAGCCGAAGATTATCTATCCAAAAAAGGATCCATAATTTGGTTACAAATATCACCCAAAATATAAAACGAATCATGGTTTTGCGTGTACTTGCTATGGAAGGCCAAACAGTATGGCCAGGTGGAATTGGAGCATATATATTCAACACAGTAAGGGGTACATTATCGATAAGAAAATGTACAATAATCCGTCTGCCCGTATAATCTGTTTCCTAAGAGATCATGGTAAGATTCAGAGATATTTTACCCAGTATAACACACCGAATTTCATATTTGGACATGGAGAAACAAATACATATCCCATACACATCTGTTTCAACTTCAACGGCTCATATTCAGAAAGGTGGATTCTTGAATTAGAACTAAATCAGGATTGGACTTACCTAAATGGGATAACACTCTCTGCTGTTTAATAAGAATCCTAGGAGCATGAACATATAAGAAAAATCCAGCATGGATCAATACATAGAAAAAAAGATGCAGAAAGAAAGAATGAAACGAAAGAATAATATCAACATTAAGAAAAAAGAAATACAGTAAGGAAAGGAAAGAAGATAAGAAGAAGGCGATACTACAATAAAATAGATTTCTAGGGGAAACAGGTGAGAAAGAGTAGTAGTAGTATTAATCTTCGTTTGGTTTATTTTAAATTTAAACAGCATTAAATCACAATGTATTTATCAAAAAAGGAGAGTCCTGCTCATATTTTATCATTCTAAATTAAAAATGTCCTAGAACAATCCATGCATGGTGTCATAATTTAGCTAGGTGTGAAAGTGTGAAGAGTATAAACGTATACATTTTATAATATTTGCAAAATTGCTAAATATTTTGTTAAAATGTCATTTGCTTCGTTATATTATTAATAATGCAAATTAATTGTATCCATTTTAATGCCCAATTGTTTGTGTATTTGTCTGTTATGTATAGGAATAAAGTGGGGCTAGATGTTTGAACATTAGTAATAACGATTACTAAATAGCGTTTTTTCTGTAAATTGCTATTTGGTAAGGGCTATTTAAATGTACAAATGTGAAATCATGCCCTGATTTTCAAAATAGTGATACCTAGTGGGTCACAAATAGACCTACCTCATCAATATAAATGAGGTAGATCGCAATTTTTAAATCAATATTTTTTTTAAATGCAGCCCATTTTCCTTCAAGGAAAATGGGATGTGTTTGAGCAGGAGGGCACTCTTTCTGTACCATAGATGCTAAACTTTGGAATTCTCTTTCCATGGGCATCAGGAGCATCAGCAATCATGCCCATTTCCGCAAAGTCATTAAAACCTACCTCTTCCGCGCCTGAGTGGCCAGGGTGCTTGCAACACAGTTTTCTCTGCAGTTTGGCAGCAGTAGCGCCGGTATGCCCCTCTGGGCAGCTGTGCGCTCTACAAATCTCTGTTAATCAGCTACCAAAACATAGCATAACAAACAAATGAAATGTAATTTTTTTAAGAGTAGGCAGTGGTCCCATCTGCCTGCGTTAAAAAAAATATATTTTAAACATTCTCTAAGGGGAAGGGATCCCAAATGGTCCCCTTTGCATTTCCAGATAGGTTATCACCAACTCTGAGTTGATCGTTCAGTGTAAATATTTGGCGACAACATTTCGATTGCAAAAAATGAGTAGATAGTGATCCAGCGCCAATGCCAATAATTGATCAGGGATCGCTACTCAACAACATTAACACAATGGCCCAAACACATTCACCCAGTATCCCTGAGGCGCCGGTGTCAATTTGTTTTGTTTACATCTTATATTCCTTACAGATCCTTTCTCTACATCTGTCTTATAACTAATCTTGATATCAACTCTTCCTCTACTTGGTCGATGGACCAATTAGTTGAGTTGTCGATGGCAATGATAAATACTGCTTTACTAGTCATTTAGTCAAAATTATTAACAGGTAAGGTTAACAAATGAATATATATCTCAATAAAAGGTTAAATGCTTAGTTGCAATTTGGTCACAATAAAAACATCTCATGACAAGAGAAAATGTACAGTTGATACCTACTCACTGTGCAATGACATTATGCAATGAAGGAGTGGATAGAGTAAGAGATAAAAGATTCAGCAAATGATTATGCCAAACAATAATATACCTAACTGAGAGATAGATGAAGAGACAATAGGTTCATCTAAAATAATGCATATCAATATTTTGTTGACGGAGTGGATAGGTGGAGAGACAAAATATTCAGAGACAAAACATAAAAGCTGGTATTCTGATAATGACAGGCTAAATACAAACCTAACGATGTATAGGAAGAACCGCCCCTGGACCCCGGTGATGGCAGGGGTTTTCCCTAAACGTATTCAGGAACGCAAGATCTCTAACAGGAACAGGATAGGATAGGATTAGCAAGGCCTCTCCGCAAACCGATGGACAGTGACACATCTCCCCTCTTCTCTCCTGCCAGCCTTAGCCTAAAACCACACCCCTAAATGTCCCCAATTATAGTCTAAAACCTACATGTCCATACCACATTAGTTGCAAAATGTCATGAAGCTTGACAAGGGATTAGGTGGGTTTTGGGGCTGGGATGTCACACCACTGTAACTTCACTTAATTTTTTACTATACTATTGTTCCGCTTCCTTTCCCATAGTCTGACTCTCAGTTCGTTCACATGAAATTTACAAAAGTTACATTCTTTATTCAAATTAGACCGCATCCCCGGAAGTAGTTGCCTTTCACAAGGTCAATCAGAGCCCTTGGCAGGCATTCAGCATCACAACCTTCAACTTTTAGGCATCTTCTGCTGTGCTCAGCGCTTCTGGCTGTCTGTCATGACAGCCTCGCTCCCATTCCAAACCCTCCCTTTACAATTGTCAATTTAAGTTAAGATGGTTCTTCATCCAATCCACTAAAACAAATGAAATATGGACATTCATTAATCATATGACACTGCATCCCTCACTGTTTACCACCCACCTGTGTGTGATTCCCCATTAGTGTTACGTAGCATAAACATTGAGCAAAAGCTGCATTATTTATTACTGCAAAGCTGGATTCAACATGCAACTACTGATGCACATGGCGCCTATTCATGCAGTATTTCTTGTTTCTTTTACAGCACACTGCAAATACAGGTTTAGTTCTTTTGTATATTAATTCACATTTGTGCATAAATGCGCAAAGCAAATTCCCTCATGTTTATGTGTGGCGCACATTAGTATACTATGTATACTTACTGTTAGTACGTATTATAGGGGTACTCAATTCAAGCAGGATTAATTTTTCACGAAACCCTGCTCCATAAGTTCCCCCCTCTTTTAGTAGCAATCATAAAATACTTACCATGAGTGAAATCTTTTGTTCAATTTAAAACTTTGTACTCTTTTCTCTTTTTATGGCGCCCTCATCTAAATCTGTCATTAAGTCATCTCTTCTAACTATATTTCTTCCCATTTTCTTTTTCGTGCCCTTCTCTTAATCTTTTCTCCCTTCCATTTACAACATTTATATACTATTATTATTATTAAAGCTATGATTGCTATGGAAAATATTGCCATTATTATTTTCCCTAATCGACTACTTCCAAAGGTAAATAACCAACTGACTATCGAGGAGAAACTCTTACCAAGTCTCTCCCAAACACCGTCAACCTCCAGTTGGGACAAATCTTCATGTAACTTCGTAATATCCTTTATATATCCCTCAATTACTTTACTCTTCTCTGGGATATAAGTGCAGCAATGTTGGACTTTCAACATTCCTCAGACTCCACCCTCCTTTGTCAATAAGATATCAAGGGCAGGCCGATTTTGCAAAACCATCGATCTGCTTGCAACCATTTCCGTGTCAATTATCAAAAACCCACCAGCAGTATCTGTAAATAATCGATCAACCCCAGTGAACAATTTTCAGATTTTATGTGAATTTAGATCGACTCCAACTGAGGGTACTAGTGTACCAAAAATATCACCTAATATTTCTGGGAAGCTTGCTCTTTTGGTATGTGTTAATCCTTGCTTCATTTCATTCAGTTTATGATTGCTTCTGTCCATATGGTACACTTTAGGGAAAACTACAGCAAAATAACAACTTCCGTACCAATGGGCAGGCAGTTTATAATAAGCTTTCTTACCACACACATAATAATTTCCTGTAAAGACAGGATCAGCTCCACCCTTCAATCCCCATCCTCCAGTAGAACCAATAAAGTAGTTATTATAGCTAGTTTTAGTTCTAAAAAGACATATCTTTACTTTCTGTGACCAATTCAGTGACATTGCAGCATACTTTTCACCCTTCTCATAATTTCCTTCTCTAAAGTCCGATGGTGGGATTTAGGACTTTTGTTCAGCAGCTTTCTTTTGGAAACTTTCTCTTCTGTTTTCTTCCATTTCTATGAAAAGTTTCTCATCTACCCTTATACTACATGTTACCTTATTCTTGTAAGCATATTCTATGTCTAAAGTCTTCACAATATGGAAAAACGTCTGCCATATAGCGTGCATTTTTACCACTTAACTCAATTCTTTTATACCATGAATTTCAGAAGATACTAGGTCTATATTGGAGTAATGATACTCGAGTTTCTCCGTTACATAGAATAGGCTGGTAAGTATACTACAAGACACACCATAGGTTAATGGAAGGAGGTGATAAGTCACCCCCTCAGAAACAGACAAAGGTAATTGCATGCGCACATAACAGTCACTCACATTCATAGTTTCCACATATTCATAAAGTAACTTGGTTAAGACGTTTAACGATAAATCACTAATTGATTCATCATGATGGAGAATGCTTCCATCAAGTGGAACTATTTTAGCAACTGGGGTTTCATTAGTGA
Organism: Lissotriton helveticus; assembly: GCF_964261635.1. Lineage (NCBI taxonomy): Eukaryota > Metazoa > Chordata > Amphibia > Caudata > Salamandridae > Lissotriton > Lissotriton helveticus. Next base: position 530,203,515 of record NC_136067.1, read on the forward strand.
CATCGGTCATTCTTTCATTTGTTATATCATTAGTATTATTTCTTTTGTCAGTTACTATTAGAATAGGTACAAGGACAGTTAATAATATCGATAATCCATATAAATGTTAATAACAAAACGCTACACAAGCAAGCTTTAATACACCTACATTTTAAACTAAGTTTTGGAATTTCAGTCTATTTTGCTTCAGCCATTTTCTTTCTATGAAAATAAAATCTATATATACTTCTAAAAATCTGAAAACAAATATGTTAAAATTAGTAGTGTAATCCTACACTTCAAGGTTTTCTTCTTTACACCCCATCATTTTCTTTTTATTTGATTTGCTTTGAATTCTTATTAAATTTTCTTTGAATCACCAAGGTTGCCCTTTTAATTGTCACAGTTCTTTAAGGAGATCTTAATTTGCTTTCATCAACTAGCTCAGTGTAAGAATTTTCTTTTTCTTCACCTGGATCTGAGCTTTCAATTTCTTCTAGTATCACATATGGCCATTTCAGGTGCTCTGTACTTTCTACTTTGAATTCCTACTCTTTGTGTTTTCCGCACCAATTCTGTCCCGGACTCTTCTTGATCAGCTTGACTTGAGACCTAATTACTTTGATCGGGTCTTTTTCTTAACCTTCTCTTCACAAGAGTGTATTTTAGCCTATTCACTCCACTAGGCCAATTATCACCTTTCCTTGGTTTCTTTGCCTTGACCTAGTTTTCACCTTCTACATCTGGTTCACAGGTTCTTTTGTTTTCCCTTTCTTCTGGCTGACTTTCTTCTTGATTTTCAGTTTCTTCAGGTTTTTTTGTTTCTACACTAACTTCTCTTTCAACTATGAATTCACTTCCTTCAGGTTCGAACACAGTTTCACCTGTTTCTGGTTCAGCAGGGAGTTCACTTCATTCTGGATTATCAGTGAACTTATTTTCCTCTGGTTTAACGTCAGTCTCTGGAACCCTTGATTCACTTGTCCACTCTGCTTGACTTGTGCTTGGCTGTTCATCCTCTGTTGGTTCGTCAGAATCTGTCATTCTAGATTCATCAGCTTCACACACTTCAGCCACTGACCTTTGTTTTTGGTTCACCGGTGGTGGCTCTTTTGTCTTTTAAGTGGATCTAGGGTTTGTTTGGTGTGGCTTACATGTATCCAATTTGGTAAGCCAGCACACTTCACTGCCATTGTCGTTGCCAGAACGATTTGATGAGGTCCGAGCCAATTGAGGTCTAAACACGATTTTTCACGTGTTTCTTGACGTAGATCCACTCGCCAGGACTCAGATCATGGGCTTGATTTTGATGGATTGTGTGGTGTCTTCTCCAACCTGGTGAGATACAGAATTTACCAGTTCAGCCAATGCTCTGAAATAGTCAAGCACCAGATCATCAGATATTTTTATCAGTTTGTTCGCTGGTACATATACCTGTCTCATTGCTCTTCCCATGAGTATTTCATGAGGACTAAAACCAGTCTTTTTAATCGGGAATGCTTCTCAAACTCATCAGCACAAGGGGTAAAGCATCAGGCCAGTTCAGTGATGTGGATGCACACACCTTCCCTAACCTGGATTTTATAGTGCCATTATTTGCTCAACTACTCCAGATGCTTCAATCCATAGGCACAATGCAGCTTCTGTTCAATTTTAAATGCTGCACAAATTAGCTGAATTACCTCATTATTAAAATGTGTTCCTCTATCTGTCTCCAAAGTGACTGGAATTCCAAATCTAGGGATCAGTTCTCTCAAAAGTAATTTGGCTACTGTGAGGCTGTCATTTCTTCTCATGGGGATGGCTTCCACCCAGCGAGAGAATAAGTAAACAATGAATAAAACATATTTCAGCCCATTGCAAGAGGATGCTCGATACAATCAAGCTGGAGACGAGTAAATGGACCTCCTGCTCTCCCAATTCGTCCCCAACTTACAATTGTCTTTCTTCCTGGATTTCGCTGCTTACATATAATGCACCTCTGGCAAATGCTCTTTGTAAATACCCTGAACTTAGGATTATATCATGTCTGCTTGAAGAGTCTGATCATTGCATCTCTTCCAACTTGTGCATGTGCATGGTAAACCCTGGCTATGTGAGAAAGCAATGAGTCTGATAAAACTGGTCTCTTATCCTGATAAACGCATAGTTCATCATCTGCCCATTTTCTACAGCCTGTAAGTTTCCAAATTTCCTTTTCTTTATCACTTACCTCTTCCTTCATCTTCCTCACTTCATCTCAAGGTTCAAATGTTGTGGTGGTTATAAACATAAAATGGCATTCAGTATTTCCTCTTAAAATTGATCTGTTTAAAGCACAATAACGTGCAACTTGGTCGGCATAGCTCTTGCCTTTTGTCATATAATCATCTCCTGATTGATGTGCAGCACATTTGACCACTGCAATTCTTATGGCAATTGTATAGCATCCAATAGCTCTTTAACAAACTTACAATTTCGAATAGGGGAACCTCAGGAAGTTAGAAATCCCCTTTGCATCCATAGCTGGCCGAAATCTTGTATGATTCCGAACCCATATTGGCTGTCTGTGGATATTGTTACTTTTAGGCTTTTGGCAACTTTACTTGCTCTGGTCAAAGCTATCAATTCAGCCATTTGAGCAGAATGTATTCCTTTTAAACAGGATGCTTCAATAACTCCTTCCAAGGTACAAACAGCATAAGCAGTGCATAATTCTCCTCCATCATTCCTCAAACACGACCCATCAACAAATATTTCACAAAGAGATTCTTCCAGAGGACTGTCCCTGATGTCCAGCCTAGGCTTTCTGCATAACTCTGTCACATCCAGGCAATCAGGATCTGATTCCTCTCTCGCTTTCTCACAACGAGAATTATGCAATAGAGTTGCAGTATTTACTCAGGTGCATCTGACAACGGTCACAGTTTTAGCACCCAAGATCACTCTTTCATACTTAGTCAGCTGACTTTTAGTGAGATGTTGAGTTCTAGTCCTAGTCAAAATATTCTCAACCAAATGTGACACATACACTTTGACAGGGTAACCCATCGCAATCTGTTCACTCTGTTCCAAACTCATACAAGTAGCTGCTACTGCTTTCAAACATCCTGGCAGGGCTGCAGCCACTGTATCCAGGGTAGCAGAAAAATATGCTACTGGACGTCGTGCCATTCCATGTTTGTGAGTTAGGACTGAGAGTGCACATCCGTCTCTTTCACAACAGTACAAGGCAAATTCTTTTGTATAGTCTGGCATTGCCAAGGCAGGTTCTCTACAGAGACTGCTTATTAGTTTTATGAAAGCACCCATACTTTAATCATCCAAAACAAACTGATCTTTCACATATTTTCGTGTCAACCTCTGTAGAGGTTTTGCAATCAATGAGAAATCACATATCCATTGACGACAGTATCCAACCATTCCCAGAATCATTTGCACCTCTTTCTGAGTTCTGAGTGGATTCATTTGTCTGATCACAGATTCTTTCTGGGGTTACTTTTCAAACTCCTTTTTCCAAATTGTGTCCAAAGTACTGCACTTCCTGTTAACAAAATTGTAATTTTGCTGCAGGCATCTTATGTCCTCCTTCTGCTAAATGGTTCAATAAGGCAATTGAGTCTGTCACACATGCCTCTCGTGTTTTTGATGCCACTAGTATGTCATCGATATATTGAACCAAAACCAAATTTCCTGGCATGACTAAAGTCTCTAGGCATTTTTTCAAGATCTGATTAAAGATTGAGGGTCTCTCTGTGTACCCTTGTGGAACTCGGCACCATGCCAAAACACGGTTTCCAAACCAGAAGGCAAATAAATATTGGCTTTCCGGATGCAAGGGAAACTAAAAGAATGCTTGGCACAGGGCAATCACCTTGTACCATTCTGCATCGCAAGGAATTTGGTAAAGAATCGCTGTTGGATTTGGCACTACTGGACAACAGGGTACTACAAGTTTATTAATTTTATGTAAATCCTGCACTATACGGTATTTCCCACTAGGCGTTTTTATACCTATGATTGGCGAATTACAGTGACTGTCCATTCTTTTAGAATTCCTTGTTCAATAATTTGGTCAATAACTGGAGCAACTCTTGCAATCACTTCTGGACTCCTTTTGTATTGAGGTGTGTTTGGATACACAGCACCATTCTTCACTATTACTTGAATCACTTTCGCCATAAGGCCAATCTCATTTCCTGTGTAGTCCCACACATTTGGATTCGCTGTACTTTTTACTTCTTCAAGCAGATTTTCTTCTGCAAGAAGTGAAAACAACTCATTCACGTATGTCCCTTGTTTCGCTAGCATCATTTTAAACTCCACATCCTCATCTAGGGTCTGAAATGCAATTCCATCTGGAGTACAATAGATGGTGCAGTTCATTTTGCATAGTAAGTCTCTTTGCAAGAGATTTACTGGGCTCGAGTCAAACCCCACAAACCGATGCAAGTCTTTGAAGTTTCCAATATGAACCTCTAATGGGTTTGTGAATGGCTTTCTAATATGTTTATTTGAGACTCCTACAACTTGGATAGTTTCTCCCGAGAGGGATAGGTTTGGAATTTCTGCTGCTGTCACAGTAGAATGGGTAGCACCAGTGCCCACTAAGAATGTAACATCATTACCTTCCACCTTTCCGTCAACAAATGGACCTTACTGATCTACTGCTAAAGATGCTCCAAGTGCGCACTCTTCCTCCCCCCTCAGGCACCATCCTTGCGATGAGTCTGAATCACTTCCATTGGATTGCATCCAATACTTCTGACTCACACCTTGATTCAAACCTAGCGGGTCTCCTTCAAGATATCCGGTGTTCACATTGTACCTCAGCACCTGAGAATTCATATTAGTTGATATGGGGGCTTGGGGCACCTGTAATTGTTGAGTAACTATCTGCTGCTGTTAATTTACACCCACCTCATTCTGCATCTGTGGAATTAAATTTGGGTTTCCCCCATTATTCCTTTTAGCGGATCTACACTCCTATGTCCAAACTTTCCGAAACGCAGGACAAAGACATTTCTTCATAGCTTCTTCCTTAGTCATCCTTCCTTTCCCGTTACCTCCGCTGTAATTCTGTCCATTCTGACTCTGTAAATTCATTTAACCACTTGTTTGAATATTACTACTTTCCTGTTGCTCTGCTACCTTCACTTGTGCCCACTTCATTTTCTGCTTCAACTTTTTGTTTGCTATTAATTTCATCACTACAATACTTTGCATATTGTAGGATTTCATCCACTGTCTTACTTTGCCAACAAATGAAATGTTGCTGTATCATGATGCAAATCTCAGGCCTCAATCCAAACACAAAACGATACACAAAATGTCCCATGTCTTTATCTCCAATATTTTCAAAACCACTATACTGCTTAAAACCCTGTAACAACCTCTTGTAGTATGCATGCACTGACTCCTTTGGTTCCTGTGTAGTTCTATCAATCTTAACCCAATCTGTTTCTTTTGGGGACATTTTCTCTTTCAGGAAAGTGATTAACCGATTATATTTTTTCATTACCTCTTCCGATGGAGCACCTGTTTTAGCATCCCTCGGATACTCTTCTTTAGGCCAGTCAAAAGTGATTTTACATTCTGTCCATAAATCAGCTGGAACAAGGATGTCAAACAGACCATCTAAATCTTTTAACACAACTTTTGACACTTTTACAAACCTGCCTACCTGTTTGTACTATTCAACAGTTTTTCTCTTAACCTAGGAAAATCGTTTGTGAAAGACAATATATCCTGTTCAGTCCAAGGAACATGAACATATCCACCACCTGGTACATCTCTCATCAGACTCACCCTTTCAACCTGTTTGGTTTCTTTCTTGGGAAACATAGTGGTTCCTTTATTAGCTGCATCTTCCTTCCTTTTTGACCATCTAACTTTCCAACGATCTACATCTTCCCATTTCTTCAAAATTGTCATGATTTCTTTTATCTGCTTTCTTTTTCCAGAAGCATTCAAACTTTTTAAATCCTTGTCAGTGAATGCCAACCTATACAATTTATGCAATACTTTCAACTTCTCTATATCTACTCTATACTCACTAGCAGCTTTCGCTATTTTCTCATATAAATTCTTTGCTCTCCAAGTAATACTCTTACACAGAAACAATAATTCTTCATTGTGATAGGTCCCTAATCTGTCTAGACTTATTGTTCCGATAATCGTTTCTTCTAATTCAACTTTCACCTGACTCATATTTATACTTTGCGGTGGTTGTTTTGGCTTCATCATTTCTTTTATCCACTGGTACTCACCGGGTAAGTCAAGCCACTTACGATATCACGTAGGAGTGTGCAACTAATATAACCATAATTATTACAGGAGAAGCTGAACCTTTAAACTTCAAGAAGGTGACAGTTGATTTTAACTAAGACATCCTATTCCTAAGAAGGCAAATACAATCTGCCACTACCAGAGTAAGCCATTGAGCCAGAAAATGTCATATGCCATGGGTGGCAGACAGAGGGATGCACCTAAACAGAACTACTTCAACCAGAAGAGACAATCTTCGCCCACCATCATCGGGCTAAATATATTATAAAATCAGCCCCAATGTTTTATCATTCAGTAGGACACTCCAATATTTATATAATCATTCTCCTACCAATTGTGAACCAACTCCAAGGACTGAATTACAATCCAGATAAGAAGCAGGAGGCTTTGATCCCTACTACCTGTAAAGCGTAGGCTTAGGCCTAAGGGAGCAGCTACTGCCACCTTGCTGAGGTTATTTAACTGATCATATGTTTATCGTAAAAAGAGAAAAATTGAGAGTCCATAAGATTTTTTTCTCTTGAAATAGATGGCGTTATAAGAGTCCATTGAAACGCGTCATAGCCCTGTTGAAAAGTACACAATCCGTCAAGTGGCTATGGTCAAAGAGTATTCTATGAATTAAACTAAACCAGGGACTAGCCGGTAAAGTTTTTCCTCACGGATGAGTACGTTGTTTATGACATAGTGTTTTTTGTCTTGTGATATATACTCTCTTTTTTATGTAGAGTGTTGTTTTTTAAATGTGTACCTAGGATTTGTTTAAATGCCTTTTTCTCTTTTGAGTGTAAGACACCAATGATGTTATGTAAAGCTGTCTTCTTTTTAAACTGTGTATTCTAGGAGTTTTTTAACTAATAAATCGATTTGTATTTTTTTTTTTATTGGAGTTGGCATGATTATCTGTAAAGAATATATGGTCTCACTTCCAATGTATGCAGAGGATGTTAGTGACTGGGAATGAATGGAATAGATTGAACATACAGGATACATAGGATTATATTTTCTCCAAATAAAAATGCTCTTGTGATACTTGTGTATAATACCCTATTCCTTTGGACGGTAAGGGGTTCCTCTTCTTTTCAAAAAAGTTTCTAGAAGAACAGCAGGTCCAGTGGTTGAACCAGTTGAGGGTAGCGGAGTTCATGCTGGGTTCTGTGTGCGCCTGTTTCATTCCTTGTCCGGCAGCAGTCATCTTCCGTCTCCTTCTTTGGTCCATCAAATCTGAGTGCCAGGTCTGAGGGAGACACCTAAAACTAAATTTAGGCAGTGTTTTAGGGGAGTAGCTGGTAGGTCCAATTGGCACCTCACATAGGGTGACTACACCCTCTACTATGCTACCCTCCTTTGGGAGGGGGCATAGACCCAGCCCTGATTGGAGGGGTCCCCCATCTTCAAGATGGCGGGGACTGAAAATTGTGCTTCACCTTTTTTTCCCCCACCTTAGTGGTGCATTTGGCAGAGGTGGGCACATCTCCTATCTTTTTTAATTTTCCCACCGCTTTTCCCTCCTAAAGTCCAGGAGCTGCCATCTGCTGCTAGCAGTAAAGGCTTGGATGCCACATCACAAAGGTGGCAGGCCTTTGAAGCATCCCTCTTTGAGCACTCACCCATCCTTGGGGAGGAAGCATGACAATTCTGTCGAGGATGTGCATTGTTTCTTGTCCCAGAAAGCAGACCTCTTTATCCAGGGGTCCAAAAACATGTCTGCTGTTGTCTGGCTGCCTACAGCCGGCCAGAGACCACTCCAAGTTGGTAGGGATTCATTGGGCACATCTATTGTGCCCTCTGTTTACGTGGTACAATAAATCCCACAGTGGCATCAGTGTGGATTTAATTAAAGGAGTAGTTTGGCACCAAACACCTCTGTGTTCAGTGAAGCCATCATGGTTCTGTGGAACTCAAGGTATTGAATTCCTAGCCCATGTACTCTTCATGGCTTCCCTGACACTTACAATCTCAGGAAAATGGACTCCAATAGTGTAGGCTGATATGCTCTCACCTGTAGTATAAGAAAAAAGAGTATGTCCAGAAGGACTAGTTTGCACACTTTAAAGATAATCCCCCAGACCATCAATTCTAGGGTTCTTCCTCCTTTATTTTGCGTATTTCAAATTATTTGGTTTAGCAAAGCAATTACATAGTTTTCATGATTGGAAAAGAGACCTTCCATTCATAAAACACCACATTTACAAAAGCACATTAATGCACAGTATTATATTCCAATCAAAAACAAAAGATTTGTAACCAAAAATGACAAGTGAAACAAACTTAAACATTTGTATGAAATGACATTAAACATTGAAAGTATTACCCCAGTCCTAGTTTTGACTTACAGCACCAAGCGGACATTAGATTCCTAACTGCACATTGTTAATTGTCATAGGCCAAGAGACAGGGGGTAATGTCTTCAAAACAATGTTGCCTACACACGAGAAAAACATTTAGTACTACATTCCTCAAGGCACAATTTATACAAGATCCCCGAGCTCGGAAGATCCAACGCGTTTTGAATCCACAAGATTCACGGATTCTATTCAGGACTTGGACAAGGTTGATATCTATAACAAACAACAAAACCATAAATGAATATTTTATGTTTCCTAAACTAGGAACCAAAGAGTGTTTTGCTACAGATACTGTATATAATTGTATACCTTGAAAGCGGCGCGGTGTGCGTCCGCCCTGTGTGTAGAGGAATAGTTGAAAACCTCTTCTATATGCCTGACGGTTCAATTTGCCATGAGATGTGACGTAAAATCTACGGGGCAAGTTAATGACCAAAACATTCAATTTTGCGCACATGTAGTTGTATTTATACAATGTGCTAATATTCACAAGCTATAAGGATTGGACGAGAGCGTTCTTTACCTTTACTTTTAGATCCTAGTTGCCACAAGCACTTTACAAAGTCGTACTGACGGCTTGACTGTAGTCAGTAATAAGCGCCTCACTGTTGGGAAACATTGCTCTGTTAGTGAAGTGTTTTTTTGTATCTAAAGCCTCTCAAAGCTGACCTGAGTACTCTGAATCTGTTTACCTGCCAGGGGAATCAATTGCACTCCATGAGGCTGTTCAAAAGGCACCCATTCCGATTCCGCACTTCTTTGAACTTTATCTGAAGTGGAAACGGTGAGAATGACTAAAGTGCTTAACCTGAATGTACATTCCCATTTGTAGAAGCAGTGTATCATAGCGCTTAACTGGATTAAATTGTTTTAGAACATTCTCCACACACCCGATGTCTGCTACAATTCAGCGAGCGTTCAAGAAAAACAAGGCACATTCCTTTTATCCCATTATTGATTCCCCAGGAAGTTGCAGAGTACCCGGGAATTTTAGTACTGTTAGTTTTCAAATAGAGAAAGCACTCACTTTGGCTCCTGGAAAATCCGAAATGGATCAAATGTTCATAAGCTCGACACCTAACGCTGCTAGTCAGATAGCCTGATTTGAATGCAATGAATATACCCAGGATGTAAGTTTGTCCTAACCCATGAAATGTATAGAGCCCTAAACGAAGCAAATCATCCGGCATAGATACTGTAATTAAGAAAAATATCTACAGTTATGATTACAATTTTGTGATCTCAGAGAGTTCATTTAGCCCGTGCAGGGCTGAGTCAAATTTCATAACGAGGAAAGCCTCCCTCGGTGCCAACCGAACTTCAGGGTCACCGCCAAACTGGTTGTTTTTTCTGATTTGGGACAGAACCGTCCAGGTAAAATCTGTGCATAGTTGTTTTGAGGACTCAAAATGTTCCACCATTGGTGCGGTGAGTATCTTATTTTTCAGGCGGGACCGGTGTTGGACAATACTCTGGAGTACCTCCTGGCTTGTTTTACCAATGTAAATCAATTTGCATGGACATTCAATGACATATACCATGTTTTTAGATTTACAATTCGTAAATTCATGATGGCGCCAGTGCCGTAGTCCATCCGTGAATAATGTACCTTCTTGTGTCTAGTCACACACCGAACAGGTACCACATTTGTGATGTCCCTGTATCGGTTGGAGATTGAGCATGGTGCGTGTTGTAGATGTTTTTTTAGAAAAAGTTGTAGAGCTAGTGACTTGCTGCCCAATGTTCCTGCTCTTTTTTAATGCAAAGAGTGGCAAACCGACATCTTCTATGGTTTCTTCAATCAGATGCCAATTACTTCGATGAGATGTGTGTGTGGACCAAACATGGACACACATACAATTCGACCAGTTTGCCTTTTTGTCTTTTTTGTTAATAAATGCTCTCTCTGGGTGAACCATGCTCTTTTAAGTGACTGTTTTAACAAATTTCTAGGTTATCCCCTCTCTCTCAGTTTGTTAACTATCCCCTCGGCATGTAATTCGAAGTCCTTTCTCCTAGAGCAATTCCGCTTAATCCGCAAGAATTGCCCATAGGGCAAGTTGTTCTTGAGGTTGGACGGATGGTAACTCTGTTAGTGTAGAGAATCATTCGTATCAGTGGGTTTGGTGTGTAGTGTGGTGATTAACCCACTCTGGGATGTTTTAACATTGACATTAAAAAATGGCAGTTCTTTCTACTGAATTCAAGGCTGAATTTAATGTCAGGGCTGCGATCTTTAAGCCACACATGGAATTCTCCAAGCATGATTTCTGACCCTTTCCAAAGGCACCAAACATCATCTATATACCTGAACCATTGTTTGATACAGGTAATATAGGGATTGTTTTTGTATACAAACATTTCCTCATACTTGGCCATGTACAATACTGCCATTTCTGGCACAAAGGAACAACCCATGGCAGTCCCTTTGATTTGTACAAATAATTTGTCATCAAATTTGAAGAAATTATGCCGTGAGGCGATTGAAGCCAATTTTAGAGTAAATTCAGTAGGCACCTGATGTGGTCTGGGTGTAGTTTCAAGAAAAGACTCCATCGCATCAAGTCCATCGTTCTGCGGGATCTGGGTCTACAAGAATGAAACATCCATTGTACCCAGTGTGTGAACTTCCAGGTCAATTGGGAACCGTTCTACGTTGTTTATAAAGTCCATGGTATCACGTAAATATGAGGGTACATCCTCAAGAAATGGCTTTAAAAACACGTTCACATATTTTGAGAGTGGCTTCAAAATTGAATCACACCCGGACATAATAGGATGGCCAGGCGGATTGGTGGCATCCTTATGCACCTTCGGCAGGAGCTATTGTACTGGAGTCCTTGGATACTTTTTTATTAGATATTCTGATTCTTTAGATCCTTAGATCCCTAGGTCCGATCCCTGAGTAACAATCTTCATGATTTCATGGGCTATCTCGTTAGATGGATCTTGTGGAATGCGTCAATACCACCCTGTGTTGCCTATATGGCTTAATCCTATAGTGTAGGGCACCCTGCCTTAGGGCTGTAAGGCCTGCTAGAGGGGTAATTTACCTATTCCTACAGGCAGTGCTGGTGGGCATGGCAGACAAGAGTGGCGCCAAGTCAACTTGTCTTTTTCTCCCTCATAGGGGCATGGAGCTGCAAGTTAGTGGGATGGTCCCAGTGAGGTGGGACTAAGGGACCCTCTTCAGCTCCCAGGCCCTAGGCACACATGCTATCATTTACTATGGACTTACAGGGGCAGAATTACTAACCAGGAAGTATGTTTTAGGGAAGGAGCACTGTCACAGGGGGCCTAGTTGGCAGGGACCCTGAGCATTACATTGGAAACCACACCAACACCAGGCAAAAAGTGGGAGGCTAACCATGCAAAAGAGGCACTTTCTCACAGCATGTATAATAAGAACTAGACACTCCGTGAGGACTGACTGCAGGTGTTCCGGCGGGCATCAGTGTTACTAGACAATGCTTCTTTAACCAGCGCCCCTACGGTTTCCATGGGGCGAAACTTTATTTAGTTTCCCAAGGCTGTAAGTTTGCTGAACTGTAAGTACACAGTCTGGCTATTTGTTGAAACAGGGTAGGGTGCGCCTTAGCCTGCGTAGACCGCCCGTTTCATACACTTGGTCCTGACGAAAACCTTACAATGTTATTCTAAGGTTGAAACATGTTGACCATCATTTTTTTCACAAATACATTGCTACTTCCTGGCCAGTAAAGCCTATACAAGTATCCCACTTGGTTTTTAATCTTTGTCTTGTGACTCCAAAATAAATTTTAGGGAGTACTACAAAGACAACTTTTAACCCTTTGACTGCGGGGGTTATCATCCCGCTGTGCTGGGGGGCGGGGGGCACGGGCAGCGCCCCAGTGCTCATGACGAGCTGAGCTCGTCATGAGCCATGGTGCTCGTGTGCTCATGACGAGCTGAGCTCATCATGGCCACACCCATTTCCTTAGAACGCTCAGCACACCAGGGGAATTATCCCCGCGTGTGAGCGTTCTAACGTCCATGACGAGCTCTGCTCGTCATCAGCACACGAGCACCGTGGCTCATGACGAGCTGAGCTCGTCATCAGCAAGGGAGGGGTTAAACTCACTAATTCACTACACTTTAAAAAAAAAACAGCTCCTCTGTAGTTACAGGGGTCAAAGCACACCTAAGTGGCACCTGGCCACCGTGGTGGACCCCGATGATGAAGCCTGTCACCAACCAGGTTGGTGAGTGAGGGGTTTCTTAAACAAAGAAATAATTATTTCTTTACCATATATCTCTCTCCACATCTATAAATCACTAGGACGCTGTGTCCTGGGGATACTCCCTCCTGTGTTTTTGATAATAAGAACTAATGCCAGTGGCTTGTAGGTACAGTAATGGGAGCATGTAGCAATAGAACAGATCAATTCCCACTATAATTTCAGTCAATTGAGTTCAAATGCTAAGCGAAACAGGCAGGTCTAAAGGTGTCTCAGAAGATCCAGGAGGGACAATGCTATCTTTAGCTTCATCAGAAGTGAATTCAATATTTGGCTTCAGCCAGTGAAAAAGACCCACCTCTTTGATGTTCTCTCTACAATCTTCTCACATGGAGCAAATTCGTTGAAAGCGATCTCAGTGTTCTGGTGTTATTTAGTACTTGAAGGCTGATCAATAATTCAGCATGGACTGGACCTTGATGCCAGTCTGGCGTTTCTCTGGTGGGCCACTGGCATACCTGCTGCGTGTGCCTATGGGATGGTTACACAGGGTTCCTGGTTAAATATTGATCACAGGCCACATGCATTCTCTAACCAGCATCCATGAGATGAGGAATTGCTTGTAACTCTGCATCCGCGGTTGTGGAAAAGAGCAATTGTATGAACGAAGGGTAGCAGCAAATGTGCTGCAACCTATATATTAAAGTTAAAAATAATGTTACTCCTGTGTCATCCTCATTCAATCTGGCCTAATTTAACCCCTCCTCTTCCCAAAATCAATGATGCCACAGGGTCCCCAGTCACGGTGATCCAGTATGCACCGAGCATTGCACCCGATATTGAAATGTATTCAGGATTCCACAATCTTTTCTTTAATTCATTGTTGATTCTGTAAATAAACAGAAAAATAATTTGAAATGTACATGTTTATTTCTTTTGACCTTACATAAAAAACATATTTACATCAAGAATGGTTGTTTGTAACATCTCTCCAGAATGCCCCTCCTTCCACTGCTCTTGCTGCAACCAAACCTAAATGTACATGGTGAGGGGGGCATTACAATCATCAGAGTCTTCATTCTCTGGCTCTATTAGTAGTCTGCCCTTGTTGCAATGCTATACAGTATTCCTTAATAAACTTATATCTTGCAAGATGGCTCAGGCGAGTATTGAAGTGTTCCTCCACTTTGTGCAACCCAAAATCTACTTTTAGGAGGCCAAAGGTACACCCCGCCACTAACCATGTCTTTCTGTGTGCCATGTCGTATCATCACTCCTTTGCTGACTGGGGGTGCAGATATGATGTCATTGATCCAGGGACAGATTATTTGCTCACTGTCACCTATAACACATTTAATAAATTATGAGCATGCTTGTTAAGTTTTCATTCATTGGTGATATGTGTGCTTGAAACATTGTACACACCTAATAGTTATCAATTTCAAAGTCTCCTATTGCTGTACAATCATATAATGTTCAGTGTCTAAATATGAAGGAAACATGGGTACTGCTGGAATGGCACGTACATACGATCTGTATGTTCAAGGAATGTTAATTTTTCTATTCCTCTCCAGGTATTCTGCACCTGATAGTGGGTAATATAATATGAGTGTTCCATCAACACAGTTGATTACTTTTGCGACTTATGCTGCACAAATACAAACCCACCATAATTTCTTGCAGTTCTGTCTGTGTTTGTGGAAAATATATATGAGCATGTATCCTACAGAACAGTGCATCTCGGAGTGACTTAAATATTTAGAAATTAAGTCTGGGACGTGAACTCCACTCCATTCGCGAAGTTTGCAGAGTTTTCCGCACTCCACGTTACGCTGAGCTCGAAAAGTTTTTTTCCTCGCTCGTGTTCGTCAATGTCAAGTTGCTGAGAGTGTGCAAGGAGAATCCACTTCCCGGCAAGATTTTTCCCCATTCGTAATCGGCAACGTCAAGTTAGCGAGCGTGGAAAATCAACCTCCCGGCGAGATTTTTCAACACGGGTGGTCAGATTTCTCATTGCGAGTGGTCGCATATGGTCACGACCGCCTGCATTGAGAAACCATCCGTCGCATTGCAAAGGCTGAAGCTCGAGTAAAAATCTACTCGAGCAGCAGGAAGGAAACAGTGCCCTCTTGCCCTGTGCATTGTGCAGTTCGCAATGATTGCACAGTGCAGCCAAGCACCTGGCACTGAAAATTACAGCGAACTGCAATTCTCTAAGCACTCCGTAGCTGCATATTTATAGACTGATTGTGCTGAGTTATTCTTTTGAATTGTGAATCCAGTTAGTTAAGTGTGTCAAATAATAAGAAACTACTTAATGAACTTTTTGCATATATTTCTTCCTCATCATTTTAAAAAAGTGTGACACACTGTTTGAAAATCCATTCATTTATCCTCCTCTGTTGTACTGTCAAAATCTGCATTCTTCTTATCTTTGCATTGATTTGTCTATTCTTATCTATTAATCAGGTCAATACATTCATTAATGCCTAGCTGGCGATTGTAGCCATATAAAAAGAAGTATACAAAGCTGGAATCTAAATGAGAACAGTCATTCAATATTCAACATTTTATACACAGATTATTTCAATCTAAGGAGTCTCAGTAGGGTTGCTCTCGTGCTGAAACATACATATAGGCAGCCACATCTATGCCGCATTCCTACCCATTCTACTATCTGCTTGTGCCACTGATGAGGGTCATATCGGCTCCCAAAATGGGCCAGCGAGTATAGACAACCAGATAGGATGGTTGGTTTTCCTCTCACCAGGGGTGTAGTGTCATGAGGCGACTGAATGTCTGTGATGCAGGAGTTTATGCACATTCTTCTATTCTCTGTTCAACTGTTAGCATCTCAAAAAGAGTATTGCCTGGTCTGCCTTGCATTGTTAACAGATCTGCTCCCCAAAGCCTTGTCAAGGAGATTCTTTCTAACCTCGCTTCACCTATACACTAGTTAGTGTGTTCACCTTCCCCCATCCCCATGTTAGAGGGCCAAACAGGTTCAGGCCATCTGCCTGTTGGAAGCCTGCATGCTGCCACACACTAAACAACTTTCCTAAATCCACCAACTAAACAATAAGCTCCCTTAACATCTGGAGGAAACCAAAAAAGGCTGAAATTAGATGTTTTCTTGATATTTTTAATCAATTAATAATTAATCAATGTAGGGGGATGGGAGCACACTTCTTCACCTCCCAGCCCAGTTCACCCACTAGCATTATGGTAAATGCAGTTCACTTTAAATACTAACTTGAATTTATGCTGAAGTATTTCACCAAAGTTGGTGCAGGTTAGTGCTGTGAATTTCTAGACACGTGTTTCTGGATATTATCTATCATCAGTAGAGATAATAAATATTTTCATCAGGGGTTGCTGAGAAAGCTGCCACAATCCTCTCAGGTCTCAGAACCTCTCTCTGGCGAAAAGATGCATTCATTTTGAAAAGGCTCCCTTGAGTCATTGAGCTGACCAGCTTTTGGAGATGTCCCTGTGTGCCAGAGAAAGGTACTGAGACCTGAGAGGATTGTGGCAGCTTTCTCAGCAACCCCGTATGAAATTCGTTTTTATCTCTACTGATAACGGATAATATCCAGAACCAAGTCTGGAGGTATTCAATGATACATCACCTAATCGTTCTAAACTCACTAGGCCCGATTCACAAATAATTTTCTGTGACCTAACATTTGTAGTAGTCCTCAATTCCAGCAGTAATGAGTAAGCCAGAAGTACTCCATTCTTACTCCTGAAATTCATGAGTGGGCCAGGAGTATTACGAGGATAATTCACACTAACTCATCCACCAATCTTTGCTAACCAGGATCACTGGATTTGTAACTGTATTGCTCAGAAATACGTCTAATATGCTTTGATTAGTGTCTGGCCCACATTTCTACAATGTGGCATCCAATATTGTTTGGGGAAACCTTTCCTTTTCAGACTTTGCGCAATCATTTTTATGCCTCTGGCATTATGAGGCTATCCCATCATATCCCTATCCACTGCCTATTTTGAACAAAGATAGGCAGTAGAGTGTGGTTGTGTCTTTTATTTATCACCTTCAGTAGTCAAAGCATGGAGCTCATTCCAAAAGTGAATTGAATTTATCTGTTTGACGCATTTCAACTTTAATCCGATCGAGTATGTTAATAGTGAAGAAACAATTGTGCCGTTCACTAAAATCCATTGTTTCCATGTTCCCATCTTCTGTCTGTTACGAAATCGGTAATCAGTAGAGGTTTGCTTTCTGAACACCTCAACTAACCATTCCCGCAAAACAAGCTAGAATGTGAAAATCAAAAAACGCATGTGCAGATGGTGCCGAATTGTATAAAAATAATTAATGCATGAAGACGTTCTCTGTAATTAATTCCACTGAGCTTCAAAAAATCCATTGTTAGCTAAATTATATACCTTTGTAATGACTTCTAATATGCCTGAGGATCGGTGCTTTGTATTAATTAATACAAGTTACAAGTGACAAGAAAATCATATTAGGTCTTCCATCAAAAATACATTTGATATCTTTATTGGTCTGGCACAAAGACATTAAGATGTCAGCGAAAAACTGTCAGAATGAAACCACGCGTACAAATTATTTAGCGGTCATTATCAATACTTATGAATACTTCATGAAAGAAAAAACGTATAATCTGAACTGACTCATTTAAGTGGGAATTAATATACGTAAATATTATCACACTATAGATATAGTGAATCCGAAATACTAATACTCCCCAGTTCGTGATAACAAAATAATAATATATATTTCAAAGTTCGAGCTAGATAGATAGGAAGTAATAAGTTAAGTTTAATGCTGGATTTCTCTTTGAGGTAAGAAATGTTTTCAACCTGCTGTGCTAGAAAAGGGATGTTGTGCCGGACTCTAGTAGTTGCTTGCAAAACTAATATATTTTAACGTCAAGCAAGAAAATTAAAGAGGAAATAAACATATATTTTAGCCACAAGACAAAGCGATTGCATATTCCAGCGATTAGTGGAACTACACCACGTGACCCTAAGCAAAAGGATAATTTCATGGCAAGGTTAATCAGCGAATTAAGCACTCACTGCTGACATCTGAGGCGATCTACAGCAGTGGCGTAGGCGGGGGTGGGGGGGGAGGGGGTGGTCCGCCCCAGGCATCACTATTTTGGGGGCGCGTCCTTTGTAGTTTATTTGGGGACTGGGACACTCACTGACACTACTGTCAGTCAGTCTAGCTACGCCTCTGATTCCCTCTCTTTCTGTGTTGCTCCTCACTTACTGAAAACGTGACATGAAGAAATGGTTCACAACCTCTCTTTCCTTCTTTCATTTGGTTGCATCCCTGTGAAATGTGGAGAAGCGTGGCTCAATGGTTAGAGCTGCAGACCCTGATGCAGAGGTCTGGCCCGGGACCAGGTTTCAATTCCTGGCTCGGCGACTCTTGGACTCAATTTCTCCGGACCTGATAATTCTCGCCTCGATGCCTAGTCTAATCATGGGTCCCACTCTGTGACTCTGGGCAATAGCTTGCTTAATCTCCACAACCGCCCCAGCAGCGCTTGGATGCCTGGCTCCACCTTGGGGGTGCCCAGGAGTGGACATCTCACAGGGAAAGCCAGGAATTAATATTTGGAGTCTTGTATAGCGCGCGGTTACCCTAGGGCATCCCAGCGCTGGTTCATGGCTCAAGGGTGTAAAGCTAGGAGGACAACATTAAGCAGGGAACAGGTGGGTCTTGAGTAGCTTCCGGAACCGAATAGTACAAGTCTCAGTCCGTAAGTTCAAAGGCAGCGCAATCCATAAATTGGCTGCGTTCACAGAGAATCTTCTACCGCCCGTCCGGGCTCTTTTCACTCTGACCGCTTGTAACAGAAATTTATGGTCAGAGCGCAGGGCTCTAGTAGCCTTATAGGGGAGCACCATATTAACCAAGATGGGAGGTCCCGTCCCCCGAAGGATTTTGTGGGCCGTACAGAGAGATTTAAATTGTATCCTCTCCCGTACCGGGAGCCAATGCAGCGCTCTTAATGCCGGCTTTGCAGACTGTCTCCTTGGAATATTCATCAGCAGCAGCCCACAGCGGTATACGTACAGCGCCAGGAGACCCTGAAATGGGGTGACAGTTGCGCTTTACAAGTACACACACAAATGGATCCAAAACAGAAAAACACTTGATAGGAAATGCCCTTTTTCTGACATTTTTCTATTCCAAAGTGCAGCTTCGGGAAGGAGAGAAATAAAAGGTTTTAAATATGAAAAATAAATACATAACTAAATAAAGCAAGACGGAGTGGTTGCAAAGTGGCCAGATTGGTTTTATTCACATCCAAACACATCAGCCTTACTTTACAGACTTTGCAGTGAAGCACTACTTTTGTGTACTCTCTTTCTTTGAACTGCATTGTTTTCCCCAGATGGGGAAGTGCACCATTCCTGGATATATTGCAGTACCTGGTTGATGGGTGGATTGGAAAACAAAATGTGTACCATGGCTCTGTGTTTATGGATGTGGTCTTTTTAAACCATACTGCTGACGTTTTGTAAGGATATAAGCAATGGACATTGAAACGGTTCCCTTCAGGGCCCCTAGTCATGTCCTTAACTTTTCAGGTAAAACCACTTGCTGATTTCTGAATAGTAAGTGAGAGATCATTAAGGTAACCATGTTGTTTACTTTTCACATGCTTCACTTAATCTTGCATTCCCTATGAGTGTTTGCATTGACTTTTAGGCAGCATATTACTCTTATCAAGTGCATAATTTGAATTGAGCCACATCCAAGTTTTTATAGCAGGCACAATTAGGTTGTAGCTGAAGGCAGTGAGAGTTTCTCTCAGTGAGACAGTATGGTGTTTAGTGGGGGAGAGGATGTGGCACTATGGCCAGAGCTGTCGAATTTGGAACTGGGGAACTGCGTTCAGCCTTCATGACCAGTCCACCAGACCACTCTACTGAGGGAGCATATTCCCATGCTAGACCTTAGAAGGCCCCACTAGACCTTAGTGGGCCTGATGTCTTAGCACAAGCAGATGTACCCTAGTGGTGTCAATTGTGGGTTAACCGTGAAGGCCTGTCTACCACATTCCATACTGAAGTTCATCTCCAGTCTTGCGGGCAGGCCTACGAAGCAGCACACCCTAGAGCAACAGTGATCCCGTCACTGTGACTCTGTCACTGAGGTCACATGAACCTTGGGCAGGTTAGGGCATTGCAAACGGTGTGCCCGCACTGGGTACCTATTTTGGGTGGGTGTGTAGTGTTTGCAAGTATATTATGGCTTTAAAAAAACTTGCTGCCTCCTTTCTGGCCTCCAGCAATTTTCAGCAATAATAAAATTGTCATGATAACTTCAGTGATTAATGTTCTTCCTAGAGAGAGACCGAAGTTTTGTCTAGTCGAAGGGTTGACTCCTGAGAAAGTAGCACAGAGGGTTAATGTGCATGCTGCAAAGAAAGTGTACCATGCAGATCACAAAGTTCACATAATGTTAACTAGGTTAGTAGGTCACTGCTTTTGTCAGAGAGATCCTTTTGTTACTTGCAGTTTATAAGTTAAAATCCTAACATAGAACAGTAAGCTATTAAACTATTTTGCCTACTAGTATGGTTTTCATGTTGCTTCTACACCTTGTAATCCTTTGTCTTATGTAACATTTCCTATACAGTGATTTACACACGTATAAATAAGTGTCTCTGTGTAGTGTGTGTGATGTAAAGTGCTCTGACACCGTACTCTGGTATGAGTGGGGCTGTAAATCAAATTAAATGCATCTGAGAAAGAGTGTGGTTATGGAGACTTGAGCATGGTTGATGGGCAGGCCTCGGGAGTGCCTGTGGGATGCAAGTCCCGATCACAGTCAGGCAGGCTGATGGATATGTTTGGAGGTATTAGGAAGAATCACACCGGTAAGGTTAGGCGAGTGGCCCCGTGGTGCTGTGCGCGGCCCTCTGTGCGAGTTCAGATGGTTGGCACTTGCTTGCACTTGTTGGTGGGCTGGTGTGGAGCTGGCATTCCGGTGAAACGTGAGAAATATTTGTGCCGAGATTTGACAGTGGGGTGAGATTCGAAATTCGAGTCTAGACATGGCCTCGCACGGTCATGGAGCTGTGGATGCCATGGGTGGCAGCTCTGGGATGGCCCCGGGCGCCACAAACTCTAGCTACACCTTTGATCTACAGATCACAGTGACTAATTTATTTAATACCACTAACTTGGAAATTTGTAAACGTGTAATTACACATACTATCCCTTTGGTTAGAAGGGTCGCGTTTAGCATATTTGCATATCATAAGATAGTATGCGGTATCAAACCACTAAGCATGAGCGAAATCTGCGAAATCGCGGTCCGTGAAATCGTGCAAAAGCGAATTTGCGATCCGCATAATTCGCGAATTTGTGCGAAATTGCAAATTTTTGGTTTTTTGCTTGTTTGCGGGGCTTTTTGCGTGTTCGCGGGGCTTTTTGCATGTTCGCGGGCCGCTTGCACGGCGAAGTTACCCATGTGGTCGTGTATGGGCACAGCACCCTCTGGTTCATCACTGCCACCCTCTGGTTCATCACTGCCACCCTCTGGTTCATCACAGGACCCTCTGGTTCACCACTGCCACCCTCTGGTTCACCACTGCCACCCTCTGGTTCACCACTACCACCCTCTGGTTCATCACTGTCCCCCTCTGGTTAATCACTGCCACCCTCTGGTTCATCACAGCACCCTCTGGTTCATCAGTGCCACCCTCTGGTTCATCACTGCCACCCTCTGGTTCACCACTGCCACCCTCTGGTTCATCACTGCCACCCTCTGGTTCATCACAGCACCCTCAGGTTCACCACTGCCACCCTCTGGTTCACCACTGACACCCTCTGGTTCACCACTGACACCCTCTGGTTCACCCCTGCCACCCTCAGGTTCAGCACTCACCACTGCCACCCTCGGGTTCATCACAGCACCCTCTGGTTCACCCCTTCTGCCACCCTCTGGTTCAGCACTCACCCCTGCCACCCTCTGGTTCATCACAGCACCCTCTGGTTCACCACTGTCACCCTCTGGTTCACCACTACCACCGTCTGGTTCATCACTGTCCCCCTCTGGTTCATCACAGCACCCTCTGGTTCACCAGTGCCACCCTCTGGTTCATCACTGCTACCCTCTGGTTCACCACTGCCACCCTCTGGTTCATCACTGCCACCTTTGGTTCATCACAGCACCCTCTGGTTCACCACTGACTACCTCTGGTTCACCCCTGCCACCCTCAGGTTCAGAACTCACCACTGCCACCCTCTGGTTCACCACTGTCACCCTCTGGTTCACCACTGACACCCTCTGGTTCACCCCTGCCACCCTCAGGTTCAGCACTCACCACTACCACCCTCTGGTTCATCACAGCACCCTCTGGTTCACCTTGCCACCCTCTGGTTCATCACTGCCATCCTCTGGTTCACCACTGCCATCCTCTGGTTCATCACTGCTACCCTCTGGTTCACCACTGTCACCCTCTGGTTCACCACTGACACCCTCTGGTTCACCCCTGCCACCCTCAGGTTCACCACTCACCACTGCCACCCTCTGGTTCATCACAGCACCCTCTGGTTCACCAGTGCCACCCTCTAGTTCATCACTGCCACCCTCTGGTTCACCACTGCCACCCTTTGGTTCATCACTACCACCCTCTGGTTCATCACAGCACCCTCTGGTTCACCACTGACACCCTCTGGTTCACGCCTGCCACCCTCAGGTTCAGCACTCACCACTGCCCCCTCTGGTTCACCACTGTCACCCTCTGGTTCACCACTACCACCCTCTTGTTCACCACTGTAGATTATGGGGGGAAAGCACACCTGCCCAGCCTCAACTGAGATGAATTAATTTGGGGCTGGTTAGTGTGTCACTGAATTTGTGCTTCAAGTCTGGCACCTGCTTCCTTAGCTGTAAGTGCTTCCTGTTGCAGTTATTTCTTTTACAGGAGCATTGTGCCATACTTGTAACTATTCTCTGACCCTGCTTTGAGGGTCGGAGCAGGGTCAGAGAATAGTTGCAAGTAGGCAACTGAACTCTGGAGGGGCCCCTCAGGAAGCATTACAGGGAATGGTTACAAATTAGCTTGAACTTTTGAACCTGCTAAGTGCTTTCAGTTTAACAAAAATCGTTTTTCTGCCATTTCGCGAGATTCGCGGGGCGCGAATTTGTGCGAAATCGAACTTGCAATCCGCAAATTTGTGCGAATTTGCAGATTTCTTTTTTTTGCGTGTTCGCTCGGTTTTTTGCTTATTTGCGGACCGCGGTTGCCCATGCGGTCGTGTATGGGCGTGGCCATCTTGTTTGCGTGACGTGTTTCCGTTTCCGGGCGCTAGTTGCATGCTCGCATCGTATGCGGCGCGCGATTACGTGTTCGCGGGCGTTGTCGCGTGCTCGCGGGGGAAATATCGCGCAAACTTACCCACGCGGTCCTCTATGGGCGCGCCCATCTTGTTTTTCATTCACTGCTATGGTTTTGGGCATGCTACCTTTCTATCCATCTTACATCTTTGTAATCCTATGTTTTTTAAAACTTTTTTTTTCTTATTATCTCTCTCTTCAATTTCCTACATCTATATTTTGTGTTTTTTTAAACTTTTTGTTACTTTATTACCTACTTTATTTCTTTCGCTCTCTCTCTTATTTTTTTCACACCTATTCTTCTTTCCTTCTTCTTGTGCCCAGGACCATGGCTAAGGGAGGCGACAAGGGCAAGGGTAAGGGCCCAGCACCCTGTACCCGGCTACCTTGCGGGCATTTGAGGGGGGAGGAAGTCCAGGCCAGGGAGATCTTCTCTGCGGTGGAGGTGGCCGCCTTGATGTTTTTTGTCCAAGTCCACCTCCCTAAGACCGTGGCAGCAGGTGGGCGGATTGCTTCCGGTTAAGGCCTCCGGAAGCATCGCCAGCTGTGGGAGAAGGTGTGCCGGCACATGTATAAGGAGTCTGGGGTCCGGCGCACCTACCAGCAAGTGACGCACCGGTGGAGTGACATACTTGACCGGGAGCATGACATGCTCGACCTGCTAGGATTGGAGATCCCTGGCCTTGGTATGTAGCTATTTAATAACTACTTTTTTTCCTTCCGCTCTGTTATATTGCTAATCTATTTTTTTCCTGAAGAGTACGAATGCTGCTGATTCGATTACATTGCAGGTAAATTAATGTTTAAATAGCTTCTGTCATTGCAGGTGCTCGCCTGGTTATTGGCGTTGCTACTATGCTTACTTGTTTGCAACTTTTTAGTTATTTGAGAGCAGTACTGCGTAATGCTAGAGACAGTAGACTCAAGTCTAGTCCTTCTTTGTACTCCGGCTGCTATCACTTTGAAGAGATAGTGGTGGATTGATACGTTGAGTATATTATTTATTACTTGTTATAGGACATTGTTATTGGTCTGCAATCATGATGACTGATGACGGACTGTGTCTGTCACGCGACGTCTCGTGCTGCTGAGTGATGGCAATCGTAGTAGAACCTTTTTTGTTGTTGATGTTGTTAGTGAATTACATAACTTGCCTATTAGACAGTCTGCGAATCCTGCAATACTGTACTGCTATCCTCCTAGTTAAATGTTAAATGTTGTATACTTGTAAAGCGCACAGCTGCCCCAGCAAAGGGGCGTCCTGGCGCTGTATACCACTGGGGAACCCGTCCTGGCTTTCCCTGTGGGATGGTCCCTAATGGGAATCCCCAAGGTGGAGCCAGGCATCCCCGGCGTTGATGGGGCCGTTGTGGAGATTAGGCAAGCTAATGCCCAGAGTTGCCGAGTGGGACCCCAGGTTAGAGTAGGCACCGAGGCGAGAATTGTCGAGTCTGCTGACCCTGGTCCACGACCCTGCCGCGTCGGGAATTGAACCCTGGTCCCGGGCCGACTTCTGCTCCCGGGTCTGCCGCCTCTAACCATTGAGCCACACCACTCCACCAGATCAGATGCAATTGATGTTAATTTGTTTCCCCAACATAATTTTAGATTGAGTACAAAGAAATCAAATATTTCCAAAAAAACAATCATCCATGTTGTGTTTCTTTATTTCATAATCACCAGCACCTCCCAGGGGCAAGGCGCCGGCGGCAACAGAGACTCCGGTGGCAGAAGGTGGAGAGGATCAGTCCCTTGCAGGCTCTTCTGCTGGCCCCAGTAAGTTGTTCTATTGTTATATTAATACTTACACTTCCCTAACTTTTACAGCTCGTATTCATTACAAACTGGTTCCTAATAATTCTATGTTTTACAAAATAGTATTTGATCGTCTTCTAATGTAGACTACTTTCTACATTCTTATCCTGCCTCTACCATCACTCTCTGTGCTACTACTATTTACAATTATGAGTCGGTCTGTGTAGGTAGCTAAGCTTGCCAATTCGGCAAACGGTGTGAAACAAAACTCTGATACAGCAATAGCTCTAGGCACTGAGTGCAGTCCTCTGGGTTCCCCTTGCTGTCTATTCCAGTCTTCTTAATGTAAGTGCTTTGACAATTTCCAACAACAAAATGTCATTGTTTACACCAAGTAAAAGGTAGCAGTTGCCTTTTTGATTTGAGAGGAGCACATCCCATACCGCTAGTTTTTCAGGGACTATTCTGCACACAAAGAAGTATGGACAAGATAAATAGGACATTGTTGATGATAGGTGCAGTTTGACTTTCGACATACCTCAGACCAAACAGAAGTTGAACCCCCAATCCCCTGACCGACTATCTAGAATGTCTGACCAATGATTTTACGACCCAGAAGAACAGAAGAAGACTACCTCCGAGTCCCGGCCTATCTGAGTCACTGAAACATGACTGCCTAGTGCAGTAGTTCAAGCCTTTCCGCACACTCACTCGTAAACAAAAACCACACAGTGTTTGTTAGTTTTAAAGTTTTATTTTCAATTAAGAAATGAAAACATTATTTCTTTATTTTTAATAGCGTAGTATTCTGATGGATGAAGATGACGTTAAAGTTTAAGCAACATTCCCATGAATGAAATTAGTATGACTCAAACTTAATAATAGTTAACAGACACATGAAATTATTAGAATAACTGTGCGGGAGCCACCACCTTCTTTAAAGTACTTAAAGTACTGCTGGTGATGACTTAGTAGTAGTTGGAGAATCGTCTGGCAGAAGGGCAATGGAATCTTCTTTCTGTAATGAGAAAAATGGTGCACGTTAAACAAGCATTCATCAGTTGTCATAAGAAGAAGTGTAGCATTTAAGGGAATAAGCATATAAAAGATTAACACCCTCCCCAAAACAGTTACTTTTTTTCAATCCCAGTAATAAAAAATGTGTTATGTAACATTTTCTTCCATTACGAGACAAAATAGGGGGTTGTGTATGGCATCTGAAAATATGACATGTTTTTCCTAGACGTCACAACATCTGATGCGGCACATATGACCACCAGTGCCGGGGCCAGCAGTGCAGTGGGGTCCACTCTGGATGCGGTGGCGCCAACAGGAGGAGCAGGGGGGAAGACTCAGCGGCGGCGGACGGTGGTAAGTTATTATACTCCTTACTTATTGAATTTTTTTTGAGTAGGCTCGCAAAGGAGTGTATGATGTACTGTACAGTAGTACACAGTACACTAGTATAAGTACACTGTACTGTCAAGAACATTTACTAATTTAGAACTACTTTTTGGGCTATCACGGAGAAGACAGTCAACCTTGACTTTTAATAGCATTACCGGCGGTACTTCTCTGGTAACCAATGGCCCCCTCTATTTCACTTCAACTCAGGTGGCAAATTTTTATTGTGAAGCCAAGTCATATCAGATGTAGTTTAGGGATGTGAAGAACGAAAAGTTAAAGAAGGGTGAAACGAAGGACGAGCGAGTCTTAATATTTATGACTGTAAAGAATGGTTTTGTTGAATGCAATTCAACATAAGAAGACGGCGGTTTCCAAAATATAATGAAAAGGGTGTTAGTTGGTTGTTGACAAAAAGAAATTTTGGTACATTTGAGACATTAAGAAGAATAATAGACGTACTTTGGAAGCCTGGATGTTATCTTCTTTATCCTCCTCGTCAATAGCAGAGGTGTATGATGTAGTAGAGCAGACGCTGAGTGGATGAAGTATGGCCAGTGGCAGTGCCACCCCTATAGAAAAGTAAGACATTCCTATCCCCACCTGCATGTACTGCTGAAAGTACTGCGAGTCTGCATCATCATGGTCTGTGTCTGTATTTCTTGGGTGAAAGCTGAGTGAGCTGCCATTATGGCGGCTTCCACAAGTTCACGTATCAGTAATTTCTTTTGCAAAACAAGAGAAAAAAAATTAAAAGGGCCTTTTTTTAGTACTCTCTGACTATGTATGTAGTAGTGAGTCCACCTATAGTTCTGCTAGTGGAATTCCTGAAACTCACAGTGTCACAGGCTTACAAAGACGGCGGAAGGATATATGCCAAAATGTTATACTGTGTTACTGAGTGTCAACCTTCCGTTGAATTATTTTGACTTTATGTTAAAGACTATTGGCTACAGTATTTTTCTTTCTTTCTTCATAGATGATACTCCCAAAAAGCTCACCCGTAAGGAGATGGCTGTCTGGGCCAGGGCCCGTAAGCTGGAGGGTATTTGTGCCGAGTATCGGCGGTTGTGGGCTCGGGAGCATGAGGAGACATTAACATCTACATCCTCCTCTACTGCCCCCGGGTCCACCAGCCAGAAGCCTCCAGCCAAACAGAGCCGTGGCCCGACAGCCTCCCGCTGCCACCGCACAGCAGCAACAAAATCAGCGGCCCCCCCAGATCCTGGGTGGTTTGTGTGCGCCGGCTACGTAGAAGAGAGGACTACCTGGAGCGGTTGGCCGAAAAACATCTGCGCCAGCTCCGGGACCTCCGCAAAGAGCAGCGGGACATGCAGCAACAGCTTGCCAAACTACGCCACTGGAGGAAGTGACTGTCCCTTGCCCCTTTTTTAAAGACTGTTGGGGGGGTGGGAATTGGGTGTTTGGGAAAGGGGACTTTTGGACTTTTTGACATTAGTTCGGTTAGGGAGGGGGGTGAGTTCGGGTAATTTATTTTATTGATGTGCTGAAAACAACACGAATATATATTTCTTAATAATTATTTTTCCTAAAAAAACACAGTATACGCGTTCATATATTATTTTGTGTGGGGGTTGGCGGTGGTTACTGGACATTTGTTTTCTTCAAACTTACCAGCATGAATGAAACATCTAGTCCTGAAATGTACCAAAATGCAAGTAACCGAGTTAGTAAATTTAGTAGCCCTACTACAGTACTTTACTAGTAGTTCTGTCAGTCTCTGCTCCCCTCCCAACTTAGTCCTCCTAGCCCATTATTCTACTACCTCTCCAATATGCTTATCTTACCTGTGATTTGTGTTTGAAAATCTGGGTAGCCCCAGGGCTGGCTGCATTGCAAATGGTGATTAAGGTTGGTTGTTGACTTGAATCCTCGACGGATGCAATATCATTGTTGTGCTGGTAGCCGTAGTGGTACAAACTGGCAGTATCACCATATGAAAAAAGAGGAAATTAAACATTGAGTGGCCTGAGCGTAGCATTAGAAACAGTACAATAGATAGTACGGTACAGAACAGTGCCCTAAATTGTAGCCTAAGCAGTGCCAACGTAAGGTAAGCATTAAGCATGTGATTATTCACGTCGTGTAGGAGGAGGATGTTCTTATCAATCCACGATGGCGCACATGAACTTCTGGTTGCTTTGACCTTATCCTCCCCAGCAAGTGTGTGGAATTTATTGTTGTTGTCAGTCACACCTCAATGAAATACCACACAGCCCGGGGGAAGAGGGTTAGGGTTTGAAAATTGGATGGTAATGGGGGTTTTTGGGAAAGTTTGGTAGAGAGAAAAAAAACACACATGGACAGTCAAACAACAAATGAAGAGAAACAAATCTTTGGATTTGAAGATATTGATAAATCTTTAAAGGGACATAAAGGAAGTGCACTACTGCATGCCAGAAGTTGTTTAGTTAAATTGATGGTTAGGTTACTGAAAAGTAGTACTACTACTTACTGCAACTTACTAGTAACTACGAAGAAAGAAGTTGACAGTACAGGGCTGCAGTCATTACGCAATTTCACTTGCCTCTCTGCCCTCAGAGAGAATAAACATTTAGAACATTAAATTAGTGTTAAACATAGCAAAGACGTATCAAATAGCTGGAGGGATGAATTTGAAGCAGAGATCAAACAAACGCACCGAGTCACACTCGTAGAAGTAAGTTCAAGTTCACAAGAATATCATTTAAAAGATAAGGAGAATTTTGGATACTGTTACTGTATTTTGTAGTTGTCCCGTTGAATTTGTGAAGTTGATGCATCCAGCCATTCCTCTTATTCGCGGTACTTATTCATTCCATCGGATGCTCGGTCGATCAATCTTGGTGAACAGACACACTGTCCACTGCCTGCCTGATGCGGATTTGTGGATCGCTAATTATAAGCCTGAGTAGTACATCGATGGCACAGGGTAAAAGCCTGCCTGTAATTGATGATGGAAAAGCACAACAGTAAGTGATAAATACACCTCAGAGAAAAAAATATATAAGGCACGCTGTGTAGTGCAAAAATTATACTTTAACTTTCAGAGATGACAATCCCCAAAATCTAGAACACCCCATATTACCCTCCCAAAAACGTGCAGAATACTGCTGCTACCTCGCAGAGGCCTAATTTCAAATTGTGCCAAAATGCACTCAGAAAGTATGCCCAAAACCCCCCTTTCGAACCATGGATTTTCTTCAAACCACTTGCAATCAAAATTAGACATTCCAACAAGTGTTCCAAGACCCCACCCAGTCGTAAAAATCTAGAACACCCCCAAACACATGCAATACAATACTTCTAACCCTAATGAGCCCTAAGTTAAGAATAGTGCCAAACGCTTTCTTTAACTAGGCCAATCCCCCCTTTCCCACCATGGATTTTCTTCAAACCACTTGCAACCAAAATTACACATTCCCACAAGTGCTCTAAGACCCCAGAACCCAGTTGCAAAAATCTAGATCACCCCCAAACACATGCAATACTGCTGCTAACCCTAAGTTAAAAAAAGTGCCAAAACGCTTTTCAGCATGCATTTTCTCCATACCACTTTTATCCGGTATTAGACCTTCCCAGCAATGCCCCAAGACCCGCCAACCCACCCGCAAAAAAGCAGAGAACCCACAAATAGGCAAAAAGCAAAAATGGAAAATCTCATACTTGGAATATTTTCGGCCTTTTTTCAATTCTGTCCAAACGCGCTGTGCAGCTAGGTCATAACTCCACTTTTCCACCATGGATTTCCTGAAAAACAAATGCAATCAAAATTAGACTGTGCCAGCAGTGCTCCCAGACCGCAAAACCCACCCCCAAACACCATGAACCCCCCAAACAGCCCCCCAAAAACAGGCAAGTGAGCAAAAACTGGAAAAAAAATTCACCATGGATTTTGTCCAAACCACTTGATTCCGATATTAGACCTTCCCAGCAATGCCCCAAGACCCGCCAAAAAGTAGAAGACCCCCAAACAGGCAAAAAGCAAAAATACAAAAACGGCCACTTAGAAAAATTTAGGCACATTTCCAAAATCACTCCGTGCGCGCTCTGCAGCTAGGTCCTAACTCCCCTTTGCCACCATGGATTTGCTTCAAACCTCTTGCAATGAAAAGTATCCATACCCAGCATTGCTCCAAGACCCCAAAACCCACCCCCAAACACCAGGAACCCCCCCAAACAGCACCCCAAAGACAAGCAAGTGAGCAAAAACGCAAAAACTTTTTCACCTCCGATTTTCTCCAAAACACTTTTATCCGGTATTAGACCTTCCGAGCTATGCCCCCACACCACTTCAGCCACCCGCCAAAAAGCAGAACACCCCCAAACAGGCAAAAACCAAAAATGGGCCTACCTTCAATTCAGTCCAAATACGCTCTGCAGCTAGGCCCTAACTCCCCTTTTCCACCATGGATTTCCTGAAAAACAAGTGCAATCAACATTAGACTGTGCCAGCAGTGCTCCCAAACCATAAAACCCACCCACAGAAACCTAGAAGCCCCCCCAAAAACATGCAATACTGGTATATTCAAAACATGGCAAATTGCGCTGTTCACAAAACATTGCTGTTTTCAGCACTTCCACTACTTCGATCCTCTTGAAACTCACCTGGACAGTCACTTGTTCCAGCGATTCACAAGAATCTCAGCAAGGCAGAACAAAATCGAACCACTGCGCTCTATGAAGAAGAAGAAGAAGAAGAAGAACCTTTAGCTTATACGCTATATGTACATATGTTTCCATACAGATTCCTACTGCGCTGAAGCTAACATAAGGCATTTTGCGTGTTGTTTCGAACCGATATTTTTCAGCTTGGTAAGACATCCCCTCTTGAAAATATTACTATGTGAACTTAAGAACTCTTAATAAACTCCTCAACCATAAAGTTTAACTCAAATTACCACTTTACTACACATTAAGCAAGCAGTGAATCAAAGTAGAGCACCCATGAATCTAAATAGTGTAGTTATACATTTAGCAACTTAAAGAGAATAATCAATAGACTCTGGCATCGTTTTAATTTGTTCCCTTTATTTTTTTCTCATTTTTTCAACAGAACCCCTGATGAAGGAACATTTCGTTCCGAAATGCATTGGGTTAATGAAAGAAATGTGTTTGACTGCATATGAGAAAGATTTGTATTATTGAAACAAAGTGTAATGAAATGACAACATTGAATGTTTCATGATTTTGATTGCTTGAAATTTATGTATAACATGATTAAAATGTTATAAAGGAATACTACTATTTGTTGATGCATGTCAGAGTCCTAGCTGCCACCAGTGGGCTAGGCCACTTTCAATTTATATGAAAGTTAGCAGGCATCAATCTGACATTGCACACATACGAGAATAGCAGGATTAATTGCTAAAAACTCGAGTGCGATTTCCACACACATTCATTTGCTTAACTATATTACTGCCATTATCCGTGGAAACATAACCAACTATGCGATTGCAGCCATTCAGAGACCTTACTGTTAAAGTCCTCCGAAATGTTTTTTGCAGTATGAATTTTCTCCATGGCAAACATGGATAATGTTGCATGTTTCCGAGTAGCTTGAAAAACTGTGTCCAGGTCAACAACTGCACTTGACTTGTCTCTAACTCCTGCCAAAGACCCTGCAAAAGAGACCCAGTGTGCAGTAATGCACATGTAATCAAGGGCTTGGCAACTGGTCCACATGTCTGTTGTCAAGTGGATAGTGTGAACAGCACTCTTCTGCAAAGCTGCCCCAATCACCTCCAGCACATCTTGATGTAGTGCTGGAACCGCAACCCTGGCAAAATAGGACCGTCTAGGAACCTTCCATTTAGGGCGGACTGTTGCGCTAATTCTAGAAACCCCGCCCCTTCCACGAAAGAAAAAGGGAGAAGGTCCAGCGCTAGCATTTTAGCCAGCTTTGCGTTATACAGACGTACCGTTGGGTGGTTGCGTTCAAATGGCGCCTCCGACCACAACAATTGGCGAATGGTGAGCTGGATCATTTTACGTGATGATGATGATGATGACGTCTTCAAACCAGTTAGGCCCATTGATGTAGTTTTTCGCATAGGTGTCTCACCCACACTCTTAGTGTGCCTCATAGATGTTGCAGGGTAGAGGGTGTGGGCAATACCACTGCAGTGCTGCTGCCAGCAGAGCTGGGTGTACCAGAAAAAATGTCTGTCGCTTCTTCACTTCCCCCCTGCATGATCAGCCTCTCGTCATCATCAGATGCAATATCAAGGGATACATTTGGATTTGTTTTTCTTTTGCCTTCCTTGATCTTCCTCATGTGTGCTTCCCAAATGATAGTGTGGTGTAGCTTGAGATGACCTCTCTGGCCTCCGGTACCATAGTTGGTACCAAGCTTACCCCGACTAACTAATACTTTACAAATCGAACAAACAACCATGTTTTCCGCCCTTTGGCTAAGAGTAAAGAAGTCCCAAACTGGGGACTGGGGATGTCTGGTGAAGGTGGAGGTGCTACTTTGACTTTCAATGCCAGATGAAGTGGAGGATGGGTGTGGCTGAATTCGTTTCTGTTGTTCACTTACAGCACCACTACTTGAGGTCGCGCTGGATGGAGGTCCATGCCGGCCCTTCTGACTAAAAAAGATGGGAGCTGTAGGTCGTGTTGGTGTTGTAGTTAACGGTGGTGGTACCAGTGCCACGCCGCCCATATCGCGCTCAGCAGCCATTCGGGCTAGGGTGAAAATGTCTGTCTGCTGCATGCCTGCTGGGGCTGGAGTGATGACTGTGATGACTGGGTGCTCGTCGAACTATTCATCAGCAGCAGAAGACACCACTTCTTGGTCGTCGTCATCACCCATAAGTGGAAGCTTTGCGGCAGCCTTCCTTTTAGGCTTAGCTACCTTTGTCGGCTCATGGCGTGCCTCACTCTCAGACTGCATGGCTGGGTTCCAATCATGATCAAGGTCATCAGAAGGAAAGGGGCTTGAAGAAGAACTTGTAGTAGTAGTAGTATCCCTCCTTGACCTTTTTCTTGCTGGGGATCTGGAAGACAATGGATAATCATCATCAGGGGGAGTGGCTTCCTCAGATGATACCTCCTCTTGAATATCAATTTCCTGATGTGCCCGTACTTCTGAAGGAATAAGCATTGTAGGCAGTTGTGCCGCTCCATGAACCTCTAGTTGCACCTCTCCATGCACCTGTCCATGCGCCTCTCCTTGCGGCTCTACTTCTGCCTCTCCTTGCGGCTCTCCTTGCGCCTCTCCTTGCGGCTCTACTTCCGCCTCTCCTTGCGGCTCTATTTGCGCCTCTCCTTGCGGCTCTACTTGTGCCTCTCCTTGCGCCTCTCCTTGCCCATGTACTTGCGCTTGTACTAGTTGCACGTGTGGTTGTCGTTGCGGCTGTGGTTGTTGAACACTCGTCAGCTGAGTTACACCCGGCGTTGATTGGATGGTACTTTCTTGTGATGAGCCAACATCACTGGTCGATGGTGATTGAACAACCAAAGTGGCTTCCGCAGCAGCACTCATGGTCTTGGACATTGGGCACTGAGTCCAATGAAGCAGAGGTGCTGCTTCCAGCTTGGACCCCGGCGGACACCGCTGCTGCTGCAGGCTTATTTTTTTTGTCCCCAAAAAAGGTGTCGGTGGGCACACCAGTCTCTTTGGTAGGTGGTGCCACTTGCTTCTTCTGCTCCTTCTTACTGGCAGTGGCACTGGAAACTTTTTTCGCTGAGGCGCTACGGCCAACTTTCTTTGGGGCCATCTTCTTGAGATGTCAGAACAGCAGGCCGCAGTTGCACGAGTTGCAGAGTTGTCTTGTCTGTGGCCACAGGTGACGTCACGTGACGTTGTGCTGCACACACCGCTGCAGGACTTCTTCCTGGCACTGGTGGTTCTCTTGTGCACCTAAAAGCAATGGAAGCCAGAGGAACATCAGTTATACACCCCAAAAAGTCAGAAAAAACACTCAAAAATCACCACAATCCCATGCCATCCATACCCTCAATGATGTTTAAATTCAAGACACCCCACAGAAAGACTAGGCCCATGCCCCAATGAGTAACCCTGGGCATAATGGTTGAAAGCAAGGCAAACTGGGTGCAGGCCTGAGCACACTGCCTGCCTTCAAAATGGCCCCTTGACCCTCACCACATGGCCAGGACCTGCCTGTACCAGCCCTCAAAATGGCCCCCACCCACATGGCCATGCCCCAACAACACCCCAAAAAATCGAAAAACACATAAAAATCTCCACAATCCAATGCCATCCATGCCCTCAATGATGTTTACATTCACGACACCCCACAGAAAGACTTGGTCCATGCACCACTGAGTAACCCTGGGCATAATGGATGAAAGTAAGGCAAAATGGGTGCAGGCCTGAGCACACTGCCTGCCTTCAAAATGGCCCAGCTCGCACCCCAAAATAAAAAAATAAAAAAAAACATATAACAGTGAGCTAAAATTCCATGACATAAATGAGAATTAAGTTAAAAAAATCAAGAAACAGTTGTATCATGCACCCATGACTAACCCTGGGCCTACTGGATACTGTGACTACCCACCAAAATATTTATTTTGTTAAAGTTGTGAAAAAGTTTTAGAAATGGAGTTGCCTCAACTGCAATGCCCCAAACAAACAACACCAACTTACTTGTAAAATCTCAAGTCCAAAAGTGATCCAAACTCCAGAGTCCGAAAAGTCCTCAAATACAAATATCCAGCAGCAGCCACAAAAAGTAATCCTTCCAGCTGCACAGCCAAATGAAACGTGACCAGAACATGGACAAAGCACTGGGAGGAGCATGCTGGACAGGAACAGGAAGTTGGAGACTCTGGGGCACTTCCTTCCTCCCACCCCACCCCAAAAAATGGACTCCTGCACCAAAAAGTGCAGCCAAATGTCAATCTGAGGAGTTATTCAGATCAAAATCATTATTTCCGCAAGGTTTATGCTTCCTGCGGCGGATTTCTTGTGCAGAATTGCAATTTTTGCAATTTCGGGAATGCGAGCTGTTCAAACCTCCCGCCGGAAGTCAGCTGTGCGCCGTCGCGGGCCTTTATGACGTACTCGCGTTGTCAAACTCTCGCCGTGCAAGATGGCAAGCCGCGATAACGTAATTGCGTTCGAAAAACTCTCGCGCGATCACGCAGCAAGATCGAAAATGGCGCAGCAAACGCAAAACCGGGAGAAAAACAACTCGGCAGGCTCCGAGTCAACGCCGTGCGCGCGATATTGTATTTTTCAAGCGCGACCAAGCAAAATAATTCGTATCTTGCGAATTTGCGGATTATTGGGCAATTTCATGCAATTTGCAAAATCATCAAAAATCCGCAAATTCGCCCGCGAAACGGATTTTACGCTCACGCTTACAAATCACCTCGACAACGTGCACCCCTTGATGCGCATTACAAGAACACGTGGAGAGTATTTAAATTCCCTTTGTATTTCGGCAGTGCTCTGATGCAGTGAGGAGCAGGGGAAAATGACCAACTGGTCAAACCTACAGTTCGGAAAGTGACCCCAATTTCCCGTTGATGCTACTGACGTCTCAAAATAGAAGTCCATAGCGACATGTGCGTTACGTATCTTGTTATTTCTTTCAGTCTGTTAGAGGTGCCGCATCAGAGCAGAAGGCGATAAGTGCTTGTATCTGCTGTTGAGAAAGTGATGGCTTCAACTTATCTCTCCATACTCAATGGATGAAGAGAAAGCTTCGGGGAGATGTGACCCCCGTTGTGCAGCACAGCAGAACGAAGCCATGGAGAATTCCAAATAGCATTAGGGCAGGTGAAGATGCAGGGGTATCTCACAGGACAATACATAAATCGATCAGGATGCAGACAGAATCCTATGAACACAGACGTCCTTGTGGGTAGTCAGCTTCCTCACTTGACACCAGCGCTTAATGCCATCCTGAAGCTACCTGGTGGTTGCTCCAAACAGATGTGTTGTTTTACTAGTCAGAACAGACATTCAGCGGTGAGTCCTGGTCCTGTCTAAGGGCCCGATTGCGACTTTGGCTGTGTGGCACCGGGTCTGGCAAAGCCGTGGTCTGGCCACCCATTTAATTCTGAGTTTCCTCCTGTCTGGAGGGCTGTTTTTGGCGTTCCTACGGCAGTACCTCTAAAAATGGGTACCACAATGGGAACGTCAAAAACAGTCCCTGCATGGCATTGACTGAAAATGTCCATGCTGTGCAGCCAGAAGCTGTGGCAAATGCACATGGGGGGCACATATTGTGTGTCCCTATGTGCATCTCCATGTGGAGGAGGCACAGGGGATCCTGCTTTGTTTGCTCTCCGCCACAGTGTTTACGGAGGAAGAACCTACATGACATTGCTGGCGGAGAGGAAACTCGCAATATGCTTGGAAGAACCGCAGCAGTTCCGCCAAACTTATTACTGCACACAGACAGCTGAAACACTGCCAGGGAATGGCAGTTCCCTGGCAACTGCATTGGGGCTGTGGCTGTCCCTCTGCCTGACTAATAATAGGGTGGTCGGGAGACCGCCACTGCCCCGCCACCGCAAGATAAGTAATAGAGGCACAAAAGACTTCTTTCTGCGGTCCTCTATATGCCAACCTGACAGAGTGGGCCAACATTTAGCCAATAGAGGACTTTTTCAAGCTGCGGGGTGAATCATGTAACAAAAGGTGCAATGAGTGTGTATGGCTTCTCTAGGGACAGAATGCCTCATGATTAGAGTGAGGACCCACATCTGCTCAAGAAATATAGTGCATGCAGACATGATGACAATGACTGTTGAGAATGAAAATGTTGAGGCAGCCATTCAGAATAAAGTCAAAGAGCAGACAAGCAGAAGTTACAAAGTGGAGCAGTCACAATTATTACATAGCAACATAAAGGTTGAGAGATATGGAGGAAAAAGAGTTAGTGAGAAGAGAGGTAGCAGACAGGGATTGAACATAGGAGAGATATGAAGGATGAAAAGAGGAGGTAAAATGTCCTGTTAAGCTAGATAAGAGAGGGGGCTATGTGATCCAGCGATCAAGGAACAAAGTAGGTCATTAATAATATTATTATTATTAGTTTATTAACTCTAGCAGATTTATTACTTAGCATTAATGTTGATTCAGTCTTGATCTTTATAATGCACTAGGTGTTTTTCCTGTAGAATAGCATGTTACTGATGACAGACAACTTAAAAGAAGCTGGGGAGTCATCATGGACAACTGTTTACTCAGCCACAGCTCATATCAAATATGAGGCCTGTTTCCCCATAGTACTACAGATACGTTTCTTACAAGTTGAAAGAGATAGCAAAGAGTTGTATCAGGATTTTGAGGCTGAAAATGTAATTCTACTCAAATATTATAGTCAAAATTTGTACTACCACAATATTGTGCAGGTGAGCATATACAGTTAGGTATGATGTACTCAGTGCTTAATTTGTAAAATATAAGTGCCAGGGCTCTTGTCAGGAGGCCTCTGCAGATTGCACCATGCATTGCCACTGCTAGCATTGCCACTGACAGTACCTACACAACTACTAACCAGCATGTTGCTACACGTGTGACAATTCAGCCTATTCAAGGCCACCAACGTTATAAAAAGAGCTTAGGCGGCAAGTATTAGTTCTTTTTAATGAATACTGAATTAATAAAGAATTGCGGTAGTGCTAATCTCTAAAATATACAAACAGCACCACCATGTTGCAGCTGCCATAAGTGCTGGTGTCGACAATTAAGTGCCAGTGCCCAGCACTGTAAACCACTAGCTCAAATTAAACACTGAGGGGGATATTCTCAAGAACGTGTGATAATAAGCACAAAATTAGCTAAACGCAACTTTCAACACGGCAGTCCATTGTGGGAAAATAACACTGTGTCAACATTGTATTCTCAAGATGGCGGTACCATGGTGGAGAAGTGTGGCTCACTGGTTAGAGGAGGCAGACCTGGAAGCAGAGGTCAGCCCGGGACCAGGGTTCAATTCCCGGCTCGGCGGGGTCTTGAGTCCTAAAATGTCCATGGACTCGACAATTCTCGCTCCGGTGCCTACTCGATTCACGGGTTCACACTCTGCGACTCTGGGCAATAGCTTGCTTAATCTCCACAACGGCCCCTTGCGGCGGGATGCCTGGCTTTCACCTTGCGGATACCCTGT
The DNA here is from genome assembly GCF_964261635.1 of Lissotriton helveticus. Taxonomy (NCBI): domain Eukaryota; kingdom Metazoa; phylum Chordata; class Amphibia; order Caudata; family Salamandridae; genus Lissotriton; species Lissotriton helveticus. The sequence goes on from NC_136067.1 coordinate 530,241,919, forward strand.
CGGGGTTATCTCACAGGGGAATACCAGGACGGGTTCCCTAAGCAAGCGCTTAGAAACCGCTTGGTGATTTGCGCTATATAAATTCCTGTACATTTACATTTACATTTACCATGCGATAGTCTCAGGATAATGCGTCAAATGACCGAGTTAAAATCAACGCAACGCCTCAAAAATGCAAAACACGAACGCAAAAAAAGTGGCAATGTCCCAAACCACGATAGCCAGCGACAGGCCTGCAATTGCCACGCGTCATGTGAAAAAATGCACCATAAAAGCAGCCAAAAAAATGGTGAGATGACAATGTACGAGTACAACCTCACATCGTGATGTAGTAAAAATGTCCATTGTCCCACATCAAATAGGCATCTCCTCACAAACAGTCACAATGTACATTGTCATGCAGTCTGTATGTAAACTGTGCCATGAGTAAACATACATGGAACACACTGTGAAACCGCATCTCCATTCACATTGCAGAGGGACAATCAACACCTCCTGCAAAGCAGACCCTACATCACATCAGTGATGATGGAGACGACCTCCAGGACAACGACTAGGACGAACTCCAACAGGTCATGGACATCCTCCAAACCCCACCTCCAGTAGCATTTGGGACACATGTGAAACGCTGATGTGTGGTATTCTGTACTATCTTTGACACACAGAAAGGGCATTTCGAATACATGACATCCTAAACAGCCTCTCTGTACAGAGGTGACACATCCACCATCTATTATCAAAAAATGAAAATGTTAGCACTACATGTTGCACTTACACTTGTCTGAGTGATGTGCTTGTACAGATGAGTGGCATGCACTTAGGGAATGTGTGTTGTAATGAATTTATTTGCACATGTTATGCCTGTGGTCATTTTGTACTGTCCCATGTGACGTGCTCATGTGAAGAAATTGTCAATGATGGTGTTCCTATGGGCTATTCTAGCTGCGGCTGCAGTGGGGTGTGGTCCACCTGCCTCTTCTTCCTCATCATCATCCGGTGCATCTGGCACTGGTATCCACGGTGCATTTGTGCATACACATATGTTGTGCAACACACAACATGTAACAATCATCTTGAACACCATGTCTGGCTGTACAGGAGCTGTGATGCCCAGGCTCCAGAAACTTGACTTCAACAAGCCAAATGTGTGTTCCGCTATGCCCCTGGTGCATTTGTGGGACGCATTGTACTGCCTCTGGGCCTGTGTGTTCGGGACTCGGAGGGGTGGCATCATCCAAGGGCAGAGTGCCTATCCTTGATCACCTGTGACAGTGCAGAGGGACATGAGTCAATAGTTGGTTCGGCATGATGTGTTGGCAGGCTCACTGGTGCATTGGTGTGTGATATGGGTGACTTAGTGATTCCTGCTTGACATGTACTGCTTGTATCTAATGATCAGCATCAATTTGTATTATGTAGCCTCATTGCTGCTCCTCCATCCCCCCGGGCCTATTTACTAGTGTGCATAGTGCGGTTCCATCACTTGCACTCCTACGGCACACCATTTTCATGCCTGTCTGCGCATGTCCACAAGCCTGACAACGACATTGTGATGTTGTGCAATGAAAGTGGGTGGCCATGTGTGTGTAGGCTTATGGTAAGGATACGGCGGACACAGATGTAGAGTTCATGGCTGACTGAACTCACCATGCGGTTGAGGGTAGACCTTTGGCTTATGCAGCAGTAATAGCGACACACACAGCAGTTGGAATGTATGATCCCGGCCCCCGAATGGGATAGCGCTCCCTCATTTACCCCTTCAGCCAAGCCCACACTCAGTGAGCATGCTACATTGCAACATTGTCCATTGTGGGACAGGTGGCGCCGACACTACAACAGAGACACATGCATTAGTTACTTCATTGCAAAGGCAAAAACGTAACCACGCCCAGAGCCCCTAGTTGATCAACCACACCCCATACGCTAGACTGTTGCACGCCAGTCCTCTCCACTTATGCTCACAGGGGGGTACGACACAACTACATGGCCCAGGTCTACTCCACTGCCTGAGGTGACATGCTTACATCCCCTGTACACAGCACAATGTAATGTGGTAAGACCTAGGGCCCTCCTGCATACATACTGACAACACAGACAGACTTAGATACTTTGTGGGGCTGGCTAAGTGCTCGCCCCATTTTATTGCCAGCGTCACATGTCCAGTGATGCCTGTGCTGGATGGGTGTGGGGTGAGTGTAAGCCAGCCCTCAGGGGTGGTTGGTGCTGACAACACCTGCAACAGTGATCAGACAATCAGAAGTTCAAAGTTCAAACAGCAAGGGTCAATGAGTTGGGCTGCAAAGCGTTAGTGGCCCTGGATGGACTGTGGTTGGCACAGGCACACCGCCACAGGACAGTGACTTGTGGTGCACTGAGGTAGGGCCACGCAAACTGATCGGGTCCTCGTCGATGTCCAAGGTGAATGTTGCAGAGGGTTGCGGGGGACAGTGGAAGGTGTTCTTCCAGGGCATGATGCAGAGGGCAGAACCAAGCAGAAACAGGCAATATGGAGGAGATGAATGCTACAGACTCATATTTACCACCAAGTCAGTATCAGCTACATGATGATGAAGACAACCCCCAGGAAATAGACTCACATGCCACCAAAGTTAAACCAGAGATTGTCCATAAATTTCGGGGCACAGAGTCAGTGGCACCAGTGCTAAAATGGGATGCAGTCTGTGAGGAGGCCTGTACAATGATATAAACTCTGCCATAAATAAATCAAGACTCAGTTCCAAATGTGTGACCTCCTCGACCACAGTGTAGGCCGGAGGCTTTGGTCAGCTGGGGCCCACAGCCATGTGTCGTTGGCTTGCGATGCACAGAGTTAGTGGCACTAGAGCAGATGTTGGTAGTGTTCAATCACCTCTATAACGATGATCCTTTTTTCCTCCAGACTGAGCCGCATCTTCCTCTTACCCCTCCCCTTGTGTACAATGAGATGAACTCTGCCATTGAGAAATAAAGACTCAGTTCCAAATGTGCAACCTATTGGACCGCAGTGTGGGCCGAAGGCAGTAGTCAGCAAGGGACCACAGACATGTGTGATTGGAATGCTATTCACAGAGTTGGTCGCACCACATTGAAGGGAGGACAGTGATATCAAAGTTCCCATTACCATATGGACTCAGCCATCAGGAAATCAAGGCTCAGTTCCAAATGAGTGACCTACTCGACTGTACTGTAGGCCGGAGGCAGAGGTGGAGTACATCAACGAGAAAGGAGTACTACGAGCCTGTGTCGCGAAGGCCGTCATGGTCTGAAGAGGCTGACAAGGTCATGGGCATCGGGCTTGGAGCTTGCACCGGCATGTGGTTGGCCCTGTTTGACACATGCCAGTGTCGGCAGGTGAGCAGTGAGGCCTGGCTGCCCGGGGTGCAGTAGGCGCACAGGATCGCAAGCAACACTGCTCACAGCATCGGCCTCGTGGCAGGGTGAGAGGTGCCACCCTGGCAGACACGTTGGCCATTCTGGAAGAGAACCACAACCAGAGCTACGTGTTTTTTATTCACACCCCTACGCTGGCCTGGCGTACGCCGGCCCAGCCCAATCCGCTCACGCTTACTGGTCAGACATAACAAGGTACATTTCCGCGATCTTCCACACTGGCTGAGGTAACATGGTTACATCCACTGTCCACTATACTCCAAATGCCAGCTGTGTATATCGACGTGGATATGTCTGTGGTCTGCATACTGCAGTCTGGCCAGCACATCCACAACACACTTGGCAATGTGTACATTCTCATTCATGAGTCACTTACCTCCTTCGCACATGCCTGGTTCCCACCTCTCCCCACAATCTGCTATTGTGTCGTTGAGGTGCCATGCCGTTGATGGCTCATTTACATGGCTAGTCCAGGTTATCACAGTAAGATGTGCTGTTGTGTCTGGTAGGTGGGCCTTTGTTGTTTGTCATGTTTTATGTGAGTTTGTACAGTGTGCATTCCCAGAGTTGTGAGTTGCATGATTGTGGAGTTGGGGTGTGTGGTGTGTTCATTTGGCACGTACCAATGAGCAGTGCATTTCCGTAGGTGCCATCCTAGAAGCACTGGTTGATGATGGGGTGTTGGAAGATGGAGGAATCATGCACACTGCCTGGGTAGTTGGCGACAATATTGGTGAAGAGTCCCCGGTAGTCCACTATTGCCTGCACATTGATGGAATGCGTGTGCTTTCCGTTGCGGTAATTGTGTGCAGTTTTTGCAGGCGGCACAAGTAGGACATGTGTGCAGTCAATTGCACCCAACATGTGCGGGAAGCCAGCTATGGCGTAGAAACCTTGCTTGGTCTCCAGCTGTTCCTGTGCAGTGTTTGGGAAGTTAAGGTGCTGGGGTACCAAGATGATGATGACATCCAAGACAGTTGTGAGGAACTTTGATAGGGATGGCTGTGAGACTCCTCCGACTCTGGCAGTTGTTGGTTGGAAGGTACCAGAGGCCAACAGATGCAGCACAGCCAGCAGATTTGTCTGTGGAGGGATGTTGGTTGTCTGCTGTGTTGGTACCGTCAGCCTGTGGGCAATGATGGTCAGGATACGGAGGATGGCTGTTCTTTTGAGCCTGTAGTGGGCAATTACATCCTCTGGTGTTAGGTCTGTGAGGCTGGTACATTTTCGAAGATCCTCTGTCTTTGTCTGCGCTGCCTCTGTGTAAGTCCAGGGGGCGGGCAGGGATGGGTCCTGGGGGTGGTGGCGGTGGGTGTTGTCGCCTTCATGGGGCTCTAAGCTGCACGATCTGTAACTCCATGGCAGCTGTTGTTCTTCTGGTGTGGCTCTGGCCTGGACTCCCTTTTATGGTGCAGGTTGTCACCCGACTTTACACCAGTTAAGAGCAGGTGTTAAATCCCTGCTGCTAATGCACTTTATCACCTGTTTTGGGACCTTTTTGCTGATCTGGCGGGTCATTGAGAATGTTGCAGAGTGGTGCTGTCACAGCTTTTTGCATGGTAACGCCTACTCTACATATCATTAGCATTAGATGCTGGGGTCATCGGTGGCAATGTTTTTTGCGGCTGCTATCGCAGGTAGACTGGTGTTATTGGCTGTTAGCACCAGCTTGTGAATGGGGCGGTAAATTTATCGCCACTTTGGCTGTGATAAAGTGCTGATAACTCGGCGATAAGTCCTTGAGAATATGCCCCATAATGTACTATTCACAGTTTCACATTATTTCACCATTAAGATCTTTAATTGTGTAATAGAATGTTCTTTTATAGAACCTATCTTTGGTTGCCAGGAGAAAGGTCAGTTCCCTCTGAGCTTTCTCCTGAGCAACTGGCCTGTTAGTCATCCGTCCATTTCTATGGATTTAACTCTGGAATAAACTTTCCTGTTTTTGTACATCCTGATACCACCTCGTTTGTCGTGCTGCCTGATACTACATCTGGTACCAGGAGGGGGGCTAGCCCCAGCTTTCTTCCTGGTCCACCTTTCGTTTTGTCGACCCACCGACTTTTTCAGCGCTTAAACAGGGACATTACTTCTTCGGAGAACGGAAGAGCAATTTATTTAAGCACCTTTTTCGTTTACTATAAGGTACGTGACTTTGTTTCATTATCCCTGGTTAATTTTGTTGAAAGAAGCTTACCCTTAGGGCTGAGCACTCAATGGAGATAGATCGCGCTCCTCCAATCGTCGCATGCCTTTCAGCAGCTTGTTCCACCCTGCCATTAATCCTGCGTGAGAGCATCCAATGGAGCTCGATCACACTGCTGCGGTTGTCGTATGCCTTTCAGCAGCTCGTGTCTGCCATTCTACCATGCTGCCATTGTTCCTGCGCAAGACTGAATCCTTCACTGCCGCCTTTGTTCCTGCGCGCTCTTCAGGCAAACTTCTTCTTCATGTCCTCTGTGGAGCTTAAGACTGCAGCTTGTGTTTGCGGTCCTTAGCTCAGCGTACCTTCCACAGCTCTGCCTTAGGTTACGTTCCTGCTGTTTACTCATCACTGTGACAGATGTTTGTCCACTTCATGCTGTCTTTTCCTGCTGTATTTCTTCTTTCCTCAGTTGTTAGAGCTTCAGTGTGCAGTGCTGGCATTCTCCTTCCAACTTAAGGATCTCTTGTGGGAGGATCTTTTGCATTGATGTTATTTCCTGTTTTGTGCTTCATCTGAACTGACCTTCTGAACTGCTTGTTCTCCTGGAACTTCCTTGTCATATTTCGTCAGCCATATTACATCTCCTTTTGTGTTTTGTTTTTACAGAAATTTTATTCAGACGTTTTAATATTGTTTTACTATTTTGTTTTTACACTGTCATTGTAATCACTGCCTTTTCATGTATGGCCTCTTCACAGAATGTATTGTACCCACCTCCCTTTTTACAGAAACCTGGTGAACCAGAAAACAAATGGAGGCAATCACTACACATTTTGTAAAGTTACTCAGTTGTCATAGATGCGTTTAAATAAAGACCTGCCAGAAAACTAAGACTTCTTTTTAGTTATCTGGAGATTGCAGGCCAGAATGTTTTTGACATTCTTCATGTTGTACCTTGCCCTGCAGGTGATTCTGTATGGAATGTATATACTGAAGCTAAAGAGGAGAGGAACCTAGTGCGTTGTGCAGAGTCACAGTTTTGTTATGCACAAACGGGCTAGCGATGAAACTGTAGAGGAGTACATAGCTGCATTGTGTGTTTTAGCTGCACCATGTGTGTTTAAGAATTATATAGCAGCCATTACGACTGGCTAGAAAATGAAATCGATGTGTTAGGATTTTTTTACTCCCCAGTAGTAAGCTTAGGTAGGTGTATCTGTACTAAAGTATATGTTGCTATCAGCTGTAAGGAATTAGCTGGATGGATTTAGCTAAATCGGAGATACATTTAAAACCTGGTCATGAAAACCCCGTAGTTCTGGGAGAAATGTCTGAAGTGTGTAAAGGTAATTTTATATATAAAACGGTTCCTGTTGTTCCTTTGCATAGTTATGTGTGTGGCATTGTATGATTCTCGTAGGTATTGATCGATTACCATTCAAGTTGGATTCATTATTCTTTTGTCGAATCCATTACTACACAATCAGTTCTGTCTTTTCTACAGAATGTTTTACTTTAGAAGGTACTCCCAAAGAAATTCATACTGAGTTTTCCACTAATTTTGTTTTAAGGCATCTATTGAATTTTCTTTCCAAACATGACATCAAACACTCTCAAATTCCACTGTTTGTCCATTCTGGTAATGACTTGGTGGCAAGAGCAAACAGTTTTTTCAAAAACTATTTCTACAAATGTTAACTTAAAGGAGTTATTGAAAGACAGAGTGAGAGCTTAGCATTACACTCCCATTCTGTGTCTGGAAACACGCCTTTTGATAATTAAGGAGGAGGAAATGTGGATCAAAAGTTTTTACTAATGTCAGACATCTGATATCAGCATCTGTCTTACATCATGAGTTACAGACTGAACAGAATAGTTGAAAACCGTATTATGCTGTTTCTGACCTTATATTTGGGAACAATTGTGTTCCTAGAACCTGGGTTTGTATTAAGAAACCTTTTGATGTCATGAAGGGGAGGTATGTATTCAAGATTGAAAGTGTTAACAGGAATTCGGCCTTACTACATGGCATGGGTTGGTGGAACAAGAACAGGCTGTCTCCTATGTCTGATGTACAGATGCAACTATACATTATATATCAACCTGCATTTGAATGAATGAATGAATGAATGAATAGGCACTTATAAAGCGCGTGTCTACCCGGAGGTGTCCCAGCGCTGTGGACCAACATGGACGGAGACAGCCTAGGGAAACAGCAGGGTCTTACGTTGTTTTCTGAAGGTCTGGTGATTGGGGATGAGACGTAATGGAGTGGCAAGGAATTCTAGAGTTTGGAGGCATTATAGGAGAACAGTTTTCCGCTACTTCTGGCTCATTTTATTCTCGGTACCTCTTTGTAAGGAAGGATCAGGGTTGAGTTACTGACGGGGCTTGTTCCTGACAGAGTTTTATGGGCAATGCACAGTGATTTAAATTTATTGCGCTCATGCACGGGGAGCCAGTGGAGGGAACATATTGCCTGTTTGGCTGATTGTCTGTTGGAAGTGCCCGTCAGTAATCTGGCTGCGCTATTCTGGACCAACTGGAGATTAGCCATTACTGAGGAGGGGGAGCCTAGGTATAGTGCATTCCCATAGTCCAGCCTGGAGAGTATTAGGGATTGTATCAATACCTTTTTTGCTGGTGGGGGAAGAAGAGGGAGGACTTTTCAGGCCATTCCGAGCAGGCCGAAACAAATTGCTGTTGTCTTCCTGGCCTGTGCAGTAAAATTAAGTTTGAAGGAAACTCCAATTTTCATGAATCGCATACTTATATAAGTAATAGCCTGCCTTCACACAGTTTGTCTACAGTTAAATTGTCCTCTGATGCTCCTTTGGTACTGCATTCAGAATGTACTCAAGGAGCTTTATGTCATAGTGTTTGTAAATTGGATGACATGAAAACTGATAGTTTCTCTGACATAGAAGTGTCTTCTGATGCTCCTAGGCTGCAGAAATCTCTTTGCAGGATATGCGTTAAAAGATGGTTTGCCCTCATGTTATATTCTCTATTTATCGTACCGATGTGCAGGATACTAATTGTGTTCAGGGCAGTGTACAAGATGTTATACATGCATGTCTTTGATAGGGAATTTCTGATGGTATATTTGGTCCCCAGAGTCTGATTCTGTTCCGCTTTTAAGTTCACAGTTTTTTCATATTGTTTTCTTGTTAAATGAACCTTTCCACTTGACTTTGTGCTGTCTTCTATTTCTCAATTTCTTTATTCACAGAGTTCATAGTGTCCAAGGATGTCTGTACCCTTTTTCCTCTACTATTGTGTAATAGAATGCTCTTTGATGGAACCTATCTCTGGTTGCCAGGAGAAAGGCCAGTTCCCTCTAAGCTTTCTCCTGAGCAACTGGCCTGTTAGTTGTTTACCCATTTCTACGGATTTTACCCTGGAATAGTTGTTCCTGTTTTTGTAAACCCTACTGCTGCCTCTTTTGTCATGCTGCCTGGTACTACAAACCGTTAAATGTCCTTTTCATTGTTTGCATTTCGATTTCCAGACTTTGGCTACCATTCTCACTATTCCTTTTATGATGATTGATTCTGTCATTTTTTTTGCTTATGTAAACCTAGGTAGCCCAGAGAAAGAACAAAAATTGCTTTCTCTGAATGATTACCAACAGTGTTCTAACAAAATAAAATCCGTAAGTATAGTAAATTAAAAAGACAGCAGATTTCTTGACTGACTCAACCTGATGAAAGCAAAATCATGCATTATGTGAAAACCTGATTTGTGCAATTCCATCTGGTAAAGACTTGTGTGACTCTTATGCGGGTTATCAATTCTGTTATGAACCATAACTTGCAAATTTCAATTTTTTCAGTTTTCCTCTAAAACTGCAACTGACTTTGAAAGTATTTTGGAATAAATTTGTAGTTAAAAAAAAATCACATGTTCATGTTGTATAACCAAAACAAACTATTACATCACTTTATCCATCTTCAGCAAGTTGTTAGGGTTTTTTGATCCTATATCTCAGTTCCCTGTGCTTAACCTACCAAGGGGAGCAAGTCACTGTTGTGAATTTTCCTTTGGCTACAGAATAGTTGTTGGCCACAGGGGTTGCTTGTGGTCAGGTCCTGCACCCAACCTTCTTCAGGCAGTCAGCCCCTACTTTTCATGGCCTTTGTCAGGACAATAGCTGGGTCAGTGCTCTTGGCCTTCAGACAGACCTGCTGCACAAACCTCTGCAGGAGGCCAAACCCTTCTATACATGGACTTCAACCCCTGCTGTGCAAGGCAGAAGACTGTGTACAACTGGGTTGGATTAGGAGCTAGCCCCTGTGCCCAACTCACAGCATGTGGCCAACCCGTGCTGCAAAAGGCCTTCAGCTGTGTGCTGCAGGGTTTGACAGCAGGGCCTCACTACTCAGCGGGTGACTAGGAGTTGGCAGTTGTTAATGGACTGCAGCAAGGCCTTGCTCCCAGCCAATTAAATGAGCCCAGTGCCCATGCGCAGTGTTTGTCTAAGCACTGCAGTAAGTGCCTGAAAAATGTTGTTCCCCCCACTAGGCGCCAGTGGGCAGGATAAGTTTGCCCTGCTCCCAACAGCCATTTTTATTTTTCCAAACATGGTGATTGGTGCAAAATGGTGGGCAACTACAGAAATGTTTCTTTTCTGGCCAGCCAGTCAGAGTACCATGGATTTGTGAATCCACATCCAGATGCACGAATATATATGCTCTTACCTGCATGAGCAATAATCTTCTTCTTCTGCCCTCAACATGACAAATCTGGGCAAACTCACAAAACACTACATGCACTCCATGACCGATATTTTTGACTCACATGCCCCTATGCATCTCAAAAAATTCATAAAAAACATTGAAAACCTTGGTTCAATGCCTCCTCTAATGAGGAACGATGTAAACTAAGGCTTACAGAGAGATTTTGGAGAAACTCTCCACCCATAACTAACCTCAAGCAGTTAAGGATGAAAAGAAATGCTTATAACAAATATATCCGTAGCGCCAAAAGTGATCACTTTAGGTCTCAGCTTAACAAGATCTAAAACAGACCAAAAAACTTTTCAAAATCATCAAACAACAGGCGAACTACTCAACTAATCAACTCTCTGCACTCAAAGACTCACTCCCTAGCGGTAAAGAGTTCTCAGCACACTTCATTGAAAAAAACTGAAAGATTGAACTAGAACTGCAACTATTCTTTTCAGCCACACATCATCTGTCTCAGTCCATGCCCTCTTTACGGCTATCTTGGGTGGGTTTTCCTCTTGCTGGCTCAGTACATTCTACTCCAAAAAATGATGCATCATGGTCGGAATTCCTTTATACTTCCAGACAATGTTGAGATGCTCGACATTATAACTTGATTAACATCTTCAAATCATTTCAATGATCCTATGCCCACCAAGTTCTTTAAATAGCTTATTTCGTCTATTTTTTCTCTCTGTTCTAAGATTGTACCTGAATCTTGCATGCAAGGCTTTATTCCAGATTGCCTCAAGATTGGACAAGTCAGACTTATCTGACCATAACAACTTCCATTCCATTTATTTTCTAATATCATGACTTTAGCCAATCTACATGAGAAATACGGACACACACAACTATATAATCACATTGGACAGTTCCTCAAACAATACCAACCGGGCTTCAGATCTGGACACAGTAGGGAAACTGCACTAACACAGATTGTTGGCGATGCCTTAAGACTACTTGACCAGAACAAACCTTGCCTACTTAACTGCTTGATCTGTCTTCGGCGTTTGACACAGTCAAACATGATAACTTGATTGATCTTCCTGAAAAAAGCATGGGGTTACCGGGTCCCGTTTTAAATTAGTTTGCTTAGTTCCTTCAAAATAGAATGCAAAGAATCAAAGTCAACCACATCCTTTCCAACAGTAAGCCGGTCTCAATGGGAGTTCTGCAAGGATCTGGCACTCTCACCCACACTTTTCAACTTGTACATGGAACCTCTCACCAAAATTCTGAAACGCACAAACATACACTATCACATGCATGTCGATGATACTCAGTTGTACATGAAAATTTCCTCCTCGGACAACAACAATACTCTCAACTGTGCTTTTCTGAAAATTCAACAGTGATTATCTCACAACCACCAGTACACTCAAGATGGAATTCCTCCTGATTGCCTCAACAAGCATCCAGCCCCCATTTTGGATAGGCTCAAACAACTAACAGCTCTCAATTGCAAACCACATGTTGTTAACCTCACTAGATCATTAGGCATAACTTTGGAAAAATTCCTGAATATGTAAGTACACATCACATCACCCTGGAGTGGTTCCGTTCTTTTCTATCTGACAGATCATACCAGGTCTCAGCCCCCTCTTCCTCTCACACGCCATCAAGCAGGGTTTCCCTCAGGGCTCGGCATTAATCCCTGTCCTGTTTAATCTCTATGTTCAACCCCTGGCGGCGGTGGCGAGAGATTCTGGTTTGACCATGGTCTTGTATGCCGATGATACGCAGCTGGTAGTGGCCCTCTATGATGACCATACTCGGGGAGCCGCGCATGTTTGGGGAGGTTTAGCGGCGGTCACGCATTGGATGACCACCAACTTCCTTCAACTTAATGCCAACAAATCAGAAGTGCTGCTGGTGGGGAGAGATAAGGGTCTCTGGAGCAAGCACTGGTGGCCGGCGTCTCTGTTGTGAAAAACCTAGGGGGCTGGTTTGACTCTAAACTTGGGTTTCAGAAGCATACCAAGAAGATCGCTGGCACTTGTTTTGGTCTCCTCCGGGGTTTGAGACCCATTCTGGGCTTCTTTGATCCACCTACCCGCCAATTTATAGTCCAAGCGACTATTTTGTCTCGGCTAGACTACGCTAACTCACTTATGTTGGGCGCCAATAAGGCGGAAGTTACGCGCCTCTGCCGGGTCCAGAACACAGCTGCCCGAGTCCTGTTGCGGCTCCCCAGAACTTGTTCTGTGATGGGTGCCTTGCGGCGCCTCCACAGGCTGCCCATATCTCAAAGGATTCAATTCAAGGCATTATGCCTGTCCTTCAAAACCTTAAAGCTGTCCTCCCCCGAGATTTTGTCTAACTTGTTGATCCCCTATGTACCCACGTGACAGCTACGCGCGGTCGAGCAATTCTTGGCAACGGTCCCCCCGGTGAAGCGCCTCAGAGCGGGGGGTTGGTCGTTTCGGTACCTTGCTGTCAAACTATGGAATTCCCTCCCTGTTCAGATTCGTCGGCTAGAGTGCCTGTTGTCCTTCCGTGAAGCTATCAAAAACTTCCTATTTCCTATGGTCTAGCTTTCGCTCTCTACTGACACTGCTGCAAGAGCTGGGACGCCTCACCACTGAGGCAGCTGTGCGCTATACAAGTGCATCTAACAATAACAACAATAACTTCACAAGTTTACCCTATCAGTTTCGATGTACAGCGCTCTGATACCCTGACTTGTCTTGTTTGCACTACATAAAACTTTTCAAATAAATGAAAAAATACCATTCAATGATGAGAGAACTAGCTCCTTCACTCAAGGGTGTGCCTTTATATTTTTTAATTGGATTCACGAATCCTCTGTGAAATTATAAATCCAGGAAGGATTAAGAAATTACCTATTTGGATTATTATTAAATGTAACCTCTTCATGCTCAAACCAGGACACATTTTAAACACTAATTTCTCGAAAACTACTAAATGGATTTATCCTAAGCATGGGTGACATTTGCATTATGTTGACGCAATTAGCATAGTTTAGCTAATTTATTGTTACTCTTGTTATGCAAAATTCCTGAAATGATGTGACTTATTGTCAGTCGCAGTACAGGCATAAAGTCAATGATTGGGTGTCAGAAGCAGTTTTTTCGTGATATTTTTGTTTCTTCACACTATGGGTCATATTACCAAGGGCCATTATCGCCACTTTAGCGGGACTTTTTCCCGCTAAAGCGGCGATAATTTTATCGCCCTATTACCAAGCTGTCGCTAACACCAGTTAGCGACAGCTTGTAGGCGATAGCGGGCATTTTGGGGCCCGCTTTGCATGTCAGAGATAATTATCGCTAATGACATGCAAAGTGGGCGTGCCAAAATGTCAGCGACTGAAAACAGTTGCTGCAATCGCTATCGTCTATGATCAACACAGGCGTAGTTTTGGAAATATTCGCGAATACCTCCAAAAGCTAACGCCTGCCCTGACCAGTTCTTAGCCATGTTATCCAATGAGAGGTGGATAACATGGCTAAAAGCATTGTCACGGTGATGCCTGAATATCGCTGTATTGACAGCGATATTCATGCATTTCGCCTGTTTTTTATCGCTCCTGAGATAACCACTGCTAATAGCAAGATATCTCAGCGATAAAAACAGGTGAAGGGCGGCGATAGAAATATTCCCGCTAAGCCAACTTAGCGATAATTATCGCTAGTTGTTTGTAATATGCCCCTATATCTTTAGCTCAAAATGTATCCTTGCATCCATGGTGGACACAAGGGATGCATTTCGTGCTAAAATTCAGTACCAACATCCGGTCTTGTGCTTCACGTCCTAGCACGTAATTTCACATCATTTTGCCAAAATATTGTATAATTACAGACAAGCAAATGAGGCAAATTCCGCACACCCATAGTTCACACCAGAATAAGAAATTACACTTCATTGAGTAAAGTTCTATTTACATGCCATGCGTAGTGGAATTCCACTCAGCCATTTTTTTGCAAATAATCTTATGGGAATTAAAATAGGAAATATCACATTTTGGATCCCGTCTATTCTCAGACTCCCACTTGATGGATCTTTACAAAACAATAAGATGTGCTGCTCTGTCTTTATGGGGGTTTACTTCCAGCCATCTGAAGAGCTGTCTTGTTTGCTGAAGTTTACACTGGATTATTTTCATGAGTGGTTTTCCACACTAGTGATGAATCAACACAAACTCTTCAATACAGGTCAATCCCTCTTCTTTATCAGTTGAACTGCACAATAAAAAATCTAATTTAATGTTATGACAGTGGAGAACCTTTTGATGCTCTAGATGAACACTCTTTTTTGACGTATAATTATTATTATAATTACTCCTGTTTGCAACACTGGCCATTTCATGGTGTGCAGTTATTTTTGGTTTTTATATGATACTTGTTACCGATTAACTGTATGCACTATACTAGTTCACCCTATGTCTGTCACTGTCCAGCCTTATGATTAGCCACTATGGTTTGACCATGAGTCCTTCGGAGATGACCCTGTTTTACACTTGTTCCTGAACAATTCGATGTACATATTGAAGGTGCTCATCTGAAGCATGCACAGTGCCTAGACACTTCAGATTATATCCTGAAAATGATTACCCCTTTATAGTATGTTGTATACACTGGTATACACACATAAAAAAAGAATTGAAAAGTAAAACATTTAAAATTCTCTGTAATTGTAAAGAAATCTCAATTTTAAGGTTAGAAATTAAGGAGTCCATTAGGATGGTCCGCCATCCTTGCCCGTCCACCACCTTTCTGCCCCCGGCCATATTACAATGGCGGGGGACCGTGGCGGAGGGGAAGACCGTCCGCCGCTTTTCCGTCGCGGTCGCAAGGAAAATCCTGGCCTGATATGGTGGCGGTGTCTATCAGACACCGCCAGCCATTTTAGGATGGCCTGGGAGGAATTCCTTTCCGTGACGACAATGCTGCCACGAAAAGGCATACGGTTCCTGCTTTGGGGGCCCGTTGCGGGCCCCCAGGTTGAAGGGGGAGTGGGGGTGTACATGGGGGGTACCTATGGTACCCCCCTGCAGTTGCCTGCACAATGCAGCAGGCACCGCACGGTGCCTGCCGCTTTGTGCATGCAAATGCACAGCATGCATTTTTAACTTTTCGGCGGGTGCTGCTTAAAGCAGCACCCGCCGCAATGTTAAATATACGGGATGTGACTGCCAGGGTGGGGGTCACATCCTAATTCCAACGGAGGGAACGCCGCTGCCCTTGGGGACGGTCCCTCCACCTCGGGGGTGGCGGACGGACGCAGGTCCGTCCATCATCATAATCGACCCCATAGTTGGCATCCTTATTTTGATTTGCAAGAGCAATGCAAGCACTGCAAATGGAATCTAGTATGGGCGTTTGCTGGCCTCAATTAAAGTATGAGCTGCCAAAGAGATCATGCATTTGGAGCAAAAAAAAAGTTTGGCGGATGGCACATTTTGTCAAAAATGTGGCAGAATCCAGTCTGTCATATTACAAATGCATTAAGGGCCATTTCACTTGCAATGCAGCACATGGGACACCCATCATGATTTGATGGGGTATCCTGTCGGCAAATCTCTAAATAGGCAAAATGTGACATGCTAGATGTAGGAAAATGTCTCTTTTTATATGGTAACCCCCATTTTTTTAAACTGATGCTGATGGTTGTTGGACCCTGTTGACCAGGCCCCAATGGATGTGTTCTTAACGGGCAAACATGTCAAAATTGGCTATACTACTAATTGACATATTTAACTTACCTTTAAGTCCCTAGTATATAGTACAAAGTCTACCCTATGGCCTGCAAGTGAACTTCACTAGCCAGCTGCAGCACATATTGTGACACCACTTAAGTGACAAGGCAAAGCATGTCTCCTGGTTTACCCTACAGTCTTGGTGTGCAGTTTGAAAACTGCCAATTCGACCAAGCCAAATAAACCGTTTGCCATGCTTGAACCTTTCTTTTTAATATTTTAAAGCCACCCCTAATTGAGGCCCTGAATACCATAAGGCTGGATTCCTGATATTTAAAAAAAATGAACATGTGCATTTTATGTTTTACATGTCTTGGCAGTGAAAATCCTCCAACGTTGTTTTTCAGTTTGGCAAGGTCGGCTCTCCCATAAGAAAGCGCTAGGTTATATTATAAAACCTTATAATTTGATTGGCTTTGATTTGGATTTTTGCAAAGCGCAAACATATACCTGGAGGCGTCTTTGCGCTGAAGGAAAAGAGAGTAAATCAGGATCATTAATTACTGAAAAACAAGTTTTCAAAGATTCTGAAAGCTCAGGATGGAATGAGCCATTTTTGTTTCCCACAGAACCTTGTTCCAACTCTGTGAGGTATAGATCACAAAGCTCTTGCCTCCCCAGGAAGAAAGGGTTTAAGGGGTACCACCAGGTTTCTAGCTGAGCAGGATCAAAGTATCCTCTCACTGATGTGTCTTCTTAGCTTTTCTCTTAAAAAGGCAGATCCAGATCCCTGAAGTGCTTTGTAAGTAATATACAGGGCTTTAAATACTATTCTTTTTTAACACGTAGCCAATGTAGGCTCCACAGAGCTTGAGAGCTCAAATGAAATCTTGGGATTTTCCTTAGCCACCGGCTACCGAGTTTTGCAACATCTGGAGTTTTCTCAGAGCTTTTCCCAGTAGATTATGATTCTAGACCTTAGAAGGGCCAGCGCGACTGACTTCAACAAGTGTGATGGAAGAAACTGAGATTTTTTCCTGATGACACATAACATGTAAAAGGAGGTGGAGATAACCTTATTTACTTGATCTTGAAAGGTAAGTATATTGTCAATTAGTTTTCCCAGGTTTCTCACTTTTACCTCTGGTACTGGAAACTGACCAAAATCATCTGGCCACCAAGATGGATTCCTGAAAGAGGTGTTCCAAAAAGGATGACTTCGGGTTTTGAGGAGTTGAGCTTAAGGCAGTTATAGTTCATTCATGTACTCACTGCCTTCATACAGTTGTGGAAAATGCCATTCAGACCTGGACGATTACTGACTAGGGAGACAACAATCTTGGCGTTGCCTGGGTATGACACTAGTGACAACCCAAGATTTCACAAGGGTAGCTAAACGAGTTACATAGATATTGAAGAGAGTTGGGCATAACGAAGATCTCTGGGGAACAGCACAAGGAAGAGTAGATGATTGAGAAGTATGTTTTTCCAGGGTCACCGTTTGCACTCGCTGTCTCAGAAAAGATTTTAAAGGTGACAGTGCCATACCACCGATTTTTAGGCACTCTAAACAGCCTATCAAAAGATCATGGTTGACCGTGTTGAAGGCTGCTGTCCAGTCAATTAAGATTAGGGTGGCATTACCCCCTCTATCTACTGTAGTCCTCATTGTCTCCATGGCTACAATGAGGGCTGCTTCCATAGAATGCCCCTTAACGAATCCAAATTGGGAATCATCTAATAGGTGATTAGTGTCTAAGAATTCAGATAAATGTAAATTAATTTCCCTCTCTATCAGTTTGGCTGGAAATGCGTGCCTAGATATTAGCCTATAGTTGTTAGGATCTAAGATGTGCAGATTGGCTTTCTTCAAAAGCAGAAAAATCACAGCAGCTTTCCAAGCCTTGTCAAATATACCAGACCTGAACATTGGGTTAAAGATGGGTGAAAGTTGGGAAGCCACCACATCAGGAATAAGCTTAAGGATCTTATGGAGGGCAAGAGTCCAGGGGAGAGCCACATCTGGTGGTAAGAACCATCTATTTACCCTTGCCCATAGAGATTGATTTGAATTCTGAGTAATGATCCTCATGACCTTCCACTAGGTGGCCAACTTTGATGGCTTGAGGCATAAATCTTGAAGAGGGGGAGGCTAGTGACAAGGCCGTAGAAAGATGGGAGGCCATCATTAGTAATGCCCCAGACAGCATCGCCCGCCTCAGAGTAAAGAGTGCTCAGGAGAGGACGGCGCCAGCCCCTTGGTACTCAGAAGGCCTCAAAATGCAAAAGGCTGATTTAGCTAGCTATTTCAAGAAGAAGATCAATAAAAGCTATAGCTCTTTGGGGGTCAGAGAAGCTTCAAAGGGGATAGTCTCTGAGGGGAAGGATGCCCCACTACCTAGGTTCAACTCTTTTGTAACCATCACTACGGAGCAGGTGACGACATCTGGGTCACCTAGCAACCCGGCTCTGCCATTCATCATGTCAGGTCTAGCCCCACTCTTATCCGCCTCACTCTCAGAGGTCTGTAACATTTCTATTGCCACTGCAACATTTCCTAGGAAATGGAAGAAGGCATACATCAAACCAAAGCTGAAGAAGGCATCGGCTGATCCAGCGAATTTGCTAAATTATAGGCCGATTTACCTCCTTCGATGTTGCTCTCAGGGCATGGAGATGCTGATTAACTAACAACTCACTGGTTATCTGGAAGACTATGTGATAGTTTTTCCTCCAGTTTTCCTGCTTAGCTGCCTGAAGCCAAAACAAGGCGAGGAAGGTTTGCTCCTATAAGAAAGTCTATGTTTAAGTGGCACTTCTTAGCTGCTGCTGCGGTCAGCCAGACTAAGTAATTTTCTGACATCACCTCAAAGTCATTGATAGCATCAGGATGAGCAATAGCCAAGGCTGATTAAAATTTGTTTGCTACCAGTCAATGCCATGCCTGGGAAAGGATTGGTCTGTCTATAACTTTCTTCGGGGCAGAACGATTAGCAATGAAATTTCCCAGCTGACTACACTATCGCCTTTCAATGTAATTGAGAGAATAAGTGGGTTTGAAATGGTTGGACAGTTTGAGAAAATACACTGAGGATATGTTCTGAATCATGAGTGTGGCCTACCACACGTTGCTCCTTGCCAAAAGCGGACAGCATGTTAATGACTGTTTCCGTGTCATGGTCGCTGTAATTATCTAAACGATAATTAAAGTCTCCCAGTTTTATGAAATCTAAAGTATGCAGTGATGACTCTAAAAAGGGACCAATAAAGTCAAGAAAATGGACTCTTGATCCTGAAGGCCGATAAAACAGGGGTCTATTGAAAGATTGCATTTTGTAAGCTCTAGGCTGAATATAAATCCTTCAAACTCCAGGTTCGGGTGGGAGAAAACGTACCTGTGAAAACATCACATGTTTTGGTAATAAATACAGGGTCTACTTGTTGAGTATCTATCAATTTTGCCACTTCAAATTGATGTTTAATTAAGGACTTGGAATGACTGCGCTTTAGGACGTGGAATCAGCAAATTAGCTAGAAGGTTCAAGCCTAGAACGGCAGACACCCTTGCTGGGTCTTGAATGCTATAACAAGTACATTTAGTTTTAGAAGATTGGTGCGTCATCCCTGATGTATCTAAGGCTGCAGGACAAAGTTTTAAATCTTTTACCTGACTTGTACAGGGCCATCAAGGCCTCCCTCATGTACTTCGTCTGCACCCGTGCTTCAGCTCTGAACTGACCGGAGGACAGGCCCTGGGCCCGGTTCAGGCTTGGACAGGCACAGACAGGCTTGCCTTTGGTATGCTCTTGGTGCTCCGCTGGCACCATCCAGCTGCACTGGTCCTCTGCACGAATCGCAATTTCGCAGCATTTGCGACTTAAAAAAGTGCAATTGGCATGTATGAAACAAATCGCATCGCAATTTAAGTAATCGTAATTTTAGCGATTTCTTATTGTGCGAGAATAGTAATTTGCAGAATATTTTGCGATTCCTTACTTAGCATGTCCTTAAAATAGCGATTTTTGCAAATAAGAATTCGCAATTTAAGAAATCGCATCAGTATGTAAGAAAAAATCGCTAATTGCGATTTTCCCAAAATCGCTAAATAAGAAATCACAATTAACACCAAATAGAAGCAGGTGGTAATAGAAAATAAATATAAAAAGGCTCCCAGAATGCATTTTTTCAAACACCAAAATGGCGGGACTATACCTGATTGCCAGGAGGCTGCGCATTCAAGCTCTAGCCCAGAGAAGACAAAGACAGGAGAGAATCTTCAGGATACGCATTACGCTGTTCCAACAGACTCAGGAGGAGATCTATGACAAATACAGACTACATCCACACACCATTTTGGATCTGATTACTGAATCGGAACCTTTCCTGGAGCATCCAACAGGCAGAACTCAATCTATTCCAACACATGTGAAGGTATTGTGCTCACTGCACCTTTTGGCCTCAGGCTCTTTTCAAAGTGTAATTGCAGAGGTTGGTGGAGTGTCACAGAGTGCCCTATCACGCTTTTTTCATGTGTTCCTGGATGCAATGCTAAGGAGACTTCAACATCATATATATTTCTCCAATTCACGACAAGCCATACAGGAAACAAAGTTGGAATTCTATCAATTAGCAAGACTTCCACATGTTATTGGATGCATTGACGGAACCCATATTGCTATCACTCCACCTGCAGCCATAGAATATGTATTTCGGAATAAGAAAAGCTACCACTCGCTCAACATCCAGATCATATGCAATGCCAAAAACATCATCAATGATATTGTAGCAAAGTTTCCAGGGAGTACACATGACTCCTTTATCTTCAGACATAGCGCAATTCATAGACGTCTTAGTGCTGGTCAGTTTGGAGACGGATACCTGCTAGGTGAGTTACACTCATGCAAACATCCATTGGTTAAAAATGAAACATACATTTACTTTTTCTCTCTCACATGCAGGTGATAGTGCCTATGCAGTGCGTGACTTCATCCTAACACCATACTTAAATCCTGCAAATGCAAGTGAAAGACGGTACAACAGGGCACACCGGTCCACACGTGGGGTAATAGAACGTACCTTTGGAATATTAAAAAGCAGATTCAGATGCATACACAAAAGTGGAGGAGCCTTGCAATACAATCCAGAAACATGTTGTAAAATTGTAACAGCATGTGCTATGCTGCATAACATGGCAATTCGCAAAGGCACAGACATTGAAGTGAGTGACTCTGACTCATCTGATGATGATGATATCCCTCCACCAAGAATGGCAGTGGCAGGAGTTGGAGCAATGGCTGGGCATCAAAGAAGGACAGAGATTACACAAAATTATTTTTAGGTAACAAAAAATGATACTACAGACTCAAGTTTGTAATTGTTGTTTTAATTCACAACAGACAAACTATATTGCATTGTGTGTAACACATTACTGGCTAATGTTGTAAAAGAAAATATCCAAACGTGTAACTGAAAGACTGCATTCACAATGCATCAATGCTGAATAGAAGACTATTCCAAAAGTCATTTTTTGCGCTGGCGAGTTGAAGCATGTTGCTCCTGTGAATGCATGGCTTCGTGTTCAGTTCCAGAAGTAGCATGCCTTCCACTTCTGCGTTGGCTCAATTGGTTGGTTGGGGTAGCGTTTCTACTGCTCCTACTGGAGTTGTCCTCACTTTCAGCAGAGCCTGGGAGAGCGCTTGCACCAGAGTTGTATGTTTGCATGCTTTCCAATTTCATTTTGACCACACTGTTCGCCACTTCACGTGTGCAGTCACTCAATTCGCGCTGCATGTTGATGCTTCTCCTGGAGAAATTGCTCGTGACTGAACAAAGCCTGTTGATTGCCTTGGTGTAGCTATGCATCCTGACATGTGCTGCCTGTGCAGCCCTGTTACGAGCATTTTCAGTTTGTACAAGGGTCTGGCAGAGTTTCTCAATAGATGCAGCCATGCATTCTTGATTTTTATTGGATTTCAATAGCTGCCTATTTATTGATCCAAGTGCCTTGTGTTGCAGGCGATGTACAGCACGCATACCCTGCTCAAGGCCAGCAAATACAGTGCCTCCTTCACTTGGTCCTCTGTTGCTCCTACATGCCTCCAGACGGAAAGACCGTGCCCTCCTTGGTGTTTGTGGGTGCTCTTGTGAGTCCTGAGGGGACACTGAGACTGTCTCATTGGGAACTGGACCTCCATCTGAATTTTCTTCTTCTTCCATTGCTGGCAGAGGTGCAACATGTCTGCACTTCCTGTGCATGTTTATATTTTGAACTGGGGCATCAATGACTACTTGTTCTGTGTCTGACATCACATGTGGATGAGAATTTTCCAAATCTATTTCTGCCCTGGAGTCACTTGTATGTTCTGAGGATGTAGAGTGTGAAAAATGAATTTGTGCATCTTCAAATAAAATTGAAATCATAGCAAATAAAAACTTGCACTACACTGCTTTAGAAACCAAAAGTACTACTTGCATGGTAGACATGTGTTACTATGTTGATAAGTGTGAATATCGTTATTGCACTACAACTCCCATGATGCATTGATCAGTTCTGGTTTTACAGTGGAACTGGACTACTATTTATCTGACAATGAGTATGAGGACAGGATACACACACATTCATGACACACATTCATTGAACTAATTTGCATGCACCTTACCTTGTGTAGTTGTTGTAGGGTCTGAGCTATCAATACTAGCCACTCCACTCACACTCTCTGGTAGCAGGGTTGATTCTATCAATTCCTCATGGGTTGTTGGTTGGTCCACAGAAGGAGTTCCACCACCTGTTTTGTTTGCCTCTTTCATTCTATCTGCCAGTCTCTCTTTTGATCTCAGTCTCATGTCGTACCATCTCTTTTTTATTTCTTCAATGGAGCGAGTGGTAGTTCCTACTGTATTCACTTTTTCCTGAATCTCCAGCCAGATTTTCCTTTTCCTTGAGTCAGGAACTTTTAGTGATTTTTTTCCAAAAAGATCCTCATGGTTACAAACCATTTCCTCTATGAGGATTTCTTGCTCCTTTTCTGAGAACTTTTGCTTCCTTTTTCTCTTTTCAGCTGTCATTTCCTCCTGTGCCTTCTGTGACTCCATTGCTCTCCAAACAGGTCTGCTCTGCCTCCGAACACTCTTCCAACTGCCACTGGGTGTGGCTCTGGGAAGCAGGTGCAAGCAATCACTGGAACTTCCTGGGTGTGATGTCATCAGGCTGTCCCAGCATTGCATGATCCCGTTTTGCGATTTCTTAAATTGCGAAATTCGCAAATTAAGGAATCGCATGAAAACCGCAAATTATTCTGCGATTTTTAAGAAATCGCTGATTTATCGCAATTTCGATCATACATCCCATTTTGCGATTCCGAAATTGCGGTTCGCAATGAATCGCAATTAAGAACTCGCAAAATAGAATGTTGATACATCTACCCCCTAGAAAGTTGTCATTTTCATGCCTGAACTAAATGTGCCCTTTCTCCCAGTGTCCAGTGTCATCTGACTGTTGACCTGTGGGGAGATGTGGATTGCTCCCAGGTATAAGACTAATGGCTTGGTTGTAAAGAGATGTTTTTCCTTTATGAGTGAAATGGCTTGAGGGCGGTGCCCCACCCCTTACTGAACTTTAAAGTAAGCCTAGCCTGTCACTAACAGATGTAGCTCACACATAGTCATGCCTCCTTTTGTCTTCATAGCCAGCTTGTCCCCAAACCTAGTGGGAGGTGGAGCTACCCCAGAACTTTTTTTGAGTGACAGCAAGGAAGTTTACCCATTATCATAGACACACCTCTAGATAAGCAGAGGGAGCTCTGCACAAGGGAAGAACGGTACTGAGATTTTGGGCTTAGATAGAGATGGGCATTGTGCGATAGTTTACATTAGAACACACAGGAAGTGCTATAAAAGTGGATATGGTCATTGTCCAGTACCCTCCACAGAACACTGCTGTACCTGTGGAAGGCAGAAGAAGGACTGAACCTGCTGTTGTGACATATGAGGAGAATGCAATGTGTTAGACCTGCTCTAACGTGTGCCCAGAAAAATGAAGTGGACTCCAAGGGTCAGGTGGCTGACCTCCTGTTAAGCTAGAGGGTCAGAAATGCTGCAAGAAGCCCACTTTTCTGAAAACCTAGCTCATCAGTTTCAGCTGGTTTTGCCCTTTTGCCTGCCAGTGGCTTCTGTTGGAAGGAGTGCTGTTCACCCAGATGCTGTTCCAGAGGGCCTGGAACTCTTGGCTGGTGTTAGACTATATGCTTCCAGCCCTAACTGCAAAAGCTGGCACTTTAAAACTTTCTGTCAACTTTTCTTCTGAAGGACTGGTAGGAAAGCAAGACTGCTGTTGAGTCAAAGTTATTGATGCCAAATCACCTGTCACATTCAACTTGCTGGTGTGCCCTGAAGAAGGATGTCTAACTTCCAGAAAAGGTTTTAAGTCTGAACATAGAGGCCTTCACTGAGAGTGATGCCAAGCTGAAGCTGATTGAGGTTGAGACATTCCTGGGCACAGACACCAGACTTTGCCAACTCTGAGCTTTCCAACCTTTGCCAATGACAACACCAGGTCCCCGCTCTTTTTGCAACCTATCACTGAGTTCTGCTTCGGATCCAACTGGCAGCATCACCGAAGTACAACTCTTCAATGAACAGATTTTCCGGGGTAACTCTTTGAAGAGGACTTATCTGGGCCTTGTATCAAACTCATGTTCCATCCAGGTTGTCTCAAACCTTATCCTTGTGCTGGTCTAGCGGGACCAGTTGCCCACAGTTGGAGCTTTGTGCTTTTTGGTGCTAAAATGTAATTCAAATTGTAAAAAATCTTTCTGGTTCCACTTACTGGATTTTTGTTGTTTTGGGGTTATTTTGTTAATTAAATTAGTGTCAATTTATATAATTTGGACTCAAATTCTTATTGTGTTTTGTTTCTACTTTTTAACTGTTTTGGCACCTCTAAATGCTCTCCATATTTTCTTAAGTTAAGACTTTCTGCTCTATGCCATAGCTACCAGGGGTTGAGCTCAGGTTTAAATTACTGAAACCTTTTATTGCCCTAATGGCACTACATTCCACTTCAACTAGTTTCTCACACTACATTCTAGCATGTTGCTTCGCACTTGAAAAAAAAACTACATTTGGAAAAGCTCCAAGATTCCCAATAAAATTATAATTTTGATTTGGGCATATGTTTCTCTTTTTTAATAAAATAAAGTCTAGTACAAAACATTTCATAAAGCTGGCATTTGTTAGAGGTTTACTTGTTTCTGTATGTTTGTCTATTTTTCCATGGCTAAACTCATAGAAATTGCTTTTTCTGGAGTCCTCAGCATCCAGTAGTGATTCTTTGAGGTCCCAATAAATTCATGGATTAAAAACATCTGCACTAGTCAAAAAAACGTAATTGAAAGTTCTCCCATGCTGGAAATAAAAGAAAACGATGTCTATCAGAGGGATCTCCACATTAAGAGATGCTCTATGTTGGCCTGCGGTCTTACAAAATCAATCCTGTTTACTCATCAAGATTAAAAAATAATAACCAAATGATTAACTGTGTATTCCTTTTCTATAAAGTGATACCTGAAAGTAGATGTGTGCAGAGTTGGGACTTTGGTTGTGCAGCTTCTGTAGTTTAACACCTCCTCCAAGAAGCAACCTGCAAAACTGGCTATTTTGTTGGAGCTATTCAGTCAAAGTATTTTTCCACCTCAGGTAGATTCTCCTTGGCCTCTGGACCTGTGCAAATAGCATGTGATCCCAAAGGACAAGGAAAACAGGCAGACACCTAACTGCCCCAACTGTTGGGAACAACTGAGTTTAATCACTCCTCCTGATCACCCAGAAACCCTAAAATGTGTTTAATTGCAAAAACAAAAAGGGGGTGGATGGAAGGCTTGAATTAATCTCAGCCAGTGGCAGTCACTTGAACCACATTCCCGTCCAGCATGCTCAGACATAGGATCTGTGCACACTTTGCCACTGGGAACAAGCTATACCGAACTGATGAGCCCTAATAAGGGTGAAATAGGTCTTGGGTTGCTATTTTCTTCCGGTTCAGGGAGGACATGGCCTAGTAGCTCAGGCTGGACTGTTCTTATTGGAGAAGGGTCAAGACTGATTTGCATATGGCTGGGTCCAAACTGAGGTGACAGGAGACCAAAAAAATAACGTACAGGGATGCAGTCCCAATTAATTACCAGTGACTGAGATTAATTCAACCATTATATTGGTCTCTTTTTGTATATAAATGTATTTAATTCTAGAATTTGTTGAGACTGGTCCCCACATGATCCATAAAGTTTGACACATGTCAATGTAGTATATTTATAAATATTTATATTACTGTAACTTAGAGTAAATACCCTAAATAGCAAAAGTGGTGGTAATTATTACCACATCAGACAGCCAATTTGAAGGATATGGAATGCGCAAACTGTCACTAGCATATTGCAAATGAACAAACAGAAGCCCATATTATGATATTATGTTTGTAGAAATATACTCAACTCACAGGCTATATTTCCTCTGGAGAATCTGAAAGAACCACAACTTGGGTGTTAGCTATCCAAGTCCATAGCATGTTGCATAGGTGTCCCTAAATAATACATTAGTTAACCCCAAAACAAATACAAATCATGCAGTAGAATGGAGTTATACATTTTCAACTTGTTTAGTAAAATTCAGCACCTTAAAGAACAAAGAACCAACTGTGAACATGTAGTCGCAAGAGATAGGGTCTAAATCGCAAAATATGTCCTACTGCAATGGAGCATAGGTCGGGCACAAGAAGCCAACAGGGCCCAGCCAGTGGACTTCGAACATAACATTTTTTTGGATTTTTTTTTTCTGAGAAGGTAAAGTTAGTTCAGCAGGGCAAGAATGCAGGCGGTGTCTGAGGAGGAAACATTCTCATCGGGGAGTCGCTGGACGACGTCGTTGTGAAGATTTGTATGTTTGAAACTAGTTTATGTACCAAGTTTTGGATTTTGGCAATCTGGGCACATTTATGGTATGTTAGCAGTTTGTAAAGCACCTGGTTACTCCATTCAGGAGTTTCCCTGTGCTGAATTCCAATTGACAGAATTGGTAACAAACCCTCCTTATTTGTTAGTGGATGAGATCCTTCATTAAAGGCCATGTTTTTATGTGCTTTGAAAAAGAGCCTATGAGCTCTAATCTGAGACTGTACCCTGAGCCACTATGCACTATTCCCCTTCCTCCTACGCGTCCACATGATCTCCCCCTTGTACCCGCGTAACCCCCCTGCCGGCTTCCATTTAACCTGGAAACGCAATGCAGTATGAGTGTGCCCTTGACTCGTCCCGCCACCGGACTAAACCCGGACTCTTGACACGCAACACAGCTGGTCCTGACCGGACTCTCCTTCCCTGACCTGCGGATACTCTGCTGCCGATTGCATTCACCCTTAGGTAAGCTCACGTTGCCCCCTCCAGCCCTTACCTTGTCCTTCTGCCACACTCACTCATAGGTACCCCGGGCTGTTTTTCATTCCTGCTCTCAGACTACAGCCCCGCCTTGCAACTGATGCCTTCATTTGACGTGGACTGGAAGACACAATTCACTACCCAGCCACTCCGGATTTATTCCCTACAGGTAATCTCTAGGCTGAGATCTACCCACCATTTCATGCCGTGTTCCCCTGCCCTCCCTGATCCTTCCTTACATTTCACAGCAGGTCCAGACTGATGGTTTCCTGCCTCTGCGTTCCCCGCACGGACTTCTCTGCCAGAGTAACAGCAGGTACTCTATTTACTTACCACTTGCTGTCCCAAGACGCCCTGGGTTAATTAATGTATTCTTCTACTGGGCTCCATCCCTATTCATTGTCCCTCCCTTCCCCCATTTTCCTGATTCTATAGAGCACTTCTCAAGAATTTTGTAACCATCGTCCTGATGATGACCTTGATTTAAATAGGTCGAAACGCCGTTGACTTAACAACGCATTCGTGACAACCAAAGAGTCATTTTTAAACCATGAAATTGTACCTATAATTGTAAATACCTTGTTTTGACCCCCCAATTTAATGTTCTCAAAAGTTGTCGGGGCTGGGTGAGGAGAGGCCAGTTGATTTGCCGCACTGAGGGCACAAAAGGAACAATACATGAATGGTAGTGAATCAGGGGAGTCTCTCGAAAGATGGAGGCACCCCGTCAGACACATGTCGATCAAAGTAGCACACAGGCAATCTGGGCACAATGGAACACTAATCCTCTCCTCCACACCTCCCCAGAAATGAGGTACAATGTCTGGTGCACGTTGAAATGAGTCACACCAGACAGTTCTGGTCACACAATAAAGAGTTGCAGACTTAAGTACCTCCCTGTAAATGAAGCACAACGTATAGTGCATGTTGATCAGATTCACACATGACAGTTCCAGTCACACACAACGAAAAGCCGTAAACTCAGATCCTCCCTGGAAATGAGGCACAACATCGGGTGCACGTTGACCCAAGTTGCACATGACAGTTCTGGTCGCACTCAATGAAGAGTTGCAAATCTCGTACCTCCCTGGAAATTAGGCATAACGTCTAGTATGCATTGATACAAATTGCACCCTACAATGCCAGTCACACACAATGAAGAGTTTCAAATTCCGTTCTTCCATGGAAATGAGGCACAACACTCGGTGCACATTCATACGAGTTGCACCAGACAATACCGGTCACATACAATAAAAGGCTGCGAATTCTGTACCTCCCTGGAAATAAGGCACAATGTCTGGTGTGTGTTGATACGGTTTGCAGCAGACCAAACCAGTCACATACACAGGTGCAAGTTCAGCAGTGCCAGATGAGGTAGTGTGAGACACTGCGATGGGTACATCCTCCCTCCGAGCGTAGCAACCTGTGAATCAGACACCGGATGCAATATGCATGCAGTCGGTGTGTCGCACGAGAGAGATGAGACACGATTGACAAAGAGGGCAAAGTTGAGTCTGACAAATGCTGAGTCCACTTGATGGAGCAGGAATTCGCACGTTACGCGGTTTGCTCGTACTCATGAACCTCGAATAACTTATAACCATGTAATTCAACCTGTTTGTCTTACTAGTTTCCCTGTATTCTGACATTTGGGGTGTCCTAGAGACGCTTGCATATGTGTTTACTAACTCAATAACGATTGTTCCTAAAATGGCCGCTGCTTGGCGGGTTTTCTTTCTGCGCATGCGTTAGTCACACTCACGTGACGTGACGCACTTGCAGTTCTAGTGGGAAACTTTGCGCTTGCGCACATGCTTTTAAGATGGCTGTCTGTGTTCTCACATGGTGAAGCTTGCGCAAATATTTTATGTTGTTTTCTGTCTGCACTAAAACACTCACGCAATAGTATATTATAAGTAAAGGGGTATAGAGTAGCTATTCATGATATACAGTGAATTCATTTATTTCTGTGTTTTAATTTGTTTTCGCTTACTTTTCATGTACCACGTTCTTGAGAGTGTGAGACGCACATGAATCCATCTTGAAAAGCTCTATTGCGCATGTCACCCTGGCAGAGGGAAGACAACCTTGAACAGTGGAACACAGCCAGCCTGCAGCCACAGTCACGATGCTCCTGAGAACGTGACCTGCGACCGAGCAGGATGGAGCTGAACTGTACTCCAATTGATACAATTGTTATGTTTTCATTGTATTCTGTAGAGTATCTCATGGGAACCCCAAATTTGCTAGGCGGTCCCAGAGAATGTAAATGCATGCTTGAAGAGAGTTAATGTGATTGGTGTGTTGACCTAGCCTACTTGGGGACCAATCGAAATTGGGGATTCTGACACTTGCAACATTTGGGGGGTGGTACACTGACCCGAAAACAGTATAACTAGCCTAGGTTTAGCTAGAGAATTTGTCCGACTTGTCCCAATAGCTGACCTGTCACTGACCCAACGCACTCAATAGGTGACTGAATACAGAGCGCTGCGGAGCACTCTGTCTGAAATATACCAAAGACTCAAGAGGTTTTACTGAACCTTAAGTGCTGGCGGAGCACTTTGCTGGGGAATTCGCAAACCCATTCGGGGTTCTGGCCGATAGCTGCAGAGAGGGTGGAGCGCAGGCGTTGCTTCCAAACTGCGGGTGCTGGTCATTCCTTGGTGGTCCTGTCCTGATCCTAATCTGGTTTTCCTGTCCTGTCCTGGGGTGTCCATTCTGCACCTGCTGTCCCATTGATGACTGTCCTTCCTTGGGGTTTTTCCTGTCCTTGACTGATCCGTGGCCAGGGTTGGTCTTCACACCATTCTAGGTAAATATATATTGCTGAAACTCTATACTGCACTTTCTATTTTCTGTCTTTTGCTTTAATAAAGACATACTCTTGCGCATAATTGATTTTCCATGCTTTCGCAAAGCTACTGAATGAAAGCTCATACGTTATTGCTGTTTCTAGCATGTTCCTATGTTACCCTTCCATTAAGCACAATTCTTCATACCGTTTATGAAAATATAGATGTGGTTTATAATTTTCTTTCTCTAAAATTGACTTAAGCAAGGTTTCTAGAACTATAGTGTGTTCCAATTTTTACCCTTCCTATAGATGTATAGGATTTCCCAAACCCTTATCCAAACCTTGGAGTATTTTTCCCGTAGTGAAACTCTAGTACGTGCATAAATTTGCCCATTTTTAGTTATACTTTCTGAAGTTCTATTCCTGAAATCTGTTTAGCATTTCTCACGTCCTTATCTTCCTATAGACTCATAAATGGTTGCCCTGATTTACTTTCTCTATGGCTATGTGCTGTTCGTTATTTTGATTATTGATTGCCTTTTGGTTGTAAACTATATGCTTTCCGAATC
Source organism: Lissotriton helveticus (assembly GCF_964261635.1). Lineage (NCBI taxonomy): Eukaryota > Metazoa > Chordata > Amphibia > Caudata > Salamandridae > Lissotriton > Lissotriton helveticus. Next base: position 530,272,639 of record NC_136067.1, read on the forward strand.
TGAACTTTAGATAAAATCTTTAAAACTTCCCAGTAGTCTGTGGTCATTTAATGAAAGTATAAGAGTATATGTTGGTATTTGGTTGTCTGCCTTTCTTTCACAGCTAGCTCCCTGATCCATTGTGGTCATAGGTACCCGTAACGGTGGATTGGTAAGTCGGGTACGCGAGAAATAAATAGGAAAGGAACCAGGGTTACTGGTAGTAGAGTGTAAGGTCACCTGATTAATGTATATGATATAAATTGGAAAATATATGGGCCCGGTACGTGTATGGTGAAATTATTGGCCGGGTGACCTGCGATCTCTATCACACTCATCACCAACAAAGACGCTTATGCGTGTTGAGGTCATATGATGCAAGGGCCACACTCCTTGGATGCGAGCAATACCTTTTGGGCTCCGCACAAGGCAATCCAATCTCCAGGCACAATACTTAATTCCGCGCTCAAGCCGCACTGCCAGTTGACTTCCAGCAGATGATGTAGGCACTTAAAAGAGGACTGCTCTCTAGATGTCAGACGTAGACGGTGTGGGTCCCTCACAAGAGGTCTTTGATGTCCTGGAGACCACCACAAAAAAAACAGGGGCAAGCCAACAAGCCCTTGAAGAGCACACTTCAGGGTGCCACACAGAAGCAGGTACTCAGCCCAGGCCAGTCACTGTTCTGTAACAGTGCACCGTCCTTTCTAATGGCAGTAATCCTCCTTGTGCATAACAGATTCCTCTGGAGTGTGCACCACGCAGTTCCAGGATGTCCGGACCCACTTCCCCACAAGTGTATATCTCCTCTGCTGAAGTATGGCACCAATAGGAATACTGTAGTGGGCTTTTGGAGGGGGTGGTTCAGGGGGCTCCCATTGAACCACACGTCTCCCTTAAATATCAGTCCTGTGTCCTTTGAGGTCTGCTCTTTAGTGGGGCCATGATCTGGCTTCCCAGAGGCCAAGTGTCAAAACCTCTTCCTCCATTCTATCCAGCCAGGTCCTCAAACGGCAGAGGCCTGTTGTTCCAATTGCATGCCCAGTGTTTATGGCTATCACTGGGGAATGCACAGATATGCTCAACCATACTCCAGTGTGGACTGGAATACAACTGGCACACACAGTGGTTTAGAGTGGTATTTCAAAACTATTTATGACAAATCCTCCTCCTTTACCACAATAGAGGGCTTGTCATTGTGAATCCAACGAATGGAAACATTATGACTCTGCTCCACTGTAAGCCATTACTGTAGCTTAAAGTAATTTCAGACACGTTCCCATGTTACCCTATGGGATGAGCAAACCTCACAGGTACTGAAAACACATGTGGGTAGTCGTCACTACCTGGGAAGGGAATACACAGTCGTACCTGCCCTGTCTTCCACCTACCACATGCTTCACCCTTCAGGACATATCCTAGGCGTGCTTTAATGGTGGTGAAACGTATAAGTGCAAGTGCGCACACACAGGCTTGCAATGGAAGGCTTGAAATGTGTTAAAAAATATCAGGTAAGCACCAATCACTTTTCTAACATGTGTAGGAAGAGCGCACATATTTTCACACTGCATTTAAAGTGGAAAAGTGCCCAGAGCACAAGGAGAATAAGCAGAATCCCTGAGGAAAAAGCAAGCAATGTTGAGGGAATCACTACCTCAAGAGAATCAGGTATAACATCTATGTAATACAATTCCACATTAGCACTATCCCATTTTCTAAAAAGAAAATCGAGCAGCCTCATTAGCACATCATCATATGAAGTTCAACAAAATGCTAAATATTCACCAGCTGAAGTGTGCTAAGCCAAGCAACTGTACAGAACAAGGGAAGAAGTTTGAGGTTTTCCAGATTGTTAACAAATACTCATTCACAATACAAGCACATTGACAAAATACATGATGATATTGGGCGGTCTCCTGTTAGACTGAGCATTTGTGGAGAAAAGACATCGCAGGGGACCTGGATGGGAGGGGGAAGAGCATGAGTGAAATAAGCAGCATCCAACAGCCTCCATGTTAACTGATATAATGAACTTATGAAAATTTGGCACATCTAAATTATGTTAATAAACACTATCCTGCAGGTCAAATTGAATTAGTTTTCAACTACAATCGCATTACTTTAGTACCTATATGAAATCTAATATAAAACATCATTATTGAATCACAATGTGCCACATGTATTAAGCATTTTTGCAGTAGGAAACGGCTGATCGGTCCGTTTCCAACCGCAAAAAAGTGCTTTTACATATGTATGAAACACAAATTGGGATTTGGTAAAACGCTACCGAATCGCAATCTGTGTTTGTGATTCAGTATTTGGAAGGGGTGTGTTTAGGGAGTCCAAATCCTGAATCCTAATGGGATGTATAGGGAACGAAGGATGGCTGAGTGATAGTTGCGCAGGATTGTAACAATATCTGGGATCACAATACAAACAAGCTCCAAGGATAAGGTAATGGCCATCCTCTCTCAACCAACAAGGGTAATGAAAAGTCAATAGCCCATAAAGTCCAAAAAAGAAAGTTATATCCTGAGCTAGTAACAACAATCAGTAAAAGTTCTTCAAGTAAGTCGCAAGAAAGATGGTCTTTGTTTCTTCAGTTTATTCAGAAAATGTTCTTCACAAAGAAATCTAGCTGCCAACACGTGTTTCGTCTTTGGTGGTATAGACCACAGACTTCTTCAGGGCTAGAACATCATAATACACACAATCAGAGGTAATCATAACATGGTAAGAAACAACAATAGTGTAACAGTCACTTTTACCATATATGCCAACGTGAATAAGACGTCAAAGTCGTCTAGAAGTAGCTGAAGACCCGGAAGAAATGGAGTCTGACTCTGAGGTTGAAAGAATGAACAGCATTCACTGAAAGATGCCAGAAATGTAAAGGCATCTTCCAGTGAAGAATGAAGGAACAAAATATAATAACGTGATCCGGGTAGGCAAAAAGCCATGTGAAACTGAGTACTACCCCCACCAATCACCGATCAGAAAAGTGATGTGCAAAGACTTAAGCCAGTCAAACAACCTATTCACACTTTACTGCCAACTTGGCACTCACCTATTGCTAGGCTATCATTATTCGTTGAAAGAAATGGTGTCAACGTAAAGTAGATAATGTTATCAGCATCTATACAAAAAATATATAAAAAACAACAGTATTAAATCAGTAGCCAAATAATAGCAACTGAAGTCATCAAGACGGGGAAAACATACACTCCCATATATACTCTCAGAGAAACTTACTGAAAATGTTCTGGAGACTCTTGATTCAGTAAGTAAAAGTTTATACACAGAACATCAAAATCACAGAAGTTACGAATAGAAATCTTACCAAATATAGTGAGCCTGAATGTCAATGAAATCCACGTAACAAAAAGAGCAGGTAATGAGAGTAATATTATCAGAGAGCCTTTTGGACCTAATGGGATGTATGAATGTTTTGGGACCAAATTACGATCGCAAAACATTCAAATTTTACTGACTCCTTGAAGATGGTAACTCATTCACAAATGGGAAGGAGTCCCCAGTTGGCCCCTTCCCCTTTGAGAATGGAAAACATTTTTTTTTAAGAGCAGGCAGTGATCCCACGGACCGATGCCTACTCTTAAAAAATGAAACTGCAAAGTTTCATTCTTTCTGCTTAAATGCATCACGTTTTCCTTTAAGAAAAAAGTGCTGCATTTGATAACCAAAAAGACTGCTTTATTTAAAAGAAATCACAGATATGGTGGTCTGCTGACCTCTGCAGGCCATCATTCCTGTGATGGTGTGAATTCCTAATGGCTCACAAATTGCGACCTACCTCATTATTATGAATGAGGTAGGTCTTTTTGCAACCCATTACGAATCGCTAATGAAACTGAAAAGAGTTTCATACATTAGGATTAGTGATGAACTCATTGCGATTTGGAGAAAATAATAATGATACATGTTGCCCCAAAAATATGCTTGCCTAAAAACACCACCAGAAGGGAATTTTGCACTAAGAAAATAGCGCTAAATGCTTGGTTACTCTCCTCATTTAATTCTCCATAGTCTTGCATAGTTTTGGTGTAATTTCGTGTAATTACGCTACATAAAATGATGTGAGTTACACATATCATATCTACATTTGTGCCATGACATCATGAGAGTAGATTCTAAGTAATTTGACATGACAATGGTAGTAAACGAAACCGAATGTTGTGATCTCCTTGTAATGTCCTATACATTCTCAATTGTGCCCATAGGCTTCCTTGGTATTTCGAGTACTCTGCGAGCTGTCATTTTGACAAGTTAAACTTGCTTCTCTTGAGTTAGTGTAGAGCACAAACAAGGTTAGGAAATTTAGCAAGGGTGCAAAAGCTGGTGGTTAGCAACGATGCACATGTTGACTGTTTTCCAGTCCAGCATGGTGAGAGTACTTCATCAGGAGTTGAAACTATAAGGTAGAGGGAGTAAGGTACTGAAGTAGGCTCAAGATCAACAAGGGTTCCAGGGAACAGTAGGGTCCTATGGTACTCTGTTTGCATTCAATGCCTCACTCTCTTCACCTCTCGCTTTTTCACTTTCCAAAAGACTAGGGCACCTGTTGGCATAACAAGGGCAAGAGTAGAAACGGGACATTCATGTAACCATAACTCCAGAACTGGGGACACGGTTTACTACAATGACACTGTATGTTGAGCCACAAGGATGATGTTGCACGCCATTCCGTGATGCACACATGTCGAAGTGCCCTCAATGGAGGGTTCTACCAGTTTTTTAAAACGTGATTTGATGATCACAGGTTCGTTTTAAGAAAATAAATAAGTATCAATAGGTAACCAAAAGGATTCATAAGATAATGAATTATGAGTAATCCCCTTTAATGACAGTTGAGCACCTCTTCCGGAAAAGATAACCCACGACCACCAAGCATGTACAGATAAAAGAGAAGCATCTTTCCAACAAAAAGTGATAGATTTTAAAGCTGCAGAAACTAGAAAATTAAAAAGTTTGCCTTTTAAATCAGGTAAATGGTGAGGAACAATAGCAGATTTACATATTATTAATTAATATGAAATATCAATTTGCATATTAACAATCTGTTGTATAATATTCCAAACATCAGACCAAAATTTGAAAATTAGTGGACAATCAAAAAGCATATGTTGTCGAGTGCCTGGATGAAGTTTACAATGCCAACAAACTTCAGAAGGAATAAGTTTAGCACGTGAGAAGCGTGAAGCAGTCCATAGAAGATTAAATAACATATAAGCATTAGTTTGATAAATTGAAACAGGCAACCAACCAGAAATGCTACTAAGCCAAATATCTTTCCATATGTCCATAGATAAATCAAGGGAAAGTTCATTGTTCCAAAAAGTTGCAATCATCTCTAAATGACTACCTAAATTATCAGATAATTTTTTATATAGAATGGAAACACCATGTGATGAGGAAGAAAGTGTTTGAATGTAAATTGATAATTCAGCAGGCATATAAGAGGGAATAGCATTAGGGAAGGAGTCTAAGATAGAATTGCACAAATATTGGTATTTGACATAGTCAGAGTTAATTAATCCAAATCTTTCTTGCAATAGTTCAAAAGGAATAAAAGTATCATTAGAATAAATATCGTTGAGATAAAAAATACCGGCTTTAATCCAAGAATGCCAATAACTAACATTCTTATCCAATTTAATAACATTACTATACCATAACGATAATTAATTTGTATTATTCATGGGGGAAAGAAAAATTAAATCAAGATTGTTAAATAATAATTTAGTAGATTTAACAATAACAGATTTTTGAAACAATTTAGCATTATTGTGCATGGTTACCAGAGCAGGTAAAGGAAATGGACTGGCTATTGATTTCTCAAAATTAAGCCATGCAGTAGGACTGGCTAAAAAGGAGTGATTACACCAAATTGAACTTTGTTCTAGAATAAATGCTTTATGATAGAGAAAAAAGTCTGGAATACCAAATCCAGCATTCTGTTTAGGTAGTTTTAATGTTTTATAACTAATGCGAGGAGGTTTGTTATTCCATAAAAATTTAGATAAACATTTATCAATATCTTTATAAAACTTTAGTGGGAATTGTGTAGGAATCATAGCAAGGGTATAAAAGATTTTGGGAGCAATATTCATTTTCATCGAATCCATTCTACCCCACCAGGAAAGATGTAATGATTTCCATTTAAACGTCTTCTCTTTATTATAATGAAGGATAACATCACAATTTAAATTTATGGTTGATTATAGAGAGGAAGCAAATAAAATTCCAAGATATTTTAACTTGTGCTTTTGCCAAATAATTTATGGAATAGGAAGCATGTCAGGAGTACAGTAAACATTTAAGGGAAAAAATTCTGTTTTGTTGTTATTTAAAGTATAACCAGAAATTTTGGAATATTTCGTAATAATATCCATTAAAAAGAGAAATGAAAATACAGGATCACTGATAAATAAAAGCACATCGTCCGCATAAGCAAGGGTTTTAATAGTGACATTATTAATATTAATTCCTTTAATATTATCACATTTTCGAATTGAGATAAGAAAGGGTTCAATGCCAATTAAAAATAAGAGAGGAGAAAGAGGACAACCTTGTCTAGTACCTCTAAAAAGTGAAAATTGGGAAGAGATTTGGCCATTAATAAATAAACGCGCAGTAGGAGCGTAATATAAAGCTGAAATCATGCGAATAAAAGTGTCTCCAAAATTAAACGAGGATAATGTACGAAATAAAAATTGCCAGTGAATTTTATCAAATGCTTTTTCAGCATCTAGGGATAAAATACCTGATGGTAACAATAAAGAAGGGCTTTGTTCAATGACATGCAACAAAGATCTTGTGTTATTAGCAGAGTATCTATTTTTCATAAATCCCGATTGATCAGGATGTATAATGAAATTTAAAATAAGGCCCAACCTGGAAGCAAGTATTTTAGCATATAATTTACAGTCCTGATTGATTAAGGATATAGGGCGATAATTAGATACAAGAGTAGGGTCTTTATCAGGTTTCGGAAGAACTATAATTAAGGCTTCTGTAAAAGATCGAGAAGTAGAACCTGTTGAGCCAAAGAATGTAAAAAGTTGGTGTAAAAAAGGCAAAAGGTGGGATTGGAATTCTTTATAAAATTCCGCTGGAATGCCATCAGGACCCGGTGATTTATTCTTTTTAAGGGATTTTATAGCTGATAAGATTTCTTCCTTAGTAATGGGAGTATCAAGACTATTTTTATTTGTTTGCGAAATTTTGGGTAAATCACGAGAATTGAGAAAGGAATCAATTGCAAAAACATCTTGGGACTCTGGTTTATTATATAATGTAGAATAAAAATTCAAAAACTCATTGACAATATCATTGTGAGAAAGAGCAATTTTACCATGAGAACCATGAATAGAAGTAATTTGGGATTTATCTTTTTTAATTCGTAAATAATTAGCCAACATTCTGCCAGATCTGTTGGCATGAAAACTAAATCTAGCTTTGGCATTAGAGATTTGAATACCAGCTCTCTTACTAAGAAGCGAATTGAATTCATATCGTAATTTTTGTAATTTATATTTATATTGAGGGTTGTTGGATGTAATATAAAGTCGTTCAAATTTCGCAATCTGGTTCTGTAAGGATTTACTGTTAGCATGAAAGGTTTTATTCTCATGAGCCATAATAGAAATTGTTACCCCTCTAATATACGCTTTGAAGGCAAACCATCTATTAATCATAGAAGTGGAGCCTTCCGGATTAAGAACAAAAAATTCTTGAATAGCGGTTGAAAGTTTAAGTTTGTTATCGTCTTTGAAAATTATGCCCGTGTTCATTCGCCATCTAGATTGCTTAAAGCAAAGATATCATGGCATGATCTGAAATGTCAATGTTTCCAATGTTGGGTGTTGTAATGGAATTAATTAAATGCCTAGAAACCAAAAAACAATCAATTCTAGAATGGGAATTGTGAGGATTGGAAAAGAATGTATAACATTTTTCTGTAGGAAAATGTAATCTCCAAATATCAACTAATTTGGCAATTTTAAGAAAGGATTTAAAAGCAAAATAAACCTTAGAGGTTTGAAACTTAGTACAGGACATCCTATCTAATAAAGGGTCAAAAATGACATTCAAATCACCTCCAACAATTAAAGGAGCATTACCAACCTTTAAAATTTCAGTAGTGAGATTATTCCAAAACACCGTGTCATCAGCTGTAGGTCCATAAACATTTAACATAAAGAGAATTGAGTTTTAATCAAAATGTGACAATGTAATTTTTTTGCAAAAAAGATAGCAACCCCATTTTTCCTACCAATAGCAGGAGAAGTTACAATAGAATCAACCCATTTCTTCTTCATGTACTCCAAGATCTTATCATCTATATGAGATTCTTGTATAAAACAAACATCAGCTTTGCAATTACCCAAATAATCTAAAATCTTTGTACGCTTAACTGGATGACGTAATCCTTTAACATTTATTGAAACAATTTTAATATTATGAATATTAGCCATACGAGAAAAAAGGACAGAGTAGCTGAAGAAGAGGAAAAGAAAAAGAGATCAAGAAAAGGAGAAAAAGGTAGCTCCAGAAAAGGAAAAAGGAAAGGGAGACTGGAAAAACAAATAAAAATCAACAAACAAAAGACATACATGTGAAGAGTGAAATGCACACACGCTTTACAAGCATGACCGGAACCGCTGGAGCCCAGAAGAAAGAAATTTCAATACTACGTCAGAAGAAAAACCTGAGTCAAAGAATTAAGCAATAGAGTCATTTGTATCCATTGAATGATGTGCCTGTTGATCTAAAAAATGTCGCAACTCATCTGGACGCTGAAAAGACTTTGAAAAATTATCCTTCCAAATGCGCATCATCGAGGGATCGAAGAGGCCATATTTGTATCCCAGGCTGCGCAACTGAGGGCGAAGAGCAGAAAAGTCTTTGCGAATTGAGACAGTTTCTTTGGCAAAATGTTGGTGAATAAATATTTTGTGACCATTTACCATCAATGAAGGTATTTCTCTAGCAGCCTTTCTGATGAGAACCAAATGATGATGTCGAAGGACCTTGAAAATCATTTGTCGCAGTTTGGTATTGGGAGGGTTCCTATGTGAGGGAATCCTATGAGCTTTATCAATTTCAAATTTTTCAGTGAATTTTAGTTGCAAAAGACCCAGCAATAAATTCTCCAGATATAATCTACAGTTATTCTCCTCAACATCTTCAGGCAAATTAAAAATGCGGAGATTATATTGCCTATTGCGATTTTCCAAGTCCATAATGTTGAGCACATAGGTGATATTTTGGTTACAAGAGGAGACATTGAATCAATTTTGCCTTTATTATCTTGTATTTTGATGGAGGTGTCAGATATTTTCATTGACAAGCTGGCCATTTCTTTACGTACATATTTAATCTCAGACGCAATAGTGTCTGTGTTGAAATGAAGTGCCTGAATTTCTTCCAATATTAAAGTCAATGAAGGTTCAGAAGACTACACTACTTTAGATTTTACAGGAGGAGGGGAAACTTGCTGTTGCCTCCTTTTATTATTAATAGCACTTTTAGTTTCCATTTTTGAAAAAAAAGAAGCAAAATTGTAAATGCTGGATCAAGATAATGCAGCAGCAATGTACTGCTGTGAAAAGAGATAGAAAACACTGGTGCAGCAGCTAAAGTGGACAGAGGGAGTGGCTAGGCCCAAGCCAGGCCCTTTCCTGAATGTTCACTCCGCCCCCTCTGACAAGAAGCCTGGCTGTACCTTAATGCTGTGCAGGGAGCTGGAACCAGGCGATGAAATGAACCACTTCTGCTGAGCAAAATTGTCCAAAAACGCTCCACAACGTTGGTAAGTGCTCATAACAAGCAGCGACCTCCTTATAAACAAGTTTCTGACATAAATTTGTCGTAAAAACGATGAAAAAGGGCTTAAATAGCGCGAAGACTCTCACGCGGCGGCCATCTTGGATTGCGCGCTCGCGCGTCTCCTTACAGGTTCGTTGTTTGTGCTGGCATTTCTCTAAACTCTGTCGAACTTTCAAGTGCACAAACCATTTTGCACATAAGATGGAAATAGCTCAGGAGAGACATATTAGCTGCAGTGGATTTCCTACTTAAACATTAGCATTTGATTCATTGCAAATTAGGAAGCGGTGGAATTGCTTTCCCCTCTGATATTTCGTTTCTATTGCTTTGTTTCCAGAACTAATGTTTCCGTGCTAAAATGATAGTCAGCAATATTTTCACTATTCTCTAATTCCTATGAGGTATAATTTCTGCTTAGTTCAATACCCATGCGAGCGTTGCCAGACATTCCAAGTTTGGCCTGCATCAAAGTGTACAATGCAGCCTTCTTGATTTCATCTTCCAGTTACTGTGGGCGTTTGACATTCATTCACAGCACAATTTTGCTGCACAAAAGATTACGGCAGAAATAACAGAACAGGTTTTATGGTATGATATTAATGAAAACACCAACCACCAGGGATAAAATAAGCATTTTAAAAAATGTAGCCCATACTAGAGTTGACAAATACTTTTCACATTGTGACCTACATTACATTTTGCCTCCAGGGGGGTACACCTCCGACTCACTGCAAGTGGTCCAAGGTCCTTGACCAATAAATTTTGGGTTCTGAAATTCTGGTCCAGTTTTATCAGGTGAATATCAACATTTTTGAAAAACCATGCAGCATATTTACAAGCTCCCATCTCCACAGGAACGTTACTTTTATTGATATTCCTGTGGCGATCGGGGCTTCACCTTATTTACAAGGTGGCATTAGGCATAACTTAAAGTGGCTTTACGCCGCCGTGTAAATAAGGCACCCCTTCACGCTATACATTGCATGAAAGGGGTGGGCAATGGGTGTTTTGGTGGGCTTTCCACCACAACACCCATTGGTTTTGACGCTGCAACCTATTTACAATAGTAGCATAAATAGGAGGCAGCGCTAAAATTTAGAACAGGGAAAACCTTGTCTTAACATGACAAAACGAGGAGAAATGCTTTATTTCTCCTCGTTTTTGCTGTTTCTATTTGTGCTGTATTGTGCAGCACTCATAGAAACAGCAAAATGCCATGAACGATTGTTTATGTGCAGGAAGTTATCCCTTCCTGCAAATAAACAATCATTTAAAAAAGGACAACTTGCAACCTCTATGTGTGCTGCACAATGCAGCACACATAGGAGTTACAAACTGCCATTTGTGATTGTTTATGCGCAGGGAGGGACCTTCCTGCACATAAACAATCATTCCCCCACTAGGAAGCTTAATTTAGTACAAGCGCTAGAGGAGACACAGGGGTGCACCGTATCTTAGTAAATACGGTGCATCCCTGCATTTTCAGAATGGAGGACAGTGGCATTAGCAAGTTTTGCTTGACAACACCTGGGCCGGGAGCAAGCTACGCCCACACCCTTAGGCGCTTTATCAGACCTCGCCACACCTGCTTCGCGGGTGCCGCAGCGTGGAGGTCTTTGGGTATCTCTTTGACACATGAGATAACTTTGGCAACTAATTCTGAAAACTGTGGGCTCTGGTGGAGTGGCGTGGGGCCCTTACTTGTATCCTGGACTTGTAGAGAGATGCCGGAACACCGAGGCGGACTCCAAGTCCCAGGAACATTTGCCTGACAACACCTGGGCCGGGAGCAAGCTACGCTCACACCCTCAGGCGCTTTATCAGACCTTGCCGCACCCGCTTCGTGGGTGCTGCAGCGTGCAGGTCTTTGGGTGTCTCTTTGACACATGAGATAACTTTGGCAACTAATTCTGAAAATTGTGGACTCTGGTAGAATGACGTGGGGCCCTTACTTGTATCCTGGACTTGTAGAGAGACGCCGGAACACTGAGGCGGACTCCAAGTCCCAGGAACCTTTGCCTGACAACACCTGGGCCAGGAGCAAGCTACGCCCACACCCTCAGGCGCTTTATCAGACCACGCCGCACCCGCTTCGCGGGTGCCACAGCGTGGAGGTCTTTGGGTGTCTCTTTGACACATGAGATAACTTTGGCAACTAATTCTGAAAACTGTGGACTCTGGTGGAGTGACGTGGGGGCCCTTACTTATATCCTGGACTTGTAGAGAGACGCCGGAACACCGAGGCGGACTCCAAGTCCCAGGAAATTTGCCTGACAACACCTGGGCCGAGAGCAAGCTACGCCCTCACCCTCAGGCGCTTTATCAGACCTCGCCACACCCACTTCGCGGGTGCCGCAGCGTGAAGGTCTTTGGGTATCTCTTTGACACATGAGATAACTTTGGCAACTAATTCTGAAAACTGTGGACTCTGGTGGAGTGACGTGGGGCCCTTACTTGTATCCTGTACTTGTAGAGAGACGCCGGAACACCGAGGCGGACTCCAAGTCCCAGGAACCTTTGCCTGACAACACCTGGGCAAGGAGCAAGCTACACCCACACCCTCAGGCGCTTTATCAGACCTCGCCGCACACGCTTTGCGGGTGCAGCAGCGTGGAGGTCTTTGGGTGTCTCTTTGACACATGAGATGAATTCCTGAAGAATTATTTTTTAGATTTAATGACGATTTTGTTATATTCTTTCCTGGATTGTCTCAGTAAGGTTAGATGAGGTGAAGAAGGGTGTTGTCACCATTTACATTCTGCTAGTCTCATTGACCTTCTTTCTTCATTAAGGGCACCATTGAACCATGGATTTTTGTCTTTCTACGAGAACCTTTTCAGTTTTAGTGGGGCTATGTTCTCCATAATGCTAGACATAGTTTTGTTATAATGCAGCGTGAGGTCGTTAACGTCAACCATGCTCTTGGATGGCTGCAGATCATTTTTGCAGCGTGCGGCTAAGTTTACCATATTAATTCCTCTAGTATCCCAGATCAACTTTTTAGGTTTAGTAGCATGTGTGGACGATTTAGATTTTCTGAAGGGAATTTCAAAGGTAAATATGTGGTGGTCCGACCAGTCGCACTGTGTGATTACAATGTTTTCAATTGCTTTTTCTTTAGTTATGATCCAATCTAATATGGACCCTTTATTGTGGGTGGGGAGATGGCATCCTTGGATTAAAGATTGGCCATCCAAGAAATTTTTCAACAGGGTGATTTGATTGCCATCCTGATCTTCCCAATGAATGTTAAAGTCTCCTAAAAAAATATCATTTGTCTGTAGATTCGCGTTAGAAGTAATGATTTCTATCAACTGGTTGATGAATTTGGTCTTAGTACCCGGGGGGTGGTATAGTGCGTGGAGTTTGCAGTACTGGTTATCTGCTGATCTTAAAGACATGCCTAGATATTCACAGGACTCTAAGGGATCAGCCTGTATTTTTGTGATGGAAATGTCAGATCTATATACACAAGTGATGCCTCCGCCTTTCCTGATATTTCTGTCCTGTCTCATAATCTGGTAGTTCGGGGGGACAAGGAGGTCAAGGCAGGGCGACGAAGAGTCAGAGAGCCATGTTTCCGTTAGAATGTTTACGTCCATTTCATGGTTGAGTATGAGGTCGGCTATGTCTGCCGCATGTTTATTCGCTGAGCGACAGTTGAGTAGAGCGCAACAAATATGTTTCTGCTCAGTGCTCATGGGTGACACTGATTCTAGAGGCGTTAATGAGACTTTTGAAATATTGTAGGTATTGATCTTTCTAATGTTTATCTGAGATATTCTACAAGCGTTCGTTATGATCGTTTGAATATTTTTGTTTTCTTCTAACTTAGTTTGAGAGGTAGACATGGGTTCATATGTGGACACAATGGAGAGGATCTCGCTGTCAGAGAGATAGTTGAGTTGTTCTCTAGGACGGTAAATTCTATTCGCAAGCGCCATAGGGGTGGAACAGTATTTAAAGTGCTTTTCAACGGCCTCCATTTTTGCAAGCCATTTTTCAGATAAGCATAACAGGTTTTTCATATCTTTAATGGCGGTGAGCATGGCTTTGTAGGTTTTGCATGATTGTGATCTGAGGTCTATGATATCACTATTAATTTGAGGGGTTCTGGACCTTATCGAGTCTGGACTAACAGGTGTTCTAGAGGGTTGCTGATTATGAGACTCACTGGTACGTTTCGCTTTGCTTATCCTATTATGGTCTGAGAAAGTTACATTATGCTTAGGGATAGTTCCTTGCCTCCCTTTGAGGTTTCCCAATGCTCCTTTCTGGTTTACTTGAACTAGATCTGCTTGAGTAATTTCCCTCCTGCTGCCGCTACCTGCGAGTGGGACGATATCGGTGTTAAGGGTAGGATGGGTGTTAGAGTCGAGAGACGGTGGAACAATTGTTAGTTGTGAGTTTTTGTCCCTGTCTGCTTCTCTATCAGAATCATGACAAAGGCGTTGTACTGCATTGGGAGAGATGACTTTAAACTCTAAAGCAAGGTCTGTCTGATGAGATTCAGAGTCCTTATTACTCAAGTTGCCACCCTGACGTAATAATTGAAGTTCCGTATAGGCGTTTCTGCTGATTAGTGCGAAGGTGCTGTCATTAGCATTAATCTGTGAATTCCTGATTTCCTGATGTAGAGTTTGAGTTACCTCCCTAGTGTTGCTGCAGTCATTCACACTAATTTGGGTAGGTCGATTAGATTCTGATTCCCTGTCAATTTCAACTATAGTCGGTATATTCCCAGTTGGCACTGTGTTAGCTTGGGCATTACTGTTAGGATGGGTTCTTTTTGTAGAGGGGCTGTTCAGGACGTAGTTTTTTAGTGTAGAAAACATTTCGTCAAAGCGTTCTAAATCTTTATTGGCCGCTTGAATTAGAAACGTGCCATTTTTAGAACACGTGATATTTAATGTGGCCCTACAATTCCTAGAAGGGGTAGTGATCAACTTTGTTCCATAGGGAATGTTTTTAGTTACCTGTATTTTCAGTAGGTTATTTATTGCGCTTCTCCATTTGGCCGTTTTTAACGAAAAGAAGATAAAGTCGTTAATAAACGCGCCATTTCTTAAGTTAAAGGAGGGGTCAAGTATAAGTGTTTCTGGATTCGATCTGAGCAGGTTGTGTTTAAATGCTTTGGAGGCATTTTTAGAGATAGAGGATGGGTAAATTATAGTGTATGAGTTTGTTCCCTCAGGTTTTAAGTGTTGTCCTAACATATGGGGCCGATTATGACTGGAGTCCGTCTGCGACCCCTGAGCTGGAGGGAACGTCCGCAAGGGTTGCGGTGTTCCCACCGAGCAGATTAGGATGTGACCACCAGGGTGGCGGTCACTTCCTCTATCTTTAACATTGCGGCGGGTGCAGCTTCAAGCTGCACCCGCCGCAAGGTTAAAAATACATGCATCACATTTGCATGCACAAAGCGGCAGGCACTGCGCAGTGCCTGCTGCTTTGTGCACGCAACTGCAGGGGGGTACCATAGGTACCCCACATGTGGACCCCCACCCCACCTTCACCCAGGGGGCCCGCAACAGGCCCTCGAAATTTAAGTCCGTATGCTTTTCCACGGCAGAAAAGCCGCCGTGGAAAAGCATGCCTTTCACACCATCCTAATATGGCTGGCGGTGTCTGATAGACACCGCCAGCCATGTTAAAGCTTTTCTACCGCGGTCGGAAGGCGACCGTGGCAGAAAAGCTGCGGACGGAATGCCAGACCCACCAGCCATCCTAATATGGCGGTGGGTCTTTCGAGGCTCCGCGGCGGTTTTCCCGCATCCTACGGGCCGGCGGTGGCTTCTGCCGGCTCGGAGGACGCGGGAAAACCGCAATCATAATAGGCCCCATAGTTACAGACCAAGTTTTTTTTTCTTCTTCAGTATTTTGCCCCTTCCAAGATGGCTACCAGTAGTATTACCTGAAATGCAGTCCTATGTCTCTGTTAGTGAGATCGAATCAGAGTGTTATAGCCCTTTGTTTATTTGTATTTCTCTGAAGTCCTCTGTTTATTTCTATATCGTCTACTCTCTGGTGTAGTCCTCTGTTCATTTCTCCCCCTTAGAGCAACCAATGAGGACCTCTGCTGATTTCCAGGTAATCAAGTCCTGTTATCTTTTACTCCATTACCCTCCAAGGTCTAGACCCACCAAGGCAGCTAATTAGCTTCACAAAATGGTGACTGCCTTTCCTTGGACAGTAATTTACATGAAGTGACCATCTATATCCTCAACAGTAATTAAAGATCTCATCAATCAACATCCTCATGCTCAAAATAATAAACCTTGCAAAGCAAGCAAGTCTCCTAGTTGTATAGCACAAGCGCCTCGCCGTCAGTTCTGAGCGCAGTTGCCGACGTTTTTCTCACCTTCAGTGGAGGACAGTTAATGCTTTCACTCCGTGGCGGTCGCACCTTCACTGGTTCCCCGGTCCCCCTTTGGAGGCACTTGACCAACCATCTGCCACTGAACATACCTCAAATACAGGCTGAACTCCAATCCTGAAAGCCTAGATGACGAGGAGCTGCCTGTTCCATCTGGTCTGCCTGGGGCAGAAAGCTCCCAGTGAGTGTCACTCTGCCAACGCATATGCCTCCCATCCCATATGTTGCCACACTGCAGCCCTTAGATCCCTCCCTTACCTGTGTCCAAACCACCATCACCCCAATATTGTGCCCCCCAGTCCTAGCTGCTGTTGTTACAATGCCACCATCTCTAGTTCAGCCAGGAACTAATCAGATGGGGAACACTGGGTCAAGGGCACAGGTTAGTGGGTGTAAGGGTAGAGGGGAGGGGAATCAGTGGACCATCAAAGTTTGGCCACTGGGTTCACTGTCACCCAGGCCACCATCAACCAAGTCACGGGATCTCTCCATCAGTCCTTAAACATGATGGGGCAGGTCCTTCCAGAGCTCTGGGAGATGGAGCAGTTTCTGAGGGAGCACAATGTACAAATAGAGAATCTGAACTCCAATTTGGGATCCCTGATTTGAGTGCTGCATGACATTTTCAACCATATCTGCAAAGCTTTTCCACAACCATTTTCCCTGTTCTGTGGCCCTACAACATGTGGGCCAAGATCATCAGTTCAATTCAGAATGGTTCTCACTAGACTAGTAAACCCTGAAGCCGCCTCTTATGGCGTCATTAATACTGGATCACTGAAATAATATCGACTACCAAAATATCGACTACCCAAAATATCGAGGAAAAAATATCTACAACCAAAATATCGAGTTTGTATGTACAAACAGGTAAGTACAAAAATATTGAGTACAAAATATCGTTTACAAAAATATAGTTGTAAAAAATATCGACTTTAATAAAAACAATGTTTAATTACATTAATATAAAAAATTAATTACTAAAATATAATTAACAATACTTAAATTAACTTTTAATAATTAAATAATTAATGAAAGTAAAAAAATAATAAATTTTTAATCATATTTCTTAAAACATATATATATATAGTAACAAAATTTCATTAAATAATAGCCAATATTATTAACGTACAAATACAAAAGAGTAAAAATTACTATTCCCACTGCAAAGAGTGCAACAGTGGATATATGACGTTACAACGCAACTTTTACAACGCACTACCATTACAACGTAAGTATTGGTAAGTATATAATAATTGTTTTTATTTAAATTATTTAAAATTATTTAAATATAATTTAATTTAATTTCATTTCATTAAATTAAAATAATGTAAATTTAATTTTACTTTATTTTTACACTGTACCCCTGTACCCCTGTACCCCAAAACTGACCCTGAACCCTAAAAAAACCCTTTACCCAAAAACCCAAAACTGACCCTGAACCCTAAAAATACCCCTTTACCCAAAAACTAAAAACTGACCCTGAACCCTAAAAATACCCCTTTACCCTAAAATTTAAAACTGACCCTGAACCCTAAAAATACCCCTTTACCCAAAAACCCAAAACTGACCCTGAACCCTAAAAATACCCCTTTACCCAAAAACTAAAAACTGACCCTGAACACTAAAAATACCCCTTTACCCAAAAACTAAAAACTGACCCTGAACCCTAAAAATACCCTTTTACCCAAAAACTAAAAACTGACCCTGAACCCTAAAAATACCCCTTTACCCAAAAACTAAAAACTGACCCTGAACCCTAAAAATACCCCTTTAATTTAACATAATTAGCAATTAATCAATTAAATTAAAATAATTACCAATTACATTTTAATTAATTAACAAATATTATTTAATTACCAATTAATTAAATATTACTACCAATTAATACATTTACATATTTAATAAATAATAATTAAATTACTTCCCACCCTATTCCCCTATAAACCCACAACCCGCTACAGGAAATACATTATTTTAATTTACATAATTAGCAATTAATAAATTAAATTAAATTAATTACCAATTAAATTTTAAATAATTAACATATATTATTTAATTACCAATTAACATATATTATTTAATTACCAATACCATATAATATTTAATTACCAATTAATTAATTTATTATTTAATTACCAATTCATTAATTATTACTACCAATTAATAAATTTACATATTTAATTAATTATAATTAAATTACTTCCCACCCTATTCCCCTATAAACCCACAACCCGCTACAGAATAAAATTACACAATAATTTTAAAAAAATCATTAATTAAAAATAATTATAACATAAAATGACACTTTTCACACATATTATAACATAAAAACACTATAAATAATTACATATTATATAAAAAACGATATTTTTTACTTTCGATATTATTTACAGTCGATATTACTTCACTTACCTTAAAAAAGATATTTTGGCTGTTGATATTCTGTCCTGTCGATATTTTCTCCAAACGATATTTAAAACTCGATATTCTGTCCAAACGATATTTTGGAGTCGATATTATGTCTGTGTACCATTAATACTCTGTGAACAGAACAAATACATTAGTAAACATATTTTGATACACGGACAATACCTTTAGAAAAAGCTAAATATAAAAGAAAATGTCATGCGAGAAAATATTAATCATACAATATTCTGGCTGAGTTCTATATCAAAACTGCAAGATGACTATTGTGCTCAAGATTGCACGAAAGTTCAATTATAGTCTATTTTTAGTTCGTGCACAGGAATGCGGTGATAGTCTAATGACTTTCTCTTTCTTGTTGAATATTTACAGTTTTCTCTTCACAGTAAATTTTAGATAATTTCCTCTGTGAGTTTTATTCTTGAGGAGTATTTAATCGTTAAAGTCTCTTGTGTGCATTTCCTTAAAAATGATGGTTGAAAAAATTAAATTTGAGCTCACCGGGATTTTGTAGTCTGTTGCATTTTTACCTTGAAAATGCTGTTCTGAATTTAATGCTTCTTTTGGTTGTGCTTCTTTCACAGGTTCCGCAGTAGAAGTCACCAGAGTGGAAGACGGAAGGACGGGTCCAGAGGCAAGAGACGCCAGGTCCAAAGGAAGGAACGCCAGAGGAAGCCGCCGGGGAAGCAGAGGAACCAGAGTCAAGTAAGTGCTTTAATTCAACGAGGTTAAGCATGGAGTCCGTGAGGTAGCGGTTTTAATACACACACTGCTAATTTCTCTACACATGTTACCCATTGCAGCACTTGGCAGTTTACATGCCGCAACAGTAACAGTTTACACATGTATCTAGAACTGTGATTTGGAAGAAGGGAGCGTGCAGTATTGGTGCTTATGTAAAACACACAGTGTGTATATAGTCAAGGTTCCATTCTAAATACAGTATTAGCAAGAACGTGTATCTTTGAGAATTAAATAGTTCTCATAGACACTGCACTATTATCAAGCATATTAATGAATGTGCATTTACACGTCTCTTTTTTGGGGTGGGGTGTGTGTAGTTTTGGTCATGCCCATAACAAAGGGACAATAATATTAAACAGGTCAGACTTTATTATTGTGTAAGGTGTGAAGCTCCTTCACTACTGTGTGAATGATGTTACATTAGTCCTATTACAGAATACATAGCATAAAATTATCTTATGATGAAGTGGATGTTCCCAAAGTCACAGAGGTGTGTTGGTATTATTGCCAAACAAGAGTGAGCATGTGAGTTAAAATGATTAGAAACATTTGAATAAATAGCTACAATTTTGAATTCAAACATATCCCAAATGTGTTTAGAATCAGAAATGCAATGTAATTCATGTTAAAAGTGACGGATTTGATTGATGTCTTACTCCTTCACAAATGTGCATGTAAGTCATCCTGTTTGTTGGTAAAATATTTTTAGAGGCGTACCCTTTTTTCAGACAGATATGTGTACTCATTGGTGACAGAGTAACACATACCCACACACATTTGTGAAATGTCCTTTGTTATGTCTAGATGATTAATCAATGATGAAGAAAATAGGGACTTTTGGAGAAAGAATGTTACATTACATATATGTTGGAGTATCCCATCGGGATAAGTCACAATTAACCACAAGTAATGACTCATTTGCAAACTGTGGAAATGTATAAAGGTGTAATCTCTGGCATATTGAGCTTTGAATTTATATTTTTGTAGTACCAAGTATATAACAATCAGTGTATGAATGTTTTACTGTGATGTTGTACCACATTTGGGTTAAAGTGAAAACCAGTATATTTTCTTTAAATTTCATAATAGTAAAACAAACTGGAAATAACTTGAGATATTTTGGAGTCAGGTGTACACGCTCTGTACTAAAGTGCATTAGATATGTATTAAGTCCTGTGTATTTTTTATGCTGTACAAGTCATTTGTCAAGTCCCCCCAAATATTTCTTCATGTCTTCAACAGCATAGATATGTATAAAGTGAGTGTCACATTTGTAAGCAACGTTAGTACTGAATCCATATAACATTGTGAGCATTTGAAACATGCTTAGGTTATTTGAAGTAAGTTTTACAATTGTGAAATGCCCAAACAAAGGAAATAGGTTTTTAGTTTATACAAATATTGGTACGACATTGCAGTATTTGTTGACACATTGATTGATAATTTAATTTTTATGCGCAAATTTAATTCAGCTCTTGTATGCCTTGTAAACACACTGTGGAAACAGCAAATCAGAACCATTGAGAGGTTTTACACAGTTTCTGGAGAGAATTGACAATGGTTTAGCAAAAAGATCATAAACTATATAGGAGCAATAAAATAAATTACAAAAATTGGATCAAATGTTTTCTGAAGAAGTTCCCTACATGCATGTGATAATGATAACAGTAAACCAAAGTTTGAAAGCCTTGAAGCAGGAGAACTTTGAAAACACAGATGTGATTAAACTATTGTATATGGCTGAACAGCGTCTTCAGGAGCAGGCAAAGAGGGCGTTGGCCACATAGGTGGGGAAGCAGCTGGCCACTGTGGTTCAGGTGCCAATACCACAGAAACTGAAGGGACCCAGGGGCACGAAGGGTGAGGGGACTGCAACCGAGGCCTCCAGTTCATCACCATCATATTTGGAGGCCTCCAACCAGAGTGCCATCTCCACCCTCTCTCTTGCTGTCACCCCAGTTGGCCAAACCCAACCCCCTGAAAGGGCTGGGGTCTCCTTTACCACACTTCACCCTCTGCCCCTGTCCCCTGTCTGCGCTGAGTGAGGAGGATATGGAACCTCTTATACAGCATCTCTGTATGCCAGACTGCACTCCTAAATGCCATTCAGGGCCTTAGTTGCCAAATACAACAAATGGTAGGATACCAGGAAGGCATCCATAGTTCTATGTATGGCCTGCGGAGATCATTTACAGAACTAGCCTCCTCACTGACCTCAGTCTTCCCACCAGCCAAACTTTGTGCCCCAACTCAGGTTCCTTCTTCATCCTAATTCCAAAGACCATTCCATACCTAAGCACACTCGCATCTTTGTAGGCCCAACTCTTACACACAGAAGCAGCACACTAACACACATATATAAACACAAACATGGAAAAAAAAAGAAGTGTATATACAAACAACATACATAAACTATTGACACTAAATCCACACCCACCACAACCACCAGCACACCAGCACACCCACTATCACCACATCAACAACAATATCCACAAGCACCATCACATTGACAGCACCCACAAGCACCAAACCAACAGGCAGCTCATCCACTAGCACACTCACATGCACCATAACGGCCATCACATCCACATCCACCAGCACAACCACAAGCACCACACCCATCATCGCAGTCAATAGAATTGCACTCGCTGATGCCATAGGAAACGTCTTGCTTACTGAAATGCTATTTCACGGACTATGCACTTCTGATCTTTTAACTCATTTATGTATCATTTTAACTTGTTCATTACTCTTAGCAGAAAAATGAATTTTTAACTTGTGTTCACTCAAGGATACTCCCGCTTGTTTGTCCGCACTGCCCGCACTTCAAATTTAATTGCACACTCACCATTTTGATGAGCCTTCGCGTCCCCGCTGATCCTGATCGCCATTTTGGGTGTGGAACTACAGACCTTTGTATTTGGGTTAGCACTCTAGCGTCGCATTTTGACCCAATAATATTTAAATGGCAGGGATGCAAGCGCGCAGTCAATAGAATTGCACTCGCTGATGCCATAGGAAACGTCTTGCTTACTGAAACGCTATTCCACGCACTATGCACTTTTGATCTTTTAATTCATTTATGTAACATTTTAATTTGTTCATTACTCTTAGCAGAAAAATGAATTTTTAACTTGTGTTCACTCAAGGATCTTCCCGCTTGTTTGTCCGCACTGCCCACACTTAAAATTCAATTGCACACTCACCATTTTGGTGAGCCGTCGCGTCCCCGCCGATCCTGATCGCCATTTTGGGTGTGAGACTACAGACCTTTGTATTTGGGTTAGCGCTCTAGTGTCGCATTTTGACCCAACACTATTTAAATGGCAGGCAGGTAAGCGCGCAGCGTGCGCGCCGGAGTTGCGCCAGAGGCAAGCCCGTCTGTGCCCGTCGCACCAGTTCGTCGCACCAGTTCGTCGCCTCTCGCCAGAAATGCTGGCCGTAAAACTCCTGGAACTTATATTTATTCTAGAGAGGTTCTACTAAACCTGTGCCCTTCACATTCTGAATGCAAGGCCCCACGACTTCATCCTATGAGTGGCCCCATCAACTACCCATGCGGCATGTTTGCACTTTCTAAGCCTGTGCCATTATTTGTCGCTTCAACCACGCACCCTCAAAAGCAATTAAAAATACTGCAGCTGAACGTGAGGTCACTAGTTAAACACCACGCCGAAATATATGATCTCATCACGGATGAAAACCCTGACCTACTTTTCCTGACTGAGACATGGCTTAGTGATGATCTGACCTCCGTGGTTAACATGGCTTTACCACAAAAAACCAAAAAGGGGAAGCGTAGAGGTTGAGATAGAATCACCCTCCTGAACGGTTCATGTAAACAGAGATTCTATCAATGTGTAGAGGTGCAAGATATTTTTAAGAATTTTTTAGTTATAGTGAAATGATAGGCTCTCTCTTGACGGTGGAAAGATGAGAGCACGTGTGCTTGTTTAAAATACCCCTCACACACTAAAAAAATCAGTTAGTGTCATGCTTCATCATAGGGGTCTTCCCGTCCCTATAACGGGGCGGGGCGTGCTACGACCAGACGGACTACGCGGGAGCACTATAAATGTGACAGAGCTATGTGTGGGTGCAGTGGTGATAAGTGAAGTGTAGGGATCTAACTAGTGAATGCAAAAAAATACAAAAACTAAAAATTCCCTGGCTAGTAGAACAAATACACTTTATTGGTTTCTCCTGCTGGGAATATTAAAAAAGGGGATATAGGTAGAGCAATTACTGACTACCGAGTCGACATGTTTCATAGGCAGTCCCCTACTGCCTACTCATCAGGACCGTATCGTGATCCCTACTGTGAATAGCTCAGTTCTATAGAAGAGCTGGACGGTAGGAATGACAGGCGAATTGCTATGCTGGTAACTAGACCGAGCAAATCTTCCTCCGCCTGCCAGCTCATGGGGCACTGAGAAAATTACCGAAAAAGACCATTGGTCACTTTTTTGGCACTGATTATTGGTGCCTTGCTTCACCTGGGCCAGCTCATGCCCCGAAGCACAAATATTCAGCTTATTTTTGCTGGCATATTTGTAGGACAGTAGGCCTACTTCTATAGAACTGAGCTATTCACAGTAGGGATCACGATACGGTCCTGATGAGTAGGCAGTAGGGGACTGCCTATGAAACATGTCGACTCGGTAGTCAGTAACTGCTCTACCTATATCCCCTTTTTTAATATTCCCAGCCAGAGAAACCAATAAAGTGTATTTGTTCTACTAGCCAGGGAATTTTTAATTTTTGTATTTTTTTGCATTCACTAGTTAGATCCCTACACTTCACTTATCACCACTGCACCCACACATAGCTCTGTCACATTTATAGTGCTCCCGCGTAGTCCTTCTGGTCGTAGCACGCCCCGCCCCGTTATAGGGACGGGAAGACCCCTATGATGAAGCATGACACTAACGGATTTTTTTAGTGTGTGAGGGGTATTTTAAACAAGCACACGTGCTCTCATCTTTCCACCGTCAAGAGAGAGCCTATCATTTCACTATAACTAAAAAATTCTTAAAAATATCTTGCACCTCTACACATTGATAGAATCTCTATGTTAACATGGCTTTACCCCTCGATTATGCGATTTCTATGATAAATAGAGAAACCAGGGGAGGTGGTATTGCTGTGATTACTAGATCCTGTTATACCTGTCTTTTTAACAAAGTCAGTATGGAGGGAAGTGAATGCGCTCGTTTTAGCATCTCCATGAACCCCCATTTCTCCCTCTCTGGCCTATTGATTTACAGGCCCCCTGGACCGGCCACAGGTTTCAAAAAGGCTCTTCTAGAGACAATTGGAATGCTGGCTATGGGGTCGGCCAACTTCAGCATCTTTGGCGATCTAAACCTCCATTTAGATCTAGACGCCGACCTGACAATTCATACGCTGTTGGCTGATTTAGCCGCATTCCAACTTCACCAACTAGTTGCTGGCGCCACACACAGAGGTAGCCATCTGCTAGACCCTGTCTTTTCAAAGATGGAGGAGGCGACAGTATCCACCCCCACCCCCATACCATGGTCTGACCACTTCCTAATTGAAATGACCATCCCCATATTATTTACATCACGTAATGACACCCAACGCTCGGTATATAAATGACCTTGGCGTAAGCTTCGACTAGATGACTTCCACGCACTCCTAAGAGCCGATCCTTTAGGGCGACTTGACAATATTGAGACAGGCTACGATTTCTTTTGCGCTTGGATCACCCGCGCACTTGACTCTCTTATCCCGGCAACCTGGATAAAGGGGCGTATGCAGGAATCCAGCCCATGGTATAATGACACTCTGACCGTATTGAGGAAGGCATGTAAGAAACTTGAGCGTAGTTGGAGGAAAGATTACGACCCTGGAAAAAAAGCTTATCATCTGGCTGAATTAAAAGCCTATCACCGAGATGTGTGTAGGACACGAGTGGAGTATTATTCAAGCAAGATCAAAACCAGCTCCAATCCCGCTAAACCTATTTTTAAAGTCCTCAAGGATCTCAGTGCTAAAAAAAACCTGGCGCTTATACCTGCATCAGAGCTCCACTGCGAAGAGCTAGCCTCCTTCTTCGTGGAGAAAATTCTGATTATTTATCAATCCTTCCCTCCCAGGACTATGCCCTGTCCATCTTCTCAGATCAGACCAGATTTAGCCTCCAACCTGACAGTTATCCCTGAGATTTCCTTCGAGGAACTTAGCAGGCTGACAGGGAAAATTAAATCCGTCTCTCCAGCCGATCCACTCAAGCCTGCGCAGTTCATTGAATCTTCTCTGCTCTGTGTGACTCCATTACACCAGCTAATTAATGCCTCCTTTTCATCTGCGACGGTTCTGGTAAAATGGAAACAGGCATGGGTTTCTCCCATCCTTAAAAAACCTAGTTTACATCCCATGAAACCGGAGTACAGGCCTATTTCCCTCATCCCCTGGGCAGCAAAGTTCGCGGAAGCCCATGTTAATACCACTCCTACCAACTATTTGCATTCTAATAACATTCTAGATGCAACGCAACATGGCTTCTGCGCTGGCCACAGCACTGAGACCGCTCTCCTGGCCATGACAGAATACCTCAGATCCACTCTCGACCATGGGCAAACGGCGGCACTGATCCTGTTGGATCCCAGTGCTGCCTTTGACATGGTTTTGCATGAGATTCTGCTTCACCGGCTCGAGGAGGTAGGGATCAGGGACCTTGCTCTTAAGTGGTTTAGATCCTTCTTGACAGAAAGGACTTTCCGCGTCTCTACGCCTCCGTTTACATCTAAGGCACACACGATTGAGCAAGGGGTGCCCCAGGGCTCAGCGTTGAGCCCCACGTTGTTTAACCTTTACATTCTGCCACTGGCTACGGTCGCCAGGCAATGGGACCTTACCATAGTCTCAAATGCGGACAACACGCAGCTAGTGGTGGCACTCACGGAGGAAACAACTTCTTACATCTCCAGGTTTAAAAGCGGCCTTACAGCCATGGCCGACTGGATGACATCTAACTGTTTACAATTAAATGCTAATAAGACTGAAATATTGTTGGTCGGCAAGAGGACTAACCTATGGGGTAGTCACTGGTGGCCTGAGGCCCTAGGTAAAGCCCCGGAGCCTAAGAGTGAAGTCAAGAACCTAGGGGTTTGGTTAGACGCCTTTCTTAGCATCTGTCTCCACACAAAAATGTAGCAGCCACATGTTTTGGTATCCTTCGGGGTCTTAAACCTATCTTGAAGTTCTTTGATGCACCCACTAGACAGCTAATAGTCCAGTCCACTGTTTTGTCAAGATTGGACAATGTTAGTTTTTTGCTTCTGGGTGCCAATCAAGCGGATGCAGCGCATTCAAAATGCGGCTGCGAGAGCCTTGGTTGGCCTCCCACGTTTTATTTCCGTCACTGACACCATCCAGAGGCTGCATTGGCTCCCGATGGCCCAGTGAATCAAATTTAAAACATTATGTCTTTCTTTCAAGATTCTAAAACTTTCAACTCCTACACTACTCTGCAACCTTCTGACCCCATATGTTCCTACCCGTGCATTACGCTCAGCGGAACAACACTTGATTAGGGTCAAACGCAGCCGAGCGGGTGGACGTTCCTTCCGCTTTGTGGCGACGAAATTGTGGAATTCATTACCTCCACATATTCGAGAACTGGAAGATCTGCTGACCTTTAGGAAAGCCATCAAGAACTATCTCTTTTCCTTAAACTAAGCATACTGGGTGTATCCTTGCGGAGCTCCATCTGTGTCAGTTGTTTATGTGCTGCTAGAAGAGCCGGGACGCCCATTCGCTGGGGCAGCTGAGCGCTATATAAGTTAATATAACATAAGATAACATAACATGCACTACAGCCACCAGCACACCCACAAGCACCACCACCACATTCACAACCACAGCACACCCACATGTACCACAGCCACTACCACGCTCACAACCTCCAGCACACACACACCCACAAACACCACAAACATGACCACACCAACAAGCACCCCCACATCCGCAAACACCATAACTACACCAACCACCTCAACAGCGCCCTCATTCAAACACACCTACATGCACAACACCAACCTAACCCAAATACAAATACTCAACTGACTAGAAAGCACTTGAGAAACCATACACCAGAACCACAAGCAAATGCAAAACATACACCCACATGCACCACAAACGAACCAACCACCTCAACAGCACAGTCATCTAAACCAGCATCCTTACACACAAGCACACCTTCATGTAAAACAACATCCACCAAATGCACATGCTCACACCCACCCGAAAAACATACACCTGCCAAAAAACACACACCTCAACATACACATCATACACCAGAACCACATGCAAATACAAAAACAATAGATGAATGCACAACACGCACTGCAGCTACCTTTCAAACACAAACCTCTCCAACCCATCATGCCCTTTCTCCTCATTCTCTTTTTTATCACGTCCTTCCAAACCCACCCCTCCCAAACTTACTACTCCAACCCCTCCCAAATCTACCCCTCCCAAGACAGACCTTTGAAGTGCCTCCTCTGTGCGTACTCGGTGCCCCTTCCGGAGGAGATCATGAACAACCACAGGGGCAACCCAACCAACCTGAACCAGGGACAGTCAGTGTATATTCCTAACAACAGTTCAGGAGACAATTAACTTGCAACATACAATATCTACTCACAAAATAATCAATAAAGAACAGATTTACGTTCATAAAGAAAAAAAGGCAGGGAAAAAGAGAGTAGGGAGAAACCATATATCAGATGAACAAAACAGAAAAAGGTTTTAGAAAAATAGCACAAATTTATTATAAATACAAAATTAAGAAAAAGAACGCTCAGAAAAATACTTGCTGGTATACAAACAATACATCACACGAACCAGACAGGTGGCGGACATAAAATATGTTACAATGAAGAAACAACATATACAAAAATTATGTGTCCTCTGGAAATTATTGGCCACATAAGCGTCAACGGCGTTTCGACCACTGTTGAATTACGCTGTCATCATCAGGACGAAAGTGTACGCTGAGCGTCAACAGTTCTGCAAATGAGAATGCATATGTCACAAATTGCATTGGGTTTTGAACTCCCTCGAAGGAAAAGACTCAGTTAAAGAAAGAAGAGGAATAAGAAAAAGAAAACAAGAACAAGGAGAGAACTCAAAATGAAAGACATTGGAATTGGTTTAAAAATAAACCCAAAGATTTAAAAATGAAAAAGGAAAAATCCCTTTCACACATCTAGTGAGCCAAATAGAATAGCCACCACCAATCACAGGTCTCTAAAAAAAATCATAATTCACCTGTATTAAAAAAAATTCCACGAGCATTCACACTACGTTATTGAGCTCGCAGGGAATTTGTATCCAAAATATACTGTAAGAGAAAACTTAAGTGAGAAACCAATCTGATATTCTCCATAATGTTAAGCCGTCTGCAAGCCAAATGTGATATCCACTTACTTAAAAAGAGGTAACCATTCCCAAGGTACAAGGCTTCAACATGTATGCTTCTTATTTATGCGATTAAGGAGGAATGGGATGAATGAATCATCAACAATTTGCGTCACCCAGCAATTAGCTTGAAAAGCAATAGGAAAATGCTGCATCAGTACACCACAACATCAACATCGTTTTTTCAAATGCACCTAGAAACTTTATTTCAGTTACAGGTAATGAACCTGTATTGAACTAACAGAGGTCTCATGCATTGGGAGCCCTGTGTCTCAATATTAAAAATACCATACACATAGAACTAGCCACTTATTTTAACCATAAAACAATTTGGGAAAAAGGGGGGGGCGGTAAGGGGAAAGGGGGGACCTCTGTTACCGCGTCACAGCCATTGTATTAAATAGCTGCGTCCACGTGCGAGTGCCCATGCAGCTCAATTAGTGGCGTCCAAGTGCTCAAGCAAGCCTTTAAACTCTAAAGACTCGCATTTCAAAAATGTTAAGTGAACTCACACTTAAAAAATTCCATGACACATAGAACTGGCCACTTATTTAGGCCGAAAAACAATTTTGAAAAATGAGCCTCTGCTACCCTGTTGGTGCATGTTGTGTTAAATGGCTGCATCTGCGTGCGAGAGCCTATGCAGCTCAATTAGTGGCGTACAAACGCTCGGGCAAGCATTTAGACTAAACACTTGTGTTTCAGAAATATTAAGTAAAATCACGTTTAGAAGATTCCATAAGTGCCTATTTCACATCCAGCACCAATACATTAGCGGTAACATTAAACTAAAAAGCTGACAGGCAACTCGTAGTAAAGACTTCTGTTCACACATGCGTTTGCTGCCTACCGAAATTGATCAATTGCAAGCAGCGTGATTGTACCTATGCTAAGGGCATTTAGTAAAAAACCCACTAGTACTGTTTAAAACGCCACATAGAGCCTTACCGTTCAGTAAATATTGCCGCGTTGAATTCAAGAGAGTAACCCGCCCTTCCTCTTCCTCCCATAAATACCCATTTCGACATTAAACAAAACCAATGAGGGACTATCAACTCCGGGCAAAGCCCGGGTGCCATTTTGGAATCGTCACATGGTTCAGATTGCGCTACACCTCTATCCATTACAGACCACAATGTTCAAGTGCAACTTGTGCGCCATCTTAGAGCAGGTATTCCTCTACTCG
Source organism: Lissotriton helveticus (assembly GCF_964261635.1). NCBI lineage: Eukaryota > Metazoa > Chordata > Amphibia > Caudata > Salamandridae > Lissotriton > Lissotriton helveticus. Next base: position 530,302,650 of record NC_136067.1, read on the forward strand.
CGTGCGAATGGGCCATTGGTTAAAGTTTGAATAAGTCGAAAAGGAAGATTTTCAGAAACGAAAAGAGAAGGAAAGGGATAGCGTTTCCCATGAGGTAGTCCAATTACAAGTGATATTATAAAAAAGAGGTAGACCATAAGGCACTAAGAATTCATTCACAGATTCCTATACAATATTCAAAGCATACATATATGGTTTACAAAAATGAAACATATGCAACAAAACATGTATCAATTCAGACAGAAAAAATATATATATAGTGCAATCATATACACATAGAATTATGCATCAAGCAATATTTTCACAATAGGGAATCAAGTTCATAGTGAAGAAATGTTTACAGTATGAAACTTCTTTATCATATGAACACATTGTTAATACCAGTGTTTTAACCATAGGTTATGGAATGACACTCCTCCATTGAATTTAAACCACAGTTAATACTATGGCATTGAAGCATCCTGCGGCATTCGGCTTTATTCAAAATACTGGCAATTCTGCCACCTCTAGTAGTGATATGGACCACCTCAATAACCTGCCAGCGCATTTGTGAAGGGGCATGTTTATTTTCCAAATAATGGGTCACAAGTGGGGCATTTTCAGTTTCGCAACGAATACGACTCCTATGTTGTGCCAAACGTGTCTTAATTTTTTGAGTCGTCTGACCCACATAAATAAGGTCACATGGGCACCAAATCGCGTATACAACATTTTATGTGTTGCAATTAGAGTAATCTCTTAAATCATGGACAATACTGCTGTGTACAAATTGTTTCGTGTTTAAACTTGAATCACACATGAGGCAGCCGCCACATTTGTAGTGTCCAAGCAATTTGTTCAGACCCCAAAGTGTTGTTAAACTGGGGTCTCTGCTCGAGGTAAAGTGGCCCTAACCAGATGGTCTCAAATTTTGTTTCCTCTTTTTTAGGAAAATAGAGGTTGTTCCTGTATAATGCCTGTTGCCACTACTAGTGGCCAATGTTTTCTAATAAACCCTGAGATTGTATTTCTACGTGTTCCAAATGTGGTTACACATGGAATTCGATTGGTTTGCTTTCTGTTCTTAGGAGTTAATAAAAACTCACGATGGTTGTACCATGCTCTCTTCATGGATCTTTTTATTAATTTACGTGGCTAACCAGGTAGTCTCAGTTTCTCTGACAAAATGTCAGCCTCATGGAAATAATCTTCTTTAAAAAAACTATTTCTGAGTATACGCAGAAACTGCCCAAAGGGCAAGCCATCCTGCAGCCCTCTGTGATGGATACTTGAATATTCCAAAAGTGTATTCCGAGCTGTCAATTTTGTAAACAATTTGGTGGATAACTTCCCATCATGTGGGAAGATAGTCAAATCCAGAAAGTCAACATGGGAGTTGGAGGAGAGTCCACTTGGCAGTTTCATAGGAGGCAAGTTTACTGCAACAGTACAACAGTGCAGTTAATGACATTTGTTTGTTGTTCTATTTGCTATTTTATTCCAACATATTCAATTGATGAGAGAAGTATCTAATTTTATAATAAAACAAGTATTTTCATTTCACCAAGTTTGTACAGAAAATACAACATTTTGTTAAAATGTCAACTTTGTAAAGTCCATACATTGGCTTAAATAGTATGTGATGGACATTTACATTTTGGTGCAAGCATTTATTATTATAATGAACACTTTGATGTTTTAAATTTATTTTTTTACATGTTAATACAGGGGTGTTTAATTGAACTTAATAAGTGATAAAATGAAACATATATGCATTGCACCTTTAAAATAATGTGGGAATTGAAATATATTAAAATACAGCAAATGCACAAGACAAGGGGAGATATTACATTAATAAATATATTTCCCGATTTAAGTTTAGGACTGACATATACTTTACAGGTATTTCAAAATATGTTACACATTGTCTAGAACAATTTCTACATTTTATTAATTTAACTTTTCCCAATGATGTGTAATGCATAATTTTGTAATTTTTATATTTTACTGAAATGATTTAAACACACCTCTATTGTCACTTTTTGATTTGTTGATGATTGTCCATGTTTGTGTAAGTGCCCATTTTCAAGAAGGCAGCTTTCACCAAATGTGATAATACATTTAAATTTTACAAGTGTGTTTCTTTAAATTTTTAAATGTCAACATTACACACCGATGCTTTACACATTGTTCTGTAATTGCATGTAGGAGAGATTTAAAAATGCACTAGTCCTGAGCAAATGTTACCTTTTGGCTTGTTTGTTTACAAGTTAAAAGTAGCAGCGTACCTGAGATTGAGGCGACAACTGTGTTGATTTGTGTTGTGGTCAAGTATCAGCAGCAGCAGGACTTGTACAATCGGGTCCATTGCGGAACAGAAATTATGAAACAGAGAGAAGATACGTTTGTGCCTTATATCCCTTCCATTCTGTTAACTCAGGTGTGGGGGTTTCCCTGCCACAGTTCCATTGGTAGGAAGGCACGTCGTGATTGGCCCAGTGAACAAACTGGCTGTGCTCCCTCCAACAGCCACTTTTGTCTATGGCATCGTCGAGCGGGTAAAAAGGCTGATGGAGAAAGTGGCATTCCAATGGGCTTTTGTCCATGGACCCGAAAGCACCTATATAGAGCGGGCAGACCCCAAGGTAGCGGATGGGGAATCTGATGGTAAATCAACAGCAGGACCAAATCCGCCAAGATTTAGATCAGGACATTAGATGTCAAAGTGCTGAAATGCAGCCTTGCAACATCCACGTCAACAAAAGAAGTTGAGGCTGCTTCTTCAACAGCAGTAACAAACAGTGAATTCAAGTTCTACCACATGCCACAATTCCAGCATTTTAGAGCTGGCTGAACAGATGGACTCCTGTATGGAAACTGTTCACAAGTTATAAACTGTATGAAAGTGTGAGGGAGACTTGTATGGGGAGCAGTAAAAATACCAGACAATTTTCTCACTAATTCCTAAAGTGGAAGGGCAACTTGCAGGATTTATACTGGAATCTTCCTCAGTATATGTGTTCAGGCTATATGCACAACCAATGAAGCTCTTGCACAACATGCATAGCTTGATGCCTTTACAAGCTAATTTGCTTATTATCTACTGCCCGAACAGCAGCCGACGTTTGTGAAGGAGCAACCACTTGACAGTTATATTCTTTTCTGGTGTATAAATCTCTTGAAACATGTTAGATGAATGCTCCCTGATATGCCCATTTTTTAACAACCTGCGATGTCAGAATGGTCTTGTGGTAGTGTTGCTGAGTTATGCAGCATATGCTACATAATTAAACAATTATCTCTGTTCGTAACAGATGAGCTGCTGGGAATTTCTCAAAGTGCAGTAGTGGACTAGTAAAATGGTACTGTTGGTTTATGCAATATTCCCATGAGCAGTGTAACTATCCCCCTCGTGGGGTCGACCCCTCCAAAAAATCATGATTTTTAATAAGAAGCTACTGGGCCCTCATTAGTCAAAAAACATAGGTTCAAGCAACAAAATAGGGGGAAACTCAAAAAGCACATACTGTTATATTAGTTCATGGGCCTAAAGGGACTAAAGATGTGTCTCTTGTCAAAGTGCAGAACAACTTCACTAAGGGAAGTAAGCCAATGGCTGAATAGTGAATGACCAAAATATTGGATTAAATATATAATGGTCTATTTTGAAGCCGGCCTGAGTTTTCTCTGACCAACACTGTGGTGGAAACGGGGCCAACTGACCTCCAGTCGGCTCTTCCGACCGCTTGATTACGATGCAACCAAACAATGTTCGGTTGTATACTCCCATTTCTCTATGGGAGTTTGTGCTATGGCCGGACAACCAGCCATAATGCAGGCTCCCATAAAGAAATGGGTGTGTGTGTAAAACCCTGCACCCTGTGGCAGTCAACCCATGGTGTCTGCCACACAGTGCAGGGATTTCACAGGGGGGCACCCTAGGTACCCCCTCGTCCACCAACTGTCAGCCTTTCCCTGTCAGATAGGCCAGCATGGAAAGGCTGTCTGAAACGAACATGGTAATCCAAATTGCGGAAATGCCATCCATAGGGGATTACAGTGTAGGTCCGATTGACCGGAAGACTCAGAGAGACGGTCGGAATCATGTGGGAATGATAGGCCAGTTTACGGTCTGACCGCCGACATCGTAATTCGGCAGTCAGACCGGAAACTGACCACGTCGGTTGGAGAGCCTCTGACTGTGGTCAGAAAGCTTCCAACTAGTGGTCAGAGGCTTTTGGACCAACATCAGGATCGGTCCCATAGTGTCACATGAATATTCTGTCAAAAATATTGTGCCTACCAAAACAATGTAAAAACAACAATTGATGGACAGAATGCAGAAAAATGTCATACATTGACCCCAGTACAGAGATCTGGGCCTAAATCCATTGTTTGTTTGCTCACCATGCCTTTCCAGTTTGGACCCAGCCATATGCAAATCAGTCTTGACCCTGCACCCAATGGGAACAGTCCGGCCCGAACTGCCAGGCCAAGTTCCCCCTGGACTGGAAACGAGCATCCTAGGACCTGTTTTGGGCTTTCAGCCTTCATCAGCCAGGATAGCTTGACTCCAGTGGCATGGAAAGCACGGGACTCACGTCTGGGCCAACCTTGACAGTTCGGGCCGGACTGTTCCCATGAGGTACAGGGTCAAGACTGATTTGCGTATGGCCAGGTCTAAACTGGGGTGGCATGGTGAGCAAAAGAATGATGGATTTAACCCAGATCTCTTGACTGGGGGTGAATGTTTTGATTTGTTCTGTATTCCGTCCATCCATTGCGTGTCTTTTACCAAAACAATGTAGCGCAAAATATCTAATGTAAATATACTGGGTTTTTTTGTGTATAAAATGTGATTCTTTGTTTAACATCTGTTTATTGAAGACAAGCAAATAAAAAACAATACATGTCACAGAGAGCAAGGGGCAAGGGTGGCGTCAACTAAAAAAGGGGGGTTACAAAGTAAACAATCAGACCTAAAACCCGGTAAGGTGGGCTGGGCTAGGCTATAAAGATTCAAAACACATATGTGATGAGGGGACAGCAAATGTCCGAAATTTTTGGGACAATGTCCAAAAGAAAGTTCTTGCCAATCCTAGAGGGAAAGCTACGCGGGAGGCTAAGAAATAGGGGCCGAGCTAAAGTTTCAGTGTCCAGTAAAAGGAAATCACAACAACATCATCTGAAAAGCAAACAGTGAGTCAAGACTAACAAGGTCTGGTGAAAATGAGGCCCTCCTTCCGTGTGGAAAATACAGGTCATAGTGCGACAGCATCAATATATATTGCAGTAAATAACCAAGGAATCATCAAATAACAGAGAGAGAAAGGGGAAATAGGGCAGAGAAAGGAGAAAAGGTAGGCGGACCAAAGGAAGGAGCGGACAGAAAGAATAAGAGAGGGACAGTAAAGAACACAGTTCCCAAAGGGATGAGAAAAAGAAAAGAGGACAGTAGTGGATGTGCCTAAGGAGGGAGGAAGAGGAGGGAGATCAAGGCTCAGACTCAGGGTAGAGGCTATCACTCACAGAGCCTGAAGGAGCCACCTAGGAGGTCAAGCAATTTACTCTGGGGAGGTTGGTCCTGGGCCATGGGAAAAGGGTACCAGGGGGTTGCCAAAAAGGTGTAGGACCCGCAGTCTAGGGGGCATCAGGCAAGAGTGTTTGGTTTTAGTAAGGTGGTGTATAAGTGGGCACCAGATGCGATCAAAGCACATGCCAGTGTGCGCGAGATGGGCAGTGAGCAGTTCCAGTGAAAGGACATCCCACAGTCTGAGGACCCATGCGCAAGAGGCATGGGGTGGGGTCGCTTCCAGTAAGAGGCAATGGACTGTAGCGCTGCTCCCAATAGGTGAAGGATGAGATGCCTGTTTGCCGAGGTCATGGCCTTCAGCGTAGCAGGTCGAATGACCAAGAGCATCAGGGAGGGGGTAGCAGGGACTGGGAAACCCACCACCTCTTTGATGTGGCTGAGGACCTCCTTCCAAAACACAGTGAGTACAGAGCAAAGCCACCAAATGTGCAGGAAGTCCCCTCTAACAGTCTGGCACTGCCAGCAGATCAGAGGAGTTTTGGAGAATATCTGGTTTAGACGGGAAGGGGTGTATTATCATTGTGTCATCAGCTTATAGGCTGATTCGTGCTGGGCAGTGCTACGCTACACCTTGGGGATGTCCTTCCACAAGCGATCCCATTCCTCCGGGGAGATGTCAGCAGCCGGGTCAGATGCTCAACGGGTTTGGTAGCCATGGAACGGAAGTTGTCCAGAGTGCTAGAGGACAGAGTATGTTTTAGAGATGAGGCTCCCAGACCCGTCGAATCTACGGACCAGAGTCTCGAAAGGGGTGAGCTGCCAGGTCACCTCATGGGAGAACGCCGGAGAAGACAGCCAATGATGCAGTTGACGGTAATGCAGACATGCATTATTAGTGAGGTGGAAGAATTGTTTAAACTGAATAAAGGAAAGAAGGGTAGAACCCTGAAAGAAATCCTGCAAGATCCGTCGACCCTCTATGGTCCAGGCCTCAAAGACCTGAGGGTGAAGGGCTGGAGGGAATGCAGAATTGCGTGTCAGCGGGGTGTTAGGGGAAGGGAAGGTCGTAAGTCCCAGAGAAAGCGCTGGTCTATCCCAAATCTCCAAGACGTTCTCTTTGGAGTTGCTAAGTAGGCACTGCAAGGATGTGCCTCACCTGAGAGCCAGGCTAAATCCCACAATGGCCTACCGGCATGAGTATTTTATGGGAGAACCGGAGGCGCGACTTTCCCCAGATGAACAGAGTAAGATCATGTTGCAAAGCCTGGATATATGCGTGCAGGATTGGAGTAGGGAGAGACTAGAACAAATAGAGAATTTTAGGAAGAAGGAACATTTTAACGGCATGGAGGCGACCCAACCACGCAAGGGGTAGACCACCCACCGCCGCATTCCTTCACAGACAGAGTTTCGGAATCTAGGCCAATTAGATTAGGACCATGAAGCGAGCATAGGAGTCTGGTCCAAGCCCAAGTAGCGAATCGACTTGTCAGTCCACTGTACCGGAAGAAGGTCCCGCAGCCCGTGGACATCCGAGGCTGAGAGTGTGAGATTGAGAGCATGGGACTTTGCAAGATTAATCCGATAGCCCAATGCGATCTCAAAGGACCCCAAGAGTTTAGCCACCGCAGGAAGAGATGTCGACGGGGAGCATAAGGACAAGAGCAGATCATCGGCAAAGAGGGAAGCCTTGTGTTCTGCTCCCTCATACGGAAGCCCTGAATACCATGATTGCGACGTATAGCAATAGCTAGAGGCTTGACAACAAGCGCAAATAGTAAAGGAGAAAGCAGGCACCCCTGACAAGTGCCTCGGTGGATAGAGATAGGAGCAGTAGTAGAGTCGTTTAAACTGAGGTAGGTAGGTATCGCATAAGGGGGCCATCAATTTAGAGATAAAACCAGATCCGAGGCCAATCCTTCGAAGGACTGTCCGTAGGTAGCCCCAGTCCATGCGGTCAAACGCCTTCTCGGTGTCAAGGGAAACCAGGCAGGCAGGGATGTTCCACCAAGTGTGAAATCCGCTGTATGTTGTCAGCTCCTTGCCGGTGGCAAATAAACCCCACTTGGTTAGGGTCAATAAGGCCCGGAAGATGGGGCTCCAAACGGTTCGCCAAGATTTTTGTAAATATCTTGGCGTTAGTATTTAACAGCGCATTGGGCGGAAAGAAGCCGCCAAAGTTGGATCTTTGCTAGGCTTGGGGAAAAGTACTATTTCTGCTTCATTCTTTGTCGGGGAGAGGCCCGTATGATCTGTGAAGTTATTAAATAGATGGAGTAGATGGTCTTGCAGTTGCGGGTAGAAGACCTGATAAAAAGCAAAAGGTAGGCCGTCGGGACCCTATGTTTTGCCCGTCGGAAGCTACTTCAATTTCTTGGTGATTTGTTTGTGAGAGATAGGCTCGTCAAGCAATTCCTTCAAGTAGGGATCGAAAGGGTCCCAAGGGCCCGAATCGAGGAATGCCTCACTTGCTTCTGATGGGCATGGATCATGAGCATAAAGATCTGTATAAAAGGCCATTAAAGTTCGACTATTGTCTGTTTCCGAGACAGCCCAGGAGCTGTCAGAACATTTAAGCTTCGCTATATGGGAACGGGAAGTCTGGACCCGCAGGGGGCACGCCAAGCAGGTGCTGACCTTATCCCAACCCAAGTAAAATTTTGGTTTAAGGTTTACCAGGAGCAGTTCAGCCTTATTTGTGCGTTGTAGCTGACCACGTAGGACAGCTGTGCGGCACTTGTTAGCAAGGGAAGGACTGGCATGGTCCAAGCGTTCCAGGTCCTTAAGAACCCGAGAGAATGTGCATTCTACCAACTGGGCTTCCCACATCCGGGCAATAGAGATGGGGGTAATCACCCCTGAACAGTGGCTTTGAAGGCGTCCCAAAGGACATCTTCGGGTGTATCTGTAAGGGAGTTAGCTGTAAAGAAGGACCCGATCTCCCTACGAATGTCTGCCACATTAAACGGGTCACGAAGGGCTTGAGGGGTTAGCCGCGGTGGGAGATTGAAGCATGAGCCGAACATGCGCGTGGTTGGAGATGAAGATGTCTGAGATGTCCGCTGAACACAGGACATGAGTCAGGGAAAGCGACAGGAAAAAATAATCTATTCGTGAATAGGAACGGTGGACGTGAAAGAAAAAGGACTTGATCTCCTGTAAGAAGGATGACATATAGGCCTGGGTGATGGGGACCCCAGAGGCGGCCAACCCAGAATTTGCCAGCAAGGCTGTGGGATCCTCCTGCGTGTGAGCAAGTGATTTGGACCACATGGAGGTCACCGGGTTGTCACAGTAGGCCGCAGTATCAGTCTCTTTCGGGTTGCGATGCTTAGGAGACATGGTTACAAAGATCAAGGATTGCAGGGAAGACTAGAGCACTCCAGTCAGTGGTAGAGCCCTGGGGGAGGCAGCAGTGAGATAGCAGCAGACCAAAGAGTCACCCAGCACTGGAATGGTGCACCCCCGACTCACAGAAGAAAGGCGTGTTCCAAGGGCTCTCAAGAACGTGGGGTTGGCAGGAGTCCAAGATTCATAGGCAGGCGCATCAGTGCACGTGACCGAGGAACAACAGACAGAAACAACCCAGGACTAGTGCACCCACCAGCAAGAAGAGGTCTGACACGGCCCGTAGAGGTAATGACAACCTCGATCCAGGAGTCATCTAAGAAGGCCAAAGAGGAGGGGTACACAAGACGAAGGGACAGAGAAAGGCACCGGAAGCCTTCAATTGGGCCTGTAGGCAGCATGGCCTCCACCAGCGAAGGGCAGTTATCCCCGGTGTGCAGGAGGTGTTCAGAGGCCCCACAGAGTGCAAAATGCAACAATATGATTTTCAAAGAATATTGTAATTAATATAATTTACTTAAATATAGTTCCTATAAATATTATATTTTATTAATTCTATAAATATTAGTATATTAATTTTAACTGCTAGTATTGTTATTAATTTTTCTAAATTAGGGGGTCGATTTGGATGGCGAATGGACAAAGTCCGTCCACCACCCCCGAGGTGGAGCGACCGTCCGCAGGGGCAGCGGTGGTTCCACCATTGGAATTAGGATGTGACCGCCACCCTGGAGGTCACATCCTCTATATGTAATATTATGGCGGGTGCTACTTTAAGCAGCACCCGCCACGAAGTGAAAAATGCATGTTTTCCTTTGACATGCACAACGTGGCGGGCACCACGTGGTGCCTGCCACCTTGTGCATGCCAAAGCAGGAGGGTACCATAGGTACCCCCCATGTGCACTCCCCACCCCCCAACACCCTGGGGGCCCGCAAGGAGCCCCCAGAAGCAAAGGTCCACATGCTTTTCCACGGCGGAAAAGCCGCCGCGGAAAAGCATGTTTCCGCAGCCATCCTAATGTGGATGGCGGTGTCTTGCAGACACCGCCACCATATTGCGGTCCACACCCCGCGGATCAGCGGCGGACAGACCTGCTGTCCATCGCTGATCCCACCGCCAACATAATCTGGTGGTGGGCGTTTTCTATGCCGTGGCGGTGAATCCGCATCCTCCGGCCTGGCGGTGGCTTACACCGGCCCGGAGGATGCGGATTCACTGCCATCATAATCGACCCCATTGTTTGAAATTTTAAATGTGTAATTTTTTATGTAATTAGTCATTTATAATGTAGAGCAGGCTGATGGGTTTGTAGGGGAATAGTGTGGAAAGTTAATTAAATCATAATGATTTTTATTTTAGTCTTATTTTTATTGTTATTTAAATATTTAATTCATTAATGATTATGTAAATGTTTTAATTGCAAAATAGAAATGTACTTTAAGTTTCATTTGTTTTATTTGAATTTTTAGATCAATGTTAGCAATTTATATTTTAGTATAGTGGTTCGTTAGGCATGCGGGGAACAGGTTGGGAAATTAATTAAATTACAATTCATTTAATGTATATGTTAATCATTTTTAAATTGTTTAATTATTTAATTGTTATTTATTTATAATTCATTTATGAATTCAAATCTAGAGTGCAATGATTATTCTTTTGTTGATAATTTATATTTTGATAGCTGGTTATTGTATTTTCATCTATTTAGAGATAAAACCAGATTGGAGGCCAATCCTTCGAAGGACTGTCCGTAGGTAGCCCCAGTCCATGCGGTCATACACCTTCTCGGTGTCAAGGGAAACCAGGCAGGCAGGGATGTTCCACCAAGTGTGAAATCCGCTGTATGTTGTCAGCTCCTTGCCGGTGGCAAATAAACCCCACTTGGTTAGGGTCAATAAGGCTCGGAAGATGGGGCTCCAAACGGTTCGCCAACATTTTTGTAAATATCTTGGCGTTAGTATTTAACAGCGCACTGGGCGGAAAGAAGCCGCCAAAGTTGGATCTTTGCTAGGCTTGGGGAAAAGTACTATTTCTGCTTCATTCTTTGTCGGGGAGAGGCCCGTATGATCTGTGAAGTTACTAAATAGATGGAGTAGATGGTCCCGCAGTTGCGGGTAGAAGACCTGATAAAAAGCAAAAGGTAGGCCGTCGGGACCCTATGTTTTGCCCGTCGGAAGCTACTTCAATTTCTTGGTGATTTGCTCGTGAGAGATAGGCTCGTCAAGCAATTCCTTCAAGTAGGGATCGAAAGAGTCCCAAGGGCCCGAATCGAGGAATGCCTCACTTGCTTCTGATGGGCATGGTTCATGAGCATAAAGATCTGTATAAAAGGCCCTTAAAGTTCGACTATTGTCTGTTTCCGAGACAGCCCAGGAGCTGTCAGGACATTTAAGCTTCGCTATATGGGAACGGGAAGTCTGGACCCGCAGGGGGCACTCCAAGCAGGTGCTGACCTTATCCCAACCCAAGTAAAATTTTGGTTTAAGGTTTACCAGGAGCAGTTCAGCCTTATTTGTGCGTTGTAGCTGACCACGTAGGACAGCTGTGCGGCACTTGTTAGCAAGGGAAGGACTGGCATGGTCCAAGCGTTCCAGGTCCTTAAGAACCCGAGAGAATGTGCATTCTACCAACTGGGCTTCCCACATCCGGGCAATAGAGATGGGGGTAATCACCCCTGAACAGTGGCTTTGAAGGCGTCCCAAAGGACATCTTCGGGTGTATCTGTAAGGGAGTTAGCTGTAAAGAAGGACCCGATCTCCCTACGAATGTCTGCCACATTAAACGGGTCACGAAGGGCTTGAGGGGGTAGCCGCGGTGGGAGATTGAAGCATGATCCGAACATGCGCGTGGTTAGAGATGAAGATGTCTGAGATGTCCGCTAAACACAGGACATGAGTCAGGGAAAGCGACAGAAAAAAATAATCTATTCGTGAATAGGAACGGTGGATGTGAAAGAAAAAGGACTTGATCTCCTGTAAGAAGGATGACATATAGGCCTGAGTGATGGGGACCCCAGAGGCGGCCAACCCAGAATTTGCCAGCAAGGCTGTGGGATCCTCCTGCGTGTGAGCAAGTGATTTGGACCACATGGAGGTCACCGGGTTGTCACAGTAGGCCGCAGTATCAGTCTCTTTAGTGTTGCGATGCTTAGGAGACATGGTTACGAAGATCAAGGATTGCAGGGAAGACTAGAGCACTCCAGTCAGTGGTAGAGCCCTGGGGGAGGCAGCAGTGAGATAGCAGCAGACCAGAGAGTCACCCAGCACTGGAATGGTGCACCCCCAGACTCACAGAAGAAAGGCGTGTTCCAAGGGCTCTCAAGAACGTGGGGTTGGCAGGAGTCCAAGATTCATAGGCAGGCGCATCAGTGCAGGTGACCGAGGAACGACAGACAGAAACAACCCAGGACTAGTGCACCCACCAGCAAGAAGAGGTCTTACAAGGCCCGTAGAGGTAATGACAACCTCGATCCAGGAGTGATCTAAGAAGGCCAAAGAGGAGGGGTGCAAAAGACGAAGGGACTTTGAAAGGCACCGGAAGCCTTCGATTGGGCCTGTAGGCAGCATGGCCTCCACCAGCGATGGGCAGTTATCCCCGGTGTGCAGGAGGTGTTCAGAGGCCCCACAGAGTGCGAAATGCAACAATGTGATTTTAAAGAATATTGTAATTATTATAATTTACTTAAATATAGTTCCTATAAATATTATATTTTATTAATTCTATAAATATTAGTATATTAATTTTAACTGCTAGTATTGTTATACATTTTTCTAAATTAGGGGGTCGATTTGGAAGGCGGACGCACAAAGTCCGTCCACCACCCCTGAGGTGGAGGGACCGTCCGCAGGGGCAGCGGTGGTTCCACCATTGGAATTAGGATGTGACCGCCACCCTGGAGGTCACATCCTCTATACGTAATATTATGGCGGGTGCTACTTTAAGCAGCACCCGCCACAAAGTGAAAAATGCATGTTTTCCTTTACATGCACAACGTGGCGTGAACCGCGCTGGTGCCTGCCACCTTGTGCATGCCAAAGCAAGGGGGTACCTCAGGTACCCCCCATGTGCACCCCCCAACACCCTGGGGACCCGCAAGGGGCCCCCAGAAGCAAAGGTCCACATGCTTTTCCATGGCAGAAAAGCCACCGCGGAAAAGCATGTTTCCGCACCCATCCTAATGTGGCTTGCGGTGTCTTGCAGACACCGCCACCATATTGCGGTCCACACCCCGCGGATCAGCGGTGGACAGACCTGCTGTCCATCGCTGATCCCACCGCCATCATAATCTGGTGGTGGGCGTTTTCTATGCCGTGGCGGTGAATCCGCATCCTCCGGCCTGGCGGTGGCTTACACTGGCCCGGAGGATGCGGATTCACTGCCATCGTAATCGACCCCATTGTTTGAAATTTTAAATGTTTAATTTTTTATGTAATTAGTAATTTATAATGTAGAGCAGGCTGATGGGTTTGTAGGGGAATAGTGTGGAAAGTTAATTAAATCATAATGATTTTTATTTTAGTCTTATTTTTATTGTTAATTAAATATTTAATTCATTAATCCTTATGTAAATGTTTTAAATGTAAAATAGAAATGTACTTTAAGTTTCATTTGTTTTATTTGAATGTTTAGATCAATGTTAGCAATTTATATTTTAGTACAGTGGTTCGTTGGGCGTGCGGGGAACAGGTTGGGAAATTAATTAAATTACAATTCATTTAATGTATATGTTAATCATTTTTAAATTGTTTAATTATTTAATTGTTATTTATTTATAATTCATTTATAAATTCAAATCTAGAGTGCAATGATTATTCTTTTGTTGATAATTTATATTTTGATAGCTGGTTATTGTATTTTCATCTAAATATTTTTTATTTAATTTGTTTTCTGTGCTTGTGTTTTTTTGGGACGTTGTATGGAGGGAAGCGAATTTAATTTTAACCATTTAGCCACTGTTACTTAAACAGGAGTGGGAATAGTAAAATTAACTCCTCTGAAGTCCACCACCTTCCCTACTGTTTCTTAGACCAACGTGGGAATAGTGAATCTAACCCCTTAGAGGTCAAACACTTTTCTTAATATTGTGTAAACTGGAGTGAGAACAGTATATCTATGTTAGAACTGGCGGTCTCTAGCTGGCAGAGGTAGGTACCACTGTCCAAATAGGGACCCTTGCTTCTAGTCAGGGCAAGGAGATAACCCTCTGAGATAACCCCTGCTCACCCTCTGGGTAGCTTGGCACGAGCAGTCTAGGCTAACCAGAGGCAATGCGTAAAGTATTTGTACCAACACTCACAGTAACACAGTGAAAACACCACAAACTGACTCCACAACAGTTTAGAAAAATAAAGGTATTTTAATCTAAACTACACAAGACCAAAACAACAAAAATCCAACATACACAGTTCAAAAATTTGGTTTCAAAATTGTTTTTAAGGTTGTGTTAAAATTCTTTAGGTTGCGATAGAATTCTCTACGTTGCGATAGAATTTTCTACAGATGCGTGAAAAGTTCACCGTTGCGTCACGTTTACTCACAGTACCTTTTAGTTGCAACAAAGTTCCAAAAGCAGAAGCTGGTGCGGTGGAAAACAAGCGATGCGTTGCTCCTGAGACCCTTGGGAGGCGATGCGACAGCCCCGTTGCAGCAGCGGGCGTGTTGCGACGAATCCGGTCTGTATGGGGAGGAAGGCCACTTGTATGGATTCCGGTGCGTAGGTTCCGTAGGAAGTTTGTTCTCGCAAAGGCACGATGCGACGATCTTGTAGGGGCTGCGACGATCTCCGGGGCGACGATGCACGGTCCAGCGGTGATCCTCTCTCTCGCAGCTCCTCGATGCGAGGGTTCTGCGACGATGCTCGCAGCGACGTGATGCGGTCCGCAAGCAAGCGGTGCGGCGATCTCACCCAGCGACGACAGGCTCTGCGACGACACTCGCAGCGATGTTCGATTTTCCTGCACCAGTCTGGTGCGTCCCGCAAACGAAGGATGCGACGGCTCTGGCAGCGGTGTCAGGCGCTGCGACGATCTCGGCCTTTGTAGCGGCGGGAAACTTCTCGCACTGTCGGGGATGCGCTCCGCAAGCGAGCGATGCAACACTTTTCAATTTCAAAAAGTCTCTCAAGCTTAGTTTCAAGCTTCCCAGAACAGGTACAACTTCCAGAGGCCTGACAACTGGATCAAGCACTCTAGGAAGGACAGAACTCTCTCATCAGAGTTCAGGAAAGCTGGGGGTGAAGTCCTTTTGTTCCTGGGACTTCAGAAGATGGAGCCAGCTCTACTCAGGCCCTTGGAGATTCCTTCAAGACAGGGGACACAGCTCAACAGCAAAGTCCTTCCCCTCTCCTTGGCAGCAAAGCAACAGGTCAGTCCAGCAGAGCAACAGCAGGACAGTCTTACATCTTCAGTTTCAGCTTTCTCCTTGGCAGAGGTTCCTTCTTGATTCCAGGATGATCTAATTTTCTGTTGTCAGGGGTCCTGTACTTATACCCCTAAAGTCTTTGTTCTCTCTGTGCATGTGGGCCCTGAGCCCGGTCTGAACCAGTTTTGGGTGTTTCCTGAGTACTTTGTTTTGCTGATTTCTTCTTTCCTTTCAGAGTGAGGGGCAGGGTCGTCAGCCGCTCAGCAGGAGGTAGAGCCAGCGTTGTGGAAGGCAGGCACAGCCCTATTCAGGCCCAGGTGCTAACTCCTCCCACTACTCCAGTTGCAAATGCAGTCATTCAGCCTAGGGCTGACTCAGCCAGTCTCCTGGGGAATCCCCAGCCCCTGTCACTCTCAAACCAGACAGTCAATACACAAACAGGCCCAGGCACACAGAAGGGTCAGACAAGAAAACAGCAGCTTTCTAAAAGTGCTGTTCTCAAACACAGGATTTAAAAACAACCTTTCCTAAAAGATGTGTTATTAAATTCTGAGTTCAGGGATACTAGATACTTATGTCCTATCTTGTTCCTATGGGAAGAAATGCTGTTAACCACTGTAGCCAGCATCCACCATTTTACTCTATGGAGCAAGATAGCCTTACAATAGTGAAAAACGAAAATGGCTGCCATTCACTATCAGAGCATGTTACCTGCACTAGTACATGCTCTACCTTTTACATGCACTGCACCCTGACCAGGGGGGTACCTTGGGCCTTCCATACTTCCATAGGAGTGACTGATGTGCACAAAAAGGAAAGGGTTAGGCCTGGTCAGTGGGGACACTGACCAGGAGGACATGGCAGTTCTAAACTGCACACAGGCACTGCAGTGTCAGGCCTGAGACATCATTTTGGGCTACTACTGTGGGTGGCACAATCAGTGCTGCAGGCCCACTAGTAGCATTTGTCATCACCAGCCCAGGCACACCCAGTGCACTTTACTAGGGACTTCATGGTGATACAAATATTCCAAACATGTATATCCAATAAGAATAACAATTTACATAGGGAGCACTTACACTCTGGCACTGATCAGCAGTGGCAGAGTGTCCAAAGCATCTAAACCAGCAAAAACGAAATCCAGCACAGCATCAAAAATACAGGAGGTAGAGGCAAAAAGATAGGGGAAAACCATGCCAAAGATGCCAGGTCTAACAATCTAGCACTTCTGAAGACCAACAAGAACTCTACTATTGCTCAGACGTGAGAGGGAATAGTAAGTGTTAACCCTTCTGAAGTCCACCAACTTTCCTACTGTTGTTTTGGCTGGAGTGGGAATAGTGACTCAAACCTCTGCAAAGTCCATTACTTTACCAACTGTTGCTTAGCCTGGAGTGGGAATAGTACATTTAACAGTAAATGTATTCTCTCCAGAGTCCAAACGCTTTCTCTACTGAAGAGAAAATAGTCAATCCAACCATACAGAAGTCCAGCACTTACGCAACTACTGCTTAGAATGAAGATGGAATAGTGAATCTAACGCCTCTAATGTCCAAATAGTTCCCTATTGTTGCTCAGGCAGGAGAGGAAATAGTAAAGCTCACCCCTTTGAAGTCCAGCACTTTCCTTAATGTTGCTTAGAGTGGAGTGGGAATACTAAATCTAACCTCTCTCTTTAGTCCAACTCTTTCCCTATTGTTGCTTATACTGTAGTGGGAATAGTAAATCTAACCCCTTTGAAGTTCAATGTCTTCCCTACTCCTGCCCTAATGGGAGAAGGAGAAGTAAACCAAACCCCTTTGAACTCCAACAGTTTCACTAATGTTGGCTAGAGAGGATTTCCATTATGTTAACTATTGTTGTTTCATATTTTTAGATTTTTTGAATATTTTGCTAATGTTCATTTTGGGCCTAATTACGAATCTGGTGGACCGAGGACCGCCAGACTTGTGGTGGCGTGGTGGTCTGACCGCCCCATTACGATTTGGGCAGTCAGATATTTTACTGATAAATTATCTCTACTAATAACCTATTTTAAATAAATTACTTTAAAGTCAATATCCATACTAATATTATAAAGAGAGAGCCCAAACCATTGAGGCGGGTAATCTCAGTAACCACAGCACCAATCACAACACCCAATACAGCGTTGGAAAGGGCAGTTGCAGCAGAAGGACATAGGCTATGCAGACGGCCACCATATATATATATATTTTTTGCAGGGTTTTATATAGCGCGAACTTGACCCAAACTGAATCAGGTATCAGAGCGCTTTACATAGCGCTAGTTACGTTACATGAGGACACACATTCATTTTTGTTAGGCATGGGGAGATTAAGTGATTTGCCCAGAATCACAGGATGTTTGGCGTCGTTACCAAGACTCGAACCCAGATCCCCAGGTCCGAGGTCGAGCGCCTTAGCCGTTAGGCCAACTCCTCTATACATTTAAAAGGTAAAAGAACCTTGCCAGCAAAGTAGTCCCTTGTGGGCGTGTCTGCGTTGTGCTGTGGGCGTGGGCTGGGGGCATGACTAACGCTGGGGGCGTGTGGTACGGCCATCACATTGTGGGCTGTGGGCGTGTGCTGGGGGCGTGACAAATGCTGAGGGCGTGTGTCCACCCTTCGTGCCATGTGAGTCGTACATACAAGTGCCAATTACGTTGCTGCGCAGCATCAAGGGGCCCGCTGGGGGCATGAGAAACGCTGGGGGCGTGTGTCCGGCCTTCATGCCATGTGAATGCAATTGCGCCACATCAAGGGGCACGCTGGGGGCGTGAGAAATGCTGGGGGCATGTGCTACGTTCTGCCCTTCATGCCATGTGGGTCGTACATTAATCAGAAGATCGTCTGCTGTGGCCGTGTGCTGGGGGCGTGACAAACACGTTTACCTGGAGGCCTTGTAAGTAACATTACTGCAGCCTCTCCTGCGCGCTGTTACTGAACTCTCTCATTCAACGAAATTACACGCGCCTGTTACCATCAACCAGGGCTCTAGTTGGGCTCAGGCGGCGGATCAGTACACTAATTACAAGCACCTGATAACATCAACCAGGGCTGCAGCTGGGCCTCAAGCGGGGGAACACGTGCCTGCTAGCATCAAAACGGCCTGCATCTGGGCCTCAAGCGGCGGAACACTCAAATGAGCGTGTTATCGGGGCACAATTACTGCAGCCTCTCCTACTCGCTGTCATTCAACTCTCTCATTAAACGGATTTACCCGCGGCTGATAACTCTCTCATTCAACGACATTACACGCGCCTGCTAACATCAACCAGGGCTGTAGCCGGGCTCAGGTGGCGGATCACTACACCAATTACACGCGCCTGTTAACATCAGCCAGGGCTGCACCTGGACCTTCTCCGTCCCTATTCTAATGAAACAAACTATGTTGTCTACCGCAAAATTTTTAAATAAATTGCCCTTGCCAAATTCACACATTCAATTTCATACCTGGACAACGTCGGGACGGGCTGCTAGTTTATTAATAAAACAATATTCTCACCTGTTTCTGGTTGACATTCTCTTTTACAATATTTTTGACACAATATTTTTTTTTTTGCCTTTATAATTATTGTAACACAATATTATGGTAAACAATGTTTTTGACACAATATTTGTGTCACTCATTATTTTTTGGTCATGATATTTTATTGGTCAACCTGTCTAAAGTGGGCTGGCACATCATCCCATGCTCTATGCTATAATGGGTTAACGACCTATGTGAAAAACACAACAACCAACCAATGGATAAAGAGGACCAGCTGAAAGCTCCAATATTATAGTATAATATATATACGCAGTTATAATATAATCAAAGGTTTTGCCTAATGCCAGACCAAAAAGAATATTTATTGGGGCTTTCAGCCAGCCATAGTAGTAGTAACAGAACAAAAACACATTTTTTTGGATACTTCCCTAAGTTCTGATAGTCCAACATTTTGTTGACTCACAATGAAGTTAGCCAATGGCTAAATTTAGTTGATCCATATCCCCATGCTGTATACTGTAGTAGGGAAAAGAAAATGTGAATGGCACAGCAGCAAACCAATGGCTGGTTGAAATATATAATAACTATAAGTAAAAGTAATATGTATAAGTAATTATATTGTACATTAAATATTTGGTGACTTCAGAAGTTTTTGAGTAACACCAGACCTAAAAATGGCTGCCAACATGTTCCATTCCCTGTGGGGCTGATTGGGGTCTGTCTGCAAACTCCAAAATACACTTTGGGGGATGTGTACAAGAAAGTGGAGGAGAGAGGTGTTAGCCATCCAGGCTTAACGCCTCTCCTCCACTTCTGAAATGCAAGGCTGCACCATATTTACAAGAATGTGGTGCAGCCTTGCTTTTCCCCCTGCAATGGCGCTTACTTTAGCAACTTAGGGCCAACGCAGGCACCTTTGCACCAGAGTGCAAGGGAGTCTGCGTGCAGGGGAGGATTGTTTATGTGTAGGAAAGTGTCCCTTCCTGCATATAAACAATCCGTTGAAATGCCATTCTGTACCTTTCATGTGTGTTGCTTCATGCAGCACACATAAAAGTGACACCATGGCATTTTTTTAAAGTTTTTTTATATAATGGAAGGGACACCTTCCTGTACATAAACAAACAATGGCATTTTGCTTTTTCAATGTGTGCTGCACAAGGCAGCACACATGGAAAAAGCAGAAACAAGGAGAAAAATTGTGCATTTCTCCTTGTTTTGCCATCTTAGGACCAGTTTTTGCCTGATCTTAATTTTGGCGCTACCTCCTATGTATGCCACCCTAGTACACGGGGGGCAGCGTCAAAATGAACGGCCACCACAACACCCACTGCCCACCCCTTTCATGCTAACCATATAGTGAAAGGGGGCCTTATGTACAAGGTAGCGTTAAGCCATGTTAAGTGGCCTAACGCTGCCGTGTACATAAGGCACAGCCCCTATCGCCACCACAACGTCACTATAGGTGAAGTTGTGGTGGAGATAGGGGCTTGTACATATGCCCCTTTATGTCTCCTGTCAATTAGGCCTTATTTTAGAGGAAAACTAAATTCTAGAATACCCTATTTGGGAATTGTGGTCCCTACTTAGAACCTCAACAGGAACCTATGACCAATTTTCCAATTTCTTATGGTGTCCAATATGGTATATTTCTGACTGGGGGGCAAGTCAGTGCTCCTGGGCAGGAGCAACCATGACCAAAATGTCCATCAACATTTTCCATTCATGCTTGGAGGGGGGGGGCAAGATTGTGCGATGCTGGGATCCTGTTAGGTCCCTCTCCCCAATGAAGAGAAAATCCCCAAATACTTTTTCGCCCTGTGGGGTGAGCCCTTATGCCAAAGGTCCTCCAAAACTTTGCTAGATAGCCTAGTGAGATTCTCGAGTAGGGATCATGGTCCTAGAAGTGATGAGAAAAGTATAATTGGCAAGGGAATACTCTAAATGTTCCATTGGTGCCCCGCATGTCATGTTTCCTGCCGTGGTGCAGCATAAGGTCCCTGGGCAGGAGCAACCGTAAACAAATTTGCCACAGACACTTTCCGTCCCTGAGGAGTGGATATCACACATTGCAGTGGGATCCAATAGATCCCTTCACAGGAAGGCAAAATGCACATTATATGTTATGCCCCTTGGAGAGGTCACCCTATATGTCAAAGGTCTGACCCCTCAGACATAGTGGCTGAGTGTGGATTGCTGCACTGGGATTGCAGCGCAACAACAATCCTCAAAGAGTGATCTATTTGTAAGAGTCACTGCTAAAAAGGTGAGACTCATGCTTTTCTAGTGGTGCCTCTTCCATGTTTTGTTCTGCACAAGGGGAGGAATCACGCTGGAAACAAGTGGTAATACTTCCCTTGCACCTAGGGAGGGGCTGCATTGTCCAGTCAGTGAATGATGTCACCTTATCAGTGATGGGTCAGGAGTTCTTGGGGCTGATGCAAAAGCTATTCCATGTCTGCCCTGGTATGTTTTAATTAGTTTGGGAAGCCTGTGATACAAGCACCAGAGGTTTCCTCATACATTTGATGGAGGACAAGACATTAACGTCCTTAGCATCGCAAGTGTAATGCAGAGGACATGTCCGTCTTGTCCTACACATTTAAGGGGTTAAGAGCAATGTTTGTAGGCAAATCTAGGACATTGTACAGTATTGATCCTTTCATACTTTTTTCTTCTTAACAGTTTACTATTAATCTTGTTGACATTCATTCTCAGGCCAAACCTCTTACACGGGGAGTGCCACTGGGAGCTATTATATCTTCCTTGTTGTTTAACTTGGACCTTAGCATGATGGCTCATATATTGCACAACTTTCAAATACATCACATTGTTACTCAGTTTATAGCTAGTTCATCGGTTGACGGGCCAATCTTGCTGACTTGCTCACTAGTACATGAAACCACCCCGAATTAGATAAATCTGAATTTTCAGAAATTGGGAATCCAAGGTTGAGATACTTCATTTTCTTAACAAGATTAATAACTGTGGGGCATATTATCAAGGGGCTTTATCTCCGCATTTTTGGCTTTAAAAGACAAGAAAGCAGAGATAAAATTATCTCCCTATTACCAAGCTGTCGCTAACACCAGTTAGCGACAGCTAATAAGAGATAGTGACCATCTTGGGCCCCGCTTTGCATGTCAGTGATATTTATCACTAATGACATGCAAAGTGGGCGTGCCAAGATGTTAGCGACTGGAAACAGTCGCTAACATCGCTATCTCCTATTACCAACTTTTGGAGATATTCGCGCTAAGCGCGAATATCTCCAAAAGCAAACACCTGCCCAGGAGCAGTTCTTAGCCATGTTATCCAATGGGAGGTGGATAACATGGCTAAGAGCATTTGCTCGATAATGCATGAATATCGCTGACTTTTCAGCGATATTCATGCATTGCGGCCGTTTCTTATCGCATTTGCCATAAACCTTGCTAATAGCAAGGTTTATCTGCGATAAAAATCGCCGATTTGCGGCGATAATTTTTGTCTCTAAACAAGTTAGAGACAAAAATGATCTCTATTGGTTGGTAATATGCCCCTGTGACCCTTGTTTTTTTGCTTCTGTTAATGTTAGGCCCAGAGAAAATGTGTGCTACATTGGTGTAATCTAAGTTAATTTCAATGATTTCACATTAGTCTTTTTACGTGAAATTTGGGAAATTCTTGAATTACACCATGCCATGTCATTATTTATCAACTGTGGTAAAAATGTACAACTTGGGAATACACAGGAATAACAAGAAGTATAAATCATGACCAACTGTTGTTTGCGGTGCTTCAGATTTTTTAGAAATTTTTTTACCATGACATTTTTATACTCACTTCCAAAGTGGACACAGGGACATTTTGTGCTAAAATGCAGCCAGACATGTCAGTTTTGCATGCCATTAAATCATGAATAGTTGTGCACAATCTTTCAGACATTTTAAATTACTATGGATAGAAAATTGCAAAAATTTTGCAGATCCCTTTTTGGTGTCTGCCAAATACAGGGGCTATTAATAAGAGCCCTGCCCCGCCATTGCGTCACTACTTTTGACGCACTGGTTGTGCAGGTAGTATTCTTTATGCACAAGTTCACACATGTGGCCAAATGCGTTGGTTTTTGTAGGCCTGCATCGGAACATTCTTGCATTAGAACCAGCTGTGCCACACAGAGGCTAATCTATGCAAGGTAGGCATGCCTCATAAACTCTAGTGTAAAACCCATGCAGTGATATTTATGGTGTTGTGTGATGCATCATCGAAGAGCATCATGTAGAGCCTGAAAAACATTACAATTTGTGCGCTTCTGCAACCCAGGAATAAGAAATTACACTTGGCCGTGGTGCATTTAGACAAGTCACACAAAACAATTTGACAGGCACAATTACACCATGAAGGTGCTTATTTTGAAGCTGGGAGTTGTGAGGAGACGCCCACTCCCACACCACCACATAGGCAGTAGAGGAGAAAGGAACACAAGTCCATAATAAAACTGCTTAGCCAGATAGCGGCAAGCCTCCACTTACCAAGTGCTGGGCCACCAACATCTCTCCAAAGGTTACGCTGATGATGGCTGTCCTCGACATACTCCATGCTGGCATCTGGCTCATTCCAGATCACAACAGGCAGGAATATCGCACCCATCTTTTTCTGCCGTCCTACTCTCTGTCCTGGATACCATAATCCGCCTAACACCCCATTACCGCCGCTTTCCCAAGGAATAACAAAAGAAGCTGGAGACTGACAAAATATCCTTCTCTGTGTCTGTCGACAGAGAAAGTGTCATATGTAGGAGGTCTATGCCTTATGCACCATTTTGTAATGGAACACATGTAATGCAAACCTCCAAGTCACACATGTTAAGACAGGAAAAGACCCTTTGTGTGTCTTTGAATGGCATAAAGGTACAGAGCAATGCCACACTAGGCAAAATGCACTGTGCCATCTTTGTGTGCAATGGATGTGTGCATGGGAATTGTGAGGGTGTTTCCATGGAATTCCCATGGTTCATGAGGCAAATCATGTATTCTACACCAGGTAAACTTCAAAATTTGACAAATGATTGGTCTCCCCAGGTCAATCAATTAATCAAGAACATTTGTAAAGCGCGCTACTCACCCGCTAGAGTCTCAAGGCGCTGGGGGGGAGGTGGGGGGGGGGACACTGCTACTGCTCGAAAAGCCAGGTCTTGAGTTGCTTCCTGAAGGAGAGATGGTCCTGTGTGAGTCGTAGGTGGGTGGGGAGGGTGTTCCAGGTCTTGGCCGCCAGGTAGGTGAAGGATCTTCCTCCGGTGGTGGTTCTGCGGATCCGTGGGACGGTGACGAGGGCGAGGCTGGCGGAGCGGAGCTGGCGGGTTGGTGTGTAGAACGTGAGGCGGTTGTTGAGGTATTCGGGGCCCAAGTCGTGGAGAGCCTTGTGTGCGTGGCTGAGGAGTCTGAACGTGATCCTCTTGCTGACGGGGAGCCAGTGCAGGTCCCTCAGGTGGGCGGAGATGTGGCTGTGTCGGGGGATGTCCAAGATGAGTCGTGCTGAGGCGTTCTGGATGCGCTGGAGTTTTTTCTGTAGTTTGGTGGTGGTCCCAGCGTAGAGGGCGTTCCCATAGTCCAGACAGCTGGTGACGAGGGCCTGGGTGACCGTTTTCCTGGTTCCAGTGGGGATCCAGCGGAAGATCTTACGGAGCATGCGGAGTGTGTTGAAGCAGGAGGAGGTAACAGCGTTAACTTGCCTGGCCATCGTGAGGGAGGAGTCAAGGATGAAGCCCAAGTTGCGTGCGCTATCCGTGGGCTTGGGTGGGGGGGCCCAGAGCAGGGGGCCACCAGGAGTCGTCCCAGGCGGAGATGGATGGGCCGAGGATGAGGACTTCCGTCTTGTCTGAGTTCAGTTTCAGGCGGCTGAGCTTCATCCAGTCTGCGATGTCTTTCATTCCGTCCTGGAAGCTGGCTCTGGAGGAGGTGGGATCGTTGGTAAGGGAGAGGATCAGTTGGGTATCGTCGGCATAGGAGATGATGTTAAGGTTGTGCTTGTGTGCGATGGCTGCGAGGGGGCTCATGTAGACGATGAAGAGGGTGGGGCTGAGCGAGGAGCCTTGAGGTATGCCGCAGATGATCTTGGTGGCTTCTGAGAGGAAGGGCGGGAGGCGAACTCTTTGGGTTCTGTCGGAGAGGAAGGAGGTGATCCATTCCAGGGCCTTCCATGGATCCCGGCGTGGCTGAGGCGGGTTGTCAGGGTGTGGCTGCAGACCGTCTCGAACGCGGCCGAAAGGTCGAGCAGGATGAGGGCTGCGGTTTCTCAGTTGTCCAGCAGGGTCCGGATGTCGTTGGTGGCCGCGATGAGGGCGGTCTCGGTGCTGTGATTCGCTCGGAATCCGGACTGCGATGGGTCGAGGGAGCGTTCATCTCCAGGAAGGCTGTCAGCTGTTTGTTGATGGTTTTCTCGATGACTTTTGCAGGGAAGGGGAGGAGCGAGATAGGGCGGAAGTTCTTGAGGTCTGAGTCGTCTGCGGTGGGTTTCTTCAGGAGGGCGCTGATCTCTGCGTGCTTTCAGCTCTCTGGGAAGGTGGCGGATATGAAGGAGTTGTTGATGATGTCCTGAAGTTTGGGTGCGATGATGGAGTCGGCCTTGTTGAAGATGTGGTGTGGGCAGGGATCGGCTAGGGAGCCCAAGTGGATGGTGTTCATCGTGTGGGTAATATCTTCCGTGCTGACCTGAGTCCAGGTGCACAAGGTGGTGTTGGGGGTGTAGGTTCAGTTGTGGGGTACGAGTTCTGAGCGCCGAAGCTGTCGTGTATGTCGACGATCTTACGGTGAAAAAAGGTGGCCAGAGAGTTTCAGAGGTCTTTAGAAGGCGTGATGTCTTTGTTGCTGGTGTTGGGGTTGGAGAGCTCTTTCACGATGTTGAAGAGTTCCTTGCTGTTGTGGGTGTTGTTGTCCAGTCGTTCTCTGAAGGATGACCTTTTGGTGGTGAGGATCAGCTGGTGGTGTTTGCGGGTGGCGTTCATGAGGGCTGTTATGTTTTCTATTGACTGGTTGTGGCGCCAGGCTTTCTCGAGGTCACGGCAGGATTTCTTGGAGTCTTTGAGATCGTTGGTGAACCACTCGGCTTTCTTGCTGTTGAGGTTTCTGGGAGGGTTTTTAAGTGGAGGAAGGGTGTGGGCGCAGTCGGTGATCCACTGTGTGAGGTTGCGGGCTCCTTCGTTGGGGTCCGTGCTGTTGGTGGGAGGGTTTAGGCTCAAGGAGGTGGTGAGTCGGTCGGTGGTAATCTTGCTTCAGCATCTTCGTGGGGTTTGTTGAGGGCGGCGGTGGGTCGTTGTTTTCCTGAAGTTGAAGTGTACGCAGCTGTGGTCGGTCCAGTGGAGCTCGGTGGTGTGGCTGAAGGAGATGTGGTTGCTGGAGGAGAAGACAGGATCGAGCGTGTGGCCGGCATAATGGGTGGGGGTGTTGACCAGTTGCTTGAATCCGAGGTTGGCGAGGTTGTCTAGTCGGGCGGCGGTGTTGTTGTCCTGGTTGTTCTCCATGTGGAAGTTGAGGTCTCCTAGGAGGATGTAGTCGGGGGAGGTGAGGGCGAGCGGGCTGATGAAGTCTGCGATGGCCTCGCTGAAGTGTGAGCGTGGTCCCGGGGGTCTGTAGATGAGGGTTCCTCTGAGGGTGGTCTTGGGGTCGGTGTGAATCTGGAAGTGCAGGTGCTCTGCGGTGGCGAGGGTGTCGTCGGTGTTGGTCGTGATGCGAATAGTGTTTCTATGGGCGATTGCGATGCCTCCTCCGGTCTGGTTGACGCGGTCCCTCCGGATGATCTTGTAGCCGTCCGGGATGGCAATGGCGATGTCGGGGGCTGAGGAGGCGATCATCCAGGTTTCCGTGAAGAAGGCGACGTCTGGTGCCGTTTTGTCCAGGAGGTCCCATAGTTCGACGGCGTGCCTGTGGATGGAGCGGGTGTTGAGCAGGATGCACTTGAGGTGGTTGTTGTTGGCGGCTGTTTTGGCTGGCGCAGTGCAGGACCGAGTGCAGGTGAAGTAGCAGGCGTGGCAGGTGAAGGCTCTGTGGGTGCTTTTCGGGGTGGCTTGGTAGCAGGCTGGATGTCGGCCAGTGTTGAGTGCGTGGAGGGCGGCGGCGGCGTAGCTCAGTCGGGTTGGCTGGCTCTGGTGGGGTCCAGGGGTGCTGGCGCCGGGCGCGGTCCAGGCGTGGACGGGCGTCGACAGGCTTGCCTTGGGAGAGACTTTGGCGCGCAATCGGCACACCCGCTGTGCGTACACGCGGTCCCCGCCATTTATTGTGAAGTGGGAGGGAGGAGCAGCTGGGAGGCGGGAGCGGGGCGGCGAATGGGGAGCGGGAGACAGGAGAAGGGGGCGGGGCCGCAGTAGAGCAGCAGCGGGGAGCAGAGGGGGGGTTGGAAAGAGCGGGAAAGCAGAGCGGGGAGAGCGAGGGCAAGCCTGGGCAAGCCTGGAGAGCGAGGGCAAGCCTGGAGAGCAGGGGCCCTAAGGAGAGGCGGCAGCAAGAGGGCCAAGCAGGCAGAGGCAGCAGAATCCGGGCACACGGGGGCCGTGCGGTAGTGGAGTGACTAGGTCAGATGATGTGTAACAAGGGAAAACAACTGAAGTCATTCAAGTCACTCCTGTTTCCTATGTGTATTGAATTTTGTGACACACATACATCAAGGATTAGGCCTCTGAGGGTTCCTCATGTGCATGTAGGTGCTCCCTCCTGCACAAAGGCCATCTCACATGCAATGCAGGCACCTGAGCACTATGGTGCAAGTGTGCTTGTGTTTGTGCTAGGAAGCGCATTGTGTGCTATTGTAGACTGAAAGGTCAGGAAACTGAGGTGTGGCCTAAACACTGTGCACTCCTGCCCTTTCTCAGTGATGCAGTGCAGTGCAGACAGGCGACCTGTCACTTCCCCAATATTTGGGATCCAGTGTCATGTGCACATATCGGAAACAACGCACTGCAATGTGTAGACAATGATGTCCCACATTGACATGCACTTACTAATCTATCAATGGCAGTAGTGAGAGAATGTCAGTGAGTAGCATTGCATCATTTCACCCCGATGTGGATGGATGGATCCACATGAACTGCACTGGGGAACGAATCACGACTGAAACCTTGTGGCATCAAGCCAATACGAGAACAAAGTCAACACAAAAGATAAGTCTTACATAAGTGTCTCCTCAATGGTGTATCTACTCCTGGTATCAGTCAAAGGTGAGTGCTCTGAGAACAATTAGTGTGGAAGTGAGCAAGTGTGTCACACATGGCATTAAAGTTGTATGTTGACCAAAGTGTCAGTATCAACACAGAAAGACATATGTGGAAAGATCATGTGTGCATGCCATGTCAGTGTAGGCCCAGACATGGGTGAATGTCTATACAGATTAACCTTCACACTGACAGTCTACAAACACATACACTTAGGCAGACAGCCGCATTGACTGATTTATCGAATGTGATGTCTTAACTTTTCTATGTAGTAAGTAGGCCAGATGAAAAGCAAATGAATCCACCAATGTGAAACTCACAAAGTCAAACACAATGCTACCAAATATGTCATACATCAGTCATCAAAATAAAATAAAATCCAACATGGACAAGGTGCCACAGTGTACTCAGCATACCAATCTCAACATTCATTTGAAATAGCAATGAGGATAAAATCTAAGTATAGACGTACACAATCCCCTACAAATTAGAGTCATAAATATATATATGTGAAAAACCACTATATTGTGTCTACTTTTGTAGTGGACAGCTCCTTATAACAACATTGGAGTGTCCCACAGAAAGATGCCAAACATTGCAATACATATGTGTCAATCAAAGAGCACCATTACAACTTACCTGCCAAAACAAATGGTTGAAGCATGACAATGAATAGAATTTCAATCCATGGGATATGATTGAACTGCACCACGTGTATGCATCTAAACAACATGGTCAAGTAAATGTACTATGAAATGGCTGCACCCATGTCATGTAGGCCACCACCAACATCAGTGGTTCACCATGAACATATGTATATGTGAGTGTAATGCATGTTGGCAATGTCACCTGCTACCTAGGGAGGACCAACGACCCAAAATATCTTGTCACAAATCTGTCACTGCACACATGTATTGAGTGCACATGACATCGAGTGATAAAGAACATCTCCAATTGACCATCAAAGTAAGATACTGAATAAACATAAAAGTAGGATGTAGAACTGTACAATGCATAAGGCCAAGCTCATCATTTGTCATTTACGCAGAGAAATGGAAACGGAATGTATAAGCCTATGGCCAACTGTATAAATAACACATATTGTGAAATACCGTAAGAAATGTATATGAGTAATTCAGTAAACATAACACACATGGACAGGAATGTAACTGCAATAGAAAGATAAAGCATTGACAGGTGTTATTTCTTTGTAACTTTCAGTTGACCAAGGTAATGGTTTCCAGTCAATAGCACAACCCAGACTAAGATGGAATGACGCTACAAACAGTCACTGACCAAGACGGGAAACATTGTGGAGAGCACGTTTGGTGTGCTGAAGTTCCACTCAGATGCTTTGATATTTCAGGAGGGAGATTGAAATGCCTACGGTCTGCAGGATCATACTAGTATGTGCCATTATCCACAACGTCTGTGTCCTGACAAATGTCCTGTGGACGTGAACCATGAGGAGCAGGACCGAATGGAGGATGAGAATGGAGGAGAAATCTAAAATACAGTGGCTGGGAAAAGGCGACAAACCCACATTGTGCTCATGTTTTTTCTCTTGAATTACATGTATTTTGATAAAGAGAATGTCCAAACATAACAGGATGGTTCAATGTGGGAATAAATGCATAATTAATTATTTGTGCTGCCGCTTATGTCACAGACCCACTATGCATCAACTCACCCATATCTCATCAACTAGAAGGATACCTAAAAATGTAGCAAACATGTCATCACACATGTTGAGCTAAATGGAGCCATGACTCACATTTATCATTTGCACATATAGAGAATTGCTATGTGAAGCAGGGTACTGAATTAAAGTGGCAGGGCAATAATGTCACATTATAAATTCCAAGCTGATCATTACTCTCCCCATTGCACATGAACAGTGCAGAGCTGCACAGCTAGCAACCTTGCTATGTTGTGTAGCAGCAAAGCATTCAACAGGTGGCATTCAGTCAAGTTTGGAACACAAACAACCAACTAACATCCCTATGAATAACCTCACATTGCAGTGTGCTTCAACAATGTGTGAGCATGCCAAATGATAGCATCTTCCTTGAGCTAATATCAGTCAATCAATCAGGGTCCTTGTAAAGTACGACTAGACATACAGTTTCTTGTAACGGTCTCAATGTGCTGAGTGGTGGTGGCGGGGGCTGTAGTTCAATCAAAGAGACAGGTCTTGAGGTCCTTTCTAACTAGTGGCAGCAACGGTGATTGCCTCAGATGTAGAGGCAGAAAGTTCCAGGCCTCCACAGCGAGGTAGGAGAAGGATCTTCCTCAGGTTGCGGCTTTGTGGGTCTGTGGTACGGTGGTCAGGACCAGTGCACTGGAGCGGAGATGTCTGCTGGGAGTGTAAAAGGAGATTTGGTGGTTGAGGTATGCAGGTCTGCATTGTGGAGGGATTTGCCGTTGTAGATACCTTTGGAGATAATAAGTGATAGCTGCCATGGACAAAGGCCTAGTGTCATGCAAACATATAAAAGCTGTCACTTTTAAAGAACACATACATGCATGTTTGGCTGTCCACATTACACAGCATATGTGATCTATTCACTGGCTACATTGTCACATATACAACATCATTCTACAGCAGATAAAGGACACATTTGCCATGCATTGCACAGCAATGCAATGAGGAAGAAAGGCCTGTAAAAATACAGTATGAGCAGATGACATTGTACAGGCAGTAAAATAGCCAGAGCAATATGACATTGAATAGGTCAGATGAAGAATAATAAGATGTCAAGACTGTGATTTCACTTGGATCAAAAATCAGACCAAACTATATGTGCATGCACACTAACTCATAGCACATGGTGGGGGAATTCAATATGAACTAACCTTGGTATGGCAAGTCTAGGTACCTCTGACCTGAATGTACACTTACATAGTTGAGCAGATCATATTTAATTATTTGAAAAGTTTTATAGAGCGCGAACAAGACCTGGCCGGTTATCAGAGCGATGTACAACTATGCCAGCTTCTAGGCTGGTACAGGAGGACATAATAGATAGCTAAACTTCTGCAGTAGAAGAAACAATGGAGACAAAGTAGACATGTAAACAGTTAACAAGATGAAGATTGAATAGGGATTAAGGAATACAGGGTTGTAGATCAACACCCATTAGTTTGAAATGCTAAGGGATTAATGTCACAAGTAACTATTCCGGAGCAAACCTTTGATTACTTTTTTAAATGCATAGGTCGAGGGGTTCATTCTAATTTCTGGTGGGAGAGCGTTCCAAATTCTCAGAGCAAGCCCTGAGAAGGCACGGCTGTAAGTTCTCTTTGTTTTTTTACTTTGGTGGTTTCAGCAGTGAAGTGTGTGAACTTCTTAGTTTGCGATTCGTATCCAATAGCTCAAGTTTATTTGCCAGGTAAGTGGGTGTGCACTGATGGAGCACTTTTTGCATTAGGCAGGCTATTTTATACCTGATCCTTGAGTCGATGGAGAGCCAGTTGAGATGGAGTATGTCTGGTGTGATCATGCTTTCTTGAGCCGATGATGAGGCTGGCAGCTGAGTTCAGAGTGGCCCTAAAAGGGGCCCGTTTAGCTTTGGGTAGCTCTGCCAGAGTAGCAATTCCGTAATATAAATGGGAGATAACTAGGGATTGGACAGCTTGGTTCAGGTCAGTAGGCAGCCGGAAAGTTTAATTTTCTTTAGTGCGCATATTTGGTGATTGGCTCCTCTTGTTGTTGCGCTGATGTGATCTTGCATATTCAGGCATTTGTCCATGATTAAGCCAAGTGAGCTAGTGGAGCTTACAACATGAGGGGTGCAATTGAGGGCTGTTAGTTGCTTGAGCCAGTCCTGAATGGGTGCAGTGTGGTTGTGGGGGGCAATCAGGAGGAATTCTGTTTTGAGTGTATTTAACATAAGGTGGTTGTGAGATAACCACTGCTGAGTTTCCAAAAGAACATGGTTGAGGGTGAATATGTTTTCCGGAGACGGGATTTTCATATACAGATCGTTTCAGAATTTCAGTGAGAGGTTCCACATAGAGGTTGAAGAGATTGGGTGAGAGTGTGGATCCTTGTGGAACTCCAATAGAGACCTACTTTCTGTTGGAAAGGTCATTGTTGATTTTGATTCTTTGAGATCCAGTTTGAACGAAAGAGGGAATCTAATTTAGGACTGGACCTGATAACCCCATCATTTTTTCTGAAAGGTTGATTAATTTGTCAGGTTTGACCGTGTCAAATGCTGAGGAAAGATCCAGCAGAATAACTAGGCAAGGTACGTTTTGGTCAAGTATTATTAAGGACTCATCTACTATGTGTGATAATGCAGTTTCTGTACTGTGACCAGATCTGAAGCCTGATTGGTGTTGGTCGAGTAGTTGGAAACGGTTAATGTGGTTGCAGAGTTGTGTATGGATATACTTCTCAAAATGTGTGGACAGAGTCATGATACTGGAGATTGGTCGGAAGTTGTTAGGGTCAGATATATCTAGTTGAGCAGATGACACATTTTGTATCCAACCGAAGGTGAAATGTAAGTTGATTGTGTTTCCTTAATCCTTAATAAAACTTGATTGTGAAATCCTCCCTGTCAACAAAGAAAAATTTGAAATTCCTATGAGAGAATGAGTGGACGAATGATGAGCACAAATCTCATCTTTATTGGCTAGTGAATCTCTCAATGGGGCCAATCATATTTAAAGAGTACAAAGATTTTATGTTTAATACTTCTGGTCCTTAAATAGACTCTAAACACCTGAGACATAAACTGTACTCCATCGTCAGAAACAATGAATCAAGCAACCCTTCCTTCTGAAAACACTCTTTAAAAAACTCCTTGACAACTTTCGTAGTGGGTTGAGAAATCCCTTAATCCCTACCCATTTAGAAAAATAATCAATCAACACCAAAACATATTTTTTCCCTGCTGCAATATATTCATAGTGACCAAGTAAATCCACAGCCAACATTTCCCAAGGTCTTCCGTGAATTTAGAATGACTGAAATCAACCTATTGGTAATCAAAGATTTATCGGAATTGGCACAGCTGAAATATTGCTTGGCAAAAGAGAAAGGTGATATTCCATGTACGGCCCCAAAAATAATTATCTAACTCTTTTTTTTTTAATAGACTCACCCAAATGCCCTTTATACCACATGGCAACAATGATTTGCCTAAGACATTCATGGGGAATATCACATATTGTTCAGAACAACACCTTTACCATTCAAAATGACATCCCTAACTTTCCAAAACACTTGCATCTCAGAATTTAGCAGTTTCTTCTGAGGCCAACGTTTTTCAGTAAACTCCATTAATTGCAGCAGCTCCTTGTCTTGCTGAATGCGATCTAACCTGCATTCCTTAGAAAGCTTTTCATTCCACCCATCCAGGAAACCTCCACAGATGCAGCAACACACTCCCCAACAAAATCTTGATTATCCACTGGACAAGACTCAGGCAATCTGAACAGGCTAACAGCTACTTAATTGCAAGATCAATGAATTTAATTATCTGTACATTTATATTCATACATTTTTGTTAAAATCAGTTTAAATTCTCACCAGACTAGCAGAAGCTTTACCTTAATTACCATTAAGCAAAGCTAAAAGTTGCTTGTGATCAGTTTTTACAGTAAAACCCTTTCTCCACAAAAAAGTCTTGCGATCAGTTTTCACATAAAACCCTTCCCCCACAAATAAGTCCTAAATTGTTCATTACCGTAAGCACAAACAAATGTGTCACACTCTATGGTAGAGTATTTACTTACCTCCTGGATGCAAAAGCAAATGCTTTTTTCTTTATCATGATCTTTCTGATTCAACATTGCTTCTAGCCCATCCAAACTGGCTTCTGCATACATTCATTCATAATCTTTATTCCATTTTACAGAAAGTCGGCATTATAAATGTGTATACAATTTTACATTCCCAAACTCATTCTCAGTTTGAAACCCCATCAAAAAGCGTACAAGATAAAAGCAAATGAAAGGAGAGTTTAACAATTGTAAAAACAGTAAGGCACTCCTAACTTGAATAAAGTTCAGTGGTTTTAAAATTGGGCATAAAATTGTATGTACTTCCTAACTTGAATGGACTGGCCACTCAACCTCTACGCACTGTTTCTATATGTGAATATTTCACATTCATTTTTTCTGCTGAGACATATTTAAACAAAACATTTCTCCTTATTCATGCTTGAACATAAACATTTGTTTTACTTTTTTAAACATTTTTATTTTTGATTTGATTTGAATTCATCAATCAATAAAATCAATAAATCTATAACATTTCATTTAAATGCATATGAAAATCAGAATCAATTTTCCATTTCATGAAACTGTGACAAAGTGTGACAAGCTGGTAGACGCCCGATGCATTTCGAGTCTTGGAAGACTCTTCCTCAGGGGCCTGAAACTGAATGTATACATACTATGAATAAAAACTTTACAAATGTATTTCAATATTCTGTATGAAGCAGGCAATGCAAAAGATTAGAAGATTCCAACACAACGTGCACATTCCGCCACCTCACCACAAAAATGTGAGCAATAATACATGAAAATACTCACACTCAAAACCGAAAATGACATGCACCACCTATCAAAAATACCAACATTATCAAAATAATATATATCAACCTAGTTGACGATGTAATCTGCACAAATGCACAAAGACGTCACAGCGTCTTACCTCAGTTATAAGTTGTTTCCTTTTCAGTCTAACAGTCACTGCCTTCGAGACGGCAAACTTTCAACCACCTAGAAAAGCGGAACACGCTGTTTTTAATCCCGTTCTATCCAACCCCTGAACATTTGCTGCGCACATAACAAACCAGATTTACCTTCTATTCACCTCTGCCGATGTACACTCCTTTTCCACCTAATGCGGTATCGTTCGCCACAACGCTGTGGTGACAAACTCTCTCCTTATTCTGCCATCATGGCACGTACTACTCCGTAATTTCCGCAAACAACATAGAAAGCGGACTACCTCGTTCTTACTCTGAGCGCCATCTTAACCTAGGCTAAAACTCAATTCTTCCATTAGTGGAAACCAAAAGCCTCTGGATTTCAACAACTCTCAACTGTGCAAAGAGCTCACACTGATTCGGAAAATCAAACCCCTCTCATTTCTCCATATATCAGTGAAAAATAACGTGGAAAGTTACATGCAAACTGAAAAAACTAAAGATAGATGGTGGAAAGAAATGACAACACAGTTAAAGTGAACATAACCAGAATACATAATGTTTACAACGCAACAGGATATTAAAACTTTTCTTGACAGTCTGAGACCTACAAATGCACTACACTGCGGGTGCACCCTTATTTATAAGAAACATGAGTAGTCAATTTTTTCATTGAGCCCTTTTGGCTCCTGGGTCCCTAGTTTTTTGATCCAAAATATTTCTCTTTGGAGGAGGGATCTAATGAGATCCTCTCCCTTTCGTTGGATGATTTTTTCTAGGACTGAAAACTTCAACTGGGAGAAGTTGTGTTTATTGTCGAGCCAGTGTTTGGCAAGATTGCTCTTCATATTTACATTCCTGATGGTGCTTTTGTGTTCCGATATACGAAGTTTTAATTTTCGCTCAGTCTTTCCCACATAGAGTTTTCCACATGGGCATTTGATGTAATAGATCAAGTTATTGGAATTGCAGTCACAATTGTAGAATAGTGATATTAGTTTGCCTGTTTGTGGATGGTGTAAATTTGCTCCAATAATGACATTATTGCAATGTACACAATTCATGCAACGTTTCATACCATTTTTGACTTGCTCTTGTTGTATAGGTGGTGAGTGTAATAGTTCTTTTATGTTTTTAGATCTGGTATATGCGAAAATTGGTTTCTGTGAGAAGATCCCTTCAAAATCCGGCTCATGTTGTAAAAGAATCTAAAAACATAAAAGAACTATTACACTCACCACCTATACAACAAGAGCAAGTCCAGAATTGTAATATCCTGTTGCGTTGTAAACATTATGTATTCTGGTTATGTTCACTTTAACTGTGTTGTCATTTCTTTCCACCATCTATCTTTAATTTTTTCAGTTTGCATGTAACTTTCCACGTTATTTTTCAGTGATATATGGAGAAATGAGAGGGGTTTGATTTTTCGAATCAGTGTGAGCTCTTTGCACAGTTGAGAGTTGTTGAAATCCAGAGGCTTTTGGTTTCCACTAACGGAAGAATTGAGTTTTAGCCTAGGTTAAGATGTCGCTCAGAGTAAGAACGAGGTAGTCCGCTTTCTATGTTGTTTGCGGAAATTACGGAGTAGTACGTGCCATGATGGCAGAATAAGGAGAGAGTTTGTCACCACAGCTTTGTGGCGACCATTACCGCATTATGTGGAAAAGGAGTGTACATCGGCAGAGGTGAATAGAAGGTAAATCTGGTTTGTTATGTGCGCAGCAAATGTTCAGGGGTTAGATAGAACGGGATTAAAAACAGCGTGTTCCGCTTTTCTAGGTGGTTGAAAGTTTGCCGTCTCGAAGGCAGTGACTGTTAGACTGAAAAGGAAACAACTTATAACTGAGGTAAGACACTGTGACGTCTTTGTGCATTTGTGTAGATTACATCGTCAACTAGGTTGATATATATTATTTTGATAATGTTGGTATTTTTGATAGGTGGTGCATATCATTTTCGGTTTTGAGTGTGAGTATTTTCATGTATTACTGCTCACATTTTTGCGGTGAGGTGGCGGAATGTGCACGTTGTGTTGGAATCTTCTAATTTTTTGTATTGCCTGCTTCATACAGAATATTGAAATACATTTGTGAAGTTTTTATTCATAGTATGCATACATTCAGTTTCAGGCCCCTGAGGAAGAGTCTTCCAAGACTCGAAATGCATCGGGCGTCTACCAGCTTGTCACACTTTGTCACAGTTTCATGAAATGGAAAATTGATTCTGATTTTCATGTGCATTTAAATGACATGTTATAGATTTATTGATTGATGACTTCAAATCAAATCAAAAATTAAAAAAAATTAAAAAGTAAAACAAATGTTTATGTTCAAGCATGAATAAGGAGAAATGTTTTGTTTAAATATGTCTCAGCAGAAAAAATTAATGTGAATTATTCACATATAGCAACAGTGCGTAGAGGTTGAGTGGCCAGTCCATTCAAGTTAGGAAGTTCATTATTAAGGCACGGAGTGTGGACAGACGTGCCACCTCAACAGCACGCTTGTTAAAAAAGAAAAATTTGATAATTAATATTCAGTGGATATAAAATCAGTAAACAAGTGGTGTGCTTCTCGATAAATAATCATAAAATTGTATGTCTCAGATTATTGTATTTTGGACAAAGCATGACAACATGTAGTGTATCATTGATCAAAACACCATTACAATCACAAAGGGGCAAGTCCGAATTTGTAAAACAACCATGATTAAAAGGGATTAGACGGGAAATAAATTCAAACTTAAATAAGTCAGTATGCGGCGTTGAAGTCTTCTCATATTCCAAGTCAAATAAGGTTCAGTATTACTGACAGTTTTCACTAATATTGCATGTCGCAGAGAACGTTTCATTAGTGGAGATTCCTCGCCTTCCGATGTCAACTTGTCCCTAAAAGCATTTTTGACCCATTTGCCAACAAAGCGACTCATGGCTGATGGATTATTGTATAGATCAGGCTTCCCAGAGCCCCCAAATTACACTCCACATACGCCAGCCATGGGATGGATGAGGATTTTTCTAATTTTAGACAATCTTGCAAAATTAGTCTGTTAAAACTAAGTTCCTCCTTTACCCAAATTAAATTCCAAAGCTTTAACAGACAAATACAAAGCTGGTCTATAATAAAATATATGCATAGTTATTCATGAACAATTTCATAAGGTACACTTTGTGGAACTCCCAAAAGGCCCCTTAAAAATGCATTTTCAGCAACTTGAAGAGGAACAACCTGGCCGTATCCCCAGATCCCACTGCCATAACTTATTAGTGGGATACATTTGGCCCTGTAAATTTCCAGGATCGATTGAATATGAGTATACCCAAGCCTGCAAGAAAAGTCTCATGGAATGTCGCACTATTAAAGGACAAGACATTCTCAGTTATGAGTGAGTGCCAGGTCCCTGAACTTGTCTATCTGACTAATATATTGGCCGTCTACTACGTGAGCTGATGTTCTTGCAACCAGTTAGAGCTTTTACCTTTTTAGATTGTTTCATGACAATGTTTAGTTCTACTGTAAAAGGTAATCTAAGTCTATCCAAGGCCTCTATAAACTCATCATAGTCTTGTACCCTTTGAGAAGTAGGTAGAACTGGAAGATGATCGACAATTTCTTGTGTCTCAGTACCAACAGAATTTAAAAACAAGCCCTTTTTTCCCATCAATAGCTACCATAAAACTGTTAAATAACCCTAACCACTTCCTCTACTTTATAGGTTGATCTCTGGAGCCATATTACATAAAGTGACCTAGTGGGAGCAAAGTGCATTTGTGCTCGCTTTGCGCACCCCCAGGGCACTTTGGTATTAAAGATGGGAGCGCAGACGCTTGTGCGTCCCCTTCTGTAATACCATGAATGCTGTTGCACATAAAGCACCAGCTCTATCTTCAAGGGGGCGTGCCCATTTGCATGGAGGTGTGCCCCATGCAAATGAGGGAATCCCTTTGCTTCTGTGCTCACACCTTATTACCGACAAGGGCATAGAGGCAAAGAAGCCCTCAGGTGACGCACTGTCAGTGCGCCACCTGAGAGCGCCCTCTGCAGGGGTTTAAGGGGTCCCATGGATCCCCCAGACATCCCCTTGCAGGAAGCATGAGATGGTTACAGGGACTGCTGAAAAAGTTACCTTCTCAAAGTCTAGCACAAAGAGTTCTGTTCCAGTTGGAGGAGGTTGTAAGGAGAAAGGAGAGTGCTGCAGATGGTTGTGACTGTAGTGCGAGGAGCAAGCCTGGCATTGTGAAAGTTTTTCACTGTGGCATGGAGATCCGGTCAGCCATCACTGCTGGTTGTCAATGCCTTGGTGCAAAGTTCAGATCTTGTGTTGATGGATGTCGCTTGTGGTGGCTGTAGTCTGGAGTCCGTTTGCGGTCAGGATGAGTCCAAAATTTGAGGATTTCACCTTTCTTCTGGGGAGGCGCTCAACTGATATCAGTCAGTGTCTAAGACCTGGGGAGGCACCTCTTTGGGATCAGGAACTCACTCCAGCTGTGGCCGGCAGGTCTCAGTCAGGTCCGGTTGCAGGCCCAAGTAGGTCCAGTGTGGCAGGTCAGCTAGGCAGCTGCAGGTAGGCCTCTGGAGGTTGCAGTATTCATGAAGCTCATACTGGATGTCAGTAACCTGATGCTTGGAGCCATTCAAGTAGCTTGGGATGATGGGAGCAGGACCAGGTTTCCTTGTCAGAGATCATGACAGGCATCAAGCAGCTGGTTAGCACTCTGGGGAGCAAGGCAGCCCTACTGTAATGTCCACAGGTCCAGGAATGTACTGATGAGTGGCTCTAATGGCTCTAGAGTTTCAATATTTATGATGATAACAATGATGACCTGCCTCACTTACAGGTTGAAACGCCACTGACCACCCAGCACATCCTTGGGTGTTTTTATGGTTCCTTAAATCAGTTGATTATTTCTATTACTGCCAATATACTCTTTTTGTAACCAATCTTCAAATCATATTTCTTGCACCGTATTCTGCTGTTCCTCACATTGGTTCACGTGCCACTTGTGCCGTTCACTTCTTGCACGAGCAGTGATGTGCACAAGAATGTTTAGGTTACACCCACATTCAATGTAAATAGTGCTTATATAACAATTGCTTTCTATATACTTTTTCTGATACAGATCGCTCTGACCGTTTCATGCAAACCTTTGTTGTCTCCCTATCTTCCCTTGTAACTGTAATTGATGTTTTACACTTTACAAACTTGCATACAATGTATTACCTGTTGAGACAGTGTTGATAATAAATAATTAAGGCATACGGAATAGTTGTATTCATGTGGCCATTTTTGTGTCTTTCTTTGATTTTCCCCTTGCCATTTTGAAGATTATGTTACTCAATGTTGTGTTACTCCCCTTAACCACTTCGGCTATTACTCTTCAATCAGTAGTAGGTTTTCATGTGCACATTGATCCACAGGGTTCACATTTTTGTGCACACAAGTGACAAGATAGGCCTGTGCATATGTTCCTAAAAGGTCCTTTGTTAATTGGCTTTACACGTACTATGGGGTACTACTCCTGTAGTACTCACCCCCACAGTTTCAAATGGCCTTGTGAATGTGATCTACTGGTTATCCAGTGAAACACAGTATTCTATTGTTTTAAAAGTGCAAGACAGTGTTTTGACTTCGTTTATCACCTTTGGATTTTAAGAAAACGTGTCTGAAATGATAGCAGTGATCCAACCATGGGAGCATGCAAAGTTGTTTTTAACATTATGCTCATATGGATTTGCAGTTGTATAGTGAGAACCTAGCTAGGGATCAATGAAACACTTATACATTCAAAGAAGGATTAACATCTTAGATGTATATATTTGTTTTCACTTATGTATTATTTTAGGCACGTGGGGGTTATGGTATTTGCCCATAATCACACGATTGTCAGTTGTTTAATTCCAGATCCACTCGTTCCAAAGTTGGCAGCGTAGCCAGCTGCTCGTACTCATCTTATAGATGATTACTTGTGCAGTGAAACGCCTGACTAAAGATAGCTATGAAAGGTCACTGGGAGGCACTCTTGCTTTATGGCTGATACGTGTTAAATCAGATACTTCACTGCTATTATGACTTCATGGAATAGTGGCGGTAACATTTTATTGCGGGGTCAGTCTTTAATGATTAACTGATAAATTCGCAACGATAGCATTGAATATGGGTTGTTGCATTCCGTTGAATCTACCCCCCTAAGATGTCTCACAGACAGAGAGGCACTGTGATATATTTTTGATTGATGAACTATTTCTACAAGACATTTCATCTGCATGAATAAAATTGCTGAAATCAAACAAAATCTAACCTGAATACCTTCTCGTTGAACTCATTTAATTCAGGGCTCATTACAATTGTTTTTGTCATTACACACTATGCAACACTGAATATATGAGCAATGGGTATGTAGGTATAAGCGCTAGGGGGCAGATTTACAATAACTGGCGCATCCCTCAGGGATGCGCCAGTTATTGTGCGCCGCAGCTCCGCCACCCATGGTGTGCCGCATTTACAATGCGGCGCACCATGGGGCAAATACGGAGCAGATGCGTAACGCATCTGTGCCGTAAAGGTGGTGCATTGCTGGAGTTGCGTCGCAAGCGCGACGCAGCTCCAGCAATGCTCTGGGGGGCCCTATCTGTCCAATGCTGCGTCAAGCCTTACGCCTGCTTCAAGCAGGCGCTGGGTTTTGATGCAGCATTGGCCTAAAATTGCCTGCATGAAATCTTGCAGGCACTTTTGCGAGGCCCACCTGCCCCGGAACGCCCACCCTGCCCCAGAACGCCCACAGGTGGCGCAGGGCTTTACAACGTGACGCATCTGCCTAGATGCATCACATTGTAAATGGGTCGCAGGGATGCGCCACGTTTACGCGCTGTTGCATGACGCAACGGCGGCGTAAACGTGGCGCAAGTCCGACATAAATCTGCCCCCCGGTACATATCGATACTACAGTGACTATTATGACCAAAGCCTTATTTTACAATTTTTCTGAGTTTCCTGGCTTGAAACATGTGAAGATGGAAACATTAAATCAATTCCATTTCCTGCAGCATGGAGAAATTCAAGTTGTATTTCACTTTTCAGTGAAAGACAGAGTCTGTGTTGAATTACAGTACTCCACCTAAAGCCAATGCAGGCTAGAGTGGAAAGGATTTCTAGTTGAAAAGAATGGCTGTAAAACTGTAGTGGCAAATCAGGTAGATTACTACATCTGTGTTATTCTGAAAATTACATGTTCACAGTTTACAGGAATACACTGTCTTAATGTTATTTGGTAGCACCTAGGATCACTTATCACACAAATACCTTATGACCTATTATCTGAAGCTATAAAATACAGATAGCAAACCTGTCACACATATTTTAAATGAGGGCCGAGCAGAGACAGGTCCTTTTCCACTTGAAAACTGCCTAACATGTTGAAAATAAAAACTGCTATTCCCAAAATGCATTTAGGGCCAGCATGAGAACACAGAGCAGCTCTAGCAATTCAAGCGGACCGGACCTGGGGCTGGGGGGGTGCTAGTATAATGCACTGCTGCTTCACTAAACTGCCCCAGCACTGCTGCTTTTGTTACTGGGAACCGATATTGCAGCACTGCTGCAAAACTGGATCACAATACCAAAATGTCCACCACTGCTCCAAAACCAGCGCCCACCCGCCCAGCCAACTGGGAAAACGCCTGATGCCTGCTACAGCCAGTCTGGCCCTGGATGAATTGTGCAGCTCCTCCTGTTAATTACCCAGATGCATTACTTATCTGTATCCTACTATCACTTCCCCATTCCAACGAAGCCCCATTACAGTGTCTCACTCAACTTATCTCCTGCAAGTGTCCTGGATCACCGAGCATCCAAACACCAATTACCTACTGTACATGTCCTTACCTCTGTTTTTTGCTGCTTTATGACTGCTACTGTGTTGTCAGATTTGAAATACTGAGGGCCTTATTACAAGTTTGGCAGTGCTCCTGTCAGCCCACCACCACTGCGCCTAGAGGAGGACTGCCAAGCCCGTGTTGAAACCCCTGGATTGCAAGTGTATTTCATGGCGGGTGGGCAGTGCAGTGGCGGTAACATGGCAGTAGTCTGTTTTGGTCATAGGAGAGCCTTAACAGAAGACTGCTGCGACGACAATGCTTGCAGCACGTTCCTGCACAGTGTGGCATACACCATGTTGTGCATGCTCCACTATGCAGGAACAGTGGTCCAGTTCGGGCAGGGGGGCACAACGTGTGCTCCCTTGCATACACCCCCAGGACCAGAAGTGGCTAGGGGCTCTGTTAGGGCTCCCTTCCTTGCATGCCCACCACCATTTTCATGGCAGGCTCACGGCCATGAAATTGGCCATAGACACTCAAATCGGAATAAGCAGCATATTCCTGGCCATTTCAAGACTACTGGCACAGTGGGATCATTGGTCCCGGCGTAGCCTGCTGTCTTGTGGCGGTCCAACCGCCACACTTATAATACGGTAGGTGGACTGCCAGTGTGGCGGTGGTGTGTACTGTGTATACTTGTAATAAGGCCCTTAGCAAGCACCTTTCCCCTTAAACAGAAGCCTAAAGCTAGAACAAGGCCTTCCATAAGTAGCCCAAAAAGAGCCCAGCTTCAGAAACCATCAAAAGGAGCATCATGAACATTTTAAAAACAATGTATTCTCATGAGTGAATAAATCATTCAAGGAACATTCTTTCCAACCATATTCAGTATTCATTGCTGACAGTCAAATACTCCCTGACTGAAGCGCAAAATATCTGTGTTGCATATCCTAAAGCTTTTTTTGATTTCTACATGTCTTTTTGAAATATTAAAATAATATAGGTGATTGTATTTGAAATTCTTATATGGTTCTTTTATCTGTAAACAGCTTAGTTTAATGCATTCACTTACCTTTACATAAACTATA
The DNA here is from genome assembly GCF_964261635.1 of Lissotriton helveticus. Lineage (NCBI taxonomy): Eukaryota > Metazoa > Chordata > Amphibia > Caudata > Salamandridae > Lissotriton > Lissotriton helveticus. Next base: position 530,346,115 of record NC_136067.1, read on the forward strand.
GTACATTTCTATATGCACTTGTTTTCAAATGCTTCAGACATAATGCATCCCCAGGAATGAGATAGCCGCCACACTACCATTACCTAGAGTCCCTTTTTCCTTATGGCCAGCTAAATAAAGACCTCCATAACACCATTTATCTGACCACTGTTCAAATTGTACATCATCTTTAATATTTAATCTATGGCCAGCTAAACAGCAGAGATTATGTACTATTTTGCCGGGCCGCTGGGTAAATAGCAGAGATTTTTTACTATTTGGCAGGTGGCTGAGTGAATTGACACTTCCTTTTATTTTTCATGCTGGCAGCGAAGCAGAGTCTGAGGGCGGGACATTACTGCTGATTGACAGCAGGTAGAAATGGTGGGCATTTCAGTTTAATAAACTGCATTTCACTAAAGCCTTGTAACAGCCAGCTTGACGTGTACTTTAAACGTTTCCAATCCAATCTGTGTTAGACAGCTGGGTGGAGAGGAGGCACAGGTACCCAGTAGCTAAGCATTGAGCCAGCCCACTCCAACTAATCCTGGTGCTTCGCTCATGCTGAATAATATTATTAACGGCATAAAAGCAGCATATGAATTGGTAATGGGGGTTGACTCTGGAAAACTGCTCACGGAGCCACAGACTGCTGAAAGAACACCAAGGGAGTGAGTAAGTATTATTTCATTTTTTACTTAAAAATGTATTTTGACTTACTGAAAGGCACTGTAAGAAACTTGCACAGCCGTCATCCGGAACTTCACAACTCTCATTCATTTCCCGGTATAGACTAAGCCTGGGCAGAGTTCACGGAGTTCCACGAAGTGCAAAAAAAACCTCTGCTGTGCTATGCAGAGCACTGCGAGCAGCGGAGTGCTTTAGATAAATGCTGTTCACAGTAATTTACAATTCCAGGTGCTTGTCCGCACTGTGCAATCATCGTGAACGGCACCATGCACAGCGCAAGCAGGTGCTGCTTCTTTTCTGCCTCTCAAGTAGATTTTTACTCGAGTGGCAGCTTTCTCAATGCGAACAGACAGTTTCTAAACGCTAGCGGTCATGAGCATAAGCGATCATGCACAATGAGGAATCTGACCGCCCGCATCGAGAAATCTCACCAGGAGGTTAATTTTCCACGCTTGCGCTCGCAAACTTGACTTTGATGAACGCGGGTGAGGAAAAAACTAAATTCCGAGAAGCGGAGATTTTCGGAACTATGGGAGCTCCGCGTAACACATAGTGCGGAAAACTCTGCAAACTTCGCAAGCAGAGGTGAGTTCAATGTCCAGACTTTATATAGACATTGTTTGAAATGATTCACAATTGAGAGCTTTGGCATTGAGCTTAAGGGAGCTGCTGCTTTCTATCAGTCCCTATAGTAAGTCAAAATATTCGCCCACCACTTTAATTTGTAAGCAGCCACCTCTGCTGCATGTTAACTTAAACTAGTCCATTCAAGCAACCACTCACCTTCAAAACTCCTTTTTCAATCCTGACCAATAATCTACTCTTGTGCAGCGGTGGCTCGTCTGCTATGGCGAAGTAGCACAGCCCCACCTGCCGGCAGCCAAAAAACATAAAAATAAAATGATAATAAACCCTTGTTTATTATAATTTTATTTTTGTTCTGAAGCTAAGGTTTGGGGGCGGGACCAGGGGAATGACAGGCTGGTGGAGGAGTGTTTTGCATTGCTATTCAGTATGCTTGATGGTCTGGTCGTCTCAGGTCAGCCAAGCCGTCATGCACACTGAAGCTCACTCCAACTCGAGCTGTGTTGCTGGGTTGGAGGGAGCCGGCCCAGGCTCCCACTCTAACTAAGAGCGCCCAGGCCAATCCTAACGCTGCTTTCAGCAGCATGAAAGCAGCGTCTGAATTGGCCACAGAGCACTGCGCATTGTTTCTTTCATCCGTCCGTCTGTCCCTCCGTTCCCCCTCCCCTGCACCTCCACTCTATCCACACACACCGGCCGCTAATACTCTTTTGGATTTATTTATAACCCCACAGTCCACACCCCACTCTCCTTCTAAATATTTGCCTCCCTCACCCTATTAAACTCCATATGTGATATGGTCAACCTCAAAATGAAAACTGTTGCTGGCAGCCATAATATACACTCCAACAATAGATCATCAGACCATGTAATGTTCTCCAGTCCTCCTTTATGTGAGCAACCAATCAATCAAAATCAAAAGTTATATTGCTGCTTCTGATGTCATTGTGCCCCAAGATATTCATGACAAGGACAGACTATATCTTACAAAATCCCTCAACACAGGTCACCCACCCTCTCCTGAAACCCTCCCCAACAATTTTAGAAGCCATTTCAGAAACAGACACACAACTACAGAACGTACTGCCACCAGGTCAGCTCTGTACCTTATAACCCACCAACCCACATTAAAAGTTCTAAGATAGCAATCCATATAAATTGACTTTACTCATATGAGCTACCTGAACTTATCAAACATATTCTAATTAATCCTCATCTAACACCAAAGTTGACTCAAAGCCTTTGTTGCCTCCTCTACAACTGCTGATCTGCCATGACCTACCACATTGAGATTGCTAATGCTGCAGTCTCTCTAGATCTTACTCTAAAGTTTCTTCTTGCCTGAGAGAAAAGAGCTGGTGGAAAAGGTTACCATAAACCTCCATAAAAATAAAATGTATATGTTTTTTACATGTTCTTTGTCCGGTAGATTTGGAACCCTACGACTGCCCCCTTTTGACTCTTTTAAATACATTTTTTAGAACCTAGCAACCTGTAGTACCAAGTCCTGTAATGGCTACAGCAGTAGATCTTTTTCTTTGTAGCCAGTCAGTCAAAGAGGTTCAGGGCCCTGAACCTGGGTTTAGATTCCAAAGAAGAAAAAAAACATCAGGAGAGTGCACAAAGATGGGTTTGCTTCCCGGAATAATGATCGAGATATTTCTATAATTAAACTTCTTTTTGATCGGACTAAAACACTTTTTAAACACATTGTTCTTGGAAACCACTGTAGGGATTTACGCCAAACAAAGAAAAGCCTCTTCCTTGAGTAAGTGTCAATTTACATGACTAGTTTGGTGTGATATTCCATTCACTCGAAATATTACTTCCAGACACAGTAAAAACTGCTAAACGATTTCATGCCACACCTGGCATGAAAGTGGAACTTCATTCAGAAAGAACATTTTGCTTGGTTTGGTGTAAATTTATTTTGTTGTTTTTGTGAATGCCGCTCACAGTTGAACCAGCATTCTCCAGTGAAAGGCTTCAATAAATACCACGGATTGACCATGTGTAATCAATCCAGCTGAGTGGCATTGACAGTTAAATTGAGAGTATCAGGTGAAAGGCTTCCAGGAAAAATTGTTATCTTCATGGTTTACAGAAAAAGACTGATCCCACGCAGATGGCAGTGAGTCCACGGCCGTGTGGAATTAATTTTCTCAGAATTTACATTCGCATGGGATAGTTCCAAGATACAGTGATCCATTCAAGGATTCACATTGAGTATCCAGGAGTTCTGAGGAGAACCCTTAAATCACAATGGGATGGAAACCCATCAAAAGCTTTTAAACACCAGAGAATGCATTATAGAGACATCACTGTTGCACAGGGAATAAATAGAAAGAATAAAAGATACAACCCTGCAAATAGCCGGGTTTTATATAAATTGCGCTAGCACCTCTGGGTCACGTCCAACATGGAGGAGCAAGTTGAAGGGTGTTAGAAAATTGTTTTAGCTCCCAGTGGGTGATCAAATTCAGAACCAGGATACGTGTTGGTGTTGTCTATATACAAATGTGAAGTGTTTTGTGTGTGTACATTTTCATGTGGCAATCATATACTTTGTTAAATGTTATGTGGGTACCAGCATGAAAGAATTTTATGTAATGCTTACCATATTTGTTGGTCAACTGCCTATGATTGTGTTGTGATACAATTATTTAATGCTTCCTGAATATATATATATATTTTTTTTTTTCCAAAACCTTTATTGGAGTAAGCATAGAAAAGTACAAGAATGGGCCTACAACCTCACGGGCTGGCCGCTAATAACAAGGCAAAATGCATGTAAGAAAATATACACCCATGGATAGGTACAGCTCAAGTACAGAGCGTTACTCTATAGACATCACAGAACAATTTGTATTTTTATTTTTTACAAAAAGAAAACATAAACACTAAAGGCGAATGGACGATAATTAAGGCCAGCCCAAAGAGCGGAGGGGACGGTTCCACGATCAGGAGAACACACCCAGAGCCCGGAGGCTCCAATCAAGTCGGGGAGGGGGGGGAGGGGAGCAGCGGGGAGAACCGGAAGTATAAAAAACCTTACGGAAAGGTTCCGGGAACTCTAGTCTAGGGAGAAAGGACAATCTCAGCAGTGTTTTCAAGGGGAGGGGTGCAAATACCCCCACGATAATCATTCCACTGGCCCCAAACCTTTGTCCACGCCCTGGGTCTGCCCCTGGCCACATAAACCGTCTTTTCACGAAACATGGACCAGTCCATATTGTCTTCCCACCTCAAAACCTCAGGGGGCCTGGAAGCGCCCCAGAGTTGCGCGACATCCCGCTTCGCAATCATGTAACCAAGGGTAGCCCATCTGGTCTGGGCCACAGAGTAGTCAGTGGGTTCCCATACATTCAACAGACATCTGCGAGGCTCCGGTCGCAGGGCCACCTCCGTAACAGCAGTCATCACCTCAAGCACAGCAGTCCAATAAGCAGCTATAACCGGGCACTCCCAAAGGATATGCAAAAAAGTCGCACTCAAGCCACATCCACGCTTGCATAGCCCATCCGAAGAAAAGCCCATCGTAACCAGACGCGGACCAGTGACATAGACTCGATGAAGAATCTTAAGCTGAACCAAACGGAGACGGGCAGGAATGGCCACCTCCTTGGGAGAAGAGAGCGCTGATTGCCAATCCTCGTCGTCCAGTTCCAACCCATCGCGAACCCAAGCCTCCCGAAGTCGGATCAGTAAGTCCACCCGATTATTAATCAACTTCTTGTAAATCAGAGAAATAGTGCTATCGGGAAGATGCCCATCAAGGACACGGTCCTCGAGGGGGGAAGAGTCAGGCAAGGCCTCATCAGGAACCAAGACTGAGACGAGGGCATGTCGGACCTGCAGGTAGCGAAAAAATTCCCTACCACTCAAACCATATTCCGCCTGGAGGGCCTGGAACGACTTCACACAACCGTTCGAGTACACGTCACCCACCTTACAGATCCCAATCACATCCCAGCGGTCGAAACCCTTGGTAGACCAGAGTCCGCCCAAACGTTCGGATGCATAAAGCGGTGTCGCTAACGTCAATCGATCCTCCCACCCCAAACTCACACTCGCAGCCCGCCACACCGTTACTGCAATCCTGGATGGGCCCACAAGATGGCGCCCGGCCGATCGGGAATAAAGCGCTCTAGTAAAGTCCCCACCCGGAAGCTGGAGTCTGTCCATCTCGAATGCAGGATTACGACCCGGGGAAAACATCACATGATTAATGGCAGACAACTGGGAAGCCCAATAATATCGCTTGATATCGGGGAGCGCCATGCCCCCGTCATACCAGGGGATGGTGAGCTTTGCGAGTGCGATACGGGGTCGCCCATCCCATATCAACTGCCGTTGAAGACTCTCAATCTCTTGGAAATAGGTCTTAGGGATAGCGTCATAAGAGTTGTGAAGCGCGTAAAGGAATCGCGGCAAGGACATCATTTTAAACAGGGCCGCCCTGCCCAGCGGTGATAAAGGAAGCTTGCGCCAACGGGCCACATCCAGTCGCAGTCTAAGCAACGGTGGGAGGAGATTATGCTCAAAGCGGAGCGTCGGGTCCAACGTAATAAAAATCCCTAAGTACTTGAAGCCCGATTGGACCACTTGAATGGGAAGTCTACTCGGCAAGGGGGGCAAAACCCCCGAAAGAACATATACACAGGACTTGGCCCAATTAATAACGAGGCCCGAGTTGGCCCCAAAAGAAGCAAGAACATCAAACAGAACAGACAGAGATTTACGCGGGGAGGTGAGGTATAAAAGGATATCGTCCGCGTAAAGCGAAACGCGGTCCTCAAAGTCCGGAGACCAGCGAATCCCCTTGAGAGACGGTTCCCACCGGAGCCAGGCAGCCAACGGTTCCAAGGCGAGAGCAAACAGTAATGGAGACAAGGGGCATCCCTGACGGGTACCCCTGCCGAGGGTGAAAGAAGCCGAGACCCTACCATTCACCACCACTTGCGCCAGAGGTGCCGCGTACAGCAACTTGACCCAACCAATAAAATCAGGCCCAAAACCAAATTTCTCAAGAGCCGCCCAAAGATAGGGCCACTCCACCGTGTCGAAGGCCATGGATGCATCCAACGATGCCAAAATGGCCGGCTCCGTCAGAAGCCCCGCCCTCGCGATCGCGCCATGAAGACGACGTAGGTTCAGAGCCGTGTTGCGATGTGGGATAAATCCAGATTGATCCGGATGGACCAAGTCACTAATGACCGTCAAGAGACGGGTGGCCAGGAGTTTCGCCAACACCTTGGGTTCAACATTTAGTAGGGATATGGGTCTATAGGAGGAACAAAGATCACGTGGTTTGCCCTCCTTGGGGATGACAACTATCGTGGCTAGTCTCTGATCATAAGGGAGAATACCCCGTTCCCGGGACTCCAGAAACATGGCGCGGAGATACGGAGCAAGCCTATCCGGACGCAATTTGTACAATTCGATTGGCAACCCGTTCGGGCCCAATGCTTTGCCAGAACGGAGGGAACGGATGGCAGTAGCTATCTCATCAACCGTAAAGGGGGAGTCCAACGCCACACGGTCCGAATCAGAAACAATGGGCAGGGCTATATCACACAACAGAAGGCGAGAGTCAACCACATCCCTCACAGACACAGGGGTATACACCACACGGAAGTACTCGGCAAACCGGTCAACTATCCCAATCGGGTCCGTTACACTCACACCACAGGCAGACTGAATCACGGGTACCACACGATTAGCTCTCTCCTTCTTATCCAGCCACGCCAGCAATTTACCCGCTTTATCACCCACATCATACAAACGTCCCTGTTGCTCCCGAAACATCACTTTGGCGGCATCCGTGACCAAGGACTTATAATCAAATTGTTTCAGACCCAGGGCATGGAGCTTCTCAGGCGTGACACCAGATTCCAAGCCCTCCTCCAGTACAGAAAGTTCCCCCTCAAGATCAACCACTTCTCTATTCCTCGCTCTCTTAGCCTCAGCAATAAGGGAGAGGGCCTGCCCACGAATCACAGTCTTAAAGGCCTCCCACAGGGACACAGCAGATGAAACCGACCCCTCGTTATCCAGAAAATACGAGTCGAGGGACTTAAGTAAAAGGGTGCGGGTCTCAGGGGAGGTAAGGTACCACGGATTAATGGGAGCCACCCTGCCCGCTGCTTCCACCCCAACCTCAAAACGAAGCCAGAGCGGAGAGTGGTCAGAGATACCCCTGGGCAAGTGCACAATCTCACGCACAGCCGGGGACTGAGCCGCAGGCATCAGGAAATAATCCAGCCGAGACAAACTCCCATGGGCCCCGGAGTGAAAGGTGTACTGCAGCTGCGTAGGATGCAAAAGCCTCCAGCAGTCCACTAGGCCGAAGGTATCCAAAAAGCCACCCAACCACTGCTGAGCCGCCGGGGTATCCCTAGGAGGGTGGCGATCATGAATGCCAGAGACTACCGAATTGAAGTCACCAGCCAGAAAGAGAGTACTATCAGGAAGGTCCAACAAGACACGGCCCAAATCTGAAAAGGTGGAAGTCTGCAAGCCGGGGGGCACATAAACAGTTAATAAGGAAAGGGTACAGCCTTCATACCGACCCACAAGGACAGCATACCGCCCCCGGTCATCCTGTATAACATCATCAATAGCCAGGGGGAGGGAAGCCCGAATGAGGATACCCACACCCCTGGAACCCGAGGTGAACCCCGAATGTGCTACGAGGCGATAGCCCCACCTGTTCATTGCATGACAGACATTGCCTATCAAATGAGTCTCCTGCAGGAAAACAACGTCAGGAGATAAACGTCGTATACATTTCAACACCACACTGCGTTTGATACGATCACCCAGACCATTAACGTTCCACGAAACAAATCTCAACCCGCTACCCCCCATCCCACCCGACAAAGCCCAAACCCCCCATCAATGAGCACGACCACAAAAAGCAATTCAAATACAGAATAAAGTCGCCTTGAACACAGAACATACAAACAATGAACTTCCCAACCACCCACCCCCCAAATAACAGGAAAACACCCCCCACCCTGCACCCCTGCAAAAAGCTAAAAAGCCACCCCAAACTGCAGTGTGCCTGTCGCCCAAGAACCCCTATTCTACACGAAGACCCGGGAGGAGGAAAGGCTCCGTCCCACCCACCCCCGATCAATAAATAACGAGATTAAGACCATACATCAAAACACATATGAGGTAGAGGAACATAGGCTTACATCCCTGGAAAAGTCATACAAAACAAGGCATCAGTCAAAAACGAAACGTTTAGCTCTCAACACCACCTTCAGCACCGCCCGGGTGGGCTTCGGACTCAGTCTCAGGAGGTCGATTAGGCAGGGAGTCCAGCCAGTCATTCACAGCCTCTGGCCGATCAAAAAAAGAAAGTTCGATCATCATGCTCCACCCGCAGCCTGGTCGGAAAGAGCATTGCGTAACGCATCCCCAAGTCCCTAAGACGTTTCTTGGCACCACGAAATCCCATCCGCTGCTTCTGGACCTGTTGGGAAAAGTCCGGATAAAAGTTCACCGTGGCATTTTCAAAGGCTACTGGGCCCTTAGCCCGCGAGGCCTGCAGGATAGCGTCCCGATCTCTGTAGTGGAAAAGCTTGGCAACAATAGGTCTCGGCGGGGCGCCAGGCTTGCCCTGGCCCCCCGGAACACGATGTGCGCGCTCCACTGCGAAAAATTTACTAAGGCCAGACGGTGAAAGGTGATTCTGGATAAGATCTTCAACCAGGAGATCAACCGAGTGGGGTTCTGGATTCTCCGGCACACCAACCACGCGAACATTACAGCGACGCGCCCTGTTCTCAAAATCCTCCAAGCGCCGGGTCATGAAATCGTTCACCCTGCGGAGATTGCCAATCTCCGTCTGAATATCAGAGACGTCCGTCGTGAGGCTGGAAGATTTGATATCCAACGATTTCACCTTTTCGTTCGTCTTGGAGAGATCGGCTCGAATCAAATTGACCTCAATCGCCACAGTGTCCAGTTTGTGGGCCAAAGTTTCATACTGGTGGCCTATGGATTCCCTCATGCCAGAAATGGCGCCCATGATGTCTTGCAAGGAGGGCTCCGGCGACGCATCTAGTACTTGGTCCGACGCAGTGGGACCGGGCAGGGCAGCTCCGGGGGACCCCTTAGAGTGGGTATAACGATCCATGACATTAGATTGAACCGGACCCCCGCGCAGAGGTGCCTTCGTCTTGCGCGTCTCTCGGTCCCCTCTGCCCGCCATTTTGAAGATGCGTCACAAGCAATGTCACCAGGGTCGACAGGCCGAGCACCAGAAACGGAGGCCCCTGGACCAAAGGACTACAAGAGATGTAGCACCAGGATAGATGCAGCCCACTCCAGAAACAGTGCAGCCAAGGGCCAAACAACCTACGTGGAGCGCGGCCGCAGCTCTGGCCCAGCCCTCTCACCAATGTCCCAGTCCGAGGCAGAAACGAAACCGAAACTTAAGAGGGGGTCTCACACGACCAATCCCCCTGCCGTTGTTGTTCAACTCCAAGACGGCCACCGAACCTCACCCAGTCCCGGGCGCACTTCGAGGGCGGAGCCCAAAAGTTCAAGTGAACATAATTCAGACACCCGAGGTCCAAATTCGTTTACGAAAAGTCCAGGTAGATCAGCCCAACGTCCTCTATATGAATCCTCGCAAAAATCAGGATTAAATCAGGATATTAAGCCGGGAGCGGCGGGGGTCCGGGGAGCGCTGTGCTCACGCGGCCATCTCGGATGCCCGCCAAGCTCCTCCTCTGCTTCCTGAATATAAATAAAATAAACGGTGGTCACAGGAATTCATTTGTGCGATCAAGAAGAGTACAATTGAATGTGTGAAAGGATGCCTTGATCTGGCTAACCCAGAAAATGGGTGTGAGTGGAGCTAGCAATGAGATAGGAGTGAGGTGTTGCACACTGCGAATGTTGCTTTCTTTTATTGGACTGAGGTAGTATGTAAAGGGAGAGTTACATCATATCCTTTGGTACTCCGTAGTTAGATAATGTACCCAGGTCTTCACCATAAAGCTTTCTAGTGAGCACTGACAAGGTTGAATGACTTATGAGAGAAGGTGTGTGATTCCTTGCTTATTGGAGAGAGGCATGGGGACTAACAAACACAGCTGCATATTGTATCTTGCAGCTTCTACAATGATGCACTGAGCCAGAAATAGAAAAATGATGGCTAAGGGAACACAAGTTTTGACCCCAATTGACAATCTGCTTAACAGTCACCAACCTAAAACGAGCATAGGCGACTACTGAAAAATACTAACCCACTTCTGGAACCTTCCTACATGTACAAATGTGAACAAAAAGATGGATTAGACACATAGGGTATATCATTGTATAACATTTGAACGAGGGAGTCTTTCCTGTCAATTTATTCCCAACACAAAATGATTGCATAAAAGAGCAGTATGAGATGGAGCCTCACATTTTTGTGCCTTAAAGCAACGTTTGAGTCTGCAGAGGCTCACTGAAGAGCTTGTGGACATATGGTGGTGAGCCCATAAGCCTGAGCCAACATAACCTTTGTTTTTAATTCTTTAGACTTTTTATCCTCATTGCCTTTCGCTTCTAATTCCTGTTGTTCGTAATACTGAGCCGTAGTTAAAAGAGAAACCGGAGAAGAGGTAGTCCATGAACACTCGCTGGAATTTAGGCGACTAGCTATTCCTGGCAACAGGTTTGCGACATATTTATCGACGAACAGATGCCTGCCTGTGTCATCGGTCAATGACTGGCCACTAAAATCGTGGAATGCCTCTTCAAAGCGCGAGAAGTCAGAAACCGATTCATCTGTCTTTTGCTTACAAGATGCTAATGCAGTCCAATCTATCTTTTTAGGGGGAATAATCGTTTTTAACTTTACTATAATATCTGCTGGAAGATCTAATAATACCTGCCATGGTTTCTGTGAGGGTTCTCTTTCTTCATCTAATTGTTCTAAATCTTTCCATAATGCCCCAAAAGTCGCACAATCATCAACTTTACACACAGTTCTCCACATATCAGGGGCTAATATAAAACCGAAAAACAGGTCAATATCGGGTAAAGTCATAGTACAAGAGTTAATAGCACCCTCAACTTCCTCATAAAAGGCTGCTGGATTTTTTCGTGGATCAGGTAATGCAGTTTTAAGAGCCATAACATCCGCTCTATTCCAAGGAGTGTAAACCCAATTATTAATAAAATAACCCTTTGCATCAGTAGAAGCCTTATCATCACTTGTACCCGCTCCTTTAGGAGGAACATACAAAGGTGCGGATTCCTGCATAGGTTTCGCATGAACTATCATAGTCTTATCTGTTCCGAAGATAGAAGCTTGGGCCACGCTGGTCTGAGATGTTTGTGAAGCTGCGTCTGCTGCCTTTTTCTCTTCCCACAAACGGACTGTCTCAACATGTAATTTAACCAAACGCCTGATTGAGTCAACCACCTGAGAAAAGACAAAAAGACCATCACGCATTTGCTTATAATCATTTGCTATATCAACAGGCTCCAAATCGTCAGAATGTTTCCTAAACCGTTCCACAACTTCTGCAGCAAACACCTCTGTAAAATATAATTGCTCACTTTCCTGCCAATCCTTCATGTCATCTAAAAGTTCAGAAGCAGGAGCAATATTACGGGCGGCTTTACGAGCATCAGATCTAAGCTGGGACGCACGCTCAGGGGACAACATAGAACGAATTTCCCGTGCTTTCTCCTGGTATGCAGGAGAGTCCTCATCTGAGTCATAAGGAGCAGAAGGAAGAGTATACGGAGGTGGAGAACGATCTAACAAGAGAGAATCATCTTGGGGTTTATTAAGAATAGGATAAAGAGGTCTACGAACAGCGTATTGGCCATTTACCTGTAAATAATGCTCCCTATCTTCTCTCTCTTTAAGTTCTTTCATTTCTTTATTTCTCATTTCCAATGCTTTCGCATGAATGCTCTTACGCTGTTCTTTTTCAATCAAGGCTTGCTCCTGCTTCATTCGCTCACGTACTTCTTTCTCCCACATTCGTAAACAGTCAAACATGTCTTGTCTAGCCTTTCGCTTAAACATTTGTTGTTCCACATACTGAATCTTTTGCAAAGCAAATGACCTATGCATAGGCCAACGCAACTCAGGATCCTAACAAGTATATTTCTTTCATAACGTGCTGTACATTATAGAAGAAATGCCATATTTAATATACTTGTCCCTATTAGGCGTCCCCTCCGGGGGGGTCGGTTGTGCTTCATCGAGTCTCAAATTAGTACCACTACAAAAGCAACACATCCTACGAAGTGTGCTAGAAACAGGCATGCCAAAATTAGTGCAGAATATTCAGTATTATAACCAAAGTAGCACTTAAGGTACTGTAGTACGTTGTGCTGTTCAAATCAATTCAAAAACAGAGACCATTCTCCTCATTACCTGCCTCTCACTCCTTCGATCGCCCTGAAGACCTGCGTTAATTTATATCACTGTTTGTTCCTGTATTATTTTAATATGGTTGTGTTCCCCCTTTTTTATTAATATGTTGCGAAGACCTTGACTTCCTCCTGTTACTGTTGATTGTAGTTGGTTGTTTCATTGTTGACTGCTGTATTCTGTTCACCCCCTATAGTTAGTAATTTCTCAACACTCCTTGCATTTTCTTTTGGTTTTCTTTACAGGTGCTCTCCCCTTAGTACAGATTAATTTCTCCGATGTTTCCTCCCCCTTACCCTCCTGTATCTCCCTCACTGTCTACAGTTGTCTTCTTTGCTTTCCTTTTCCCCTTCCATCACCTTCTATCCATTTTTTGCCTCTGTCAACTTGCCCTCTTCCCTGCCTCTCCATTTTAATACTAATGTTCTCAGTTACACTCACGTATGGTAAGTGTTGAGTGTTTCTTCTCACATTCTGGTTGTTGTTGATTACCTGCTTCTTGTTGATTGATTCAGCTTTGATACTTAATTATCTCTTTCAATTGTTATGGCTCACTATTGGTTCCTTATTTTCTTATCTATTTCTCTATTATTTTGCTCTGGTCGCTCACGGTTGTCCTGGTTGGGGTGGCCATCTTTCTTTCCTTTGCTGCTTCCCGCTTCCACGTGTTATTTCTTTTATTTTGGTTATTTATCCTGGTTTTTTTTCTTGACTGAAGTCTTTGGGCTTCCTGTCAACTTGTATTTGTCTATCTTTCACCTTTTCTATCTTTTCTACCTCTTTACTCTCTTCCTACTGTCCTCTGACATAATTTCTTTGTTTTATGTAATGCATTATGCTTACTTCACTCAATTCTACTCACCTTCCTCATCTTCTTTTTACTATTCATTGTTTTCCCTGCTCTTCAATACGTATTCCTTAATGTTATGCAATACATGCATTTATGTGTTTATCATATGTTTACTATTTTTTTCAGTTTTATCAACTGTTCCATATATCTCTAAATGCTATATATTGCTTATCCTGTTTTTTAACTTTGCTCTTACCTAGTTACCATGAATGAAAATGTTCGCATTGCTTCATGCAATGTTAAGGGATTACTTAATCCCATTAAAAAGCAGAGGGTTCTTACTCATTTGTCTAGGTTGCAGTGTAAAATAGCAAGGCTTCAAGAGACTCATCTTACAGACAATGAGATTAATTCTCTTAAAAAACAATGGGTTGGATATGCCTTTTGTTCCCCGTCCAAGCATAGAAAAAATGGAGTGATTACTTTGATTGATAAATCACTTTCCCTTGTTGTGGAAAAGGAAGAGAGGGATGTAGAGGGTAGATGGTTTCTTTATACCTCATTCTAAATGGTTCCACCATTTCCCTTCTCAATATCTATGGCCCTACGGGTGTTGACGTACAATTTTGGCAGAATATGTCACGTACCCTCCACTCCTGTCCTAATCTCAATCTACTAGTGGGTGGGGACTGTAATCAAGTCATAGATCCGTTTATAGACAGAAAATCTACTGCTAGGTACATTCTCAACAAAATGCAAAAATCCTTTATGACTACAATTTAATCGAGGGGCTTGGTTGACGCTTGGAGAATATCTCATCCGGACACATTAGAATATTCTTTGTACTCCCCTACTCATAAATTTTCCTCTAGAATAGAATATATCTTTGTGAGTGCCCCTCACCTTCCTAATTTAACTCATGCGGATATTGGGTCCATTCTTATTTCCGATCACGCTCCAGTTTTGATCAATTTAGATATCCCTTCTGAATCTTCCAAATCGCGTAGATGGCGCTTTAATACTTACTCAAGGACCCTAAATTCTTGGAACGTTTCAAAGAGTTCTTGACAGAGTTTTTCTTTAGGAACGCCTCTCAGGATATTCCCTTTTCTACTATCTGGGATGCCTTTAAGGCTACAGCCGGAGGTTTCATAATTTACTATGTTGCAACTAAAAAGAAGAAATGCAGTAAAGATTCTACTTCTCTCTTAGCCTCTATCAAGCGTCTTGAACATGCCTACTCCACGTCCAATAATGAGGACAATCTATAAAAACTAATTCAAGCTAAGATGTCCTTCAATAAAAAATTGACAGAGGAGGCGCCTGGCACCTTACTTAAGATTAATTCTAAATTCTATGGTGGTTGTAACAAAGCTGGCAAGCTATTAGCGAATTATTTAAAGGTTAAATCTCAAATCTCTAAGGAGGTCAAGAATACGGATACTAGTGGTGCTGATCATTTCAAGGATGTTGAAATATTAAGCTGTTTTACAGATTTTTACAAGAAGATTTACACTCCAGAATCCTCCCCCTCTGAAACAATGTTGGATTCTTTCTTCGATGCACTTCCCCCCCCATTCCTCCAAGCTTCATGACTGTTCAATATTAAAAGAGATACAAAAGGGGATGATGGACGGAGCGTTTGAGCAAATCAAACACTCACCCCCAGTCAACTGATCTGGGTTTAATCCATCACCATTCTTTTGCTCACTCAGCCACCCCAGTTCAGACATGGCCATATGCAAATCAGTCTGACCCTGTGCCTCATGGGAACAGTCCAGCCCGAACTGCCAAGCCATGTCTTCCCTGGACCGGAAACAAGCATCCTGGGACTGGTTTTAGATTCATAATCCTCATCAGCTAGGCTATTTTGAATCCAGTGGCCAAGTAAGCAAGGAACTCACGTCTGAGCATACCCTGCCACACTTAGGACGAACAAAGCGATAGAAAGGGGTTGGTGGACGGAGCATTTGAGCAAATCAAATACTCACCCCCAGTCAACTGATCTGTGTTTAATCCATCACCATTCTTTAGCTCACTCAGCCACCCCAGTTCAGACATGGCCATATGCAAATCAGTCTGACCCTGTGCCTCATGGGAACAGTCCAGCCCGAACTGCCAAGCCATGTCTTCCCTGGACCGGAAACAAGCATCCTGGGACCGGTTTCGGATTCATAATCCTCATCTGCCAGGCTATCTTGAATCCAGTGGCCAAGTGAGCAAGGGACTCACGTCTGAGCATACCCTGCCACACTTAGGGCGAACAAAGCGATATAAAAGGGAATGATGGACGGAGCGTTTGAGCAAATCAAACACTCACCCCCAGTCAACTGATCTGGGTTTAATCCATCACCATTCTTTAGCTCACTCAGCCACCCCAGTTCAGACATGGCCATATGCAAATCAGTCTGACCCTGTGCCTCATGGGAACAGTCCAGCCCGAAATATTAGAAGAGGACCTATTCCTCCCTGAAATCAAGTCCTCCTTAGTATTACTTCCAAAGGACAAATCTCCTGATCCAGACTGCTTCACTGCTGAATTCTATTCCTGCTTTTTCCAATTCTTGCTCCCTCACCTTTTATCTTTATTTCAATACGTTTTGCCGTCCAAGGAAGATCGTGGATCCTTCCTGGCTGCCATGATCTGTCTCATCCCTAAGAAAGGGAAGGATCACTCTTCCTGCGCTAATTATCGCCCTATTTCTTTCAATAATTTAGACTGCAGGATTTTTGCTAAAGTCCTTGCCCTTCGTATTAATAAGGTTATTCCTGATTTAATTAGCTATGAGCAAACAGGTTTTGTTAAGGGGAGAACAATTGCGGATAATTCCAGGATTTTTTTGAACATCATACATCTTGCTTCCAAAAGTTCTATCCCGATGGCAGCTATCACCTTGGATGCAGAAAAAGCTTTTGATCATGTTCATTGGCTCTTCATGATGCGTGCCCTTAAGTAGCATGGAAGTGGCCCTACCATTTTATCACCATTAGTTTGTTGTATTCTTCTCCCACTACTTCGGATTTTGCTAATGGACTTCAATCTCAATATTTTGCTCCCCAACGAGGCACTCGTCAAGGTTGCCCCTTGTCTCCTTACTTTTTATTCTTTCCCTTGAGCCTTTTTTTATTCTCTCCAGAATTCTCCTTCCTTTCGTGGTTTTACTCATAAAGCTATTAAAATAAAGTTCACTGCTTATGCTGATGATATTTTGTTATTTATTTCTGATCCTTCTACATCTTTGCCCGCTTTTGTTGATCTTTTGTCTTCCTATGCTGCCATCTCTGGATATAAGTTGAACTTTTCCAAGTCTGAGATCCTTCTGCTCAATAAATATTGTCTTAGTAGTATGTTTTAAGGGATGGATTTTAAATGAAATACTACTTGCATTACAGGTTTAGGGATAAAATATTCTGCTTTAATTGCTACAACTGTTCAATTGAACCTGAACGAGGGTTTAAGTAAAATGTCTGCAATGGCGGAGAAATGGTCCCCTTTATTTTTGTCATAGTGGGGTAGGTTGTAAAAATGTAAGAATCTTAATAGTATATTGAGTAAATTCCTATGGAACAATCGAAAAGCTCGTATCTCTCTTTCTGCTACTAAAGATAGAGGCAGGGTTAACTTTCCCAATTATCACCAATATCACTCCTCATTCCTACTTCGACAAGTCTTACCCTATTTTTCCCCATCAGACGATCCTCCCTTATCAGTATGGCATAAATTAGAGGAATCGATTATTCATCCATTTCCCTTCTCTTTGCTAGACCACCATGCAAATCCTCCCCATTCTTTTAAATCTCCCACTATTTCATATCTCATATCTACTCTTTATCTGATTCTTACCAAGTCACAGTCTCCTCTGCAGTTATTTTTGGATTCCTCTATTTGGCACAATAAATCCACCAAAGTTTTCAACCGTACTCTTTTCTGGAAAGATTGGATTTTAAACGATGTTTTACAGATTAAACACCTATTACATAATAAGCAATTTCTTTCTTTCCAGGAATTTCAATCTAGATACAACTTATCCGGTTCATCTCTCTCTAAGTTTGATTCTTTAAGACGGATTGTAACTGAGCAACTCTCTATTCTCTCTGACACTTCTTCTTCTCTCCCTGATTCCTCCATTCAACCACTACCTTCTTTCTCCTCTGTTCGAGCTTCTCACATTTACAAATACCTATTTTTCCCTTCTTCTACTCGTCCCAAAAGCAAGATTGAACATTTATGGGAAACAGATCTACAGCACACTTTCTCCATAAACACTTGGGACTCTATTTGGGCTTGGATTCACGACATTTCATGCAATGTTGGCACTACTCAAACACTTTACTATTTTCATCAGAGACTATTTTTAACTTCAATGGAGGTTTCCAAATTTAGCCTTTCCCTGTCCTCTAATTGCTGGTCTTGCAAAAATTCTCCTGGTACATGTCTCCATTCCTTTTTTCTTTGCCCTAATATTTTCATTTTTTGGACAAAAGTATGCAAGACTATCGCCTCCATTTGTTCAACCAGGTTCCCTCTTGATATTCCCTCTATATTGTTGGTTAGTTCCTCTATGCGCTGGTTGCGTGCTTGGAAAATAGACTCATTTATAGTTTTTTCTATTGCCATTGCATTTCAGGTTATAATATCAAACTGGAAAGATGCCTCCAAAATCTCCTTTTCTGCCTGGTGGAATCTATTAAGTTTTCATCACAGGCTAGATAGAGCCTTTGTAACCACATCCCAACAACTTATTCGTAAAGAGGCCTTTTGTTCTCCTCTCTCTAACTATATTTCTTCCTCTGCATTACATGCCAAGGACAATACCTTTGTTTTTCAACTGCCATGATTGCTCTGTTCATTCCTTTATATTATGTACTTATTACAGGATTGTTACTGAATATTGCGTTTTTGTAATATATCATCATTGGACAGCTTTACCAGTATATAGCTTGCGATTGCTGATATCTGTTTCTTTTTCTTTCTTTTTCTTTCTTTCTTCTCCCCTCTTTCTCTTTCTTCCTTCTTTCTTTTCCTTCTTATTTCTCTTTCTATCTCAAAGAGAAAAACAAAATGCTATTTTTCCTATGGTACTCTTTGACTTTGTTTCCCTTTCCTAATGGCTTAATTCTTTGGAATGTATGAAGCATTAAGTATTTACATTTGTTGATACCATTAGGATTACTTTTAATTCTCTTTATTATATTTTTGTACCATATTTACTATATATATTTCAATAAAGCCCTCTAAACTTAAAACAAAAAGACTTCAAAAGAAGTACTAGCTTTTATCAAATGCAAAATAGGCATGGAATTATATTCAGACCCCTATCTCTTATTACTAATGGACACAAGGGAGGATGTTGAGTATTTTCTTACTACGCTTAAATGCATAATCCAAACCCGTTTGATATTGGAAGCTAGGCTCACTATTGCACACATATGGAAACAACCCACCTCCCTCTCTTGGATAGCAATGTTGAGGCTACACTTTGGTACAATTAAGCTAATGGAAGGCGTACAGCACTGTTACAGATAGAATGAATAGGTAGGAGAAATCCTTTGCTCTTTTGTATATGTTTATTAAATGTTTGAAAGGCCAGCAAAGAAACTAGAGCAGTGGCGGCTCCCCCATTTGGGCGTGGGGCGTCACCCCACTGCTTTCTTGCGGTGCGAGAAGGCAGGAACATAAACGGTAATAACTACCATTTATGTTTCTGCTTCTCTCACTGCGAGAAGCAGAAGTGCATGGTTGGGGGTGGGCAGTCCTGTTCGAGGGCAGTGGGGAGTGGCTTGCCCACTGTTGTGCATAAGGACTGTTTGGGCAGCCTGAGGTCACCCAGTCAGTATGCACAACAGTGGGCAAGCCACTCCCCCCTGCCCTCGAGCAGGACCACCCACTCTTCCTTTTCTCTGTGTATGCAGCAGCATACACAGAGAAAATGACCCGGGTGGGGCGCGGCCTCACCAATCACAACTCTGTCATTTCAGCATTGTGATTGGCAGACGGGAGGGAGGGGCTGCCTTTCATGATGACAAGTAGAGCTGCAGCTGGAATTCGAAAACGCAGGACCACACGGCGAGAAGCTGAGGTGACGCAGTAAGATACGTTTTTAAAACATTTTTTTTACCTTTACTCTAACACTGCCCTTTGCGGTAGGTTCATGGTCTTAGCCTCCAGTTCTTTCCATACACATGTTTGAGGCTTTCTTTAATAACCCATTTCTGCCGGAGCCTGGTGCCAGCCGCTGGCACTGGGCCTGGCGCCCGGACCCTGTGCCAGGATCAGACTCCAGCCTTCTGCCGACTGGAGCCCCTGGTTAGAAAGGGGGCTTAAATAAAGCTGCTTGATTTGTTTGGGGGAGAGTTGGGGGCGGGGTCGTAGGGGGGGCTCACGGGGTGCGCACCATCTTTACATCAGAAGGTTCCGGTAATTCTTGTGCAGACTGTGTTTACTAGCTGTTGGTCGCAAAGCTCTCAGAATGTTCTCTGCATATGGATATTCACAAATTTGGACTGTCGTGTTACTTTTAAGTTATTTTGAGGGGAAAAAAAGATTGCAATAGCCCCCACGTTTTATAACTCCAAGGTAATGGTGAGAAATTGTCCGGTCGGTTTTCAGTGGCAACTAGCATTTGTGAGGAAATGCCACCAGTTCGAAAATCAAGACTAGGCCAAGCTATGAAATAATAAGAGTGAAAAACTCCTTCTGCTGTAGGGGCTGCAATAATTAAGGTCTACGTGAGATTTTCTTCATGTAATAAAAACTTTGTGCAACTCTACTTGCAAGTAAGATCAATGGATGTAAAACTATGCCCATCCTGAATTTCTGAAATAGTTAATACTTTGTAGAGTCTAAAACGTTTACCTGCATTATGCTTTCCCTTACACTTGGAAAAAGGTTTGAAAATCTGGCTTGGGCTGAAATCTACTTTATTCTAGGTAAACGCTTTTTGAATCAACCCAAATGCATTTTAGGTTCTCCTTTGTAAATATAAAGATATACGGGTATTAGAGGGTTGATAAAGTAAGGGAAAATGATTAAAGATCCTTGTATTCTCCTTCTTAGCACAAATCCTTACTCCCCGCTTATTTTCAGGTCTGGCTTCACAGTGAAACCATCTTCATGACCTGTTGAAAATTCTTTAAAACATTTATAGAGTGGACATTGGCCCTGCCCAGAGGAGTATTTTTCTTTAACCTCATGCTACTGTCTATGTGCTGTAATATGTGAAACTATTTTACTTCTGAAAGGTACACTCAATTAACGTACTTGCACACCTCATTTGTTATGTCCTGTATGCATTATATATAGGAAGCAATACTTTTTTGTTACTTTTTCCCAGCATAGAGGAGAGCCAATGGGTCAGAATTTAAGAAACTAAACACTGTTTGTGCTATCAAAGCACATTTGTGGATACCTTTGTTTGGGTATTTTAAAGCCACACCCATTGCTTAACCAATGCTTGTTTTGTACTTTGCTCCTTGGTTCTTGACGACTTCCGTCATAGCAAGTATGGCAGCGTGGAGACGCACACAACGTGGTGCAACCACCCTTAGTTAGTTCAGGTATGCTTGGTAAGTGCTCCGAGGGAATGCAACCCCAGCCCTGAGCCAGCAATCACAGTAGTTGCTGCTCAAATGGCATGTTGATATTCAATTTCAGCCAATGAAAGCAGCCATCAAATTTTTATAAGCTTTTTCTCTGATGCTTAAATAATTTAGTGTAAAGCCAGCATTTTTCCTTGAAGGTACGACCAACGTGTCGGAAACATGAGGAGACAGCAGGCAAGGTGCATAGAGAAACATCATTTTTGCAGGATTCTGTGAACGGATTTATAGGTATCACTCAATCTGACCCTGGACCCTGGTGGCCTTATTTATAACGGGGGTAGCCGACCACAAGAATGTAGCACGCGGACTGACATCAACAACTCCTGAGATGCTTGCCATTCCTACTGATACTGTTGCCAAGGGCGGTGAGTCATGATGTGAAGAGAACATTGTGATGTCCAAGGATGATGGGTCATGTAACAGAACATTGTGGTGTCAGGGTTATAGGAAAGAAGACAGATATTGTGATGTCAGATATGAGTCATGTGAACATAACATTGTGTTTTTGGGGTTTTGGGAAACAAGACAATGCCTTGTGATGTCAGGGGGTTATGGCACTCTGGTTTAGATGGTGTACTGTGGCTCACTTTATCAATCTTGTTTAGGAATGAGCATTGTTTATATTGTGCAATTAAGATTTTGCTAAACCTTTAATTTTCGAAGTGCAGTGCGTGCCTGTGGTGTTTGTGTGTTTGCACATGTGTGTGTGTGAGAGAGAGAGAAAAATTATATATTTTCAGCGATATGTATGCTCCATCACGGTAGGGGTTCTGGTGACAAAGTACACAAAGACGGCTTTTTGTATTTGTTATACTGCATATTTATTTCAGGTGCTATTAGCTTTAATAACGTACGTGTCTTACGCAGAATAATGTTTATTGAAAACAATATGTGAAATTCAATTAAATTCAATTCAATTAATTTATATAGCGCGCTACATACCCGGAGGGTCTCAAGGCGCTTGAAGAAGGGTGGGGGATTACTTGTCGAAAATCCAGGTTTTAAGTTGCTTTCTGAATGCTAGGTGGTTCTGAGTGAGGCGAAGGTGAGTGGGAAGTGAGTTCCAGGTTTAAGCCGCCAGGTAGGAGAAGGATCTTCCTCCCATGGTGGTTTTGTTGATGCGAGGTACAGTAGCAAGGGCTTGGTTGGAGGAGCGTTGCTGGCGGGAGGGGGTGTAGAAGGAAAGTCGTGTGTTGAGGCATTCGGGTCCAAGTTCGTAAAGTGCTTTGTGTGCGTGGGTTAGGAGGCGGAATGTTATCCTCTTATTGACGGGGAGCCAGTGGAGGTTTTTCATGTGGCCAGAAATGTGGTCATTACGCGGGATGTCTAGTATGAGTCTGGCTGATGCGTTCTGGATGCGTTGGAGTTTTTCTGAAGTTTTGCGGTGGTAACGGCGTATAGTGTGTTTCCGTAGTCCAAGCGGCTTGTAACCAGTGCGTGGGTGACCGTTTTTCTAGTTTCGGTGGGGATCCAGCGAAATGTTTTTTTGAGCATGCGAAGGATGTTGAAGCAAGATGATGAAACGGCGTTGACTTGTCTGGTCATCGAGAGTAAGGAGTCCAGGAAGACGCCCAGGTTCCGTGCGTGGTCCGTCGGGATGGGTGCTTTTCCAAGGGCCTCTGGCCACCAAGAGTCGTCCCAGGCGGAGGGGGAGGTACCTAAGGTAAGGACTTCTGTTTTGTCTGAATTCAGTTTCAGACGGCTGTGCTTCATCCACTCGGCTACTTCTTTCATTCCTTCATGTAGGTTGGTTTTGGCGGTGTTAGGGTCTTTGGTGAGTGAGAGGATCAGTTGAGTGTCATCAGCATAGGAGATGATGTTGAGGTTGTGTTGGCGTGCGATGGCCGCGAGGGGGCTCATGTATACGTTGAAGAGGGTGGGGCTGAGTGAAGATCCTTGTGGTACGCCACAAATGACTTCAGTGGCCTCTGACTTGAATGGTGGGAGGCGGACTCTTTGAGTTCTTCCGGCAAGGAACGAGGTGATCCATTCCAGTGCTTTTCCTTGGATTCCGATGTTTCTGAGGCGTTGTAACAGGGTGCTATGGCAGACTGTGTCGAAGGCTGCGGAGAGGTCGAGGAGGATGAGGGCGACTGTGTCACCATTGTCTAGTAGAGTTCGAATGTCGTCTTTTGCTGCGATGAGTGCGGTCTCAGTGCTGTGTTTGGCCTGGAAGCCGGACTGTGAGGAGTCGAGGGATTTGTTGGTTTCGAGGAAGGTGGCAAGTTGGTTGTTGACAGCTTTCTCGATGACTTTGGCCGGGAATGGAAGTAGCGAGATGGGGCGGTAGTTTTTGAGTTCGGTGGGGTCTGCTGTGGGTTTTTTCAGAAGGGCGCTGAGTTCGGCGTGTTTCCAGCTTTCCGGGAATGTGGCGGAGTTGAGGGAGCAGTTGATGACGTCTCGGAGGTGTGGTGCTATGATGGAATCTGCTTTGTTGAAGATGTGGTGAGGGTATGGGTCTGTGGGGGATCCTGAGTGGATGGAGTTCATCAGGCGGATGGTGTCCTCAGTGGAGATTGGGTTCCAGTCCTTAAGGATGTTCAAGGGGGGTGAAGGTACTGCAGAAGGTTGGGTGGGTTGGTCTCCGGGTTGGTTGTCAAAGCTGTTGTGGATGTCTGTGATTTTGTCGTGGAAGAACGAGGCTAGGGAGTCGCAAAGGGCTTGAGAGGGAGTGATATCGTTGGAGTTGGCAGTGGGGTTGGTGAACTCTTCGACGATGTTAAATAATTCCTTGCTGTTGTGGGCGTTGTTGTCAAGTCGGTCTTTGAAAGCGGCTTTCTTGGCAGTCCGGATCAGTTGGTGGTGTCTGCGGGTGGCGTTTTTGAAGGCGTCCCTGGTGCTGGTCTTTGGGTCTTTTTTCCAGGCCTTCTCAAGGGAGCGGCAGAGTTTCTTGGAATTCTTAAGATCATCGTTGAACCAGGGGGCGTTTTTGCTGCCTAGTTTGATTTGACGTTTTTTCAGGGGTGCTAGGTTGTCGGCGCTGTTGGTTAGCCATTGAGTGAGGTTAATGGCTGCTTGGTTGGGGTTTGAAGAGTGGGCAGGGGGGTTTTGGAGAAGCGATGAGGAGATTTGGTCGATTGTGATTTTGTTCCAGTTTCTTCGCAGAGTGGGTTGAGGGTGGTTGTGGGTTGTGGTCTTTTTGTAGATAAAGTGAACGCAGCTGTGGTCCGTCCAATGGAGAGCTGTGGTGTGACTGAAGGAGATATGTTTGCTGGAGGTGAAGATAGGGTCGAGTGTGTGACCTGCGTAGTGAGTGGGGGTATTTACAAGTTGTTTGAGTCCGAGGTTGGCGAGATTGTCCAGAAGGGTGGTGGTGTTGTTGTCGTTGCTTTTCTCCAGGTGAAAATTGAGGTCTCCCAGTAGAATGTAGTCCTCGGAGGGGAGAGCGTGTGGGGTGATAAAGTCAGTGATGTCTTCACTAAATTGTGCATGGGGTCCTGGTGGCCTGTAGAGGAGGGTGCCTCTGAGTGTGGTCTTGGGGTCGGTGTGGATCTGGAAGTGAAGGTGTTCGACGCTAGCGAGGTTGACGTCTGAGCTGGTTGAGATGCGGATGGAATTCTTATGGACGATAGCGATGCCTCCTCCTGTTTGGTTGGTGCGGTCTTTTCGGATGATCTTGTAGCCTTCGGGGATGGCGATAGTGATGTCTGGGGCTGAGGAGGCGTTCATCCATGTTTCTGTTAGGAAGGCGACATCCGGAGAGATGGTGTCTAGTACATTCCAAAGGTCGATGGCGTGTCAGTGGACCGAGCGGGTGTTGAGCAGGATGCATTTTAGGTGGTTGGTGTCAGATCTCTGTTTGGTGTTCGTGGATGGGGAGTTGGTCTTGGTGCCGTCATACTTGCAGGAGTTGCATGTAAATGGTCCATGGGTGTGTCCAGGGGCGGCTTGGGCGCAGTTGGGGAGTCGACCTGGGTTTAGGGCTAAGAGGGTGGAGGGGTCGTATGTAATGCGGGTGGGGTGGGTGGTATGAGGGCCAGGGGGTCTGGCGCTGGGCGCGGTCCAGGCGCGGCAGGGCGTAGACGGGCTTACCTTTGGCGCACCTTCGGCGCGCATGGGGCGCGCCCGCTGCGCGTGAACGCTGCGCGTCAGCTGTTCTGTTTTATGTGGATAGTGGAGGGGGCGGAGCGAGGGAGGGTCAGCTGGGAGGCGGGAGCAGGGTGGAGCTACGGGCTGGGACGAGGCACAATCACCAAATGACGGCAGCAGAACAAAAATGAAACCAGGGTTACTTTCTTAAGTAAAGCAGGCTAAATGTGGGCAGAAGCGTCGTCACATTGGGCACCAAATTAAATTTCAGGCATGTAAAGCGCTATGCTGCGAATCCACAGAGAAGCAAGGCGCTATGATTCCAGCAGCATATAGGCAGATAAGCAAGGCGCTACGATACCAGCTGTAGAGGGAGCGCAGGGAGCGACCGATGCTGCCAGAGTCAGGGTGGTCACAGCGCTGGGTCAGTCTGCTCCTTCCTGTTGTGTCCGTGGGAGGGAGGGTCAGCTGGGAGGCGGGAGCGGGGTGGAGCTACGGGCTGGGACGAGGCACAATCACCAAATGGCGGCAGCAGAACAAAAATGAAACCAGGGTTACTTTCTTAAGTAAAGCAGGCTAAATGTGGGCAGAAGCGTCGTCACAATGGGCACCAAATTAAATTTCAGGCATGTAAAGCGCTATGCTGCGAATCAACAGAGAAGCAAGGCGCTATGATTCCAGCAGCAGATAGGCAGATAAGCAAGGCGCTACGATACCAGCTGTAGAGGGAGCGCAGGGAGCGACCGATGCTGCCAGAGTCAGGGCGGTGAAACACTGGACAGTGCGGTTTGGTTGCAATTAGTAACAATACCAACATGTTCAGTTACATTAGTCACAAGGTGGAGTTTTTCTGAATACTTTGGGACACCCATCTGTAGAAGATGGAGCATTTCTGGCAGGCCTTTGTCACTGAACACTTGAAATGTTCTTATGGGGGCAGTAAAACCACAGAAGACAGTATGCCTGGTCAGACAGCGTCATTGTGCAGGTCAGGCGCAGCACTTTGTTCAGCCACTCATTGGTATTAACATTGGCGAGGTGAAAGTGGACATTTGCAAATTAGTCAAGAGGGGTTTATGCGACTTCAAATTTGCTTGAAAATGCACCATTTGTACACTCTTTTATCATAATTTTCTCAGGGAATGTTCGGGCTCGCTCGCTATGCTCGCTCGCTACGGTGCAGTATGACATTCATTCTACGCCTCACCAGTTTCAAATGTCACCAGCCGCCACTGAACCAGAGTGAATATCCTAGATACGGCATAGTTCTGGGGAGAGTTGGATGAGCTCCTCTCCAAATCCTCATCAGAGGCTGATTGATTCATATGTAGCTAAGCCTAACCCTAAGGGATTTTGTTGCTATGCTTTCTTCACTAATGTATAATGCTTTGTCGCTTCAGCAGTGATTAGCTTAATATATTGGTTTTGAATGAATATATCAATATCAACCAGTGTTTACACTTTAGTGATGTGAATTATTGTATCTCTGTACCAAATAAATTCAAACTAAAGGTGTTACAAAAAATAAACACAAGGGCAGCAACACATAAGGGGATGCTTGAAGATGTCAGGTATCTGGAATGCTCCAGTTTTCCAATTTAGAAAAAATACTGTTTGTTCTCATTGTCCAGCAAATATTGGACAACATTGGGTGCTAAGGACACACCTGCCTATATTTGCTCATGATTGGTATACTGTGAATTAGTATGGTCAGTGTTAGATCTGGGGGTCTCTAGGTGGCAATGGTATTCACCTTTGTCCAAATAGGGACCCTTACTTCTAAGTAAGGATA
The DNA here is from genome assembly GCF_964261635.1 of Lissotriton helveticus. Classification (NCBI taxonomy): domain Eukaryota; kingdom Metazoa; phylum Chordata; class Amphibia; order Caudata; family Salamandridae; genus Lissotriton; species Lissotriton helveticus. The sequence goes on from NC_136067.1 coordinate 530,372,980, forward strand.
AGGGGATTACACTCCTTCATAACTCCTGCTCACCCCCTTGGTAGCTTGGCACGAGCAGACAGGCTTATCTCAGAGGCAGTGTGTTAAGCATTTGTGAATATACACAGTAATACAGTGAAAGCACTACAGATGGACACAACACAGGTTTTATAAAAATAAGTATTCTTTATATAGACTTAAACACAAGATCACAAACGACAAAAATCCATAATACTACACTTAAGATTACTTAAAAGGTGATTAAAGTCTTATTTCAAGTTGTTGGTAAATGGGACAAAGTTCTCAACAAAGTACCTGGATGCCTAACGCAAAGTGAACAAAAGGCTTACAAAAGGGGAGATGCATCGGTCCCGTGACCCGGGGGAACGGTTGCGTCCTTCCTCAATGCTTGTAGGGGACTCGTCGTGAGCCTTACTGGTGCGGAGGTGATGCATAGATTCTCGGCAAGCGGGCCCGTTGCGGTGCACAAGATGGCACCTTGATGCGATGCGATGATCCGGTTGCGATGGGAGAAGATGGCGCCCTTAATGCGGCGATGCGATGACGATGCGATGACGCCCTGGCAGCCTTGCGACGACTCTGTACTTTGGAGCCGCAACAGGCTCTGCGACACGCTTCTCCGGTGATGCGATGGCGACTCTCACGATGGCGTCACGCTTCTCCGGTGATGCGACAGCAGGCAGCTTCGATGAACACACGCTTCCAGGGAGATGCGGCGAAGGCTCGCTTCTCCGGCGTTGCGATGATTTTAGCTGCGGCGGCGACACTCTTCTTTTTGATGCGTCGCGCTTCCAGCTCTTAGCGGCACGCAAGTGACTGGAGTCAGAATTCCCAGCAAGGAAATTCAGGAGGGAGCTGGAGGTGAAGTTTTTTGTCCCTGGGACTTCAGCAGGAGGCAAGCACAGTTCAAGCCCTTGGAGAATATTCTGTAGATGAAAGTCCTTACAAAGTTCCTTCTCCTTTCCCTTGGCGATGAAGCAACCACTGCAGGCCTACCCAACAAACAGCACACTGACAGAGGGGCAGTACAACTCCTGCAACTTCCTTGGTTCTTCTCCTTGGCAGAAAGGTTTCTTGTTCCAGAAGTGATCTAATTTCTTGGGATCAGAGTCCCAATATTCATACCCCAAAATCCTTTGTTCTCTGAAGGCAGAGAGGCCTCTGCCTATTCCAAACCAGTAGCCTTCAATAGTGAAAAACGAAAATGGCTGTAATTCACTATTAGAACATGCTACACACATCAGATCATGTCCTACCTTATACCTACAATGCACCCTGCCCTTGGGCCTACCATAGGGGTGTCTTATATGAAGCAAAGGGAAGGTTTAGGGACTGGCAAGTGGGTGCACTGGCCAAGTCGACATGGCAGTGCTAGACTGCACATAGGCCTTGCAATGGCAGGCCTGAGACACACTTTACAAGCTGCTTCTGTGGGTTTGCAGAACCAGTGCTGCAAGACCACCACCAGCATTTGACTTACAAGCCCTGGGCACAAATGGTGCACTGTACTAGGGGCTGACAGATAATTAAAATTTCCCAATCATGGAATAACCAATTGGTACATATATTTACCATAGGGAGTACTCGCATTGTGGCACTGATTAGCAGTGGCACTGTGCCCAAAGCATAAATCCAGCAAAACATATCAAAACAGAGGAGGCAATCCGTCAAAAATGGAAGGGAGACTCATGCCAATGATGCCAGGTCTAACAGTCAGGAACATTACTACATAGATGGTGGCATTCAGCTATGTCTGTGCAGCCATGTAGCTTACCCAATGGCTATCAGTGCTTGAGCAATAGGATTTTCGCCTAAGCAAAATCTCATTTACACAACTGGCATAATGGAATAATTTGAGGCATTTATTCTCACAATCATAACACAAAATGCTTGAATGTATATGATATTATGTTGGCATGAATGAAATGTTGCCCAGGCCTAGCTTCATTCCAATACCGCTGACATCATTCGGTGTGCCCAGTGTAAGCTACAGCATTCCTGTATCCTGTGGGACAGTTGCAAGCCTGACCAGATGGAGGATGTGGCCTGTGCTTATTCCTCTGTTAGAAGAAGCTTTATTCCACTGGGCTGCCGTCTGCAGAAGCGGAGTGAACTTATTTGAAGCTGTTTAGGTATTTGCATCACTAGTAGGTTATCCTGATGTTTATTGGTGATTCTAACTGGCAGACATCTTAGGATGTATCATCATTGGCTGCTTTTGGATCACCGGTAGTTAATCCATTGCATGTTTATAAAACCTGCAACATAACTCATTTCCACAAAGAATACTGCCTCCTATTTGACGCATACATGGATGAGTTGGCATCGGTTGCCTTGCTATGTCATATCAGTGTTATGTTAATTTGCACCACTAATTTGTTTGAATGGGTTTGTTCATTTGTTTTCTATGGTTTTATAATTCAATTATTTACTTCATTGTATTAAACAGACACAAACAATAGTGCTCGTTACATAGCCCACCTGCACCAGTGAGTGGAAAAGTCCAGACTCCTTTATTATATTGCCCTCGTTCTGGCATGACAACTGTTTTGCTATGGCAGTGGTGGAATACTGGTTTTGTCTTTGTGCAATGTGACTGAAATCATTGTTCAGCATTGTTAGAAGCGGCTGTCTCTAGTTGGCAGAGGTATACACTTCTGACAAATAGGGACACACCTTTTCTAGTCAGGGCAAGGAGATCACACACTTAGATAACCCCTGCTCACCCCCTTGGTAGCTTGGCAAAGCAGACAGGCTTATCTCAGAGGCAGTGCGTTAAGCATTTATGACCACATACAGTAATAAAGTGAATACACTACAAATGGACACGACACAGTAGTATTATAAAAATAAGTATTTTTATATAAGGTTTAGCACAAGACCAAATAACGACAAAAATATACCACAGTCTTAATAAATACTCTTGGAAGGAAAAATAATAGTTCAAGCACGGTTTCTTCTTAGCACAAAGTCTTTAGTATCAAAAGCAACTCTTCTTCTCTAAAACACAGTTCTTGGCAACAATGTAACCCACACGGGAGTCACACGACGTCGAGGCAAAGTTAATCCAAAGGTTCGGCGTCGACCGCGAGGAGCGCTACGTCGAGCCCGGAGTCACACAGACCCCAACAACACAGTACCTTGGAAAAAGTGAAGCACTCGATGATCAGCGGCGTCGAGATGTCCGGCGTCGCGTCTTCGGCGTCGATCGGGCCTCGGAGTCGGGGCGATCTGCAGCGGCGTCGACCGAAGTCAGGCGGGAGCAGCGCTCACGGGATGAAGCAGGATACGGCGTCGTCGATGTCGATGTTGCAAGAGTGAGCAGCGCTCACGGCGTCGAGAGGGCTCGAAGTCGATGCGATCAGCGGCGGAGCAGACACGGGGTCACTTGGAGCTGGAGCCGAACTCACTACTCACTGGCGTTGCTGCTGGCGTCGATCGGGCCCGGCGGCCGGCGTCGAGGAAGCGGGACACTGGAGCCGTTACTCACGATGTCGAGCTGGATTCGGCGGCGTCCGTCGGCGTCGAGATTGCTGGATTCTTTCAGAGGTGCTGGATTCACAAACTCCAGCAAATAGCACTTTAACAGATGAAGTCCTTTAGCCCTGTGACTTCAACAGGAGACTGGCACTCTTCCAGCCCTTGGAGATTTTCTCAGCAAAGAGTGAGAGTACACACAAAAGTTCCTCTCTCCTGGTTCCTTGGCAAAAATAAAGAAGCAATGCAGGATTCCCCCAACAAACAGCACTCTGGCAGAAGGGGTAGGCAGTCCTTAGATCAGCAGGCTTCTTGTCCTTGGTTCAGGTTTCCTTGTCAGAAGTGATCTAAATTCTTGGTTCAGGGGTCCTTCTCTTATACCCCTTTTTGGCTTTGATCCCTTTGTCCATGCAGGGGAAATTCCCCCCACCCTGGGTTTGTTGTGGGTGTTGCCAGGCCAGAGCACCTGGCCTATTCACTGGGCAGGGCAGAGTCCTCAGCCGCTCAGCAGGAGCGGAGCCAGCATTGTCACTGGCAGGGGCAGGGCCATCAGCTGCCCGGCAGGAGGCGGGCCAGGAAAGTCCCAGGCAAGCACAGAGTCATCAGTCGCCTGGCAGGGGGGCGGAGCCAACATTGTATCAGGCAGGGCAGGCTATCAAGAGCTACTCTCCCCTACTCTCAATGCAAATGCCCCACTCATCCCACACTGACTCATTCAGACTCTCTGGAGCCACCCAGCTCCTGTCACACGCACACCAGAACCAGCAGAGACCGGTAGACAGTTAGACAAGAAAATAGCTACTTTCTAAAAGTGCTATTTTCAAACACAGAGTCCAAAAACCATCCACACAAACGGATGCATTATTAAACCCTGAGTTCAGGGATACCAAACTCGACATTGCACCATGCTCCCCGAGCCCGCTAGGATTATAGCAATAATAATCCTGGCAGCCCATTCTAACTGATGGAGAGCAGGTTACCTTACAATAGCGAAAAACGACTATGGCTGTAATTCACTATTAGGACATGCCAACCTTGTCAGGCTTGTCCTACCTTATGCTTACAATGCACCCTGCCCGTGGGCCTACCATAGGGGTGACTAACATGAAGTTAAGGGAAGGTTTAGGGACTGGCAAGTAGGTGTACTTGCGCAGTCCTCGTGACAGTCAGACTGCACGTGGTCTGGCAATGGCAGACCTTCAGACATACTTTTACTAGGCCGCTCTTGTGGGTGGCACAACATGTGCTGCAAGCCCACTAGCAGCATTTGTATTTACAAGCCCTGGCACTCCTGGTGCACTCTACTAGGGACTGACAGTAAACCAAATAAGCCAAACATGGAAGTCAATCAATACAGCAATTTCACATAGGGAGCACTTGCACTGTGGCACTGATCAGCAGTGGCACAGTGCCCAAAGCATATACCAGCAAAAACATCGTAAACAGAGGAGGCAAACAGAAAAAATGGAGGAGAGACTCATGCCAATGATGCCAGGTCTAACACGTGTCCCCTCCAGCTGAAATGTGGGGAGAACTACCCTTACCCTAGGGAGTCCTCATCACTAAGGCGGAAAAATCTGGACAGACCATCAGCATTGGCGTGATCTGTGCCAGGGCGGTGTTCCACCGTGAAGTCCATCCCCTGTAGGGAAATGGACCACCTCAACAGCTTTGGATTCTCACCCCTCATCTGCATCAACCATCTGAGGGGCCTGTGGTCTGTCTGCACCCGGAAGTGAGTTCCAAACAGGTAGGGTCTTAGCTTTTTCAGTGCCCAGACCACAGCAAATGCTTCTCTTTCTATCGCACTCCACCTCTGTTCCCTGGGAAGTAACCTCCTGCTGATGAAGGCTACAGGTAAGTCTCGGCCCTCTTCATTCACCTGAGCTAGAACAGCCCCCACGCCATGCTCTGAAGCGTCCGTCTGGACAACAAATTCTTTCGAAAAGTCGGGTGCCTGGAGTATGGGTGCTGTGCACATTGCAGTTTTCAGGGTGTCAAAGGCCGTCTGACAGGCGTCAGTCCAGTTCACAAGTCGGGGCTGCTTCCTGGAAGTCAGCGAAGTCAAGGGGTGCACAATGTTACCATAATCCTTGACAAACCTCCTGTAGTAACCCGTGAGACCCAGGAAGGCTCTCACCTGAGTCTGGGTTTTGGGTGGTGCCCATGCCAGGATGGTATCAATCTTGGGTTGCAGGGGGGCCACCTTGCCGCTCCCTACTTGGTGCCCCAAGTACACCACTGAACCCTGCCCAATCTGGCACTTACTGGCCTTGATTGTGAGGCCTGCTCTGCGCAGGGCCAACAACACTTCCTGGAGGTGGCACAAGTGTTCTTCCCAGCTGGTGCTGAACACTGCGATGTCGTCCAGGTAGGCAGCACTGAAATCCTCCAGCCCAGCCAAGACCTGGTTGACCAACCTCTGGAAGGTGGCAGGGGCATTCTTCATCCCAAAGGGCATAACCCGGAACTGGTAGTGCCCATCTGGTGTGGAGAATGCTGACCTCTCTTTTGCCCCATCGGTCAAGGCGATCTGCCAGTACCCAGACGTTAGATCAAACGTACTAAGGTACTGGGCAGCCCCTAACCGATCGATGAGCTCATCAGCTCTGGGGATGGGGTGCGCGTCAGTCTTGGTGACTGAATTGAGTCCTCGGTAATCCACACAGAACCGAAGTTCCGGTGAAGCACCAGGCGCTGCAGCCTTTGGAACCAAGACCACGGGGCTGGCCCAAGGACTGCTAGAGGACTCAACCACCCCTAGGGCAAACATCTTGGAGACCTCCTCCTTGATGTATGCTCCGACCTTGTCAGTCACTCTGTAAGCCTTGTGCTTGACAGGAGTGCTGTCCCCGGTGTCTACATCATGGACACACCACTGAGTAACACCAGGAATCAAGGAGAACAGATCAGGGAATTGCCCCAACAAATGGCGACAATCCTGCTGCTGTTCAGGGGTCAGTGTGTCAGAGAGGACAACACCATCCACTGACCCATCTTGCTCTTTTGCATACAGGAGGTCAGGAAGAGGCTCACTCTCCTCCTCCATTCCAGCATCTGTAGCTAGGAGCATGCCCACTTCGGACCTTTCTAAGTGGGGCTTCAGACGGTTGACATGCAGGACCCGCAAGGGGTTCCTGGGAGACTTTAAATCCACCAGGTAGGTGACATCGCTCTTCTTCTCCACAACCTCGAATGGTCCAGTCCACCTGTCCTTGAGCGCACAAGGTTCCACAGGGGACATGACCCAAACTTTCTGTCCAGGCTGAAGCTCTACCAGAGTGGCCCTCTGGTCGTACCACCGCTTCATCTCCTCCTGGCTGGCCTCCAGATTTGCCTGAGCAAGATCCCTGAAGCGCCTAGTCTGGTTCCTAAAGGCCAGCATGTAACTGTATACATCCTGGGGAGGTTTCCTGGGAGATTGCTCCCAGCCTTCTTTGACCAGACTTAAAGGTCCTCTTACCGGGTGACCATACAAAAGCTCAAAGGGGCTGAACCCTAGAGACTTCTGTGGCACCTCACGGTAAGCAAACAACAGGCATGGCAAGAGGACGTCCCATTTACGCCTCATTGGTTCTTCAAGACCCATAATCATGCCTTTAAGGGTACGGTTGAATCTTTCAACCAACCCATTACCTTGAGGGTGGTAAGGAGTGGTGAACTTATAAGTTACCCCGCACTCCTTCCACAGAGACTTCATATAGTTGGAAATGAAGTTGGTGCCCCGGTCTGACACCACCTCTCTGGGGAACCCCATTCGGGAGAAAACACCCATTAGTGCCCGTCCCACCACGGGGGCAGTCACTGTTCTGAGAGGGATGGCTTCCGGGTACCGTGTGGCATGGTCCACCAAGACCAGGATGAACCTGTTGCCCAGGGCTGTCTTGGGGTCCAGTGGCCCAACAATGTCAATCCCCACCCGGTCAAAGGGGGTACTGACCACGGGAAAAGGTTGGAGGGGAGCCTTCTGCTTCCGCCCGCTTTTCCCACTTGCCTGGCAAGTCTGACAGGTCTTGCAATGGACATCTGTGTCCCTTCGCATCTGAGGCCAATAGAAATGGGTGACAAGCCTGTCATAGGTCTTGTCCTGCCCCAGATGTCCAGCTAAAGGAACGTCATGAGCCAAACCCAGTAGGAAGGCTCTGAAGCGCTGGGGTACCACCAGCACACGGGCTGACCCAGGCTCAGCAGCCTTAGGCTCGCTATACAGGAGGTCGTTCTCCCAGTACACAAAATGTGACCCTGACTGATCACCTGAGGTTTGGGCTGAGGCCTGCTGCCTCATACCCACAAGAGAAGGGCACACTTTCTGTTCTGCACAGAATTCCTCCCTGGAGGGACCACCATCCTGCTGCCAATGGGTCAGCTCGGGCAGGTCTCCCAGTTCGGCAACTTGTTCACCTGTGGGTTCCAGGGCATCCCCCTCGAGGTCTGCCTCCTCCTGGACCACGGGAACTACGGGGGACGGTTTCCCGCGCCCCCTGCCTCTTCTCTTCACAGCTGGGTTCTGGGCCATACTTTCAGGCTCCAGAACCCCATCAACACCCTTACTTGCTGTCATGGATCGAGTGGTTGCACACACCCACTCTGGCACACCCAACATTTTCAAATGTGTCTCCCTCTCCACCTTAGCCCAAGGGGAGTCTTCCAAATCGTTGCCCAGGAGACAATCAACAGGCATGGCGGGCCTTACAGCAACTTGAAGAGTACCTGAAACTCCCCCCCATTCAAAGGAAACTTGAGCTACCTCACACTCTTTCTGGGAGTTGTCAGCAGCTATCACAGGGTAGAATGCGTGGGGAACAACCTGCTCTCTGGACACCAAGTGACACTTGACAGCTGTCACACTCGCTCCGGTGTCTCTGAGAGCCTCAACTCTATGGCCATTAATGGTCACCCACTGCCTATATTTTTTAGTGTTACTAGGCAGAGGGGGTGGCGGGACCAATTCCATGTCTCCTAGAGAGACCAGGGACATCTCTGCGGGACCCTCCCCACCATGGGCAACCATCTCCTCCCCTCCCAGAGCTACACTAGCCAACTGACGGGGTGGTGCACTGGGTAGTGCACCAGACTTCTTCAAGGGACACTGAGGGTCATAAAAACGGTGTCCTACCTGCTTACAAACGAAGCAGGTCAGTGGGCCCCTATGACCCGGTTTACCTGGCGGGGCCTCTGATTTCTTCACAGGGGGAGGCTGGGAACCTTTCCCTTGGTTCCCTTGGGGATTACTTTGGGGCCCTTTCTGGGACTCCTTCTGTTTACCCTTGTCCCCCCCACTCTTCTGCTGGGGACCCTGCCCACCTTTGGCTGAGTCTCCCACTGGACCCTTGTGGACCCTGGTACTGACCCAGCGGTCCGCCTCTTCAGCAAGTTTTCTAGGGTTAGATATCTTGCTATCAATAAGGTGCTGGCGCAGCTCTGGAAAACAGTTATTAGACAAGTGCTCCCAAGCAAACAAATCATAGAGAGCATCATAACTTTCCACTTTGCTGCCCTTTACCCAACCATCCATGGCTCTGCAAAAATATGACACATACTCCACCCACGTGGTACCAGGCAACTTCTTACATTCTCTAAAGGCCTGTCTGTACTTTTCTGGGGTTAGGCCATACCTTAACATTAAAGCATCTTTCATATGAGCATAAGACGTCCTATTCTCAACAGGCATGTCTAACAGGGTATCTCTTCCCTCATTCACAAAGCGACCCCACAACCCCGCTCCCCAATCCTTCTCAGGGACCCGGTGGGCCAACAATGCTAACTCATATGCTTTAAACCACTGACCAATATCCTGATTCTTCTGAAAATCTTTGATCACATCTTTGGGAAAATAAAACCTACTTTCTGCAGGCACAGATGGGACGCTGCCACCAGAGGGATTCAATTCTAACTCCTTAGCTTTGAGCTCCATGTCCCTCACCATTTTCTCACGCTCAAAAGCTAACTTCTCTCTTTCAAACTCTAATCTTTTGATCTCCAAATCAGCTTCTCTCCTGCCTCTTGCATTCTCTATCTCCAACTGCCCATTTATCTTAAGTTTTGCCATTTCCACGTTGTAGGCTCGCTCCTTCGCCCTTTCTTCTCTTTCTTCAGGGGAAAGACCTTTGGAGGAAACACTGCTGCCAGGAGGGGATACAGGCCCAGTCACGGGCACTTCTTCCTCCCCTTCCTCTGTTGGTCCCCCCACCGGATCAGAGGGGTCTCTGGCCTCTAACCAGGCCTCCAATGCTTTGAGATAATCTGCTCTCTTGGAAATGCCTGTGGTAGGAACTTTCAACTGCTTGCAAAAGGATTTCAGCTTCCTTACTGGATAGTCGTTTATCTTACTCCTATCAAACTCCTCCTCAACAACAGGTGTAGTGCTTCCAGCATTACTCATGGTCAAAACTGGCAGTTTCAAAAATCAAGCTTCAGGAAAAGCGGAGAACAAAAATAGAATATCCAACCAAAACAGAATGTGGCTGCGCTATGGTCTGCTTTCACTATGTAGCGCACACTAATCACTGCACATGGGTCATAAATGCAAAGTTCAAAATCCCACCGCTGACCCACCAATGTTAGAAGCGGCTGTCTCTAGTTGGCAGAGGTATACACTTCTGACAAATAGGGACACACCTTTTCTAGTCAGGGCAAGGAGATCACACACTTAGATAACCCCTGCTCACCCCCTTGGTAGCTTGGCAAAGCAGACAGGCTTATCTCAGAGGCAGTGCGTTAAGCATTTATGACCACATACAGTAATAAAGTGAATACACTACAAATGGACACGACACAGTAGTATTATAAAAATAAGTATTTTTATATAAGGTTTAGCACAAGACCAAATAACGACAAAAATATACCACAGTCTTAATAAATACTCTTGGAAGGAAAAATAATAGTTCAAGCACGGTTTCTTCTTAGCACAAAGTCTTTAGTATCAAAAGCAACTCTTCTTCTCTAAAACACAGTTCTTGGCAACAATGTAACCCACACGGGAGTCACACGACGTCGAGGCAAAGTTAATCCAAAGGTTCGGCGTCGACCGCGAGGAGCGCTACGTCGAGCCCGGAGTCACACAGACCCCAACAACACAGTACCTTGGAAAAAGTGAAGCACTCGATGATCAGCGGCGTCGAGATGTCCGGCGTCGCGTCTTCGGCGTCGATCGGGCCTCGGAGTCGGGGCGATCTGCAGCGGCGTCGACCGAAGTCAGGCGGGAGCAGCGCTCACGGGATGAAGCAGGATACGGCGTCGTCGATGTCGATGTTGCAAGAGTGAGCAGCGCTCACGGCGTCGAGAGGGCTCGAAGTCGATGCGATCAGCGGCGGTGCAGACACGGGGTCACTTGGAGCTGGAGCCGAACTCACTACTCACTGGCGTTGCTGCTGGCGTCGATCGGGCCCGGCGGCCGGCGTCGAGGAAGCGGGACACTGGAGCCGTTACTCACGATGTCGAGCTGGATTCGGCGGCGTCCGTCGGCGTCGAGATTGCTGGATTCTTTCAGAGGTGCTGGATTCACAAACTCCAGCAAATAGCACTTTAACAGATGAAGTCCTTTAGCCCTGTGACTTCAACAGGAGACTGGCACTCTTCCAGCCCTTGGAGATTTTCTCAGCAAAGAGTGAGAGTACACACAAAAGTTCCTCTCTCCTGGTTCCTTGGCAAAAATAAAGAAGCAATGCAGGATTCCCCCAACAAACAGCACTCTGGCAGAAGGGGTAGGCAGTCCTTAGATCAGCAGGCTTCTTGTCCTTGGTTCAGGTTTCCTTGTCAGAAGTGATCTAAATTCTTGGTTCAGGGGTCCTTCTCTTATACCCCTTTTTGGCTTTGATCCCTTTGTCCATGCAGGGGAAATTCCCCCCACCCTGGGTTTGTTGTGGGTGTTGCCAGGCCAGAGCACCTGGCCTATTCACTGGGCAGGGCAGAGTCCTCAGCCGCTCAGCAGGAGCGGAGCCAGCATTGTCACTGGCAGGGGCAGGGCCATCAGCTGCCCGGCAGGAGGCGGGCCAGGAAAGTCCCAGGCAAGCACAGAGTCATCAGTCGCCTGGCAGGGGGGCGGAGCCAACATTGTATCAGGCAGGGCAGGCTATCAAGAGCTACTCTCCCCTACTCTCAATGCAAATGCCCCACTCATCCCACACTGACTCATTCAGACTCTCTGGAGCCACCCAGCTCCTGTCACACGCACACCAGAACCAGCAGAGACCGGTAGACAGTTAGACAAGAAAATAGCTACTTTCTAAAAGTGCTATTTTCAAACACAGAGTCCAAAAACCATCCACACAAACGGATGCATTATTAAACCCTGAGTTCAGGGATACCAAACTCGACATTGCACCATGCTCCCCGAGCCCGCTAGGATTATAGCAATAATAATCCTGGCAGCCCATTCTAACTGATGGAGAGCAGGTTACCTTACAATAGCGAAAAACGACTATGGCTGTAATTCACTATTAGGACATGCCAACCTTGTCAGGCTTGTCCTACCTTATGCTTACAATGCACCCTGCCCGTGGGCCTACCATAGGGGTGACTAACATGAAGTTAAGGGAAGGTTTAGGGACTGGCAAGTAGGTGTACTTGCGCAGTCCTCGTGACAGTCAGACTGCACGTGGTCTGGCAATGGCAGACCTTCAGACATACTTTTACTAGGCCGCTCTTGTGGGTGGCACAACATGTGCTGCAAGCCCACTAGCAGCATTTGTATTTACAAGCCCTGGCACTCCTGGTGCACTCTACTAGGGACTGACAGTAAACCAAATAAGCCAAACATGGAAGTCAATCAATACAGCAATTTCACATAGGGAGCACTTGCACTGTGGCACTGATCAGCAGTGGCACAGTGCCCAAAGCATATACCAGCAAAAACATCGTAAACAGAGGAGGCAAACAGAAAAAATGGAGGAGAGACTCATGCCAATGATGCCAGGTCTAACAAGCATCAATTGTAAAGAAGCAGCAAATATGTTAATGAGCATGCATGAAGAAATCATTTACAAAAAAGAGGGGAAGCCTCAAATGCTGATGTAAAGTATGCACATATTTTTGAACTTCTGTTTACTGCGGGACATAGGTAGGGGCAAAGAGTTCTTTATCTTACCTCTCCCTTCCGTGGCTGACAGAGGCACCTCTTCCAGTGCCGTACTATAGAGGATATAAGAATCTGATGAAAACATTGAGGGGCTCATTTACTAGTTTTTGATGCAGGACAGCACAGCTAGTCACTTTGCTGCCCTGCATCAAAAGAAAAGGGCAGAAATGCCCTGTATCTGTGAGATATGGCGCATTCCTGTCCTCTTCTACTGCACTGATACATTACCGGCTGCCTTGTGCCAAGGCAGACACCCTTGCACCATCGTGTAAAGGTGTCTTTGTTATAGGATTTACAATGGAGCAATTTCCCTCCTCCTCTGAGTGCTTCAAAATGCAGCACACAAAGAAAGAAGAAAGAAAGAGGAGAAATGAAGTTATTTCACCCCATTTTATCAAGGCAAGGATTTATCCTTGGACGTGCCTCCTGCTGTTGAGCTGCAGGATTGATTTACAAAAGAGACCTGACACTCCCTTCTTGAAGCAGGCCACTTTCTCCTGGTGGAAAGTAATCAGTTCATTTACAAGCAGCTGTCTACTTTGTCACACGTTCAAAAAAGAATACATTAAAAAACGCTGAATATACACTTTGCCACTTCGAAAAATATGATAAGCTGTAATTTTGGCACCTACCATAGCAGTACAACTACACGACATACTTAAAAAAAGTTACACCATTATGACAGTAACCAGGTATGAAAAGGTTAACATTTAAGAAAGCCAACAGATGTGTCGGTTTGACTGATAATATCTTAAAGCCTGGAAGCATCAGTGCCAAAAGCAGAAAGAGCCATGTTCTGCTGCATCCAAAAGAAAAGCGGGCATCCGGCATGCAAAGACACAATGGACACCTCGACTGAGAATCCAGCTGTTTATCATATATTTACCACATGCTACTCCATGAATATTTCAGCAATGCTTTTACTAAAAGCCCTGTTGATTATTGCGGGCAATGCGGAGAAATAAAATATGTAGACAGCTGCAAGCAAATTTCTTCAGCTGCCATTAAATAATGCTCAGAAATAACGCTGTGGTGCTGCTGCAGGCAGGTTGAGGACAGCAGAGGGAATAGTCTGCTCACACCTCTGCACCCGGTAATTACAGCGCGTTGACGCGCTCAAGGTCGAAGGAAGTGAGCAGTCAATTGCTCATGGCACTTCATTGTGTTTAGCTTGAATTTAACAGACAAACCATGTAGTTCATTTGTCTCAGCAGTTTTTGGAAAGCACAGGAACAAGATATTTACAATACATACTTCAAGGACATGCAAGGCATTTTAGATGGAAAGAAAGCTAAGATTGATTTATCTACTTCTTTTTATTGCATACTTATTTCTAATATTTTGTAAAGCATGCAATTAAGCAGTTTCATACACTGAAATAAATAGCAGTCGTTTTTTAGGTTGTAACCAGGTGAATATTCAAACTATACTGACTGGTGTGTTTTGTTTCATGGTACACATCACACTAAGGTTCACTGATATTTCAATGTCCATTGGAACAGGACTACTTGAGTTTCTAGAACTTTCGGCAAATTGTTCTCCTAGTTCCTCAACAAGTTTTTGGGTTGAAGACCGAACTAGAAGGTGAACCTATCGCAATATAAGACAGCACTTGAAAACTGCAGTGATCATTGGTCACAAAGATAACATCAACATTACACTTCTAAATGGTGGTATGATTTGGACAGTTGTCATTTGAAGAAGTGATACCACAGCTGATTAAGATATTTGCAAAAACAAAGCTCACGAGAAAAAAGTTTGTCTACATTACCTGTTTACATCTGAAAACATGTGCCGGTCAATCTTATGGATACCACTATGGGCATATTTATGAGAGATTTGAGCAAACATTATCGTAATGGTAACTCAGTCATATTTATGTGTTTGCCAATGCATCACACATCGCTGTGAAGCGCATCGCAAAGCCTGAAAAACGCACCAGAATGGCTGCACATCGGCAATCCAGGTGTAGGAAAAGTCACAGTGGCTGTGGTACAAAAAGATCAAGCCCAACTACGCCATGGAAGCCATTATCCATCAGTTAGGAGTAGGAATAAGACCACCACTACCACCACCACCATGAAGTCAGTGAAGGAGGAGGGAGCATGTGGTCCGACAGTGCATATCCCTCATTTATCTCACGGACGATGAGGTCATAACATTCTTCAGACTCAGGAGAGAGTTCATCATTCAATTGCTTGATAAGATTGGGCCAAGTCTCCAGTCACCAACTGCAAAGCCCAATAGCAGTTTGCCTTAAATAAATGAAAAGATAATAGGCGTTTTGCAAAACAGTATCAAGTTGGTTTAATTAAATGCAGTGGCCGGGAGAGTATTGAAAGAGGCTTGTCTGAAGACAGTCTAAAAGTACAGAAGTTTTGGCTACTCATATATACATTTTGTCGGTACAATAAAACACTTTGACTTTCTTTGAAACGCATCATCGTCATAAATAACAAGAAAAACCATCAGATAAGGAGGACACAGATGGCTCTCGACCTCGGATAGACCTAGGGGCATATGTATTAAAAGAATTTTAGTCGCAAAGGCTGCGAATCGCAAAAAACAGCGTTTGCGACAAAAAACGCGACGTATAAGCAAAATCAATCGTAATGTTAAGGAATCGCAAAATTTGCAATTCCTTTATTTTGCGTAAGCATTTAAGGAATCGTAAATTGCGATTCCTTAAATGCTATGTATCAAGCACCCAAGTTGTGTGATTTCTCCTTAAGAAATCGCAAATTACCACCAACTTCAAGTTGGTGGCAATTTGCGATTTCTGTCAATAATGCACTTTTTGGCATTTTTCAAAAGTGCCATGTGGTGCACATACATGCTCTGACCACGTATCTCTGACTTGAGGTTGAAATAGAGGTCACCTTGAATAAACCTGATAGTAATGATACGAGCTTGAGAGTGTGGGCATGTGTAACATGACGGTCATTGATATCATATTTACCGATTTTCTCATTATAACAAGTACAGTTGTTAAATCATATGACATCACATCATAAATCAACATTGCATTCACTGAGATCAACATCATTATGCAACATAAGTTATGGTGTACTTCGACATTGGATTTACTGGTATTGACAACTCTTTGCGTGCATTGGTTACAGCGTATATTGGTATTGCATTTACTGGTATTGACTCATTGGGCATGCATAGATCCCAGCGTGCATCAATATTGCATTTATTGGTACTGCCTCTGCTATGTGCGCATACACCAGGATATTTATTGCTCTCAAATTTAGCAATCTCATCATTCCCTCCTCTAGTTGAATTTTCAACTTCATCATTATCCTCATATATCATGACAGTCACGTTATTTGAAATAATGGTTTGTGTTGCTGTGGTGTCTGTTATCCCCCCCAGCTATTTTCATGCAACCTAGTTTGTGGACTTCATTTTTACAGCAGGCAACACCCACCTGTAGGAAGGTATTCAGGTAAAATATTGAAAAAAAATATTGCTATACCAAAATATTGTGTTCAAGATATTATGATATGGAAATATCATCAGCTAGAATATCATTGTCAAGAATTTTGATTTGAAGGTAAGTAATATCGATTTTTAAAATATCCAAGTTATTAATATCGTTTGCAAAACTATAGTTGTTTAAAATATAATTTTTAGATATTTAAAATATATTTTAAATGTATAATTGTTGCTTATGTTTTTTATTATATTTGTAAAAATTGTAGTAGGTATTCATTTAAATTTCATTAATGTTTGTAATTTTTAGTGCCATAGTGTGTTGTGGGTTTAGAGGCATATAGAGTGGGAATAAGTGTAATTCTAATACAATAACGAATATTTTATATTGAATAATATGTGTTAGTCATTTTTTTATGTACATTTTCAATCAATCAATCAATCAATCATACGATTTGTATAGCGCGCTACTCACCCGGAAGGGTATCAAGGCGCTTGGGGAGGGGTCCGCTCCTGCTCGAACAGCCAGGTCTTGAGTTGTTTCCTGAAGGCGAGATGGTCCTGTGTCAGCCGGAGGTCTATGGGGAGGGAGTTCCATGTCTTGGCTGCCAGGTAGGAGAAGGATCTTCCTCCGGCGGTGGCTCTTCGGATGCGTGGTACGGCGGCGAGGGCGAGGCTTGTAGAACGTAGCTGACGGGTGGGCATGTAGAAGGTCAGGCGGTCGTTGAGGTACTTGGGGCCCAGGTCGTGGAGAGACTTGTGTGCGTGGGTAAGGAGCCTGAACGTGATCCTTTTGCTGACGGGGAGCCAGTGCAGGTCCCTCAGGTGGCCGGAGATGTGGCTGCGTCAGGGGATGTCCAGGATGAGTCGGGCGGAGGCGTTCTGTATGCGCTGGAGTCTTTTCTGTAGTTTGGCTGTGGTTCCCGCGTCGAGGGTGTTCCCGTAGTCCAGTCGGCTGGTGACGAGGGCCTGGGTGACCGTCTTCCTGGTTTCGGTCGGGATCCATCGGAAGATCTTTCGGAGCATACGCAGGGTGTTGAAGCACGATGAGGAGACGGCGTTGACTTGTCTGGTCATCGAGAGGGAAGAGTCCAGGATGAAGCCCAGGTTGCGTGCGTGGTCGGTTGGCTTGGGAGCGATGCCCAGGGCGGGGGGCCACCAGGAGTCGTCCCAGGCGGAGGGCGATGGTCCCAGGATGAGGACTTCCCTCTTGTCTGAGTTCAGTTTCAGGCGGCTGTTCTTCATCCATTCGGCGACGTTTTTCATCCCTTCGTGCAGGCTCGTTCTGGCGGTGGCGGGGTCTCTGGTGAGGGAGAGGATCAGTTGGGTGTCGTCGGCGTAGGAGATGATGTTGAGGTTGTGCTGGCGTGCGATGGTTGCAAGAGGTCTCATGTAGACGTTGAAGAGGGTGGGGCTGAGTGATGATCCTTGTGGTACGCCGCAGATGACTTCGGTGGCCTCGGATCGGAACTGGGGGAGGCGGACTCTCTGTGTTCTTCCGGCGAGGAACAAGATAATCCACTCCAGTGCCTTCTCCTGGATCCCGATGTTGCTGAGGCGTTGGACTAGAGTGCGGTGGCAGACGGTGTCAAACGCTGCAGAGAGGTCCAGGAGGATGAGGATGTGCAGGTTCCGGGGTTTATAGGGCTAAAAGTGTGGGAAGTCAATCAATCAATCAATCATAGCACTTGTATAGTGCACTACTCACCTGGAAGGGTCTCAAGGCGCTTGGGGGAAGGGGTCCGCTATTGCTCGAACAGCCAGGTCTTGAGTTGCTTCCTGAAGGCGAGATGGTCCTGGGTCAGTCGAAGGTGGATGGGGACGGAGTTCCATGTCTTGGCCGCCAGGTAGGAGAAGGATCTTCCTCCGGTGGTGGCTCTTCGGATGCGTGGTACGGCGGCGAGGGCGAGGCTGGTAGAACGTAGCTGGCGGGTGGGCGTGTAGAAGGTCAGGCGGTCGTTGAGGTACTTGGGGCCCAGGTCGTGGAGAGACTTGTGTGCGTGGGTGAGGAGCCTGAATGTGATCCTCTTGTTGACGGGGAGCCAGTGCAGGTCTTTCAGGTGGCTGGAGATGTGGCTGCGTCGGGGGATGTCCAGGATGAGTCGGGTGGAGGCGTTCTGGATGCGTTGGAGTCTTTTCTGTAGCTTGGCTGTGGTTCCGGTGTAGAGGGTGTTCCCGTAGTCCAGTCGGCTGGTGACGAGTGCCTGGGTGACCGTCTTCCTGGTTTCGGTCGGGATCCATCTGAAGATCTTGCAGAGCATACGAAGGGTGTGAAAGCAGGATGACGAGACGGCGTTGACTTGTCTGGTCATCGAGAGGGAGGAGTCCAGGATGAAGCCCAGGTTGCGTGCGTGGTCTGTTGGCTTGGGAGCGGTGCCCAGGGTGGGGGGCCACCAGGAGTCATCCCAGGCGGAGGGCGATGGTCCCAGGATGAGGACTTTCGTCTTGTCTGAGTTCAGTTTCAGGCAGCTGTTCTTCATCCACTCGGCGACGTCTTTCATCCCTTCGTGTAGGCAGGTTCTGGCGGTGTCTGGGTCTCTGGTGAGGGAGAGGATCAGCTGGGTGTCATCGGCGTAGGTGATGATGTTGAGGTTGTGTTGGCGTGCAATGGCTGCAAGAGGTCTCATGTAGACGTTGAAGAGGGTCGGGCTGAGTGATGATCCTTGCGGAACTCCGCAGATGACTTCGGTGGCCTCGGATCGAAACGGGGGGAGGCGGACTCTCCCGGCGAGGAACGAGAAGATCCACTCCAGTGTCTTCTCTTGGATGCCGATGTTGCTGAGGCGTTGAACTAGGGTGCGGTGGCAGACAGTGTCGAACGCTGCGGAGAGGTCCAGGAGGATGAGTGCCGCTGTTTCCCCGTTGTCGAGCAGGGCTCGGATGTCGTCGGTGGCTGCGATGAGGGCGGTCTCGGTGCTGTGGTTGGCTCTGAAACCGGACTGCGAGGGGTCGAGGGATCCGTTCGTCTCGAGGAAGGCGGCAAGCTGTCTGTTGACGATCTGCTCAATGTCTTTGGCATGAAAAGGGAGGAGCGAGATGGGGCGGAAGTTCTTGAGGTCGGTGGGGTCCGCTGTTGGTTTCTTCAGTAGGGCGCTGAGCTCGGCATGCTTCCAGCTCTCCGAGAAGGTGGCGGTGTTGAAGGAGGTGTTGATGATGTTCCGGAGTTAGGGTGCGATGGTTGAGTCGGCCTTGTAAAAGACGTGGTGGGGGCAGGGGTCGGTTGGAGATCCGGAGTGGATTGTGTTCATCATGCGCGCTGTGTCTTCGGTGCTGACCGGGGTCCAGGGGTGGAGGGTGGCGGTGGGGTGCGATGGTTCGATGGTTGGATGCGTGGGTGGTGCGCCGAAGCTGTTGTGGATGTCGATGATCTTGCGGTGGAAGAACGAGGCGAGAGAGTCGCAGAGGTCTTGTGAAGGAGTGATGTCATTGTTGCTGGTGCTGGGGTTGGAGAACTCCTTGACGATGCTGAAGAGTTCCTTGCTGTCGTGGGCGTTGCTGTCCAGTCGTTCCTTCAGTGACTTCTTCTTGGTGGTGCAGATGAGCTGGTGGTGCTTGCGGGTGGCTTGTTTGAGGGCGGTCATGTTGTCGGTGGTCTGGTCGAGGAGCCAGGCCTTCTCGAGGGTGCGGCAGGTCTTCTTGGAGTCCTTGAGTTCGTCGGTGAACCAGGGGGCCTTCTTGCTTCTGGGTCTGCTGGGAGTGTTCTTCAGTGGTGCGAGGTCGTCGGCGCAGGCGGTCAGCCACTGCGTGAAGTTGCGGGCTGCTTCGTTGGGGTCCGTTGTGCTGGTGGGTGGGTTCTGGCTGAGGGAGTTGGTGAGCTGGTCGGCGGTGATCTTGCTCCAGCTCCTGTGTGAAACCTGTTGCGGGTGGTGGTGGGTCGTGGTTCTTCTGAAGCTGAAGTGGACGCAGCTGTGGTCGGTCCAGTGGAGTTTGGTGGAAAGGCTGAAGGTGATGTGCTTGCTGGATGAGAAGACGGGATCAAGCGTGTGGCCGGCGTAGTGGGTGGGGGTGTTGACCAGTTGCTTGAGTCCGAGGTTGGCAAGGTTTTCCAGCAGGGCGGCGGTGTTGCGGTCCTTGTTGTTCTCCAGGTGGAAGTTGAGGTCCCCTAGGAGGATGTAGTCGGCGGAGGGGAGGGCGAGTGGGCTGATGAAGTCCGCGATGTCTTCGCTGAATTGTGTGCGTGGTCCCAGGGGTCTGTAGACGAGGGTGCCTCTGAGGGTCGTCTTTGGGTCGGTGTGTACCTGGAAGTGGAGGTGCTCGGCTGCGGCGAAGGTGTCGTTGGAGTCGGTCGTGATGCGGATGGTGTTCTTGTGGACGATGGTGATGCCTCCTCCGGTCTGGTTGATGCGGTCCCTCCTGATGATCTTGTACCCGTCCGGGATGGCGATGGCGATGTCGGGGGCTGAGGAGGCGTTCATCCAGGTTTCCGTGAGAAAGGCGATGTCTGGTGATGTTGTGTTGAGGAGGTTCCAGAGTTCCACGGCGTGTCTGTGGGCGGAGCGGGTGTTGAGCAGGATGCACTTGAGGTGGTTGCTGCTGGTGCTTAGCTTGGCAGGTGCAGTGCAGGTTCGGAGGCAGGAGAACTTGCAGGTCTTGCAGGTGAAGGGTCCGTGGGTGCGCTTCGGGGTGGCCCGGCAGCAGGCGGGGTTCCGGCCGGCATTGAGTGCGTTGAGGGTGGCGGCGTCGTAGGTCTGTCGGGTCATCTTGCGTCGGCGGGGCCAGGGGTCCTGGCACTGGGCGCCGGCCAGGTGCGGACGGGCGCAGACGGGCTTGCCTTTGGCGTGCCTTCAGCGCACAATCGGCGCGCCCGCTGCGCGTGCGTGGGGGCGTCATAAGAAGGGAGCCGGTAGGGAGGGTCCGCTGGGGGGCGGGAGCGGGGGGGCCAATCGGCTGGCGGGGGGGCGGGGCCGCAGGGAGACAGCGGCGGGAAGACGAGTGCGGGCGGCTCAGCGGCGGCTGGGTCGCCTGCAACGGTGAGAGGAGTCCAGCAGGAGTGGCGACAGAACAGGCAGCAAGCGGGAGGAGCGTGGGGGCGACCCTGCCTAGGTAAGGCACAGTGGTCGCTCCCGAGTGTGGAGAGAGGTCCCCTTTAAGAAGGGAGCCGGTAGGGAGGGTCCGCTGGGTGGTGGGAGCGGGGGGCCAATCGGCTGGCGGGGGGGCGGGGCCGCAGGGAGACAGCCGCGGGAAGACGAGTGCGGGCGGCTCAGCAGCGGCTGGGTCGCGTGCAGCGGTGAGAGGAGTCCAGCAGGAGTGGCGGCAGAACAGGCAGCAAGCGGGAGGAGGGTGGGGGCGACCCTGCCTAGGTAAGGCACAGTGGTCGCTATTGCATTTATTTTTTATGAAATAGTAAATAGTTATTAATTAATATTAATTAATTTATTGATAAGTAATTATGTGAATTGAGTGATATTTTTTTTAGGTGCAGGTTGTGGGAGTTATGGGGGAAGAGAGTGTGAAGGATTTTATAAGTAATTAATTAATAGGTTAGGTTAATCCGAGGAAGAATCCCTGAGTCATATGGCAATGTACCACCCCCAGGAAGTGACAATGTGCCCCTGATATCTGCCAGTGTGTGCCAAGCGTTCACTTTGTTGACTGTCATCAAAACTGTCCCACATTGGATGGAGGGTCAAAGTTGGACTTTAAACTCAAATATATGTGGCTTTACCTTGTTGAATATAATCTACAACCACTATCAACTCTATTTGCATGCTTTGCTTTCTTTCTTTGTGAGCACACCACCATTGTGTGGCATTATCTTATCACTTAACGCACAAAAATAAATAACTTTTCACTAAAATACTTGCTTATGTTGTGACTTTGAATTCCAAATGTACATATTGTAATGACTCAAAAATTCAGAAAGAAGAAAGTTTTTACAACATTGGGAACAAAGCACTTAAAAAAATTGAACTACGGGCTCGTTAGTAAATGTATCTTGGCACAGCATGATATCACACAAGCTGTATAACACGTACATGTTCACTTGAAGTAAATTGTCTACAAAACTATCACTATATGCCTGGAAAATCAACATTCATTGTTAGCAAAGAAGTTCATCATGCTCAAATTTGGAAAAAATATTCATTTGGATGTGTGATAACAGACAAGGCACACCTCAATGTGGAACACAGGTTTATTATCCATATACGACCTGCTGCCTGAACACAAAATCAAGTCACATCAAACAGTAACAAAAGGCATCCAAAAAAAGAGACAATCAGGTCTGAAAGAAGTGCCTGCCAGGTATATTTGCAGCAGATCATTGTTGTAGTGTGTCACAACCTCATGTGTCTTGTGAGGTCACAACTTTGTGGATGACATGGCAAAGTACCCTGGTAAGGAGAAACATGAAAAAGAGTCAGGAAAACAGGAAGAGGGTAGCACAATCTCACAAAATGTGTCATCGAAAGCACAAAGATGCAGGCTTCACTCTAGCACTGTACATGTCAACCTGCAAAATAAATTGAACCATATCAGTCAAAAGCTCAGGAAAATTATCATACACTCGCAAGCATACATACACATTGGACACCAGCAACACACAAACAAACATTTTGGGTTTGTCACCTTCTCTCATTGCATATTTACAGTCATGTGAAAACGTTGTGGATAAGCTGTTGTCTCATGCTATACATCCCGGCAGCAGGTGTCGTCTATGTTGAGGCCTTGGTGAGTTTTGCTTGGTCAATGTGCCAATGTTAGGTCCCAGCCATGGTGCTCAGTGTATTCAAATATATCCCATGGCCTAATTACAGGTTTGCTAACTCAGGTCAACTGTCACACTGGCCTTTCACATGATTGGGTGAAAAATTCCATTCTCTCCATTCAAAAGAGTGAGCCCATGTGTCTGACTCTGTAGCAATAACAACACATGACCATTCAGTGGCACACACAGGTGGAAACATGGCTGCAATTGTAAGGTATGATGTTAGATACACATTGACAACACTTCACATGTGTGTAAATGCTCTTATCTAGTCATACTTGATGGCTTTGTAAACCATGTCTTCAATGCATCATTGTCAGATTCAAAGATTTCAGAAGTGCACCATTTTGGAGTAAGTTAACAAATTGAGGTGGGAAACCAGAGCAATTTAAGCTGTACAATGTGTGCACGATGGCAAAAAGAGGTGAGGGACATTCAGGCTTGACCTCTACAAAGGAGAACTACTGCCGTTTAGTCAGGGTTGGCAAACAGTGTTGACTGAACTCTTAAAAAAAAAAAGAGGTCCATAAATAAAAGTCTGTACAGATGATGCAGGCAGATGGCCCAGTGGCATAGTGATCCACCTGAAGCACTATGAAGATGCACTAATTGGACTGGCGATTGTGTTGAACATTGTTCACATATTAAACTTGTGAGCTGTTTCCAATCTGCACAACATTCTGATTCTTGTTCATAACACTGTGCATAGATGACATAAGGCTATGAGCCACGTACCTCTCACCCTAGCTATGCTTACTACCTTGTTGTCTCAACAATAAGAGTTAGACAGTAAAGAAACTAAGTTACAGGACAAATGAGCACAATCACTGTTATCTGTGTGATATGACTTATGAGATGACTACGCCACCTTGATGTATGACAATGAATTTATATGACCTGTAACATCAGAGCCAATGGTTCTCAATTTGATGACTAGGAATTGCAGAATGGATGCTGTGTCTCAATTCCATTGTGTGAATCCTATTTCCACAGTGTGGTCTAAAATTCCTTACATTAGATGAGACAGGCATGTCATGACACAAGACCATCAGGAGCAAACGACAATACATCACCTGCTACATAGTGAAGAAGTTGACATTGTGGTTGTGGTTTTTGATATTAATACACCCAATGTTGCAGATTACTTCATATGTGAGGGAGCAATGGTTAACTGGCATACTGAAAAGTCCCATGTACGGAACACTTTTAAATATAATAGCCCAAGTCCAAATTATGTATTTGGTTGATCTGTAAAGATGTGTGATGATACCTATGTGTCAAGTACATATGGATGAACCATTGATTCTTTCTCATTCTTGTTCACAGCATCAGTACCGGCCAGCGGTGGAAGCTTTGCCATGGACCAAGGGGAAGCAGCTCACCCCAGACTGGGTCCAGTGCTGAGTCTGAGGAGGAGGGACCCTATGATGAAGAGGGAGAGGGGAGCCTCACTGAGGGCACATCTAAAACAACATCAGTTGGATCTCCAGCCAATTCAAGCTACAATGATGACTCCTTTGTGGTGGTGGATGACCCAGGGACTGTATCCTCAGCATCCGAACCCACCACCAACCCTAACATCTCCATCCCCTCAGCTGCTCCTCATCTCACTGTCCATGGCTGGTCCCCTCGAAGAGGCAGTGTCTCCTTCGTGCCCAGCATCTCAACCCCTGTCTCCCCTTCTGCCCTGAGTATGGAGCCATTGACATCCTGAGGCAGATCACTGTGGGGCAGACAGCAGTCCTCAATGTCCTCCAGGTGCATACTAATTACCTGAAACAAGTGGTGCCATTCCTGGAGGGCATTCACTCTGACATGTCTGCCCTACAGAGATCCAATTAGGCTTTGGCCTCCACCCTGACAGCAGTAGTGTCCCAGCTCCAGCTGTCCTACCACATTCCTGCCTCTTCCCCATCCACAGTCCCAATTACCCTCCCTGACCCAAGCACACGGAAACATACACATGCACCCCCCTCAAACACCACATGCAACACACAAACAAACAGACACTGGGACATACCCATACACAGGCACACTCACAAGACAGATAGCACACTCACCACCACAGACAAACCACCAGACAACACACAAGCATCCACAGACACTCCGAATACCTCAGAACCCTCTGTCTCCACAACCCCTACCCTTTCCTCTCCTGTTTCCCCCTCAGCCCTGGCTCTCAAGCTCATTCCCCTTCACCTTTTCTTTACCCAAACCTACAAACCCCCTCCCAAGAAGAGGAAACCCACCCCTCACTCTACCATCTACATCTGCCTTCCCCCTAAGAAGAATAAAAGACCCAAATCACCCCCCACCAGAAAATCCCCCCTGGTCTCTGAAATCCAAACCCCCTCCAGTTACCCATACTTTCCCAGGCCAGTACCTCCAGAACCAAAACACCTGTTCAAAAAAGTCACATCCCCTCCCTGTTCCTGTTCACGCCATTAGGGATTATAAAATTCCCAAATTAGTCAAGCCCAGTCCATCCCCCCTCCATCTAGCCCTCCCACTACAGCTAACCCCACTCAATCTGAGCCTACCACTACAGTGGGCCTACCGCCCACTCAATCTGAGCCAACCTCTGAAGTGAACAAACCCCCCTCTATGTGACACTACCACTGCAGTGGACCCACCGCCCCTCAATCTGACACTACTACTGCAGTGGACTCACAATCCCCTCCTGATTCCATCCCTCCTCAAACTCAACCCAGTCCTCCCTAGTTTTGTCCCTTTGGTGCCTGGCATGTCCCCTATATGCCCCTCCCAGACCTATGTGCACTTTTACAGTATGTAGTATAGATTTTGAAATCTACATTTGCTGGGTGTCATGGTCAACATCGGTTTTGGCGAAGAGTGTGACATGAAGTAACAAACCTTTTCATTTTTAAATCACACTTACACATAGGTCATGCTTTCAAATGTCAACGTAGTGCAAGTGTCTCAAAGTGCAGCAGTTTAGGAGAAGCATGCTACATATGTTTGTAATGTGCAGGAAGACCACTGTCTCATCAATACACATGAATACAGATGGAGTTTGACTACTTGGTAGTGGCTATGGACACACCCAGGTACAGAACGTTATGGTACAAATCTTTCATGTGACTTGATAGTAGTGGACCCATGTATGTGTCTTCTATAGATCTGGTAGACTAGTGGCAATGACAACATTCCGGAAGGTAGCATGCCACTTTAGGCCAATACCCTTAAAAGTTGTAAACCCATCTGATACATTTCCTGTGCCCCTTGTGAGCGTAAGGTAGGCATTATTCTGACAGTGTCCCGATCCTGTTGTATTCCAGGACTTCACTTTCTGCATATATTCATAGTAGTCAAGGTGTCTGTGGTCTGTATTGTCCAGGGCATGTACAATGAGAGGTCAATCATTCCAACCTGATTTTGTTTGGGTACATCATGTGGATAGTGTGTTTCCATCAATCAATCAATCAATCATTTGTAAAGCGCACTACATACCCGCAAGGGTCTCAAGGCGCTGGGGGGGACACTACTGATTAAACAGCCAGGTCTTGAGAATCCTCCTGAGGTCAGCAGGTCTTTGGTCTGCCGTAGGCTCAATGGGAGGGTGTTCCATGTCTTTGTGGCGAGGTGGTAGAAGGATCTCCCACCGGTAGTTGTTCTTCAGATGCGTGGGGCTGTGGCAAGTGAGAGGTCGGCGGAGCGTAGCTGGCGGTTGGGGAGGTAGAAGGAGAGCCATCTGTTGAGGTAGGCTGGGCCGGTCTTGTGGAGTGCCTTGTGTGCATGGGTGAGGAGCTTGAAGGATATCCTCTTGTTTACGGGGAGCCAGCACAGGTTTCTCAGGTGGGGGGTGATGTGGCCGTGGCATGGGATGTCAAGGATCAGTCATGCCGAGGCGTTTTGGAAGCGTTGTAGTCGTTTGATGAGCTTGGTCGGGGCTCCCGCATAGAGGGCGTTTCCGTAGTCGAGTCTGCTTCTGACGAGTGCCTGGGTGACTGTCTTTCTTGTATCTGTCAGGATCCATCGGTAGATCTTGCGGAGCATGTGGAGGGTGTTGAAGCAGGACGAGGAGACAGCGTTGACTTGCTTGGTCATTGAGAGCTTTGAGTCAAGTATGATTCCCAGGTTGCGTGCATGGTCAGTGGGTGTCGGGGCTGCCCCTAGTGCCGTCGGC
This sequence comes from Lissotriton helveticus, assembly GCF_964261635.1. Taxonomy (NCBI): domain Eukaryota; kingdom Metazoa; phylum Chordata; class Amphibia; order Caudata; family Salamandridae; genus Lissotriton; species Lissotriton helveticus. The sequence goes on from NC_136067.1 coordinate 530,399,824, forward strand.
CACCAGGAGTAGTCCCAGGCTGAAGGGTTGGCGCCGAGGATGAGGACCTCCATCTTGTCTGAGTTCAGCTTCAGACGGCTGGTCTTTAACCAGTTGGTGATGGCCTTCATTCCTTTGTGGATGTTGGCTTTGGCGTGATGGGGTCCTTGGTGAGGGAGAGGTTTAGCTGAGTGTCGCCGATGTAGGAGATTATGTTGAGGCCGTGCTGTCGGGCTATGTGTGTGAGCGGGGCCATGTAAATGTTGAACAGCGTCGGGCTGAGGGAGGATCCCTGGGGTACGCCGCAGATGATTTCAAAGGCTTTGTAACAGAATGGGGGAGGCGGACGCTCTGGGATCTGCCAGAGAGGGAGGAGGTGGTCCAATCCAGAGCCTTGTCTCGGATCCCTGCGGAGTGGAGGTGTGCACGTAGTGTGCGGTGGCAGACGGTGTCAAAGGCGGCAGAGAGGTCTAGGAGGATGAGTGCTGCGGTCTCTCCGTTGTCCAGCACGGTCCTGATGTTGACGGTGGCGGCGATGAGGGCAGTCTCGGTACTGTGGTTGCTGCAGAATCCTGACTGGAAAGGGTCCAGGATTCTGTTTTCTTTAAGGTATCAAGTTAGCTGTCTGTTGACGGTTTTCTCAATGACCTTGGCTGGGAAGGGGAGCAGAGAAATGGGCCGGACGTTCTTGAGGTCTCTTGGGTCAGCCTCAGGTTTTTTGAGTAGGGCGTTGATCTTGGCGTGTTTCCAGATTTCTGGGAAGGTCGCAGTCTCGAAGGAGAGATTGATGACGTTGCGCAGGTGGGATGCGATGGAGCTGCTTGCTCTTTTGAAGACGTGGTGCAGGAATGGGTCTGACGGAGAGCCGGAGTGGATTGTGCGCATGATCTTGATGGTTTCATCGATGCTCACGCTGGCCCAGGCTAGCAGGGGGTCGTGGTCGATGGTGTGCAGAGAATCTGTTGTGTTGCTGTCTGTTGGGGCTCTCTGGGTGTTGAAGCTGTCGTGGATGTCTGCTATCTTACAGTGGAAGAAGGTCGCGAGGGAGTCGCTCAGGGCTTGCGACGGCGGGATGTTGTTGGTGTTGGAGCTGGGGTTGGAGAGTTCCTTCATGATGTTGAAGAGCTCCTTGCTATTGTGTGTATTGTTGTCAAGGCTGCCTTTGAAGGAGGTCCTCTTGGCTGCCCTGATGAGGTGGTGGTGGTTGCGGATGGCGTCCTTGTGTGCTGCGTGACTGTCCGGAGTTTGTTCACTGTGCCATTTCTTCTCTAGTTTCGGGCAGGCTTGCATGGAGGCTAGGGGTTCTGGGGTGAACCCGCTGGCCCTCTTGCTGGTGTCTCTGTGGTGGGGTTTCTTCAGCGGGGCGAGGGTGTTGGCGCAGTCCTCGATCCAGCATCGGAGGCTGTGGACAGCATCGTCGGTGTTGGAGGGTTCGGTGGGTGGGCTGAGAGCGAGGTTTGCGTGTAGTTGGTCTTCGATGATTTTGCTCCAGCAGCAGCGGGGGGTCTGTTGGGTGGTGTGGTGTGGTGGGTTTCTGGAAAGCGAAGTGGATGCAGCGGTGGTCGGTCCAGAGAAGTTCGGTGGTGTGGCTGACGGAGATGTGCAGTCTAGAGGAGAAGACGGGGTCAAGCGTGTGGCCGGCGGAGTGGGTGGGTGTTGTGCCGAGTTGCTTCAGTCTGAGGTTGGGGAGGTTATAGATCAGGGTTGTGGAGTTGTTCTTGTTGTTCTCAAGGTGAAAGTTCAGGTCTCCGAGGAGGATATAGTCGGTAGAGGTCAGGGCGTGCGTGCTGATCCAGTTGGCGATGGAGTCGCTGAACTGGGGGCGGGGTCCGGGGGGGTCGGTAGATGTGGGTGCCTCTGAGGGTTGAGTTAGGGTCTGTTTGGATCTGGAAATGCATGTGTTCGGCGGTGCTGAGCGCGTCGTCGGTGCTAGTCGAGACCCTCATGCTGTCCATGACACGTCTTAGTAAGTTACAGTGTTTTACAGTCCTTACTGAGACACAATTGTTGTAGCTGTTAGTTGCATTTGTACACAGTGTATGGTGCATGAATGGTTGTCACATAATTAGAATCCTAGTGATGACATGCAGTGATTGCTAGTTGTACATTACCCAGCATTATAAAGTGCATCTCATTGTGGCCTTATGCCACAGTTAGATTGTGAGAGTCAAGCCATTTCACAATTCTGGCAAATGTACTTCAGCAACATCATGCTCATTTGATGTTCCTTTGGATTCTGTATTGGGCCAAACAGAGCCGAGTGCTTGCCTCTACAGCCAGATATATGATGCCCCAGACCAGAGTATGTTGTGCAGAGGAATATATTGACTATCCCAGGCTGATGTTAGTTGCAAATATGCTGGCCAAGCTTTTCAATGAGTATTTGGCAATGCGTGGCTTTGAGAGTGTCTACATGGCCAGAGAGGATGTGTGACAAGCTGACTGTAACCAAAACACAATGCACGGTACTTCAGGCTTGTGTTTTGGTTGTGTGTTCAACTTTTGGGCATTCTGATAAGCTTTATGTTGTCCCTTCAATGAAACCTACAGCTTATCCTGCTTTAACAGGAGTTTATTTTGCGTGTCATCATAGGGATATCATGAGCATTTGTCTACCTTTTCCACCCAACTGGGCAACTTGTTAGTGCATTTCACTTATGGTCACAAGTTCTACATGTTGCTGTTTCCGGCTGATGATTCAGAGATGGGATATGACACACCTAACATTTTACCCAAGATGGCAGACAGTTTGTTTTTACCAAAGGCTGTAATAGTCATATCGGTTAGGTGACACACGTGACTTAGATACATATGGATTAGGAGTTGTGACAATACTGTCAGGGTGGATTGTGTTTGCTGTGTTCAAGATTTTCATCTAGTTGTTCATGGACAATGCTGGGTGTTGCCTGGTCTTTTTGCTCATTTATGTTTCAGACATTTAGGCAAAGTCTATGTAATTCAAAGTGTATTTTTAAGTGTCCATCTAATTGTCTGGTTCGGGAATGCTATGCTATGTCAAGTCCTGTTAGTGCATTCTGAGTGAACAACATTTGTGTGTGCTTGGTCATCCAATGCCCCTTCTAGCCCCCTCATGTGACATAGCAGAAGGTGTGGCTTTTCAACATGACAATGCACCACAGCAATCTCTGCCCCTGCCTGGGTAAACATCAGGGAATCGTGTGGTTCACCCTCACAACCGAAGTCAAACATGCATGATGTGATCGTAGCACTTTGGCCACTGCTCAACAGAGATGAGTGCCAATTGAGAAGAGTTGAGAATGTTTGAGATTTAGATTTTTTGTACACTTTTCCACTGACAATTATTTTGTCTGTACAAGCTAGGACTTTACAATTTTAACCACACATCATTTGAAGTTGAGAATCTGATTTATATAGGTTCTCATTTGTGCATAGGTGACAATGGAGAACTTTGGAGCTATGCTTGATGCTGTCTCAGATCATACAAAGATGAACTAGGAGTGTTGTTATGTCGATTAGATTGCCCTGTGCTACATGTGGTACGCTGAGTGGAATGCACAGAAGTTTTTGAGGGGCCCGTCTGCTGTGTAGAGGCTAGAGGAGTTGGTGTCACCCATGCACTAAGTTGACAGTCAGGGGAGGAAATGCAACTTGGAATCTGAGGCCTAGCTGCAGATGTGTTTTTTCAAGGTTGATGTTGCATGGGCTGAACTAGCTTAATGGGGGTAGAGGTGAGAGAGACTTGTATTTCCATTTTGGTAATGGAGTGGAGACTCATATGTAATGTAGGACTTAGGTCCTAATTACGAGTATGGCAATCCTCAGGATCCGATCGCCACCACCCTTGAAGTCCAACCGATGTATCAGGAGTGTGGTGGTGGGACCGCCATGAGATTGTTGCACCTGCTGGGATCAAGGATCCTGCTGCGGCTGCAGTCTGACAACAGCCCGGATATGCTGACAGAGCTAATGCCGGCATCGCCGACCATTTTCCGACATGCATATCCACGATCCTTTTCATGGCAGGGAGCCTGCCATGAAAAGGGTGGCAGACAGGCAAGTAAGGAGGCCCTAACAGGGCTAACAAAGAAACACAAGGAGATGATGGACGGAGTGCTGAAACTCTTCAGACACTCACCCCCAGTCGCAGATCTGGGTTGAATCCATCATCATTCTTTAGCTCACTTCACCACCTCAGTTCAGACCCAGCGTTATGCAAATCAGTCTTGACCCTGTGCCTCATGGGAACAGTCCAGCCCAAACTGACAATCCAGGCCTTCCCTGAACTAAAAACAAGCATCCTAGGACCGGTTTCTGGGTATCACTGTTCATCAGCCAGGATAGCTTGAATCCAGTGGTAAAGGGAGCAAGGGACCCACGTCTGGGCATACCCTGCCAACTTAGGGCGATCAAAGCAAACACGGTCTGGGCATACCCTGCCAACTTAGGGCAATCAAAGTAAACACAAGGAGATGATGGACGGAGTGCTGAAACTTTTTAGACACTCACCTCCAGTCACAGATCTGGGTTGAATCCATCATCATTCTTTAGCTCACTTCGCCACCTCAGTTCAGACCCAGCTACATGCAAATCAGTTTTGACCCTGTGCCTCATGGGAACAGTCCAGCCCAAACTGCCAAGCCAGGTCTTCCCTGAACCGGAAACAAGCATCTTGGGACTGGCTTCTGGGCAACACCCTTTATCAGCCAGGCTAGCTTGAATCCGGTGGCAAAGTGAGGATTTGTGTTTGCTTTGTTGGCCCTAACAGGGCTCCCAGCCAATTCTGGCCCTGGTGGTGCATGCGGGGGCACAAGTTGTGCCCCCCTGGAAATGCACCCTTGTCCCTGCACGGTGTCCCATGCACAACATAGTGCATGCCACACCATGCAGGGACATGATGCAGGCACACTCTCTGCAGCAGTATGCTGTTTAGCCTCTCCTATGAGCCTAACACAACCTCCGCCATGAGACCGCAGCAACACTGCCGCACCCTGGATTACAATCATAATCCGGCGAGTGGGCTCAACACAGTCTTGGCAGTCTACATGGACAACCACAGTGGTGGTCCCATTAGAGGACCACCAAAGTCGTAATCAGGACCTTATTCCCAAACTTTACCCAAAAGCACAACTTGAACAACATTGTCAGTGATTTCTTACTGATATATGTCCCACGGGTGGAGCAAGGCCATTAATTAAGACACAGCCACCCATAAAATGTTATCCTTATTCAATGTTAATGAAAGCATGACAACCAGTGTTTTTATAAATAAAAATGTGTGTCAAACACAGTAAGGCATAAAGAGTTCTTCAAGATTGAAAATAAATATGAATCAAAATGAGATAAAGAAACCATTTAAAAAATGTACTTATTGTTCAGGAGGGAATTTCCATATAAGCCAGCCTGAAAATGTCGATTAATCAGGCAATGCCAGAAGATATATGAGTCAAGTACACTTCTTGAAAATGCGGCCACAAGATTGGTAAATTGTCCTTTTTATTCTACTGTTTCTTGTATGATAATAGAATACTTGTGTTTTCTATTGCAGTATAAGTGTGCTGTGTCTGATGGTGGCACGAATTGTGCATGCATAGTTTATTGCTCCAAGCACATGCAGGTCGACAACAATTGCATAGAATCCTTGCTTGATGCTTATTTGTTCCTGCCTGCCATTTGTGAAGTGAAGATGCTGAGGTTTGAGCCTCAAAATGGCCTTAAGAACAACTGACAAAACAGATGAAAATGCAGACGAGAAAAACCTGCCAACCGAGCAGAAGTTGTCTGAAATTATCCTGAAGCCAACATATACAATACTGTCATCCATTGCACATGTGGTGGGATGGCATGAGACCGAGATGTAGTTGGTTTAAGACTTGGAGAAATCTTCTGCCATAACTGCAAGGTGCTGTCCTTCAAACCATAGAACAAGATCGCATTCTCATCGCTGAGAACAATCAAAGAGGGAGATCTTTCTCCAAAAGATACACTCCTTCCACTTTTGCTGAATGTTGGTTCTCTGCCGGCAAGGCTGCCAAGTGTTTGTAAAAGACTGTCCTGTGGTACTTTTATTTATACTAATGTTATTGCATTGGTTTCTACGTCTGCGAGGACAACGCTTAGCGTTCTGGTGCAACAATAGACTTGTGATACATGAGGAAGCAGAGGCGTAGCTAGAGCTTCTGGCGCCCGGGGCTATCCCTCAGATTGACGCCCATGATAGGTACTTGGGGGGGGGGGAGGGTTGCTGAGGAAGTTTGTGGCGCGAAGTGCAGCTCTCGAACTAAGTGAGACTGCTGCAGTGCGGTTCTTAATCAGCTGGACTGTCTGCAGCAAATCGCCCTTCACTGTTGAGACTCCACTAAAGAGAGCGCGTGGTGGTGGCACTCGTTACTAGTATATTTTAACCGACGATCGTACAGCGCGGGGCCTGGCTGAAAAAGATGCCCGGGCCGTCATTGGTAGCGCTTTCACGCGCTACAAGATTGATGGCCCTGGGCTCCACATACGCTGTACGCAGAGCGCTGCACCACCACTAAGCTAGGTGGTGCAGCAATTGCAAGTATGTGCACTTGCACTTACCTACATGTGTGCAGTGCTGCTCAGTTACAGCCGCACCTGTGGGTGTGGGGGGTGGTGGGTGACCCTGTTGTCCCTAACAAAATCCTGGACTGGCCGCGGGCCACCTGCATAGCTGCCAAGGTTTGAAATAGCTATGTGTGACATTTTCTTAATTTTAGTGTAATTATGAGTGACATTTCAATGACTATGAGTGACACTGTCTTGTGAGCAAAATCTAGTCACAATACAAGGTGAACAAGTCTGGGCGAAGTATAACTTTTATCCATATAGGACATCTGGTAGCCTGTAAGCGGTATGTACATAGCTGCCAAGTTTCCAGATTGCTTATGTGTGAGATTTCCATGGGTTAGTGTACATTCCACTCCCCAAAGTGCGAAAAATGAGTGACACTTTCTCACCAGTAGAAATAAGCCATGAAGTCCATATTGAGAGGTAAATGTCACAAATTACCACCTTTTGGGCTATGAGTAGCAATAACTTGACAATATTGTTCATTTTAACACCATTACCAGCCAGTCAGAAGTAGGCTGACCCACTCAGTGCATTCTAAGTCCATTGACAGGATCAGAAACAGCCAGGGCCACCCAGTGTGTTGGAACCCTGCCCACTTACTGCCCCTGCCTAATGCACTCTAACCCCCTTGCCTTCATCAAGAGTAATCCCAGCCATCTGAATTCCATTATAGCTCCATTTGTAACCACCAGAACCAGTGTGCCCTGCCCAGTCCATTGTAGGCCATACAACCCTCAACAGTACCAGCCTCGCCATGACCCATCCCATCTAGGGGCCCTTCCCCAGAATGATCCAGTCAGCCGTGCCTTGTGCATGCAAGCATTATATCCATGCAGCCTTGTCAGTTCAAGCCATTCTGATCCCAGTTACAGCAACAAGAAACAGCTGATAGAACTGCTACTTGGCTTTTTTTGTCTGCCTGACTAGTATTTTAGTATCCCAGCACAAAAGTCACCCAAAGCTGGCAGTTTCTCCTGTTATCAGTGCCCATTTAAAACAGGAAACATACAAGTAAAGCAGTTTGAAATGTGCTGCAGAGCTGCTTTGATTGTCCGTGACAGATAAAGTAGTAAAAGGCAGAAAAGTAGCATTTAAAATTAATACGGACTATTTGTATATTTTTATTTTATTTTTTTATTTATAAAGTTTTATATAGCGTAAACTTGATCCTGAAGGATATCAGAGCGCTTTACAATTTGAGGCAAAGGTAACAAAACAGAACATTAGTCATTGACCTCTTCGTCAGACCAAGCACGCAGTTTATTCTCTCAACCACACTAACCACTCATAAACTGAATTACATTTCTGGTCATACTGTCCATCTTATATAGGTGACCTTAGAGGGAAACATGGTGTCTCTCAGTCACCCTCCCTGCTTAAACCATTCTGCTGACTGGACAGTGTCCAAGCCCTGGACAAAACAAACATGGCTACATATAAAATTGAAGCCCAGATTTACAAACATTTTGCAGCGCAATGCACAGTAAATGCCATTCCAAGATTGCCACTCGGTAAATACTGCACCGGGCAGTCATCTTCAAATGCTAAAGTGTGTCGTGCTTCACTACTGGAATAAGACATGGTGGCCAACATAATGCATCTAAAACCCTTGCTTATTACTAAATAATCTGTCAGATTACTTGTACCAAAATACTAGTCTACAGTCTCTCTCAACACTATGTAGTAACACTCTTACTACAGCTAATGTATTAGATTCCATATAACAAAATATCTATAGCAGTGGTCTTCAAATGTGTTAAAGCTGTGTTACCAGTAAAAAAAAAACCATTAAAAATTATTGGGCTTCCTGCCCTCCACAAATTGCAATGTTTAAATATGTCTAGACCTATTTAAACATTACAGCTATGGTAAACCTTTTTAAAATGCAAGCTAATACATAATTGACAAACATACCATTCTAGCTTACTAACGTTAAAAGTATCCACAGTGTAATTATCCAAAATAGGGGCAGGGAAATTTACAAGCTTTAAAACAGTGTAATGACAATTCACCTAAAAAGCAGAGTGGCTTTCACTTATAATTTTTTTAAACAAATGTGTTAGACCTATTGCCTTTGTCAAACACGTTTAACAACAGATTAGGTCTATTGCATTGATCAATGGCTTGTCACCATAATCAACTCATTCTTGCTGTGCGTCAAGCAGAAGCTTCCCTATAAGGCAACAAGGCAGTACAAGGGTTTTGCAGAATCTAAATGGAGAAAGTGATTAATTAATCAGTGGGAAAGAGGGTGGTCGTACTGGCCTATCATTCGCCACTGGTCCTTATCCAGTTCACAACACAACTCACCTGTAGTGCCGCCTCAGTAACTCACTACCAGGATGAAAGCTTGGATGTCATCGGGCCGGTGCTCTTCTGTGCTGAATATTGCACAGAGGGTGAGTACCAGCCTGGCAGACGCTGTGTGACAACAACATAAACTGCACTACACCTGCATCACGGCTCTGCCTGGCCCGCAGCGTTGGCCATCGGAGTAAGGACACTGTGACTTACTTTATGAATGTAAATGTGCTGGATTTGTAGAGCGCACGGCTGCCCGTGAGCGTCCCGGCGCTTGCTTAGGGAACCCGTCCTGGTGTTCCCCTGTGAGAAACCCCGGCAGGGTGTCCACAAGGTGAAAGCCAGGCATCCCGCCGCGAGGGGCCATAGTGGAGATTAAGCAAGCTATTGCCTAGAGTCGCAGAGTGTGACCCCGTGGGTTGAGTAGGCACCAGAGGGAGAATTGTCGAGTCCGTGGAATTTTTGAGCCCGAGACCCGCCGAGGCGGGGAATCAAACCCTGGTCCACGGTCGATCTCAGCTTCCGGATCTGCCGCCTCTAACCACTGAGCCACACTTCTCCACTCCACTGAACTTCACAGAGACTGCTGTGTGTCTCTGCGTCCCGATTGTCCATTTCAACAATCAGTCCCAAAAGCAATCTTCCAGGCGAATATTGTATAGTTTGTTTTGTTTATTCAGACCATATGCCAATGTCAGTCAGCTTCCAGAAAGAAAATTATTTTTTACATAGTTAACAGCCGATGCGTTTCGTCCCCCTCCGGGACATAATCAGGGCTTAATCAATATTCACTGTTATTCAAAAACCCCATGACATTGGCAAATGGTCTGAATAAAGAAAACAAACTATACAATATTCACCTGAGAGATTGCTTTTGGGACTGATTGTTGAAATGGAAATGTGAAATTTGAGTCACAACAACCTATTGTGTATTTTTCACGCTCTTCCTGTATTTTGATTTATGATTCCTGACTAAATTGACCAGCGGGCGGCTCTTCCAGGAAGGCGGAGGAGCGTCACCCCACTGCTCTAAGAGTAAGAGCAGGGAAAAGAAAATGATAATATCATAGTTATTATCATTTTATTTTTCGTAGGTTCTGGACTCGGTTACGGTAGGTAGGACTGGTGGCACAGGGGTAGGTGCTGTTTGTGCACAATAAGTGCACATGACTGCTTGACTAGCCGTCTGGGACCGGACAAACAGTCATGTGCACTTGGCATGTTCCCCACCAGGCTGCATTACACAGCCTGGTGGAGAAGATACTCAGGCTCCCTGTCCGCATCTGAGCGCCGATTCACAACGCTGCATTGCAGCGTTGTGATTGTCATAGGGGAGTCTGGTAGCCCGGGTGCTTCCTGCTGCTTCCTGGTTCCGGGTCGAAGCAACAGGGACGAGATGGCGGCCAGCAGCTGAAGACGAAGGTTAGTGTTTTCTATTTTTTCTATTTTGTTACCCCTCTCCCACCACCCTCCACCCCTGTTCCTTGCTACTGTTGATCATGTGAGCGTGAAGGAAACAACTACCTGATTTCAATATGGGTTTGGTTAAGCTGCTGGACTACGAAAAGGACATATCCTTAATTAGGTCCTGGGGGAGAATACATTTTGCTTACATTTATTTTTTAGCGGGTTTCTTTTCAACTTTTGCAGTTCACTTTAGAATGTGATTCTGTTACTTTGATTTTTTGCAGAATCTCTCTGACACAAGCGAAGAGCTAACCATATATAGATTGGCCCCTTGATGTATAAGATATTACAACATCCATCTACCATACTTACACAGGCCTTATCGATTGTAACTGTGAACTTTAAATATTCGAGTTATTTACTTTACATAATTCAACCTGGTGTTCTGACCACCGGTTTCCCCTAGCAGCACTTCATGTTGAGTGCAAGGCAACTGAGCCTGCATCAATCTAGAACAATTTTCAATACTCAAGTTCCTAAAAAGTGAAATTATTCAGATGTTCACCAGGCGTGACTGCTTTCTCCGTGCTGCATATTCTTTGAGTACTATCTTAGGGTCTGATTTCTGATGGGTACTCTATTGTAAACGTGATGGATAATCTGTCTGCCTTATTACAAGTAAATTCACCAAACTCTAAAACAGGCCCTACATTCTTGATTTGAAAAAAGCTGTTTTAGAGGGACCTTTGGAGGCTGATAAAGGTTCGAGGTATTTCTTAGCCCTAGGGGAAGGGTGTTCATTCTAGGCATGAACAAAAGTGCAACAGGAATGTTTTTCTTGGTTTGACTTTTAGGAAAATTGGGACTTGTTTGGTCAATTGTAAGTATTTACATCCTTTTTGACATTGGGCCATAGGTACCAAGCAAAATTGCGATTGCAAATGCCGAAATTCACAGAATTTCTGCATTTGCGATTGCAATTTTGCTTTGTGGTATGTATGAGTCACATCTGCGTGCAAAATAAGGAATCGCAAAATTTGCGATTCCTTAAATGCAATGTAAGAAGCACCAAAAAAGTGCAATTTGCCCTTAAGGAATTACAAATTACCACCAACTTCAAGTTGGTGGTAATTTGCGATTTCTGTGAAAAAATCACTTTTTTGCATTTTTCAAAGTGCAATGTGAAGCACATACATGCCCTTAGGGCTGTGAGTCGCTTATGTTCTATGAAACAGTTTACTGCCACAAAAAGGTAATTTCATCATGAAAATATTAAAGAAATCTTAAGAATAAGTTCACCTACACTGTAAAAACACGATGAATTCTTCTAGACTACTTCCAGTTGTTAAGTGTTTTCTAAATTATTTCTTTTGAAACCACTGTGCAAATTTAAGCAGTGTTCTTGTTTTGATCATTCAACGTCGAGGGCGTTTTTCAGTAGCAATAATGAGCGCCATCACTCACTGCCTTTAGCATAAAGCATTAGACGCACTGCAATATTTATAACAGGCAACGGCATGACAGGGAAAAGATATCTTCCCATTGCTCGCGCTACTTTCGACTGCATTTGGTTGCTGTTTTGCAAACTTCAATACATAGCAGCCCAGTAATAGTGCACTTAATAGCATGTTCATCATCAGATGTAATTGTTTCCGCTGTGGGGTGTGAAGTTTTATGTCTTTCTGTTTTCTATCCAACAAAACAAACAGCCACTGAGTTGAATGCTTGTTCAATTAATGTTTATGGCGCTGCTTTCACACACTGAGTTATTTGACAAATAAACTCCAAGCAATTTGAACCTCGGAAGCTTAGTGGGATCCCGAACAACATTAAGCATTACTAAAATTCCACCAGACTCTGAAAGTGGAAAAGTGAAATGGAAAGCTTTGATATGCATTGGGTGTCTGATGCATGAATATCATATTAATATAGGACTAGAGGAGAAAATATGTGTCAACGCGCGTTCTCTTCATACAAAACTTCCTACAGGCCCTGACTCTACAAGTAGACTTGAATTGCAAAACAATAACTAATCGACTTAGAAATCCCTGCAATTAGTAAGCGCTATTTGGATGTTATGAGATGAGGAGGATTATGGTGATGAAACATGGCGTAGCTCATTTTAATGCAATTTCAGTGACTGGTCTGTGAAAGAAGTGACGCTGACTATTAAATATCTGATATCAGATGGGATTGTCGCTGTAGACGTAATATCTTTGTCTCTCCTCGCTTGAAGCCCTGAGAGAGCAGAGAGCAATTACCACGAATATGTTTTCATTTGGGAACTGCCATGGCTCTAACTAAGAAAGAAAATGGGTTCTGGCATGTGCCGATAATTGTGTATAATGTGTTCGTTCTGGAGTCTCTCATTTTAATACCTGTTCTCTGATCCTTGTTTAGAAAGTCTCTGCTTCATAGCAGCAGCTGTTACTCATTGATACTTTTCAGTCCTCTACACAAGCAGACAGACAATTAGACAGGAAGAATTAGCAGTGTGCAGTGCAATGCATTCAATCGATTAACACGTCTCGCTTAAACGCGATACTTATGACGTACATCTCTGTAATACGGAATCTATTTGTCACCGTTTCACATAAAATATTCACTGGAGGCATATCGCCAAACGTTTTTGACTCGTGCAACTTAATGTCCTTCCTGGTAAGTGCAGGCAATGTATGTTCCAAGCATCTTTTACCACTGTTTATTTAAAATAGAATTCTGGAGGTGGCAATGTGTAACAAGAACGTTTGTGCTACATTTGTTGTTTGGCATATTATTGTGGTGGTAACGTGTTCTGTTGTTGTTTTCTGACGTTTTGTTTTTGTGCTTAATCATTGCAATCCTACTTTGTGTTACAATGAGGTTGTTTTGCTGCGCTCTGTCTTTACTGCTTTGTTCGTGATGGGTCCAATTAATTTTTAATTGTGCTGTTATATAACTTTGCCTAATTAATCTCTTTTGTTTTGATATTAGCAGCGGTGGCTCCTGCACTAAGACTGAGGAGCATGCCTACACTGTCCTCTTGGAGCCAGTGGCTCTCAGGCGGGGCTGGCCAGAGCAGGGAGAGGAGTGGTTTGCACTCCTTAAGTGCGCCTGACAGCTTGGTCGGCCTTCTTGGGCCTCCCAAACAATCCTGCGCGCTTTGCATCTCCTTCACTAGGCTTGCTTTACACAACCTGCAGAGGAACATGCAGAGGCTCCCTGAGCGCCTCAGACCAATCACAATCACAATGCTGCATTGCAGCATTGTGTTTGGCAATGGGGAGCTTAGGAGCCCGGGTGCTTCCTGCTGCTGGTGAGACAGGAAGAAGAGGACGGATGAGAGGCGGCAGCCAGCCGGCCCAAGTAAGTGTTATTTTTTTTCATTTCATTTTCTTCCTGAATCCCCCACCTCTGAGCCCCGACTCCCGCCCACCACTCCTGTTCGGTAGCAACCCCTACTGGTCGGATACTTCAATAAATGCTGCAATATTTCCAGTCAAAAGCAGTGCTAACCTTGAAAGTTCATGTGTCAAGTAACTATCATGTAAAAGGAGCACTAGTTTACTAAGGTAAGACTATGGGCCTATCCACAAACTGCAGTTTGTAGCATATATTTCAGTAGTGCAATGGCACTACAAACCCACTACATTATGCTATCCACAGGAGGCTAAGATAGGAGCAGACCAAATTGGTCACTCTCTGTTGAGCTCTGATGTGGAGCTGGTTTCCCTCTTCCTGCCCTGCAAATCTGGGGACTCAAATGTGTTGTGTGGAGGTGTGCCTTACCCTAGGGACCATGCTGGAGACCTCGAGTGTTCAGTCTAGGTCAGTCGTTGCTTTCCCTGGAATGATGGCATCCACCTGCATGACCACCACCGACTATCAGAGTGGAGAGGCAGCGGCCTTCTGACTCGATTGTGGGGACCCCGGCCTGGCTGTGAATCCTGGATAATGAGAGCATACTTCAGAGAATCAGAACTAAGTTTGAGAGTCAAATAAATCATATATCTTGCACTTGGACCTCATTGTACCCCACTAAAGTGAACCCCTTCCCAGACCCCATCAGCCCACTGTGAACCCCACTCTTATGGAGCTGTAGTGGGAGTCACGCACTGCCCCACACTCAGAGTTCCCACTCTCCCTAAAGTAATTAGCACCATTACAGGGAGTTGGAGCTCAATTCTCAGTTCCTGGTTCCATTATCTCAAATCAACTCTCCTCCCACCATACCATCCCCCAGGTGCCCTCCAACTATGACTCGAAGTATCTGACATAGCCATAAACCCCTCCAACTTTCAATCTTCATGGGTCCAATGTACAAGGACTACCATTCAACTTATCCTACATATTTCAAGTTTGTTAGAAATGTTTGTGCCTCTTGCATCTGTGCAAGAGGCACAAACATCTGCCCTGCCCTGCCACCCGCGCACGCCTCGACCACCTGGGCATCTCTCATTAGCGCAACACCTCAGTACTCTGCCGTACTGCTCCTGGAGATAGCCATAGGCCCACCCTGGCGCAGGATAGAGACCCCACGCTACGCATCCTCTATCTCAACACCGGCTCCCTAGTCAAGCATCGACTTGATATCTTTCTCCTTCTGCTGTCGGACAAGCCAGATATATTTTTTATCACCGAAACCTAGCTTAACGCTGATTCCACCCCTGATATCCTGGCAGCCCTCCCCGACACCTACTGCATCTTACAGGTTAACCGCGCTTCAGGAAAAGCGGGAGGGGGAGTAGCGGCCATCATACATAAAGATCTTGAATTCACTTCCATGTCCCCCTTAAACCTCCCGGTAGCAGACAATATGATAATTAAACGTGACTCCAAGGCCGGCTCAATTATTTGCATCCTTATATACAGACGCCCTCAACACAAGCCAGCATTCCCCCTCTTACTGAGTGAACAGCTGGCCCCCTTTGTCACGGATCACGCTAGAATTCTCTTACTGGGTGACCTAAATTATTGGTGCAATGACGATGCAGGCGACCCCCACGCCACTGAACTAATGGAATTACTTCTCAATCTTAACCTCAGCCACCATTTTTTCTCTGCGACACATTAAAGGCCACTCCCTGGACCAAGTCTGCTCCACTAATCTCACTGTATCCATGCCCAATATTTCCCCTTGTATCTGGTCGGACCACCACCTAATAAACTTCTCCATCTCCATTCCTACATACAGCAAGCCACCGGTGCCCGAAGGTGGCCTGGTGAGGAAATGGGGCACCCTCAATTCCCCTGCTTTTTGGACAACCTGGCCCACTCCACCCCCGAAGATACCCTGGATGTGGACCTAGTCGAAGCCAACATCTCGAACTGGCTTTTCGCTGCTAGCAACATACATGCTCCACTTAAGACACTAAAAATTGCCTGACGCGCGAATGCCCAAAGATGGTTCTCTCAGGACCTCAGGGCGTGGAAATTAGACATTCGCCAAAAAGAGCAGAAATGGAGGCTGGCCTATACCCCGAATGCTAAACTCATATATCTAGCTGCCCGCTCAGACTATAAAAAAGCCATCATCTTCGCTAAAGCCACCTACTTCTCGGAAAAATCGAGAAATCTGATAACAAATCTAAAGACATTTTTGCCATAGTCAGTGAGCTATCCAACTCCGAGAGAATTCTCCCCAAAAGCTTGCCTCCCCAACAATTGTTTGACTCACTCACTCAACAACTACTTCTTAGATAAGATTGCCACTATTAAAGCCAGCATAGTCACCGACCTTATGACGGCTCCCCTCAGTTTATAGTGCTCACACTCTCGATCACATCCCACCCATAGATATCCACTCCTTACAGGCACTACTGGCGAGGGTGAAATCTGACTCCCCCAGGGACTGTTGCCTCCCGCATATCTTAAAGGATACCCTTTCGGCTCTTCCATTGCCTATTCTGACCCTCCTTAATGGATCCATGTCCCAGGGAAAGGTCCCTCTCACCTTTAAGGAGGCGGTTGTCGCCCCCCTCCTGAAAAAGCCAGGCGCAGACCCCGCAAGCACCTTGAACTACAGGCCCTACCTGGCCAAAGTCCTTGAGGCACACGTTACCACTCACCTGTCCAACTTCATAGAACAGTCCAACTATCTTGACCCTCAGCAGGCTGGGTTCCGCCCTGCCCACTCCACCGAGACAGTCATCACTGCAATCATGGACACACTTCGAGGAAACGCCGACAAAGGGATACCACAGGCCTGGTCCTTCTGGACCTATCGGCCGCATTTGACACGGTCGATCATAACATCCTCCTGGACCGTGTCAAACAAGCCGGCGTCTGCAACTCTGCATATAATTGGATCAGATCCTTCCTCAGCGACCGCACACAAGCGGTCCGTTTAGCTCCCTTCAACGCTCCTAGGCTCCCCACTTCCTGCGGGTTCCTCAGGGATCCTCATTGTCCCCCCTACTGTTCAATCTGTATCTCTCCCCCGATCCAGTCCCTGAAGGAATTTAAGGCCACCACGTTCAACTATGTTGATGACCTTCAATTGATCTTCACCGTAGACAACTCCCCCGAATCCATCCTGGAGTTCCAGGGCACACTGCTTCACATCCGTCACTGGATGGATCTCAACCATCTAAAACTTAACCCCGGTAAAACTGAGCTAGTCCTCTTCGGCAAAGGTCAGACACTCAGGGGCCCCCAGTGCTGGCCCCCAGAACTTGGCCCCGCTCCGATCCCCTCTCCCTCTGCTAAAAGCCTAGGAGTCATCATCGACAAGGATCTCTCCCTAAAAACCCAAATAGGCGCGGTCGTGTCCTCCTGTTTCTTTCAGCTTTGTAAGCTCAGGAAGTTCAGTCGGATGCTCACTCATTCAGCCCTGATCCAGGCGGTAATTGCCCTGGCACTATTTCACCTGGACTATGCTATCTCGATCTACTTAGGCCTCCCACTCTGCCTCACTAAGCGTATCCAACTGGTCCAGAACCAGGCTGCCAGATTGATCCATCGGCAACCTCGCTGGCAGTCTGCCAGGCCTTTGTTGAAAAATCTCCACTGGTTCCCCATCCCCCAACGAATCGCCTTCAAGATGGCCTGCATTATTTTTAAATCCATCCATGGCCATAGCCCCAATTCATCAGCAACCTCTTAGACAGGTACATCCCCTCCTGCAACCTCCGCTCCACCAACCTTCATCTTTTGACCACCCCTTCCTTCAAACTCCATCACCAAGGAGGCCGCAGGTTCGTGACTCTGGCACCCAGGTTCTGGAATTCCCTCCCTCTGGAGATTCGGTCCTGCAATAAACTTCCAGATTTTAGAAAACTGCTAAAAACATGGGTATTCACACAGGCACATGGGTAAACATCCTTTACAACGAAAAATTTTCCACGCAGTACCTTTACAATGCAGGAATTACAACGCAAGTCGTTAAAACGACTTGCGCTGGAGGGCGCTGAAGGATAGGGAATAGTTTAATTTACTATCCAAAACCTTCCTTACTATCCACGGGGACTGGAGTTGGAATAGTAAATTAAACTATTCACTATCCAGCGCCCCCTAACGCAAGTCATTGTAGCGACTTGCGTTGTAAAACCTGCGTTGTAAAGGCATGCGTGGAAAAAGCATGCGTTGTAACGACATACATCCGGCACATGTATAGTCCTCTGCTGGCCCCGGCTCTTACTTGACTCAGCTCCATGAAACCTTATGGTGTACGTGCGCTCTGCAAAATACTATTAACATAACATAACAATCATCTCTTTGAAAGAACTTTATATTTATATGTTTTGTAAAGCGCATGGCTACCCAAAGGCTTCCCCACGCTGGTGAGTACTGTGCTGAGAGTAGGGCCACTGGTACATTAACAGGGAAGCAGCCATGTCTTAAGATTCTTCCTGAAGGAAAGTTCATTTTCCAGTGCTCTGAGACTGGGTGGAAGATCGTTGCACAACTACGGTACTATGTGTGCAAACAATCTTCCTCCCCATCTCATCCCTCTTACCCTGGTTGTACTGAGGAAATGAAGATGCGAGGATCTCAGGTGTCTAGTTGAAACATAAATGTTTACCAATTCTCTGAGCTTTACTGGGCCCTTGTTATGTTTGGCCCTATGAGCATAGGGCCATGAATAAGTGTTTGCATAGCTGTGCTAACAAGGCCTGAGCACCTCTTGAAGGGTTGCAATCTTCTTCTTGTTTTGTGCAACTTGTATGGAACAGCTTGCAGTTTGTCCACACAACCCGAGACTCGCTCTTCAAGCTCATCACTTCTTTCTGTGGAATGAGTAATCTGATTCTCAATATTACACAACCACTGTTTGATCTTGTTTGCCATGGCCATCAGCTGCTGCTTTATTGACCTGATCTCATTGATAAACTCTCTAAAAGCTAACATCAGGAGGCTCGATGGTAGTTGACTAGGGTTGGACCCTAGGCATTCTAGGTTAATAGATCGACTCAAGGTCGCCCAAGATGAGAACATAGTGTTCAAATTATCAATCATAATGTCAACAACTTCATCAACTTTATTAGCCATGGCCTTAGGGGTGGAGACTGACTAGACTTGCTTAACAGAGAAAGAATTATGGGCCAAATGCATCAAAGAAAGTCATTGCGATTCCTAAATTGCGATTTTTATGAAATCGCAATTTAGAAATCGTGATGACTTATGCATGTAGAAATCGCAAAAAAATGTGTGATTCCTCCACATTCCTTAAATGCGACTCACAAATTGCGAAGCGCGAATAAGGAATTACTTTCCATTCATTCCTATGGAAGGCCCTTAGGAATCAATGGGAATTGCATGTGCAATTTCCGAGTACCAAACAGGTACTTGCAAATTGCACATGCAATTTCAAGGGTGCAGGGGTGCCAAAAGGACACCCTGTTGCACCTCTGGAATTGCCATGTGACCACATGTTGCACACACACATGCCCCAAGGGCTTGTGTGTGTGTAACATGGTACTTTGAAAAATGCATCCCAAAGAAGCAAAAATACAGGTCGCAAAGGGATGGATTCTGCAAATCTGCCCCTTTGCTGCTGGTATTTGGAATGATGCACGTGCCCCTCAGAAAAGTAGGTGGCATTGCCAGGCAATATGTTCTTCATTTATGAACTGGTGTGGTGAGTGACCTCATACATAGACCCTTCCTGACATTTACTTCTAAAAGAAAATTGCCCAGGCTAAAGAATTGTGGGATCTCACACAAAAGTCTGAGCTTGTATTATTGTAGAAAATCTATATGTCTCTTTCAAAGCTCAGTAAGTTTAAGATGTTCTAAGCCTGGACTGATTTTGTTTGATTGTCCTCTACAGGGGGAGCTCGTGGAGGTAGGGGGGTCATGATATTAATATGTGAGTATCTTGAAATAAAAATCCATGCTTGACATCGCAATAATGAAGAGCCTTGGTGCTGGGTGAATTGCACACTTGCAGAAACCTGCAAGTCTATTGGTGGTGGAAGACAACAGGGATTCTATGTCTTCCTTATTCGACTTCTGTTAGAATTGGGTGTCTCTAGTTGGCACAGGTAGGTACGTGGGACAAATAGGGACCCTTGCCTCTAGTTAGGGTAAGGGAGTACACCCCGAAAAAAAAACCTGCTCACCCCCTTGGTAGCTTGGCACGAGCAGACAGGCTTATCTCAGAGGCAGTGTGTAAAGCATTTGTGAACACGTACCGTAATCAAGTGACAACACTACAGATGGATGCCACAAAAGTTTAATATAAAAAATACGTATTCTTTATATAGACTTAACACAAGACCACAAACGACAAAAAAAACACAACACTGTACTTAAAATGGTAGCATTAGCTTAGTTCTCTTTAGTTCTTAAAATGAGACACTTTGAGTCAATGTACCTTACGATGCGTCACGCTTCTACAATGAAAGTGTTGCAGAGATGGAGATGCGGCAAAGATCCAGTGCAAAGAAATAAAGACGTCAAGTTCTCCCTTATGCTGCACGCTTTCCCGATGTTGCGAGAACTCTCCACTCGATGCGTCAGCTACAACGGCGACACCCTTGTTCTGTGATGCGATAACAGTAGCTCCGACAGCGGCATGCTTCTCTGGGGATGCGAGGCTCTTTTCTTGATGGAGTGCACTGCGACAGCTACAGCGGCGACATCCACGAAGCGATGGCAGCAGCTGCGATGGCAACAAGCTTCTTCCTCGTTGCGAGACGCTTCTCTTGATGCGGTGCAATGCGACAGCTGCAGCGGCGAAATCCACGATGCGATGGCAGTGGCTGTGATGGCGACATGCTTCTTCAGGGTTGCGGGATGTTTCTTGAGATGCGGGGCAATGCGGCAGCTACGACGGGGACAACGACGATGCAGCGGCAGCGTCTGCGACGGCGACACGCTTCTCCCTCTTGAGTCGCGCTTCCAGCTCCTTGCGATACGCAGTCCCTCGGAAGGCCCAAAACAGCAGCAGGCACTTCCAAAGAACTCTTGGGGAGCTGAGGTTTGAAGTCTGTTGTCCCTGATACTTCAGCAGAAGGCAAGATCTTCTCTCAAGCCCTTGGAGATCCTTACAAGTTGAGTAAAGCACACAAAGTCCTTTCTCCTTTCTTTGGCAGTCAGGCAACCACCCAAGCAGCACTTCAGCTTAGGGATAGTCTCTCCTCAGTTTCTTCAGGTTCCTCTCCTCAGCAAAGGTTTCTTCTTATTGTCCAAAAGTGATCTAATTTCTTGGGATCAGGGTCCCAATACTTATACCCCAAAATCCTTTGTACTCTGAGGGCAGCTCTGGTCAGTCCTGGAGCACTCTGTTTACATGACTCCTGCAGAGACATCGGACACACCACAGGAGGTGGAGCCAGCATTGTGGAGGGATGGCACAGCCCTTATTCAGGTTCCAGGTGCAACTCCTCCCTCCCATTTAGATGCGGATCTCTCTATTCACCACTGGGCTGACTCACCTTGTCTCCTGGAATCCCCCATCCCTGTCACTTAAACTCCAGACAATGAATACACAACCAAGCAGAGGCAGGCTTGGATAGTTAGACAAGAAAATTCCTACCTTCTAAAAGTGGTATTTTCAAACACAGAATGTTAAAGCCAACTCCACTAAAAGATGAATTTTATCATTCTGAGTTCAGGCATACTATACTCAAATTTCTACCATGTTCCCTGAGGCAGTTAGGATTATAAGATGTAATAATCTAACTACCCATTCTAGCCTATGGAGAACAGTCAGCCTTGCAATAGTGAAAAACGAAAAAGGCTGTAGTTCACTATTAGGACATGCTACACACACCAGGGCATGTCCTACCTTATACTTACAATGCACCCTTCCCTTTGGCCTACGATAGGGGTGTCTGATATGAAGAAAAGGGAAGGTTTAGGTACCAGACTGCAAATGCAAAAACAACACTTGATGGACAGAATGTTGCACAATGGCAAAACATTCACCCCCAGTCACAGATCTGGGTTTAATCCATTGTTATTTTGCTCACCACACCACCCCAGTTCAGACATGGCCATATGCAAATCAGTCTTGACCCTGTGCCTCATGGGAACAGAGCAGCCCGAACTGCCAAGCCATGTCTTCCCTGGACCGGAACCAAGCATCCAAGGACCGGTTTCTGGCTATCAGCCGTCATCAGCCAGGATATCTTGATTCCAGTGGCATGGAGAGCACGGGACTCACGTCTGAGCATACCCGTCCAACTCGGGGTGACAAATGCAAAAACAACACTTGATGGACTTATTCTTGCACAATGGCAAAATATTCACCCCCAGTCACAGATCTGGGTTTAATCCATCGGTATTTTGCTTACCACGCCACCCCAGTTCAGGCATGGCCATATGCAAATCAGTCTTGACTGTGTGCCTCATGGGAACTGTCCAGGCCGAAATGCCAAGCCATGTCTTCCCTGGACCGGAACCAAGCATCCTAGGACTGGTTTCTGGCTATCAACTGTCATCAGCCAGGATAGCTTGATTCCAGTGGCATGGAGAGCACAGGACTCACGTCTGAGCATACCCTTCCCACTCGGGCTGACAAATGCAAAAACAACACTTGATGGACTTAATGTTGCACAATGGCAAAATATTCACCCCCAGTCATAGATCTGGGTTTAATACATCGTTATTTTGCTCACCACGCCACCCCAGTTCAGACATGGCCATATGGAAATCAGTCTTAACCTTGTGCCTCATGGGAACAGTCCAGCCCGAACTGCCAATCCATGTCTTCCCTGGACCAGAACCAAGCATCCCAGGACCGGTTGCCGGCTATCAGCCATCATCAGGCAGGTTAGCTTGATTCCAGTGGCATGGAGAGCACGGGACTCTCATCTGAGCATACCCGGCCCACTCGGGGTGACAAATGCTCACAGGCTCTGCAATGGCAGGACTTAGACACACTTTTACAGGTTGCTTCTGTGGGTGGCACAACCAGTGCTGCAAGCCCACCAGCAGCATTTGGTTTACAAGCCCTGGGCACACTCAGTGCACTGCACTACGGTCTGACAAGTAAACCAAACAAGCCAATCATGGAATCACTAATCCATACATCAATTTACCATAGGGAGCACTTACACTGTGGCATTGGACAGCAGTGGCACAGTTCCCAAAGCATCTAACACCAGCAAAAAATGGAGGGGAGACCCACACCAAGCTGCCAGGTCTAACAACTTCCTTATTACGGTCTCAGGGAGGGTGGTTGTGTGGGGGGAGGGTTTTAATTTGTTGCAAAATCCATGTCTTGATTCCACAACAAAAACAGCTCAAACCATAAACGAGGTGATTGAAGATGCAGATGCATGGCGGTGAGGTACCCTCAGAAGGGCGAATACACATGTATGTCAAGTAGGTTTAAATCATCCTCCTGAACAGATTTTTTTTCAAGGTTAGTTCAGACCTTTGCATTGTTGATATGTTGCTTTTACCTAATGGCCTTCTTGCTAAGGGGGTTACGGGGTTTTGTAAGACCACAGAAATCAAGGAGATAGCTTTTTGATAAATGATATTTGTCGGCTTAGATTGGAATCGAGATAGAAGCCTTTTTTCAGCATAATCATAATACGGTCTCTCCTGAGATAGTCTGGGATACCTTTAAGGCCTCGCTTCACTTCTTTTTTATATCCATTTCAGAAAAAGAGAGCCAAAAATCTGGAAATTGAAATGCTGGTCTGGGAAAAGTATATTAAAGTACTGAAAGTAGACAAATGAGAATAGAAGAGCTCTCATTCGAGCTATAAAACTTCTATGTGATCATTATTTTACTGAAAGCTCTTTGAACAACTTTTCTTATGCAAGTCATATGATGACAGTAACTTTGTAGGTATATTTTTGGGCTCGCAAGTCAGGGAAACCAAGGCTAAGAATGTCATTCGTACTTTAATATGTCTTAGTACTGTAGCACAGCTCACAGCCCCAAAAGAAATCAAAAAGGCTGGTTAGATCATTACACATGTATTTATGGACAATTCCAGATGACAGAATTCGAGCAGCTGTCAGAATTCTTAAGACTACAAAGCATACCAAAGCTAGTTCAGGACAAGAAAGATCAGCTGTCCCTCACTTGTATGATGTCTGAATTACAGAAAATTATCTATAGCCTTCCTGAGGAGAAAACCACTAGTCAAGATGGTTTCCTAGAGATTTTTTTAAAACATTGTTCCAAGTTTTAAGTTGGTATCTACTTCAACTGATTAACTTTATTATCCTAGAGACTGGGAGGCGGTAGGGCAATACCTCCAACTTTTCACAAAAGAGGGGAAAAATCTGCAAGATGTATATTCGTGTTGACCTATATCACTTCTATGCTCTGATTATTACTTTTTTTGTGGAGTTATTAGCCAATAGATTCAATAGGATTATTCATGAATTAATTCATCCCGATCAAAGCAGATTTATTCCTGAAAGGCATATTTATACAAACCCTAATTGTTTGGTTGAATCTTTCAATTTCTAAAACATTAATCACATATCAGCTTTGAAATATATGCTATATGACGAAAATGCCTTTGATTTGATAACCTGGGTCACTCTTTTTTATAATTTGCCTGCGTTTAATTTTCCCGATCACATAATAGATACTATTCAGGAGCATTACTGCATCTCAGAAGTAAGATTGATAATTAATTTCTAAGAAGATGGCACTTTCAGGGTACAGAGAGGTACAAGGCAGGACTGCGCTCTTTCCTAAGTTCTATTTTGCACTTTTCATAGAACCCCTTAGCCATAGAAACATGACAAGATGAAGTTATCGCTTCCCCTGCCCTGCACCTTGCCCGTATAAAACTCTATGCAGATGACATAATGCTGTTTTTGAAGCATACCAGAATACGTCAGCAAAGAAGTTTCGAGATTTTTGCATTGTACCAAACACTTGGAGGCTACAAGATAAATAAACTAAAAAAAACAGCCATAACATTGTGAGCAACTGTATCCCTAATTATTGCTAACTGTACTTTAGATCTGTTAAAACGCATCTTCAAAAATATATTTATGCATTACATTGACAATGCATATGACGTATGCCAATTAGAGTTTAAACCTCTCTTTGCCCAAATGCAAGCTCTTTTCTTAAAATTAAACCCACTGCCTCTTCCTCTGCTTGGGAGAGTAGAATTAATAAAGATGACAGTCCTGGCAACAGTTATTTTTTGTTGTAGCTGTTCCGTGCATGTAATTTGCTTCTTTTTTAAAGAAATTGGAGACAATGATCTCGTCTTTTCAATGGGGAAATGACAGCCCCCGGTTAACTTTAGTACTCCCCCATGGAAGGTGGATTAACCCTGCCCAACTTTAATATATTCTACTTTGCTTACTTTGCCCAATACTTGGCTCAATTAAATTTTTCATTACAGGTAAGGGTTTAACCCGATACAATCTTGTGGACCTGGGTATAGTACGGTGTGTTGAAAATGGTCCTCAAACCAATCACTTGTCAGAGTAAGCACAAATTACATACATTTTGGTTTTAAGAGCTAAATTAATACCATCCTATTTTAAGGTAAAACATGAATTACACCATGGAAAAATGAAGATGTGCAGCAGCCAAGGGCAAAATAATTCAGTAAATTGTATTTCATTAAGTAGAAAGAGTATGTATCTTTTCCAAATATGAAACAGTAATAAAAGTGCTTGCTCCGAAGAGAGCGTGCAAAGAAAAGATGTGCTTAAAAGTTTTTAGTGGGCTGCAATAATCCCAGATAGAGGTAAAGAGAAATAGAAGGGTTGGTGTATGATTGATTAGACATATCAATCTTGTTATGCCTGGCCCAACGATATTTTACATGGTCTATTTACATTGGCTCACAATCACAGATTGTTGTCTTGTGATTTATGTGGGGGGATATGTACTGGTAGGGTCCAGGTAAGGGGGGAAATTTCGTCGACGTTTCGACTCAACTTGTGGCACTTGGGCAAGTAGTACCTGGGCCTGCGAGTCTTCCTCAAGACCGGGGTGAAAGGGGGCAGCCAACTTGTGGTGTCACCTTCCTCATCTGTGGAGAAAAAGGCTACTATTAAAGCTGCTACAAGGCTGAGGCTGGCACATCAAACAGTGCTCCTAGTAGAAATTAGGAGGGGCTTAGCCGTGTCTCATCGAGGTCAGGAAACTATTAATGGTTTCACACAGATGTCAGGAACAGCCATTCCAGTGCCATGGATTCAACACTCTGCTGCTCAGTCGTCAGGCAGGTGGGTCAAAGTAATTGACAGTCTGTAAGGGATGGAAGGGACAGAAGTCCTCTTAAATGGCGAATTTGAAAACAGAGTAAAAGTTAAATTAAAGCGGGGTGGAGTGATCAGTGAAAATTGCCTTATGTCGCTACAAACGTGTTGTATAAGTGATTTTGCGGTGAATTAACAATGTGCAAAAATGAGCCGCTACTCAGCCAGTCAAACGATGCCCCCGACCGGGTGAAGCTGTGATGGTCTATAAAGGCAACGGAGTAAACACAAGCCGCTGCTGAGCTTTTTGAAGCGCCCGGTAACACTCCACTGACTTCAGTGGGTGAAAACGTGGTGATCTATCAGGGCAACGGAGTATGGATTAGCCTATTAAACTCATTCCCATAACAATGAACATTACACATGCAGCTGATATGGAGAGCTAGCAAGTCGAGTCATTTCGTGCACATTACACTGAGGACCAGGGTTAGCCAATTACCCCGAGTCACCTACGTGGTCCTCCGCCCACTCTGTCTGTACATTACCAGGGGAAGTCTTTCTTCAGTCTCCACCCCTGGTTTCCATACGTGGGAAGCGTGGTATATGTACAGCGCTCGTTTTTCCCAGCGTTTTACTGAGAGCAGTGTCCTCGGCCGAAACAACAAACAAGGTAAATTTATTAAGACAGCTACATCCCGACAAGTCGTTGAGAATCTAGGGGTTCTTTTCACGAAGGGGCATTGTTAGATCACTAATATGACAGATCGACCCACAGTCAGAATTGATAGCTCGGTGTAGTATTACCAGGCGACTCTGAAAGGCGCTCAGCAGCAGCATGTGTTAACCCGTACTTCGTTGCCCTGATAGATCACCACGTTTTCACCCGGTCGTGGCACCTCTCGACACACTGAGCTCAGTGGAGTGTTACCGGGTGCTTCAAAAAGCTCAGTTAGTGGAAATGATGCTTAGAAAGAGTAATGTGCAGAAGCACCTACTAACCACAAAATCCCAAAGAAAGTCATATACAGGTTTCTAAATTGGTGTATGGGAAAGGAGGTATTTTTAAATAACATTTTAATTAAACTATATTAATATTACAACTTATTTAGAAGACCTGTATTTAAAGAATCGTGAAATCAATTCTCAACAAGTGATAGCCATCTGGAAAGCTGCTGGTTTCTCTAAAATTTTAGACTTTTTGGCCGTCGATTACTAGTAAACATGGACTGAAAAAGATGCTACAGTAGGAGCAAGTGGTAAATCGCGCCAATGGTCATACAACGTGATTTATCTCACTCTCAAGAGATTGACATCTCAATGGTTCTAGAGCGGAAAGAGCTGGCAGTGAATTTTATTTTGACAAAATGCATACATAAACACATTAGCAGACATACATGATTGTTAGAGAAGATTAAGTTAAAGGATCCTTTCTGAAAAATGTCAAGCTACAATGGGAAGACATATTCTTAACTGCATCAACTTGGGAAAAATCAACAAGATATATTTTTCAATCCTGTAGGGTGCTCATTTTTATAAGATGCACATCTGCGCAAAATGGCAGATATATTATACACCAGTTCGTTAGAATAGGTTCAATACAGGTCATCCCAACATATGATTTAGATGTCAAGCACCAGATTCTGGTAACAGGTCGCACATAGTTGGGGAGTGCCCTAGTTTGAATATGGATTTGGTATTTGGGTACTTAAAATGTATATTGAGTCTGTACATTAAACAAGACTTAATCACTCTGCTTCTATTGATGGATCTCCAATGGCTCTGATGTACTGGTTCCCCTAAAAAAAAGCCCCAGGCATGCAACACTCCAAGAAAGCCAGCTGGTTCTCCCCCACCCTTTATGAAGTCCAGACGCACCTGTAGACTGCATGAGAAGAGATGGAGGAGCAGCAAAACCCCGAAGACCACTCAGCCTTCAAAATCGTTGTCACCGCATGCCACCTCATTAGAACAACAAAGTAAGAGACCCTACAAGAAAGATCAATGTCAATGCACTCAATATCAAAGAACATTTTACTGTGGTCAAAAAATTCTCAAACACACCACAGACAGCAGACATTCCACCCTCCCAAGACCTCTGCAACAACCTCTGTACCTTCTTCCACTGCAAGATTAAGGAGATCTTCAACATCCTCAAGACCCAAGAGTCTCTCCCCTTACCCGCAACCACCACACGCAATGACACTGGACCCCAGCAGACCCTGCTCAGCTGGACTCCCATCTCTGATGATGACACCCTCAAGATCACGTAGAGCCTCCACTCCAAAGTACCCTCAGACCCCTGCCCACACCACATATTCAACACCTCTATCATCCCCGAACTCTGTCACACCATCAACTGCTCCATCAACTCCACCACCTTCGTAGAAGACTAGAAACACACAGAGATCAACCCCTTGCTGAAGAAAACCTTTTCGGACCAAAGGACCCCAAGAACTTCAGACCCATCTCTCTGCTCCCCTTCCCAGCCAAGGTCATTGAAAGACCATTAACATCCAACTCTCTGAGCTCATCGAAGTGAACCACATCCTAAACATCTCCCAAAATGGGTTTCTGTAGCAAGCACAGGACCAAGATCGTCCTCCTTGTTGCCACAGACAACGTCTGCACCCTCCTCGACTGAGGTGAAACTGAAGCCGTCATCCTCCTTTACCTCTCAGTCATCTTCTAACCATCTCACACCACACCCTATGCACAAGACTCCATGACAACAGCATCTGCAACAAAGCCCTGGAATTGATCTGATCCTTCCTCACCAGCCTAAAACACAGAGAGTCAGATTTCCACCATTCTACTCAGAACCCAGGGAGCTTCTCCCTGATCCCCACTCTCTTCAACATCTACATGGCCCTGCTCACAGCCATCAACAGGAACCACAGACTCAACATTGTCTCCTATGCCAACAACACCCGGTTGATCCTCTCGCTTGCCGAGAAAACCAAAAGTTGCCAAGAACAACCTCCACAACGTGATAAAGGCTGTGCCACCTTGATGAAGGACAGCTGCATCAAGCTCAACACAGAGAAGACCAAAGTCCTCAAGCTGGGCTCCACCCCCTCTACCTGGGATGACTCCTGGTGGCCTGCATCACTTGGAACGCCCTCCACACCCACAGACCATGCACAAAACCTGAGCATCATCCTAGACTCCTTGCTCACCAGGAACCAGCAGATTCACGCTGTCTCATCATCCTGCTTCCACATGCTGCACCTGCTCCAAAAGATCTTCAAGTGGATACCCACAAAGTCCAGAAAGACAGTCATCCACATACTCATCAGTGGCAGACTAGACAATGAAAATGCACTCTACGCCATCATCACCTAGAAACTCCTCAAGAAACTGCAGAGCATTCAGAACGCCTACACCAGACTCATCGTCAGTATCCCCCACAACAGCCGCATACCCAACCACCTGAAGGGCCTCCATTGGCTTGTAGCCAACAAAGGAATCACCTTCAAGCTCCTCACACATTACTACAAAGCCCTACATGTTGTGGGACCTGCAAACCTCAGTCACTGTCTTGCATTTCATGCACCCACCAGAGACCTCTTCTCCACCCAACTGGCCCTGGCCACCATCCCACATATCTTCTAGTCCACATTCAGAGGAAGATCCTTCTCCTATCTTGCAACATAGACATAAAACACCCTGCCTCTCCACCTCAGGCAAACACCGTCACTGCCTCAATTCACAAAGTACCTCAAGACCTGGCTCTTTGGCTGAACCACAAAGCCGGTGATGGATCAACAGTACCGCCCAGTGCCTTGAAACCCTTATGGGTGAGTAGTAACCCTCTACAAGACACTTGTCTGATCGATTGATTGATTGATTGGGGTTTTATTCAGCTCCAGCTTCATCAGGTAGATATCAAATGTTAATTTATATCTCTATGTCCGTAGCACATTTACTGATACTCCAAAAGATGCAGATAAGTTTGACACCACAATTTTCAGAATGGTTAGATAAAATGTTCAAAGTTCACAAACAAGAAGAACGGTATCCAATAAGAATAGTAGCCAATTTGAAACATCAGAGACTCTGGGGGGACTTGTTTGCAGAGGCAAAAAGTAGCAATAGGGTCACGCAGAACATTTTTATATGATTATGACTAAATTATACATCAAATTCTGGGTGAGGATGAGCAACCTTATATATTTACCTAATGTTATGCCAAAGTCGTCCATAACAAAATGTTCAGGATGTTATACATTCGCTATTACTGAATTGGAACTGGTGTGTCAGGCAAACGCTGCATGATTTTTCAAATTTGTTTTCATTACATTTTCTTCCATTTGAACCTCAGGGTATAAAAATAATACATAAAATAAATATTGTTCCCAAATGGTTGTGGACCATGCTGCAGCTCTTGCAGCCATCTGTGGATACCAGCATGTGTTCTCTGGTAGACTATGGATAATCCAGAAGAGATATTGGTGCTTTCTTTAGACACCAGACATGTGTTTAACTGGGACTAGTGACTGTATCTGTTCCATGCATTGGGGGACAACTTTATAAACAAAGGATCTGATTATGATGTGGGTCGGAAAGGCACTGAACAGGGAAACAATCGGAAAACGGTGGCCTAAACGACGAGTGTTCAAACCCCGCAAGCCCTCCCATGCATTCCTTAACCACGCAGGTCCGTGGTTAAGGCAATGCACAGTAGGGCTTGTGGCGGACAGAAGCAGGATGCAGGGGGCGATCTGCGGTGAGGTAAGAGGGACTATCGGTGGGTTGGATTTTCCTAACACGTGTCGCAACCCATGTTTCTGAACGACTCAGAAACATTTCCAATGGATCACGATAGAAGGTAACCATTCAGTCTTTCTGAATTGGTTCTGATGGGCATTCAGAGACTCTGAGTCAGTCGGAACTAATTGGTACAGGTCTATGGACTGCTTTTCCAACCAACATATTACAATGTCGGATTCGGACAGCCTTTCGGAATCGGTCACGCTGACACAAAAAGGTTGTCGGAAACTGACTTTGGGAGCCTGTAGCATGCCCCCCTTCATCTGGGGGGCTCCGGTTGGGCAACATGGGGGTACCCATGGGACCCCTCTTTCCAACAATGCACAGTGTGGCAGGCACCATGGGGTGCCTGCGACAGGGTGCAAGGTTTTCCTCGATCACCCCATTTTTCAATGGGAGCCTGTGTTGTCGGTCAGAACACAGGCTCCCATTGAAGGCAATAGGAGTGCACTGTAACTATATGGTGTTCGGAAACATCGTAATTGGTCGGTCGTACTCGCTGAACCCGAGTGGGTCGGAACTGATTCCGACATGGAGTGGATCAGAATGCTTTCTGCCCAACATCGTAATAAGGACCAAAGTGTGGCTTCTCCATCATACTCCAGTGGCAGAAATCTTATGTCAGTGCTTCCGGTCTGTCCCCTTTCAGGTTTGCTGTGGCACTCAAGAGGGCTGCTCCCTCTCCCTGCTTTTATTCTTACTGCAACAGTGACAGCGATCTGGTTTCTTTGGGACATTACAGGACTACCATCAAGGGCCAGAGATGCGAAAGCCCTATTATACAAATGATATTCTCCTCTTACTATCATGCCACCTCCACCTCAATTGCTGCAGTCATGTCCATCATTAATGATTTCCCCTAGTACTTCAAGTAAGAAAATCAATTAAACAAGATGAGAATTGCCTCCGATGTCGAAATGAACCACCATGGACCGGCTTAAGGCGTCCACATTATTATATTCCTTGGCCTTTCACCCCTCACAACTCTCCTTTCACATGCATGCAAATAGTGAGGCTCCATTTGGCTGTTATGGCTGCTATTTGGAAAGACACCTACTATATACCCCAAATCTATTCCTCCCTGCTTACCTTGTTTTACTGATGAATCTGACACCCTAAATCTGGTTTTAGCTGCCATAGCAACCACCTAGTGAGTGGCCTATACATTTATGAGTATCCCCCAATTGCTGCATCACAAGTCTCCGCTCCTTTCTGGCATAATGCAGCATTGCAGACAACTAGAAAACCAATTTATTGGGTGGCCTCGTATAATGGTATGAGATAGGCCTGCAAAGAGTGGACTAACTCTTTGGCAATGGGTCCCTTGAAACATTCCCATCCCTGCAGCTGGAGTTTAGTCTGCAGAATGTAGATCTCTGAGAGTAATGTTAATTAAGACATTTCCTGCTTGCTATGCTGAAACCTTCACCCACTGTTCTTGTAACTTCCCCAGTGCTCCAGTACCTCCAGACATGAGGTCAATTCTGGGTGGTGGTGTCACAACTGTCTAATAATGGTACCCTCAGAAGAACTGTGCACTCAGGCTCTACTACCAACACTACTCAATTAACATGGCAGGTGTTTATTGGCAGGGACTTTACTTCTGAGGACTGAGTGACTGAACTCCTTGATCACAACATAGTCCTGCGCGAGTCTCAACTGGTTCTTGTTAACCCTGGAAATTCAAAAGGGCTAAATATTTACCTCAGGACCTTTGTTAAAAATGCAAAGCACACACTGTAACAGGTATTATATCCTCTGGACCAGTTTAATGTTCAATTCTTGCACTGCTGCTGCTCAGTCCTGATATAATCATCACCCCTGTTGGCAATCCTTCACAACGTAGCTGATATTCCATATTTCTCCACTCTCACACAGCACTGGCTGGTGCATCACTAGCACCAGCTAAAATATGCCTTTTGCATCAGGCTCTATTCTGACCTGCCACAAATGACTCACTGAGCTCCATAGATTGGCTGTTCATGAGAAAATCACGGACAAACTTAATGATAAACTTGGTACTTTTACACAAGTTTGATGGGCCTTCCAAAATGCAGTTGATACACCTTCCTTTGATCCCCCGTTTCATGTGGTATCCTTTTACTCTCAACTTAGTCTTACAGTTGTTTTACATCAATGCATTTGGAGGTTTAGAAACAAAGGCAAGAAATGATCCATTGTTTATGGCCTGAGTTTTAAATAGGTTGGGGTATTTAAATCAAAAGAGTGGTGGCCTGAAACTAAATTGAGACAAGAAACGTTGTACATTTAGAGGCTCTTAGGGGCAGATTAACGAGAACCTCGTTAAAATGAAAACTGCCACTAAAACGGCAATAATGGGCTTTCTAATATTTGTTATAGAATTCCAATAGAAGCCCAGGTTAGATGTGCAGGGCATCTAACCTGGGGTTCTATTGGAATTCTAAAACGCATATTAGCAAGCCCATTAGCGCCGTTTTAGCGGCAGTTTCCTGCCGCTAAAAGAGCAATAATTTTAACGAAGTTCTTGCTAATGTGCCCCTGAATGTCTTGGAATGCCACCATTCCAGTTAAAACTACTCCTACATTATTTGTTTATAAAATATCCAATGCCAAGGAATTTAAATAAGAGGGCAACATCTAAGTCAAAGATAATTTTGTAACTGCGATGAGGTGGGCCTTCTAGTGAGAGCCAGTCAAGTCACCCCATCCTAGATTCCCCT
Source organism: Lissotriton helveticus (assembly GCF_964261635.1). Classification (NCBI taxonomy): domain Eukaryota; kingdom Metazoa; phylum Chordata; class Amphibia; order Caudata; family Salamandridae; genus Lissotriton; species Lissotriton helveticus. The sequence goes on from NC_136067.1 coordinate 530,433,120, forward strand.
GAATGTCCAGTTTTCACAAATGTATAGGTTGGCTAGGTTTCCCTAGGTGCCGCCAGAGCTAGGGTTAAAAACTACAGCTAGGCACTTTGAAAAAAAAAAGGGTACATTTTCACTGTGAAAATGTAGTGTGTCCATGTTGCGTTTTGGGCCTTTTCCTGTCGCGGGCACTAGCCCTACCCACACAAGTGCGGTACCATTTTTCTCGGAATACATTCGGGAAAGCGGGGTGAGTAGAATTTTGTGAAGCCACACAGATTCCAGAAGTTTCCACCACAGAAATGTGAATAAATGTGTTTTTTTTACACATTTTGAGGTGTGCAAGGGATTCTAGGTAACAAAATCTGGTGAGAGCCGGACAAGTCACCCCATTCCGGATTCTTCTGGGACTCTAGTTTTAAAAAATGTATAGGTTTTCTAGGTTTCCCCAAGTGCAGGCAGAGCTAGGGTTCAAAATCTATAGCTATGCACTTTGCAAAAAAAGGGTCTGTTTTCACTGTGAAAATGTGGTGTGTCCACGTTGTGTTTTTGGCTGTTTCCTGTTGCGAACACTCGGCTTACCCACACAAGTGAGGTACCATTTTTCTCAGAAGACTTGGGGGAATGCGGGATGAGTAGGATTTTGTGGATCCACGCAGGTTCCAGAACTTTAAATCACAGAAATGAGAGGAAAATTTATTTTTTTAAACAAATTTTGAGGTTTGCAAGGGATTCTGGGAAACAGAACCTGGTGGGAGCCAGACAAACCACCCCATCCTGGATTTCCCTGGGTGTCTAGTTTTTAAAAATGTATAGGTTTGCTAGGGTTCCCTAAGTGCCGGCAGAGCTAGGGTTCAAAATCTACAGCTAGGCACTTTGCAAAATAGTGTCAGCTTTCACTGTGAAAATGTGTTGTGTAGACGTTGCGTTTTGGGCCGTTTCCTGTTGTGGGCACTAGGCCACCCACACATCTGAGGTACCATCTTTCATGAAAGACTGTGGAACGCGGGGTGGGTGGAATTTTGTGGATCCACGCAGATTCCAGAACTTTCCATCACAGAAATGTGGGGAGAATGTGTTTTTTGACACATTTTTAGGTTTGCAAGGACTTGTGGGTAACAGAACCTATTGAGAGCCACATAGATCACCCCATACTGGATTCCCCTCAGTGTCTAGTTTTCAAAAATATATAGGTTTGCTATGTTTCCATAGGTGCCGGCTGCACTACGATCCAAAATCCACAGGTAGGCACATTCCGAAAAAAAGTCAGTGCCTAGTGGGCTTTCTGCCGCCCTGGGGAGGGAGGAAATCAGGGGCTATTGCCCCGATATGCCCCCAAGGGGAGTAGAAATACTCTGGCTATTGTTTAGGGGGATTGGGGGCATTTATTATTATTTATTTATTATAGATATTGGCTCAATGGTTAGAGCGGCAGACCCTGATGCAGAGGTCTAGCCCGGGACCAGGGTTCAATTCCCCACCTTGGCGGGTCTTGGGCTCAAAATTCTACAGACCTGATAATTCTCGCCTCGGGGCCTATTCCAATCATGAAATCCCACTCTGCAACTCTGGGCAATAGCTTGCTTGATCTCCACAACGGCCCCCACAACGCTAAGGATGCCTGGCCTCCACCTTGGGGGTGGCCAGGAGTGGACACCTCACAGGGAAATCCAGGATGGTTTCCACAGCGGTATTCGTACAAGCGCCTTGAGACCCTTGCGGGTGAGTAGTGCGCTATACAAGTATCAATTTACATTTAAGCGCAAGGATACCACCGGCGGGGGTGTCATGGCGCTGCAGACAGCAGAAACCGCAAGCACCAGAAACCAGACTAGAGTGTATAAAACAGCAAAACACACAAGATGATGGACGGAATGTTTTACCATGGCAAAACATTCACCCCCAGTCACAGATCTGGGTTTAATCCATCGTTATTTTGCTCACCAAGCCGCCCCAGTTCAGACATGGCCATATGCAAATCAGTCTTGACCCTGTGCCTCATGGGAACAGTCCAGCCCGAACTGCCAAGCCATGTCTTCCCTGGACCGGAATCAAGCATCCTAGGACCGGTTTCTGGCTATCAGCCATCTTCAGCCAGGATAGCTTGACTCCAGTGGCTTAGTGAGCACGGGACCCACGTCTGGGCATATCCTTCTCACATAGGGTGAACAGCAAAACACACAAGATGATGGACGGAATGTTGCACAATGGCAAAACATTCACCCCCAGTCACAGATCTGGGTTTAATCCATCGTTATTTTGCTTACCAAGCCACCCCAGTTCAAACATGGCCATATGCAAATCAGTCTTGACCCTGTGCTTCATGAGAACAGTCCAGCCCGAACTGCCAAGCCATGTCTTCCCTGGACCGGAATCAAGCATCCTAGGACCGGTTTCTGGCTATCAGCCGTCTTCAGCCAGGATAGCTTGACTCCAGTGGCTTAGTGAGCACGGGACCCACGTCTGGGCATACCCTTCCCACATAGGGTGAACAGCAAAACACACAAGATGATGGACGGAATGTTGCACAATGGCAAAACATTCACCCCCAGTCACAGATCTGGGTTTAATCCATCCTTATTTTGCTCACCAAGCCACCCAAGTTTAGACATGGCCATATGCAAATCAGTCTTGACCCTGTGCCTCATGGGAACAGTCCAGCCCGAACTGCCAAGCCATGTATTCCCTGGACCGTAATCAAGCATCCTAGGACCGGTTTCTGGCTATCAGCCGTCCTTAGCCAGGATAGCTTGACTCCAGTGGCTTTTGCAAAACAACAGTTGGTGGACAGAATGCAGAACAATGTCATACATTCACCCCAGTACAGAGATCTGGGCCAAAATCCATCATTTTTTTGCACTCCACACCACCCAGTTCACACATGGCCATATGCAAATCAGCCTTGACCCTGTGCCTCATGGGAACAGTCCAGCCCGAACTGCCAAGCCATGTCTTCCCTGGACCGGAATCAAGCATCCTAGGACCGGTTTCTGGCTATCAGCCATCTTCAGCCAGGATAGCTTGACTCCAGTGGTGTGGAGAGCATGGGACTCACGTCTGAGCATACCCATCCCACTCGGGGTGACAAATGCAAAACAACAGTTGATGGACAGAATGCAGAACAATGTCATACATTCACCCCAGTACAGAGATCTGGGCCTAAATCCATTGTTTTTTTGCACTCCACACCACCCCAGTTCAGACATGGCCATATGCAAATCATCCTTGACCCTGTGCCTCATGGGAACAGTCCAGCCCGAACTGCCAAGCCATGTCTTTCCTGGACCGGAATCACGCATCCTAGGACCGGTTTCTGGCTCTCAGCCCTCTTCAGCCAGGATAGCTTGACTCCAGTGGTGTGGAGATCATGGGACTCACGTCTGAGCGTACCCATCCCACTGGGGGTGACAAATGCAAAACAACAGTTGATGGACAGAATGCAGAACAATGTCATACATTCACCCCAGTACAGAGATCTGGGCCTAAATCCATTGTTTTTTGCACTCCACACCACCCCAGTTCAGGCATGGCCATATGCAAATCAGCCTTGACCCTGTGCCTCATGGGAACAATCCAGCCCGAACTGCCAAGCCATGTCGTTCCAGGACCGGAATCAAGCATCCTAGGACCGGTTTATGGCTATCAGCCCTCTTCAGCCAGGATAGCTTGACTCCAGTGGCTTAGTGAGCACGGGACCCACGTCTGGGCATACCGTTCCCTCATAGAGTGAACAGCAAAACACACAAGATGATGGACGGAATGTTGCACAACGGCAAAACATTCACCCCCAGTCACAGATCTGGGTTTAATACATCGTTATTTTGCTCACCAAGCCACCCCAGTTCAGACATGGATATATGCAAGTCAGTCTTGACCCTGTGCCTCATGGGAACAGTCCAGCCCGAACTGCCAAGCCATGTCTTCCCTGGACCGGAATCAAGCATCCTAGGACCGGTTTCTGGCTATCAGCTGTCTTCAGTCAGTATAGCTTGACTCCAGTGGCTTAGTGAGCACGGGACCCACGTCTGGGCATACCCTTCCCACATAGGGTGAACAGCAAAACACACAAGATGATGGACGGAATGTTGCACAATGGCAAAACATTCACCCCCAGTCACAGATCTGGGTTTAATCCATCGTTATTTTGGTCACCAAGTCACCCCAGTTCAGACAGGGCCATATGCAAATCAGTCTTGACACTGTGCCTCATGGGAACAGTCCAGCCCGAACTGCCAAGCCATGTCTTCCCTAGACTGGAATCAAGCATCCTATGACCGGTTTCTGGCTATCAGCCGTCTTCAGCCAGGATAGCTTGACTCCAGTGGCTTAGTGATCACGGGACCCATGTCTGGGCATACGCTTCCCACATAGGGCGAATAGCAAAACACACAAGATGATGGATGGAATGTTGCACAATGGCAAAACATTCTACTCCAGTCACAGATCTGGGTTTAATCCATCGTTATTTTGCTCACCAAGCCACCCCAGTTCACACATGGCCATATGCAAATCTGTCTTGACCCTGTGCCTCATGGGAACAGTACAGCCTGAACTGCCAAGCCATGTTATGTTATGTTATGTTATGTTATGTTATGCGTATTTATTAAGCGCACAGATGCTCCAGCGAAGGAGCGTCCTGGCGCCCGACAAGGTAGCAGCACAACACAACTAAACAGCACAGAGCAAAAGAGACAGAGTACTAAGGAAACAAAAAAGTTTTGACAGCTCGGCGAAAAGAAAACAGGTCCCTAAGGGCGCGAATCGCCGGGGGAAGGGCATTCCATAGCACTGCAGCGCAGACTTGAAAAGAACGTCCACCAGCCCTGCTACGCTTAAAGCGGGGGACGACCGCAAGTTCAAGGTCTGAAGATCTTAAAGCCCGAACCGGGACATATCGAGACAAGAGTTTGGAAAGGATCATAGCCGAGGATCCCTTGAGGATCTTGTAGGCAACACATAGGGCCTTGAACCGGATCCTTTGTGCAATCGGAAGCCAATGCAGGGAACGCAGGGTGGTAGTAGTGGAACAAAATCTAGGTCATCCCACCACCGCTCTCGCTGCGGCATTCTGAATGCGCTGAAGGCGACTAATTTCCGCTTGATTCAGGCCCACAAAGAGGGAACTGGCGTAATCCAGCCTGGAGATCACTGTAGCTTGGATCACGAGTTGCCTAGTGGTGGCATCAAAGAACTTAAGCACGGGACGAAGTCCACGCAGGATGCCAAAGCAACAGGCCGCCGTGCGTTTGGTATGGTAGACGAAGGCTAGAGTTGGATCCAGCCAAACCCCTAGGTTTTTTAGCTCCAAGACCGGGGTTGGCGTGGGGCCCAGATCCGATGGCCACCACCTGTCTCCCCAGAGTTCCGTTTGTTTGCCAAAGATCATAACCTCGGTCTTACTAGCGTTCAGCTGGAGACAATTGGACGTCATCCAGCCGGCGACCGCCCGAAGTCCTTGTTGGAATCTGAGGGCATCCACATCCGCATCCCCGCTGATCGTGACTGCTAGCTGGGTGTCATCGGCGTATGACACCATGGTCATACCCCACTGCCTGACTACCTCAGCCAGCGGTCTCACGTATAGATTGAATAACGTGGGACTCAGCGAGGAGCCCTGGGGAACCCCCAGATCCAAAGGATGGAATTTGGACTGATATGGCGGGACGGCCACACTGAAGGAACGGTTGGCAAGGAAAGAACGGAACCACTGGAGAGCAAGGCCGGTAACGCCCGCTTCCTCCAGACGACGCAGAAGGATGGGGTGGGAAACGGTGTCAAAGGCGGCGCTCTAGCACAGAGCATAAATGCTCCACCATATACAGTAGGGCAGTCTCCGTGCTATGCCCAGCACGAAATCCATTCTGCGTCATGTCTAGGACGCTGGCCTGAAGTAGGTGGTCCGAGAGGACAGAGTTGACATGCGCCTCAGCTACTTTAGCAGGCCACGGAAGAAGTGAAATCGGACGGTAATTCTCGAGCTTGCTACCGTCCAAAGATGGCTTCTTAAGAATAGGCATGACCACTGCCTGTTTCCACCTCAGTGGAACTACGCCAGATGTAAATGACGTTTTGATCAAAGAGCAAACCGGCGAGATACCGTGCAACGCTAGATCTTTAAACAAAGCCGGACGTAACGGATCAGCCGGAGACCCTGACTTCACCTGTTGGGCCAGCTTACCAAGGCTTTCTGATGTTAAGCTCGGGAAAGAATGTAACACATCCGGTACCAAAGGCTTAGGAGGACTGTCGGCAGAAGATGCAGCCGAGGAAAAGGCTATGTAAATGGCGTGGACCTTTTCCAAAAAAAAGTCCGCCAAGGTTTCACAATGTGTAGTCGAGCTCTGATAGGTCGCAGTCACCTTTTTGGCGGTAAGATCTTTCAACACCTTAAAAATAGTTTTGGAAGGGTTCGTACTAGTACGAAATTGCAGGGCATAAAAGGCCGCGCGGGTTCTGCAAACTGCCCGATGATAAAGAAGCCCTGTCTTCCCTGGACCGGAATCAAGCATCCTAGGACCGGTTTCTGGCTATCAGCCGTCTTCAGCCAGGATAGCTTGACTCCAGTGGCTTAGTGAGCATGGGACCCACGTCTGGGCATACCCTTCCCACATAGGGTGAACAGCAAAACACACAAGATGATGGACGGAATGTTGCACAATGGCAAAACATTCACCCCCAGTCACAGATCTGGGTTTAATCCATCGTTATTTTGCTCACCAAGCCACCCCAGTTCAGACATGGCCATATGCAAATCTGTATTGACCCTGTGCCTCATGGGAACAGTACAGCCCAAAATGCCAAGCCATGTCTTCCCTGGACCGGAATTAAGCATCCTAGGACCGGTTTCTGGCTATCAGCCGTCTTCATCCAGGATAGCTTGACTCCAGTGGGTTAGTGAGCATGGACCCACGTCTGGGCATACCCTTCCCACATAGGGTGAACAGCAAAACACACAAGGTGATGGACGGAATGTTGCACAATGGCAAAACGTTCACCCCCAGTCACAGATCTGGGTTTAATACATCGTTATTTTGCTCACCAAGCCACCCCAGTTCAGACATGGCCATATGCAAGTCAGTCTTGACCCTGTGACTCATGGGAACAGTCCAGCCCGAACTGCCAAGCCATGTCTTTCCTGGACCGGAATCAAGCATCCTAGGACCGGTTTCTGGCTATCAGCTGTCTTCAGCCAGGATAGCTTGACTCCAGTGGCTTAGTGAGCACAGGACCCACGTCTGGGCATACCCTTCCCACATAGGGTGAACAGCAAAACACACAAGATGATGGACGGAATGTTGCACAATGGCAAAAAATGCACCACCAGTCACAGATCTGGGTTTAATCCATCGTTATTTTGCTCACCATGCCACCCCAGTTCAGACATGGATATATGCAAATCAGTCTTGACCCTGTGCCTCATGGGAACAGTCCAGCCCGAACTGCCAAGCCATGTCTTCCCTGGACCGGAATCAAGCATCCTAGGACCGGTTTCTGGCTATCAGCCGTCTTCAGTCAGGATAGCTTGACTCCAGTGGCTTAGTGAGCACGGGACCCACGTCTGGGCATACCCTTCCCACATAGGGTGAACAGCAAAACACACAAGATGATGGACGGAATGTTGCACAATGGCAAAACATTCACCCCCAGTCACAGAACTGGGTTTAATCCATCGTTATTTTGGTCACCAAGTCACCCCAATTCAGACATCGCATATGCAAATCAGTCTTGACACTGTGCCTCATGGGAACAGTCCAGCCCGAACTGCCAAGCCATGTCTTCCCTGGACTGGAATCAAGCATCCTATGACCGGTTTCTGGCTATCAGCCGTCTTCAGCCAGGATAGCTTGACTCCAGTGGCTTACTGAGCACGGGACCCATGTCTGGGCATACCCTTCCCACATAAGGCGAACAGCAAAACACACAAGATGATGGACGGAATGTTGCACAATGGCAAAACATTCTACTCCAGTCACAGATCTGGGTTTAATCCATCGTTATTTTGCTCACCAAGCCACCCCAGTTCACAAATGGCCATATGCAAATCTGTCTTGACCCTGTGCCTCATGGGAACAGTACAGCCCGAAATGCCAAGCCATGTCTTCCCTGGACCGGATTTAAGCATCCTAGGACCGGTTTCTGGCTATCAGCCATCTTCAGCCAGGATAGCTTGACTCCAGTGGCTTAGTGAGCACGGACCCACGTCTGGGCATACCCTTCCCACATAGGGTGAACAGCAAAACACACAAGGTGAGGGACGGAATGTTGCACAATGGCAAAACGTTCACCCCCCGTCACAGATCTGGGTTTAATCCATCGTTATTTTGCTCACCAAGCCACCCCAGTTCAGACATGGCCATATGCAAATCAGTCTTGACCCTGTGCCTCATGGGAACGGTCCAGCCCGAACTGCCAAGCCATGTCTTACCTGGACCGGAATCAAGCCTCCTAGGACCGGTTTCTGGCTATCAGCCGTCTTCAGTCAGGATAGCTTGACTCCAGTGGCTTAGTGAGCACGGGACCCACGACTGGGCATACCCTTCCCACATAGGGTGAACAGCAAAACACACAAGATGATGGACGGAATGTTGCACAATGGCAAAACATTCACCCCCAGTCACAGATATGGGTTTAATCCATCGTTATTTTGCTAATCATGCCACCCCAGTTCAGACATGGATATATGCAAATCAGTCTTGACCCTGTGCCTCATGGGAACAGTCCAGCCCGAACTGCCAAGCCATGTCTTCCCTGGACCGGAATCAAGCATCCTAGGACCGGTTTCTGGCTATCAGCCGTCTTCAGCCAGGATAGCTTGACTCCAGTGGCTTAGTGAGCATGGGACCCACGTCTGGGCATACCCTTCCCACATAGGGTGAACAGCAAAACACACAAGATGATGGACGGAATGTTGCACAATGGCAAAACATTCACCCCCAGTCACAGATCTGGGTTTAATCTATCGTTATTTTGCTCACCAAGCCACCCCAGTTCAGACATGGCCATATGCAAATCTGTCTTGACCCTGTGCCTCATGGCAACAGTACAGCCCGAAATGCCAAGCCATGTCTTCCCTGGACCGGAATTAAGCATCCTAGGACCGGTTTCTGGCTATCAGCCGTCTTCAGCCAGGATAGCTTGACTCCAGTGGCTTAGTGAGCATGGACCCACGTCTGGGCATACCCTTCCCACATAGGGTGAACAGCAAAACACACAAGGTGATGGACGGAATGTTGCACAATGGCAAAACGTTCACCCCCGTCACAGATCTGGGTTTAATCCATCGTTATTTTGCTCACCAAGCCACCCCAGTTCAGACATGGCCATATGCAAATCAGTCTTGACCCTGTGCCTCATGGGAACGGTCCATCCCGAACTGCCAAGCCATGTCTTACCTTGACCGGAATCAAGCCTCCTAGGACCGGTTTCTGGCTATCAGCCGTCTTCAGCCAGGATAGCTTGACTCCAGTGGCTTAGTAAGCAGGGGACCCACGTCTGGGCATACCCTTCCCACATAGGGTGAACAGCAAAACACACAAGATGATGGACGGAATGTTGCACAATGGCAAAACATTCACCCCCAGTCACAGATCTGGGTTTAATCCATCGTTATTTTGCTAATCATGCCACCCCAGTTCAGACATGGATATATGCAAATCAGTCTTGACCCTGTGCCTCATGGGAACAGTCCAGCCCGAACTGCCAAGCCATGTCTTCCCTGGACCGGAATCAAGCATCCAAGGACCGGTTTCTGGCTATCAGCCGTCTTCAGCCAGGATAGCTTGACTCCAGTGGCTTAGTGAGCATGGGACCCACGTCTGGGCATACCCTTCCCACATAGGGTGAACAGCAAAACACACAAGATGATGGACGGAATGTTGCACAATGGCAAAACATTCACCCCCAGTCACAGATCTGGGTTTAATACATCGTTATTTTGCTCATGCAAGCCACCCCAGTCCAGACATGGCCATATGCAAATCTGTCTTGACCCTGTGCCTCATGGGAACAGTACAGCCCAAAGTGCCAAGCCATGTCTTCCTTGGACCGGAATCAGGCATCCTAGGACCGGTTTCTGGCTATCAGCCGTCTTCAGCCAGGATACCTTGACTCTAGTGGCTTAGTGAGCATGGGACCCACGTCTGGGCATACCCTTCCCACATAGGGTGAACAACAAAACACACAAGATGATGGACGGAATGTTGCACAATGGCAAAACATTCATCCCCAGTCACAGATCTGGGTTTAATCCATCGTTATTTTGCTCACCAAGCCACCCCAGTTCAGACATGGCCATATGCAAATCAGCCTTGACCCTGTGCCTCATGGGAACAGTCAGCCCGAACTGCCAAGCCATGTCTTCCCTGGACTGGAATCAAGCATCCTAGGACCGGTTTCTGGCTATCAGCCATCTTCAGCTAGGATAGCTTGACTCCAGTGGCTTAGTGAGCACGGGACCCACGTCTGTGCATACCCTTCCCACATAGGGTGAACAGCAAAACACGCAAGATGATGGACGGAATGTTGCACAATGGCAAAACATTCACCCCCAGTTACAGATCTGGGTTTAATCCATCGTTATTTTGCTCATGCAAGCCACCCCAGTTCAGACATGGCCATATGCAAATCTGTCTTGACCCTGTGCTTTATGGGAACAGTACATCCCAAAGTGCCAAGCCATGTCTTCCTTGGACCGGAATCAGGCATCCTAGGACCGGTTTCTGGCTATCAGCCGTCTTCAGCCAGGATAGCTTGACTCCAGTGTCTTAGTGAGCACGGGACCCACGTCTGGGCATACCCTTCCCACATAGGGTGAACAGCAAAACACACAAGATGATGGACGGAATATTGCACAATGGCAAAACATTCACCCAAAGTCACAGATCTGGGTTTAGTCCATCGTTATTTTTCTCACCAAGGCACCCCTGTTCAGACATGGCCATATGCAAGTCAGTCTTGACCCTGTGCCTCATGGGAACAGTCCAGCCCGAACTGCCAAGCCATGTCTTCCCTAGACCGGAATTAAGCATCCTAGGACCGGTTTCTGGCTATCAGCCATCTTCAACCAGAATAGCTTGACTCCAGTGGTGTGGAGAGCATGGGACTCACGTCTGAGCATACCCATCCCACTCGGGGTGACAAATGCAAAACAACAGTTGATGGACAGAATGCAGAACAATGTCATACATTCACCCCAGTACAGAGATCTGGGCCAAAATCCATTGTTTTTTTGCACTCCACACCACCCCAGTTCACACATGGCCATATGCAAATCAGCCTTGACCCTGTGCCTCATGGGAACAATCCAGCCCGAACTGCTAAGCCATGTCGTTCCTGGACCGGAATCAAGCATCCTAGGACTGGTTTCTGGCTATCAGCCCTCTTCAGCCAGGATAGCTTGACTCCAGTGGTTAGTGAGCACGGGACCCACGTCTGGGCATACCCTTCCCACATAGGGTGAACAGCAAAACACACAAGATGATGGATGGAATGTTGCACAACGGCAAAACATTCACCCCCAGTAACAGATCTGGGTTTAATACATCGTTATTTTGCTCACCAAGCCACCCCAGTTCAGACATGGCCATATGCAAGTCAGTCTTTACCCTGTGCCTCATGGGAACAGTCCAGCCCGAACTGCCAAGCCATGTCTTCCCTAGACCGGAATCAAGCATCCTAGGACTGGTTTCTTGCTATCAGCTGTCTTCAGCCAGGATAGCTTGACTCCAGTGGCTTAGTGAGCACAGGAACCACATCTGGGCATACCCTTCCCACATAGGGTGAACAGCAAAACACACAAGATGATGGATGGAATGTTGCACAATGGCAAAACATTCACCCCCCAGTCACAGATCTTGGTTTAATCCATCGTTATTTTGCTCACCAGGCCACACCAGTTCAGACATGGCCATATGCAAATCAGTCTTGACCCTGTGCCTCATGGGAACAGTCCAGCCCGGACTGCCAAGCCATGTCTTCCCTGGACTGGAATCAAGCATCCTAGGACCGGTTTCTGGCTATAAGCTGTCTTCAGCCAGGATAGCTTGACTCCAGTGGCTTAGTGAGCACAGGAACCACGTCTGGGCATACTCTTCCCACATAGGGTGAACAGCAAAACACACAAGATGATGGACGGAATGTTGCACAATGGCAAAAAATTCACCCCCAGTCACAGATCTGGGTTTAATCCATCGTTATTTTGCTCACCAAGCCACAACAGTTCAGACATGGCCATATGCAAATCAGTCTTGACCCTGTGCCTCATGGGAACAGTCCAGCCCGGACTGCCAAGCCATGTCTTCCCTGGAACGGAATCAAGCATCCTAGGACCGGTTTCTGGCAATCAGCCGTCTTCAGGCAGGATAGCTTGACTCCAGTGGCTTAGTGAGCACGGGACCCACGTCTGGGCATACCCTTCCCACATAGGGTGAACAGCAAAACACACAAGATAATGGACGAAATGTTGCACAATGGCAAAAAATTCACCCCCAGTCACAGATCTGGGTTTAATCCATCGTTATTTTGCTCACCAAGCCACAACAGTTCAGACATGGCCATATGCAAATCAGTCTTGACACTGTGCCATATGGGAACAGTCCAGCCTGAACTGCCAAGCCATGTCTTCCCTGGACCGGAATCAAGCATCCTAGGACCGGTTTCTGGTTATCAGCCGTCTTCAGCCAGGATAGCTTGACTCCAGTGGCTTAGTGATCACGGGACACACGTCTGGGCATACCCTTCCCACATAGGGTGAACAACAAAACACACAAGATGACAGACGGAATATTGCACAATGGCAAAACATTCACCCCCAGTCACAGATCTGGGTTTAATCCATCGTTATTTTGCTCACCAGGCTACCCCAGTTCAGACATGGCCATATGCAAATCATACTTGACTCTGTGCCTCATGGGAACAGTCCAGCCCGAACTGCCAAGCCATGTCTTCCCTGGACCGGAATCAAGCATCCTAGTACCTGTTTCTGGCTATCAGCCGTCTTCAGCCAGGATAGCTTGACTCCAGTGGCTTAGTGAGCACGGGACCCACGTCTGGGCATACCCTTCCCACATAGGGTGAACATAAAAAAAAAAAAATGATGGACGAAATGTTGCACAGCGGCAAAACATTCACCCCCAGTCACAGACCTCGGTTTAATCCATCGTTATTTTGCTCACCAAGCCACCCCAGTTCAGACAGGGCCATATGCAAATCAGTCTTGACCCTGTGCCTCATGGGAACAGTCCAGCCCGAACTGCCACGCCATGTCTTCCCTGGACCGGAATCAAGCATCCTAGGACCGGTTTCTGGCTACCAGCCGTCTTCAGCCAGGATAGCTTGACTACAGGGGCTTAGTGAGCACGGGACCCACGTCTGGGAATACCCTTCCCAAATAGGGTGAACATAAAAAAACACACAAAAATGGACAGAATGTTGCACAATGGCAAAACATTCACCCGCAGTCACAGATCTGGGTTTAATCCATTGTTATTTTGTTCACCAAGCCACCCCAGTTCAGACATGGCCATATGCAAATCAGTCTTGACCCTGTGCCTCATGGAAATAGTCCAGCCCGAACTGCCAAGCCATGTCTTCCCTGGACCGGAATCAAGCATCCTAGGACCGGTTTCTGGCTATCGGCCGTCTTCAGCCAGGATAGCTTCACCCCAGTGGCTTAGTGAGCACGGGACCCTCGTCTGGGCATACCCTTCCCATATAGGGTGAACATCAAAACACACAAGATGATGGACGGAATGTTGCACAATGGCAAAACATTCACCCCCAGTCACAGATCTCGATTTAATCCATCGTTATTTTGCTCACCAAGCCACCCCAGTTCAGACATGGCCATATGCAAATCAGTCTTGACCCTGTGCCTCATGGGAACAGTCCACCCCGAACTGCCAAGCTATGTCTTCCCTGGACCGGAATCAAGCATCCTAGGACCGGTTTCTGGCTATCAGCCATCTTCAGCCAGGATAGCTTGACTCCAGTGGCTTAGTGAGCATGGGACCCACTTCTGGGCATAACCTTCCCACATAGGGTGAACAGCAAAACACACAAGCTGATGGACGGGATGTTGCACAATGGCAAAACATTCACCCCCAGTCACAGATCTGGGTTTAATCCATCATTATTTTGCTCACCAAGCCACCCCAGTTCAGACATGGCCATATGCAAATCAGTCTTGACCCTGTGCCTCATGGGAACAGTCCAGCCCGAACTGCCAAGCCATGTCTTCCCTGGACCGGAATCAAGCATCCTAGGACCGGTTTCTGGCTATCACCCATCTTCAGCCAGGATAGCTTGACTCCAGTGGCTTAGTGAGCATGGGACCCACGTCTGGGCATAACCTTCCCACATAGGGTGAACAGCAAAATACACAAGCTGATGGACGGGATGTTGCACAATGGCAAAACATTCACCCCCAGTCACAGATCTGGGTTTAATCCATCATTATTTTGCTCACCAAGCCACCTCAGTTCAGACATGGCCATATGCAAATCAGCATTGACCCTGTGCCTCATGGGAACAGTCCAGCCTGAACTGCCAAGCCATGTCTTCCCTGGACAGGAATCAAGAATCCTAGGACCGGTTTCTGGCTATCAGCCGTCTTCAGCCAGGATAACTTGACTCCAGTGGCTTAGTGAGCACGGGAACCACGTCTGGGCATACCCTTCCCACATAGGGTGAACAGCAAAACACACAAGCTGATGGACGGGATGTTGCACAATGGCAAAACATTCACCCCCAGTCACAGATCTGGGTTTAATCCATCGTTATTTCGCTCACCAAGCCACCCCTGTTCAGACATGGCCATATGCAAATCAGTCTTGACCCTGTGCCTCATGGGAACAGTCTAGCTCGAACTGCCAGGCCATGTCTTCCCTGGACCGGAATCAAGCATCCTAGGACCGGTTTCTGGCTATCAGCCGTCTTCAGCCAGGATAGCTTGACTCCAGTGGCTTAGTGAGCACGGGACCCACGTCTGGGCATACCCTTCCCACAAAGGGTGAACAGCAAAACACACAAGATGATGGACGGAATGTTGCACAATGGCAAAACATTCACCCCCAGTCACAGATCTGGGTTTAATCCATCGTTATTTTGCTCACCAAGCCACCCCTGTTCAGACATGGCCATATGCAAATCATTCTTGACTCTGTGCCTCATGGGAACAGTCCAGCCCAAACTGCCAAACCATGTCTTCCCTGGACCGGAATCAAGCATCCTAGTACCGGTTTCTGGCTATCAGCCGTCTTCAGCCAGGATAGCTTGACTCCAGTGGCTTAGTGAGCACGGGACCCTCATCTGGGCATACCCTTCCCACATAGGGTGAACATTAAAAAAAAAGATGATGGACGAAATGTTGCACAATGGCAAAACATTCACCCCCAGTCACAGATCTGGGTTTAATCAATCGTTATTTTGCTCACCAAGCCACCCCAGTTCAGACATGGCCATATGCAAATCAGTCTTGACCCTGTGCCTCATGGGAACAGTCCAGCCTGAACTGCCAAGCCATGTCTTCCCTGGACCGGAATCAAGTATCCTAAGACCGGTTTCTGCTATCAGCCGTCTTCAGCCAGGATAGCTTGACTCCAGTGGCTTAGTGAGCACAGGACCCACGTCTGGGCATACCCTTCCCACATAGGGTGAACAGCAAAACACACAAGATGATGGACGGAATGTTGCACAATGGCAAAACATTCACCCCTAGTCACAGATCTGGATTTAATCCATCGTTATTTTGCTCACTGAGCCACCCCAGTTCAGACATGGCCATATGCAAATCAGTCTTGACCCTGTGCCTCATGGGAACAGTCCAGCCCGAACTGCCACGCCATGTCTACCCTGGACCGGAATCAAGCATCCTAGGACCGGTTTCTGTCTATCAGCCGTCTTCAGCCAGGATAGCTTGACTCCAGTGGCTTAGTGAGCAGGGGACCCACGTCTTGGAATACCCTTCCCACATAGGGTGAAAATAAAAAAACACACAAGATGATGGACAGAATGTTGCACAATGGCAAAACATTCACCCGCAATCACATATCGGGGTTTAATCCATCGTTATTTTGTTCACCAAGCCACCCCAGTTCAGACATGGCCATATGCAAATCAGTCTTGACCCTGTGCCTCATAGGAACAGTCCAGCCCGAACTGCCAAGCCATGTCTTCCCTGGACCGGAATCAAGCATCCTAGGACCGGTTTCTGGCTATCGGCCGTCTTCAGCCAGGATAGCTTGACACCAGTGTCTTAGTGAGCACGGGACCCTCGTCTGGGCATACCCTTCCCATTTAGGGTGAAAAACAAAACACACAAGATGATGGACGGAATGTTGCACAATGGCAAAACATTCACCCCCAGTCACAGATCTGGATTTAATCCATCGTTATTTTGCTCACCAAGCCACCCCAGTTCAGACATGGCCATATGCAAATCATTCTTGACCCTGTGCCTCATGGGAACAGTCCAACCCGAACTGCCAAGCCATGTCTTCCCTGGACCGGAATCAAGCATCCTAGGACCGGTTTCTGGCTATCAGCCATCATCAGCCAGGATAGCTTGACTCCAGTGGCTTAGTGAGCACGGGACCCACGTCTGTACATACCCTTCCCACATAGGGTGAACAGCAAAACACACAAGATAATGGACGGAATGTTGCACAATGGCAAAACATTCCCCATCCAGTCACAGATCTGGGTTTGATCCATCGTTATTTTGCTCACCAAACCACCCCAGTTCAGACATGGCCATATGCAAATCAGTCTTGACCCTGTGCCTCATGGGAACAGTCCAGCCCGAACTGCCAAGCCATGTCTTCCCTGGACCGGAATCAGCATCCTAGGACCGGTTTCTGGCTATCAGCCATCTTCAGCCAGGTTAGCTTAACTCCAGTGGCTTAGTGAGCACGGGACCCACGTCTGGGCATACTCTTCCCACATAGGGTGAACAGCAAAACACACAGGATAATGGACGGAATGTTGCACAATGGCAAAACATTCACCCCAGTCACAGATCTGGGTTTAATCCATCGTTATTTTGCTCACCAAGCCACCCCCGTCCAGACATGGCCATATGCAAATCAGTCTTGACCCTGTGCCTCATGGGAACAGTCCAGCCCGAACTGCCAAGCCATGTCTTCCCTGGACCGGAATCAAGCATCCTAGGACCGGTTTCTGGCTATCAGCCGTCTTCAGCCAGGATAACTTGACTCCAGTGGCTTAGTGAGCACGGGACCCACGTCTGGGCATACCCTTCCCACATAGGGTGAACAGCAAAACACACAAGATGATGGACGGAATGTTGCACAATGGCAAAACATTCACCCCCAGTCACAGATCTGGGTTTAATCCATCGTTATTTTGCTCACCAAGCCACCCCAGTTCAGACATGGCCATATGCAAATCATTCTTGACTCTGTGCCTCATGGGAACAGTCCAGCCCGGACTGCCAAGCCATGTCTTCCCTGGACCGGAATCAAGCATCCTAGTACCGGTTTCTGGCTATCAGCCGTCTTCAGCCAGGATAGCTTGACTCCAGTGGCTTAGTGAGCACGGGACCCACATCTGGGCATACCCTTCCCACATAGGGTGAACATAAAAAAAAAAGATGATGGACGAAATGTTGCACAATGGCAAAACATTCACCCCCAGTCACAGATCTGGGTTTAATCCATCGTTATTTTGCTCACCAAGCCACCCCAGTTCAGACATGGCCATATGCAAATCAGTCTTGACCCTGTGCCTCATGGGAACAGTCTAGCCCGAACTGCCAAGCCATGTCTTCCCTGGACCGGAATCAAGCATCCTAGGACCGGTTTCTGGCTATCAGCTGTCTTCAGCCAGGATAGCTTGACTCCAGTGGCTTAGTGAGCACGGGATCCACGTCTGGGCATACCCTTCCCACATAGGGTGAAGAGCAAAACACACAAGCTGATGGACGGGATGTTGCACAATGGCAAAACATTCACCCCCAGTCACAGATCTGGGTTTAATCCATCGTTATTTCGCTCACCAAGCCACCCCAGTTCAGACATGGCCATATGCAAATCAGTCTTGACGCTGTGCCTCATGGGAACAGTCTAGCCCGAACTGCCAAGCCATGTCTTCCCTGGACCGGAATCAAGCATCCTAGGACCGGTTTCTGGCTATCAGCTGTCTTCAGCCAGGATAGCTTGACTCCAGTGGCTTAGTGAGCACGGGACCCACGTCTGGGCATACCCTTCCCACATAGGGTGAACAGCAAAACACACAAGATGATGGACGGAATGTTGCACAATGGCAAAACATTCACCCCCAGTCACAGATCTGGGTTTAATCCATCGTTATTTTGCTCACCAAGCCACCCCAGTTCAGACATGGCCATATGCAAATCATTCTTGACTCTGTGCCTCATGGGAACAGTCCAGCCCGGACTGCCAAGCCATGTCTTCCCTGGACCGGAATCAAGCATCCTAGTACCGGTTTCTGGCTATCAGCCGTCTTCAGCCAGGATAGCTTGACTCCAGTGGCTTAGTGAGCACGGGACCCACATCTGGGCATACCCTTCCCACATAGGGTGAACATAAAAAAAAAAGATGATGGACGAAATGTTGCACAATGGCAAAACATTCACCCCCAGTCACAGATCTGGGTTTAATCCATCGTTATTTTGCTCACCAAGCCACCCCAGTTCAGACATGGCCATATGCAAATTAGTCTTGACCCTGTGCCTCATGGGAACAGTCAGCCCGAACTGCCATGCCATGTCTTCCCTGGACCGGAATCAAGCATCATAGGACCGGTTTCTGGCTATCGGCCGTCTTCAGCCAGGATAGCTTGACACCAGTGTCTTAGTGAGCACGGGACCCTCGTCTGGGCATACCCTTCCCATATAGGGTGAAAAACAAAACACACAAGATGATGGACGGAATGTTGCACAATGGCAAAACATTCACCCCCAGTCACAGATCTGGATTTAATCCATCGTTATTTTGCTCACCAAGCCACCCCAGTTCAGACATGGCCATATGCAAATCAGTCTTGACCCTGTGCCTCATGGGAACAGTCCAACCCGAACTGCCAAGCCATGTCTTCCCTGGACCGGAATCAAGCATCCTAGGACCGGTTTCTGGCTATCAGCCATCATCAGCCAGGATAGCTTGACTCCAGTGGCTTAGTGAGCACGGGACCCACGTCTGTACATACCCTTCCCACATAGGGTGAACAGCAAAACACGCAAGATAATGGACGGAATGTTGCACAATGGCAAAACATTCCCCCCCAGTCACAGATCTGGGTTTAATCCATCGTTATGTTGCTCACCAAACCACCCCAGTTCAGACATGGCCATATGCAAATCAGTCTTGACCCTGTGCCTCATGGCAACAGTCCAGCCCGAACTGCCAAGCCATGTCATCCCTGGACCGGAATCAGCATCCTAGGACCGGTTTCTGGCTATCAGCCATCTTCAGCCAGGTTAGCTTAACTCCAGTGGCTTAGTGAGCACGAGACCCACGTCTGGGCATACTCTTCCCACATAGGGTGAACAGCAAAACACACAGGATAATGGACGGAATGTTGCACAATGGCAAAACATTCACCCCAGTCACAGATCTGGGTTTAATCCATCGTTATTTTGCTCACCAAGCCACCCCCGTCCAGACATGGCCATATGCAAATCAGTCTTGACCCTGTGCCTCATGGGAACAGTCCAGCCCGAACTGCCAAGCCATGTCTTCCCTGGACCGGAATCAAGCATCCTAGGACCGGTTTCTGGCTATCAGCCGTCTTCAGCCAGGATAGCTTGACTCCAGTGGCTTAGTGAGCAAGGGACCCACGTCTGGGCATACCCTTCCCACATAGGGTGAACAGCAAAACACACAAGATGATGGATGGAATGTTGTACAATGGCAAAACATTCATCCCTAGTCACAGATCTGGGTTTAATCCATCGTTATTTTGCTCACCAACCCACCCCAGTTCAGACATGGCCATATGCAAATCAGCCTTGACCCTGTGCCTCATGGTAACAGTCCGGCCCGAACTGCCAAGCCATGTCTTCCCTGGACCGGAATCAAGCATCCTAGGACCGGTTTCTGGCTGTCAGCCGTCTTCAGCCAGGATAACCTGACTCCAGTGGCTTAGTGAGCACGGGATCCACGTCTGGGCATACCCTTCCCACATAGGGTGAACAGCAAAACACACAAGCTGATAAACGGGATGTTGCACAATGGCAAAACATTCACCCCCAGTCACAGATCTGGGTTTAATCCATCGTTATTTCGCTCACCAAGCCACCCCAGTTCAGACATGGCCATATGCAAATCAGTCTTGACCCTGTGCCTCATGGGAACAGTCTAGCCCGAACTGCCAAGCCATGTCTTCCCTGGACCGGAATCAAGCATCCTAGGACCGGTTTCTGGCTATCAGCCGTCTTCAGCCAGGATAGCTTGACTCCAGTGGCTTAGTGAGCACGGGACCCACGTCTGGGCATACCCTTCCCACATAGGGTGAACAGCAAAACACACAAGATGATGGACGGAATGTTGCACAATGGTAAAACATTCACCCCCAGTCACAGATCTGGGTTTAATCCATCGTTATTTTGCTCACCAAGCCACCCGAGTTCAGACATGGCCATATGCAAATCATTCTTGACTCTGTGCCTCATGGGAACAGTCCAGCCCGAACTGCCAAGCCATGTCTTCCCTGGACCGGAATCAAGCATCCTAGTACCGGTTTCTGGCTATCAGCCGTCTTCAGCCAGGATAGCTTGACTCCAGTGGCTTAGTGAGCACGGCACCCACATCTGGGCATACCCTTCCCACATAGGGTGAACAGCAAAACACACAAGCTGATGGACGGGATGTTGCACAATGGCAAAACATTCACCCCCAGTCACAGATCTGGGTTTAATCCATCGTTATTTCGCTCACCAAGCCACCCCTGTTCAGACATGGCCATATGCAAATCAGCCTTGACCCTGTGCCTCATGGTAACAGTCCGGCCCGAACTGCCAAGCCATGTCTTTCCTGGACCGGAATCAAGCATCCTAGGACCGGTTTCTGGCTATCAGCCGTCTTCAGCCAGGATAACTTGACTCCAGTGGCTTAGTGAGCACGGGATCCACGTCTGGGCATACCCTTCCCACATAGGGTGAACAGCAAAACACACAAGCTGATGGACGGGATGTTGCACAATGGCAAAACATTCACCCCCAGTCACAGATCTGGGTTTAATCCATCGTTATTTCGCTCACCAAGCCACCCCAGTTCAGACATGGCCATATGCAAATCAGTCTTGACCCTGTGCCTCATGGGAACAGTCCGGCCTGAACTGCCAAGCCATGTCTTCCCTGGACCGGAATCAAGTATCCTAAGACCGGTTTCTGCTATCAGCCGTCTTCAGCCAGGATAGCTTGACTCCAGTGGCTTAGTGAGCACAGGACCCACGTCTGGGCATACCCTTCCCACATAGGGTGAACAGCAAAACACACAAGATGATGGACGGAATGTTGCACAATGGCAAAACATTCACCCCTAGTCACAGATCTGGATTTAATCCATCGTTATTTTGCTCACTGAGCCACCCCAGTTCAGACATGGCCATATGCAAATCAGTCTTGACCCTGTGCCTCATGGGAACAGTCCAGCCCGAACTGCCACGCCATGTCTACCCTGGACCGGAATCAAGCATCCTAGGACCGGTTTCTGGCTATCAGCCGTCTTCAGCCAGGATAGCTTGACTCCAGTGGCTTAGTGAGCACGGGACCCACGTCTTGGAAAACCCTTCCCACATAGGGTGAAAATAAAAAAACACACAAGATGATGGACAGAATGTTGCACAATGGCAAAACATTCACCCCCAGTCACAGATCTGGGTTTAATCCATCATTATTTTGCTCACCAAGCCACCCCAGTTAAGACATGGCCATATGCAAATCAGCATTGACCCTGTGCCTCATGGGAACAGTCCAGCCCGAACTGCCAAGCCATGTCTTCCCTGGACAGGAATCAAGCATCCTAGGACCGGTTTCTGGCTATCAGCCGTCTTCAGCGAGGATAACTTGACTCCAGTGGCTTAGTGAGCACGGGATCCACGTCTGGGCATACCCTTCCCACATAGGGTGAACAGCAAAACACACAAGCTGATGGACAGGATGTTGCACAATGGCAAAACAGTCACCCCAGTCACAGATCTGGGTTTAATCCATCGTTATTTCGCTCACCAAGCCACCCCAGTTCAGACATGGCCATATGCAAATCAGTCTTGACCCTGTGCCTCATGGGAACAGTCCAGCCCGAACTGCCAAGCCATGTCTTCCCTGGACCGGAATCAAGCATCCTAGGACCGGTTTCTGGCTATCGGCCATCTTCAGCCAGGATAGCTTGACACCAATGTCTTAGTGAGCACGGGACCCTCGTCTGGGCATACCCTTCCCATATAGGGTGAAAAACAAAACACACAAGATGATGGACGGAATGTTGCACAATGGCAAAACATTCACCCCCAGTCACAGATCTGGATTTAATCCATCGTTATTTTGCTCACCAAGCCACCCCAGTTCAGACATGGCCATATGTAAATCAGTCTTGACCCTGTGCCTCATGGGAACAGTCCAACCCGAACTGCCAAGCCATGTCTTCCCTGGACCGGAATCAAGCATCCTAGGACCGGTTTCTGGCTATCAGCCATCATCAGCCAGGATAGCTTGACTCCAGTGGCTTAGTGAGCACGGGACCCACGTCTGTACATACCCTTCCCACATAGGGTGAACAGCAAAACACACAAGATAATGGACGGAATGTTGCACAATGGCAAAACATTCCCCCCAGTCACAGATCTGGGTTTAATCCATCGTTATGTTGCTCACCAAACCACCCCAGTTCAGACATGGCCATATGCAAATCAGTCTTGACCCTGTGCCTCATGGGAACAGTCCAGCCCGAACTGCCAAGCCATGTCTTCCCTGGACCGGAATCAGCATCCTAGGACCGGTTTCTGGCTATCAGCCATCTTCAGCCAGGTTAGCTTAACTCCAGTGGCTTAGTGAGCACGGGACCCACGTCTGGGCATACTCTTCCCACATAGGGTGAACAGCAAAACACACAGGATAATGGACGGAATGTTGCACAATGGCAAAACATTCACCCCAGTCACAGATCTGGGTTTAATCCATCGTTATTTTGCTCACCAAGCCACCCCCGTCCAGACATGGCAATATGCAAATCAGTCTTGACCCTGTGCCTCATGGGAACAGTCCAGCCCGAACTGCCAAGCCATGTCTTCCCTGGACCGGAATCAAGCATCCTAGGACCGGTTTCTGGCTATCAGCCGTCTTCAGCCAGGATATCTTGACTCCAGTGGCTTAGTGAGCAAGGGACCCACGTCTGGGCATACCCTTCCCACATAGGGTGAACAGCAAAACACACAAGATGATGGATGGAATGTTGTACAATGGCAAAACATTCATCCCTAGTCACAGATCTGGGTTTAATCCATCGTTATTTTGCTCACCAACCCACCCCAGTTCAGACATGGCCATATGCAAATCAGCCTTGACCCTGTGCCTCATGGTAACAGTCCGGCCCGAACTGCCAAGCCATGTCTTCCCTGGACCGGAATCAAGCATCCTAGGACCGGTTTCTGGCTATCAGCCGTCTTCAGCCAGGATAACTTGACTCCAGTGGCTTAGTGAGCACGGGATCCACGTCTGGGCATACCCTTCCCACATAGGGTGAACAGCAAAACACACAAGCTGATGGACGGGATGTTGCACAATGGCAAAACATTCACCCCCAGTCACAGATCTGGGTTTAATCCATCGTTATTTCGCTCACCAAGCCACCCCAGTTCAGACATGGCCATATGCAAATCAGCCTTGACAATGTGCCTCATGGGAACAGTCTAGCCCGAACTGCCAAGCCATGTCTTCCCTGGACCGGAATCAAGCATCCTAGGACCGGTTTCTGGCTATCAGCCGTCTTCAGCCAGGATAGCTTGACTCCAGTGGCTTAGTGAGCACGGGACCCACGTCTGGGCATACCCTTCCCACATAGGGTGAACAGCAAAACACACAAGATGATGGACGGAATGTTGCACAATGGCAAAACATTCACCCCCAGTCACAGATCTGGGTTTAATCCATCGTTATTTTGCTCACCAAGCCACCCGAGTTCAGACATGGCCATATGCAAATCATTCTTGACTCTGTGCCTCATGGGAACAGTCCAGCCCGAACTGCCAAGCCATGTCTTCCCTGGACCGGAATCAAGCATCCTAGTACCGGTTTCTGGCTATCAGCCGTCTTCAGCCAGGATAGCTTGACTCCAGTGGCTTAGTGAGCACGGGACCCACATCTGGGCATACCCTTCCCACATAGGGTGAACATAAAAAAAAAAGATGATGCACGAAATGTTGCACAATGGCAAAACATTCACCCCAGTCACAGATCTGGGTTTAATCCATCGTTATTTTGGTCACCAAGCCACCCCAGTTCAGACATGGCCATATGCAAATCAGTCTTGACCCTGTGCCTCATGGGAACAGTCCAGCCTGAACTGCCAAGCCATGTCTTCCCTGGACCGGAATCAAGTATCCTAAGACCGGTTTCTGCTATCAGCCGTCTTCAGCCAGGATAGCTTGACTCCAGTGGCTTAGTGAGCACAGAACCCACGTCTGGGCATACCCTTCCCACATAGGGTGAACAGCAAAACACACAAGATGATGGACGGAATGTTGCACAATGGCAAAACATTCACCCCTAGTCACAGATCTGGATTTAATCCATCGTTATTTTGCTCACTGAGCCACCCCAGTTCAGACATGGCCATATGCAAATCAGTCTTGACCCTGTGCCTCATGGGAACAGTCCGGCCCCAACTGCCACGCCATGTCTACCCAGGACCGGAATCAAGCATCCTAGGACCGGATTCTGGCTATCAGCCGTCTTCAGCCAGGATAGCTTGACTCCAGTGGCTTAGTGAGCACGGGACCCACGTCTTGGAATACCCTTCCCACATAGGGTGAAAATAAAAAAACACACAAGATGATGGACAGAATGTTGCACAATGGCAAAACATTCACCCCCAGTCACAGATCTGGATTTAATCCATCGTTATTTTGCTCACCAAGCCACCCCAGTTCAGACATGGCCATATGCAAATCAGTCTTGACCCTGTGCCTCATGGGAACAGTCCAACCCGAACTGCCAAGCCATGTCTTCCCTGGACCGGAATCAAGCATCCTAGGACCGGTTTCTGGCTATCAGCCATCATCAGCCAGGATAGCTTGACTCCAGTGGCTTAGTGAGCACGGGACCCACGTCTGTTCATACCCTTCCCACATAGGGTGAACAGCAAAACACACAAGATAATGGACGGAATGTTGCACAATGGCAAAACATTCCCCCCCAGTCACAGATCTGGGTTTAATCCATCGTTATGTTGCTCACCAAACCACCCCAGTTCAGACATGGCCATATGCAAATCAGTCTTGACCCTGTGCCTCATGGGAACAGTCCAGCCCGAACTGCCAAGCCATGTCTTCCCTGGACCGGAATCAGCATCCTAGGACCGGTTTCTGGCTATCAGCCATCTTCAGCCAGGTTAGCTTAACTCCAGTGGCTTAGTGAGCACGGGACCCACGTCTGGGCATACTCTTCCCACATAGGGTGAACAGCAAAACACACAGGATAATGGACGGAATGTTGCACAATGGCAAAACATTCACCCCAGTCACAGATCTGGGTTTAATCCATCGTTATTTTGCTCACCAAGCCACCCCCGTCCAGACATGGCCATATGCAAATCAGTCTTGACCCTGTGCCTCATGGGAACAGTCCAGCCCGAACTGCCAAGCCATGTCTTCCCTGGACCGGAATCAAGCATCCTAGGACCGGTTTCTGGCTATCAGCCGTCTTCAGCCAGGATAGCTTGACTCCAGTGGCTTAGTGAGCAAGGGACCCACGTCTGGGCATACCCTTCCCACATAGGGTGAACAGCAAAACACACAAGATGATGGATGGAATGTTGTACAATGGCAAAACATTCATCCCTAGTCACAGATCTGGGTTTAATCCATCGTTATTTTGCTCACCAACCCACCCCAGTTCAGACATGGCCATATGCAAATCAGCCTTGACCCTGTGCCTCATGGTAACAGTCCGGCCCGAACTGCCAAGCCATGTCTTCCCTGGACCGGAATCAAGCATCCTAGGACCGGTTTCTGGCTATCAGCCGTCTTCAGCCAGGATAACTTGACTCCAGTGGCTTAGTGAGCACGGGATCCACGTCTGGGCATACCCTTCCCACATAGGGTGAACAGCAAAACACACAAGCTGATGGACGGGATGTTGCACAATGGCAAAACATTCACCCCCAGTCACAGATCTGGGTTTAATCCATCGTTATTTCGCTCACCAAGCCACCCCAGTTCAGACATGGCCATATGCAAATCAGTCTTGACCCTGTGCCTCATGGGAACAGTCTAGCCCGAACTGCCAAGCCATGTCTTCCCTGGACCGGAATCAAGCATCCTAGGACCGGTTTCTGGCTATCAGCCGTCTTCAGCCAGGATAGCTTGACTCCAGTGGCTTAGTGAGCACGGGACCCACGTCTGGGCATACCCTTCCCACATAGGGTGAACAGCAAAACACACAAGATGATGGACGGAATGTTGCACAATGGCAAAACATTCACCCCCAGTCACAGATCTGGGTTTAATCCATCGTTATTTTGCTCACCATGCCACCCCAGTTCAAACATGGCCATATGCAAATCAGTCTTGACCCTGTGCCTCATGGGAACAGTCCAGCCTGAACTGCCAAGCTATGTCTTCCCTGGACCGGAATCAAGTATCCTAAGACCGGTTTCTGCTATCAGCCGTCTTCAGCCAGGATAGCTTGACTCCAGTGGCTTAGTGAGCACAGGACCCACGTCTGGGCATACCCTTCCCACATAGGGTGAACAGCAAAACACACAAGATGATGGACGGAATGTTGCACAATGGCAAAACATTCACCCCTAGTCACAGATCTGGATTTAATCCATCGTTATTTTGCTCACTGAGCCACCCCAGTTCAGACATGGCCATATGCAAATCAGTCTTGAACCTGTGCCTCATGGGAACAGTCCAGCCCGAACTGCCACGCCATGTCTACCCTGGACCGGAATCAAGCATCCTAGGACCGGTTTCTGGCTATCAGCCGTCTTCAGCCAGGATAGCTTGACTCCAGTGGCTTAGTGAGCACGGGACCCTCGTCTGGGCATACCCTTCCCATATAGGGTGAAAAACAAAACACACAAGATGATGGACGGAATGTTGCACAATGGCAAAACATTCACCTCCAGTCACAGATCTGGATTTAATCCATCGTTATTTTGCTCACCAAACCACCCCAGTTCAGACATGGCCATATGCAAATCAGTCTTGACCCTGTGCCTCATGGGAACAGTCCAGCCCGAACTGCCAAGCCATGTCTTCCCTGGACCGGAATCAGCATCCTAGGACTGGTTTCTGGCTATCAGCCATCTTCAGCCAGGTTAGCTTAGCTCCAGTGGCTTAGTGAGCACGGGACCCACGTCTGGGCATACTCTTCCCACATAGGGTGAACAGCAAAACACACAGGATAATGGACGGAATGTTGCACAATGGCAAAACATTCACCCCAGTCACAGATCTGGGTTTAATCCATCGTTATTTTGCTCACCAAGCCACCCCCGTCCAGACATGGCCATATGCAAATCAGTCTTGACCCTGTGCCTCATGGGAACAGTCCAGCCCGAACTGCCAAGCCATGTCTTCCCTGGACCGGAATGAAGCATCCTAGGACCGGTTTCTGGCTATCAGCCGTCTTCAGCCAGGATAGCTTGACTCCAGTGGCTTAGTGAGCAAGGGACCCACGTTTGGGCATACCCTTCCCACATAGGGTGAACAGCAAAACACACAAGATGATGGATGGAATGTTGTACAATGGCAAAACATTCATCCCTAGTCACAGATCTGGGTTTAATCCATCGTTATTTTGCTCACCAACCCACCCCAGTTCAGACATGGCCATATGCAAATCA
This sequence comes from Lissotriton helveticus, assembly GCF_964261635.1. Classification (NCBI taxonomy): domain Eukaryota; kingdom Metazoa; phylum Chordata; class Amphibia; order Caudata; family Salamandridae; genus Lissotriton; species Lissotriton helveticus. The sequence continues at coordinate 530,461,145 of NC_136067.1, forward strand.
GCCTTGACCCTGTGCCTCATGGTAACAGTCCGGCCCGAACTGCCAAGCCATGTCTTCCCTGGACCGGAATAAAGCATCCTAGGACCGGTTTCTGGCTATCAGCCGTCTTCAGCCAGGATAGCTTGACTCCAGTGGCTTAGTGAGCACGGGACCCACGTCTGGGCATACCCTTCCCACATAGGGTGAACAGCAAAACACACAAGATGATGGATGGAATGTTGTACAATGGCAAAACATTCACCCCTAGTCACAGATCTGGGTTTAATCCATCGTTATTTTGCACACCAAGCCACCCCAGTTCAGACGTGGCCATATGCAAATCAGTCTTGACCCTGTGCCTCATGGGAACAATCCAGCCCGAACTGCCAAGCCATGTCTTCCCTGGACCGGAATCAAGCATCCTAGGACCGGTTTCTGGCTATCAGCCGTCTTACGCCAGGATACCTTGCCTCCAGTGGCTTAGTGAGCTCGAGACCCACGTCTGGGCATACACTTCATACATAGGGTGAACAGCAAACACACAAGATGATAGACTGGATGTTGCACAATGGCAAAACATTCACCCCCAGTAACGCAGCTGGGTTTAATCCATCGTTATTTTGCTCACCAAGCCACCCCAGTTCAGACATGGCCATATGCAAATCAGTCTTGACCCCGTGCCTCATGGGAACAGTCCAGCCCGAACTGCCAAGCCATGTCTTCCCTAGACCGGAATCAAGCATCCTAGGACCGGTTTCTGGCTATCAGCCGTCTTGAGCCAGGATAGCTTAAATCCAGTGACTTAGTGAGCACGGGACCGACGTCTGGGCATACCCTTCCCACATAGGGTGAACAGCAAAACACACAAGATGATGGACGGAATGTTGCAAAATGGCAAAACATTCACCCCCAGTCACAGACCTGGGTTTAATCCATCGTTATTTTGCTCACCAAGCCACCCCAGTTCAGACATTTGCAAATCAGTCTTGACCCTATGCCTCATGGGAACAGTCCAGCCAGAACTGCCAAGCTATGTCTTCCCTGGACCAGAATCAAGCATCCTAGAACCAGTTTCTGGCTATCTGCCGTTTTCAGCCAGGATAGCTTGACTCCAGTGGCTTAGTGAGCACGGGACCCACGTCTGGGCATACTCTTCCCACATAAGGTGAACAGCAAAACACACAAGATGATGGATGGAATGTTGTACAATGGCAAAACATTCATCCCTAGTCACAGATCTGGGTTTAATCCATCGTTATTTTGCTCACCAACCCACCCCAGTTCAGACATGGCCATATGCAAATCAGCCTTGACCCTGTGCCTCATGGTAACAGTCCGGCCCGAACTGCCAAGCCATGTCTTCCCTGGACCGGAATCAAGCATCCTAGGACCGGTTTCTGGCTATCAGCCGTCTTCAGCCAGGATAACTTGACTCCAGTGGCTTAGTGAGCACGGGATCCACGTCTGGGCATACCCTTCCCACATAGGGTGAACAGCAAAACACACAAGCTGATGGACGGGATGTTGCACAATGGCAAAACATTCACCCCCAGTCACAGATCTGGGTTTAATCCATCGTTATTTCGCTCACCAAGCCACCCCAGTTCAGACATGGCCATATGCAAATCAGTCTTGACCCTGTGCCTCATGGGAACAGTCTAGCCCGAACTGCCAAGCCATGTCTTCCCTGGACCGGAATCAAGCATCCTAGGACCGGTTTCTGGCTATCAGCCGTCTTCAGCCAGGATAGCTTGACTCCAGTGGCTTAGTGAGCACGGGACCCACGTCTGGGCATACCCTTCCCACATAGGGTGAACAGCAAAACACACAAGATGATGGACGGAATGTTGCACAATGGCAAAACATTCACCCCCAGTCACAGATCTGGGTTTAATCCATCGTTATTTTGCTCACCAAGCCACCCCCGTCCAGACATGGCCATATGCAAATCAGTCTTGACCCTGTGCCTCATGGGAACAGTCCAGCCCGAACTGCCAAGCCATGTCTTCCCTGGACCGGAATGAAGCATCCTAGGACCGGTTTCTGGCTATCAGCCGTCTTCAGCCAGGATAGCTTGACTCCAGTGGCTTAGTGAGCAAGGGACCCACGTTTGGGCATACCCTTCCCACATAGGGTGAACAGCAAAACACACAAGATGATGGATGGAATGTTGTACAATGGCAAAACATTCATCCCTAGTCACAGATCTGGGTTTAATCCATCGTTATTTTGCTCACCAACCCACCCCAGTTCAGACATGGCCATATGCAAATCAGCCTTGACCCTGTGCCTCATGGTAACAGTCCGGCCCGAACTGCCAAGCCATGTCTTCCCTGGACCGGAATAAAGCATCCTAGGACCGGTTTCTGGCTATCAGCCGTCTTCAGCCAGGATAGCTTGACTCCAGTGGCTTAGTGAGCACGGGACCCACGTCTGGGCATACCCTTCCCACATAGGGTGAACAGCAAAACACACAAGATGATGGATGGAATGTTGTACAATGGCAAAACATTCACCCCTAGTCACAGATCTGGGTTTAATCCATCGTTATTTTGCACACCAAGCCACCCCAGTTCAGACGTGGCCATATGCAAATCAGTCTTGACCCTGTGCCTCATGGGAACAATCCAGCCCGAACTGCCAAGCCATGTCTTCCCTGGACCGGAATCAAGCATCCTAGGACCGGTTTCTGGCTATCAGCCGTCTTACGCCAGGATACCTTGCCTCCAGTGGCTTAGTGAGCTCGAGACCCACGTCTGGGCATACACTTCATACATAGGGTGAACAGCAAACACACAAGATGATAGACTGGATGTTGCACAATGGCAAAACATTCACCCCCAGTAACGCAGCTGGGTTTAATCCATCGTTATTTTGCTCACCAAGCCACCCCAGTTCAGACATGGCCATATGCAAATCAGTCTTGACCCCGTGCCTCATGGGAACAGTCCAGCCCGAACTGCCAAGCCATGTCTTCCCTAGACCGGAATCAAGCATCCTAGGACCGGTTTCTGGCTATCAGCCGTCTTGAGCCAGGATAGCTTAAATCCAGTGACTTAGTGAGCACGGGACCGACGTCTGGGCATACCCTTCCCACATAGGGTGAACAGCAAAACACACAAGATGATGGACGGAATGTTGCAAAATGGCAAAACATTCACCCCCAGTCACAGACCTGGGTTTAATCCATCGTTATTTTGCTCACCAAGCCACCCCAGTTCAGACATTTGCAAATCAGTCTTGACCCTATGCCTCATGGGAACAGTCCAGCCAGAACTGCCAAGCTATGTCTTCCCTGGACCAGAATCAAGCATCCTAGAACCAGTTTCTGGCTATCTGCCGTTTTCAGCCAGGATAGCTTGACTCCAGTGGCTTAGTGAGCACGGGACCCACGTCTGGGCATACTCTTCCCACATAAGGTGAACAGCAAAACACACAAGATGATGGATGGAATGTTGTACAATGGCAAAACATTCATCCCTAGTCACAGATCTGGGTTTAATCCATCGTTATTTTGCTCACCAACCCACCCCAGTTCAGACATGGCCATATGCAAATCAGCCTTGACCCTGTGCCTCATGGTAACAGTCCGGCCCGAACTGCCAAGCCATGTCTTCCCTGGACCGGAATCAAGCATCCTAGGACCGGTTTCTGGCTATCAGCCGTCTTCAGCCAGGATAACTTGACTCCAGTGGCTTAGTGAGCACGGGATCCACGTCTGGGCATACCCTTCCCACATAGGGTGAACAGCAAAACACACAAGCTGATGGACGGGATGTTGCACAATGGCAAAACATTCACCCCCAGTCACAGATCTGGGTTTAATCCATCGTTATTTCGCTCACCAAGCCACCCCAGTTCAGACATGGCCATATGCAAATCAGTCTTGACCCTGTGCCTCATGGGAACAGTCTAGCCCGAACTGCCAAGCCATGTCTTCCCTGGACCGGAATCAAGCATCCTAGGACCGGTTTCTGGCTATCAGCCGTCTTCAGCCAGGATAGCTTGACTCCAGTGGCTTAGTGAGCACGGGACCCACGTCTGGGCATACCCTTCCCACATAGGGTGAACAGCAAAACACACAAGATGATGGACGGAATGTTGCACAATGGCAAAACATTCACCCCCAGTCACAGATCTGGGTTTAATCCATCGTTATTTTGCTCACCAAGCCACCCGAGTTCAGACATGGCCATATGCAAATCATTCTTGACTCTGTGCCTCATGGGAACAGTCCAGCCCGAACTGCCAAGCCATGTCTTCCCTGGACCGGAATCAAGCATCCTAGTACCGGTTTCTGGCTATCAGCCGTCTTCAGCCAGGATAGCTTGACTCCAGTGGCTTAGTGAGCACGGGACCCACATCTGGGCATACCCTTCCCACATAGGGTGAACATAAAAAAAAAAGATGATGGACGAAATGTTGCACAATGGCAAAACATTCACCCCAGTCACAGATCTGGGTTTAATCCATCGTTATTTTGGTCACCAAGCCACCCCAGTTCAGACATGGCCATATGCAAATCAGTCTTGACCCTGTGCCTCATGGGAACAGTCCAGCCTGAACTGCCAAGCCATGTCTTCCCTGGACCGGAATCAAGTATCCTAAGACCGGTTTCTGCTATCAGCCGTCTTCAGCCAGGATAGCTTGACTCCAGTGGCTTAGTGAGCACAGAACCCACGTCTGGGCATACCCTTCCCACATAGGGTGAACAGCAAAACACACAAGATGATGGACGGAATGTTGCACAATGGCAAAACATTCACCCCTAGTCACAGATCTGGATTTAATCCATCGTTATTTTGCTCACTGAGCCACCCCAGTTCAGACATGGCCATATGCAAATCAGTCTTGACCCTGTGCCTCATGGGAACAGTCCGGCCCCAACTGCCACGCCATGTCTACCCAGGACCGGAATCAAGCATCCTAGGACCGGATTCTGGCTATCAGCCGTCTTCAGCCAGGATAGCTTGACTCCAGTGGCTTAGTGAGCACGGGACCCACGTCTTGGAATACCCTTCCCACATAGGGTGAAAATAAAAAAACACACAAGATGATGGACAGAATGTTGCACAATGGCAAAACATTCACCCCCAGTCACAGATCTGGATTTAATCCATCGTTATTTTGCTCACCAAGCCACCCCAGTTCAGACATGGCCATATGCAAATCAGTCTTGACCCTGTGCCTCATGGGAACAGTCCAACCCGAACTGCCAAGCCATGTCTTCCCTGGACCGGAATCAAGCATCCTAGGACCGGTTTCTGGCTATCAGCCATCATCAGCCAGGATAGCTTGACTCCAGTGGCTTAGTGAGCACGGGACCCACGTCTGTTCATACCCTTCCCACATAGGGTGAACAGCAAAACACACAAGATAATGGACGGAATGTTGCACAATGGCAAAACATTCCCCCCCAGTCACAGATCTGGGTTTAATCCATCGTTATGTTGCTCACCAAACCACCCCAGTTCAGACATGGCCATATGCAAATCAGTCTTGACCCTGTGCCTCATGGGAACAGTCCAGCCCGAACTGCCAAGCCATGTCTTCCCTGGACCGGAATCAGCATCCTAGGACCGGTTTCTGGCTATCAGCCATCTTCAGCCAGGTTAGCTTAACTCCAGTGGCTTAGTGAGCACGGGACCCACGTCTGGGCATACTCTTCCCACATAGGGTGAACAGCAAAACACACAGGATAATGGACGGAATGTTGCACAATGGCAAAACCTTCACCCCAGTCACAGATCTGGGTTTAATCCATCGTTATTTTGCTCACCAAGCCACCCCCGTCCAGACATGGCCATATGCAAATCAGTCTTGACCCTGTGCCTCATGGGAACAGTCCAGCCCGAACTGCCAAGCCATGTCTTCCCTGGACCGGAATCAAGCATCCTAGGACCGGTTTCTGGCTATCAGCCGTCTTCAGCCAGGATAGCTTGACTCCAGTGGCTTAGTGAGCAAGGGACCCACGTCTGGGCATACCCTTCCCACATAGGGTGAACAGCAAAACACACAAGATGATGGATGGAATGTTGTACAATGGCAAAACATTCATCCCTAGTCACAGATCTGGGTTTAATCCATCGTTATTTTGCTCACCAACCCACCCCAGTTCAGACATGGCCATATGCAAATCAGCCTTGACCCTGTGCCTCATGGTAACAGTCCGGCCCGAACTGCCAAGCCATGTCTTCCCTGGACCGGAATCAAGCATCCTAGGACCGGTTTCTGGCTATCAGCCGTCTTCAGCCAGGATAACTTGACTCCAGTGGCTTAGTGAGCACGGGATCCACGTCTGGGCATACCCTTCCCACATAGGGTGAACAGCAAAACACACAAGCTGATGGACGGGATGTTGCACAATGGCAAAACATTCACCCCCAGTCACAGATCTGGGTTTAATCCATCGTTATTTCGCTCACCAAGCCACCCCAGTTCAGACATGGCCATATGCAAATCAGTCTTGACCCTGTGCCTCATGGGAACAGTCTAGCCCGAACTGCCAAGCCATGTCTTCCCTGGACCGGAATCAAGCATCCTAGGACCGGTTTCTGGCTATCAGCCGTCTTCAGCCAGGATAGCTTGACTCCAGTGGCTTAGTGAGCACGGGACCCACGTCTGGGCATACCCTTCCCACATAGGGTGAACAGCAAAACACACAAGATGATGGACGGAATGTTGCACAATGGCAAAACATTCACCCCCAGTCACAGATCTGGGTTTAATCCATCGTTATTTTGCTCACCATGCCACCCCAGTTCAGACATGGCCATATGCAAATCAGTCTTGACCCTGTGCCTCATGGGAACAGTCCAGCCTGAACTGCCAAGCCATGTCTTCCCTGGACCGGAATCAAGTATCCTAAGACCGGTTTCTGCTATCAGCCGTCTTCAGCCAGGATAGCTTGACTCCAGTGGCTTAGTGAGCACAGGACCCACGTCTGGGCATACCCTTCCCACATAGGGTGAACAGCAAAACACACAAGATGATGGACGGAATGTTGCACAATGGCAAAACATTCACCCCTAGTCACAGATCTGGATTTAATCCATCGTTATTTTGCTCACTGAGCCACCCCAGTTCAGACATGGCCATATGCAAATCAGTCTTGAACCTGTGCCTCATGGGAACAGTCCAGCCCGAACTGCCACGCCATGTCTACCCTGGACCGGAATCAAGCATCCTAGGACCGGTTTCTGGCTATCAGCCGTCTTCAGCCAGGATAGCTTGACTCCAGTGGCTTAGTGAGCACGGGACCCTCGTCTGGGCATACCCTTCCCATATAGGGTGAAAAACAAAACACACAAGATGATGGACGGAATGTTGCACAATGGCAAAACATTCACCTCCAGTCACAGATCTGGATTTAATCCATCGTTATTTTGCTCACCAAACCACCCCAGTTCAGACATGGCCATATGCAAATCAGTCTTGACCCTGTGCCTCATGGGAACAGTCCAGCCCGAACTGCCAAGCCATGTCTTCCCTGGACCGGAATCAGCATCCTAGGACTGGTTTCTGGCTATCAGCCATCTTCAGCCAGGTTAGCTTAGCTCCAGTGGCTTAGTGAGCACGGGACCCACGTCTGGGCATACTCTTCCCACATAGGGTGAACAGCAAAACACACAGGATAATGGACGGAATGTTGCACAATGGCAAAACATTCACCCCAGTCACAGATCTGGGTTTAATCCATCGTTATTTTGCTCACCAAGCCACCCCCGTCCAGACATGGCCATATGCAAATCAGTCTTGACCCTGTGCCTCATGGGAACAGTCCAGCCCGAACTGCCAAGCCATGTCTTCCCTGGACCGGAATGAAGCATCCTAGGACCGGTTTCTGGCTATCAGCCGTCTTCAGCCAGGATAGCTTGACTCCAGTGGCTTAGTGAGCAAGGGACCCACGTTTGGGCATACCCTTCCCACATAGGGTGAACAGCAAAACACACAAGATGATGGATGGAATGTTGTACAATGGCAAAACATTCATCCCTAGTCACAGATCTGGGTTTAATCCATCGTTATTTTGCTCACCAACCCACCCCAGTTCAGACATGGCCATATGCAAATCAGCCTTGACCCTGTGCCTCATGGTAACAGTCCGGCCCGAACTGCCAAGCCATGTCTTCCCTGGACCGGAATAAAGCATCCTAGGACCGGTTTCTGGCTATCAGCCGTCTTCAGCCAGGATAGCTTGACTCCAGTGGCTTAGTGAGCACGGGACCCACGTCTGGGCATACCCTTCCCACATAGGGTGAACAGCAAAACACACAAGATGATGGATGGAATGTTGTACAATGGCAAAACATTCACCCCTAGTCACAGATCTGGGTTTAATCCATCGTTATTTTGCACACCAAGCCACCCCAGTTCAGACGTGGCCATATGCAAATCAGTCTTGACCCTGTGCCTCATGGGAACAATCCAGCCCGAACTGCCAAGCCATGTCTTCCCTGGACCGGAATCAAGCATCCTAGGACCGGTTTCTGGCTATCAGCCGTCTTACGCCAGGATACCTTGCCTCCAGTGGCTTAGTGAGCTCGAGACCCACGTCTGGGCATACACTTCATACATAGGGTGAACAGCAAACACACAAGATGATAGACTGGATGTTGCACAATGGCAAAACATTCACCCCCAGTAACGCATCTGGGTTTAATCCATCGTTATTTTGCTCACCAAGCCACCCCAGTTCAGACATGGCCATATGCAAATCAGTCTTGACCCCGTGCCTCATGGGAACAGTCCAGCCCGAACTGCCAAGCCATGTCTTCCCTAGACCGGAATCAAGCATCCTAGGACCGGTTTCTGGCTATCAGCCGTCTTGAGCCAGGATAGCTTAAATCCAGTGACTTAGTGAGCACGGGACCGACGTCTGGGCATACCCTTCCCACATAGGGTGAACAGCAAAACACACAAGATGATGGACGGAATGTTGCAAAATGGCAAAACATTCACCCCCAGTCACAGACCTGGGTTTAATCCATCGTTATTTTGCTCACCAAGCCACCCCAGTTCAGACATTTGCAAATCAGTCTTGACCCTATGCCTCATGGGAACAGTCCAGCCAGAACTGCCAAGCTATGTCTTCCCTGGACCAGAATCAAGCATCCTAGAACCAGTTTCTGGCTATCTGCCGTTTTCAGCCAGGATAGCTTGACTCCAGTGGCTTAGTGAGCACGGGACCCACGTCTGGGCATACTCTTCCCACATAAGGTGAACAGCAAAACACACAAGATGATGGACGGAAAATTGCACAATGGCAAAACATTCACCCCCAGTCCCAGATATGGGTTTAATCCATCGTTATTTTGCTCACCAAGCCACCCCAGTTCAGACATGGCCATATGCAAATCAGTCTTGACCCTGTGCCTCATGGTAACAGTCCGGCCCGAACTGCCAAGCCATGTCTTCCCTGTACCGGAATCAAGCATCCTAGGACCGGTTTCTGGCTATCAGCCGTCTTCAGCCAGGATAGCTTGACTCCAGTGGCTTAGTGAGCACGGGACCCACATCTGGGCATACCCTTCCCACATAGGGTGAACATAAAAAAAAAAGATGATGGACGAAATGTTGCACAATGGCAAAACATTCACCCCAGTCACAGATCTGGGTTTAATCCATCGTTATTTTGGTCACCAAGCCACCCCAGTTCAGACATGGCCATATGCAAATCAGTCTTGACCCTGTGCCTCATGGGAACAGTCCAGCCTGAACTGCCAAGCCATGTCTTCCCTGGACCGGAATCAAGTATCCTAAGACCGGTTTCTGCTATCAGCCGTCTTCAGCCAGGATAGCTTGACTCCAGTGGCTTAGTGAGCACAGAACCCACGTCTGGGCATACCCTTCCCACATAGGGTGAACAGCAAAACACACAAGATGATGGACGGAATGTTGCACAATGGCAAAACATTCACCCCTAGTCACAGATCTGGATTTAATCCATCGTTATTTTGCTCACTGAGCCACCCCAGTTCAGACATGGCCATATGCAAATCAGTCTTGACCCTGTGCCTCATGGGAACAGTCCGGCCCCAACTGCCACGCCATGTCTACCCAGGACCGGAATCAAGCATCCTAGGACCGGATTCTGGCTATCAGCCGTCTTCAGCCAGGATAGCTTGACTCCAGTGGCTTAGTGAGCACGGGACCCACGTCTTGGAATACCCTTCCCACATAGGGTGAAAATAAAAAAACACACAAGATGATGGACAGAATGTTGCACAATGGCAAAACATTCACCCCCAGTCACAGATCTGGATTTAATCCATCGTTATTTTGCTCACCAAGCCACCTCAGTTCAGACATGGCCATATGCAAATCAGTCTTGACCCTGTGCCTCATGGGAACAGTCCAACCCGAACTGCCAAGCCATGTCTTCCCTGGACCGGAATCAAGCATCCTAGGACCGGTTTCTGGCTATCAGCCATCATCAGCCAGGATAGCTTGACTCCAGTGGCTTAGTGAGCACGGGACCCACGTCTGTTCATACCCTTCCCACATAGGGTGAACAGCAAAACACACAAGATAATGGACGGAATGTTGCACAATGGCAAAACATTCCCCCCCAGTCACAGATCTGGGTTTAATCCATCGTTATGTTGCTCACCAAACCACCCCAGTTCAGACATGGCCATATGCAAATCAGTCTTGACCCTGTGCCTCATGGGAACAGTCCAGCCCGAACTGCCAAGCCATGTCTTCCCTGGACCGGAATCAGCATCCTAGGACCGGTTTCTGGCTATCAGCCATCTTCAGCCAGGTTAGCTTAACTCCAGTGGCTTAGTGAGCACGGGACCCACGTCTGGGCATACTCTTCCCACATAGGGTGAACAGCAAAACACACAGGATAATGGACGGAATGTTGCACAATGGCAAAACATTCACCCCAGTCACAGATCTGGGTTTAATCCATCGTTATTTTGCTCACCAAGCCACCCCCGTCCAGACATGGCCATATGCAAATCAGTCTTGACCCTGTGCCTCATGGGAACAGTCCAGCCCGAACTGCCAAGCCATGTCTTCCCTGGACCGGAATCAAGCATCCTAGGACCGGTTTCTGGCTATCAGCCGTCTTCAGCCAGGATAGCTTGACTCCAGTGGCTTAGTGAGCAAGGGACCCACGTCTGGGCATACCCTTCCCACATAGGGTGAACAGCAAAACACACAAGATGATGGATGGAATGTTGTACAATGGCAAACATTCATCCCTAGTCACAGATCTGGGTTTAATCCATCGTTATTTTGCTCACCAACCCACCCCAGTTCAGACATGGCCATATGCAAATCAGCCTTGACCCTGTGCCTCATGGTAACAGTCCGGCCCGAACTGCCAAGCCATGTCTTCCCTGGACCGGAATCAAGCATCCTAGGACCGGTTTCTGGCTATCAGCCGTCTTCAGCCAGGATAACTTGACTCCAGTGGCTTAGTGAGCACGGGATCCACGTCTGGGCATACCCTTCCCACATAGGGTGAACAGCAAAACACACAAGCTGATGGACGGGATGTTGCACAATGGCAAAACATTCACCCCCAGTCACAGATCTGGGTTTAATCCATCGTTATTTCGCTCACCAAGCCACCCCAGTTCAGACATGGCCATATGCAAATCAGTCTTGACCCTGTGCCTCATGGGAACAGTCTAGCCCGAACTGCCAAGCCATGTCTTCCCTGGACCGGAATCAAGCATCCTAGGACCGGTTTCTGGCTATCAGCCGTCTTCAGCCAGGATAGCTTGACTCCAGTGGCTTAGTGAGCACGGGACCCACGTCTGGGCATACCCTTCCCACATAGGGTGAACAGCAAAACACACAAGATGATGGACGGAATGTTGCACAATGGCAAAACATTCACCCCCAGTCACAGATCTGGGTTTAATCCATCGTTATTTTGCTCACCATGCCACCCCAGTTCAGACATGGCCATATGCAAATCAGTCTTGACCCTGTGCCTCATGGGAACAGTCCAGCCTGAACTGCCAAGCCATGTCTTCCCTGGACCGGAATCAAGTATCCTAAGACCGGTTTCTGCTATCAGCCGTCTTCAGCCAGGATAGCTTGACTCCAGTGGCTTAGTGAGCACAGGACCCACGTCTGGGCATACCCTTCCCACATAGGGTGAACAGCAAAACACACAAGATGATGGACGGAATGTTGCACAATGGCAAAACATTCACCCCTAGTCACAGATCTGGATTTAATCCATCGTTATTTTGCTCACTGAGCCACCCCAGTTCAGACATGGCCATATGCAAATCAGTCTTGAACCTGTGCCTCATGGGAACAGTCCAGCCCGAACTGCCACGCCATGTCTACCCTGGACCGGAATCAAGCATCCTAGGACCGGTTTCTGGCTATCAGCCGTCTTCAGCCAGGATAGCTTGACTCCAGTGGCTTAGTGAGCACGGGACCCTCGTCTGGGCATACCCTTCCCATATAGGGTGAAAAACAAAACACACAAGATGATGGACGGAATGTTGCACAATGGCAAAACATTCACCTCCAGTCACAGATCTGGATTTAATCCATCGTTATTTTGCTCACCAAACCACCCCAGTTCAGACATGGCCATATGCAAATCAGTCTTGACCCTGTGCCTCATGGGAACAGTCCAGCCCGAACTGCCAAGCCATGTCTTCCCTGGACCGGAATCAGCATCCTAGGACTGGTTTCTGGCTATCAGCCATCTTCAGCCAGGTTAGCTTAGCTCCAGTGGCTTAGTGAGCACGGGACCCACGTCTGGGCATACTCTTCCCACATAGGGTGAACAGCAAAACACACAGGATAATGGACGGAATGTTGCACAATGGCAAAACATTCACCCCAGTCACAGATCTGGGTTTAATCCATCGTTATTTTGCTCACCAAGCCACCCCCGTCCAGACATGGCCATATGCAAATCAGTCTTGACCCTGTGCCTCATGGGAACAGTCCAGCCCGAACTGCCAAGCCATGTCTTCCCTGGACCGGAATGAAGCATCCTAGGACCGGTTTCTGGCTATCAGCCGTCTTCAGCCAGGATAGCTTGACTCCAGTGGCTTAGTGAGCAAGGGACCCACGTTTGGGCATACCCTTCCCACATAGGGTGAACAGCAAAACACACAAGATGATGGATGGAATGTTGTACAATGGCAAAACATTCATCCCTAGTCACAGATCTGGGTTTAATCCATCGTTATTTTGCTCACCAACCCACCCCAGTTCAGACATGGCCATATGCAAATCAGCCTTGACCCTGTGCCTCATGGTAACAGTCCGGCCCGAACTGCCAAGCCATGTCTTCCCTGGACCGGAATAAAGCATCCTAGGACCGGTTTCTGGCTATCAGCCGTCTTCAGCCAGGATAGCTTGACTCCAGTGGCTTAGTGAGCACGGGACCCACGTCTGGGCATACCCTTCCCACATAGGGTGAACAGCAAAACACACAAGATGATGGATGGAATGTTGTACAATGGCAAAACATTCACCCCTAGTCACAGATCTGGGTTTAATCCATCATTATTTTGCACACCAAGCCACCCCAGTTCAGACGTGGCCATATGCAAATCAGTCTTGACCCTGTGCCTCATGGGAACAATCCAGCCCGAACTGCCAAGCCATGTCTTCCCTGGACCGGAATCAAGCATCCTAGGACCGGTTTCTGGCTATCAGCCGTCTTACGCCAGGATACCTTGCCTCCAGTGGCTTAGTGAGCTCGAGACCCACGTCTGGGCATACACTTCATACATAGGGTGAACAGCAAACACACAAGATGATAGACTGGATGTTGCACAATGGCAAAACATTCACCCCCAGTAACGCATCTGGGTTTAATCCATCGTTATTTTGCTCACCAAGCCACCCCAGTTCAGACATGGCCATATGCAAATCAGTCTTGACCCCGTGCCTCATGGGAACAGTCCAGCCCGAACTGCCAAGCCATGTCTTCCCTAGACCGGAATCAAGCATCCTAGGACCGGTTTCTGGCTATCAGCCGTCTTGAGCCAGGATAGCTTAAATCCAGTGACTTAGTGAGCACGGGACCGACGTCTGGGCATACCCTTCCCACATAGGGTGAACAGCAAAACACACAAGATGATGGACGGAATGTTGCAAAATGGCAAAACATTCACCCCCAGTCACAGACCTGGGTTTAATCCATCGTTATTTTGCTCACCAAGCCACCCCAGTTCAGACATGGCCATATGCAAATCAGTCTTGAACCTGTGCCTCATGGGAACAGTCCAGCCCGAACTGCCACGCCATGTCTACCCTGGACCGGAATCAAGCATCCTAGGACCGGTTTCTGGCTATCAGCCGTCTTCAGCCAGGATAGCTTGACTCCAGTGGCTTAGTGAGCACGGGACCCTCGTCTGGGCATACCCTTCCCATATAGGGTGAAAAACAAAACACACAAGATGATGGACGGAATGTTGCACAATGGCAAAACATTCACCTCCAGTCACAGATCTGGATTTAATCCATCGTTATTTTGCTCACCAAACCACCCCAGTTCAGACATGGCCATATGCAAATCAGTCTTGACCCTGTGCCTCATGGGAACAGTCCAGCCCGAACTGCCAAGCCATGTCTTCCCTGGACCGGAATCAGCATCCTAGGACTGGTTTCTGGCTATCAGCCATCTTCAGCCAGGTTAGCTTGACTCCAGTGGCTTAGTGAGCAAGGGACCCACGTTTGGGCATACCCTTCCCACATAGGGTGAACAGCAAAACACACAAGATGATGGATGGAATGTTGTACAATGGCAAAACATTCATCCCTAGTCACAGATCTGGGTTTAATCCATCGTTATTTTGCTCACCAACCCACCCCAGTTCAGACATGGCCATATGCAAATCAGCCTTGACCCTGTGCCTCATGGTAACAGTCCGGCCCGAACTGCCAAGCCATGTCTTCCCTGGACCGGAATAAAGCATCCTAGGACCGGTTTCTGGCTATCAGCCGTCTTCAGCCAGGATAGCTTGACTCCAGTGGCTTAGTGAGCACGGGACCCACGTCTGGGCATACCCTTCCCACATAGGGTGAACAGCAAAACACACAAGATGATGGATGGAATGTTGTACAATGGCAAAACATTCACCCCTAGTCACAGATCTGGGTTTAATCCATCATTATTTTGCACACCAAGCCACCCCAGTTCAGACGTGGCCATATGCAAATCAGTCTTGACCCTGTGCCTCATGGGAACAATCCAGCCCGAACTGCCAAGCCATGTCTTCCCTGGACCGGAATCAAGCATCCTAGGACCGGTTTCTGGCTATCAGCCGTCTTACGCCAGGATACCTTGCCTCCAGTGGCTTAGTGAGCTCGAGACCCACGTCTGGGCATACACTTCATACATAGGGTGAACAGCAAACACACAAGATGATAGACTGGATGTTGCACAATGGCAAAATATTCACCCCCAGTAACGCATCTGGGTTTAATCCATCGTTATTTTGCTCACCAAGCCACCCCAGTTCAGACATGGCCATATGCAAATCAGTCTTGACCCCGTGCCTCATGGGAACAGTCCAGCCCGAACTGCCAAGCCATGTCTTCCCTAGACCGGAATCAAGCATCCTAGGACCGGTTTCTGGCTATCAGCCGTCTTGAGCCAGGATAGCTTAAATCCAGTGACTTAGTGAGCACGGGACCGACGTCTGGGCATACCCTTCCCACATAGGGTGAACAGCAAAACACACAAGATGATGGACGGAATGTTGCAAAATGGCAAAACATTCACCCCCAGTCACAGACCTGGGTTTAATCCATCGTTATTTTGCTCACCAAGCCACCCCAGTTCAGACATTTGCAAATCAGTCTTGACCCTATGCCTCATGGGAACAGTCCAGCCAGAACTGCCAAGCTATGTCTTCCCTGGACCAGAATCAAGCATCCTAGAACCAGTTTCTGGCTATCTGCCGTTTTCAGCCAGGATAGCTTGACTCCAGTGGCTTAGTGAGCACGGGACCCACGTCTGGGCATACTCTTCCCACATAAGGTGAACAGCAAAACACACAAGATGATGGACGGAAAATTGCACAATGGCAAAACATTCACCCCCAGTCCCAGATCTGGGTTTAATCCATCGTTATTTTGCTCACCAAGCCACCCCAGTTCAGACATGGCCATATGCAAATCAGTCTTGACCCTGTGCCTCATGGTAACAGTCCGGCCCGAACTGCCAAGCCATGTCTTCCCTGTACCGGAATCAAGCATCCTAGGACCGGTTTCTGGCTATCAGCCGTCTTCAGCCAGGATAGCTTAACTCCAGTGGCTTAGTGAGCACGGGACCCACGTCTGGGCATACCCTTCCGACATAGGGTGAACAGCAAAACACACAAGATGATGGACGGAATATTGCAAAATAGCAAAACATTCACCCCCAGTCACAGATCTGGGTTTAATCCATCGTTATTTTTCTCACCAAGCCACCCCAGTTCAGACATGGCCATATGCAAATCAGTCTTGACCCTGTGCCTCATGGGAACAGTCCAGCCCGAACTGCCAAGCCATGTCTTCCCTGGACCGGAATCAAGCATCCTAGGACCGGTTTCTGGCTATCAGCCGTCTTCAGCCAGGATACCTTGCCTCCAGTGGCTTAGTGAGCATGAGACCCACGTCTGGGCATACACTTCATACATAGGGAGAACAGCAAAACACACAAGATGATGGACTGGATGTTGCACAATGGCAAAACATTCACCCCCAGTAACGCATCTGGGTTTAATCCATCGTTATTTTGCTCACCAAGCCACCCCAGTTCAGACATGGCCATATGCAAATCCGTCTTGACCCCGTGCCTCATGGGAACAGTCCAGCCCGAACTGCCAAGCCATGTCTTCCCTAGACCGGAATCAAGCATCCTAGGACCGGTTTCTGGCTATCAGCCGTCTTGAGCCAGGATAGCTTAAATCCAGTGACTTAGTGAGCACGGGACCGATGTCTGGGCATACCCTTCCCACATAGGGTGAACAGCAAAACACACAAGATGATGGACGGAATGTTGCAAAATGGCAAAACATTCACCCCCAGTCACAGACCTGGGTTTAATCCATCGTTATTTTGCTCACCAGGCCACCCCAGTTCAGACATATGCAAATCAGTCTTGACCCTGTGCCTCATGGGAACAGTCCAGCCAGAACTGCCAAGCTATGTCTTCCCTGGACCAGAATCAAGCATCCTAGAACCAGTTTCTGGCTATCAGCTGTTTTCAGCCAGGATAGCTTGACTCCAGTGGCTTAGTGAGCACGGGACCCACGTCTGGGCATACTCTTCCCACATAGGGTGAACAGCAAAACACACAAAATGATGGACGGAAAATTGCACAATGGCAAAACATTCACCCCCAGTCCCAGATCTGGGTTTAATCCATCGTTATTTTGCTCACCAAGCCACCCCAGTTCAGACATGGCCATATGCAAATCAGTCTTGACCCTGTGCCTCATGGTAACAGTCCGGCCCGAACTGCCAAGCCATGTCTTCCCTGGACCGGAATAAAGCATCCTAGGACCGGTTTTTGGCTATCAGCCGTCTTCAGCCAGGATAGCTTGACTCCAGTGGCTTAGTGAGCACGGGACCCACGTCTGGGCATACCCTTCCCACATAGGGTGAACAGCAAAACACACAAAATGATGGACGGAAAATTGCACAATGGCAAAACATTCACCCCCAGTCCCAGATCTGGGTTTAATCCATCGTTATTTTGTTCACCAAGCCACCCCAGTTCAGACATGGCCATATGCAAATCAGTCTTGACCCTGTGCCTCATGTTAACAGTCCGGCCCGAACTGCCAAGCCATGTCTTCCCTGGACCGGAATAAAGCATCCTAGGACCGGTTTCTGGCTATCAGCCGTCTTCAGCCAGGATAGCTTGACTCCAGTGGCTTAGTGAGCACGGGACCCACGTCTGGGCATACTCTTCCCACATAGGGTGAACAGCAAAACACACAAGATGATGGATGGAATATTGCAAAATAGCAAAACATTCACCCCCAGTCACAGATCTGGGTTTAATCCATCGTTATTTTGCTCACCAAGCCACCCCAGTTCAGACATGGCCATATGCAAATCAGTCTTGACCCTGTGCCTCATGGGAACAGTCCAGCCCGAACTGCCAAGCCATGTCTTCCCTGGACCGGAATCAAGCATCCTAGGACCGGTTTCTGGCTATCAGCCGTCTTCAGCCAGGATACCTTGCCTCCAGTGGCTTAGTGAGCACGAGACCCACGTCTCGGCATACACTTCATACATAGGGTGAACAGCAAAACACACAAGATGATGGACTGGATGTTGCACAATGGCAAAACATTCACCCCCAGTAACGCATCAAGGTTTAATCCATCGTTATTTTGCTCACCAAGCCACCCCAGTTCAGACATGGCCATATGCAAATCAGTCTTGACCCCGTGCCTCATGGGAACAGTCCAGCCCGAACTGCCAAGCCATGTCTTCCCTAGACCGGAATCAAGCATCCTAGGACCGGTTTCTGGCTATCAGCCGTCTTCAACCAGGATAGCTTAAATCCAGTGGCTTAGTGAGCACGGGACCCACGTCTGGGCATACCCTTCCCACATAGGGTGAACAGCAAAACACACAAGATGATGGACTGAATGTTGCACAATGGCAAAACATTCAGCCCCAGTCACAGATCTGGGTTTAATCCATCGTTATTTTGCTCACCAAGCCACCCCAGTTCAGACATGGCCATATGCAAATCAGTCTTGACCCTGTGCCTCATGGGAACAGTCCAGCCCGAACTGCCAAGCCAGGTCTTCCCTGGACCGGAATCAAGCATCCTAGGACCGGTTTCTGTCTATCAGCCGTCTTCAGCCAGGATAGCTTGACTCCAGTGGCTCAGTGAGCACAGGACCCACGTCTGGGCATACCCTTCCCACATAGGGTGGACAGCAAAACACACAAGATAATGGACGGAATGTTGCACAATGGCAAAAAATTCACCCCCACTCACAGATCTGGGCTTAATCCATCGTTATTTTGCTCACCGAGCCACCCCATTTCAGAAATGGCTATATGTAAATCAGTCTTGACCCTGTGCCTTATGGGAACAGTTCAGCCCGAACTGCCATGCCATGTCTTCCCTGGACCGGAATCAAGCATCCTAGGACCGGTTTCAGGCTATCAGCCGTCTTCAGCCAGGATAGCTTGACTCCAGTGGCTTAGTGAGCACCGGACCCACGTCTGGGCATACACTTCAGACATAGGGAGAACAGCAAAACACACAAGATGATGGACTGGATGTTGCACAATGGCAAAACATTCACCCCCAGTAACGCATCTGGGTTTAATCCATTGTTATTTTGCTCACCAAGCCACCCCAGTTCAGACATGGCCATATGCAAATCAGTCTTGACCCCGTGCCTCATGGGAACAGTCCAGCCCGAACTGCCAAGCCATGTCTTCCCTAGACCGGAATCAAGCATCCTAGGACCGGTTTCTGGCTATCAGCCGTCTTGAGCCAGGATAGCTTAAATCCAGTGACTTAGTGAGCACGGGACCGACGTCTGGGCATACCCTTCCCACATAGGGTGAACAGCAAAACACACAAGATGATGGACGGAATGTTGCAAAATGGCATAACATTCACCCCCAGTCACAGACCTGGGTTTAATCCATCGTTATTTTGCTCACCAGGCCACCCCAGTTCAGACATATGCAAATCAGTCTTGACCCTGTGCCTCATGGGAACAGTCCAGCCAGAACTGCCAAGCTATGTCTTCCCTGGACCAGAATCAAGCATCCTAGAACCAGTTTCTGGCTATCAGCCGTTTTCAGCCAGGATAGCTTGACTCCAGTGGCTTAGTGAGCACGGGACCCACGTCTGGGCATACTCTTCCCACATAGGGTGAACAGCAAAACACACAAAATGATGGACGGAAAATTGCACAATGGCAAAACATTCACCCCCAGTCCCAGATCTGGGTTTAATCCATCGTTATTTTGCTCACCAAGCCACCCCAGTTCAGACATGGCCATATGCAAATCAGTCTTGACCCTGTGCCTCATGGTAACAATCCGGCCCGAACTGCCAAGCCATGTCTTCCCTGGACCGGAATAAAGCATCCTAGGACCGGTTTCTGGCTATCAGCCGTCTTCAGCCAGGATAGCTTGACTCCAGTGGCTTAGTGAGCACGGGACCCACGTCTGGGCATACCCTTCCCACATCGGGTGAACAGCAAAACACACAAGATGATGGACGGAATATTGCAAAATAGCAAAACATTCACCCCCAGTCACAGATCTGGGTTTAATCCATCGTTATTTTGCTCACCAAGCCACCTCAGTTCAGACATGGCCATATGCAAATCAGTCTTGACCCTGTGCCTCATGGGAACAGTCCAGCCCGAACTGCCAAGCCATGTCTTCCCTGGACCGGAATCAAGCATCCTAGGACCGGTTTCTGGCTATCAGCCGTCTTCAGCCAGGATACCTTGCCTCCAGTGGCTTAGTGAGCACGAGACCCACGTCTGGGCATACACTTCATCCATAGGGTGAACAGCAAAACACACAAGATGATGGACTGGATGTTGCACAATGGCAAAACATTCACCCCCAGTAACGCATCAAGGTTTAATCCATCGTTATTTTGCTCACCAAGCCACCCCAGTTCAGACATGGCCATATGCAAATCAGTCTTGACCCCGTGCCTCATGGGAACAGTCCAGCCCGAACTGCCAAGCCATGTCTTCCCTAGACCGGAATCAAGCATCCTAGGACCGGTTTCTGGCTATCAGCCGTCTTCAGCCAGGATAGCTTAAATCCAGTGACTTAGTGAGCACGGGACCCACGTCTGGGCATACCCTTCCCACATAGGGTGAACAGCAAAACACACAAGATGATGGACTGAATGTTGCACAATGGCAAAACATTCAGCCCCAGTCACAGATCTGGGTTTAATCCATCGTTATTTTGCTCACCAAGCCACCCCAGTTCAGACATGGCCATATGCAAATCAGTCTTGACCCTGTGCCTCATGGGAACAGTCCAGCCCGAACTGCCAAGCCAGGTCTTCCCTGGACCGGAATCAAGCATCCTAGGACCGGTTTCTGTCTATCAGCCGTCTTAAGCCAGGATAGCTTGACTCCAGTGGCTCAGTGAGCACAGGACCCACGTCTGGGCATACCCTTCCCACATAGGGTGGACAGCAAAACACACAAGATAATGGACGGAATGTTGCACAATGGCAAAAAATTCACCCCCACTCACAGATCTGGGCTTAATCCATCGTTCTTTTGCTCACCGAGCCACCCCATTTCAGAAATGGCTATATGCAAATCAGTCTTGACCCTGTGCCTTATGGGAACAGTTCAGCCCGAACTGCCATGCCATGTCTTCCCTGGACCGGAATCAAGCATCCTAGGACCGGTTTCAGGCTATCAGCCGTCTTCAGCCAGGATAGCTTGACTCCAGTGGCTTAGTGAGCACCGGACCCACGTCTGGGCATACACTTCATACATAGGGTGAACAGCAAAACACACAAGATGATGGACTGGATGTTGCACAATGGCAAAACATTCACCCCCAGTAACGCATCAAGGTTTAATCCATCGTTATTTTGCTCACCAAGCCACAACAGTTCAGACATGGCCATATGCAAATCAGTCTTGACCCTGTGCCTCATGGGAACAGTCCAGCCCGGACTGCCAAGCCATGTCTTCCCTGGAACGGAATCAAGCATCTTAGGACCGGTTTCTGGCAATCAGCCGTCTTCAGCCAGGATAGCTTGACTCCAGTGGCTTAGTGAGCACGGGACCCACGTCTGGGCATACCCTTCCCACATAGGGTGAACAGCAAAACACACAAGATAATGGACGGAATGTTGCACAATGGCAAACAATTCACCCCCACTCACAGATCTGGGTTTAATGCATTGTTATTTTGCTCACCGAGCCACACCAGTTCAGACATGGCTATATGCAAATCAGTAATGACCCTGTGCCTCATGGGAACTGTCCAGCCCGAACTGCCAAGCCATGGCTTCCCTGGACCGGAATCAAGCATCCTAGTACCGGTTTCTGGCTATCAGCCGTCTTCAGCCAGGATAGCTTGACTCCAGTGGCTTAGTGAGCACGGGACCCATGTCTGGGCATACCCTTCCCACATAGGGTGAGCATAAAAAAAAGATGATGGACGAAATGTTGCACAGTGGCAAAACATTCACCCCCAGTCACAGATCTGGGTTTAATCCATCGTTATTTTGCTCACCAAGCCGCCCCTGTTCAGACAAGGCCATATGCAAATCAGTCTTGACCCTGTGCCTTATGGGAACATTCCAGCCTGAACTGCCAAACCATGTCTTCCCTGGACCGGAATCAAGCATCCTAGGACCGGTTTCTGGTTATCAGCCGTCTTCAGCCAGGATAGCTTGACTCCAGTGGCTTAGTGAGCACTAGATCCACGTCAGGGCATACCCTTCCCACATAGGGTGAACAGCAAAACACACAAGCTGATGGACGGGATGTTGCACAATGGCAAAACATTCACCCCCAGTCACAGATCTGGGTTTAATCCATCATTATTTCGCTCACCAAGCCACCCCAGTTCAGACATGGCCATATGCAAATCAGTCTTGACCCTGTGCCTCATGGTAACAGTCCAGCCCGAACTGCCAAGCCATGTCTTCCCTGGACCGGAATCAAGCATCCTAGGACCGGTTTCTGGCTATCAGCCGTCTTCAGCCAGGATAGCTTGACTCCAGTGGCTTAGTGATCACGGGACACACGTCTGGGCATACCCTTCCCACATAGGGTGAACAACAAAACACACAAGATGACAGACGGAATATTGCACAATGGCAAAACATTCACCCCCAGTCACAGATCTGGGTTTAATCCATCGTTATTTTGCTCACCAGGCTACCCCAGTTCAGACATGGCCATGTGCAAATCATACTTGACTCTGTGCCTCATGGGAACAGTCCAGCCCGAACTGCCAAGCCATGTCTTCCCTGGACCGGAATCAAGCATCCTAGTACCGGTTTCTGGCTATCAGCCATCTTCAGCCAGGATAGCTTGACTCCAGTGGCTTAGTGAGCACGGGACCCACGTCTGGGCATACCCTTCCCACATAGGGTGAACATAAAAAAAAAAAAGATGATGGACGAAATGTTGCACAGCGGCAAAACATTCACCCCCAGTCACAGATCTGGGTTTAATCCATCGTTATTTTGCTCACCAAGCCACCCCAGTTCAGACATGGACATATGCAAATCAGTCTTGACCCTGTGCCTCATGGGAACAGTCCAGCCTGAACTGCCAAGCCATGTCTTCCCTGAACCGGAATCAAGCATCCTAGGACCGGTTTCTGGCTATCAGCCGTCTTCAGCCAGGATAGCTTGACCCCAGTGGCTTAGTGAGCACGGGACCCACGCCTGGGCATACCCTTCCCACATAGGGTGAACAGCAAAACACACAAGATGATGGACGGAATGTTGCAAAATGGCAAAGCATTCACCCCCAGTCACAGATCTGGATTTAATCCATCGTTATTTTTTTCACCGAGCCACCCCAGTTCAGACAGGGCCATATGCAAATCAGTCTTTTGACCCTGTGCCTTATGGGAACAGTCCAGCCCGAACTGCCACGCCATGTCTTCCCTGGACCGGAATCAAGCATCCTAGGACCGGTTTCTGGCTACCAGCCATCTTCAGCCAGGCTAGCTTGACTCCAGTGGCTTAGTGAGCACGGGACCCACGTCTGGGAATACCCTTCCCAAATAGGGTGAACATAAAAAAACACACAAAAATGGACAGAATGTTGCACAATGGCAAAACACTCACCCGCAGTCACAGATCTGGGTTTAATCCATCGTTATTTTGTTCACCAAGCCACCCCAGTTCAGACATGGCCATATGCAAATCAGTCTTGACCCTGTGCCTCATGGGAACAGTCCAGCCCGAACTGCCAAGCCATGTCTTCCCTGGACCGGAATCAAGCATCCTAGGACCGGTTTCTGGCTATCGGCCGTCTTCAGCCAGGATAGCTTGACCCCAGTGGCTTAGTGAGCACGGGACCCTCGTCTGGGCATACCCTTCCCATATAGGGTGAACATCAAAACACACAAGATGATGGACGGAATGTTGCACAATGGCAAAACATTCACCCCCAGTCACAGATCTCGATTTAATCCATCGTTATTTTGCTCACCAAGCCACCCCAGTTCAGACTTGGCCATATGCAAATCAGCATTGACCCTGTGCCTCATGGGAACAGTCCAGCCCGAACTGCCAAGCCATGTCTTCCCTGGACAGGAATCAAGCATCCTAGGACCGGTTTCTGGCTATCAGCCGTCTTCAGCCAGGATAACTTGACTCCAGTGGCTTAGTGAGCACGGGATCCAAGTCTGGGCATACCCTTCCCACATTGGGTGAACAGCAAAACACACAAGCTGATGGACGGGATGTTGCACAATGGCAAAACATTCACCCCCAGTCACAGATCTGGGTTTAATCCATTGTATTTCGCTCACCAAGCCACCCCTGTTCAGACATGGCCATATGCAAATCAGTCTTGACCATGTGCCTCATGGTAACAGTCTAGCCCGAACTGCCAAGCCATGTCTTCCCTGGACCGGAATCAAGCATCCTAGGACCGGTTTCTGGCTATCAGCCGTCTTCAGCCAGGATAGCTTGACTCCAGTGGCTTAGTGAGCACGGGACCCACGTCTGGGCATACCCTTCCCACATAGGGTGAACAGCAAAACACACAAGATGATGGACGGAATGTTGCACAATGGCAAAACATTCACCCCCAGTCACAGATCTGGGTTTAATCCATCGTTATTTTGCTCACCAAGCCACCCCAGTTCAGATATGGCCATATGCAAATCATTCTTGACTCTGTGCCTCATGGGAACAGTCCAGCCCGAACTGCCAAGCCATGTCTTCCCTGGACCGGAATCAAGCATCCTAGTACCGGTTTCTGGCTATCAGCCGTCTTCAGCCAGGATAGCTTGACTCCAGTGGCTTAGTGAGCACAGGACCCACATCTGGGCATACCCTTCCCACATAGGGTGAACAGCAAAACACACAAGATGATGGACGAAATGTTGCACAATGGCAAAACATTCACCCCCAGTCACAGATCTGGGTTTAATCCATCGTTATTTTGTTCACCAAGCCACCCCAGTTCAGACATGGCCATATGCAAATCAGTCTTGACCCTGTGCCTCATGGTAACAGTCCGGCCCGAACTGCCAAGCCATGTCTTCCCTGGACCGGAATAAAGCATCCTAGGACCGGTTTCTGGCTATCAGCCGTCTTCAGCCAGGATAGCTTGACTCCAGTGGCTTAGTGAGCACGGGACCCACGTCTGGGCATACCCTTCCCACATAGGGTGAACAGCAAAACACACAAGATGATGGACGGAATATTGCAAAATAGCAAAACATTCACCCCCAGTCACAGATCTGGGTTTAATCCATCGTTATTTTTCTCACCAAGCCACCCCAGTTCAGACATGGCCATATGCAAATCAGTCTTGACCCTGTGCCTCATGGGAACAGTCCAGCCCGAACTGCCAAGCCATGTCTTCCCTGGACCGGAATCAAGCATCCTAGGACCGGTTTCTGGCTATCAGCCGTCTTCAGCCAGGATACCTTGCCTCCAGTGGCTTAGTGAGCACGAGACCCACGTCTGGGCATACACTTCATACATAGGGAGAACAGCAAAACACACAAGATGATGGACTGGATGTTGCACAATGGCAAAACATTCACCCCCAGTAACGCATCTGGGTTTAATCCATCGTTATTTTGCTCACCAAGCCACCCCAGTTCAGACATGGCCATATGCAAATCAGTCTTGACCCCGTGCCTCATGGGAACAGTCCAGCCCGAACTGCCAAGCCATGTCTTCCCTCGACCGGAATCAAGCATCCTAGGACCGGTTTCTGGCTATCAGCCGTCTTGAGCCAGGATAGCTTAAATCCAGTGACTTAGTGAGCACGGGACCGACGTCTGGGCATACCCTTCCCACATAGGGTGAACAGCAAAACACACAAGATGATGGACGGAATGTTGCAAAATGGCAAAACATTCACCCCCAGTCACAGACCTGGGTTTAATCCATCGTTATTTTGCTCACCAGGCCACCCCAGTTCAGACATATGCAAATCAGTCTTGACCCTGTGCCTCATGGGAACAGTCCAGCCAGAACTGCCAAGCTATGTCTTCCCTGGACCAGAATCAAGCATCCTAGAACCAGTTTCTGGCTATCAGCCGTTTTCAGCCAGGATAGCTTGACTCCAGTGGCTTAGTGAGCACGGGACCCACGTCTGGGCATACCCTTCCCACATAGGGTGAACAGCAAAACACACAAGATGATGGACGGAATATTGCAAAATAGCAAAACATTCACCCCCAGTCACAGATCTGGGTTTAATCCATCGTTGTTTTGCTCACCAAGCCACCCCAGTTCAGACATGGCCATAAGCAAATCAGTCTTGACCCTGTGCCTCATGGTAACAGTCGGGCCCGAACTGCCAAGCCATGTCTTCCCTGGACCGGAATAAAGCATCCTAGGACTGGTTTCTGGCTATCAGCCGTCTTCAGCCAGGATAGCTTGACTCCAGTGGCTTAGTGAGCACGGGACCCACGTCTGGGCATACCCTTCCCACATAGGGTGAACAGCAAAACACACAAGATGATGGACGGAATATTGCAAAATAGCAAAACATTCACCCCCAGTCACAGATCTGGGTTTAATCCATCGTTGTTTTGCTCACCAAGCCACCCCAGTTCAGACATGGCCATATGCAAATCAGTCTTGACCCTGTGCCTCATGGGAACAGTCCAGCCCGAACTGCCAAGCCATGTCTTCCCTGGACCGGAATCAAGCATCCTAGGACCGGTTTCTGGCTATCAGCCGTCTTCAGCCAGGATATCTTAAATCCAGTGGCTTAGTGAGCACGGGACCCACGTCTGGGCATACACTTCATACATAGGGTGAACAGCAAAACACACAAGATGATGGACTGGATGTTGCACAATGGCAAAACATTCACCCCCAGTAACGCATCAAGGTTTAATCCATCGTTATTTTGCTCACCAAGCCACCCCAGTTCAGACATGGCCATATGCAAATCAGTCTTGACCCCGTGCCTCATGGGAACAGTCCAGCCCGAACTGCCAAGCCATGTCTTCCCTAGACCGGAATCAAGCATCCTAGGACCGGTTTCTGGCTAACAGCCGTCTTCAGCCAGGATAGCTTAAATCCAGTGGCTTAGTGAGCACGGGACCCACGTCTGGGCATACCCTTCCCACATAGGGTGAACAGCAAAACACACAAGATGATGGACTGAATGTTGCACAATGGCAAAACATTCAGCCCCAGTCACAGATCTGGGTTTAATCCATCGTTATTTTGCTCACCAAGCCACCCCAGTTCAGACATGGCCATATGCAAATCAGTCTTGACCCTGTGCCTCATGGGAACAGTCCAGCCCGAACTGCCAAGCCAGGTCTTCCCTGGACCGGAATCAAGCATCCTAGGACCGGTTTCTGTCTATCAGCCTTCTTCAGCCAGGATAGCTTGACTCCAGTGGCTTAGTGAGCACAGGACCCACATCTGGGCATACCCTTCCCACATAGGGTGAACAGCAAAACACACAAGATGATGGACGAAATGTTGCACAATGGCAAAACATTCACCCCCAGTCACAGATCTGGGTTTAATCCATCGTTATTTTGTTCACCAAGCCACCCCAGTTCAGACATGGCCATATGCAAATCAGTCTTGACCCTGTGCCTCATGGTAACAGTCCGGCCCGAACTGCCAAGCCATGTCTTCCCTGGACCGGAATAAAGCATCCTAGGACCGGTTTCTGGCTATCAGCCGTCTTCAGCCAGGATAGCTTGACTCCAGTGGCTTAGTGAGCACGGGACCCACGTCTGGGCATACCCTTCCCACATAGGGTGAACAGCAAAACACACAAGATGATGGACGGAATATTGCAAAATAGCAAAACATTCACCCCCAGTCACAGATCTGGGTTTAATCCATCGTTATTTTTCTCACCAAGCCACCCCAGTTCAGACATGGCCATATGCACATCAGTCTTGACCCTGTGCCTCATGGGAACAGTCCAGCCCGAACTGCCAAGCCATGTCTTCCCTGGACCGGAATCAAGCATCCTAGGACCGGTTTCTGGCTATCAGCCGTCTTCAGCCAGGATACCTTGCCTCCAGTGGCTTAGTGAGCACGAGACCCACGTCTGGGCATACACTTCATACATAGGGAGAACAGCAAAACACACAAGATGATGGACTGGATGTTGCACAATGGCAAAACATTCACCCCCAGTAACGCATCTGGGTTTAATCCATCGTTATTTTTCTCACCAAGCCACCCCAGTTCAGACATGGCCATATGCAAATCAGTCTTGACCCTGTGCCTCATGGGAACAGTCCAGCCCGAACTGCCAAGCCATGTCTTCCCTGGACCGCAATCAAGCATCCTAGGACCGGTTTCTGGCTATCAGCCGTCTTCAGCCAGGATACCTTGCCTCCAGTGGCTTAGTGAGCACGAGACCCACGTCTGGGCATACACTTCATACATAGGGAGAACAGCAAAACACACAAGATGATGGACTGGATGTTGCACAATGGCAAAACATTCACCCCCAGTAACGCATCTGGGTTTAATCCATCGTTATTTTGCTCACCAAGCCACCCCAGTTCAGACATGGCCATATGCAAATCAGTCTTGACCCCGTGCCTCATGGGAACAGTCCAGCCCGAACTGCCAAGCCATGTCTTCCCTCGACCGGAATCAAGCATCCTAGGACCGGTTCCTGGCTATCAGCCGTCTTCAGCCAGGATAGCTTAAATCCAGTGGCTTAGTGAGCACGGGACCCACGTCTGGGCATACACTTCATACATAGGGTGAACATCAAAACACACAAGATGATGGACTGGATGTTGCACAATGGCAAAACATTCACCCCCAGTAACGCATCAAGGTTTAATCCATCGTTATTTTGCTCACCAAGCCACCCCAGTTCAGACATGGCCATATGCAAATCAGTCTTGACCCCGTGCCTCATGGGAACAGTCCAGCCCGAACTGCCAAGCCATGTCTTCCCTAGACCGGAATCAAGCATCCTAGGACCGGTTTCTGGCTATCAGCCGTCTTCAGCCAGGATAGCTTAAATCCAGTGGCTTAGTGAGCACGGGACCCACGTCTGGGCATACCCTTCCCACATAGGGTGAACAGCAAAACACACAAGATGATGGACTGAATGTTGCACAATGGCAAAACATTCAGCCCCAGTCACAGATCTGGGTTTAATCCATCGTTATTTTGCTCACCAAGCCACCCCAGTTCAGACATGGCCATATGCAAATCAGTCTTGACCCTGTGCCTCATGGGAACAGTCCAGCCCGAACTGCCAAGCCAGGTCTTCCCTGGACCGGAATCAAGCATCCTAGGACCGGTTTCTGTCTATCAGCCTTCTTCAGCCAGGATAGCTTGACTCCAGTGGCTCAGTGAGCACAGGACCCACGTCTGGGCATACCCTTCCCACATAGGGTGGACAGCAAAACACACAAGATAATGGACGGAATGTTGCACAATGGCAAAAAATTCACCCCCACTCACAGATCTGGGCTTAATCCATCGTTATTTTGCTCACCGAGCCACCCCATTTCAGAAATGGCTATATGCAAATCAGTCTTGACCCTGTGCCTTATGGGAACAGTTCAGCCCGAACTGCCATGCCATGTCTTCCCTGGACCGGAATCAAGCATCCTAGGACCGGTTTCAGGCAATCAGCCGTCTTCAGCCAGGATAGCTTGACTCCAGTGGCTTAGTGAGCACCGGACCCACGTCTGGGCATACACTTCATACATAGGGTGAACAGCAAAACACACAAGATGATGGACTGGATGTTGCACAATGGCAAAACATTCACCCCCAGTAACGCATCAAGGTTTAATCCATCGTTATTTTGCTCACCAAGCCACAACAGTTCAGACATGGCCATATGCAAATCAGTCTTGACCCTGTGCCTCATGGGAACAGTCCAGCCCGGACTGCCAAGCCATGTCTTCCCTGGAACGGAATCAAGCATCTTAGGACCGGTTTCTGGCAATCAGCCGTCTTCAGCCAGGATAGCTTGACTCCAGTAGCTTAGTGAGCACGGGACCCACGTCTGGGCATACCCTTCCCACATAGGGTGAACAGCAAAACACACAAGATAATGGACGGAATGTTGCACAATGGCAAACAATTCACCCCCACTCACAGATCTGGGTTTAATCCATTGTTATTTTGCTCACCGAGCCACACCAGTTCAGACATGGTTATATGCAAATCAGTCTTGACCCTGTGCCTCATGGGAACTGTCCAGCCCAAACTGCCAAGCCATGGCTTCCCTGGACCGGAATCAAGCATCCTAGTACCGGTTTCTGGCTATCAGCCGTCTTCAGCCAGGATAGCTTGACTCCAGTGGCTTAGTGAGCACGGGACCCATGTCTGGGCATACCCTTCCCACATAGGGTGAGCATAAAAAAAAGATGATGGACGAAATGTTGCACAGTGGCAAAACATTCACCCCCAGTCACAGATCTGGGTTTAATCCATCGTTATTTTGCTCACCAAGCCGCCCCTGTTCAGACAAGGCCATATGCAAATCAGTCTTGACCCTGTGCCTTATGGGAACAGTCCAGCCTGAACTGCCAAACCATGTCTTCCCTGGACCGGAATCAAGCATCCTAGGACCGGTTTCTGGTTATCAGCCGTCTTCAGCCAGGATAGCTTGACTCCAGTGGCTTAGTGAGCACGGGATCCACGTCAGGGCATACCCTTCCCACATAGGGTGAACAGCAAAACACACAAGCTGATGGACGGGATGTTGCACAATGGCAAAACATTCACCCCCAGTCACAGATCTGGGTTTAATCCATCATTATTTCGCTCACCAAGCCACCCCAGTTCAGACATGGCCATATGCAAATCAGTCTTGACCCTGTGCCTCATGGTAACAGTCCAGCCCGAACTGCCAAGCCATGTCTTCCCTGGACCGGAATCAAGCATCCTAGGACCGGTTTCTGGCTATCAGCCGTCTTCAGCCAGGATAGCTTGACTCCAGTGGCTTAGTGATCACGGGACACACGTCTGGGCATACCCTTCCCACATAGGGTGAACAACAAAACACACAAGATGACAGACGGAATATTGCGCAATGGCAAAACATTCACCCCCAAGTCACAGATCTGGGTTTAATCCATCGTTATTTTGCTCACCAGGCTACCCCAGTTCAGACATGGCCATGTGCAAATCATACTTGACTCTGTGCCTCATGGGAACAGTCCAGCCCGAACTGCCAAGCCATGTCTTCCCTGGACCGGAATCAAGCATCCTAGTACCGGTTTCTGGCTATCAGCCATCTTCAGCCAGGATAGCTTGACTCCAATGGCTTAGTGAGCACGGGACCCACGTCTGGGCATACCCTTCCCACATAGGGTGAACATAAAAAAAAAAAAAGATGATGGACGAAATGTTGCACAGCGGCAAAACATTCACCCCCAGTCACAGATCTGGGTTTAATCCATCGTTATTTTGCTCACCAAGCCACCCCAGTTCAGACATGGACATATGCAAATCAGTCTTGACCCTGTGCCTCATGGGAACAGTCCAGCCTGAACTGCCAAGCCATGTCTTCCCTGAACCGGAATCAAGCATCCTAGGACCGGTTTCTGGCTATCAGCCGTCTTCAGCCAGGATAGCTTGACTCCAGTGGCTTAGTGAGCACGGGACCCACGTCTGGGAATACCCTTCCCAAATAGGGTGAACATAAAAAAACACACAAAAATTGACAGAATGTTGCACAATGGCAAAACACTCACCCGCAGTCACAGATCTGGGTTTAATCCATCGTTATTTTGTTCACCAAGCCACCCCAGTTCAGACATGGCCATATGCAAATCAGTCTTGACCCTGTGCCTCATGGGAACAGTCCAGCCCGAACTGCCAAGCCATGTCTTCCCTGGACCGGAATCAAGCATCCTAGGACCGGTTTCTGGCTATCGGCCGTCTTCAGCCAGGATAGCTTGAGCCCAGTGGCTTAGTGAGCACGGGACCCTCGTCTGGGCATACCCTTCCCATATAGGGTGAACATCAAAACACACAAGATGATGGACGGAATGTTGCACAATGGCAAAACATTCACCCCCAGTCACAGATCTCGATTTAATCCATCGTTATTTTGCTCACCAAGCCACCCCAGTTCAGACATGGCCATATGCATATCAGTCTTGACCCTGTGCCTCATGGGAACAGTCCAGCCCGAACTGCCAAGCTATGTCTTCCCTGGACCGGAATCAAGCATCCTAGGACTGGTTTCTGGCTATCAGCCATCTTCAGCCAGGATAGCTTGACTCCATTGGCTTAGTGAGCATGGGACCCACGTCTGGGCATAACCTTCCCACATAGGGTGAACAGCAAAACACACAAGCTGATGGACGGGATGTTGCACAATGGCAAAACATTCACCCCCAGTCACAGATCTGGGTTTAATCCATCATTATTTTGCTCACCAAGCCACCCCAGTTCAGACTTGGCCATATGCAAATCAGCATTGACCCTGTGCCTCATGGGAACAGTCCAGCCCGAACTGCCAAGCCATGTCTTCCCTGGACAGGAATCAAGCATCCTAGGACCGGTTTCTGGCTATCAGCCGTCTTCAGCCAGGATAACTTGACTCCAGTGGCTTAGTGAGCACGGGATCCACGTCTGGGCATACCCTTCCCACATTGGGTGAACAGCAAAACACACAAGCTGATGGACGGGATGTTGCACAATGGCAAAACATTCACCCCCAGTCACAGATCTGGGTTTAATCCATTGTATTTCGCTCACCAAGCCACCCCTGTTCAGACATGGCCATATGCAAATCAGTCTTGACCATGTGCCTCATGGTAACAGTCTAGCCCGAACTGCCAAGCCATGTCTTCCCTGGACCGGAATCAAGCATCCTAGGACCGGTTTCTGGCTATCAGCCGTCTTCAGCCAGGATAGCTTGACTCCAGTGGCTTAGTGAGCACGGGACCCACGTCTGGGCATACCCTTCCCACATAGGGTGAACAGCAAAACACACAAGATGATGGACGGAATGTAGCACAATGGCAAAACATTCACCCCCAGTCACTGATCTGGGTTTAATCCATCGTTATTTTGCTCACCAAGCCACCCCAGTTCAGACATGGCCATATGCAAATCATTCTTGACTCTGTGCCTCATGGGAACAGTCCAGCCCGAACTGCCAAGCCATGTCTTCCCTGGACCGGAATCAAGCATCCTAGTACCGGTTTCTGGCTATCAGCCGTCTTCAGCCAGGATAGCTTGACTCCAGTGGCTTAGTGAGCACGGGACCCACATCTGGGCATACCCTTCCCACATAGGGTGAACAGCAAAACACACAAGATGATGGACGAAATGTTGCACAATGGCAAAACATTCACCCCCAGTCACAGATCTGGGTTTAATCCATCGTTATTTTGTTCACCAAGCCACCCCAGTTCAGACATGGCCATATGCAAATCAGTCTTGACCCTGTGACTCATGGTAACAGTCCGGCCCGAACTGCCAAGCCATGTCTTCCCTGGTCCAGAATCAAGCATCCTAGGACCGGTTTCTGGCTATCAGCCGTCTTCAGCCAGGATAGCTTGACTCCAGTGGCTTAGTGAGCACGGGACCCACGTCTGGGCATACCCTTCCCACATAGGGTGGACAGCAAAACACACAAGATAATGGACGGAATGTTGCACAATGGCAAAAAATTCACCCCCACTCACAGATCTGGGCTTAATCCATCGTTATTTTGCTCACCGAGCCACCCCATTTCAGAAATGGCTATATGCAAATCAGTCTTGACCCTGTGCCTTATGGGAACAGTTCAGCCCGAACTGCCATGCCATGTCTTCCCTGGACCGGAATCAAGCATCCTAGGACCGGTTTCAGGCTATCAGCCGTCTTCAGCCAGGATAGCTTGACTCCAGTGGCTTAGTGAGCACCGGACCCACGTCTGGGCATACACTTCATACATAGGGTGAACAGCAAAACACACAAGATGATGGACTGGATGTTGCACAATGGCAAAACATTCACCCCCAGTAACGCATCAAGGTTTAATCCATCGTTATTTTGCTCACCAAGCCACAACAGTTCAGACATGGCCATATGCAAATCAGTCTTGCCCCTGTGCCTCATGGGAACAGTCCAGCCCGGACTGCCAAGCCATGTCTTCCCTGGAACGGAATCAAGCATCTTAGGACCGGTTTCTGGCAATCAGCCGTCTTCAGCCAGGATAGCTTGACTCCAGTGGCTTAGTGAGCACGGGACCCACGTCTGGGCATACCCTTCCCACATAGGGTGAACAGCAAAACACACAAGATAATGGACGGAATGTTGCACAATGGCAAACAATTCACCCCCACTCACAGATCTGGGTTTAATCCATTGTTATTTTGCTCACCGAGCCACACCAGTTCAGACATGGCTATATGCAAATCAGTCTTGACCCTGTGCCTCATGGGAACTGTCCAGCCCGAACTGCCAAGCCATGGCTTCCCTGGACCGGAATCAAGCATCCTAGTACCGGTTTCTGGCTATCAGCCGTCTTCAGCCAGGATAGCTTGACTCCAGTGGCTTAGTGAGCACGGGACCCATGTCTGGGCATACCCTTCCCACATAGGGTGAGCATAAAAAAAAGATGATGGACGAAATGTTGCACAGTGGCAAAACATTCACCCCCAGTCACAGATCTGGGTTTAATCCATCGTTATTTTGCTCACCAAGCCGCCCCTGTTCAGACAAGGCCATATGCAAATCAGTCTTGACCCTGTGCCTTATGGGAACAGTCCAGCCTGAACTGCCAAACCATGTCTTCCCTGGACCGGAATCAAGCATCCTAGGACCGGTTTCTGGTTATCAGCCGTCTTCAGCCAGGATAGCTTGACTCCAGTGGCTTAGTGAGCACGGGATCCACGTCAGGGCATACCCTTCCCACATAGGGTGAACAGCAAAACACACAAGCTGATGGACGGGATGTTGCACAATGGCAAAACATTCACCCCCAGTCACAGATCTGGGTTTAATCCATCATTATTTCGCTCACCAAGCCACCCCAGTTCAGACATGGCCATATGCAAATCAGTCTTGACCCTGTGCCTCATGGTAACAGTCCAGCCCGAACTGCTAAGCCATGTCTTCCCTGGACCGGAATCAAGCATCCTAGGACCGGTTTCTGGCTATCAGCCGTCTTCAGCCAGGATAGCTTGACTCCAGTGGCTTAGTGATCACGGGACACACGTCTGGGCATACCCTTCCCACATAGGGTGAACAACAAAACACACAAGATGACAGACGGAATATTGCACAATGGCAAAACATTCACCCCCAGTCACAGATCTGGGT
Organism: Lissotriton helveticus; assembly: GCF_964261635.1. Lineage (NCBI taxonomy): Eukaryota > Metazoa > Chordata > Amphibia > Caudata > Salamandridae > Lissotriton > Lissotriton helveticus. Next base: position 530,496,540 of record NC_136067.1, read on the forward strand.
TTAATCCATCGTTATTTTGCTCACCAGGCTACCCCAGTTCAGACATGGCCATGTGCAAATCATACTTGACTCTGTGCCTCATGGGAACAGTCCAGCCCGAACTGCCAAGCCATGTCTTCCCTGGACCGGAATCAAGCATCCTAGTACTGGTTTCTGGCTATCAGCCATCTTCAGCCAGGATAGCTTGACTCCAGTGGCTTAGTGAGCACAGGACCCACATCTGGGCATACCCTTCCCACATAGGGTGAACATAAAAAAAAAAAAAGATGATGGACGAAATGTTGCACAGCGGCAAAACATTCACCCCCAGTCACAGATCTGGGTTTAATCCATCGTTATTTTGCTCACCAAGCCACCCCAGTTCAGACATGGACATATGCAAATCAGTCTTGACCCTGTGCCTCATGCGAACAGTCCAGCCTGAACTGCCAAGCCATGTCTTCCCTGAACCGGAATCAAGCATCCTAGGACCGGTTTCTGGCTATCAGCCGTCTTCAGCCAGGATAGCTTGACCCCAGTGGCTTAGTGAGCACGGGACCCACGCCTGGGCATACCCTTCCCACATAGGGTGAACAGCAAAACACACAAGATGATGGACGGAATGTTGCAAAATGGCAAAGCATTCACCCCCAGTCACAGATCTGGATTTAATCCATCGTTATTTTTTTCACCGAGCCACCCCAGTTCAGACAGGGCCATATGCAAATCAGTCTTTTGACCCTGTGCCTCATGGGAACAGTCCAGCCCGAACTGCCACGCCATGTCTTCCCTGGACCGGAATCAAGCATCCTAGGACCGGTTTCTGGCTACCAGCCATCTTCAGCCAGGATAGCTTGACTCCAGTGGCTTAGTGAGCACGGGACCCACGTCTGGGAATACCCTTCCCAAATAGGGTGAACATAAAAAAACACACAAAAATGGACAGAATGTTGCACAATGGCAAAACACTCACCCGCAGTCACAGATCTGGGTTTAATCCATCGTTATTTTGTTCACCAAGCCACCCCAGTTCAGACATGGCCATATGCAAATCAGTCTTGACCCTGTGCCTCATGGGAACAGTCCAGCCCGAACTGCCAAGCCATGTCTTCCCTGGACCGGAATCAAGCATCCTAGGACCGGTTTCTGGCTATCGGCCGTCTTCAGCCAGGATAGCTTGACCCCAGTGGCTTAGTGAGCACGGGACCCTCGTCTGGGCATACCCTTACCATATAGGGTGAACATCAAAACACACAAGATGATGGACGGAATGTTGCACAATGGCAAAACATTCACCCCCAGTCACAGATCTCGATTTAATCCATCGTTATTTTGCTCACCAAGCCACCCCAGTTCAGACATGGCCATATGCAAATCAGTCTTGACCCTGTGCCTCATGGGAACAGTCCAGCCCGAACTGCCAAGCTATGTCTTCCCTGGACCGGAATCAAGCATCGTAGGACCGGTTTCTGGCTATCAGCCATCTTCAGCCAGGATAGCTTGACTCCATTGGCTTAGTGAGCATGGGACCCACGTCTGGGCATAACCTTCCCACATAGGGTGAACAGCAAAACACACAAGCTGATGGACGGGATGTTGCACAATGGCAAAACATTCACCCCCAGTCACAGATCTGGGTTTAATCCATCATTATTTTGCTCACCAATACACCCCAGTTCAGACTTGGCCATATGCAAATCAGCATTGACCCTGTGCCTCATGGGAACAGTCCAGCCCGAACTGCCAAGCCATGTCTTCCCTGGACAGGAATCAAGCATCCTAGGACCGGTTTCTGGCTATCAGCCGTCTTCAGCCAGGATAACTTGACTCCAGTGGCTTAGTGAGCACGGGATCCACGTTTGGGCATACCCTTCCCACATTGGGTGAACAGCAAAACACACAAGCTGATGGACGGGATGTTGCACAATGGCAAAACATTCACCCCCAGTCACAGATCTGGGTTTAATCCATTGTATTTCGCTCACCAAGCCACCCCTGTTCAGACATGGCCATATGCAAATCAGTCTTGACCATGTGCCTCATGGTAACAGTCTAGCCCGAACTGCCAAGCCATGTCTTCCCTGGACCGGAATCAAGCATCCTAGGACCGGTTTCTGGCTATCAGCCGTCTTCAGCCAGGATAGCTTGACTCCAGTGGCTTAGTGAGCACGGGACCCACGTCTGGGCATACCCTTCCCACATAGGGTGAACAGCAAAACACACAAGATGATGGACGGAATGTTGCACAATGGCAAAACATTCACCCCCAGTCACAGATCTGGGTTTAATCCATCGTTACTTTGCTCACCAAGCCACCCCAGTTCAGACATGGCCATATGCAAATCATTCTTGACTCTGTGCCTCATGGGAACAGTCCAGCCCGAACTGCCAAGCCATGTCTTCCCTGGACCGGAATCAAGCATCCTAGTACCGGTTTCTGGCTATCAGCCGTCTTCAGCCAGGATAGCTTGACTCCAGTGGCTTAGTGAGCACGGGACCCACATCTGGGCATACCCATCCCACATAGGGTGAACAGCAAAACACACAAGATGATGGACGAAATGTTGCACAATGGCAAAACATTCACCCCCAGTCACAGATCTGGGTTTAATCCATCGTTATTTTGTTCACCAAGCCACCCCAGTTCAGACATGGCCATATGCAAATCAGTCTTGACCCTGTGACTCATGGTAACAGTCCGGCCCGAACTGCCAAGCCATGTCTTCCCTGGTCCAGAATCAAGCATCCTAGGACCGGTTTCTGGCTATCAGCCGTCTTCAGCCAGGATAGCTTGACTCCAGTGGCTTAGTGAGCACGGGACCCACGTCTGGGCATACCCTTCCCACATAGGGTGAACAGCAAAACACACTAGATGATGGGCGGATTGTTGCAAAATGGCAAAACATTCACCCCCTGTAACGCATCTGGGTTTAATCCATCGTTATTTTGCTCACCAAGTCACCCCAGTTCAGACATGGCCATATGCAAATCAGTCTTGACCCCGTGCCTCATGGGAACAGTCCAGCCCGAACTGCCAAGCCATGTCTTCCCTGGACCGGAATCAAGCATCCTAGCACCGTTTTCTGGCTATCAGACGTCTTCAGCCAGGATAGCTTAAATCCAGTGACTTAGTGAGCACGGGACCCGCGTCTGGGCATACCCTTCCCACATAGGGTGAGCAGCAAAACACACCAGATGATGGACGTAATGTTGCACAATGGCAAAACATTCACCCGCAATCACAGATCGGGGTTTAATCCATCGTTATTTTGTTCACCAAGCCACCCCAGTTCAGACATGGCCATATGCAAATCAGTCTTGACCCTGTGCCTCTTGGTAACATTCCGGCCCGAACTGCCAAGCCATGTCTTCCCTGGTCCAGAATCAAGCATCCTAGGACCGGTTTCTGGCTATCAGCCGTCTTCAGCCAGGATAGCTTGACTCCAGTGGCTTAGTGAGCACGGGACCCACGTCTGGGCATACCCTTCCCACATAGGGTGAACAGCAAAACACACAAGATGATGGGCGGATTGTTGCAAAATGGCAAAACATTCACCCCCTGTAACGCATCTGGGTGTAATCCATCGTTATTTTGCTCACCAAGCCACCCCAGTTCAGACATGGCCATATGCAAATCAGTCTTGACCCCGTGCCTCATGGGAACAGTCCAGCCCGAACTGCCAAGCCATGTCTTCCCTGGACCGGAATCAAGCATCCTAGCACCGTTTTCTGGCTATCAGACGTCTTCAGCCAGGATAGCCTAAATCCAGTGACTTAGTGAGCACGGGACCCGCGTCTGGGCATACCCTTCCCACATAGGGTGAACAGCAAAACAAACAAGATGATGGACGGAATGTTGCACAATGGCAAAACATTCACCCCCAGTCACAGATCTGGATTTATTCCATCGTTATTTTGCTCACCGAGCCACCCCAGTTCAGACATGGCCATATGCAAATCAGTCTTGACCCTGTGCCTCATGGGAACAGTCCAGCCCGAACTGCCACGCCATGTCTTCCCTGGACCGGAATCAAGCATCCTAGGACCGTTTCTGGCTATCAGCCGTCTTCAGCCAGGATAGCTTCACTCTAGTGGCTTAGTGAGCACAGGACCCACGTCTGGGCATACTCTTCCCACATAGGGTGAACAGCAAAACACATAAGATGAAGTACGGAATGTTGCACAATGGCAAAACATTTACCCCCAGTCACAGATCTGGATTTAATCCATCGTTATTTTGCTCACTGAGCCACCCCAGTTCAGACATGGCCATATGCAAATCAGTCTTGACCCTGTGCCTCATGGGAACAGTCCAGCCCGAACTGCCAAGCCATGTCTTCCCTGGATCGGAATCAAGCATCCTAGTACCGGTTTCTGGCTATCAGCCGTCTTCAGCCAGAATAGCTTGACTCCAGTGGCTTAGTGAGCACAGGACCCAAGTCTGGGCATACCCTTCCCATATAGCGTGAACAGCAAAACACACAAGATGATGGACGAAATGTTGCACAATGGCAAAACATTCACCCCCAGTCACAGATCTGGGTTTAATCCATCGTTATTTTGTTCACCAAGCCACCCCAGTTCAGACATGGCCATATGCAAATCAGTCTTGACCCTGTGACTCATGGTAACAGTCCGGCCCGAACTGCCAAGCCATGTCTTCCCTGGTCCAGAATCAAGCATCCTAGGACCGGTTTCTGGCTATCAGCCGTCTTCAGCCAGGATAGCTTGACTCCAGTGGCTTAGTGAGCACGGGACCCACGTCTGGGCATACCCTTCCCACATAGGGTGAACAGCAAAACACACTAGATGATGGGCGGATTGTTGCAAAATGGCAAAACATTCACCCCCTGTAACGCATCTGGGTTTAATCCATCGTTATTTTGCTCACCAAGTCACCCCAGTTCAGACATGGCCATATGCAAATCAGTCTTGACCCCGTGCCTCATGGGAACAGTCCAGCCCGAACTGCCAAGCCATGTCTTCCCTGGACCGGAATCAAGCATCCTAGCACCGTTTTCTGGCTATCAGACGTCTTCAGCCAGGATAGCTTAAATCCAGTGACTTAGTGAGCACGGGACCCGCGTCTGGGCATACCCTTCCCACATAGGGTGAGCAGCAAAACACACCAGATGATGGACGTAATGTTGCACAATGGCAAAACATTCACCCGCAATCACAGATCGGGGTTTAATCCATCGTTATTTTGTTCACCAAGCCACCCCAGTTCAGACATGGCCATATGCAAATCAGTCTTGACCCTGTGCCTCATGGTAACATTCCGGCCCGAACTGCCAAGCCATGTCTTCCCTGGTCCAGAATCAAGCATCCTAGGACCGGTTTCTGGCTATCAGCCGTCTTCAGCCAGGATAGCTTGACTCCAGTGGCTTAGTGAGCACGGGACCCACGTCTGGGCATACCCTTCCCACATAGGGTGAACAGCAAAACACACAAGATGATGGGCGGATTGTTGCAAAATGGCAAAACATTCACCCCCTGTAACGCATCTGGGTGTAATCCATCGTTATTTTGCTCACCAAGCCACCCCAGTTCAGACATGGCCATATGCAAATCAGTCTTGACCCCGTGCCTCATGGGAACAGTCCAGCCCGAACTGCCAAGCCATGTCTTCCCTGGACCGGAATCAAGCATCCTAGCACCGTTTTCTGGCTATCAGACGTCTTCAGCCAGGATAGCCTAAATCCAGTGACTTAGTGAGCACGGGACCCGCGTCTGGGCATACCCTTCCCACATAGGGTGAACAGCAAAACAAACAAGATGATGGACGGAATGTTGCACAATGGCAAAACATTCACCCCCAGTCACAGATCTGGATTTATTCCATCGTTATTTTGCTCACCGAGCCACCCCAGTTCAGACATGGCCATATGCAAATCAGTCTTGACCCTGTGCCTCATGGGAACAGTCCAGCCCGAACTGCCACGCCATGTCTTCCCTGGACCGGAATCAAGCATCCTAGGACCGTTTCTGGCTATCAGCCGTCTTCAGCCAGGATAGCTTCACTCTAGTGGCTTAGTGAGCACAGGACCCACGTCTGGGCATACTCTTCCCACATAGGGTGAACAGCAAAACACATAAGATGAAGTACGGAATGTTGCACAATGGCAAAACATTTACCCCCAGTCACAGATCTGGATTTAATCCATCGTTATTTTGCTCACTGAGCCACCCCAGTTCAGACATGGCCATATGCAAATCAGTCTTGACCCTGTGCCTCATGGGAACAGTCCAGCCCGAACTGCCAAGCCATGTCTTCCCTGGATCGGAATCAAGCATCCTAGTACCGGTTTCTGGCTATCAGCCGTCTTCAGCCAGAATAGCTTGACTCCAGTGGCTTAGTGAGCACAGGACCCAAGTCTGGGCATACCCTTCCCATATAGCGTGAACAGCAAAACACACAAGATGATGGACGGAATGTTGCACAGTGGCAAAACATTCACCCCCAGTCACAGATCTGGGTTTAATCCATCGTTATTTTGCTCACCAAGCCGCCCCTGTTCAGACAAGGCCATATGCAAATCAGTCTTGACCCTGTGCCTTATGGGAACAGTCCAGCCTGAACTGCCAAACCATGTCTTCCCTGGACCGGAATCAAGCATCCTAGGACCGGTTTCTGGTTATCAGCCGTCTTCAGCCAGGATAGCTTGACTCCAGTGGCTTAGTGAGCACGGGATCCACGTCAAGGCATACCCTTCCCACATAGGGTGAACAGCAAAACACACAAGCTGATGGACGGGATGTTGCACAATGGCAAAACATTCACCCCCAGTCACAGATCTGGGTTTAATCCATCATTATTTCGCTCACCAAGCCACCCCAGTTCAGACATGGCCATATGCAAATCAGTCTTGACCCTGTGCCTCATGGTAACAGTCCAGCCCGAACTGCCAAGCCATGTCTTCCCTGGACCGGAATCAAGCATCCTAGGACCGGTTTCTGGCTATCAGCCGTCTTCAGCCAGGATAGCTTGACTCCAGTGGCTTAGTGATCACGGGACACACGTCTGGGCATACCCTTCCCACATAGGGTGAACAACAAAACACACAAGATGACAGACGGAATATTGCGCAATGGCAAAACATTCACCCCCAAGTCACAGATCTGGGTTTAATCCATCGTTATTTTGCTCACCAGGCTACCCCAGTTCAGACATGGCCATGTGCAAATCATACTTGACTCTGTGCCTCATGGGAACAGTCCAGCCCGAACTGCCAAGCCATGTCTTCCCTGGACCGGAATCAAGCATCCTAGTACCGGTTTCTGGCTATCAGCCATCTTCAGCCAGGATAGCTTGACTCCAGTGGCTTAGTGAGCACGGGACCCACGTCTGGGCATACCCTTCCCACATAGGGTGAACATAAAAAAAAAAAAAAAAGATGATGGACGAAATGTTGCACAGCGGCAAAACATTCACCCCCAGTCACAGATCTGGGTTTAATCCATCGTTATTTTGCTCACCAAGCCACCCCAGTTCAGACATGGACATATGCAAATCAGTCTTGACCCTGTGCCTCATGGGAACAGTCCAGCCTGAACTGCCAAGCCATGTCTTCCCTGAACCGGAATCAAGCATCCTAGGACCGGTTTCTGGCTATCAGCCGTCTTCAGCCAGGATAGCTTGACTCCAGTGGCTTAGTGAGCACGGGACCCACGTCTGGGAATACCCTTCCCAAATAGGGTGAACATAAAAAAACACACAAAAATTGACAGAATGTTGCACAATGGCAAAACACTCACCCGCAGTCACAGATCTGGGTTTAATCCATCGTTATTTTGTTCACCAAGCCACCCCAGTTCAGACATGGCCATATGCAAATCAGTCTTGACCCTGTGCCTCATGGGAACAGTCCAGCCCGAACTGCCAAGCCATGTCTTCCCTGGACCGGAATCAAGCATCCTAGGACCGGTTTCTGGCTATCGGCCGTCTTCAGCCAGGATAGCTTGACCCCAGTGGCTTAGTGAGCACGGGACCCTCGTCTGGGCATACCCTTCCCATATAGGGTGAACATCAAAACACACAAGATGATGGACGGAATGTTGCACAATGGCAAAACATTCACCCCCAGTCACAGATCTCGATTTAATCCATCGTTATTTTGCTCACCAAGCCACCCCAGTTCAGACATGGCCATATGCATATCAGTCTTGACCCTGTGCCTCATGGGAACAGTCCAGCCCGAACTGCCAAGCTATGTCTTCCCTGGACCGGAATCAAGCATCCTAGGACCGGTTTCTGGCTATCAGCCATCTTCAGCCAGGATAGCTTGACTCCATTGGCTTAGTGAGCATGGGACCCACGTCTGGGCATAACCTTCCCACATAGGGTGAACAGCAAAACACACAAGCTGATGGACGGGATGTTGCACAATGGCAAAACATTCACCCCCAGTCACAGATCTGGGTTTAATCCATCATTATTTTGCTCACCAAGCCACCCCAGTTCAGACTTGGCCATATGCAAATCAGCATTGACCCTGTGCCTCATGGGAACAGTCCAGCCCGAACTGCCAAGCCATGTCTTCCCTGGACAGGAATCAAGCATCCTAGGACCGGTTTCTGGCTATCAGCCGTCTTCAGCCAGGATAACTTGACTCCAGTGGCTTAGTGAGCACGGGATCCACGTCTGGGCATACCCTTCCCACATTGGGTGAACAGCAAAACACACAAGCTGATGGACGGGATGTTGCACAATGGCAAAACATTCACCCCCAGTCACAGATCTGGGTTTAATCCATTGTATTTCGCTCACCAAGCCACCCCTGTTCAGACATGGCCATATGCAAATCAGTCTTGACCATGTGCCTCATGGTAACAGTCTAGCCCGAACTGCCAAGCCATGTCTTCCCTGGACCGGAATCAAGCATCCTAGGACCGGTTTCTGGCTATCAGCCGTCTTCAGCCAGGATAGCTTGACTCCAGTGGCTTAGTGAGCACGGGACCCACGTCTGGGCATACCCTTCCCACATAGGGTGAACAGCAAAACACACAAGATGATGGACGGAATGTAGCACAATGGCAAAACATTCACCCCCAGTCACAGATCTGGGTTTAATCCATCGTTATTTTGCTCACCAAGCCACCCCAGTTCAGACATGGCCATATGCAAATCATTCTTGACTCTGTGCCTCATGGGAACAGTCCAGCCCGAACTGCCAAGCCATGTCTTCCCTGGACCGGAATCAAGCATCCTAGTACCGGTTTCTGGCTATCAGCCGTCTTCAGCCAGGATAGCTTGACTCCAGTGGCTTAGTGAGCACGGGACCCACATCTGGGCATACCCTTCCCACATAGGGTGAACAGCAAAACACACAAGATGATGGACGAAATGTTGCACAATGGCAAAACATTCACCCCCAGTCACAGATCTGGGTTTAATCCATCGTTATTTTGTTCACCAAGCCACCCCAGTTCAGACATGGCCATATGCAAATCAGTCTTGACCCTGTGACTCATGGTAACAGTCCGGCCCGAACTGCCAAGCCATGTCTTCCCTGGTCCAGAATCAAGCATCCTAGGACCGGTTTCTGGCTATCAGCCGTCTTCAGCCAGGATAGCTTGACTCCAGTGGCTTAGTGAGCACGGGACCCACGTCTGGGCATACCCTTCCCACATAGGGTGGACAGCAAAACACACAAGATAATGGACGGAATGTTGCACAATGGCAAAAAATTCACCCCCACTCACAGATCTGGGCTTAATCCATCGTTATTTTGCTCACCGAGCCACCCCATTTCAGAAATGGCTATATGCAAATCAGTCTTGACCCTGTGCCTTATGGGAACAGTTCAGCCCGAACTGCCATGCCATGTCTTCCCTGGACCGGAATCAAGCATCCTAGGACCGGTTTCAGGCTATCAGCCGTCTTCAGCCAGGATAGCTTGACTCCAGTGGCTTAGTGAGCACCGGACCCACGTCTGGGCATACACTTCATACATAGGGTGAACAGCAAAACACACAAGATGATGGACTGGATGTTGCACAATGGCAAAACATTCACCCCCAGTAACGCATCAAGGTTTAATCCATCGTTATTTTGCTCACCAAGCCACAACAGTTCAGACATGGCCATATGCAAATCAGTCTTGCCCCTGTGCCTCATGGGAACAGTCCAGCCCGGACTGCCAAGCCATGTCTTCCCTGGAACGGAATCAAGCATCTTAGGACCGGTTTCTGGCAATCAGCTGTCTTCAGCCAGGATAGCTTGACTCCAGTGGCTTAGTGAGCACGGGACCCACGTCTGGGCATACCCTTCCCACATAGGGTGAACAGCAAAACACACAAGATAATGGACGGAATGTTGCACAATGGCAAACAATTCACCCCCACTCACAGATCTGGGTTTAATCCATTGTTATTTTGCTCACCGAGCCACACCAGTTCAGACATGGCTATATGCAAATCAGTCTTGACCCTGTGCCTCATGGGAACTGTCCAGCCCGAACTGCCAAGCCATGGCTTCCCTGGACCGGAATCAAGCATCCTAGTACCGGTTTCTGGCTATCAGCCGTCTTCAGCCAGGATAGCTTGACTCCAGTGGCTTAGTGAGCACGGGACCCATGTCTGGGCATACCCTTCCCACATAGGGTGAGCATAAAAAAAAGATGATGGACGAAATGTTGCACAGTGGCAAAACATTCACCCCCAGTCACAGATCTGGGTTTAATCCATCGTTATTTTGCTCACCAAGCCGCCCCTGTTCAGACAAGGCCATATGCAAATCAGTCTTGACCCTGTGCCTTATGGGAACAGTCCAGCCTGAACTGCCAAACCATGTCTTCCCTGGACCGGAATCAAGCATCCTAGGACCGGTTTCTGGTTATCAGCCGTCTTCAGCCAGGATAGCTTGACTCCAGTGGCTTAGTGAGCACGGGATCCACGTCAGGGCATACCCTTCCCACATAGGGTGAACAGCAAAACACACAAGCTGATGGACGGGATGTTGCACAATGGCAAAACATTCACCCCCAGTCACAGATCTGGGTTTAATCCATCATTATTTCGCTCACCAAGCCACCCCAGTTCAGACATGGCCATATGCAAATCAGTCTTGACCCTGTGCCTCATGGTAACAGTCCAGCCCGAACTGCTAAGCCATGTCTTCCCTGGACCGGAATCAAGCATCCTAGGACCGGTTTCTGGCTATCAGCCGTCTTCAGCCAGGATAGCTTGACTCCAGTGGCTTAGTGATCACGGGACACACGTCTGGGCATACCCTTCCCACATAGGGTGAACAACAAAACACACAAGATGACAGACGGAATATTGCACAATGGCAAAACATTCACCCCCAGTCACAGATCTGGGTTTAATCCATCGTTATTTTGCTCACCAGGCTACCCCAGTTCAGACATGGCCATGTGCAAATCATACTTGACTCTGTGCCTCATGGGAACAGTCCAGCCCGAACTGCCAAGCCATGTCTTCCCTGGACCAGAATCAAGCATCCTAGTACTGGTTTCTGGCTATCAGCCATCTTCAGCCAGGATAGCTTGACTCCAGTGGCTTAGTGAGCACAGGACCCACATCTGGGCATACCCTTCCCACATAGGGTGAACATAAAAAAAAAAAAAGATGATGGACGAAATGTTGCACAGCGGCAAAACATTCACCCCCAGTCACAGATCTGGGTTTAATCCATCGTTATTTTGCTCACCAAGCCACCCCAGTTCAGACATGGACATATGCAAATCAGTCTTGACCCTGTGCCTCATGCGAACAGTCCAGCCTGAACTGCCAAGCCATGTCTTCCCTGAACCGGAATCAAGCATCCTAGGACCGGTTTCTGGCTATCAGCCGTCTTCAGCCAGGATAGCTTGACCCCAGTGGCTTAGTGAGCACGGGACCCACGCCTGGGCATACCCTTCCCACATAGGGTGAACAGCAAAACACACAAGATGATGGACGGAATGTTGCAAAATGGCAAAGCATTCACCCCCAGTCACAGATCTGGATTTAATCCATCGTTATTTTTTTCACCGAGCCACCCCAGTTCAGACAGGGCCATATGCAAATCAGTCTTTTGACCCTGTGCCTCATGGGAACAGTCCAGCCCGAACTGCCACGCCATGTCTTCCCTGGACCGGAATCAAGCATCCTAGGACCGGTTTCTGGCTACCAGCCATCTTCAGCCAGGATAGCTTGACTCCAGTGGCTTAGTGAGCACGGGACCCACGTCTGGGAATACCCTTCCCAAATAGGGTGAACATAAAAAAACACACAAAAATGGACAGAATGTTGCACAATGGCAAAACACTCACCCGCAGTCACAGATCTGGGTTTAATCCATCGTTATTTTGTTCACCAAGCCACCCCAGTTCAGACATGGCCATATGCAAATCAGTCTTGACCCTGTGCCTCATGGGAACAGTCCAGCCCGAACTGCCAAGCCATGTCTTCCCTGGACCGGAATCAAGCATCCTAGGACCGGTTTCTGGCTATCGGCCGTCTTCAGCCAGGATAGCTTGACCCCAGTGGCTTAGTGAGCACGGGACCCTCGTCTGGGCATACCCTTCCCATATAGGGTGAACATCAAAACACACAAGATGATGGACGGAATGTTGCACAATGGCAAAACATTCACCCCCAGTCACAGATCTCGATTTAATCCATCGTTATTTTGCTCACCAAGCCACCCCAGTTCAGACATGGCCATATGCAAATCAGTCTTGACCCTGTGCCTCATGGGAACAGTCCAGCCCGAACTGCCAAGCTATGTCTTCCCTGGACCGGAATCAAGCATCCTAGGACCGGTTTCTGGCTATCAGCCATCTTCAGCCAGGATAGCTTGACTCCATTGGCTTAGTGAGCATGGGACCCACGTCTGGGCATAACCTTCCCACATAGGGTGAACAGCAAAACACACAAGCTGATGGACGGGATGTTGCACAATGGCAAAACATTCACCCCCAGTCACAGATCTGGGTTTAATCCATCATTATTTTGCTCACCAATACACCCCAGTTCAGACTTGGCCATATGCAAATCAGCATTGACCCTGTGCCTCATGGGAACAGTCCAGCCCGAACTGCCAAGCCATGTCTTCCCTGGACAGGAATCAAGCATCCTAGGACCGGTTTCTGGCTATCAGCCGTCTTCAGCCAGGATAACTTGACTCCAGTGGCTTAGTGAGCACGGGATCCACGTTTGGGCATACCCTTCCCACATTGGGTGAACAGCAAAACACACAAGCTGATGGACGGGATGTTGCACAATGGCAAAACATTCACCCCCAGTCACAGATCTGGGTTTAATCCATTGTATTTCGCTCACCAAGCCACCCCTGTTCAGACATGGCCATATGCAAATCAGTCTTGACCATGTGCCTCATGGTAACAGTCTAGCCCGAACTGCCAAGCCATGTCTTCCCTGGACCGGAATCAAGCATCCTAGGACCGGTTTCTGGCTATCAGCCGTCTTCAGCCAGGATAGCTTGACTCCAGTGGCTTAGTGAGCACGGGACCCACGTCTGGGCATACCCTTCCCACATAGGGTGAACAGCAAAACACACAAGATGATGGACGGAATGTTGCACAATGGCAAAACATTCACCCCCAGTCACAGATCTGGGTTTAATCCATCGTTACTTTGCTCACCAAGCCACCCCAGTTCAGACATGGCCATATGCAAATCATTCTCGACTCTGTGCCTCATGGGAACAGTCCAGCCCGAACTGCCAAGCCATGTCTTCCCTGGACCGGAATCAAGCATCCTAGTACCGGTTTCTGGCTATCAGCCGTCTTCAGCCAGGATAGCTTGACTCCAGTGGCTTAGTGAGCACGGGACCCACATCTGGGCATACCCATCCCACATAGGGTGAACAGCAAAACACACAAGATGATGGACGAAATGTTGCACAATGGCAAAACATTCACCCCCAGTCACAGATCTGGGTTTAATCCATCGTTATTTTGTTCACCAAGCCACCCCAGTTCAGACATGGCCATATGCAAATCAGTCTTGACCCTGTGACTCATGGTAACAGTCCGGCCCGAACTGCCAAGCCATGTCTTCCCTGGTCCAGAATCAAGCATCCTAGGACCGGTTTCTGGCTATCAGCCGTCTTCAGCCAGGATAGCTTGACTCCAGTGGCTTAGTGAGCACGGGACCCACGTCTGGGCATACCCTTCCCACATAGGGTGAACAGCAAAACACACTAGATGATGGGCGGATTGTTGCAAAATGGCAAAACATTCACCCCCTGTAACGCATCTGGGTTTAATCCATCGTTATTTTGCTCACCAAGTCACCCCAGTTCAGACATGGCCATATGCAAATCAGTCTTGACCCCGTGCCTCATGGGAACAGTCCAGCCCGAACTGCCAAGCCATGTCTTCCCTGGACCGGAATCAAGCATCCTAGCACCGTTTTCTGGCTATCAGACGTCTTCAGCCAGGATAGCTTAAATCCAGTGACTTAGTGAGCACGGGACCCGCGTCTGGGCATACCCTTCCCACATAGGGTGAGCAGCAAAACACACCAGATGATGGACGTAATGTTGCACAATGGCAAAACATTCACCCGCAATCACAGATCGGGGTTTAATCCATCGTTATTTTGTTCACCAAGCCACCCCAGTTCAGACATGGCCATATGCAAATCAGTCTTGACCCTGTGCCTCATGGTAACATTCCGGCCCGAACTGCCAAGCCATGTCTTCCCTGGTCCAGAATCAAGCATCCTAGGACCGGTTTCTGGCTATCAGCCGTCTTCAGCCAGGATAGCTTGACTCCAGTGGCTTAGTGAGCACGGGACCCACGTCTGGGCATACCCTTCCCACATAGGGTGAACAGCAAAACACACAAGATGATGGGCGGATTGTTGCAAAATGGCAAAACATTCACCCCCTGTAACGCATCTGGGTGTAATCCATCGTTATTTTGCTCACCAAGCCACCCCAGTTCAGACATGGCCATATGCAAATCAGTCTTGACCCCGTGCCTCATGGGAACAGTCCAGCCCGAACTGCCAAGCCATGTCTTCCCTGGACCGGAATCAAGCATCCTAGCACCGTTTTCTGGCTATCAGACGTCTTCAGCCAGGATAGCCTAAATCCAGTGACTTAGTGAGCACGGGACCCGCGTCTGGGCATACCCTTCCCACATAGGGTGAACAGCAAAACAAACAAGATGATGGACGGAATGTTGCACAATGGCAAAACATTCACCCCCAGTCACAGATCTGGATTTATTCCATCGTTATTTTGCTCACCGAGCCACCCCAGTTCAGACATGGCCATATGCAAATCAGTCTTGACCCTGTGCCTCATGGGAACAGTCCAGCCCGAACTGCCACGCCATGTCTTCCCTGGACCGGAATCAAGCATCCTAGGACCGTTTCTGGCTATCAGCCGTCTTCAGCCAGGATAGCTTCACTCTAGTGGCTTAGTGAGCACAGGACCCACGTCTGGGCATACTCTTCCCACATAGGGTGAACAGCAAAACACATAAGATGAAGTACGGAATGTTGCACAATGGCAAAACATTTACCCCCAGTCACAGATCTGGATTTAATCCATCGTTATTTTGCTCACTGAGCCACCCCAGTTCAGACATGGCCATATGCAAATCAGTCTTGACCCTGTGCCTCATGGGAACAGTCCAGCCCGAACTGCCAAGCCATGTCTTCCCTGGATCGGAATCAAGCATCCTAGTACCGGTTTCTGGCTATCAGCCGTCTTCAGCCAGAATAGCTTGACTCCAGTGGCTTAGTGAGCACAGGACCCAAGTCTGGGCATACCCTTCCCATATAGCGTGAACAGCAAAACACACAAGATGATGGACGAAATGTTGCACAATGGGAAAACATTCACCCCCAGTCACAGATCTGGGTTTAATCCATCGTTATTTTGTTCACCAAGCCACCCCAGTTCAGACATGGCCATATGCAAATCAGTCTTGACCCTGTGACTCATGGTAACAGTCCGGCCCGAACTGCCAAGCCATGTCTTCCCTGGTCCAGAATCAAGCATCCTAGGACCGGTTTCTGGCTATCAGCCGTCTTCAGCCAGGATAGCTTGACTCCAGTGGCTTAGTGAGCACGGGACCCACGTCTGGGCATACCCTTCCCACATAGGGTGAACAGCAAAACACACTAGATGATGGGCGGATTGTTGCAAAATGGCAAAACATTCACCCCCTGTAACGCATCTGGGTTTAATCCATCGTTATTTTGCTCACCAAGTCACCCCAGTTCAGACATGGCCATATGCAAATCAGTCTTGACCCCGTGCCTCATGGGAACAGTCCAGCCCGAACTGCCAAGCCATGTCTTCCCTGGACCGGAATCAAGCATCCTAGCACCGTTTTCTGGCTATCAGACGTCTTCAGCCAGGATAGCTTAAATCCAGTGACTTAGTGAGCACGGGACCCGCGTCTGGGCATACCCTTCCCACATAGGGTGAGCAGCAAAACACACCAGATGATGGACGTAATGTTGCACAATGGCAAAACATTCACCCGCAATCACAGATCGGGGTTTAATCCATCGTTATTTTGTTCACCAAGCCACCCCAGTTCAGACATGGCCATATGCAAATCAGTCTTGACCCTGTGCCTCATGGTAACATTCCGGCCCGAACTGCCAAGCCATGTCTTCCCTGGTCCAGAATCAAGCATCCTAGGACCGGTTTCTGGCTATCAGCCGTCTTCAGCCAGGATAGCTTGACTCCAGTGGCTTAGTGAGCACGGGACCCACGTCTGGGCATACCCTTCCCACATAGGGTGAACAGCAAAACACACAAGATGATGGGCGGATTGTTGCAAAATGGCAAAACATTCACCCCCTGTAACGCATCTGGGTGTAATCCATCGTTATTTTGCTCACCAAGCCACCCCAGTTCAGACATGGCCATATGCAAATCAGTCTTGACCCCGTGCCTCATGGGAACAGTCCAGCCCGAACTGCCAAGCCATGTCTTCCCTGGACCGGAATCAAGCATCCTAGCACCGTTTTCTGGCTATCAGACGTCTTCAGCCAGGATAGCCTAAATCCAGTGACTTAGTGAGCACGGGACCCGCGTCTGGGCATACCCTTCCCACATAGGGTGAACAGCAAAACAAACAAGATGATGGACGGAATGTTGCACAATGGCAAAACATTCACCCCCAGTCACAGATCTGGATTTATTCCATCGTTATTTTGCTCACCGAGCCACCCCAGTTCAGACATGGCCATATGCAAATCAGTCTTGACCCTGTGCCTCATGGGAACAGTCCAGCCCGAACTGCCACGCCATGTCTTCCCTGGACCGGAATCAAGCATCCTAGGACCGTTTCTGGCTATCAGCCGTCTTCAGCCAGGATAGCTTCACTCTAGTGGCTTAGTGAGCACAGGACCCACGTCTGGGCATACTCTTCCCACATAGGGTGAACAGCAAAACACATAAGATGAAGTACGGAATGTTGCACAATGGCAAAACATTTACCCCCAGTCACAGATCTGGATTTAATCCATCGTTATTTTGCTCACTGAGCCACCCCAGTTCAGACATGGCCATATGCAAATCAGTCTTGACCCTGTGCCTCATGGGAACAGTCCAGCCCGAACTGCCAAGCCATGTCTTCCCTGGATCGGAATCAAGCATCCTAGTACCGGTTTCTGGCTATCAGCCGTCTTCAGCCAGAATAGCTTGACTCCAGTGGCTTAGTGAGCACAGGACCCAAGTCTGGGCATACCCTTCCCATATAGCGTGAACAGCAAAACACACAAGATGATGGACGGAATGTTGCACAATGGCAAAACATTCACCCCCAGTCACAGATCTCGATTTAATCCATTGTTATTTTGCCCACCAAGCCACCCTAGTTCAGACATGTCCATATGCAAATCAGTCTTGACCCTGTGCCTCATGGTAACAGTCCGGCCCGAACTGCCAAGTCATGTCTTCCCTGGACCGGAATCAAGCATCCTAGGACCGGTTTCTGGCTATCAGCCATCTTCAGCCAGGATAGCTTGACTCTAGTGGCTTAGTGAGCATGGGACCCACGTCGGGCATACCCTTCCCACATAGGGTGAACAGCAAAACACACAAGCTGATGGACGGAATGTTGCACAATGGCAAAACATTCACCCCCAGTCACAGATCTGGGTTTAATCCATCATTATTTTGCTCACCAAGCCACCCCAGTTCCGACATGGCCATATGCAAATCAGTCTTGACCCTGTGCCTCATAGGAACAGTCCAGCCCGAACTGCCAAGCCATGTCTTCCCTGGATCGGAATCAAGAATCCTAGTACCGGTTTCTGGCTATCAGCCGTCTTCAGCCAGAATAGCTTGACTCCAGTGGCTTAGTGAGCACAGGACCCACGTCTGGGCATACCCTTCCCATATAGCGTGAACAGCAAAACACACAAGATGATGGACGGAATGTTGCACAATGGCAAAACATTCACCCCCAGTCACAGATCTCGATTTAATCCATCGTTATTTTGCCCACCAAGCCAACCCAGTTCAGACATGTCCATATGCAAATCAGTCTTGACCCTGTGCCTCATGGGAACAGTCCAGCCCGAACTGCCACGCCATGTCTTCCCTGGACCGGAATCAAGCATCCTAGGACGGTTTCTGGCTATCAGCCGTCTTCAGCCAGGATAGCTTGACTCCAGTGGCTTAGTGAGCACAGGATCCACGTCTGGGCATACTCTTCCCACATAGGGTGAACAGCAAAACACATAAGATGAAGGACGGAATGTTGCACAATGGCAAAACATTTACCCCCAGTCACAGATCTGGATTTAATCCATCGTTATTTTGCTCACTGAGCCACCCCAGTTCAGACATGGCCATATGCAAATCAGTCTTGACCCTGTGCCTCATGGGAACAGTCCAGCCCGAACTGCCAAGCCATGTCTTCCCTGGATCGGAATCAAGCATTCTAGTACCGGTTTCTGGCTATCAGCCGTCTTCAGCCAGAATAGCTTGACTCCAGTGGCTTAGTGAGCACAGGACCCACGTCTGGGCATACCCTTCCCATATAGCGTGAACAGCAAAACACACAAGATGATGGACGGAATGTTGCACAATGGCAAAACATTCACCCCCAGTCACAGACCTCTATTTAATCCATCGTTATTTCGCCCACCAAGTCACCCCAGTTCAGACATGTCCATATGCAAATCAGTCTTGACCCTGTGGCTCATGGTAACAGTCTGGCCCGAACTGCCAAGCCATGTCTTCCCTGGACCAGAATCAAGCATCCTAGGACCGGTTTCTGGCTATCAGCCATCTTCAGCCAGGATAGCTTGACTACAGTGGCTTAGTGAGCATGGGACCCACGTCTGGGCGTACCCTTCCCACAAAGGGTGAACAGCAAAACACACAAGCTGATGGACGGGATGTTGCACAATGGCAAAACATTCACCCCCAGTCACAGATCTGGGTTTAATCCATCATTATTTTGCTCACCAAGCCACCCCAGTTCAGACATGGCCATATGCAAATCAGTCTTGACCCTGTGCCGCATGTGAACAGTCCAGCCCGAACTGCCAAGCCATGTCTTCCCTGGACCGGAATCAAGCATCCTAGGACCGGTTTCTGGCTATCAGCCATCTTCAGCCAGGATAGCTTGACTCCAGTGGCTTAGTGAGCATGGGACCCACGTCTGGGCATACCCTTCCCACATAGGGTGAACAGCAAAACACACAAGCTGATGGACGGGATGTTGCACAATGGCAAAACATTCACCCCCAGTCACAGATCTGGGTTTAATCCATCGTTATTTTGCTCACCAACCCACCCCAGTTCAGACATGGCCATATGCAAATCAGTCTTGACCCTGTGCCTCATGGTAACAGTCCGGCTCGAACTGCCAAGCCATGTCTTCCCTGGACCGGAATCAAGCATCCTAGGACCGGTTTCTGGCTATCAGCCGTCTTCAGCCAGGATAGCTTGACTCCAGTGGCTTAGTGAGCACGGGACCCACGTCTGGGCATACCCTTCCCACATAGGGTGAACAGCAAAACACACAAGATGATGGGCGGAATGTTGCAAAATGGCAAAACATTCACCCCCGTAACACATCTGGGTTTAATCCATCGTTATTTTGCTCACCAAGCCACCCCAGTTCAGACATGGCCATATGCAAATCAGTCTTGACCCCGTGCCTCATGGGAACAGTCCAGCCGGAACTGCCAAGCCATGTCTTCCCTGGACCGGAATCAAGCATCCTAGCACCGGTTTCTGGCTATCAGCCGTCGTCAGCCAGGATAGCTTAAATCCAGTGACTTAGTGAGCACGGGACCCACGTCTGGGCGTACACTTCCCACATAGGGTGAACAGCAAAACACACAAGATGATGGACGGAATGTTGCACAATGGCAAAACATTCACCCCCAGTCACAGATTTGGATTTAATGCATTGTTATTTTGCTCACCGAGCCACCCCAGTTCAGACATGGCCAGATGCAAATCAGTCTTGACCCTGTGCCTCATGGGAACAGTCCAGCCCGAACTGCCACGCCATGTCTTCTCTGGACCGGAATCAAGCATCCTAGGACGGTTTCTGGCTATCAGCCGTCTTCAGCCAGGATAGCTTGACTCCAGTGGCTTAGTGAGCACAGGACCCACGTCTGGGCATACTCTTCCCACATAGGGTGAACAGCAAAACACATAAGATGAAGGACGGAATGTTGCACAATGGCAAAACATTTACCCCCAGTCACAGATCTGGATTTAATCCATCGTTATTTTGCTCACTGAGCCACCCCAGTTCAGACATGGCCATATGCAAATCAGTCTTGACCCTGTGCCTCATGGGAACAGTCCAGCCTGAACTGCCAAGCCATGTCTTCCCTGGATCGGAATCAAGCATCCTAGTACCGGTTTCTGGCTATCAGCCGTCTTCAGCCAGAATAGCTTGACTCCAGTGGCTTAGTGAGCACAGGACCCACGTCTGGGCATACCCTTCCCATATAGCGTGAACAGCAAAACACACAAGATGATGGACGGAATGTTGCACAATGGCAAAACATTCACCCCCAGTCACAGACCTCTATTTAATCCATCGTTATTTCGCCCACCAAGTCACCCCAGTTCAGACATGTCCATATGCAAATCAGTCTTGACCCTGTGCCTCATGGTAACAGTCCGGCCCGAACTGCCAAGC
The DNA here is from genome assembly GCF_964261635.1 of Lissotriton helveticus. Lineage (NCBI taxonomy): Eukaryota > Metazoa > Chordata > Amphibia > Caudata > Salamandridae > Lissotriton > Lissotriton helveticus. The sequence goes on from NC_136067.1 coordinate 530,517,641, forward strand.
CATGTCTTCCCTGGACCAGAATCAAGCATCCTAGGACCGGTTTCTGGCTATCAGCCATCTTCAGCCAGGATAGCTTGACTACAGTGGCTTAGTGAGCATGGGACCCACGTCTGGGCGTACCCTTCCCACATAGGGTGAACAGCAAAACACACAAGCTGATGGACGGGATGTTGCACAATGGCAAAACATTCACCCCCAGTCACAGATCTGGGTTTAATCCATCATTATTTTGCTCACCAAGCCACCCCAGTTCAGACATGGCCATATGCAAATCAGTCTTGACCCTGTGCCGCATGTGAACAGTCCAGCCCGAACTGCCAAGCCATGTCTTCCCTGGACCGGAATCAAGCATCCTAGGACCGGTTTCTGGCTATCAGCCATCTTCAGCCAGGATAGCTTGACTCCAGTGGCTTAGTGAGCATGGGACCCACGTCTGGGCATACCCTTCCCACATAGGGTGAACAGCAAAACACACAAGCTGATGGACGGGATGTTGCACAATGGCAAAACATTCACCCCCAGTCACAGATCTGGGTTTAATCCATCGTTATTTTGCTCACCAACCCACCCCAGTTCAGACATGGCCATATGCAAATCAGTCTTGACCCTGTGCCTCATGGGAACAGTCCGGCCCGAACTGCCAAGCCATGTCTTCCCTGGACCGGAATCAAGCATCCTAGGACCGGTTTCTGGCTATCAGCCGTCTTCAGCCAGGATAGCTTGACTCCAGTGGCTTAGTGAGCACGGGACCCACGTCTGGGCATACCCTTCCCACATAGGGTGAACAGCAAAACACACAAGATGATGGGCGGAATGTTGCAAAATGGCAAAACATTCACCCCCGTAACACATCTGGGTTTAATCCATCGTTATTTTGCTCACCAAGCCACCCCAGTTCAGACATGGCCATATGCAAATCAGTCTTGACCCCGTGCCTCATGGGAACAGTCCAGCCGGAACTGCCAAGCCATGTCTTCCCTGGACCGGAATCAAGCATCCTAGCACCGGTTTCTGGCTATCAGCCGTCGTCAGCCAGGATAGCTTAAATCCAGTGACTTAGTGAGCACGGGACCCACGTCTGGGCGTACACTTCCCACATAGGGTGAACAGCAAAACACACAAGATGATGGACGGAATGTTGCACAATGGCAAAACATTCACCCCCAGTCACAGATTTGGATTTAATGCATTGTTAATTTGCTCACCGAGCCACCCCAGTTCAGACATGGCCATATGCAAATCAGTCTTGACCCTGTGCCTCATGGGAACAGTCCAGCCCGAACTGCCACGCCATGTCTTCTCTGGACCGGAATCAAGCATCCTAGGACGGTTTCTGGCTATCAGCCGTCTTCAGCCAGGATAGCTTGACTCCAGTGGCTTAGTGAGCACAGGACCCACGTCTGGGCATACTCTTCCCACATAGGGTGAACAGCAAAACACATAAGATGAAGGACGGAATGTTGCACAATGGCAAAACATTTACCCCCAGTCACAGATCTGGATTTAATCCATCGTTTTTTTGCTCACTGAGCCACCCCAGTTCAGACATGGCCATATTCAAATCAGTCTTGACCCTGTGCCTCATGGGAACAGTCCAGCCCGAACTGCCAAGCCATGTCTTCCCTGGATCGGAATCAAGCATCCTAGTACCGGTTTCTGGCTATCAGCCGTCTTCAGCCAGAATAGCTTGACTCCAGTGGCTTAGTGAGCACAGGACCCACGTCTGGGCATACCCTTCCCATATAGCGTGATCAGCAAAACACACAAGATGATGGACGGAATGTTGCACAATGGCAAAACATTCACCCCCAGTCACAGATCTCGATTTAATCCATCGGTTTTTTGCCCACCAAGCCACCCCAGTTCAGACATGTCCATATGCGAATCAGTCTTGACCCTGTGCCTCATGGTAACAGTCCGGCCCGAACTGCCAAGCCATGTCTTCCCTGGACCGGAATCAAGCATCCTAGGACCGGTTTCTGGCTATCAGCCATCTTCAGCCAGGATAGCTTGACTCCAGTGGCTTAGTGAGCATGGGACCCACGTCTGGGCATACCCTTCCCACATAGGGTGAACAGTAAAACACACAAGCTGATGGACGGGATGTTGCACAATGGCAAAACATTCACCCCCAGTCACAGATCTGGGTTTAATCCATCATTATTTTGCTCACCAAGCCACCCCAGTTCAGACATAGCCACATGCAAATCAGTCTTGACCCTGTGCCGCATGGGAACAGTCCAGCCCGAACTGCCAAGCCATGTCTTCCCTGGACCGGAATCAAGCATCCTAGGACCGGTTTCTGGCTATCAGCCATCTTCAGCAAGGATAGCTTGACTCCAGTGGCTTAGTGAGCATGGGACCCACGTCTGGGCATACCCTTCCCACATAGGGTGAACAGCAAAACACACAAGCTGATGGACGGGATGTTGCACAATGGCAAAACATTCACCCCCAGTCACAGATCTGGGTTTAATCCATCGTTATTTTGCTCACCAAGCCACCCCAGTTCAGGCATGGCCATATGCAAATCAGTCTTGACTCCGTGCCTCATGGGAACAGTCCAGCACGAACTGCCAAGCCATGTCTTCCCTGGACCGGAATCAAGCATCCTAGCACCGGTTTCTGGCTATCAGCCGTCTTCAGCCAGGATAGCTTAAATCCAGTGACTTAGTGAGCACGGGACCCACGTCTGGGAAAACCCTTTCCACATAGGGTGAACAGCAAAACACACAAGATGATGGACGGAATGTTGCACAATGGCAAAACATTCACCCCCAGTCACAGATTTGGATTTAATCCATCGTTATTTTGCTCACCGAGCCACCCCAGTTCAGACATGGCTATATGAAAATCAGTCTTGACCCTGTGCCTCATGGGAACAGTCCAGCCCAAACTGGCACGCCATGTCTTCCCTGGACCGGAATCAAGCATCCTAGGGCGGTTTCTGGCTATCAGCCGTCTTCAGCCAGGATAGCTTAACTCCAGTGGCTTACTGAGCACAGGACCCACGTCTGGGCATACTCTTCCCGCATAGGGTGAACAGCAAAACACATAAGATGAAGGACGGAATGTTGCACAATGGCAAAACATTTACCCCCAGTCACAGATCTGGATTTAATCCATCGTTATTTTGCTCACTGAGCCACCCCAGTTCAGACATGGCCATATGCAAATCAGTCTTGACCCTGTGCCTCATGGGAACAGTCCAGCCCGAACTGCCAAGCCATGTCTTCCCTGGATCGGAATCAAGCATCCTAGTACCGGTTTCTGGCTATCAGCCGTCTTCAGCCAGAATAGCTTGACTCCAGTGGCTTAGTGAGCACAGGACCCACGTCTGGACATACCCTTCCCACATAGGGTGAACAGCAAAACACATAAGATGACAGACGGAATATTGCACAATGGCAAAACATTCACCCCCAGTCACAGATCGGGGTTTAATCCATCGTTATTTTGCTCACCAAGCCACCCCAGTTCAGACATGGCCATATGCAAATCAGTCTTGACCCTGTGCTCATGGGAACAGTCCAGCCCGAACTGACAAGCCATGTCTTCTCTGGAGCGGAATCAAGCATCCTAGGACCGGTTTCTGGCTATCAGCCGTCTTCAGCCAGGATAGCTTGACTCCAGTGGCTTAGTGAGCACGGAACCCACGTCTGGGCATACCCCTCCCACATAAGGTGAACAGCAAAACACACAAGATGATGGACGGAATGTTGCACAATGGCAAAACATTCACCCCCAGTCACAGATCTGGGTTTAATCCATCGTTATTTTGCTCACCAACCCACCCCAGTTCAGACATGGCCATATGCAAATCATTCTTGACCCTGTGCCTCATGGTAACAGTCCAGCCCGAACTGCCAAGCCATGTCTTCCCTGGACCGGAATCAAGCATCCTAGGACCGGTTTCTGGCTATCAGCCATCTTCAGCAAGGATAGCTTGACTCCAGTGACTTAGTGAGCATGGGACCCACGTCTGGGCATACCCTTCCCACATAGGTTGAACAGCAAAACACATAAGATGAAGGACGGAATGTTGCAGAATGGCAAAACATTTACCCCCAGTCACAGATCTGGATTTAATCCATCGTTATTTTGCTCACTGAGCCACCCCAGTTCAGACATGGCCATATGCAAATCAGTCTTGACCCTGTGCCTCATGGGAACAGTCCAGCCCGAACTGCCAAGCCATGTCTTCCCTAGATCGGAATCAAGCATCCTAGTACCGGTTTCTGGCCATCAGCCGTCTTCAGCCAGAATAGCTTGACTCCAGTGGCTTAGTGAGCACAGGATCCACGTCTGGGCATACCCTTCCCATATAGCGTGAACAGCAAAACACAAAAGATGATGGACGGAATGTTGCACAATGGCAAAACATTCACCCCCAGTCACAGATCTCGATTTAATCCATTGTTATTTTGCCCACCAAGCCACCCCAGTTTAGACATGTCCATATGCAAATCAGTCTTGACCCTGTGCCTCATGGTAACAGTCCGACCTGAACTGCCAAGCCATGTCTTCCCTGGACCAGAATCAAGCATCCTAGGACCGGTTTCTGGCTATCAGCCATCTTCAGCCAGGATAGCTTGACTCCAGTGGCTTAGTGAGCATGGGACCCACGTCTGGGCATACCCTTCCCACATAGGGTGAACAGCAAAACACACAAGCTGATGGACGGGATGTTGCACAATGGCAAAACATTCACCCCCAGTCACAGATCTGGGTTTAATCCATCATTATTTTGCTCACCAAGCCACCCCAGTTCAGACATGGCCATATGCAAATCAGTCTTGACCCTGTGCCTCATGGTAACAGTCCGGCCCGAACTGCCAAGCCATGTCTTCCCTGTACCGGAATCAAGCATCCTAGGACCGGTTTCTGGCTATCAGCCATCTTCAGCCAGGATAGCTTGACTCCAGTGGCTTAGTGAGCATGGGACCCACGTCTGGGCATACCCTTCCCACATAGGGTGAACAGCAAAACACACAAGCTGATGGACGGGATGTTGCACAATGGCAAAACATTCACCCCCAGTCACAGATCTGGGTTTAATCCATCGTTATTTTGCTCACCAACCCACCCCAGTTCAGACATGGCCATATGCAAATCAGTCTTGACCCTGTGCCTCATGGTAACAGTCCGGCCCGAACTGCCAAGCCATGTCTTCCCTGTACCGGAATCAAGCATCCTAGGACCGGTTTCTGGCTATCAGCCGTCTTCAGCCAGGATAGCTTGACTCCAGTGGCTTAGTGAGCACGGAACCCACGTCTGGGCATACCCTTCCCACATAGGGTGAACAGCAAAACACACAAGATGATGGGCGGAATGTTGCAAAATGGCAAAACATTCACCCCCTGTAACGCATCTGGGTTTAATCCATCGTTATTTTGCTCACTGAGCCACCCCAGTTCAGACATGGCCATATGCAAATCAGTCTTGACCCTGTGCCTCATGGGAACAGTCCAGCCCGAACGGCCAAGCCATGTCTTCCCTGGACCGGAATCAAGCATCCTAGGACCGGTTTCTGGCTATCAGCCATCTTCAGCCAGGATAGCTTGACTCCAGTGGCTTAGTGAGCACGGGACCCACGTCTGGGCATACCCTTCCCAGATAGGGTGAACAGCAAAACACACAAGCTGATGGACGGGATGTTGCACAATGGCAAAATATTCACCCCCAGTCAGAGTTCTGGGTTTAATCCATCGTTATTTTGCTCACCAAGCCACCCCAGTTCAGATATGGCCATATGCAAATCAGTCTTGACCCTGTGCCTCATGGGAACAGTCCAGCCCAAACTTCTAAGCCATGTCTTCCCTGGACCGGAATCAAGCATCCTAGGACCGGTTTCTGGCTATCCGCCGTCTTCAGCCAGGATAGCTTGACTCCAATGGCTTAGTGATCACGGGACCCACGTCTGGGCATACCCTTCCCGCATAGGGTGAACAGCAAAACACACAAGATGACGGACGGAATGTTGCACAATGGCAAAACATTCACCCCCAGTCACAGATCTCGATTTAATCCATCGTTATTTTGCCCACCAAGCCACCCCAGTTCAGACATGTCCATATGCAAATCAGTCTTGACCCTGTGCCTCATGGTAACAGTCCGGCCCGAACTGCCAAGCTATGTCTTCCCTGGACCGGAATCAAGTATCCTAGGACCGGTTTCTGGCTATCAGCCATCTTCAGCCAGGATAGCTTGACTCCAGTGGCTTAGTGAGCATGGGACCCACGTCTGGGCATACCCTTCCCACATAGGGTGAACAGCAAAAAACACAAGCTGATGGACGGGATGTTGCACAATGGCAAAACATTCACCCCCAGTCACAGATCTGGGTTTAATCCATCGTTATTTTGCTCACCAAGCCACCCCAGTTCAGACATGGCCATATGCAAATCAGTCTTGACCCTGTGCCTCATGGTAACAGTCTAGCCCGAACTGCCAAGCCATGTCTTCCCTGGACCGGAATCAAGCCTCCTAGGACCGGTTTCTGGCTATCAGCCGTCTTCAGCTAGGATAGCTTGATTCCAGTGGCTTAGTGATCAAGGGACCCACGTGTGGGCATACCCTTCCCACATAGGGTGAACAGCAAAACACACAAGATGACAGACGGAATATTGCACAATGGCAAAACATTCACCCCCAGTCACAGATCGGGGTTTAATCCATCGTTATTTTGCTCACCAAGCCACCCCAGTTCAGACATGGCCATATGCAAATCAGTCTTGACCCTGTGCCTCATGGGAACAGTCCAGCCCGAACTGCCAAGCCATGTCTTCTCTGGAGCGGAATCAAGCATCCTAGGACCGGTTTCTGGCTATCAGCCGTCTTCAGCCAGGATAGCTTGACTCCAGTGGCTTAGTGAGCACGGAACCCACGTCTGGGCATACCCTTCCCACATAGGGTGAACAGCAAAACACACAAGATGATGGACGGAATGTTGCACAATGGCAAAACATTCACCCCCAGTCACAGATCTGGGTTTAATCCATCGTTATTTTGCTCACCAAGCCACCCCAGTTCAGACATGGCCATATGCAAATCATTCTTGACCCTGTGCCTCATGGTAACAGTCCAGCCCGAACTGCCAAGCCATGTCTTCCCTGGACCGGAATCAAGCATCCTAGGACCGGTTTCTGGCTATCAGCCATCTTCAGCAAGGATAGCTTGACTCCAGTGGCTTAGTGAGCATGGGACCCACGTCTGGGCATACCCTTCCCACATAGGTTGAACAGCAAAACACACAAGCTGATGGACGGGATGTTGCACAATGGCAAAACATTCACCCCCAGTCACAGATCTGGGTTTAATCCATCGTTATTTTGCTCACCAACCCACCCCAGTTCAGACATGTCCATATGCAAATCAGTCTTGACCCTGTGCCTCATGGTAACAGTCCGGCCCGAACTGCCAAGCTATGTCTTCCCTGGACCGGGATCAAGCATCCTAGGACCGGTTTCTGGCTATCAGCCATCTTCAGCCAGGATAGCTTGACTCCAGTGGCTTAGTAAGCATGGGACCCACGTCTGGGCATACCCTTCCCACATAGGGTGAACAGCAAAAAACACAAGCTGATGGACGGGATGTTGCACAATGGCAAAACATTCACCCCCAGTCACAGATCTGGGTTTATTCCATCATTATTTTGCTCACCAAGCCACCCCAGTTCAGACATGGCCATATGCAAATCAGTCTTGACCCTGTGCCGCATGGGAACAGTCCAGCCCGAACTGCCAAGCCATGTCTTCCCTGGACCGGAATCAAGCATCCTAGGACGGGTTTCTGGCTATCAGCCATCTTCAGCCAGGATAGCTTGACTCCAGTGGCTTAGTGAGCATGGGACCCACGTCTGGGCATACCCTTCCCACATAGGGTGAACAGCAAAACACACAAGCTGATGGACGGAATGTTGCACAATGGCAAAACATTCACCCCCAGTCACAGATCTGGGTTTAATCCATCATTATTTTGCTCACCAAGCCACCCCAGTTCAGACATGGCCATATGCAAATCAGTCTTGACCCTGTGCCGCATGGGAACAGTCCAGCCCGAACTGCCAAGCCATGTCTTTCCTTAGCCGGAATCAAGCATCCTAGGACCGGTTTCTGGCTATCAGCCGTCTTCAGCCAGGATAGCTTGACTCCAGTGACTTAGTGAGCACGGGATCCACGTCTGGGCATACCCTTCCCACATAGGGTGAACAGCAAAACACACAAGCTGATGGACGGGATGTTGCACAATGGCAAAACATTCACCCCCAGTCACAGATCTGCGTTTAATCCATCGTTATTTTGCTCACCAAGCCACCCCAGTTCAGACATGGCCATATGCAAATCAGTCTTGACCCTGTGCCTCATGGTAACAGTCTAGCCCGAACTGCCAAGCCATGTCTTCCCTGGACCGGAATCAAGCATCCTAGGACCTGTTTCTGGCTATCAGCCGTCTTCAGCCAGGATAGCTTGATTCCAGTGGCTTAGTGATCAAGGGACCCACGTGTGGGCATACCCTTCCCACATAGGGTGAACAGCAAAACACACAAGATGACAGACGGAATATTGCACAATGGCAAAACATTCACCCCCAGTCACAGATCAGGGTTTAATCTATAGTTATTTTGCTCACCAAGCCACCCCAGTTCAGACATGGCCATATGCAAATCAGTCTTGACCCTGTTCCTCATGGGAACAGTCCAGCCCGAACTGCCAAGCCATGTCTTCCCTGGAGCAGAATCAAGCATCCTAGGACCGGTTTCTGGCTATCAGCCGTCTTCAGTCAGGATAGCTTGACTCTAGTGGCTTAGTGAGCACGGAACCCACGTCTGGGCATACCCTTCCCACATAGGGTGAACAGCAAAACACACAAGATGATGGACGGAATGTTGCACAATGGCAAAACATTCACCCCCAGTCACAGATCTGGGTTTAATCCATCGTTATTTTGCTTACCAAGCCACCCCAGTTCAGACATGGCCATATGCAAATCATTCTTGACTCTGTTCTTCATGGGAACAGTTCAGCTCGAACTGCCAAGCCATGTCTTCCCTGGACCGGAATCAAGCATCCTAGTACTGGTTTCTGGCTATCAGCCGTCTTCAGCCAGGATAGCTTGACTCCAGTGGCTTAGTGAGCACGGGACCCACATCTGGGCATACCCTTCCCACATAGGGTGAACATAAAAAAAAAGATGATGGACGAAATGTTGCACAATGGCAAAACATTCACCCCCAGTCACAGATCTGGGTATAATCCATCGTTATTTTGCTCACCAAGCCACCCCAGTTCAGACATGGCCATATGCAAATCAGTCTTGACCCTGTGCCTCATGGGACCAGTCCAGCCTGAACTGCCAAGCCATGTCTTCCCTGGACCGGAATCAAGCATCCTAGGACCAGTTTCTGGCTATCAGCCGTCTTCAGCCAGGATAGCTTGACTCCAGTGGCTTAGTGAGCACGGGACCCACGTCTGGGCATACCCTTCCCACATAGGGTGAACAGCAAAACACACAAGATGATGGACGGAATGTTGCACAATGGCAAAACATTCACCCCCAGTCACAGGTCTGGATTTAATCCATCGTTATTTTGCTCACTGAGCCACCCCAGTTCAGACATGGCCATATGCAAATCAGTCTTGACCCTGTGCCTCATGGGAACAGTCCAGCCCGAACTGCCACGCCATGTCTTCCCTGGACCGGAATCAAGCATCCTAGGACGGTTTCTGGCTATCAGCCGTCTTCAGCCAGGTTAGCTTGACTCCAGTGGCTTAGTGAGCACAGGACCCACGTCTGGGCATACCCTTCCCACATAGGGTGAACAGCAAAACACATAAGATGAAGGACGGAATATTGCACAATGGCAAAACATTCACCCCCAGTCACAAATCTGGGTTTAATCCATCATTATTTTGCTCACCAAGCCACCCCAGTTCAGACATGGCCATATGCAAATCAGTCTTGACCCTGTGCCTCATGGGAACAGTCCAGCCCGAACTGCCAAGCCATGTCTTCCCTGGACCGGAATCAAGCATCCTAGTACCGGTTTCTGGCTATCAGCCGTCTGCAGCCAGAATAGCTTGACTCCAGTGGCTTAGTGAGCACGGGACCCACGTCTGGGCATACCCTTCCCATATAGGGTGAACAGCAAAACACACAAGATGATGGACGGAATGTTGCACAATGGCAAAACATTCACCCCCAGTCACAGATCTGGATTTAATCCATCGTTATTTTGCTCACCAAGCCACCCCATTTCAGACATGGCCATATGCAAATCAGTCTTGACCCTGTGCCTCATGGGAACAGTCCAGCCCGAACTGCCAAGCCATGTCTTCCCTGGACCGGAATCAAGCATCCTAGGACCGGATTCTGGCTATCAGCCATCTTCAGCCAGGATAGCTTGACTCCAGTGGCTTAGTGAGCATGGGACCCACGTCTGGGCATACCCTTCCCACATAGGGTGAACAGCAAAACACACAAGCTGATGGACGGGATGTTGCACAATGGCAAAACATTCACCCCCAGTCACAGATCTGGGTTTAATCCATCATTATTTTGCTCACCAAGCCACCCCAGTTCAGACATGGCCATATGCAAATCAGTCTTGACCCTGTGCCGCATGGGAACAGTCCAGCCCGAACTGCCAAGCCATGTCTTTCCTGGACCGGAATCAAGCATCCTAGGACCGGTTTCTGGCTATCAGCCGTCTTCAGCCAGGATAGCTTGACTCCAGTGACTTAGTGAGCACGGGATCCACGTCTGGGCATACCCTTCCCACATAGGGTGAACAGCAAAACACACAAGCTGATGGACGGGATGTTGCACAATGGCAAAACATTCACCCCCAGTCACAGATCTGCGTTTAATCCATCGTTATTTTGCTCACCAAGCCACCCCAGTTCAGACATGGCCATATGCAAATCAGTCTTGACCCTGTGCCTCATGGTAACAGTCTAGCCCGAACTGCCAAGCCATGTCTTCCCTGGACCGGAATCAAGCATCCTAGGACCTGTTTCTGGCTATCAGCCGTCTTCAGCCAGGATAGCTTGATTCCAGTGGCTTAGTGATCAAGGGACCCACGTGTGGGCATACCCTTCCCACATAGGGTGAACAGCAAAACACACAAGATGACAGACGGAATATTGCACAATGGCAAAACATTCACCCCCAGTCACAGATCAGGGTTTAATCTATAGTTATTTTGCTCACCAAGCCACCCCAGTTCAGACATGGCCATATGCAAATCAGTCTTGACCCTGTTCCTCATGGGAACAGTCCAGCCCGAACTGCCAAGCCATGTCTTCCCTGGAGCAGAATCAAGCATCCTAGGACCGGTTTCTGGCTATCAGCCGTCTTCAGTCAGGATAGCTTGACTCTAGTGGCTTAGTGAGCACGGAACCCACGTCTGGGCATACCCTTCCCACATAGGGTGAACAGCAAAACACACAAGATGATGGACGGAATGTTGCACAATGGCAAAACATTCACCCCCAGTCACAGATCTGGGTTTAATCCATCGTTATTTTGCTTACCAAGCCACCCCAGTTCAGACATGGCCATATGCAAATCATTCTTGACTCTGTTCCTCATGGGAACAGTTCAGCTCGAACTGCCAAGCCATGTCTTCCCTGGACCGGAATCAAGCATCCTAGTACTGGTTTCTAGCTATCAGCCGTCTTCAGCCAGGATAGCTTCACTCCAGTGGCTTAGTGAGCACGGGACCCACATCTGGGCATACCCTTCCCACATAGGGTGAACATAAAAAAAAAGATGATGGACGAAATGTTGCACAATGGCAAAACATTCACCCCCAGTCACAGATCTGGGTATAATCCATCGTTATTTTGCTCACCAAGCCACCCCAGTTCAGACATGGCCATATGCAAATCAGTCTTTACCCTGTGCCTCATGGGACCAGTCCAGCCTGAACTGCCAAGCCATGTCTTCCCTGGACCGGAATCAAGCATCCTAGGACCAGTTTCTGGCTATCAGCCGTCTTCAGCCAGGATAGCTTGACTCCAGTGGCTTAGTGAGCACGGGACCCACGTCTGGGCATACCCTTCCCACATAGGGTGAACAGCAAAACACACAAGATGATGGACGGAATGTTGCACAATGGCAAAACATTCACCCCCAGTCACAGGTCTGGATTTAATCCATCGTTATTTTGCTCACTGAGCCACCCCAGTTCAGACATGGCCATATGCAAATCAGTCTTGACCCTGTGCCTCATGGGAACAGTCCAGCCCGAACTGCCACGCCATGTCTTCCCTGGACCGGAATCAAGCATCCTAGGACGGTTTCTGGCTATCAGCCGTCTTCAGCCAGGTTAGCTTGACTCCAGTGGCTTAGTGAGCACAGGACCCACGTCTGGGCATACCCTTCCCACATAGGGTGAACAGCAAAACACATAAGATGAAGGACGGAATATTGCACAATGGCAAAACATTCACCCCCAGTCACAAATCTGGGTTTAATCCATCATTATTTTGCTCACCAAGCCACCCCAGTTCAGACATGGCCATATGCAAATCAGTCTTGACCCTGTGCCTCATGGGAACAGTCCAGCCCGAACTGCCAAGCCATGTCTTCCCTGGACCGGAATCAAGCATCCTAGTACCGGTTTCTGGCTATCAGCCGTCTGCAGCCAGAATAGCTTGACTCCAGTGGTTTAGTGAGCACGGGACCCACGTCTGGGCATACCCTTCCCATATAGGGTGAACAGCAAAACACGCAAGATGATGGACGGAATGTTGCACAATGGCAAAACATTCACCCCCAGTCACAGATCTGGATTTAATCCATCGTTATTTTGCTCACCAAGCCACCCCATTTCAGACATGGCCATATGCAAATCAGGCTTGACCCTGTGCCTCATGGGAACAGTCCAGCCCGAACTGCCAAGCCATGTCTTCCCTGGACCGGAATCAAGCATCCTAGGACCGGATTCTGGCTATCAGTCATCTTCAGCCAGGATAGCTTGACTCCAGTGGCTTAGTGAGCATGGGACCCACGTCTGGGCATACCCTTCCCACATAGGGTGAACAGCAAAACACACAAGCTGATGGACGGGATGTTGCACAATGGCAAAACATTCACCCCCAGTCACAGATCAGGGTTTAATCCATCGTTATTTTGCTCACCAAGCCACCCCAGTTCAGATATGGCCATATGCAAATCAGTCTTGACCCTGTGACTCATGGGAACAGTCCAGCCCAAACTGCTAAGCCATGTCTTCCCTGGACCGGAATCAAGCATCCTAGGACCGGTTTCTGGCTATCAGCCATCTTCAGCCAGGATAGCTTGACTCCAATGGCTTAGTGATCACGGGACCCACGTCTGGGCGTACCCTTCCCGCATAGGATGAACAGCAAAACACACAAGATGACGGACGGAATGTTGCACAATGGCAAAACATTCACCCCCAGTCACAGATCTGGATTTAATCCATCGTTATTTTGCTCACCAATCCACCCCAGTTCAGACATGGACATATGCAAATCAGTCTTGACCCTGTGCCTCATGGGAACAGTCCAACCCGAACTGCCAAACCATGTCTTCCCTGGACCGGAATCAAGCATCCTAGGACCGGTTTCTGGCTATCAGCCATCTTCAGCCAGGATAGCTTGACTCCAGTGGCTTAGTGAGCACGGGACCCACGTCTGGGCATACCCTTCCCACACAGGGTGAACAGCAAAACACACAAGATGATGGACGGGATGTTGCACAATGGCAAAACATTCACCACCAGTCACAGATCTGGATTTAATCCATCGTTATTTTGCTCACTGAGCCACCCCAGTTCAGACATGGCCATATGCAAATCAGTCTTGACCCTGTGCCTCATGGGAACAGTCCAGCCCGAACTGCCAAGCCATGTCTTCCCTAGATCGGAATCAAGCATCCTAGGACCGGTTTCTGGCTATCAGCCGTCTTCAGCCAGGATAGCTTCACTCCAGTGGCTTAGTGAGCACGGGACCCACCGCTGGGCATACCCTTCCCACATAGGGTGAACAGCAAAACACACAAGATGATGGACGGAATGTTGTACAATGGCAAAACATTCACCCCCAGTCAAAGATATGGGTTTAATCCATGGTTATTTTGCTCACCAAGCCACCCCAGTTCAGACATGGCCATATGCAAATCAGTCTTGACCCTGTGCCTCATGGAAACAGTCCAGCCCGAACTGCCAAGCCATGTCTTCCCTGGACCGGAATCAAGCATCCTAGGACCGGTTTCTGGCTATCAGCCGTCTTCAGCCAGGATAGCTTGACTCCAGTGGCTCAGTGAGCACGGGACCCACGTCTGGGCATACCCTTCCCACATAGGGTGAACAGCAAAACACACAAATGATGGACAGAATGTTGCACAATGGCAAAACATTCACCCCCAGTCACAGATCTGGGTTTAATCCATCGTTATTTTGCTCACCAAGCCACCCCAGTTCAGACATGGCCATATGCAAATCAGGCTTGACCCTGTGCCTCATGGGAACAGTCCAGCCCGAACTGCCACGCCATGTCTTCCCTGGACCGGAATCAAGCATCCTAGGACCGGTTTCTGGCTATCAGCTGTCTTCAGCCAGGATAGTTTGACTCCAGTGGCTTAGTGAGCACGGGACCCACCTCTGGGCATACCCTTCCCACATAGGGTGAACAGCAAAACACACAAGATGATGGACGGAATGTTGTACAATGGCAAAACATTCACCCCCAGTCAAAGATATGGGTTTAATCTATGGTTATTTTGCTCACCAAGCCACCCCAGTTCAGACATGGACATATGCAAAACAGTCTTGACCCTGTGCCTCATGGGAACAGTCCAGCCCGAACTGCCAAGCCATGTCTTCCCTGGACCGGAATCAAGCATCCTAGGACCGGCTTCTGGCTATCAGCCGTCTTCAGCCAGGATAGCTTGACTCCAGTGGCTTGGTGGGCACGGGACCCACGTCTTGTCATACCCTACCCACATAGGGTGAACAGCAAAACACACAAGATGATGGACGGAATGTTGCACAATGGGAAAACATTCACCCCCAGTAACAGATCTGGATTTAAACCATCGTTATTTTGCTCACCAAGCCACCCCAGTTCAGACATGGCCATATGCAAATCAGTCTTGACCCTGTGCCTCATGGTAACAGTCCAGCCCGAACTGCCAAGCCAAGTCTTTCCTGGACCGGAATCAAGCATCCTAGGACCGGTTTCTGGCTATCAGCCGTCTTCAGCCAGGATAGCTTGACTCCAGTGGCTTAGTGAGCACGGGATCCACGTCTGGGCATACCCTTCCCACATAGGGTGAACAGCAAAACACACAAGCTGATGGACGGGATGTTGCACAATGGCAAAACATTCACCCCCAGTCACAGATCTGGGTTTAATCCATCGTTATTTTGCTCACCAAGCCACCCCAGTTCAGACATGGCCATATGCAAATCAGTCTTGACCCTGTGCCTCATGGTAACAGTCTAGCCCGAACTGCCAAGCCATGTCTTCCCTGGACCGGAATCAAGCATCCTAGGACCGGTTTCTGGCTATCAGCCGTATTCAGCCAGGTTAGCTTGATTCCAGTGGCTTAGTGATCAAGGGACCCACGTGTGGGCATAGCCTTCCCACATAGGGTGAACAGCAAAACACACAAGATGACAGACGGAATATTGCACAATGGCAAAACATTCACCCCCAGTCACAGATCAGGGTTTAATCCATCGTTATTTTGCTCACCAAGCCACCCCAGTTCAGACATGGCCATATGCAAATCAGTCTTGACCCTGTGCCTCATGGGAACAGTCCAGCCCGAACTGCCAAGCCATGTCTTCCCTGGAGCGGAATCAAGCATCCTAGTACCGGTTTCTGGCTATCAGCCGTCTTCAGCCAGGATAGCTTGACTCCAGTGGCTTAGTGAGCACGGAACCCACGTCTGGGCATACCCTTCCCACATAGGGTGAACAGCAAAACACACAAGATGATGGACGGAATGTTGCACAATGGCAAAACATTCACCCCCAGTCACAGATCTGGGTTTAATCCATCGTTATTTTGCTCACCAAGCCACCCCAGTTCAGACATGGCCATATGCAAATCATTCTTGACTCTGTTCCTCATGGGAACAGTCCAGCCCGAACTGCCAAGCCATGTCTTCCCTGGACCGGAATCAAGCATCCTAGTACTGGTTTCTGGCTATCAGCCGTCTTCAGCCAGGATAGCTTGACTCCAGTGGCTTAGTGAGCACGGGACCCACATCTGGGCATACCCTTCCCACATAGGGTGAACATTAAAAAAAAGATGATGGACGAAATGTTGCACAATGGCAAAACATTCACCCCCAGTCACAGATCTGGGTATAATCCATCGTTATTTTGCTCACCAAGCCACCCCAGTTCAGACATGGCCATATGCAAATCAGTCTTGACCCTGTGCCTCATGGGAACAGTCCAGCCTGAACTGCCAAGCCATGTCTTCCCTGGACCGGAATCAAGCATCCTAGGACCGGTTTCTGGCTATAAGCCGTCTTCAGCCAGGATAGCTTAACTCCAGTGGCTTAGTGAGCACGGGACCCACATCTGGGCATACCCTTCCCACACAGGGTGAACAGCAAAACACACAAGATGATGGACGGGATGTTGCACAATGGCAAAACATTCACCACCAGTCAAAGATCTGGGTTTAATCCATTGTTTTTTTGCTCACCAAGCCACCCCAGTTCAGATATGGCCATATGCAAATCAGTCTTGACCCTGTGCCTCATGGGCGCAGTCCAGCCCAAACTGCCAAGCCATGTCTTCCCTGGACCTGAATCAAGCATCCTAGGACAGGTTTCTGGCTATCAGCCGTCTTCAGCCAGGATAGCTTCACTCCAGTGGCTTAGTGAGCACGGGACCCACCGCAGGGCATACCCTTCCCACATAGGGTGAACAGCAAAACACACAAGATGATGGACGGAATGTTGTACAATGGCAAAACATTCACCCCCAGTCAAAGATATGGGTTTAATCCATGGTTATTTTGCTCACCAAGCCACCCCAGTTCAGACATGGCCATATGCAAATCAGTCTTGACCCTGTGCCTCATGGAAACAGTCCAGCCCGAACTGCCAAGCCATGTCTTCCCTGGACCGGAATCAAGCATCCTAGGACCGGTTTCTGGCTATCAGCCGTCTTCAGCCAGGATAGCTTGACTCCAGTGGCTCAGTGAGCACGGGACCCACGTCTGGGCATACCCTTCCCACATAGGGTGAACAGCAAAACACACAAATGATGGACGGAATGTTGCTCAATGGCATACGGACATACACAACAGCTTCAACAACCAACCAACGCAAGCCACAACCGCAACGACGCCACCATCCACCACCCTCCGCACCTGGACCCCGATCAGCACCGAAGACACCATCCGCACCATGAACTCCATCCATTCCGGATCTCCGACTGACCCCTGCCCTCACCACGTCTTCAACAAGGCCGACGCTGTCCTCGCACCCCACCTGCGGGACATCATCAACACCTCCTTCGACTCCGCCACCTTCCCTGAGAGCTGGAAGCACGCCGAACTCAGCGCTCTCCTCAAGAAACCCACAGCAGACCCCACCGACCTCAAGAACTACCGTCCCATCTCGCTCCTCCCGTTCCCGGCCAAAGTCATCGAGAAGACCGTCAACAAACAGCTGGCCGCCTTCCTCGAGACGAATGGATCCCTCGACCCCTCACAGTCCGGCTTCCGAGCGAACCACAGCACCGAGACCGCCCTCATCGCCGCCACCGACGACCTTCGAACTCTGATGGACAACGGAGAAACAGCGGCCCTCATCCTCCTGGACCTCTCCGCGGCTTTCGACACTGTCTGCCACCGCACCCTAGTACAGCGCCTCAGCAACATCGGAATCCAGGAGAAGGCACTGGAATGGATCACCTCCTTCCTCGACGGAAGAACACAAAGAGTCCGCCTACCACCGTACAAGTCAGAGGCCACCAAAGTCATCTGCGGCGTACCCCAAGGATCCTCGCTGAGCCCAACCCTCTTCAACGTCTACATGAGCCCCCTCGCGGCCATCGCACGCCAACACAACCTGAACATCATCTCCTACGCCGACGACACCCAGCTGATCCTCTCCCTGACCAACGACCCCGCCACCGCCAGAGCCAACCTGCACGAAGGGATGAGAGACGTAGCCGAATGGATGACGACCAGCCGCCTGAAACTGAACTCAGACAAGACGGAGGTCCTCATCCTGGGCTCCACGCCCTCCGCCTGGGACGACTCCTGGTGGCCCCCCGCCCTGGGCACCGCACCCAAACCGACGGACCACGCACGCAACCTGGGCTTCATCCTGGACTCCTCCCTCTCCATGACCAGACAAGTCAACGCCGTCTCCTCGTCATGCTTCAACATCCTGCGCATGCTACGTAAGATCTTCCGGTGGATCCCCACCGAGACGAGGAAGACGGTCACCCAAGCCCTCGTCACCAGCCGACTGGACTACGGCAACGCCCTCTACGCCGGAACCACTGCCAAACTCCAGAAGAGACTCCAGCGGATCCAGAACGCCTCGGCGAGACTCATCCTCGATATCCCCCGACGCAGCCACATCTCCGGACACCTGAGAGATCTGCACTGGCTCCCGGTCAACAAGAGAATCACCTTCCGGCTCCTCACCCACGCGCACAAAGCCCTACACGACCAAGGCCCGAGCTACCTCAACAACCGGATCAACTTCTACACTCCCAAGCGCCTCCTCAGATCAACCAACCACGCCCTCGCCGCCGTCCCCCGCATTCGAAGAGCGACAACAGGAGGAAGATCCTTCTCCTACCTGGCCGCCAAGACCTGGAACTCACTTCCGACCAATCTGCGCCTGACCCAAGACCACCTCTCCTTCAGGAAGAAGCTCAAGACCTGGCTGTTCGAGCAGTAGCGGCACCCCCCCCCTCCCAGCGCCTTGAGACCCTACGGGTGAGTAGTGCGCTCTACAAATGACCTGATTGATTGATTGATGGCAAAACATTCACCCCCAGTCACAGATCTGGGTTTAATCCATCGTTATTTTGCTCACCAAGCCACCCCAGTTCAGACATGGCCATATGCAAATCAGTCTTGACCCTGTGCCTCATGGGAACAGTCCAGCCCGAACTGCCACGCCATGTCTTCCCTGGACCGGAATCAAGCATCCTAGGACCGGTTTCTGGCTATCAGCTGTCTTCAGCCAGGATAGTTTGACTCCAATGGCTTAGTGAGCACGGGACCCACCTCTGGGCATACCCTTCCCACATAGGGTGAACAGCAAAACACACAAGATGATGGACGGAATGTTGTACAATGGCAAAACATTCACCCCCAGTCAAAGATATGGGTTTAATCTATGGTTATTTTGCTCACCAAGCCACCCCAGTTCAGACATGGACATATGCAAAACAGTCTTGACCCTGTGCCTCATGGGAACAGTCCAGCCCGAACTGCCAAGCCATGTCTTCCCTGGACCGGAATCAAGCATCCTAGGACCGGCTTCTGGCTATCAGCCGTCTTCAGCCAGGATAGCTTGACTCCAGTGGCTTGGTGGGCACGGGACCCACGTCTTGTCATACCCTACCCACATAGGGTGAACAGCAAAACACACAAGATGATGGACGGAATGTTGCACAATGGGAAAACATTCACCCCTAGTCACAGATCTGGATGTAAGCCATCGTTATTTTGCTCACCAAGCCACCCCAGTTCAGACATGGCCATATGCAAATCAGTCTAGACCCTGTGCCTCATGGGAACAGTCCAGCCCAAACTGCCAAGCCATGTCTTTCCTGGACCGGAATCAAGCATCCTAGGACCGGTTTCTGGCTATCAGCCGTCTTCAGCCAGGATAGCTTGACTCCAGTGGCTTAGTGAGCACGGGATCCACGTCTGGGCATACCCTTCCCACATAGGGTGAACAGCAAAACACACAAGCTGATGGACGGGATGTTGCACAATGGCAAAACATTCACCCCCAGTCACAGATCTGGGTTTAATCCATCGTTATTTTGCTCACCAAGCCACCCCAGTTCAGACATGGCCATATGCAAATCAGTCTTGACCCTGTGCCTCATGGTAACAGTCTAGCCCGAACTGCCAAGCCATGTCTTCCCTGGACCGGAATCAAGCATCCTAGGACCGGTTTCTGGCTATCAGCCGTCTTCAGCCAGGATAGCTTGATTCCAGTGGCTTAGTGATCAAGGGACCCACGTGTGGGCATACCCTTCCCACATAGGGTGAACAGCAAAACACACAAGATGACAGACGGAATATTGCACAATGGCAAAACATTCACCCCCAGTCACAGATCAGGGTTTAATCCATCGTTATTTTGCTCACCAAGCCACCCCAGTTCAGACATGGCCATATGCAAATCAGTCTTGACCCTGTGCCTCATGGAAACAGTCCAGCCCGAACTGCCAAGCCATGTCTTCCCTGGACCGGAATCAAGCATCCTAGGACCGGTTTCTGGCTATCAGCTGTCTTCAGCCAGGATAGTTTGACTCCAATGGCTTAGTGAGCACGGGACCCACCTCTGGGCATACCCTTCCCACATAGGGTGAACAGCAAAACACACAAGATGATGGACGGAATGTTGTACAATGGCAAAACATTCACCCCCAGTCAAAGATATGGGTTTAATCTATGGTTATTTTGCTCACCAAGCCACCCCAGTTCAGACATGGACATATGCAAAACAGTCTTGACCCTGTGCCTCATGGGAACAGTCCAGCCCGAACTGCCAAGCCATGTCTTCCCTGGACCAGAATCAAGCATCCTAGGACCGGCTTTTGGCTATCAGCCGTCTTCAGCCAGGATAGCTTGACTCCAGTGGCTTGGTGGGCACGGGACCCACGTCTTGTCATACCCTACCCACATAGGGTGAACAGCAAAACACACAAGATGATGGACGGAATGTTGCACAATGGGAAAACATTCACCCCTAGTCACAGATCTGGATTTAAACCATCGTTATTTTGCTCACCAAGCCACCCCAGTTCAGACATGGCCATATGCAAATCAGTCTAGACCCTGTGCCTCATGGGAACAGTCCAGCCCGAACTGCCAAGCCATGTCTTTCCTGGACCGGAATCGAGCATCCTAGGACCGGTTTCTGGCTATCAGCCGTCTTCAGCCAGGATAGCTTGACTCCAGTGGCTTAGTGAGCACGGGATCCACGTCTGGGCATACCCTTCCCACATAGGGTGAACAGCAAAACACACAAGCTGATGGACGGGATGTTGCACAATGGCAAAACATTCACCCCCAGTCACAGATCTGGGTTTAATCCATCGTTATTTTGCTCACCAAGCCACCCCAGTTTAGACATGGCCATATGCAAATCAGTCTTGACCCTGTGCCTCATGGTAACAGTCTAGCCCGAACTGCCAAGCCATGTCTTCCCTGGACCGGAATCAAGCATCCTAGGACCGGTTTCTGGCTATCAGCCGTCTTCAGCCAGGATAGCTTGATTCCAGTGGCTTAGTGATCAAGGGACCCACGTGTGGGCATACCCTTCCCACATAGGGTGAACAGCAAAACACACAAGATGACAGACGGAATATTGCACAATGGCAAAACATTCACCCCCAGTCACAGATCAGGGTTTAATCCATCGTTATTTTGCTCACCAAGCCACCCCAGTTCAGACATGGCCATATGCAAATCAGTCTTGACCCTGTGCCTCATGGGAACAGTCCAGCCCGAACTGCCAAGCCATGTCTTCCCTGGAGCGGAATCAAGCATCCTAGGACCGGTTTCTGGCTATCAGCCGTCTTCAGCCAGGATAGCTTGTAGTGTAGTTCCTATCATCCCAATAGGCTCTGCGCATTGGAATAATACCTGCAGCAGTAAAGGCCTAGACCAGACGTTAACTAGGTCTACTACTGTCGATACTAGACTTAAAGTTTTGGGTTTGCCAGCTTAGCTCAGAGTTCACTAGAAACTTTCTTGAATGTTCAAGGAGGACTTAACTTCCCTGATTAGACAAGAAGGGATTTAGTTTCTGACAACCATAGAACATGACAACTTTGCTCTCCCCTAATCAAGAGTATATCTCGAGAGTCGTGTGAACAAAAGGCAATTTATTTTACTCAGTCAGTACGTGCATTCTTAGTCTCATCAGATTGTAGAGAAAAGGAAGAGACGGGCATGTTCAATAAAAAGGTGTTATTTATTGATCAGTCTCTTTTCTCATACAAGAGAAATGGATCGATATTATTGCAATACTTATAGTTAAGTAAAGTGCATACAGTAAAAGCAATAGTATAAAATAATACTGTAAAAACATTGATATGGTTTCTAAGCCATAAGATGTTTAAAATGAATAAAATATATTACATACACATATACATTTGACTAAACGTACTCAACTGGTGTTTCTAAATACGCCTACCCCGTGTACCTGACCTAAGCCTAATACGTGGGCGGGAATAGAAAGTTACAGTTTAAGTTAAGTTTGTTTTTGCCAAGTGAATAACTAAAGAATTCTCTGTGAGGGGTTACTCAGTTCTGTACCTGGAATCTAGGTTGAATGAGGGATGGTATCTCTCGTCTCTGGTCTCGATATTCCAGGCTGCCTGCGAGGGCTACCCGGAAGCGCCGGTGCTGGATCTCTCGGCAGGAGAAATCAGCTTCTCTCAGCGCGTCAGGAAGGCGGGGCTGCGCCAGCGGGGTCTGCTCTGCTCTTCGCTTCGGCAAGTATGGCTGCTCCGTCTCGTCACCACGCGTGTGTTTGCATAGGGCAATATCGGTAATATTTATACCTTTAAGGTGCCGAGATTGACGTAAGGATGGACATAGATACGTCAATAAGGATGTCATACGACTTGCTCGTTAGCACATTCTTTTACTGAAGTTCTCGGTGAAATCAAAACAATGGCCGCAGGGTTTTGCCCAGGTTGTCATAGGTTTGATTTGTTATGAGAACTCCGTATGCCTTATCAGGGGCTGGAGGAATATCGCTTGTCTAATTAGATCGCAAGCGTTATGACCTAATCAGATAACACGTTCCTGTGCCGTAGTGTGACTGCGTCAGATAACGGTATCTGCATCATGGGGGTTTTCTGCCTCATGGGCTGACTGCTAGTTAACTTGTTGGTTTGTTTAACCAGAATAGGGTCAGGAATAGGGGGATCGATTCAGAACCTATAGGAATACATCACACCCACTCCACGCTAACTATGGTCATATTTACTAATCTATGCATAGTATAACATAGTACAACATACTATAGAGTATAGTGTATACCTTACCACCCCAAAATACATAAATGCATTTTGAAATTTTTCAAATATACGGAAAAATTGCAGTCATATGTATTGTATGCACTCAAGCTGTAGAATAATGCCAAAGTAATCGCATTTGTATACATTATTGCTATTTTGTATATGAGAATTACACATGAAATGGCTCTTAATACAGAAGAAAAGTTCGAGACCATTTCATCACAGAATATAATAACAATGAACATACCAGCGGGCAGCTAATGTCTATAAGCTATCTAAAATTTAGAAACCTTAGTTCTCTAAGAATAGTTCTTACTTTAAGCAGAAGATAGTGTCCCGAAAAATATGCAAAAATATTCTGGGGCTGCTGAAAAATTGCTGTCCGTGAACTGGAGGGAAAATTGTTCATGTGACTTTATTTTTAAAGTTCAAGGCCGAATTCAGGGAACGCCGTGTGCGAGCTTGTTCAAAAGTCTCTATTTCTGTTCTGGCGAGAACATCATATCATTTAGGCTTTCGAAAAAACTGTCAACAGCTTCCTGGGAAAGTTCCACTAACTCGGATATAGGTGTAATCATGCATTCGTGCGCATGATTGTCTCCATTGACATTCTGATTCGCATTGCTGACAGAAGGTCGTACCTGATCGATGCTGCTTTCATCTTGAACTTCACTACCCATCAATCGTAGTGGTGAAGCTTCCACGAATGCCGTCATCAGGATTGGTAGCCTTTGAGGGCAGCACAAAGCATGAACCTTGATCGGGCTCAACAATGTTTCTGCATCCATTGGCGCATCCGATTGTAGCGTCAGACAGGTGTCTAACACGCATTCTTCTCCGCATAGCAGACACCTTAATACAGGTAAAACACATCTTTGCCACATTGGTCGAAATGATAGAAACCAAGTCATGTTCAGGTCTCTAAGCCGGGAGAGTCCCAGGATTTTTGATATCCGGTCCCGGTATCCAATGGCTAGGATTGTTTCTTCCCTTGTCGCAAGAGTTTTGTCTGTGACATGGGTTGCCATAACGAAAAATAAGGACTAAGAATAGGATTCCTGCAATTAGTCCCAAGATCAGGGGAAGTCCGCCAAAAATCGAATGGACGAAATCTGGAAAAATACCCAGTATGGCTTTGAATGGTGTTAATGCCATCGAAAATACTGTCTTAAATACCTTTGAGACCCCATTGGTATCAGAAATATTTAAGATTTCGTTTAGAATTTCAGCGAAATGTATGGGGGAATTAGTTGATAACAATGAATGTATCTCTGCAGTCGTCCTTGCGACTTGTAGATCATACGTTTCTTTTGATGACGTGAGCCTTGTAGGCGTCTGAAGAAGCACTGTTTTCATTCTGCTTAAAGTATCTATTCGAATAGAAGTAATTTTCAAATTGGGCCATGCCCTTGCCTCCCTGTCTGGAAAGGAGCTGGGGAACAATGAGCGTCCACAGCACTTGACCTTCGCAGTCGTAGTTACTAGATAAGGAGTCCCGGGCATAAGACTACAACATCTGCGGTCTACAATTAGAATGTAACTCCCATTATAGAGTCTTTGAAAGAATGGTTCTATTTCTGTTGCAGGTGTGCCTTGCTGGTGACATGAAAGGTTGTATGAATTCCCTTCACAGGCTCCATGCAAACTAATTCAGTTACACAGAAGTGTGCCACTTAGTGACATCGCACAATTGTTGCCACTAAGAAACACGTTCTGTCCTTTATTACTGACACATGCATGTGAATAGGGCAGGTTCCATGTTGTTTTAAGGTACCCCTTTCCCAATTTCTCGTACATGCCAGCCTGTATATATTTTTGGCAGTATTGAAACCTGAAGGTTGAGATTGGAATATTTATTATCCCATGTATTATCCATTCACTGACAGTCGTTCTGACATTGTCACTGGTAATCTTTCGAGTTTTTCAATGCTCAAGATTGTATAATCAGCACCCTTTTGTGCCATACTGATTTGTCTATCAGTAAGGTTAAAGATTTGGAATAGTGACGTTGTGTTGATTAAACGCCAAGGCACATAGCCTGAACGTAGATTTTGTAACGTCCAGCCAAGCTGTACAATAGAGCGCAATTGTGACTGACCGTGTTGTAATAACAGTAGGTCTTGCGACAATATGTCGATTGCTGAAGACACAATGCTGTCCAAAGAAAAAATTCTGGAGGACAGAGTCATTAACCCATTGTCCACTACAGAAAGTGATTTTTCCAAATTAATACGGTCAATTTCCCGTATTCTCTCTGCTGTTTCGATTTGAGTAACCTTCCAGGCCTCATTGTATGCTGCATATACAGAGGCTGCTATGAAACGTTTTTGACGCTGTTTGCGTGGTCCCATTATGAAATCACGCAAGTCAGCACCATCAGTAAGTAAAGTTAGGTGTTGCTTAATTTCTGCCAGTGTGGAAGTTTGTAGCCATTGAAGGCATAATTTGCCCACACTGTAGGTTGTTATTATCCCTGGGTGATGTCTTTGAGGATATCTAGGGTCTGGCCTGGTCATTTTGAACCACTGTGTTTTATTCAGGAATCTGTCTTGACAGTTATTAGTATCTGTGGGCCAGATCAACCATTGTTTCCAATCAGGATGTGTTCTGTTTTGGTTTAATACATAATTTACGTCTATCTCCTCATCTGTAGAGCTATTGCTGAGCATTGTGGGCTTTGGAATAGACGGTTTATTTAAGTCTTTGATTTTGGCTAGGCCAAGACAGGTAGTTTGTTGAACAGTGTCATTTAAAAATATCATTTGTTCTGGGATCATGCAGGCTCTAAACAAAGATTCTATACCCTGCACTTGCCATTCTTTTGTACCCCAAACACTTTTCAATTCAACATTTTTGTCCCAATAATCAAAACCAAAAGTATTCATTTGTTCAAAAAAATGAGTCTGAATATATCAATTTTGTGTTGGTTATCATGGTCTTTGTCCCTGTCTTGTTTGACAATTTAAAATAGAATGCTTCAGCATTACTTGTGTTAAAACCTGAAAAGTATGAATATTTGTCATAGAAGGTCCTTGAGCTTCCTTTTGGAGGGGTTGCACAATGTTCCCATTGATTATAATTTAAAACATTTCTAGGTTGTGCAGATCTATGTAAAAAATGGTTACCATAGTGGTTATAACAGTACATACTATCATAATTTGTAGAACCCTGCAAATAATCATGTTTGGTAAATTTAGCAGACATAATTAAGTCAGACATCATATTATTAATGCTTTCGAAGTCCCAATCATCAGCAAATGAGCTTGGTTTTACAAAGTCACTCAAGGAGATCTTAATTTGGTGTGGATATTTCAGGATTTCGACCGGACCATAAATTTCATAGTCAGTGTTGTCCCAGGCTACCCCACCCGGTATCGGATTGGCTGTGAAGTTGACTGAAGAAAGTTCTCTTTTCTCGATGTGTGAAGATGTGTGTGGTTTGAGGATCAAGTTGATTTTCTGACTTGCTGTGTCCATTTTTGCATATTTTCCCTCAATGAAGCGTCCCAAAGTTAGTATCATGATGAGCCAAAGTATGAGGATAAATGCACCAAAACCCACCCAAAATTCAATCCATGGGGAAATCAGATATGTTTCTTTCAGTTGTTTCAAAAGTTCTTTAGCTTTATCTTTAAAGGTTTTTGATGATGGCTGTGTCTTTGATTCACTGAAGCCTTCAGAGGAATCATCGAAGTTTATGAAGTAGCCGGATGCTGTTCTGTCAATTGTTCCAATTGCTTCAGGATTACTGTTTCTTGCATTTTCACTTGGTACTTCATTATAGATTGGTGTGTCTCTGCTAAATGTTTTTATTTGGGTTTTCAGAGGTCTGAGTTCTATTGCATTGTTGCATAGTCCTTGTTGTTCTTCTGTAGGCGTTTCGAATGTGATGAGCCTCTTCGTTAGGACCTCTGTACTTGTAGCAAACCTTGGTGTTCTGCTACTTATTGGGAGTCCACTTGGCCTACTGTTTGTTATCGGCCACATGTTGTGGTTTTACCAGGTCGATGGATACAACTCGGTTCTCCTTTTTTCCAGCAAGTGGCGGTAGTACAACTGATCTTGTCCCGTTGACAGACAAGACAGGAACTGCTTTTCTGTAAGAAGGCCCAAATTCCTTCTTTACCGCGATCTTTTCCCTGACTAGATCCCCGACTTTTGGAATCCAGACAGGTCTTGCTGGGACAGGTGGTGGTTCTTCAGTGGTTGTTGGCTGTTGTTTCAACTTTATGTTGCTCAGGTCTTTTCTTGTTTTGTTTAAGTCTTGCAAAATAGCCAAACGGTCTTTGATATCAAAGCTTTTTTCTTCTACCACTGAAGTCTGACTATCAATGTCAGAGATCAACATCCTAGTTCCAAATAATAATTCGTACGCACTGAATCCCTTCAGAGAATTTCTTGGCAAGTTATTTAGACTACGTTGGACACTTATTTGATGTTTGACCCATCCAGCTCCCGAACCTAATATCCTTTCCGCTATAGATTGCTTTATGCCTTGGTTTTTTCTTTACACCATCCCGTACCCTCAGGAAGGAAGTGAGAAGATTCCCGCTGGGCTATGCTCATTTGGTCATGTTTCACCTCAGGCTGTTGGGCTAGAGTGAAGACAATGGTCAAACGTAGCATGCTCTTAGCGTATATGCCATTTAGACTCGCAAATCTTTGTATAACAGTCCAGACGTCAGCCGAGTGCTGGTGATCTACATTATAAGTGGAACTAGCCTGTATATGTTAATCGCAACCCTTCCTTTTTACTCCTGATTTTTCCTGGAGTAAACCGACGAGGTATTAAACTGTTTCTCTCCCCACTGCGATCTCTGTTGCAGTTTGGGCAGTTTTTTACAAACATGGTGTGACGCAGGCTCATGCCTGGCCACCAGTACCATGATTGTAATTCTTCCAGAGAATCTTCTAGTTTGAGGTGTCTGAGACCCTCGCCCATATGTGCGTCTGCGATTAACAAGTTTCTCCTGTCCATGTTTGGAATCACCCTATCCCCCACTCCAGGGATTCGAGCAAAAGGGACGGAGTTTGCATCGATTATGTATGTATAATTGAGTGGATAGTTGATCGGTAACGCTGAGCAGTCGCCTTTTGATGACGTTTTCACTGCCAGCACTGTTTCACCGTCAATGTATTTTAATGTACGCTTTTTTCGAACTACGGGAGCCGATTTAGTGGCTGCCGCTGTGGCTGTTTCAGCCTATGAATTCCCTGCAACGTGAACGCCATCACGCTGATGACTCAGTGAGTGTGTCACGTGAGTCTTTGGTAGTTCTTTTTGTAAAAGAGCTATTTGTTCCCAGAGCAGTTTCTGTTTTATTGGTGCATCTGTGTCATCTTTGTAACCGTTTCAAATCCATGTCTGCAAATCCTTGTTATATGATTTGACGCAGTAATATGAATCTGACACTATAAGTGTCGGGAATTCGCGATCCGCATTATCTAGCGCCATTTTCAAAGCTAATATTTCAGTTTGTTGTTCTGAATTAGTTTCTACTGAGTGTGTTTTTGTTAATAGAGGTTTTAGTTTACCCCCGCGCCACACTTCTTTTGTAATCCCACATGTGGGGTTGTATGCCTGTTCGCCCCAAACGGGGGGTTGAGCATGTCCGTCTGTATAAATTACACAGGCGTAATGTCGTAAAGGCAGAATATCGATTGGCAGAGGATATGTTTTTTCATATTCTAGATTTTTTAATTCTTCTAGTTCTGGAAGATTGTAAGCCAGGCTACACTTGATAATTCATATCCTACGAACAGGACTGTCAGATGGGCAATTCTGGATTTTTTAAAGTTGAATTTGTAACCCTCTGCAGCGAACCCAAGTATTATGGTGTTCACTCTTTTCAAGTGAGTCTCCAAGTCATCATCTGTTAAGTAAATGTCATCGACATAAGATAATGCTTCATCATCATATATTTGTAGTAATTCTGTTACTCTCGCTGAGAATACTCCCGGGCTGTTCTTGTACCCCTGGGCTAACCGACAGAATTGTTTTTGAGTGCCATTTATTGAGAATGCAGTTAAATATCTGCTCTCTGGTGCTATGTTTTGACAAAAGAATCCATTAGAGATGTCTAATGTTGTTTTGTATTTTTTGCGCACTATGTTATTCATTAGTGCAGCACTATGTGAGTTTTGCACTGCAAAAGTTTTGCAACATGTGTTAAGGTGTCGGTAATCCAAAACTAGACGATATGAATTGTCTGGTTTGGAGACCGGAAACAAAGGGTTGTTCATTTGTGAGGTGCAAGTTTCAATCACCCCCTGGTATTCTAGCTGATCTAGTATTTCATTTACCTGTTTTTTAGCTTCTTGCTTAATTGGGTACTGCCTTTGTGCAGTTGGTTGTGATTTTAACTGGATTTTGTGAGGAGGAGAGTCCTCATCCCATCCCACGTGATTTTTATATAAAGCAGGAGCTAGAGCCACTGCCCACTTTCTAGCAAGTGTGTATTTTTTATGAATTGGGATATGATTTGAGAAGGCAGGCATAATTACTTCTTCGCCATGAGGGCAATCCCTGACAAACTCTGGTGGCCAGTCTTTTTCAGCTAGAAGGATATCATAGCCCTTGGAGAGATTATCCCAAAATAGTCCCCTTATTTTTCTAGTCTTATCCCCCTCTATACGCAATGTTATTTCGTATATTTTGTGAGGTTTGCTAACTCTGGTGTCCGCAGTTTCCACTTGAAGATATTCATTCGTGTCCACTGTCTCCAGATGATTCATAAGGACTTTGCGAGCTATGCTCACTTCTGCTGCGCTGTCTAGCATTGTCTGAGCCCATTCTCCGTTTTTCAGTTGTGTCCTCAGTATTCTCGGCATTGTTAACTACCTTGATACTGGCTACCTTCTTTTTTGGAAATTGTAATTTCTTTTTTAGCTGAGCAGGTTCCTTGTCTTTGGACTTGGTGTGCTCTTCTCTTTGTTCTGATCGTCCTCTTCTTTCCGATTTCTGCGAGGAAGTCTGAAAAGATTGAGAGGGACGTGTATCAATGTCTTGATATCTATCAGGCTTTTTAATATTATCCCTATTTCTAAGGTTATATCTTTTCCCAGAGGGGTCACTCTGAGGTGACCTGTGTCTTTGGTTCGGAGATTTTTCTCTTCGCCTAGGAGACCTTCCTCGGGACTGGAATTTCTTTTCTTTAGGATTGGATTGTTTGTTTCCATCCCAGTTCTTTTTTGGTGATGTAGAATTATTATTAAAAAATATTTTTTCAGGACTTTCAATTAGTTGCGGTTTTACTGGTATTCCACCTAAACTATCTCTACCTAGTTCCTCATAGGATTTTTCTATGATTCTGGCAATTTCAGCTGGTTGGTCTGCTATATCTGTCTCTTTTAACCTCTGGCGGATCGCCACGTTTGCTGCTTCTCCTTTTATGTTGGCTAATTGTATAGCCGAGACCTGCTTGAAGTCTTTTAGTAATTTCATACCAAGAGTTAAAGCGGGTTCAGGACCATATTCATCTTGAATTTGTTTTAGCACATCTGGTATTACCGAAATGGATGGAACACCGTGCGTTTTTGTGTAGATGGAAGCAAAGACTGTACCCCAAGTGTCACAGTCCTCAATGTGTGGTGCGATTCCCATTGGAAGACAGATAGTCAGAATCCTGTGCTTTTCTAGCGGGGTGGTGTCTGGAAACACCGCCTCTATTTGGGTGATTTTCTGCGCTAGCCAGAATGGTATTTGTTCCCGTTTAGCCGGTACTTTACCTAGGCAGGACTGGATGTTCTGTGGTGTAATTTTATTTGTGTTCCCCTGGTGAGGGGTCAGCTGTGGGAGTTTAATCGCTGGCTGAATTGTTGAAGTCCGCATCACATATTGGACTAATTGTCTGTGTATTTTTATTAGTTGTTTTAGCTGTGTTAAAAGGTTTGGTGCAGACATCCCATCGATGTCTGGATGTGGTGTGTATCCGGCTAGGACCGGCCACGTTGCTCCTGGTCTACCTAAAGGACCGAGCCTGGTGATGTGATTATTGTGTTTTAGGGCGCCATCAAATAAGAGCAAATGCTCTTGAAATTTGAGTGGTACTTCCACCTCCTCGAAAGGAGTGTACGTTTCAGGAGGTTCCTCTATTTTGTAATAGTGGAAGTACTTTGTTACAGCATTTGCTGCTGGAAAATTTATACATGAATAGTATACCTCTGTCTGCCGATATTCGTGTGCCTCAATTACGAATATGACTGTACCACCTCTAGGTGTCAGTCCATTTTCTATAAGTTTTATGGTTATAGATTTCCTTTTGATGACCGGGATGAGTATTATATCCGGGTCTGCGTCTTGCATGGTAGCATCAGCTGCTGCGAGTTCAGTTGCTAATCTAACTGCCTCTCTTTCTCCTTCACTGTCTGACATTATACAGTCCAGAAGGTTATTTTGTTTGTTTGCAGATCAGGTTTCTTATGGAAACAAAGATTAGATGCACAATATTTTGGAACCGTGTATCCTTCAACGTTGACTTGTACCAAGAACCATACATAGGAGTTCCCTCCTGCGAGGTCTGGCGGATATAACCTTTCACCCACTCCAGACGTCTTTGGAGTATTTGGGAAAAGGGGTCTGAATGAGAAAGCACGACTGAGTTACTCTAAATGTCTTACGTTAGTTTTATCGCCCTTTCCAAACGCGTTGGGCGCCATGTAGTGTAGTTCCTATCATCCCAATAGGCTCTGCGCATTGGAATAATACCTACAGCAGTAAAGGCCTAGACCAGACGTTAACTAGGTCTACTACTGTCGATACTAGACTTAAAGTTTTGGGTTTGCCAGCTTAGCTCAGAGTTCACTAGAAACTTTCTCGAATGTTCAAGGAGGACTTAACTTCCCTGATTAGACAAGAAGGGATTTAGTTTCTGACAACCATAGAACATGACAACTTTGCTCTCCCCTAATCAAGAGTATATCTCGAGAGTCGTGTGAACAAAAGGCAATTTATTTTACTCAGTCAGTACGTGCATTCTTAGTCTCATCAGATTGTAGAGAAAAGGAAGAGACGGGCGTGTTCAATAAAAAGGTGTTATTTATTGATCAGTCTCTTTTCTCATACAAGAGAAATGGATCGATATTATTGCAATACTTATAGTTAAGTAAAGTGCATACAGTAAAAGCAATAGTATAAAATAATACTGTAAAAACATTGATATGGTTTCTAAGCCATAAGATGTTTAAAATGAATAAAATATATTACATACACATATACATTTGACTAAACGTACTCAACTGGTGTTTCTAAATACGCCTACCCCGTGTACCTGACCTAAGCCTAATACGTGGGCGGGAATAGAAAGTTACAGTTTAAGTTAAGTTTGTTTTTGCCAAGTGAATAACTAAAGAATTCTCTGTGAGGGGTTATTCAGTTCTGTACCTGGAATCTAGGTTGAATGAGGGATGGTATCTCTCGTCTCTGGTCTCGATATTCCAGGCTGCCTGCGAGGGCTACCCGGAAGCGCCGGTGCTGGATCTCTCGGCAGGAGAAATCAGCTTCTCTCAGCGTGTCAGGAAGGCGGGGCTGCGCCAGCGGGGTCTGCTCTGCTCTTCGCTTCGGCAAGTATGGCTGCTCCGTCTCGTCACCACGCGTGTGTTTGCATAGGGCAATATCGGTAATATTTATACCTTTAAGGTCCCGAGATTGACGTAAGGATGGACATAGATACGTCAATAAGGATGTCATACGACTTGCTCGTTAGCACATTCTTTTACTGAAGTTCTCGGTGAAATCAAAACAATGGCCGCAGGGTTTTGCCCAGGTTGTCATAGGTTTGATTTGTTATGAGAACTCCGTATGCCTTATCAGGGGCTGGAGGAATATCGCTTGTCTAATTAGATCGCAAGCGTTATGACCTAATCAGATAACACGTTCCTGTGCCGTAGTGTGACTGCGTCAGATAACGGTATCTGCATCATGGGGGGTTTCTGCCTCATGGGCTCACTGCTAGTTAACTTGTTGGTTTGTTTAACCAGAATAGGGTCAGGAAGAGGGGGATCGATTCAGAACCTATAGGAATACATCACAAGCTTGACTCCAGTGGCTTAGTGAGCACGGAACCCACGTCTGGGCATACCCTTCCCACATAGGGTGAACAGCAAAACACACAAGATGATGGACGGAATGTTGCACAATGGCAAAACATTCACCCCCAGTCACAGATCTGGGTTTAATCCATCGTTATTTTGCTCACCAAGCCACCCCAGTTCAGACATGGCCATATGCAAATCATTCTTGACTCTGTTCCTCATGGGAACAGTCCAGCCCGAACTGCCAAGCCATGTCTTCCCTGGACCGGAATCAAGCATCCTAGTACTGGTTTCTGGCTATCAGCCGTCTTCAGCCAGGATAGCTTGACTCCAGTGGCTTAGTGAGCACGGGACCCACATCTGGGCATACCCTTCCCACATAGGGTGAACATAAAAAAAAAGATGATGGACGAAATGTTGCACAATGGCAAAACATTCACCCCCAGTCACAGATCTGGGTATAATCCATCGTTATTTTGCTCACCAAGCCACCCCAGTTCAGACATGGCCATATGCAAATCATTCTTGACTCTGTTCCTCATGGGAACAGTCCAGCCCGAACTGCCAAGCCATGTCTTCCCTGGACCGGAATCAAGCATCCTAGGACCGGTTTCTGGCTATAAGCCGTCTTCAGCCAGGATAGCTTGACTCCAGTGGCTTAGTGAGCACGGGACCCACATCTGGGCATACCCTTCCCACACAGGGTGAACAGCAAAACACACAAGATGATGGACGGGATGTTGCACAATGGCAAAACATTCACCACCAGTCAAAGATCTGGGTTTAATCCATCGTTTTTTTGCTCACCAAGCCACCCCAGTTCAGATATGGCCATATGCAAATCAGTCTTGACCCTGTGCCTCATGGGCGCAGTCCAGCCCAAACTGCCAAGCCATGTCTTCCCTGGACCTGAATCAAGCATCCTAGGACCGGTTTCTGGCTATCAGCCGTCTTCAGCCAGGATAGCTTCACTCCAGTGGCTTAGTGATCACGGACCCACGTCTGGGCATACCCTTCCCACATAGGGTGAACAGCAAAACACACAAGATGACGGACGAAATGTTGCACAATGGCAAAACATTCACCCCCAGTCACAGATTTGGGTTTAATCCATGGTTATTTTGCTAGTTCAGACATGGCCATATGCAAATCAGTCTTGACCCTGTGCCTCATGGAAACAGTCCAGCCCGACCTGCCAAGCCATGTCTTCCCTTGACCGGAATCAAGCATCCTAGGACCGGTTTCTGGCTATCAGCCGTCTTCAGCCAGGATAGCTTCACTCCAGTGGCTCAGTGAGCACGGGACCCACGTCTGGGCATACCCTTCCCACATAGGGTGAACAGCAAAACACACAAATGATGGACGGAATGTTGTACAATGGCAAAACATTCACCCCCAGTCACAGATCTGGATTTAATCCATCGTTATTTTGCTCACCAAGCCACCCCAGTTCAGACATGGCCATATGCAAATCAGTCTTGACCCTGTGCCTCATGGGAACAGTCCAGCCCGAACTGCCACGCCATGTCTTCCCTGGACCGGAATCAAGCATCCTAGGACCGGTTTCTGGCTATCAGCTGTCTTCAGCCAGGATAGTTTGACTCCAGTGGCTTAGTGAGCACGGGACCCACCTCTGGGCATACCCTTCCCACATAGGGTGAACAGCAAAACACACAAGATGATGGACGGAATGTTGTACAATGGCAAAACATTCACCCCCAGTCAAAGGTATGGGTTTAATCTATTGTTATTTTGCTCACCAAGCCACCCCAGTTCAGACATGGACATATGCAAAACAGTCTTGACCCTGTGCCTCATGGGAACAGTCCAGCCCGAACTGCCAAGCCATGTCTACCCTGGACCGGAATCAAGCATCCTAGGACCGGCTTCTGGCTATCAGCCGTCTTCAGCCAGAATAGCTAGACTCCAGTGGCTTGGTGGGCACGGGACCCACGTCTTGTCATACCCTACCCACATAGGGTGAACAGCAAAACACACAAGATGATGGACGGAATGTTGCACAATGGGAAAACATTCACCCCCAGTCACAGATCTGGATTTAATCCATCGTTATTTTGCTCACCAAGCCACCCCAGTTCAGACATGGCCATATGCAAATCAGTCTTGACCCTGTGCCTCATGGGAACAGTCCAGCCCGAACTGCCACGCCATGTCTTCCCTGGACCGGAATCAAGCATCCTCTGACCGGTTTCTGGCTATAAGCCGTCTTCAGCCAGGATAGCTTGACTCCAGTGGCTTAGTGAGCACGGGACCCACATCTGGGCATACCCTTCCCACACAGGGTGAACAGCAAAACACACAAGATGATGGACGGGATGTTGCACAATGGCAAAACTTTCACCACCAGTCAAAGATCTGGGTTTAATCCATCGTTTTTTTGCTCACCAAGCCACCCCAGTTCAGATATGGCCATATGCAAATCAGTCTTGACCCTGTGCCTCATGGGCGCAGTCCAGCCCAAACTGCCAAGCCATGTCTTCCCTGGACCTGAATCAAGCATCCTAGGACCGGTTTCTGGCTATCAGCCGTCTTCAGCCAGGATAGCTTCACTCCAGTGGCTTAGTGATCACGGACCCACGTCTGGGCATACCCTTCCCACATAGGGTGAACAGCAAAACACACAAGATGACGGACGGAATGTTGCACAATGGCAAAACATTCACCCCCAGTCACAGATTTGGGTTTAATCCATGGTTATTTTGCTAGTTCAGACATGGCCATATGCAAATCAGTCTTGACCCTGTGCCTCATGGAAACAGTCCAGCCCGACCTGCCAAGCCATGTCTTCCCTTGACCGGAATCAAGCATCCTAGGACCGGTTTCTGGCTATCAGCCGTCTTCAGCCAGGATAGCTTCACTCCAGTGGCTCAGTGAGCACGGGACCCACGTCTGGGCATACCCTTCCCACATAGGGTGAACAGCAAAACACACAAATGATGGACGGAATGTTGTACAATGGCAAAACATTCACCCCCAGTCACAGATCTGGATTTAATCCATCGTTATTTTGCTCACCAAGCCACCCCAGTTCAGACATGGCCATATGCAAATCAGTCTTGACCCTGTGCCTCATGGGAACAGTCCAGCCCGAACTGCCACGCCATGTCTTCCCTGGACCGGAATCAAGCATCCTAGGACCGGTTTCTGGCTATCAGCTGTCTTCAGCCAG
Organism: Lissotriton helveticus; assembly: GCF_964261635.1. Classification (NCBI taxonomy): domain Eukaryota; kingdom Metazoa; phylum Chordata; class Amphibia; order Caudata; family Salamandridae; genus Lissotriton; species Lissotriton helveticus. Next base: position 530,554,096 of record NC_136067.1, read on the forward strand.
GATAGTTTGACTCCAGTGGCTTAGTGAGCACGGGACCCACCTCTGGGCATACCCTTCCCACATAGGGTGAACAGCAAAACACACAAGATGATGGACGGAATGTTGTACAATGGCAAAACATTCACCCCCAGTCAAAGGTATGGGTTTAATCTATTGTTATTTTGCTCACCAAGCCACCCCAGTTCAGACATGGACATATGCAAAACAGTCTTGACCCTGTGCCTCATGGGAACAGTCCAGCCCGAACTGCCAAGCCATGTCTACCCTGGACCGGAATCAAGCATCCTAGGACCGGCTTCTGGCTATCAGCCGTCTTCAGCCAGAATAGCTAGACTCCAGTGGCTTGGTGGGCACGGGACCCACGTCTTGTCATACCCTACCCACATAGGGTGAACAGCAAAACACACAAGATGATGGACGGAATGTTGCACAATGGGAAAACATTCACCCCCAGTCACAGATCTGGATTTAATCCATCGTTATTTTGCTCACCAAGCCACCCCAGTTCAGACATGGCCATATGCAAATCAGTCTTGACCCTGTGCCTCACGGTAACAGTCCAGCCCGAACTGCCAAGCCATGTCTTCCTTGGACCGGAATCAAGCATCCTAGTACTGGTTTCTGGCTATCAGCCGTCTTCAGCCAGGATAGCTTGACTCCAGTGGCTTAGTGAGCACGGGACCCACATCTGGGCATACCCTTCCCACATAGGGTGAACATTAAAAAAAAGATGATGGACGAAATGTTGCACAATGGCAAAACATTCACCCCCAGTCACAGATCTGGGTATAATCCATCGTTATTTTGCTCAACAAGCCACCCAAGTTCAGACATGGCCATATGCAAATCAGTCTTGACCCTGTGCCTCATGGGAACAGTCCAGCCTGAACTGCCAAGCCATGTCTTCCCTGGACCGGAATCAAGCATCCTAGGACCGGTTTCTGGCTATAAGCCGTCTTCAGCCAGGATAGCTTGACTCCAGTGGCTTAGTGAGCACGGGACCCACGTCTAGGCATACCCTTCCCACATAGGGTGAACAGCAAAACACACAAGATGATAGACGGAATGTTGCACAATGGCAAAACATTCACCCCCAGTCACAGGTCTGGATTTAATCCATCGTTATTTTGCTCACTGAGCCACCCCAGTTCAGACATGGCCATATGCAAATCAGTCTTGACCCTGTGCCTCATGGGAACAGTCCAGCCCGAACTGCCACGCCATGTCTTCCCTGGACCGGAATCAAGCATCCTAGGACGGTTTCTGGCTATCAGCCGTCTTCAGCCAGGATAGCTTGACTCCAGTGGCTTAGTGAGCACAGGACCCACGTCTGGGCATACCCTTCCCACATAGGGTGAACAGCAAAACACATAAGATGAAGGACAGAATATTGCACAATGGCAAAACATTCACCCCCAGTCACAAATCTGGGTTTAATCCATCATTATTTTGCTCACCAAGCCACCCCAGTTCAGACATGGCCATATGCAAATCAGTCTTGACCCTGTGCCTCATGGGAACAGTCCAGCCCGAACTGCCAAGCCATGTCTTCCCTGGACCGGAATCAAGCATCCTAGTACCGGTTTCTGGCTTTCAGCCGTCTTCAGCCAGAATAGCTTGACTCCAGTGGCTTAGTGAGCACGGGACCCACGTCTGGGCATACCCTTCCCATATAGGGTGAACAGCAAAACACACAAGATGATGGACGGAATGTTGCATAATGGCAAAACATTCACCCCCAGTCACAGATCTGGATTTAATCCATCGTTATTTTGCTCACCAAGCCACCCCAGTTCAGACATGGCCATATGCAAATCAGTCTTGACCCTGTGCCTCATGGGAACAGTCCAGCCCGAACTGCCAAGCCATGTCTTCCCTGGACCGGAATCAAGCATCCTAGGACCGGTGTCTGGCTATCAGCCATCTTCAGCCAGGATAGCTTGACTCCAGTGGCTTAGTGAGCACGGGACCCACGTCTGGGCATACCCTTCCCACATAGGGTGAACAGCAAAACACACAAGCTGATGGACGGGATGTTGCACAATGGCAAAACATTCACCCCCAGTCAGAGATCTGGGTTTAATCCATCGTTATTTTGCTCACCAAGCCTCCCCAGTTCAGATATGGCCATATGCAAATCAGTCTTGACCCTGTGCCTCATGGGAACAGTCCAGCCCAAACTGCTAAGGCATGTCTTCCCTGGACCGGAATCAAGCATCCTAGGACCGGTTTCTGGCTATCAGCCGTCTTCAGCCAGGATAGCTTGACTCCAATGGCTTAGTGATCACGGGACCCACGTCTGGGCATACCCTTCCCGCATAGGGTGAACAGCAAAACACACAAGATGACGGACGGAATGTTGCACAATGGCAAAACATTCACCCCCAGTCACAGATCTGGATTTAATCCATCGTTATTTTGCTCACCAATCCACCCCAGTTCAGACATGAACATATGCAAATCAGTCTTGACCCTGTGCCTCATGGGAACAGTCCAACCCGAACTGCCAAACCATGTCTTCCCTGGACCGGAATCAAGCATCCTAGGACCGGTTTCTGGCTATCAGCCACCTTCAGCCAGGATAGCTTGACTCCAGTGGCTTAGTGATCACGGGACCCACGTCTGGGCATACTCTTCCCACATAGGGTGAACAGCAAAACACACAAGATGACAGACAGAATATTGCACAATGGCAAAACATTCACCCCCAGTCACAGATCAGGGTTTAATCCATCGTTATTTTGCTCACCAAGCCAACCCAGTTCAGACATGGCCATATGCAAATCAGTCTTGACCCTGTGCCTCATGGGAACAGTCCAGCCCGAACTGCCAAGCCATGTCTTCCCTGGAGCGGAATCAAGCATCCTAGGACCGGTTTCTGGCTATCAGCCGTCTTCAGCCAGGATAGCTTGACTCCAGTGGCTTAGTGAGCACGGGACCCACATCTGGGCATACCCTTCCCACATAGGGTGAACATTAAAAAAAAGATGATGGACGAAATGTTGCACAATGGCAAAACATTCACCCCCAGTCACAGATCTGGGTATAATCCATCGTTATTTTGCTCACCAAGCCACCCCAGTTCAGACATGGCCATATGCAAATCAGTCTTGACCCTGTGCCTCATGGGAACAGTCCAACCTGAACTGCCAAGCCATGTCTTCCCTGGACCGGAATCAAGCATCCTAGGACCGGTTTCTGGCTATAAGCCGTCTTCAGCCAGGATAGCTTGACTCCAGTGGCTTAGTGAGCACGGGACCCACGTCTGGGCATACCCTTCCCACATAGGGTGAACAGCAAAACACACAAGATGATGGACGGAATGTTGCACAATGGCAAAACATTCACCCCCAGTCACAGGTCTGGATTTAATCCATCGTTATTTTGCTCACTGAGCCACCCCAGTTCAGACATGGCCATATGCAAATCAGTCTTGACCCTGTGCCTCATGGGAACAGTCCAGCCCGAACGGCCAAGCCATGTCTTCCCTGGACCGGAATCAAGCATCCTAGGACCGGTTTCTGGCTATCAGCCATCTTCAGCCAGGATAGCTTGACTCCAGTGGCTTAGTGAGCACGGGACCCACGTCTGGGCATACCCTTCCCACATAGGGTGAACAGCAAAACACACAAGCTGATGGACGGGATGTTGCACAAAGGCAAAACATTCACCCCCAGTCACAGGTCTGGATTTAATCCATCGTTATTTTGCTCACCAAGCCACCCCAGTTCAGACATGGCCATATGCAAATCAGTCTTGACCCTGTGCCTCATGGGAACAGTCCAGCCCGAACGGACAAGCCATGTCTTCCCTGGACCGGAATCAAGCATCCTAGGACCGGTTTCTGGCTATCAGCCATCTTCAGCCAGGATAGCTTGACTCCAGTGGCTTAGTGAGCACGGGACCCACGTCTGGGCATACCCTTCCCACATAGGGTGAACAGCAAAACACACAAGCTGATGGATGGGATGTTGCACAAAGGCAAAACATTCACCCCCAGTCAGAGATCTGGGTTTAATCCATCGTTATATTGCTCACCAAGCCACCCCAGTTCAGATATGGCCATATGCAAATCAGTCTTGACCCTGTGCCTCATGGGAACAGTCCAGCCCAAACTGCTAAGCCATGTCTTCCCTGGACCGGAATCAAGCATCCTAGGACCGGTTTCTGGCTATCAGCCGTCTTCAGCCAGGATAGCTTGACTCCAATGGCTTAGTGATCACGGGACCCACGTCTGGGCATACCCTTCCCGCATAGGGTGAACAGCAAAACACACAAGATGACGGACGGAATGTTGCACAATGGCAAAACATTCACCCCCAGTCACAGATCTGGATTTAATCCATCGTTATTTTGCTCACCAATCCACCCCAGTTCAGACATGGACATATGCAAATCAGTCTTGACCCTGTGCCTCATGGGAACAGTCCAACCCGAACTGCCAAACCATGTCTTCCCTGGACCGGAATCAAGCATCCTAAGACCGGTTTCTTGCTATCAGCCATCTTCAGCCAGGATAGCTTGACTCCAGTGGCTTAGTGAGCACGGGACCCACGTCTGGGCATACCCTTCCCACACAGGGTGAACAGCAAAACACACAAGATGATGGACGGGATGTTGCACAATGGCAAAACATTCACCCCCAGTCAAAGATCTGGGTTTAATCCATCGTTATTTTTCTCACCAAGCCACCCCAGTTCAGATATGGCCATATGCAAATCAGTCTTGACCCTGTGCCTCATGGGCACACTCCAGCCCAAACTGCCAAGCCATATCTTCCCTGGACCTGAATCAAGCATCCTAGGACCGGTTTCTGGCTATCAGCCGTCTTCAGCTAGGATAGCTTCACTCCAGTGGCTTAGTGATCACGTGACCCACGTCTGGACATACCCTTCCCACATAGGGTGAACAGCAAAACACACAAGATGACGGACAGAATGTTGCACAATGGCAAAACATTCACCCCCAGTCACAGATTTGGGTTTAATCCATCGTTATTTTGCTCACCAAGCCACCCCAGTTCAGACTTGGCCATATGCAAATAAGTCTTGACCCTGTGCCTCATGGGAACAGTCCAGCCCGAACTGCCAAGCCATGTCTTCCCTGGAGCGGAATCAAGCATCCTAGGACCGGTTTTTGGCTATCAGCCGTCTTCAGCCAGGATAGCTTGACTCCAGTGGCTTAGTGAGCACGGGACCCACCTCTGGGCATACCCTTCCCACATAGGGTGAACAGCAAAACACACAAGATGATGGACGGAATGTTGTACAATGGGAAAACATTCACCCCCAGTCAAAGATATGGGTTTAATCCATTGTTATTTTGCTCACCAAGCCACCCCAGTTCAGACATGGCCATATGCAAATCAGTCTTGACCCTGTTCCTCATGGAAACAGTCCAGCCCGAACTGCCAAGCCATGTCTTCCCTGGACCGGAATCAAGCATCCTAGGACCAGTTTCTGGCTATCAGCCGTCTTCAGCCAGGATAGCTTGACTCCAGTGGCTCAGTGAGCACGGGATTCACGTCTGGGCATACCCTTCCCACATAGGGTGAACAGCAAAACACACAAATGATGGACGGAATGTTGCACAATGGCAAAACATTCACCCCCAGTCACAGATCTGGGTTTAATCCATCGTTATTTTGTTTACCAAGCCACCCCAGTTCAGACATGGCCATATGCAAATCAGTCTTGACCCTGTGCCTCATGGGAACAGTCCAGCCCGAACGGCCACGCCATGTCTTCCCTGGACCGGAATCAAGCATCCTAGGACCGGTTTCTGGCTATCAGCTGTCTTCAGCCAGGATAGTTTGACTCCAGTGGCTTAGTGAGCACGGGACCCACCTCTGGGCATACCCTTCCCACATAGGGTGAACAGCAAAACACACAAGATGATGGACGGAATGTTGTACAATGGGAAAACATTCACCCCCGTCACAGATCTGGATTTAATCCATCGTTATTTTGCTCACCAAGCCACCCCAGTGCAGACATGGCCATATGCAAATCAGTCTTGACCCTGTGCCTCATGGTAACAGTCCAGGCCGAACTGCCAAGCCATGTCTTCCCTGGACCGGAATCAAGCATTCTAGGACCGGTTTCTGGCTATCAGCCATCTTCAGCCAGGATAGCTTGACTCCAGTGGCTTGGTGGGCACGGGACCCACGTCTTGTCATACCCTACCCATATAGGGTGAACAGCAAAACACACAAGATGATGGACGGAATGTTGCACAATGGGAAAACATTCACCCCCGTCACAGATCTGGATTTAATCCATCGTTATTTTGCTCACCAAGCCACCCCAGTTCAGACATGGCCATATGCAAATCAGTCTTGACCCTGTGCCTCATGGTAACAGTCCAGGCCGAACTGCCAAGCCATGTCTTCCCTGGACCGGAATCAAGCATTCTAGGACCGGTTTCTGGCTATCAGCCGCCTTCAGCCAGGATAGCTTGACTCCAGTGGCTTAGTGATCACGGGACCCACGTCTGGGCATACTCTTCCCACATAGGGTGAACAGCAAAACACACAAGATGACAGACGGAATATTGCACAATGGCAAAACATTCACCCCCAGTCACAGATCAGGGTTTAATCCATCGTTATTTTGCTCACCAAGCCAACCCAGTTCAGACATGGCCATATGCAAATCAGTCTTGACCCTGTGCCTCATGGGAACAGTCCAGCCCGAACGGCCACGCCATGTCTTCCCTGGACCGGAATCAAGCATCCTAGGACCGGTTTCTGGCTATCAGCTGTCTTCAGCCAGGATAGTTTGACTCCAGTGGCTTAGTGAGCACGGGACCCACCTCTGGGCATACCCTTCCCACATAGGGTGAACAGCAAAACACACAAGATGATGGACGGAATGTTGTACAATGGCAAAACATTCACCCCCAGTCAAAGGTATGGGTTTAATCTATTGTTATTTTGCTCACCAAGCCACCCCAGTTCAGACATGGACATATGCAAAACAGTCTTGACCCTGTGCCTCATGGGAACAGTCCAGCCCGAACTGCCAAGCCATGTCTACCCTGGACCGGAATCAAGCATCCTAGGACCGGCTTCTGGCTATCAGCCGTCTTCAGCCAGAATAGCTAGACTCCAGTGGCTTGGTGGGCACGGGACCCACGTCTTGTCATACCCTACCCACATAGGGTGAACAGCAAAACACACAAGATGATGGACGGAATGTTGCACAATGGGAAAACATTCACCCCCAGTCACAGATCTGGATTTAATCCATCGTTATTTTGCTCACCAAGCCACCCCAGTTCAGACATGGCCATATGCAAATCAGTCTTGACCCTGTGCCTCACGGTAACAGTCCAGCCCGAACTGCCAAGCCATGTCTTCCTTGGACCGGAATCAAGCATCCTAGTACTGGTTTCTGGCTATCAGCCGTCTTCAGCCAGGATAGCTTGACTCCAGTGGCTTAGTGAGCACGGGACCCACATCTGGGCATACCCTTCCCACATAGGGTGAACATTAAAAAAAAGATGATGGACGAAATGTTGCACAATGGCAAAACATTCACCCCCAGTCACAGATCTGGGTATAATCCATCGTTATTTTGCTCACCAAGCCACCCCAGTTCAGACATGGCCATATGCAAATCAGTCTTGACCCTGTGCCTCATGGGAACAGTCCAGCCTGAACTGCCAAGCCATGTCTTCCCTGGACCGGAATCAAGCATCCTAGGACCGGTTTCTGGCTATAAGCCGTCTTCAGCCAGGATAGCTTGACTCCAGTGGCTTAGTGAGCACGGGACCCACGTCTAGGCATACCCTTCCCACATAGGGTGAACAGCAAAACACACAAGATGATAGACGGAATGTTGCACAATGGCAAAACATTCACCCCCAGTCACAGGTCTGGATTTAATCCATCGTTATTTTGCTCACTGAGCCACCCCAGTTCAGACATGGCCATATGCAAATCAGTCTTGACCCTGTGCCTCATGGGAACAGTCCAGCCCGAACTGCCACGCCATGTCTTCCCTGGACCGGAATCAAGCATCCTAGGACGGTTTCTGGCTATCAGCCGTCTTCAGCCAGGATAGCTTGACTCCAGTGGCTTAGTGAGCACAGGACCCACGTCTGGGCATACCCTTCCCACATAGGGTGAACAGCAAAACACATAAGATGAAGGACAGAATATTGCACAATGGCAAAACATTACCCCCAGTCACAAATCTGGGTTTAATCCATCATTATTTTGCTCACCAAGCCACCCCAGTTCAGACATGGCCATATGCAAATCAGTCTTGACCCTGTGCCTCATGGGAACAGTCCAGCCCGAACTGCCAAGCCATGTCTTCCCTGGACCGGAATCAAGCATCCTAGTACCGGTTTCTGGCTTTCAGCCGTCTTCAGCCAGAATAGCTTGACTCCAGTGGCTTAGTGAGCACGGGACCCACGTCTGGGCATACCCTTCCCATATAGGGTGAACAGCAAAACACACAAGATGATGGACGGAATGTTGCATAATGGCAAAACATTCACCCCCAGTCACAGATCTGGATTTAATCCATCGTTATTTTGCTCACCAAGCCACCCCAGTTCAGACATGGCCATATGCAAATCAGTCTTGACCCTGTGCCTCATGGGAACAGTCCAGCCCGAACTGCCAAGCCATGTCTTCCCTGGACCGGAATCAAGCATCCTAGGACCGGTGTCTGGCTATCAGCCATCTTCAGCCAGGATAGCTTGACTCCAGTGGCTTAGTGAGCACGGGACCCACGTCTGGGCATACCCTTCCCACATAGGGTGAACAGCAAAACACACAAGCTGATGGACGGGATGTTGCACAATGGCAAAACATTCACCCCCAGTCAGAGATCTGGGTTTAATCCATCGTTATTTTGCTCACCAAGCCTCCCCAGTTCAGATATGGCCATATGCAAATCAGTCTTGACCCTGTGCCTCATGGGAACAGTCCAGCCCAAACTGCTAAGGCATGTCTTCCCTGGACCGGAATCAAGCATCCTAGGACCGGTTTCTGGCTATCAGCCGTCTTCAGCCAGGATAGCTTGACTCCAATGGCTTAGTGATCACGGGACCCACGTCTGGGCATACCCTTCCCGCATAGGGTGAACAGCAAAACACACAAGATGACGGACGGAATGTTGCACAATGGCAAAACATTCACCCCCAGTCACAGATCTGGATTTAATCCATCGTTATTTTGCTCACCAATCCACCCCAGTTCAGACATGAACATATGCAAATCAGTCTTGACCCTGTGCCTCATGGGAACAGTCCAACCCGAACTGCCAAACCATGTCTTCCCTGGACCGGAATCAAGCATCCTAGGACCGGTTTCTGGCTATCAGCCACCTTCAGCCAGGATAGCTTGACTCCAGTGGCTTAGTGATCACGGGACCCACGTCTGGGCATACTCTTCCCACATAGGGTGAACAGCAAAACACACAAGATGACAGACAGAATATTGCACAATGGCAAAACATTCACCCCCAGTCACAGATCAGGGTTTAATCCATCGTTATTTTGCTCACCAAGCCAACCCAGTTCAGACATGGCCATATGCAAATCAGTCTTGACCCTGTGCCTCATGGGAACAGTCCAGCCCGAACTGCCAAGCCATGTCTTCCCTGGAGCGGAATCAAGCATCCTAGGACCGGTTTCTGGCTATCAGCCGTCTTCAGCCAGGATAGCTTGACTCCAGTGGCTTAGTGAGCACGGGACCCACATCTGGGCATACCCTTCCCACATAGGGTGAACATTAAAAAAAAGATGATGGACGAAATGTTGCACAATGGCAAAACATTCACCCCCAGTCACAGATCTGGGTATAATCCATCGTTATTTTGCTCACCAAGCCACCCCAGTTCAGACATGGCCATATGCAAATCAGTCTTGACCCTGTGCCTCATGGGAACAGTCCAACCTGAACTGCCAAGCCATGTCTTCCCTGGACCGGAATCAAGCATCCTAGGACCGGTTTCTGGCTATAAGCCGTCTTCAGCCAGGATAGCTTGACTCCAGTGGCTTAGTGAGCACGGGACCCACGTCTGGGCATACCCTTCCCACATAGGGTGAACAGCAAAACACACAAGATGATGGACGGAATGTTGCACAATGGCAAAACATTCACCCCCAGTCACAGGTCTGGATTTAATCCATCGTTATTTTGCTCACTGAGCCACCCCAGTTCAGACATGGCCATATGCAAATCAGTCTTGACCCTGTGCCTCATGGGAACAGTCCAGCCCGAACGGCCAAGCCATGTCTTCCCTGGACCGGAATCAAGCATCCTAGGACCGGTTTCTGGCTATCAGCCATCTTCAGCCAGGATAGCTTGACTCCAGTGGCTTAGTGAGCACGGGACCCACGTCTGGGCATACCCTTCCCACATAGGGTGAACAGCAAAACACACAAGCTGATGGACGGGATGTTGCACAAAGGCAAAACATTCACCCCCAGTCACAGGTCTGGATTTAATCCATCGTTATTTTGCTCACCAAGCCACCCCAGTTCAGACATGGCCATATGCAAATCAGTCTTGACCCTGTGCCTCATGGGAACAGTCCAGCCCGAACGGCCAAGCCATGTCTTCCCTGGACCGGAATCAAGCATCCTAGGACCGGTTTCTGGCTATCAGCCATCTTCAGCCAGGATAGCTTGACTCCAGTGGCTTAGTGAGCACGGGACCCACGTCTGGGCATACCCTTCCCACATAGGGTGAACAGCAAAACACACAAGCTGATGGACGGGATGTTGCACAAAGGCAAAACATTCACCCCCAGTCAGAGATCTGGGTTTAATCCATCGTTATATTGCTCACCAAGCCACCCCAGTTCAGATATGGCCATATGCAAATCAGTCTTGACCCTGTGCCTCATGGGAACAGTCCAGCCCAAACTGCTAAGCCATGTCTTCCCTGGACCGGAATCAAGCATCCTAGGACCGGTTTCTGGCTATCAGCCGTCTTCAGCCAGGATAGCTTGACTCCAATGGCTTAGTGATCACGGGACCCACGTCTGGGCATACCCTTCCCGCATAGGGTGAACAGCAAAACACACAAGATGACGGACGGAATGTTGCACAATGGCAAAACATTCACCCCCAGTCACAGATCTGGATTTAATCCATCGTTATTTTGCTCACCAATCCACCCCAGTTCAGACATGGACATATGCAAATCAGTCTTGACCCTGTGCCTCATGGGAACAGTCCAACCCGAACTGCCAAACCATGTCTTCCCTGGACCGGAATCAAGCATCCTAAGACCGGTTTCTTGCTATCAGCCATCTTCAGCCAGGATAGCTTGACTCCAGTGGCTTAGTGAGCACAGGACCCACGTCTGGGCATACCCTTCCCACACAGGGTGAACAGCAAAACACACAAGATGATGGACGGGATGTTGCACAATGGCAAAACATTCACCCCCAGTCAAAGATCTGGGTTTAATCCATCGTTATTTTTCTCACCAAGCCACCCCAGTTCAGATATGGCCATATGCAAATCAGTCTTGACCCTGTGCCTCATGGGCACACTCCAGCCCAAACTGCCAAGCCATATCTTCCCTGGACCTGAATCAAGCATCCTAGGACCGGTTTCTGGCTATCAGCCGTCTTCAGCTAGGATAGCTTCACTCCAGTGGCTTAGTGATCACGTGACCCACGTCTGGACATACCCTTCCCACATAGGGTGAACAGCAAAACACACAAGATGACGGACAGAATGTTGCACAATGGCAAAACATTCACCCCCAGTCACAGATTTGGGTTTAATCCATCGTTATTTTGCTCACCAAGCCACCCCAGTTCAGACTTGGCCATATGCAAATAAGTCTTGACCCTGTGCCTCATGGGAACAGTCCAGCCCGAACTGCCAAGCCATGTCTTCCCTGGAGCGGAATCAAGCATCCTAGGACCGGTTTTTGGCTATCAGCCGTCTTCAGCCAGGATAGCTTGACTCCAGTGTCTTAGTGAGCACGGGACCCACCTCTGGGCATACCCTTCCCACATAGGGTGAACAGCAAAACACACAAGATGATGGACGGAATGTTGTACAATGGGAAAACATTCACCCCCAGTCAAAGATATGGGTTTAATCCATTGTTATTTTGCTCACCAAGCCACCCCAGTTCAGACATGGCCATATGCAAATCAGTCTTGACCCTGTTCCTCATGGAAACAGTCCAGCCCGAACTGCCAAGCCATGTCTTCCCTGGACCGGAATCAAGCATCCTAGGACCAGTTTCTGGCTATCAGCCGTCTTCAGCCAGGATAGCTTGACTCCAGTGGCTCAGTGAGCACGGGATTCACGTCTGGGCATACCCTTCACACATAGGGTGAACAGCAAAACACACAAATGATGGACGGAATGTTGCACAATGGCAAAACATTCACCCCCAGTCACAGATCTGGGTTTAATCCATCGTTATTTTGTTTACCAAGCCACCCCAGTTCAGACATGGCCATATGCAAATCAGTCTTGACCCTGTGCCTCATGGGAACAGTCCAGCCCGAACGGCCACGCCATGTCTTCCCTGGACCGGAATCAAGCATCCTAGGACCGGTTTCTGGCTATCAGCTGTCTTCAGCCAGGATAGTTTGACTCCAGTGGCTTAGTGAGCACGGGACCCACCTCTGGGCATACCCTTCCCACATAGGGTGAACAGCAAAACACACAAGATGATGGACGGAATGTTGTACAATGGGAAAACATTCACCCCCGTCACAGATCTGGATTTAATCCATCGTTATTTTGCTCACCAAGCCACCCCAGTTCAGACATGGCCATATGCAAATCAGTCTTGACCCTGTGCCTCATGGTAACAGTCCAGGCCGAACTGCCAAGCCATGTCTTCCCTGGACCGGAATCAAGCATTCTAGGACCGGTTTCTGGCTATCAGCCGTCTTCAGCCAGGATAGCTTGACTCCAGTGGCTTGGTGGGCACGGGACCCACGTCTTGTCATACCCTACCCATATAGGGTGAACAGCAAAACACACAAGATGATGGACGGAATGTTGCACAATGGGAAAACATTCACCCCCGTCACAGATCTGGATTTAATCCATCGTTATTTTGCTCACCAAGCCACCCCAGTTCAGACATGGCCATATGCAAATCAGTCTTGACCCTGTGCCTCATGGTAACAGTCCAGGCCGAACTGCCAAGCCATGTCTTCCCTGGACCGGAATCAAGCATTCTAGGACCGGTTTCTGGCTATCAGCCGCCTTCAGCCAGGATAGCTTGACTCCAGTGGCTTAGTGATCACGGGACCCACGTCTGGGCATACTCTTCCCACATAGGGTGAACAGCAAAACACACAAGATGACAGACGGAATATTGCACAATGGCAAAACATTCACCCCCAGTCACAGATCAGGGTTTAATCCATCGTTATTTTGCTCACCAAGCCAACCCAGTTCAGACATGGCCATATGCAAATCAGTCTTGACCCTGTGCCTCATGGGAACAGTCCAGCCCGAACGGCCACGCCATGTCTTCCCTGGACCGGAATCAAGCATCCTAGGACCGGTTTCTGGCTATCAGCTGTCTTCAGCCAGGATAGTTTGACTCCAGTGGCTTAGTGAGCACGGGACCCACCTCTGGGCATACCCTTCCCACATAGGGTGAACAGCAAAACACACAAGATGATGGACGGAATGTTGTACAATGGCAAAACATTCACCCCCAGTCAAAGATATGGGTTTAATCTATGGTTATTTTGCTCACCAAGCCACCCCAGTTCAGACATGGATATATGCAAAACAGTCTTGACCCTGTGCCTCATGGGGAACAGTCCAGCCCGAACTGCCAAGCCATGTCTTCCCTGGACCTGAATCAAGCATCCTAGGACCGGCTTCTGGCTATCAGCCGTCTTCAGCCAGGATAGCTTGACTCCAGTGGCTTAGTGAGCACGGGACCCACGTCTGGGCATACCCTTCCCACATAGGGTGAACAGCAAAACACACAAGATGATGGACGGAATTTTTGTACAATGGGAAAACATTCACCCCCGTCACAGATCTGGATTTAATCCATCGTTATTTTGCTCACCAAGCCACCCCAGTTCAGACATGGCCATATGCAAATCAGTCTTGACCCTGTGCCTCATGGTAACAGTCCAGGCCGAACTGCCAAGCCATGTCTTCCCTGGACCGGAATCAAGCATTCTAGGACCGGTTTCTGGCTATCAGCCGTCTTCAGCCAGGATAGCTTGACTCCAGTGGCTTGGTGGGCACGGGACCCACGTCTTGTCATACCCTACCCATATAGGGTGAACAGCAAAACACACAAGATGATGGACGGAATGTTGCACAATGGGAAAACATTCACCCCCGTCACAGATCTGGATTTAATCCATCGTTATTTTGCTCACAAAGCCACCCCAGTTCAGACATGGCCATATGCAAATCAGTCTTGACCCTGTGCCTCATGGTAACAGTCCAGGCCGAACTGCCAAGCCATGTCTTCCCTGGACCGGAATCAAGCATTCTAGGACCGGTTTCTGGCTATCAGCCGCCTTCAGCCAGGATAGCTTGACTCCAGTGGCTTATTGATCACGGGACCCACGTCTGGGCATACTCTTCCCACATAGGGTGAACAGCAAAACACACAAGATGACAGACGGAATATTGCACAATGGCAAAACATTCACCCCCAGTCACAGATCAGGGTTTAATCCATCGTTATTTTGCTCACCAAGCCAACCCAGTTCAGACATGGCCATATGCAAATCAGTCTTGACCCTGTGCCTCATGGGAACAGTCCAGCCCGAACGGCCACGCCATGTCTTCCCTGGACCGGAATCAAGCATCCTAGGACCGGTTTCTGGCTATCAGCTGTCTTCAGCCAGGATAGTTTGACTCCAGTGGCTTAGTGAGCACGGGACCCACCTCTGGGCATACCCTTCCCACATAGGGTGAACAGCAAAACACACAAGATGATGGACGGAATGTTGTACAATGGCAAAACATTCACCCCCAGTCAAAGATATGGGTTTAATCTATGGTTATTTTGCTCACCAAGCCACCCCAGTTCAGACATGGATATATGCAAAACAGTCTTGACCCTGTGCCTCATGGGGAACAGTCCAGCCCGAACTGCCAAGCCATGTCTTCCCTGGACCTGAATCAAGCATCCTAGGACCGGCTTCTGGCTATCAGCCGTCTTCAGCCAGGATAGCTTGACTCCAGTGGCTTGGTGGGCACGGGACCCACGTCTTGTCATACCCTACCCATATAGGGTGAACAGCAAAACACACAAGATGATGGACGGAATGTTGCACAATGGGAAAACATTCACCCCCGTCACAGATCTGGATTTAATCCATCGTTATTTTGCTCACCAAGCCACCCCAGTTCAGACATGGCCATATGCAAATCAGTCTTGACCCTGTGCCTCATGGTAACAGTCCAGGCCGAACTGCCAAGCCATGTCTTCCCTGGACCGGAATCAAGCATTCTAGGACCGGTTTCTGGCTATCAGCCGCCTTCAGCCAGGATAGCTTGACTCCAGTGGCTTAGTGATCACGGGACCCACGTCTGGGCATACTCTTCCCACATAGGGTGAACAGCAAAACACACAAGATGACAGACGGAATATTGCACAATGGCAAAACATTCACCCCCAGTCACAGATCAGGGTTTAATCCATCGTTATTTTGCTCACCAAGCCAACCCAGTTCAGACATGGCCATATGCAAATCAGTCTTGACCCTGTGCCTCATGGGAACAGTCCAGCCCGAACTGCCAAGCCATGTCTTCCCTGGAGCGGAATCAAGCATCCTAGGACCGGTTTTTGGCTATCAGCCGTCTTCAGCCAGGATAGCTTGACTCCAGTGGCTTAGTGAGCACGGGACCCACATCTGGGCATACCCTTTCCACATAGGGTGAACATAAAAAAAAAGATGATGGACGAAATGTTGCACAATGGCAAAACATTCACCCCCAGTCACAGATCTGGGTATAATCCATCGTTATTTTGCTCACCAAGCCACCCCAGTTCAGACATGGCCATATGCAAATCAGTCTTGACCCTGTGCCTCATGGGAACAGTCCAACCTGAACTGCCAAGCCATGTCTTCCCTGGACCGGAATCAAGCATCCTAGGACCGGTTTCTGGCTATAAGCCGTCTTCAGCCAGGATAGCTTGACTCCAGTGGCTTAGTGAGCACGGGACCCACGTCTGGGCATACCCTTCCCACATAGGGTGAACAGCAAAAACACACAAGATGATGGACGGAATGTTGCACAATGGCAAAACATTCACCCCCAGTCACAGATCTGGATTTAATCCATCGTTATTTTGCTCACTGAGCCACCCCAGTTCAGACATGGCCATATGCAAATCAGTCTTGACCCTGTGCCTCATGGGAATAGTCCAGCCCGAACTGCCACGCCATGTCTTCCCTGGACCGGAATCAAGCATCCTAGGACGGTTTCTGGCTATCAGCCGTCTTCAGCCAGGATAGCTTGACTCCAGTGGCTTAGTGAGCACAGGACCCACGTCTGGGCATACCCTTCCCATATAGGGTGAACAGCAAAACACACAAGATGATGGACGGAATGTTGCATAATGGCAAAACATTCACCCCCAGTCACAGATCTGGATTTAATCCATCGTTATTTTGCTCACCAAGCCACCCCAGTTCAGACATGGCCATATGCAAATCAGTCTTGACCCTGTGCCTCATGGGAACAGTCCAGCCCAAACGGCCAAGCCATGTCTTCCCTGGACCGGAATCAAGCATCCTAGGACCGGTTTCTGGCTATCAGCCATCTTCAGCCAGGATAGCTTGACTCCAGTGGCTTAGTGAGCACGGGACACACGTCTGGGCATACCCTTCCCACATAGGGTGAACAGCAAAACACACAAGCTGATGGACGGGATGTTGCACAATGGCAAAACATTCACCCCCAGTCAGAGATCTGGGTTTAATCCATCGTTATATTGCTCACCAAGCCACCCCAGTTCAGATATGGCCATATGCAAATCAGTCTTGACCCTGTGCCTCATGGGAACAGTCCAGCCCGAACGGCCAAGCCATGTCTTCCCTGGACCGGAATCAAGCATCCTAGGACCGGTTTCTGGCTATCAGCCATCTTCAGCCAGGATAGCTTGACTCCAGTGGCTTAGTGAGCACGGGACCCACGTCTGGGCATACCCTTCCCACATAGAGTGAACAGCAAAACACACAAGCTGATGGACGGGATGTTGCACAAAGGCAAAACATTCACCCCCAGTCACAGGTCTGGATTTAATCCATCGTTATTTTGCTCACCAAGCCACCCCAGTTCAGACATGGCCATATGCAAATCAGTCTTGACCCTGTGCCTCATGGGAACAGTCCAGCCCGAACGGCCAAGCCATGTCTTCCCTGGACCAGAATCAAGCATCCTAGGACCGGTTTCTGGCTATCAGCCATCTTCAGCCAGGATAGCTTGACTCCAGTGGCTTAGTGAGCACGGGACCCACGTCTGGGCATACCCTTCCCACATAGGGTGAACAGCAAAACACACAAGCTGATGGACGGGATGTTGCACAAAGGCAAAACATTCACCCCCAGTCAATGATCTGGGTTTAATCCATCGTTATATTGCTCACCAAGCCACCCCAGTTCAGATATGGCCATATGCAAATCAGTCTTGACCCTGTGCCTCATGGGAACAGTCCAGCCCAAACTGCTAAGCCATGTCTTCCCTGGACCGGAATCAAGCATCCTAGGACCGGTTTCTGGCTATCAGCCGTCTTCAGCCAGGATAGCTTGACTCCAATGGCTTAGTGATCACGGGACCCACGTCTGGGCATACCCTTCCCGCATAGGGTGAACAGCAAAACACACAAGATGACGGACGGAATGTTGCACAATGGCAAAACATTCACCCCCAGTCACAGATCTGGATTTAATCCATCGTTATTTTGCTCACCAATCCACCCCAGTTCAGACATGGACATATGCAAATCAGTCTTGACCCTGTGCCTCATGGGAACAGTCCAACCCGAACTGCCAAACCATGTCTTCCCTGGACCGGAATCAAGCATCCTAGGACCGGTTTCTTGCTATCAGCCATCTTCAGCCAGGATAGCTTGACTCCAGTGGCTTAGTGAGCACGGGACCCACGTCTGGGCATACCCTTCCCACACAGGGTGAACAGCAAAACACACAAGATGATGGACGGGATGTTGCACAATGGCAAAACATTCACCCCCAGTCAAAGATCTGGGTTTAATCCATCGTTATTTTTCTCACCAAGCCACCTCAGTTCAGATATGGCCATATGCAAATCGGTCTTGACCCTGTGCCTCATGGGCACACTCCAGCCCAAACTGCCAAGCCATGTCTTCCCTGGACCTGAATCAAGCATCCTAGGACCGGTTTCTGGCTATCAGCCGTCTTCAGCTAGGATAGCTTCACTCCAGTGGCTTAGTGATCACGTGACCCACGTCTGGACATACCCTTCCCACATAGGGTGAACAGCAAAACACACAAGATGACGGACAGAATGTTGCACAATGGCAAAACATTCACCCCCAGTCACAGATTTGGGTTTAATCCATCGTTATTTTGCTCACCAAGCCACCCCAGTTCAGACTTGGCCATATGCAAATCAGTCTTGACCCTGTGCCTCATGGGAACAGTCCAGCCCGAACTGCCAAGCCATGTCTTCCCTGGAGCGGAATCAAGCATCCTAGGACCGGTTTTTGGCTATCAGCCGTCTTCAGCCAGGATAGCTTGACTCCAGTGGCTTAGTGAGCACGGGACCCACCTCTGGGCATACCCTTCCCACATAGGGTGAACAGCAAAACACACAAGATGATGGACGGAATGTTGTACAATGGGAAAACATTCACCCCCAGTCAAAGATATGGGTTTAATCCATTGTTATTTTGCTCACCAAGCCACCCCAGTTCAGACATGGCCATATGCAAATCAGTCTTGACCCTGTGCCTCATGGAAACAGTCCAGCCCGAACTGCCAAGCCATGTCTTCCCTGGACCGGAATCAAGCATCCTAGGACCAGTTTCTGGCTATCAGCCGTCTTCAGCCAGGATAGCTTGACTCCAGTGGCTCAGTGAGCACGGGACCCACGTCTGGGCATACCCTTCCCACATAGGGTGAACAGCAAAACACACAAATGATGGACGGAATGTTGCACAATGGCAAAACATTCACCCCCAGTCACAGATCTGGGTTTAATCCATCGTTATTTTGCTCACCAAGCCACCCCAGTTCAGACATGGCCATATGCAAATCAGTCTTGATCCTGTGCCTCATGGGAACAGTCCAGCCCGAATTGCCACGCCATGTCTTCCCTGGACCAGAATCAAGCATCCTAGGACCGGTTTCTGGCTATCAGCTGTCTTCAGCCAGGATAGTTTGACTCCAGTGGCTTAGTGAGCACGGGACCCACCTCTGGGCATACCCTTCCCACATAGGGTGAACAGCAAAACACACAAGATGATGGACGGAATGTTGTACAATGGCAAAACATTCACCCCCAGTCAAAGATATGGGTTTAATCCATGGTTATTTTGCTCACCAAGCCACCCCAGTTCAGACATGGCCATATGCAAATCAGTCTTGACCCTGTTCCTCATGGAAACAGTCCAGCCCGAACTGCCAAGCCATGTCTTCCCTGGACCAGAATCAAGCATCCTAGGACCAGTTTCTGGCTATCAGCCGTCTTCAGCCAGGATAGCTTGACTCCAGTGGCTCAGTGAGCACGGGATTCACGTCTGGGCATACCCTTCCCACATAGGGTGAACAGCAAAACACACAAATGATGGACGGAATGTTGCACAATGGCAAAACATTCACCCCCAGTCACAGATCTGGGTTTAATCCATCGTTATTTTGCTCACCAAGCCACCCCAGTTCAGACATGGCCATATGCAAATCAGTCTTGACCCTGTGCCTCATGGGAACAGTCCAGCCCGAACGGCCACGCCATGTCTTCCCTGGACCGGAATCAAGCATCCTAGGACCGGTTTCTGGCTATCAGCTGTCTTCAGCCAGGATAGTTTGACTCCAGTGGCTTAGTGAGCACGGGACCCACCTCTGGGCATACCCTTCCCACATAGGGTGAACAGCAAAACACACAAGATGATGGACGGAATGTTGTACAATGGCAAAACATTCACCCCCAGTCAAAGATATGGGTTTAATCTATGGTTATTTTGCTCACCAAGCCACCCCAGTTCAGACATGGATATATGCAAAACAGTCTTGACCCTGTGCCTCATGGGAACAGTCCAGCCCGAACTGCCAAGCCATGTCTTCCCTGGACCTGAATCAAGCATCCTAGGACCGGCTTCTGGCTATCAGCCGTCTTCAGCCAGGATAGCTTGACTCCAGTGGCTTGGTGGGCACGGGACCCACGTCTTGTCATACCCTACCCATATAGGGTGAACAGCAAAACACACAAGATGATGGACGGAATGTTGCACAATGGGAAAACATTCACCCCCGTCACAGATCTGGATTTAATCCATCGTTATTTTGCTCACCAAGCCACCCCAGTTCAGACATGGCCATATGCAAATCAGTCTTGACCCTGTGCCTCATGGTAACAGTCCAGGCCGAACTGCCAAGCCATGTCTTCCCTGGACCGGAATCAAGCATTCTAGGACCGGTTTCTGGCTATCAGCCGCCTTCAGCCAGGATAGCTTGACTCCAGTGGCTTAGTGATCACGGGACCCACGTCTGGGCATACTCTTCCCACATAGGGTGAACAGCAAAACACACAAGATGACAGACGGAATATTGCACAATGGCAAAACATTCACCCCCAGTCACAGATCAGGGTTTAATCCATCATTATTTTGCTCACCAAGCCAACCCAGTTCAGACATGGCCATATGCAAATCAGTCTTGACCCTGTGCCTCATGGGAACAGTCCAGCCCGAACTGCCAAGCCATGTCTTCCCTGGAGCGGAATCAAGCATCCTAGGACCGGTTTCTGGCTATCAGCCGTCTTCAGCCAGGATAGCTTGACTCCAGTGGCTTAGTGAGCACGGGACCCACATCTGGGCATACCCTTTCCACATAGGGTGAACATAAAAAAAAAGATGATGGACGAAATGTTGCACAATGGCAAAACATTCACCCCCAGTCACAGATCTGGGTATAATCCATCGTTATTTTGCTCACCAAGCCACCCCAGTTCAGACATGGCCATATGCAAATCAGTCTTGACCCTGTGCCTCATGGGAACAGTCCAACCTGAACTGCCAAGCCATGTCTTCCCTGGACCGGAATCAAGCATCCTAGGACCGGTTTCTGGCTATAAGCCGTCTTCAGCCAGGATAGCTTGACTCCAGTGGCTTAGTGAGCACGGGACCCACGTCTGGGCATACCCTTCCCACATAGGGTGAACAGCAAAAACACACAAGATGATGGACGGAATGTTGCACAATGGCAAAACATTCACCCCCAGTCACAGATCTGGATTTAATCCATCGTTATTTTACTCACTGAGCCACCCCAGTTCAGACATGGCCATATGCAAATCAGTCTTGACCCTGTGCCTCATGGGAATAGTCCAGCCCGAACTGCCACGCCATGTCTTCCCTGGACCGGAATCAAGCATCCTAGGACGGTTTCTGGCTATCAGCCGTCTTCAGCCAGGATAGCTTGACTCCAGTGGCTTAGTGAGCACAGGACCCACGTCTGGGCATACCCTTCCCATATAGGGTGACCAGCAAAACACACAAGATGATGGACGGAATGTTGCATAATGGCAAAACATTCACCCCCAGTCACAGATCTGGACTTAATCCATCGTTATTTTGCTCACCAAGCCACCCCAGTTCAGACATGGCCATATGCAAATCAGTCTTGACCCTGTGCCTCATGGGAACAGTCCAGCCCAAACGGCCAAGCCATGTCTTCCCTGGACCGGAATCAAGCATCCTTGGACCGGTTTCTGGCTATCAGCCATCTTCAGCCAGGATAGCTTGACTCCAGTGGCTTAGTGAGCACGGGACCCACGTCTGGGCATACCCTTCCCACATAGGGTGAACAGCAAAACACACAAGCTGATGGACGGGATGTTGCACAATGGCAAAACATTCACCCCCAGTCAGAGATCTGGGTTTAATCCATCGTTATATTGCTCACCAAGCCACCCCAGTTCAGATATGGCCATATGCAAATCAGTCTTGACCCTGTGCCTCATGGGAACAGTCCAGCCCGAACGGCCACGCCATGTCTTCCCTGGACCGGAATCAAGCATCCTAGGACCGGTTTCTGGCTATCAGCTGTCTTCAGCCAGGATAGTTTGACTCCAGTGGCTTAGTGAGCACGGGACCCACCTCTGGGCATACCCTTCCCACATAGGGTGAACAGCAAAACACACAAGATGATGGACGGAATGTTGTACAATGGCAAAACATTCACCCCCAGTCAAAGATATGGGTTTAATCTATGGTTATTTTGCTCACCAAGCCACCCCAGTTCAGACATGGATATATGCAAAACAGTCTTGACCCTGTGCCTCATGGGAACAGTCCAGCCCGAACTGCCAAGCCATGTCTTCCCTGGACCTGAATCAAGCATCCTAGGACCGGCTTCTGGCTATCAGCCGTCTTCAGCCAGGATAGCTTGACTCCAGTGGCTTGGTGGGCACGGGACCCACGTCTTGTCATACCCTACCCATATAGGGTGAACAGCAAAACACACAAGATGATGGACGGAATGTTGCACAATGGGAAAACATTCACCCCCGTCACAGATCTGGATTTAATCCATCGTTATTTTGCTCACCAAGCCACCCCAGTTCAGACATGGCCATATGCAAATCAGTCTTGACCCTGTGCCTCATGGTAACAGTCCAGGCCGAACTGCCAAGCCATGTCTTCCCTGGACCGGAATCAAGCATTCTAGGACCGGTTTCTGGCTATCAGCCGCCTTCAGCCAGGATAGCTTGACTCCAGTGGCTTAGTGATCACGGGACCCACGTCTGGGCATACTCTTCCCACATAGGGTGAACAGCAAAACACACAAGATGACAGACGGAATATTGCACAATGGCAAAACATTCACCCCCAGTCACAGATCAGGGTTTAATCCATCGTTATTTTGCTCACCAAGCCAACCCAGTTCAGACATGGCCATATGCAAATCAGTCTTGACCCTGTGCCTCATGGGAACAGTCCAGCCCGAACTGCCAAGCCATGTCTTCCCTGGAGCGGAATCAAGCATCCTAGGACCGGTTTCTGGCTATCAGCCGTCTTCAGCCAGGATAGCTTGACTCCAGTGGCTTAGTGAGCACGGGACCCACATCTGGGCATACCCTTTCCACATAGGGTGAACATAAAAAAAAAGATGATGGACGAAATGTTGCACAATGGCAAAACATTCACCCCCAGTCACAGATCTGGGTATAATCCATCGTTATTTTGCTCACCAAGCCACCCCAGTTCAGACATGGCCATATGCAAATCAGTCTTGACCCTGTGCCTCATGGGAACAGTCCAACCTGAACTGCCAAGCCATGTCTTCCCTGGACCGGAATCAAGCATCCTAGGACCGGTTTCTGGCTATAAGCCGTCTTCAGCCAGGATAGCTTGACTCCAGTGGCTTAGTGAGCACGGGACCCACGTCTGGGCATACCCTTCCCACATAGGGTGAACAGCAAAAACACACAAGATGATGGACGGAATGTTGCACAATGGCAAAACATTCACCCCCAGTCATAGATCTGGATTTAATCCATCGTTATTTTGCTCACTGAGCCACCCCAGTTCAGACATGGCCATATGCAAATCAGTCTTGACCCTGTGCCTCATGGGAATAGTCCAGCCCGAACTGCCACGCCATGTCTTCCCTGGACCGGAATCAAGCATCCTAGGACGGTTTCTGGCTATCAGCCGTCTTCAGCCAGGATAGCTTGACTCCAGTGGCTTAGTGAGCACAGGACCCACGTCTGGGCATACCCTTCCCATATAGGGTGAACAGCAAAACACACAAGATGATGGACGGAATGTTGCATAATGGCAAAACATTCACCCCCAGTCACAGATCTGGATTTAATCCATCGTTATTTTGCTCACCAAGCCACCCCAGTTCAGACATGGCCATATGCAAATCAGTCTTGACCCTGTGCCTCATGGGAACAGTCCAGCCCAAACGGCCAAGCCATGTCTTCCCTGGACCGGAATCAAGCATCCTAGGACCGGTTTCTGGCTATCAGCCATCTTCAGCCAGGATAGCTTGACTCCAGTGGCTTAGTGAGCACGGGACACACGTCTGGGCATACCCTTCCCACATAGGGTGAACAGCAAAACACACAAGCTGATGGACGGGATGTTGCACAATGGCAAAACATTCACCCCCAGTCAGAGATCTGGGTTTAATCCATCGTTATATTGCTCACCAAGCCACCCCAGTTCAGATATGGCCATATGCAAATCAGTCTTGACCCTGTGCCTCATGGGAACAGTCCAGCCCGAACGGCCAAGCCATGTCTTCCCTGGACCGGAATCAAGCATCCTAGGACCGGTTTCTGGCTATCAGCCATCTTCAACCAGGATAGCTTGACTCCAGTGGCTTAGTGAGCACGGGACCCACGTCTGGGCATACCCTTCCCACATAGGGTGAACAGCAAAACACACAAGCTGATGGACGGGATGTTGCACAAAGGCAAAACATTCACCCCCAGTCACAGGTCTGGATTTAATCCATCGTTATTTTGCTCACCAAGCCACCCCAGTTCAGACATGGCCATATGCAAATCAGTCTTGACCCTGTGCCTCATGGGAACAGTCCAGCCCGAACGGCCAAGCCATGTCTTCCCTGGACCAGAATCAAGCATCCTAGGACCGGTTTCTGGCTATCAGCCATCTTCAGCCAGGATAGCTTGACTCCAGTGGCTTAGTGAGCACGGGACCCACGTCTGGGCATACCCTTCCCACATAGGGTCAACAGCAAAACACACAAGCTGATGGACGGGATGTTGCACAAAGGCAAAACATTCACCCCCAGTCAATGATCTGGGTTTAATCCATCGTTATATTGCTCACCAAGCCACCCCAGTTCAGATATGGCCATATGCAAATCAGTCTTGACCCTGTGCCTCATGGGAACAGTCCAGCCCAAACTGCTAAGCCATGTCTTCCCTGGACCGGAATCAAGCATCCTAGGACCGGTTTCTGGCTATCAGCCGTCTTCAGCCAGGATAGCTTGACTCCAATGGCTTAGTGATCACGGGACCCACGTCTGGGCATACCCTTCCCGCATAGGGTGAACAGCAAAACACACAAGATGACGGACGGAATGTTGCACAATGGCAAAACATTCACCCCCAGTCACAGATCTGGATTTAATCCATCGTTATTTTGCTCACCAATCCACCCCAGTTCAGACATGGACATATGCAAATCAGTCTTGACCCTGTGCCTCATGGGAACAGTCCAACCCGAACTGCCAAACCATGTCTTCCCTGGACCGGAATCAAGCATCCTAGGACCGGTTTCTTGCTATCAGCCATCTTCAGCCAGGATAGCTTGACTCCAGTGGCTTAGTGAGCACGGGACCCACGTCTGGGCATACCTTTCCCACACAGGGTGAACAGCAAAACACACAAGATGATGGACGGGATGTTGCACAATGGCAAAACATTCACCCCCAGTCAAAGATCTGGGTTTAATCCATCGTTATTTTTCTCACCAAGCCACCCCAGTTCAGATATGGCCATATGCAAATCGGTCTTGACCCTGTGCCTCATGGGCACACTCCAGCCCAAACTGCCAAGCCATGTCTTCCCTGGACCTGAATCAAGCATCCTAGGACCGGTTTCTGGCTATCAGCCGTCTTCAGCTAGGATAGCTTCACTCCAGTGGCTTAGTGATCACGTGACCCACGTCTGGACATACCCTTCCCACATAGGGTGAACAGCAAAACACACAAGATGACGGACAGAATGTTGCACAATGGCAAAACATTCACCCCCAGTCACAGATTTGGGTTTAATCCATCGTTATTTTGCTCACCAAGCCACCCCAGTTCAGACTTGGCCATATGCAAATCAGTCTTGACCCTGTGCCTCATGGGAACAGTCCAGCCCGAACTGCCAAGCCATGTCTTCCCTGGAGCGGAATCAAGCATCCTAGGACCGGTTTTTGGCTATCAGCCGTCTTCAGCCAGGATAGCTTGACTCCAGTGGCTTAGTGAGCACGGGACCCACCTCTGGGCATACCCTTCCCACATAGGGTGAACAGCAAAACACACAAGATGATGGACGGAATGTTGTACAATGGCAAAACATTCACCCCCATTCAAAGATATGGGTTTAATCCATGGTTATTTTGCTCACCAAGCCACCCCAGTTCAGACATGGCCATATGCAAATCAGTCTTGACCCTGTTCCTCATGGAAACAGTCCAGCCCGAACTGCCAAGCCATGTCTTCCCTGGACCGGAATCAAGCATCCTAGGACCAGTTTCTGGCTATCAGCCGTCTTCAGCCAGGATAGCTTGACTCCAGTGGCTCAGTGAGCACGGGATTCACGTCTGGGCATACCCTTCCCACATAGGGTGAACAGCAAAACACACAAATGATGGACGGAATGTTGCACAATGGCAAAACATTCACCCCCAGTCACAGATCTGGGTTTAATCCATCGTTATTTTGCTCACCAAGCCACCCCAGTTCAGACATGGCCATATGCAAATCAGTCTTGACCCTGTGCCTCATGGGAACAGTCCAGCCCGAACGGCCACGCCATGTCTTCCCTGGACCGGAATCAAGCATCCTAGGACCGGTTTCTGGCTATCAGCTGTCTTCAGCCAGGATAGTTTGACTCCAGTGGCTTAGTGAGCACGGGACCCACCTCTGGGCATACCCTTCCCACATAGGGTGAACAGCAAAACACACAAGATGATGGACGGAATGTTGTACAATGGCAAAACATTCACCCCCAGTCAAAGATATGGGTTTAATCTATGGTTATTTTGCTCACCAAGCCACCCCAGTTCAGACATGGATATATGCAAAACAGTCTTGACCCTGTGCCTCATGGGAACAGTCCAGCCCGAACTGCCAAGCCATGTCTTCCCTGGACCTGAATCAAGCATCCTAGGACCGGCTTCTGGCTATCAGCCGTCTTCAGCCAGGATAGCTTGACTCCAGTGGCTTGGTGGGCACGGGACCCACGTCTTGTCATACCCTACCCATATAGGGTGAACAGCAAAACACACAAGATGATGGACGGAATGTTGCACAATGGGAAAACATTCACCCCCGTCACAGATCTGGATTTAATCCATCGTTATTTTGCTCACCAAGCCACCCCAGTTCAGACATGGCCATATGCAAATCAGTCTTGACCCTGTGCCTCATGGTAACAGTCCAGGCCGAACTGCCAAGCCATGTCTTCCCTGGACCGGAATCAAGCATTCTAGGACCGGTTTCTGGCTATCAGCCACCTTCAGCCAGGATAGCTTGACTCCAGTGGCTTAGTGATCACGGGACCCACGTCTGGGCATACTCTTCCCACATAGGGTGAACAGCAAAACACACAAGATGACAGACGGAATATTGCACAATGGCAAAACATTAACCCCCAGTCACAGATCAGGGTTTAATCCATCATTATTTTGCTCACCAAGCCAACCCAGTTCAGACATGGCCATATGCAAATCAGTCTTGACCCTGTGCCTCATGGGAACAGTCCAGCCCGAACTGCCAAGCCATGTCTTCCCTGGAGCGGAATCAAGCATCCTAGGACCGGTTTCTGGCTATCAGCCGTCTTCAGCCAGGATAGCTTGACTCCAGTGGCTTAGTGAGCACGGGACCCACATCTGGGCATACCCTTTCCACATAGGGTGAACATAAAAAAAAAGATGATGGACGAAATGTTGCACAATGGCAAAACATTCACCCCCAGTCACAGATCTGGGTATAATCCATCGTTATTTTGCTCACCAAGCCACCCCAGTTCAGACATGGCCATATGCAAATCAGTCTTGACCCTGTGCCTCATGGGAACAGTCCAACCTGAACTGCCAAGCCATGTCTTCCCTGGACCGGAATCAAGCATCCTAGGACCGGTTTCTGGCTATAAGCCGTCTTCAGCCAGGATAGCTTGACTCCAGTGGCTTAGTGAGCACGGGACCCACGTCTGGGCATACCCTTCCCACATAGGGTGAACAGCAAAAACACACAAGATGATGGACGGAATGTTGCACAATGGCAAAACATTCACCCCCAGTCACAGATCTGGATTTAATCCATCGTTATTTTGCTCACTGAGCCACCCCAGTTCAGACATGGCCATATGCAAATCAGTCTTGACCCTGTGCCTCATGGGAATAGTCCAGCCCGAACTGCCACGCCATGTCTTCCCTGGACCGGAATCAAGCATCCTAGGACGGTTTCTGGCTATCAGCCGTCTTCAGCCAGGATAGCTTGACTCCAGTGGCTTAGTGAGCACAGGACCCACGTCTGGGCATACCCTTCCCATATAGGGTGAACAGCAAAACACACAAGATGATGGACGGAATGTTGCATAATGGCAAAACATTCACCCCCAGTCACAGATCTGGATTTAATCCATCGTTATTTTGCTCACTGAGCCACCCCAGTTCAGACATGGCCATATGCAAATCAGTCTTGACCCTGTGCCTCATGGGAACAGTCCAGCCCGAACGGCCACGCCATGTCTTCCCTGGACCGGAATCAAGCATCCTAGGACCGGTTTCTGGCTATCAGCTGTCTTCAGCCAGGATAGTTTGACTCCAGTGGCTTAGTGAGCACGGGACCCACCTCTGGGCATACCCTTCCCACATAGGGTGAACAGCAAAACACACAAGATGATGGACGGAATGTTGTACAATGGCAAAACATTCACCCCCAGTCAAAGATATGGGTTTAATCTATGGTTATTTTGCTCACCAAGCCACCCCAGTTCAGACATGGATATATGCAAAACAGTCTTGACCCTGTGCCTCATGGGAACAGTCCAGCCCGAACTGCCAAGCCATGTCTTCCCTGGACCTGAATCAAGCATCCTAGGACCGGCTTCTGGCTATCAGCCGTCTTCAGCCAGGATAGCTTGACTCCAGTGGCTTGGTGGGCACGGGACCCACGTCTTGTCATACCCTACCCATATAGGGTGAACAGCAAAACACACAAGATGATGGACGGAATGTTGCACAATGGGAAAACATTCACCCCCGTCACAGATCTGGATTTAATCCATCGTTATTTTGCTCACCAAGCCACCCCAGTTCAGACATGGCCATATGCAAATCAGTCTTGACCCTGTGCCTCATGGTAACAGTCCAGGCCGAACTGCCAAGCCATGTCTTCCCTGGACCGGAATCAAGCATTCTAGGACCGGTTTCTGGCTATCAGCCGCCTTCAGCCAGGATAGCTTGACTCCAGTGGCTTAGTGATCACGGGACCCACGTCTGGGCATACTCTTCCCACATAGGGTGAACAGCAAAACACACAAGATGACAGACGGAATATTGCACAATGGCAAAACATTCACCCCCAGTCACAGATCAGGGTTTAATCCATCGTTATTTTGCTCACCAAGCCAACCCAGTTCAGACATGGCCATATGCAAATCAGTCTTGACCCTGTGCCTCATGGGAACAGTCCAGCCCGAACTGCCAAGCCATGTCTTCCCTGGAGCGGAATCAAGCATCCTAGGTCCGGTTTCTGGCTATCAGCCGTCTTCAGCCAGGATAGCTTGACTCCAGTGGCTTAGTGAGCACGGAACCCATGTCTGGGCATACCCTTCCCACATAGGGTGAACAGCAAAACACACAAGATGATGGACGGAATGTTGCACAATGGCAAAACATTCACCCCCAGTCACAGATCTGGGTTTAACCATCGTTATTTGGCTCACCAAGCCACCCCAGTTCAGACATGGCCATATGCAAATCATTCTTGACTCTGTTCCTCATGGGAACAGTCCAGCCCGAACTGCCAAGCCATGTCTTCCCTGGACCGGAATCAAGCATCCTAGTACTGGTTTCTGGCTATCAGCCGTCTTCAGCCAGGATAGCTTGACTCCAGTGGCTTAGTGAGCACGGGACCCACATCTGGGCATACCCTTTCCACATAGGGTGAACATAAAAAAAAAGATGATGGACGAAATGTTGCACAATGGCAAAACATTCACCCCCAGTCACAGATCTGGGTATAATCCATCGTTATTTTGCTCACCAAGCCACCCCAGTTCAGACATGGCCATATGCAAATCAGTCTTCTTGACCCTGTGCCTCATGGGAACAGTCCAACCTGAACTGCCAAGCCATGTCTTCCCTGGACCGGAATCAAGCATCCTAGGACCGGTTTCTGGCTTGAAGCCGTCTTCAGCCAGGATAGCTTGACTCCAGTGGCTTAGTGAGCACGGGACCCACGTCTGGGCATACCCTTCCCACATAGGGTGAACAGCAAAAACACACAAGATGATGGACGGAATGTTGCACAATGGCAAAACATTCACCCCCAGTCACAGGTCTGGATTTAATCCATCGTTATTTTGCTCACTGAGCCACCCCAGTTCAGACATGGCCATATGCAAATCAGTCTTGACCCTGTGCCTCATGGGAATAGTCCAGCCCGAACTGCCACGCCATGTCTTCCCTGGACCGGAATCAAGCATCCTAGGACGGTTTCTGGCTATCAGCCGTCTTCAGCCAGGATAGCTTGACTCCAGTGGCTTAGTGAGCACAGGAACCACGTCTGGGCATACCCTTCCCATATAGGGTGAACAGCAAAACACACAAGATGATGGACGGAATGTTGCATAATGGCAAAACATTCACCCCCAGTCACAGATCTGGATTTAATCCATCGTTATTTTGCTCACCAAGCCACCCCAGTTCAGACATGGCCATATGCAAATCAGTCTTGACCCTGTGCCTCATGGGAACAGTCCAGCCCAAACGGCCAAGCCATGTCTTCCCTGGACCGGAATCAAGCATCCTAGGACCGGTTTCTGGCTATCAGCCATCTTCAGCCAGGATAGCTTGACTCCAGTGGCTTAGTGAGCACGGGACCCACGTCTGGGCATACCCTTCCCACATAGGGTGAACAGCAAAACACACAAGCTGATGGACGGGATGTTGCACAATGGCAAAACATTCACCCCCAGTCAGAGATCTGGGTTTAATCCATCGTTATATTGGTCACCAAGCCACCCCAGTTCAGATATGGCCATATGCAAATCAGTCTTGACCCTGTGCCTCATGGGAACAGTCCAGCCCAAACTGCTAAGCCATGTCTTCCCTGGACCGGAATCAAGCATCCTAGGACCGGTTTCTGGCTATCAGCCATCTTCAGCCAGGATAGCTTGACTCCAGTGGCTTAGTGAGCACGGGACCCACGTCTGGGCATACCCTTCCCACATAGGGTGAACAGCAAAACACACAAGCTGATGGACGGGATGTTGCACAAAGGCAAAACATTCACCCCCAGTCAGAGATCTGGGTTTAATCCATCGTTATATTGCTCACCAAGCCACCCCAGTTCAGATATGGCCATATGCAAATCAGTCTTGACCCTGTGCCTCATGGGAACAGTCCAGCCCAAACTGCTAAGCCATGTCTTCCCTGGACCGGAATCAAGCATCCTAGGACCGGTTTCTGGCTATCAGCCGTCTTCAGCCAGGATAGCTTGACTCCAATGGCTTAGTGATCACGGGACCCACGTCTGGGCATACCCTTCCCGCATAGGGTGAACAGCAAAACACACAAATGATGGACGGAATGTTGCACAATGGCAAAACATTCACCCCCAGTCACAGATCTGGGTTTAATCCATCGTTATTTTGCTCACCAAGCCACCCCAGTTCAGACATGGCCATATGCAAATCAGTCTTGATCCTGTGCCTCATGGGAACAGTCCAGCCCGAATTGCCACGCCATGTCTTCCCTGGACCAGAATCAAGCATCCTAGGACCGGTTTCTGGCTATCAGCTGTCTTCAGCCAGGATAGTTTGACTCCAGTGGCTTAGTGAGCACGGGACCCACCTCTGGGCATACCCTTCCCACATAGGGTGAACAGCAAAACACACAAGATGATGGACGGAATGTTGTACAATGGCAAAACATTCACCCCCAGTCAAAGATATGGGTTTAATCCATGGTTATTTTGCTCACCAAGCCACCCCAGTTCAGACATGGCCATATGCAAATCAGTCTTGACCCTGTTCCTCATGGAAACAGTCCAGCCCGAACTGCCAAGCCATGTCTTCCCTGGACCGGAATCAAGCATCCTAGGACCAGTTTCTGGCTATCAGCCGTCTTCAGCCAGGATAGCTTGACTCCAGTGGCTCAGTGAGCACGGGATTCACGTCTGGGCATACCCTTCCCACATAGGGTGAACAGCAAAACACACAAATGATGGACGGAATGTTGCACAATGGCAAAACATTCACCCCCAGTCACAGATCTGGGTTTAATCCATCGTTATTTTGCTCACCAAGCCACCCCAGTTCAGACATGGCCATATGCAAATCAGTCTTGACCCTGTGCCTCATGGGAACAGTCCAGCCCGAACGGCCACGCCATGTCTTCCCTGGACCGGAATCAAGCATCCTAGGACCGGTTTCTGGCTATCAGCTGTCTTCAGCCAGGATAGTTTGACTCCAGTGGCTTAGTGAGCACGGGACCCAACTCTGGGCATACCCTTCCCACATAGGGTGAACAGCAAAACACACAAGATGATGGACGGAATGTTGTACAATGGCAAAACATTCACCCCCAGTCAAAGATATGGGTTTAATCTATGGTTATTTTGCTCACCAAGCCACCCCAGTTCAGACATGGATATATGCAAAACAGTCTTGACCCTGTGCCTCATGGGAACAGTCCAGCCCGAACTGCCAAGCCATGTCTTCCCTGGACCTGAATCAAGCATCCTAGGACCGGCTTCTGGCTATCAGCCGTCTTCAGCCAGGATAGCTTGACTCCAGTGGCTTGGTGGGCACGGGACCCACGTCTTGTCATACCCTACCCATATAGGGTGAACAGCAAAACACACAAGATGATGGACGGAATGTTGCACAATGGGAAAACATTCACCCCCGTCACAGATCTGGATTTAATCCATCGTTATTTTGCTCACCAAGCCACCCCAGTTCAGACATGGCCATATGCAAATCAGTCTTGATCCTGTGCCTCATGGGAACAGTCCAGCCCGAATTGCCACGCCATGTCTTCCCTGGACCAGAATCAAGCATCCTAGGACCGGTTTCTGGCTATCAGCTGTCTTCAGCCAGGATAGTTTGACTCCAGTGGCATAGTGAGCACGGGACCCACCTCTGGGCATACCCTTCCCACATAGGGTGAACAGCAAAACACACAAGATGATGGACGGAATGTTGTACAATGGCAAAACATTCACCCCCAGTCAAAGATATGGGTTTAATCCATGGTTATTTTGCTCACCAAGCCACCCCAGTTCAGACATGGCCATATGCAAATCAGTCTTGACCCTGTTCCTCATGGAAACAGTCCAGCCCGAACTGCCAAGCCATGTCTTCCCTGGACCGGAATCAAGCATCCTAGGACCAGTTTCTGGCTATCAGCCGTCTTCAGCCAGGATAGCTTGACTCCAGTGGCTCAGTGAGCACGGGATTCACGTCTGGGCATACCCTTCCCACATAGGGTGAACAGCAAAACACACAAATGATGGACGGAATGTTGCACAATGGCAAAACATTCACCCCCAGTCACAGATCTGGGTTTAATCCATCGTTATTTTGCTCACCAAGCCACCCCAGTTCAGACATGGCCATATGCAAATCAGTCTTGACCCTGTGCCTCATGGGAACAGTCCAGCCCGAACGGCCACGCCATGTCTTCCCTGGACCGGAATCAAGCATCCTAGGACCGGTTTCTGGCTATCAGCTGTCTTCAGCCAGGATAGTTTGACTCCAGTGTCTTAGTGAGCACGGGACCCACCTCTGGGCATACCCTTCCCACATAGGGTGAACAGCAAAACACACAAGATGATGGACGGAATGTTGTACAATGGCAAAACATTCACCCCCAGTCAAAGATATGGGTTTAATCTATGGTTATTTTGCTCACCAAGCCACCCCAGTTCAGACATGGATATATGCAAAACAGTCTTGACCCTGTGCCTCATGGGAACAGTCCAGCCCGAACTGCCAAGCCATGTCTTCCCTGGACCTGAATCAAGCATCCTAGGACCGGCTTCTGGCTATCAGCCGTCTTCAGCCAGGATAGCTTGACTCCAGTGGCTTGGTGGGCACGGGACCCACGTCTTGTCATACCCTACCCATATAGGGTGAACAGCAAAACACACAAGATGATGGACGGAATGTTGCACAATGGGAAAACATTCACCCCCGTCACAGATCTGGATTTAATCCATCGTTATTTTGCTCACCAAGCCACCCCAGTTCAGACATGGCCATATGCAAATCAGTCTTGACCCTGTGCCTCATGGTAACAGTCCAGGCCGAACTGCCAAGCCATGTCTTCCCTGGACCGGAATCAAGCATTCTAGGACGGTTTCTGGCTATCAGCCGTCTTCAGCCAGGATAGCTTGATTCCAGTGGCTTAGTGAGCACAGGAACCACGTCTGGGCATACCCTTCCCATATAGGGTGAACAGCAAAACACACAAGATGATGGACGGAATGTTGCATAATGGCAAAACATTCACCCCCAGTCACAGATGTGGATTTAATCCATCGTTATTTTGCTCACCAAGCCACCCCAGTTCAGACATGGCCATGTGCAAATCAGTCTTGACCCTGTGCCTCATGGGAACAGTCCAGCCCAAACGGCCAAGCCATGTCTTCCCTGGACCGGAATCAAGCATCCTAGGACCGGTTTCTGGCTATCAGCCATCTTCAGCCAGGATAGCTTGACTCCAGTGGCTTAGTGAGCACGGGACCCACGTCTGGGCATACCCTTCCCACATAGGGTGAACAGCAAAACACACAAGCTGATGGACGGGATGTTGCACAATGGCAAAACATTCACCCCCAGTCAGAGATCTGGGTTTAATCCATCGTTATATTGGTCACCAAGCCACCCCAGTTCAGATATGGCCATATGCAAATCAGTCTTGACCCTGTGCCTCATGGGAACAGTCCAGCCCAAACTGCTAAGCCATGTCTTCCCTGGACCGGAATCAAGCATCCTAGGACCGGTTTCTGGCTATCAGCCATCTTCAGCCAGGATAGCTTGACTCCAGTGGCTTAGTGAGCACGGGACCCACGTCTGGGCATACCCTTCCCACATAGGGTGAACAGCAAAACACACAAGCTGATGGACGGGATGTTGCACAAAGGCAAAACATTCACCCCCAGTCAGAGATCTGGGTTTAATCCATCGTTATATTGCTCACCAAGCCACCCCAGTTCAGATATGGCCATATGCAAATCAGTCTTGACCCTGTGCCTCATGGGAACAGTCCAGCCCAAACTGCTAAGCCATGTCTTCCCTGGACCGGAATCAAGCATCCTAGGACCGGTTTCTGGCTATCAGCCGTCTTCAGCCAGGATAGCTTGACTCCAATGGCTTAGTGATCACGGGACCCACGTCTGGGCATACCCTTCCCGCATAGGGTGAACAGCAAAACACACAAATGATGGACGGAATGTTGCACAATGGCAAAACATTCACCCCCAGTCACAGATCTGGGTTTAATCCATCGTTATTTTGCTCACCAAGCCACCCCAGTTCAGACATGGCCATATGCAAATCAGTCTTGATCCTGTGCCTCATGGGAACAGTCCAGCCCGAATTGCCACGCCATGTCTTCCCTGGACCAGAATCAAGCATCCTAGGACCGGTTTCTGGCTATCAGCTGTCTTCAGCCAGGATAGTTTGACTCCAGTGGCTTAGTGAGCACGGGACCCACCTCTGGGCATACCCTTCCCACATAGGGTGAACAGCAAAACACACAAGATGATGGACGGAATGTTGTACAATGGCAAAACCTTCACCCCCAGTCAAAGATATGGGTTTAATCCATGGTTATTTTGCTCACCAAGCCACCCCAGTTCAGACATGGCCATATGCAAATCAGTCTTGACCCTGTTCCTCATGGAAACAGTCCAGCCCGAACTGCCAAGCCATGTCTTCCCTGGACCGGAATCAAGCATCCTAGGACCAGTTTCTGGCTATCAGCCGTCTTCAGCCAGGATAGCTTGACTCCAGTGGCTTAGTGAGCACAGGAACCACGTCTGGGCATACCCTTCCCATATAGGGTGAACAGCAAAACACACAAGATGATGGACGGAATGTTGCATAATGGCAAAACATTCACCCCCAGTCACAGATCTGGATTTAATCCATCGTTATTTTGCTCACCAAGCCACCCCAGTTCAGACATGGCCATATGCAAATCAGTCTTGACCCTGTGCCTCATGGGAACAGTCCAGCCCAAACGGCCAAGCCATGTCTTCCCTGGACCGGAATCAAGCATCCTAGGACCGGTTTCTGGCTATCAGCCATCTTCAGCCAGGATAGCTTGACTCCAGTGGCTTAGTGAGCACGGGACCCACGTCTGGGCATACCCTTCCCACATAGGGTGAACAGCAAAACACACAAGCTGATGGACGGGATGTTGCACAATGGCAAAACATTCACCCCCAGTCAGAGATCTGGGTTTAATCCATCGTTATATTGGTCACCAAGCCACCCCAGTTCAGATATGGCCATATGCAAATCAGTCTTGACCCTGTGCCTCATGGGAACAGTCCAGCCCAAACTGCTAAGCCATGTCTTCCCTTGACCGGAATCAAGCATCCTAGGACCGGTTTCTGGCTATCAGCCATCTTCAGCCAGGATAGCTTGACTCCAGTGGCTTAGTGAGCACGGGACCCACGTCTGGGCATACCCTTCCCACATAGGGTGAACAGCAAAACACACAAGCTGATGGACGGGATGTTGCACAAAGGCAAAACATTCACCCCCAGTCAGAGATCTGGGTTTAATCCATCGTTATATTGCTCACCAAGCCACCCCAGTTCAGATATGGCCATATGCAAATCAGTCTTGACCCTGTGCCTCATGGGAACAGTCCAGCCCAAACTGCTAAGCCATGTCTTCCCTGGACCGGAATCAAGCATCCTAGGACCGGTTTCTGGCTATCAGCCGTCTTCAGCCAGGATAGCTTGACTCCAATGGCTTAGTGATCACGGGACCCACGTCTGGGCATACCCTTCCCGCATAGGGTGAACAGCAAAACACACAAATGATGGACGGAATGTTGCACAATGGCAAAACATTCACCCCCAGTCACAGATCTGGGTTTAATCCATCGTTATTTTGCTCACCAAGCCACCCCAGTTCAGACATGGCCATATGCAAATCAGTCTTGATCCTGTGCCTCATGGGAACAGTCCAGCCCGAATTGCCACGCCATGTCTTCCCTGGACCAGAATCAAGCATCCTAGGACCGGTTTCTGGCTATCAGCTGTCTTCAGCCAGGATAGTTTGACTCCAGTGGCTTAGTGAGCACGGGACCCACCTCTGGGCATACCCTTCCCACATAGGGTGAACAGCAAAACACACAAGATGATGGACGGAATGTTGTACAATGGCAAAACATTCACCCCCAGTCAAAGATATGGGTTTAATCCATGGTTATTTTGCTCACCAAGCCACCCCAGTTCAGACATGGCCATATGCAAATCAGTCTTGACCCTGTTCCTCATGGAAACAGTCCAGCCCGAACTGCCAAGCCATGTCTTCCCTGGACCGGAATCAAGCATCCTAGGACCAGTTTCTGGCTATCAGCCGTCTTCAGCCAGGATAGCTTGACTCCAGTGGCTCAGTGAGCACGGGATTCACGTCTGGGCATACCCTTCCCACATAGGGTGAACAGCAAAACACACAAATGATGGACGGAATGTTGCACAATGGCAAAACATTCACCCCCAGTCACAGATCTGGGTTTAATCCATCGTTATTTTGCTCACCAAGCCACCCCAGTTCAGACATGGCCATATGCAAATCAGTCTTGACCCTGTGCCTCATGGGAACAGTCCAGCCCGAACGGCCACGCCATGTCTTCCCTGGACCGGAATCAAGCATCCTAGGACCGGTTTCTGGCTATCAGCTGTCTTCAGCCAGGATAGTTTGACTCCAGTGGCTTAGTGAGCACGGGACCCACCTCTGGGCATACCCTTCCCACATAGGGTGAACAGCAAAACACACAAGATGATGGACGGAATGTTGTACAATGGCAAAACATTCACCCCCAGTCAAAGATATGGGTTTAATCTATGGTTATTTTGCTCACCAAGCCACCCCAGTTCAGACATGGATATATGCAAAACAGTCTTGACCCTGTGCCTCATGGGAACAGTCCAGCCCGAACTGCCAAGCCATGTCTTCCCTGGACCTGAATCAAGCATCCTAGGACCGGCTTCTGGCTATCAGCCGTCTTCAGCCAGGATAGCTTGACTCCAGTGGCTTGGTGGGCACGGGACCCACGTCTTGTCATACCCTACCCATATAGGGTGAACAGCAAAACACACAAGATGATGGACGGAATGTTGCACAATGGGAAAACATTCACCCCCGTCACAGATCTGGATTTAATCCATCGTTATTTTGCTCACCAAGCCACCCCAGTTCAGACATGGCCATATGCAAATCAGTCTTGATCCTGTGCCTCATGGGAACAGTCCAGCCCGAATTGCCACGCCATGTCTTCCCTGGACCAGAATCAAGCATCCTAGGACCGGTTTCTGGCTATCAGCTGTCTTCAGCCAGGATAGTTTGACTCCAGTGGCTTAGTGAGCACGGGACCCACCTCTGGGCATACCCTTCCCACATAGGGTGAACAGCAAAACACACAAGATGATGGACGGAATGTTGTACAATGGCAAAACATTCACCCCCAGTCAAAGATATGGGTTTAATCCATGGTTATTTTGCTCACCAAGCCACCCCAGTTCAGACATGGCCATATGCAAATCAGTCTTGACCCTGTTCCTCATGGAAACAGTCCAGCCCGAACTGCCAAGCCATGTCTTCCCTGGACCGGAATCAAGCATCCTAGGACCAGTTTCTGGCTATCAGCCGTCTTCAGCCAGGATAGCTTGACTCCAGTGGCTCAGTGAGCACGGGATTCACGTCTGGGCATACCCTTCCCACATAGGGTGAACAGCAAAACACACAAATGATGGACGGAATGTTGCACAATGGCAAAACATTCACCCCCAGTCACAGATCTGGGTTTAATCCATCGTTATTTTGCTCACCAAGCCACCCCAGTTCAGACATGGCCATATGCAAATCAGTCTTGACCCTGTGCCTCATGGGAACAGTCCAGCCCGAACGGCCACGCCATGTCTTCCCTGGACCGGAATCAAGCATCCTAGGACCGGTTTCTGGCTATCAGCTGTCTTCAGCCAGGATAGTTTGACTCCAGTGTCTTAGTGAGCACGGGACCCACCTCTGGGCATACCCTTCCCACATAGGGTGAACAGCAAAACACACAAGATGATGGACGGAATGTTGTACAATGGCAAAACATTCACCCCCAGTCAAAGATATGGGTTTAATCTATGGTTATTTTGCTCACCAAGCCACCCCAGTTCAGACATGGATATATGCAAAACAGTCTTGACCCTGTGCCTCATGGGAACAGTCCAGCCCGAACTGCCAAGCCATGTCTTCCCTGGACCTGAATCAAGCATCCTAGGACCGGCTTCTGGCTATCAGCCGTCTTCAGCCAGGATAGCTTGACTCCAGTGGCTTGGTGGGCACGGGACCCACGTCTTGTCATACCCTACCCATATAGGGTGAACAGCAAAACACACAAGATGATGGACGGAATGTTGCACAATGGGAAAACATTCACCCCCGTCACAGATCTGGTTTTAATCCATCGTTATTTTGCTCACCAAGCCA
The DNA here is from genome assembly GCF_964261635.1 of Lissotriton helveticus. Classification (NCBI taxonomy): domain Eukaryota; kingdom Metazoa; phylum Chordata; class Amphibia; order Caudata; family Salamandridae; genus Lissotriton; species Lissotriton helveticus. Next base: position 530,593,948 of record NC_136067.1, read on the forward strand.
CCCCAGTTCAGACATGGCCATATGCAAATCAGCCTTGACCCTGTGCCTCATGGTAACAGTCCAGGCCGAACTGCCAAGCCATGTCTTCCCTGGACCGGAATCAAGCATTCTAGGACCGGTTTCTGGCTATCAGCCGCCTTCAGCCAGGATAGCTTGACTCCAGTGGCTTAGTGATCACGGGACCCACGTCTGGGCATACTCTTCCCACATAGGGTGAACAGCAAAACACACAAGATGACAGACGGAATATTGCACAATGGCAAAACATTCACCCCCAGTCACAGATCAGGGTTTAATCCATCATTATTTTGCTCACCAAGCCACCCCAGTTCAGACATGGCCATATGCAAATCAGTCTTGACCCTGTGCCTCATGGGAACAGTCCAGCCCGAACTGCCAAGCCATGTCTTCCCTGGAGCGGAATCAAGCATCCTAGGACCGGTTTCTGGCTATCAGCCGTCTTCAGCCAGGATAGCTTGACTCCAGTGGCTTAGTGAGCACGGGACCCACATCTGGGCATACCCTTTCCACATAGGGTGAACATAAAAAAAAAGATGATGGACGAAATGTTGCACAATGGCAAAACATTCACCCCCAGTCACAGATCTGGGTATAATCCATCGTTATTTTGCTCACCAAGCCACCCCAGTTCAGACATGGCCATATGCAAATCAGTCTTGACCCTGTGCCTCATGGGAACAGTCCAACCTGAACTGCCAAGCCATGTCTTCCCTGGACCGGAATCAAGCATCCTAGGACCGGTTTCTGGCTATAAGCCGTCTTCAGCCAGGATAGCTTGACTCCAGTGGCTTAGTGAGCACGGGACCCACGTCTGGGCATACCCTTCCCACATAGGGTGAACAGCAAAAACACACAAGATGATGGACGGAATGTTGCACAATGGCAAAACATTCACCCCCAGTCACAGATCTGGATTTAATCCATCGTTATTTTGCTCACTGAGCCACCCCAGTTCAGACATGGCCATATGCAAATCAGTCTTGACCCTGTGCCTCATGGGAATAGTCCAGCCCGAACTGCCACGCCATGTCTTCCCTGGACCGGAATCAAGCATCCTAGGACGGTTTCTGGCTATCAGCCGTCTTCAGCCAGGATAGCTTGACTCCAGTGGCTTAGTGAGCACAGGACCCACGTCTGGGCATACCCTTCCCATATAGGGTGAATAGCAAAACACACAAGATGATGGACGGAATGTTGCATAATGGCAAAACATTCACCCCCAGTCACAGATCTGGATTTAATCCATCGTTATTTTGCTCACCAAGCCACCCCAGTTCAGACATGGCCATATGCAAATCAGTCTTGACCCTGTGCCTCATGGGAACAGTCCAGCCCAAACGGCCAAGCCATGTCTTCCCTGGACCGGAATCAAGCATCCTAGGACCGGTTTCTGGCTATCAGCCATCTTCAGCCAGGATAGCTTGACTCCAGTGGCTTAGTGAGCACGGGACCCACGTCTGGGCATACCCTTCCCACATAGGGTGAACAGCAAAACACACAAGCTGATGGACGGGATGTTGCACAATGGCAAAACATTCACCCCCAGTCAGAGATCTGGGTTTAATCCATCGTTATATTGCTCACCAAGCCACCCCAGTTCAGATATGGCCATATGCAAATCAGTCTTGACCCTGTGCCTCATGGGAACAGTCCAGCCCGAACGGCCACGCCATGTCTTCCCTGGACCGGAATCAAGCATCCTAGGACCGGTTTCTGGCTATCACCTGTCTTCAGCCAGGATAGTTTGACTCCAGTGGCTTAGTGAGCACGGGACCCACCTCTGGGCATACCCTTCCCACATAGGGTGAACAGCAAAACACACAAGATGATGGACGGAATGTTGTACAATGGCAAAACATTCACCCCCAGTCAAAGATATGGGTTTAATCTATGGTTATTTTGCTCACCAAGCCACCCCAGTTCAGACATGGATATATGCAAAACAGTCTTGACCCTGTGCCTCATGGGAACAGTCCAGCCCGAACTGCCAAGCCATGTCTTCCCTGGACCTGAATCAAGCATCCTAGGACCGGCTTCTGGCTATCAGCCGTCTTCAGCCAGGATAGCTTGACTCCAGTGGCTTGGTGGGCACGGGACCCACGTCTTGTCATACCCTACCCATATAGGGTGAACAGCAAAACACACAAGATGATGGACGGAATGTTGCACAATGGGAAAACATTCACCCCCGTCACAGATCTGGATTTAATCCATCGTTATTTTGCTCACCAAGCCACCCCAGTTCAGACATGGCCATATGCAAATCAGTCTTGACCCTGTGCCTCATGGTAACAGTCCAGGCCGAACTGCCAAGCCATGTCTTCCCTGGACCGGAATCAAGCATTCTAGGACCGGTTTCTGGCTATCAGCCGCCTTCAGCCAGGATAGCTTGACTCCAGTGGCTTAGTGATCACGGGACCCACGTCTGGGCATACTCTTCCCACATAGGGTGAACAGCAAAACACACAAGATGACAGACGGAATATTGCACAATGGCAAAACATTCACCCCCAGTCACAGATCAGGGTTTAATCCATCGTTATTTTGCTCACCAAGCCAACCCAGTTCAGACATGGCCATATGCAAATCAGTCTTGACCCTGTGCCTCATGGGAACAGTCCAGCCCGAACTGCCAAGCCATGTCTTCCCTGGAGCGGAATCAAGCATCCTAGGTCCGGTTTCTGGCTATCAGCCGTCTTCAGCCAGGATAGCTTGACTCCAGTGGCTTAGTGAGCACGGGACCCACGCCTGGGCATACCCTTCCCACATAGGGTGAACAGCAAAACACACAAGATGATGGACGGAATGTTGCACAATGGCAAAACATTCACCCCCAGTCACAGATCTGGGTTTAATCCATCGTTATTTGGCTCACCAAGCCAACCCAGTTCAGACATGGCCATATGCAAATCAGTCTTGACCTTGTGCCTCATGGTAACAGTCCAGCCCGAACTGCCAAGCCATGTCTTCCCTGGACCGGAATCAAGCATCCTAGGACCGGTTTCTGGCTATCAGCCGCCTTCAGCCAGGATAGCTTGACTCCAGTGGCTTAGTGATCACAGGACCCACATCTGGGCATACTCTTCCCACATAGGGTGAACAGCAAAACACACAAGATGACGGACGGAATGTTGCACAATGGCAAAACATTCACCCCCAGTCACAGATCTGGGTTTAATCTAACCCTGGGCGTAGCACTTCGCTACGCCCACGGAGTGAGCGTAGTGTTGCCTACTTCGCCATTTGCGAAGTAGGCATATCAGGCAACACTACGCCCACTCCGTGGGCGTAGCAAAGTTGCCCGCCACCCGCCTCCCTCCTGCCCTCCCTAAATACTTAAATAATTATTTTAAAAACAATAAACACCCCTTACCTTGTCGGCTGCGTCTCCGGGGCTCCCTCTGGTAACCGTGCCGCCATCATGGATAGTAATGCGCATGCGCGGCTGCCCGCGCATGCGCATTTCTCATGAGGAAAAGCGCGGGCGGCCGCGCATGCGCATTACTATCCATGATGGCGGCGCGGTTACCAGAGGGAGCCCCGGAGATGCAGCCGACAAGGTAAGTGGTGTTTATTGTTTTTAAAATAATTATTTAAGTATTTAGGGAGGGCGGGAGGTTGGCGGGTGGTATTTAGCGAGGGCGGGAGGAAGGCGGGTGGCGCGTAGTGGGGCTACGCGAAGTGCGTAGGTGGACGTAGCTTCGCATAGCCCCACTACGCCTACTACGCCCACCCTTAGTTTAATCCATCGTTATTTTGCTCACCAAACCACACCAGTTCAGACATGGCCATATGCAAATTAGTCTTGACCCTGTGCCTCATGGGAACAGTCCAGCCCGAACTGCCAAGCCTTGTCTTCCCTAGACCGGAATCAGCATCCTAGGACAGGTTTCTGGCTATCAGCCATCTTCAGCCAGATTAGCTTGACTCCAGTGGCTTAGTGAGCACGGGACCCACGTCTGGGCATACTCTTCCCACATAGGGTCAACAGCAAAAAACACAAGATGATGGACGGAATATTGCACAATGGCAAAACATTCACCCCCAGTCACAGATCTGGGTTTAATCCATCGTTATTTTGCTCACCAAGCCACCCTCGTCCAGACATGGCCATATGCAAATCAGTCTTGACCCTGTGCCTCATGGGAACAGTCCTGCCCGAACTGCCAAGCCATGTCTTCCCTGGACCGGAATCAAGCATCCTAGGACCGGTTTCTGGCTATCAGCCGTCTTCAGCCAGGATAGCTTGACTCCAGTGGCTTAGTGATCACGGGACCCACATCTGGGCATACCCTTCCCACATAGGGTGAACAGCAAAACACACAAGATGATGGATGGAATGTTGTACAATGGCAAAACATTCACCCCCAGTCACAGATCTGGGTTAAATCCATCGTTATTTTGCTCACCAACCCACCCCAGTTCAGACATGGCCATATGCAAATCAGTCTTGACCCTGTGCCTCATGGTTACAGTCCGGCCCGAACTGCCAAGCCACGTCTTCCCTGGACCGGAATCAAGCATTCTAGGATCGGTTTCTGGCTATCAGCCGTCTTCAGCCAGGATAGCTTTACTCCAGTGGCTTAGTGATCACGGGACCCACGTCTGGGCATACTCTTCCCACATAGGGTGAACAGCAAAACACACAAGATGACGGACGGAATGTTGCACAATGGCAAAACATTCACCCCCAGTCACAGATCTGGGTTTAATCCATTGTTATTTTGCTCACCAAGCCACCCCAGTTCAGACATGGACATATGCAAATCAGTCTTGACCCTGTGCCTCATGGGAACAGTCCAGCCCAAACTGCCTCGCCATGTCTTCCCTGGACCGGAATCAAGCATCCTAGGACGGGTTTCTGGCTATCAGCTGTCTTCAGCCAGGATAGTTTGACTCCAGTGGCTTAGTGAGCACGGGACCCACCTCTGGGCATACCCTTCCCACATAGGGTGAACAGCAAAACACACAAGATGATGGACGGAATGTTGTACAATGGCAAAACATTCACCCCCAGTCAAAGATATGGGTTTAATCTATGGTTATTTTGCTCACTAAGTCACCCCAGTTCAGACATGGACATATGCAAAACAGTCTTGACCCTGTGCCTCATGGGAACAGTCCAGCCCGAACTGCCAAGCCATGTCTTCCCTGGACCGGAATCAAGCATCCTAGGACCGGCTTCTGGCTATCAGCCGTCTTCAGCCAGGATAGCTTGACTCCAGTGGCTTGGTGGGCACGGGACCCACGTCTTATCATACCCTACCCACATAGGGTGAACAGCAAAACACACAAGATGATGGACGGAATGTTGCACAATGGGAAAACATTCACCCCCAGTCACAGATCTGGATTTAAACCATCGTTATTTTAATCTATGGTTATTTTGCTCACTAAGCCACCCCAGTTTAGACATGGCCATATGCAAATCAGTCTTGACCCTGTGCCTCATGGGAACAGTCCAACCCGAACTGCCAAGCCATGTATTCCCTGGACCGGAATCAGCATCCTAGGACAGGTTTCTGGCTATCAGCCATCTTCAGCCAGGTTAGCTTGACTCCAGTGGCTTAGTGAGCACGGGACCCACGTCTGGGCATACTCTTCCCACATAGGGTCAACAGCAAAAAAAACAAGATGATGGCCGGAATATTGCACAATGGCAAAACATTCACCCCCAGTCACAGATCTGGGTTTAATCCATCGTTATTTTGCTCACCAAGCCACCCTCGTCCAGACATGGCCATATGCAAATCAGTCTTGACCCTGTGCCTCATGGGAACAGTCCAGCCCGAACTGCCAAGCCATGTCTTCCCTGGACCGGAATCAAGCATCCTAGGACCGGTTTCTGGCTATCAGCCGTCTTCAGTCAGGATAGCTTGACTCCAGTGGCTTAGTGAGCACGGGACCCACGACTGGGCATACCCTTCCCACATAGAGTGAACAGCAAAACACACAAGATGATGGATGGAATGGTGCACAATGGCAAAACATTCACCCCCAGTCACAGATCTGGGTTAAATCCATCTTTATTTTGCTCACCAACCCGCCCCAGTTCAGACATGGCCATATGCAAATCAGTCTTGACCCTGTGCCTCATGGTAACAGTCCGGCCCGAACTGCCAAGCCATGTCTTCCCTGGACCGGAATCAAGCATTCTAGGATCGGTTTCTGGCTATCAGCCGTCTTCAGCCAGGATAGCTTGACTCCAGTGGCTTAGTGATCACGGGACCCACGTCTGGGCATACTCTTCCCACATAGGGTGAACAGCAAAACACACAAGATGACGGACGGAATGTTGCACAATGGCAAAACATTCACCCCCAGTCACAGATCTGGGTTTAATCCATCGTTATTTTGCTCACCAAGCCACCCCAGTTCAGACATGGCCATATGTAAATCAGTCTTGACCCTGTGCCTCATGGGAACAGTCCACCCTGAACTGCCAAGCCATGTCTTCCCTGGATCGGAATCAAGCATCCTAGGACCGGTTTCTGGCTATCAGCCGTCTTCAGCCAGGATAGCTTGACTCCAGTGGCTTAGTGAGCACGGGATCCACATCTGGGCATACCCTTCCCACATAGGGTGAACAGCAAAACACACAAGATGATGGATGGAATGTTGTACAATGGCAAAACTTTCACCCCCAGTCACAGATCTGGGTTAAATCCATCGTTATTTTGCTCACCAACCCACCCCAGTTCAGACATGGCCATATGCAAATCAGTCTTGACCCTGTGCCTCATGGTTACAGTCCGGCCCGAACTGCCAAGCCACGTCTTCCCTGGACCGGAATCAAGCATTCTAGGATCGGTTTCTGGCTATCAGCCGTCTTCAGCCAGGATAGCTTTACTCCAGTGGCTTAGTGATCACGGGACCCACGTCTGGGCATACTCTTCCCACATAGGGTGAACAGCAAAACACACAAGATGACGGACGGAATGTTGCACAATGGCAAAAAATTCACCCCCAGTCACAGATCTGGGTTTAATCCATTGTTATTTTGCTCACCAAGCCACCCCAGTTCAGACATGGACATATGCAAATCAGTCTTGACCCTGTGCCTCATGGGAACAGTCCAGCCCGAACTGCCAAGCCATGTCTTCCCTGGAGCGGAATCAAGCATCATAGGACCGGTTTCTGGCTTTCAGCCATCTTCAGCCAGGATAGCTTGACTCCAGTGGCTTAGTGAGCACGGGACCCACGTCTGGGCATACTCTTCCCACATAGGGTGAACAGCAAAACACACAAGATAATGGACGGAATGTTGCACAATGGCAAAACATTCACCCCCAGTCACAGATCTGGGTTTAATCTAACCCTGGGCGTAGCACTTCGCTACGCCCACGGAGTGAGCGTAGTGTTGCCTACTTTGCCATTTGCGAAGTAGGCGTATCAGGCAACACTACGCCCACTCTGTGGGCGTAGCGAAGTTGCCCGCCACCCGCCTCCCTCCTGCCCTCCCTAAATACTTAAATAATTATTTTAAAAACAATAAACACCCCTTACCTTGTCGGCTGCGTCTCCGGGGCTCCCTCTGGTAACCGTGCCGCCATCATGGATAGTAATGCGCATGCGCGGCCGCCCGCGCATGCGCATTTCTCACGAGGAAATGCGCATGCGCGGGCGGCCGGGCATGTGCATTACTATCCATGATGGCGGCGCGGTTACGAGAGGGAGCCCCGGAGATGCAGCCGACAAGGTAAGTGGTGTTTATTGTTTTTAAAATAATTATTTAAGTATTTAGGGAGGGCGGGAGAGAAGGCGGGTGGTATTTAGCGAGGGCGGGAGGGAGGCGGGTGGCGCGTAGTGGGGCTACGCGAAGTGCGTAGGTGGACGTAGTTTCTGGTCCACTACGCGTAGCTTCGCGTAGCCCCACTACGCCTACTACGCCCACCCTTAGTTTAATCCATCGTTATTTTGCTCACCAAACCACCCCAGTTCAGACATGGCCATATGCAAATTAGTCTTGACCCTGTGCCTCATGGGAACAGTCCAGCCCGAACTGCCAAGCCATGTCTTCCCTGGACCGGAATCAGCATCCTAGGACAGGTTTCTGGCTATCAGCCATCTTCAGCCAGGTTAGATTGACTCCAGTGGCTTAGTGAGCACGGGACCCACGTCTGGGCATACTCTTCCCACATAGGGTCAACAGCAAAAAAAACAAGATGATGGCCGGAATATTGCACAATGGCAAAACATTCACCCCCAGTCACAGATCTGGGTTTAATCCATCGTTATTTTGCTCACCAAGCCACCCTCGTCCAGACATGGCCATATGCAAATCAGTCTTGACCCTGTGCCTCATGGTAACAGTCCGGCCCGAACTGCCAAGCCATGTCTTCCCTGGACCGGAATCAAGCATTCTAGGACCGGTTTCTGGCTATCAGCCGTCTTCAGCCAGGATAGCTTTACTCCAGTGGCTTAGTGATCACGGGACCCACGTCTGGGCATACTCTTCACACATAGGGTGAACAGCAAAACACACAAGATGACGGACGGAATATTGCACAATGGCAAAACATTCACCCCCAGTCACACATCTGGGTTTAATCCATTGTTATTTTGCTCACCAAGCCACCCCAGTTCAGACATGGACATATGCAAATCATTCTTGACCCTGTGCCTCATGGGAACAGTCCAGCCCGAACTGCCAAGCCATGTCTTCCCTGGAGCGGAATCAAGCATCATAGGACCGGTTTCTGGCTTTCAGCCATCTTCAGCCAGGATAGTTTGACTCCAGTGGCTTAGTGAGCACGGAACCCACCTCTGGGCATACCCTTCCCACATAGGGTGAACAGCAAAACACACAAGATGATGGACGGAATGTTGTACAATGGCAAAACATTCACCCCCAGTCAAAGATATGGGTTTAATCCATGGTTATTTTGCTCACCAAGCCACCCCAGTTCAGACATGGACATATGGAAAACAGTCTTGACCCTGTGCCTCATGGGAACAGTCCACCCTGAACTGCCAAGCCATGTCTTCCCTGGATCGGAATCAAGCATCCTAGTACCGGTTTCTGGCTATCAGCCGTCTTCAGCCAGTATAGCTTGACTCCAGTGGCTTAGTGAGCACGGGACCCACGTCTGGGAATACCCTTCCCACATAGGGTGAACATAAAAAAACACACAAGAATGGACAGAATGTTGCACAATGGCAAAACATTCACCCGCAGTCACAGATCTGGGATTAATCCATCATTATTTTGTTTACCAATCCACCCCAGTTCAGACATGGCCATATGCAAATCAGTCTTGACCCTGTGCCTCATGGGAACAGTCCAGCCCGAACTGCCACGCCATGTCTTCCCTGGACCGGAATCAAGCATCCTAGGACCGGTTTCTGGCTATCAGCCATCTTCAACCAGGATAGCTTGACTCCAGTGGCTTAGTGAGCACGGGACCCACGTCTGGGCATACCCTTCCCACATAGGGTGAACAGCAAAACACACAAGCTGATGGACGGGATGTTGCACAATGGCAAAACATTCACCCCCAGTCACAGATCTGGGTTTAATCCATTGTTATTTTGCTCACCAAGCCACCCCAGTTCAGACATGGCCATATGCAAATCAGTCTTGACCCTGTGCCTCATGGGAACAGTCCAGCCCGAACTGCCACGCCATGTCTTCCCTGGACCGGAATCAAGCATCCTAGGACCGGTTTCTGGCTATCAGCTGTCTTCAGCCAGGATAGTTTGACTCCAGTGGCTTAGTGAGCACGGGACCCACCTCTGGGCATACCCTTCCCACATAGGGTGAACAGCAAAACACACATGGTGATGGACGGAATGTTGTACAATGGCAAAACATTCACCCCCAGTCAAAGATATGGGTTTAATCCATGGTTATTTTGCTCACCAAGCCACCCCAGTTCAGACATGGACATATGCAAAACAGTCTTGACCCTGTGCCTCATGGGAACAGTCCAGCCTGAACTGCCAAGCCATGTCTTCCCTGGACCGGAATCAAGCATCCTAGGACCGGTTTCTGGCTATCAGCCGTCTTCAGCCAGGATAGCTTGACTCCAGTGGCTTGGTGAGCACGGGACCCACGTCTTGTCATACCCTACCCACATAGGGTGAACAGCAAAACACACAAGATGATGGACGGAATGTTGCACAATGGCAAAACATTCACGTCCAGTCACAGATCTGGGTTTAATCCATCGTTATTTTGCTCACCAAGCCACCCCAGTTCAGACATGGCCATATGCAAATCAGTCTTTACCCTGTGCCTCATGGGAACAGTCCAGCCTGAACTGCCATGCCATGTCTTCCCTGGACCGGAATCAAGCATCCTGGGACCGGTTTCTGGCTATCAGCCGTCTTCAGCCAGGATAGCTTGACTCCAGTGGCTTAGTGAGCACGGGACCCACATCTGGGCATACCCTTCCCACATAGGGTGAACAGCAAAACACACAAGATGATGGACGGAATGTTGCACAATGGCAAAACATTCACCCCCAGTCACAGATCTGGATTTAATCCATCGTTATATTGCTCACTGAGCCACCCCAGTTCAGACATGGCCATATGCAAATCAGTCTTGACCCTGTGCTTCACGGGAACAGTCCAGCCCGAACTGCCATGCCATGTCTTCCCTGGACCGGAATCAAGCATCCTAGGACCGGTTTCTGGCTATCAGCCGTCTTCAGCCAGGATAGCTTGACTCCAGTGGCTTAGTGAGCACGGGACCCAAGTCTGGGCATACCCTTCCCGCATAGGGTGAACAGCAAAACACACAAGATGATGGATGGAATGTTGCACAATGGAAAAACATTCACCCCCAGTCACAGATCTGGGTTTAATCCATCGTTATTTTGCTCACCATCCCACCCCAGTTCAGACATGGCCATATGCAAATCAGTCTTGACCCTGTGCCTCACGGGAACAGTCCAGCCCGAACTGCCACGCCATGTCTTCCCTGGACCGGAATCAAGCATCCTAGGACCGGTTTCTGGCTATCAGCTGTCTTCAGCCAGGATAGTTTGACTCCAGTGGCTTAATGAGCACGGGACCCACCTCTGGGCATACCCTTCCCACATAGGGTGAACAGCAAAACACACATGGTGATGGACGGAATGTTGTACAATGGCAAAACATTCACCCCCAGTCAAAGATATGGGTTTAATCCATGGTTATTTTGCTCACCAAGCCACCCCAGTTCAGACATGGCCATATGCAAATCAGTCTTGACCCTGTGCCTCATGGGAACAGTCCAGCCTGAACTGCCAAGCAATGTCTTCCCTGGACCGGAATCAAGCATCCTGGGACCGGTTTCTGGCTATCAGCCGTCTTCAGCCAGGATAGCTTGACTCCAGTGGCTTAGTGAGCACGGGACCCACATCTGGGCATACCCTTCCCACATAGGGTGAACAGCAAAACACACAAGATGATGGCGGAATGTTGCACAATGGCAAAACATTCACCCCCAGTCACAGATCTGGATTTAATCCATCGTTATATTGCTCACTGAGCCACCCCAGTTCAGACATGGCCATATGCAAATCAGTCTTGATCCTGTGCCTCACGGGAACAGTCCAGCCCGAACTGCCACGCCATGTCTTCCCTGGACCGGAATCAAGCATCCTAGGACCGGTTTCTGGCTATCAGCCGTCTTCAGCCAGGATAGCTTGACTCCAGTGGCTTAGTGAGCATGGGACCCAAGTCTGGGCATACCCTTCCCGCATAGGGTGAACAGCAAAACACACAAGATGATGGATGGAATGTTGCACAATGGAAAAACATTCACCCCCAGTCACAGATCTGGGTTTAATCCATCGTTATTTTGCTCACCAAGCCACCCCAGTTCAGACATGGCCATATGCAAATCAGTCTTGACCCTGTGCCTCATGGGAACAGTCCAGCACGAACTGCCAAGCCATGTCTTCCCTGGACCGGAATCAAGCATCCTAGGACCGGTTTCTGGCTATCAGCCGTCTTCAGCCAGGATAGCTTGACTCCAGTGGCTTAGTGAGCACGGGACCCACGTCTGGGAATACCCTTCCCACATAGGGTGAACATAAAAAAACACACAAGAATGGACGGAATGTTGCACAATGGCAAAACATTCACCCGCAGTCACAGATCTGGGATTAATCCATCGTTATTTTGTTCACCAAGCCACCCCAGTTCAGACATGGCCATATGCAAATCAGTCTTGACCCTGTGCCTCATGGGAACAGTCCAGCCCGAACTGCCAAGCCATGTCTTCCCTGGACCGGAATCAAGCATCCTAGGACCGGTTTCTGCCTATCAGCAGTTTTCAGCCAGGATAGCTTGACTCCAGTGGCTTAGTGAGCACGGGACCCACATCTGGGCATACCCTTCCCACATAGGGTGAGCAGCAAAACACACAAGATGATGGAAGGAATGTTGCACAATGGCAAAACATTCACCCCCAGTCACAGATCTGGGTTTAATCCATCGTTATTTTGCTCACCAAGCCACCCCAGTTCAGACATGGCCATATGCAAATCAGTCTTGACCCAGTGCCTCATGGGAACAGTCCAGCCCGAACTGCCAAGCCATGTCTTCCCTGGACCGGAATCAAGCATCCTAGGACCAGTTTCTGGCTATCAGCCGTCTTCAGCCAGGTTAGCTTGACTCCAGTGTCTTAGTGAGCACGGGACCCACGTCTGGGCATTCCCTTCCCACAGAGGGTGAACAGCAAAACACACAAGATGATGGACGGAATATTTCACAATGGGAAAACATTCACCCCCAGTCACAGATCTGGGTTTAATCCATCGTTATTTTGCTCACCAAGCCACCCCAGTTCAGACATGGCCATATGCAAATCAGTCTTGACCCTGTGTCTCATGGGAACAGTCCAGCCCGAACTGCCAAGCCATGTCTTCCCTGGACCGGAATCAAGCATCCTAGGAACAGTTTCTGGCTATCAGCCGTCTTCAGCCAGGTTAGCTTTACTCCAGTGTCTTAGTGAGCACGGGACCCACGTCTGGGCATACCCTTCCCACAGCGGGTGAACAGCAAAACACAAAAGATGATGGACGGAATGTTGCACAATGGCAAAACATTCACCCCCAGTCACAGATCTGGATTTAATCCATCGTTATTTTGCTCACCAAGCCACCCCAGTTCAGACATGGCCATATCCAAATCATTCTTGACTCTGTGCTCATGGGAACAGTCCAGCCCGAACTGCCAAGCCATGTCTTCCCTGGACCGGAATCAAGCATCCTAGGACCGGTTGCTGGCTATTAGCCGTCTTCAGCCAGGATAGCTTGACTCCAGTGGCTTATTGAGCACGGGACCCACGTTTGGGCATTCCCTTCCCACATAGGGTGAACATAAAAAAACACTCAAGATGATGGACGGAATGTTGCACAATGGCAAAACATTCTCCCCCAGTCACAGATCTGGGTTTAATCCATCGTTCTTTTGCTCACCAAGCCACACCAGTTCAGACATGGCCATATGCAAATCAGTCTTGACCATGTGCCTCATGGGAACAGTACAGCCCGAACTGCCAAGCCATGTCTTCCCTGGACCGGAATCAAGCATCCGAGGACCGGTTTCTGGCTATCAGCCGTCTTCAGCCAGGATAGTTTGACTCCAGTGGCTTAGTGAGCACGGGACCCACATCTGGGCATACCCTTCCCACATAGGGTGAACAGCAAAACACACAAGATGATGGACGGAATGTTGCACAATGGCAAAACATTCACCCCCAGTCACAGATCTGGGTTTAATCCCTCGTTATTTTGCTCACCAAGCCACCCCAGTTCAGACATGGCCATATGCAAAACAGTCTTGACCCTGTGCCTCATGGGAACAGTCCAGCCCGAACTGCCAAGCCATGTCTTCCCTGGACCGGAATCATGCATCCTAGGACCGGTTTCTGGCTGTCAAGGGTCTTCAGCCAGGTTAGCTTGACTCCAGTGGATTAGTGAGCATTGGACCCACGTCTGGGCATACTATTCCCACATAGGGTGAAGAGCAAAACACACAAGATGATGGACGGAATATTGCACAATGGGAAATCATTCACCCCCAGTCACAGATCTGGGTTTAATCCATCATTATTTTGCTCACCAAGCCACCCCAGTTCAGACATGGCCATATGCAAATCGGTCTTGACCCTGTGCCTCATGGGAACAGTACAGCCCGAACTGCCAAGCCATGTCTTCCCTGGACCGAAATCAAGCATCCTAGGACCGGTTTAAGGCTATCAGCCGTCTTCAGCCAGGATAGCTTGACTCCAGTGGCTTAGTGAGCACGGGAACCACGTCTGGGCATACCCTTCCCACATAGGGTGAACAGCAAAACACACAAGATGATGGATGGAATGTTGCACAATGGCAAAACATTCACCCCAGTCACAGATCTGGGTTTAATCCATCGTTATTTTGCTCACCAAGCCACCCCAGTTCAGACATGGCCATATGCAAATCAGTCTTGACCCTGTGCCTCATGGGAACAGTCCAGCCCGAACTGCCATGCCATGTTTTCCCTGGACCGGAATCAAGCATTCTAGGTCTGGTTTCTGGATATCAGCCGTCTTCAGCATGGATAGCTTGACTCCAGTGGCTTAGTGAGCACGAGACCCACGTCTGGGCATACCCTTCATACATAGGGTGAACAGCAAAACACTCAAGATGATGGACGGGATGTTGCACAATGGCAAAACATTCACCCCCAGTAACACCTCTGGGTTTAATCCATCGTTATTTTGCTCACCAAGCCACCCCAGTTCAGACATGGCCATATGCAAATCAGTCTTGACCCTGTGCCTCATGGGAACAGTCCAGCCCGAACTGCCAAGCCATGTCTTCCCTGGACCGGAATCAAGCATCCTAGGACCGGTTTCTGGCTATCAGCCGTCTTCAGCCAGGATAGCTTGACTCCAGTGGCTTATTGAGCACGGGACCCACGTCTGGGCATTCCCTTCCCACATAGGGTGAACATAAAAAAACACACAAGATGATGGACGGAATGTTGCACAATGGCAAAACATTCTCCCCCAGTCACAGATCTGGGTTTAATCCATCGTTCTTTTGCTCACCAAGCCACACCAGTTCAGACATGGCCATATGCAAATCAGTCTTGACCATGTGCCTCATGGGAACAGTCCAGCCCGAACTGCCAAGCCATGTCTTCCCTGGAGCGGAATCAAGCATTCTAGGACCGGTTTCTGGCTATCAGCCGTCTTCAGCCAGGATAGCTTGACTCCAGTGACTTAGTGAGCACGGGACCCACACCTGGGCATACCCTTCCCACATAGGGTGAACAGCAAAACACACAAGCTGATGGACGGGATGTTGCACAATGGCAAAACATTCCCCCCCAGTCACAGATCTGGTTTTAATCCATCGTTATTTTGCTCACCAAGCCAACCCAGTTCAGACATGGCCATATGCAAATCAGTCTTGACCCTGTGCCTCATGGGAACAGTCCAGCCCGAACTGCCAAGCCATGTCTTCCCTGGACCGGAATCAAGCATCCTAGAACCGGTTTCTGGCTATCAGCCATCTTCAGCCAGGATAGCTTGACTCTAGTGGCTTAGTGATCACGGGACCCACGTCTGGGCATACCCTTCCCACATAGGGTGAACAGCAAAACACACAAGATGACGGACGAAATGTTGCACATTGGCAAAACATTCACCCCCAGTCACAGATCTGGGTTTAATCCATTGTTATTTTGCTCACCAAGCCACCCCAGTTCAGACATGGCCATATGCAAATCAGTCTTGACCCTGTGCCTCATGGGAACAGTCCAGCCCGCACTGCCAAGCCATGTCTTCCCTGGAGCGGAATCAAGCATCATAGGACCGGTTTCTGGCTATCAGCCGCCTTCAGCCAGGATAGCTTGACTCCAGTGGCTTAGTGAGCACGGGACCCACGTCTGGGCATAACCTTCCCACATAGGGTGAACAGAAAAACACATAAGATAATGGACGGAATGTTGCACAATGGTAAAACATTCACCCCCAGTCACAGATCTGGGTTTAATCCATCGTTATTTTGCTCACCAAACCACCCCAGTTCAGGCATGGCCATATGCAAATCAGTCTTGACCCTGTGCCTCATGGGAACAGTCCAGCCCGAACTGCCAAGCCATGTCTTCCCTGGACCGGAATCAAGCATCCTAGGATCGGTTTCTGGCTATCAGCCGTCTTCAGCCAGGATAGCTTGCCTCCAGTGGCTTAATGAGCATGGGACCCACGTCTGGGCATATCCTTCCCACATAGGGTGAACAGCAAAACTCACAAGATGATGGACGGGATGTTGCACAATGGCAAAACATTCACCCCCAGTCACAGATCTGGGTTTAATCCATCGTTATTTTGCTCACCAAGCCACCCCACTTCAGACATGGCCATATGCAAATCAGTCTTGACCCTGTGCCTCATGGGAATAGTCCAGCCCGAACTGCAAAGCCATGTCTTCCCTGGACCGGAATCAAGCATCCTAGGACCAGTTTCTGGCTATCAGCCGTCTTCCGCCAGGATAGCTTGACTCCAGTGGCTTGGTGAGCACGGGACCCACGTCTTGTCATACCCTACCCACATAGGGTGAACAGCAAAACACACAAGATGATGGACGGATTGTTGTACAATGGCAAAACATTCACAGATCTGGGTTTAATTCATCGTTATTTTGCTCACCAAGCCACCCCAGTTCAGACATGGCCATATTCAAATCAGTCTTGACCCTGTGCCTCATGGGAACAGTCCAGCCCGAATTGCCAAGCCATGTCTTCCCTGGACCGGAATCAAGCATCCTAGGACCGGTTTCTGGCTCTCAGCCGTCTTCAGCCAGGATAGCTTGACTCCAGTGGCTTGGTGAGCACGGGACCCACGTCTTGTCATACCCTACCCACATAGGGTGAACAGCAAAACACACAAGATGATGGACGGATTGTTGCACAATGGCAAAACATTCACAGATCTGGGTTTAATTCATCGTTATTTTGCTCACCAAGCCACCCTAGTTCAGACATGGCCATATGCAAATCAGTCTTGACCCTGTTCCTCATGGGAACAGTCCAGCCCGAACTGCCACGCCATGTCTTCCCTGGACCGGAATCAAGCATCCTAGGACCGGTTTCAAGCATCCTAGGACCGGTTTCTGGCTCTCAGTCGTCTTCAGCCAGGATAGCTTGACTCCAGTGGCTTAGTGAACACGGGACCCACGTCTGGGCATACCCTTCCCACATAGGGTGAACAGCAAAACACACAAGATGATGGGCGGAATGTTGCACAATGGCAAAACATTTACCCCCAGTCACAGATCTAGGTTTAATCCATCGTTATTTTGCATACCAAGCCACCCCAGTACAGACATGGCCATATGCAAATCAGTCTTGACCCTGTGTCTCATGGGAACAGTCCAGCCAGAACTGCCAAGCCATGTCTTCCCTGGACCGGAATCAAGCATCCTAGGATCGGTTTCTGGCTATCAGCCGTCTTCAGCCAGGATAGCTTGACTCCAGTGGCTTAGTGAACACGGAACCCACGTTTGGGCATACCCTTCCCACATAGGGTGAACAGCAAAACATACAAGATGATGGACTGAATGCTGCACAATGCCAAAACATTCACCCCCAGTCACAGATTTGGGTTTAATCCATCGTTATTTTGGTCACCAAGCCACCTCAGTTCATACATGGCCATATGCAAATCAGTCTTGACCCTGTGCCTCATGGGAACAGTCCAGCCCGAACTGCCAAGCCATGTCTTCCCTGGACCGGAATCAAGCATCCTAGGACCGGTTTTTGGCTATCAGCCGTCTTCAGCCAGGATAGCTTGACTCCAGTGGCTTAGTGACCACGGGACCCACATCTGGGGATACCCTTCCCACATAGGGTGAACAGCAAAACACACAAGATGATGGACGGAATGTTGCACAATGGCAAAACATTCACCCTCCGTCACAGATCTGGGTTCAATCCATTGTTATTTTGCTCATCAAGCCATCCCAGTTCAGACATGGCCATATGCAAATCAGTCTTGACCCTGTGCCTCATGGGAACAGTCCAGCCCGAACTGCCAAGCCATGTCTTCCCTGGACCGGAAGCAAGCATCCTAGGACCGGTTTCTGGCTATCAGCCGTCTTCAGCCAGGATAGCTTTAGTGAGCAAGGGATCCACGTCTGGGCATACCCTTCCCACATAGGGTGAACAGCAAAACACACAAGATGATGGATGGAATGTTGCACAATGGCAAAACATTCACCCCCAGTCACAGATCTGGGTTTAATCCATCGTTATTTTGCTCACCAAGCCACCCCATTTCAGACATGGCCATATGCAAATCAGTCTTGACCCTGTGCCTCATGGGAACAGTCCAGCCCGAACTGCCAATCCATATCTTCCCTGGACCGGAATCAAGCATCCGAGGACCGGTTTCTGGCTATCAGCCGTCTTCAGCCAGGATAGCTTGACTCCAGTGGCTTAGTGAGCACGGGACCCACATCTGGGCATACCCTTCCCACATAGGGTGAACAGCAAAACACACAAGATGATGGACGGAATGTTGCACAATGGCAAAACATTCACCCCCAGTCACAGATCTGGGTTTAATCCCTCGTTATTTTGCTCACCAAGCCACCCCAGTTCAGACATGGCCATATGCAAAACAGTCTTGACCCTGTGCCTCATGGGAACAGTCCAGCCCGAACTGCCAAGCCATGTCTTCCCTGGACCGGAATCATGCATCCTAGGACCGGTTTCTGGCTGTCAAGGGTCTTCAGCCAGGTTAGCTTGACTCCAGTGGCTTAGTGAGCATTGGACCCACGTCTGGGCATACTATTCCCACATAGGGTGAAGAGCAAAACACACAAGATGATGGACGGAATATTGCACAATGGGAAATCATTCACCCCCAGTCACAGATCTGGGTTTAATCCATCATTATTTTGCTCACCAAGCCACCCCAGTTCAGACATGGCCATATGCAAATCGGTCTTGACCCTGTGCCTCATGGGAACAGTACAGCCCGAACTGCCAAGCCATGTCTTCCCTGGACCGAAATCAAGCAACCTAGGACCGGTTTAAGGCTATCAGCCGTCTTCAGCCAGGATAGCTTGACTCCAGTGGCTTAGTGAGCACGGGAACCACGTCTGGGCATACCCTTCCCACATAGGGTGAACAGCAAAACACACAAGATGATGGATGGAATGTTGCACAATGGCAAAACATTCACCCCAGTCACAGATCTGGGTTTAATCCATCGTTATTTTGCTCACCAAGCCACCCCAGTTCAGACATAGCCATATGCAAATCAGTCTTGACCCTGTGCCTCATGGGAACAGTCCAGCCCGAACTGCCATGCCATGTTTTCCCTGGACCGGAATCAAGCATTCTAGGTCTGGTTTCTGGATATCAGCCGTCTTCAGCATGGATAGCTTGACTCCAGTGGCTTAGTGAGCACGAGACCCACGTCTGGGCATACCCTTCATACATAGGGTGAACAGCAAAACACTCAAGATGATGGACGGGATGTTGCACAATGGCAAAACATTCACCCCCAGTAACACCTCTGGGTTTAATCCATCGTTATTTTGCTCACCAAGCCACCCCAGTTCAGACATGGCCATATGCAAATCAGTCTTGACCCTGTGCCTCATGGGAACAGTCCAGCCCGAACTGCCAAGCCATGTCTTCCCTGGACCGGAATCAAGCATCCTAGGACCGGTTTCTGGCTATCAGCCGTCTTCAGCCAGGATAGCTTGACTCCAGTGGCTTATTGAGCACGGGACCCACGTCTGGGCATTCCCTTCCCACATAGGGTGAACATAAAAAAACACACAAGATGATGGACGGAATGTTGCACAATGGCAAAACATTCTCCCCCAGTCACAGATCTGGATTTAATCCATCGTTCTTTTGCTCACCAAGCCACACCAGTTCAGACATGGCCATATGCAAATCAGTCTTGACCATGTGCCTCATGGGAACAGTCCAGCCCGAACTGCCAAGCCATGTCTTCCCTGGAGCGGAATCAAGCATCCTAGGACCGGTTTCTGGCTATCAGCCGTCTTCAGCCAGGATAGCTTGACTCCAGTGACTTAGTGAGCACGGGACCCACACCTGGGCATACCCTTCCCACATAGGGTGAACAGCAAAACACACAAGCTGATGGACGGGATGTTGCACAATGGCAAAACATTCCCCCCCAGTCACAGACCTGGTTTTAATCCATCGTTATTTTGCTCACCAAGCCAACCCAGTTCAGACATGGCCATATGCAAATCAGTCTTGACCCTGTGCCTCATGGGAACAGTCCAGCCCGAACTGCCAAGCCATGTCTTCCCTGGACCGGAATCAAGCATCCTAGGACCGGTTTCTGGCTATCAGCCATCTTCAGCCAGGATAGCTTGACTCTAGTGGCTTAGTGATCACGGGACCCACGTCTGGGCATACCCTTCCCACATAGGGTGAACAGCAAAACACACAAGATGACGGACGAAATGTTGCACATTGGCAAAACATTCACCCCCAGTCACAGATCTGGGTTTAATCCATTGTTATTTTGCTCACCAAGCCACCCCAGTTCAGACATGGCCATATGCAAATCAGTCTTGACCCTGTGCCTCATGGGAACAGTCCAGCCCGCACTGCCAAGCCATGTCTTCCCTGGAGCGGAATCAAGCATCATAGGACCGGTTTCTGGCTATCAGCCGCCTTCAGCCAGGATAGCTTGACTCCAGTGGCTTAGTGAGCACGGGACCCACGTCTGGGCATAACCTTCCCACATAGGGTGAACAGAAAAACACATAAGATAATGGACGGAATGTTGCACAATGGTAAAACATTCACCTCCAGTCACAGATCTGGGTTTAATCCATCGTTATTTTGCTCACCAAACCACCCCAGTTCAGGCATGGCCATATGCAAATCAGTCTTGACCCTGTGCCTCATGGGAACAGTCCAGCCCGAACTGCCAAGCCATGTCTTCCCTGGACCGGAATCAAGCATCCTAGGATCGGTTTCTGGCTATCAGCCGTCTTCAGCCAGGATAGCTTGCCTCCAGTGGCTTAATGAGCATGGGACCCACGTCTGGGCATATCCTTCCCACATAGGGTGAACAGCAAAACTCACAAGATGATGGACGGGATGTTGCACAATGGCAAAACATTCACCCCCAGTCACAGATCTGGGTTTAATCCATCGTTATTTTGCTCACCAAGCCACCCTACTTCAGACATGGCCATATGCAAATCAGTCTTGACCCTGTGCCTCATGGGAATAGTCCAGCCCGAACTGCAAAGCCATGTCTTCCCTGGACCGGAATCAAGCATCCTAGGACCAGTTTCTGGCTATCAGCCGTCTTCCGCCAGGATAGCTTGACTCCAGTGGCTTGGTGAGCACGGGACCCACGTCTTGTCATACCCTACCCACATAGGGTGAACAGCAAAACACACAAGATGATGGACGGATTGTTGTACAATGGCAAAACATTCACAGATCTGGGTTTAATTCATCATTATTTTGCTCACCAAGCCACCCCAGTTCAGACATGGCCATATTCAAATCAGTCTTGACCCTGTGCCTCATGGGAACAGTCCAGCCCGAACTGCCAAGCCATGTCTTCCCTGGACCGGAATCAAGCATCCTAGGACCGGTTTCTGGCTCTCAGCCGTCTTCAGCCAGGATAGCTTGACTCCAGTGGCTTGGTGAGCACGGGACCCACGTCTTGTCATACCCTACCCACATAGGGTGAACAGCAAAACACACAAGATGATGGACGGATTGTTGCACAATGGCAAAACATGCACAGATCTGGGTTTAATTCATCGTTATTTTGCTCACCAAGCCACCCTTGTTCAGACATGGCCAAATGCAAATCAGTCTTTACCCTATTCCGCATGGGAACAGTCCAGCCCGAACTGCCACGCCATGTCTTCCCTGGACCGGAATCAAGCATCCTAGGACCGGTTTCAAGCATCCTAGGACCGGTTTCTGGCTCTCAGTCGTCTTCAGCCAGGATAGCTTGACTCCAGTGGCTTAGTGAACACGGGACCCACGTCTGGGCATACCCTTCCCACATAGGGTGAACAGCAAAACACACAAGATGATGGACGGAATGTTGCACAATGGCAAAACATTTACCCCCAGTCACAGATCTAGGTTTAATCCATCGTTATTTTGCATACCAAGCCACCCCAGTACAGACATGGCCATATGCAAATCAGTCTTGACCCTGTGTCTCATGGGAACAGTCCAGCCAGAACTGCCAAGCCATGTCTTCCCTGGACCGGAATCAAGCATCCTAGGATCGGTTTCTGGCTATCAGCCGTCTTCAGCCAGGATAGCTTGACTCCAGTGGCTTAGTGAACACGGAACCCACGTTTGGGCATACCCTTCCCACATAGGGTGAACAGCAAAACATACAAGATGATGGACTGAATGCTGCACAATGCCAAAACATTCACCCCCAGTCACAGATTTGGGTTTAATCCATCGTTATTTTGGTCACCAAGCCACCTCAGTTCATACATGGCCATATGCAAATCAGTCTTGACCCTGTGCCTCATGGGAACAGTCCAGCCCGAACTGCCAAGCCATGTCTTCCCTGGACCGGAATCAAGCATCCTAGGACCGGTTTTTGGCTATCAGCCGTCTTCAGCCAGGATAGCTTGACTCCAGTGGCTTAGTGACCACGGGACCCACATCTGGGGATACCCTTCCCACATAGGGTGAACAGCAAAACACACAAGATGATGGACGGAATGTTGCACAATGGCAAAACATTCACCCTCCGTCACAGATCTGGGTTCAATCCATTGTTATTTTGCTCATCAAGCCATCCCAGTTCAGACATGGCCATATGCAAATCAGTCTTGACCCTGTGCCTCATGGGAACAGTCCAGCCCGAACTGCCAAGCCATGTCTTCCCTGGACCGGAAGCAAGCATCCTAGGACCGGTTTCTGGCTATCAGCCGTCTTCAGCCAGGATAGCTTGACTCCAGTGGCTTAGTGAGCAAGGGATCCACGTCTGGGCATACCCTTCCCACATAGAGTGAACAGCAAAACACACAAGATGATGGATGGAATGTTGCACAATGGCAAAACATTCACCCCCAGTCACAGATCTGGGTTTAATCCATCGTTATTTTGCTCACCAAGCCACCCCATTTCAGACATGGCCATATGCAAATCAGTCTTGACCCTGTGCCTCATGGGAACAGTCCAGCCCGAACTGCCAATCCATATCTTCCCTGGACCGGAATTCAGCATCCTAGGACCGGTTTCTGGCTATCAGCTGTCTTCCGCCAGGATAGCTTGACTCCAGTGGATTAGTGAGCACGGGACCCACGTCTGGACATACCCTTTCCACATAGGGTGAACAGCAAAACACACAAGATGATGGACTGAATGTTTCACAATGGCAAAACATTCACCCCAGTCACGGATCTGGGTTTAATCCATCGTTATTTTGCTCACCAAGCCACCCCAGTTCAGACATGTCCATATGCAAATCAGTCTTGACCCTGTGCCTCATGGGAACAGTCCAGCCCGAACTGCCAAGCCATGTCTTCCCTGGACTGTAGAAAACAACCAGGTCTTTAAGCTTCGCCTGAACAGGGGTTCCGAGTCGATAAAACGGAAACTAAGGGGTAGGCCGTTCCAGAGCTTAGCTGTGACCATCGCGAACGCTCTGCCTCCTTTATTGTGGCGTTGGAACCTGGGGGGGAGCACAGGTGGAGGTGATTGGATCTAAGTGCACAGGCTGACTACACCAGTTTCAGCCTACGTCGGAGATATCCAGGTCCCCTACCGTTCAGTGGCCTGAAAGACAGGACCAGTGCCTTGAACTGGATATGGGAGGTTACAGGGAGCCAGTGAAGTTTCTTGAGATGCTGGGTAATTGAGTGCCGGTAAGGGATGTAGCAGATCAGCCTTGCAGCTGCATTATGTACGATCTGTAATTGATGGATGAGAAAGGCAGGAGCTTCCACATATAGGCTCTTGGAATAATTCAGGTTGGAGGCAATTAGGGCGTGGATGATCGTCCTGCGCGAATCCAGAGGGAGATAAGGAAACTTTTTTTAATCATGAGCAATTTGCCAAAGCAAGCAGAGGTGACTTTATTGATTTGGACCTAGCACGACAATTCGTTGTCCAATACAAAGCCCAAATTCCAGGCCGAATCAACTGGGAGTGGAGGAGGATTGAGCTTGGCCGGCCACCACAACGATGGCAACAATGGGGCCTTTTGATTAAGAAACAACACTTCGGTTTTATCAGTGTTTAACTTGAGGGTGTTACAAGTCATTCATGATACGATATTTGTGAGGCATTGTTTAAAATCAGAAAGGCCTTGTCAGAGTGATCTCTAAAAGAGAATACTAGCTGAGTATCATCAGCATAGGAGACCACTCTGACCCCATAGTCTTCTATAACCTCGGCTAGCGGTGCCAGGTAAACATTAAAAAAGAGGTTGCTGAGAGCCGACCCTTGGGGGACTCCACAGTTCAGGGTTTTTTTTCTTTAGAAGCGAAAGGCTGACACCAGACCTGCTGAGTTCTTCCAGTTAAGAATGATCTCATCCAGGCCAGGGGAGTGCCTCTAATCCCTATATTATGGAGTCTGTCAAGTAGGATGGTGTGTGAGACAGTATCAAAAGCCGCGGACAGATCAAGGAGCACCAACATGGCAACCTCACCTCTGTCCACGCTCTCGCGAATAGTCTCTGAGACTTCCAATAAGGCAGTCTCCGTGCTATACCCGGATCGAAATCCAGATTGCAAGTCATGGAGGAGTTCTCTGGATTCCAAATAATCGGATAGTTGTTCCTCCACAACTTTTTCTAATATCTTTGCTGGTTTTGGAAGGAGTGAAATAGGTCATTAATTGCTAAAGACAGCTGGGTCGGCCTCAGCTTTCTTCAAAATGGGCAACAGCATGGCCTGCTTTCAAACAGTTGGAAACTGGCCTGAGGATAAGGAGTAGTTCCATATTGAGACTAAGGGGGCAATGATAACTGGGACAAGAATGGTAAAGATCCGGGCTGGTACTGAATCTAATGGTCGTACATTCAACAGGGCTGTGTCTACTGAGACTGGTTCAAAACTACATATAATTTTATCCTCGAAGATGGTAGTGACGTAGGCAGGGCTCTCCGACCGGCTGACAGTGGGTTGTTTAAAGCCAGAAAAGATATCAATGATCTTATTATGGAAGTAATCGGACAGGCCATCGCAAAGCTCTTGACTGGGTTTAATCTTGCTGGCAACGGCCGTTGGGTTCGTAAATTCCTTAGCAATTAGAAACAGAGATTTAGCGGAATTATCCGCTGCATTAATTTTATTCATAAAGAAGTCTTTCATCTTAGCCCGTTTGAGTCTATGAAATTTTTTTAACGCGGCTCTATAGGTGGCTTTAGCGAGGGGGTCATAGGAGAGTCGCCAGCGGCATTCAAGCTTCTTGCAGCCACTCCTTTCTTCCCGTAAAGCTTGTGAGAACCAAGGTGCAGTTGGTTTGACGCACGTCGAGGACAGAGATTGCAAAGGGGCAATGGTATCTATTGCTAGGGACAGTTGGTCATTAAAATTAGCTACAACTGTGTTCAAATCATCAGAGGACTGCCAGTTCACATTTGCAACAGTATGTTCAAGGGCCTCATAGGTGACTTTGTACCATTTCCTACCAAGGTCACCAGCCTTAGTGGGAATGGTTGGCATCCAGATGAAGGTCAGGATGAAAGGAATTAAATAATGATCTGAGTAGATCAAAGTAGACATGCCCATTCTGGTCAGCCCCCACCCCTACGTATAAAAAAGCCAACATATCCGCAGGCGCATAGTGGGATTTCTGCCCCGTCGGGGAACAGATCAGGGGCTACTGCCCATATGCCTCCTGGAAGGGGTAGAATGACTGTGGCATCTTTTTTTGTGGGAGCCTTGGCATGTCCATTCTTGTCCGCCCCCACCCTGAACATTGGAGAAAAATAAATACCTGGTGGCTATTGGGCTTTTTGCCTCCCGCGGGTTGCAGATACATTTGTATTGCCCCATCTGCCTCCCAGGGGGATGCATAAAGACTGTATCATTTTTTATTTGGGTGGGGGCAATGCCATGCTCATTCTGAGTGGCCCCCACCACTGCCTATTTAAAAAAAAAATCCCTGGCATCTAGGGTGCTTTATGTCACCCTGGGGGGGCAGATTGGGGGCCACTGCCCCATCTTCCCCCTGGGGGGGCATAAAGACTGGAATTTTGTGGGGGAGGACTGGGATCATTGACAGGCCCTTATTGGGCAACCCCCACCATCATCAGGGAAAAAAAACTGGTGTCTAGTGGGCTTTCTGCCCCCGGGGGTGCAGATTGAGAGCTACTGTCCCGATCTGCCCCCCAGGGGGGGGGGCAGTTAGACTGTACCTTTGTGGCAGGGGGCGGGTTATTGGCATGCCCATATTGGGCAGCCCCCACCCCTAATAATAGTTTTAAAAAAAGTCCCTGGTATATAGTGAACTTTCTGAACCCCGGAGGGCAGATTGGGCGCTACCGCCCCATATGCCCCCCCAGGGGGGGGGGGCAGAAAGACTAAATGTGCCCATTTTCATATGGGGAGAAAAGGCCCAAGGGGCCACTCCCTCCACCCTAGTGTCTAGTGGGTGGATCCCTGCTTGGGAATCACCCTCCTGGGGTGATCACAAGCAGGGATCCAATGGGGAGAGGTACTATTGGAAAGGGGAGATTCTCACCCTTCGAATTATACCTCTCCCGTCTTTCTATGTGCTCAGGGGGCTGAGATAGCCCCCTGAGCATGTAGAAAAGGAAACTGAAATGAGCCTCTTGGCTCATTTCAGTTTCGGTTTCACTGAAATGACGTCAGAGCGACATGCGCGCTGATCGTTACTTCAGGGAAACCAGGGGGGCCTCGGGAGTTGGGGAAGCTGTTCCCCAGCTCATGGGGCTCTTGGGGGATAAAGGGAATCTCTCTGGTGCCCGCACCAGAGGGATTCCCAATGCCATGATGTCGGACGCGCGGGAGCCATCTGACGCACATGAGCACTGATGCATCGGACGGCTCACACGCGTCCGACGCATCGAAGGGGTTAACACTCTAGGGTGCTGGTTAACCAGGTACCTTAATGCTGCATATTTTTTATTAAAGAACATTGAGGAATTACATGTAAATTTGGTGTGTTTTATCAAGGATTTTTCCCTGTCAGGTTTGGTTTAGTGTATTTAACTGAGGTGAGCTACCACACAGCATATTATTGTGATCCTCATGCACAGAGATCAGAATTCACTGGCCATTACTGCCTGCTTGAAAACATTTCTAACACACATACACTACCTATATGTCACTTGAATCTTAATGAACAAAACAGTCTTAGTCTTTGAACAAGGGGGCTTCTTGGCCTTGCTGAAGATGAGAAGATACCTATCTTGTTGAAGATGGGGGAGGAGAGTTTCAAATTGAAAGTCACTGATATGATAAGGCTGTGTCTCCCTGTTTGAGAAGATGTTTGCTTCGAAGATCTTGTTTGAGGGCATTGGCATAAATGCACTAGACAAGATAGCTGGATCTAGGCACTAGGATCTAGGCTGTGAATGCATTTGCATTCTACGCAGCATATCTTGAACTGGATTCTTTCTATAACAGGGATCCAGTATGAGGATCTCCTGGCAGCCCTTATTTGATCTCTTTTCAAGAGTCCAAAAATCATACAGACAGCTCGGTTATGCATCGTCTTTAGTCAGTGAATTTGAATCTGAAAGGTGGGAAGGCCTGCGCAGAAACCTTTCCCATAACCAAGACACAAGTTTACAGCTACTCCGACAATGGTTGCTCTTTATGAGATAGAAAGAGCAATAGTAGAATATGTTTACAGCAGAACTCAGTTTATCACGAGATAGCTTGAAATCAAAGATTACTACAAGATTTTCTACACTATTGGGTACTGAGGATTGTTGTCCAGTGAAATTACGGGGAGATAGATAACTGCGATAGAAATGTCATCCTGCCTTTAATAGCAAGGACAATGTATTTTGTTCTGTCTATTAACCAGCAGGCTGCTGTTCCAAATCCAATTGTCAATCTCAATGTGGATTGTGTACTTGCCTTTCACAGATGAAGGATATTGATGAAATTTAATATATATATATGTCAGAAGCTGATCAAGGAAGTTATAAAAAAGAGAGGTATTAAATATATGCATGTGTGGGGTAAAGGAAGAATCCCTAAAGTGTACCACCAGTAGAACCAGCTTCCTAGGACAACACACAACTAACTAGATTTCTGTGGACAATTTGTCTAGAACCATAGGAAGCTTCACAGTATCAAATGCTGTAAAGAGGTCCAAAAGGAAAAGCTGGGAGGAGATTGTCTACCATCTGGAGGGTGCCATCCCAAATTCAAATGACGGCAGTCACAAGCCTATGTCTAGTATTGAGACATCATTTGAATAGAAGTTAGTAACGAATAATAGACCATTTACTCTTAGATATACTCTTGGCATTACATACCTAGATCTTTCTCTATCAAGTTGGACATAAGCTTGAGGAAGTGTCTAGGTTGGGTTTCTTCAAAAGTGGTAATAGTGTTGTCCTTTTAAGTAAATTTGACATTCTTATATAAAAAAGATACCAATTTGCATATTACATTACAAAAAGAGTTGTTTAGGCAGCCCGGCAGGTAAATAAATTGGTTTACTAGGTCTCATGAGGATCTTTATCTCTTCTGATGTGGCAGCCATCAGTGAGAAATTAGTAAGGATTTTTTGAGGGGGGATCCAAGATCATGGAACAAACTGGTATGAATGTTTTTTTAATGGTCACAGCCATTCCCTATCTTGAAATGTAAGTTTTATCGATTATGCAGCAGTAACGCTAGTTACCTGAGGCTTTTGGAGACACGGGATTGAAACCTTCATGTGTTGGATTTGGTACACTTGAAACTTGTAATAAGAGAAATGTTTATCCTTTTCAATATTTAGATCCCAAAATTATAATCCGGCCTATGTAGTGTGATTTACAGCATTTCAGAATGGACATTTAAGCTGCCTCATATAGAGGTTGCTGGTGTTTCTAGAATTTTAATTCTGTCATTCATTTTTTTTAGTTCCAGGTTTGTACCGAGGGTAGAAAGTGATTGCCTTCTAGAGGTGATCTCTATTAGAAAAGCAGTAAGTGACTCTTAAAAAGCTGAGTAGGTCTCTGGCAAAATGTATCTTAAGTGTGGAGGGAGAGAGCAAGTAGTGTGAGACATTGCTTGGAGACTTCAGAATCTAGTGAGGGTTTAAATATTACAGCATTGGCACATTCATATTGAATTTGATATCAAGATGGTTTCTGGATGATTTTGAAAGTATATAAAATAAAGAGGTCTGCCATGCAGTTAAAGCTGTTGGTATACATGTCCTGTCATACAGAAGTGAGCACAAGAGCTAGTGCAGCATGCTTATTACAGGCCAGATACACGCAAAATAAATGGAGTCTGCACCGCTGATTGCGGAGAGACCGAACACTAAATATCAAACAACACAGGGCCATTGCAAGTCCGAACATGAACCCGAAAGGGTTTTAAAGAGATTGAAGAGAGCAGTTTAGAACTGAGTTCAAGGGTTGAGTAATGGAACAGTGAGCTGATTCTCTTGAACTTTCAGCAGGCACCTGTAATTATAGTTGTACAGATGCACACTTTCTTCTACTGTTCATACAGCTATGTTATGGCAAATGATTAACAAACAAACAATGATTCTACAAATATGAGTACGTTTTGAGGTCGGTCCAGATTGCCTCAGTTTGTTTAATTGGTTTGTTGTTTTTGTAATATATTTTTATTGGCATTTTGTACATACCAAAACATATGAAACGGTTAAAAAAGTATTTTTCCAAGTCTGTGTTTTTTACATCGCTAGCAATTATCTTTCGGATCCTTTCCTGCTTAACTTTTTGCTGGTTCCTAACATGATGAACAGAACATATTAGGCAGACCCCCAAGGATATAGCGGCATGGATTAGCAAATTTAGCAGAACATATATGGAAATTTACTTGCACAAATATGGAAATTTAGCTGCATTTTTGCGGCACTTTAATTTATTCATAATCATTCATTTTCAGCCTTAAAGCGCGAAATCCTTGGGGGTCTGTATAGGGAATCTGACTGCTACGATATGGCACAACAAAATAGGTGTATTTGTAGGGCGCTCATTCACCCCAGAGGAGGTCTCCTAGTGCTACTGAGAGTAAAGGAAAATTTGTTACCAAACTCACTGGTACTCATTTGATCAAACTTGGAAGGATGAATGGCTGAGATGAAGGCTGGGATTTCTTCTTGACGAGGTCATCAAACAAAGATCCTGTAGACGATTTATTTGTCTCATGAGTGGCAAGTCTTGTCCCATAGTTCAGAGGTGACTGGTAATGTTCATCAAAAATAAATACATTTCATTTTAAAGGAATAACAGGTATGTTAACCTCACATGAAAAGAGCATTTCTAACTTTTGCCTTGAGTAAACCTTTAACTGAATTTTTTCATGCAGTTGTTCTGCTAGGCTGAACAGCAAATGTGCTGCTAGACAACATAGCTAAAAGACATTCACAATGACAAGGCTAATAGCTCAGGCATTGCCGCGACCTCTTGGCATTACCATTGCTTGTTGGGTCTGTTGTCACCCAAGACCTTTTGTATTTCCATGAAAAGATTTCTTAAGGAATACATAGATAAGCATACGTACATACAGGGACTTTCAGTCAGCCGTCTCATCCATTGGTCTTTTTTTAATATCAATCACATTTTACTCCTGCCCAGCACAGCTTACAACAGACCAATGGGGCAGCACACTTCAACCATTGCCTCCCCTCACTTTGAGTGACAGCATTTTTTCCTCTGTGTACAATGTGCACATCTGCAACAAACAGTAGCCTACTACAGTGTCATGCACTGGAGAACCAAGGTGTCAAAAGAAATGATTTTACCCTTTTAGGTTTTAATTCCTTTTTTAATCTTTACATTACAGGGAACCGGTAGCCTCCCAGACATCTTAAAATGATGTTGGTTATACCAAACCACCATACTTTCCTAATTGCGCCCGCAAGTGTAAATTAAATCTCCAACACATTCGTATTCAGTCACTTGCTTTTCAGCACCATTTCCACAGCTGAGTTTTTTTTTCTTCGTTTCTTGGAGGAGTGAAGAAAACTCTAGCTTGAAATCTTTAAAAATTGGTCTTTTGTATATACAAATAAATGTAGTATAGGAGACTTTTTCCATTTTTACTACGATAATGTGTATCTGGACGTCCCAAATGTAGCTTAAAGCGAGCACTTGTAAAATAGAAAATGTAAGAATTAATGAAGTAGAATGTTGTTTGCTATACAAACTGACGATGATGAACGGCCAACTCATTCAGATATACCTGGAGTAGCCCCATGTGTACATTTCTGGTCCTTTTTATGGCTTTGTATTTAAGCACTTTACAAATATATTACATTTCCATACTTTATTGTCAGGGTGTGAGGTTAGGATATATATTTGTCTTTGACCGGATTCTATATTTGATTGTGACAAGTAAGCACTTAAACACTAATACTGTGATCCATAGTCCTAATTCCTTTTAAGATTTTGCAGGCATTTTTGCAAAAATCTGTGGCATTTTTACAAAAATGCGGATTTTGCAGGCACTTTTGAAAAAATCGCTGCATTTTTACAAAAGTGCAGATTTTGCGGCAAACCGCGAAATCGCAAAGTCACGAAATCGTGAAATCCTGGAGGGTCTGATTAGGCAGAAAAGGCAATCCAGTAGAATGTTTACATGTCTGTTATATAGATGAGCTATCCAGTACCTGTTCCACTTTTTGTCGATCTTCGCTGTTGCCATTAAGCGGGTATCCTTCAACCTCAGGCTTCGATACAAACATTCCATACATATTTAACACATTTACTATATTGTAATTTTTTTTCAAAAACAAACCATAACCTTGTGCAGAAGGGTGTTACGAGCATGCATTTCTTAGGGGGGCATTAGGAGGATCTCAACGTAGGTAGCCAAGCAGTGGGACAGAGAGGACTCCCCCTCTGCCACCCTTTTCCGTTCTCCCGTCTATCGGTTCCCTTACAACTCAGCAATCTGGGGGGACTCCATCTCACTCCGATTCTATGATTTCCTAGGGAGAGAAGGGACCTATTGTGTTTGGAGCCTCCATAGTGGGCCACTTATCCCATTGCTTCCTCCCCCATTACCTGTGCCCTTTGGCTTTTCCCACGATGCCATTGCCTCTTTCCATTGCTCGGCTATTGGGCGTTTCCTCAATCCTTTTGCCTCTTCCCAGCTTAGTGCTCTGCCCTCTGCACCGGCCCATGTGTATGATATCTCTATTCCAGGTTTTCTGGGGCCCCCTCTCAGGTTACCAGTCCATCGCTTTTCTACGATTGGCGAGTCCTAATGCTAGGTCCATCAATCTGTTCCTGACATTGCGTTTTCGGTGGCCGAGGGAAGAGGCCCAGCAAGCACACTTGTACCATCAGTCTGTTTCATTGTTATGTTTATAATACTATATCTGCCTACTTATAGGATAATGATGGAAACTTGTGAAAACAGAGACTCATAAGAATCCAGATTGAAGCATGGAGCTACACTGCAGATTGGGCCTTTTTCTCTCTCCCAGAGGTTAAAAGTATTCCGGAGTTGATTTTCCTAAGTCCTGGTGAAATCTCCTTTTTCATAATTTACAGTATTTTGCATCATGCATCTATTGTGGGATGCTCCAGATTATGCCATTGTATCTTGTTGATTAACCAAGAGTTAGTTAAGGTAAAAAAGATGTGTTCTTTTCCAAACATAGGGACAGTTTGTTTCATCTAATTACAAGAATTCCGTTAGGATTGAGTTTGCATGACAGGTGACTGATAGATAACTTTGTGTAACTCCTGAAGAAACTGATGAAGGTAAGTAGGAAAAAACTGAAAGAGAAAACCATCTGCAATTGTTTGCCCTAGTGGTATAGCAACACAATAGTATTCCGTTCCATCTGTCAGACTCTTCTAGTTGTAATGATATTTAGTGGTTGTCAGTTGTCCAAAAACACACTATACCCAGACCCATTGCCTGAGCAACAGCTTATCATGATTTGTCATTGTGTACTGATCATGCATCAATTCATATGGTAAAATCTGAAGAAAGAACAATGGGTATGAAGCAAATCTATGAAGTTGTTTATTGTGTACAAGATTATGAGTTGACAGATAGTGGATATTTGCATAATTCTGAATTTGAGGTTACCCATACTATCATGATTCAGAAGGCATTCTTTTCTATACAGTGGCTTACATTTAGAAGAAAAAAGTAGAGACAGATGTAATTGATAATATTGAATTTTCTAGTGTTATTTTCTGGATAGAAACAGTTGTGTGGATGGGCCTATAACCTGCAAAAAGAAAGGCCCCAAAGGGCAACTAGGAAACATCAAGTTTTTCTCTTTGAAATTCAAGCGATGTAGGTAGCTGCAGTATTTGGGACCAGTGGCTGCTCCTCGAGGGAGTGCTGTGAGGCGGTTGGGCAGGGAAGGAGCATGGTGGGGGGTAGTAAACTCCAGCATAGGGCCAAACAGAGTTGAATAAATAAATAAATAAATACAATGAATTATATTGCAGTCGCTGAAACGCCAAATTGGCGATGCAGCACACGCAATGTAATTCATTTTATTTATTTATTTACTCATCTCCGTTCAGCCATATGCCGGAGTTTACTACCCACCGCCCCACAGCACTCCCTCGAGGAGCCACCACTGTTTGGGACTGGACTCGTGCAGCACTTTGGAAGCCTGCCAAATCCAGATATCTCCAGGGCTGGGTGTCTTGCATGAATCCCTCTGCTTTCTTACCCAGAATTCCCTGCAAATGTCATAATTTACACAAATGACAGATTTCCTCACATTTCTGGGAAATAAAATTACTGAATCTGTGGAGAACTACAACATTTTTACCACCAAGCATTCCTACACTTATCCCAATGAAACAGTATCCCACTTGTATAGTTGAGTCTATCACCAGTGATAGGAAATGCCTCAAAATGCAGCATGAAAACAACAATATGTTTCCTTTCAAATTCACTCATTCTGATGATCTCCGTAGCTGCAGTATTTGGGCCCAGGTGAGCCAGCACCCTTTGAAACTCTTAACACTAAGCATTTTTGAAAACTAAACAACCAAGAGAGTCCAGGGTGGTATTACTTTCATGCATACCACTTTTTTTAATACTCCGGAAGTCCTGCTAATGTCACATTATGAATATGAAAGATTTTGAGGGAATGTGGTGGAATGTGAAGGGATCAACAAAAGTCCTACCATCCAGCGTTTTGAAACTTCTCCCAAAAATAATACCCCACTTGTCTGATAGGGCCTACTTTGAAGATTACAGACCTCTCTGGTTAAGAACATTTGGTGAAATCCATGCAAGCAATAACATCCTGCATTGTCATGGTTCTCTAGGTTTCCGACAGGCCCATGTTTGGTAGGGTTGAAGTGTTGATGGCTGACCAAGAGCATGAATATTGCAGCCATTCTTCATAGAAAGTGAAAGAAATTTGGGATTTCTTTGAGGGTGTTTTTGACATTTGTTCTGGCAGAGAGAGGTAAACCCCCATTTTGCCACCCTCTAGGAGTAGTAATTCTGATTGGCGCCCAGATGGTTAAGTTACTTTCACAATTTTCTTTATCACTTTTTTCCTAGTAGTTTGGTGGGTTTTCAGCCCCCAGGGGTAGACGTAGAGGAGCATTTTCCCCCTGGGGGGGTCTGCACATTTGTGGTTCTAAGAAAGACCGTCATGGAAAAAAGAGAGAAACAGAGTGGGGTACAGGGCCTTTCTATTCTGCCCTAGTCCCTCAGATCAAGCACCAGTCTTCTACTTGTGGTCCCCCAAGTCAAAAAAGCTAGGCATGGAGGTAGAGCTCTTTCCACCATGGGCCCAAAGCTATGGAATAGACTACCACTAACCTTAAGACAATGTAAAGAACACCTAGCCTTCCGCAAGCAGTTAAAAACCGTTTTATTCAAAAATGAAATTTAAACCTATTCCTCAGTATGTTTACAGATTTACCGGTCAAAAGCGCAGAGATATTCCTGTTGGAGTGATTCTAGCGCTATACAAAACCACAAATAAATAAATAAATAGACTACAGCTCCAACCTCTAGGCACCATAATATCTTTCTGGCCCTTTAGGAGGAAAATTGGATGGATTGCCTCCTATCTTCCAGGTCCAGGGGGCAAAAATTCTACTAGACTTCAGGGATTGGTATCAAAAAAAGAAAGATGTGTGTTGTGAGCGCATCTTGGCATCAGATCCTAGTACAGGGTACCAGACAGTCATTCGGCCACCTGACAGAGGCAAAATGGGGGATTTACCCCCGCTATCCCTGCTAATAATTCAAAACTATCCCAAATTTCCAACATTCTTCTCACTTATTATGGGAATGGCTGCAGTATTGTGGCAAAAGGCCCTGGGCGGTAAAGAGGGAAGCCTGGTAGCGCTCCAGAGTTGAGGGTAAGGCCTAATGCCAGGAAGATCCACACTCACCCACGTTTTGTAAGAAAATAAAAAAAATCAGGCCCAAGATTACAGATTGGATGCACTGTATATGTTTGCGCTGCGATGCGCCCATAATTAGGTGCCCCAGAACTATGCATCCAGTTACAATAAAGACTGCTGTGCTCCGTACAGGCCTGAAATCTGACAATTTGCTCCTGTGCTTTGGAGAGCGGAATAGTGAAAAATAGGGTCCAGGTTTAAATCATTGCTCCTTCCTTTTCTGGAAGTAGACAAGGCTAACTTTGAAGAGGGGGCTTTCTGAGAGTCTATGTTTGGGGCACAGTCAGTGTGATTCATGACAGATGTTTTTTGCTTCTGATGCCATGTCTTTACAGGGACATGGGCACAAACAGGAAGTGCCCTAAGAACACACAAATTTAGCATAAATACCTGTTGCGCCCTGGCACGTATTCTGTAATATGGTCCTGTGTGTCTACTGCGATTTCTGTTCCCCTAAAGACTTATTCTGGGTAATCCCCCAATATGCCCCCTGTGCGCTGAAAGGAAGTACAGGGTTTAGGGGTGGTGTTAAGTGTGCTTTCTGTCACTCAGAGACTGCATATTGCTGTTAATTCCCCCAATCCTCTCCCCAGGGAGTGTAGGATATCTTTTTTGGGTTTAGGGGTGGGAATGCGGCCTGATGTCAGAATGAAATAAACCCCATTCCATTCTTATTCTATCAGAAAAGAAAAATGGCTACCATTCTCAGCATGTTTAGGCCTGAGGGGAAGTACGATCACAGCCACCCAATGGTACAAAGTGAAGCTGGCTAAAATGTTAGCACTGGACATTCTCCCTTTGTCTTTTGTGGCAGGGGTAGGTTTTCTTGAATGTGTGGCAGCCATCTCGACCAAATGGAAGGTTCCCAGCCAGTCCTATTTCGCCAGAGTTGCTGTTCCAACATTACATCACAACGTCCTGGAATTGCTTGGACAAGCTTTGCAGCAGAGTGCTGCTCACACTATCCACCTGACGACAGACATGTGGATATCTTTTGGGGATGTTAGTGAAAAGATATCTGCAGGTGTTGACACTTCGACATTTTTAATGGGTATCGGAAACATGCTACAGTAGCCACGTTTGTCATGGAAAAATTCCTTATTGCTGCAAACATTTTGGAAGACTTTAACACTAAGGTCTATTAATGGCTGCGGCCAGGAGGGCTGAACATTGGTTTTGTTGCCATGGACAATGGCAGTAATATAGTTAAGGCCATGGATGATGGTGGCTATTTCAGGGTCCTGTGTTTGGCGCACTGCATTAACATCATTGTTCAAGACTTTCTGAAAAAAGAAGATGGAGTCAGCACATACTGACCACCTGCAGAAGAGTCTGCACACATTTCATCCATTCTTTTAAAGCCTGGAAGCAGCTGAGTATCATTCAACAGGATAATAGAATGCCAGTTAAAGCACTCATCCAGGAGGTGCCAACATGTTGGAACTCAACTTATTACATGCTTGAACGTCTGTTTGAGCAGTACAGACCAATCAATGAATATCTCATGCAAAGAGGGGATGCAACTGTGAAAGGCATGATCATTGAGATGGGTCAATAGGGCCTACTTAACTGCCTGACAGAGATGCTGCTTCCATTTGAGTCAGCAAGGAGGACTGTACCATGGGCCAAGCTATCCCATTGTTGCACATGCTACAGGAACAGTTAAAGGTGGTATCTTCAATGTACACAGGCATGGAGGAAAAAAGAAGAAGCATATGAGTTGGTGGAGAGTTTAATCCTTCACTTACCAAAAATACAAGGATGCAAAGAGGCATTGTGTCATCTAACCACTACATTTGTGCCACAATTCTTGATCTACATTGCAAACCATTCCTTGACACTTTCATTCCTTTTTCAGACGGGCATGTTGCCAACTACAAAACTTGGATAGCCATGCAAGCTAGTCAGCTGGAAAATGAACAGCCAGGAATTAGAGGCCCGCTCCTCCAGGGCAAAATAAGTACTGCAGCGCAGCCTTCATGTGCAACTTCAGAGCCTGAGAGCAATGTGGTTGGCTCACAGCAGCCAAAACCACCAACAACAGCAAGAACAACAACATCAACAACAACAACATCAGGAGCATCAGCCCAAAATCGGCAAAGGAATGGTTACTACTGGCAGGGTTTAAATCCAGCGCTAAGGCAAAGACGAAATAGGCAGAGCAAAGCAGAGCACCCATGACCATTGAGCAGATGGTCCAAGCCTATTTGGATGACCCAACATATGTCTACTTTGATGAAAATCCATTGCTGTATTGGTATAGGAAAAAGGCACCAATGACCAGTGCTCAGCAAGCTGGCAATGAACTATCTGGCTTGCCCCATAGCAATTGTCTCTGCTGAGCGTGTTTTCAATGCTGCTGGTGCCTTTCTGACAGTGAGAAGGACCAGTCTCCTACCCCAAAATGTGGAGAGGTTAACCATGATCAAAATGAATCAGCACTTTATTCCACCGTATTACACCATACCTGAAGTAGAACAGTAGAAAGAGGATGACTGCAACTCAGGCCATGGAAGCAATGTGTTAGGTGACCTACATCTGAGTGAACCACCAGAGTTTGAGGACAAGCTCTAGTTTCCTGACAACTAGGCTTTCGTTTCTAGTTACTTTCTTTCTTTCTTTGACATCCCCCTAAAAAAAGATACAGCTCAAGAACATTATTATCTTTATTATTTGTGTGTGTCTGGTTGACGAATCCCTCCCCACCGTCTTACTCTTAGACACATATGTTTTTGGATTGGAGTTGCAACTGTGTGCAGTGAAGAAGTCCTGGCTCATCCTCAAGCCAGACATTCGATGGAGAATGCAAACAAATATGTGCCGGCCTCTGCCTCCACCCCTGACTATCTACCTATCCTTTCCTCCTAGCCTAGAGGGACTGCCCCACATGTGACATTATTACTAATTCGATTTACAACGCAGCAATGGATGATCTGCATTCTGCAATATTCCACCAATTGATCACCATGTGCATACTGGAAGAACAGGTAAATGATGGCATGCATTGCACCTTGAGTGATTGTTTGTTGTGATGTCAACTTGTGAATGATTTATGGTATGTCATCATCGTCAATAATGTGTCTGCAGTGTCAACTTGAGTTGAGATTTGAGAAGAAGAAGAGATGATTCAGGTGGTGGCAGTAGGCAATGTGAGAATGGGTTATTAATTGTTACGCCTAATGTTTTAGTGATGATGATGATTGAGATTCAGAATGTTGTGGTGGCCTACCGACAGCTGATCAGTAATTTTCCCCTGAAGGTTATTTCTTTCCCTTCCCCTTTGAAAGATCGGATAGCGAAGTTCCTTCACTGGGTCCGCTCTACCCTGTCCACACTGCTTTTTTTATTGCTTTATGCTTACATAAACTCCTCAAAAATTCAGAGCTGACCAGTCAATTAATTAATGCAAAGCTTGCAAACACAAATCTAGTCTAATATACACACAAAAAGTAACTCTGTGAAGTCAATATTTCCTTTCGTGTTGTTCAATGACAAAATTATACTACTAAAGGCCGATCCATTGCATTGAGTCAGGGCTCACTTGGGACACTGTTGAAACGGAGTTAGACACCATACTTTGAGTCAGACTTAGGAGAATCAGAGGTGATGGAATGACTCAGGGCCTGGACGTGAGCCTGACTACTTCAAGAACTGCCACCAGAAGAAGATGGAAGTTTTCCAATTCACTGAAACCAAATGATTTGGATGATGATGACTTTGAAGTGAACTAAAGGTAAACAACAACAATACCAACCAGACCTATACATGTCTGTGTAGTGGTGGTGGTGGTGAGTGTGGTGTGACTGACTGATAGTTGTGCATTGATTTTTTACTTAATTGAAAACATCTTTTTTCCTCCATCTACAGACACTGCACCATACTGGAAAAACAGCTCACACTTACCTTACGGAACAGCATCTGCCAGGCACCCAAGAATAACAGACCATCCAAGAGGAATGCTGTGCTGTGAGATGCAACTCCCAATTTGGCAATACAGTGTCATTTTTTTTCTTCAATCATTACAACTGTGTCTGTTGTTTATGTTTGTTTACTTGGCTCCTATAGCTATTTTCGCTTTATTTGCTATCTTTCAAGATACATAATGTAACTTGGGTCTCTCTGGGGGCAGATAAAAAATGTATTTTCCTGTAATAGTCTAGTAATACTCATCATCATGCATGCATTTATTTTTCCTCCCATAACAGATTTATGATGGTTGGCTTCAAGATCAATGTGTTGTCCTTGTGTAGTAGTATTTTTCTTTGTCAAACCTTTCCCTCAAATCCCCCTTCCTATCCATACATCAAACCCCTAACCCTCCTCCCCGAGCTGTCTGATTTATTGGTGTTACTAAACTAAATTCACACCATTAATTCATCACACACTTGGTGGGGCAGATGTGGTGAAAGCAACACCAACTTAAGGAGGGCAGGCAGGACGAGGATCTTAAGTTCTGCACTAAGTATGACCATCACATACACTGGCAATGTATATATAGTAGATTGTCCACCGATGAACAGACAGTATTCATATTCAAATCTTTTTCAGAGAAATATAATCTATCATAACTGCCAGCATCATCATTCTTCCATCACTAAAGTTTACGCTTGTCCACTCCACTTCATAGTTCGAGTCGACTTCAGTATGTAACTTGTACTAGCCTACCCTTTTGATTATTTTTTATTTTACTTTAGCATTGCTTACAATGTTTTCTTGTTTGGCAGTCTTCTTCTTGTGTACTGCTAGTCATAGTCTATCCAGTCTCCCTCAGGTGACTGCCTCATTTGTTTTGCAAAGCTTGCATATCAAATGGCATTAACTCAGTTTGTAAATGTATTTATTTAGTTCCCTATGATGAATATTCTGCTTCCTACAGTTTGAGTTCGGCTAGGAGGGAATGGAACCTCACTGCAAAATCTGGTGCTTTTAGTATTCAACTAGTCCACTAGCATGCTCCTACTTTCTACTACTACCACCACCATGGCACCTTGGGCAACCATCAGAATGCAGCTATGGGGGAATTCATTCAAGGTGCAATAATCTATATACTATGGAAATTAATTCACACACCTTAACCCCGTCCAAGTCCATAGGGGTTTAGTTGCGTAATGTATAGACTTGGAGGATAGGCTGATAGTAGTAGGACAAGTGAGGGTACCACCTCAATCTGTGTGTGTGTTACACTATCAGCAGATTTAAAAAATATGGCTGCAGCCCTGCAGCAAAGAAACAGTGCGAAGTAAAAGAGTAACCCCCCAAACATATTTACATGATATGTAAAATTATAA
The DNA here is from genome assembly GCF_964261635.1 of Lissotriton helveticus. Classification (NCBI taxonomy): domain Eukaryota; kingdom Metazoa; phylum Chordata; class Amphibia; order Caudata; family Salamandridae; genus Lissotriton; species Lissotriton helveticus. The sequence goes on from NC_136067.1 coordinate 530,634,772, forward strand.
ATGCATTCCCCTAACAAATAAACTAGAATGAAAGAATCCCACAACACCTGACCCGCCCATCTTCCTAACCCAAACCAATGTCCAGTAAAAAGTCCATTTATCCATGAACAATCCAAATGTCCATTAAAAAAAGAACACCCAAGTTTTCCCCAACAAGTCCCAACCACCAAAAAAGTATAAAAAAGTGGCAAGAGAGGTCTATCATCTAGCGGCGGGCTAGGAGCCAAATCTTTCACTCAAGATGGTCGAAACGCTCCTCCATCCTGTCCACTAGGTGCGCCAGCCCTGAACCACAGCACCGTACCACTGGAGACACTGGGGGGCCTGGCTGGGACATGGGGCAATGGAGGCTGTAGCTGCTGCCTCCTCCTCCTCCACCAGAGCCACCAGCCACTGATATTCTGTCCTGATGGCCTCCCGCTTCCATCGCCGGGTCTTGGCTGTTATCCACTGCCTGCTGGGTTGGGGAGGAGTAGCTATATCAAGAAAGCAAAAAGACAATTGTAACCAATACTCTTAGCAAAACAGTAACATATAAAAATTATGCATATAAAATCATAGTGGCACAGTAGCATTAGCAGAACATAACATTTATGGTATCCTTGATTCCTCAGTCCCTCAGATTTTGGTGTGATTACCATTTCAGGCATTAGACACTATGGAATAGACAAGTATTCTTCTCTCTCTTGTTTTGCTAAATTAATTTAGTCGGCATGCCAGCTCAGTTTGCACCCTAGACATACATACTTGTGTTGCAGACTTTACTACTGTCTGCAGGTGGGACAGCTATACTACACAATTATTTATTTTTCTTTTATTATTGCCATACTCTGTCAAATCAATGTAAAATTTTCAATTTCACTTTCACCCTGACTACTAAAACAAGGCAGATGGTATGAATAATTACTAATATAAATGATTGAGGCTCTAGTTTTATATGGCCTGTCAGCAGCATTTGACACGGTCGGCCATGGCATTTTGGTAGACCATGTCAGGGATGCAGGACACCGGGGACCGGCTCTTAGCTGGATTACCTCATCCTTGAGGACCACTCCCAGTCTGTTCACCTCTCCAACTTTACCACACATAACCTGAAGTCAAAGTGTGAAGTACCTCAGGGATCCTCACTATCCCCATACTGGTTCAACATGTATCTACTCCCCCTAGTCTTGCCATTAAGAGAAAGAAACATGAGCACATTCAATTATGCAGGTGACCTGTATTAAATATTCACCATCGACAACACGGCTGACTCTGTGTCTGAATTTCAGACCACCATGCTGTACATCCGTAACTGGATGAACAACAACCACTTAAAGTTAAACCCAGACAAAACTGAACTTATCCTGATAGGAGGTGCTAGAAATCTGTGGAGCTCACATTTTTGGCCAGTTGAGTTGGGCTCTCCCTCAACCCCATCCTCCACAGCTAAGAGCATCAGGGTCACAATCAACTGCGATCTATCAATGGAGTCCCAGATCAGAACAGTAGCTTCTTTCAGCTGCAGAGGATAAGGAAAATCAGAAGACTCCTTACAAGGGAATCACTGGTACAGGCAGTTTTAGCTCTGGTCATGTCTACATAGACTACACTAACTCACTGTACTTCGGTCAGGCACTATATGTAGTCAAAATACTGCAACTTGTGCAGAACCAGGCTGTATGACTGATTTTCCATCAGCCTAGATGGCAACATGCTTCCCCTCTTATGAGGAAGCTACATTGGCTCCCCATATCACAACGCTATGCCTTTAGAATCTGTTGCCTCATTTCCAAATCCTTGCATGGCACTTGTCCAGAATTTGCCTCTAATTTTATTCAGAGACAGATACCCACCCGTATTCTGCGCTCAGCCCACATGAACCTTTTGGTCATACCATTTTATAAATCAAAGCGGCTAGGTGGCAGAAGATTTGCAGTGCTGGCTCCCTGGTTCTTGACATTAGAACCTGTATAGACCTCCAGAGAATCAGGAAACTCCTTAAGACATGGCATATGAATAACTCACCATGACTCTGGCTACTCCTTTATATAGCACCAAGAAGCCAACCAGTGTATGTGCGCTCTACAAATAATTTTAAGATAACATACCCTACGGCATGGCGTCACATGAAGTGAGGTACTACTATTGTAATAACTATGCACCCGATAGGCCACCCAGGGAGGTAATGGGACACAGACTTCGAGAGAGGCGATTGATGATGGGTGGGTATAGACATACATAATATATATGTTGTGCTTGCAAACTACTGTGAGTCAAGGGAATACAACCTCAAACCTTTGAATCAAAAACCTTGAAAAAAAACCTTCCTTGTTTATTCTTCTTCCCAGGGATTTTTCCATTTATCATTGCATTGTTCTTCTAGCATTATTTTTATTCTTCACCCATGCCATTGCTACTCATTCTTTTATATTCTCTTCATCCAGCCTTCACCTATGATTGAATACCATCTAGGTATCCATCCATCCAAAAATGGCTATCATTCTCAACAAAATTTTCACGAAATACATTTGTCATTTAATCAGTCATGCGTCCTTGCTTGCCTTTGAGTTTGACCCATCAAACCCCCCCGGAGGATTCCTTGCACCCATACAGTTTCACCCACCCAGACAGGCATCCTTTCTTTTACCTTTTACCTATTCTTCAACCACCCACGCATCCTTCTCAGCCAGTCATATATTATATGTCACCCATCCTTCCTCCTTCCATCCTTCTTTCCATTGCCCATCAATCAATCAAGGTCTTACTCTTAGTTTTCTTCATAAAATTGTCTCTGCTGAGTTGAATAGAAGAGGCCATTAGATACTCAACTCCCCCTAATGCTAAGTAAAGGGTGTCTTCTTCAACTACTCACAACTTAGTCTCAACAGTACAGTGTACAGTGTGCACCCTTGCAGCGAGTGTATACATTTTATTGTCAATAAGCAAGGAATATGACTTACTACCAACTGCAACTGCTGCTGGCTCATCCCCGGCTGCTACCGCATTTGCTCCTTCCAGGCTGGCTTCGCCTCCCTCGCTGGCCCCAGCACTGGTGGTCGGTACACCTAGAAGAAAAATAAAAAAAAATTCAGATGCCATATATGCCTCCCCCTATTTATTTATTTTCACTAGCAAGTGTGAAAATACAATACATACACAACCACACACATCACTACAATTCGGGTACACAGAGTAAAGTAGACAGTATGTCCTATCAAATATTAAAATATCCGATTAGGTGGCAATTTTTGAAAGCCTCTCAAGAAGAGGACAACCCAAAGTACTGGACTCGATGGCTACAGCTATTCGTTAATCTGGTGAGTTTTTGAAAAGAAAAAGTGGCCAACTAGATGGACAATCTGACATAAGGTCTTTGTGGTTAGATAATGTAATGATGCTATCCTCCTCCTCATACTTTCTTCCAGGAATGGTGCACTGCAATCATTTGATCAAAAACTGCTGCTAATAATACTAGGTCTAGATGAGAAGAAGAATAGACACAACTTTGGGGTGTCCAGCATGACACAGACCATCATTTACTGATTGAGAATGAGAAAGTAAAGGAAAGCCTTCATATCTCAACTATCATGTGTAGAGTACCTTACTAGGGCATGCAATCTGCATAGTAGTAGTAGTACTCGTACTAGTAGTAGTAAGGACCAATGGGTTCTCTGAGTTTTACAGTACCACAAATTGGCAGCTAATACAATATATAAGGGGAGAGGAAAAGCTGACTGAAAAACTAAAAGACAGCAAACTACAGTCAGACTAATATAGAGTCAAAGGCAGTTTGAGGTAAAAACAAAACAACACTAGAATACAACTGGAATATAGAGCTCTATGGAAAGACATTCTAAACTAACTTGACAGACACCTAGTCTGCACCTGAGAAAAGCTATGTCTTGGTTACCTATTAATAGATATATAAAAACACTTACATTTCAATTACTTATCATCCTTTCTTTTTTTAAATACTTATATATATATATATATATATATATTCACTGAAAAAACCATAGGTTATAGACCATATATAGTTAGGGATTAGCATTTATAAAACCTTATTTTACTCACACAAAACCATTGAAATTCCATATATAGTTAGTTGTACTAACTATATATCGCGCACCCGCAATCCACTGCTGATCATGTCACATATTACATCATTCATGACATGGTCAGTGACATCACTGATGACATCACTGATGACATCTCAAATGACATCACTGATGACATCACTGATGACATCTCAATGACATGACTGATGACATCACTGATGACATCTCAAATGACATCACTGATGACATCTCAAATGTCTTACATATTGAAGAATGAGTGGATGTATAAGTGTCTGGATGAAGGATTTAGTAGGTGTGTGACTGACTGTATGAGTGAGTGATTAAATGTGTGTCACTGAGTGCATGGGTTAGTGAGTAAACTGTCTTAATTTGTGCATCATTATGTCTGTTGTTCTGTAAACTGCTGCATGTGTTGATCAGTAGCTATATGAGTAAGTATATGGGTTATTGATTGGTTGCCCAAGTATTTGTATGGGAGACTGAGTGTGTGTGTGGGTGGCTGGGAGGTGTATGACTCTGTGCATAGATGTGTAAGCAGTTGATTCACTAGATATATGGATTCAAAAGTGCATGTGGAAACAGGTGTATGGGCGGTTGACTGAGTGCATTGGTGAGTGAATGGATATCTGAGTGCTACATGTCAAAGTAAGAACATATGTAAAACACAGTACATGTGAGAGTTGACATATATAAATAACTGTGCATAAGAGCCCGTGAATGTGTGAGTGGCTGTATTGATCATTGTGAACTTGTATCAGGGATTGTAAAAGAGAGTAAATATGTGTTAGTATATGTTTGAATAAGTAAGGTATGTATAACTGTATAGTTGAGGAAATGGAGGTGTAATTGATTCTTTGCATGACTGAGTAGGTGTGTGAGTAACTCCATGGATGAGTGACAGTCTGTGAGTGTCTGTTTTCACTGAGTGTATCTAAGGTTATTTTAGAGTCTGAAGAAGTTCATCGTATTATCACATGAATGATGTCATCAGTGATGTCATCAGTAATGTCAAATGAGATGTCATCAGTGATGTCATCAGTCATGTCATTGAGATGTCATCAGTGATGTCATCAGTGATGTCATTTGAGATGTCATCAGTGATGTCATCAGTGATGTCACTGACCATGTCATGAATGATGTAATATGTGACATGATCAGCAGTGGATTGCGGGTGCGCGATATATAGTTAGTACAAATAACTATATATGGAATTTCAATGGTTTTGTGTGAGTAAAATAAGGTTTTATAAATGCTAATCCCTAACTATATATGGTCTATAACCTATGGTTTTTTCAGTGAATTTTCAAGGTTTTGTAAATGCTAATTCCTAACTATATATGGTCTATAACCTATGGTTTTTTCAGTGAATTTCAATGGTTTTTTAATAGCAAATATCAAAACCTTTACAATGTATTCTTCTTTAAATCGAAAAATATTTTTTACATGTTTTTAATACAATTTTTTTTTATTATTTTTATTGTTTCGCTCCCGGTACGCGAACCGGTTAGCTTCCCGTTAGCTCAATTCGGAGCCGCGACCCGGTCCGCGAACCGGTAAACGTTCCCTTTGGTGCAACTGTCGCGTTAGAAAACAACATCGTGACGCGTCGCGTCAGCATGACGTTTCGCGTTCTCGCGTGATACGTCATATGACGTGCTACGTTAGCGTACCCGGAAGCGCAGCGGTACGCGAACCGGAAGCGATCCGCGGCGCGGCGCCGACCGCGTAACGTAAACACAGCAGGTCATGTGACTCGGTAATAACACTTTTCATTGGTTCATTTCACTTTTGGTTTCCTAATGATGTAATACTAGGTCATGTGATCTAAAATGAACACTTTTCATTGGTTTAGAACTTTTGCTTTTCCCAAATGATGAAAACCCCTCCTTCTTTCCTCACTCTGACTTTCATCTTGGTGAGAGAAAGACCCTTTATTTACATTGTGACATGGCTTCATTAGTAGCTTCAGCTGGTTCTAACCCACCACCTCCACCAAATCCAAAGAAGAGAGGACCACCTGCTGAAGTAATTTTACAACAAGAAGAGGAAGAACAGGAAGAGGAGGAAGAGGAGGTTTTTGCCAGAGGAGCCCAGGAGGTATAATCGAAAAGAGAACTACATTTGGCAATTCTATAAATTTCCTGAGGGGCAAAAAAAAGTAAATGCACGCTACGTGTTTTGCCGTATATGCGGTGATAGACTGTCAAGGGGAACTGAAAAAAAATACAGTTACGGCAATCACACTATGCATCGGCATATGAGTAGGTGGCATCCTAATAATTATAGTGCTGCCCAGCTACGTGATGAGCAACAAAATCCCCTTCCGATGGCAAGAAGATCGGTTGTTCCAGAGGTGTCGGGACCAGAGGCGAGGGAGATGATCCCAAACATTCAAATGTTGTTTGGGCACGTGAAGCAAGTGTGCGTGCACTGCGGCGATTTCATTTGCTACAGGGAAAGTAGCATCATTTTGATTATGAGAGCTATTCAGAATCATGTTAATGTTTGTCCGAAACGCCCCAAAAAATAAATTCTTTTTTTTTTGTTGCTCCTGTTGAGCCCTTTACAATGGATCGTTTTTGTTTCCCCCCCCCCAAAAAAAAACCAAAAAAAATATAAAAACGTTCAGAAAATACAAAAAAAGTAAAAAAATGTTCAAAAAATACTAAAAAAAATATAAAACAACAAAAACATTTAAAAAAAAGTTCTTTTCAGAACTACCTCCCCGTTATAAAAAAATTGGTAGAATATTTGGAACTCTGCCAACCTCTATTTCTCTTAGTTCGCTCCCCGGAGCGCTACCCGGTACGCGAACCGGAAGCTAACCAAAAAAATTATTTTTTAAAAAAAAGAACAGTAAGTATAAGGGAAGGAAACAGACAGTTATGTGAAAAGAAAGACAGCTCTAGGGAGTAAACAAGAGATACTGTTACCCACAATCCACTGCTGATGATGTCACATATTACATCATTCATGACATGGTCAGTAACATCATCAGCAGTGGATTGCGGGTAACAGTATCCTTAGTTTACTCCCTATAGCTGTCTTTCTTTTAACATAACTGTCTGTTTCCTTCCCTTATAGTTACTGTTCTTTTTTTAAAAAAATTGTTTTGATCAGTCAGAAACAGTGACATTAATAGAAACAGAGAGAGTGAACAAGAGTGAAGAACTATGGTCCTCCTCAGCCACCCTCAGAAAACCAAGGGGGTCAAGATACATCTACCGTGCCCCCTTCTACCCATTCTGAACATTATTTGCCCTCCATCTTGTATCTTGATTCGACCGAAACACAAAATGGTGGACTCCCGTAACGCTGCTGGTTTGCGAACCGGGCCACTTCCCGGGAAGCGGTCCAAAAAAAAAGGTGGGAAAGTAATTCACAGACACTAAGAGTAATAGAGACGGAGTGAGTGAACAAAACTGAGGAACTATGAGAAGAGAGGGACTGAGAAAAAGAGTGGAAGGAGTTGAGTAAGTAGGTAATAGAGAAAGGAATGAGGAAAGTAGCAAAGGCAGGAAACTGAGGGTTAAAGAAGTGAAGCAGTGGAACTAATAGTAGGTGAATGTGATAGAAATGTAACGAAAAGAGTACAAAATATTTACCTTATAATTGCCGTTAAATTACTCACTTTTTGTTTTTATACTTTCAATCTGTGAAAGAGAGAACCAACATTTGAAAAATATTAAAACATGTATTTAAAAATTACAAAAGACAAGGGAAAAGATTGAAGGACAAATAGTTTTTCAACAACTTTGACACTGACAGAAGCTTCTGCTTCTCCAGGCCCCCTACACAGTCCTAAAGATATACATTTTAAACTAACAGTATCTTGATGCAGATGAAGTGAGGCCTATCTTAAAACATGGTGCATCTTTTGCATTGCTCTTGTTTCAGAAAAGTGTCGCTTCAGGATGCCAATAACATGTCTCCTATCCAGAGGTTTGTTTGAGGTGAGGCCTACTCAGAGTTCAAGATGAGATTTACACTTGTTGAAGTGTACAGAGGAGATAATATCTGTGAAAGTCTACCAATGAAGTGAGTCATGTCCACTGCACTCTTCAACAAAGTACAAACCTCCTATGTTTCCCTGGACAGACCTAAACTTGATCTGCACAATGTGATTCGTAATGATAGGAAACACAGGTGATGTAATTGAAATACGTGCAATTTATTTTGCTCATTTCTCAATCACATCACTTGCGTTTCCTTTGCTTAGGTATCTCATTGTGCAGATGTAGTCTAGCATATGAAAGAATACGCAGAAGTGCAGCACTGTATGCAACACCTTTGACACTTACAGAAGCCTCACCTTCTCCATGCCTCCTACACAGTTCTACATGTACATCATAAATGCAAACAGTACAGAATTAATTATACATGTTAAATGGTTTATTTTTGCTGTTCTCAGAATGTATCAAAATTCACTAAAAACAGTGACTTAAAGGTATTCATCATATAACAGCGGGGGAAAAAAAACACAATCAAAATGATTGTGTTTAAAAAACCCATACAACATCAGAAATCAGAATTCAGAACTCCTTAAAGTTAACTTACTTTCCATGACGTCCAAGGATGTCCTATGAACAGCTTACACTCTTTTGTGCTGTTATTACTTTCAGCCCGCCACTTTCTGAAAGAAAATCTCCATCGTTTTTAAAAACACGTTACATCGAATAAATGACTTCTTGCTCTCTACCACAAGTTTCCTCAAGGCCAAATCTGGTCAGAGCCATTTATAACTCTTGGATTTCTTGTAAGCCAATCCCGTCATTTGGAATTTCCGCAACTTTCAGAATTAAAATGTTGAAGATCATTTTCACAATCCTGGAATAGTAATATCTTCCCCTTCTTGCTCAGTCATGTTCTACATTTCCTATGACACTGATACTGCTTACTATGAAGCAGACTTACACTACCTCTATGACTACTACAATTATTTAATTCTCTACATCACTTTTAATCACAAAGCAATGTAAAACAGTAGACAGCATTGCAGACTTACATTCCCTCTACTCCATGTTTTGATTGGCTGCTTCAATTAGCTTATAAAAAGAAACAGTTTTTCTGAACTCATTCAAAGTGCACATATTTCTCCATGACGTCCAGTCCTATGGTTAGAAGTTATGTCTCTGAACTACACTTATCCTCAAGGCCAAATTGTGTAGGAGCCATTAGAACTTCTTGAAATTCCACAGAGCACATCCCGAGATTATTTCCCTAAAATTTTGGTTTTAAAAACACCAGGTAAGAGTTTTTAAGGTCATACGGCAATTTTTTTTTGAAAATTAAAACAGAATCATTGCAGAATGACCAGCCATTTCTAGACTTTAAATAAGCTGTGTAATGTCCTGATGTTATTGAAGGGCCGTCATGATATATAATTGCTGCAGTTACAAAAGTCCTTCCTGATATTGACAACTGCGAAGCTACAAAATTTTTAATTAAAGTTGTCAATTTTGTTCCATCAGGCCTACCTCGTTGGAACATTAAAATGACGTACTGGCCATATGTTCGTATAAATAATGTGGACATCATTTCAGATTTACATTGGCTACACTCCATGTTGTGATCAGCTGCTTTTACTAGCTTAATAAAGGAGACTGATTTACTGTCTGGCAAAGTTAAATATATAAATCTTTCTGAGTCTACACTAGTAGTACTTGATACCATACAGTTCTCGCAGTCATGCTGCCATTGATAAGAAAGCCCAAACAGCTGATCTACATCTACACCTTCAGCATGTAATACATCAAGCATGTACATTAAAAACTCCTGACAATCTTGCTGAATATTTTGAGAGAATTGTGTTTGGCCTGAACATCTGTCTAACAGATTTCGAATTTCAGACACACTTTCTATGTTTCTTCTATCAGTGCTACATTTCTCTAACACAGAATTTAACAAACTGCAAAATCTTTGATCAGAATTGAACACAATCTCTTCTTTTACATTTTCTAGAGAAAACAAAACATTGACCACTACATTAGCATAGCAGTTGACACCAGAACTGTTTTCAAACTGAAAACCAACAACATCTTCAACAGAATCCTTTTTGTTTCTGCTTGTAATTTTAGGTTCATTGACTTTTTGTCTTTTTGCTACAACCTCCCCAGTATTGTTCTCATTTCTTCGTTTCCGGCCTACCACACGTTTCTCAAACAAAGGATACTGAGGCAAATGTGGCGCATACTCTCTTCTTAACCTATTGTATTCCTTAACACAATCTAGATCCGCACAAATGTTTGTGACATCACACTCAATCAAGTACAATCCCGATAAAGTTCTAACTCGTGACAATGCCACATATGCCATACCCTCCTTGAACACAGAACTGCCAATATTCACCAATGCACTGTCTACACTTAAACCTTGCGATTTATGGATTGTCACCGCATATGCCAAGCAAACAGGAAACTGCTTACGGCGAACATATAAGTCTTTTACAAGCAAAAATCTAGCAGAACAACGACCAATTAGCTGTACTTCCTCAATGCCATCAAATTTAATTTTTAAAAATTCAATTCCATCTCTATTTCTGTATTTCACAAAATCAACAACATTACCCATTGATCCATTTACCAGACCTCTTTCAACATGTAAATTCCTTCTTAAAATTATACGGCAGTTCAAGCACACATTCAGAGTCTTTTCAAAACCTGCAGTTTTAGATATACTCTTCTCTAATGAATCCAATTTTGTTTTCAGATTCCCAGACAAAATAATTGTTGATCCCATATGCTCTACTCTATCAATAGCTTCCAGTTTCACAATCTCTTGCTTTTCTAAATGCAACATTTTGTTGTTAAATTTGGCACATTCTGCAAGAGTTGGCATCAAACATATTCCAGATTTCTTCTCAGTAATTTTCTGAAAAATATTCTCAGGCACAACATCTTGTTCTGGATATAAATTTGACAGTAATCGTGCATGTAAAGCTTCTTTCCCATGCTCGGTCACTTTTCCAATTCTAACATCTTGTAGAATAGTCTTGTAAACTTCATCCTTCGCCTGACGCATATTTTCATGCAGTTCAGCATAATTGAAGTTTAACCATATATTGACGTTGCCAATGCTGCCTAGGCACTTCCTGGTATCTTCATGTGTGAGCATTTTGAACACAGGTTGCCCTTTCACTGGTGTCAGCTGCAAAAGATCTCCGAAAACAATGATGTGTTTGCCACCAAATAACACATCATACTCTGTTTTGAGAACTTCTTGCATCCTCAAATGCACAAAGGCAAGCATGACATTGGAAACCATGCTTACTTCGTCAATGATAAGAAGTTTCATTTTCCTCAAGATTCTTGAAACTTCAAAACAAGCATCTCCAGATAGCTTGTGATATTGTAATTTGTTGTCATGCTCCACTGGCAGCATCAGTAAACGATGTAAAGTAATCCCTTTAATATTATGTGCTGCCAGTCCAGTTGGAGCAGTGACAACACAAGACAGCGATGACTCTGTCCTTTCCTGCAAATAGCATGATATTGCTTTAATGAGGAAACTTTTTCCAGTTCCCGCTTCTCCACTCACGTACAGTCGGACAGGCTTCAACGACGTACATGAGCACTCTTTCTTATCATGACTTAATCCATGATCAATTTGCATGGTAACTTCGTCATATATTTTCCTCTGCTCAACGTTGAGTTGTCTTTCCAACTCTTCTAAGTTAACCGCATCCTCCTGAGCATGTGCCATGGCTCTTTCCACTTCATTCATAGCAGTGGCAGCTTCATTTTCGATAACAGGTCCTCCTAGTGGATCCTGACTCAATGAAGCAGAACTCTGACTGTCCTGAGAACTGTCTCTGGCAATCTCGGCTGCAATTGTTGCTTCCTGCTCAATTTCCGCATTCAACATTTCTACATATTTGGGAAAAGCAGGACATTCTATGGTCTCCTTGGCGGCATTGAAAGAGTCTTCGTAACAGAGGAAATCTCCAAGCAGTTCCTCTTCTGCACGCCAAGGCTTGAAAAGTTGCAAAAGTGCTAAATAGAAAAACTCCTTTTTTTCAGGAGATTCGCCACTCAATTTTCGATGGTTTACCAAGTGGCATTTTCTTTGCTTGACCAGACATCCCTCACTTCCTATTACAGCATACACTCATTTCTCAGTATCTTCTTTGATGTTCCTCTTGAATATGTAATTTTGCAGAACCTCATACAGACAAACATTCTCGAGGTGACTGCTTCGATTTGGATAATATGTATCCAACATGTTTGTCTTCAAAATGTCGGTACTGTTTGGCTCCTTTTCCGCCAAATACTCAATTTCCCGCACAGGTTTGAGAACTCGATTACGCGTTGCAGCAAGACCAAGACTCGCCCAAACGATACTCCTGGACTTGGCATAGAGACTTGCTGAAGACAACCGGTCAGAACATTCGTACGCTCCGATTTCTCGATGCGACAACATCTTCAGACTGAAACTGTACAACTTCTTGCTGAGGCTCTTTTCATGGGAAATGTCCTCCCACATATCCTTCAATTCTGTCTTCTCTTTTTTGGTGATGTAAGACGTCACATACCGAGCCACAGCCATACAGTTATCAGCCACAAACTGTATATCCATGTTAGCATTCCACATGGACAAAATCACCGGGTTGTAGTCGTTGATGTACTTGGACTCTTCGTTCCTCTTCAAATTGTAAGTGTTTTTAGGTGATTTATTCATGACATTGTGTCGCAGCGAAGACATCAAACTGTTTACTCTTCCTTTAGAAATCACCGGTCGTGGAAAGCCGAAACGACATTTAGTGTAGAACTTGTCTTTGTTTCGGAATTTACGACGGCAGTACTTTCCACATCGATGGCTTTGGAAACGCAGAACTTTTTCTCTTAGGCTTTTCTTCACCTTTGCGTTTGGAACAGCACACGTAGAATACTGTTGGATGAAACTCATCACTGAGTCTTCTGGATCCGTTCCAAATTTAGGTGCATCCTTGATCCACAGCAACATATGTATATGAGGAGCACCTCTTGCTTGGTACTCTTTTCTCCAGAAGAAATCCAACACCTCTCCAAGAGGTGGATTCTTCTTATTCATGATGAAAGACATCATAGCTTCAAATCTATGATTGAAGTACCTACATACATTGACTGGATCCAAAGAGCACAGTTCTCCGGGTGTCTTGAATTCGATGTTATCTACGTTAGCATTTGCCTCTCGTAGAAATTCAAGTAAGTCTTCCCAGCCATACTCGGCACAGCTCAGAGTGAGGAACCATGTGGGAGTACCTAAGTTCCTCAGCATACATTTTAAATCACCATGACGACGGTACCAGTACTCATTAGTACCACGCTGACACGCCATGAGATTAATCAGGTGAGAATCCAAAATACTATCTTGGACATTGACTTTATCCATAAAGTCACTTGCCGAGATGTTTTGCATGTGTATACCACTTTTCAAGATGTGGTTCACTGCATATGACAGTCCAGACAGATCGCTTTCAAACAGGAGATGAAACAAATAAGGAATGCATTGTCGAAACCTAGCATCTCCTGCATACAATCGCAAAGTCCGGTATTCAGAAGCAGGAATTTGATGAGGTCGCTCATCATATCTTCCTCCCTGACCTGTTGGAAAAAGCTGTGGGAAACACCGAGCTTCCAAACTTTCCTCCCAAACACTAATGGGACTCCCTTTGGCTTGTTTCATTTGAAACAACTCAATAGCATTCCCCATGACTTCCTTGGAATGCAAAGGATGAACACTATAATGTTTATATATTTCTTCACTATTAGAGGGTTCTACTTTCTCAATTTGACCAGCACACAAATCGCTATCCTCTTCCTCACTTACTTCCTCTTCTGCAACATATACATTCTTATAGTATTTATTATTTTTTTTCAAATACAATGTTGCCTTTTTAACTTTCCTAACATCTACTAAATCTTGCCATATTTTCTTATTCTTTGTCGGAACCCCATTAACTAAGATAACCAGAGGTTCCTCTTCCACTTTTTCTACTCCAATTGTGTTAATGTTTTTCTTCAAATCTAGAGGCAAATAAACAACTCTTCCCTTTAATCCTCTCTGTAACATATACATTCTTATAGTATTTATTATTTTTTTTCAAATACAATGTTGCCTTTTTAACTTTCCTAACATCTACTAAATCTTGCCATATTTTCTTATTCTTTGTCGGAACCCCATTAACTAAGATAACCAGAGGTTTCTCTTCCACTTTTTCTACTCCAATTGTGTTAATGTTTTTCTTCAAATCTAGAGGCAAATAAACAACTCTTCCCTTTAATCCTCTCTGTAAATCTGATGGAGGCAATTTCCCTGTCTTTGGCTCCATTCTTACAATAGCCTGAAAGGGATGGATACTTTGAATCAAAATAGATTCATAAGTATTTAAATCCTTCAATTCAGAAGGAATCTCAACCAATTCCAGATTATTATGAACTGCTCTAGCAGGCATCTGGTTTTGATTTAATTTGCAAGAACAATAAGTACACACACGTTGATCCAATCCCAAATCAATACAATTTTCTACCATCAAGTATGTTGCAAAATCCTTCCATTCACTATTATTTTCCCTTTCACTTTTTGCATATAAATCCACTAACTTAGTCTGATTCTTATAATAAGTGCGTCGACAACACACACAAGTGAAATTAGGCCTCTCACTTGATTTCACCTCAAACGTCGCAATTTCCCTCTGGAAATTATCTGTACTGGAAACCTGTACACTATCTTCCACATGACCCTCTTCTTCTTGCTCAATTTCAACATTCTCCTCTTTACTTCCAAAGTAACAAAACTCAATTTCTTCACATATATTCTATACATCTATTTCAGAACCATGCAAAAGAGCAGCGCATAATTGTTTAAGCATAATTGCTGGACTCTTAGCATAATACAACATTCTAACTAATTTCCTCACTTTGTTATGATGCACTGCTAGCATCCTGAAATGATGAAAAACACTCTGGCATACTCTCCTGGAAAGACAAGCCAGTGAATGTCCATGCAAACCTGTCACTTCTCTTACTCTGCAAGGATCTAATTCTTGCAACAACATCATTTTCTGCTTCAAACTTTTCTTATTAAATGACCGTACAAAATCACAAAGCAAATTGATGGAATCCTGTCGCACACTGCAAATACTACTACACTTCCAGGTGTACACAGGACCCTTAGCACGTCTTCCTAAAACCTCATTACCTAACACCTCTTCTGCCTCTGTTGTCACAAGTTTTTCTTTTTCAACTGGACAACCATCTTTCACTTCATAAGCACGACCACTGGTGTCAACTGCAGGCACCAAATCATTATCCTGGAAATAACTCTCCTCATTAAAAAATGCCTCACAGCTTGAACTATGCATCCATTCTCCAGAAAAAACTTCACAAAAATTACTACGATTAACTATTCTCTTCCATCTACTATTTCTTTTGAAATCAAAAATTGCCTTGTTTAGCTTCCTAATTCTATTGATTATCAAAATAAATAACTTACGTTTAATTTCAAATGCCTGATCAATAACTTTCTCAACTTTTTTTTTTCTCTTATAAAAAACCAGTTTCTGTTGACCTTTCTTAATATTTTTTAACAAATTGACAATTATCCTGTTCCGGAACATTCGTTTACGAATCTCCCTAAACTGTTGTTTCCTTCTACTATCATGCACAGAGTTATCTCTTGCTCTAGCAGTAACATTTTTCATTGGCCTTTCCTTTCCATTTGATTTTCTTCTCGTTTTATGGACTGAAACATTTTCTGTAGTAATATTTTTTTTACTACACATATTTCTTATAAATTGTTTTGTGCTCTTACCCGGTGCTTTCTTCGTGACTTGACAAATCTTTTTGTTAGAGGACTGCTGCGTATTTTTTTTCACCTGCTGTCTTTGACGTTTTGCAGCCTTTATCTGTCTTTCTATTGTAGGCATGGTGAAATCTTGAAATGATCTGCAGTTGAATCTGTGGAAAAATATAATAAATAATGTTATTAACCATTATTACCAAACAGTAAATCAGTAACAGTGATCAACAACTTAACACACTACTTGACATTTTAATTAGAAGATTTTTTAGTCGTTGGCAAATTTACAATACAGAAATACCAGAAAAGAAATGACATTTATATTTATGTTACCTATGCTATTTTATATGTGAATCTGATCTAATTTTATGAGCATATTTTAATATTTTATTGAAGACACTACACATAACCTGCTTTTGAAGGTGTCTTTATTTTTAAATTAAACGGTTTACCTTTTTACTTTTTATTAATTATAAATTTTAAAAATAAATGTTTATATTTCCAAAGGCTCAAGCAGGTCAGCTTCCCATCCTATATCATATAATTCGGAAAAATCTGCATCCTCATCACGCTCTTCTTCATCCTCAGGATTTAAATCATCCAAGGGATCAACATCCACTGATGTTTCAATTACAAGTTCAATGATGAGGTCAAAATCAACTGATTGCAGATTGTCGCTCATGTTGAGGTTGTCTTTATCTTTAAAGAAAGATAACAACAATGAGATGTTGCAGAGTAAGAGACAAATCTCACAGATTATAATAGTAAAATTTTTTAACAAGAGTAACATTTTGCAGCTATTATTTAGCCATGTCCAGCGATGCTGAGCAGGTGAAGCCTATGTCTAATTTTTCACTGAACAGGACTCATCTCTTCTTAACCTTGGATAAGCCTCACCGACTCTGTGTCCCCTGCACATACTTAAATGTAAAGGGGCAGATTTATGTTAAATGGCACATCCCCAGGCATGCACCAGTTAACGTGCACCACTGCTCTGCCACCCATGGTGTGCCGCATTTACAATCAGATAGGAGAAACCTGCGTCAAAACCCTGCGCCTGCTTGAAGCAGGCATAGGTCTTGACGCAACATTGTGGAGATGGTGCACCCCTGAGCCTTGCTGGAGCTGCATCGCACTTGCGATACAACTCCAGCAATGCGCCACCTTAACGGCACAGATGCGTCAAGCATCTGTGCCGTTTTTGCCCCATGCTGCGCCGCATTGTAAATGCAGCACACCATGGGTGGCGGAACAGCGGCGCAAGATGACTGGCACATCCCTGGTGATGCGCCAGTCATCATAAATCTATCCCTAAGCTTCTTATCTTGTTAGAGATGAACTGCCATATGTATCATCAAAATATTTTGCATTTCCTAAATAGCGAATTTTAAGGAATAAATAGCGATTCTTTACCATTCCTAATTTGCGATGAGCAAATTGCAAATTGCAAGTTACCCATTCATTTCCATGGGCTAGGAGGCTCATAGGAATGAAGGTTTAATTTGCGATTAGCAATTTGCTCATCACAAATTAGGAATTTTTCCAAGGGTGCAGGGGTGTCTCAAGAACACCCTGCTGCACCCCTGAAAAAGAAATTTGGGGGCATATGGCACACATACATGCCCTAAGGGCATGTGTTGGCGTCATATGGGACCTTTTGTTTTTAAAAAAAAAAGCTTTTTGAAAAGAATTCACAAATTACCACCAATTTACCACAATAGTTTCCAAATCCTTAATGTCATTTTTTACATATTTTTTGTTTGATACATTGCATTTAAGTAGTCACAAAATTTGCAAATCCTTCAGTGCAATTGCAAAATAAGGAATAGCAAATTTTGCTACTCCTTATTTTGCATCAAACTTGTTTGATACATACCATTTGTCTAATTAACATTCGCAAAGGCCAAAATTCGTAGAATTTTGATCTTTGCGAATGCTAATTAGCTTGATACATATGGCCCCAAGTGAGGCCTGTCTTACGACATGGTGCATCTTTTGCATCACTGCTGCATCGGTTTCATGTGGTACGTTTTTTTTACACCATGACATATCTGCCTAAATGCATCAATTTGTAATGTTGTCGCCTCATAGCAAATCTTTTGCACCACCGCTGCATCATAAAAGTGACGCACAGTGGCACAAAAGAGGCATACACCTATCATAAATCTGTCCCTAGCATTTTAAATGATTAATCCAGGATGACGATAAAGTGTGGCCTATCCAGAGGTTTGTTTAAGGTGAGGCCTACTCAGGATTGCAGATTAAAGTTACGCTTGATGAAGAATACAGAGGAGATAATACATGTAAAGGCCTACCAATGAAGTAAGTAATGTGCACTTTATTGCGCCAGTCATCATAAATGTATCCCTAAGCTTCTTATCTTGTTACAGATGAACCACCATATGTACCATCAAACTATTTTGCATTTCCTAAATAGCAAATTTTAAGGAATAAATAGCAATTCTTTACCATTCATAATTTGCAATGAGCAAATTGCTAATTGCAAATTAGCACCGCCGTTGCATCATAAAAGTGACGCACAGTGGCACAAAAGAGGCATACACCTATCATAAATCTGTCCCTACCATTTTAAATGATTAATCCAGGATGACAATAAGGTTTGGCCTATCCAAAGGTTTGTTTAAGTTGAGGCCTACTCAGGATTGCAGATTAAAGTTACGCTTGATGAAGAATACAGAGGAGATAATACATGTAAAGGCCTACCAATGAAGTAAGTAATGTCCACTTTATTGCGCCAGTCATCATAAATGTATCCCTAAGCTTCTTATCTTGTTACAGATGAACCACCATATGTACCATCAAACTATTTTGCATTTCCTAAATAGCAAATTTTAAGGAATAAATAGCAATTCTTTACTATTCCTAATTTGCAATGAGCAAATTGCTAATTGCAAATTACCCATTCATTTCCATGGGCTAGGAGGCTCATAGGAATGAAGGTTGCAATTTGCGATTAGCAATTAGCTCATCACAAAATAGGAATTTTTTCAAGCGTGCAGGGGTATCTCAAGAACACCCTGCTGCACCCCTGAAAAATAAATTTGGGGGCATATGGCACACCTACATGCCCTAAGGGCATGTATGGGCGTCATATGGGACCTTTTGTTTTTTGGAAAAAAATGCTTTTTGAAAAGAATTCGCAAATTACCACAAACTAGAAGTTGGTGGTAGTTTCCAAATCCTTAATATCATTTTTTACATATTTTTTGTTTGATACATTGCATTTAAGGAATCGTAAAATTTGCAAATCCTTCAGTGCAATCGCAAAATAAGGAATAGCAAATTTTGAATTAAGGACATTTTAAGTCATTTCCATATGTGCAGTGTTTTGAAATTATGATTTGAAAATCGTTTTTGGGGAAAAGTAATGGTTTGCAAATTTATGACAAGGACATAATGGTGTATGCTTCTCTATAAGGCATTTCAGTGTCTCTGATGTCATTTTTCCCATATTACATTATAAGACCTTTCCCCATGGAGCACATTCCTTGTAAATATGCTCCCACCTGAGCATGGCGAATTTAGATTTTGACTGTTTGAGTCACATAACCATGTTAAAAGTGACCCAAAAAAATTGCAAACGTTTTAAAAAAACACATTCATGTGTCTTAAGGACATTTTAAGTCATTTCCCCATGGACAGTGTTTTCTAAGTGGCGCAAAAGAGGCATACACCTATCATAAATCTGTCCCTAGCATTTTAAATGATTAATTCAGGATGACAATAAGATGTGGCCTATCCAGAGGTTTGTTTAAGGTGAGGCCTACTCAGGATTGCAGATTAAAGTTACGCTTGATGAAGAATACAGAGGACATAATACATGTAAAGCTCTACCAATGAAGTAAGTGATGTCAACTTCATTGCGCCAGTCATCATAAATGTATCCCTAAGCTTCTTATCTTCTTAGACATCAACCGCCATATGTATCATATAACTATTTTGCATTTCCAAAATAGCGAATTTTAAGGAATAAATAGCGATTCTTTACCATTCCAAATTTGCGATGAGCAAATTGCTAATTGCAAATTACCCATTCATTTCCATGGGCTAGGAGGCTCATATAAATGAAGGTGCAATTTGCGATTAACAATTTGCTCATCGCAAATTAGGAATTTTTCCAAAGCTGCAGGGGTGTCTCAATAACACCCTGCTGCACCCCTGAAAAAGAAATTTGGGGGCATATGGCGCACATAAATTTTAACAACATTCCTTTACCTCAAAAACGATTTTCAAATCATAATTTCAAAACACTGCACATGGGAAAATTACTTAAAATGTCCTTAAGACACATAAAAGCGTTTTTTGATTGCCTTTGCAGCATGTTTGTATCACTTTTAACATGGCTATGTAACACAAACATTCAAAATCTAAATTTGCCATGCACAGGTGGGAGCATATTTACAAGCAATTTGCGCCACAGACAAAGGTCTTACACTAAAATGGGAAAAATAACATCAGGGACAGTCAATTGCCTTATAAAGAAGCATACACCATTATGTCCTTGCCATAAATTTAAAAACAATTCCTTTTCCCCAAAAACGATTTTCAAATCATAATTTCAAAACACTGCACATGGGAAAATGACTTAAAATGTCCTTAAGACACATGAAAGCGTTTTTTGATTGCCTTTCCAGCATGGTTGGGTCACTTTTAACATGGCTATGTAACACAAACATTTAAAATCTAAATTTACCATGCACAGGTGGGAGCATATTTACAAGCAATTTGTGCCACAGAGAAAAGTCAGGGACAGTCAATTGCCTTATAAAGAAGCATACACCATTATGTCCTTGTCATAAATTTAAAAACAATTCCTTTACCTCAAAAACGATTTTCAAATCATAATTTCAAAACACTGCACATGGGAAAATTACTTAAAATGTCCTTAAGACACATAAAAGCGTTTTTTGATTGCCTTTCCTGCATGGTTGGGTCACTTTTAACATGGCTATGTAACACAAACATTCAAAATCTAAATTTTCCATGCATAGGTGGGAGCATATTTACAAGCAATTTGCGCCACATAATTCATAATTTTCTCCTTAAAGCACACTATTCTCTAAATTAAAGAAATATTTTCTCACCTTAGCAAATACTTTGAGTTTGAAAACAGTCTCAGAAACACACCAATTTGTCTTCAGCAGAGCAAAAGGTATGCACTCCAGAGTCTGCAGCTATCAAAAGCACAGAAATGCTGTAATTCTTCACACATATTTCTCATGTCACCCAATCAAAACTCTTCCCTCACTTTTTTTCAAATGAAAACCCTTCCCCCCTCTGCCCTTTCTGTCTTTTCTGCATGGCAACCACCTCTTGGAAGACTTCTGGTGTTTGCAAGTTCACACAACTTTGTTGCAATTGAACTCTGAACTCTCAGTGCACCTGCATATCCAGTGCATTCTTTCATTTAATGATTTTTTATTGACCATTCAAAATACATCTTTCAAAGAACACATCCGTGCACCCTAACTTTCTGTTTTCAGCAATCAAAATCCACCAATCACTGTTACTGCTTCATGAACACAGAAACTCCACAGTTTTTTTCATTTTAAACTCTCATTTTTTCAACTGCCATTTCATTGCCACACTTCATCTGACTGCAGGAGAACCTTCTCTCACCATGTTTTCTGTCTGGATTGTTGGACATAGTTATATTCACTGGGCTCAAAGGTACGTTGAAAACAGGAAATTACCTAACCTCAATTTACAAGATGTGGAAATTAAGTGGTTTGGCCACAGAGGATTAAAATGTCACCAATTGATACCATTGGTGAAAACCTTTATGCATTTGCCCAAACCTGACCTGTTAATTGTGCACTGTGGAGGTAATGACTTGGGCACTTTGACTGGTGTAGGTCTGGAAATGCTTTTAAAGGACACCTTTGAGCAATTAATGGCACTTTTTCCTCAGACTGCCTTGGTATATTCAAATATATGCCAAAGACAGAAATGGAGGTGGTCAAACCAACTTTGTCCACAAATTGAGAAGTCGAGGAAGCATGTAAACAAATCTGTTTCAGCTTACATGAGAGACCATGGAATGGGCTCCCTGTACAACAATAACTTGCGTTACTACATGCAAGATATCTACAGAGGAGATGGAGTTCACTTCTCAGATGAGGGCAACAGAGTTTTCACTCTGAATTTAAGAATGTGCATTGGTACCTACTTATAAGTACCTAAATGTACCATAAACCCAAAACCTCTTCTCAGAGCTACCCTACATCTGATCACTCACAATTATTATTTTACTCTAACATTTTTCACTAATTTCCAACAAAGTACGCTCCCTGGGGCGCTACCCGGTACGCGAACCGGGAGCTAACCTCGCGAAATTTTTTTTAAAAATGTTTTTTTTTCGCACATATAAGCCTCCTCAGCCACCCTCAGAAAACCTAGGGGGTCAAGATAACTCTACCATGCCCCCTTCTACCCATTCTGAACATTATTTGCCCTCCATCTTGTATCTTAATTCGACCGAAACACAAAATGGTGGACTCCCGGAACGCTTAAGGTTCGCGAACCGGGGCGCTCTCTGGGAAGCGCACCATCAAAAAAGGTGGGAAAGTAGTTCACAGAAAAGCCACTGGAGACAATTTCACCAAATATAGATTAGCTCATACTACATACCAATCCCTACCATTTTCACAAATTTGATTGGAATTCCATTTAGTCATTTAGCCTGTAGACCTCTCTAAATACCCTGAGGTAAATTACTTCACAAAACACATCTGAAGTGTTGGAATTGACAACCAATGAAAATGTTACTTTCATTTTCTATTTTTTTTACCTGACATTTCATTGGTTATATACCTGAATATATATAAAGGAAGAGAAGAAAACACAGCCATTTTGACTACTACTTCTTGCTGTACATTTCAATAGTATTTTCACTAATTCCTTCAACTTCTTTCTAAAGGTAAGTTTTTATTTTTAAAACTGAAGTATATTGTGCACTATAAGTTAATATGGTAAACTTTTTCTGATAGATATATACTATCCCTCTGTAGTAGTTATAGATTTAGAGAGACTTCTCTGTTATAGTTATGGATGGAGTTAGGCTTCTCTTGTATAATTATGAATTTACTTACGTTAAATCACATACACTTTTTTATATTCCTACTTCCACTCTGATACTATACACTGCCCAAAGATAAATTCACTGATAAAAAATGCCTATCTTAAAATTATTCCCAACATTGCCCTATCTCTACTAATATATATTTTTTTAATCCAAATTTCAGGCAAAATGGAAGGCGAAAACCAAGTTTCTTTTGAAATGGACCTGCAAGAGAGCAGCCAAGAATTGATTGATACAATTGATCAAATTGACATTGAATTTTTCGATGAAACTTGGGACAATGAACTACTGCAATGTGTACAAGCAGTAGATAACCTCCTTGCAAATGAGGACATTTTACACCCTCAGAGACTACAATGTATATTCCATGATAATTATGAAATTTCTGACAATGAAATGTTAGAAAGTTTAATAAATTATGAAACACAATCACATTAAAAAAAAATGCTTAAAAAATAAAGAAAATAAAAAATAATCAACAAAAACAACAATCAATTACCATACAGCATTTGAAAAGTCTATCATTCATTTTTCATTGCAGTACGCTGCCCAGAACGCTTCCCGGTTCGCGGACCGGGCGCTCCCCACGCAAAAAAAACAAAAAAATGTTTTTGTTTTTTTTGCCCCGCGGGGCCCTTTTAAAACCTCCACATTAAACCTAGGGGGTCAAGGAGGATCTAGTATGCCCCCTTATGGTCATTTTCGCCTTTGTTTTGGCCTCCTCTTGCCTCTCAATCCTACCGAGAGACAAGATGGCGGCCGCTCCGGACTGTTTAGAATGTTGACAGACACCGGAGAGCCAATCAGCTTAGCTACGCGAAGTTCCGGTACGCTTAAGGTCCGCGGACCGGAGCGCTGCCCGGAGCGCGCTTACAGATATATATCTTTTTTTAAACGTTAATTTCTCAAAATCCACTGGAGCACATATATTGAGACCTAGAAAAGGCACATCGGGCTACCAGTCCCTACAATTTTGCCAAGTTTCATGGAAATCCATTCAGCCGTTCGGGCTAAAAGTGAGGCCAACCGCCCTATGGAAAACTCAATGTTAAAAACACGTTTTGGGACCCCCCTTTTTTCTCGGCCCCCCCTTGACGAAACCCCCCCAAATTTCCAAGGGCTGCTCAGAAACAAAATGTTCCATTTTCCAGAAAATGTCAGCCAATTCCGTCCACAAACGACAAAGTTATTAGACATAGAATTTTCAAAAATCCCATAGGGAAAAAATCCTAACTATATATACCTACTGGCGACCGCCAGTAGGTAATATTTATATATATATATGTATATATATATATTAATTACCTACTGGCGGTCGCCAGTAGGTAGTTATAGTTAGGATTGATTTCCATAGGGAAATCGCAACATTCTATTTGGAATAACTTTGGCACCAAACTTAACAAAATTGTAGGGACTGGTAGCCCGATGTGCCTTTGCTATGTCTCAAGATATGTGCTCCAGAGGATTTAGAGTAATTTAGGTTCAAACAAAAATTATATATCTATAGCCGCGCCCCGGTGCGCGTACCGGGGAGCGCTCCGGGCGTGCCACGCGACCTGCGCACGGGAAGCTGATTGGCTCTCGGGTGTCTGTAAACATTCGAAACAGTTCGCAGCGGCCGCCATCTTGTGTCTCGGTAGGATCGAGACACAAGAGGTGGCAAAAAACAAAGGGGGAAATGACCAAAAGGGGGCAGGGTACACCCCCCCTGACCCCCTAGGTTTGATGTGGGGGCCATAAAAGGGTCCCTCGGGTAAAAAAAAAAAAAAAAAAAATTTCGATTTTCGCGGGGGGAGTGCCCGGTACGCGCACCGGGGAGCGTACCGGGGAGCGTACTTTGGTGAAAAATAGTGAAAATAATAGTGTAAAATAATCATTTTGAGTGATTACAGGTAGGGTAGCTCTGAAAAGAGCTTTTGGGTTCTGTGGCTGTTTTAGGTACCTACAAGAACGTCCCACACACACCCACACGCACACAACCCCACACCCCCACACCCACACACTCCCCACACACACCTCACACACGCACACCTCCACCCACACCCAAACATAAAGAACATGGAGGCAGGAGATGAAAAAGAGATGTCAAATACACTTTGGAGATAATATAGTGGGAGAAAGGAATTATCTATGAGCAAAATTACTATGTAAAACAAAAAAGTTGCACAGTATACTATAAGTTTGACTTTACATTATAATCAATTTGGTAGTAGTTTAAGATTTGCATATAAAAATGAATAATGTCTCAAACAATTTTAGAATTATTAAATATAAATTTATCTTTGAGATTCATTTTCAAAATTTGATAGAACGTCTAACATTTGACTGTCCGAAATGTCCTCTTTTTGAGTGAACATAACTTCCAACATTTGACTGTCAGAAACGTCCTCATATTGAATTAACAAATCCACAGATTCTACACATTGTAGAAGTTCATGGTCCCGTGATTCATCCATGAATTCCAAGTCATTGGGTTCAATGATTTCCTCATTGTTCATCTCTAGGACAATTTCAAAGGAAACGTTCTGTTCTCCTTCCATTTTTGTGCTGAAATTTGCATTAAAAAAAAATCTGTAGAAATATGGCACTGTTGGGTTTAAGTTCAGACAGGTAGTTTTGATTTTTTAATAGTGAAGTTAACTTTGGGCAATGTATGGTAACAGGCAGGAAGTAGAAATATAAAAAAGTGCCTGTGAAGAAGTGTAAGTAAATTCATAATTATAGCAGAGAAGCCAAAGTCAATCCATAAATATAACAGAGGAGCCTATCTTTATCTATAACTATAGCAGAGGGACAGTAAATAACTATCAGAAAACGTTTTTAAAAAATAACTTAAAGTGCCCCTTACAAATTATCAACTTACTTTACAGAGAGGTGAAGAAGACAAAATGCGAAAATCCTTTCAAGATGTACCTCAGGTAGTTGTAGCCAAAATGGCCGTGTTTCCCTCTCATTTTTCATTTATATTCATGTACATAACCAATCAAATGTCAGGAAAAAAAATAGAAAATGAAAGTAACATTTTAATTGGTTGTCAATTGTAACACTTCAGATGTGTTTTTGTGAAGTAATTTACCTCAGGGTATTTAGAGAGGTCTACAGGCTAAATGGCTCAATGGAATTCCATCGAATTTGGGAAAATGGTAGGGATTGGTATGTAGTATGAGCTATTCTATATTTGGTGAAAGTGTCTCCAGGGGTTTTTATGTAAATTAACTTTTAACATTTTTTTTAGAGCGCTTCCCGGTGCGCGCCCCGGTACGCGTACCGGCAGCGCTACAGGAGTCCTCCATTTTGTGTTTCGGTAGATTTAAGACAGAAAATGGAGGACAAACAATGTTGGGAATGGGTATAAGGGGGCATCGTAGGCACTCCTTGACCCTCTAGGTTTTCTGAGGGGGTCTTAGGAGGCCCAAATAGGCAAACAAAAAAAAAGGTTTTATTTTTCGCGGGGGGAGCGCCCGGTACGCGCACCGGGAAGCGTACCGGGGAGCGTACTATGGTGAAAAATAGTGAAAAAAGTTAGAAAAAGATAATCATTTGGAGTGATCAGAGATAGGGTAGCCCTGAAAAGGGCTTTTGGGTTCTGTGGCTGATTTAGGTACCAATGCACAGTCTTAAATTCAGGAGGAATATTCTATTCCCCTCATCTGAAAAGTGCACACCATCTTCCCTGTAGATATCTTGCATGTTGTAACGCAAGTTATTATTGTATATTGAACCCATTCCATAGTCTCTCATGTAAGCAGAAACAGATTTATTCACATGTTTCCGGGCTTTCTCAAATTGTGGACAAAATTGATTGGACCACTTCCATTTCTGCCTTTGGCATATATTGGAATATACCAAGGCAGTTTGAGGAAAAAGTGCCATCAATTGATCAAAGGTGTCCTTTATAAGCATTTCCAGACCTACCCCGGTCAAAGTGCCCAAGTCATTTCCTCCACAGTGCACAACTAAAAGGTCAGGGTGTGGCAAATGCAAAAAGGTTTTCACCAATGGTATCAATTGGTGACATTTCAATCCTCTCTGGCCAATCCATTTAATCTTCACATTTGGTAAGTCAAGGTTGTGAAAATATCTGGTAGCTGCATACCTTTGAGCCCAGTGGATATACCTATGTTCAATAATCCAGACAGAATACATGGTGAGAGGAGATTCTGATGCAGTCAGATGAAGTGTGGAAAAGAAATGGCAGTTGGAACAATAGGAGTTTGCAAAAAAAAACCTGTGGAGTTTCCGTGCTCTTGAATCACAAGCAATGATTGCTAGAATGAGATAGTTGAAAACTGAAAGTTAGGGTGCATGGTTGTGTTCTGTGTAAGAAGTAATTTGAATGGTTAAAAAAAAGTCATTTAAAGAAACCTTGCACCAGAAAAGCTGGTGTATTCGCAGGTCAAACATCCTTGATGAGGTGATTTGCAACATTGTAGAATAAACTTTTAACCCTGGGAGCTCAGTGAGGAGGGAGTTGCTATGGTAACAGGTAGAAAGGGCTGAAGGGGGGAAGGGTGTTGGTTTGAAAATACAGAGAGAAGAGATTTGATTGGTTACCATGAGCAATATGTGTGTAGAATTAGAGGTTTTCTGTGCCTTTATGGTTTGCAGTGTCTGGAGAACATACCTTTTGCTCTGCTAAAGAAATATTGGTGTGTGTATCTGACACTGTTCTGAATCTCCTAAAATATTTGTAAAGGTGAGTTATGATTCATTTAATATACATAGAGACTTGTATACTCTATGGAGAAGATTTGGAAGCAAATTGTGGTTTTTTAATGTTGCTTTGTGTCAGGCTTTTTGATAATGCTTGGTAAAAAGTTTTTACTGCATAGAGTAATTGTATTTTGTAAATTTGTGAAGTTTTAGTCGTGACATGGAATGCTTCTACATAGGACCTGTGCTGTGTTTTGTAAATGTGATGTCAAAAACGATTTTGGGAAAAATGAATGGTTTTTACATTATTTAAAAGGAATAAAGAATGTGTGCATGTTTAATAGAAATACATTTGACTCTTTACAATGATGTTACCTGTGTTAACTCAGTGTAGGAAGCATATTGAGTTTGTTTGCATAGAGGAATTGTATTTTGTAAAATTGTGAAGCTCCATGTGAAAGCTTTTGCCTCAGTCTTATCCCTGTTGTGAGGCAGATGTTTGTAAATAGGATCTGTGCTATTTTGGGGAAAATGAATGGTTTTTACATTTTTGAGTATAATGTGGCGCAAAGGTTTAAAAAGTGACGCATCTACCTACATGCGTCACTTTTTAAATATGGGGGAAAAAGGTACATGTTTGGGCTTTTCTGGGGAGCCTAGGTGGTGAGGCTTGTATCTAAGAGTGCAGTGGACTAGGCTTCATGAAGCATATCCCTGTCTGCATTCTTAGAGACAGGTGTCAATTTGACTCTTTACAATGATGTTACCTGTGTTTTAAATCAGTGTAGGAAGCATATTGAGTTTGTTTGCATAGAGGAATTGTATTTTGTAAAATTGTGAAGCTCCTTGAGAAAGCGTTTGCCTCAGTCTTATTACTGTTGTGAGGCAGGTGCAAGATTTTGCCTCTGTCTTATCCCTGCTGTGAGGCAGATGATTGTAAATAGGATCTGTGCTGTGTTTCCTAAATGTGATGTCAAAAACGATTTTGGGGAAAATAAATGGTTTTTACATTTTTGAGTATAATGTGGCGCAGAGGTTTAAAAAGTGACGCATCTACCTACATGCGTCAATTTTTAAATATGGGGCAAAAAGGTACTTGTTTGGGCTTTCCTGGGGAGCGTAGGTGGTGAGGCTTGTATCTAAGAGTGCAGTGGACTAGGCTTCATGAAGCATATACCTGTCTGCATTCTTAGACGCAGGTGTCAATTTGACTCTTTACAATGATGTTACCTGTGTTTTAAATCAGTGTAGGAAGCATATTGAGTTTGTTTGCATAGAGGAATTGTATTTTGTAAAATTGTGAAGCTCCATGTGACAGCGTTTGCCTCAGTCTTATTCCTGTTGTGAGGCAGGTGCAAGATTTTGACTCAGTCGTATCTCTGCTGTGAGGCAGATGATTGTAAATATGATCTGTGCTGTGTTTCCTAAATGTGATGTCAAAAACGATTTTGGGGAAAATAAATGGTTTTTACATTTTTGAGTATAATGTGGCGCAAAGGTTTAAAAAATGACTCATCTACCTACATGCGTCACTTTTTAAATATGGGGAAAAAAGGTACATGTTTGGGCTTTCCTGGGGAGCCTAGGTGGTGAGGCTTGTATCTAAGAGTGCAGTGGACTAGGCTTCCTGAAGCATATCCCTGTCTGCATTCTTAGAGACAGGTGTCAATTTGACTCTTTACAATGATGTTACCTGTGTTTTAAATCAGTGTAGGAAACATATTGAGTTTGTTTGCATAGAGGAATTGTATTTTGTAAAATTGTGAAGCTCCATGAGAAAGCGTTTGCCTCAGTCTTATTCCTGTTGTGAGGCAGGTGCAAGATTTTGCCTCTGTCTTATCCCTGCTGTGAGGCAGATGATTGTAAATAGGATCTGTGCTGTGTTTCCTAAATGTGATGTCAAAAACGATTTTGGGGAAAATAAATGGTTTTTACATTTTTTAGTATAATGTGGCGCAGAGGTTTAAAAAGTGACGCATCTACCTCTCTCCTTCCTTTTCAAATTTACTCTGTCATTCTCTTTTTCTACATGCTGTCCATTTTTTTTTAAAAAGTACATATGTTATGTAAGAAAGACTTAGTTGTCTTACCAGGAGCTTGGATCCTGTTTTTTGAAGTATTTGTTGTGGAAGAGTGCTGTAATTCCAATGCTGGTTTAGAAAAAGGGGTAACCCTGTGTCCCTCAGAACCTGGGTATTAGTAGTTTAGAAGAAAGTGGTTTTGTCGGGTCTGCGCAATTACTTTTTAACCATTCAATCAATGTAAACAAACAATCTCTCTGATACGAGTCCGGTAATTTGAGAAATAAATGCTCAAAAAACTTCAAATCATATGATCAATCATTTGTATTAAAAAGATTTTCTAAAACATTTGGTATCTGAATTGTATTCATTCATAGATATCATTCAATGTTTACGGTGACTGTCAAGTGCAAAGTGACTTTCAGTGGAGAGTGCTTCAGTGAATGGCAAAAATATATACAACACAATATATATACAATTATATACAAATGTTCTTCATTGGACAGAGAGTATTTTTTGAAACCAAGGAATCCTATGGGTCCTATCTGGATCCTGGTCTTTCTGGGCCTAAGGAGTTCGTCGACGTTTCGACCCTGATGTGCCCCGGTTGGTGGTCACGGCGGGTCTTTTTCAAGACGGGGGGAGACAGTCTGGAGGTTTAAGAGAGACTGCGTATCAGAGAGGATGGGGCATATACATTAAAGACCCAATTTAAAAGTTAAAGATTAGGTACTCACTTGGGGGACAGGCTGGATGACTACAGCCTGAAACCAGTGTGGCAGAAATGCCAATTCACGCTGTGAAATAAAGCACAGTGTTACAATCTGTGTTATGGGTACAGGGCGGGGCGGGGGGTGGGGGGAGTGTGGTTAGATTGTGGCGATGTGACTCAATCTGGGGGACATAAGCTCCTCTAGTCCATATAAGCGCTGCTGAGAGCGCGACCGTTAAATTAAAGGACAGAGAGAGGCGAGCTTGATTATTAGTGATAAGATTCCAATGCTGTTTTTGATTTTTGGCGGTTACATCCTTTTCTTTTCCTTTCTCTAGTGGGCATGTTTGCTTACTCTTCAAATGTGTATTTCAATCTGTGTTAAATAAAAAAATTAGCACATTATAGACCACTATTATCAAACTACAAAGCAATGACAAAAAGCAAACAATCTATACAGGGTTACAGATCAGGTGAGGATTCTCCAGGGGTGCACAAAAGGTGAGGCCTGTATTGAAGAGTATAGTGGAAGACAGCTCTGTCCACAAGTACAAAAAAGATGAGACCTATGTCTAAGGCCACTGCACTCTTATACACAGGCTTCACCACCTATGCTTCCCGAGAAAGTATTGAGTTATATAGTTATATAGAATTGTATTTTGTAAAATTGTGAAGCTCCATGTGAAAGCGTTTGCCTCAGTCTTATTCCTGTTGTGAGGCAGGTGCAAGATTTTGGCTCAGTCATAGGAGAGAACCTCAAAGAATCCTACAACTGGAGCAGGAGAGAATAATATGTATAGGAATAGAAGGCAGAATCAGTTTAGAGACATTTGTAAACGAATGTTTCGCAATAGGGTGGTTTTAAATTTGTTAAAAAACATTAGGAAAGGTAAACAGAGAGCTGCTTTTTATAAGAAAAAGAAAAGTGTAGAGAAGATTGTTGATCAGGCTTTTGAAGTTAAGAAAAAATTATTTATTTTAATAATCAATCGAATTAGGACACTTAACAAGACAATTGATATTTTCAAATCAAACAGTAGATGGAAAAGAGTAATTAATCGGACTAATTTTTTTAAAGTTTTTTTCGGGAGAATGGATGCACAGTTCAAGTTGTGAGCCATTTTTTAATGAGGAGAGTTACATCCAGGATAATGATTTAGTGCATGCAGTTGACACCAGTGGTCGAGCGTATGAAGTGAAAGACGGTTGTCTGATTGAAAAAGAGAAACTTGTGCCTAGAGAAGTAGAAGAGGTGTTAACTGATGAAGTTTTAGGGAGACGTACTAAGGGTCCAGTGTACACTTGGAAGTGTAGTAGTATTTGTAGTGTGCAACAGGAATCAATTGATTTGTTTTGTAATTTCTTACGTACATATAGTAAGAAAAGTATAAAGCAGAAAGTGAAGTTGTTGCAAGACTTAGATCCTTGCAGAGTGAGAGGAATCACAGGTTTGCAAGGCCATTCACTGGCTTGTCTTTCTAGAAAAGTCTGTCATAGTGTTTTTCATCATTTTAGGAAGTTAGCAGTGCATCATACCAAAATGAGGAAATTAGTGAGAATGTTGTATTATGCAAAAAGTCCCGCACTTAAGCTTAAACAATTCAACAGTGCTCTTTTGCATGGAACTGAATTAGATGTGAAGAAGATTTGTGAAGAAATTGAGATTTGTTATTATCGTGAAAAAGAGGACAGTGTAGAAATTGAGACAGCAATTCAAGGTAATGTGGAAGACAATGTACATATTTTAAATACAGAAAAGTTTGAGAAGGAAATTACCAGGTTTAAGGTGAAATCAAGTGAAAGGCCGAATTTTACTTGTGTGTATTGTCGACTGACTCATTATAAGATTCAGACTAGGTTAGTTGATTTATATGCAAAAAGTGAAAAGATGGATAATTATGAGTGGAAAGATTTAGCAACTTATTTGTGGGTGGAGAATTGTTTTGATTTGAGTTCTGATCAGCGTATTTGTAAATATTGTTATGATAAATTAAATCAAAACAGAATGCCTGCTAGAGCTGTTCATAATAATCTGGAGTTGGTAGACATTCCCCGTGAATTGATGGATTTAAATACATATGAGTCTATTTTGATTCAATGTGTCCATCCTTTTCAGGCAATTGTTCGCATGGAGCCTAAGATAGGGAAATTGCCTCCTACAGATTTGCAGAGAGGATTAAAGGGAAGAGTTGTTTATTTGCCCCTAGATTTGAAAAAAAATATTGATACAATTGGTATAGAAAAAGTAGAAGAGGAACCTTTAGTTATTCTAGTTAATGGGGTTCCAACAAAGAGTAAAACAATTTGGCAAGATTTAGTGGATGTTAGGAAAGTCAAAAAGTCAATGTTGTATTTAGTCAAAAACAATGAGTACTACAAAGATGTATGTGTTGCAGCAGAGGAAAAAGCTGCAGATGAAGACAGTGATTGTTCAGGTGGGCAAATTAAAAAAGTTGATGTGTCTAGAAGTGAAGAAATATATGAACATTATACTGTTCATCCTTTGCATTCCAAAGAAGTAATGGGGAATGCAATTGAATTGTTTCAAATGAAAACAGCAAAAGGAAGTCCCATTAGTGTATGGGAAGAAAGTTTGGAAGCTCGTTGTTTTCCACAACTATTTCCAACAGGTCGAGGTGAACGATATGACGATCAACCACTTCAAATTCCTGCATCTGAATATCGAACTGTAAGATTATATGCTGAAGATGCAAGGTTTCGTCAATGCATTCCCTATTTGTTTCATCTACTGTATGAAAGTGACTTGTCTGGGCTTTCTTATGCAGTAAACCATATTCTGAAAAGTGGAGCACATCTGCAAAATGTTTCGGCGAGGGACTTTATGGGGAAAGTGAATCTGCAAGATAATATTTTAGAATCTCATCTGATCAATCTCATGGCATGTCAGCGTGGTACAAATGAGTATTGGTACCGTCGCCATGGGGAATTGAAATGTATGCTAAGAAACTTAGGAACTCCTACATGGTTCCTCACTCTTAGCTGTGCCGAGTATGCATGGGAGGACTTACTTCAATTTCTACGAGAGGCCAATGCTAATATACAAAATATAGAATTCAAAACACCTGGAGAACTGTGTTCTTTGGATCCAGTGAATGTATGCAGATATTTCAATCATAGATTTGAAGCTATGATGTCTTTTATTACCCAAAAAAAAAATCCTCCCCTTGGAGAGGTTTTGGATTTCTTTTGGAGAAAGGAGTATCAAGCGAGAGGTGCTCCTCACATACATATGTTATTATGGATTAAAGATGCACCCAAATTTGGAACAGATTCAGATGAGACAGTGATGAGCTTCATTGAAAAGTATTCAACATGTGCTGTTCCGAAAACTACTGAAGAAAACAATTTAAGGCAACAAGTTTTACGCTTTCAATCCCATCGTTGTGGAAAGTACTTTTGTCGAAAATTCAGAAACAAGGACAAGTTCTACACAAAATGTCGTTTCGCTTTTCCACGACCAGTGATTTCTAAAGGAAGAGTAAATAATTTAATGTCTTCTCTGCGACATACTGTGACGAGAAAATCACCAAAAAATACATACAATTTAAAAAGAAACAAAGAGTCCAAGTACATCAATGACTACAACCCAGTGATTTTGTCCATGTGGAATGCTAACATGGATATTCAATTGGTTGCTGACAACTCTATTGCTGTGGCTCGATATGTGACGTCTTACATCACAAAAAAAGAAAAGACAGAACTGAAGGAAATGTGGGAGGACATTTCACATGAAAAGAGCCTAAGCAAGAAATTGTACAGTTACAGTTTGAAGATGTTGTCGCATCGAGAAATTGGAGCATATGAATGTTCTGATCGATTGTCGTCAGCAAGTCTCTATGCCAAATCTAGAACCATCATTTGGGTGAGTCTAGGTCTTGCTGCAACACGAAATCGAGTTTTGAAATCTGTACAAGAGATAGAGTATTTGGCGGAGAAAGAACCAGAAAGTACAGATATTTTGAAGACAAACATGTTGGATACATACTATCCAAATAGAAGTCCTCACCTTGAGAACGTTTGTCTCTATGAAGTTCTGCAAAGATATATTTATAAAAGAAACATCAGAGAAGATATCAATAATGGAATATATGGAATCATTGGATGTGAAGGATGTCTAGTGAAACAGAAAAAAGGTCATTTGATTAATCATCGAAAATTGAGTTGTGAAAATCCAGACAAAAGAGAATTTGACTATTTGGCTCTTTTGCAACTCTTTAAACCATGGCGAGAAGAAGAGGAACTACTTGGAGATTTTCTCTGTTATGAAGACTCTTTTAATGCTACGAAGGATACAATAGAATGTCCTGTTTTTCCAAATTATCTGCAAATGTTGAATGAAGAAATAGAGCAAAAATCAACAATTGCTGCAGAGATTGCGAGAGATAGTTCTCAAGGCAGTCAGAGTTCTGCTTCATTGAGTCAGGATCCACTAGGAGGACCAATTATCCAAAATGAAGCTGCCACTGCCATGGATGAAGTGGAAAGAGCTATGGAGCGAGCTCAAGAAGATGTAATTCATTTAGAAGATTTGGTGAAACAATTAAACCTTGAGCAGAAACTGATATATGACGAAGTCACAGAACAGGTTGAA
Organism: Lissotriton helveticus; assembly: GCF_964261635.1. NCBI lineage: Eukaryota > Metazoa > Chordata > Amphibia > Caudata > Salamandridae > Lissotriton > Lissotriton helveticus. The sequence goes on from NC_136067.1 coordinate 530,669,711, forward strand.
CATGGATTGAGTCATGAGAAGAAAGAGTGCTCATGTACATCATTTAAGCCTGTCCAACTGTACGTGAGTGAAGAAGCGGGAACTGGAAAAAGTTTTCTGATTAAAGCAATTGCATCTTATCTGCAGAAAAGGACTGAATCACCTCTGTCTTGTGTTGTTACCGCTGGCAGCACATAATATTAAAGGGATTACTTTACATCGTTTACTGATGCTGCCAGTGGAGCATGATAACAAATTGCAATATCACAAGCTATCTGGAGATGCGTGTTCCGAAGTTTCGAGAGTCCTGAAGAAAATGAAACTTCTTATCATTGATGAAGTAAGATGGTGTCAAATATAATGCTTGCTTTTGTGCATTTGAGAATGCAAGAAATTCTTAGAACAGACTATGATGTTTTATTTGGAGGAAAACATATTATTGTTTTGGGAGATCTTCTGCAGTTGACTCCAGTGAAAGGACAACCTGTGTTCAAAATGCTCACACATGAAGATACCAGGAAGTGCCTAGGAAGCATTTGAAACGTTAATATATGGTTAAACTTCAAATATGCAGAACTGCTTCAAAATATGCGGCAGGCAAAGGATGAAGATTATAAAAATATTTTACAAGATGTAAGAGTAGGAAAAATAAGTCAACAAGGGAAAGAAGCTTTACATGGACGGTTAATTTCTAATTTGTACCCAAATGAAAACATTCTTCCAGAGAATATTTTTAAGAAAATTAACGAGAAGAAATCTGCCATATGTTTGATGCCTACTCTGAAAGAATGTTCCATGTTCAACAACAAAATGCTGAAGTTATAAAATGAAGAGATAGTGAAACTGGAAGCTAAAGATAAAATAGAGAATATGGGAGCAACAATTATTTTGTCAGAAAATGTGTAATCAAAATTGGATTCATTGGAGAAGACTATATCTAAAACTGCTGGTTTTGAAAAGACTGAATGTGTGTTTAAATTGTCGTATTATTTTGAGAAGGAATTTAAATGTTGAAAGAGGTCTGGTAAATGGAGCAATGGGTCATGTTGTTGGTTTTGTGAATTACAAAAATAGAGATGGAATTGAAATTTTAAAAATTAAATTTGATGGCATTGACGAAATAGAACAAATTTGTCGTTGTTCAGCTAGATTTTTGCTTGTGAAAGACTTATATGTTCGCCGAAAACAGTTTCCTGTTTGTTTGACATATGCAGTGACAATTCATAAATCTCAAGGTTTAAGTGTAGATAGTGCTTTGGTGAACATTGGAAGTTCTGTGTTTAAAGAGGGTATGCCATATGTGGCATTATCACGAGTGAGAACTTTATCAGGATTGTACTTGATTGAGTGTGATGAAACGAAGATTTGTGCTGATCTAGATTGTGTTAAAGAATACAATAGGGTAAGAAGAGAGTATGCTCCACATTTGCCTCAATATCCTCTGATTGAAAAACGTGTGGTAGGCCGAAAAAGAAGAAATGAGAGTAAGTGCAGTAAGGTAGAAGCAAAAAGACAAAAAATAGATGAAACTGTAATTGTAAGCAGAAAGAAAAATGATTCTGTTGAAGATGTTGTTGGATTTCAGTTTGAAAACAGTTCTTTTTTTTTTAAACTTTGTGAGTAATGCAAGCAGTCTTGTAATTCATTTTGGGGGCAAGATGGCCGCCGACAGACCGTAGGAGGTAGCTGCTCCCAAACCACTCTCCCACAGTGATGTGCTGGGAACTTTGGTTGTAAGAGAAAATAACATATGGTATGCTGCACCCCATACTCTGAAGTAATATTTTGCTGTGCCGTGCAGTGGGATGATCGAGGACTATGTTAATTGGCTAGCCCGAGTGAAGCAGTCTCCGACACAAGAGTATACTGACTCTAAGAAAAGCTCGAGTACTTTTTGGCAGATAGTCGGAGCAGCGATCGCAGAGACACTTCAGCGTTTTCAGACAGGCTGGGATACTGCGAGGCGGGTCATGGCTCCGAAAGTAGTGAAGGTCATTAAGGACTTAACCGGGAGAGTAGACGAGGATATTCAAGCAAGTGACTCCGAGAATCCGGCTGTAAACCTCAGGGCGAAGGCTCGCCATAGAGCTTAAGTGCGAAGAGAGGCTGCCAGGCTGCGTGAAGAAACGAAGCTGTCAGCGACGGAAATAAGAAAGCAGGACAGAGAGGCAGAGAAAAAGGCGGAGAAAAAGAAAAAGGAGCTACCTGGTAAGGGACCCTTTAAAAGCATGGATGCTTCCGATTCTTCGAGGGAAATTAGCCTGCGGCAGCCGACATTGTTCGAATCGTTGTGAGGCTGTCTTCCTAGAGGCTGAGCCGGAGCCGGAGGGTGACGTCAACGGTACGAGGAGCGAGGCACATCCCGGGGCAGCTGCGGTGAGTCAAGGGGAAAAGTTGCAAAATCCGGAGAGTGACGGCGGTGAGTCACGGAGAGAGACTATAGGCAAGGCAACAGCTTTGGAGAGTGAAAGTGGTTTACTCTCTTCAGCCCTAGAGGAGGATCGCAACAATAAGGAACAGCCAGAAGCAGTAGTCAGGGAGCAGATAACTGGCTTAAAACAGATAAATCCTCTGTCTAGAAGTACGGGGGAGGAAATAGACCTGCAGATAAATGTTACAGCCAGAGCGATTGTTACAGAGGCTGCTTCTCAGACCCCGACACTAATACCAGCACAGAGTATGCAGCAAGCCCTGATGAGTAAGGAGCAAGATGGAGCTAATTTATTGAGCCAGGGTACCCTGATAGCCGAGGCAATACAGCAAGTATCGGAAGTATCGGAAGATAAGGAGATATCAGGGAGTGCCCTCATGAATAACAACCCATTAGCCAAAATGAGCAAGGCTAAAGAGGGCAATAAGGAAAATGCATGTGAGGAAGTCCCACATAATGCTCAAGCAGTGACTGGGGGGAAGGATAATGGGGGAGTTGATAATAGGAAAAACTATGCACCTTCAACAGTTACTGGTTCACCGAGCGATGATTGCTTTTTTACTGGGAACGATGATGATAAGGAAGATAATGAGGATGAAGAAGAGGAAGTGGAGCACGAAGAATCAGAGCTAAGTGATGACCTATCCACTAAGTTAGACGATTTATCATCATCTACAGAGAGCTGCTCGGAGGTATCAGATACTTCAGAATTAGAATCAGAGTCAGAGCATAACACTGTATTAAAGCAAAAGTCAGTGGGTAAGGCAAGTAGAGCCAGAGGAAAGACTTGAAGAAGAGCCAAGAAGCTTGGAAGCATAACACAAACGGGGGTGGCTAAAAAACTAGACTGGGACTATGCTGCCACCTCACAATTATATCAGGAGAGCGCAGCTGTTGGCTACCTACAACCAAATCAGGCTCAGGCTCAGTCACAAGCTCAGGCTCAGATACAGGTTCAGACACAGGCCCATGAGGGAGGTTACGCAGCCAGTTTTGAACTTCTATTTTCAACCCTGAAGCAAATCCAGGGGGAGGCTCGGCGTGAGAGTCAGAGAGCCAAGCATGCAAACCAGAAAATCCAAGGGTCTTTGCGCAAAGTCAATAAAATGTATGCGGAAGTAGCTGGCAGACTGGTGGAAATGGAGGAGAGGACAGGCAAAGTGGAGGATGAAGTTGTAAAATTACAGGAGTATAGGCATGAGCAAGAAAAGACCTCATCGGATGTTCTTTGGAAGCTCGAAGATTTCGAGAATAGACAAAGGCGCAACAATATAAGACTGCTTGGAATTGAGGAAGGGAAAAAGGGGGCTGATGTACGTGCCTTTGTTGTTGAATTGCTGAAAGGGGCCTTCCCAGAGATGGGCAAGTGGGATTGGGACAAGGAGGTACAGCGGGCACATCGTTTCCCTCTGATACGAAGGAAAAACAATGTAGGCTCCAAATCAAGAGCCATACTGGTATATGTGGGAAATTTTTTGCTAAGAGAGGAGGTAATTAGTAAGGCAAAGCCAGTGGCCAAACGGTCATATAAAGATATAATTTTCTTCGCTCGTCCAGACTTCTGCCACACCACTGTGGAGAGAAGGTGGCATATGAGGCAGCTAATAACACCCTTCCAAAATGTAGGATGTGAGGTATATTTGATGTTCCCTTGTCGCCTCAAAGTTGGTTTTAATGGTCAGTTCAGGGTATTTTACTCTGAAATAGTGGCACAGGAGTATCTTACCTACCTAAGAGAAGGGAAGGCACAAAGAGAAGGAAAGGCGCAAGACGACCGGGCTGCAGCTATAAGACAAACAGCCCATTTGACATAGTAAAAAGGAAGGAAGTAAGAGAAAGGAAGGGAGCAGCACGGATAAACCTGGCTATGCAGCATTGAGAAAGGGATTGAGGGAGAGTGGAAGGGAGAGGCTTCCTAGGGGGGTTCGGCTGTCAGACATAGGTCAGTATTGACCTATTTGCCAGTAAGGGGGGGCAGGGTCCGGGGAGGGGAGGGGAGGGGGGGTGCAGGGCACGGTACAGCAACAAGTAACAGAATTATTCCCAGAAGTAGAGGTGGGAGAGAGGGGAGTTAAGACAAGGGGTTCGGGGGTTGAAGGAAGGAAGGCTTTATGTGGGGCTTGGCATAGATCAAAAAAATTAAGATACAATGGAAAAATAAATCTGTGCAATAAAGGTATGATTATATACGGTAACAAACTAAGAAATTACTCATGGGGACTAGGTATGTAACATGGAACGTTTGTGGTTTAAATGATGCCCAGAAAAGGTTAAAGGTTTCAGTTGCATTAAGACAAATGAATGCTGATTTTATTTTTTTGCAGGAAACTCATGTCATGACCTCGCAAGAATATTTTTTGAAACAGTTGGGCTTTCATGTATTAGTAAATTCACGGCAAGGTGTCGAAAAAAGGGGAGTAGCTGTATTATCTAGGAATAAAAATTTGTTAATGAGAAAAAATGCACAGGATCAATGGGGGAGATGGGCAATGATCGAGTGTATGATAGATGGGGAGTGGACTACGTTGGTAACAGTATATGGATCAACCGAGGACGATCCTGAGATCTTCCAGTTCTTGGATGTGGAACTAGCTACTTGGGCTCCTAGAATTATTATGGCAGGGGACTTTAATATCAATGGTGCTGATGGCTTAGGGTTGGGCTCATATGGCAAATACCAAGGTAGGAAGAGGCGAGTATATCAGGCCCTACAGAGTTTAGTAGCAAATAATGCCTTATCAGATGTCTGGGGGAAAAAGCGGGCAGAAAAAAAGGGTTTCACATACTATTCCACTCCACATCAAACCTGTGTAAGATTGGACTACTTTTTCGTTTCAAGTATAGTCCTATCGGACTCAAGGATAGTAAGACTCCCGCGGATCCTCAGCGATCATAATCCCCCAGTGCTTTCAATACCTAAATTAACAAATACTAGGCAGCAAAGAGTGTGGACTTTTGAAAGAGGGTTACTACAAGAAGATAAATATGTGGTCCACATGAAAAAATGGATCAGGGAATTTTTTGAGATTAACAGGGAAAGTACTGCTGTAGGGGTAGTCTGGGATGCCTTTAATGCGGGGGTCCGGGGGGAGACGCTGAGTTTCAACTCTTTTAAGCGAAAACAGGAGCAGATGCGGAATATAGAACTAGCGGGGGCAGTACTTAAGGCTGAGGAGAAATTAGAGGAGTGTGTTATGAATGAAATCCCTTTTGATACTGCTATGATAGAACTTTTGAAAGCTAAAGGGGACGCAGAGGGAGACATTGCCAGAAAAGCTGCGAAAATATATACAACCAAAAGAGAGAGATGTCATGAATTTAGTGAGACAGTAGGCAGAACTTTGGCTATACGGACTAGACAACAAGAAGCGTCGGGCATTGTGAGGGAGATCAGGGATACTTCAGGCAGAATTCACACAGATTCAGAGGAAATAAGGGAGGTTTTCAGAACTTTTTATGAGAATCTGTATGATGAATCAATAAGGGGAGATGCCCGTGGAATCAGAGACTACCTGCAGGAGATCCCGGTAGTTATGTTCACGGATGAGGAGGCAGAAGGTCTGGAAGAAGTTATGCAGGGAGAAGAAATCAAAAATGCTATTTTAAACCTCCCCTCAGGGAAAGCAGCGGGTCCTGACCAAATTCCTATAGAGTTTTACAAGGTGTTTTGGGACATTCTAGAAGGTGACATAGTTAGGACAATGCAACAGGCACAGATAGGCGAGTCTATTCCTGGATCATGGGGGAGTGCGGAAATTGTGATAATCTTGAAAAAAGGGAAACCCTCGGAAGAACCTGGATCATATAGGCCCATCACCCTAATGAATACGGATACTAAGGTTTTTTCTAAAGTGCTAGCAACAAGATATGCTAGGATAATAGATAAAGTCGTAAGTAAGAACCAGCACGGCTTCATACCTGGGAGGGGGACTACACATCACACACGTAAGGTGATAACTTTATTTGATGCTACAGCAGTCTCAGGGGACCCGATGGCGGTCATGCTGTTAGATGCGGAAAAAGCATTTGATCGGGTCTCCTGGGACTATTTGTGGTATGTAATGGAAAGATCAGGTGTAAAAAAACGATTTGTCAAAGCAATCCAGGCACTTTATGTAGATCCAATGGCCTCTGTGCGGGTAAATGCGGGTTCCACAGGACAATTTCGGATAAGGAGAGGTACGAGGCAGGGTTGCCCCTGCTCCCCACTCCTATTCGCCATGTATATGGACCCACTGATCCGTAGAATAGAGATGAATGAACTAATTACCCCATTACCTACATGTATTGGCCAGTGTAAAATACTAGCATACGCTGACGACGTTGCAGTGATTACACCAAATCCAACGGAATCTATTGCCCAAGTTGAAATTGAGGCCCTGAGGTTTGGGGAGATTTTGGGCTATAAACTTAACACTGCTAAGACACAGATAGTCAAAAATTGTCACACTATATGTACAGATAGCCGAGTGATTCAAGCAGCAACATATTTAGGGGTGACTATCTCGGCCGACGTAGATAGCTTAGTGGAAAAGAATATAACACCTTTAATTAACAAAGTGCGAAAGGATCTGGATAGATTAGATAACTTGCATCTAACTATTGTGGGGCGGACGAATGTAGTGAAGATGTTGGTCTTACCTAAGTTTTTATATTTTTTTAGAGCAATACCCCTATTATTTGAGACCAAGCTGTTTAAGAATATTGAATATTTGATTAATAGATTTATTTGGGCAAAGGGTAAAACTAGGAGGGCACTCAGGTTTATGACACTTCCACGGGAGAAGGGGGGTGGGCATTGCCAGATCTAAAACTATATTATTGGGCAGCAGCTCTACAATATATGGCAGGTTTGATGGGGGGGCAGAGTCTGAAGGATGGAGTGAGCTTGGTACACTGGCAATATATGGTCTGGTATTGGGGCCAGAAGCTGAGAACAGACTTTTGAAATATACGGAACCTAGCTACTATAAAAGGACACGGTTCAAGACTCTTATTGCGGCTCATACAGTCTGGAAAGCCTCTACCAAAAGATTTGGACTAGGGAGATATAATTTCTATACTAGATTGGAAGGAAATCCAAATTTGCCAGAGGAGATCTTTGCTGACCCTATATTTCTGGAATGGGGAAGGAAAGGAATCAGAAGGGTAGGAGATATGTTAGGACAACAAGGGGTCTACCAGTTTTCTGAACTACAGGCAAAGTACGCTCTAGACAATAGACAATTTTACAAATATTTACAAGTAAGGAGTTTTTTGTATAATAAAAGGGAAGGACCATCAGGATTCAACAAAAACCCAATTATGGAAGTAATTCAAGCAGGGGAGGATTGTACAATAAAGAGATTCTATGCTGAATTGATAATTTTAAAGGAGGATGATACTGAAAAATGGGCAAAAAAATGGAAAAACAGTCTGGATATCAGTGAGGAAAGTTTCTACACATCGTTAGAAAAGGGATATACATTACTGTGTTCGGCGCCTCTACAGGCACAACACTACAAAACGATATACCATCTTTATCATACACCGGCAAAGATAGCTCAGTGGGGAGGCACAACAGGAACTAGTTGTTTCAGGTGCGGAAGTTCAGATGCAGATTTGTTACATGTGTTCGCAGCATGCCCTCACCTACAACTGCTCGAAAAAGGCATTGCGGGCTTTGTAAACAGAATATTAGGAACGGATATTATCTTAACCCCCTCGATAATTCTTATGGGAGTGAAGGAGGATGAGGGGCAATTGCAGGGGGGGGAATTCTTGTTTGTAGCTATGTCAGTTATGAGACTTTGCATTGCATCGGCATGGCTGGACCCCTTGCCACCTTCATTTCATCACTGGTTGGCTAAATTATTAATGATATATAATTTGGAGACCGAGATATATGCAAGGAAGGGGAAAAAGGGAAGGAAGCTTGGCAAACAGATATGGGATCCCGTTACTCAATGGAAAGAAGGGAGCATGGACTGAAATGTTAGAATCATTTATGTTTACTGTGCACTTGACCATTATAAGATGTGTCTTGCTGTTTTGTTTTGCCTTTTTTTTTTTTTTTTGTGATGAGACCGTATGTATTAGGAAGATCCGAGGTATGTTGAGTGATCTACATTTTTCACTGTATTATGGCTGTTCTGTTAAGGGAGAAGAAAAATTGAAACTAATAATATATTTAATTTTGATGTAATATATTGCCGTGCCCTGTACGCAAAAGTGGGAAAAAATTCTCAATAAAAAGTTTGAAAACAGTTCTGGTGTCAACTGCTATGCTAATGTAGTAGTTAATGTTGTTTTTTTTCTTCAAAATTTACAAAAACAGATTGTCGAAAATCGGGAACAAACATTGTGCTGTTTATTGAATTCTGTGTTAGAGAAATGTAGTAGTGATAGAGGAAAAATAGAAAGTGTTTCAGAAATTAGGAATCTTGTAGACATATGTTCAGGTCAAAATCAATTTTCACAGATAATTCAGCAGGATTGTCAGGAATGTTTAATGTATATCTTTGATGTATTGGAAGATGAAGGAGTAGATATAAAAAATCTTTTTAATCTTTCTTATCAATGGCAACATGAATGTGATAACTGTGCTTCATCAAGTACTACTAGAATAGACAGTGAAAGATTTATATATTTGACTTTACCAGACTGCAAATCAGTGCCTTTTAATAATCTAGTTAAAGCAGCTGATCACAATATGGTGTGTACCCAATGTAAGTCTACAATGCTGTCCACATTATTTCTACAAAATTATGGTCACTATGTCATTTTAATGTTCCAACGATGTAGACCTGATGGAACTAAATTGACAACTTCTATTAAAAATTTCGTGGCTTCTCAGTTATCGATATCAGGAAGAACCTTTGCAACTGTAGCTATTATTTTTCATGATGGCCCTTCTACAACATCAGGGCATTACACATGCTATTTAAAAACTTCTAAAGGTTGGACCCAATGTAACGACACTCATTTGACTTTCAAACAACGTTTGCCTTTTGGCTTTATAAATTCATACCTAGTGTTTTTACAGCCAAAATTTAGGTAAAAATAATTGGCATATGAAGACGGGAGTAGTTTATAAAGGTTATTTTGCTGTTTAAAAATATATTCTGAGTAAAAGTGTTCCAGGCAATATAAAAAATTGACTTGTCATATAGGTACTGTAATTGGATCTCATAATAAGTGAGGTTAGTATTATACAAAATGATGAACATGAGTGAGTCAGAGATGGTTTTACAAATATTTAAATGTTGTGAAAATGTTGTAGAGCCTTTCTTTCAGAACGTCGGGAAAAAGATCATTTCAGAGTGCCTTAAAATTAATTTGAACAAATACTCATACATCTGACACTATTTGGCCAAATGGAAAGGTGCAGGAATGAGTAAAGAGTCATGACTGAAAAAAAGGAGTATATTAAAATATTGAAAATATTTCAGATGTTCTTGGAGCTTTTCTTCTAGAAAGTCGATGAAATGGATTTGTAAGTGAACAGCAAAGTACTTTCCAACGCGAAAAGGACCACCATGATACAGTATTTGGCCTCAAGGAAAAGTAAGTCAATCTAAGATTAGCGTGGATTTGTGATTTGTCAGTATCTAAGGTTTTTTTTAAAACACAATCTTTTAGATTGTGTTTTTTTTCCCGCTGGCATATGATGAGTAATTTGAACTCACTCTTTTAAGTGAAATTCAATATATTCTGAGAACAGCAAAAGTAAACTTTGTAACATGTTGTACAAGTTATTTTATACTTTGGATTGTGTAAATTAAATTGTATTCCATTCTCTGACATTTACTTTCCTTTTTCCATCCTCTTTCACCTCTTTTTACTCACTTATAATGTCTTTCTCTCACTCTCTGTAACCCCCGTTCCCTTACTCCACTTCTTTGACAATCCCTCATTTTCATTTCAACTGTGTGTATCCCGTCTCTCCCTTGCATAACTTTTCAGCTTTCAGTCTTTCTGCTTTTCTTTTCCGTATTTTCCTCCTTTGCTCTTTTAGTAATTCCTGTTTACTCACTCAGCAGTATTATTGCTCTCTATCACTATAAATCACCCACTCTCCTTAGCTTATCTTTGTTTGCTCCTTACTTTTGACCTCTTCTCTCTGTTTTTCGTTCACTACTTCTATGTCCTCAGTGCCTCACTCTACTTGTGTTATGTTCACTTGTGTTTATATACCTTCTGTCACTTCTTTTACAACAACTTCACTGCTCCTTTCTCATCGTTCTTCATCCCATTTCTTTTACTCTGGTTCCATTACTATCCTTCATTTCCTTTCTTTCAATGTCCTTCTCTTTACTTTCATCACCAAATTATTTTTTCTCAGTACCACTGTTTTAGTCGTCTTCTCCTCTCTTTCCTTCTTTTTCCTCACTTACTCATTTCCTTTTCTCACTGATTGTACTCCACCTCACTCAGTTTTTCTCTTAGTGTGTCTATCTTATAACTTCCTCAGTCCATTTCCTTCAATCGTTGTATATTATCCTGTCTCCCTTTATCCTTTCACTCTATGACTGTTCTTCACTTACTCTGAGTTATCTTCTATTCCTCATTCTTCTAAATGCATCCTTAATTAGACTGTTTTCTGTCTCAGTCATTATCTTTTTACTTACTTCTGTTTCCTGATTTAGTTTTGCTAACTCACATTGTTTTAGTATCTTTCTTACCTTCAGTTCATTTCTCTGTTCTTCTCTCTCTTTTTTTCAGTGAATCTATATGCCTTACTCTTTGTAATTTGCTCTCCTTCTATTTCTTTTTCCCTCTTTTTGTCCTTCTACCTTAGTTTATTTCCCTTTCTGTGTTCTTCACTCTCACTTTATTTCTAAATAGAGTGTTATGATGTTTTTAGCTCTTCATTTGTATCTTCTAATTTAAAATACATATTTTACTAATTATAACTTATTTTTTCTTCTCTCTTTCACAGATACCAACTGTAGTAAAACAAATTAAAGTTACATTTATTATATGGTAAGTATGACTAAAAAATGTAGTTTGTTATCACCCTTTGCTTTAAGGTCACTAACATTTTCTCAATCTACCTCACTCCTGTGTTTTTACTCTGCTTCTCTCACTTATTCTTATTCTCCATGTTTACTCCCCTTTCCCTATTTACCCTCTCATATTCAACTTCTTTTGATCCCTATTCTTTACTTCACTTACCCTCTGTTCCCTTCCTTTGCTTCTTCACTCATTCTCTTTTTCTTAATTATTTACCTTACTCCTACACATATACCTCACCCCCCCAACACATACACATACCTGTAACATACACCCCACACACACACCACACACACACCTCATACACACACAAAAAACCTCCCACACACACTCCTCAAAAACACACACACATTCCATACACACACATACATCGAACACATATACACCCCACACTCATACACTTCTCACACATATTTCACACACCCTCATCTCTACCCACACCAAAACACTCCACACAACCACACCCACAGACACACCTTACACACCCACACTCCGACCTACACCCACTGACTCCCTGTAAGTCACACACACTGCATTACTTATCTATTTTTGCTGTTTTACTCAAGCCCATTCAGGTACTGTTTCCTTTACTCTCTTTGTCCTCTCTCTTTGTCACTCCCCATGTGTTATCCTAATTCAATATTTCTCCCTCTTTCACCCCTCTTTAGTTATACTATGGGTAGCGCACCGGGGAGCGTAACAAGGGGAAACCAAGAGAAACAGTAAAATAATATTTTAGAGTGCTTTGAGGTAGGGTAGCTGTTGTGTTGTGTGGGTGATTTACTTACTGCACTCCTTCCACTCCTTTTCTCAGTCCCTCTGTTCTCACAGTTCCTCACTCCCGTTCACTCAGTCCGTCTCTCTTACTGTAATTGTCTCTGTCTCTTCACTCTTTCACTACTTGTTCATTATGCTTTCTCCCTGAAGTTCAAGCACACTACGTTATTTACATTTCTTTGCTGCTTCAATTATTCCCTTTCTGTTACTTCTTCTTTTCTTCTTTCAGTTTTTTCTCTCTGTCAATCCACATGTTTTAACGTTAGTCGATTTTATCCATCTTATTTCATCCCTCTTTAGTTATGCACACTACTTTTTTCTCTCTCTCCCTCACCAGTGTTATTTAAATCTGGTTCTGTTATTACCTTTTATTTGTACATCATTTTTTCTCTTTCCTTTTACTCTTTACAGCCACTCACATTCTTCATGTGCCTCTGCTTTAGTATTCTTCTTCTCTCTTTCTTTGTTTCACAGCCTTATATTTTTTCATTTTCTCTCTTACACTTTCTTATATCTTTTACACTGTTTTACTATGTATTACACAGTACCTCTGTGTTGCTCCCTCTTGCTGTCTGTCTCTTAACATTACTCTCTCTTTCTTTTTCTCTTATGCTCTCCTTCTCTTGTTTTTTTTTCTTTTTTTTTTGATTGCGCTAACGGGGCGCTCACCGGTGCGCGCACCGGGAAGCGAACCCATGAGAAAAATGAAGTCAAGAGTGCTAAAAATGTTAGTACATTTTTAAAAATGGGAGGTAGTTCTGAAAAGAACTTTTTTTTAATGTTTTTGTTGTTTTATATTTTTTTATTATTTTTCTGAACATTTTTTTTTTTGGATTTTTTGAACACTTTTATAATTTTTTTGATGTTTTTTTGGGGGAACAACAAAAAAAGGAATTACAAATGGCTCAACAGGAGCAAAAAAAAAAAGATTTATTGCTTCTTCTTTTGGTTACATTGATGGTTTTCCACCGCATTGCTTATTAAGATCACGCTTAGTTCCCCATAGCACAGTGTCTTGCCACAGAAGACACATACAAATTTGATACTGCGAAAAAAAATTTAAACATTGGGCACCATTTGCCGTCCTTCAGGTGCTGCATGTGATACTTTGGCAGAGGAGGTGCTGGGCTGTGGATTCTTCTGATTTTGCGCCATGGCACGAACCTCTGCTTGAGCAAGATTATTAGGATGCAACCTTTGCATGTGGCGCAACATAGTATAATTGCTGAATGAATATTTCTTCTTGGAATTGCCCCTGGAAAGAATATCTCCGCAAATAAGGCACTTAACCTTAGGGTGTATTCACTTTCTTCTGCCCAGGAGGGTGGGAGAAAAAGTCCCAAATAAAATGCACTTTTATGTGACTCTGTCTTAGCTCTTCAGGCAAAAATTGCCTGGGTTGTTCCTCCTCCTCCTGTTCTTCCTCCTCATCCTCTTCTTGTTCAGGGACAAGAAACTGGGATGGTGGTCCTTCCTTTCTAGGATGTTGTGGTGGTGGAGGGGGTCCACCAGCTGCAGCTACTAATGATGCCATTGTCAGAATCAGATACAGGTCTTCCTCTCTCAAAGTAGAAAGTCAGAGTGAGGAAAAAGGTGGGGGCTTTCATCATTTGAAAAAAAAAGTGTTCTGGACCAATGAAAAGTGTTATTTTCAAGTCACATGATCCAAGCTTTCATCATTTGGAAACCAAAACTGATCTGCACCAATGAAAAGTGTTATTTTCAGATCACATGACCTGACGCGCTTACGCTACGCGCCCCGAGGCGCGTCTCGTAAGCGCGTCATGACACTGAAAACAACATAGGTTTCACCCCAGTTATAGTTAGGAATTAGCATTTAAAAAACCTATTAAATTCACTGAAAAAACCATAGGTTTTACACCAGTTATAGTTAGCTGGAAATTTTACTCGCATAAAACCATTGAAATTCCCACGTTATAGTTAGTTGGACTCACTATAACTTGCGCGTGCAATGCACTGCTAATGATGTCACATATTACATCACTCATGACATGGTCAGTGACATCACTCATGACAAAACCTACTTTCCTTTATCGTTTTATGCTTTTTAACACTATACTACACTGTTTTGCAAAATCCTCACTAGGTAATCTCACTTACCTAATATATAACAATGAACCTAGACGTCACCAATTAAAAAACAATGAACAACTGTCTCTTTAACACCCTTCCCCCTATATACCCACTAGAAGCAGTAGGTCACAAGTTCACAGCACATTCCAGAAAGAACATGCTAGTTACAAAATGATCTACAGCAGGTGTGCTTTACTGCACATACAGTAAAGCATATCTAACTCTCTATTACATTTTCTTTCTACTTACAATAGCCAATCAAACATCTAACTAATCATTTCCAAATGCTACCTACTTTTTTCACCTGCATATTCCCTCCACCCAATCACATTTTTTGTTTTTTCAAACCATCAGCACCCATGCATTTTCACTATCTTTCATGGTGCCAACTGTGATATTCAGCTGTGTGCTACTTCTCCTTCCTACAAAATGCTTAGAGTGTGGATTGTGGGCCACAGCTGTGTTTAGTGGGCTGCTGAGGCTGTGAAAAAGAGAAGTATTAACAAGGACTTGGGTTACTATCTTCGGTTAAAACCATTGTGGATGATTGTGGATGATTGTGCACTGTTGTGGCAATCACCCAGGCACATTGACTAGAGTAGGGCTGGAAACCTTAATGAAGGATACCTTTGCTGAATTAATTATGTTTTTTCCTCACACTGTCTTGTTGTAATCTAACATATGCCAAAGACAGAAATGGAAGTGGTTTAATCGATTCTGTCCACAGATTGGCAAAGCCAGGAAACATGTTAATACACTGTTTCTTTTTTCCTCAGAGACCATATCATGGGCTCTATTTACAAAAGAAATCTGCATTTTGACATTCAAGGAATCAATAGAAGTGATGGAGTTCAGTTTTCAGGTCAAGGGAGCAGAGTGTTACTAAGCAACCTGGAATTCTGCACCCAGGCTTATCTGCAGTTATCTTATCTACACTCTCAAAGTAAAGGTTCTTGTCAGAGCCACTCAAGATCCCAAAACTGTGTTCAATTTCTTTCTAAATATACATATATTTAATTTCTTCAAAATCATGAGGATGTTGAGATATTCGGAATCACATCATGAAATAGAAAAACAAAAGGAAACATCCAACGACCACCACCACATTCAAAATCTGTAACTTAAACAATTCATTCTAACTATTACAATACACACATTGCTAACTACATCACTGGTCAAAAAACATGTTTATTCACATATTTTTCCAGTACGTAAAAAAAACTATGCGTTTTGAACCCAACTTTCCATCTTTGTAATGAAGCCAAGGGTCGTGGTGACTTCGGCAACGGCAACCATCACGCCTTTTTTAAGAGGTGAAAAACACATATACACACATTTTACAATATTGTAAACACTAGGAGTTTGATACACCACTGTTTAAAGTCATATTTTAATAGGGAGTTTGTATAAAAAACATCTTTACAACCGATTTTGCATTTTTGCAGTGACGCTGGGCAGCGGGAAGATGTCGGCAGCCGCGATCACCGTTAATACGTCATGAAATGACAAAACAAAAGCAGACAATCGAAAGCCACCACCACATTCAAAACTGATAACTGCAAAATGGATTATAACCAATACACTAAAGACATTACTTTCTAAACGAGTTTATAATAACATATGTAACTGAGAAAATATTAATATCTCTATAACACCCTGTACAACTCTTTCAGTGTAATCTGTCACTGCATTCATCACTATCTCAGTAACATTTCCATTCACTGTATAAGTATCTGACTGGATCTGTGACAGGGTACATCAGTCTATGGATGGGTCTGTAAATAATAGCATGACTGTCTCAGTGGATCTATGACTGGGTGCATGAGTGTCTCAATGGGGCAGAAATTGGTTGCATGAGTCGCTCAGTTGAGCTGTGAGTGGGTACATGAGTGCCTTACTGCATTTGTAATTGAGTGTACAACTGTCTGACTGGATCTGTGAGTGGATACATGAGTGTCTAAGTGGATTTCTGACTAGATGTCTAGGATTGTGAATCGGTATCTGAGTATCCAAGTGGGTCTTTCAATGGGTGTGTCAGTGTCTAGGTAGAACTCTGAGTGGTCGCATCAGTGTCTGAGTGCTCTCACTGCATGCATCAGTGTCTCACTAGGGGTTCGATTCCGATCGGGTAAAAAACGCTCCGATTCTTCGTACGGAGCGTTTATCCCCGTACGAATCGTACTTGTAAACGTCCCCGTCCGAATCTGCAAGTACGATCCCAACCCAACGCGTCACTCCGTACGACTCGTAACAAACTCCGTACAAATCAAAAGTACATACGATTAGCATCCGGCTGACGCTTTACGCAACGACCGAACGTAAATAGACCGCGTTATCCATACCAGGAAGTACGATCCGTGTTGAAGACACTCCGTACGGCTCTTTTGCTACGAGAGCTGAAAACTTCCATAAAAGCAGAGTCCGGCCCGAACCTCACCCCGGTACGCCACAAACAAGACATGAACCCCATCGTCCGTGTCATCCCAGTCCTGTACGCCCACCACCTTGTACATAGAAACCGACGACGGCGCAGACGGTGAGTACAACGAACCTCAAAAACTGAAGTGTACCTGTACGTGGCGCCACACGCGCACATCACCATTGCACACCTGTAATGCCGGGGTAATAAGAATAAAAGCTGGTGGCACTGTCGCTGGGTCCCTCTGTCTGGTCCGCGCCTGTGTCTCCTCCAGATTGTGGTGATGATGCTGTTGGCAAGGAGAATAAGAAAAATATATCAGTCACCTGTACACATCAGACATGTCAGCTACAAATCATTTGGGCACATTTCTAAACATGGCATGCATCATGAGTCACATGCCACTGAACTCTGCACAATGCTAAGCCTAGTAATGGGCAATTGTAAGAGACAGAACGCTCAATGTATAGTAGGATACAAGTAACAGGTAAGGACACAACTTGTATGTGAGTCACAATGATGAGCCACTGCCTGACAACAGGATAGCTGATGATAAACCACTGTTCATTTGCCCACCCTGCCACCCAAATGTTTGAATCGGTTTGACCCTGTGCCCCATGGGAAAAGTCCTGCCCGAACTGCCATGTGATGCCATCCTGGGACCTGAAACAAGTGTTCCATCACCTCACACTGGCATCACCGCTGTCTACACCCAAACTCACATTGTGTGGCTGACCATCAATATTATTACCAAACAACCTGCAACATATTTTGCGAATATGCACACACGCACTGCCCAGTGTGAGTTTGCACAAGGTAAATTTAGTATACATGGACAGTGTGCACCTGTAGCTAACACATGAGAATTAGAAAGTTTACCATGGACAAAGGCCACTGAGGCTGACTCGTGCAGAAACACCAGGGCCCATTGTCTGCTATCTTTTGGGAAGTTCACACTCCCTGTGCATTGGGCATGGTGCTTGGGTGTATACCTGGGACATATGGGATGAGGGCAGCCTCCTACCCTATACCTTCCACACTATCACCCTCCTCCTTACAACTACCCCCATACCATCGGTCACTGCTGGGACTCATATCCACCCCACCCCCATACTGTTGGGCACTGCTGGGACTCATGGCCACCCACCCCATACCGTTGGACACTGCTGGGACTCATGGCCACCCACCCCCATACTGTTGGGCACTGCTGGGACTCATGGCCACCCACCCCCATACCGTTGGGCACTGCTGGGACTCATATCCACCCCACCCCCATACTGTTGGGCACTGCTGGGACTCATGGCCACCCACCCCCATACAGTTGGGCACTGCTGGGACTCATGGCCATCCACCCCCATACCGTTGGGCACTGCTGGGACTCATGGCCACCCACCCCCATACTGTTGGGCACTGCTGGGACTCATATCCACTCCACCCCCATACCGTTGGGCACTGCTGGGACTCATATCCACCCCACCCCCATACTGTTGGGCACTGCTGGGACTCATGGCCACCCCACCCCCATACTGTTGGGCACTGCTGGTACTCATGGCCACCCACCCCCATACCGTTGGGCACTGCTGGGACTCATATCCACCCCACCCCCATACTGTTGGGCACTGCTGGGACTCATGGCCACCCACACCATACCGTTGGGCACTGCTGGGACTCATGGCCACCCACCTCCATACTGTTGGGCACTGCTGGGACTCATGGCCACCCACCCCCATACCGTTGGGCACTGCTGGGACTCATATCAACCCCACCCCCATACTGTTGGGCACTGCTGGGACTCATATCCACCCCACCCCCATACTGTTGGGCACTGCTGGGACTCAAGGCCCCCCACCCCCATACCGTTGGGCACTGCTGGGACTCATATCCACCCCACCCCCATACTGTTGGGCACAGCTGGGATTCATATCCACCCCACCCCCATACCGTTGGGCACTGCTGGGACTCATGGCCACCCACCCCCATACCGTTGGGCACTGCTGGGACTCATATCCACCCCACCCCCATACTGTTGGGCACTGCTGGGACTCATGGCCACCCACCCCCATACCGTTGGGCACTGCTGGGACTCAAGGTCACCCATCCCCATACTGTTGGGCACTGCTGGGACTCATGGCCACCCACCCCCATACCGTTGGGCACTGCTGGGACTCATATCCACCCCACCCCCATACTGTTGGGCACTGCTGGGACTCAAGTTTACCCCACCCCCATACTGTTGGGCTCTGCTGGGACACATATCCACCCCACCCCCATACTATTGGGCACTGGTGGGCGTCCCCCCATATTACATGAGTTGTTGGTATACTCACCAGGCTCCACAGCTCGTTCGATTCCGCGAACTCCCACCAGTGGTAGCAGGGCCATGACTTTTTCCTCCCAGGGATGGTATTGGGGAGGTCTGCAGGGACCACCACCTCCAGTGAGGTTTGCACAGGCGTAGTCCTGGTCCATCTTTTTCTTGACCATCCTCCGCAGATCATACCACCTGACCTGACATTCCTGCCTGGCGCGCCAGATGGGTGCAACAGCATTGACCTGGTCTACGATCCTCTCCAACAGGCATGTTTTCTCAGCTATGCTGGTCTGTCTGACCAATGCACCAAACAGCTGTGGCTTCACTCTGATTACTTCATCTGTAAGGACCTCCATCTCCGGGTTAGTGAACTTTGGATTCTTTGGTGTGGTCATGGTGTGGGATGTATGTGATTGAGGGGGTGATGGTGTGTATGGATGGGGGTGTGTTGGTCCGATTGTGAAGGGGTGTTGCGGGTGTATATGAGATAGGGTGTATGTGTGAGGGTTAATGGGTGCAGTTGTTGATGTGCTGGCAGTGTCTTCTTTTTGCAAATAGGTATGTTGCAAAGGATGATGGGTTGTATGTGTGGACCCTTTTATTGGTCCATTTGTGGGTGTGGCTTATTATGTATTAGTGGTGGGTATGTTATATGGGGTGGGTGTTACTTGGGCCCTCTGTTTGCCTGTTTGTATGTGGCCAGGACATTGTTTCTCAATGATGTATACACAGGAGACATGTTTGTGTTGTTTTGTGACAAGTTTGCGAACTCCTTGTGCTGGTTTTGGGGTTCACGTGCGCTTTATAATTGTTATGTGTGCGGGTCGTACTTGTTGGTGCGGGTGACTTATACGGGCCGTTGGGGTGTGGGTGGGTTAGTGTACGCTTGATTGGGGTGTGTGCGGGTCGTATTTGTTGGGGCGGGTGACTTATACGGGGCGTTGGGGGGCGGGGGGGTTTGTGTATGCTTGATCGGGTTGTGTGCGGGTCGTATTTGTTGGTGCGGGTGACTTATACGGGCTGTTTGGGGGGTGAGGGGGTTCGCGTACCCGTGATTGGGGTGTGTGCGGGTCATATTTGTTGGTGCGGGTGACTTATACGGGCCGTTGGGGGTAGGGGGGTTCACGTAGGCTTGATAGGGGTGTGTGCGGGTCGTATTTGTTGGTGGGGGTGACTTATACGGGCCTTAGGGGGGCCGGGGGGTTTGTGTACGCTTGATTGGGGTGTGTGCGGGTCCTATTTGTTAGTGCGGGTGACTTATACGGTCCGTTGGGGGTTTGGGGGGTTTGCGTACGCTTGATCGGGGTGTGTGCGGGTTGTATTTGTTGGTGCAGGTGACTTATACGGGCCGTTGGGGGGTGGGGGGTTCGCGTACGCTTGATCGGGGTATGTACGGGTTGTATTTGTTGGTGCAAGTGACTTATATGGGCCGTTGGGGGGGGTTCGTGTACGCTTGATTTGGGTGTGTGCGGGTCCTATTTGTTAGTGCGGGTGACTTATACGATCTGTTGGGGGGTTGGGGGGTTTGCGTACGCTTGATCGGGGTGTGTGCGGGTTGTATTTGTTGTTGCGGGTGACTTATACGGGCTGTTGGGGGGTGGGGGGGGGTCGTGTACGCTTGCTCGGGGTGTGTGCGGGTCGTATTTGTTGGTGCGGGTGACTTATACGGGCCGTTGGGAGGTGGGGGGGTTCGCGTAGGCTTGATCGGGGTGTGTGTGGTTGGTATTGGTTGGTGCGGGTGATTTATATGGGCCGTTGGGGGCGTTCATGTACGCTTGATCGGAGTGTGTGCGGGTCGTATTTGTTGGTGCGGGTGACTTATACAGGCCGTTGGGGGGTGGGGGGTTTCGTGTACGCTTGATCAGGGTGTGTGCGGGTCGTATTTGTTGGTGCGGGTGACTTATACAGGCCGTTGGGGGTGGGGGGTTCGTGTACGCTTGATCGGGGTGTGTGGGTTGTATTTGTTGGTGCGGGTGACTTATACAGGCCGTTTGGGGGGTTCGCGTTGGCTTGATTGGGGTACGTGTGGTTGGTATTGGTTTGTGCGGGTGACTTATACAGGCCGTTGGGGGTGGGGGTGCTCGTGTACGCTTGATCGGGGTGTGTGCGGGTCATACTTGTAGGTGCGGGTGACTTATACGGGCCGTTGGGGGGTAGGGGGGTTCGCGTACGCTTGATCGAGGGGTAAACGGTTCGTATATGTTGATGCGGCTTGCTGAAACGCAATATTTTCCGTACAAATCATTCTTCATGCGCGACTACTTTGGTCCGTACAAATCGCGTACTGGGTTGCCGCAGTGCATCGTACTTGTATGTTTGTAAGCCAGGTTTACAAATCGTACGGTTTGATTTCCGACGCTTATTTGTACGGGTCTTCGACTGCGCTGATAATCGTACGGAGAAAGACGGAAATGGATCGTACTTCGCAGTTCGGAGGGAATTTTTCCATTATGTATGGATTCGGCTACGAATACGATTCGTACGGCGGAATTTTTTCCAGGATCGGAGTCAACCCCATTGTGTCTCAGTGGGTCCATCAATGTTTTAGTTGGACTCTGAGTGTGTGCCGTTCTTCAAATGCGTCTGGGAGTTGGTGCATCAATGATTGTTTTCAACAGGATCTGTGAGTGGATGCATAAGCCTCTCAGTGGGACTGTGAGTGTCTAAGTGGGTCCATCAGTAGGTATATGAGTCTCGGAGTGGTCTCTCAATGAGTATCACAGTAATTAGATGCATGAGTTTCTGAGTGAGTCTGCGAGTGGATGCATGAGTGTCTGAGTGAGTCTGTATGTGGGTGTATGACTCTCTGAGTGGGTCTGTGAGTGGGAGCATGAGTCTTTGAGTGGGTCGGTGAGTGGGTGCATGAGTGTCTCAGTGGGTCTGTGAGTAGATGCATGAGTGTTTGAGTGGATCTGTGAATGGGTGCATGAGTGTCTCATTGGGTCTGTGAGTGGATCCATGAGTGCCACAATGGGTCTGTGAGTAGGTACCTGACTCTCTGAGTGTATCTGTGAGTTAGTACATGAGTGCCCAGGTGGCTCAGTGAGTGGGTATAAGAGTCTATAAGTGAGTATGTGAGTGTGTGCGTCAGACTATGAGTGGCTCTGTAAGTGGGAGCATAATTCTGTGAGTCTGTACATTGGTGAAAGCCTCTCCGAGTGAGTCTTTAAGTGGGTGTATGAGTATATAAATGGGTATATGAGTGGGTGCATCAGTTTCTGAGTGGATATGTGACTAAATGGTTATGTCAATGGGTGTATAACTTTCTCAGTGAGTTTTCGGAGTGCATAAATTAGACTGTGGCCAGCGAGTGAGCACAAATATATTTTTTTTATGTTTTGACCCATATTTGTGGTGTTGCCTCGATATTCGCGATATCTCCATGATGGTACACAGGGGGCCATGCTGGTGACCAAGTCATCGTTGAGAATACCGTGCACTATACAAAAAAACTTTGAACACATTTCTTGTGTCACTAACAGCCCCATTTCTCAAACATGAAGTCAGAGTGTCTCCACACTGACCTCTTATGTTAGCTTTCACACAAATTCTTAGCCCTAGGAATTGATCGCTATCCAAAAAATGGCGGGTGCAACTTTTTGCTCAGGTTGCATCCAGCTAATCAGAGCATTCCTGTTGGCATGCATATTCGCAATTCATCACAAATTTGACGCGAAATATCCGCAGCCAGAGATATCACTAACTTTTTCAACTTACATTTCTGAAAAACTACTGAACGAATTTCAATCAAATAACAAAAAGCGAAATCTTCGTAACAACATCTACCTTTCTGTGAAATGTTGGTGTAATTCCGTCCAGCGGTTCAGGCTGTTGGTTTGATAATCTGGTCCTATGGGAATTCAAATAGGAAAACACACTTTTATTAAGACACTTTTTCTTGGACCACATTTAACCATCATCCCAAACCTTCCCATGTACAACAGAACTTACTTTGACTATATATACATATATATATGTATATATCGCGGGCAGACAGGAATCAGGCAGTGGTTCTTATCCTGCTTGACCTGTCTGCCGTGTTCGACACGGTTAACCATGGAATTCTCCTGAGCAGGCTGGAGAAGGTGGGGGTGACGGGTCGTGCCTTGCAATGGCTCCACTCCTTTCTTGCGGATCGGACGCAGGCTGTGTCCCTTCCTCCTTACCAGTCTGAACAGATTAACATCACTCATGGGGTACCTCAGGGCTCGGCTATCAGCCCAATACTCTTCAATATTTATATGAAACCTTTGATTGCGGCCGTTAGAGAGCATAGGATCAACATCACAAACTATGCTGACGACACGCAGCTCATCCTCTCATTGGAGGGGGAGCAATCTACTTGAAGAGTTTCATTGCTGTCTGCGTAATACGGCCCAGTGGCTGAAAATCATCTCACTACAATTCAATGCCGGTAAGACGAAGATTCTTTTCTGTCCTGTTGATAGAATTCCCTCAGTGCTGCCTAGTAACTTCTGGCCTAGTGAAATGTCAATTGCAGTTAGACCAGTGGAGAAGGTTCGCAATCTGGGCATTGTGTTTAACAACAAGCTGAACATGGAAGCCCAAGTCACTAAAACGGTGGGAAATTGCTTGGCAATCATTAGATCGCTACGCAAAATACTTCCTTTATTACCATCTCAAGTGCGGGCCCTTGTTGTACAAAGTACAGTCTTGAGTAGACTGGACTACTGTAACGCCCTCTTGCTTTAATCTCCTAAGTCCCTGTTGGACAGATTGTTGAGAATCCAGTCCGCCGCAGCTAAACTTGCTCTGGGATGGCCGAGATGGTCCTCGTCCTCCAGGGCCCTTGCAGAACTCCACTGGCTGCCGGTGGGACAGAGAATTAAGTTTAAATCTCTCTGTCTTGTGTTTAAAGCTTTGCACGGGATGGGCCGAGCGCGATACAGAGAAAGTTTGAGTGGTATGCCCCAGCTAGAAATCTTCGCTCTGCTTCAGCTAGATTGGTTAAGGTAGCTAGGTTTAGGAAAGCCATAACCGGCGGCAGAACTTTCGCGGTCGCTGCGGCCTAACTGTGGAATGGACTGCCTCTGAAAGTAAGACACATTAGTGAGCTCCTACCCTTTATGAAAAGGATAAAAACGTTGCTATTCCCCAAAGTTTAGCTGATGCACTGCCCTTTACTAGTTGCCAGTACCTTTTTGTTGTCTGTTTTCTGCCGTGCACTTTGAGTTTCTCAGCGCCAGGATGCCGTAAGGTGATAGAGCGCTTTACAAATGAAATAAATAAATAAAATAAAATATATATGGACCTTCTACTGCTGAAAAGATTACTCCGGCACTCCTGTGACTGTATCACTGCTTTTTACTCTCTAACATGGAGCGATAAAACATCCGCTTGTTCCAGCTGCCAGACACAGCCTTAATCCGGATGGAGAGCATTTTACTTTTTTTGAATTTTATGTGCTTTATAAACATAGAAGGTGGACTGCTAGTACTTTTCCATCACTTTAAAATACAGTTAAGTACCTTTGTAAAAGCTTGATATAACTTTTAACAATCTGTTTACTTCAAAGATAGCATTCTACCTCTATTTTTATTCCTGCTTTAATTCAAGTTCACTGGGCAAGTGCCACAATTATTATTCATAATTGTCCAGACTTTTCATATTTTAACGAAGGCTCCTGATGGTATTCGATCGTTCTCTTTTCTAATGATCTTGCTAAAAAGTGACTTCGTGCTAATATAAAGTGCAAATATTCCTCATATAAAGTGCTTCATTCAAAATTGAATCCCTTTTCAGTGAAAACATGTTTTGCTAAAAAAAGTGCTGTGTCATCCACTGACTGAGTTTTTTCTTAATACTTACATTTCATTCTTGCTCTTCTAATGAGTAATCTCTATAGGTGACAGGAAGCTTAATCAAGACAGTCTTCATCCACATTAAAACCAGCCGGTTCTCTACTGTCTAACGCTTGGATGAGATATGTTTCAAATTTTCTTAACTCTCTTTCCCTGTTTCCACCCCATCTCCTCTTAGGTGCTTGTGCTATGCAGCTGTGTCTTATCATTGATGGATCACTGGAATGTTCTTTTTCGAAGTGTCTCGCTATGGGGTAACTCAGCTCTCCTATGCTGTAAGATGTGTTTGTGTACCGGGAGAGTTGTGCTACCCACATAGATTTTGTTGCAGGGACACTTTAAAATATATCAAACAAAATCTGATTTACACGTTAAAAATCCCTTTATTTTCACAGTTTTATTAAAAACTGTTTTAAAAGTTGAAATGTTTTCTCCATGTAAATGAGCCTTGCACTTTAAACTTTTTTTAAAACCTTTTTTGTGCTGTAACCAAGTGTTTTTTGTCTTACTTGTAGACTATCACTTCAAACTAGGTAATCCCTCAAAAATTTGGACTTTCTGTAAGTAATCTGTGCATTCCGAGCTACCTGGTGTCCCAATGTTAGATCATGTCTGATAAAGTGCCAGTGCTTTTGTAAAATTTGACGTACTTTTAGATGTTCCTTGTATGTAGTAATAAATCTATGAGTGACTTTGTGTTGCTTGTTATTCTTCTACTTAACTGTATTGGATGGTTCAAAAAGTGTCTTCTCTCTTTTTATACTCCTAGATTTTTTGGATGCTATTTCGAGTAATTTAGGTGAGTATCCTCTGTGCAGAAATCAAATTTTCAATTCCTTTTCAATTTTCTTGTATTCCTTTGTGAGCTAAATGCCCTCCTTGCTCTATAAAATTTGCCAAAGGGAATGTTCCTGATTAGGAGGCTGGGTGCATACTTTTGGCATGTAAAATTGTGTTCCTTGCCGTCTTCTTTCTAAAAATAGTCGTCTCTAATTTCACCCCTCCACCATTACTCGTATATCCAAAAAATCAATTGATGTTGTACTTTTGTGTCCCAGAAAGTTCAAATTCAAATTATTTACATTAAGACAATCAATTAATTCATCCATTTCTGTCTCTGTGCCCTGCTACAGCACGAAGACATAATCGATGTATCTTAGCCATAAAAGAAACTTATCATTCCATTGGTTCAACATTGGTCGCCCCGCGCCTGCTCCTCCCACCAGCCTAGATGTAAATTAGCATAATTCGGGGCCAAGCAGGTGCCCATAGCCGTTCCTTGTTCCTGTTGAAAAAGTTCATTCGCACACAGAAAAAAATTCATTTTTGAGACAGTACTCCATCAAATCTAGCAACATGCTGTTGCGTTCAGTTTATTTCATAGGTTTCATCCGTAAATAGTATTCTTTGGCTTTAAGACCATCTTGTCTGATGCTAATGTATAGTGTTGATACATTTAACGTTACCAGAACCATTTGCTTTTCCCATCTTACATCATAAATATGTTTTAAAAAATCGGATGAGTCTTTAAGATACGATGGCAACGTTTTTACTAGGGGGTTTAAAATGAGTTCAAATATTTAGAAACATATATATATATATATTTTTTTCTCAATCTATATATATATATATATATATATATATATATATATTGAAGATTGAGTGGGTGTATGACTGTCTGAATGGATGAGTTAGTAGGTGTGTGACTGACTGTACAAGTGACGGATTAAGCGTATCTTACTGAATTCATGGGTTAGTGAGTTAACTGTGTACATGTCTGAATCAGTCTGTAAGTTGGTGTATAAGCCTCTGCATGGGTTGGTGAGTAGCTAGATGTCTGTATATGTGGGTTATTATTTGGGTATCCGAGAGTCAGTGAGAGTGGGTGGGGGGGTGGGTGACTCTGCGCATAGATGTGTGAGTGGGTGATTCACTGGGTGTATGGGTTCAACAGTATATCTGTGAAGGGCTGTATGGGTGGGTGAGTATGTGTATAGGTGTGTTGGTGAGTGAATGGATGTCTCAGTGGTATATGTGTGAGTAACTACATATGTAAAAGGCAGTATATGTGACTGTTGGAGTATATAAATGACTATATGTGAGAGAGTGATCGTAAAAGTGGCTGTATGGATGAGTGTGTGCTTGTATCAGTGATTGTATAAGAGAGAAAGTATGAGTTAGCATTTGTATAAATAAGTGAGGTAGTCTCTGTATAACTGTAAAGGTGAGTAAATGGGTGTGATTGATTCTTTGCATGACTGAGTACATCTATGGATGAGTGGCAGTGTGTGAGTGTCTGTATTGGTGTATAAGTACATATGATAATGCTGTATTGATGAGTTACTGCATGCATGAGTTACTGTATGAGTGAATGAGTGGATGTGTGTGTAGACCTAGGAATCAGTGATGTGATGTTTATGTAGTAACTGGTGTTGGTGTGTCTATGGTTTCCAAAATGGTAGTCTGTATTTTAGAGTGTGTGTATCAAAGGTTATATTAGTATGTGAGGAGGTGCATTAGATTATCACATGGACAATGTCATCCTGTAGTAAGGCTTGTAGGTCCATTGTCGACATTTGCTAAGTTAGCATGAGCTTCGCTGCCATGGGGCTGCTTTTGTGCACGACACTGCATGCATATATTTCACAAGACTGTTTGTGCCCCATTCACGTTAGAACTGTCTACCTTGCAAGTTCTTTGCTGTGCTCTGAGGTTTGTTATGGACACGATGTTCAAGGTTAAACAACAATGCCCCTTTTTATTCTGTTCTGATCAGTCCCTCGCAAGTAGACATCACATGCTACACACAGCTGCACTCCTGGAAATCTTGTACTTTAATATTGCAACCGCAACCTGTTTTAGACAAACTTAGAGAGATACCTTTGCGGCGAGAAGAGCTGTGCTAGTCCAGTGATGTGAACATTGCATCTAGGCCTTGAGTTATTAGGGTCTGCTGACAAAGCCCAGAGGTCTTCCTTCTCATAATAAACTATCTCTTGTCACAGAGAGGGTGGTTAGGTCGTTCAGTCCTTTCCCACTGTTTTTTATAACATGATATCCCTGTTTGTATTCTATGATTTTGTAACAATGCTGACTATATTGTGGTTATGTATTTTGATGCTAGTATTGGCTCATGTACTGCACCATAGAGCGCGTTAGTTAAAATAAACATTTTTTACTATACTGCATCTCTGATTACTCGCATTGTGTACAGGTATGAGTGAGTGAGTCAAAGGGTGTCTGGCTCACACGATTCCCAAGATAGAGTGACGGGTTCTGGGTTGTCTAATCATTGGTAGCTTTGCTGTAGACGGAGAACAAATCAGACATTATAGCTAGTCGGTTTGGGATTTTGGGTACGGACGTGGTAGGCTGGTACACCACCTATTCACTGAGGTCCTGTTTATCTGTGGATAGTTCTGTATATGTGCGGGATCCCCACAACATGGCACCACCAACGTTTGGTCCGGTTCTTATCTGCAAGACGCTTGAGTAGTAAGTAAGTAAATTCTTTATTGCGTGATTAATAAAAATCTTTGCAATTTGAGCTAAACAGGAGTACATAATTGAGAAGTTTTTTGTAAAGAACATAAAAAAAAGCAAATCATTGGTGTGAGGGCCTTTTAAAAATGTAAAATATTGTTATATATAAGTATATAAATACATACATAAAATTTTTAAACATCATAAAAACACTTTAAAAGCCCAGAGTTTCCCTTAAGACTAACATCAAATTGTGTTTTTTTTATGCTTACAATTCTGTGAAAGTTCACTAACAATTTAACTAGAGGAAGTCCTTTACAGGTAAATATTATTTATCCAGCATCTGATTTTTTTCAGTTCGAGTGCTGGTAAGGGGGTTTTAGCGCAATATTTACTGTTTTCATAAAACGTACCAGTCTGCAGGCTAATTAAATGTCTCCCCCCATTAAATAAGCCAACAATGCCTGTCGGCGGGTTTGCAGACATCTTTGGTTCCACAGCTGTGTTAGTTGTAGCCTCTGTTCATTCTTTAGGGCTTTACTACTGCATAGTAAATGCAAGACGTCCTCTTTTGAGTCGCCGCAATGTCTGCAAATTGTATTAGATTTCAAACGTTTCCAAGGGGAAAGATGTTCTTTTGATGGTATTACTCCCATTCTCAGCTGCAAAAAGGATTCCTTTACAGCCCGTGAGAAATCTGTGCCTAGGTATGGCTGAGGTAGCGACTTATAGCTCTGGATCACAAACCAACCATGGGACCTCTTGGTCAGTGCAAATTTATCTTCTTCCAGGGATAGTATCTTCACTGTTTTATTTACGAGCCGCTTAAAGCATTTGTGTGTCCCGTCCGAATCCCAAAGATCTTTTAGCACAAGAGAGTTTATTGCTGCTTGGAGATACACCATTGCAGGGCTGTCCTTGTTCTTTTCCAGCTCTTTCCATAGGTATGTGTTCAGGGTACATATCTCAGCTCTCTTTATTTTGTGCCAACATTTGACGTATGCACCCTTGCGTGCTATTTGTTGTTTTTGGAGGCCGAACTCAAGCCTTAATTGCGCTGGCGAGGTGCACGATGGGAGACTGAAAAGCATTCGCATTGCTTTGGCCACTACTTTGTCTAAGATGGACTCATCTCTCCCTCTCATGCTTTCGCTGCCATAAGTTATCGGTGGCAGTAGTCTTGCTTGTAGTACATCTAGCAGAGGGATTAGATTTGGGCCTATTATTTTTTTCTCAATGCTCTTTAGTGCAACGGCCAATGATATCCCTCTGTTTCTAATCGCCATTTTTTGTTGTTCGTATGACCCTTTCTTGTCGAAGAATATGAAGCTTGAGTAGTGCTCGTGCTTGTCCACAATACCCTCACTTCTGCTTCCGGAGGCGGCTGTAACAGGAAAACCTCCTATATTGACATTTTTATAGGTTATTTCAAGCTTGAAGTTATATAAAAAAGGTTACTCTTTCTTATTGGCCCTTGTTGTGCTGCCTGCTGTTAAGTTGTACTTCCTACTTTCGTGATGGGGCATAACATTGCCGCACACAATTGTGCCCCGCTCAGGGAATTCTTAAGAAATGATGGAGTCCCTGATGCGGGGGTGTCTTTGATTTTTTTAGTTGAAGCGGATCCTGCATATCCGTTTGAAGTCGTTTACTCTTGGGTCACCTTTCTGGCAGTTGAAGCAGACGACAATGTGTTTCATGAATACACTGTTGCAGCTATTCCGGTTGCGTAACAACCCTATTGGACCATTGAGGTTCCGCTCACAGCTTGGCAACACCGAATTTGGTTTAATGGCGCCCTTTCTCACACATTTATGCCAGTCTGTTAAGGCCCTTTATCAATAGAAGGGGCCACATGGCCGGTGTTAGAAGGGTACACGTCACACCCGCGTGGGTTTATGACAGATATGCTCAATAAGCTGCGGTTGTTGCATACTTCCCCAATTTGTGTACTTAGAGCTGTTATACAGTTTGTGTTGAGTCTTTCTATCTGGTTGTGTTATTTTCCTACATAGCGCCGGGACGCCACTTCGCTATGGCAGCTGAGCGCTCTACAAAATTTATAACATAACATAACATAACATTGAGTGCTTTCCAGGTGGCTCCGCGTGGAGTTGTCGCACAACCTACATGGGCTAGTAGGGTGACTATCAGTTTTGTTACGGTTAATTTGGTAATGGGAAAGCATCCGACAAATGTGGATGAATTGTCGTATTGGCTTGCCGAGATTTTTGGACAGCTTGAAGCTGTTTTTCCTAATCCTTCGCCTGTAGAAAAACACAGAATTTTAACTGTTAGTTTGCCTAAGGATTTGATTCCCGAGTTAGCTGTTTGTAACACCTTGGGAAAAGTGTTTACAGCTGTGTATTCGGAGTGTTTCGGCACACCATCTATGACTGTCCTCTCCTCCGTGATAAAGCGTGTTCAAGATTAACATGGCGCTGAAGCGGCTGTAGAACTGGGGATGTGTCTGGTGGGAGTGTTCGACGTGGTAGCTGATATGATCCTTGCCAATGTCAAGGGCGATGCTGTGAGCTTTCAAGACCCTAATGGTTTGGCAGCAGTCCCTGAAGTGAACAAACCATATGAATTGCCAAAAATGATTGCAAAGGCTTATAAAACCATTGCCGCAATAGTTTGGGGAACAAACCATTTACTCAAACGCAAACACAGGCTCAAACACAGCCTAAGGTGCCATCTGACACACATGGACACCCAAAAACAGAAACAGGGGTTGCGTGCTAGTTCTCCAACACATGAATCTTCTGAGCGCACTTATGACTTGCGTGATCACGTGAAAATTAAGACTCCTGATAGATTTCAAGTCCCTTATCAGCGTTCTCTTATTTTTTCACAGGACATATCGGCTCACAAGCTGGGGGTGGGGATCTCCAGGATCGTGGCAAGAGTCAGCCAGGAACAAGGGGACGTGATCAGCCTCCTCAGTTTGATGGCAAGAGGAAGCAGGATTAGCAACCACGCTTCCGTGCCCCTTTTCAAAAGAAAAAAGTAGCCCCTTTGACAGAGAGATATGCCTCAGACAGTGAGAACACAATGACAGGATTGGACTTGGGTGGTAACCCTACTAGACAGCGCAGTGGAAGTTACAATAGTGCCGGAGGCACTGCGTCCTTGTCTGGAGGTGACAACAACTGATACTTTCATTACTGTGGAGATAGCTGACACCCGGGTGGCCCTCCTGGATTGACTGTACGACATCATTTTTCATATAGAGGGTGACATTGAGCATGTAATCACTGGGATTTTTGGGAAGAATCTGACCACTTCCTATGACATTTTGCTAGCGGAGGCATACTGGCCCCCACCTTTTGTTCTGGCCGCGGTCATGGGGAGGCCGTGATACTTCCTAGTTTTTCACGTTACGTCCCCAAGGAGTATGCTGAGTTTGGCTGGGATAAATATTCACCGCCACATGATATTCCATTGCTGTCAATACCACAACCCCAATATCCCATTAGATGGGAAGCTAAAGGTCCTGACACTGATATTCCCACTCAGTTGGAATATCAAGGAGTGATCAAAACATGTGTATCACAAATGAATAATCCGCTCCTTACTGTATCCAACACTATGGGTCTTACCGCATAGTTTTTGATTACCGGCATTTGAACTCCCATTGTCAGACCTTTGCGGTACAGAATACCCATAGTTCTGCTTTAGTAGACAGCATAGTTTGTAAAAAATATAAATGACACTTGATATTTCCAATGGTTTTTATAGCCCCAACCTGTCCCCTGAATGCAGTCAATGGACTGCATTCACGACCGGTGGAACACAGAAAAAATACCAGCGTTTTGCCAATGGTGTACAAAAACAGCCCGCTGTTTTCTCAACACGTGTTGTCTCTCTGTCGGACAACATATTTGTATGTGGATGATATCTACCTCACAGAGTACGCATTATGGCCACATTGTGCCGAGTTGACCGCATAATTCTGCAATTTGTGGACTATGGTTACAAATTTCATTTTGCCAAGTCTCACATTGCTTGTTATGCTGTGCTCTTCTTGGGCTATGAGCTCAATAATGAAGGTCGAGGCCTGGCTCCCCACTTTCTGGAGAAATGCGCATGGTTACAATCTCCAATCACACTGAAAAAACTTTAGTCCTTGCTAGGATTTTTACATTT
Source organism: Lissotriton helveticus (assembly GCF_964261635.1). NCBI lineage: Eukaryota > Metazoa > Chordata > Amphibia > Caudata > Salamandridae > Lissotriton > Lissotriton helveticus. The sequence goes on from NC_136067.1 coordinate 530,702,170, forward strand.
CAGGCGTTCTTATATTCCCAAATTTGCCCAGCATATCAAGCCACTTTATGCCTTGATACAACCTACTTTTTCAAAAGCTAGCTGGTTACCGGAACATTCTGCCATTTTACTTTCTTTGCAATCTGGCTTGCTTGAATCTAAATACTTGTTGACGCGTGATAACCACACAAACCTGGTGATACGAATCATACCGGGTGCAGTGGGTTTCACTTGACATACAATGAAGGAGACACAGTACCAATCGCATACAGATACCATTTGTACACTTCGGCCTAAATGAATATGTTGACTTCTGAGGACAGCTGTGCAAATGGCGCTCCGGATGGAATACGCCCTGGCACAGGGAAATCGCATTTTAATGGGTACACCTTACCCTGACTTACAAGCAGTAAAGAAGGCAAGTGTGCCAAACGCAAAAGCTTTGCATCCCCTTTGGATTCAATGGGCTACTTCTTTGATGTCCCCGTATGTCACCTTTATCTTTCACCCCGCTCTACAGACACAGGAGTTCTTGCAGAATGCACATGTTCATTTACCTCCCCTGTCTTTACTTCCTTTGAAATAATGCACATTCTAAACATACTTACCCAGCAGCTTGTGCTATTGTAGCTGGTACAATGGTGAATGGAGAATTCAAATCTTCCATTATGCACACTCAGGCACTGGGTGTCATGATTACAAGCCTAGTTTTTATACAAGAGGTGCACAACACTTTTGCAACACCTGGCACTACTAGAAAAAACCCACCCCTATCCTGTGTACCAACACTGCCTAAAGTATGTACTAAGAAACATGGTATGCAACGTGTATATAGAAATCTTTGGTGGGCTTAAGTGTTGATGCTTGTTGCCTAGGGGAGGAACAATGTTAATGAAATCACGTTATTTGCATTCTGCTTTGTTACATTTTGCCTGCCAATGATTCTCGGATAAGCTTTGCTTAGCTCCGTGTATTGAACAAGCTCAGCTCAGTGTATTGAACTGAGACGTACGGAGCCAGCGCTTAGGAATGTTCAGTCTGGGTCCGTTTACAGTTGCGATGCACTGAAGTTGAACGTGAGCACACGTAACTGTCGTATCGGGTGTGGCTCGCTATAAAAGCCACACCTGAGGTTCTAGAAAACGCTTTGCCTACAGAACGCGAACTGGAGAAGAACCCTGTCACTTACCTGACGAATCAAGGAGCAGCAATCCGGACTTCAAGGGGAGGAGACCATCGGATTTCGTTACAGATGACAGTGAGTCTTTAGCTTCTGTTTTCTACACAGCTGGACCTGCAAAGAAAAGAAGAAAAGAAAACAAGAAAAGTAACAATCTTTACAGGCGCCCACCACAAGAAAGAACAGCCTGGATTATTTAAAAAGACCATTGCTTGAACAACTGCAGTTTATTATTTGAGACTTTTGAGACTTTTGAAATACTGAAGGTTTCAACATTTTGTGAGCAAACACAGTGAAGGATCTTTTAATGTATATTTAGGACTAAGATATTTGAGGCTTTAAGAATTAATCAGAGGTCACAGTAATGTGCAGTTTGTGTTTATGTTTCAACAACCAGTTGGAGAATCTCCATGTTTATTCAAGAGTGAAAACCAGTAAGTGTAAAAAGTGAGAATTGATAAAGAAATCTAAAATTTTCAGTGAAAGGTGGTATTAATAGAAATATTTTATTTTCAGTTTCTGATATCGCCTTGCTACCCGGTGTATCTATTCAAGAACAACGAACCCACAAGACTTGCTTGTTGTACTTCTCAACCCATCTCAACATCCCAACAAGACATACTAAAACGTTAGGCGCAATCACTACTGTTTGCAGGTAGGCCTTGTTATATCTTGAATTATGCTAAATAGAAGAACCTATTTAGTGCAAATTCTGTAGCGAGATATAATCAGAAGTTAGATTACTGAGAATTCCCTTATTGCCTTGCAGGCCGACAGCAAGATCTACATCAACGTCCAGTACCCGGCCCTCCTCCCTATTTTCTATCTTATAGCTTGTTTGAATATATAAGTTACAGGTTATAGAATAGCTATTTGGGAAGTTGGTCCCTTACGTCTCTGTGAAACAACAATCATGCAATTCAAAGAAGATAAGGTAAGAGACTACGTGATTGTATAATCTTGACACTGGGAGACTGTACTGCACAATCGGCTGAGCTGCGTGCTTTGGTTCTTTCTCTCGAGTTTGCTGATCCATATGTTTCGACTCTTATTGTCCGTGACTCTTATTACTGTGTTCAGTCTTTTAATGACAACTCATTCTTTTGGTCTCAAATGATTATTGAGATTCTAGGGGCAGCACAATTAAGCATTTAAACGCTTTGGGCATGAGTAGCAGATCTTAAACAGCGTCTGCCGCTCACATATGTTATATATACTCTTGGCCACCAGCGTGTGGGAGCACACGCTGTTGGGAATTGTTTGGCTGATGAAGCCGCCGAATCTGCAGAAGCCACTTGTTCCGTAGTAGCCCTTACAAGATCCAAAACTAAGATTGATAATGACATTTTGGCAGCAATAGCTGTTACAAAGGAGGGCCTCAAATACCTGCAGGGTTTCTGCTGATCAGTTAACTCCCGAATAAGTTTATTTTGCTAGAATACCAGACGTTGGAGATCGGCTGATTCCCAACGCGGACTGCAGACACACTTTAATCAATACCGCACACAAAGGCATGGTTTCATCCCATGCCGGAGTATCTGCAAATGTTTCTTATTTGCAGCAACATTATTGGTGGTGTGGTTTATATAAACAGACCTGCAATTATGTACTTTCTTGTGACATCTGTCACCAAATTAACCACATCAATGCTACAGCAATTCATCCTCTGTGTTGCAGATCCTTGAATCCCATTGTTCAGCACACAAGCAGTGTACTGCATGACGAGCTGAGCTCGTCATGAGCATGGAAGGGGTTAAGCCTTCTGCGGTAACAAGTCCACCACAAACACCGCTTAGCATTGCTGATCAGCCTTTTGATTGTGTGTATCTTGATCACTGCGGTCCTTTTTCTTCAGATACTGCATATAAATATATTTTAGTTGCAGTGGATTCGTGCACTAAATTCCTGTGGGTGAGGCCACAACGCAGTGCTGACGCTCGAAATGTCATCAGGGATTTGTAGGGATTTTTGCCTGTGGCACCTTTCATTCTGACCAAGGACCAGCATTCACCTATAAGGCATTCAGGGATGCAATGAAGTCTTTGGGGTGCTGGTGCAATGTTCATCTCCATACAGGCCTGAGGGCAACTCAATTGTGGAGCGAATGAACCGTGACCTAAAGCAATCCTTGATAGCTAGAGCTTCAGGTTCTAGCAGGAACTGGTTAGCCCATTTGTATAGAGTCCTATGTGCATTAAATAATCTCCCTAGAAGACCTCTGTGTGGACGGACCCCTCTGAAATGCTCTTTGGCATCAAAATGTTTGTATCACAACACAAAATACCTGGGGGTCAAGAAATAAAAGTCAATCAGAAAGGATCTCAACACCGATACTACACCAATAACACCCGTGAGAACATTGTGCATGTTAAAGGTGCAGGCCGAATCAAGGCTCAAGAGCATATGGAGAAAATGATTCCCATCAGAAGCCACACTGTACCGCCCTCTTTCTCATCATTTGGGTTCTCCTTACCCAGGAGACAATAACGGCTGGTCAGATGTAACCGTAGCCGATAAATGTGATAAGTGGGAGGTATGTTGTGCCAAAAAATTAAATTAAAGAGGCTCCTGAATAAAGCAATGTATGGTGATAATAGTGAAAAGTGAAAGGTAGTCGTAAAATTAGGTGAATTGGGTAGAGAAACAGGATTTATTGGTATCTCCCAATCCCTAAGGTTAAAAAGCAAGTGTAAGTGCGGGTTTGAAATAATAACCGTACTTGATAGTGGTCAACATGTTTCTGCATGTAACTAGAACAAAGTTTCTAATGCATTCATCAGGACCTTTGATGGTTAACACTACTGCTTGTAATAAAATATGAAAAAATATCACCTGAAAGTCCCAGGTGTGTACTCAACCGTATACTGTTATTGCGTTGCATCAGACGGTATTGGATCCAAACAAAAAGACAAAGACACAAAAACAACAAGAAACATGAATAAATCATATTCTCAGGGTTTTTTTGCAGTACAAACCCCGTGTGATGGAAACCCATTCACAACTATTCGACCATAACGTTCCAAATGACACTCACCCATAAGTGTTGGTTGAGAGGCTTCACCCCACCTGGCTGCAGCTCAGGTTGAAGGAGCACCGCTCTAAAAACAATATTATTTTGCTTTTAGAATTGATAAAACACCAATGTGAAGGAAATTATAAAGCAAGGTTTAGGCAGAGGTAAAGTATGGTTATTTTGTTACTCCATCGATATTTTCTGTGGGTGCCCCACCATCACAAACACCCAGCACTCGTACCAGAATGGAATATTCCGCTAAAGTAACCATCTAAGCGGAAACAAATGGCAAATGTCAAATGCAGGGAGCGAGTACGCTTTCCAAGGTTAACACAGCTATTTGCAGTGCGTGTAGCTTCTGATTATTCAAACGCGTGTTGTTGACTTTCCTTAATGCGCGTTTGAAAAGTTTAATGCGCATTTGAAAAATAATGCGCGTTTGAAAAATAAGGCGCGCTAACTCTATTGCGCAACAATAACCATAAGGCAAATTGTAAAAGCAGGGGGCTCTCAGAGGTTAGCACAGTTCTTTAGAGCGCGTCTAGTTTCAGATCTTTCAGACGCGTTTTGGAGACTTTTCTGGATGCGCGTTTGTAATGTGTAGCGCGCTGTCAAGTCAAAGCGGTTACTGCAAAAACAACAATGATGGACAGAATGTGGATCAATGTCACACATTCACCCCAGTCAAAAGATCTGGGCCCAAATCCATCGTTTTTCCACTCCACACCACCCTGGGTTAGACAATGGCGATATGCAAATCAGCGCTGACCCTGTGCCCCATGGGAACAGTCCAGTCCGAACTACAAAAGCCATGTCCTTCCCAGAACGGAAACAAGCAACCGAGGACCGGCCCGGTTTCGAGGTAACACCTCTCATCAGCCCGGCTAGCTTGCTTCCAGTGGTGTGGAGTGCCTGGGACTCACGTCTGAGCATCCCCAGTACACTTAGAGCGGTTACTGCAAAAACAACAATGATGGACAGAATGTGGATCAATGTCACACATTCACCCCAGTCAAAAGATCTGGGCCCAAATCCATCGTTTTTCCACTCCACACCACCCTGGGTTAGACAATGGCGATATGCAAATCAGCGCTGACCCTGTGCCCCATGGGAACAGTCCAGTCCGAACTACAAAAGCCATGTCCTTCCCAGAACGGAAACAAGCAACCGAGGACCGGCCCGGTTTCGAGGTAACACCTCTCATCAGCCCGGCTAGCTTGCTTCCAGTGGTGTGGAGTGCCTGGGACTCACGTCTGAGCATCCCCAGTACACTTAGAGCGGTTACTGCAAAAACAACAATGATGGACAGAATGTGGATCAATGTCACACATTCACCCCAGTCAAAAGATCTGGGCCCAAATCCATCGTTTTTCCACTCCACACCACCCTGGGTTAGACAATGGCGATATGCAAATCAGCGCTGACCCTGTGCCCCATGGGAACAGTCCAGTCCGAACTACAAAAGCCATGTCCTTCCCAGAACGGAAACAAGCAACCGAGGACCGGCCCGGTTTCGAGGTAACACCTCTCATCAGCCCGGCTAGCTTGCTTCCAGTGGTGTGGAGTGCCTGGGACTCACGTCTGAGCATCCCCAGTACACTTAGAGCGGTTACTGCAAAAACAACAATGATGGACAGAATGTGGATCAATGTCACACATTCACCCCAGTCAAAAGATCTGGGCCCAAATCCATCGTTTTTCCACTCCACACCACCCTGGGTTAGACAATGGCGATATGCAAATCAGCGCTGACCCTGTGCCCCATGGGAACAGTCCAGTCCGAACTACAAAAGCCATGTCCTTCCCAGAACGGAAACAAGCAACCGAGGACCGGCCCGGTTTCGAGGTAACACCTCTCATCAGCCCGGCTAGCTTGCTTCCAGTGGTGTGGAGTGCCTGGGACTCACGTCTGAGCATCCCCAGTACACTTAGAGCGGTTACTGCAAAAACAACAATGATGGACAGAATGTGGATCAATGTCACACATTCACCCCAGTCAAAAGATCTGGGCCCAAATCCATCGTTTTTCCACTCCACACCACCCTGGGTTAGACAATGGCGATATGCAAATCAGCGCTGACCCTGTGCCCCATGGGAACAGTCCAGTCCGAACTACAAAAGCCATGTCCTTCCCAGAACGGAAACAAGCAACCGAGGACCGGCCCGGTTTCGAGGTAACACCTCTCATCAGCCCGGCTAGCTTGCTTCCAGTGGTGTGGAGTGCCTGGGACTCACGTCTGAGCATCCCCAGTACACTTAGAGCGGTTACTGCAAAAACAACAATGATGGACAGAATGTGGATCAATGTCACACATTCACCCCAGTCAAAAGATCTGGGCCCAAATCCATCGTTTTTCCACTCCACACCACCCTGGGTTAGACAATGGCGATATGCAAATCAGCGCTGACCCTGTGCCCCATGGGAACAGTCCAGTCCGAACTACAAAAGCCATGTCCTTCCCAGAACGGAAACAAGCAACCGAGGACCGGCCCGGTTTCGAGGTAACACCTCTCATCAGCCCGGCTAGCTTGCTTCCAGTGGTGGGGAGTGCCTGGGACTCACGTCTGAGCATCCCCAGTACACTTAGAGCGGTTACTGCAAAAACAACAATGATGGACAGAATGTGGATCAATGTCACACATTCACCCCAGTCAAAAGATCTGGGCCCAAATCCATCGTTTTTCCACTCCACACCACCCTGGGTTAGACAATGGCGATATGCAAATCAGCGCTGACCCTGTGCCCCATGGGAACAGTCCAGTCCGAACTACAAAAGCCATGTCCTTCCCAGAACGGAAACAAGCAACCGAGGACCGGCCCGGTTTCGAGGTAACACCTCTCATCAGCCCGGCTAGCTTGCTAGTCAAAGCGGGACACGGAGCGAGGCAGTTACCGCTCACTGTCATACGCGAGTTTGGAAAACAAGCAGGCATACCCAAGTCTGTAAACAGGCCGACCAGGCGGCCGCTTACCTTTCCGTCGGTGTCTCCGGGCAGTCGTCTGTACTGTCTGGGGGGCACCGACGATTGGAAAGAACAGATGTTTGTATCTTCGGATCACGTGATTAGAAAGCCACGTGATGCCGGGAATGCTGGGACAAGTAGTTCCAACTGCGTTTTCAGCAGAATTCATGTATATTATTTGATAAATACATATTTAGATGTGCAGCAGTAAATAGTAGTATTACACAAATATATTACACAAATATATTACTGGGCCCTCCGCTTAAAGAAGATATTTACAAGTGATCTCAAGTAGAATTGGTTTATTGAGCAAAGGACTTAAAATAAATTGTATATTCACTCAGATAAATCACCAGGCCCTCTAATTGAAGAATATATAGATTTTATATATATTTATATATATTTTGAGACAGGAGAACTGAAATAGAACAAGAGTCTATTTAATGGTGTAAGATTCATTTAAAGTGGTACTGATAGTCATTACGAGGATTAGAGGGAACTCCAAGGTATTGGCTCGTTCAAACCCTCCTTATCGCAGTTCAATCGGTAGACCCATTTTTGTTCTATTTTGAACAGGAAGCGACTGATGTCAGTGCAGGACTCCGGAATGTGTGGTTGTTCCAGGACTGTCCAACAAAAATCATCCGGGCCATGCCCTTTCTCCAGGAAATGTGCCGTAAGACGGGTGGCTTGTTTACGGCAACGCACAGTACTTTTGTGCTCTTGTATGCGTGTCCTTATCTTCCTAGTCGTCATCCCGACATATCGTAATGGGCACGGACATGTAATCTGGTAAATTAAGTTGCTGCTATTGCAGTTTGTAAATCTCTTTTGTGTCCAAGGGCGATTTGTCCCTATGTCTACCACAGTTGATTTACAAGTTTGGGGGCAGACTGTACATGATCCACAAGGGTGGTGTCCGACCACAGGGGGTAGGTCCCACAGTGTGCCAACTTGTCTGGGTTCCTTGCTTCGTGGGCGTGTATGAATTAGCTGATCTTTTATATTTTGTCCTCTCTTGAAGGCAAAGATTGGTAATGCTATGTCGTCCCCGCCGGTTTTCAGGATGGACCAATGTTTCTTTATGATCCGTTGCACTTGGTTAGATCGACAGTTGAATGTGTTGACAAAGGCAATGCGGTTGGTCTTCTCTTTGGGAGGATGTATCTCCAGGAGGGACTCCCTGTTATTATTGGAAGCCCTCTTCTTAGACTGACGGATGATTTTCTTTGGATAACTTTTTGCAATCAGTTGACATTCCAGATTTTGTGAATGGGTCTTGAAGGCTTCCTTACTGGAACAGTTCCTTTGGACTCTGAGGAATTGCCCGAAGGGCAGGTTGTCCCTCAGAGCCCGTGGGTGGCAGCTATCATATCGCAAGAGCGCGTTTCTTGCCATAGGCTTCCGATAGAGCTCTGATTCAATTCCAGTTGGAGTAGCATGTAACCTCAGGTCCAAGAAAGCCAAAGATGTTCGACTATACTCGATGGTGAATTTGAGATAAACGTTCTTACTATTCAACCATCCGTGGAAGGACACGAGATCTTCTTCTGTCCCTCGCCACACCACCAGGATATCGTCGATGTAACGTTTCCATACGTGTAGTGATGTCATATAGGGGTTGGCAGGTGTCAGGACTACTTGTTGTTCAAAATTATGGACGTAAAGATTCGCCAGGCTCGGCGCGAAAACGCTGCCCATGCTGGTCCCGGACACCTGCAGGTACATGGTGTCCTCAAAGCGAAAATAATTCTCCTTCATCGCGATTTCTGCTAAATGCATAATGAAACGAATTGGAGTGATGGACTGGTGGTCACTCTGCTCCAGCAAAGCACCTACTACCTCCAATGTCTCAGTCTGCGGAATTGACGTATATAGGGACTCTACGTCGAATGATACAAGGATGTCCCTTTCAATATCAAATTCTACCGTTGGCAAGAGTCTCAGGACATCTTTTGTGTCTTGTAAGAACGTAGGCATGGCTTTAACCATGGGGTTCAAAAAATAATCGACAAAGGTCGAAAGAGGTTCTAAGACTGAACCAATCCCGGAGATAATGGGCCTACCGGGTGGAGGCCTCTGAGGTTTGTGCACTTTTGGAAGACAGTAAAAGTACGGAATCGTAGGATGTTCGGTTATTAGGTACTGTCCTTCCTGGGGTGTGATCCAACCCTCAGCGGTTGCTTCCTCAACCAGACCTCTTATTTTGATTTGTATTCCTTCTGTGGGGTCTTCTTTTAGTGGCAGGTATGATTGCTGATCACTCAACTGGCGTAGGCACTCATTTCTGTAAACCTCAGTATCCAGGATCACTGTGGCACCGCCTTTGTCAGCTTGTTTGATGGTAATGCTGTCGTTAGATGATAATGTACGGAGTGCCATTTGTTCATCTCGTGCAAGGTTCATGAATGGTTTGGTTTCTGTTTTGTAAAGACGTGTAATGTCGTTTTCCACGGCTGTTTCAAAAGTAAGAACCTTGGAAGGTAATCCAGCACTGGGTGGATTAAACGTGGATGGCTTCTTTAATCCAGTGTTTTTTTCTTTGTCATCAGTGATAGTATCAATGTTTCTTGGTCTAGAAAAGAAATAGTGGAGTCTTATTTTCCTAAACAGCTTCGCCAATTCGATTTGGGCTACAAAAGGATCCCCTTTCTGAGTAGCCACAAAACCCAGGCCTTTGTTCAGAAGTCGCTCTTCATTTGGGGAGAGTACATGTGAGCTGAGGTTCATCACGAGGCTGTCTGGTTGCTTGTCCCCGCGGTCTCTGGCGGGACTTTCTTCCCGCTGCGAAGATCCATTCCTGATTGTGGGGGAATGTTCGTATTCCAATGGACCTGTGACGGCGTTGTTCCTTGTCGCCTTCTGCCCCTGCCCCGTCTCGGGCCATACCCTAAAAAAGGAAAAGATCCAGGGCCTTGTTGCATTTGGGGAGGACCAAAGGGGCCCATTTGGGGCGGGCCTTGGGGTCCATACATCCAGGGATTTACCGGCCACCATGGTTGAAAATTGTTAAAATCCTGTTGTTGATGGCCGCTCTTCCAGTTTCTTCTGTTCCCTCGGCCTCTGGGCATTTGGCCAGTAAACCCATTTTGTGAAGTGTCTGAATCGCTCGATGCTCCATCCGAGCTTGATGTCCCATATGTCGAGCCGCCCTTCTTTCCACCTCGATTGAATGTTGGTGCCGTGTATGTATCACTCGTGTATGGATATACTCTTTCCATAGAAAATCTCGCTAGGTCTTTTTTAAACTTTTCTAATTTTGTGAAAAGAATAGCTTCCTTGAAGTCTTTATTGTTTTTGTCACTATCATCCTGTCCCTTTTTAAACAATCCACTTTTGAGTGTTGTTTTTATCTGGCCCTCAAGTACCTGGATCTCAATCAGTATCTTATCCGCTACTCTTTTTGCGGTCTTGATAATCAAGACTAGCCAGTCTCTTGTGCACCTCCAGGCGATCATCGACCAATCTCTCAGGAAGTCTTTGTCGTCAAGAAATAGACGCGGTGCGTTATTAACAATGAGGCCTGAGGGTGCACAATTATCTCGAAGGTATTGCGCCATAACTATTCCATAAACAGATGTTCTGGAATGGGATTTCTTAAGGACTAGGACTTTTGCCCAACCCTCATTGTTGGTTATTACTTGGACAGGAATGCTATCTAGAAGACTAGGGTTTTCATCCAAGATATTCTGTACTTCCGCACTTTCAAATGCTAATCCCCAGTTGGTAGCCATGTCAAATAGTCGATCGCTAGGAAGAAAGTAAAGGTACGGGCACCCACTCGGTGGAAAATATATGAGGAGAACGCCTTGCCGTAAACACAATTATTTGGTGGACCAAGAGGTCGACCAATGTTAAAAAGACCCACAGCCTTAGCTGTACTATTCACATACACAACAAATAATTGGTGGAGGGTCTCAGGGCGGGTTTAACGACCAACCAGGTACATGCCCCAAACAATACTATCACAACACAAAATACCTGGGGGTCAAGAAATAAAAGTCAATCAGAAAGGATCTCAACACCGATACTACACCAATAACACCCGTGAGAACATTGTGCATGTTAAAGGTGCAGGCCGAATCAAGGCTCAAGAGCATATGGAGAAAATGATTCCCATCAGAAGCCACACTGTACCGCCCTCTTTCTCATCATTTGGGTTCTCCTTACCCAGGAGACAATAACGGCTGGTCAGATGTAACCGTAGCCGATAAATGTGATAAGTGGGAGGTATGTTGTGCCAAAAAATTAAATTAAAGAGGCTCCTGAATAAAGCAGTGTATGGTGATAATAGTGAAAAGTGAAAGGTAGTCGTAAAATTAGGTGAATTGGGTAGAGAAACAGGATGTATTGGTATCTCCCAATCCCTAAGGTTAAAAAGCAAGTGTAAGTGCGGGTTTGAAATAATAACCGTACTTGATAGTGGTCAACATGTTTCTGCATGTAACTAGAACAAAGTTTCTAATGCATTCATCAGGACCTTTGATGGTTAACACTACTGCTTGTAATAAAATATGAAAAAATATCACCTGAAAGTCCCAGGTGTGTACTCAACCGTATACTGTTATTGCGTTGCATCAGACGGTATTGGATCCAAACAAAAAGACAAAGACACAAAAACAACAAGAAACATGAATAAATCATATTCTCAGGGTTTTTTTGCAGTACAAACCCCGTGTGATGGAAACCCATTCACAACTATTCGAACATAACGTTCCAAATGACACTCACCCATAAGTGTTGGTTGAGAGGCTTCACCCCACCTGGCTGCAGCTCAGGTTGAAGGAGCACCGCTCTAAAAACAATATTATTTTGCTTTTAGAATTGATAAAACACCAATGTGAAGGAAATTATAAAGCAAGGTTTAGGCAGAGGTAAAGTATGGTTATTTTGTTACTCCATCGATATTTTCTGTGGGTGCCCCACCATCACAAACACCCAGCACTCGTACCAGAATGGAATATTCCGCTAAAGTAACCATCTAAGCGGAAACAAATGGCAAATGTCAAATGCAGGGAGCGAGTACGCTTTCCAAGGTTAACACAGCTATTTGCAGTGCGTGTAGCTTCTGATTATTCAAACGCGTGTTGTTGACTTTCCTTAATGCGCGTTTGAAAAGTTTAATGCGCATTTGAAAAATAATGCGCGTTTGAAAAATAAGGCGCGCTAACTCTATTGCGCAACAATAACCATAAGGCAAATTGTAAAAGCAGGGGGCTCTCAGAGGTTAGCACAGTTCTTTAGAGCGCGTCTAGTTTCAGATCTTTCAGACGCGTTTTGGAGACTTTTCTGGATGCGCGTTTGTAATGTGTAGCGCGCTGTCAAGTCAAAGCGGGACACGGAGCGAGGCAGTTACCGCTCACTGTCATACGCGAGTTTGGAAAACAAGCAGGCATACCCAAGTCTGTAAACAGGCCGACCAGGCGGCCGCTTACCTTTCCGTCGGTGTCTCCGAGCAGTCGTCTGTACTGTCTGGGGGGGCACCGACGATTGGAAAGAACAGATGTTTGTATCTTCGGATCACGTGATTAGAAAGCCACGTGATGCCGGGAATGCTGGGACAAGTAGTTCCAACTGCGTTTTCAGCAGAATTCATGTATATTATTTGATAAATACATATTTAGATGTGCAGCAGTAAATAGTAGTATTACACAAATATATTACACAAATATATTACTGGGCCCTCCGCTTAAAGAAGATATTTACAAGTGATCTCAAGTAGAATTGGTTTATTGAGCAAAGGACTTAAAATAAATTGTATATTCACTCAGATAAATCACCAGGCCCTCTAATTGAAGAATATATAGATTTTATATATATTTATATATATTTTGAGACAGGAGAACTGAAATAGAACAAGAGTCTATTTAATGGTGTAAGATTCATTTAAAGTGGTACTGATAGTCATTACGAGGATTAGAGGGAACTCCAAGGTATTGGCTCGTTCAAACCCTCCTTATCGCAGTTCAATCGGTAGACCCATTTTTGTTCTATTTTGAACAGGAAGCGACTGATGTCAGTGCAGGACTCCGGAATGTGTGGTTGTTCCAGGACTGTCCAACAAAAATCATCCGGGCCATGCCCTTTCTCCAGGAAATGTGCCGTAAGACGGGTGGCTTGTTTACGGCAACGCACAGTACTTTTGTGCTCTTGTATGCGTGTCCTTATCTTCCTAGTCGTCATCCTTCAACCTGAGCTGCAGCCAGGTGGGGTGAAGCCTCTCAACCAACACTTATGGGTGAGTGTCATTTGGAACGTTATGTTCGAATAGTTGTGAATGGGTTTCCATCACACGGGGTTTGTACTGCAAAAAAACCCTGAGAATATGATTTATTCATGTTTCTTGTTGTTTTTGTGTCTTTGTCTTTTTGTTTGGATCCAATACCGTCTGATGCAACGCAATAACAGTATACGGTTGAGTACACACCTGGGACTTTCAGGTGATATTTTTTCATATTTTATTACAAGCAGTAGTGTTAACCATCAAAGGTCCTGATGAATGCATTAGAAACTTTGTTCTAGTTACATGCAGAAACATGTTGACCACTATCAAGTACGGTTATTATTTCAAACCCGCACTTACACTTGCTTTTTAACCTTAGGGATTGGGAGATACCAATAAATCCTGTTTCTCTACCCAATTCACCTAATTTTACGACTACCTTTCACTTTTCACTATTATCACCATACACTGCTTTATTCAGGAGCCTCTTTAATTTAATTTTTTGGCACAACATACCTCCCACTTATCACATTTATCGGCTACGGTTACATCTGACCAGCCGTTATTGTCTCCTGGGTAAGGAGAACCCAAATGATGAGAAAGAGGGCGGTACAGTGTGGCTTCTGATGGGAATCATTTTCTCCATATGCTCTTGAGCCTTGATTCGGCCTGCACCTTTAACATGCACAATGTTCTCACGGGTGTTATTGGTGTAGTATCGGTGTTGAGATCCTTTCTGATTGACTTTTATTTCTTGACCCCCAGGTATTTTGTGTTGTGATAGTATTGTTTGGGGCATGTACCTGGTTGGTCGTTAAACCCGCCCTGAGACCCTCCACCAATTATTTGTTGTGTATATCAAAATGTTTGTGCCAGATCTTGATCGTCTAGACGTTGCGGCGGCTGCCGCAACCTTTGACGTAGATAATCATTCTGCTATGTTACAGAGCCTACAGGAGACCCGTGCCAGCCTTGCTACTGAACATTTGTCCTCAGAAACTGATGCAGCACTCTAGAATCGGGTAGTCGGCTGGCTTCCTAAAGTTGGAGATCAGGTCCAAGAAAAAGTGGCGAACAAAAAAGAATTTGGTCCCTCTTATCGTGCATTGGTTCCAGTGCTTGGCCTGAAGGGTACTCGAACAGTCATTTTACCTCCTCTTCCAGGTCACAAAGACAACAGATACTTTTTAGTGGATAATGTCAAGCTACAACATCTGACTGATTCTGAATAGTGTGCAACTGCTGTTTCGTGTCCCACAATTTTGAGGACTCGAGAGAATATAACATCTTCCAGTTTGCCACACAACACTGTCATTGAGATGGACACTGTTGTTGACCACTCTTCTGTTCCCCTTGCTTCCTCCTGCAACACCCATAACACATAAACCATAAGTAAGTCTTTGCATGATTAGCCGGATAGTCCTTTGCACCATGGCAGTTTTTCTTCTAACTCATCCTCCACCTCCTCAAGGGTCCCAACAAAATTGTCAATTTTTTTGACCTGGTTTAAACAGACTTATTTGGTTCACCCATGGACATACATCTGGTTGATACTAATTTTGTTTTCTCTTTTTATATCAATTGTAACTGTATTTTTCCTACTCATCAATGGTCACTACTTGCCTGAATGCTCTGCTCTGAACTCCTTTGATGGTATTTTGGCCCCCCCATTCCTCTTCACACATCATGTAGCGTGAACAAACTCTTGTTAACATTTTGGCGTTTCTAGTTTCGAATGGTACCGTTTGGGATAGGGTGGATTTTCAAGTTCATGGTCCAACAGAACTGATTAACCTACCATAAATCTTTAGAGTCTCTATGGGAGATGTGGTCACACAAGACATTCGTTCTGATGATTGGGATGTGCATGCAATACAAGAACTGTTTTCAGATTTAAAATGTTATTCTGCCTTTGATGCTGAGGACTTGTATATGAATTCTGCAAATAATGCCGACCTGTTCTGTTATCTACACTATGGTCATCATTTCATACACAAGAACAGTACATTACGTCCTGTAGTAAATTACACACAATAAGAACATTGCCATACACCCCTAGCAGGCAGCTCAAAAACACTTAAGAAACAGATTACATACTTCTCAGATTTTGATAAAGCAAATCTTGGGTCATATTATTTCAAATTAGGTGACCTTTCCACACAAAAGGTTCTGTTAACCCATAGTAAATCGGTTTATTCAAATTCCTTCTGCAATGCTCTGTCCCTAAAAGGCTATGATCATTGGAAGGACACCATTGACTTGAAATCAATTTAGGGTTCTAAGGACGGACAAGTGCGCGGCACTGAGGCCCTGCATTGTGCCTTCCTCATTCCACAATTCAGTGTACCAGACCACATGCTTTGGCCTGGTAACTGCTAAGAAAATTAATGCCCCTGCCATTTCGACATTAGCTGAATATAATAATTGGTGCACACATACAAATTATACCATTGAGGCTTTACAAAATTTGTTAAAAAATAATTCATTTAATGAATCTACCATGGACCCCCTAGGTTGGCTAGTTTGGCCAACTAGTTTGAATGCCTGCCAACTTCGTTTCCATAACTCTAGTTTAGGTTTTACACAGGACCGACCTGACCCTAGATTTTTAGATTTGCATACTGTCACAACATATTCTGTTGGTAAATTGTGTCAACAATTGTTAGAGCACTCTAAACTCTTGTCCGTTAAACAACATTTATCTTTGTTGTCCAACAATATTAATTTGGCTGATTTTGTCTTAGGACCTAGAGCACTTAGAACACAATGATGGATATACACTGCTTACAATAAAATTTGGAAACTTTCTCAAACTGAAGCAGCATCTTGTTGGCTGGTTGTTGTCTACCACAGTATTAATACACTGTCTTCCTGCATTTATACATTAGATAAAATTGTTTCCTCTGTTATTGACATTGTACAAGAAGATGTGTCTGTTATATCATGGTCAGAATCAATTGCATTCTTTAATGCAATTTGCAGGACTTTGCAAACATTGAAAATGGGAATTGTGCTATGGGATTATTTGAATGCAACTGTTTTGTTTTCTCCATTTAATTTGACAAACAGCAATTTATGTCTATGGAAGATGCAACCTACACTCTGTTGCAGATTAAAAAAATAGACCCTTTGCCCTTTTCTGTAGCAGAGTCTGACTCTGCTGTTTGGTTGACCCATGGGGTTATATCTTTGCCTTTCTCTCTGTTTCAGTTTTGCTCCTGTATGAAACATTACCTGTAGGCCGCTTTGAAATCCTTGGAAGTGCTTTTTACATGAACTGTGGTTCTTGCCTTTCACTTATCGATGTTTAAGGGAAGACACCGATGTTCATCTTACCGGGGAGGATTGTGATTCCACAGTAGGACATTTCCTTTTATGCAAAATCATACAGTTGCACAGAGCGTGTAAACTTTCAGCTCCGAACCTGGCTTGTGTTTTAAAAGGTAAACCAGTGCCAGCCATAATTGCCACGTTCACATTGCTTACTAAGGGTAGCTATCTTATTTTAAATAACCAGAAATGCTGCGACTTGCTTGCTGGCCTACCTTACATTTTAACGTTCTCCCAGCGCATAATTTGTTGCAATAATGTGCTTTTTCCACCCCTGTGTGGGCCACTGGATTTTTCAGTTTGGCCTTTAATACCAACTCTGAAAGCAGATTTCAACAACCTGAGCAGATTAAAGGCACTTTTAACTAACAAGAAGTTGCATTGACTTCAGCACGAGAAACCTTCACCCTCGAGGTGGCTGGGGGGCGACTGAAATTCAAACACTTTTAAATACTAACCTCCCACTACATTTTGGGGAGTTGATTCATCGCATATTCAATGCGTTGAATACTCAAAGCCTGGCTCATTTTTGAACTTGTGTGTTCTGGCCTTGTGTCTTCTTTTCAGACTGTATTTGGTGTAATATCTGCATTCATTCCTTCTATCTTTTCCAGCATCTTTGGTGGTTTTCGGTTACTATTGGCATTGGCAGCGGGAATCCTGCTTCTGCTGTGCCTGCTACGCAATGGCTGCTCCTCTTGTGGTACTGCGCAGGCCAAGCCGGCTCCAACTGCTTCATGACCGGATGCATGAATGCTTTGGTACACTGCCTCGTGCGACACTCAGTGTGGCTTATGAATTATACTTCCATTTTGAGTATTTCACTTGTGTGCAACCCGTATTTTCTTGCCTCCGCTGTGAGTGTATGTGGGCATTGGAATTATGCCTCACCAACACGTCATGTCAAGTCCCAGATTTCGACCGGTGGATGGGTCCCTTAGTTGCTCGTGAGCAGGAGTGTACTGGGATTGGCTTAATGGCACTAGTTGCTGCACTTGGAATTTTAGCACAATGGGATATCTGTGAAGCTTCACAGAATCTCCTACTTCAGAGCTACATTGAATATCACGCAAGTTATCCTGCAATGCTAATGGAGGTACCCAACTATGAAGAACACTCATTCCTTCACCTTGATAAATTGCATGGCATCTCACTTTTCCACCAACCAAAATTATGTTCATCTGGAGGGTATTGCATTCTTTTGCACTCACACCTTGATGAATTATTCAGGAACATTGCCAGTAGGCATCAGCTGGGTTTCTGGATGTCTTGTTTTCAACAATTTTTATACTCTCATTTCCTCCTCTTTCTCGGCTTTCGACTTCTTCCAGGACTTGTTTTTTTTACAGACTTTTGTCTTTACTTTTTCCAATTTTATGGACACGCCTATTGATATCTGCTCACGCCTTTTAGAACTTTGTTTTTTTTTAGTCTACGTACAATGGACTTATCAGGGGGAGCGTGTAGTAAGTGTTATAGATCCATTGTCGTCATTTAGCATGAGCTTTGCTGCCATGGGGCTGCTTTTGCACACAACACCGCATGCATATGTTTCACAGTTTGTGCCCCTTTCACATGTCTACCTTGCAAGTTCTTTGCTGTGCTCTGAGGTTTAGTCTGCACACAATGTTCAAGGTAACGTTATTATTCTGTTCTCATCAGTCCCTTGCACCTAGACATAACATGCTACACACAGCTGCACTCTTGTAAATCGTGTACTTTAATATTACAACCGCAACCTGTTTAAACACTTGGAGAGACACATTTATGGCGAGAAGAGCTGTGCTAGTCCTGCGATGTGAACATTGTATCTAGGTCTTGAGGTATAGTGGTCTACTGACAAAGCCCAGAGATCTTCCTATTTATAATAAACTATGTCTTGTCACCGGGAGGATCTCTGGTTACTCGCATTGTGGACAGCTATGAGTGAGTGAGCAAAATAGTGTCTGGCACCCGCGATTCCCAAGATAGAGTGACATGTTCTGGGTTGTCTAATCATTGATAGCTTCACTGTCCACTGAGAACAAATGAGACACTAAATCTAGTTGGTTTGGGATTTTGGGTACGGATGTGGTAGGTTGATACACCACCTATTCACTGAGGTCATGTTTTCCTGTGCATAGTTCTGTATATGTGCAGAATCCCCGCAACAGTCAGTGATGTTATTTGAGATGTCATCAGTGTTGTCATCAGTGATGTCACTTACCATGTCATGGGTGATGTAATATATGATGTCATCAGCAGTGCATTGCGGGGGCTCGAGTTATATTTAGCTCTACTAACTATAACGGCCAAAATTTCTCTGGTTTTGTACGAGGTAAATGTCCAACTAACTATAACGTCCCTGAAACCAATGTTTATTTCAGTGAATTTCAAAGTTTTTTTTAAATGCTACTATGTAACTAATGTCTAATGTTTTTTTGTTTTTAATTTTTTTGTAAAATGTATATATTTTTTCTTTCGTAAAATTAAAATAAACATTTAAAAAAAAGATTTGTGCACCCTTTGTGCACCTGTCACAATCCCTGTGTGAATTCAAGTAATTCACCGCCATATTGGTTAATTTGTGCACTTTTTGTGTACCGTTAGCAACGGGTGAGCGGAGCAGGGCCCACGTTACGTCACATACATGATTTGCGATGTCACGCTGGGTACGCGACTCCATCGTAAATTTGCAACCTTTAAAAGTATGTATATGTAACTTTATTGTATATATCACACCAAGCCATGATTTAAGAAAATTATAAATGTTATATATTTTAAACTAAGCGATACCAAAGGGGATGATGGACGGAGCGCTTGAACAAATCAAATACTCACCCCCAGTCTGCTGATCTTGGTTTTATCCATCCTCATTCTTTAGCTCACTCCACCACCCCAGTACAGACATCACCATATGCAAATCAGTCTGACCCTGTGCCTCATGGGAACAGTCCAGCCCGAACTGTCAAACCATGTCTTCCCTGGACCGGAAACAAGCATTCTGGGACTGGTTTCTGGCTTATCAGCCGTCCTTAGCCAGGCTAACTTGAATCCAGTGGCAGAGTGAGCAAGGGACCCACGTCTGGGCAGACCCTGCCAACTTAGGGCGAACAAAGCGATACCCACCTGGGTCCCTTGTTCACTTTGCCACTGGATTCAAGCTAGCCTGGCTGATGACATGTTTGTTTTAACAATATCTGTGCTTTGGGTTTATTTAATGCTAACTATCAATTTCTTGTACAGATTTCAATACTCTATTTCGTATTGCAGCAAGACCTAGGCTAACCCAAATGATTCCTCTTGACTTTGAATATAAACTGACAGATGTCAACCAATCTGAACATTCGTAGGATCCAATCTCTCAATGGGGCAGCATCTTCAAACTAAAGCTGTACAATTTGTTACTAAGAGTCTTCTTGTGTGAAATGTCGTGCCACATTTCTTCCAACTCTGTATTTTAAGATTTTGTTATGTATGATGTAACATAGCGAGCAACAGCAATCACATTTTCTGCAACATATTGGATATCCATATTTGCATTCCACATTGACAAAATCACTGTATTGTAATCATTAATACTTGAAATGTTAATTTATTTTTGAATTGTAAGTACTTTTGGGAGATTTTTGAGTGAGAGTGTGCCTCACTGCTGACATGAAACTGTTCACTCTTCCTTTGGAAATTACTGGATGTGGAAATCCAAAACAACAGTTTGTATACAACTTTTCTTTTGACTTGTATTTCTATAACTCCTGTTTTTAGTGTGTGGTTCACGGCATATGAAAGTCCAGACAAATCACTTTCAAACAAAAAAATTAAATATATATGGAATACATTGTCGAAATCTTGGATCTTCTGAGTACAATCTTGTTCTATGATATTCTGACATTGGAATCTGTACTGGTCATTCATCATATCGTCCACCTTTTCCAGTTGGGAAGAGGTGTGGAAAACAGTGAGCTTCCAAACTTCTTTCCCAAACACTCACAGGAGTTCCCTTTGCTTTCTTCATTTGGAATAATTCAATAGTGTTAGATTTGGGGGTCTCTAGTTGGCACAGGTAGGTACGTGTAACAAATAGGGAGCCTCTCCTCTAGTCAGGCTAAGGGAACTACACTCAATCAATCAATCAATCAATCAAGGCATTTGTATAGCGCACTACTCACCCGGAGGGTCTCAAGGCGCTTGGGGGGGGGGGGTCCGCTACTGCTCGAATAGCCAGGTCTTGAGTTGCTTCCTGAAGGAGAGGTGGTCTTGGGTCAGGCGGAGGTGGATGGGGAGGGAGTTCCACGTCTTGGCAGCCAGGTAGGAGAAGGATCTACCTCCCGTAGTGGCTCTTCGGATGCGGGGAACGGCGGCGAGGGCGTGGCTGGTCGATCGTAGCTGGCGGGTGGGGGTGTAGAAGGTCAGGCGGTCGTTGAGGTATCTGGGGCCTTCGTTGTGGACAGCTTTGTGTGTGTAGGTGAGGAGTCGGAACGTGATTCTCTTGCTGACGGGAAGCCAGTGCAGGTCTCTCAGGTGTCCGGAAATGGGGCTGTGTCGGGGGATGTCCAGGATGAGTCGTGCAGAGGCGTTCTGGATGCGTTGGAGTCTTTTCTGGAGTTTGGCTGTGGTTCCAGCGTAGAGGGTGTTTCCGTAGTCCAGTCGGCTGGTGACCAGTGCCTGGGTGACCGTCATCCTGGTTTCGGTGGGGATCCACCGGAAGATCTTCCGTAGCATGCGGGGGATGTTGAAGCATGACGAGGAGACGGCGTTGACTTGTCTGATCATCGAGAGGGAGGAGTCCAGGATGAAGCCCAGGTTGCGTGCGTGGTCCGTTGGTTTGGGTGCGCTGCCCAGGGCAGGGGGCCACCAGGAGTCGTCCCAGGTGGAGGGTGATGATCCTAGGATGAGGACTTCCGTCTTATCTGAGTTCAGTTTCAGGAGGCTGTTCATCATCCACTCGGCTACGTCTTTCATCCCTTCGTGTAGGTTGGTTTTGGCGGTGGTGGGGTCGTTGGTGAGGGAGAGGATCAGCTGGGTGTCGTCGGCGTAGGAGATGATGTTGAGGTCGTGTTGGCGTGCGAAGGCTGCGAGGGGGCTCATGTAGATATTGAAGAGGGTGGGGCTGAGTGATGATCCTTGTGGTACGCCGCAGATGACTTCGGTGGCCTCTGATCTGAACGGGGGGAGGCGGACTCTCTGGGTTCTTCCGGCGAGGAAGGAGATGATCCACTCCAGTGCCATCTCCTGGATTCCGATGTTGCTGAGGCGCTGTACTAGGGTGCGGTGGCAGACAGTATCGAACGCTGCGGAGAGGTCCAGGAGGATGAGTGCCGCTGTTTCCCCGTTGTCAAGCAGGGCTCGGATGTCATCGGTGGCTGCGATGAGGGCGGTCTCGGTGCGGTGGTTGGCTCTGAAACCGGACTGCGAGTGGTCGAGGGATCCATTTGTCTCAAGGAAGGCGGCCAGCTGTCTGTTGATGGTCTTCTCGATGACTTTGGCAGGAAAAGGAAGGAGCGAGATGGGGCGGTAGTTCTTGAGGTCGGTGGGGTCCGCTGAAGGTTTCTTCACTAGGGCGCTGAGTTTGGCGTGCTTCCAGCTCTCTGGGAAGGTGGCGGTGTCGAAGGAGGCGTTGATGATGTCCCGGAGATGGGGTGCGATGATGGAGTCTGCCTTGTTGAAGACGTGGTGAGGGCAGGGGTCGGTTGGTGATCCGGAGTGGATGGAGTTCATCGTGCGGATGGTGTCTTCGGTGTTGATCGGGGTCCAGGCGCGGAGGGTGGTGGTGGGGGGCATTGGTGCGGTCGTATGGTGTGTCGGCTGTGTGCTGAAGCTGTTGTGTCCTAAAATAACCCCTGCTCACCTCCTTGGTAGCTTGGCACGAGCAGCAAGTCCTTATCTCAGAGGTGTTGTAAGTTAAGCAGTTGTGACTACATACAGTAACCTAGTGACAACACTGCAAATGGACACCACACAGATTTTATATCAAAAATACGTAGACTTTATATAGAGTTACCAAAAGACCATAAACAATAAAAATACACAATACGATTACTTTAAGATGGTAGATTTATGCTTAGTTCAGTTCAGTTTTTAGCTGCAACACTATGCGTTTATGTACCTTAGGTTGCGTTGCGCTTCCACGACAAGCAATGTCGCAGCGATGGGAAATGCTGCAATGTTCAGATACAAAGAAATAAAGACGTGAAGATCTTCCAGATGCAGCACACTGCTCGGGGATGCGAGAAGTTCTCGGTTTGATGCATGCACTGCAGTGACGGCACCCTTATGATGCAACAGCAGCAGCTCCAGCAGTGACGCTCTTCTCCCACAAGTCTTGAAGCTTCCGCTCGATGCAATAACTACAGCGGCTGCACCCAAGATGAGACGGCAGCAGCTCCAACCGCAGCACGCTCCTCAAGGATTCCAGGTGCTCTTGGTCGATGTGGTGCAGTGCGACAGTTCCAGAGGCGACACCCTCCTTCGGAGTTGCGATGGCAGGCACAGCGACGGCAACACGCTCCGACCTTGTTGCGCGATTCTTCTCCTGATGTGGTGCAGTGCGACAGCTCCAGCAGCGACACCCTCCTTCGGAGTTGTGATAGCAGCAGCAGCGATGGCGACATGCTTCCTCTTCATTGCGGCACGCTTCTCTCTGATGCGGTGCAGTGCGACAGTTCTAGCGGCGACACCCTCCTTGGGATTTGGACGGCAGGTACAGCGACGGCGATACGCTTCTTCTCGTTGAGTTGCGCTTCCAGCTCCTTGTGACACGCAGTTCCTCAGAAGGCCCACAACAGCAGCAGGCACTTCCACAAGAACTCTGGGGAGCTGGGGGTTGAAGTCTGTTGTCCCTGAGACTTCAGCAGGAGGCAAGCTCTTTTCCGAGCCCTTGGAGACCCTTCACAAGTTGAAAGCAAAGTACACAAAGTTCCTTTCTCCTTCCTTTGGCAGAAAGGCAACCACTGCAGGCCAATCCCCCAAGCAGCACTTCAGCTTGGGAATAGTCTCTCCTCTTCAAGTTCTCTCCTCAGTAAAGGTTTTTTCTTGTAGTGCGAAATGGGATTAGGGTCCCAATATTTATACCCCAAAATCCTTTGTTCTCTGATGGGAGAGGGGCCTTTCCCCAGTCCAAACCAGTTCTGAAGCACTCTGTTTACCAGACTTCTCCTTTCCTTTCACAGTGCAGGGCATGCACATCAGACGCCCCACAGGAGGTGGAGCCAGCATTGTGGAAGGCAAGTACAGTCCTGGAGCACTTTGTTATCAGGACTCCTTCTCTTCTTTCAGTGTGCAGGGCAGAGACATCAGCCGCTTCCCAGGAGGTGGAGCCAGCATTGTGGAAGGCAGGCATAGCCCTATTCAAGGTTCAGGTGCAACTCCTCCCTCCCATCTAGATGCCGATCTCTCTAAACGCCACTGGGTGACACAGCCTGTCTTCTGGAATTCCCTAGCCCTGTCACTCACAAAACCATACAAAGGAATACACAACCTAGCAGAGGCAGGTTTGAATGGTTAAACAAGGAAATGCCTACTTTCTAAAAGTGGTATTTGAAAACAGAGAATATTAAAACCAACTTCACTAAAAGATGTATTTTATTATTCTGAGTTCAGGCATACTAAACTTGAATTTCTACCATGTTCTCTGAGACAGTTAGGATTATACAATGTAATAACTCTAACAGCCCATTCTGGCCTATGAAGAACAGGTAGCCTTGCAATAGTGAAAAACGAAAATGGCTGTAATTGACTATAAGGACATACCACGCACATCAGGGCTTGTCCTACCTTATACTTACAATGCACTCTGCCCTTGCGCCTACCATAGGGGTGACTGATATGAAGAAAAGGGAAGGTTTAGGGACTGGGAATTGGGTGCACTTGCCCAATCAGCATGACAGTACCAGACTTCAAGCTGGCTCTGCAATGGGAGACCTTAGGCACATTTTACAAGCCTGCTTCTGTGGGTGGCACAATCAGTGCTGCAGGCCCACCAGCAGCATTTGGATTTACACGCCGTGGGCACACTCAGTGCACTAGACTAGGGTCGGACAAGTAAACCAAATAGCCAAACATGGAACCACTGATTAATACATCAATTTTCAATAGGGAGCACTTGCACTGTGGCACTGGATAGCAGTGGCACAGTGCCCAAAGCATCTCATACCAGAAAATATACATGAGGCAACAGCAAAAATGGAAGGAAGACCCACGCCAATGGTGGCAGGTCTAACAAATAGTATTTCCAATCCCTTCCTTTCAATGTAAGGATGTACACTATAATGTTCATAAATTCTTCTCTTTTGGAGATATCCACTTTTTCAATTTGGCCACTTGAAATTTCGCTATCATCTCCTAAAACTATTTCTTCTTTTTCCACATACTCATTTTTGTAATAAACATTTTTTTTATGAGATATAAAGTAGCCTTTTGCACTTTGCTCACATCTACTAATTCTTGCCATATTTTCCGACTCTTCGTAGGAACATCATTAACTAGAATAACTATAGGTTCAGTTTCCTCTTTCTCCAATAGTTTTAACATTTTTCTTTAAATCTAAAGGTAAATACACAACTCTTCCTTTTAAGCCTCTTTGTAAATCTGATGGAGGCAGCTTACCTGCTTTAGGCTCCATACGAACAGTAGCCTTAAATGGGTGCACAGATTGAATCAGAATGGACTCATATGTATTTAAATCTACCAGTTCTAGAGGAATAGCTACCAACTCTAGGTTATTGTGTACGGCTCTAGCTGGCATTTTGTTCTCCTCTAATTTGCTATAACAATATTTACACATAAGTTGATCACTACCCAACTCAAAGCAATTTCCCACCAACAAATAAGCTCCAAATTCCTTCCGCTTATCCTTGTTTTCTTTTTCACTTTTTAAATACAGATCAGCATTCCTAGTTTGAATTCTATAGTGTTTCATAGACAAAAATTACAAACATATTTTGGTCTTTCACAACAAACCACCTTAAACTTCGTAATCTCTTCTTCAAACTTCTCAGTACTAATATCTTCCACATCTTCTTCAACACTCTCACTTTCTCTACACTCCCCTTCAGTACCAAAGAAATGAAATTCTATCTCAGCACAAACTTTTTTTTTACATCCAATACTGATCCATGCAAAAGAGCAGTCACTTAAAATTATTGCAGGACTTTTTACATAGTACAATCTTCTTACTAACTTCCGCATTGCAGAGTGATGTACTGCTAACATTCTCAAATGATGAAACACACTTTGACACACTTTTCTAGGAAGACAAGCCAGAGAATGACCTTGCAATCCAGTATTTTTTTATAACTTTACAAGGATCTAGTCCTTGCAACATCTTAATCTTTTGTTTTATACATTTCTAGTATACTCTCGTAAGAAATTTCATAAAATATCAATAGACTCCTGTCGTATACTACAAATACTACTACAATCTCATGTGTACACTGAAACTTGTGTACGTCTCCCTTGACCTTCTTCAGCTATCACTTGTTCCACATTTCTAGGAACCATCTTTTCTTTGTCAATTGTACAACCATTCTTTAATTCTTAAGCATGACCACTGGTATCAACTGCGTGAACTAATGTATTGTTTTGAAAATAGCTCTCTTCATTAAAAAAGGTTTGCTTCCATTCACCCAAAAACAAAATTACATAAGTTAGTTCTGTTGATTAGTCTTTTCCTTTTAGTTTTGTTCTTCATAGAATGAATTGGTTTATCTCATGTTTGCATTATCTTTAAAAGTTAAATGAACAATTGTCTTTTCAATCGAAAAGCCTTTTTGACTATACTTTCAAACATTGTTTCATTTTATAAAATGCAGATCTTTTTTTATATTTCTTGCCATGTTTCAGCAAATTGT
This sequence comes from Lissotriton helveticus, assembly GCF_964261635.1. Lineage (NCBI taxonomy): Eukaryota > Metazoa > Chordata > Amphibia > Caudata > Salamandridae > Lissotriton > Lissotriton helveticus. The sequence goes on from NC_136067.1 coordinate 530,728,686, forward strand.
GTAGTACGCTAGTTTTATACATACGTTTCTTAATTTCATTAAAAAAGTATTTCTTCTTTTTAAAAATAGATTTTTTTCTCATTTCATGAATTTCTATTAATTTGTCTTTTTTTTAATTCTTTTTCATTCTACAACTATTCTTTCTATTTTCATCATTTCCAAAATCATTTTGTTTCCTTGAAATTCTTTTAATAAACTCCTTTCTTCTCTCACCACTAGACTTTTTCTTTTTTGCCACATGTTGTAGTTCATCTAATTCGTGTGTTTATTTCCCCTTTAAATAGTTCTGCTTTCTTTGTTGGTTTTTCCTTTGCAATTTTCTTGTCATGGTCATTCTTTCCTAATTTTTAAAATAATTTTCTGTTATTAAAATAATTATATACATATATTCTTATCAATTACTAATGAAACACTTTCTATTTTAAAAGCTACAAAGAAATGCATATATGTTTTTCTGAATATGGTAACAATTACACCGAGCTGCACAATAAGTGAAAAGAGGTGCACAAAAAAACACAACAGTAATATCTGCATGATTACAGCATAACATATCTCATGCATGGACCATTGCAGGACTGCATGGCGACTATTTTGGTGTTTTGTATGAGAGGTGTGCAGAAATTTGCAAGAGTTGTCATCGAAAGAAGCAACAGTGGTGCAAAAGAATCCACAGAGGTTGAGCAGAGTAAGGCAACAAGAGAGGTGCAAAAAAATGCAAGAGAAATAAAGGAATTTGAAACAAAGATTCAGGAAGAAGGCAGATCAGTTCAGAAAGAACCAACAGAGGTACAGAAAGAAAGAAGAGAGTTGCAGAAGCAGGCAAAAGACATACTGAAAGGAGGAACCGGTGGGCAGGGTGAGGCAAGAGAGGTGTAGAAAGACGGAAGGCAAGTGCAGAAAAAAGGAAAAAGAACTGAATAAATTTGAAACAGAGGTGCGGGAAGAAGATAGAGCAGTTCAGAAAGAACCAACTTAGGGTACTCTCTGGGTAAGTATAGGACAACATGAAAAGTGACTGACTAATGTCATGAGTGCAAACATGCACATTAAGTGCATGGATAACTGTATAAATAGCAGTTGAAGGGATTCATCAGTCATTCAGTACTGAATAGGTGAATACATCAATGCAACTGAAAAGCATGGGTAATTTGATGACTGTAAGGATAGTGTGTACATAATGAGATGACTACAAAGCAGTAGCTTGCATCATTGCATAACTGTAGGGGTACTACATAACTATACCCCTGAGTGATTCCTAGCCTGCAAGGGTGATATCGGAGGTAGAAGTTAAAGTAGTACATTGGTAACACGTCAGCGATGTCATGAGTACTGGGTTAATGTCTGGAGATTTACATACCTACATAGCAAGTGACTGGGGGATTGTATAAGTCCAAGGATACATTTTGGGCGATTGCAGGACTACTGAGGTAGGGTCTGTCTATATATACGTCTGCAAAAGTAGTGCTGGGGTGATTGCATAATGGCAGGACTACTGGCTGAGTGATTACAAGAGTACAAAACTGGTTTGTCCATGATTCAAAGAGTGCAAAAGTAGTGCCTGGGTGATTATATACCTACATGAGTTATACCTTAGTGATTACATAAGTGCATAGATAGTACCTAAATGATTGCATCAGTGCCTGAGTGATTACAGCACTGCATATGTAGCACCTGCATCATTGTAAGACTGCATGGTGAGTATTTGGATGTTTTTATAAGTGCATGACAGTTCAGCCCACTAAAATATAAAGCACCACACTATTACATAAGTCAACTATAAGTCACTGGGTAAGTACAGGACAACATGAACAGTGACTGGCTAATATTATGAGTGCAAACATACACATTGAGTGCATGGATAAATGTATAAATAGCATTTGAAGGGATTCATCAGTCATTGAGTTTTGACTAAATGGATACATCAATGCAACAGCAAGACATGGGTAATTTGACAACTGTAAAGATAGTCTGTAGGTAATGAGATGACTACACAGCAAGAGCCCGCATGATTGCATAACTGTAGAGGTAAAACGTAACTAGACCCCAAGTGATTCCTAGCCTGCAAGGATAATATCTGGGGTATTACTGAAACAGATAGCAAGTGAGTGGCTGATTTTAGAAGTTCTTCAGAACCGCCTGGGTGATTACCAAACAAGTAAGATACTGCCTGAGTGATTACTGGTGTGGAAAGGTAATGACTTGATGAATTTAAAATGTATGACTAGTGGCTAAGTGATTACATAAGTACAAGAAAAGGGCATATGTGATTGAAACAGTACAAGGGTATTAAAGGACTACATAGGTAACACATCAGCGATTGCATGACTGCAGGAATAATGTCTAGGAATTTACATGACTACATAGCAAGTGACTGAATGTATTTATAAGTGCATGGGTACTTCTTGGGTGATTGCAGGACTACTAAGGTGGACCCTGAGTAAATAAAAGACTGCAACAGTAGTGCAGGGTGATTTCGCAACATCATGACTACTGGCTGAGTGATTAAAAGAGTACAAAAGTGGTGCCTCTGTTATTTAAAGAATGCAATAGTAGTGCCTGTGTGAATATATAACTACATACATTATACCTTAGTGATTCAATAAGTGCACAGATAGTGCCTAAATGATTGCATCAGTGCTGAAGTAATGCCTGAGTAATTAAAGCACTGCATATGTAGCGCCTGCATCTTCACCTTTCTATTTACAATTATGTGTCATCATTCAACTATACTTTTGTGTAGTGTAGAAAAAAGCCTAATTAATAACTCCTTATATGATCATCTTTGAAAACACACTTTTAGTGCTCCATCTTCACAGATCTATCTAAAATTATGTGGTATCATTCAACTATACCTTTCTACAGACTAGAAAAAAGAAGCCTAATTAATATCACCTTATATAAGCATCTTTCAAATCACACATTTGTGCAGCATCTTCACTATTCTATCTAAAATTATGTGGCATCATTCAACTATACATTTGTACAAACTACAAATAATAAGCCTTATCAATAATACCTTATGTTCACTCACACTCTTGACCCTACTACAATTAAAGCAACAACAGCTCTTTCTTATACATCATGCACCATATAATGTATAAGACATATGAAAATACATATACAAGTAGAAACATACATGAGACAGAACTCCATGCACGTCTTAGTATTTTTCAGAGTCCACCTCCAAACTTAAAGGAGCAGCTAAAATTATGTCGTATAGTACAAATATACATATCCACACACTAGAACAAACTACCATAATCAGTAATCCATATTCCAATACACGCATAATACAATACAAAATCTATTTCAAACAACATTTAACTCCATTACAACAAACTATTCGAAGCATCTCTGCATTTAATAATGTAGTTAAAACATCAAAGTTCATTATTATTGTTTTAAAAAACACATAATACACCTTACAAATTTATAACTCACCTTCCAAATTGGTTTGTAGAATACTAAATATCAGAAACTCAAAATGGATTGTCTTATGCACACAATCAATGTAATGCACTGCTCTCAGCAAGGCAAAACCAGTAATGGCAAAGTTTCCCTCTCTTTCTCCACACACATATACATGTAAGTAACAAATAACATTGCCTGGATATTATTTCAAACACATTTCTATTGGTTAGACGTATCATCCTTTACCAACTGACTTCTAAAAGTAATCAAACTGCTTCTGAAGTTTTTTTGCAATCGCAATTCCACTGCGCAGCAACGCGATGGAACCGCAAATCTATACGGGAGTCCAAAAATATATCACACATAATGTACCACTATTTTTTAATAATACACCTCTTTTAAAGATAACACTGACTTGGGAAATGTCACTGTAATAACAGATTACTTTTCTATAAATTACAAAATCACATTTTAATGCCACAGTTAACTTTCAACCCTACCCGCATCCTGCTTAATCCCAGTTTCCATAGTAACAGTTCATGGAACACTCAACTGAACTGACAGGTCGCAAGTTCACCATATTTTCAAGTTCACCACACAACTTTGCAAATACAAACAGCAGGTGTGGTTGACATTTCAAAAATATGAGCAGATCCTTTCTTCTATACCTTTTCAAATAATTTTTACTAACCAATAAGAAATATGCTTTAAAAAAACAAATGTACCCTACTTTGAATGTACAATGTTCTTAACCACCCAATCAATTGTCTACTTTTTAAAAAACAGGATCTTGTTCACCATTTTAGATACCTCTCATTCTAACAACTGACTACCTCAGCTGCAGACATCTGTTCATTACTTCCAGACATCCCTTCATGATGCTGACAGTGTGGATTGTTAGGCACAACTATGTTTTCTGGTGCAAAAGGTATGTTGAATGCAGAGGTATTGACAAAAACCTAGCTTTGCAAATTTGGGTATTAAATGGATTACACAAGGAGGATTTAAGTAGCACCAATTGGTGTGTTTGGTTAAAACCTATTTGCATCTCCAACCCCCTGACCTCATGATGGCAACGACCTAGGCGCATTGACTGCGGTAGGTCTGAAAATGCTAATGAAGGATACCTTTGCACAAATGATGTTGCTCTTGCCTCAAACTGTCTTTGTCTACTCTAACATATGCCAAAGAAAGAAATGGAAGTGGTCAAATTGATTCTGTCCACAGATTGAGAAAGCTAGAAAAAATATCAATAAATCTGTTTCTGCTTATCTTAGAGACCATAGATTGGGCTCCATATAAAACAACAATCTATGTTTTTATATGGAGGGCATCTACAGGAGTGACGGAGAACACTGTACAGATGACGGAAACAGAGTCTTTCTCAACAACCTTTTAAGAGCCACCCTATAACCTAACAATGAATCGTACATATTAAAAACATGTATATTCTCTTTTGTACAACTCTGCTTGGATTTGCGAACCCAGCGCGTTTACACTGGGGGCTGTGCTGGACGTGATGGAGTCGTGACTCCAAGCCCTCAAAATGAAAAAAAAAAGCCCTCTATTCTATACTGTTTAATTCTGCCTCGGGTACCACATCCCGGGCACAGTGCACCCACGGCTCCAGACAGCTTCCCGCCTCCTGCAGAAGCCGGCATTGCTTTTGGGAAGGGGAGCTGCTAACAAGCAGCTCCCCTTGCCCAAAAGCAATACTGCGTTGCTTCTTGGAAGCGAGAGCAGGTTTCCCTCCCATACCCACTGACACAGGCACTCACACACCCACTCACAGACTGTTAGAATTGGGGATCTCTAATAGGCTGTGGTAGGTAACTTAGTCCAAATAGAGACCCTTCCTTCTAAGTCAGGGAAAGGAAGGACACCTTTTCAGATAGCTTCTGCTCATCCCCTCGATAGCTTGGCACGAGCAGCCAGGCTAATCTCCAAGGCAAATGTGTAAAGTATTTGCAACCACACTCTCAGTAACCCAATGATAACACCACAAATGGACTCCACACGAGTTTCATAACAAACAATTATATGTTTACAAAAAATGATATACGATGAGACCACACGATAAAAATCCAAAATATGCGTATTTGTAATATTTCACCTTGCCGGTTATTAGGCAAGCTAGCCCTTGTAGGTTCTTGCAGTATTAATGAGCAATTCTCAATGATCCACTACACTCCGAATGCAATGCTATGCAGTTCGTAATGCAAGAATGAGGCACTTCGTAATTTAAAAATAATGCAGTTCATTATGCAACAATCAGGCAGTGCATAATGCCAAAATAATGCAATTTGGAATGCAACAATCAGGCAGTTTGGTATGCAAAAATAACGCAAAAATAATGCAACAATCAGGCAGTCCATTATGCAGGAATAATGCAATGCGTAATGCAACAATCATGCAGTTCCTAATACCAAAATGATGTAATGCGTAATGCAACAATCAGGCAGTTCATAATGCCAAATAATGTACTCTGGCACCAATCACGGTGCTTGGGACGGTCTCTATGCCACTCATGCTGACTCGCGGTCAGCTACTGCCAAAATATGCCCCTAACACGGATATGGTGTAAAGCAAAGTGTTGCTCTACACACTCCGGCCAAGTATAGCCATTCCTCAGCAAGTACGGGCCACAATATGGACTTCAGAGGAGGCTCGCGCTGCGAGAATGGGAAAGGCCAAGAGCACCCCAGCCGAGGCGCGACACTCGCGTGCTCGCTGAGCGTTACCTGGGGGGTGCGACCTCGCTCTCCTCTCCCCTCCTCGCGCCTTGGGCCTCTAATGCGACTTCATTGATCTTGGGCAGTGGAACACGGGTCCCACCCACACAGGGATGGTTTGAGGTCCATCCTTGGCAAAGACGGGCTCAGACATGCAGCACAGCTCATCTGGGGATGCCGGTCGGGCCGTTGGCAATTACAAAAATCTCAGGCTGCAACAGGGCACATGCACACAGTGTCTCTGGGACTCACTTGAGCTCCGGCTGTGCACGATCACAGGGCAATCCTCATGAAGGTCTCAGGCTGCAGGAAGCACATGCATCCAGCGTCGCTGAGACTCCCTTAAGTTCCGGGTGCACACCATCACAGGGCAATCCTCACAAAGGTCTCAGGCTGCACAAAGCATATGCACACAGCGTCGCTGACACTCACTTATATTCTGGGTGCGCACGATCACAGGGCGATCCTCACGAAGTTCTCAGGCTGCACAAAGCACACGCACACAACATCACCGAGACTCACTTGGCCTCCCGGTGCCCACGATCACAGGGCAATTCTTACAAGGTTCTCAGGCTGCCAAAAGCACATGCACACAGCGTTGCTGAGACTCATTTGGATTCCGGGTGCACACTATAATAGGACGATCCTTATGAAGGTCTCAGGCTGCACAAAGCACATGCACACAGCGTCGCTGAGGCTCACTTGGAAACCTTTTTGTTCCTGAGTTTCCACAACAGGGAGCCAGCTCTCCTCAGGCCCTTGGGGATAAGTTACTTCAGGATACAGCACACAGCAAAGTCCTTTCAAGCAGGGGGACACAGCACACAGCAAAGTCCCTTTAGCCTCTCCTTGGTAAAATCAGCAAACTGCAGGCCAGCCCCAGAACACATAGCAAGGGTCAGTCCTTTCCTTCAGTCTCTTCAGCTGTTTCTTCCTTGGCAGAGTTTCCTCTTGACCACAAAGTAGTTTTAATCCTTTACGGTCTTGATCAGTTCCATTCCAATCTTCAGGGGTTTCAGCTCTCATAGTTATACCCCTAAATGTCTTGGAAGTCTTTGTGTTCAGGGGGGCAATGACCCCTGTCAAAACCAGTTCTGGGTGTCTTCCTGCCAGTGACACCTCCTTCCTTTGATAGTGGGGGTCTGGATCCTCAATTACTCAGCAGGAGATGGAGCCATTGTTTTATGGCAGAAGCACAGGCCTCTTTACCTCTAGGGGCTACTCCTCCCCCTACACTTCAGATGCAGGTCAGTCTGTTGCTGTCTCACCTCCTTCCCTGGGTCAAGACATTCCCCAGAGCCTATCACATTCAAATCCAGACAGTCAATCCACGACCAGGCAGAGACACACAGAAATTTTAAAACACAAAAACCCAGCCACTTCTGAAAGAGTGGTTACTAACACACAATGCAAACACCACCTTCATAAAAAGATCTGTTATTAAATTGTGAGTTCAGGCACACTAAACTTCACCTCTACATATTACCCCTACAGGAAGATAGGCTGCAAACATATTACACAGCTTCCCCCATTCTGTCCTATGGGCAAGATGGCCTTGCAACAGTGAAAAACGAAATGGAGAGTATTTCACTGTCGGGACACGGTAGACACCTCAGTACATGTCCTACCTTTCACATACACTGCACCCTCCCAGGGTGCATAAAAAAGGAAGGGTCAGGCCTGGCAAGTAGGTGCACTTGTCAGGAAAACATGGCAGTTTAACAAACTGCGCATAGACACTGCAGAGGCAGGCCTGAGTTCTCTCTTTAGGGCTACTTGTGTGGGTGGCACAAATAATGCTGCAGGCCCACTAGTAGCATTTGCATTACCAGCCCTGGCACACATTGTGCACTTTACCAATTACCATAACACTTTATACAGGGGGAACTTGCACTTTGACACTGATCAGCGGTGGCAAAGTGCCCAAAGCACCTAAGTTGGCAACACCATGTCAGAAAAAAGGTCTAGGGGACGGCAAAAAGTTTAGGGAACTTTAGCCAAAAAGGGCCAAGTCCAACACAGACCTACTCAGATACTTTTACATGAACTCATAGACCCACTCAAATACTCTCACCCACTCACAGAAATACTCAGACACCCTCACAAACCTACTCAGGCACTAATGCACCCACTCATAGAACCACTCAGACACTTTTACAGTCACTCACAGGCCCATTCAGACACTGATGTACCCTCTCGAAGACCCACTCAGAATAGGATCATTGACAGAATATCACAGTCAAAATATCGAGCTGCCAGAATATCGCTGACAAAATATCGCCAACCTGAATATCGAATTCCTATCTACAAACAGGTAAGTACAAAAATGGCGAATCCTAAATATCGTTGTAAATAATATAGTTTGCTAAAATATAGACTTTTTAAAATCTCTTAAAAGCAATGTAAAATAATTAAATATTAACTATAATTAAGTAAAACATACTTAAAAATACTTAAATAACCTTAAAATTAATAAATATTAAATGTAAGTTTAAAAAAACATGCATTTATCTTTTTATTCCATATATATTAACTTAATAATATTAAAAAGTAATACATATGTTTAATAATTACATGTCAAAAACATAATGTTAAATATATTTACATATATAAATACACATACAATAAAAATATAAAAATAAATTATATATAATAAGTTAAAACATTAAAATAATTTGAAAAATAATAATATTTTACACTACATTAAATATAACAATACTAAAAAAAGTTGCATAGCGTAAAAGATAACATTTCTATTTCCACTCCAAAAAGTGGTACAGTAGGGAAAATGTTGGATAGCGGATAAATAAAAATTACTAGGGTTGGATAGTGGGTGGGTAAAATGTACTATTCCCACTCCAGTGAATGCAACAGTAGGGAAAGTGTTGAATAGCGGGAGGGTAAAAACTACTATTCCCACTTCAGTGAGGGCAACAGTAGGGAAAGCGTTAGATAGCAGGAGGATAAAAATTACTATTCCCACTCCAGGGAGTGCAACAGTAGGGAAAGCATTGGATAACGGGAGGGTCAAATTTACTATTCCCACTCCAGGGAGTGCAACAGTAGGGAAAGCGTTCGATAGCGGGAGGGTAGAAATTACTATTCCCACTCCAGTGAGTGCAACAGTGGGGAATGTGTTGGATAGCGTAGGGGAATAATTTAATATACCCTCTCCTAAAATATAATTAATATTAATTAACAATTAAAGATTTTGTAATAATTAATTTACCTCCCACCATTTTCTCCTATAAACATCACCCATAATATTGTAACATATTAATAAATTAACATAATTAATTCACAATTAATTAATTAACAAACTACAATTAATAATATAATTAATTAACATATTTACAAATTAATTGTTAATAATTAATATATAATTAATTACAAATTATGAAGAAAATTACACAATTAACATAATTACCAATTCATTATTAATAATCAATATGTAATAAAAATAATAATACATTAATAAACCTCATTAACAATATACAGTATTAAATATTACATTATTAAGTAATAACATACTACATTAATGTATTTCAATTAAATGATTTCCCACCCTATTCCCCTATAAACCCACAACCCGCTACATAATTAAATTCCGCAAAAAAATGTAACATATAATGGATTAATTCTAAATAAATCTAAAAATATATATTATAATTAAATTACTTCCCACCCATTCCCCTATAGACCCACAACCCACTACGGAATTAAATTACACAAAACTGAATTAACATAAAATTCATTACTTTTAAAAAATGCAAACACACATTACAAAAATAATACATACTTGCATTTCGATATTCTGCACCACTATATTTTTGCAATTCGATATTATGTCCATTGGATATCAAAAACTCGATATTCTGTCTAGTCGATATATTTTTTTCGATATTGTGACTAGTTACCCTAAGAATCATATACCCACTCACAGACCCACTCAGACGCCCATGCACCTACTTACAGAACCTCTTATACTCTCTCACACCCACTCAGAGACCTACTCAGACTCATGCACTTACTCACAGACCTACTCAGAGACTCATCCACTCACCCACAGGCTGACTCACATGCTCATGGAGGCACTAACAAACCTACTCAGACACTTTCAGACCCACTCACGGACCCACTCAAACACTCATAGTCCCACTCATATACCCAGACACTTATGCAGGTACTCCCAAACCCACTCAGATACTCACACACCCACTCAAACACCAATAGAGACACTCACTCACTCACAGACCCACTCAGACACTCATGAACTCACTCACACACTCACTCTCAAAGGTTAGAGGTTACAGTTCGGAAATACAATTTTAAATCCTTGGAAATGCACACAAAAAACAACTGCTTCTGGGATGTTATAGTTATGAAATAGCATTAACATACGTTGAAATTCACAAAAAAAGGTTACAAGAACATTATGGTTAGCAAATAACATTCAAAATACCTTAGAAATTCACTGAAAAAAAACAAAAGTTACAGGGATATTATAGTTAGGCTCAGATTTCTCTTGTACCAAACCAGTGAAATTCATCAGTTATAGTCTCCTGAGCTACTTTTAACTTACACACCTGCAATGCACTGCTTATGACCTCACATATTTCATCACTCAGGACATGGTCAGTGACATTACTGATGACATCACTAATGGCATCTAAATACCCTGTGGCCAGCCCCTGTAGGCACCAAAACACGCACAGAGTATGGCCTTAGGATGTACGTGGTAGGTCAGCTGCAGGCACCCAACCCTGCACCATGCACAGCCTTTAGATGTGCATGGCAGGGGATGGGCTGCAGGGCCTGTGATCAACACAGCACATGTAAGCAACCCTGGATAGGGATACTCAGCCCCCCGCCCCATGCCAATGTTACCCCCAGGGACTCCATCTCCTGGTGTCCAGCCATATAAATGAGTGGGAGGGGACACATGACCCCCAATCCCGTGGCAATTTGGCTCCGGGGACCCCATCCTCCAGTGGCTCTGTACCTGTTTTATTTTAGAGGGGTCACTCAGCCCCCCTACCTAGACCAGTATTAGCTTCAGCCACCCCATTCCCCAGGGCCCATCCAATTACTGCAGGTGGAGAGAGGCCACGCGCCTCCCTTTCTGGGCCCATTTCGGGCATGAGGATCCCAGCCCAGTGGCAACGCAGGCCACCCAGTGCCTTCTTGTTGGGGGCCTACAGGGGGAGCGCCAATGCCCTCACAGTCGCTGCCGCCTCTCCTCCTCCAATGGAATCTGTCTATGGTCCTATACAAGGGAGCAGCAAAAAATGCTACTCTCTGTGTGCAGAAGCAAAACATTTCACTTTTTTTCCTACCAGCTTCAGTGCAGGCAGGAAAACAAATGAAAGGTCTGCTCCCAGTGGGCAGGAGCAGTTTTCCTGCTCCCTTCTGCTTGGGTAGGACTTATTATTTGCTCTCTCTTGGAGGGATCTTTAAATTGCTCCTGCCAAGTGAGTGCAAACAGGTTTTCCTGCCAGTGTGGGCCAGGAAAATGGTATGTCCTGGGGTGGGCATCCCAGGACATAGCATGAGTTTGCACTGGGAGATGGGAACCCCAAGGACATTAATGTCATCATTGATGTCATAAATGATGTCATAGAACATGTCATGAGTTATGTAATACATGAGGCCATAAGCACTACAAGGCAGGGACCCAATTAGTAGTTAGCCCTGCTTACCACAACTGGTGAATTTCTGATTTTTCTTTCTTTAAAATGTTAATGTTGTCACTGATATTTTCACCTAACTATAATATTGCTTTAACCTTTGTTTTTCAGTGAATTTGCAAGGATAAAAATAAAACACATAGTTTTGTCACATCTAACAGTAAAGTTGCTTTAGGTTTTGTTTTTTAGTGCTTTTCCTTTTTTTATGTAAATTAATATTTAATTGCCATATGTAAATGAATCTCTATGGCCAGGCATACAGCCAACCCTCCAGATACAGCCAACCTGACCCTGAGTACGGTCTTTGGCCGTGTGCAATGTTGCGTGGGCCACATATTTTGTTAAAATAAACTCAGAAATTCACTCAAAATGCCAATGGCTAAAGAGACTGTGAAATACTGAATTGTTATTTGGGGTGGGACACATCCCACTTCAAGACACATGCACAACCGTTGCCAGGGTGACCACTCCAAGTAACTAAATTAACCTTAGCTCATCACCTCAATAGCTTTGGCACAGAGCAGAGCAGTTGAACTTAGGGCAATGTGTGAAGTATTTACACACTATGGGGCCGATTACAACCTCGTCCAGGAAGGTATCCAAGAACCTTTTACATTCTGACCGACTCGTACTCGGATTTTGTTTACCCGAACAACACATTACGATGCACAAACCCCATTGCTTTGGTACCGAATCGGTTTCCCCAAATCTGTCTGAATATTTCTAACAGGAAGCCTCTAGAAACGCAGAATAGAGTAGTTTGCATACACTGCCGAGTCCAAATCTGAACGCCCAAGTACGATGCGTCCTTCCTATGCGCCGAATTGGTCGGACCAACTAAAATGTCAGAGCAGTTGGATGAGGAGTATTTCTGCTCCGAATCATGTCACAACACAATTCCTGTGACAGAGACAGTGCAGCTATGCATCCCATCATGCATGTCATCTCTCTACTCTACATCTACGATGAATACTACAACCCCAACTGACGTGGTCATCGCAGGCGGTAGGCTAGACACCTACCCCTACAGAATAATGTAACTACCCCGCGAAAGACAAGAGAAAGAAGGTGCGCAACTACAGTTACATTTGGGCTGCGGAATACTTCCAGCAATGTAGAGGCACGTTTTTTGGGGGGTCTAATACTTCTAGCAAGTTAGCCCCAAAGAGGGGTATGGGGGGTAATACTAATACTTCCAGCAATGTCAAGCCAAAATTGGGGGAAAGGGGGTTACCAGTCCCAGCAATGTTGAGCCTATTTGGGGAGTGGGGGCTAATACTCTCAGCAATGTTGAGCCAAATTTGGGGTGTGGGGGCTTACACTCTCAGCAATATAACGCCAATTGGGAGTTTGGGCGGCTAATACTCCCAGCAAAGTAGAGCCTATTTGGGGGTGTGGGAGGCTAATACTCCCAGCAATGAATAGCCCAAATTGGGGTGGTTGGGAGGCTAACACTCCAAGCATTGTTGTGCCAAATTTGGGGTATGGGGGGCAACACTCCCAGCAATATAGAACCTATTTGGGGATGTGGGGGGATAATACTACAAGCAATGTATAGCCCAAATGTGTGAGGTTGGGGAGCTATCACTCCCACCAATGTTGAGCCAAATTCAGGGTGTGGGGGCTAACACTCCCAGCAATGTAGAGCGTATTTGGGGGCGTGGGGGCTAAAACTCCCAGCAATGTATAGACACAATTTGGGGGTTGGGGGCTAACACTCCCAGCATTTGAGCCAAATTTAGGACGTGGGGGGTCTAACAATCAGTTTGGTTTGGGTGGTAGGAGGAGAGTTTACACTGACTCCATCTTCCTCAGGTCCTGTCCTCTATACACCTTACCGCCCAGCGCAAACAGCCCAACAGGACTTAAATTTACCTCACTGTGTGTCAGAATGTACCTGCAGGATGCCTGACACTGGGCACTGGTGTTTGACTTATCAACAACTCCCCTCATGTCCTTGTGCTCCAAACACCTGTCCCCTGTCTCAGCCATTTTGGAAGTATATATCCACTCACTGTCAGGTAAGCAGAGTTCCATGGGTGCTGTTTGTGCAGTTATGAAGGGGGAATTGGTGGATTTAAATCACATACTCCAAAAGTAGAAAATTGGCAGTACAGCATCGCATGTCTTGTCTCAAGACATCCCAGTGAAAAACTGCACAGAAACATTCTACATTCTAAATAGTACATGGCAACAGTCATTCATTGAACAACAAGATGAATATTAAGGCAAAACATGAACCAGTACAACATGTATAAACACAAGAACAAAAAATTAAAATAAAGATACAACAGGAATGTTTGCCCTGACTTTATCTCCCATCAAGCTCTGTCCTCCACATACCTTCCCACCCATCCCAACTAGCCACTCTGGGACTCTGCTTTCCTGGCAGTGAGTGGCAATGCACTTGCAAGACATCTGACACTGGGGAATGGTGTCTGATTTTTCCACAACTACCAACAGGGCCTTGTGGTTTGCACAGCAGGCCCCAGTGTCAGCCATCTTGTCAGTACATTGCCACCCACTGTCAGGCAAGCAGAGTTTCTGGTTGGCTAGTTGGGTTGGAGGTGAAGAGTGTGTGTAAGACAAGGCCTCGGATGAGATGTAGCCATTGCAAATATACCTCTTCCCCTCGAGCCCTGCTAACTCACCTGTGCCTATCGTTACCTCACAGTGCAGGATAGTTAACTAGCAAGGTGGCTGACATTGGTGCAAGGTATTGAACTTGAAGCCAACTCCCATCAAGCCTTGTGCTCTACACACCATGCACCAGTGTCAGACATCTTGCTAGTACACTTCCAGTCACTGCCAGGTACCCATAGGCCCAGACTACTTGGTTGTGCTGGGTGGGAGGAGGAGTCTTTCCACTGACTATATCTCCTATCATGCCAGGTCCTACACACACACTTTCCCACCCATCCCAACTAGCCTACCTGAAACTCTGCTTATCTGACATTGAGTGACAATGTACTGCCAAGATGTCTGACACTAGTGCCTGGTGTCTGACTTGACCCCAACTCCCAACAGGGCCTTGTGCACCAAACGCCAGTCCCCGTTGTCAACCATTTTGATAGTGCATCTCTACTTACTGTCAGTAAAGCATGGTTACAGGTAGGCTTTTTGTGCCCTCACATTCGATGAGATAGGTTTGTCATGACACGAGACCGTCAGGAGCAAACGACAATACATCACCAGCTGCATAGTGAAGTAGTTGAAATTACATCATGTGTGAGGGAGCAATGGTTATCTGGCATACTGGCATGTGACATGTATGGAACAATATTAAAATGTCATAGCACAAGTCCAAATTATGTATTTGGTTTATCTGTAAAGATTTGTGATGATACCTATGTGTCAAGTGCATACGGATGACTCATTGAATTCTTTCTCATTCTTGTTCAAATGATCAGCACAGGCCAGGGGAGGAGGCAGTGCCATGGACCAAGGGGAATCAGCTTGCCAGACTGGGTCCAGTGCTGAGTCTGAGGAAGAGGGACCCATTGGTGTAGAGGGTGAGAGAAGCCTCACTGAGGGCATGTCTGAAACAACATCAGTTGGATCCCCTGCCAACTCAAGCTCCAGTGATTACTCCCTTGTGGTGATGGATGACCCAGGGAATGGCTCCTGTGCCTCTGAGTTCACCACCACCCCTAACATCTCCACCCTCCCAGCTGCTCCCCATCCCAAAGGCTGTGACCACCCCCCTAGAAGGGGACCTATCTCCTTCGCTCCAGGCACCTTACCCCCTGCTCCTGTGTCCCCATCTGCCCTGAGTGCGGAGGCCATTGACATCCTGAGGCAGATCTCTATGGTGCAATCAGCAGTGCGGAATGTCCTCCAGGTGCCTACCAATCACCAGACACAGACACACATGGTATCCTTTCTGGAGGGTATTTACTCTGACATGTGATCCAATCGGGCTCTGGGCTCCACCCTGATGGCAGCAATGTCACAGATACAGCGGTCCCACACCCCTGCCTCTTACCCACCCACAGTCCCAACTATCCTCACTGACCCAAGCACATGCAAACATACACATGCATCCACCTCAATAGCCACAAGCAGCACTCAAACATGCAGACACAAGGAGAAACCCACACATACGCACACTCACAAGACAGACAGCCCACTCACCACTACAGACATACCACCAGACAACACACATACATCCACTGATACTCCACAGACCTCTGAACCCTATGCCTCTACAACCCCTACCCTTGCTATGAGAAAGTGCCTTCTTTCTACATGGTTTCCCCCACATTTTGCCAAATTGCCGATGTACTTTGACTGAGTGTGCCCAGGGCTCCTGCAAATCAGGTACCCAGGGCCTATGTTCCCCAATTGGCATCTCTGGCCACAGGTCAGCCCCTGGTTTATGGTACCACAGGTACCCAGGGCACTGAGACTAGAGAAGGGCTCTAAGGGCTGCAGCACTTTTTGTGCCACCCTTAGAGGTCCTGTACCATTACACTCACACACTGCCTTTGTAGGCTGCGTGTTTTGCTGCAGAACAAAGTGAAGAGTCGACATGGCACCTGCAACCCACTGCCCTGGCATAGGTAAGTCACCCCTTTAGCTGGGTGCATTATACTAGTGGTGAGGGGACAGGTGCATGGGAGTGTTCCCATACAGTATCTAACTCCATTATCAGACATTGTAAGTGCAGTGCTGCCCTTAAGAGTATATGGTGCTGGGAGTTTGTCATTACGAACTCCACAGGACCATAGTGGCTACACTGAAAACTGAGAAGCTTGGTATCAAACTTCTCAGCACATTAAACCCATACTGATGCCAGTTTAGGATTTAAATGCACACAGAGGGCATCTTAAAGATGCCCCCTGAAAACTAACCTACCACTAGTGTCCAGGGTGAGTGGCTGCTTTCAGCTGCCACCACCAGACATGTTTCTGGACCACTGGGTTAGAGAACCTGCTGGTCTCTGAGGCCTGAAACAATGCACATCCTATGACAAAGGGCCTAGGCTCCTCCCGCAGGATGGGCAGGGTTCATGAAGGAGAAGCTTCAAAGGCTTGCTGCCTTTGTCAGCTTCCCCAGCCACTTGCTGCTCTCAGCAATTGACCCCCACTTTGGGTGGTAGAACCTGCGGGAAAAACGAGTCAGGAAGAGAGGTGTACCAACTTCTGCCAACTCCACCCCTAAGGTGGAGGAGGCAAGGTGAAGCACAACTCTCAGTCCACTCCATCTTGAAGATGGGTGACTCAGCCAACCAGGGACAGGTGCATGCCCCCCTCCCCCTGGAGGGGGGCATAAAAGGGAGTGTACTCACCCCATTGGTCCCTAGCTTTTAACTACTAGTAACACCCCTAAATCTAGGATGTAGGGGCACAACTAAACCTTGCTTCCTCAGAAAAGAAGAAACTACAAGAAGAAGAAGGAGGACTGCACAGAGGTGCAGTAGTATAAACAAGAGAAAGATGCCCACTGACTTGGCCCCAGCCCTACCGGCCTGTCTCCCACTGGAACCTGCTCCTGCAAAATCCTGGTGTGTCCTGCAGCCAGCAACCTTAAAAATCCCGGAGGACCTGCCTGCTTTCAACCCCAAAGACTTTGTCTACCATGAACACTGCATATGTTCATCTGCAACCTCTGGCCCCGGCCGGAAAACACAAATCCGCACCACTCTGCACCCGCCGTTGATGGCCTGAGCTAGAGTGGGAAAACACCACAAGGAGGTCACCCCGGTGATCCTGACCCAGGTTCTGGCGACGCCTGGCCTGCCTCAAGCCTCCAGCCGATGCCTGCAACCTAAACCCAGAAGGTCTCCCCAACCGCGACCAGGAGCTGGTAGGAAGATCTGATCCCAAAAGGCACCCCTGTACCTGACACCCCATGGCCTTGGGTAGCCAAATCGACGGTGCCTAAAAATCCCTAACTTCCCAACTTACCTCTTGAAGTGGTGGTCACACCGAGAAGACCTTTGTCCTCAAGCCTGCAGTTCCTTTGCAAACCAGAGGTTCCCCATTGAAAACAAGAGGGCATCTGACATCAAAACAGCGCCCTGCATTCCGCCCTAGTGCCGCTGAGGGTGCACATTTAGTGCTACTTTGTTTCCCCATTCGCCCAGAGCTAATATTTAGGAGCTTTGCCCCCACAACCAAGTAGCCTGCTAGTCAGTAGCCACCAACCTGAGGCCCCCTATCCCCCATTTGATAACATTGGGCCTCAGTACTCTGCACACAGCTGCCCTAGTGCCACTGCCTAGGATAACAAGAGTGCATACTTGACCCTGGGGGACCCCTGAGTCTACCCCCAGAACCTTAACTCCCACTACTAAATTCTTACCTCAAAACCGATAACACTATGTTCCTCAATAGGATAACATTGACAGTTTTTCTATGAAATGTTTGTAACTGTGGAGTTTGAAAAACTAAAGAAATTCGTTAAAATTGCACTAACTAACAAAAACAATTTTACTTCTCTGTTTACAGGAAAAGTCCCAGAGTAGTATCCTCCGAGTAAGAAAAGTAGTCTTAAAAAAGTAAGTTACTTGTAATTTTACTGAAAAGCCCATTCAAGTCTATGTACTGTATTTACAAAGTATTGCATTTCTCTGAAACCATACTGTAAGTCAAAACAAAGTGCATATACTATTACAAATCCAAACTGTATTACAACCGTATATTTACTGCAAAGTACTTATCACTTACCTGTGCCAGGCTTGCTTGGTTCCAGAAAATAAAATAACTAAAAGGATATTTTTATACAAATAAAGTTGGTCTGAAGTTCAGTCTTTGAGTGTGTGCATTCATTTGCTGACTGAGTGTGTACAACGAATGCTTGACACTGTCCTCTGATACTGCCTTACTGCTCGACCACAATACCACAAATAGAGAGTGAGGTGCTATCTAACTTTACCTCTGCCTACCTTTGGTGTTCCACTGCACCGTGTGCACACTATGCCTCACTTTGGTATAGTATATACATAGCCAGCATCCTACAATTGCCTCTCCTGTTCCCCACTCAGGCCAGGTACTCCAGCTCATTCCCCTTTACCTCACCTCTTCCCTGTTCAAACCTACAAACCCCCTCCCAAGAAGAAGAAATCCACCGCCCAGTCTGCTCCCATTTGGAAGAAAATAAGCCCCAAATCACACCCTACCAGAAAACCCCCCTGGTCTCCTGAATCAAAACCCCTTCCAGTGACCCATACTGCCCCAGCCCAGGCCAGTACCTCTGTATCCAAACAAACATGTTCCACAAAGTCCCAACCCCTCCCTATTCCTGTTCACACCATTCAAGATTACAAAATTCCCAAATTAGTCAAGTCCAGTCCGCCCCCCCTCCTTCTAGCCCTCCCGCTACAGCTGGCCCCCCTCAATCTGAGCCTACCACTGCAGTGGACCCACTGCCCCCTCAATCTGAGCCAACCACTGCAGTGACCCACAGCCCCTTCAATCTGACACTACCACTGCACCATCCTGATTCCACCCTCCCCAAACCGAAACCAGTCACCCTAGTTTTGTCTCCTTGGCACCTGGCATGCCCCCTAGATGCCCCTCCCTCGGATGGAGACCCCTAGCAGACATTGGACAGGCACGACTATGTGGGAATGATGTTCTGGGCCCATTAACCCTTTGACCAATGCTGGACTGGCCATTGGCCTTTTGCTAATTATTTAATTTCATTGTAATGCTGAATAAAGCATATTTACATTTAGTTTCCAGTTTATGTGTCCCCCACATTGTTTTTAGTGAACTGTAAACCATGTACAATTAGTAGTGTAAATTTACAATGAGCTTAGTATGGCATGGATTTCATTTGGTCCATGAAGTATGGGCACTTTGACAGGATGTAGTCAAGAATTTGGTGCCTACATTTGCTGGGTATCATCGTCAAGTAGTTTTGGCCAAGAGTGTGACATGAAGTCACAAACCTTTTCATTTAAATCACACTTACACATAGGTTATGCTTTCATATGTCAACATAGTACAAGTGTCTCAAAGTGCATCAGTTTAGGAGAAGCATGCTACATATGTTTGCAATGTGCAGGAAGACCACTGTCTTATCAATTCACCTGGATACAGATGGAGTTTGGCTACATGGTAGTGACTTGGACACACACATGTACACAACATAATGGTACAAACCTTTCATGTGACTTGAAAGTGGTGGTCCCATGTCTGAGTCTTCTATAGATCTAGTAGATTAGTGGCAATGACAACCTTGCCACAGATGGCATGCCACTGTAGGCCTATACCCTTCAAGGCTGTGGATGCATCTGATATATTTCCTGTGCCCATGTTGAGTGTAAGGTAGGCATTAATCTGACAGTGTCCTCACTCTGTTGCCTCCCACTTTCTGCATATATTCTTGTTAGTCAAGGTGTCTATATTCTGTATTTTCCAGGGCCTGTACAATGAGAGGTCAGCATTCCAACCTGATTTTGATCAAATGTTCTACATGCTGTTGTTTCAGGCATATGATTCATAGATGGAATATGGCACATCTTTCATTGTACCTAAGATTGCAGACAATTTGTATTTACCAAAGGCTGTGTTAGTCATATCAGTTAGGTGACTTAGATACATATAAATCAGGAGTTGTGGCGATACTATATGGAGTGGATTGTGGATTGTGGATTGTGCTTGTTCATTTAGTTGTTCATGGACAAGGCGAGGTCTTGCTACTTGGTAGATCAGCAATAGATTTTGACCTCACTTTCCTATGTGATTTGTACATGTTGTAGTTTCTTTGGAAGCTATCCGGAGTACACCATGTACTTCTATTGTGTTTGGTAAATGGCAAGCTAATTAGGATAAATGATGTCACTTCCTGAAATGTGACTTCCAATGCCATGAGATGTTGTGATCTTTGTATGTGTTTCAGATATTAGGATTTGTCCAGTGGAACTGCTGAATGTAGGTGCAGACATGGTGCCCATGAATATGTCTCTGTGGACTTCTGTGAGTACATTGCAGTTCTGTTGCCCTGCGATGTTTCATTGTGTGTTGTGGGGGACTCATGGATATACTTTGTGATACAGACATATATGTGGCTATGGGCTTTCCTTTTCCAACGTCAAATGTGTGTTTCTCCTAGTATTTAGCAGTGTGACTGTACCTAGCTGATGATGACATCCCTTCCTTAGACATACAAAACATGCTACGGAACCAGGGTTGGTTTTGGATCAAAATAAGGTTCGGGCACTCTAACAGTAAATGGCCCACAATCTGTGATCATCCCTTTCATTGTAGCCTCAGAGCATTCACCTGGCAAGGGAGGAGTTAAAAAGCACGCTGCTGATGATCAAGGGGGTGGGGGTGGGTGAGAATGGTCAAATGAAACGTGCCTCCCTGCAAGGCCCTACATACAACACAACCTCTGTGCACCTGCCATGACCTAAAAGTGATGTTCCAGTGGGGGAGATAACACTGCTTCTGTCAGGGCATGCAAGGCAGGGGGCCAAGGTGAGTATGCCCCGAAGGCTGGCCTTCAGCCTCAATTTGCAGTGTGGCCGGCGAGTTTACAAGATACCGGCCCCACATTACAGTGGCTTGGTGGGAACTGGGTAAGTAAGTAAGTCTCTTGGGGTGGTTTATAAAGGCCCCAAAAAACTGGCCCACAGGTGACCCTGGAGCACTGGCCCATTTGACCAATGCCCGATTGCCTGTCTTCCCAATCTGAGCCTGCACAGAACACTTTCTAATAGAACGCAAGACCCATAATGCTAAATGGGCTTCAGCCCCTTCCCCCCCCGTTGTGTGTGTCAGCCCATGATGAGACAGCTGTCCCACACACACACACAGACAGTCCTTGAGCTGCTGTGGGTGGCTGGTCTGTCGCCTTATCACAGCAGCACCCGAGTATTTCACAGGTCTTTAAGTGACCATCTACTTGATGACAAAGCTTTGTTGTTTTGTCAACAGTCCCTAGAATATCTACATCTCCACTCTGCCTGTTCCTTAAAGTTGCCAATTACGTTTGCTGCTACAGTGTGAGAATACATTTGCTGACAAGTAAACTTAAGCTTTGTTCTTTTTGCAGTTTCCTACATCTCGTACTCCACACGAAGGTATGGAGGAACTTTGCATGAGCACCTGTTACATTCATCAAGGACACATTGCTGGAAGTATTATACCCCCGCAATTTGGCTCTACATTGCTGTAAGTAGTAGCCCCCCCAATTTGGCTCTACATTGCTGTAAGTAGTAGCCCCCCAATTTGGCTATACATTGCTGTAAGAAGTAGACCCCCATTTGGCTCTACATTGGTGTAAGTAGTATCTCCCCCAAATGTGGCTCTTCATTGCTGTAAGTAGTAGCTCCTCACCCCAAATTAGATCTACATTATTGGAAGTAGTAGCCCCCCCCAATTTGGCTCTACATTGCTGTGAGCTGCACCCCCAATTTGGCACTACATTGCGTAAGTAGTAGACCTCCAATGTGGCTCTGCATTGCTGGAAGTAGAAGCCCCCCAATTTGCCTCTAAATTGCTGGAGTAGTATCCCCCCAATTTGGCTCTACATTGCTGGACATAGTAGCCCCCGCAATTTGGCTCTACATTGCTGGAAGTAGTAGGCCCCCCACCTCTCCCAAAATGTGCCTGCAGTTGCACTCCTGGTTTCTACTATGTTGTCTTTCGTGAAGTAGTTACGGTATTCTGTAGGGGTAGGTGTCTAACGATGACTGCATCGGTTGGGGTTTTAATATTCTTCGTAGATGTACAGTAGAGGGATGAAATGCATAATGGGATGCATAGCTGCACTGCCTTGGTCACAGGAATTGTGTTGTGACGAGATTCGAAGTTGAAATACTTCCCTTCCGACTGCTCTAACAAAGTGGTTGGTCTGACCGATACGGTGCGTTGAAATTATGCATTGTACTAGGGTGGGTGGATTCAGGCTTGGAAGTTGCTCCAAACAGCTCCAGTCAGCATTTCAGAAAGCTTCTCGGTCAGAAGATCCACTCAGAATCGGAGTAACCGAGTCGGTCGCTAAGTAATGGGTTTAGGGCATCATAATGCGTCGTTCGGGAAAACAGATTCTGAGTAAGAGTGAGGTGGAAGGTCTGACTCCGAAAAGCTCTTGGATTTCCTCCCGACTGCCATCGTAATGGGCCACCAAAAGATGGAATGGTCAGCAGTGTAGAACCCAAGCTTGCCATTAACCACTGTTCTTCTACCAGACTCAGTAACTTTGGATTAACGCCTGGTTAATTATAAGTGGTCTAAGCACAGTATGCTTCTGCACAGTCGGCACTCTGACTTGTAGTCTGCCATTAAAAATAATGGTGAAAATGTCAAGGGTTATGAACATTAACAACTTATGCCAGCTTTAAGAGGTTGGATACTTTGGTGACTCTGATTGGCCATGGTAGGTGACAAGTTGAATAAAGAAGCAGAAGTGTTTGGTACAAAATAATCTAGGTTGCAAGCATCCTTTTGTAGTATTGCCCTTTTAGGACTTTCTTTTGCCATTCAGTTGTGGGTTTTCCTAATACCTCTTGTGAAGTCTCACTTCAGATTTCGTCATTTTGACAATTTACAAGCTTGTTCGTGCATAACCAAGATTAGGGTGGCTAGTTCCAGTATTGAATCAAGGTTTATTCTTAAACTTAGTCAATACTTTATTTGATTCTGGCGTAAACTTTAAGTAAATTAACAAACTCATTATAAACAAAAATAAATTATCCGTTCAAAATTGGTCTTCTGTGTTAACAATAATGTGGGCTGTTCTCTAAATAAGTAGCTATATTTTAGGGGGTGATATTGCCAGTCTATTTGCCTACCTGACTTAAGCTATATATTTTGTGTAGTCTCAGCTTCAATATAAATGCTAATAGGATGGCAGCATGATCATTTTATAGTAATTCAATGGGATTGTAATCATTGATTTCAGAGAAGATAAAATGGAATCTAAAATGTCCCCCAACCTATGTGTTGGCTTTGTGATAGTTTAACTAATGTGTTATCTTGAAATCATTCAGCAGCACACACTGCTCACACACTCCAAAGTAGCTATAAATACATTATCATACATACTGACAAAACTCATCCACTCACGGTGAGACACAACCACACATCCACATACCCAGAAAAACCCACATATGCAATAACATTTGTAAATGTACACTCACTCAAATGCAAAAATATACATAGTTTTCCTCCCACACAGACATTGTCTCAAATGCACAAATATGTATTCACATACGTAAACATTACTACATAATCACTATTGTTTCCATAGTTGAAATGGCAGAGTATTATAGACCTAGGCAAGGTATAGTGATTCTTCTAAGCCGAGGTGTTCCTTGGCGAGCAGCTTTGAATCTTATGAGTAGGCTTGTTGAACAGAATTCTGCAGGAAGAGAATCTAAGGGGCACATGCATCAAGGGCTTTTGCATTCGCAAACGTTGCGAATCGCACAATTTGGCCGTTTGCGAATGCAAATCCCTTTTTTGGGATGCATTAAGCTTTTTGCTTTTTTCGCAATTTAAGTAATCGCAATTTATTTGCGATTTCTTAAATTGCGATTGCATTTAAGAAATCGCAATTTTGTGATTTCTTAAATGCAATGCATGATTTTTTTTAAATTGCGAAATTGCAAATAGGCAGTGGTAAATTACCATGAAGTTAACCTTCATGGTAATTTGCGAAAACTTTTAAAAGTGCACAAAAGTGTATTTTTGAAAGTTTCATTTTACACACACACACATGCCCTTGGGGCATGTGTGTGTGAAAAATGTACTTAAAGGTACATATCAGGGGTGCAGGGGGGGTCCTTTGGACCCCCACTGCACCCTTGAAATTGCATTCTCATTTTGCGATTCCTTAATTGCGAATCGCAAAATGAGAATGCCTTCACATTCATTCCTATGGACCTCTAGGCCCATAGGAATCAATGGAAAGGGATTCCTTAATTGCAATTCGCAAATTATGAATCGCAATTAAGGAAAATTAAGAAATCGCAAAAACAAAATGCAATTTCTTGATGCATAGCCGTTTGCGAATTGTTAATTGCGATTCCTTAATTTTCGCAATTAAGAATTCGCAAACGGAACATTGATGCATGTGGCCGTAAGTGTATAAGCTCTAGTAACGGGACTGATTACATATATGGAACTGCTGATATACTTTTGTTGTGACCTAGAGGGTTTTTTGTAGCATAGAATACTTTGTGGGATGACTCCAGATTTCAGAAAATTAGTTTAGGAATGAGGCATTTTCAGCTTTGAAGAGTTTGTATGGAGCTCACTTTTTAGCTGACAGCAGTCCGGGGTGGTGAACTGGAGATATGGATATTTAAGAGGTCCTTGTACAAAATGCAAAACCTCCTCAAGAAGGATGAAAAAAGAGGGAGTCCTTCCAAAAGAATAGGATTCAAGTTTGCTAAGTACTAATGAGACAGTTGATGTATTAGCTGAGTAGAAAGGGATGGATTTTTCTTATATCAATGTAACCTGGCTGCTGTAGTTGGTTATCAAGATGTCCATTCTTACTGATGGGCTGAATACACCACCAGGTTACTAATCATAGATTTTTTTGGTAGCGAGTTCTGGGGGAACCAGACAGGTAAAGGAGGTGGACAGTTGCAGGGGTGGCTGGAAATTATTTCCATTTTGGATGAACTCATCACAAGCGTGTAGACTGTCAACCAACCTTCGATACTTGTGAGTCAGTTTGAGATCTGTACAAAGTGAGGAGGTGATTACAGTGGAAAGCAGAGCTAGGTGATCCACAATATCAAATGCAGCATGAAGGGTGAGCAGTGAGATTAAAGAATGGAGGGGATTGTGGTGGGCAGTGGATTGCACTGAATATAATGCCTAGGGTAGGGTTACACAATTATAAAACAAATTGTTTCAGAAAACATTAGAAGAATGTAAGTAGAAGCAATCAATAGGTATGGGGGTATATGTATAGAGGCAGTGAACGGTCAACATTGGTGTTTGTTTTTGAATAGGTATAACCACAGCAATACACAAGCATAGAGAATAGACACACATGTTGAAAGAGTGGTTGTGGAGAGATATCAGGCTTGAGAGGACAGGGTCAGTGGTGTGATGATTTCTGAGCTGAAGAGGTTTGATGGTGTAAAATAATAGTTTGTAGATTTTGGGATTGACCCAACTCAAAGTATGTCAAAATACAGCAAGAGCATGACGAATTAATAAGAAGCTTGGCCTTGATGTGATTATGCTAAGGTTAATTCTGATATTCCAGACATTTGAGAAGAGGAATGAGGCAAAGTTATCAAATGAGAAGGAATAATGTATGGCATAGCTGCAATGGAGAAACAGAGGAGCATTAACTGTGTGAATAGGTAGTTGAAAAGGAATGTCATGAGTATACTAATAATAATACGATTTGGCATATATCATACAGGATGCCAATGCATGTTTATAGGCATAAAGGTATTCTGTAGCCTGGATTTCACTGCCATTTAAAAGAGAAGTGTATACATTTACAATTTAAAAGCTTAAATGTGATGAGTGCAGCAGCAATGATGTGTCAACACCAATGAGTGCAAGGGCTGTAATGCAAAGTTCTTACCGTCGCCATTGAGGCTGCCATCAATGGAGATGCCAGAACCCTGAGCCAGGAAAAGTTGCACAGTGGTGGTTCTGAAGGCAGTGCATCAACTCTGATGCACACAGCGGTGGGTGTTGAAGCAGAGTTACTGGATATCTTATATGTTCTTGAGACTTCAGATCAAGAGGCCATCCAACTTGTCCATGAAGTAACTCTGGTTTCTGGGGTTAAGTGATGCAGGTCCAGTTCTTGTCACCCAGGCAAGCAGAGCAGCAGGTCAGCACAGCGAGAAAGCAGTTCTTCCATAGCAGCAGTCCACCTGAGGGACAGTTCTTTAGCAGCACAGCAGCCCTTCTTCCTGGCAGAATATTCTCATGTCCAGTAGTGTACTTAAGTGGTTGGGTCTGAGTTCCAGTTCTGATACCCAGTGGTGCCTTTGCAGTGGGGGACACTTCAAAGAAGGGTCTTTGAAGTGCACAGATGTATGGCCTTCCTGCCCTGGCTTCAGACTGACTACAGGGTGGGTATGCAGCCCTTTATGTGTGGACGGGCACAGCCTATTCAGGTGTAACTGTGAAGCTGTGCCCCGATCCTAGCGCCTGAACGCCTCAGGGCAGCTGTAGCACTTAATAGATCCCCTTT
This sequence comes from Lissotriton helveticus, assembly GCF_964261635.1. Lineage (NCBI taxonomy): Eukaryota > Metazoa > Chordata > Amphibia > Caudata > Salamandridae > Lissotriton > Lissotriton helveticus. Next base: position 530,755,651 of record NC_136067.1, read on the forward strand.
TCATTTCATTTCATTTAATTCAGATCCTCCCTCGCATCCTCCTAGGATTGCCCATCAAGACACAAATAAACTCCCATTGTGTGTTGCAGTCCAGAGGGAATACACAAAGCCTGCCACCCAACCCAGGCATTCAATCAGAGACAGGTTACAGACATACAAGTGAATATTCAAAATTATAATGATCAATTCCCCTTTGCCCTTAAAAAGGATGTATCATGACAATTCCATAGGTACCAAACATGAGAGGTCCACCACCTCTCAATTTGGAAATACAGCCTTGGGGTGCCCGGAATCAGTATAGGCACCTCACCCAAAGTTTATTTTGTACAACAAACGCACAGGTCCTACAGATTAGTCGGAACTACACGACACAGCCCGTACTAATAAATGTTGGTGCACTGAATGCCAATTATTATTATTATATTATATTTAAATTTATAAAGCGCACAGCTACCCGGAGGTTTCCCGGTGCTAGGGACCTAATGAGGAAGTGTACCAGCAAAGAGACTCAAGAAGAGAGAAGATTATTGGTTAAATAACCAAGTTTTAACCTCCCTGCGAAACTTAAGATAGCAGGGTTCAGTTCGCAGGGCAAGAGGGAGGGAGTTCCATAGGGAGGGGGCCAAGCAGGAGAAGGAGCGGCCACCCATTCTGACTCTTTTTTGATCCTAGGGACCTGGAATCTTTGCTGGTTGGATGAACGAAGGGTGCGGGGTGGGCGGTACTGGTGAACTAATGATCTAAGATAGAGTGGAGCCCTGCCAGCATTGATTCTGTGCATAAAGCAGAGGGCCTTAAATTTGGAGCGGCTTTCTATACGGAGCCAATGCAGGCTTCATAGAGAAGTGGAAGTGGGAGATTTGTTGAGAAGTTTGCAGAGCAGCCGGACCGCCATATTCTGGACTGTCTGTAATTTACGGGTCACTTCCTTGCATGCCCCCAGGAAGAGAACGTTGCCGTAGTCCAGTCTGGAAGTAATTAAGGCCTGGACCACGGTTTTCTGAGTCTCCTGAGGGAACATCCAGATTATCTTTCTAAGCCACTTGATGATAGTGATGCATGTAGAGGAAGTTTTGACCACGTGTTGCTTCATAGACAGCTGATCGTCAAAAATTATGCCAAGATTTCGTGCTGTTCTAGAGGAGACGGGAAGTGAGCCCATTTGCGCCGGCCAGTGGTGGGGACCCCATAAGGTATTATTGTGGCCAAACAAAAGGAGCTCTGTTTTCCCCCGTTCAATTTTAATTTGTTTTCATGCATCCATGTGGCGATGTTGCTGAGTCCTACGCAAAGGGATGATGGAGAGGAGTGATGCCCCGTAGAAAGATAGTAGATGATCTGAGTGTCATCGGCATATGAGTAAATGGAGAGCTCAGCTTGCTCCGCAATGGTGGCCAGTGGTCTAACATATAAGTTAAAAAGTAGGGGGCTCGGTATGGAGCCTTGAGGGACGCCATAAGCAGATTTATGAATTTGAGAAGCCGATGAAGAAGAAAATACTTGGAAGGTACGGTCTGAGAGAAAGCTAGCAAGCCAGCTGAGGGCTGAGCCATTGATGCCAGATGACTTAAGAGCTTTCGAAAGGATGGGATGGGAAACCGTGTCAAACGCGTCACTTAAGTCTAGCAGTATAGTGCCACGATTTCCCCTTTGTCCACTCGGCATCGAATGGTCTCAGAGACCCCCAACAGAGTTGATTCAGTCGAGAAGCCAGACCGGAAGCCAGACTGGGAATGGTGAAGAAAGTTGCTAGATTCCACATGATGAGTAAGCTGTATATTAATGTGTTTCTCCAAAATTTTTGAGAAGACCGGAAGGAGTGAAATGGGGAGGAAGTTGGATGGGTTATTGGGGTCAGCATTAGCCTTTTTTAATAGGGGCACTATGATCGCATGTTTCCATGCAGAGGGCACTTTGGCTTCACTGAGAGAGGTATTGAGTAACTCCAGGATGAGGTTGAAAGAGGAAGTGTCCAAGGATTGTAGAATTTGTGGGGGGAAAGGATCCAGTGGGGAGCCAGATTTGATATTACCAATAATGTCAAGAAGTGTAATGCTGGTAAGGGGGTCCCAGGTACAGATCTGCTGTGAGGGGTGTATGTCCGCTGGTGCCTCAGATGCAGAGGAGATTGCAGGATCAGGCGACTCGAAGGAAGGGTGGAGGGGGATCGGGCCTCCAAAGTCAGTGTAAATAGTATCAATTTTGGAAATAAAAAATTCTGCCAAGGAGTTGCATTGTGTTTTGTCAAGGCATGGAGCTTTGGGCTGACATGATGCGCCCGAAAGTTCCTGTACAACCTTAAAAAGTGCTTTTGGGCGATTTTGTGCCTTGAGTATAGTTAGGTTGACATATTCGGCTTTGGCTGTATAGCAGAGAGAGTGATATTTGGCTAAGGCAGTTTTATAGATCTGCTTGGAATCTGCGTCATAATGTATACGCCACTTGCGCTCAAGGTTTTTGCAGATGGTTTTCTCCTTTTTCAACAAGTCTGTGAACCATGGAGCAGGTGGGTGGTGCGGATTGTATTTGTGCTTGCGCTGGGGTAGACAATCATGAATGACAGCCTCCTCCTTGATACTGGTGACATTTGTGAGGGGCCTGGTGTCCTCGAGACAGGAGTTAAATTTGTTAAAGTCCAGATTTTTCCAGTTTCTGGATGTTTTTAGTTCAGTGGGGATTACTAGGTTTTTAGAAAATCGATCAATAGTAACGGGAAAATCTACCATGTAATGGTCTGACCATGGGATGGGTAAGGACGGCCTGCATGTTATCGTGTCTAAGTTGGAGAATTTAGGGTCCAGTAGGTTCCCGGGCTCATGAGTAGGGCCAGAGTTGTGTAGAGTGATGTTCAATGCCACTAAGGCCTGCATAAGATTGGTACTAATGGGGCAAGATGTATCGTTCAAATGTATGTTCAAATCCCCAATGATTAGGAAGTTGGTGGCATTCAGAAGTATAGGTGCTACGTGATCAGGGAAGGCGGTGGCCCAGGAGCAGGCTGGGCCAGGTGGGCGGTAGATGAGAACTCCAGAGAGGGTGAAGTTAGGAGATATCAAGAGTTTGAACTAGCCAGCTTCACTGTTTGGCATGTCCAGATCCTCCCATATTCTGTTAAAGACTATAGCTATCCCACCGCCCTCTTTTCCCACTCGATTTTTACCTATATAGGCATAGTTATCGGGGAGGGCAGATGCTATGTCGGGGCCGGAGCTGTCATTTAGCCAAGTCTCTGTAAGAAATAGAGCAGCTGGTTTGGAGGAAGTGAGTAGGTCAAAGATGTCTCTCTTGTGTTTGGGTAATGACCTACAGTTTAAACTGTCAGTCAGTCAGTCAAAATACTTTATTTCGATAATTCAATATCATAAAAAGACGGTGACACATTTTATATACATTATATATACAGTATTTACACATTAAAAATTATTACAATAAATATATTAAAAATGAAAATTGTTTTAAAACGTATCACAAGTAATTTGCCTCCTTGTAACATTTCCCAGTAAAAATGATATTTACAATACAAATGTCCAGCTTCATATGAGTGCAGTTAATCACAGTTTAACATTTTCCTCTTCCTAAGCCAAACAGCACCCACCAAATAGCTAGCCACATGGAAAATAAGCCTAGGATTATTTAATAATTGCAAGAATAGGAGGGCAGGCTTAACTTGAAAAAACCCTGCCTCCTTTAGGATGGGAACAAGGAACTTTTTCCTTACTGCCGTGTAATGACCACAAAACATCAAAAAATGCATTGTGTCCTGCTTTGAGAAATTATCGTAGGTGCACGGCAGTGCCTGTTCAGGGGTGCTCCAATCTGGAAAATGACCTAAGATCAGATGAATCATATTGAGGCGAAAACGAGTTAAAAGAAACCTGTGATAAGAACGATTAACTATAATAAGGTAAAGTTCAGGTCCGGGGGGATTTGCAACAATAAAATTAGCCCTTACCGTGGATTTTCTGAGCTCAATTTCCTCTCTATCTAAGGACAACATCTGTAACATAGCATCCTTAGTTTGAGCAATGTCCTTACGAGTTATTGTTTCTGGTGAGGAAACGAGCTCCGGTCTCCCAAGTTTGTAAAAATACTGTTTAACATAAGACAACCACTGGATTTTATTTACATTGTCTAGTAAGAGGCAGTCTTTAAGAATAAGATGATTCAGGGAAAGTTCATCATTCAACCAAGTTTTCAGCCAAGTTATTAAGGGGGCCACTCGTAACGTGTCTGTAACAAAACCGGCCCCTAACTCTGAATGAATCGAGTATGAGAGAGTGGACTGTGGCACTGATAAAACCAATCCCATAAATTTATTTTCAGTGACTTGGAGACAGTCTATAACACTATATCCCCATAATGAGCAGCCATATGTGGCTACCGCCAGGCACTTAGCTTTATAGATGTTCAGCAGAGCTGTTATAGGCCTAGCCCCCAGTTTTTTTACTAAAGCCAATGACTGCTGAGGAGGTTCTGGCAAAGGCACTATTTCTATTTTTGATCTGCGGTCCCCAGTTCCCCTTCTCTTCGAAGATGATTCCCAGATATGGGAATGTGGGCACACTGCTAAGTTCCTCCTCACCACAAAGAAAAGTTTTCGACTTTTTCTTTCTTGAACCCTTCCCCATGATCATAATTTGCGATTTCTTTACGTTTATTTTAAGGTCCAAGGAATTCATAAAGCCCAAAAGCATCTAACAAACGTTGTAGCCCGACCCCTGTCCGTGATAGAAGGACTGCGTCATCCGCGTATAGGAGAACCGGTATGCCAAGTTCCCCTATACGCGGTATGTCAAGCGTGGCCTCCCTAAGTACAGGTTCAAGGGCGTTTATATAGATTGTAAACAGAAGGGGGGCCATGATGCTCCCCTGCCTGACCCCCCTTTCTGATTTAAAATGGCTAGAACACCGCCCCTCTGCATTCACCCTGACAGAGGCTAAGAGACCCGAATGTAGGTCCGCCAAGAGATTAACCAAGGCGCGATCAAGACCCAAATTAATTAAAATCTGCCAAAGATTTGTGCGATTTACAAGGTCAAAAGCCGAGGAAAGGTCCATGAACCCCAGGTACATTGACCCATCCTTGGCCTTAGTGTATTTATCCACCAGCAGTTGTAAATTAAGGCACTGATCCAAAGTGCTCCGTTTGGAACTAAATCCATATTGCATATTTGACAGTATCCCTCTGTCATCAAGCCAGTCTTGTAATTTGGGCAGAATGACCCGTCCCAGGATTTTAACCGATGAATCTATTAGGGAGATCGGTCGGTAACAAGCTGGATCTACCCCGTCTCCCTTTTTAAAAACCGGGATGATAATGGATTCTTTCCAAGATGCTGGGATGTTGTTATGGTTTAATGCATTAAAGACCTTACACAAAACCTTTGACCATAATTTTGGGGCACATTTAAAAATATCGGCAGGGGCCCCATCTGGGCCAGGTGCCTTGTTTTTCAGAGTCTGATCTCTCTTGTGTTTGGGTAATGACCTACAGTTTAAACTGATAAAAGTAAATTCTTGGGGGAGTCTAAATGTTTAGACATTAATTGACGCTGCGGAAAGTTACATGTGGCTATGTTGATTTGAGAGGGAAGAGATGAGAGGGAAAGATTGCAGTCTGGGCAAGTTGTTGGAGCCTGATGACAACACAGGGGTGAGTTCCGTAAGCAATGCGATGGCCTAAGGCTTAGAAGAGCATCTCTAGAGTATTAAAGAGTTACCATTAGATGTTTAGCGGGCGAGGGGTTGGCCCCTGGTCCCGACCTGTCGCGGACGGGCGCAGACGGGCAGGACTCTGGCACGACTCCGGCTCGCCACCGTCGCACCCGCTGCGCGCGTCTGCTGCACACGTCCGCTGCGCGTCGACCAACACATCGGTTATGAAGGGAGGCGGCGGTCTTGAAACTAGACCGCTCCCCCCTTCCGCCGGAAGTGAGCAAAGAGAGCAAAGTGATAGGAAGAACTCCCTCCACACAACGAGCTCGGCTCGGGGTGGAACGGGGAGTGGGAGGTACACAAGCAAATCCGGTGACCAATAGGTGAACTGAATTTCGGGAAAGTGAGGTTTTTTTAAATAAGCGCAGTGCAGGCACCTGAGATTGTGCCTACTGCTCTCTCACAGCAGCGTAGCCTTACTGTGCTTAAGCCAAACTCTTCTTGTTGGTTAGCTCTCACAGCAGCAGTGCCAGAGACAGGAACAGGTATTGCACAAGGGAACAGTTTAAAAGTTTAGCCGCAGTGCGAGCACCTAACTCGTGCCCCCTGCCAATAACAAATTAACAATTTCTAAAATACACGCAGCAGTGCGAGCACCTAACTCATGCCCCCTGCAAATGACAAGCTAACTAATTTTAAAATACAATACAATTTGTACTGGCTATGGTCTCAATAGTGCAGCAGCACACGTACCATCAATCAGTAGGACTGAAGCCTGCGCTGCCTCCTGCGTTATGTAGGGAGGCGGCGGTCTGGAAACTAGACCGCTCCCCCCTTCCGCCGGAAGTGAGCAAAGAGAGCAAAGTGATAGGAAGAACTCCCTCCACACATCGAGCTCGGCTCGGGGTGGAACGGGGAGTGGGAGGTACACAAGCAAATCCGGTGACTGATAGGTGAACTGAATTTTGGCACGTGAGGTTTTTTAAAATAAGCGCAGTGCAGGCACCTGAGATCGTGCCTACTGCTCTCTCACAGCAGCAGCGCCAGAGACAGGAACAGATATTGCACAAGGGAACAGTTTAAAAGTTTAGCCGCAGTGCGGAGCACCTAACTCGTGCCCCCTGCCAATACCAAATTAACAATTTCTAAAATACATGCAGCAGTGCGAGCACCTAAATCATGCCCCCTGCCAATGACAAGCTAACTAATTTTAAAATACAATACAATTTGTAATGGCTATGGTCTCAATAGTGCAGCAGCACACGTACCATCAATCAGTAGGACTGAAGCCTGCGCTGCCTCCTGCGTTATGTAGGGAGGCGGCGGTCTGGAAACTAGACCGCTCCCCCCTTCCGCCGGAAGTGAGCAAAGAGAGCAAAGTGATAGGAAGAACTCCCTCCACACAACGAACTCGGCTCGGGGTGGAACAGGGAGTGGGAGGTACACAAGCAAATCCGGTGACTGATAGGTGAACTGAATTTCGGGCAAGTGAGGTTTTTTAAAATACGCGCAGTGCAGGCACCTGAGATCGTGCCTCCTGCTCTCTCACAGCAGCAGCGCCAGAGACAGGAACAGGTATTGCACAAGGGAACAGTTTAAACGTTTAGCCGCTGTGCGAGCACCTAACTTGTGCCCCCTGCCAATAACAAATTAACAATTTCTAAAATACACGCAGCAGTGCGAGCACCTAACTTATGCCCCCTGCAAATGACAAGCTAACTAATTTTAAAATACAATACAATTTGTAATGGCTATGGTCTCAATAGTGCAGCAGCACACGTACCCTCAATCAGTAATAGTAATAGTAATACAAAGGCAGTATAGTCCACCTCATGCCTCTTTAATCCATTATCAGACACTCTCTCTGCCTTTATCTCATTCTTGCAAGCGCCTGTTTCCTTCTTATATGATTACTTTTCGGTCTTCCTCTTCCTCCTTCATTCCTTATATCTGTGTTTCCTTTTAGGCTCTATGAAAATATTTGATGAGGAAAAATAAGTGCTGGTCCCCAGAGGTGAGTGCTGGTGGGCCACACCTGGAACCACTGGCTCAAAGTAAGGACTGCAGCCCTCTTGAACTCCAACATAAGGAAGAAGCCAAACGGCAACACCCAGTACAGCCAACTTATTTAATAATGTTACCAATCGTCCATTAATTGACTTCTTGGGCCTTCTGCAATAATCTTACAGCTCCGTAAAGGGCACGTTTCGCAGCACGCAGCCGTAATATTTTTGGAAAATTGATAGCTCAGTCTTTATATGCTGCACCTTGTTTTGATGAAGCCATGTAAGAAATAAGGAGGGGGCCATACTTTCCCAAAGGCTAGATGATTAATTTTATATTGGATATCTCACTTGAAGTATGCATAACTGACATAGTTTGATATTGTTGGCTCGTACATTCTGCTCCAAAGGCGATTATTATGCAATATAGCTTATGTTTACATCGTTTCCGGAAAGGCCAAATATAGATTTCTGATAAAAAATGACCCTGCTACAGGTGGCTATGCTTATTTACAAATAGCCGAAGGGGAGGACGATTACCACATGCCTTTCTGTTCAATGACAAACAATATGTAATTTCTTTTTAGAAGTTGAAATTGGAACTTTTTCAGTCCGTGGCTATTTGTCCACAGGGAATGTCAGCCACTGCCCGGCACTGCCGAATAATCCCATCAAGCGAAAGAATCACCAGACAGCATCTAACCTTGAGCTGAAAAGTTTCACAGGTTCTTGATTAGAAATATCAGAAAATGTATGTCTCCTTCAGTAGAAAGCATATTTGCACTCCGTTGGGGATTCACTGTTGTGTAAAGAAATAACAAGTCACAAAGTTCCCGAAAAACAATGTGCATTCCTGGGCTTAGGTGCATCATGCTGACCTAGCAATGCACTCGGTGCTGGTTTGAATAATGAAGCAGGAATTGTTTTGCTGTGTGAAAAGACCTAAGAATATCCAGATCAGCATAAAGCCTTTATCAGGGGACAAACTTAGGGCCATATTATCAAGAAAGGGCGATACATTATTGCCGCATTTATCGACAGGAAACTGCTGCTAAAGTGGCGATAATGGGCCTGATAATATGCCCTTGAGAATTCCAATAGAAGCCCATGTTTGACCAGAACATGGACTTCTATTGGAATTCACAAGGCCATATTATCAAGCCCATTATCGCCGCTTTAGCGGCTGTTTCCTGCCGATAAAAGCGGCGATAATGACTCGCCCTTTCTTGATAATATGGCCCTTACTTTTCAGTTTCTAGTATAACTTGAAGGTCACTTGTCTTGTCAATAACAAAACTATTTATTCCTGAAGAGAAACCTATGAGGCTGCATGTTATACCCTGTCATGGAGGTCTTAGTATATCACAGCTGCTAGTGATTGTTGAATTATTTTGTGAGATTTTGGGCAAACCTCAGCTTTTTTCTACCTTACGTCCGGATTAATGAAAACAATCGAGATTTTGGGTCATTTTGTGGATCTGGTGATTTAACAGTTTCAGCTCCTCTTAATGGGCTGAAGTGCACCGCCCCTTTATTTTCTATTCCATTTGTTTTTATTACATCAAGAGTGAATAATAATCTATTATTCACTCATGGTATAATAGAAATGCTGCAGATGTGTTGTATCCTGAGCATTGAGATACCTATGTGGCGCTATTTATTATGAACTTTGGTCATTTTGAAGGCATGATAGATGTAAGTTTTAAGTATCCTTGGCACATGGTATTCCTGTAAGGGGTAATAGGGTATTCTCTTACCTTTTGATTGCACTCTATCCTTCATTTGAAATTCATTGTGTCGGTAGGGGTTAAGTGGTAGTCTGTCACATGTGTTAAGCACTGGGCGCATGCAGTGAACTTATATTGAGTAGATCATTACATTAGAAGTCACTAGCAGGCATGGCGCTGATGGTTGGTTTTTTGTTGGTGCTATAGACAAGCACCTGATAGTGAGATGGGCAGTCACGATTCTTTGCCAGCTTGCTCCTCACATAGCGGAAGGTTGGAGTAATATTGTTGTTGTTTTTGTGTTTTGTACAGTAATGTATTAACCCTGTCCTGAGGAGGCCTAAGAAGATTAAAGGCTGAAATGTGGTCACGTCAACACTTCTAAGGAGGAGTCCTTAGAACTGTAGTGATTGTTTTGAATTGTAGGGTGTCACACTAGAAAGACTGTACTAGTTGGTTAGCCTTAAGCGTGCCATCTGGACTACCTCTTAGTGGTCCTTCCAGAATTGTAAGGAGGACACTAGCGAGAATAATTTCTTAGGGTTATTGTGTTATGTATTTATGTTTTTTGGTTTATGTATAGAATGTTGTTATATATATAATTTCTGTGTTTATTTCATTGATTAGGTGCTATCGTCCATGTGGGTTATAAATATGTTTTGATACATTCATCAAGAATAATAATTGTGGAGATGGTAATTAAATGTGCTCTACTCAGAAATGATCTTGTATTTATTTCTTTATACCATTTGTTACTGTATAAGACCTTCTTCGGCCTGGCAACTGTCTCTGGCTGACGGCGCACAAAGGCACCTGCACTAGCCTTCAGAGAGAGATCACCAGGTCTCAAGAAATTCCATCCCTGGCCATGGGGCCTTGTCATGCTTCTGTGCCTCCACCATTTATGACGTGCTAAGCATCAGACTTATAGCCCTGCAGTACCAGTGGCTACACCTCAAGCAGGGGGTTGCTCCACCCTTTCCCCCTGGTTCTTCACTGAGTTGGGAATGGGTGAGGTGAAAGAGCAGAGACATAAATCTCAAATGTGATACTGCGCAGGGTTGAGGTTTCAGTTTCATGCCCCAGCCTGGGAAGCTGAAAGAGGCAATGTTCCAAAACAAGGCGGTAGCATGCGATAGACACCAGATAACGCAGCAAAAATCAGTGTGAAAACCTACACCGCACCACAAAAAGGCCAATCGTGGTACAAAAATCAGAGTAAACCAGCCACAGACCTGCCTATCCCACGCGATAGGCAGGAAAATTCACTATAAAAGAAAGAAAGACAAAAAAACATTTCAAACAGCATAGCACCAGGGATGCATCTGGACCGAGTGCAGAGGAAAAGCCGAACCCCACGGAGGACCTGCAAGGAACCCCGTTCTCGAGGAAGAGCAAGGATAAGAGGAAGAGGAAGACCAGACCATCGTCACGGAGGTCACAGGACACTACCAACAACTGTTTGGCACCTCCACTGTTGTAATTTTGTTTTTACCTTATTTATCTCAGTCTTGTAAAGCGCTCTGATGTTTTTGTTATTCTTTTATTCTTTTATGTTGTAGTTTGTCTCTTACCGTAACCAGCTTTATCATGTCAAGCTCTCTGATACCTCTGGGTCCACCCAGCTCTATATTAAAACTTCTAAATAAAAATATTATATATATATATATATATATATATATATATATTACCTACTGGCGGTTGCCAGTAGGTGTATATATAGTTAGGATTGATTTTCATAGGGAAATCGCAACATTCTATTTGGAATAACTTTGGCGTCGGTTGAGGAATCAGCCTGAATTTTTCAGCAACTTTGCCTCGCGGCTCTCCCCTCCTTCACTGAAAGTTTGGGGGGGGTTCGTCAAGCGGGGGCTGAGATAAAAGGGGGGTCCCAAAATGTGTTTTCCCCATGTTAATTTCCATAGGGCGGTCGGTCGCACTTTTAGCTCGAACGGCTGAATGGATTTTCACCAAACTTGGCAAAATTGTAGGGACTGGTAGCCCGATGTGCCTTTGCTATGTCTCAAGATATGTGCTCCTGTGGATTTTGAGTAATTTAGGTTTAAAAAAATGTATATATCTGTAAGCGCACCCCAGTACGCGCACCGGGGAGCGCTCCGGGCGCGCCACGCGACTTGCGCACAGCAAGCTGATTGGTTCTCGGGTGTCTGTAAACATTCGAAACAGTCCGCAGCGGCCGCCATCTTGTGTCTCGGTAGGATCGAGACACAAGAGGTGGTAAAAACAAAAGGGAAAATAATGAAAAGGGGGCAGGGTAGACCCCCCCTGGCCCCCTAGGTTTGATGTGAGGGCCATAAAAGGGTCCCTCGGGTAAAAAAAAAAAAAAATGTTTTTTCGATTTTCGCGTGGGGAGCGCCCGGTACGCGCACCAGGGAGCGTACCGGGGAGCGTACTTTGGTGAAAAATAGTGAAGATAATAGTATAAAATAATCATTTTGAGTGATTACAGGTAGGGTAGCTCTGAATAGAGTTGTTGTGTTGTGTGGGTGATTTAAGTACCAACATGTAGGTACCAATGCAGAGTCTTAAATTCAATGTACACTGTTTACTCTGTAGATAATTTGCATGTTGTTATAGAAGTTATTGTGGTATATGGAATGCATAGTCTGTCAGGAAAACATAAAGAACATGGAGGCAGGAGATGAAAAAGAGATGTCAAATACACTTTGGAGATAATATAGTGGGAGAAAGGAAGTATCTATGAGCAAAATTACTATGTAAAACAAAAAAAGTTGCACAGTACACTATAAGTCTCACATTATATTATATTCATTTTGGTACTATTTCATTGATTACATATAAAAAAGAATAATGTCTGGAACAATTTTTAATTATTAAATATAAATTTATTGCTCTGATTTTTCAAAATTTAATAAGACTTCCAACATTATCTCGTCGGGAATGTCCTCATTTGGATTACATGATTCCATTTCTTCCACATATTTCAGAAAGTCTTCATCAAGAGACTGATCGAAAAAATCTGAATTGTTAATCTCTTCCTCTGGGTTGTCCTGAAGATCAAGTTCGAATGAAATTTTACATTTATTTTGATCTCCTTGCATTATGTTGCTGTAAATTGCATACAAAATAAATATATCAGTAGAGATAGGGCACTGTTGGGTTTAAGTTCAGACAGGTAGTTTTGATTTTTTAACAGTGAAGTTGTCTTTGGGCAGTGTATGGTATCAGGCTGGAAGTAGAAATATAAAAAAGTGTATGTGATGAAACCTAAGTAAATTCATAATTATACAAGACAAGCCTTATTCTATCCATAACTATAACAGAGAAGCCTATCTCAATCTATAACTATTACAGAGGGATAGTATATAACTATCAGAAAATGTTTTCCAAATTAACTTAAAGTGCACAATATACTTCAGTTTTCCAAATAACATCTTACCTTTGAAAAAGCAATTGAAATTATTAGTGAAAATCCTTTTGAATTGTACACCAGGAAGTAGTAGTCAAAATGGCTGTGTTTCCCTCTCTTTCTTTATATATATTCAGGTACATAACCAATCAAATGTCAGGTAAAAAAAAGTGGAAAATGAAAGTAACATTTTAATTGGCTGTCAATTCTAACACTTCAGATGTGTTTTTGTGAAGTAATTTACCTCAGGATAATTAGACAGTGCTACAGCTCAAATGGCTCAATGGAATTCCATCGAATTTGGGAAAATGGTAGGGATTGCTATGTAGTATGAGCTATTCTATATTTGGTGAAAGTGTCTCCAGTGGTTTTTATGTAAATTAATTTTTAACAATTTTTGGGAGCGCTTACCGGTGAGCGCCCCGGTACGCGTACCGGTAAGCGCAACGGGAGTCCTCCATTTTGTGTTTCGGTAGATTTGAGTCAGAAAATGGCGGACAAACAACGTTGGGAATGGGTATAAGGGGGCACGGTAGGCACTCCCTGACCCTCTAGGTTTTCTGAGGGGGTCTTAGGAGGCCCATATAGGCCAAAAAAAAATTTTTTTATTTTTGTCTGGGGAGCGCCCGGTACGCGCACCGGGAAGCGTACCGGGGAGCGTACTTTGGTGAAAAATAGTGAAAAAAGTTAGAAAAAGATAATCATTTGGAGTGATCAGAGATAGGGTAGCCCTGAAAAGGGCTTTTGGGTTCTGTGGCTGATTTAGGTACCTACAAGTAGGTACCAATGCACAGTCTTAAATTCAGGAGGAATATTCAATTCCCCTCATCAGAAAAGTGCACACCATCTCCCCTGTAGATATCTTGCGTGTTGTAACGCAAGTTATTATTGTATATTGAACCCATTCCATAGTCTCTCATGTAAGCAGAAACAGATTTATTCACATGTTTCCGTGCTTTCTCAAATTGTGGACAAAATTGATTAGACCACTTTCATTTCTGCCTTTGGCATATATTGGAATATACCAAGGCAGTTTGAGGAAAAAGTACCATCAATTGATCAAAGGTGTCCTTTATAGGCATTTCCAGACCTACCCCAGTCAAAGTGCCCAAGTCAGTTCCTCCACAGTGCACAATTAACAGGTCAGGGTGTGGCAAATGCAAAAAGGTTTTCACCAATGGTATCAATTGGTTACATGTCAATCCTCTGTGGCCAATCCATTTAATCTTCACATTTGGTAAGTCAAGGTTGTGGAAATTTCTGGTAGCTGCATACCTTTGAGCCCAGTGGATATAGCTATGTCCAATAATGCAGACAGCATACATGGTGAGAGGAGATTCTGATGCAATCAGATGAAGTGTGGAAAAGAAATGGCAGTTGGAACAATAGGAGTTTGCAAAAAAAAAAAACTGTGGAGTTTCAGTGCTATTTCAAGCAATGATTCGTAGAATGAGATAGTTGAAAACTGAAAGTTAGGGTGCATGGTTGTGTTCTGTGTAAGAAGTAATTTGAATGGTTAAAAAAAAGTCATTTAAAGAAACCTTGCACCAGAAAAGCTGGAGTATTCGCAGGTCAAACATCCTTGATGAGGTGATTTGCAACATTGTAGAATAAACTTTTAACCCTGGGAGCTCAGTGAGGAGGGAGTTGCTATGGTAACAGATAGAAAGGGCTGAGGGGGGGGAGGGTGTTGGTTTGAAAATAGAGAGGGAAGAGTTTTAATTGGTTAACAAAAAGGGATATCTGTGTAGAATTAGAGGTTTTCTGTGCCTTTATGGTTTGCAGTGTCTGGAGAACATACCTTTTGCTCTGCTAAAGAAATATTGGTGTGTGTATCTGACACTGTTCTGAATCTCCTAAAATATTTGTAAAGGTGAGTTATGATTCATTTAATATACATAGAGACTTGTATACTCTATGGAGAAGATTTGGAAGCAAATTGTGGTCTTTACATGTTGCTTTGTGTCATGCTTTTTGATAATGCTTGGTAAAAAGTTTTTACTGCATAGAGTAATTGTATTTTGTAAAATTGTGAATTTTTAGTCGTGACATGGAATGCTTCTACGTAGGACCTGTGCTGTGTTTTGTAAATGTGATGTAATGAACGATTTTGGGGAAAAAAAATAGTTTTTACATTTTTTAAAAGGAATAAAGAATGTGTGCATGTTTAATAGAAATACATTTGACTCTTTACAATGATGTTAACTGTGTTAACTCAGTGTAGGAAGCATATTGAGTTTGTTTGCATAGAGGAATTGTATTTTGTAAAATTGTGAAGCTTCATGTGCAAGATTTTGCCTCAGTCTTATCCCTGCTGTGAGGCAGATGGTTGTAAATATGATCTGTGCTGTGTTGCCTAAATGTGATGTCAAAAACGATTTTGGGGAAAATAAATGGATTTTACATATTTGAGTATAGTGTGGCGCAAAGGTTTAAAAAATGACGCATACATGTGTCACTTTTTAAATATGGGGAAAAAAGGTACATATTTGGGCTTTCCTGGGGAGCCTAGGTGGTGAGGATTGTATCTAAGTGTGCAGTGGACTAGGCTTCATGAAGCATAAAAATAGTTTTTACGTTTTTTAAAAGGAATAAAGAATGTGTGCATGTTTAGTAGAAATAAATTTGACTCTTTACAATGATGTTAGCTGTGTTAACTCAGTGTAGGAAGCATATTGAGTTTGTTTGCATAGAGGAATTGTATTTTGTAAAATTGTGAAGCTTCATGTGCAAGATTTTGCCTCAGTCTTATCCCTGCTGTGAGGCAGATGGTTGTAAATATGATCTGTGCTGTGTTTCCTAAATGTGATGTCAAAAACGATTTTGGGGAAAATAAATGGATTTTACATTTTTGAGTATAATGTGGCGCAAAGGTTTAAAAAATGACGCATTCATGCGTCACTTTTTAAATATGGGGAAAAAAAGTACATGTGTGGGCTTTCCTGGTAAGCCTAGGTGGTTAGGATTGTATCTAAGTGTGTAGTGGACTAGGCTTCATGAAGCATATCCCTGTCTGTATTCTTAGACATAGGTGTCAATTTCACTCTTTACAATGATGTTAGCTGTGTTTTAAAACAGTGTAGGAAGCATATTGAGTTTGTTTGCATAGAGGAATTGTATTTTGTAAAATTGTGAAGCTGCATGAGAAAGCGTTTGCCTCACTCTTATTCCTGTTGTGAGGCAGGTGCAAGATTTTGCCTCAGTCTTATCCCTGCTGTGAGGCAGATGATTGTAAATAGGATCTGTGCTGTGTTTCCTAAATGTAATGTCAAAAACGATTTTGGGGAAAATAAATGTTTTTTACATTTTTGAGTATAATGTGGCACAGAGGTTTAAAAAGTGACGCATCTACCCACATGCGTCACTTTTTAAATATGGGGCAAAAAAGGTACTTGTTTGGGCTTTCCTGGGGAGCATAGGTGTTGAGGCTTGTGTCTAAGAGTGCAGTGGATTAGGCTTCATGAAGCCTATCTCTGCTGCATTTTTAGACACAGGTGTTTTGAGGCAAAATCTTGCACTTGTCTCACAACAGGAATAAGACTGAGGCAAACGCTTTCTCATGGAGCTTCACAATTTTACAAATTACAATTCCTCTATGTAAACAAACTCAATATGCTTCCTACACTGAGTTAAAACACAGGTAACATCATTGTAAAGAGTCAAATTAACACCTATGTCTAAGAATGCAGACAGGGATATGCTTCATGAAGCCTAGTCCACTGCACACTTAGATACAATCCTCACCATCTAGGCTCCCCAGGAAAGCCCAAACATGTACCTTTTTCCCCATATTTAAAAATTGACGCATGTATGCGTCATTTTTTAAACCTTTGCGCCACATTATACTCAAAAATGTAAAATCCATTTATTTTCCCCAAAATCGTTTTTGACATCAAATTTAGGAAACACAGCACAGATCATATTTACAATCATCTGCCTAACAACAGGGATAAGACTGAGGCAAAATCTTGCACCTGCCTCACAACAGGAATAAGACTGAGGCAAACGCTTTCTCATGGAGCTTCACAATTTTATAAAATACAATTCTATATAACTATTTAACTCAATATTTTCTTGGGAAGCGTAGGTGGTGAAGCCTGTGTATAATAGTGCAGTGGAGTTAGACATAGGTCTGATCTTCTTTGTAGTTGTGGACAGAGCTGTCTTCCACTATATTTTTCAATACAGGGCTCACCTTTTGTGCACCACTGGAGAATCCTCACCTGATCTGAAACCCTGTATTGATCGTTTGCTTTTTGTCATTGCTTTGTTATTTGGTAATAGTGGTCTATAATGTGCTACTGTTTTTCTTTGACACAGATTGAAATCGTTATTTGAAGAAAAAGCAAAGATGCCCACAAAGGAAAGGACAAAGAAAAAACGTAACCGGGAAAAATCAAAAACAGCAACGGAATTACAGCATTCTTCCACAACAGATACTTCAAAAAACAGGAACAAAGCTCCTGGTAAGACAACTAAGTCTTTTTTACACAACATATGTACATCCAGAAAAAATGATGGACACCATGTAGAAAAAGAAAATGAGAGAGTAAAATTGAAAAGGAAGGAGAGAACTTCAAAGAATCCTAAAACTGGAGCAGGAGAGAATAATATGTATAGGAATAGAAGGCAGAATCAGTTTAGAGAAATTCGTAGATGAATGTTTCGCAATAGAGTGGTTTTAAATTTGTTAAAAAACATTAGGAAAGGTAAACAGAGAGCTGCTTTTTATAAGAAAAAGAAAAGTGTAGAGAAGATTGTTGATCAGGCTTTTGAAGTTAAGAAAAAATTATTTATTTTAATAATCAATAGAATTAGGACACTTAACAAGACAATTGATGTTTTCAAATCAAACAGTAGATGGAAAAGAGTAATTAATCGGACTAATTTTTGTAAAGTTTTTTCTGGAGAATGGATGCACAGTTCAAGTTGTGAGCCATTTTTAAATGAGGAGAGTTACTTCCAGGAGAATCATTTAGTGCATGCAGTTGACACCAGTGGTCGAGCATATGAAGTGAAAGACGGTTGTCCGATTGAAAAAGAGAAACTTGTGCCTAGAGAACCAGAAGAGGTGTTATCTGATGGAGTTTTAGGGAGACGTACTAAGGGTCCAGTGTACACTTGGAAGTGTAGTAGTATTTGTAGTGTGCGACAGGAATCAATTGATTTGTTTTGTAATTTCTTACGTACGTATAGTAAGAAAAGTATGAAGCAGAAAGTGAAGTTGCTGCAAGACTTAGATCCTTGCAGAGTGAGAGGAATCACAGGTTTGCAAGGCCATTCACTGGCTTGTCTTTCTAGAAAAGTCTGTCAGAGTGTTTTTCATCATTTTAGGATGTTAGCAGTGCATCATACCAAAATGAGGAAATTAGTGAGAATGTTGTATTATGCAAAAAGTCCAGCACTTAAGCTTAAACAATTAAACAGTGCTCTTTTGCATGGAACAGAATTAGACGTGAGGAAGATTTGTGAAGAAATTGAGATTTGTTATTTTCGTGAACAAGAGGACAGTGTCGAAATTGAGACAGCAATTCAAGGTAATGTGGAAGACAATGTACATATTTTAAATACAGAAAAGTTTGAGAAGGAAATTACCAGGTTTAAGGTGAAATCAAGTGAAAGGCCGAATTTTACTTGTGTGTGTTGTCGACGGACTCATTATAAGATTCAGACTAGGTTAGTTGATTTATATGCAAAAAGTGAAAAGATGGATAATTATGAGTGGAAAGATTTAGCAACTTATTTGTGGGTGGAGAATTCTTTTGATTTGAGTTCTGATCAGCGTATTTGTAAATATTGTTATGACAAATTAAATCAAAACAGAATGCCTGCTAGAGCTGTTCATAATAATCTGGAGTTGATAGACATTCGCCGTGAATTGATGGATTTAAATACATATGAGTCTATTTTGATTCAATGTGTCCATCCTTTTCAGGCAATTGTTCGCATGGAGCCTAAGATAGGGAAATTGCCTCCTACAGATTTTCAGAGAAGATTAAAGGGAAGAGTTGTTTATTTGCCCCTAGATTTGAAAAAAAATATTGATACAATTGGTATAGAAAAAGTAGAAGAGGAACCTTTAGTTATTCTAGTTAATGGGGTTCCAACAAAGAGTAAAAAAATCTGGCAAGATTTAGTGGATGTTAGGAAAGTCAAAAAGGCAACGTTGTATTTAGTCAAAAACAATGAGTACTACAAAGATGTATGTGTTGCAGCAGAGGAAACAGCTGCAGATGAAGACAGTGATTGTTCAGGCGGCCAAATTGAAAAAGTTGATGTGTCTAGAAGTGAAGAAATATATGAACATTATACTGTTCATCCTTTGCATTCCAAAGAAGTAATGGGGAATGCAATTGAATTGTTTCAAATGAAAACAGCAAAAGGAAGTCCCATTAGTGTATGGGAAGAAAGTTTGGAAGCTCGTTGTTTTCCACAGCTATTTCCAACAGGTCGAGGTGGACGATATGACAATCGACCACTTCAAATTCCTGCATCTGAATATCGAACTGTAAGATTATATGCTGAAGATGCAAGGTTTCGTCAATGCATTCCCTATTTGTTTCATCTACTGTGTGAAAGTGACTTGTCTGGGCTTTCTTATGCAGTAAACCATATTCTGAAAAGTGGAGCACATCTACAAAATGTTTCGGCGAGGGACTTTATGGAGAAACTGAATCTGCAAGATAATATTTTAGAATCTCATCTAATCAATCTCATGGCATGTCAGCGTGGTACAAATGAGTATTGGTACCGTCGCCATGGGGAATTGAAATGCATGCTAAGAAACTTAGGAACTCCTACATGGTTCCTCACTCTTAGCTGTGCCGAGTATGCATGGGAGGAATTACTTCAATTTCTACGAGAGGCCAATGCTAATATACAAAATATAGAATTCAAAACACCTGGAGAACTGTGTTTTTTGGATCCAGTGAATGTATGCAGATATTTCAATCATAGATTTGAAGCTATGATGTCTTTTATTACCAACAAAAAAATCCTCCCCTTGGAGAGGTTTTGGATTTCTTTTGGAGAAAGGAGTATCAAGCGAGAGGTGCTCCTCACATACATATGTTGTTATGGATTAAAGATGCACCCAAATTTGGAACAGATTCGGATGAGACAGTGATGAGTTTCATTGAAGAGTATTCAACATGTGCTGTTCCGAAAACTACGAAAGAAAACAGTTTAAGGCAACAAGTTTTACGCTTTCAATCCCATCGTTGTGGAAAGTACTGTCGTCGAAAATTCATAAACAAGGACAAGTTCTACACAAAATGTCGTTTCGGCTTTCCACGACCAGTGATTTCTAAAGGAAGAGTAAATAATTTGATGTCTTCTCTGCGACATACTGTGACGAGGAAATCACCAAAAAATACATACAATTTAAAAAGAGACGAAGAGTCCAAGTACATCAACGACTACAACCCAGTGATTTTGTCCATGTGGAATGCTAACATGGATATTCAATTCGTTGCTGACAACTCTATTGCTGTGGCTCGATATGTGACGTCTTACATCACAAAAAAAGAAAAGACAGAACTAAAGGAAATGTGGGAGGACATTTCACATGAAAAGAGTCTAAGCAAGAAATTATACAGTTACAGTCTGAAGATGTTGTCTCATCGAGAAATTGGAGCGTATGAATGTTCTGATCGATTGTCGTCAGCAAGTCTCTATGCCAAATCTAGAACCATCATTTGGGTGAGTCTAGGTCTTGCTGCAACACGAAATCGAGTTTTGAAATCTGTACAAGAGATAGAGTATTTGGCGGAGAAAGAACCAGAAAGTACAGATATTTTGAAGACAAACATGTTGGATACATACTATCCAAATAGAAGTCATCACCTTGAGAACGCTTGTCTCTATGAAGTTCTGCAGAGATATATTTATAAGAGGAACATCAGAGAAGATATCAATAATGGAATATATGGAGTCATTGGATGTGAAGGATGTCTAGTAAAACAGAAAAAAGTCATTTGATTAATCATCGCAAATTGAGTTGTGATAATCCAGATAAAAGAGAATTTTATTATTTGGCTCTTTTGCAACTGTTTAAACCATGGCGTGAAGAAGAGGAACTTCTTGGAGATTTTCTCTGTTATGAAGACTCCTTTAATGCAGCGAAGGATACCATAGAATGTCCTGTTTTTCCAAATTATCTGCAAATGTTGAATGAAGAAATAGAGCAAGAAGCCACAATTGCTGCAGAGATTGCGAGATACAGTTCTCAAGGCAGTCAGAGTTCTGCTTCATTGAGTCAGGATCCACTAGGAGGACCAATTATCCAAAATGAAGCTGCTACTGCCATGGATGAGGTGGAAAGAGCTATGGAACAAGCTCAAGATGATGAAGTTAACTTAGAAGATTTGATGAAATAACTAAACCTTAAGCAGAAACAGATATATGACGAAGTCACAGAACAGATTGAACATGGATTCAGTCATGAGAAAAAAGAGTGCTCATGTACATCATTTAAGCCTGTCCAACTGTACGTGAGTGGAGAAGCGGGAACTGGAAAAAGTTTTCTGATTAAAGCCATTGCAACTTATCTGCAGAAAGTGACTGAATCACCGCTGTCTTGTGTTGTTACTGCTCCAACTGGGCTGGCAGCACATAACATTAAAGGGATTACTTTACATCGTTTACTGATGCTGCCAGGGGAGCATGATAACAAATTGGAGTATCACAAGCTATCAGGAGATGCGTGTTCCGAAGTTTCGAGAGTCCTGAAGAAAATGAAACTTCTTATCAGTGATGAAGTAAGCATGGTGTCAAATATCATGCTTGCCTTTGTGCATTTGAGAATGCAAGAAATTCTTAGAACAGACTATGATGTCTTATTTGGTGGAAAACATATTATTGTTTTTGGAGATCTTCTGCAGTTGACTCCAGTGAAAGGACAACCTGTGTTCAAAATGCTCACACATGAAGATTCCAGGAAGTGCTTAGGGAGCATTGGAAACGTTAATATATGGTTAAACTTTAAATATGCAGAACTGCTTCAAAATATGCGGCAGGCAAATGATGAAGATTATAAAAATATTCTACAAGATGTAAGGATCGGAAAAGTAAGTCAGCAAGGGAAAGAAGCTTAACATGCACAATTAATTTCAAATTTGTACCCAAATGAAAACATTCTTCCAGAGAACATATTTAAGAAAATTAACGAGAAGAAATCTGGCATATGTTTGTTGCCAACTCTGAAAGAATGTTCCATGTTCAACACCAAAATGTTACAGTTAGAAAATGAAGAGATAGTGAAACTGGAAGCTATTGATAAAATAGAGCATATGGGAGCAACAATTATTTTGTCTGAAAATTTGAAATCAAAATTGGATTAATTAGAGAAGACTATATCTAAAACTGCTGGTTTTAAAAAGACTCTGAATGTGTGTTTGAATTGTCGTGTCATTTTAAGAAGGAATTTAAATGTTGAAAGAGGTCTGGTAAATGGAGCGATGGGTTATGTTGTTGGTTTTGTGAATTACAAAAATAGAGATGGAATTGAAATTTTAAAAATTAAATTTGATGACATTGATGAAATAGAACAAATTTGTCATTGTTCAGCTAGATTTTTGCTCGTGAAAGACTTATATGTTCGCCGAACACAGTTTCCTATTTGTTTGGCATATGCGGTGACAATTCATAAGTCTCAAGGTTTAAGTGTAGATAGCGCTTTGGTGAACATTGGAAGTTCTGTGTTTAAAGAGGGTATGGCATATGTGGCATTATCACGAGTCAGAACTTTATCAGGATTGTACTTGATTGAGTGTGATGAAACAAAGATTTGTGCAGATTTAGATTGTGTAAAAGAATACAATAGGTTAAGTAGAGAGTATGCTCCACATTTGCCTCAATATCCTCTGATTGAAAAACGTGTGGTAGGCCGAAAAAGAAGAAATGAGAGTAATTGCAGTGAGGTATCAGCAAAAAGGCATAACGTAGATAAAAGTGTAATTGTAAAGAGAAACAAAAAGGATTCTGTTGAAGATGTTGTTGGATTTCAGTTTGAAAACAGTTCTGGTGTCAACTGCTATGCTAATGTAGTGGTTAATATTGTTTTTTTTCTTCAAAATTTACAAAGACAGATTGTTGAAAATCGGGAAAAAACATTGTGCTGTTTATTGAATTCTGTGTTAGACAAATGTAGTAGTGATAGAGCAAAAATAGAAAGTGTTTCAGAAATTAGAAATCTTCTAGATATATGTTCAGGTCAAAATCAATTTTCACAGAATATTCAGCAGGATTGTCAGGAATTTTTAATATATATGTTTGATGTATTACAAGATGAAGGAGTAGATATAAAAAATCTATTTGGCCTTTCTTATCAATGGCAACATGACTGTGATAACTGTGCTTCATCAAGTACTACTAGAATAGACTCTGAAAGATTTATATATTTAACTTTACCAGACTGCAAATCAGTGTCTTTCAATAATCTAGTTAAAGCAGCGGATCACAATATGGTGTGTACCCAATGTAAGTCTGCAATGCTGTCCACATTATTTCTACAAAATTATGGTCACTATGTTATTTTCATGTTCCAACGATGTAGACCTGATGGAACTAAATTGACAACTTCTATTAAAAATGTTGTGGCTTCTCAGTTATCGATATCAGGAAGAACCTTTGCAACTGTAGCTATTATTTTTCATGATTGTCCTTCTACAACATCAGGGCATTACACATGCTATTTAAAAACTTCTAAAGGTTGGACCCAATGTAACGACAATCATTTGACTTTCAAACAACGTTTGCCTTTTGGCTTTATAAATTCATATCTAGTGTTTTTACAGCCAAAATTTAGGTAAAGGTAATTGGCCTATGAAGACGGGAGGAGTACTCATATATACTCATACATCTGACACTATTTGGCCAAATGGAAAGGTGCAAGAATGAGTAAAGAGTCATGACTGAAAAAAAGGAGTATATTAACATTTTGGAAATATTTCAGATGTTCTTGGAGTTTTTCTTGTAGAAAGTCGATGAAATGGATTTCTAAGTGAACAGCAAAATACTATGCAACGAGAAAAGGACCTCCATGATATACTATTTGGCCTCAAGGAAAAGTAAGTCAATCAAAGATTAGCGTACATTTGTCATTTGTCAGTATGTAAGTTTTTTTTTAAAACACAATCTTTTAGATTGTGTTTTTTTTTTCCCGCTGTCATATGATCAATAATTTGAACTCACTACTTTAAGTGAAATTCAATATATTCTGAGAACAGAAACTATGTAACATGTTGTAGCAGTTATTCTATACTTTGGATTGTGTATATTAAATTGTATTCCGATTCTCTGACATCCACTCTCCCTCGCTTATCTTTGTTTGCTCCTTACTTTTGACCTCTTCTCTCTATTTTTCGTTCAATACTTCTCTGTGCTCAGTGCCTCACTCTACTTGTGTTATTTTCATTTATGTTTATCTATCTTCTATCACTTCTTTTACAACAACTTCACTGCTCCTCTCTCATCGTTCTTCATCCCATTTCCTTTACTCTGGTTCCGTTACTATACATCATTTCCTTTCTTTCAATGTCCTTCTCTTTACTTTCATCACCAAATTATTTTCTCTCAGTACCACTGTTTTAGTCGTCTTCTCCTCTCTTTCCTTCTTTTTCCTCACTTACTCATTTCCTTTTCTCACTCATTGTACTCCACCTCACTCAGTTTTTCTCTTAGTGTGTCTACCTTATAACTTCCTCAGTCCATTTCCTTCAATCGTTGTATATTATCCTGTCTCCCTTCATCCTTTCACTCTATGACTGTTCTTCTCTTACTCTCAGTTATCTTCTATTCCTCATTCTTCTAAATGCATCCTTAATTAGACTGTTTTCTGTCTCAGTCATTATCTTTTTACTTACTTCTGTTTCCTGATTTAGTTTTGCTAACTCACATTGTTTTATCTTTCTTACCTTCAGTTAATTTCTCTGTACTTCTCTCTCTTTTTCTTAGTGAATCTATATGCCTTACTCTTTGTAATTTGCTCTCCTTCTAATTCTTTTTACCTCTTTTTGTCCTTCTACCTTAGTTTATTTCCCTTTCTGTGTTCTTCACTCTACCTTTATTTCTAAATAGAGTGTTATGATGTTTTTAGCTCTTCATTTGTATCTTTTAATTTAAAATACATATTTTACTAATTATAACTTATTTTTTCTTCTCTCTTTCACAGATACCAACTGTAGTAAAACAAATTAAAGTTACATTTATTATATGGTAAGTATGACTAAAAAATGTAGTTTGTTATCACCCTTTACTTTAAGGTCACTAACATTTTCTCAATCTACCTCACTCCTGTGTTTTTACTCTGCTTCTTTCACTTATTCTCATTCTCCATGTTTACTCCCCTTTCCCTATTTACCCTCTCATATTCAACTTCTTTTGATCCCTAATCTTTACTTCACTTACCCTCTGTTCCCTTCCTTTGCTTCTTCATTCTCTTTTTCTTAATGATTTACCTTACTCCTACACATATAGCTCATCCCCCTGCCAACACATGCACACACCTGTAACATACATCCACACACACACCACACACACACCTCATACACACAAAAAAACCTCCCACACACACTCTTCAAAAACACACACACATTCCATACACACACATACATAGAACACATATACACCCCACACTCATACACTTCTCACACATATTTCACAAACCCTCATCTCTACCCACACCAAAACAGTCCACACAACCACACCCACAGACACATCTTGCACACCCAAACTCCTACCTACACCCACTGACTCCCTGTAAGTCACACACATTGCATTACTTAACTATTTTTGCTGTTTTACGCAAGCCCATTCAGGTACTGTTTCCTTTACTCTCTATGTCCACTCTCTATGTCACTCACCATGTGTTATCCTAATTCAATATTTCTCCCTCTTTCACTCCTCTTTACTTATACTATGGGTAGCGCACCAGGGAGCGTAACAAGGGGAAAACCAAGAGAAACAGTAAAATAATATTTTAGAGTGCTTTGAGGTAGGGTAGCTGTTGTGTTGTGTGGGTGGTTTACTTACTGCACTCCTTCCACTCCTTTTCTCAGTCCCTCTGTTCTCACAGTTCCTCACTCCCGTTCACTCAGTCCGTCTCTCTTACTGTAATTGTCTCTGTCTCTTCACTCTTTCACTACTTGTTCATTATGCTTTCTCCCTGAAGTTCAAGCACCCTACGTTATTTACATTTCTTTGCTGCTACAATTATTCCCTTTCTGTTACTTCTTCTTTTCCTCTATTCAGTTTTTTCTCTCTGTCAATCCACATGTTTTAACTTTAGTCGATTTTATCCATCTTATTTCATCCCTCTTTAGTTATGGACACTACTTTTTTCTCTCTCTCCCTCACCAGTATTATTTAAATCTGGTTCCGTTATTACCTTTTATTTGTACATCATTTTTTCACTTTCCTTTTACTCTTTACAGCCACTCACATTCTTCATGTGCCTCTGCTTTAGTATTATTTTTCTCTCTTTCTTTGTTTCACAGCCTTATATTTTTTTCATTTTCTCTCTTACACTTTCTTATATATTTTACACTGTTTTACTATGTATTATACAGTACCTCTGTGTTGCTCTCTCTTGCTGTCTGTCTCTTAACATTACTCTCTCTTTCTCTTTCTCTTATGCTCTCCTTCTCTTGTTTTTTTATTTCTTTTTTTTTTATTGCGCTAACGGGGCACTCTCCGGTGCGCGCACCGGGAAGCGCACCTATGAGAAAAATGAAGTCAAGAGTGCTAAACATTTTAGCATTTTTTTAGAAATGGGAGGTAGTTCTGAAAATAACTTTTTTTTATGTTTTTGTTGTTTTATATTTTTTTTTTATTTTTCTGAACATTTTTTTTTTTTTTTGAACAATTTTATTTATTTATTGGTTTTTTTTGGGGGGAACAACGAAAAACAGGCATTAGAAAGGGCTCAACAGGAGCAAAAAAAAATGTACTTCTTGGGGCGTTTTGAGCACTTGTGGTTTTCAAATGCTCTATTAATTAAAATGATACTCATATTCCCATATGAAATTAGTTCACCACAATAAATGCACACTAGCTTCATGTGCCCAAAATTCTGTTGAATGCTTGGGACCGTCTCCCTCACCTCTGGTCCCGATAGAGTTCCCTGTGACGATGTACTGGCCACAGGAGTTGGTAGGTTATCTTGGAGGTGACGCAGCTCAGCAACACTGTAATTGAGTGGATGCCACCTCTGCATGTGGCGGTGCATAGTATAGTTACCAAAACTATACTTTTTGTTTGTACCTCTAGACAAAACAGCTTTACAAATGAGGCATGTCACATATCGGGCATTGACCTTTTTTTGGTCTCGAGGAAAAGAATAAAATTGCCATATAAAATGGTCTTTGTGGTGTGATTTGCGGGGCTCTTCAGGCAAGAACTGCCTCCGCTCTACATCCTCTTCCTCTTCTTCTTCCTCTTCCTCTGGGTTTGGAAGGAACTGCGCAGGTGGTCCTTCCTTCCTAGGTGGTTGTGGTGGGGGTGGGGGTCCACCAGCTGCAGCTACTACAGATGCCATTATTTTAACAAGGAGAAACAGGTCTTCCTCTCACAAAGATGAAAGTCAGAGTGAGGAAAAAAGGAGGGGTTTTCATCATTTGGGAAAAAAAATTGTTCTAAACCAATGAAAAGTGTTATTTACAGGTCACATGACCTATCACGCTTACGTTACGCGTCCCGCTCCGCGCCCTGAGCGCTTCCGGGGTGCTGCGCTTCGCGCCTCGTTCGCGCTCCGGAGCACTTCCGAGTGCGCAAACGTGGCGCGTCATAAGACGCATTACGCGGCAACGCGATACGTCGCGCTTACGCGACGCGTCACGATGTTGTTCTCGAATGCGGCAGTTGTGCAAACGGGACGTTTCCCGGTGCGCGGACCGGGTCGCGGCATAAAATTGAGCTAACGGGAAGCTACCCGGTGCGCGGACCGGTAGCGAAACAAAAAAAAAATATATAATAATATATACATAAAAAAATTATATTAAATACATATAAAATATATTTTTCCTTTAAAAAAAGAATACATTTAACAGCTTTTAATATTTGCTATTAAAAAACCATTGAAATTCACTGAAAAAACATAGGGTATAGACCATATATAGTTAGGAATTAGCATTTACAAAACCTTGAAAATTCACTGAAAAAACCATAGGTTATAGACCATATATAGTTAGGAATTAGCATTTTTATAACCTTATTTTACTCACACAAAACCATTGAAATTCGCATATATAGTTAGTTGCACTAATTATATATTTCGCGCACCCGCAATCCACTGCTGATGATGTCACATATTACATCATTCATGACATGGTCAGTGACATCACTGATGACATCACTGATGACATCTCAAATGACATCACTGATGACATCACTGATGACATCACTGATGACATCTCATTTGATATGACTGATCACATCACTGATGACATCATTCATGTGATAATACGATTAACTTCTTCAGACTCTAATATAACCTTATATACACTCAGTGTAAACAGACACTCACAGAGTGTCACTCATCCATGGAGTTACTCACCCACCTAGTCAGTCATGCAAAGAATCAATCACACCTCCATTTCCTCAACTATACAGTTATACACACCTTACTTATTCAAACAGATACTAACACATATTTACTCTCTTATACAATCCCTGATACAATTTCAGAATGATCCATACAGCCACTCACACATTCACAGGCTCTTATGCACAGTTATTTATATATGTCAACTCTCACATATACTGTGTTTTACATATGTTCTTACTTTGACATGTAGCACTGAGATATCCATTCACTTACCAATACACTCATGCACACAGTCAACCGCCCATACAGCTGTTCCCACATGCACTTTTGAACCCATACATCTAGTGAATCAATTGCTCACACATCTATGCACAGAGTCATACACCTCCCAACCACCCACACACACACTCAGTCTCCCATACAAATACTTGGGCAACCAATCAATAACCCATATAGTTACTCATATAGCTACTGATCAATACATGCAGCAGTTTACAGAACAACAGACATAATGATGCACAAATTAAGACAGTTTAGTCACTAACCCATGCACTTAGTGAGACACATTTAATCACTCACTCATACAGTCAGTCATGCACCTACTAAATCCTTCATCCAGACACTTATACATCCACTCATTCTTCAATATGTAAGACATATTTAAAGTTTACAGAAACATACAGACACTGGATGTTGTTATCAGTGATGTCATCAGTGATGTCATTTGAGATGTCATCAGTGATGTCATCAGTGATGTCACTGACCATGTCATGAATGATGTAATATGTGACATCATCAGCAGTGGATTGCGGGTGCGCGAAATATATAGTTAGTGCAACTAACTATATATGCGAATTTCAATGGTTTTGTGTGAGTAAAGTAAGGTTTTAAAAATGCTAATTCCTAACTATATATGGTCTATAACCTATGGTTTTTTCAGTGAATATATATATATATATAAATATATATATATATATATATATATATATATATATATATATATATATATATATATATATATATATAAAAATATAGGGTCTTTACTTAACTGTAAAATACTTACATTTTCAAATGTAACTGTAATCACACAGATGCCTTTACCAATACTGCTATTACAGTTTTGTAATGGTAAGGTGTTGTAACAGCACTTGCGTTGTTACAGCCTCTTTATAAAGGCATGTGCTTTAATGGCATGCATTTTGCTGTCATATAACCCTTTTCAAGCAGGCTCACATTCATTAACATTTTGAAAAGTATGGATTTACAGGACTATTTCACATATGTTTTCTAAAAAGCCATGCCCTCCGAAAGGGCACTCTTTAAATATGCCCCCAGCTATGAAGAGCCAAATCCAGCGATGTTGTGAGAATGGGGGGAAAGTAATTTACACGCATCTATGAATCTAGTGAAAATACTAACCAAATATGCTGAGAATGATCGCCACGCTCTACTTGTAGAAACTGCAAAAATTGAGGAGGCATTAAGCAAATTGCAACCTAATGACCTCATTTCTAAAACAAGAAAAGACATTCAGGACAGGCTAAGCAAAGAAGAAGAAAAAATCAAAATGCGCAAACAGTTCAAATTCGCAAGAGATAAGAAAGACTATGAAGAGGGGCATATTTATACGTTTGCGCGCAAATATGAACAAGTAAGAAAATAAAAATTCAGTGCAAAGCTGACTACAGTGACAGAAATCCATGCTCAAGGCCACAGAAATACCGAAGGTGCAACAGCATCTGATACTGAAGGAGAATCACTTACAAGTGAGACAACATCAGAAAGTGGCAGCATAAGTAGTCTGGGCGAAAGTAGCAAGATGAGAAGGCTGGACCTAGGGGAGGAGGTTGATTTTTTAGTCATAGTCCGCCGCCAAACGTTGAGATCCCGGAGCCAACAGCAACAACGAAAATTAAACGAACAATCAAAAGAAGAGAAAGGCGCAAAAGGAGAAAACGCAAACTCAAAGAAAAGAAACTATTGGCGCAAAAAGTAGATGACAACACAATAATCAACCTCTGGACACTAACACTATCGGAGGAGGAGAAAGAACTGCTAGCCCTAGGACTATCATTTTGTCCAGTGAATGATTTTAATTATACAAGCACTAGGGGGGATGTCTTTTGCTTTATCCGCAAATTAAAATTGATAACATTCTTTGCAATTAAAGAAGGTCTGAAAGAATCCCAACAGAAAAAAATCATTACAGGTATCTGATATTCAAACATTGCAAACACTATATGAACCAGGCAATGAGGAAGAAAATATTGAGAGAATACCCAATATGCCTACGTCTCAAGATACACTAAGGGATGCCAGCATCAGACAGCAAGGAGCAGGTGTAAGCCCTTTCAAATCTAAATCAACTTTTGTGCCCACTATGTCTAAAGACGCTATAGATATTTACCATGAATGTGTCACAAATGAAATAAAGAAACTGAATCATCAAATCAAACATAAAAGACGATACAGAACAGATCAAGAAAAATTGTATACCAATTTAATGAAAAAACTAAGCGACAATCAGGAAATAGTGGTGACAAAGTCTGATAAAGGCGGTAATATAGTGATCTGGCCACGCTGTGACTATGTTACCGAGGCACACCAATTGCAATTGGAAGCATGGTTGAACATGTGACTGAATACGTGGATTACTTCTTACCGAGCTTTGTCAAAAAACTCCCAACATATATGAAGGACACCGGTGATTTTTTGACTAAGTTGCAAAAAGTTAAATGGGCCGAAGACTCTCTGTTCATAGCATTAGATATCGAATCGCAATATATATTCGCATCCAACATAAAGATGGTCTAAATGCCGTGAAAGACTTTCTAGAGAACAGACCAGCTGAATGTTATAACCACAATAAGTTATTGATGGAACTGACTGCTTGGTGTCTTGTAAACAATTTCTTTGTATTTAATAATGACATATATGTGCAAAAAAGAGGCGTTGCTATGGGGGCCTGCTTGTCTCCCAGCTATGCGTGTCTCCACGTAGGCTGGTGGGAGGAGCGGGTCCTCAAACGCTTACACTCCATTGAATACAATAACCATGTACAGCATTGGTTTAGGTCATTGACGATATTTTCATTATCTGGAAAGGTGATGCCAAAAGTGCTTCAGATTTTATAGATCAGATCAATAAGAATACAGTTAATCTAAAGTTTACCTCCCAGATGAGTAATGAAAATATAGAATTCTAGGATGTTACAGCGTTTGTGAAAGAAGTGCAAATTGCTACCACAATACACAGAAAAGGCACTGCTGGAAACTCGACACATGCCAGCAGTGCACACCCCAAACACCTTATAGAAAGTATCCCTTATGGAGAATTACTCAGACTTAAAAGAATATGTACCAACAAAGAAGACTTTACTAATTGCCGTGAAAAGGCTTTGGATAGATTTAGAAAGAGGGGATATGATGAAAGAAGTTTACAGAAAGCAGTAAACAAAGTAAATAAGAAACCTAGCGAATCTTCCTACACCTACAGAGGAAAAGGAATCAACAGAAGATGAGACACCGAGCCTTATCACCATATACAATAGACAAGAGAGGAAAATCAGTTTGATTATTAAGCGTAATTGGCCGATAATAATGACAGATGGTGAATTAGCCCCTAGACTTCCTAACCAACTGACATCACGTTCAGAAAAGGACCATCAATGTGCACGCAGATAGTAAAAAGCAGTCCAGAATAAAAAACTTCAGGCAGTTGGTTAACAACCAGACAAGGATTCTTTAAATGCACCTCATGAACACATCTGAAAATGTCACTCCATTCAGCCCTTCTGCCATAAAGATAAAGGGTAATTTTGGCTGTAGGACAGAATATGCTGTGTATGTTCTGACATGCACCTGTGGCTTAAGATATGTGGGAATCACAAAGCTACAGGTGCATGTCAGAATCCTACAGCATCTGCGTGCAATTGTGAATAGTGACCCCATGTACCCAGTGGCGAGACATTTTAAGGCAGAACACAACAACGATCTTAATTGTCTGCGCTACTATGTCATTAAAGATGTACCAAATTACATAGAGGTGGTGACAGAGAGAAGATACTATGCAAATTCAAATCTACCACCATTTTGGAATTAGACAGCAAGATGCTAATGGCCTCAATAACACTGAGGACCTTCATTACTTCTTATGAAACACATATGGATCCCTCTTTATTTATACTGCCACAGCCTCTACTTTACTAGTAATTCTGAGAATAGGTATGCTTCTACCATAGATAGTACAATACCTTGCTGGCATGTGCATTTTTGCATTTATGCAGATACATGATACGCTTCATTGCACTTTAGTTATTTATTTATTCAATATTAGGCACACTACGTGTAAACTAGGTTGTAACTTAAATAAAACATAATACATTGTTTTAAGTAGCCCTTGCACTTTTAACCCCTTCCATGCTCATGATGAGCTAAGCTCGTCATGCAGTACAGTGCTCCTGTGCTCATGACGAGCTCAGCTCGTCATGACCACACCCGTTTTTATTGCTGTCCAGCACAGCAGGGGAATCGCTCTAGCAGCGATGCGGTTAAGGCAACATAGAATTACAATGAAATTCTGTCAGAGTTTCAAATTGTGGCACGGCTGTGAATTTAATAGTCTGACTATTATTAGGGTCCAAGTGGATTCTACCTCAAATATGTTGCGGTGGAGTCAGGACTAATCAACCATTTCATAAGGGTATCACTGCGAATTTGCACAAGCGATTATTATAACTATGTTTTAAAATCTATATTTATACACAATTTTAGCTTTGGGATAACATCTCCAGGTTTTGACAACATATTATAATATGCATGTTATTATATAGCAAGTATTTTACTGTGATATGGAAAATGTGTTCATGTAAAGTAAAGGACCCATGCTAAAAGACAGACTATAACAACATGTCTTGCCATTGAAGCTAGAACTATGTTTTTGGTGTTCATTGATAACGTGGGACAATAACGTAAATTTAAAAATGGCGAAAGGCTACCTATCTGTCTGTGTAATCAAGGACTGGTGAAGTCTGAAACACGTCACTCAGGAAAAGAAAATAAACATCTAAAGCCATACCTTCCTGAGGTCCTTGTCTCTCTTACCCTATGAGGTGCGAGCTGGAGAGTCGTTTGCTGGTGATATATATCTATCTATCTATATATATATATATATATATGTCCAAAAACAAAGCTCAGGGCTTTGAAGCCGCACACCGCTGAAAGCTTGGTCACAAACCTTTTTTATTGCAAACACATTGTATGCCCTCCAGTTACTGTATCCTTCGGCCTGACGCGTTTCGATGCCTTGGTGCATCTCTTCAGAGGCCAGCACAGGGAAAGTTCTTTTCGCCGCTCTACTCCTTCAGCAATGCGCAATTAATTAGCCTCCGGTGTGCTGTGAAAGTCACGTTTTTGCCACAACTGCATGCTGGGAGGTGGAGTCTTTGTAGGCAGTATTAACCCTCCATTGGGTCCCGTCCCTGTGCCTCAATCAAGGATTGTTTGATTAGCCCTCCAATGGGCCCCAGACAGTATACAGTGTGCTTTAATCCTGCTGCTTCCAGCGCCAATACAGACGGGACGTTACCCCCCTGCTGGTCCTTTCTGCGGTTCTCAGAGGTGCGTCGCTTCCACGGTCCAAGCCACCGTGTAAATATGTCCAAAAACAAAGCTCAGGGCTTTGAAGCCGCACACCGCTGAAAGCTTGGTCACAAACCTTTTTTATTGCAAACACATTGTATGCCCTCCAGTTACTGTATCCTTCGGCCTGACGCGTTTCGATGCCTTGGTGCATCTCTTCAGAGGCCAGCACAGGTTTGTGACCAAGCTTTCAGCGGTGTGCGGCTTCAAAGCCCTGAGCTTTGTTTTTGGACATATATATATATATATATATATATTCACTGAAAAAACCATAGGTTATAGACCATATATAGTTAGGAATTAGCATTTAAAAAACCTTGAAAATTCACTGAAAAAACCATAGGTTATAGACCATATATAGTTAGGAATTAGCATTTAAAAAACCTTATTTTACTCACACAAAACCATTGAAATTCCATATATAGTTAGTTGTACTAACTATATATCGCGCACCCGCAATCCACTGCTGATCATGTCACATATTACATCATTCATGACATGGTCAGTGACATCACTGATGACATCACTGATGACATCTCAAATGACATCACTGATGACATCACTGATGACATCTCAAATGACATCACTGATGACATCACTGATGACATCATCCAGTGACTGTGTGTTTCTGTAAAGTTTAAATATGTTTTACATATTGAAGAATGAGTAGATGTAGAAGTGTCTGGATGAAGGATTTAGTAGGTGCGTGACTGACTGTATGAGTGAGTGATTAAATGTGTCTCACTGAATGCATGGGTTAGTGACTAAACTGTCTTAATTTGTGCATCATTCAAGAGATGAACTGAAACCTATCTTGCAACATGGTGCATCTTTTACACAAAAGTGACCCACAATGGAGCAAAAGAGGCGCACGGCCACCATAAATCTGACCCTAACATTTTAAATGATTGTTTCAAGATGCCAATAAGGTGTAACCTATCCACAGATTTGTTTCAGGTAAGTCCTACTCAGGGTTGCAGATGGAATTTAGGTTTGTTGAAGAATGCAGAGAAGATAATACATGTGGAGGCCTACCAACGAAGTGAGTAATGTCCACTGCACTCTTGAACAAATGTCAGACCTCCTCTGTCTCCAGGAACAGGCCTAAACCTCATCTACACAATGTGGTGTGTAATGTTAGGAAACACAGGTAATATAATTGAAAAACATGCACATTTTTTTGCTCATTCCACAATCATATGACCTGTGTTTCCTTTGCTTAGGTATCTCATTGTGGAAATGTAGTCTATCATATGAAAGACTACGTAGAATATGAGCACTGTATGCAAGAACTTTGACACTTACAGAAGCCTCTCCTTCTCCATGCCTCCTACACAGTTCTAAATGTACATCATAAATGGAAACAGTACAGAATTAATTAACCATGTTAAATGGTTTATTTTTGCTGTTCTCAGAATGTATCAAATTTCACTAAAAACAGTGACTTGAAGGTATTCATCATATAACAGCGGGGAAAAAAAACACAATCAAAATGATTGTGTTTAAAAAACCCATATAACATAACAAATCAGAATTCAGAACTCCTTTCCATGACGGCGAAGGATGTCCTATGAACAGCTTACACTCTGTTGTGCTGTTATTACTTTCAGCCCGCCACTTTCTGAAAGAAAACCTCCATCGTTTTGAAAAACATGTTACATACAATAAATGACTTCTCGCTCTCTACCACACGTTTCCACAAGGCCAAATCGTGTCAGAGCCATTTATAACTCTTGGAATTCTTGTAAGCCAATCCTGTCATGTTGTATTTCCGCAACTTTCACAATTAAAATGTTGAAGATCATTTTCACAATCCTGGACTAGTAATATCTTCCCCTTCTTGCTCAGTCATGTTCTACATTTCCTATGACACTGATACTGCTTACTATGAAGCAGACTTACACTACCTCTATGACTACTACAATTATTTAATTCTCTACATCACTTTTAATCACAAAGCAATGTAAAACAGTAGACAGCATTGCAGACTTACATTCCCTCTACTCTATGTTTTGATTGGCTGCTTCAATTAGCTTATAAAAAGAAACAGTTTTTCTGAACTCATTCAAAGTGCACTTATTTCTCCATGACGTCCAGTCTTATAGTTAGAAGTTATGTCTCTGAACTACACTTATCCTCAAGGCCAAATCGTGTAGGAGCCATTAGAACTTCTTGAAATTCCTCAGAGCACATCCCAAGATTCTTTCCCTAAAATTTTGGTTTTAAAAACACCAGGTAAGAGTTTTTAAGGTCATACGGCATTTTTTTTTTTTAAATGAAAACAGAATCATTGCAGAATGACCAGCCATTTCTAGACTTTGAATAAGCTGTGTAATGTCCTGATGTTATTGAAGGACCGTCATGATATATAATTGCTGCAGTTACAAAAGTCCTTCCTGATATTGACAACTGTGAAGCCACAACATTTTTAATTAAAGTTGTCAATTTTGTTCCATCAGGCCTACATCGTTGGAACATTAAAATGACATACTGGCCATATGTTCGTATAAATAATGTGGACATCATTTCAGATTTACATTGGCTACACTCCATGTTGTGATCAGCTGCTTTTACTAGCTTATTAAAGGAGACTGATTTACTGTCTGGCAAAGTTAAATATATAAATCTTTCTGAGTCTACACTAGTAGTACTTGATACCCTACAGTTCTCGCAGTCATGCTGCCATTGATAAGAAAGCCCAAACAGCTGATCTACATCTACACCTTCAGCATGCAATACATCAAGCATATACATTAAAAACTCCTGACAATCTTGCTGAATATTTTGAGAGAATTGTGTTTGGCCTGAACATCTGTCTAACAGATTTCGAATTTCAGACACACTTTCTATGTTTGTTCTATCAGTGCTACATTTTTCTAAGACAGAATTTAACAAACTGCAAAATCTTTGATCAGAATTGACCAAAATCTCTTCTTTTACTTTTTCTAGAGAAAACAAAACATTAACCACTACATTAGCATAGCAGTTGACACCAGAACTGTTTTCAAATTGAAAACCAACAACATCTTCAACAGAATCCTATTTGTTTCTGCTTATAATTTCAGGTTCATCGACTTTTCGTCTTTTTGCTACAACCTCCCCAGTATTGGTCACATTTCTTCGTTTCCGGCCTACCACACGTTTCTCAAACAAAGGATATTGAGGCAAATGTGGCGCATACTCTCTTCTTAACCTATTGTATTCCTTAACACAATCTAGATCCGCACAAATGCTTGTGACATCACACTCAATCAAGTACAATCCCGATAAAGTTCTAACTCGTGACAATGCCACTTATGCCATACCCTCCTTGAACACAGAACTGCCAATATTCACCAATGCACTGTCTACACTTAAACCTTGCGATTTATGGATTGTCACCGCATATGCCAAGCAAACTGGAAACTGCTTACGGCGAACATATAAGTCTTTTACAAGCAAAAATCTAGCAGAACAACGACCAATTAGCTGTACTTCCTCAATGCCATCAAATTTAATTTTTCAAAATTCAATTCCATCTCTATTTCTGTATTTTACAAAATCAACAACATTACCCATTGATCCATTTACCAGACCTCTTTCAACATGTAAATTCCTTCTTAAAATTATACGGCAGTTCAAGCACACATTCAGAGTCTTTTCAAAACCTGCAGTTTTAGATATACTCTTCTCTAATGATTTCAATTTTGTTTTCAGATTCTCAGACAAAATAATTGTTGATCCCATATGCTCTACTCTGTCAATAGCTTCCAGTTTCACAATCTCTTGCTTTTCTAAATGCAACATTTTGTAGTTGAATTTGGCACATTCTGCAAGAGTTGGCATCAAACATATTCCAGATTTCTTCTCAGTAATTTTCTGAAAAATATTCTCAGGCACAACATCTTGTTCTGCATATAAATTTGACAGTAATCGTGCATGTAAAGCTTCTTTCCCATGCTCGGTCACTTTTCCAATTCTAACATCTTGTAGAATAGTCTTGTAAACTTCATCCTTCGCCTGACGCATATTTTCATGCAGTTCAGCATAATTGAAGTTTAACCATATATTGACGTTGCCAATGCTGCCTAGGCACTTCCTGGTATCTTCATGCGTGAGCATTTTGAACACAGGTTGCCCTTTCACTGGTGTCAGCTGCAGAAGATCTCCGAAAACAATGATGTGTTTGCCACCAAATAACACATCATACTCTGTTTTGAGAACTTCTTGCATTCTCAAATGCACAAAGGCAAGCATGACATTGGAAACCATGCTTACTTCGTCAATGATAAGAAGTTTCATTTTCCTCAAGATTCTTGAAACTTCAAAACAAGCATCTCCAGATAGCTTGTGATATTGTAATTTGTTGTCATGCTCCACTGGCAGCATCAGTAAACGATGTAAAGTAATCCCTTTAATGTTATGTGCTGCCAGTCCAGTTGGAGCGGTGACAACACAAGACAGCGATGACTCTGTCCTTTCCTGCAAATAACATGAAATTGCTTTAATAAGGAAACTTTTTCCAGTTCCCGCTTCTCCACTCACGTACAGTCGGACAGGCTTCAACGACATACATGAGCACTCTTTCTTGTCATGACTTAATCCATGATCAATTTGCATGGTAACTTCGTCATATATTTTCCTCTGCTCAACGTTGAGTTGTCTTTCCAACTATTCTAAGTTAACAGCATGTATGTGAAAAACAAGGACCCCCTGGGTAGTGTTAAAGAAGAACTCCTAGGGCAGGGTAAACCAAATATGTGAAAATAACTCCTAGGCAGACTTAATGTTTAGACACAGGCATAAAGAACTCAATTTGGGTAGGCAGTTTGTGAAAAAATTATCAACAAATTCATAAATTTACAAAAACTGACATCATTTTAATCTGTTCTTTTTAAAATAACAAACTTACGTAAATCCGTTTATATAACATTACATAATAAAATCATTAGGTACAAAGAAATACATATAATAGCACAACAAATTAAAAACAACATGAATAAAAAAGACACAATAGTTAATTATCCAGAAGTGTCCGATATTAGATGAAGAAGAGATTACTCGACGCGCGTTTCGGCGAAAAACGCCTTCTTCAGGAGTCACAATACAATTTCTGTAATTACATAAAAGCAAAACACCTTTATTTAATCATAATTTCCGTGGTAAAATATGTCTAATGAAAAATACAATTAAGTATAAAGTTTCTTTATCGTTAACGCAGGCAATATTACTCACATTAACATACCTAACCTAGGATGTCTGTATCTAATGGTTAGCATTACTAAAAATGGTTGTCACTTGAGCTTTAAAAATAATGAGAATCCTTGCCTTATATCACGGTTGGAGTATTATCCACTTTAAATATATTCACCTTTTTCCCTGGTTTATGTGTACACCATTACATGAACCACCATAATATAGAGATACCATCGCTTTACATCAACTTGACACTAACCTGCTCATATGACGTATTTTTATGCCTATCTGTATATAAGATGTTTATTGTATGATATCATTGCCTTCACCAGAAGTCATTATATATCTATTCATATACCCAATCATGTTTATATTTATGTTTACCAGTCTGCTTCTATCTGAATAATGTGTAAAGAATTGTCTACATATAATGATCCGTCAATGTTTCATCCTTAGCTTTCAATAGCCACTCTTGAAGTACAACACAATCGCTTTTTAAAATAGTTGTATCATCACACCAGTTAGACAGTTGAGTAGTAACATTGGACTCTTTTAGGTTAGGTATGTTAATGTGAGTAATATTGCCTGCGTTAACGATAAAGAAACTTTATACTTAATTGTATTTTTCATTAGACATATTTTACCACGGAAATTATGATTAACTAAAGGTGTTTTGCTTTTATGTAATTACAGAAATTGTATTGTGACTCCTGAAGAAGGCGTTTTTCGCCGAAACGCGCGTCGAGTAATCTCTTCTTCATCTAATATCGGACACTTCTAGATAATTAACTATTGTGTCTTTTTTATTCATGTTGTTTTTAATTTGTTGTGCTATTATATGTATTTCTTTGTACCTAATGATTTTATTATGTAATGTTATATAAACGGATTTACGTAAGTTTGTTATTTTAAAAAGAACAGATTAAAATGATGTCAGTTTTTGTAAATTTATGAATTTGTTGATAATTTTTTCACAAACTGCCTACCCAAATTGAGTTCTTTATGCCTGTGTCTAAACATTAAGTCTGCCTAGGAGTTTTTTTCACATATTTCCTCCTGAGCATGTGCCATGGCTCTTTCCACTTCATTCATAGCAGTGGCAGCTTCATTTTCGATAACAGGTCCTCCTAGTGGATCCTGACTCAATGAAGCAGAACTCTGACTGTCCTGAGAACTGTCTCTGGCAATCTCGGCTGCAATCATTGCTTCCTGCTTAATTTCCGCATTCAACATTTCTACATATTTGGGAAAAGCAGGACATTCTATGGTCTCCTTGGCGGCATTGAAAGAGTCTTCGTAACAGAGAAAATCTCCAAGCAGTTCCTCTTCTGCATGCCAAGGCTTGAAAAGTTGCAAAAGTGCTAAATAGAAAAACTCCTTTTTTTCAGGAGATTCGCCACTCAATTTTCGATGGTTTACCAAGTGGCATTTTCTTTGCTTGACCAGACATCCCTCACTTCCTATTACAGCATACACTCCTTTCTCAGTATCTTCTTTGATGTTCCTCTTGAATATGTAATTTTGAAGAACCTCATACAGACAAACATTCTCGAGGTGAATGCTTCGATTTGGATAATATGTATCCAACATGTTGGTCTTCAAAATGTCGGTACTGTTTGGCTCCTTTTCTGCCAAATACTCAATTTCCCGCACAGGTTTGAGAACTCGATTACGCGTTGCAGCAAGACCAAGACTCGCCCAAACAATACTCCTGGACTTGGCATAGAGACTTGCTGAAGACAACAGGTCAGAACATTCGTACGCTCCGATTTCTCGATGCGAC
The DNA here is from genome assembly GCF_964261635.1 of Lissotriton helveticus. Lineage (NCBI taxonomy): Eukaryota > Metazoa > Chordata > Amphibia > Caudata > Salamandridae > Lissotriton > Lissotriton helveticus. The sequence goes on from NC_136067.1 coordinate 530,796,568, forward strand.
AACATCTTCAGACTGAAACTGTACAACTTCTTGCTGAGGCTCTTTTCATGGGAAATGTCCTCCCACATATCCTTCAATTCTGTCTTCTCTTTTTTGGTGATGTAAGATGTCACATACTGAGCCACAGCCATACAGTTATCAGCCACAAACTGTATATCCATGTTAGCATTCCACATGGACAAAATCACCGGGTTGTAGTCGTTGATGTACTTGGACTCTTCGTTCCTCTTCAAATTGTATGTGTTTTTAGGTGATTTCTTCATCACATTATGTCGCAGCGAAGACATCAAACTGTTTACTCTTCCTTTAGAAATCACCGGTCGTGGAAAGCCGAAACGACATTTGGTGTAGAACTTGTCCTGGTTTCGGAATTTACGACGACAGTACTTTCCACATCGATGGCTTTGGAAACGCAGAACTTTTTCTCTTAGGCTTTTCTTCTCCTTTGCGTTTGGAACAGCACACGTAGAATACTGTTGTATAAAACTCATCACTGAGTCTTCTGGATCCGTTCCAAATTTAGGTGCATCCTTGATCCACAGCAACATATGTATATGAGGAGCACCTCTTGCTTGGTACTCCTTTCTCCAGAAGAAATCCAACACCTCTCCAAGAGGTGGATTCTTCTTATTCATGATGAAAGACATCATAGCTTCAAATCTATGATTGAAGTACCTACATACATTGACTGGATCCAAAGAGCACAGTTCTCCGGGTGTCTTGAATTCGATGTTTTCTACGTTAGCATTTGCCTCTCGTAGAAATTCAAGTAAGTCTTCCCAGCCATACTCGGCACAGCTCAGAGTGAGGAACCATGTGGGAGTTCCTAAGTTCCTCAGCATACATTTTAAATCACCATGACGACGGTACCAGTACTCATTAGTACCACGCTGACACGCCATGAGATTAATCAGGTGAGAATCCAAAATACTGTCTTGGACATTGACTTTATCCATAAAGTCACTTGCCGAGATGCTTTGCATGTGTATACCACTTTTCAAGATGTGGTTCACTGCATATGACAGTCCAGACAGATCGCTTTCAAACAGGAGATGAAACAAATAAGGAATGCATTGTCAAAACCTAGCATCTCCTGCATACAATCGCAAAGTCCGGTATTCAGAAGCAGGAATTTGATGAGGTCGCTCATCATATCTTCCTCCCTGACCTGTTGGAAAAAGCTGTGGGAAACACCGAGCTTCCAAACTTTCCTCCCAAACACTAATGGGACTCCCTTTGGCTTGTTTCATTTGAAACAACTCAATAGCATTCCCCATGACTTCCTTGGAATGCAAAGGATGAACACTATAATGTTCATATATTTCTTCACTAGTAGAGGGTTCTACTTTCTCAATTTGACCAGCACACAAATCGCTATCCTCTTCCTCACTTACTTCCTCTTCTGCAACATATACATTCTTATAGTATTTATTATTTTTTTTTCAAATACAATGTTGCCTTTTTAACTTTCCTAACATCCACTAAATCTTGCCATATTTTCTTATTCTTTGTCGGAACCCCATTAACTAAGATAACCAGAGGTTCCTCTTCCACTTTTTCTACTCCAATTGTGTTAATGTTTTTCTTCAAATCTAGAGGCAAATAAACAACTCTTCCCTTTAATCCTCTCTGTAAATCTGATGGAGGCAATTTCCCTGTCTTTGGCTCCATTCTTACAATAGCCTGAAAGGGATGGATACTTTGAATCAAAATAGATTCATAAGTATTTAAATCCTTCAATTCAGAAGGAATCTCAACCAATTCCAGATTATTATGAACTGCTCTAGCAGGCATCTGGTTTTGATTTAATTTGCAACAACAATAAGTACACACACGTTGATCCAATCCCAAATCAAAACAATTTTCTGCCATCAAGTATGTTGTGAAATCCTTCCATTCACTATTATTTTCCCTTTCACTTTTTGCATATAAATCCACTAACTTAGTCTGATTCTTATAATAAGTGCGTCGACAACACACACAAGTGAAATTTGGCCTCTCACTTGATTTGACCTGAAACGTCGCAATTTCCCTCTGGAAATTATCTGTACTGGAAACCTGTACACTATCTTCCACATTACCCGCTTCTTCTTGGTCAATTTCAACATTCTCCTCTTTACTTCCAAAGTAACAAAACTCAATTTCTTCACATATATTCTTCACATCTATTTCAGAACCATGCAAAAGAGCAGCGCATAATTGTTTAAGCATAATTGCTGGACTCTTAGCATAATACAACATTCTAACTAATTTCCTCACTTTATTATGATGCACTGCTAGCATCCTGAAATGATGAAAAACACTCTGGCATACTCTCCTGGAAAGACAAGCCAGTGAATGACCATGCAAACCTGTCACTTCTCTCACTCTGCAAGGATCTAATTCTTGCAACAACCTCATTTTCTGCTTCAAACTTTTCTTATTAAATGACCGTACAAAATCACAAAGCAAATTGATGGAATCGTGTCGCACACTGCAAATACTACTACACTTCCAGGTGTACACAGGACCCTTAGCACGTCTTCCTAAAACCTCATTACCTAACACCTCTTCTGCCTCTGTTGTCACAAGTTTTTCTTTTTCAACTGGACAACCATCTTTCACTTCATAAGCACGACCACTGGTGTCAACTGCATGCACCAAATCATTATCCTGGAAATAACTCTCCTCATTAAAAAATGCCTCACAGCTTGAACTATACATCCATTCTTCAGAAAAAACTTCACAAAAATTACTACGATTAACTATTCTCTTCCATCTACTATTTCTTTTGAAATCATAAATTGCCTTGTTTAGCTTCCTAATTCTATTGATTATCAAAATAAATAACTTACGTTTAATTTCAAATGCCTGATCAATAACTTTCTCAACTTTTTTTTTTCTCTTATAAAAAAACACTTTCTGTTGACCTTTCTTAATATTTTTTAACAAATTGCCAATTATCCTGTTGCGGAACATTCGTTTACGAATGTCCCTAAACTGTTGTTTCCTTCTAATATCATGCACAGAGTTATCTCTTGCTCTAGAGTAACATTTTTCATTGGCCTTTCCTTTCCGTTTGAATTGCTTCTCTTTTTCTGGACTGAAACATTTTCTGTAGTAATATTTTTTTTACTACAAATATTTCTTATGAATGTTTTTGTACTCTTACCCGGTGCTTTCTTGGTGACTTGACAAATCTTTTTATTAGAGGACTGCTGCTTTTTTTCATTCACCTGCTGTCTTTGACGTTTTGCAGCCTTTCTCAGTCTTTCTTTCGTTGGCATGGTGAAATCTTGAAATGATCTGCAGTTGAATCTGTGGTAAAATATATTAAAAAATGTTATTAATCACTATTACCCAACAGTAAATCAATAACAGTAATCAAAAACTTAAAACACTACTTGACATTTTTACATAGACGATTTTTTAGTGCTTGGCAAATTTAGAATACAGAAATAGCAGAAAAGAAATGGAATTTATATTCATGTTACCTGTGCTATTTTATATGTGAATCTGATCTAATTTTATGAGCATATTTTAATATTTTATTGAAGACACTACACATAACCTGTTTTTGAAGGTGTCTTTATTTTTAAATTAAACGGTTTACATTTTTACTTTTTATTTATTATACATATTTAAAATAAATGTTTATAGTTCCATAGGCTCAAGCACGTCAGCTTCCCATCCTATGTCATATAATTCGGACAAATCTGCATCCTCATCACGTTCTTCTTCATCCTCAGGATTTAAATCATCCAAGGGATCAACATCCACTGATGTTTCAATTACGAGTTCAATGATGAGGTCAAAATCAACTGATTGCTGATTGTCGCTCATGTTGATGTTGTCTTTATCTTTAAAGAAAGATAACAACAATGAGATGTTGCAGAGTAAGAGACAAATCTCAGAGATTATAATAGTAAAATTGTTTAACAAGAGTAACATTTTGCAGCTATTATATAGCCATGTCCAGCGATGCTGAGCAGGTGAAGCCTATGTCTAATTTTTCAGTGAACAGGACTCATCTCTTCTTAACCTTGGATAAGCCTCACCGACTCTGTGTCCCCTGCACATACTTAAATGTAAAGGGGCAGATTTATGTTAAATGGCACATCCCCAGGCATGCACCAGTTAACGTGCACCGCTGCTCTGCCACCCATTGTGTGTCGCATTTACAATCAGATAGGAGAAAGCTACGTCAAAACCCTGCGCCTGCTTGAAGCAGGCATAGGTCTTGATGCAACATTGTGGAGATGGGGCACCCCTGAGCCTTGCTGGAGCTGCATCACACTTGCGATAAAACTCCAGCAATGCGCCACCTTTACGGCACAGATGCGTCACGCATCTGTGCCATTTTTGCCCCATGCTGCGCCGCATTGTAAATGCAGCACACCATGGGTGGCGGAACAGCAGCGCAGGATGACTGGCACATCCCTGGTGATGCGCCAGTCATCATAAATCTATCCCTAAGCTTCTTATCTTGTTAGAGATGAACCGCCATATGTATCATCAAACTATTTTGCATTTCCTAAATAGCGAATTTTAAGGGATAAATAGCGATTCTTTACCATTCCTAATTTGCGATGAGCAAATTGCTAATTGCAAATTACCCATTCATTTCCATGGGCCAGGAGGCCCATAGGAATGAAGGTGCAATTTGCGATTAGCAATTAGCTCATCGCAAATTAGGAATTTTTCCAAAGGTGCAGGGGTGTCTCAAGAACACCCTGCTGCACCCCCTGAAAAAGAAATTTGGGGGCATATGGCGCACATACATGCCCTAAGGGCATGTATGGGCGTCATATGGCACCTTTTGTTTTTTGGAAAAAAAACTTTTTGAAAAGAATTCGCAAATTACCACCAACTAGAAGTTGGTGGTAATTTGCAAATCCTTAATGGCAATTTTTGCATATTTTTTGTTTGATACATTGCATTTAAGGAATCGCAAAATTTGCAAATCCTTCAGTGCAATCGCAAAATAAGGAATAGCAAATTTTGCTATTCCTTATTTTGCATCAAACTTTTTTGATACATACCATTTGTCTAATTAGCATTCGCAAAGGCTGAAATTCACAGAATTTTGGCCTTTGCGAATGCTAATTAGCTTGATACATATGGCCCCAAGTGAGGCCTGTCTTGCAACATGGTGCATCTTTTGCATCACTGCTGCATCGGTTTCATGTGGCACGTTTTTTTTACACCATGACACATCTGCCTAAATGCATCAATTTGTAATTTTGTCGCATCATAGCAAATCTTTTGCACCGCCGCTGCATCAGAAAAGTGACGCACAGTGGCGCAAAAGAGGCATACACCTATCATAAATCTGTCCCTAGCATTTTTAATGATTAATTCAGGATGACGATAAGGTGTGGCCTATCCAGAGGTTTGTTTACGGTGAGGCCTACTCAGGATTGCAGATCAAAGTTACACTTGATGAACAATACAGAGGAGATAATACATGTAAAGGCCTACCAATGAAGTAAGTTATGTCCACTTCATTGTGCCAGTCATCATAAATCTATCCCTAAGCTTCTTATCTTGTTAGAGATGAACCGCCATATGTATCATCAAACTATTTTGCATTTCCTAAATAGCGAATTTTAAGGAATAAATAGCGATTCTTTACCATTCCTAATTTGCAATGAGCAAATTGCCAATTGCAAATTACTCATTCATTTCCATGGGCCAGGAGGCCCATAGGAATGAAGGTGCAATTTGCGATTAGCAATTAGCTCATCGCAAATTAGGAATTTTTCCAAGGGTGCATGGGTGTCTCAAGAACACCCTGCTGCACCCCCTGAAAAAGAAATTTGGGGGCATATGGCGCACATACATGCCCTAAGGGCATGTATGGGCGTCATATGTCACCTTTTGTTTTTTGGAAAAAAAGCTTTTTGAAAAGAATTCGCAAATTACCACCAACTAGAAGTTGGTGGTAATTTGCAAATCCTTAATGGCATTTTTTGCATATTTTTTGTTTGATACATTGCATTTAAGGAATCGCAAAATTTGCAAATCCTTCAGTGCAATCGCAAAATAAAGAATAGCAAATTTTGCTATTCCTTATTTTGCATCAAACTTGTTTGATACATACCATTTGTCTAATTAGCATTCGCAAAGGCCGAAATTCACAGAACTTTGGCCTTTGCAAATGCTAATTAGCTTCATACATATGGCCCCAAGTGAGGCCTGTCTTGCAACATGGTGCATCTTTTGCATCACTGCTGCATCGGTTTCATGTGGCACGGTGTTTTTTACACCATGACACATCTGCCTAAATGCATCAATTTGTAATTTTGTCGCCTCATAGCAAATCTTTTGCACCGCCGCTGCATCACAAAAGTGACGCACAGTGGCGCAAAAGAGGCATACACCTATCATAAATCTGTCCCTAGCATTTTAAATGATTAATTCAGGATGACGATAAGGTGTGCCCTATCCAGAGGTTTGTTTAAGGTGAGGCCTACTCAGGATTGCAGATCAAAGTTACACTTGATGAACAATACAGAGGAGATAATACATGTAAAGGCCTACCAATGAAGTAAGTTATGTCCACTTCATTGTGCCAGTCATCATAAATCTATCCCTAAGCTTCTTATCTTGTTAGAGATGAACCGCCATATGTATCATCAAACTATTTTGCATTTCCTAAATAGCGAATTTTAAGGAATAAATAGCGATTCTTTACCATTCCTAATTTGCAATGAGCAAATTGCCAATTGCAAATTACTCATTCATTTCCATGGGCCAGGAGGCCCATAGGAATGAAGGTGCAATTTGCGATTAGCAATTAGCTCATCGCAAATTAGGAATTTTTCCAAGGGTGCATGGGTGTCTCAAGAACACCCTGCTGCACCCCCTGAAAAAGAAATTTGGGGGCATATGGCGCACATACATGCCCTAAGGGCATGTATAGGCGTCATATGTCACCTTTTGTTTTTTGGAAAAAAAGCTTTTTAAAAAGAATTCGCAAATTACCACCAACTAGAAGTTGGTGGTAATTTGCAAATCCTTAATGGCATTTTTTGCATATTTTTTGTTTGATACATTGCATTTAAGGAATCGCAAAATTTGCAAATCCTTCAGTGCAATCGCAAAATAAAGAATAGCAAATTTTGCTATTCCTTATTTTGCATCAAACTTGTTTGATACATACCATTTGTCTAATTAGCATTCGCAAAGGCCGAAATTCACAGAACTTTGGCCTTTGCAAATGCTAATTAGCTTCATACATATGGCCCCAAGTGAGGCCTGTCTTGCAACATGGTGCATCTTTTGCATCACTGCTGCATCGGTTTCATGTGGCACGGTGTTTTTTACACCATGACACATCTGCCTAAATGCATCAATTTGTAATTTTGTCGCCTCATAGCAAATCTTTTGCACCGCCGCTGCATCACAAAAGTGACGCACAGTGGCGCAAAAGAGGCATACACCTATCATAAATCTGTCCCTAGCATTTTAAATGATTAATTCAGGATGACGATAAGGTGTGCCCTATCCAGAGGTTTGTTTAAGGTGAGGCCTACTCAGGATTGCAGATGAAAGTTACGCTTGATGAAGAATACAGAGGAGATAATACATGTAAAGCTCTACCAATGTAGTAAGTGATGTCCACTTCATTGCGCCAGTCATCATAAATGTATCCCTAAGCTTTTTATCTTGTTAGAGATGAACCGCCATATGTATCATCAAACTATTTTGCATTTCCAAAATAGCGAATTTTAAGGAATAAATAGCGATTCTTTACCATTCCTAATTTGCGATGAGCAAATTGCTAATTGCAAATTACCCATTCATTTCCATGGGCCAGGAGGCCCATAGGAATGAAGGTGCAATTTGCGATTAGCAATTAGCTCATCGCAAATTAGGAATTTTTCCAAAGGTGCAGGGGTGTCTCAAGAACACCCTGCTGCACCCCTGAAAAAGAAATTTGGGGGCATATGGCACACATAAATTTTAACAACATTCCTTTACCTCAAAAACGATTTTCAAGTCATAATTTGAAAACACTGCCCACGGGGAAATGACTTAAAATGTCCTTAAGACACATGAAAGTGTTTTTTTAAAGCCTTTGCAAGTTTTTGGGTCACTTTTAACATGGCTATGTAACACAAACATTCAAAATCTAAATTTGCCATGCACAGGTGGGAGCATATTTACAAGGAATGTGCCCCACGGGGAAAGGTCTTTTAATGTAATGTGGGAAAAATGACATCAGAGACACTGAAATGCCTTATAAAGAAGCATACACCATTATGTCCTTGTCATAAATTTAAAAACCATTCCTTTTCCCCAAAAACGATTTTCAAATCATAATTTCAAAACACTGCACATGGAGAAATGACTTAAAATGTCCTTAAGACACATGAAAGCGTTTTTTGATTGCCTTTCCAGCATGGTTGTGTCACTTTTAACATGGCTATGTAACGCAAACATTCAAAATCTAAATTTGCCATGCACAGGTGGGAGCATATTTACAAGCAAATTTGCTCCACAGAGAAAGGTCTTACATTAAAATGGGAAAAATAACATCAGAGACACTCAATTGCCTTATAAAGAAGCATACACCATTATGTCCTTGTCATAAATATTATAACCATTCATTTTCCTCAAAAACGATTTTCAAGTCATAATTTGAAAAGACTCCACAGCTCCTATGCACAATAACAGCCTGTCAGTACTAATACTTCACATTTTCTCCAATTACATTTTCTCAAAGAAACAAAATCTATTTGTAAAACACTTGAGACAAAGCAACATTTGAAAAACACAACTTTCTTCATAATTTTCTCCTTAAAGCACACTATTCTCTATCTAAATTAAAGAAATCTTTTCTCACCTTAGCAAATACTTTGAGTTTCAAAACAGTCTCAGAAACACACCAATTTGTCTTCAGCAGAGCAAAAGGTATGCACTCCAGAGTCTGCAGCTATCAAACTCTCAGTGCACCTGCATATCCAGTGCAATCTTTCATTTAATGATTTTTTATTGACCATTCAAAATACATCTTTCAAAGAACTCATCCATGCACCCTAACTTTCTGTTTTCAGCAATCAAAATCCACCAATCACTGTTACTGCTTCATTAACACAGAAACTCCACAGTTTTTTTCATTTTAAACTCTTATTTTTTCAACTGCCATTTCATTGCCACACTTCATCTGACTGCAGCAGAACCTTCTCTCACCATGTTTTCTGTCTGGATTGTTGGACATAGTTACATCTATTGGGCTCAGAGGTATGCTGAGAACAGAAATTTACCTAACCTCAATGTACAAGATGTGGAAATTAAGTGGTTTGGCCACAGAGGATTAAAATGTCACCAATTGATACCATTGGTGAAAACCTTTATGCATTTGCCAAAACCTGACCTGTTAATTGTGCACTGTGGAGGTAATGATTTGGGCACTTTGACTGGGGTAGGTCTGGAAATGCTTTTAAAGGACACCTTTGAGCAATTAATGGCACTTTTTCCTCAAACTGCCTTGGTATATTCAAATATATGCCAAAGACAGAAATGGAGGTGGTCGAACCAATTTTGTCCACAAATTGAGAAGTCGAGGAAGCATGTAAACAAATCTGTTTCAGCTTACATGAGAGACCATGGAATGGGCTCCATGTACAACAATAACTTGCGTTACTACATGCAAGATATCTACAGAGGAGATGGAGTTCACTTCTCAGATGAGGGCAACAGAGTTTTCATTTTGAATTTAAGACTGTGCATTGGTACCTACTTATAAGTACCTAAATGTACCATAAACCCAAAAGCTCTTCTCAGAGCTACCCTACATCTGATCACTCACAATTATTATTTTACTCTAACTTTTTTCACTAATTTTCAACAAAAATCAAGAAAAAATCATTAAATGAAAGAATGCACTGGATATGAGGTGCACTGAGAGTTCAGAGTTCAATTGCAACATTGTTGTGTGAACTTGCAAACACCAGAGGCCTTCAAGGAGGTGGTTGCTATGCAAAAAAGGCAGAGAGGGCAGAGGGGGGAAGGGTTTTGATTTGAAAAAAGTGAGGGAAGAGTTTTGATTGGGTGACATGAGAGATATGTGTGATGAATTACAGAATTTCTGTGCCATTGTTGGTTCCAGTCTCTGGTGTGCATACCTTTTGCTCTGCTAAAGACAAATTGGTGTGTTTCTGAGACTGTTTTGAAACTCATAAAGTATTTGCCAAGGTGAGAAAAGATTTATTTAATTTAGATAGAGAATAGTGTGCTTTAAGGAGAAAATTATGAAGAAAGTTGTGTTTTTAAAATGTTGCTTTGTCTCAAGTGTTTTACAAATAGATTTTGTTTCTTTGAGAAATTGTAATTTGAGAAAATGTGAAGTATTAGTACTGACAGGGTGTTTTTGTGCATAGGAGCTGTGCAGTGTTTTCAAATTATGACTTGAAAATCGTTTTTGAGGAAAAGGAATGCTTTAAAAATTTATGACAAGGACATAATGGTGTCTGCTTCTTTATAAGGCATTTGAGTGTAGTTACATAGCCATGTTAAAAGTGACCCAAAAATGCTGCAAAGGCAATCAAAAAACGCTTTCATGTGTCTTAAGGACATTTTAAGTCATTTCCCCATGTGCAGTGTTTTCAAATTATGACTTGAAAATCGTTTTTGAGGAAAAGGGATGCTTTTAAAATTTATGACAAGGACATAATGGTGTATGCTTCTTTATAAGGCATTTGAGTGTCTCTGATGTTATTTTTCCCATTTTAATGTAAGACCTTTCCCCGTGGTGCAAATTCCTTGTAAATATGCTCGCACCTGTGCTTGGAAAATTTAGATTTTGATTGTTTGAGTTACATAGCCATGTTAAAAGTGACCCAAAAATGCTGCAAAGGCAATCAAAAAACGCTTTCATGTGTCTTAAGGACATTTTCAGTCATTTCCTCATGTGCAGTGTTTTCAAATTAAGACTTGAAAATCGTTTTTGAGGAAAAGGAATGCTTTTAAAATTTATGACAAGGACATATTGGTGTATGCTTCTTTATAAGGCATTTGAGTGTCTCTGGTGTTATTTTTCCCATTTTAATGTAAGACCTTTCCCCGTGGTGCAAATTCCTTGTAAATATGCTCGCACCTGTGCTTGGAAAATTTAGATTTTGATTGTTTGAGTTACATAGCCATGTTAAAAGTGACCCAAAAATGCTGCAAAGACAATCAAAAAACGCTTTCATGTGTCTTAAGGACATTTCCAGTCATTTCCCCATGTGCAGTGTTTTCAAATTAAGACTTGAAAATCGTTTTTGAGGAAAAGGAATGCTTTTAAAATTTATGACAAGGACATAATGGTGTATGCTTCTATATAAGGCATTTGAGTTTCTCTGGTGTTATTTTTCCCATTTTAATGTAAGACCTTTCCCCGTGGTGCAAATTCCTTGTAAATATGCTCGCACCTGTGCTTGGAAAATTTAGATTTTGATTGTTTGAGTTACATAGCCATGTTAAAAGTGACCCAAAAATGCTGCAAAGGCAATCAAAAAACGCTTTCATGTGTCTTAAGGACATTTTCAGTCATTTCCCCATGTGCAGTGTTTTCAAATTAAGACTTGAAAATCGTTTTTGAGGAAAAGGAATGCTTTTAAAATTTATGACAAGGACATAATGGTGTATGCTTCTTTATAAGGCATTTGAGTGTCTCTGGTGTTATTTTTCCCATTTTAATGTAAGACCTTTCCCCGTGGTGCAAATTCCTTGTAAATATGCTCGCACCTGTGCTTGGAAAATTTAGATTTTGATTGTTTGAGTTACGTAGCCATGTTAAAAGTGACCCAAAAATGCTGCAAAGGCAATCAAAAAACGCTTTCATGTGTCTTAAGGACATTTTAAGTCATTTCCCCATGAATGTAGGTAGGCCTCACCTTAAACAAACCTCTGGATAGGCCACACCTTATCGTCATCCTGAATTAATCATTTAAAATGCTAGGGACAGATTTATGATAGGTGTATGCCTCTTTTGCGCCACTGTGCGTCACTTTTGTGACGCAGTGGCGGTGCAAAAGATTTGCTATGTGGCGACAAAATTACAAATTGATGCATCTAGGAAGATGTGTCATGCTGTAAAAAAAACGTGCCACATGAAACCGATGCAGCAGTGTTGCAAAAGATGCACCATGTTGCAAGACAGGCCTCACTTCATCTCCAACAAGATAAGAAGCTTAGGGATAGATTTATGATGACTGGTGCATCCCCAGGGATGTGCCAGTCATCCTGCGCCGCTGTTCCGCCACCCATGGTGTGCTGCATTTACAATGCGGCGCACCATGGGGCAAAAACGGCACAGATGCGTGACGCATCTGTGCCGTAAAGGTGGCGCATTGCTGGAGTTTTTTTTTGTGACTTTGCCTCACCTTAAACAAACCTCTGGATAGGCCACACCTTATCGTCATCCTGAATTAATCATTTAAAATGCTAGGGACAGATTTATGATAGGTGTATGCCTCTTTTGCGCCACTGTGCATCACTTTTGTGACGCAGCGGCGGTGCAAAAGATTGGCTATGTGGCGACATATTTAAAAATTGATGCATCTAGGCAGATGTGTCATGCTGTAAAGTCCTGTGCCACATGAAACCTGCGTCAGTTTTCATATAGGTGTTTTGTTGCAAGGTATGCATTAATTTGCAAGAAAGCCCTGTAAAACTAACACAGTGAAATTTAGAAGATTTCACTGACTCAGCTTTATAGCATTGCTGAATCAAATCATTACGCCTGTTTGAAACAGGCATAAGGAGTGATGCACCATGCAATGTGTGGCTTGCTCCTGTGCATTGCAGTAGACATGTTGCGCTTACGACGTGATTCCTGCAATGTGCTGCTTTTGCGGCACAGATGCGTGACGCATCTGTGCTGTTTTCACTCAATGGTGCTCCACATTGTAAATGCGGCACACCATGGGTGGCAGAGCAGCAGTGCACATTAACTGGTGCATCCCTGGGAATGCGTCAGTTAACATAAATCTGCCCCTTTACATTTAAGTATGAGCAGGGGACACAGAGTTGGTGAGGCTTATCCAAGGTTAAGAAGAGATGAGTCGTGTTCACTGAAAACTTGGACATAGGCCTTACCTCCTCAGCATCGCTGGTCATGGCTAAATAATAGCTGCAAAATGTTACTCTTGTTAAACAATTTTACTATTATAATCTCTGAGATTTGTCTCTTACTCTGCAACATCTCATTGTTGTTCTCTTTCTTTAAAGATAACGACAACATCAACCATGAGTGACAATCAGCAATCAGTTGATTATGACATTATCATTGAACTTGTAATTGAAACGTCAGTGGAAGTAGATCCATTGGATGATTTAAATTCTCAGGATTTTGAAGAACATGATGAGGATGCCGATTTGTCAGAATTGTATGACATAGGTTGGGAAGCTGACGTGCTTGAGCCTATGGAACTATAAACATTTATTTTTAAAATTTATAATAAATGAAAAGTAAAAATGTAAACCGTTTGATTTATAATTAAAAACACCTTTAAAAACAGGTTATGTCTAGTGTCTTCCAAAAAATATTAAAATATGCTCATAAAATTAGATCAGAATCACATATAAAATAGTAGAGGTAAAATGAAGAAGAATTCTATTTCTTTTCTGCTATTTGTGTATTATATATTTGCCAAAGCACTAAAAAATGTTCAATGAAAAAATGTCAAGTAGTGTGTTAAGTTTTTGATGACTGTTATTGATTTACTGTTTGGTAATAGTGGTTAATAACATTTTTTATTATATTTTACCACAGATTCAACTGCATATCATTTCAAGATTTCAGCATGCCAACCAAGGATAGACTTAAAAAGGCTGCAAAACGTCAAAGACAGCAGGTACATGAAATAATGCAGCAGTCCTCTACCAAAAAAACTTGTCAAGTCACCAAGAAAGCACCGGGTAAGAGCACAAAAACATTCATAAGAAATATTTGTAGTAAAAAAAATATTACTACAGAAAATGTTTCAGTCCAGAAAAAGAGAAGCATTTTAAACGGAAAGGAAAGGCCAATCAAAAATGTTACTGCTAGAGCAAGAGATAACTCTGTGCATGATAGTAGAAGGAAACAACAGTTTAGGGACATTCGTAAATGAATGTTCCGCAACAGGATAATTGGCAATTTGTTAAAAAATATTAAGAAAGGTCAACAGAAAGTGGTTTTTTATAAGAGAAAAAAAAAGTTGAGAAAGTTATTGATCAGGCATTTGAAATTAAACGTAAGTTATTTATTTTGATAATCAATAGAATTAGGAAGCTAAACAAGGCAATTTATGATTTCAAAAGAAATAGTAGATGGAAGAGAATAGTTAATCGTAGTAATTTTTGTGAAGTTTTTTCCGGAGAATGGATGCATAGTTCAAGTTGTGAGGCATTTTTTAATGAGGAGAGTTATTTCCAGGATAATGATTTGGTGCATGCAGTTGACACCAGTGGTCGAGCTTATGAAGTGAAAGATGGTTGTGCAGTTGAAAAAGAAAAACTTGTGACAACAGAGACAGAAGAGGTGTTAGGTAATGAAGTTTTAGGAAGACGTCCTAAGGGTCCTGTGTACACCTGGAAGTGTAGTAGTATTTGCAGTGTGCGACAGGATTCCATCAATTTGCTTTGTGATTTTGTACGGACATTTAATAAGAAAAGTTTGAAGCAGAAAATGAAGTTGTTGCAAGAATTAGATCCTTGCAGAGTGAGAGAAGTGACAGGTTTGCATGGTCATTCACTGGCTTGTCTTTCCAGGAGAGTATGCCAGAGTGTTTTTCATCATTTCAGGATGCTAGCAGTGCATCATGATAAAGTGAGGAAATTAGTTAGAATGTTGTATTATGCTAAGAGTCCAGCAATTATGCTTAAACAATTATGCGCTGCTCTTTTGCATGGTTCTGAAATAGATGTGAAGAATATTTGTGAAGAAATTGAGTTTTGTTACTTTGGAAGTAAAGAGGAGAATGTAGAGAATTTCGGGGTGGGCATTGTCAGTTACGCCGATGACACCCAGCTCATGTTTAAGCTCACTCCTGACACCGAGAAATTCGCTTCCAATTTTTCAAATTGTATGGCGGCGGTCGCCATGTGGATGGATGACAACTGCCTTCGGCTGAATGGAGATAACACAGAGGTGATGGTAGTAGGAAATAAAGTTTCTCTATGGTCCCAGATGTGGTGGCCTTCCACTCAGGGCGACTGCCCTCACCCTGTCGAAAAAGTGAAAAACCTCGGAATTATGATCGACTCTGATCTGTCAGGAAAATCTCAAGTCCACAAAACAATAGGCAAATGCATTGGCACGTTAAAAATTTAAAAAAAAATCATTGATCTCATTCCCATTGAAGCCAGAAAAACCATCGTACATGCGCTAATTACACCCCATTTGGACTACGGGAACGTTCTCCTACTAGGACTGAATCAAAAACATCTTCATCAGCTTCAATGCTTACAAAATTCGGCTGCACGCATGGTACTGGGCTTACCCAAAAGAACATCCGCCAAGGCAGCTCTGTCCAAATTACACTGGCTCCCTATTAAGGAAAGAATTAAATTTAAGGGCCTTTGCTATGCCCATAAGATAGCCCATAACAAAGGGCCTACTTATTTAAGAGATCTATTGACTATTCATCGCCCAATCAGAGACCTTAGGTCCTCAGGAATGTCACAATTTAAAATCCCCCGTGTCCATAAAGCGAAAATAGGTGGTCGCTCTTTTCGCTATCTTGGAGTAAAACATTGGAATGATCTGCCTATCCATCTAAGAATGGAACCCTCAGAAACTCTTTTTAGAGCTAAACTTAAAACATATCTCTTTCCCCAATAACGTTCTCTTCTGACCGTCCCGTATTTTTTCTCGGTGAGTCTTGTAGGCAATTAGCGCGGGGATACACAGCTGTGCAGCCAGGCGCTTTATAAATCTCTTATTATTATTATTATTATGTTGAAATTGACCAAGAAGAAGAAGGTAATGTGGAAGATAGTGTACAGG
This sequence comes from Lissotriton helveticus, assembly GCF_964261635.1. Taxonomy (NCBI): domain Eukaryota; kingdom Metazoa; phylum Chordata; class Amphibia; order Caudata; family Salamandridae; genus Lissotriton; species Lissotriton helveticus. Next base: position 530,812,529 of record NC_136067.1, read on the forward strand.
TTTCCAGTACAGATAATTTTCAGAGGGAAATTGCGACATTTCAGGTGAAATCAAGTGAGAGGCCTAATTTCACTTGTGTGTGTTGGCGACGCACTTATTATAAGAATCAGACTAAGTTAGTGGATTTATATGCAAAAAGTGAAAGGGAAAATAATAGTGAATGGAATGATTTCACAACATACTTGATGGTAGAAAATTGTTTTGATTTGGGATCGGATCAACGTGTGTGTACTTATTGTTATAACAAATTAAATCAAAACCAGATGCCTGCTAGAGCAGTTCATAATAATCTGGAATTGGTTGAGATTCCTTCTGAATTGAAGGATTTAAATACTTATGAATCTATTTTGATTCAAAGTATCCATCCCTTTCAGGCTATTGTAAGAATGGAGCCAAAGACAGGGAAATTGCCTCCATCAGATTTACAGAGATGATTAAAGGGAAGAGTTGTTTATTTGCCTCTAGATTTGAAGAAAAACATTAACACAATTGGAGTAGAAAAAGTGGAAGAGGACCCTCTGGTTATCTTAGTTAATGGGGTTCCGACAAAGAATACGAAAATATGGCAAGATTTAGTGGATGTTAGGAAAGTCAAAAAGGCAACATTGTATTTGAAAAAAAATAATAAGTACTATAAGAATATATATGTTGCAGAAGAGGAAGTAAGTGAGGAAGAGGATAGCGATTTGTGTGCTGGTCAAATTGAGAAATTAGAACCCTCTACTAGTGAAGAAATATATGAACATTATAGTGTTCATCCTTTGCATTCCAAGGAAGTCATGGGGAATGCTATTGAGTTGTTTCAAATGAAACAAGCCAAAGGGAGTCCCATTAGTGTTTGGGAGGAAAGTTTGGAAGCTCGGTGTTTCCCACAGCTTTTTCCAACAGGTCAGGGAGGAAGATATGATGAGCGACCTCATCAAATTCCTGCTTCTGAATACCGGACTTTGCGATTGTATGCAGGAGATGCTAGGTTTCGACAATGTATTCCCTATTTGTTTCATCTCCTGTTTGAAAGCGATCTGTCTGGACTGTCATATGCAGTGAACCACATCTTGAAAAGTGGTATACACATGCAAAACATCTCGGCAAGTGACTTTATGGATAAAGTCAATGTCCAAGACAGTATTTTGGATTCTCACCTGATTAATCTCATGGCGTGTCAGCGTGGTACTAATGAGTACTGGTACCGTCGTCATGGTGATTTAAAATGTATGCTGAGGAACTTAGGAAGTCCCACATGGTTCCTCACTCTGAGCTGTGCCGAGTATGGCTGGGAAGACTTACTTGAATTTCTACGAGAGGCAAATGGAAACATCGAAAACATCTAATTCAAGACACCCGGAGAACTGTGTTCTTTGGATCCAGTCAATGTATGCCGGTACTTCAATCATAGATTTGAAGCTATGATGTCTTTCATCATGAATAAGAAGAATCCACCTCTTGGAGAGGTGTTGGATTTCTTCTGGAGAAAGGAGTACCAAGCAAGAGGTGCTCCTCACATACATATGCTGTTGTGGATCAAGGATGCACCTAAATTTGGAACGGATCCAGAAGACTCAGTGATGAGTTTCATACAACAGTATTCTACGTGTGCTGTTCCAAACGCAAAGGAGAAGAAAAGCCTAAGAGAAAAAGTTCTACGTTTCCAAAGCCATCGTTGTGGAAAGTACTGTCGTCGTAAATTCCGAAACAAGGACAAGTTCTACACCAAATGTCGTTTCGGGTTTCCACGACCGGTGATTTCTAAAGGAAGAGTAAACAGTTTGATGTCTTCGCTGCGACATAATGTGATGAAGAAATCACCGAAAAACACATACAATTTGAAGAGGAACGAAGAGTCCAAGTACATCAACGACTACAACCCAGTGATTTTGTCCATGTGGAATGCTAACATGGATATACAGTTTGTGGCTGATAACTGTATGGCTGTGGCTCGGTATGTGACATCTTACATCACCAAAAAAGAGAAGACAGAATTGAAGGATATGTGGGAGGACATTTCCCATGAAAAGAGCCTCAGTAAGAAGTTGTACAGTTTCAGTCTGAAGATGTCGCATCGAGAAATCGGAGCTTACGAATGTTCTGACCGGTTGTCTTCAGCAAGTCTCTATGCCAAATCTAGGAGTATCGTTTGGGCGAGTCTTGGTCTTGCTGCAACGCGTAATCGAGTTCTGAAACCTGTGCGGGAAATTGAGTATTTGGCGGAAAAGGAGCCAAACAGTACCGACATTTTGAAGACCAACATGTTGGATACATATTATCCAAATCGAAGCAGTCACCTCGAGAATGTTTGTCTGTATGAGGTTCTTCAAAATTACATATTCAAGAGGAACATCAAAGAAGATACTGAGAAAGGAGTGTATGCTGTAATTGGAAGTGAGGGATGTCTGGTCAAGCAAAGAAAATGCCACTTGGTAAACCATCGAAAATTGAGTGGCGAATCTCCTGAAAAAAAGGAGTTTTTCTATTTAGCACTTTTGCAACTTTTCAAGCCTTGGCGTGCAGAAGAGGAACTGCTTGGAGATTTCCTCTGTTACGAAGACTCTTTCACTGCCGCCAAGCAGACCATAGAATGTCCTGCTTCTCCCAAATATGTAGAAATGTTGAATGCGGAAATCGAGCAGGAAGCAACGATTGCAGCCGAGATTGCCAGAGACAGTTCCCAGGACAGTCAGAGTTCTGCTTCATTGAGTCAGGATCCACTAGGAGGACCTGTTATCGAAAATGAAGCTGCCACTGCCATGAATGAAGTGGAAAGAGCCATGGCACATGCTCAGGAGGATGCGGTTAACTTAGAAGACTTGGAAAGACAACTCAACGTTGAGCAGAGGAAAATATATGACGAAGTTACCATGCAAATTGATCATGGATTAAGTCATGAGAAGAAAGAGTGCTCATGTACGTCGTTGAAGCCTGTCCGACTGTACGTGAGTGGAGAAGCGGGAACTGGAAAAAGTTTCCTCATTAAAGCAATTTCATGTTATTTGCAGGAAAGGACTAGGTCATCGCTGTCTTGTGTTGTCACCGCTCCAACTGGACTGGCAGCACTTAACATTAAAGGGATTACTGTACATCGTTTACTGATGCTGCCAGTGGAGCATGACAACAAATTACAATATCACAAGCTATCTGGAGATGCTTGTTGTGAAGTTTCAAGAATCTTGAGGAAAATGAAACTTCTTATAATTGACGAAGTAAGCATGGTTTCCAATGTCATGCTTGCCTTCGTGCATTTGAGAATGCAAGAAGTTCTCAAAACAGAGTATGATGTGTTATTTGGTGGCAAACACATCATTGTTTTCGGAGATCTTCTGCAGCTGACACCAGTGAAAGGGCAACCTGTGTTCAAAATGCTCACGCATGAAGATACCAGGAAGTGCCTAGGGAGCATTGGCAACGTCAATATATGGTTAAACTTCAATTATGCTGAACTGCATGAAAATATGCGTCAGGCGAAGGATGAAGTTTACAAGAATATTCTACAAGATGTTTGAATTGGAAAAGTGACCGAGCATGGGAAAGAAGTTTTACATGCACGATTACTGTCAAATTTATATCCAGAACAAGATGTTGTGCCTGAGAATATTTTTCAGAAAATTACTGAGAAGAAATCTGGAATATGTTTGATGCCAACTCTTGCAGAATGTGCCATCTTCAACAACAAAATGTTGCATTTAGAAAAGCAAGAGATTGTGAAACTGGAAGCTATTGACAGAGTAGAGCATATGGGATCAACAATTATTTTGTCTGAGAATTTGAAATCCAAATTGGATTCATTAGAGAAGACTATATCTAAAACTGCAGGTTTTGAAAAGACTCTGAATGTGTGCTTAAACTGCCATATAATTTTAAGAAGGAATTTACATGTTGAAAGAGGTCTGGTAAATGGATCAATGGGGAATGTTGTTGATTTTGTGAAATACAGAAATAGAGATGGAATTGAATTTTTAAAAATTAAATTTGATGGCATTGAGGAAGTACAGCTAATTGGTCGTTGTTCTGCTAGATTTTTGCTTGTAAAAGACTTATATGTTCGCCGTAAGCAGTTTCCTGTTTGCTTGGCATATGCGGTGACAATCCATAAATCGCAAGGTTTAAGTGTAGACAGTGCATTGGTGACTATTGGCAGTTCTGTGTTCAAGGAGGGTATGGCATATGTGGCATTGTCAAGAGTTAGAACTTTATCGGGATTGTACTTGATTGAGTGTGATGTCACAAACATTTGTGCGGATCTAGATTGTGTTAAGGAATACAATAGGTTGAGAAGAGAGTATGCGCCACATTTGCCTCAATATCCTTTGTTTGAGAAACGTGTGGTAGGCCGGAAACGAAGAAATGTGACCAATACTAGGGAGGTTGTAGCAAAAAGACGAAAAGTCGATGAACCTGAAATTATAAGCAGAAACAAAAAGGATTCTGTTGAAGATGTTGTTGGTTTTCAATTTGAAAACAGTTCTGGTGTCAACTGCTATGCTAATGTAGTGGTTAATGTTTTGTTTTCTCTAGAAAATGTAAAAGAAGAGATTGTGGTCAATTCTGATCAAAGATTTTGCAGTTTGTTAAATTCTGTGTTAGAGAAATGTAGCACTGATAGAACAAAAATAGAAAGTGTGTCTGAAATTCGAAATCTGTTAGACAGATGTTCAGGCCAAACACAATTCTCTCAAAATATTCAGCAAGATTGTCAGGAGTTTTTAATGTATATGCTTGATGTATTGCATGCTGAAGGTGTAGATGTAGATCACCTGTTTGGGCTTTCTTATCAATGGCAGCATGACTGCGAGAACTGTAGGGTATCAAGTACTACTAGTGTAGACTCAGAACGATTTATATATTTAACTTTGCCAGACAGTAAATCAGTCTCCTTTAATAAGCTAGTAAAAGCAGCTGATCACAACATGGAATGTAGCCAATGTAAATCTGAAATGTTGTCCACATTATTTATACGAACATATGGCCAGTATGTCATTTTAATGTTCCAACGATGTAGGCCTGATGGAACAAAATTGACAACTTTAATAAAAAAATGTGTGGCTTCACAGTTGTCAATATCAGGAAGGACTTTTGTAACTGTAGCAATTATATATCATTACGGTCCTTCAATAACATCAGGACATTACACAGCTTATTTAAAGTCTAGAAATGGCTGGTCATTCTGCAACGATTCTGTTTTAATTTTCAAAAAAAAATTGCCGTATGACCTTAAAAATTCTTACCTGGTGTTTTTAAAACCAAAATTTTAGGGAAAGAATCTCGGGATGTGCTCTGAGGAATTTCAAGAAGTTCTAATGGCTCCTACACGATTTGGCCTTGAGGATAAGTGTAGTACAGAGACATAACTTCTTACCATAACACTGGACGTCCTGGAAAAATAACTGCACTTTGAATGAGTTCAGAAAAACTATTTCTTTTTATAAGCTAATTCAAGCAGCCAATCAAAACATGGAGTAGAGGGAATGTAAGTCTGCAATGCTGTCTACTGTTTTATATTGCTTTGTGATTAAAAGTGATGTAGAGAATTAAATAATTGTAGTAGTCATAGAGGTAGTGTAAGTCTGCTTCATAGTAAGCAGTATCAGTGTCATAGGAAATGTAGAACATGAGTGAGCAAGAAGGGTAAGATATTAGTAGTCCAGGATTGTGAAAATGATCTTCAACATTTTAATTCTGAAAGTTGCGGAAATACAACATGACGGGATTGGCTTACAAGAATTCCAAGAGTTATAAATGGCTCTGACATGATTTGGCCTTGTGGAAACGTGTGGTAGAGAGCGAGAAGTCATTTATTGTATGTAACATATTTTTCAAAACGATGGAGGTTTTCTTTCAGAAAGTGGCAGGCTGAAAGTAATAACAGCACAACAGAGTGTAAGCTGTTCATAGGACATCCTTCGACATCATGGAAAGTAAGTTAACTTTAAGGAGTTCTGAATTCTGATTTGTTATGTTGTATGGGTTTTATAAACACAATCATTTTGATTGTGTTTTTTCCCCGCTGTTATATGATGAATACCTTCAAGTCACTGTTTTTAGTGAAATTTGATACATTCTGAGAACAGCAAAAATAAACCATTTAACATGTATAATTAATTCTGTACTGTTTGCATTTATGATGTACATGTAGAACTGTGTAGGAGGCATGGAGAAGGTGAGGCTTCTGTAAGTGTCAAAGTTGTTGCATACAATGCTCATATTCTACGTAGTCTTTCATATGATAGACTACATTTCCACAATGAGATACCTAAGCAAAGGAAACACAGGTGATATGATTGTGGAATGAGCAAAAAAAATTGCACGTTTTTCAATTATATTACCTGTGTTTCCTAACATTACACATCACATTGTGTAGATGAGGTTTAGGCCTGTTCCTGGAGACAGAGGAGGTCTGACATTTGTTCAAGAGTGCAGTGGACATGACTCACTTCGTTGGTAGGCCTGCACATGTATTATCTCCTCTGTATTCTTCAACAAACCTAAATTTCATCTGCAACTCTGAGTAGGACTTACCTGAAACAAATCTGTGGATAGGTTACACCTTATCGGCATCTTGAAACAATCATTTAAAATGTTAGGGTCAGATTTATGATGGCCGTGCGCCTCTTTAGCTCCGCTGTGGGTCACTTTTGTGTAAAAGATGCACCATGTTGCAAGATAGGTTTCAGTTCATCTCCAGCAAGATACCATCAGTTTAAAATGTATATAATTAGCACTGTGTAGGGGGCATGCAGAAGCTGAAGCTTTTGTAAGTGTGAAAGTTGTTGCATGCAGTGCTGTACTTCTGGGTACTGTTTCATATGCTGGACTACATCTGCACTATGAGATACCTAAGCAAAGGCAACACAGGTGATGTGATTGTGAAATGAGGAAAAGAAACTCCACATTTTTCAATTACATCACCTGTGTTTCCTAAGTTTACGAATGACATTGTGCAGATGAAGTTTAGGTCTGTCCACGGACATAGAAGAGGTCTGGTCTTTGTTCAAGAGTGAAGTGGACATGACTTACTTCATTGGTAGGCCTTCACATGTATTATCTCCTCTGTATTCTTCAACACGCATAAATTTGATATGCAATCCTGAGTAGGCCTCACCTTAAACAAACCTCTGGAGAGGCCACACCTTATCGTCATCCTGAATCAATCATTTCAAATGTTAGGGACAGATTTATGATAGGTGTATGCCTCTTTTGCGCCACTGTGCGTCACTTTTGTGATGCAGCGGCGGTGCAAAAGATTTGCTATGAGGCGACAAAATTACAAAATGATGCATCTAGGCAGATGTGTCATGCTGTAAAAAACCAGTGCCACATGAAACCGATGCAGCAGTGATGCAAAAGATGCACCATGTTGCAAGACAGGCCTGACTTCATCTCCAACAAGATAAGAAGCTAAGTCTTCTGTAAATGTCAAAATTGTTGTATATACTGCTCAACTTCTATGTACTCTTTGATATGCTAGACTCTATCTGCACTATGAGATACCTAACCAAAGGCAACACAGGTGATGTGATTGTGAAATGAGGAAAAGAAACTCCACATTTTTCAATTACATCACCTGTGTTTCCTAAGTTTATGAATGACATTGTGCAGATGAAGTTTAGGTCTGTCCACGGACACAGAAGAGGTCTGGCCTTTGTTCAAGAGTGAACTGGACATGACTTACTTCATTGGTAGGCGTTCACATGTATTATCTCCTCTGTACTCTTCAACAACTCGAAATTTCATTTGGAACCCTGAGTAGGCCTCACCTGAAACAAACCTCTGGATAGGACACATCTTATTGGCATCCTGAAACAATTATTTAAAATGTTAAGGGCAATTTTATGATGGCTTTGCACCTCTTTTGCGCTGCCATTGCATCACTGTTGTGAGACAGCAGCAGTGCAAAAGATGCACCATATTGCAAGATAGGCCTCACTTCATCTGCATCAAGATACTGTTAGTTTAAAATGTATATTTTTAGGACTGTGTAGGGGCATGGAGAAGCAGAGGCTTCTGTAAGTGTCAAAGTTATAGAAAAACTGTTTGTCCTTCAATCTTTTCCCTTGTCTTTTCTAATTTTTAAATACATGTTTTAATATTTTTCAAATGTTTGTTCTCTCTCTCACAGATTGAAAGTATAAAAATTACAAGTGACTAAGTTAACGACAATTATAAGGTAAATGTTTTGTACTCTTTTCGTTACATTTCTATCACATTTAACTTCTATTAGTTTCACTACTTCATTTCTTTAACCCTCACTTTCCTGCCTTTGCTACTTCCCTCAATCCTTTCTCTATTACTTACTTACTCTACTCCTTCCACTATTTTTGTCAGTCCCTCTCTTCTCATACTTCGTCACTCTTGTTCACTCACTCTGTCTCTATTACTCTCACTGTTTCTGACTGATCACTCTTTCACTACTTGTTCATTATGCTTTCTCTCTGTAGTTCAAGCACAGTAAGGGGCATATTATCAACACAGGCAATAAATTTATCAGTGTTTTTATCGGCAGAAAACTGCCGCAAAAGTGGCTTTAGCAGCAGTTTTCTTCCAGAAAAGCGGCTTTAGCGGCAGATTTCTGCCGATAAAAGCAGTAACTAATTGGCAGAAAACTGCCGCAAAAGCGTCTTTAGTGTCAGATTTCTGCTGATAAAAGCAGCAAAATTTTTATCGCCTATGTTGATAATATGCCCCTATGTTATTTACATTTCTTTGCTGTTTCAATCATTCCTTTTCTGTTACTTCTTCTTTTCTGCATTGTGTTTTTTCTCTCTGTTATTCCGATGTTTTAATCTTAATTTGATTATTCATTCACATTCTCTAAGAAACTCTTGTTTGTTATTCTCCTACTCTCTTTTTATTTCTCAGTTCCTTATCTATTTTGTTTTTCACAATTATACTCTCTTAAATCTATTCTTCAGTAAATAGATCTATTAAACAGTATCTCTACTTTACTCCCTATAGCTGTCTTTCTTTTAACATAACTGTCTGTTTCCTTCCCTTATAATTACTCTTCTTTTTAAAAAAAAAAAATTTTGGGTTCGCTCCCGGTTCGCGTACCGGAGAGCGAACGGGGAAGCGAACCAAAAGAAATAGAGGTTGGAAGAGTTCCAAATATTCTACCAATTTTTTTATAACAGGGAGGTAGTTCTGAAAATAACTTTTTTTTAAATTGTTTTTGTTGTTTTATATTTTTTTTATTATTTTTCTGAACATTTTTTTACTTTTTTTGTATTTTCTGAACAGTTTTATATTTTTTGGGGTTTTTTTTGGGGGGGGGGGAAACGAAAACGATTCATTGTAAAGGGCTCAACAGGAGCAACAAAAAAAAAAGAATTTATTGTCTGGGGCGTTTTCGGACAATCATGATTGTCGATAGCTCTGTTGATCAGAGTGATGCTACTTTCTCTGTAGCAAATGAACCCATTGCAATGCACGCACACTTGTTTCACTTCCCCGAATTTCATCTGAATATTTGGGACCAACTCCCTCGCCTCTGGTCCCGTCACTTCCGGCACAACTGATCTTCTGGCCATAGAAGGAGGATTATCTTGCTGGTCACGTAACTGCGCAGCACTGTAGTTGTTAGGATGCCACCTACTCATATGGCGATGCATCGTGTAATTGCCGTAACTGTACTTCTTCTCGGTGCCTCTGGACAGGCTTTCTTTACATATAAGGCAAGTTACGTACCGTGCATTGACTTTTTTTTGGCCCTGGGGATAACTAAAAAATTGCCAAATATAATTTACTTTCACATGAGACCTTCTGGGCTCCTCACGCAAAAATTGCCTCTCTTGCTGCTCTTCCTCTTCTTCCTCTTCTTCCTCCTCTTGCTGAATAATAACTTCAGCAGGTGGTCCTCTCTTCTTTGGATGTGGTGGAGGTGGTGGGGAAGCACCAGCTGAAGCTACTAATGAAGCCATTGCTCACTAATAACAAAGGGTCTTTCTCTCACAAAGATGAAAGTCAGAGTGAGGAAAGAAGGAGGGGTTTTCATCATTTGGGAAAAACAATAGTTCTAAACCAATGAAAAGTGTTACTTTTAGGTCACATGACGTAGTCTTACATCATTAGGAAACCAAAATTGAAATGAACCAATGAAAAGTGTTATTACCGAGTCACATGACTTGTTGTGTTTACGTTACGCGCTTTGGGCCGCGTCCCGGATCGCTTCCGGGAAACAGCGCTTCGCGCCTCGGTTCGCGTACCAGTTCGCTTCCGGGTACGCTACCTTGGCGCGTCATATGACGTATTACGTGACAACGCGATACGTCACGCTGACGCGACGCGTCACGATGTTGTTTTCTAACGCAGCAGTTGCGCAAACGGAACGTTTACCGGTTCGCGGCACCAAATTGCGCTAACGGGAAGCTAACCGGTTCGCGTACCGGGAGCGAAACAAAAAATATAATTAAAAAAAAAAAGTATTAAAAACATGTAAAATATATTTTTTGATTTAAAGAAAAATACATTTTAAAGCTTTTGTTATTTGCTATTAAAAAACCATTGAAATTCATTGAAAAAACCATAGGTTATAGACCATATATAGTTAGGAATTAGCATTTAAAAAACCTTTTTTTACTCACACAAAACCATTGAATTTCCATATATAGTTAGTTGTACTAACTATATATCGCGCACCCGCAATCCACTGCTGATCATGTCACATATTACATCATTCATGACATGGTCAGTGACATCACTGATGACATCACTGATGACATCTCAAATGACATCACTGATGACATCACTGATGACATCTCAAATGACATCTCAAATGACATAATTGATGACATCACTGATGACATCTCAAATGACATCACTGATGACATCACTGATGACATCATTCATATGATAATACGATTAACCTCTTCAGACTCTAATATAACCTTAGATACACTCAGTGTAAACAGACACTCACAGACTGTCACTCATCCATGGAGTTACTCACACACCTAGTCAGTCATGCAAAGAAACAATCACACCTCCATTTCCTCAACTATACAGTTATACACACCTTACTTATTCAAACATATACTAACACATATTTACTCTCTTTTACAATGCCTGATACAAGTTCACAATGATCAATACAGCCACTCACACATTCACTGGCTCTTATGCACAGTTATTTATATATGTCAACTGTCACATGTACTGTGTTTTACATATGTACTTACTTTGACATGTAGCACTGAGATATCCATTCACTCACCAATGCACTCAGTCAACCGCCCATACAGGTGTTTCTACATGCACTTTTGAACCCATACATCTAGTGAATCAACTGCTCACACATCTATGCACAGAGTCATACACCTCCCAGCCACCCACACACACACACTCAGTCTCCCATACAAATACTTGGACAATCAATCAATAACCCATATAGTTACTCATATAGCTACTGATCAACACATGCAGCAGTTTACAGAACAACAGACATAATGATGCACAAATTAAGACAGTTTAGTCACTAACCCATGCACTCAGTGAGACACATTTAATCACTCACTCATACAGTCAGTCACGCACCTACTAAATCTTTTATTTAGACACTTCTACATCTACTAATTTTTCAATATGTAAAACATATTTAAACTTTACAGAAACACACAGTCACTGGATGATGTCATCAGTGATGTCATCAGTGATGTCATTTGAGATGTCATCAGTGATGTCATCAGTGATGTCATTTGAGATGTCATCAGTGATGTCATCAGTGATGTCACTGACCATGTCATGAATGATGTAATATGTGACATGATCAGCAGTGGATTGCGGGTGCGCGATATATAGTTAGTACAACTAACTATATATGGAATTTCAATGGTTTTGTGTGAGTAAAAAAAGGTTTTTTAAATGCTAATTCCTAACTATATATGGTCTATATATATATATTCACTGAAAAAACCATAGGTTATAGACCATATATAGTTAGGAATTAGCATTTAAAAAACCTTTTTTTACTCACACAAAACCATTGAAATTCCATATATAGTTAGTTGTACTAACTATATATCGCGCACCCGCAATCCACTGCTGATGATGTCACATATTACATCATTCATGACATGGTCAGTGACATCACTGATGACATCACTGATGACATCTCAAATGACATCACTGATGACATCACTGATGACAACATCCAGTGACTGTATGTTTCTGTAAAGTTAAAATGTGTCTTACATATTGAAGAATGAGTGGAAGTATAAGTGTCCGGACAAAGGATTTAGTAGGTGCATGACTGAATGTATGAGTGAGTGATTAAATGTGTCTCACTGAGTGCATGGGTTAGTGACTAAAGTGTCTTAATTTGTGCATCATTATGTCTGTTGTTCTGTAAACTGCTGCATGTGTTGATCAGTAGCTATATGATTAACTATATGGGTTACTGATTGATTGTCCAAGTATTTGTATGGGAGACTGAGTGTGTGTGTGGCTGGCTGGGAGATGTGTGACTCTGTGCAGATCAATGTGTACTTGTATCAATGATTGTATAACAAGGTAAGTATGTGTTAGTATATGTTTGAAAATGTAAGGTGCTCTATGTTTAACTGTATAGACAAGAAAATGGAATTGTCATTGATTCTTTACAGGACTGACTAGGTGTGTGAGTAACTCCATGGATGAGTGGCAGACTGTGAGTGTCTGTATAGGTGTATGAGTGCATATGATAGTGTTGTAAAGATGAGTGATTATATGTATGAATGATTGTATGGGTGAATGAGTGAAGGTGTGTGTAGACGTAGGAATCAGTGAGTGCATATGTAGTAACTAGTATTGATGTGTCAATGGTTTCAAAAATTATATTCTGTATTTAACACTGGGTGAAACAGAGGTTATATTAAAATGTGAGGAGATGCATTGTATTGTCACATGAATGATATCATCAGTGATGTGGTCATTGATGTCAAATGAGATGTCATCAGTGATGTCATCAGTGATGTCATTTGAGATGTCATCAGTGATGTCATCAGTGATGTCACTGACCATGTCATGAATGATGTAATATGTGACATCATCAGCAGTGGATTGCGGGTGCGCGATATATAGTTAGTGCAACTAACTATATATGGAATTTCAATGGTTTTGTGTGAGTAAAATAAGGTTTTTTAAATGCTAATTCCTAACTATATATGGTGTATAACCTATGGTTTTTTCAGTGAATTTTCAAGGTTTTGTAAATGCTAATTCCTAACTATATATGGTCTATAACCTATGGTTTTTTCAGTGAATTTCATTGGTTTTTTTAAAAGCTAATATCTATAGCTGTAAAATGTATTCTTCTTTAAATCCAAAAATATATTTTATATGTTTATTAATAATTTTTTTTAAATATTTTTTTTGTTTCGCTCCCGGTCCGCGAACCGGGAAGCTTCCCGTTAGCTCAATTTGATGCCGCGACCCGGTCCGCGAACCGGTAAGAAATCAACATAGTGACGGTATCGCGTTGCCGCGTAATGCGTCTTATGACGTACTGCGTTAGCGCACCCGGAAGTGCCCCGGGGCGCGGACCGAGGCGCGAAACGCAGCTCCCCGGAAGCGATCCGCGGCGCGTCGCGAAAGCGCGACGTATCGCGTTGCCGCGTAATGCGTCTTGTGACGTACCGCGTTAGCGCACCCGGAAGTGTCCCGGGGCGCGGACCGAGGCGCGAAGCTCAGCGACCCGGAAGCTAACCAGGGCGCCTTCCGCAGCGCGTAACATGAGCGTGAGAGGTCATGTGACTTGTTAATAAAACTTTTCATTGGTTCATTTCACTTTTGGTTTCATAATGATGTAAGGCTAGGTCAGGTGACCTCAAAATAACACTTTTCATTGGTTGAGAAGTATTGTTTTTCCCAAATGATGAAAACCCCTCCTTCTTTCCTCACTCTGACTTTCATCATTGTGAGAGGAAGACCTTCATTACTATATCAGAAATGGCTTCAGTAGTTGCTTCAGCTGGTGGACCCCCACCACCACCTCCACCTCCTCATGGGAAGAGAGGACCACCTCCCCAGGTGATGACCAACACTGAGGAGGAAGGGGAAGAAATGGATGAAGAGGAGGGAGAAGAACCACAGTTCTTAGAAGAGGTGCCCCGGGTTTCACATAAGAAAGCCAGTTTCATCTGGCAGTTTTATTCGATCCCTCCTGGCCAAAAAAAAGTCAATGCGAGGTATGTCACCTGCCTCATCTGTAAAGAAAAATTATCCAGAGGGACGGATAAGAAATATAGTTACGGAAATCATACAATGCACAGGCACATGACAAGGAAGCATCCACTCAATTATAGCCGGGCGGAAATACGGGATTTGCAGGAAAATCCAAGATCAACTCCTGTGGCCAGATCAAGAATACCCATTTCATTGACACCAGCAGAGGTACGGGAAACTGTGCCAAATATACAAGAAAATTTTGGCCACATGATACACTCTTGTATGCACTGTCGTGCGTTGTTAGCATGTGGCAACATGAGCATAAATGCTATAAACCTGGCGTATGAACACCATAATTGCCCTAACCGCCCCCAGTAATTTTTTTTTTGCTCCTGTTGAGCCCTTTTCAATGCCTGTTTTTTGTTGTTTCCCCCCCCAAAAAAAACCAAAAAAAATATAAAATCGTTCAAAAAATACAAAAAAAAAAAAAAAAAAAAAAAAATGAAAAAAAAATATAAAACAACAAAAATATTTAAAAAAAAAGTTCTTTTCAGAACTACCTTCCCTTTAAAAAAAAATTGCTAGAATGTTTAGCACTCTGGCAAGCTCTATTTCTTTTGGTTCGCTTCCCGGTTAGCTTCCCGGTACGCGGACCGGGAGCTAACCAAAAATTTTTTTTAAAAAAAAAAAGAGTAAGTATAAGGAAAGTAAACAGAGAGTGATGTTAAAAGAAAGACAGCTATAGGGAGTAAAGAAGAGATACTGTTTAATAGATCTATTTACCGAAGAAAAGACGGAAGAGGGTATAATTGTGAAAAACAAAATAGATAACGAAGTGAAAGAAAAAAAAAGAGAGTATAACATTAACAAAGAAGAGTTTCTTGGAGAATGTGAGTGAATGTTCAAAATAAGATTAAAACATGAGGAATAACAGAGAGAAAAAATAGAAAACAGAAAACAAAAAATAACAGAAAAAGATTAATTGAAACAGCAAAGAAATGTAAGTAACATAGAGCCATATCATCAACATAGGCAATAAAAGTTTTGCAGCTTTTATTGGCAGAAATGTGTCGCTAAAGCTGCTTTTGCGGCAGAAAACTGCTGCTAAAACCACTTTTGCACCAGTTTTCTGCCAATAAAAAGAGCAATAATTTTATTGGCTGTGTTCATAATATGCCCCTTAGTGTGCTTCAACTACACAGAGAAAGCATTATGAACAAGTAGTGATAGAGTGATCAGTCAAAGACACTAAGAGTAATAGAGACGGAGTGAGTGAACAAGAGTGAGGAACTATGAGAAGAGAGGGACTGAGAAAAAGAGTGGAAGGAGTTGAGTAAGTAGGTAATAGAGAAAGGAATGAGGAAAGTAGCAAAGGCAGGAAGCTGAGGGTTAAAGAAATGAAGCAGTGGAACTAATAGAAGTTAAATGTGATAGAAATGTAATGAAAAGAGTACAAAACATTTACCTTATAATTGTCGTTAAATTACTCACTTTTTGTTTTTATACTTTCAATCTGTGAAAGAGAGAACAAACATTTGAAAAATATTAAAACATGTATTTAAAAATTACAAAAGACAAGGGAAAAGATTGAAGGACAAACAGTTTTTCAACAACTTTGACACTTACAGAAGCTTCTGCTTCTCCAGGCCCCCTACATAGTCCTAAAGATATACATTTTAAACTAACAGTATCTTGATGCAGATGAAGTGAGGCCTATCTTAAAACATGGTGCATCTTTTGCATTGCTGTTGTCTCAGAAAAGTGTCGCAAGACACTAAAATTTTAAATGATTACTTCAGGATGCCAATAAGATGTGTCCTATCCAGAGGTTTGTTTGAGGTGAGGCCTACTCAGGGTTGCAGATGAAATTTCGAGTTGTTGAAGAGAACAGAGGACATAATACATGTGAAGGTCTACCAATGAAGTGAGTCATGTCCACTGCACTCTTGAACAAAGTCCAAACCTCCTATGTTTCCCTGGACAGACCTAAACTTGATCTGCACAATGTGATTCATAATGATAGGAAACACAGG
Organism: Lissotriton helveticus; assembly: GCF_964261635.1. Classification (NCBI taxonomy): domain Eukaryota; kingdom Metazoa; phylum Chordata; class Amphibia; order Caudata; family Salamandridae; genus Lissotriton; species Lissotriton helveticus. The sequence continues at coordinate 530,828,692 of NC_136067.1, forward strand.
TGATGTAAATGAAATACGTGCAATTTATTTTGCTCATTTCACAATCACATCACTTGTGTTTCCTTTGCTTAGGTATCTCATTGTGCAGATGTAGTCCAGCATATGAAAGAATACGCAGAAGTGCAGCACTGCATGCAACAACTTTGACACTTACAGAAGCCTCACCTTCTCCATGCCTCCTACACAGTTCTACATATACATCATAAATGCAAACAGTACAGAATTAATTATACATGTTAAATGGTTTATTTTTGCTGTTCTCAGAATGTATCAAAATTCACTAAAAACAGTGACTTGAAGGTATTCATCATATAACAGCGGGGAAAAAAAACACAATCAAAATGATTGTGTTTAAAAAACCCATACAACATAACAAATCAGAATTCAGAACTCCTTAAAGTTAACTTACTTTCCATGACGTCAAAGGATGTCCTATGAACAGCTTACACTCTGTTGTGCTGTTATTACTTTCAGCCCGCCACTTTCTGAAAGAAAATCTCCATCGTTTTTAAAAACATGTTACATGCAATAAATGACTTCTTGCTCTCTACCACAAGTTTCCACAAGGCCAAATCTTGTCAGACCCATTTATAACTCTTGGATTTCTTGTAAGCCAATCCCGTCATTTGGCATTTCCGCAACTTTCAGAATTAAAATGTTGAAGATCATTTTCACAATCCTGGAATAGTAATATCTTCCCCTTCTTGCTCAGTCATGTTCTACATTTCCTATGACACTGATACTGCTTACTATGAAGCAGACTTACACTACCTCTATGACTACTACAATTATTTAATTCTCTACATCACTTTTAATCACAAAGCAATGTAAAACAGTAGACAGCATTGCAGACTTACATTCCCTCTACTTTATGTTTTGATTGGCTGCTTCAATTAGCTTATAAAAAGAAATAGTTTTTCTGAACTCATTCAAAGTGCACTTATTTCTCCATGACGTCCAGTCTTATGGTTAGAAGTTATGTCTCTGAACTACACTTATCCTCAAGGCCAAATTGTGTAGGAGCCATTAGAACTTCTTGAAATTCCACAGAGCACATCCCGAGATTATTTCCCTAAAATGTTGGTTTTAAAAACACCAGGTAAGAGTTTTTAAGGTCATACGGCAATTTTTTTTTGAAAATTAAAACAGAATCGTTGCAGAATGACCAGCCATTTCTAGACTTTAAATAAGCTGTGTAATGTCCTGATGTTATTGAAGGACCGTCATGATATATAATTGCTGCAGTTACAAAAGTCCTTCCTGATATTGACAACTGCGAAGCTACAAAATTTTTAATTAAAGTTGTCAATTTTGTTCCATCAGGCCTACATCGTTGGAACATTAAAATGACATACTGGCCATATGTTCGTATAAATAATGTGGACATCATTTCAGATTTACATTGGCTACACTCCATGTTGTGATCAGCTGCTTTTACTAGCTTATTAAAGGAGACTGATTTACTGTCTGGCAAAGTTAAATATATAAATCTTTCTGAGTCTACACTAGTAGTACTTGATACCATACAGTTCTCGCAGTCATGCTGCCATTGATAAGAAAGCCCAAACAGCTGATCTACATCTACACCTTCAGCATGTAATACATCAAGCATATACATTAAAAACTCCTGACAATCTTGCTGAATATTTTGAGAGAATTGTGTTTGGCCTGAACATCTGTCTAACAGATTTCGAATTTCAGACACACTTTCTATGTTTGTTCTATCAGTGCTACATTTCTCTAACACAGAATTTAACAAACTGCAAAATGTTTGATCAGAATTGACCACAATCTCTTCTTTTACATTTTCTAGAGAAAACAAAACATTAACCACTACATTAGCATAGCAGTTGACACCAGAACTGTTTTCAAACTGAAAACCAACAACATCTTCAACAGAATCCTTTTTGTTTCTGCTTGTAATTTTAGGTTCATTGACTTTTTGTCTTTTTGCTACAACCTCCCCAGTATTGGTCACATTTCTTCGTTTCCGGCCTACCACCCGTTTCTCAAACAAAGGATACTGAGGCAAATGTGGCGCATACTCTCTTCTTAACCTATTGTATTCCTTAACACAATCTAGATCCGCACAAATGTTTGTGACATCACACTCAATCAAGTACAATCCCGATAAAGTTCTAACTCGTGACAATGCCACATATGCCATACCCTCCTTGAACACAGAACTGCCAATATTCACCAATGCACTGTCTACACTTAAACCTTGCGATTTATGGATTGTCACCGCATATGCCAAGCAAACAGGAAACTGCTTACGGCGAACATATACGTCTTTTACAAGCAAAAATCTAGCAGAACAACGACCAATTAGCTGTACTTCCTCAATGCCATCAAATTTAATTTTTAAAAATTCAATTCCATCTCTATTTCTGTATTTCACAAAATCAACAACATTACCCATTGATCCATTTACCAGACCTCTTTCAACATGTAAATTCCTTCTTAAAATTATACGGCAGTTCAAGCACACATTCAGAGTCTTTTCAAAACCTGCAGTTTTAGATATACTCTTCTCTAATGAATCCAATTTTGTTTTCAGATTCTCAGACAAAATAATTGTTGATCCCACATGCTCTACTCTGTCAATAGCTTCCAGTTTCACAATCTCTTGCTTTTCTAAATGCAACATTTTGTTGTTGAATTTGGCACATTCTGCAAGAGTTGGCATCAAACATATTCCAGATTTCTTCTCAGTAATTTTCTGAAAAATATTCTCAGGCACAACATCTTGTTCTGGATATAAATTTGACAGTAATCGTGCATGTAAAGCTTCTTTCCCATGCTCGGTCACTTTTCCAATTCTAACATCTTGTAGAATAGTCTTGTAAACTTCATCCTTCGCCTGACGCATATTTTCATGCAGTTCAGCATAATTGAAGTTTAACCATATATTGACGTTGCCAATGCTCCCTAGGCACTTCCTGGTATCTTCATGCGTGAGCATTTTGAACACAGGTTGCCCTTTCACTGGTGTCAGCTGCAAAAGATCTCCGAAAACAATGATGTGTTTGCCACCAAATAACACATCATACTCTGTTTTGAGAACTTCTTGCATTCTCAAATGCACAAAGGCAAGCATGACATTGGAAACCATGCTTACTTCGTCAATGATAAGAAGTTTCATTTTCCCCAAGATTCTTGAAACTTCAAAACAAGCATCTCCAGATAGCTTGTGATATTGTAATTTGTTGTCATGCTCCACTGGCAGCATCAGTAAACGATGTAAAGTAATCCCTTTAATGTTATGTGCTGCCAGTCCAGTTGGAGCGGTGACAACACAAGACAGCGATGACTCTGTCCTTTCCTGCAAATAGCATGAAATTGCTTTAATGAGGAAACTTTTTCCAGTTCCCGCTTCTCCACTCACGTACAGTCGGACAGGCATCAACGATGTACATGAGCACTCTTTCTTGTCATGACTTAATCCATGATCAATTTGCATGGTAACTTCGTCATATATTTTCCTCTGCTCAACGTTGAGTTGTCTTTCCAACTCTTCTAAGTTAACCGCATCCTCCTGAGCATGTGCCATGGCTCTTTCCACTTCATTCATGGCAGTGGCAGCTTCATTTTCGATAACAGGTCCTCCTAGTGGATCCTGACTCAATGAAGCAGAACTCTGACTGTCCTGGGAACTGTCTCTGGCAATCTCGGCTGCAATCGTTGCTTCCTGCTCAATTTCCGCATTCAACATTTCTACATATTTGGGAAAAGCAGGACATTCTATGGTCTCCTTGGCGGCATTGAAAGAGTCTTCGTAACAGAGGAAATCTCCAAGCAGTTCCTCTTCTGCACGCCAAGGCTTGAAAAGTTGCAAAAGTGCTAAATAGAAAAACTCCTTTTTTTCAGGAGATTCGCCACTCAATTTTCGATGGTTTACCAAGTGGCATTTTCTTTGCTTGACCAGACATCCCTCACTTCCTATTACAGCATACACTCCTTTCTCAGTATCTTCTTTGATGTTCCTCTTGAATATGTAATTTTGAAGAACCTCATACAGACAAACATTGTCGAGGTGACTGCTTCTATTTGGATAATATGTATCCAACATGTTGGTCTTCAAAATGTCGGTACTGTTTGGCTCCTTTTCCGCCAAATACTCAATTTCCCGCACAGGTTTGAGAACTCGATTACGCGTTGCAGCAAGACCAAGACTCGCCCAAACGATACTCCTGGACTTGGCATAGAGACTTGCTGAAGACAACCGGTCAGAGCATTCGTAAGCTCCAATTTCTCGATGCGACAACATCTTCAGACTGAAACTGTACAACTTCTTGCTGAGGCTCTTTTCATGGGAAATGTCCTCCCACATATCCTTCAATTCTGTCTTCTCTTTTTTGGTGATGTAAGACGTCACATACCGAGCCACAGCCATACAGTTATCAGCCACAAACTGTATATCCATGTTAGCATTCCACATGGACAAAATCACCGGGTTGTAGTCGTTGATGTACTTGGACTCTTCGTTCCTCTTCAAATTGTATGTGTTTTTAGGTGATTTCTTCATGACATTGTGTCGCAGCGAAGACATCAAACTGTTTACTCTTCCTTTAGAAATCACCGGTCGTGGAAAGCCGAAACGACATTTAGTGTAGAACTTGTCCTTGTTTCGGAATTTACGACGGCAGTACTTTCCACATCGATGGCTTTGGAAACGCAGAACTTTTTCTCTTAGGCTTTTCTTCTCCTTTGCGTTTGGAACAGCACACGTAGAATACTGTTGGATGAAACTCATCACTGAGTCTTCTGGATCCGTTCCAAATTTAGGTGCATCCTTGATCCACAGCAACATATGTATATGAGGAGCACCTCTTGCTTGGTACTCCTTTCTCCAGAAGAAATCCAACACCTCTCCAAGAGGTGGATTCTTCTTATTCATGATGAAAGACATCATAGCTTCAAATCTATGATTGAAGTACCTACATACATTGACTGGATCCAAAGAGCACAGTTCTCCGGGTGTCTTGAATTCGATGTTATCTACGTTAGCATTTGCCTCTCGTAGAAATTCAAGTAAGTCTTCCCAGCCATACTCGGCACAGCTCAGAGTGAGGAACCATGTGGGAGTACCTAAGTTCCTCAGCATACATTTTAAATCACCATGACGACGGTACCAGTACTCATTAGTACCACGCTGACACGCCATGAGATTAATCAGGTGAGAATCCAAAATACTGTCTTGGACATTGACTTTATCCATAAAGTCACTTGCCGAGATGTTTTGCATGTGTATACCACTTTTCAAGATGTGGTTCACTGCATATGACAGTCCAGACAGATCGCTTTCAAACAGGAGATGAAACAAATAAGGAATGCATTGTCGAAACCTAGCATCTCCTGCATACAATCGCAAAGTCCGGTATTCAGAAGCAGGAATTTGATGAGGTCGCTCATCATATCTTCCTCCCTGACCTGTTGGAAAAAGCTGTGGGAAACACCGAGCTTCCAAACTTTCCTCCCAAACACTGATGGGACTCCCTTTCGCTTGTTTCATTTGAAACAACTCAATAGCATTCCCCATGACTTCCTTGGAATGCAAAGGATGAACACTATAATGTTCATATATTTCTTCACTAGTACAGGGTTCTACTTTCTCAATTTGACCAGCACACAAATCGCTGTCCTCTTCCTCACTTACTTCCTCTTCTGCAACATATACATTTTTATAGTATTTATTATATTTTTTCAAATACAATGTTGCCCTTTTGACTTTCCTAACATCTACTAAATCTTGCCATATTTTCTTATTCTTTGTCGGAACCCCATTAACTAAGATAACAAGAGGTTCCTCTTCCACTTTTTCTACTCCAATTGTGTTAATGTTTTTCTTCAAATCTAGAGGCAAATAAACAACTCTTCCCTTTAATCCTCTCTGTAAATCTGATGGAGGCAATTCCCTGTCTTTGGCTCCATTCTTACAATAGCCTGAAAGGGATGGATACTTTGAATCAAAATAGATTCATAAGTATTTAAATCCTTCAATTCAGAAGGAATGTCAACCAATTCCAGATTATTATGAACTGCTCTAGCAGGCATCTGGTTTTGATTTAATTTGCAACAACAATAAGTACACACACGTTGATCCAATCCCAAATCAAAACAATTTTCTACCATCAAGTATGTTGCGAAATCCTTCCATTCACTATTATTTTCCCTTTCACTTTTTGCATATAATCCACTAACTTAGTCTGATTCTTATAATAAGTGCGTCGACAACACACACAAGTGAAATTAGGCCTCTCACTTGATTTCACCTGAAACGTCGCAATTTCCTTCTGAAAATTATCTGTACTGGAAACCTGTACACTATCTTCCACATTACCCTCTTCTTCTTGGTCAATTTCAACATTCTCCTCTTTACTTCCAAAGTAACAAAACTCAATTTCTTCACATATATTCTTCACATCTATTTCAGAACCATGCAAAAGAGCAGCGCATAGTTGTTTAAGCATAATTGCTGGACTCTTAGCATAATACAACATTCTAACTAATTTCCTCACTTTATTATGATGCACTGCTAGCATCCTGAAATGATGAAAAACACTCTGGCATACTCTCCTGGAAAGACAAGCCAGTGAATGACCATGCAAACCTGTCACTTCTCTCACTCTGCAAGGATCTAATTCTTGCAACAACCTTATTTTCTGCTTCAAACTTTTCTTATTAAATGACCGTACAAAATCACAAAGCAAATTGATGGAATCCTGTCGCACACTACAAATACTACTACACTTCCAGGTGTAGACAGGACCCTTAGCACGTCTTCCTAAAACCTCATTACCTAACACCTCTTCTGTCTCTGTTGTCACAAGTTTTTCTTTTTCAACTGGACAACCATCTTTCACTTCATAAGCACGACCACTGGTGTCAACTGCATGCACCAAATCATTATCCTGGAAATAACTCTCCTCATTAAAAAATGCCTCACAGCTTGAACTATGCATCCATTCTCCAGAAAAAACTTCACAAAAATTACTACGATTAACTATTCTCTTCCATCTACTATTTCTTTTGAAATCATAAATTGCCTTGTTTAGCTTCCTAATTCTATTGATTATCAAAATAAATAACTTACGTTTAATTTCAAATGCCTGATCAATAACTTTCTCAACTTTTTTTTTTCTCTTATAAAAAACCACTTTCTGTTGACCTTTCTTAATATTTTTTAACAAATTGCCAATTATCCTGTTGCGGAACATTCGTTTACGAATGTCCCTAAACTGTTGTTTCCTTCTACTATCATGCACAGAGTTATCTCTTGCTCTAGCAGTAACATTTTTGATTGGCCTTTCCTTTCCATTTGAATTGGTTCTCTTTTTCTGGACTGAAACATTTTCTGTAGTAATATTTTTTTTACTACACATATTTCTTATGAAATATTTTGTGCTCTTACCCGGTGCTTTCTTCGTGACTTGACAAATCTTTTTGTTAGAGGACTGCTGCCTATTTTGTTTCACCTGCTGTCTTTGACGTTTTGCAGCCTTTCTCTGTCTTTCTATTGTTGGCATGGTGAAATCTTGAAATGATCTGCAGTTGAATCTGTGGTAAAATATAATAAAAATTTTTATTAACCACTATTACCAAACAGTAAATCAATAACAGTGATCAAAAACTTAACACACTACTTGACATTTTAAATAGAAGAATTTTTAGTCCTTGGCAAATTTACAATACAGAAATAGCAGAAAAGAAATGACATTTATATTTATGTTACCTGTGCTATTTTATATGTGAATCTGATCTAATTTTATGAGCATATTTTAATATTTTATTGAAGACACTACACATAACCTGTTTTTGAAGGTGTCTTTATTTTTAAATTAAACGGTTTACCTTTTTACTTTTTATTAATTATAAATTTTAAAAATAAATGTTTATAGTTCCATAGGCTCAAGCAGGTCAGCTTCCCACCCTTTGTCATATAATTCGGACAAATCTGCATCCTCATCACGCTCTTCTTCATCCTCAGGATTTAAATCATCCAAGGGATCAACATCCACTGATGTTTCAATTACGAGTTCAATGATGAGGTCAAAATCAACTGATTGCAGATTGTCGCTCATGTTGATGTTGTCTTTATCTTTAAAGAAAGATAACAACAATGAGATGTTGCAGAGTAAGAGACAAATCTCAGAGATTATAATAGTAAAATTGTTTAACAAGAGTAATATTTTGCAGCTATTATTTAGCCATGTCCAGCAATGCTGAGCAGGTGAAGACTATGTCTAATTTTTCAGTGAACAGGACTCATCTCTTCTTAACCTTGGATAAGCCTCACCAACTCTGTGTCCCGTGCACATACTTAAATGTAAAGGGGCAGATTTATGTTAAATGGCACATCCCCAGGCATGCACCAGTTAACGTGCACCGCTGCTCTGCCACCCATGGTGTGCCGTATTTACAATCAGATAGGAGAAAGATGCGTCAAAACCCTGCGCCTGCTTTAAGCAGGCATAGGTCTTGACGCAACATTGTGGAGATGGGGCACCCCTGAGCCTTGCTTGAGCTGCATCGCACTTGCGATACAACTCCAGCAATCACTACCTTTACAGCACAGATACGTCACGCATCTGTGCCATTTTTGCCCCATGATGCCCCGCATTGTAAATGCAGCACACCATGGGTGGCGGAACAGCGGCGCAGGATGACTGACTTATCCCTGGTGATGCACCAGTCATCATAAATCTATCCCTAAGCTTCTTATCTTGTTACAGATGAACCGCCATATGTACCATCAAACTATTTTGCATTTCCTAAATAGCGAATTTTAAGGGATAAATAGCAATTCTTTACCATTCCTAATTTGCAATGAGCAAATTGCTAATTGCAAGTTACCCATTCATTTCCATGGGCTAGGAGGCTCATAGGAATGAAGGTTTAATTTGCGATTAGCAATTTGCTCATCACAAATTAGGAATTTTTCCAAGGGTGCAGGGGTGTCTCAAAAACACCCTGCTGCACCCCTGAAAAAGAAATTTGGGGGCATATGGCACACATACATGCCCTAAGGGCATGTGTTGGCGTCATATGGGACCTTTTGTTTTTGGGAAAAAAAGCTTTTTGAAAAGAATTCACAAATTACCACCAACTAGAAGTTGGTGGTAGTTTCCAAATCCTTAATGTCATTTTTTACATATTTTTTGTTTGATACATTGCATTTAGGTAATCGCAAAATTTGCAAATCCTTCAGTGCAATCGCAAAATAAGGAATAGCAAATTTTGCTACTCCTTATTTTGCATCAAACTTGTTTGATACATACCATTTGTCTAATTAACATTCGCAAAGGCCGAAATTCGCAGAATTTTGATCTTTGCGAATGCTAATTAGCTTGATACATATGGCCCCAAGTGAGGCCTGTCTTGCAACATGGTGCATCTTTTGCATCACTGCTGCATCGGTTTCATGTGGTACGTTTTTTTTACACCATGACATATCTGCCTAAATGCATCAATTTGTAATTTTGTCGCCTCATAGCAAATCTTTTGCACAGCCGCTGCATCATAAAAGTGACGCACAGTGGCGCAAAAGAGGCATACACCTATCATAAATCTGTCCCTAGCATTTTAAATGATTAATCCAGGATGACGATAAGGTGTGGCCTATCCAAAGGTTTGTTTAAGGTGAGGCCTACTCAGGATTGCAGATTAAAGTTACGCTTGATGAAGAATACAGAGGAGATAATACATGTAAAGGCCTACCAATGAAGTAAGTAATGTGCACTTTATTTCGCCAGTCATCATAAATGTATCCCTAAGCTTCTTATCTTGTTACAGATGAACCACCATATGTACCATCAAACTATTTTGCATTTCCTAAATAGCGAATTTTAAGGAATAAATAGCAATTCTTTACCATTCCTAATTTGCAATGAGCAAATTGCTAATTGCAAATTACCCATTCATTTCCATGGGCTAGGAGGCTCATAGGAATGAAGGTGCAATTTGCGATTAGCAATTAGCTCATCACAAATTAGGAATTTTTTCAAGGGTGCAGGGGTATCTCAAGAACACCCTGCTGCACCCCTGAAAAAGAAATTTGGGGGCATATTGCGCACATACATGCCCTAAGGACATGTATTGGCGTCATATGGCACCTTTTGTTTTTTGGAAAAAAATGCTTTTTGAAAAGAATTTGCAAATTACCACAAACTAGAAGTTGGTGGTAGTTTCCAAATCCTTAATGTTATTTTTTACATATTTTTTGTTCGATACATTGCATTTAAGTAATCGCAAAATTTGCAAATCCTTCAGTGCAATCACAAAATAAAGAATAGCAAATTTTGAATTAAGGACATTTTAAGTAATTTCCACATGTGCAGTGTTTTCAGATTATGATTTGAAAATCGTTTTTGGGGAAAAGGAATGGTTTGCAAATTTATGACAAGGACATAATGGTGTATGCTTCTCTATAAGGCATTTCAGAGTCTCTGATGTCATTTTTCCCATATTACATTATAAGACCTTTCCCCATGGAGCACATTCCTTGTAAATATGCTCCCACCTGTGCATGGTGAATTTAGATTTTGACTGTTTGAGTCACATAGCCATGTTAATAGTGACCCAAAAAAATTGGAAACGCTTTAAAAAAACACATTCATGTGTCTTAAGGACATTTTAAGTCATTTCCCCGTGGACAGTGTTTTGTAAGTGGCTCAAAAGAGTCATACACCTATCATAAATCTGTCCCTAGCATTTTAAATGATTAATTCATGATGACGATAAGGTGTGGCCTATCCAGAGGTTTGTTTAAGGTGAGGCCTACTCAGGATTGCAGATTAAAGTTACGCTTGATGAAGAATACAGAAGAGATAATACATGTAAAGGCCTACCAATGAAGTAAGTGATTTGCACTTTATTTCGCCAGTCATCATAAATGTATCCCTAAGCTTCTTATCTTGTTACAGATGAACCACCATATGTACCATCAAACTATTTTGCATTTCCTAAATAGCGAATTTTAAGGAATAAATAGCAATTCTTTACCATTCCTAATTTGCAATGAGCAAATTGCTAATTGCAAATTACCCATTCATTTCCATGGGCTAGGAGGCTCATAGGAATGAAGGTGCAATTTGCGATTAGCAATTAGCTCATCACAAAATAGGAATTTTTTCAAGGGTGCAGGGGTATCTCAAGAACACCCTGCTGCACCCCTGAAAAAGAAATTTGGGGGCATATGGCGCACATACATGCCCTAAGGACATGTATTGGCGTCATATGGCACCTTTTGTTTTTTGGAAAAAAATGCTTTTTGAAAAGAATTCGCAAATTACCACAAACTAGAAGTTGGTGGTAGTTTCCAAATCCTTAATGTCATTTTTTACATATTTTTTGTTTGATACATTACATTTAAGGAATCGCAAAATTTGCAAATCCTTCAGTGCAATCGCAAAATAAGGAATAGCAAATTTTGAATTAAGGACATTTTAAGTCATTTCCACATGTGCAGTGTTTTCAAATTATGATTTGAAAATCGTTTTTGGGGAAAAGTAATGGTTGGCAAATTTATGACAAGGACATAATGGTGTATGCTTCTCTATAAGGCATTTCAGTGTCTCTGATGTCATTTTTCCCATATTACATTATAAGACCTTTCCCCATGGAGCACATTCCTTGTAAATATGCTCCCACCTGTGCATGGTGAATTTAGATTTTGACTGTTTGAGTCACATAGCCATGTTAAAAGTGACCCAAAAAAATTGCAAACGCTTTAAAAAAACACATTCATGTGTCTTAAGGACATTTTAAGTCATTTCCCCGTGGACAGTGTTTTGTAAGTGGCGCAAAAGAGGCATACACCTATCATAAATCTGTCCCTAGCATTTTAAATGATTAATTCATGATGACGATAAGGTGTGGCCTATCCAGAGGTTTGTTTAAGGTGAGGCCTACTCAGGATTGCAGATTAAAGTTACGCTTGATGAAGAATACAGAGGACATAATACATGTAAAGCTCTACCAATTAAGTAAGTGATGTCCACTTCATTGCGCCAGTCATCATAAATGTATCCCTAAGCTTCTTATCTTGTTAGACATCAACCGCCATATGTATCATATAACTATTTTGCATTTCCAAAATAGCGAATTTTAAGGAATAAATAGCGATTCTTTACCATTCCAAATTTGCGATGAGCAAATTGCTAATTGCAAATTACCCATTCATTTCCATGGGCCAGGATGCCCATATGAATGAAGGTGCAATTTGCGATTAGCAATTAGCTCATCGCAAATTAGGAATTTTTCCAAAGGTGCAGGGGTGTCTCAAGAACACCCTGCTGCACCCCTGAAAAATAAATTTGGGGGCATATGGCGCACATAAATTTTAACAACATTCCATTACCTCAAAAACGATTTTCAATTCATAATTTGAAAACACTGCCCACAGGGAAATTACTTAAAATGTCCTTAAGACACATGAAAGTTTTTTTTAAAAGCCTTTGCAAGTTTTTGGGTCACTATTAACATGGCTATGTAACTCAAACAGTCAAAATCTAAATTTACCATGCACAGGTGGGAGCATATTTACAAGGAATGTGCTCCACAGGGAAAGGTCTTTTAATGTAATATGTGAAAAATGACATCAGAGACACTGAAATGCCTTATAAAGAATCATACACCATTATGTCCTTGTCATAAATTTACAAACCATTCCTTTTCCCCAAAAACGATTTTCAAATCATAATTTGAAAACACTGCACATGAGGAAATGACTTAAAATGTCCTTAAGACACATGAAAGTGTTTTTTGATTGCCTTTCCAGCATGGTTGGGTCACTTTTAACATGGCTATGTAACACAAACATTTAAAATCTAAATTTGCCATGCACAGGTCGGACCATATTTACAAGCATTTTGCGCCACAGAGAAAGGTCTTACATTAAAATGGGAAAAATAACATCAGGGACAGTCAATTGCCGTATAAAGAAGCATACACCATTATGTCCTTGTCATAAATTTAAAAACAATTCCTTTTCCCCAAAAACGATTTTCAAATCATAATTTCAAAACACTGCACATGGGAAAATTACTTAAAATGTCCTTAAGACACATAAAAGCGTTTTTTAATTGCCTTTGCAGCATGTTTGTATCACTTTTAACATGGCTATGTAACACAAACATTCAAAATCTAAATTTTCCATGCACAGATGGGAGCATATTTACAAGCAATTTGCACCACATAATTCATAATTTTTTCCTTAAAGCACACTATTCTCTATCTAAATTAAAGAAATATTTTCTCACCTTAGCAAATACTTTGAGTTTGAAAACAGTCTCAGAAACACACCAATTTGTCTTCAGCAAAGCAAAAGGTATGCACTCCAGAGTCTGCAGCTATCAAAAGCACAGAAATGCTGTAATTCTTCACACATATCTCTCATGTCACCCAATCAAAACTCTTCCCTCACTTTTTTTCAAATGAAATCCCTTCCCCCCTCTGCCGTTTCATGCCTTTTCTGCATGGCAACCACCTCTTGGAAGACGTCTGGTGTTTGCAAGTTCACACAACAATGTTGCAATTGAACTCTGAACTCTCAGTGCACTTGCGTATCCACTGCAATCTTTCATTTAATGATTTGTTATTGACCACTCAAAATACATCTTTCAAAGAACACATCCATGCACCCAAACTTTCTGTTTTCAGCAATCAAAATCCACCAATCACTGTTACTGCTTCATGAACACAGAAACTCCACAGTTTTTTTCATTTTAAACTCTCATTTTTTCAACTGCCATTTCATTGCCACACTTCATCTGACTGCAGGAGAACCTCCTCTCACCATGTTTTCTGTCTGGATTGTTGGACATAGTTATATTCACTGGGCTCACAGGTATGCTGAGAACAGAAAATTACCTAACCTCAATTTACAAGATGTGGAAATTAAGTGGTTTGGCCACAGAGGATTAAAATGTCACCAATTGATACCATTGGTGAAAACCTTTATGCATTTGCCCAAACCTGACCTGTTAATTGTGCACTGTGGAGGTAATGATTTGGGCACTTTGACTGGGGTAGGTCTGGAAATGCTTTTAAAGGACACCTTTGAGCAATTGATGGCACTTTTTCCTCAGACTGCCTTGGTATATTCAAATATATGCCAAAGACAGAAATGGAGGTGGTCAAACCAATTTTGTCCACAAATTGAGAAGTCGAGGAAGCATGTAAACAAATCTGTTTCAGCTTACATGAGAGACCATGGAATGGGCTCCATGTACAACAATAACTTGCGTTACTACATGCAAGATATCTACAGAGGAGATGGAGTTCACTTCTCAGATGAGGGCAACAGAATTTTCACTCTGAATTTAAGACTGTGCATTGGTACCTACTTATAAGTACCTAAATGTACCATAAACCCAAAAGCTCTTCTCAGAGCTACCCTACATCTGATCACTCACAATTATTATTTTACTCTAACTTTTTTCACTAATTTTCAACAAAGTACGCTCCCCGGGGCGCTACCCGGTACGCGAACCGGAAGCTAACCTCGCGAAATTTAAAAAAAAAATGTTTTTTTTTCGCACATATGGGCCTCCTCAGCCACCCTCAGAAAAACTAGGGGGTCAAGATAAGTCTACCGTGCCCCCTTCTACCCATTCTGAACATTATTTGCCCTCCATCTTGTATCTTAATTCGACCGAAACACAAAATGGTGGACTCCCGTAACGCTTCAGGTTCGCGTACCGGGGCGCTCGCCAGTTCGCGTACGGGGGCGCTCCCCGGGAAGCGCTCCATCAAAAAAGGTGGGAAAGTAATTTACAGAAAAACGACTGGAGGCACTTTCACCAAATATAGATTAGCTCATACTACATACCAATCCCTACCATTTTCACAAATTTGATTGGAATTCCATTTAGCCATTTAGCCTGTAGACCTCTCTAAATACCCTGAGGTAAATTACTTCACAAAACACATCTGAAGTGTTGGAATTGACAACCAATTAATATGTTACTTTCATTTTCTACTTTTTTTACCTGACATTTCATTGGTTATATACCTGAATATATATAAAGGAAGAGAAGAAAACACAGCCATTTTGACTACTACTTCTTGGTGTACATTTCAATAGTATTTTCACTAATTCCTTCAACTTCTTTCTAAAGGTAAGTTTTTATTTTTAAAACTGAAGTATATTGTGCACTATAAGTTAATATGGTAAACTTTTTCTGATAGTTATATACTATCCCTCTGTAGTAGTTATAGATTTAGATAGACTTCTTTGTTATAGTTATGGATGGAGTTAGGCTTCTCTTGTATAATTATGAATTTACTTACGTTAAATCACATACACTTTTTTATATTCCTACTTCCACTCTGATACTATACACTGCCCAAAGATAAATTCACTGATAAAAACTGCCTATCTAAAATTAATCCCAACAGTGCCCTATCTCTACTAATATATATTTTTTTAATCTAAATTTCAGGCAAAATGGAAGGCGAACAGAAAGTTGAATTTCAAATTGTCCTGCAAGAGAGCAGCCAAGAAATCATTGATGAAAATGATATTGAATTTTTCGATGAAACTTGGGACAAAGAACTACTGCAATGTGTACAAGCAGTAGATAACCTCCTTGAAAATGAGGACATTTTACACCCTCAGAGACTACAATGTATATTCAATGATAATTATGAAATTTCTGACAATAAAATGTTAGAAAGTTTATTAAATTATGAAACACAATCACAATAAAAAAATGCTTAAAAAATAAAGAAAATAAAAAATAATCAACAAAACCAACAATCAATTAACATACAGCATTTAAAAAGTCTATCATTCATTTTTCATTGCAGTACGCTGCCCAGAACGCTTCCCGGTTCGCGGACCGCGCGCTACCCACGCAAAAAAACAAAAAAATGTTTTTATTTTTTTTGCCCCACGGGGCCCTTTTAAAACCTCCACATTAAACCTAGGGGGTCAGGGAGGATCTAGTATGCCCCCTTATGGTTATTTCCCCCTTTGTTTTGGCCTCCTCTTGTCTCTCAATCCTACCGAGAGACAAGATGGTGGCCGCTCCGGACTGTTTAGAATGTTGACAGACACCGGAGAGCCAATCAGCTTCGCTACGCGAAGTTCCGGTACGCTTAAGGTCCGCGGACCGGAGCGCTGCCCAGAGCGCGCTTACAGATATATATCTTTTTTTAAACGTTAATTTCTCAAAATCCACTGGAGCACATATATTGAGACCTACAAAAGGCACATCGGGCTACCAGTCCCTACAATTTTGCCAAGTTTCATGCAAATCCATTCAGCCGTTCGGGCTAAAAGTGAGGCCAACCGCCCTATGGAAAACTCAATGTTAAAAACACGTTTTGGGACCCCCCTTTTTTCTCGACCCCCCCTGGACGAACCCCCTCCAAATTTCCAGGGGCTGCTCAGAAACGAAATGTTCCATTTTTCAGAAAATTTCAGCCAATTCCGTCCACAAACGCCAAAGTTATTAGACATAGAATTTTCAAAAATCCCATAGAGAAAAAATCCTAACTATATATACCTACTGGCGACCGCCAGTAGGTAATATATATATATATATTTATTTATATATCTATTGGACAGGGAACTATAAACATTGAATTGTAAATACAAAGGTATTTCAAAAACTCTCAATATTTGAATGCTTAATACTAATGGCGATAAAAAGGGTCTTTTTCCTTTAAAAATTATATCATTAAAAAGCCATACCTTTGATGCTACATGAAAACAGAGCAGTATTATAAAATTATAAAAATGTTCTCAAATCTTAAGAAATTTGAGACTAAATTCCATTCTGTTGACAGGTAATCTCTCACGATCCTTGACTATTTGTATTTTCTCTAGTCATTCCAAAAATCTCAGAATTGTGCTTTCAATTTTGTAAACTCACAACCTTTCCGTAGACAATGCAATCTCTTGTATGCAGATGGCTGTGATCAGGTGTAAGTACCCTAGTAATTGAACCCAGTGAACCTCTTGGCTTGTTGGTTTAAAGATCTGCTTCCAAAATCTTTAAATGTAAACTCAAAATTCTGTGAGTACCTTTGGATTTTCTCTTATTAAGAAAATCTGCTATTTGGTATATTAGCCAATTGTAGAATAACTACATTCTTCAATAGTTGACTCCATATAGTATAGTATGATTCAGTAATTATTTTATTTCAGATGGTCTATGAAATTATAATGTGTGTTTCTAGTTCCCATTCATTAGAAATTTTACTGAAAACCTTGATTTTCATTTCGGTTAGCTGGTTCCTCCAAGTTCTTTCTGCCTTTACACTGATGCTTTCTAATGAATCAGAATTTTTATTCTCACCCATAGTCACATTATAGGGAATAAAGTGCTAAAAGATGACAAATATGATTAAATGACCACATAAACAAATTCTTAGAACTTCTACTACATGCCTTTATACTCAACCATGTTTTTCAATCATTGTGGAGTAATACATCTGTTATTTGGAGAAGCCAGACCCTTGCCATCTTAATGTTTCAGCTTTAATAAAGAAAAAATCTCGTTCATGGTCTCTTAGATATTTTATCAGGTGACAGAATTAATATACAGATTGTAAAAATGCTTTTTAAAAAAATGCTAATTTCTCTTTAAAAAGCTTAGTAAAAAATGTAACAAACATGTTGGGCTATCTGTTTAATTTTAAAGAATTGTCTTATTTTCAGTCTTGTAGCACACTCAAAGATTTATCAAATAGTATTTTTTGTGTGCAAAACACACATTTTCCACTTAGAACAAAGATGTGTAAATATATCTAAGCAGTACATTTTTATGGTTGGTAATGTTAGACAGCCTTCTAATGTAGACAGGTGTAAAGTGAATAATGTTAAATAAGTATAGCTGCAGATAAATAAGGAGAATATGCCCCCAATCGCCATAAAATATTTTTCATACAAAATCGGAAAGCTGCTGAAAATACAAAATTGAATATTGGTCTAATGTAAGTTTTGATTAAGGGGCCACCCTACCCATTCTTGTTTATGTAGCAGAAGTCAACACTGAAATAATTCCTTCTCTTTCTGAACCTGCAGTCTATAATCACTTGATAGGGAAGCTGAAAGATTTTAGAAGAAAGGACAACTATAAAAGGTGACGCAGTAAAACACCTTTTCAGCATCAAGTAGAAGAATTACAGCTGGGATTTTTTTCCAGCTTACAAATATCTAAAGACAATAATAGATCATCTGCATTTGTGTAGAGTTGGCACCCAGCAATGAAACTATTTTGGTCTCAATGAATCATTATGTTGACTCTTTTAATCATATTGCTGTCTAATAATTTGGTGACAATCTTATTTTGTTAATTGAGTAGAGTGATAGGACAGTACATCATTGGACAAGTAGATATCTCACTATTACTTAAAATATGTATTTTTTTAATGTTTTATTGTACATGGTTATTTAAAACCTTTACAATGTAGAAAAGAGTTTGGTTGATAAAACATAGGTCAAATTCAAAGTTAAAATAAAGTATGATTTCATTTAGACAGCCTATTTATCATGATAAGATGTGCAGTAAGTTCATTCTTTTTGCCGGCCGAGGGGTAATATAGTAAAGTGCCAGTGCAATAAGAACATTTTTGAAAGTGCCACTTCAATAAAAACCTATTTGCGTTAAAAAAGCAAAAGTGATTAATTATGATGACAGTTCGGGCTATCACTGTTATATGGTCAGTGTTATTCAGTATAGTTCAAAGTGGCTGTTTGCTTTCAGCCTTGTCCTTCACGTGGTGAGAATCATGGCTTAGCCGATGGCAACATGAGGTTTAGGTGAGGTTTTGGGGCCTTTGTTTTGGCCCTTCTGCTTGGGTTGGACCAGGAAATGTAGCTTATTATTCATCCTCACCAAATGCCTGGTGCAAGCTCGACCATAGAGCAAGCGCACTTTGGATCTCATTACTTGAGGGGCTGATGCGATTAACTGTGGTGCGGTGTTCCTGAGCGTTTTCAGCAGATGTTTTGGTGGAAGCTGGGTAGTTCATCTGTTGGGTCCATATCCGTTTGCATCTTAGGTGGGCTGCTAGTATAATTCTCTCTCGGTGCTACTGCTGTTTTTCCTGATGGTTAAAGCAGTAAACTTTGGGGCCTGTCAGATTCCCTGCCGGGGCCAGGCTCTCCTAGAGTTGGTTTGTGGACACATAGGAGTATTTAGACACCCCTCATGCCAACATAATGCCGCCTACTTCTTTGCCAGTGCAAGCTGGAGCTTGCTCTTAAGGGGTACCAGTGGATGGATCCTCTCGTCCTTCGCAGTGCTGCTAGGTTTTGTAGGTATCCTTCAACATTTTGTAGTGGGTGTCCGCCATTTCAAGGAATTTTACCATTCAGCAGCTCAGTTGGATGTCATCGCCTTGGAAACAAGCAAGCACCGCTTGCCTGCAAGTCAATTTCCTACGGTTGTTGAAAAGTGGCCTCAAGAAGGAGTGACGTTCTTGAATGAGTTCGCTGCAGATGGCGATGAGATGTACTGTGTTTTCTTTGCCGTCCCTACAAAGTTGGCATGTTCTTGATAGCTGCGGCCGTAACCATGGTGGTAGGTGGGCCGCTGATGGCAATAGCCCTAGGCGAAATTTCAGGAACTTCTCTTTTGTTTTTTTGGGGAAGTTTGTCTGTAGATAAGCTTGGGGCGAGGGCTTGTTGTACGATTGAACTGTAAGCCAGCCGTGAGCACGCTTTATCAAGGCGGCTTTGTCCTGTAGCAATGATTCTTTTTGGACTGTCTTATGGACCGCCTTTTCAAAGTCTGCTGTGGAGCCTGGGAGTTCCCATAGTTGCCGTAAGCCGAGATGATCAATAGCGGCCTCCAAGTACATCCTTGCCAGGTAAATTTCTTTATGTTGAAGTTCCTTCCAGAGGAGAACATTTAGAGTTTTCAGATCTCCCCTGCTTACTTTGTGGCAACTTTTTATGTAGGTTCCTTTACGTCCCAGCTCTTCTTTTGGTAGCCCCAATTCTAGTCTCATCTGAGCGGGCGATGTATACCTAGGAAGGCCAAAGTTCATGAGTAGCGCCTTTGCTACCATTCAGTCTACTGAGGAAGCGTCCCTCCCTCTCATCGATTTGCTGCCATAAGTGATGGCTGGGATTAATTTTGCCTGAATCATCTTTATGAGGGGTAGTGAGCTTGGACCAGAGACCGCGTTTTTTAAGTTCCTAAGTGCCACCGCAACCTTTAGCCCTCTCCTTTTTATGGCTTCACATTGCGGCTTGAAGTTGCCCTTGTAGTCTATGATGACCTCCAAATATCGATATTCCCAGACCGTTTCTAGCTTCTGGATGCAAAGATCCAATTCCGTGTTATTTTCTTTTTGGGGACGTTAATGCACATAACTTTAGATTTTTCATGATTGATGCTAAGCCTGTTAGCAGCAGAATATCTTAGGGTAATGTCCAGGAGCCGCTGTAGGCCTACAGGGGTTTGGCTAATAAGTAAATCTTAGAATTTTGGTAACACTGCTAGATAGAAGCGCTCATAGAATCTCCAGTGATCAGTACTATTTTCAAGTATTATTGATTGGTTCTGCTAGGTGAGAAGAGGGTGGTTACCAAAGAAAACCCCCCAACAACCACACTTGAGTGTGGTATTAAACATAGAAAACAAAGTGGTCTCACCTGCGCTCCCCAATATTAAATCAAGTCTATCTCTAGTATTCTAAGTGAAACCAACTTTTATCTCAAGTATTTATAGTACTGTTCTAACACAAAGGGTAAGCAATGTCCCTGGTGACAAAAGTGCACAATTTCTATTCCTCAAATCCTGGTCCAAAATATCAACAATCATCCAGAATGTCCAAAAATGTCCAAAATAACAGTCCACAAAGTATGCTGAAAAGCCTAGAGTTCTTCTTTATTCACTGGAAATCTTGAAATGATGTATCAAACTTCATTCAACAGCCTTCAACAGCCAACACGTGTTTCGTCTGGCTTATCACATTAGCCATAGACTTCGTCAGGGCTGTTATATAAACATCAAATAAATAACAATCAATAAACTGTCCTGCTACACTTTATTTACTAAAAGCAGCAGAAAAAGAAAAAGAAAAAGGTAAAGATCGAGAGTCTATTTATATATAATACGAACGATTATATATTACCGAATGGTGGGATTAACACTACATAAGCTAAAGAACTAGATAGGGAAAAACGTGAGGACTTTTCGAGGGATCTGAGCTCAGTAGAGATCGGAAAGTTAACTGTATATATTGAAATTATCATATTTCAGAAAAGCCATTGAAGAAGAGGAGTAACTGCTTAAATTCTAAAGCTCTTGATATAGCAAAAAAAGAATATTCACACTTATGAGTTATGTCTGGCAATTGATTTCCATTCCCTCTGGGAATCTACTTCTCCAGGGATAACTTAAATAAAAATTCCTGAAATTCATCTTCAAGATTTTGTCTATTTAGCGCTTATTCTCTTTTCTCTTTCAGGAACATGAGTCATATAGAGGGATTTTAATCTAATTAAAATTCCTAATTAGGACTCTTTTGCCTCTTTAAAATTTTAGTGATTGAAATAATGTTATAAGAGAGATTGGGTTATCATCTTTTGTGGTATATGTGTTTATGAGGGTAAATTGTTTAGAAAAAATGTTGCAATTTACATATAGCCAATGGCCGTCTCTATTAGTTTGCAGGCTGTGCACTAAATATAGCTACTCCTTGATATGTAGACATCATAGAACAAAAAAATCCAAACTGAGACCATACCTTGAACTTGTTAACATTTTGAAGTCTACATAAATGAAGGAATTTCAGAAAGAATCCAAATTTCAGTTGCATGTCTTTTGCCTTTATTGTTTAAGTCTTTGGTGTTAAAAGAAATAATATTAATTTACTAGACGTTTGCACATTGTGTTTTCAGAGGGCCATTAGGAGCTTATAACTGTGGCCTTTATAATTGTGTCATGTCAATCGCTGAAGGCGATTATTGTGCCTATACACTGTTTTATTTGCTCAGAAAGTGCATTGCCTGCAGGCATCCTAAACCACAAGGTAATACATAATAATACAATCTGGCAATGGAAACCATCTTTAAAATTGAAATACAACCTTTCTAAATATATTCAAACTTAGTTCAGTGATAGAAAGTGGTTGTTTTAAAGTGCTTTGTCTGTATAGCTGTATTCATCTTCGCTGCCCCGTAATAAATCAATGGAATTTGCTATTTGAAAGAAAAGCGTCAAATAAGTCTTTGTTTTTTTCTTATACACACCTCCTCCCTACCCAAAGTGAGCAACCCTTCCCACTAGTGTGACACGATCTCTACTACCTTTTTGAGATACCCTGTCATTCCATCTATATTGGGGAATCAATTCCCGACTCCCACACTTTTATTTTTATCAAATAATATTAAACATTGTTGCACCCTTCAATGTGTAAAATACAACAAATGTGGATTTGTCAGATTAATTCCCTATTACAGTGGATTGTTCTTTGAATTTCAATTAGTATTGCTTGAGTGGACACTAAGTGCCTGACTACGATTTGGCAGCCTTTCTGTGCGGCCTTTCTGACACAGAAAGGCTGTCGGAACTCGACTTTGGGGGCCCCCAGCAGGGCCCCCTTGTGTGCACGGCCTCCAGTTGGAGGCGGAGGGTGTTGATACCTGCACCCTGTGGCAGGCACCCTGAGGTGCCTGCTATAGGGTGCAGGTATGAACTGCACCTCCTACTTTACAATGGGAGCATGCATTCCATCCGGAATACATGCTCGAGTTGTAAAGTGTAGGAATGTCACCGTGTCAACAATGTTCGGTCGCATTCTAAAAACTGCCCACCGGGTGTTGGTCGATCCCATGACTGAGACAACGTGACATCGTAATAGGGCCCTAGATCTGTGAGCATAAAGGATCGCTTAGATCATTGTACTTTTAATCTGGTTGGCTGCTTTAGCTACCAGACTGGTAGTTTTTTTTTTTAAAACAAATAACTCAAAATCCCACACTCTTAGCCTGGATGTAGGGGGTTACTATTTTAATTGTTCTGTTATTCATTGCCAGATTTTCCTAACTGGTGATGGACAAACAAAAGGACATGACATAAATGGAGCAGGGGGTCTGATGACCAGTGCACTATCAAGCAGTTGGACAGAGACAATGGCAGCACCACTTATGGAAAGCTGAGGCTCCCCTCAACTCTAACCAGGGTGGACACATTGAGCAATTGGCGGACATGATATTCCTTCCCATTTGAGTCAGAGTAAACTGGAAGCCAAACTCTAAATCAGGTTGTAAGATGGAATATAAAATATTTGACTGGGACAACTTGCTTGGTGTATCCAACCTCGTTACATAGTAGCTGACCTGAAATCGCACCTAGGTTCCAGTCAATAATGAACAGAGACTATTGAAGGGTGCTGTACTTTTTCTTGATGGCTTTTACCTTAAAGATTTCAAAATTCATGTCTCCAGTTTCCCTTATCCAATTTTGATAATCTTGTGCCTGATTCACAAAAATAAATTTAGGCCAAAATTCTAAGTTTAGACATAAAGTCTAACTTCACTACTACCAAAGTTAGACTTTTGGTCTAACTTTAGTAGTAGTAAAGTCCAGGAGCTGGAAATACTGATTAAAGAGGTCACTTCGAGGCAGGACCAGCTTTTTGGAAAGCAATCTCTTAAGGTTCCTGAAGGAGTCAAGAGAAAACTTTGGCTTGCTATACGAGCCAAAGTGAATGCAGTGGGGGTTGCCCACCGTAATATTAATAATCTCCAGAAACGCTGGAATGATCTGCGCAGTCGTGCCAAGGAAAGAATTGCTACCCGGATCAAGGCTGCGAAAAAGACTGGTGGTGGCACACCCAGTGATAGACCTAATACCCCCCTTGAGGACATGGTTGAAGGAACCCTTGCAACTGAGGCAGTTATTGGAGTTATACAAATTGACACCTCAGAGCAAGCTGGGCCATCTCAAGGTAAGAATACATACATACTTTTTTTTTGTGTAACTGTGATTGTAGGTGAACCCAAATATTTTCACACGTGCTCACTAAAAATCCCCCAAATGTATTTTTCAGTTTAAGGGAAGTAGGAGTTCAGAATAACACTTTTTAATGATAGAAGCAATGCATCATGGGAGTTGTAGTCCATGTTACTTTTAAGTATTTAATATAAGGAAAATGTTTTAGGATTTGAAAGTACCACATCAACAATGTTAGAATAGAAGACCAGCCATGATGCATGTTTGGAATTATTCAAATGTAATTTATTTAAAGTTACAAAAAGTGCAAAATTTAAAAGTAACATATTTTTTGCACTCTCTAATTTATAGATGCAGAGCAGGACACTCAAATCAATGATTTTGCTGAAACATATACTCAGGAAATGCAGAACACTGCATAAATAAATTCAGATACATCAT
Source organism: Lissotriton helveticus (assembly GCF_964261635.1). Lineage (NCBI taxonomy): Eukaryota > Metazoa > Chordata > Amphibia > Caudata > Salamandridae > Lissotriton > Lissotriton helveticus. The sequence continues at coordinate 530,853,057 of NC_136067.1, forward strand.
CACCCACTGTGCAGTCAAGAAATGAAAGGAATAGAGTGCGCCAACTTGCAGCACTCAGACAGAGATGAAGACCCAAATGTCAATGTTAATGAGCAACAGAGTGCTGAAACCCCTGCAACCCAACCCACACAAATAAGCAGGCGTAATAGGCTCCAACAAATTTATAGGCGCAGGGCACGTCCATCTCAACACAGATCATCCTTAGAAGATGACAGCAACGCCAGTGCTGTAGAGTTGAAGCTGCTGAAAGTCCAACGCCTACAAGGGAAAGACATAAGGGTTATGAAGGGCAAACTGATTCACATCAGTCAAGATATTAGTACTATGAACAACAGTCTGACTCAAATGATAGAGGTAATTGAGTAAGCACATATGGCGTCATCAGAGAAACTTGACCGTATGCCTACAGCTCTTGAAACAATGTGTCAAGCTATACAAGCACAGCAAGTAGTGAGTGCCAGTAGGCATAATAGATCAGTGACCAGCATGCAGGCTTACACCAGGGCAATGAATCGTCTGTCCAGCAACACTGCACATGTAATCAAGCATACACTGGGCATCCAAAAGGAGATGACACAATGCTGTGGGGAGATTTCCAGAGGAATGATGTCACTCAAATATGTTGTAGATGAAATGCTACATGAGAAAACAACTGGAAACTTACTACCAGTTGGGGGAAGTGATGTTTGCTCAAAAGTCAGTAGCCAAGCTAAAACTACTCAGGCAGGAGAACGCCGTAGCTCCAAAAAACAAGACAATGCAAGCAGCATACCTATGGGTAGTGGAAATCTTACTGGCAAAGCATTAGGGGTACGAGGACGCCAAAAGTGACTTTAAACACAACTTGGATTCCTTTTGAATGACAAAAAATATCAATGCTTTAATATGACTGATGAAAGTCAATGCAAAATAATGTACTGTTTTAAACATACATGCATGAAGATGTCCTCAGTACCATGACTCCTTTTTGAATTTAAAGAAATAAAAATTTATAATTTTGGCACAAGATTGTTTTTCATAGTTCTTACCTCTTTTAAAAGTAATCTTGAGTTATCTCTGCCCTTCTTCTCCTTCCCTCTGCTGCGTCAGGTCCATGTAATCTTGGTTGGGGTTGTTGAGGCTGGTTATCAATGTTAGGGAGTTCATCATCCAACTCTAGTTGTAACCCTCTCCTAGTGGCTAGGTTGTGCAGCATGGCACATGTTGCAACTATTTTACAGCAAACATCTGGACGATATTGTAATGCTCTGCCAGTCTTATGTAGTATGCGAAACCTAGACTTCATGACACCAAAAGTTCTCTCTATGACATTGCGGGTTGATATGTGGGCATGGTTGTACTGCTGTTCTTTGCGGGTTGCTGGATTGACATAGGATGTGAGTATGAATGACCTCACAACATATGCACTGTCACCTATGAGATGGGTAAATGTGAGACACAAAGTATGAAAATGATGCGACAGCATGGTACAGAGAGAAGTAACGATTAATTTAAATGTTTTTACCAAGCAAATATCCATCTCCAAAATCTCCAGCATGTAGTCGTGTGTGGATGGCACTATGTCTAAATATATATGAATCATGGGTACTTCCAGGGTAACTTGCTACTAAATCAGTAATGATAGTTTTGGAATTGCAAATTGCTTGAATGTTCAGAGAATGGTAACATTTCCTGTTGCAGTAAATGTACTCATTTTCAGATGGGGGACAAATGGGAACTTGTGTGCCATCCATACATCCAATGACATGGGGAAAATGTGCCATGTTGTAGAAGTCTAATGTTGTTTGAAGCAATTCCTGCTAGGGTGCTTGGAAATGTAATGTGATGCCTTATCCTTTGCAACATGGCATTTAGAAAATCATTAAAAAATCTAGAAAGGGAACTCTGGGACACACCACCAGCAATGGCTATGACACCCTGAAAGGACCCTGAGGCAAGGAGTTGTAGGGAACACAATACCTGTACATGGGTAGGTATGGCTTGGGTCCTACGTGTTTGTGTCTGCAAGATTGGGTCCAATTCAGCTATCAAGTATAAAATGGAGTCTGCATTTAGCCGATACTTATCATAAATTCCTGCCTCTGCCTTGCCTAGTAAAGTGACGCGCACTCTGAATATTCTTTCCTGAACCATCCTTCTCCTCCTTGCTGCTGCTCTCAACCTAAACCTATGTGCCAGGATAATGACTGCTGCCATTCTGAAAGGGCTTTAGAAGCATTGTGGAACCCCTTAAATGCACTCCAAATGAGTTTCACCTGCAATTTTTTTTTTTTTTAAATTACCACCTGGTCTGACTTCTAAAAATAAGAATTCCAAATATTGCAATTTCTTAAGGAATCGCAAATTGCGATTTTTCATGCATGCACTTTTTCCACAATTTTTGCGATTCCTTCTTTTTGGGATTTTTTAAGGAATCGCAAAGACATTTGCGATTCCTTATTTTGCGAAAAACCAATTTCACCATGATGCATCCCAGAAGTTGAAATTACATTCGCAAACGGCCGATTTTTGCGAATCGCACCGTTTGGCAATGCAATTTCCTTTGATGCATGTGCCCGTTAGACTTCAGTTCTAAACTTAGACTTCAGATCTAAACTTAGACTTTTGGTTTAAGTTTACTTTTGTGAATCAGGTCCTCTAGTGTCATGTTATTTTTCGTTTTTTTTATGTTGGCTAACACATTTTCATGTGTTGTTTTCTGACTTTTAAAATTGGTAATACTTAAAATTCTCTGGGAAATTGTGCCACCACACTGGCATAATAACAGCACTCATTGACTCATACAAGTTAACCAAGGAATTTTGATTCTGTGTAAAGAATATGATGAGCTCAATATATGAAAGTAGTGTGCTATCTTCTCCCCATTAAAAGATCATTGCATTTAGCTATGTGTATTCTACAAATCAATTTCTTTTGGAGAGGATACCATAAGAATCCTGCAGAAAGGTTTGCTAATATAACTATGATGGTTTTATGTACATGCTACAATTGTTGCAGTACCATCAAGTCTACAATTCTGTACAAAAGAACTTAGTCGATCCGTATCCTTTGCAATCACAAGTAAATGCTGTTTATAGCTCTAACACCCTAACGCAGACAAAACTTCATTCAACAGGTTTAAACATTGCAGGACAGTGGTATTGTACATGCTAAATGATCGAAATGACCATGAATAAGATTTTAGGGCTCCCCATTAAATGCTGAACTATGGATTCCTTCAATGTAAGCAACGGCCCTATTATTAGCTCCTCCCAGTATCAAGAGGCACCTGACTACAATATGGAGATTTTCAATGCGATTAAAAGCCCAAATTGCAAGCATGTTCCAAAAGCCAGGTGTCTTGCAGGCAGACAATATGAGAAGAAAAGCTAAATCGAAGCTGTTTTGATCAACAAACGTAAACCTCAAAACTTCTATATTTCACTATTTGAGGCACAGATGAAGCAAGCCATCATCTAGACCTCTGAAAGGTGTGGGGCCAGGGTATCAGTCAGTGTTTTTCACCATCAGTACATCTGTAGGTACGATAGGGACAAATATGTGGACTGTACACTGGTTTAAAAGGATTTTCCAGGCCATGAACATTCATGTGAGGCTCTTGAATAGAAGTAATACATCTAGTGTTGGGTTGAGGTGCATCTGAAATGATACTGTTAGACATGGATGAGGACAAGGAGATAGGGGCTGGTAGAGTTTTGATGAGCTGAGAAATCTCTTAAAGCCTTTTGTACATGGTAGCATATATAGGCACTGATTCCATCCCTAATAACAGAACAACAAATGGAAGGTGTGAGTGAATAATGTTACATATTATTGCTGTTTTGAACGTACTGATAAATAGGTCAACCTGTCTCAGCATGTGAGTTTGTGGAAAGGCTTATATAGAGATTATCCCATGGGTGTAAATTCTTCCATAGAAGTTAGGTAAAAAGACAGTCATCAAGGACACAATGTCCTTGAAGACTTCAGTACTAACAATGCAAAGGGCAATAGATATTGATTCAATATTTATTTTGAACTGGCACTCTTAAGCTTGTTCTCTTCACAGGCCAAAACTAATAAAATTCCCTTTATCAATTCTACATTAATGGACTCATTTATGAAAAAGTCAAGCAGTGCAGCGCAGCATGTCACTGTGCTGTGCTGCACTGCATTACAGAAAAATGGCAGGAACGTACCGTATTTAAGGCATTACTGCGCATTCCTTTCCATTCCCATGCGCTGTCATCCTTTTTGGCTGCCTATCACGTAGGCAGGGATCTTTGCACCATAGTGCATGAGTGCCTGTGTTACATGCTGTATTGTTTTTGTACAGGAAGGGGCACCTTCCTGGACAAACCAATCCTGGGAGGCATATTCCTCTATCTATATGTGCTGCAGAAAGCAGCTGACATAGTAAGAGGAAGAAACCAGGCAAAATAGCAATATTTCTCCTTGCTATGCCTCCCTTGGTAAGGTGTCAGATTTTGATGCATTCCCATATTTACAAACTCTTGTAAATATGGGAATGAGTCAAAATCCATGGGAGTTGCGTGAGAACACCCACGCAAATGCCCATGAAATGCCTTCCCATGGCAGAGTAACCCAGCAAAGTGATTTGGGCCTTGTTACTCCATATTTGTGAAGCCACTCACATCACGCAAAGTGGCTTTCAATATAGATTGGCAGTGTAAGCCTTTCTTGCAGCTTAAACATGTCTGGACAACATTGATTGAGGCAAGAATTTTACATCCTAGTCAAAACATGAAAAATAAACGTGACAGCATGCTCTGTTAGGGTTTGTTTCAGCAACTTACCACAAAAGTAGGATAAGCTTCTTAAAAAGAAGGAAATGCGGGGCATATTACCAACAAGTAGCGATATTTATCGCTAAATAGTCTTAGCGACAATTTTTTTATTGCTGGATATGTTAGCGGAGAAAACATGCTATTAGCAATGTTTTTCTCCATTGTGCTAAAATATCCAGCGATAGCGGCAAAATGCGTGAATATCGCTGAGAATACAGCGATATTCACGCATTAGCGACAAAATGCTCTTAGCCATGTTATCCACCTCCCATTGGATAACATGGCTAAGAACTGGTCTGAGCAGGGGTTGGTTTTTGGCGATAGCGGGAATATTTCCATCGCTACACCTGTCTTGCTAATAGGCGATAGCGACGTTAGCGACTGCTTTCAGTCGCTAACAGGTTGGGTACGCCCACTTTGCATGTCATTAGCGATAAATATCGCTGACATGCAAAGAGGGATCCAAACCGCTCGCTATCGCCTAAAAGCTGTCGCTAACATCAGTTAGCGACAGCTTGCTAATAGAGCGATAGAATTATCACCGCTTAGCGGCCGAAAATGGCCGCTAAACCGGCGATAATTGCCTATCGCCACCCTTGGTAATATGCCCCTGCTTTTCTTAATAAAGGGAGCTTTTCTTCCTGAAGAGGACGGGTTCACTGTTCATTTTTCGAGCTAGTATCTGCTACAGCTGTAGGGCCAGCTAGAGTCTGCAATTTGACAACTTCGTGTTCCCCTCCACCTCTAAATGAGGCTGTGATCATTGCTTTGATGGAACTGGGCTAGTATAGAGTGTGGCTGCTACATGCTAAAACCTATATGAAATGTTGTATCTGAAAATTTATAGGTGGCGGTATTATATCATCTACCTTCCTCCATATTAAGAATTCAACCGAAAGTGTTTATACAATGTATTTGTCAGCAATAAAATTGCATTAACCTTCCGCCAGGAATATGGCTTGTGCTCGTCTTGTGTGTTGTCCGAACCAACTAGTATGCAGGGGAACTCGTTTTTTTGGACTGTGACTGTGAAAACAATGGCATAGGTTACTGGGATGCAGATTAAGAGTTTTTAAGAAAAAATGTACTTTGGGAATTTATGAGCATTTCTTTTGGACATTCACTCCATACGGTTGTCAGTAGGTCCGTGTTCCCGCACTCGGACACTGGAGTCAATTTTAATAGCCGGTAAAATCACATTTGGAAAGGGCTGCATTGCAACCGTGCCCTGCTTTTCGATCCCCACCTGAGATATGTGTGGGCATGTAATGCTCCCCCATGCTGGCGACATTCTTCACTACCCTTCTACTGTACTCCTCCCCACACAGAGGTCGTGCTGCCATTTATCAACTGCTCAGAACAGGTGAAAAATATCTACAGGAAACAACTTGGAATTATTCTGAGGAGGTTAACTTATAATCGAAGGAATTCTGGGGCATATTCCCAACAACTAGCGATAATTATCGCTATGTTGGCTTAGCGGCAATAATTTTATCGCCGTGTTGCGGCAATTTTTATTGCTTAGGAGCCTTGCTATTATCAAGGTTTATCTCCTAAGCGATAAAAATCGGTCGAAATGCATGAATATCGCTGTAAAGTCAGCGATATTCATGCATTACCGAGCTAATGCTCTTAGCCATGTTATCCACCTCCCATTGGATAACATGTCTAAGAACTGCTCAGGGCAGGTGTTAGCTTTTGGAGATATTCGCACTTAGCGCGAATATCTCCAAAAGTTGGTAATAGGAGATAGCGATGTTAGTGACTGTTTCCAGTTGCTAACATCTTGGCACGCCCACTTTGCATGTCATTAGTGATAAATATCTCTGACATGCAAAGCGGGGCCCAAGATGGTCGCTATCTCCTACTAGCTGTCGCTAACGACAGCTAGGTAATAGGGAGATAATTTTATCTCCGCTTTCTTGGCTTTTAAAGCCAAAAAGCGGAGATAAATCCCTTGATAATATGCCCCTCTGTGCACAGATTGCTTTCAATATTGTTAATTTCAGCCACACAAAATCCGTGCACAGATTCCTCTAGATTCGCAAGTGGGAGCTGACAAGAGATTCTGGGCCTCACTTACAAAAATATTACGCAGCATAATGCCACAAGACATTTTGCTGAGCCGAGCTGCGCTGTTTTAAAAGCACAGCGATGTGTCATATTATCGACAATACAACGCACCCATGGACTTTCCCCTGCGTTGGAGTACAATTGGGTGCCATGCGTCACCGCAGGCCCCCATGTGTCATGTTGCAACGGTACCTGCGTTGAGGGGATGATTGTTTTTGTGTCAGAAGGGGAGCTTTCCTGCACAGTAATTGTTCGCATTGTCCTCTTTCTATGCACGCTGCTGAATGCAGCAAACATTGACCAAAAAAAACGAGGAGAAATAAAAGTATTTCTCCTCGTTGTGCCACTCCTATGCCTCCCCTGGGGAGACGTAGGATTCTGATGCATTCCCAGCTTTACAAAACTTTGTAAATCTGGGAATGTGTCAGGTTCTATGGATGTTGTGTGGAAACACCCCCCGCAACACCCATGGAATGCCCCTGTTCCGCAGTGTGTTGCGTGTAAGGGGCCCATATTTACAAGGTCATTTAAAAAGTTACACAGGGTGACTTTAGGTGGCCCTGTAAATATGGGCAGGCACACTGCACTACCAGTGCATCACAAAAAGTGACGCACTGGCGGAGCGATGGCCTTGTAAATGAGGCTATCTGTATCTACACTGGAAGATATATTGTGAGATTCATTGGTGCATATGCCTTCAACACCATCATCTATACAAGAACTTTTATTTGTTTTCTTATTGATAAGACTTTCCAGCATTTCGATGACTTTGTTCTTTGACTTTGCTTTTGTGTCATTCCTTCCTCTGTTCTCTTTTGGATTTCTGTAACGGATTAAAGGATTCGCATGCACTTAAATACTGTTATGCTTGTTACAAATTGGGAACAAAACTCTTCTTTTGCTTGAATAAAAATGAGCTTCTGATCTAACATCAGAACATGATTTTTTTTCATCAATCCTGTGTGGTTGACCGATGAGATATTTGATACAATACAGTTTCTATTTCATCATGTCTCTATCACTATTTTATTTAGAACGTAGCCTTCTGAAGGAGCCTATTGGCAGTACCTTAAGTCATGGTACCACCTCTCATGATATCAATCATTTGGAAGAATATTTTTCATCATGGTGTTCATTTGAACAGGGAATTCTCTATGTGCATCCCAATGACGTGTTGTACCCTCTCTGTATTTACAATACTCTGTGGCTTTTTACCTAGATTAATGCCACATAACTGCTCGACAAAATGAATACACTGATTAACAGAATTCAAATTGACAAAATGAACACACTGATGAACAGAATTCTAATTGTACTCCCAATGTATGTGTAATCATTGCAAACTACTTGTCCGAAAAATGTTCCTGACTTTTCCTTTGGTCAAGCTGACTCTAGTCCAAAATTAAACTGAGATAAGTGTAGCTTTATATCTCTTTTTCTGATGTAACTCTAATCATCCATGGTTTATAGCAATGGCAATACGATTCCTGTCAAAGCCACATTCATAATTGATCTAAAAATGCTCCTATTTTATAATAATATAAATGTATTACTTACCACTGCAACAGACTAAGCAAACTCGATAATCATCTGGATAGAAGATTATAGGGGTTGTAGCACATAAAATGAGCACTGTAAGCCTTAAGTGGCCTCATTTGATGGAGGTGGGACCAAGCCATCAGCCCGACAGCCGCATTACAATGGGGACGGTCAAGGAACCCTCCGGGTTGGCGGACGGACACTAATCCCTACTATGGAGGTGGTGCCTGCACAGGCATCGCCGTTGGCGCTATAATGTCCATTGCATACAGCCTTTTAATGGCGGTTTTAACCACCATGAAAAGGCTTGCCCTTAAGGGACTTTGGGGGCCCCAAGCAGGGCCCCCATGGACCACTGATAAGTGGCCATGTGGGACCATGTGGTGCTCCCCCAAACATCCATGCATCATGTTCCAGGCACTACAGGGTGACTGGCATATGGTGCACAGAAGTTTGAAAAATGTTTGTTTGTACTGCAGCATGTGCTGTGGCCTTTTCCTGGGACTCAGCGCAAGCCACAGAACAAAAAGGCACATTTCGACTACCATGCTGGTGGTCCTGTCCTAATTGGGCAGACACCCGCTCACGGTGATGACCGATATTGTAATAAGGGCCCCTGTCTCCACCACAGAATTTGGCGGAGTGGGGAGTTTTCTATTCGAAGAGCAGCATTATTTTAAAATCACAGCGTGAGGAAAATGGATAATTGTCACTGGAAATGTATTGCCATGTGTTTGTTTGGGCATGTATAAAGTGAATAACAGAACATAACACAATAACGCAATAACATATTCTGGTAAATACGTTTATTGTATAGTTAATAAAAAACATTACATATAAATACCAGAAGTGCATAATTAGCACATTTTTTGATAAGATTATTTTGTATATGTATAGGTAAACAGAATGAGTCTTCTCCCTAGAGGCCATAGGCAGACAATGTGTGATAAAAATAACCAAAAGTCCATTTCTAGTTAATGAGCTTTGTCTATCCTGACTCTGTTACAATGGTGTCTTTTTGCTTGCTATTCCAGCGTGCTATATGTAGTACATGAGCATTGTGCATATATATATATATATATATATATATATATATATATATATATATATATATATATATATATATATATATATATATATATATATATTACCTACTGGCAGTCGCCAGTAGGTATATATAGTTAGGATTTTTCTCTATGGGATTTTTGAAAATTCTATGTCTAATAACTTTTGCGTTTGTGGACGGAATTGGCTTAAATTTTCAGGAAAATGGAACATTTTGTTTCTGAGCAGCCACTGAAAATTTGGGGGTGTTCGTTAAGGGGGGCTGAGAAAAAATGGGGGTCCCAAAACGCGTTTTTCCCATGTTAATTTCCATAGGGCGGTTGGCCTCACTTTTAGCCCGAACGGCTGAATGGATTTGCACGAAACTTGGCAAAATTGTAGGGACTGTTAGCCCGATGTGCCTTTGCTAGGTCTCAAGATATGTGCTCCAGTGGATTTTGAGAAATTAATGTTAAAAAAAATATCAATATCTGTAAGCGCGCTCCGGGCAGCGCCCCGGTTCGCGTACTTGACGCGTAACGGAACTTCGCGAAGCGAAGCTGATTGGCTCTCCGGTGTCTGTCAACATTCTAAACAGTCCGGAGCGGCCGCCATCTTGTCTCTCGGTAGGATCGAGAGACAAGAGGAGGCCAAAACAAAGGGGGAAATGACCATAAGGGGGCATAGTAGATCCTCCCTGACCCCGTAGGTTTGATGTGGAGGCTTTAAAAGGGCCCCGCGGGGCAAAATTTTTTTTTTTTTTAAATTGTTTTTTTTGCGTGGGGAGCGCCCAGTACGCGCACCGGGAAGCGGTCCGGGGAGCGTACTATAAGAAAAAAAGAATGATAGACTATGATATTTTTAAATATTGTATGTTTATTGATTATTTTTGTTGTTTTTTTTTTTTAATTTAAGTAGCAGTATTAATGATTATTAAATATAAATGTATTTTTGGAATTGTGCACAGTATACTATAAGTCTGAGTTTACATTATAATCAATTTGGTACTAGTTTATGAATTACATATAGAAATAATTAAAGACTCAAACAATTTTTTAATATTAAATATAATTTTATTTTTCTGATTCTTTTTCAAAATTTAATAGAACGTCTAACATTTGACTGTCCGATATGTCCTCTTGTTGAGTGAACATAACTTCCCACATTTGACCGTCATCATAATGAAGTAAATAATCCACAGATTCTACACATTGTAGAAGTTCATGGTCTCGTGATTCATCCATGAATTCCAAGTCAATGGGTTCAATGATTTCCTCATTGTTCATGTCTAGGAAAATTTCAAAGGAAACGTTCTGTTCTCCTTGCATTTTTGTGCTGAAATTTGAATAAAAAATAAATATATCAGTAGAGATAGGGCACTGTTGGGTTTAAGTTCAGACAGGTACTTTTGAGGCATGAAGTAGTACTATTAAAAAGTGCCTGTGAAAAAGCCTATGTAAATTCATAATTATACCACAGAAACCTAAATCAATCCATAATTATAATAAACAAGCCTTTCTCAATGTCTAACTCTTACAGAGGGATAGTATATAACTATCTGAAAATGTTTTCAAATTTATAAAATAATATCTTACCTTTTAAAAACAAGTTTAAGTTGTGAGTGAAAATGATCTTGCAATGTAGTTCAGGAAGTAGTAGTCAAAATGGCTGTGTTTCTCTCTCTTTTTTTATATATATTCAGGTACATAACCAATCAAATGTCAGGTAAAAAAAGTAGAAAATGAAAGTAACATTTTAATTGGTTGTCAATTCCAACACTTCAGATGTGTTTTGTGAAGTAATTTACCTCAGGGTATTTAGAGAGGTCTACAGGCTAAATGGCTAAATGGAATTCCAACCAAATTTGTGAAAATGTTAGGGATTGGTATGTAGTATGAGTTAATCTATATTTGGTGACATTGTCTCCAGGGTTTCTTCTGTAAATTACTTTCCCACCTTTTTTAATGGAGCGCTTCCCGGTGAGCGCCCCGGTACGCGAACCGGCAGCGTTACGGGAGTCCACCATTTTGTGTTTCGGTCGAATTAAGATACAAGATGGAGGGCAAATAATGTTCAGAATGGGTAGAAGGGGGCACGGTAGACGTATCTTGACCCCCTAGGTTTTCTGAGGGTGGCTGAGGAGGCCAATATGTGCGAAAAAAAAAAAAAAATTTAACATTTCGCGCGGTTAGCGTCCGGTGCGCGTACCGGGTAGCGCTCCGGGGAGCGTACTTTGTTGAAAATTAGTGAAAAAAGTTAGAGTAAAATAATAATTGTGAGTGATCAGATGTAGGGTAGCTCTGAAAAGAGCTTTTGGGTCCTGTGGCTGATGTAGGTACCTACAAGTAGGTAGCAATGCACAGTCTTAAATTGAGGATGAAAATTCTGTTCCCCTCATCTCCTCTGTAGATATCTTGCATGTAGTAATGCAAGTTATTGTTGTACATGGAGCCCATTCCATGGTCTCTCATGTAAGCTGAAACAGACTTATTTACATGCTTCCTCGATTTCTCAATTTGTGGACAAAATTGGTTCGACCACCTCCATTTCTGTCTTTGGCATATATTTGAATATACCAAGGCAGTTTGAGGAAAAAGTGCCATCAATTGCTCAAAGGTGTCCTTTAAAAGCATTTCCAGACCTACCCCAGTCAAAGTGCCCAAGTCATTACCTCCACAGTGCACAATTAACAGGTCAGGTTTTGGCAAATGCAAAAAGGTTTTCACCAATGGTATCAATTGGTGACATTTTAATCCTCTGTGGCCAATCCACTTAATTTCCACATTTTGTAAATTGAGGTTAGGTAAATTTCTGTTATCAGCATACCTTTGAGCCCAGTGGATGTAACTATGTCCAACAATCCAGACAGAAAACATGGTGAGAGGAGGTTCTGCTGCAGTCAGATGAAGTGTGGCAATGAAATGGCAGTCGAAAAAATAAGAGTTTAAAATGAAAAAAACTGTGGACTTTCTGTGTTAATGAAGCAGTAGCAGTGATTGGTGGATTTTGATTGCTGAAAACAGAAAGTTAGGGTGCATGGATGAGTTATTTGAAAGATGTAATTTGAATGGTCAAGAAAAAATCATTTTATGAAAGATTGCACTGGATATGCAGGTGTACTGAGAGTTCAGAGTTCAATTGAAACATTGTTGTGTGAACTTGCAAACATCAGAGGTCTTTCAGGAGGTGGTTGCTATGCAAAAAAGGCAGAAAGGGCAGAGGGGGGAAGGGTGTTGATTTGAAAAAAGTGAGGGAAGAGTTTTGATTGGGTGACATGAGAGATATGTGTGATGAATTACAGCTTTTCTGTGCTTTTTATGGCTGCAGACTCTGGAGTGCATACCTTTTGCTCTGCTAAAGACAATTTGGTGTGTTTCTGAGACTGTTTTGAAACTCATAAAGTATTTGCTAAGGTGAGAAAAGATTCATTTAATTTAGATAGAGAATAGTATGGTTTAGGGAGAAAATTATGAAGAAAGTTGTGTATTTAAAATGTTGCTTTGTGTCAAGTGTTTTACAAATAGATTTTGTTTCTTTGTGTTACATAGCCATGTTAAAAGTGACGCAAAAAAAGTGCAAGGGTCTTACAAAAATGCTTTCATGTGTCTTAGGGTATTTTAACTCACTTCCCCATGAATGTATGAATATAATTGCTTTACAAGATGTGTTTAAAAACGTTTTTTGAAATCAATTAGATTTCTTGATATGTACTGCTAGAGTTTCATAGGTTGCTTGGGGCATATTTTCAAGGCTTTTGAGTTCCTTTGATGTAATTTTTCCCATTTTAATTTAAGACCTTTCACCGTGGTGGAAGGTCCTTGTAAATATGCCCCCATCTGTGCTTGGCAAATTTAGATTTTAATTCTTTGACTAACATAGCCATGTTAAAAGTGACCCAAAAATGTTGCAAGGGCCTTAAAAAAACGCTTTCATGTGTCTTAGGCCATTTTAAGTCATTTCCCCTTGAATGTAGGTATATAATTGATTTAGATGATGTGTTTAAAAACGATTTTTGAAAACAATTAGGTTTCTTGATATGTACTGCTAGAGCTTCATAGGTTGCTTGGGGCAGATTTATAAGGTCTTTGAGTCTCTCTGATGTTATTTTTCCCATTTTAATTTAAGACCTTTCCCCGTGGTGCAAGGTCCTTGTAAATACGCCCCCATCTGTGCTTGGCAAATTTAGATCTTGATTATTTGACTTACATAGCTATGTTAAAAGTGATCCAAAAATGGAGCAAGGGTCTTACAAAAATGCTTTCATGTGTCTTAGGGTATTTTAACTCACTTCCCCATGAATGTATGAATATAATTGCTTTACAAGATGTGTTTAAAAACGTTTTTTGAAATCAATTAGGTTTCTTGATATGTACTGCTAGAGTTTCATAGGTTGCTTGGGGCATATTTTCAAGGCTTTTGAGTTCCTTTGATGTAATTTTTCCCATTTTAATTTAAGACCTTTCCCCGTGGTGCAAGGTCCTTGTAAATATGCCCCCATCTGTGCTTGGCAAATTTAGATTTTAATTCTTTGACTAACATAGGCATGTTAAAAGCGACCCAAAAATGGTGCAAGGGCCTTAAAAAAACGCTTTCATGTGTCTTAGGCCATTTTAAGTCATTTCCCCTTGAATGTAGGTATATAATTGATTTAGATGATGTGTTTAAAAACGATTTTTGAAATCAATTAGGTTTCTTGATATATAGTGCTAGAGTTTCATAGGTTGCTTGGGGTATATTTAAAAGGCATTTGAGTCCCTTTAATGTTATTTTTCCCATTTTAATTAAAGACATTTCCCCGTGGTGGAAGGTCCTTGTAAATACACCCCCATGTGTGCTTGGCAAATTTAGATTTTGATTATTTGACTTATATAGCCATGTTCCATACAGTTCTCACCTTCTGCGTAGTCTTTGATATGCTAGACTCAATCAAGTGAAGTGGACATGACTTACTTCATTGGTAGGCCTTCACATGTATTATCTTCTCTGTACTCTTCAACAAGCGTAAATTTCATCTGCAACCCTGAGTAGGCCTCACCTTAAACAAACCTCTGGATAGGCCACACCTTATCGTCATCCTGAATCAATCATTTAAAATGTTAGGGACAGATTTATGATAGGTGTATGCCTCTTTTGCGTCACTGTGCGTCACTTTTGTGACGCAGCGGCGGTGCAAAAGATTTGCTATGTGGCGACATATTTACAACTTGATGCATCTAGGCAGATGTGTCATGCTGTAAAGTCCCGTGCCACATGAAACCGATGCAGCAGTGATGCAAAAGATGCACCATGTTGCAAGACAGGCCTCACTTCATCTCCAACAAGATAAGAAGCTGAATCTTCTGTAAATGTCAACATTGTTGTATACACTGCTGAACTTCTGTGTACTCTTTGATATGCTAGACTCCATCTGCACTATGAGATACCTAAGCAAAGGAAACACAGGTGATGTGATTGTGAAATGAGGAAAAGAAACTCCACATTTTTCAATTACATCACCTGTGTTTCCTAAGTTTACGAATGACATTGTGCAGATGAGGTTTAGGCCTGTCCACGGACACAGAAGAGGTCTGGCCTTTGTTCAAGAGTGAAGTGGACATGACTTACTTCATTGGTAGGCCTTCACATGTATTATCTCCTCTGTACTCTTCAACAAGCGTAAATTTAATCTGCAACCCTGAGTAGGCCTCACCTCAAACAAACCTCTGGATAGGCCACACCTTATCGTCATCCTGAATCAATCATTTAAAATGTTAGGGACAGATTTATGATAGGTGTATGCCTCTTTTGCGTCACTGTGCGTCACTTTTGTGACGCAGCGGCGGTGCAAAAGATTTGCTATGTGGCGACATATTTACAACTTGATGCATCTAGGCAGATGTGTCATGCTGTAAAGTCCCATGCTACATGAAACCGATGCAGCAGTGATGCAAAAGATGCACCATGTTGCAAGACAGGCCTCACTTCATCTCCAACAAGATAAGAAGCTGAATCTTCTGTAAATGTCAAAATTGTTGTATACACTGCTGAACTTCTGTGTACTCTTTGATATGCTAGACTCCATCTGCACTATGAGATACCTAAGCAAAGGAAACACAGGTGATGTGATTGTGAAATGAGGAAAAGAAACTCCACATTTTTCAATTACATCACCTGTGTTTCCTAAGTTTACGAATGACATTGTGCAGATGAGGTTTATGCCTGTCCACGGACACAGAAGAGGTCTGGCCTTTGTTCAAGAGTGAAGTGGACATGACTTACTTCATTGGTAGGCCTTCACATGTATTATCTCCTCTGTACTCTTCAACAAGCGTAAATTTCATCTGCAACCCTGAGTAGGCCTCACCTTAAACAAACCTCTGGATAGGCCACACCTTATCGTCATCCTGAATCAATCATTTAAAATGTTAGGGACAGATTTATGATAGGTGTGTGCCTCTTTTGCGTCACTGTGCGTCACTTTTGTGACGCAGCGGCGGTGCAAAATATTTGCTATGTGGCGACATATTTACAAATTGATGCATCTAGGCAGATGTGTCATGCTGTAAAGTCCTGTGCCACATGAAACGGATGCAGCAGTGATGCAAAAGATGCACCATGTTGCAAGACAGGCCTCACTTCATCTCCAACAAGATAAGAAGCTGAATCTTCTGTAAATGTCAAAATTGTTGTATACACTGCTGAACTTCTGTGTACTCTTTGATATGCTAGACTCCATCTGCACTATGAGATACCTAAGCAAAGGAAACACAAGTGATGTGATTGTGAAATGAGGAAAAGAAACTCCACATTTTTCAATTACATCACCTGTGTTTCCTAAGTTGACGAATGACATTGTGCAGATGAGGTTTAGGCCTGTCCACGGAGACAGAAGAGGTCTGGCCTTTGTTCAAGAGTGAAGTGGACATGACTTACTTCATTGGTAGGCCTTCACATGTATTATCTCCTCTGTACTCTTCAACAAGCGTAAATTTCATCTGCAACCCTGAGTAGGCCTCACCTCAAACAAACCTCTGGATAGGCCACACCTTATCGTCATCCTGAATCAATCATTTAAAATGTTAGGGACAGATTTATGATAGGTGTGTGCCTCTATTGCGTCACTGTGCGTCACTTTTGTGACGCAGCGGCGGTGCAAAAGATTTGCTATGTGGCGACATATTTACAACTTGATGCATCTAGGCAGATGTGTCATGCTGTAAAGTCCTGTGCCACATGAAACCTGCGTCAGGTTTCATATAGGTGTTTTGTTGCAGGGTGGGCATTCATTTGCATGAAAGCCCTGTAAAACTAACACAGTGAAATTTAGAAGATGTCACTGAGTCAGCTTTATAGCATTGCTGAATCAAATCCTTACGCCTGTTTGAAACAGGCATAAGGAGTGATGCACCATGCAATGTGAGGCTTCCTCCTGTGCATTGCAGTAGACATGTCGCGCTTACGACGTGATTCCTGCAATGTGCTGCTTTTGCGGCACAGATGCGTGACGCATCTGTGCTGTTTTTGCTCAGTGGTGCTCCACATTGTAAATGCGGCACATCATGGGTGGCAGAGCAGCGGTGCACGTTAACTGGTGCATCCCCGGGGATGTGCCAGTTAACATAAATCTGCCCCTTTACATTTAAGTATGAGCAGGGTAAAAAGAGTTGGTGAGGCTTATCGAAGGTTAAGAAGAGATGAGTCCTCTTCACTGAAAACTTGGACATAGGCCTCACCTCCCCAGCATCGCTGGACATGGCTAAATAATAATTGCAAAATGTTACTCTTGTTAAACAATTTTAATATTATAGTCTCTGAGATGTGTCTCTTACTCTGCAACATCTCATTGTTGTTCTCTTTCTTTAAAGATAACGACAACATCAACCATGAGTTATAATGAGCAATCCGTTGATCTCGATATTATCATTGAAATTGTGATTGAAACATCAGTGGAAGTAGATCCCTTGGATGTTTTAAATCCTGAGGATGATGAAGAACATGATGAGGATACCGATTTGTCAGAATTGTATGACATAGGCTGGGAAGCTGACCTGCTTGAGCCTATGGAACTATAAACATTTATTTTTAAAAGTTACTGGAAATGAAAAGTAAACATGTAAACCGTTTCATTTAAAATTAAACACAACTTCAAAAACAGCTTGTGTGTAGTGTTTTTAATAAAATACTCAAATATGCTCATAAAATTAGTTCAGATTCACATATAAAACAGCACAGGTAAAATGTAGAAGCATTCCATTTCTTTGCTACTATTTGTAACTACTAAATTTGCCAATGCACTAAAAATTATTCTATGTAAAAATGAAAAGTAGTGTGTTAAATTTTTGACGACTGTTATTGATTTACTGTTTGGTAATAGTGGTTAATAACATTTTTTATTATATTTTACCACAGATTCAACTGCAGATCATTTCAAAATTAAAGAATGCCTTCGAAGGACAGAAGGCGAAAGGCTACCAAACATCAAAGACAGCAGCTTAAAAAAATATTGCAGCAGACCTCTACAATAAAAACTCGTCAAGTCACCAAGAAAGGTCCGGGTAAGATAAAGAAATCATTCATAAGAAACATTTGTAGAAAAAAAAGTAGTACTACAGAAAATGTTTTAGTCCAGAAAAAGAGAAGCAATTTAAACGGAAAGGAAAGGCCAATCAAAAATGTTACTGCTAGAGCAGGAGATAACTCTGTTCATGGTAGTAGAAGGAGAAATCAGTTTAGGGACATTCGTAGACGAATGTTCCGCAACAGGATAATTGGCAATTTGTTAAAAAATATTAAGAAAGGTCAGCAGAAAGTGTTTTTTTATAAGAGAAAAAAAAAATTGAGAAAGTTATTGATCAGGCATTTGAAATTAAGCGAAAGTTATTTATTTTGATAATCAATAGAATTAGGAAGCTAAACAAGGCAATTTATGATTTCAAAAGAAATAGTAGATGGAAGAGAACAGTTAATCGTAGTAATTTTTGTGAAGTTTTTTCAGGAGAATGGATGCATAGTTCAAGTTGTGAGGCATTTTTTAATGAGGGGAGTTATTTCCAGGATAATGATTTGGTGCATGCAGTTGACATCAGTGGTCGAGCTTATGAGGTGAAAGATGGTTGTCCAGTTGAAAAAGAAAAACTTGTGACAACAGAGGCAGAAGAGGTGTTAGGTAATGAGGTTTTAGGAAGACGTCCTAAGGGACCTGTGTACACCTGGAAGTGTAGTAGTATTTGCAGTGTGCGACAGGATTCCATCAATTCGCTTTGTGATTTTGTACGGACATTTAATAAGAAAAGTTTGAAGCAGAAAATGAAGTTGTTGCAAGAATTAGATCCTTGCAGAGTGAGATAAGTGACAGGTTTGCATGGTCATTCACTGGCTTGTCTTTCCAGGAGAGTATGCCAGAGTGTTTTTCATCATTTCAGGATGCTAGCAGTGCATCATAATAAAGTGAGGAGATAATGTTGTATTATGCTAAGAGTCCAGCAGTTATGCTTAAACAATTATGCACTGCTCTTTTGCATGGTTCTGAAATAGATGTGAAGAATATTTGTGAAGAAATTGAGTTTTGTTACTTTGGAAGTAAAGAGGAGAATGTTGAAATTGACCCAGAAGAAGAGGGTAATGTGGAAGATAGTGTACAGGTTTCCAGTACAGATAATGTTCAGAAGGAAATTGCCACGTTTCAGGTGAAATCAAGTGAGAGGCCTAATTTCACTTGTGTGTGTTGTCGACGCACTTATTATAAGAATCAGACTAAGTTAGTGGATTTATATGCAAAAAGTGAAAGGGAAAATAATAGTGAATGGAAGGATTTTGCAACATACTTGATGGTAGAAAATTGTTTTGATTTGGGATTGGATCAACGTGTGTGTACTTATTGTTGTAACAAATTAAATCAAAACCAGATGCCTGCTAGAGCGGTTCATAATAATCTGGAATTGGTTGAGATTCCTTCTGAATTGAAGGATTTAAATACTTATGAATCTATTTTGATTCAAAGTATCCATCCCTTTCAGGCTATTGTAAGAATGGAGCCAAAGACAGGGAAATTGCCTCCATCAGATTTACAGAGAGGATTAAAGGGAAGAGTTGTTTATTTGCCTCTAGATTTGAAGAAAAGCATTAATACAATTGGGATAGAGAAAGTGGAAGAGGAACCTCTGGTTATCTTACTTAATGGGGTTCCGACAAAGAGTAAGAAAATATGGCAAGATTTAGTAGATGTTAGGCAAAGTCAAAAAGGCAACATTGTATTTGAGGAAAAACAATAAGTACTACAATAATGTATATGTTGCAGAAGAGGAAGTAAGTGAAGAAAAGGATATCGATTTGTGTGCTGGTCAAATTGAGAAAGTAGAACCCTCTAAAAATGAAGAAATATATGAACATTATAGTGTTCATCCTTTGCATTCCAAGGAACTCATGGGGAATGCTATTGAGTTGTTTCAAATGAAACAAGCCAAAGGGAGTCCCATTAGTGTTTGGGAGGAAAGTTTAGAAGCTCGGTGTTTCCCACAGCTATTTCCATTAGGTCAAGGAGGAAGATATGATGAGCGACCTCATCAAATTCCTGCTTCTGAATACCGGACTTTACGATTGTATGCAGAAGATCCTAGGTTTCGACAATGCATTCCCTATTTGTTTCATCTCCTGTTTGAAAGCGATCTGTCTGGACTGTCATATGCAGTGAACCATATCTTGAAAAGTGGTATACAGATGCAAAACATCTCGGCAAGTGACTTTATGGATAAAGTCAATGTGCAAGACAGTATTTTGGATTCTCACCTGATTAATCTCATGGCGTGTCAGCGTGGTACTAATGAGTACTGAGTAAATGGTGAATGCGGAAATCGAGCAGGAAGCAACGATTGCAGCCGAGATTGCTAGAGACAGTTCTCAGGACAGTCAGAGTTCTGTTTCATTGAGTCAGGATCCACTAGGAGGACCAGTTATCAAAAATGAAGCTGCCACTGCCATGATTGAAGTGGAAAGAGCAAAAGCACATGCTCAGGAGGATGCGGTTAACTTAGAAGACTTGGAAAGACAACTCAACGGTGAGCAGAGGAAAATATATGACGAAGTTACCAACCAAATTGATCATGGATTAAGTCATGAGAAGAAGGAGTGCTCATGTACGTCGTTGAAACCTGTCCAACTGTACGTGAGTGGAGAAGCGGGAACTGGAAAAAGTTTCCTCATTAAAGCAATTTCATGTTATTTGCAGAAAAGGACTGAGTCATCGCTGTCTTGTGTTGTCACCGCTCCAACTGGACTGGCAGCTCATAACATTAAAGGTATTACTTTGCATCGTCTACTGATGCTGCCAGTGGAGCATGATAACAAATTACAATACCACAAGTTATCTGGAGATGCTTGTTGTGAAGTTTCAAGAGTCTTGAAGAAAATGAAACTTCTTATCATTGACGAAGTAAGCATGGTTTCCAATGTCATGCTTGCCTTTGTGCATTTGAGAATGCAAGAAGTTCTCAAAACAGAGTATGATGTGTTATTTGGTGGCAAACACATCATTGTTTTCTGTGATCTTCTGCAGCTGACACCAGTGAAAGGACAACCTGTGTTCAAAATGCTCACGCATGAAGATACCAGGAAGTGCCTAGGGAGCATTGGCAACGTTAATATATGGTTAAACTTCAATTATGCTGAACTGCATGAAAATATGCCTCAGGCGAAGGATGAAGATTACAAGAATATTCTACAAGATGTTAGAATCGGAAAAGTGACCGAGCATGGGAAAGAAGCTTTACATGCACGATTACTGTCAAATTTGTATCCAGAACAAGACGTTGTGCCTGAGAATATTTTTCAGAAAATTACTGAGAAGAAATCTGGAATATGTTTGATGCCAACTATTGCAGAATGTGCCATCTTCAACAACAAAATGTTGTATTTAGAAAACCAAGATATTGTGAAACTGGAAGCTATTGACAGAGTAGAGCATATGGGATCAACAATTATTTTGTCTGAGAATTTGAAATCAAAATTGGATTCATTAGAAAAGAGTATATCTAAAACTGCGGGTTTTGAAAAGACTCTGAATGTGTGCTTAAATTGCCGTATAATTTTAAGAAGGAATTTACATGTTGAAAGAGGTCTGGTAAATGGATCAATGGGTAATGTTGTTGATTTTGTGAATGAAATTGAATTTTTTAAAATTAAATTTGATGGCATTGAGGAAGTACATCTAATTGGTCGTTGCTCTGCTAGGTTTTTGCTTGTGAAAGACTTATATGTTCGCCGTAAGCAGTTTCCTGTTTGCTTGGCATATGCGGTGACAATCCATAAATCGCAAGGTTTAAGTGTAGACAGTGCATTGGTGAATATTGGCAGTTCTGTGTTCAAGGAGGGTATGGCATATGTGGCATTGTCACGAGTCAGAACTTTATCAGGATTGTACTTGATTGAGAGTGATGTCACAAACATTTGTGCGGATCTAGACTGTGTTAAGGAATACAATAGGTTAAGAAGAGAGTATGCGCCACATTTGCCTCAATATCCTTTGTTTGAGAAACGTGTGGTAGGCCGGAAGCGAAGAAATGTGACCAATAGTAGGGAGGTTGTAGCAAAAAGACGAAAAGTCGATGAACCAGAAATTATAAGCAGAAAGGAAAAGGATTTTGTTGAAGATGTTGTTGGTTTTCAATTTGAAAACAGTTCTGGTGTCAACTGCTATGCTAATGTAGTGGTTAATGTTTTGTTTTCTCTAGAAACTTTAAAACAAGAGATTGTGGTCAATTCGGATCAGAGATTTTGCAGTTTTTTGAATTCTGTGTTAGAGAAATGTAGCACTGATAGAACAAAAATAGAAAGTGTGTCTGAAATTCGAAATCTGTTAGACAGATGTTCAGGTCAAACACAATTCTCTCAAAATTTTCAGCAAGATTGTCAGGAGTTTTTAATGTATATGCTTGATGTATTGCAAGATGAAGGTGTAGATGTAGATCACCTGTTTGGGCTTTCTTATCAATGGCAGCATGACTGCGAGAACTGTAGGGTATCAAGTACTACTAGTGTAGACTCAGAAAAATTTATATATTTAACTTTGCCAGACAGTAAATCAGTGTCCTTTAATAAGCTAGTAAAAGCAGCTGATCACAACATGGAGTGTAGCCAATGTAAGTCTGAAATGTTGTCAACATTATTTATACAAACATATGGCCAGTATGTCATTTTAATGTTCCAACGATGTAGGCCTGATGGAACAAAATTGACAACTTTGATTAAAAATGTTGTGGCTTCACAGTTGTCAATATCAGGAAGGACTTTTGTAACTGCAGCAATTATATATCATGACGGTCCTTCAATAACATCAGGACATTACCCAGCTTATTTAAAGTCTAGAAATGGCTGGTCATTCTGCAATGATTCTGTTTTAACTTAAAAAAAAAATTGCCTTTTGACCTTAAAAATTCTTACCTGGTGTTTTTAAAACCAAAATTTTAGGGAAAGAATCTCGGAATGTGCTCTGAGGAAATTCAAGAGGTTCTAATGGCTCCTACACAATTTGGCCTTGAGGATAAGTGTAGTACAGAGTCAAAAGTTATTTTTGAGTTTTAAATAGTTCCTGGAAAAAAAGAAGGTTTTCTTACAGAAAGTGGTGGGCACGGATTAGTTAAAGGACAACAGAGTATTTCCCAAAGCAAACGGTGTTCTTACCATAACACTTGACGTCATGGAAAAATAACTGCACTTTGAATGAGTTCAGAAAAACTGTTTCTTTTTATAAGCTAATTCAAGCAGCCAATAAAAACATGGAGTAGAGGTAATGTAAGTCTGCAATGCTGTCTAGATTATTTGACCAAACTTTTGGTTATAATGTCATTTTAAAATTCCAACTATATAAACCTGATGAAAGTAAGTCTTCAACTTTAATTACAAATGTTGTGGCTACATAGTCGTTTATTTTAGGAAGAACATTTTTAACTGCAGCTATTATATGACATGATGGTCCTTTGACAAGATCCGCTTATTACACAGCTTATTGAAAATGTAAAAAAAGCTGCTGTTTCGTAAATGATTCCTATTTGACTACGATACAATGTTGCCTTTTTACTTAAAAATATTCTTACTTTCTGTTTTCAGAAAAGAGAATTTAGGGTAGGTAACTGGCCTATATTGATTCTAGGGGTTGATATAATTTTATCTACTGTTTTAAATTGCTTTGTGATTAAAAGTGATGTAGAGAATTAAATAATTGTAGTAGTCATAGAGGTAGTGTAAGTCTGCTTCATAGTAAGCAGTATCAGTGTCATAGGAAATGTGGAACATGAGTGAGCAAGAAGGGTGAGATATTACTAGTACAGGATTGTGAAAGTGATCTTGAACGTTTTCTTTCTGAAAGTTGCGGAAATACAAAATGACGGGATTTGCTTAGAAGAATTCCAAGAGTTATAAATGGCTCTTACACGATTTGGCCTTGTGGAAACGTGTGGTAGAGAGCGAGAAGTCATTTATTGTGTGTAACATATTTGTCAAAACGATGGAGCTTTTCTTTCAGAAAGTGGCGGTCTGAAAATAATAGCAGCACAACAGAGTGTTCATAGGATATCCTTCAACGTCATGGAAAGTAAGTTACTTTTCAGGAGTTCTGATTTCTGATTGGTTATGTTATATGGGTTTTTTAAACACAATCATTTTGATTGTGTTTTTTTTTTCCCCGCTGTTATATGATGAATACCTTCAAGTCACTATTTTTAGTGAAATTTGATAAATTCTGAGAACAGCAAAAATAAACCATTTAACATGTATAATTAATTCTGTACTTTTTGTATTTATGATATACATTTAGAACTGTGTAGTAGGCATGGAGAAGCTGATGCTTCTATAAGTGTCAAAGTTGTTGTATACAGTGCTCACATTCTACGTAGTCTTTCATATGATAGACTACATCTGCACAATGAGACACCTAAGCAAAGGAAACACAATTGATGTGATTGTGAAATGAGCAAAAGAAATTGCACATTTTTCAATTACATCACCTGTGTTTCCTAACATTACACATCACATTGTGCAGATCAAGTTTAGGCCTGTCCAAGGAAACAGAGGAGGTCTGTTCTTTGTTCAAGAGTGAAGTGGACATGACTCACTTCATTGGTAGGCATGGACATGTATTATCTCCTCTGTACTCTTCAACAAGCCTAAATTTCATCTGCAACCCTGAGTAGGCCTCACCTCAAACAAACCTCTGGATAGGACACACTTTATTGGCATCCTGAAACAATCATTTAAAATGTTAGGGACAGTTTTATGATTGCTGTGCACCTCTTTTGCGCTGCCGTTGCATCACTTTTGTGAGACAGCAGCAGTGCAAAAGATGCACCATGTTGCAAGATAGGCCTCCCTTCATCTGCATCAAGATACTGTTAGTTTAAAATGTATATTTTTAGGACTGTGTAGGGGCATGGAGAAGCAGAGGCTTCTGTAAGTGTCAAAGTTGTTGAAAAACTGTTTGTCCTTCAATCTTTTCCCTTGTCTTTTCTAATTTTTAAATACATGTTTTAATATTTTTCAAATGTTTGTTCTCTCTTTCACAGATTGAAAGTATAAAAATAACAAGTGACTAAGTTAACGACAATTATAAGGTAAATGTTTTGTACTCTTTTCGTTACATTTCTATCACATTTAACTTCTATTAGTTTCACTACTTCATTTCTTTAACCCTCACTTTCCTGCCTTTGCTACTTCCCTCATTCCTTTCTCTATTACTTACTTACTCTACTCCTTCCACTATTTTTCTCAGTCCCTCTCTTCTCATACTTCCTCACTCTTGTTCACTCACTCCGTCTCTATTACTCTCACTGTCTCTGACTGATCACTCTTTCACTACTTGTTCATTATACTTTCTCTCTGTAGTTCAAGCACACTAAGGGGCATATTATTAACACAGGCAATAAAATTATCGCTGCTTTTATCAGCAGAAAACTGCCGCAAAAGTAGCTTTAGCGGCAGTTTTCTTCTGCAAAAGCGGCTTTAGCACCAGTTTTCTGCTAATAAAAGCAGTCATTATCGGCAGAAAACTGCCGCAAAAGCGTCTTTAGCGTCAGATTTCTGCCGATAAAAGCAGCAAAACTTTTATCGCCTATGTTGATAATATGCCCCTATGTTATTTACATTTCTTTGCTGTTTCAATCATTCCTTTTCTGTTACTTCTTCTTTACTGCATTGTGTTTTTTCTCTCTGTTATTCCAATGTTTTAATCTTAATTTAATCATTCAGTCACATTCTCTACTCTCCTTTTTTTCTTTCACTTCCTTATCTATTTTGTTTTTCTCAATTATACCCTCCTCCATCTTTTCTTCGGTAAATAGATCTATTAAACAGTATCTTTGGCTTAGTCCCTATAGCTGTCTTTCTTTTAACATTACTCTCTGTTTCCTTCCCTTATACATACTCTTCTTTTTAAAAAAAAATTTTTTGGGGTTCGCTCCCGGTTCGCGTACCGGCGAGCGAACCGGGAAGCGAACCAAAAGAAATAGAGGTTGGCAGAGTGCTAAATATTCTACCAATTTTTTTATAAAGGGGAGGTAGTTCTGATAAGAACTTTTTTTTTATTGTTTTTGTTGTTTTATATTTTTTTTATTATTTTTCTGAACTTTTTTTACTTTTTTTGTATTTTTTGAACGGTTTTATATTTTTTTGGGTTTTTTTGGGGGGGGAAACGAAAACGATTCATTATAAAGGGCTCAACAGGAGCAACAAAGAAAAAAGAATTTATTCTCTGGGGCGTTTCGGACAATCATAATTGTCGATAGCTCTGTTGATCAGAGTGATGCTACTTTCTCTGTAGCAAATGAATTGGTTACAACGCACGCACACTTGTTTCACTTCCCCGAACCTCATCTGTATATTTGAGACCATCTCCCTCACCTCTGGTCACTTCCTGTACAACTGATCTTCTGGCCATAGAAGGGGGATTATCTTGCTGGTCACGTAACTGTGCAGCACTGCAGTTGATAGGATGCCACCTCTCCATATGGCGATGCATAGTATAATTCCCGTATTTATTTATTTATTTGAACTTATATCGCGCAACAGCTACCCGCAGTGGGTTTCCCGGCGCAAGGGATAGACTCAAGAAGGAAAACACAGACCTATCAGACAACACCACAGATCAGAATAGAGCAGCAAGGAATATTTTAAAAAAGAAAAGTTTTCAGTTTTTTCCTAAAAATGAATAGATTAATTTCGGTTTTTAGAGAGGTGGGTAATGTGTTCCAGTATTTGGGACCTAGATGAGAAAAGGTCCGTCCCCCCATCCTAGCAAGCTTAAATCGTGGAACAACAAAGTCGCAGTTAGTAGAAGATCTAAGTGTGCGACTAGACTTGTACAGTTGGACCAGACTGTCGTGTATTTCTATAGGTTCTGAATCAGTCCCCCTATTCCTGACCCTATTCTGGTTAAACTAACTATCAAGTTAACTAACAGTCAGCCCATGAGGCAAGAAAACCCCCATGATGCAGATACCGTTATCTGACGCAGTCACACTACGGCACAGGAACGTGTTATCTGATTAGGTCATAACGCTTGACATCTAATTAGACAAGCGACATTCCTCCAGCCCCTGATAAGGCATACGACGTTCTCATAACAAATCAAACCTATGACAACCTGGAAAATCCGTGCGGCCATCGTTTTGATTTCACAGAGAACTTCAGTAAAAGAATGTGCTAACGAGCAAGTCGTATGACATCTTTATTGACGTATCTATGTCCATCCTTACGTCAATCTCGGCACCTTTAAGGTATAAATATTGCCGACCTTGCCCTATGCAAACACACGCGTGGTGACAAGATGGAGCAGCCATACTTGCCGAAGCCGAGAGCAGAAGCAGACCCCGCTGGCAGCAGCCCCGCCTTCCTGACGCGCTGAGAGACGCGCTGCTATCTCAAGCCGAGAGACCCAGCACCGGTGCTTCTGGGCAGCCCTCGCAGGCAGCCTGGAATATCGAGAGCAGAGAAAGAGATACCATTCCTCATTCATCCTAACTTCCAGGTACAGAACTGAATAACCCCTCACAGAGAATTCTTTAGTTATTCACTTGGCAAAAACAAACTTAACTTAAACTGTAACTTTCTATTCCCACCCACGCATTAGACTTAGGTCAGGTACACGGGGTAGGCGTATTTAGAAACACCAGTTGAGTACGTTTAGTCAAATGTATATGTGTATGTAAATATATTTTAATCATTTTAAACATCATATGGCTCAGAAACCATATCAATGTTTTTACAGTATTATTTTATACTATTGCTTTTAATGTATGCACTTTACTTAACTATAAGTATTGCAATAATATCGATCCATTTCTCTTGTACGAGAAAAGAGACTGATCAATAAATAACACCTTTTTATTGAACACGCCCGTCTCTTCCTTTTCTCTACATTCTGATGAGACTAAGAGTGCACGTACTGACTGAGTAAAATAATTGCCTTGTGCTCACACGACTCTCGAGATTGACTCTTGATTAGGGGAGAGCAAAGTTGTCATGTTCTATGGTTGTCAGAAACTAAATCCCTTCTTGCCTAATCAGGGAAGTTAATCCTTCCTTGAACATTCGAGAAAGTTTCTAGCGAACTCTGAGCTTAGCTGGCAAACCCAAAAATTAAGTCTAGCATCGACAGTAGTAGACCTAGTTAACGTCTGGCCTAGGCCTTTACTGCTGTAGGTACTATTCCAATGCGCAGAGCCTATTGGGAAAATAGGAGCTACACTACATGGCGCCCAACGCGTTTGGAAAGGGCGATAAAACTAACGTAAGACATTTAGAGTAACTCAGTCGTGCTTTCTCACTCAGACCCCTTTTCCCAAATACTCCAAAGACGTCTGGAGTGGGTGAAAGGTAATATCCTCCAAAACCTCGCAGGAGGGAACTCCTATGTATGGTTCTTGGTATAGTCAACGTTGAAGGATACACCGTTCCAAAATATTGTGCATCTAATCTTTGTTCCATAAGAAACCTGATCTGCAAACAAAAGACATAAGCTTCCTGTCGGTAAAATGGCAGAGAGTGGTGATGAAAGAGAGGCAGTTAGATTAGCAACTGAACTCGCAGATGCTGATGCTACCATGCAAGCAGCAGACGCGGATATAATACTCATTCCGGTCATCAAAAGGAGATCTATAACCTTAAAACTTATAGAAAATGGACTGACACCTAGAGGTGGCACAGTCATATTCGTAATTGAGGCACACGAATATCGGCAGACAGAGGTATACTATTCATGGATACATTTCCCAGCAGCAAATGCTGTAACAAAGTACTTCCACTATTACAAAGTAGAGGAACCTCCTGAAACGTACACTCCTTTCGAGGAGGTGGAAGTACCACTCAAATTCCAAGAGCATTTGCTCTTATTTGATGGCGCCCTAATACATAACAATCACATTACAAGGCTCGGTCCTTTAGGTAGACCAGGAGCAACGTGGCCGGTCTTAGCCGGATACACACCACATCCAGACATCAAAAGAATGCCTGCAGCAGAGCTGTTAATACAGCTAAAACAACTACTAAAAATTCATAGACAATTAGTTCAGTATGTAATGCGGACTTCAACAATTCAGCCAGCGATTAAACTTCCACAGCTGACCCCTCACCAGGGGAACACAAATAAAATTACACCACAGAACATCCAATCCTGCCTAGGTAAAGTTCCAGCTAAACGGGAACAAATACCATTCTGGTTGGCACAGAAAATCACCCAAATAGAGGCGGTGTTTCCTGACACCACCCCGCTGGAAAAACACAGGATTCTGACTATATGTCTCCCAATGGGAATCGCACCACACATAGAGGACTGTGACACTTGGGGTACAGTCTTTGCTTCCATCTACACAAAAACGCACGGTGTTCCATCCATTTCGGTAATACCAGATGTGCTAAAACAAATTCAAGATGAATACGGTCCAGAACCTGCTTTAACTCTTGGTATGAAATTACTAAAAGACTTCAAGCAAGTCTCGGCTATATTATTAGCCAACATAAAAGGTGAAGCAGCAAACGTGGCGATCCGCCAGAGGTTAAAAGAGACAGATATAGCAGACCAACCAGCTGAAATTGCCAGAATCATAGAAAAATCCTATGAAGAACTAGGCAGAGATAGTCTAGGTGGAATACCAGTAAAACCGCAACTGACTACAAGTCCAGAAAAAATATTTTTTAATAATAATAATTCACCAAAAAAGAACTGGGATGGAAATAAACAATCCAATCCTAAAGAAAAGAAATTCCAGTCCAGAGGAAGGTCTCCGAGGCGAAGAGAGAAATCTCCAAACCAAAGACAGAGGTCACCACAGAGTGACCCCTCTGGGAATAGATATAACCTTAGAAATAGGGATAATATTAAAAAACCTGATAGATATCAAGACATTGATACACGTCCCTCTCAATCTTTTCAGAATTCCTCGCAGAAATCGGAAAGAAGAGGACGATCAGAAGAGCACGCCAATTCCAAAGACAAGGAACCTGCTCAGCTAAAAAAGAAATTACAATTTCCAAAAAAGAAGGTAGCCAGTATCAAGGTAGTTAAAAATGCCGAGAATACTGAGGACACAAATGAAAAACGGAGAATGGGCTCAGACAATGCTAGACAGCGCAGCAGAGGTGAGCATAGCTCGCAAAGTCCTTATGAATCATCTGGAGACAGTGGACACGAATGAATACCTTCAAGTGGAAACTGCAGACACCAGAGTTAGCAAGCCCCACAAGATATACGAGATAACATTACGTATAGAGGGAGATAAGACTAGGAAAATAAGGGGACTATTTTGGGATAACCTCTCAAAGGGTTATGACATCCTTCTAGCTGAAAAAGACTGGCCACCAGAGTTTGTCAGGGAGTGCCCTCATGGCGAAGAAGTAATTATGCCTGCCTTCTCGAATCAAATCCCGATTCATAAAAAATATATACTTGCTAGAAAGTGGGCAGTGGCCTTAGCACCTGCTTTATATAAAAATCATGTAGGATGGGATGAGGATTCTCCTCCTCACAAAATCCAGTTAAAATCACAACCAACTGCACAAAGGCAGTACCCAATTAAGCAAGAAGCTAAAAAACAAGTAAATGAAATACTAGATCAGCTAGAATACCAGGGGGTGATTGAAACTTGCACCTCACAAATGAACAATCCTTTGTTTCCGGTCTCCAAACCAGACAATTCATATCGTCTAGTTTTGGATTACCGACACCTTAACACATGTTGCAAAACCTTTGCAGTGCAAAACTCACACAGTGCTGCACTAATGAATAACATAGTGCGCAAAAAATACAAAACTACCTTTGACATTTCCAATGGATTCTTTTGTCAAAACATAGCACCGGAGAGCAGATATTTAACTGCATTCTCAGTAAATGGCACTCAAAAACAATTCTGTCGGTTAGCCCAGGGGTACAAGAACAGCCCGGGGGTATTCTCAGCGAGAGTAACAGAATTACTACAACTATATGATGATGAAGCATTATCTTATGTTGAAGACATTTACCTAACAGATGATGACTTGGAGACTCACTTGAAAAGAGTGAACACCATAATACTTGGGTTCGCTGCAGAGGGTTACAAATTCAACTTCAAAAAATCCAGAATTGCCCATCTGACAGTCCTATTCTTAGGATATGAGTTATCAAGTGAAGGCAAAAGCCTGTCAGACAATTTCCTAGAGAAATGTGCCGTAATCCAAGCTCCTAAAACACTAAAAAACCTACAGTCAATTCTAGGCTTCCTAAATTTCGGAAGAACATACATTGCAAATTACGCAGAAAGGGTCAAACCCCTTTATGATCTAATTAAACCAGACTTTAAAAGATCCAGTTGGACTCAAACACACACAGAAATTTTGAGATCCTTACAAACAGACATGCTAATTAAAACAAAATTAGAAACACGTGATAACACACGCAATCTTGTGATTCGAGTCATCCCAGGGAGATGCGGATTCACATACCTGACTTCTATTGAAGGAGAAAAGGTACCAATTGCATTCAAATCACACTTGTACACTAAGGCTGAAATGAAATTTAGCCCAACGGAAAAAATTCTTACAGCGACACAGACAGCTATAGCAAAAGAACGAGCCCTGGCACAAGGTAAACGAATAATAATCGTGACACCGATACCAGCCCTAGAGGCGGTAACAAAGGCAAGCATTCCAAATGCTAAAGCACTCCATCCGAGATGGATACAATGGGCTAACTCTCTTGCTGCAACAGACGTGGTGTACGAATTTGATCCTTACTTAAAAACACAAGAATTTCTCCAATATGAATTTGAATGTCCTCCGCCGACCGAAATTCTGCCTCTAGACCAATACGGCTGTATAATATATACAGACGGATCAGCACAACCCGCAGTAGGGGGTAAACAAGCTTACAGTGCTGCGTGCGCGATTGTTAAAGGTCGTTGGCACGAAGGGAAATTTAAACCAACCCTCACTAAAACCCAATCTCTAGGAGATTGCACAGCTCAGCGAGCTGAACTACTAGCATTCAAGATGGCGCTTGAAAATACCGATCGAGAATTCCCCACACTCATAGTGTGCGATTCGTATTATTGCGTTCAATCTTATAATGAATACTTGCAGATCTGGCTTCAAAACGGTTTCAAGGATGCGAAAGGTGGCACAATCAAGCATAAAATGCTATGGGAACAAGTAGCTCTTTTACAAAAAGAACTACCAAAGACTCAAGTGATACATACACTGAGTCATCAACGTGATGGCGTTCACGTTGCAGGGAATTCATTGGCTGATGAGGCCGCGAAGGCAGCTGTGCAAACGGCTTCCGTAGCTGCCGTCACCCGGTCAAAAACAAAAATAGACAGCGAAATATTACAAGCTGTCAGCGCTTCAGAAAAGGATTCGATAGAACCACTCCCTAAAGGCTTTCCAGTAAAATACTCATACATAACTGATGAAAACAATGTTCCTTTTGCTCAAATCCCTGGAGTGGGGGATAGGGCAATTCCAAACATGGAACATAGATTAGGACTAATAATAGCGGCACACGAAGGGCTTGCTTCTACCCATGCTGGCGTCTCAGCCACTGTATCATTATTAAAACAGAGATACTGGTGGCCACAAATGAGAAGACAAACAAGGAACTATGTTCTAGCATGTGAAATATGTCAAAAAATGAAAGTATCAACTGTGAGACGTCCAGCACAGACGCCCCTTCTAATCTCGGATAAACCATTAGCCTGTGTTTATCTAGACCACTGCGGTCCCTTACAAAGGGATGGTAACTATAAATATATCTTGGTCGCAGTGGACTCATGCACGAGATTCATATGGATGTGGCCCCAGCGAACGGCTGACGCCAGAACTGTTATAAAAGATTTGCGGGTCTTCATCGGCACATACGCAATTGGCATTCTGCATTCGGACAATGGTCCTGCTTTTAGCTCTCGGGCTTATAAGGAGGCCATGGTCAGCATGGGCGTGCAATTGCGGTACTCTTGTCCATTTCACCCTGAGGGGAACGGAATTGTTGAAAGAAAAAACCGTGACATAAAGCAATCTATAACGGCAAAGGTATTAGGTTCGGGAGCTGGGTGGGTCAAACATCTAATAAGTGTCCAACGTAGTCTAAATAACTTGCCAAGAAATTCTCTGAAGGGATTCAGTCCGTACGAATTATTATTCGGAACTAGGATGTTGATCTCTGACCTTGATAGTCAGACTTCAGTGGTAATAGAAAAAAGCTTTGATGTCAAAGACCGTTTGGCTATTTTGCAGGACTTAAACAAAACAAGAAAAGACCTGAGCAACATACAGTTGAAACAACAGCCAACAACCACTGAAGAATCACCACCTGTCCCAGCAAGACCTGTCTGGATTCCAAAAGTCGGGGATCTAGTCAGGGAGAAGATCGCGGTAAAGAAGGAATTTGGGCCTTCTTACAGAAAAGCAGTTCCTGTCTTGTCTGTCAACGGGACAAGATCAGTTGTACTACCGCCACTTGCTGGAAAAAAGGAGAACCGAGTTGTATCCATCGACCTGGTAAAACCACAACATGTGGCCGATAACAAACAGTAGGCCAAGTGGACTCCCAATAAGTAGCAGAACACCAAGGTTTGCTACCAGCACAGAGGTCCTAACAAAAAGGCTCATCACATTCGAAACGCCTGCAGAAGAACAAGAAGGACTATGCAATAATGCAATAGAACTAAGACCTCTGAAAACCCAAATAAAGACATTTAGCAGAGACACACCAATCTATACTGAAGTACCAAGTGAAAATGCAAGGAACAAAAATCCTGAAGCAATTGGAACAATTGACAGAACTGCATCCGGGTACTTCATCAACTTCGATGATTCCTCTGACGGCTTCAGTGAATCAAAGACACAGCCATCATCAAAATCCTTTAAAGACAAAGCTAAGGAACTTTTGAAACATCTGAAAGAAACATATCTGGTTTCTCCATGGATTGAATTTTGGGTGGGTTTTGGTGCATTTATCCTCATACTTTGGCTCATCATGGTATTTACTTTGGGACGCTTCATTGAGGGAAAATATGCTAAAATGGACACAGCAAGTCAGAACATCAACTTGGTCCTCAAACCACACACATCTTCACACGTCGAGAAAAGAGAACTTTCTTCAGAACTTTCTTCAGCCAACTTCACAGCCAATCCTATACCTGGTGGGGTAGCCTGGGACAACACTGACTATGAAATTTATGGTCCGGTCGAGATCCTGAAATATCCACACCAAATCAAGATCTCTTTGAGTGACTTTGCAAAACCAAACTCATTTGCTGATGATTGGGACTTCGAGAATATTAACAACATGATGTCTGACTTAGTAATGTCTGCTAAATTTACAAAACATGATTATTTGCAAGGTTCTACAAATTATGATAGTATGTATTGCTATAACCATTATGGTAACCATTTTTTGCATAAATCTGCACAACCTAGAAATGTTTTAAATTATAATCAATGGGAACATTGCGCTACACCTCCAAAAGGGAGCTCTAGAACCGTGTATGACAAATATTCATATTTTTCAGGTTTTAACATAAGTAATGCTGAAACATTTTATTTTAAATTGTCAAACAAGACAGGAATGAAAACCATGATAACCAACACAACATTGATATATTCAGATTCATTCTTTGAAAAAATGAATACATTTGGATTTGATTATTGGGACAAAAATGTTGATTTGAAAAGTGTTTGGGGTACAAAAGAATGGCAAGTACAGGGTTTAGAAGCTTTGTTTAGAACCTGCATGATCCCAGAACAAATGATATTTTTAAATGACACTGTTCAACAAACCACCTGTCTTGGCTTAGCCAAAATCAAAGATTTAAATAATCCGTCTATTCCAAAGCCAACAATGTTTAGCAATAACTCTGATACAGATGAAGAGATAGACGTAAACCATATATTAAACAAAAACAGAACACATCCTGATTGGAAACAATGGTTGATCTGGCCCACAGATACAAATAACTGTCAAGATAGATTCCTGAATAAAACACAGGGTTTTAAAATGACCAGGCCAGACCCTAGATATCCCCAAAGACATCACCCAGGGATAATAACAACCTACAGTGTGGGCAAATTATGCCTTCAATGGCTACAGACTTCCACACTGCCTGAAATTAAGCAACACCTAACTTTACTTACTGATGGTGCTGACTTGCGTGATTTCATAATGGGACCACGCAAACAGCGTCAAAAGCGTTTCATAGCAGCCTCTGTATATGCAGCATACAATGAGGCCTGGAAGGTTACTCAAATTGAGACAGCAGAAAGAATACGGGAAATTGACCGTATTAATTTGGAAAAATCACTTTCTGTAGTGGACAATGGGTTAATGACTCTGTCCTCCAGAATTTTTTCATTGGACAGCATTGTGTCTTCAGCAATCGATATATTATCGCAAGACTTACTGTTATTACAACATGGTCAGTCACAATTGCGTTCCATTGTACAGCTTGGCTGGACGTTACAAAATCTGCATTCAGGCTATGTGCCTTGGCGTTTAATCAACACAACGTCACTATTCCAAATCTTTAACCTTACTGATAGACAAATCGGTATGGCGCAAAAGGGTGCTGATTATACAATCTTGAGCATTGAAAAACTAGAAAGATTACCAATGACAATGTCAGAACGACCTGTCAGTGAATGGATAATACACGGAATCATAAATATTCCAATCTCAACCTTCAGGTTTCAATACTGCCAAAAATATATACAGGCTGGCATGTACGAGAAATTGGGAAAGGGGTACCTTAAAACAACTTGGAACCTGCCCTATTCACATGCATGTGTCAGTAATAAAGGACAGAAAGTGTTTCTTAGTGGCAACAATTGTGCTATGTCACTAAGCGGCACGCTTCTGTGTAACGGAATTAGTTTGCATGGAGCCTGTGAAGGGAATTCATACAACCTTTCATGTCACTAGCAAGGGGCACCTGCAACTGAAATAGAACCATTCTTTCAAAGACTCTATAATGGGAGTTACATTCTTATTGTAGACCGCAGATGTTGCAGTCTTATGCCCGGGACTCCTTATCTAGTAACTACAACGGCGAAGGTCAAGTGCTGTGGACGCTCTTTATTCCCCAGCTCCTTTCCAGACAGGGAGGCAAGGGCATGGCCCAGTTTGAAAATTACTTCTATTCGAATAGATACTTTAAGCAGAATGAAAACAGTGCTTCTTCAGACGCCTACAAGGCTCACGTCATCAAAAGAAACGTATGATCTACAAGTCGCAAGGACGACTGCAGAGATACATACATTATTATCAACTAATTCCCCCGTACATTTCGCGGAAATCCTGAGCGAAATCTTAAATATTTCTGATACCAATGGGATCTCAGGGGTATTTATGACAGTATTTTCGATGGCATTAACACCATTCAAAGCCATACTGGGTATTTTTCCAGATTTCGTCCATTCGATTTTTGGCGGACTTCCCCTGATCCTGGGACTAATTGCAGGAATCCTATTCTTAGTCCTTATTTTTCGTAATGGCAACCCATGTCACAGATCAAACTCTCGCGACAATGGAAGATACGATCCTAGCCATTGGATACCGGGACCGGATATCAAAAATCCTGGGACTCTCCCGGCTTAGAGACCTAAACATGACTTGGTTTCTATCATTTCGACCAATGTGGCAAAGGTGTGTTTTACCTGTACTAAGGTGTCTGCTATGCGGAGAAGAATGCGTGTTAGACACCTGTCTGACGCTACAATCGGATGCGCCAGTGGATGCGGATACACTGTTGGTTCCTACCAAGGTTCACGCTTTGTGCTGCCCTCAAAGGCTGCCAATCCTGATGACGGCATTCCTGGAATCTTCACCACTGCGATTGAAGAGTAGTGAAGTTCAAGATGAAAGCAGCATCGAACAGGTACGACCTTCTGTCAGCAATGCGAATCAGAATGTCAATGGAGACAATCATGCGCACGAATGCATGGTTACACCTATTTCCGACTTAGTGGAACTTTCCCATGAAGCTGTTGACAGTTTTTTCGAAAGCCTGAATGATATGATGTTCTCTCCAGAACAGAAATAGAGACTTTTGAGTAAACTCGCACACGGCGTTCCCTGAATTTGGCCTTCAACTTTAAAAATAAAGTCACATGAACAATTTCACTCCAGTTCACGGACAGCAATTTTTTCAGCATGCCCCTTAAAATATTTTTCTACATATTTTTTCCCGGGACACTGATCTTCTGCTTAAAGTAAGAAACTATTCCTAGAGAACTAAAATTTCTATTTTTAGATACTTTATAGACTTTAGCTGCCCGCTGGTAGGTTCACAGATATTTTATTATGTGATGAAATGGTCTCGGACTTCCTTTCTGTATAGCCATATTAAGAGCCATTTCATGTGTATTTCTCATATACCGATAAGCAATAATGCATAAAAATGCGTGTTTACTTTTGCATTTGATTCATAGCTTAAGTGCATACAATATATATGACTGCAATTTTTCAGTATATTTGAAAATTTCGAAATGCATTTATGTATTTTGGGGTGGTAAGGTATACACTATACTCTATAGTATGTTGTACTATGTTATACTATGCATAGATTAGTAGATATGACCATAGTTAGCGTGGAGTGGGTGTTGTGTATTTCTATAGGTTCTGAATCAGTCCCCCTATTCCTGACCCTATTCTGGTTAAACTAACTATCAAGTTAACTAACAGTCAGCCCATGAGGCAAGAAAACCCCCATGATGCAGATACCGTTATCTGACGCAGTCACACTACGGCACAGGAACGTGTTATCTGATTAGGTCATAACGCTTGAGATCTAATTAGACAAGCGACATTCCTCCAGCCCCTGATAAGGCATACGACGTTCTCATAACAAATCAAACCTATGACAACCTGGAAAATCCGTGCGGCCATTGTTTTGATTTCACAGAGAACTTCAGTAAAAGAATGTGCTAACGAGCAAGTCGTATGACATCTTTATTGACGTATCTATGTCCATCCTTACGTCAATCTCGGCACCTTTAAGGTATAAATATTGCCGACCTTGCCCTATGCAAACACACGCGTGGTGACAAGACGGAGCAGCCATACTTGCCGAAGCCGAGAGCAGAAGCAGACCCCGCTGGCAGCAGCCCCGCCTTCCTGACGCGCTGAGAGACGCGCTGCTATCTCAAGCCGAGAGACCCAGCACCGGCGCTTCTGGGCAGCCCTCGCAGGCAGCCTGGAATATCGAGAGCAGAGAAAGAGATACCATTCCTCATTCATCCTAACTTCCAGGTAGGTACAGAACTGAATAACCCCTCACAGAGAATTCTTTAGTTATTCACTTGGCAAAAACAAACTTAACTTAAACTGTAACTTTCTATTCCCGCCCACGCATTAGACTTAGGTCAGGTACACGGGTAGGCGTATTTAGAAACACCAGTTGAGTACGTTTAGTCAAATGTATATGTGTATGTAAATATATTTTAATCATTTTAAACATCATATGGCTCAGAAACCATATCAATGTTTTTACAGTATTATTTTATACTATTGCTTTTAATGTATGCACTTTACTTAACTATAAGTATTGCAATAATATCGATCCATTTCTCTTGTACGAGAAAAGAGACTGATCAATAAATAACACCTTTTTATTGAACACGCCCGTCTCTTCCTTTTCTCTACATTCTGATGAGACTAAGAATGCACGTACTGACTGAGTAAAATAATTGCCTTGTGCTCACACGACTCTCGAGATTGACTCTTGATTAGGGGAGAGCAAAGTTGTCATGTTCTATGGTTGTCAGAAACTAAATCCCTTCTTGTCTAATCAGGGAAGTTAATCCTTCCTTGAACATTCGAGAAAGTTTCTAGCGAACTCTGAGCTTAGCTGGCAAACCCAAAAATTAAGTCTAGCATCGACAGTAGTAGACCTAGTTAACGTCTGGCCTAGGCCTTTACTGCTGTAGGTACTATTCCAATGCGCAGAGCCTATTGGGAAAATAGGAGCTACACTACAAGACTTTGTAAATACTTTGGGGCCAAACCCTGCTTAATTTTAAAAAGATAGCAGATAGCTTTGAATTTAATGCGGTTGGAGATCCTGAGCCAGTGTAAGTCACGCAGAGCCTGAGTGGCCGATGATCTCCTCGGAATATTACAAAGAAGTCGGGCTGCCGAGTTTTGGATGACCTGAAGTTTGTTAACGGTAGCCACATCGGCGCCAAGATAGAGGACGTTTCCGTAGTCCAGGCGAGATGTTACTAACGCCTGGACAACGGTTCTCCTGGTGGCAAGAGGCAGCATCCAGAGAATTTTCTGGAGCCATCGCAAGGTGGCAAAGCAGGTGGCGGCCACCTTTGTGGCCTGCTGTCTCATGGAGAGTTTGTCATCTATTAAAAAGCCGAGGTTGCGGACCACAGAAGAAGGCTGAGGGAGGGGCCCCATCTCACTAGGCCAATGTTCTGGTCCCCATAGGTCTTTATGCTTCCCTAAAATAAGAATCTCGGTTTTGTCACCGTTCAGTTTGAGGAGATGCCTCTGCATCCACTCAGCTATACGTGACAATCCAATTTTCAGAGCCGAAATATTGCTGCTCTCGCTGTTGGAGAGGGAGAAAACAATTTGGGTGTCGTCGGCATACGAAAAAATAGTCAGCCCAGCGTCCCCTGCGATGGAGGCCAGGGGTCTCACATAGATGTTGAACAGTAGAGGGCTGAGTATGGACCCCTGAGGAACGCCGTATGCCGATGGACAAGTGGTGGATGTGGCTTTTGCAGAGAAAACTTGAAAAGTGCGCTCACTTAAAAAAGAGGCAATCCAAGCCAAAGCTGGACCATCCACTCCCAGGGATTGAAGAGATTTCAGGAGTATGGAATGGGACACGGTATCGAAGGCCGCGCTCAAGTCGAGAAGGATGAAGTAACTGTACTTCTTATCTGTCCCTCTGGACAAAATCTTCTTACAGATCAGGCAAGTTACGTACCGTGCATTGACTTTTTTTTGGCCCCGAGGATATTTAAAAAATTGCCAAATAAAGTTTTCTTTCAGATGAGACCTCCTGGGCTCCTCAGGCAAAAAATGCCTCTCTTCCTGCTGTTCCTCTTCTTCCTCTTCTTCCTCCTCTTGCTGAATGATAACTTCAGCAGGTGGTCCTCTCTTCCTTGGAGGTGGTGGAGGTGGTGGGGGTGCACCAGCTGAAGCTACTAATGAAGCCATTGCTCAGTGATCACAAAGGGTCTTCCTCTCACAAAGATGAAAGTCAGAGTGAGGAAAGAAGGAGGGGTTTTCATCATTTGGGAAAAACAATACTTCTAAACCAATGAAAAGTGTTACTTTTAGGTCACATGACCTAGTCTTACATCATTAGGAAACCAAAAGTGAAATGAACCAATGAAAAGTGTTATTAACAAGTCACATGACCTGTTGTGTTTACGTTACGCGCTTTGCGCCGCGTCCCGGATCGCTTCCGGGAAGCTGCGCTTCGCGCCTCGCTTCGCGTACCGGTTAGCTTCCGGGTACGCTAACGCGGCGCGTCATATGACGTATCACGCGACAACGCGATACGTCACGCTGACGCGACGCGTCACGATGTTGTTTTCTAATGCGGCAGTTGCGGAAACGGAACGTTTACCGGTTCGCGGACCGGGTCGCGGCACCAAATTAAGCTAACGGGAAGCTAACCGGTTCGCGGACCGGGAGCGAAACAAAAAAAATAATTAAAAAAAAATACGTTGTATTAAAAACATGTAAAATATATTTTTCGATTTAAAGAAGAATACATTTTAAAGGTTTTGATATTTGCTATTAAAAAACCATTGAAATTCACTGAAAAAACCATAGGTTATAGACCATATATAGTTAGGATGTCATTTGAGATGTCATCAGTGATGTCATCAGTGATGTCATTTGAGATGTCATCAGTGATGTCATCAGTGATGTCACTGACCATGTCATGAATGATGTAATATGTGACATGATCAGCAGTGGATTGCGGGTGCGCGATATATAGTTAGTACAACTAACTATATATGGAATTTCAATGGTTTTGTGTGAGTAAAATAAGGTTTTGTAAATGCTAATTCCTAACTATATATGGTCTATAACCTATGGTTTTTTCAGTGAATATATATATATATATATATATATATATATATATATATATATATACATATATATATATATATATATATATATATATATAGTCTTTTACCCGTTAAGGTACCTTTTATAGTCTGCTTGACTGTCATGTAACCCTGGGCGGTGAACTACTCTGCGCTCGCGGAGTTTGCGAAGTTTCAGCAACTTCGCAGTCCACGTAGAACACGTAGTTACCGAATACTCCCCAATCTACAATGTAGCGTAGCTGTTTTTCTTCTTCGCGTGCTCAATATCCATTCTCGCTGGTTCGGTATTGACTTACCGTGATTCTGCGTTCGCCTACTCGATTTTCTATCCATTTGCTTGCGCCACGAGATTCGGAATCCGGCTGCATGACCCCGTGAGACTGTGCGAAAGCGAACACGTCATTCGGACACGCTATCTTCCTTCCGGCGGCAGTGTTATAAGCTCAGTTCCTGAAGACGCAGAAACTACAATCTGGCAAAGAATATCTCTCGATCACCATAAGACCTTCTCGAAAATGATCATTTTGCTCAGAAAAACTCCTCAGATTGTGATTTGGCTGTAGTCTTTTGTGCAAGGAGTCCTTTTTTTAACTCTTTTTTTTAAGAGGAAGGGAGTGCCCCTGAGTCTCCAACTTCCTGTTCCTGTACAGCAGGCTCCTCCCAGAGCTTTGTCCATATGCTGTTCACTTTCATTTGGATTTGGATTTGGAGCTGGAAGGATCACTTTTTGTGTCTGTCTTCTGCATCATATCATTGGATTGGATTGGATTTGAGGACTTTTGGATTTTAGATTTCATTCTACAACTACGTTTGAGAATTGGTGTAGATTTTTGTTTGATTGGGACTTGTTTGTACCTACATTTTTCTGGGATTTTCATCATTTTTAAAATGTATTGTTGTGGGTGGCCTGTAGTTGCAGTAGGGGCCTAGTTGTTTTTCTTTGAAATTTCAGCCAGTTGGCCCAGAGGTACCCATGGGTGCATGTTTCTGTGGTGTCTGTTGAATTTAAACAACATGTAAGGCATGGATGGCTTAGGATTGAATTGCTAAATGTGGTTGTGGTTTATTTCACTGTTTGGGTGTGTGTGTTAAATACCTTTGTTGGATGTGTGTGTGTGTGCTTGATGTTTAACTTTCCAATCCTTTCGTAGCCCCGTTTTTGCATTTTTATATTAAAGCAGTATTGTTTAGCAGGCCTCCTTTGTCTGGTCATATATAGGCCTGCTTCAGTTAATTGTTTTACAAGGCCTGTTGTGACTGTGCGTGACCATGTGGCTTAGGGCCATTTAGTGGTGGTATTTTAGTAATGTGCTTCTTTTTCTATATAGGCGTGCATGTCTTTTCTTTGTTCCCCATGGCTTATGCTTGTTGTTGTGGCCTGGCCATGTGCGTGGCGGCCATTTTGTGAAGGCAGGCAGTGTGCTTTTGGCATAGGCTTGCATTGTCTGTCTTACATTTCTTTTTGTTGTGGGTGGCTAGCGGCCATTTTGTGGAGCCATCCAGGCAGTGTGCTTGCTTTTGCCATAGGCTTCAGTTCCAAGCTTGTGGCCTAGTCTGCCAGTAGGCCCAGAGATAGTCATCATCATGGGTGCATAAAAACTATTTCTGTGTTGTCTGTTGAATTTGAACACCATGGATGGCATTGGA
Organism: Lissotriton helveticus; assembly: GCF_964261635.1. Lineage (NCBI taxonomy): Eukaryota > Metazoa > Chordata > Amphibia > Caudata > Salamandridae > Lissotriton > Lissotriton helveticus. Next base: position 530,895,716 of record NC_136067.1, read on the forward strand.
TTGAAATGCAAAATATGGTTTTTGTAGTGGAATTTCACATTTTGGGTGTGTGTTAAATATATAGGGCTTTTCAGCCATTAAGTAACCCTAGGCGTTCAGCTCGCGTAGTTTTGGCAACTCTGCACAGCGCGACAACGCAGACTTACAGTTTTTGTCTTATATGCATGTTTGCGCAAGCAAAAATGACTTTTTGTACAGATCGCGATTTCGAACAAGCAGAATTTGCAATCTGGCGAACAATATCTCTCGAGCAGCATAAAACCTTCTCTAAAATGATGATTTTGTTCATTTTGCTAAAAAAACTCCCCAGGTTGTCATTTGGCTGTAGTTTTTGGAGCATGGAGTCAATTTTCTTCAACTTCCTGTTCCTGTCCTTTGTATACACTTTCTTGATATTGTGGGTGGCCTGACCATGTGGGTGGTGGCCATTTTGTGAAGCCAGGCATTGTGCTTTTGCCATAGGCCTGCATTGTCTGTCTTGTATTCCTTTTCTTTTTTTTGTGAGTGGCCTGGCCATGTGGTGGCGGCCATTTTGTGGGACCAGCCACTTTGTTTTTGCCATAGGTCTCCAAGCTTGTGGCCTAGTCTGCCAATAGGCCCAGAGGTACACATCAATCATCATGGGTGCATGACAGTTAAACAACTGTTTTTGTGTTGTCTGTTGAATTTTAACATTATGTATGGCAATGATGGCATTGGATTGAAATGCGAAATGTAGCTTTTTTCTGGGGTATATTTTACTTTTTGGGTGTGTTAAATAATGCTTTTTCTGCACGTGTATGTGTTGTTGTTGCTCCCTGATTTTGCATCCATCCCAAGTGATGCACAAATGTAGAGCAAAGAGGCTCCACTACATTTATGTTTTTGTTCTTTGCTATTCTTATTCTTCCTGAGTGTACACAGTACAGTACACCAGGAAAGCCCTGGCCTTGTTGTCAAAGTCTCATAAATGGCTACACTGTTGTTGTTCACTGAGTTACTAAAATGTAATAATTGTGGACACCACACACTAAGAAGTTATATATTATATTAGTTTGATTGTACTATTGTTTGACTGATATTCTTCTGGCTTTTTTGTTTTAGGTGCACCAAAGACTCAGGAGGAGGTGTGTCATCATCGCCCATTGTGGTTCAAGACAGACGTCCTGCTGCTGTAAATGTAAATGTATTTCGATTTATATAGCGCACATATCACCCAGGGGTCTCAAGGCGCTTGCTTAGGGAACCCGTCCTGGTATTCCCCTATGAGATACCCCGGCAGGGTATCCACAAGGTGAAAGCCAGGCATCCCGCCGCGAGGGGCCGTAGTGACGTGTGAGTGACGTAACGTGACGTGTGAGTGTCCTGACCAGACATCTCTGCAACTTGTGCAATTGAGTGCTGCTGACATCTGAAGAAGATGGCTACAAAGAAAGCAGGTATCGGGTCTTCCAGTACCAAGAAAGTTGCTATTGAGAAGAAGGAATAGAAGAAGAAGGAAGTTTGCCTTTTTTGGGACACAAAAAATTAGGCTTCCAGCAGCAGTGTTCGGGGGCCAAGCTGGGGGCAGCACCTTCGCATCAGTGGGCCCAACCCACCAATCCAGGCACAAGCAGATGACTGTGGAAGAGGTAGCCAGCCTAATGGTGGAAAGCACTGCAGTGATGCTGAGCCTGACCTAAACTTATTGCTATATCGAGTAGTACACAATCAACGCAGAAGGAAGCACATCAGATAAGTGGTCAACAACAACAGCTGCAACCACCACCCACAGTTGTTGTTCCTCCCAAAGTAGGGGCAGGTCAGGACATTGAGCCTCATGCAGAGGAAGAAGAAGAGGAAGCCACTCATTAAGGAGATCCATTCTCTTCCAAATCACCAGCCAGGAAAAGGAGGGATAGTCCATTGAGTTCTTCACCAAGCATCCCTTCTGATGATCTTGATGACACTTGGGAGCCACAACAACCTGAGCATGAGAGGGAGACATATCCCAAGACCAGGCTAGGAAAAAGGAAGGTTCCATAAAGCCTTAGACTTATGGAGGTGTATGTAGAACAGCAGGATAATGATGATGATGAGCCAGCCATCACGAACATCACTTCCAGCCGGAGGAGATGGAGACCAACATTATCACCCTATCCAAAATGACTGCGAGGGATGTAGCACGCATACCTCCAACACAGATAATACCAACACAGCCTTCAGACTCCATATTTACATTAGTAAAGGCCCGGCAGCGTCCTACATCCAGCACAAGCACCACCTCAGACCAAGTAGAAGTAGGTAGTGGTATTGCACAAAGTCAAATTCAACGCACACCCTCCAGTTCATCCGGCATTGGAAGTGGCACTTCCAGCCGGAGACAAAAGTTAAGCTCCCCAGTGTGGGACTTCTTTATGGTTAGCGAAAAGGGGGCGAACATTGCTATATGCTCTGTTTGTAATACCTCTGTTAGTCGGGGTAAGCTTGGTACAAACTATGGTACTGGAGGTCAAATGACCCATCTGAAAAAACACCACGCAATCAGCTGGGAGGACCACCTTCGCCGCATAAAAACTGGAACCATTGCTGTTAGTGGTGATAAACGAGTAGAAGGTCGAACAGGAAGAAGAGGGAGACATTCTCTCTGGTAGTGGTACACAAAGTAGCCCTATCCCCAGCACTGCAGTAGAACTGCCCACATCCTCAGCAACATCTCAGTGGCACAAGAGTAAGAGTCAGCCAAGGAGTACTGCAATGAAAAAAAGTGCGGCTTTGAGCCTAACAAAAAGGAATACCAAGCAGTCTACCATTATTAGCATGTTTACTAGGCCGGAGGGGGAGTACGAACGCAACCACCCAATAGCACGTTTGTACAGAGCAAAGCTGGCTTAAATGTTAGCACTGGACCTTCTACCTTTTTCTTTTGTTGAAGGGGTGGGTTTTCTGGAATTTGTGACAACTATCTGCCCAAAATGGAAGGTTCCCAGCCGCTACTATTTTGCCAAAGTTTCTGTTCAAGCACTACATCACGACGTGCAGGAATTGCTTGGAAACGCCTTCAAACAGCGTGCTGTTCAGAGTATCCACCTGACAACAGACATGTGGACTAGTTGCCAAGCCACTGATTACATGTACATCACTGCACACTGGAACTCTTTTTCGGGTGTTAGAGAAAAGATACCTGCAGGTGTTGACACTGCTGAGATTTTTAATGACACGCGCAAACATGCAACTGTAGCCATGTTTGCTATGGAGAAATCTCATACTGCTGCAAACATTTTGGAGGAGTTTAGCAGCAAGGTCTTTGAGTGGCTGGCCCAAGAGGACTTAACATTGGTTGTGTTGCCACGGACAATGGCAGTAATGTAGTTAGGGACATAAAAGATGGTGGCTATTTCAGGGTCCCGTGTTTGGCACACTGCATTAACATCGTTGTTCAAGACTTTCTGAAAAATGAAAGCAAAGTCAGCAACTTACTGACCACCTGCAGTAGAATATGCACACATTTCAACCATTCTTTTAAAGCCCGGAAGCAGCTGAGGGTCATTCAACCTGAGCATAAAATGCCAGTCAAAGCACTCATCCAGGAGGTGCCAACACGTTGGAACTCAACTTATTACATGCTTTATCGTCTGTTTGAGCAGTACATACCACTCAATGCTTATGTCATGAACAGATTAGGGGATCCTACTGTGAGAGGCATGACCGTTGAGATGGGCCAATGAGACCTCGTTAAATGCCTGAGAGAGATGCTACTTCCATTTGAGACCTTCCCACGTGAAGTCAGCAGGGAGGACTGCACTATGGGCCAAGCTATCCCATTGTTGAACGTGCTAGAGCAAGAGCTGAAGGAGGTGTCTGAAACGTACGCAGGTGTGGATGACAAAGCAGACGCATATTATTTGGTGGACACCTTAGCCGTTCGCTTATTTGAAAATACAAGGATTCAAAATAACATTCTGTCACATCCACATTACATTACCGCCACAATTTTAGATCCATGGTACAAAGTATTACTGAACAGTAATGCAGTAATTCCTTTTTCAGAGTGGATGTTGCCAAGTACAAACTTTGATAGCTGAGAAAGCCACTGACTTTGAAAATGAACGGTTCTTAATTAGAGGCCCACCACCCCTGGCCAGAACAAGTACTACAGGGCATCCAGAGTCAAGTACTTCAGAGCCTGAGAGCTGTGCCTTTGGCTCCCAGCAGACACCAACACTACCAATAACATCAACAACAATACCAACAGGATCATCAGTCACATCAAAATAATCGGCAACTGATTGGCTTCTACGGAAAGGGTATGGTAAGTACATTGCTGATGCAAAGGCAAAAGAGGCCAAGCAAATCAGAGCACCCCTGAACATTGAGCGGATGGTCCAGACCTATTTGGATGACACAACAGAGGCCTTCATGGATCAAAGCCCATTGGTGTATTGGTATGGGTAAAGAAGCCAATGGCCAGTGCTCAGCAGGCAATCTGGCTTGCCCCGTTGCAAGTGTCTCTTCTGAGCGTGTTTTCAGTGCTGCTGGTGCCATTGTAACTGTGAAAAGGACCAGTCTCTCTCCTAAAAGCGTGGAGAGGTTAACTATGATCAAAATGAATCAGCACTTTATACCACCAGAGTACAAAATACCCAAATCACACCATGAAGAGGAGAGCGACTTAAACGACTGAAGTAGTGTGTTACTGTTAGATGATCTACTACTTCTGGTCGAACCACCAGAGTTTGAGGACGAGCTCCTCTTCCCTGACAACTAGGCTTTCAAATTCATACTTTCTTCCTTACTTTATTTGTGTGTGTATCTGTCTGTCTTTCTGGTTCGAACCACAACAAACCCATCACCACCGTCTTCTCTTGTTATTTGAATTCTATATTGGAGTTTCACCTCTGTGCATTTCACTGTCCACTCCTCAGAGTCCTGCTCCATCTTCCTGACTCTCCCTAAATAAAATAATTTCCTCAAGCTAGACATTGGATGGAGAACAGTACAAGAAATGTTGCCTCTAGAAGTCCCTCCAAGAACAAGTGGAACGTGACTATAGCTATCCGCATTTTGATTCCGATCCGAAACTCATCAATGTTAGAGCTAGGCTACCGCCTCGGAGTCGGAACGCATTCAAAAGCTCATCAATGTCAGAACGGAAGGTACTTGCCAGAGAAAGACAAGACTCTTCAAAGAACTTGCTAACGCCTGACATGTCACATTTCTGTTAACTCAATTGACCAATGACCGGGACCCAGTCCGCGGCCCATCTCACAGCACTGACCATCAGAACCAACTTAAACAGCGACAAAGTGCCACAGATGAATACGTAAACCGAAATAACAACTAACACTCAAAATGTATGTGGAGTATTAATGAGGCCACTGCCTCTGTAAAAAAAACACACACCTGTCAGAAGAACTATGCAGGCATCTGACGGCCAAAGCGAAGACCAAGACAGGTAATGATGGCATGCGTTACACGCAGACTGAGTGATTGCTGTTTTTTGTGTTGATGACGTGGTGTGCATGAATGAAGTCAAACTGTACTGGGAATTAATCTACCAACTCAAAGTGACGCAAATGACAGTCAATGTTATGTTTCCCTTCTTGTTTAATAACCAAATTGTACTCCTACTACTGCTGGCTAATATCCCTTACATTTTTTAAAATGGAATGTGGACTTAGTCAGAGTTGTACTTGGTACACTACAGACTGAGTTGGACTTGGACAACAAAACACGTACAACACCATGATGATGACCATACTATCTTCGCAGTCAGTCAATAGGATCGGAGATGATTGATGGAATAACTGCATTTCATGAAGTGGCCTTAAAGGTAAACACAACAATCCAACCAGAACCACAGTAGACCTACATGTCTGTGTAGTGGTGGAGTCGAGTGTAGTGGTATGAGTGACAGCAGAGCATTCCTTTAGTCACTTTATTTTGAAAATGCAAGGTTGCAGTATATGCCTTTGTCTGGCTCTGTCAAAATGTAAGCTAAATGGAGGTTGGGTCAGGGCCCAGTGCTGTGTGGGCCTGATCTGTCCTGTAGTTGTTGTAGCATAATGCTGTAAACAGAAGAGTTGACACGATGTATCCAAGCCGCCTCAGTCTGACAGTGTTCTCTCTTCTCTTCTTGCTCTCCACCGTAATTGATGCTTTTTTTTTATTCATTGATTTTTCAAAACCCCTTTTGCTTTTCCATCTACACTTACAGGTCGAATGTTCACGAATTTCTACCATAAAAAGGTCTATCCAAGTCTGCTCCTATCCTAAAAGATTGGGGGTGATTCGTAAAGCGGGGGCTGAGAAAAAAAGGGGGGTCCAAAAAGTGTTTTCTCCATGTTAATTTCCATAGGAAATGTTATTACAGGCTACAGCTCGAACTGCTGAACGGATTTACACCAAATTTGGCAAAAAGGTGGTGCTTGGTTCAGAAAGCAATCTTTTTTTTATGAATCCATTCAGTAGTTGGTGAGAAATTAAAAAAAATAAAGTTTGGATATCTGGGGCAGCGGTCTGATTGCGCACCCGCCCGACAATGAGCTTCACTGTGATTGGCTGCCATGACCATGAGCTTCACTGGGATTTGCTGCCAACACTCCAAAACAAGGAACTATGGGCAGCCATCTTTTGACTCTGTAGAACCGAGTCACAAGAAAACAGTTGACAAAAGATTAAAAAAGAAGAAAAGGGGGAAGGGTAGAAACACACTGACCCCCTGGTCCTGCTCCGAGGGTTCCCACAAGGACCCCCAGGCCCAAAAATTACTATTATTTTTTTTTAATCATCCGAATGCACACTGGGTGTCTGAATCTGGATGAAAAAGAAAAAAATGAAGCAAGGGCTCCCCCACTTCATTTTAATGAGCCCCCGGGTGGGCCATGTTCCGGGGCAATCGTATAATTATATTGCGGGGGCCTGTGGGGCCTCCGCAGCCCTGGGGACCACCACCTCCCAGGGGCTTGTTTTGTAATTATTGGGATTGCCACTCCGGGCCTTTAATTAAATATGCAGGAAGCCCCGGGGACCACCAGGTCCCCGGGGCTTTGAAAATACAAGAGTCCTTGTTGGCCCTGGTGACCGCCACCCCCTAGGGCTGGCTCCTGCAATATCCCGGGAGCCCAGCCCCGGGACATTGCTGTTTACCATGACAGGGTGGAAGCACATCACCCGCCCTGTCATAGCAAACCCTGGTTTGCTTTGTTGAAGCAAGAGAAGGAAATCCTGCTCTCGCTTCAATGAAGCAAAGCAGGATTGCTTTTGGGCAAGGGGAGCTTCATGTTAGCAATTCCCCTTGCCCAAAAGCAATGCAGGCTCCTGCAGGAGGGAGAGTCAGTGGGACAGTGGGGTCATTGGGGCTCCCCCCACGGTTCCCAACAGAGAGGCCAGGCCCCGGGGGATGAGGTCCCTGGGGGCAGAAGTGGCCTGGGAGGGAGGCCGAAATAATAAATATGGAGATGTGGGCATGCCTCGGGGGATGGGGTCCCCGAGGCGAATGTAAATTAATGAAAGTGAAAGTTAAACAAAAATAATAATTAGATTGGCGACCCTAGCTCGGCTTTCAGTGCCGCTCCTAGTGTGAACATGAAGGGTATGCGTCTCTCAGAATAGCCCCCTTGTGTGAAAACGAAGGGTACATGGCTCTCAGCACAGCCCCCTAGTGTGAACACGAAGGGTGCGCAGCTCTCAACGCGTGCCCTAGCGTGAACGCAAAGGGTGAACACAAAGGGTGTGCGGCTCTCAGCACGGGTCCCTAGTGTGAACGCAATGGGTGCGTGGCTCTCTAGTGTGAATGCGATGAGTGCGCGGCTCTCAGCGTGGCCCCCTAGTGTGAACACGATGGGTGGGTAACTCCAAGTGTAAGTAGCTTTTAAAGAATTGTAAAGCTAGGTTATATGTTGAGTTACTAGTTGGCTCTAAAAAAAGGCAGTTGGTAGAATGAGAGGTATCTAAAATGGTTTTAAAAAGAAGAGGAATGATTGGTTGTTTAAGAACATTGTACAGTAAAAAAATAGGGTGCTTTATTGGTTAGTTAGTAAAAAATGTTTGAAAGGTACAGTAGACAGAATACGCTCATATTTTGTAAAGTCTACCACACCTGCTGTTTGTATTCAGAACATTGTGTGGTGATCTTGAAAATATGCTGAACATGTGACCTGTGAGTTCAGTTGAGTGTTCCATGAACTCTTACTATTGAAACAGGTATTAAGCAGAATGGGGGTAGGGTTGAAAGTTAACTGTGGCAATATTATAAATATTAAAGTAATATGTTATTGCAGTGAGATTTCTCAAGTCAGTGCTATGTTTAGAAGTGGTGTGTTATTAAAAAAAAAAGGTAAAATTATTTGTAATATATTTTTGAACTCTGTATGGATTTGCGGTGCCATCACTTTCGGTGGATGTATGACATTACAAGGCATGCTTTTACCACGCATGCTGTTACAATGCAGTTTTTACAACGCATACCATTACAACGCATAGCGCTTTGGGGTGCTGGATAGTGAATAGTTTAATTTACTATTCCAACTCCAGTCCCCGTGGACACTAGGGAAGGTGTTGGATAGTAAATTAAATCTATTCCCTATCCTAGAGCGCCCCCCAGCGCAATGCAATGTAATGGTTATCGTTGTAAAACCTGCGTTGTAATAGCACTGCGTGGTAAAAGTTGTGTTGTAAAGTATGTTTCCCCTTTCGGTGCACGGTGGAGTCACGACCAGAAGCAGTTTGGGTTCAGTTAGAAGTTAGTTGGCATGGGTTGATATGTGTAACCAATAGAAATGTGTTTTAGAATTTGAAATAATCTGGGAAGCAATAAGATTTGTTATTTACATGTATATGTATGGAGAAAGAGAGGGAAAAGTTGCCATTTTTGGTTTTTCTTTGCTGAGAGAAGTGCTATACATATTGATTATGTGCATAAGAAAATCTTTTCTGAGTTTCTGATACTTCATAATCTACAAATCAATTTGAAAGATGAGTTATACATTTGTGAGGTGAATTATGTGTTGGCTTTGTTTTTAAAGGTAAAATATAAATCATGAACTTTGAAATTTGACATATATTATTACATGTAGAAATGTTTATTACAGTTTGTTGTAATGTATGTAAATGTTGTTTACTGTAGATTCTGTATTGCATATATGTTTATTTTGGAATATGGATTACTGATTATGGTAGTTTGTTTCAGTGTGTGGAAATGTATATTTGTAGTTTACCGCATAATTTTAGGTGTTGCTTTCAAGTTGGAAGTGTATATGTGGAGTTAAGGTATTAGTAATTAGACTAGTTTTTATAAGTGTTTAGAGAGATATAGTTGAAATATACCACATAATCTTTAGTGTTTGATTTTAATCTTAAGTTTGTTCTGTGAATTTATGAGGTGTACATTGTGTTATGGTATTGACATATCCATGCATGTTTTCAAGAATATGGTAAGACTTATAGCAGAGACATGTGAATGGTACCTGCTTTCTCTTTGGCTAGGTATAACATTATAAGTAGTTGTAAAATGGTAAAGCAGTAGCACAAAAGTGAGGTTTGATGTATATTTGTAGAGATATTATTACTCAAGCACTTTGTATGTAATCCTGAAATCTTCCAGACATTGCCCTAGCACTCACGGAATCACTAGGCATTACGTATATGTACTCCCCCAGATATACTTCTGCAGATTGTGTAGCAGCACAAACGCATGCACTGCTACAATCCCCTAAGCACTACTGTTGCAGTACCGCCATTGCCTTGTCAGTATTCATGCACTCCTCCAATCACCCATCCAGCACCATGTACTTATTCAATCACTCTGCCAATACCCAAGCACTTATAAATTCACCATGCACCATCTTTGCAGCACTGTAAACATCAAGTCACTACTCACATACTCATGCAATGACGCAGGCACTGACATATGCACTGCGACAATCCTCTGTGCACTATCAATAAAGACCTCTAACCAGCTACATACTACTGATTCAATCCTCCAATTATCCAGGTCGTACCAGTGTAGTCCAGCAATCCCCCTGTCAGTCCCAATGCACTCCTTCAATCACCCATTCACAACATGTACTTATCCAATCAGTCTGCCAATACCCAAGCACTTGTTAATTCACCATGCACTCTCTTTGCACTACTGTAATCATCCAATCAGTATCTATGTACTAATTCAATAACCCAGACACTAACTCATGCACTATTACAATCTCCTGTGCACTCTCCATGCAGACCTCTAACCACCTACACACTACTGATCGACTCTTCTAATTATCCAAGTAGTACCCATCCAGTCCAGCAATCCCCCTGTCACTCCCCGTGCACTCTTCCAATTACCCACCAGCAGCATGTAGATTTCTAATTACTCTACCAATGCTCAAGCACTTATAAATTCACCATACACTCTCTTTGCAGCACTGTAATCATCCAGTCACTACCCATGTACTCATGCAATGACCCAGGCACTAACTCATGCAGTGCTACAATCCTCTGTGCACTATACCTGCAGGCCTCTATCCAGGTACACAATACTGATTCACTCCTCCAATTACCCAGGTAGTAGCCATGCACTCCAGCAATCCCCCCGTCACTTCCTCTTCACTCCTCCAATCACCCATCCAGCACCATGTAGTTTTCCAATCACTCCGCCAATACCCAAGCACTTATAAATTCACCATGCACTCTCTTTGCAGCACTGTAATCATCCAGTCACTACCCATGTACTCATGCAATGACCCATGCACTAACATATGCACTGCTACAATCCTCTGTGCACTATCCATGCAGACCTCTAACCACCTACACACTGCTGATTTACTCCTCTAATTATCCAGGTAGGATCCATGCAGCAAACCCCCTGTCACACCCCATGCACTCCTCCAATCACCCATTCAGCACCATGTACTTTTCCAATCACTCCACCAATGCCGAAGCACTTATAAATTCAACATACACTCTCTAGGCAGCACTGTAATCATCCAGTTACTACCCATGTACTCATGCAATGAGTCAGGCACTAACTCGTACACTGCTACAATCCTCTGTGCACTATCCATGCAGACCTCTAACCAGCTACACACTACTCCTCCAATTTCTCAGGTAGTACCCATGCACTACAGTAGTTCCCCTGTCACTTCCCATGCACTCCTCCAATCACCCATCCAGCAGCGTGTACTTATCCAAACACTCTGCCAACACCGAAGCACTTTCAAATTCACCATGCACTCTCTTTGCAGTAGTCTAATCGTCCAGTCAGTATGTATGTACTCATGCAATGATCCAGGCACTAAATCATACACTACTACAATCCCCCAAGCCCTAGACTAGCAGTTTAGTCATCACCCTGTCAGTACCCATGCACTCCTTCAATCACCCATCCATCATCATGTACTTATCCAATCATGCCGCCAAACCCCAAGGCATTACAAAATCACCATGCACTATCCTTGCAGCACTCTAATCATCCAGTCACTACCCATGTACTCATGCAATAACCCAGTCACTAACTCATGCACTTGTACAATCCTCTATGCACTACCCATGCAGGCCTCTAACCATCTATACACTAATGATTCAATTACCCAAGTAGTACGCATGCAGCCCAGCAATCCTACTGTTACTCCCCATGCACTCCTCCAATTACCCATGCAGGGATGCAAGGTCATTCTCTGGCTTGTCTTTCTAGGAAAGTGTGTCAAAGTCGTTTTCATTATTTAGGAATGTTAGCAGTACATCATTCCAAAATGCGGAAGTTGGTTAGACGATTATACTACGTGAAAAGTCCTGCATTATGTCTAAATTAAATTAATACAGGTATTTTTCATGGTTTAGTGTTGGAGGTAAAAAAAGTTTGTTATGATATAGAGTTACGTTTCTTTGCTGGTCAAGAGGAGTGTAGAGAAAGTGAGAGTTTGATAAGTGTAGGTGTTGAAGAAGAGATGGAAGCTACTACTGATGTGAAGTTTAAGAAATAACAAAGTTTGAAGTAGTTTCTGGTGAAAATCCCTACTATGTTTGTATTTGTTGCTGACGTACTCTCAATAAAATTCCAACTAGAAATGTAGATGTGTTTTTATAAAGTGAAAAGGAAAACTATGATAAATGGATGGAATTTGTTGTTTATTTGTTTGTGGAAGGTCGTTTTGAGTTGGGTACTCAACGATGTTTTTGTAAATATTGTTACAATAAATTTGAAGAGAACAAAATGCCATCAAAAGCTGTTCATAATGTTCTAGAATTAGTAGCTATACCTCTTGAACTTAAAGATTTAAATACATATGAGTCCATCACTTATTCAATTTGTGCACCTGTTTCAGGCTATAATTCTTATGGAGCCTAAAACAGGTAAGCTGCCTCCAACAGATCTACACAGAGGTTTAAAAGGAAGAGTTGTGCATTTACCTTTAGATTTTAAGAACATTTTTGAAACTCTTGGTGTAGACAGAAAGGAAAGTGAACGTGTAGTCATTATTGTTAATGGTGTACTTACAAAGAGTTGGCAAATATGGCAAGAGTTAGTAGATGTTTCCAAAGTTCAAAAGGCTATGTTACATCTGGTGCAAAACAATATAAAAGAACAAGAAATATGTTTAGAAGAGGAAACAGACATTTCAAGTAGACACGTAGAAAAAGTGGAGAAGTCCAGATAAGAAGACATTTGTGAACATTACACTATACACCCTCTACACTCAAAAGAAGTGATAGGAGACAATATTGAATTGTTCCAGATGAAAAAACCAAAATGAACTCTCATGAGTGTATGGGAAAAAAGTTTGGAAGCTCGTTGTTTTCCACAGCTGTTCCCTACTGGAAAAGGTGGATTATATGATGAACAACCAGCTCAGATTACAACTTCAGACTATTGTACTTTATGACGGTACTCAGAAGATGCAAGATTGAGACAGTGTATTCCATATTTGTTTAATCTTTTATTGAAAGTGACCTTTCTGCACTTTCATATGCAGTGAATCGCATATTAAAAACAGAGATTCATTGTTCAAATGTTTCTGCAAAGCAATTTGTGGACAAAGTTGAAGAAACAGAGGAACAATTAGAAACACAGTTAATTAATTTGACGACAGGTCAATGAGGCACTAATGAATATTGGTATGGATGTCATGGGGAACTGAAATGTATGTTAAGGAACTTAGGAACCCCTACGTGGTTTGTTACACTTAGTTGTGCTGAGTACGTATGGGATGATTTACTTGATTTTCTACGACATGCAAATTCAAATATAGAGAATATTGAACTGAAGACAGATGGAGAACTGTGTTCCCTGGATCCTGTAAATGTGTGCAGATATTTTAATTATAGGTTTGAAGCTATGATGTCTTTCATTTGTAATAAAAAGAATCCACCGATTGGCGAAGTTATTGATTTATTTTGGAGAAAGGACTATCAAGCACCTCAAATTCATATGCTGTTATGGATCAAAAATGCACCAATATTTGGATCTGACAGTGATGAGACTGTTCTGTATTTTATTGAACAACATGTTACCTGTACCATACCAAAAGAAAAAGCAGGAAACAACTTCAGACAGCAAGTTTTACGGTTTGAAAATCATCGATGTGGAAAATATTGTAGACGGAAAAAGTCGATTTGGTTTTCCACGTCCAGTAATTTCCAAAGGAAAAGTGAACAGTTTTATGTCAGCAGTGCGGCATACTATCACTCAAAAATCACCTAAAAACACATACAATATAAAATGAACTGAAGAAGAATCAAAGTACATTAATGATTACAATCATGTGATTTTGAAGATGTAGAATGCAAATATGGACATACAATATGTTGCAGATAACTCAATTGCTGTTGCTCGCTATGTTACGTCATATATAACCAAATCTGAGAAGACAGAATTGAAAGAAATGTGGATGGAAATTTCACAAGAGAAGACACTTAGCAAAAAACTGTACAGCTTTAGCTTGAAGATGCTTTCACAGTGAGAAATTGGATCCTACGAATGTTCGGATAGATTGACATCTGCAAGTTTATATTCAAAGTCAAGAGGAATCATCTGGATAAGTTTAGGTCTTGCTGTGACACAAAACTGAGTTTTGAAATCTGTACAAGAAATTGAATATTTTGCATTAAATGATCCAGAAAGTACAGATATTCTTAAAACAAATATGTTGGATACGTACTATCCAAATAGAAGTCCACACCTGGAAAAAATATATCCATATGAAGTACTGCAACATTACAGCTTTAAGAAAAATGTTACAGAAAATATAAATGAAGGAAAATATGCTGTAATTGGATGTGAAGGGTGTTTGGTAAACCAGGCCAAAAGGAAATCTGATTAATCACAGGAAACTAAGTTGTGGTACTCCAGATAAAAGGAAGTTTTTCTATTTAGCTCTTCTGCAACTCTTCAAACCTTGGCGGAGCGAAATAGAATTACTTGGAGATTTTGACTGCTATGAAGATTCTTTCAATACATGTAAGGATAGCATTGAATGTACAATTTTTCCAAATTATCTCCAAATGTTGAATGAAAAGATGACTCAAGAAAGTAATATTGCAGCTGAAATAGCTAGAGATAGTTCTCAAGATAGTCAGAGTTCTGCTGCACAAAGTCAAGGTCCACTAGGAGAAGCCATATTTGAAAATGAAGCAGCAATAGCAATGAAGGAAGTGGAAAAGGTGATGGAACAAGCACAACAGGACAATATTGATTTGAAAAACTTAGAAGTACTACTGAATACTGAACAGAAAGTTATATATCACCAAGTTACACAACAAATAGAACTGCTGTATGAAAAGAGTGTTTGCCAATGTAAATCATTTAAACCTATTCTCATGTACATCAGTGGGCAAGCTGGAACAGGAAAAGATTTCTTGATTAAATGCGTCTGGGGGTTGCCGGGATTCTAGCAGTACTCCTCATATTGGTATCCCTGCTCATAATAGGCCAAGGGATGCCAAGGGATGCCAAGGGATGTCCAGATTGTGCCCAGATCGTGCCCACCCCTCCTGTGACTCCTCTGGCCAGGGAGGTGGTTACATTGAATTTACCCCTGGAAGCAAACCCGTACACTTTCATTCTAGCACACGTCCGCAGCACACTGATCTGGCTAATGGCTCATGGGAGGGTCTTAGAAACAAGGCTCTCTGGTGGCTCGCGTCAAAAACCGGGCTTTCAGAGGCTTTGTTTGATGAGTTCAAAATGGTGAGACATGTAGGGTAGGTGGGGAGAAGGGACAAAAAACTTCCAGGTGATTGTGTTGCTCTTACTTTTAAAACAACTAGATTAGTACATGAGATTTTAGTTCTTGATTAACAATAAAATAAATGTATTGTCCCTTGGCTTTTTGTACCCCCAATGAATCACATCAACCACACCCCTAAACAGAGACCACAGGATGAATTTATGAGGGGGTTGTGGAAACATACTCAGTGATTACCCACTAGGCGGTCTAAACATCTAAACCCACTAGTGTACAATCTACCACTGTTCAATAGATGGGATTCATTGGAAATGGTGGACTGACTAGCATGCAGGGGGCCCCCACATGGAAGCGTTGTCTCCCATGGGGAACTCATGGGGTGGAAGACCAGGGGGTGGGGTATTATGAACATAAGGCGATAGAGCCTGTTGCCCAGGTGGGGGTAGAGAGTGGAGCAGATAATAGGGACGAAAGCTAGCTGTTAACATCCAAACTGCCCCTGACCGTCCCCGGGTGACTTTATGGCCAGATACTGATCAACAAGGGGAGACTGAAAATGTTATAGACAATACTTCTGGCCACATGGATTTCACTGAAAGTCCTCAGTCACCTAGGCTGAGGGTGATAAGCCCACCATCTCATAATGGCATAGCGAACTAGGGTGCTTGTCTTTTAAATTAAGGTGCAACCAAGGGCCTCTCTAGGTTAAAGTGTCTTTCCTGGAACATAGCAGGTCTCGCCTCCAAACTGGATAGCCCAGAATGGGTCTCATTTATTGGTTTACACGAAATCTGCATGCTACAGGAAACCTGGGCCAGGACGCATATCTCTAGAGTGGGCTATGTCACGTTTAGTATAGCTGCCATTAGTGAGGGCAGGGGAAGACCGTCGGGGGATTATGTTTGTGGGTTGGTACACATTTGGGGTGTGACCCTATACAGAAAGAGACATCATCCTGTGATATTCTTTGTATTTGTTTGACCTTCCCAAGGAAGATCAGAATCGCCGTGATTAATGTCTACTCTCGGCCGGTCTGTGTTGGCCTAGAGTCTTCTACCCTCGTTCAGTTGTCAGCTTTTCTTCATTCAATATCTGATTATAATGGGAGGAGATTTTAATTGTAAATACGAGCCACTGAATGGTTGGGCCACCAAAAGTCTAATCGATGAGGATCTCTATTGGGCCATTCCACAGCCAGATATTTCACCGGTACGTGCATGGTCCCCACTTGTATTGCAGATAAATACCCTCATACTTAACCAAGCACTGAGAGCCTGTAATGGACACACCAAATCTGATATGCCAGGGAAATATACTTTTAACAGACCGGGGCAATCACCTCTCATAGATTATATTTTGGTAGATTTTAAATGATGGAACAGGGTGATAGATTTCAATATTGCACCCCGCGATGATAGCGACCATAACTCTCTCATACTAGAGGTAATTTTACCTTGTGACGAGATTGCTTCTGTAGCATTATCTCTAGCTGATCATAGGTTAAAACTGTGTAACTGCAGAAGGAGAGTACACTGGAGTGATTTTTGCCAATCCGATGAAAAGCTGGCTCTATTATATCAAACAATTATCCCCTTTCTTACAACTGAGGAACAACTCTCCCTGATTGATGGGGTTTCAAATTCCCTTTCTAATATTTATAGTAATCATCAAAACTTAGTGTCTAGTCTGGCTGACATACTTAACCCTAACAGAAGAACAAAGGGGGTCCGACTTTCATGACACCCATGGTATAATGTGAATTTCCGTGAGGCTAAGGCAGACCTCATAGCCACATTTAAAAGTAATGATAGACTAGTAACTAGAGAAAAAAGGGCTATCCATCGGAAAGTTATTGTGGAAGCAAAAAAAAGCTGGGAAATTAAGAACTGGGATATTATGAACAATGCCCTAAGCGCCCACAATATGCAAACTTTTTGGAACATAGTTAATAGGGGATCATCAGATGACAAAAGGGCCATAGAACCAAACATAGCGGAGAATGAATGGAAGGCATATTTTGAATCCTTATATGTGAGGTAGGGAGATGATGGTGTGCCAGGGGGGATTACATTTTCGCTTCATGAGACAATTGCTCCACCTATCACCTTAAAAAAACAGCTGATGCAGTTCATAGGATCTCAGCCTGCAAGGCACCAGGGCTCAACAAGATTCCTGGTGATCTTTTTCGCTCCGAACCCACCATCTAGACCCCCTATTTGTGCTCCCTGTTTAAGGCTATTCTATGTGGAATGTCGATCCCTATCACGTGGGCTGGGGCCAAAATTATACTCATTTTTAAAAAGGGATTGCCACTTCTCCCTGTCAACTATAGTCCAATTAGCCTTATTGACATAAGTCAAAACATATTTGCCCGGGTTCTCCTTGGACAGTTACAGAGCCGGATGGATGAACATAACATACTTAGTCCCCTCCAAGCTGGGTTTAGAGCAAAGATTTCAACAACTGACCAAATCTTTAGGCTTCAAATGCTATACTGGAAGTCTGCACTTGTAGAGGGTGGCAGCCTCTACTTGATCTTTGTGGACTTAAAGTCTGTATTTGATTTGGTCCAGAGGAGGAAATTATGGGCACTTCTATTGGACCTGGGTGTTCCACCATATCTTTGCCATCAATTAGAACGTCTCCATCAGGGAAAATACGCCCAATTCCGGCATGGGAAAAATGGCACACAAACTGCCCCACTGTCAATAGAAAGAGGCGTTCGCCAAGGTTGTGTCCTGGCCAGACACTTTTTTGTCTCTTTATTAATGGTTTTGTTGAGTCTTTGAACATGGAGATGGATAGTGATGCTTCCAGACTTGCCGGTCTCAAAATTCCTGCGATGATGTTTGCGGATGACACCCTTCTTCTGTCCAAATTACCTATGGGAATGCAAAGGGTTCTTAACAGCTTTAGTTTTTTTGTAAGAGCTGAGGCTTAGAGATTAATCTATTAAAAACACAATATATGATTTTTAATGCAATGACTAGCACTCAGCCTAATCCCTGCTTGGATGGTAATCTGTTAGAGAGGGTCTCTATCTTTGAATATCTCTGTATTATATGGTGCTGAAATTTGGGCCCGTCGCCCCCTGGGCCTCTTAGCAAACATTGATAATTCTTTTGCAAGGCAACTTTTTGGTCTCCCCCCAGCTCCCCACTCATACCCCTTAGAATGGATCTTGGGATTAGGCCAATTTCTGATGAGGCCGCTCTTAGACCCCTTCTATTCTGGTGCCGTTTGTGGAGTACCCCTGAACTATCGGCCTATAAGGAAGAGCTGAGGGAAGTGCTGAGGCTCCAAGGCACAGGCAAACTTCAGTGGTTGGCACACATTAAAAAAACCTGTGCCGCAATAGGGAGAGGCAGTTTCTGGACTAATGCAGAAGAAATTTGTCCCATTATGTCTAGGAAAGCCCTAGTGGAAAGCTACAGGGAATACAAACAAATTCAGGTTACAGGGAATCCACTAGCTATTCGTCTAACACTCGAGTACTTTCAAGTTAAAGACAACTATAGGCTAGAATTGGTTTTGGATGATATCCAACCACTTTCGGCCAAGAAATTATATCTCCAGTTAAGACATGGGGTCCTCCCACTGCATGCTTTCACCAGCAAGTGGGGGACCAATTCAATAGGGATTATCCAGCTTGTAGTAACTCAGAGGAGGCAGGCATTCATGTAATTATTATCTGCCCATCATAAGGATTTGTTGGCTTCACCAGATATGCGGAAATTTGGGCTTTAGACACTGCAGAGAGGCATACAGTTTATTGAAATATGACACCCACCCACCCATTGTGTTTGCGATCTCACATTTTTTATTCTCAATATGGTGTGCTCGTAGTGCCATTTTAAAGATAATTTCCTAGTATGGGAGGACAGATTGTATCATATTGTCCTGACAGGCTCTGTTTTTAGTCTAGATATCCCTTTTAAAACGGAAAGAAGTGAAGTTAGAATTGTTCTATGAACTTTTTCCAACCTCAATGTTCAATTAGAAAGTGTTTTCAGTTGTTTATGGAAGGGCCTTCTATGAATGCAATTTCAAAGATAAGGGACAATGGATGTTGTATAATGCACAAGCACTTTATGATCTGGAAGATTGATTGTGTGATGTATAAGATATTTGTGCTGATGTCCCCACTGAGGTAACGGCCCATGACAATGCTTGAATGTGATGACATTTATTTTAGCTGTTTTAAACAAATGTGATGTAGATTCTTATTCATGCTTTTATGGCCATATTTGGCCAAAATATAGTTTAATTTTATGATGATAATGATGAATGATTGTCAAGTTATCTACAGAAAACAATGTATTCACATTTATCATGTGTTATAACTGCTCCAACTGGATTAGCAGCACACAATATCAAAGGGATTACATTATATTGTTTACTTATGTTACCAGTAGGACATGAAAATAGGTTGGAATATTACAAGCTATCTGGAGAAGCTTTTTTCGAAGTTTCAAGAGTACTGAAGAAAATGAACTTCTAATAATTGATGAGGTAAGAATGGTTTCAAACTTAATGCTTGCGTTTGTACATTTGAGAATGCAGCAGATTTTAAAAACAAATTACTATGTTTTATTTGGAGGAAAACATGTAATTGTATTAGGTGATCTACCCAACTCACACCTGTGAATGGCCAACCAGTTTTTAACATCCTTCTTCATGAAGACACTAAACAATCATTGGGAAGTATTGGACATGTGACCATTTGGACTTATTTTGAATATAAAGTACTTATTAAGAACATGCGACAAGCAAATGATGAAGATTATGGAAATGTTCTCCAAAATATTAGAATTGGTGTCTTAACAAAGGATAGCAAAGAAGCTTTAGCAAGTCAGCTTCTAACAAACTTGTTTCCAAAAGAAAATATTGCACCTGAAACTATCTACTAAAAAATTGCAGAAAAGAAGTCTATAATTTGACTTATGCCAACACTGAAAGAATGCTCTACATTCAATTAAGAACTGTTGAAACTGGAGAAACAACTAATAATGAAAATAGTAGCCCCTTGTAAAATAGAACATGAAGGAGTAACTATTCTTCGGTCAGAGAAATCACAGTTAAAATTAGACTCTTTGGAAAAATCAATATCTAAGACTGCTGGTTTGAAAAAGACCTTATATGTATCTGTAGACTGCCGGGTAATATTACGGAGAAATTTAGATGTTGAGAAAGGTTTAGTAAATGGAGCAATGGGGAAAGTTGTTGACTTTGTTAGTTATCCCAGTAGAGATGGAATTGCATTTTTGAAGATTAAACTTGATCAGATTGAAGACGTGAAACAGATTGCACGTTGTGGTGTTCGTTTCTTGCTTGTAAAAGATTTGTATTTTCATAGAAAACAGTTTCCCGTTTGTTTAGCATATGCGGTGACGATTCATAAATCTCAAGGTTTAAGTGTTGACAGTGCTTAGGGAAATATTGAAAGCTCTCTGTTTAAAGAGGGTATGGCATATGTTGCATTGTCTCGAGTAAGAACATTATCTGAATTGTATTTGATTGATTTTGATGAGGAAAAAGTTGGTGTAGATGTAAATTGTGTAATAGAGTACAATAGGTTAAGAAGACTCTATGCTCCTAACTTAGGTTAATATCCTATTTATGAAAAACGTTTGATACGTCCAAAATGAAAATATGAGAAACATTCTAGTGAGGTTACAAAGAAGAAAAGAACTGAAAAGAATGATGAGGCTGGAAAGAAAATGGAAGTGCCCATGGTTGTTAATATTGTAGGATATCAGTTAAAAAATGGTTCAGGTATCAACTGCTTTGCTAATGTACTCGCAAACGTTGTTTTTTCTAGAAAATCTACAGCATGCAATTATGGAGAATCGAGAAAAAAGATTCTGTTCTTTGTTACATTATATTTTTGAAAAGTTGAAAACTGATAAAACAAAAATCCATACTGCTTCTGGTGTGCGGAATCTGCTGGATATATGTTCTGGTTCTTCACAATTTACACAGAATGTACAGCAAGATGCTCAGGAATTTCTTCTGTTTGTGCTTGCAGTATTGGAAAATGAAGGACTACAATTTGAAAATCTGTTTGGACTATGTTACAGATGGGATCATACATGTGACAGCTGTTCATTTTCATCTACCACTAAAAAAGACACTGAACGGTTCATATATTTGACAATACCAGATTGCAAAACAGTGTCTTTCAATGAATTAGTGAAATCAGCCAATCAAGAAATGGAATGTACTCAGTGCAGTTCGGAAATGTTGTCAACATTATTTATAGAAAGATTTAGACAATATATCATTTTAGTGCTGCAGCATTGTAGAGCGATGGAACAAAATTGGGAACCAAAATTAAACATTTTGTGGCAGGTCAAGTGTCAAATTCAGGAAGAACTATTAAAACAGTGGCTATTGTTTTCCACGATGGACCTACTTCAACATCTGGACACTATACTGTGTGTTTAAAATGCAATAAAGGGTGGACACTTTGCAATGATGCACATTTACAGTTCAAATGTCGGTTGCTTAATGAATTATCAAATTCATTTCTAATATTTTTGATGTCAAAGTTCTGAGAAGATGTCAACATGAATTACTGAGTATATTTTGGATATTTTCACTACAAATGATTTCAGACACATCATTCAGCCTATTGGGAAGATGTCAATATGAATTCAGAAGTTTATCTTGGAGAGTCTTAATGCAAATGTTTTTAGAAAAAAAATTTGGCCTATTGGGAAGATGTTGAGAATTATGGTTTGAATTATTGATTCTGATCTTTGAAATTGCATTTGGAAAATTTTGTTCAAAAGAAGGTGCTGATATATTTGATCTTTGTATTATAAACAATGTTAATGAGGCTGTTCATTTGTGAAAATGTAAATAGACAGTTGAGTGTGTTGTAGCTATTTCGAACACAGATTTGGCTTTAAAAAAAAATCTTATTGAGTGTATTTTTTTGCCCGCTGTCAACTGATAATCAAAAGTGAAATCACTGTGTATGGTGAAATTCAATAGAATCTGAAGACAGCAAAAAAGGCAAACTGAATATGTTATGTAATTGTAAAATTATGTTGTGTTCTTAAAACTATATAATTATATGTGCGTACTAACTACTAAAGTTTAAAATATTTTAAATTTACATTTCAAAAGAGAGAAGTGGAAAAATGTTTCAATCAGTTTTATATCTACTTCAAAACAGGTAAGATTAAGTCACCCAAGCATTACCCATGCACTGCTACAATCACCTGTTCACTAGCCATACAGTCCTTTAATTACTTACTAACTACTGATGCACTCTTCCAATTACCGGGTAGTACCCATGCACTCCAGAAATCCCCCTGTCACTTCCCATGCACTCCTTCAATCACCCATCGAGCACCATGTACTTATCCAATCACTCTGCCAATACCGCAGAAATTCTCCCGGCACTCTCTTTGCAGTACTGTAATCATCCAGTCACTACCCATGTACTCACTACTTATTCACACCTTCAATTGTTCGTGTAGTATGCATGCACTCCAGCAATCCGCCTGTCAGTACCTATGCTCTCTTTAAATCATCCATCCAGCACCATGTATTTACCCAATCACTACGTCAAAACACAAGCACTTATAAAATCACCATGTTTTCTTCTTGGAGCACTCTAATCATGCAGTTAGTACCCATGTACTCATGCAATAACGTAGCCGCTAACTGATGCACAGGTACAATCCTCCAAGCACTACCCATACAGACATCTAACCACTTACATACTACTGATTCACTGCTCCAATTACCCAAGTAGAACCCAACCAGTCCAGGAATCCCCTGTCACTTCCCATGCCGTCCTCCATTCACCCATCCAGCACCATGTACTTATCCAATCACTCGGCTAATACTCAAGCACTTATAAATTCACTACACTCTGTCCTTGCAGCACTGTAATCATGTTATGTTATGTTATGTTATAGGTTTTTATTGTGCGCACAGCTACTCCAGCTAAGGAGCGTCCTGGCGCATTTGACAAGAGAGTGCATAAAAACATAACACAGCTAAAAAGAGAGGACCAGGGGGGACCAGTCTAAAGCACATAACAGAGACTGGGGGTGAATAACTAAAACAGGAATGTTTTCAAGGCTTTCCTAAAAGCCATAAGATCCTCTAACAGGCGCAATTCCACCGGGAGAGAGTTCCAGGCTGAGGCCGCCTTTACACCAAAGGAGCGGCCGCCCATGCGGCAAAGCCTGTATCTGGGGGCTACAACCAGGGCCTGGCCTTGGGAGCGAAGAGTACGAGTAGGAACATAGAGGGAAAGAGAGCCAGACAAGATTTCATCCAGTCACTACCTGTTTACTCATGCAATGACCCAGGCACTAACACATGCACTGCTACAATCAACTGTGTACTACCCATGCAGTCCTCTAACCTATCTAGATAAAGCTGAAGCACTCCTCCAATTACTCAGGTAATAGCCATTTACGTATCCAATCACTCCGCCAATACCCAAGAACTTATGAATTCACCGTACATTGTCTTGTAGTACTCTAATCATCCACTCAGTACCCATGTACTCATGCAATGTCCCAGATACTAACACATGCAGTGCTACAATCACATGTGCAGTACCCATGCAATCCTCTAACTACCTACACACTGCTCATTCACACCTTCATTTTCCCAGGTAGTACCCATGCAGTCCAGCAATCCTCCAGTAACCGGGCCAGTACCATGTACTAATCCGATCACTCCATCAATACGCAAGCACTTATAAATTCACCATACACTCTCCTTGTAGTACTCTAATCATCCAGTCACTACTCATGTACTCATGCAATGACCCAGGCAGTAACACTTGCACAGCTACAATCACATTTGCACTATCCATGCAGTCCTGTAACCACATAGACACTGCTCATTCACACTCAATCACCACTAATATACTAATGCAATCACCCACATATTATCCATCAACTCATGCGATTAACTCACAGATTACAGATACACTTGTACAATAATGTAGGCAGTACTCATGCACTCATACAATTACCATGCGCTACCCATGCACTCTTTGAATCAATCATGCTCAACACATATACTCCAGCAATCATGCAGACATTAGCATGCAGTTATTTCTCTTTTTAAGCCAGATAATGTAGTTCTGAAAAGAACTCTTTTTATTCTTCTTTTTTGTTTTAATTTTTTTTTGTGTTTTAAACTATTTTGAATTCTTTTTGGGTGTTTTTGGAAAACCGAACAAAGCAACAGACTAAAGCATTAATTTTTGGAATTGGAAAATCATTCCCCAAAAAATCAAAATTAGCAGTGATGGTTCCTTGCTGCAGAACAAACAGCATCCACAGATTGTTCACCAAACCCTATGTGGTGCATTTTCATTTCACCTCCTGACAGCTTCCTTGCCTTTTTGCCCGCTTCAGTAATACAGTACGGGCAAAGACATTATCTCATTTGCTTGGGGCCATGCCCCCACCGAAATAAGGGAATTCCCTCTTGAGATAGCGCTGGCAGTACATGTACACTAGTGCTTTCTTTATTACAGAAGGGGCCCCACAAACGTCTGAGACCCCTTCTGTAATACCAAAGTACCCCGGGGCGCACAAAGGGTGTATATGAATTGTAACATGTTTAGAGAGCACTCAAGCACTGGTTAGCATGAGTAAAGTGCACAGAGCCGTATTGCCAGCAACAAAAACGGGTTCAGCAACAGAAAGGAAAGATCTGGGGTAACTCTGCAGAAAGGGTACATTTACAGTAGTAAGAAATATATGTGGCTCACAACAAAAACATCTAGATAGTGCCACAGACACAGCTGTTTGGAATTAGCTGTACTAGGCTGTATACCAATTCCCACACCAGGGTTTTCCTTTTTCACTACCATTTCTATAATCTATTTGGTTATTTGCTGACTTGACATACAATGCAAAACACACCTGTTTCAGTTTTTACTGAGCCACCCTTAATTTCTGTGCTCAAACTGAGATTACAAATTAAACTCTGGACCATGCTAATAAATCATAATTCAGGGGAGTAATATGGCTTTTTGGCATATAAGCAGTACACCTTCATGTTCCTATAGTTTCTGCTTCACATTTCAAAAGGAATCTTGCAAGTTTCAATCTCTAAACTGCTCCAGTTCTCTGATGATATTTTGTGTTTCACAGTGTTGATATTCATATAGGAGCCTACAAAGTTGCAGTATTTGTGCATGGTGCACTTGTGTAGAGATGGGCAATGTATTTCCAATCTGTGATGTTAATTACATTTTTCAGCTTTTGTGAGTTCTCTATGAGTGTTATGTTGAGATAAATGGACTGACCATGTAATTACACACATGTGATTTCATGGTTTGTACTAGTACAAACACTAGACTTGATGCTTCCAAGCACATTTGTGCTAACAAAGAACAATTTGAACTAGTAAGCAAGCTACACAGAAGGTTAAGTCATTAGAGCTGTGAGATCTGTTACATATGGGTGTACTGCCAATTTAGGAGGTTATTAATGGAGTCATTCTAAAACCAAGCAATTTCCCTGTCCATCTGGCCTGGCTTTTTGTTGGGTGAAAGAAAGATAATTAATATTTGGGGTGGGCAACGGCCTACCTCAAAGATTTATAGCACGCTTTGTCAGGATGAACCCTAAAGGTAATAAATAAACCTCTGTTTAGCCCCTGGTAGGTATGGCACAAACCCTTTAGGCTCAAAAGGGCAATGTGTAGTGTATTTATGCGTAGCCAAAATAATACTAAACTCAAAGCACCAAAGAATACAAAAATGATAAGAAAACTAGAATAAGAGTTTATGAAGAAAATTAAACCAAAACGACAAAAATCCAATAAGGGGATGAGGAGATATTCATGTTTAGAGTTTTAAGTAGACATAATGGCAATTATAGTCCATGGAAGCAGTATACTGGTACCTAGGCATGATTTGAGGCCAAGTGCAAAGGAGCCTGGTCTTATACAGCAAATGGATTAGTCCGGTGCAAGTCTAGAAGTCAGATTTTTCCAAATATTTTCCAAGTCCCCCTTCAGAAAGGGACTTTGTCACTTTTTGAAAAAAAGGAGGTCAAATATTGTCTAAATCCCAATACAAGAAGGGGCCTTGTCACATTTTGAGAAGACAATTACTACATGATCTGGTTGCCACTGATATCGTTGCAGCTTCAGTGAAAATAAAGGCCCAATACTTGTAGCAGGTTGGTACCTCTGGATTTCTGGACCTTTTGAGATTTTTCTCTTAAAAGGTTCTAGGTCCCAATGAAGAATGGCCCCCAAGATCTCATACAAAGGCAGTTAGAGACTCCTTTGGAGTCAAGCAGGGCCAAATGCAAAGTCCAGCCAGGTCCAGTTACCACTAGTCAGCTGGAAACTTCAAGGAAAAGGTCTCTTGTAGCATGTTGAGTCCTTGTAGCCATGGAAGAGGTAAGCCAACTGTCCCTTGGAGTTCACTTCTATGTTCTGGGTAAGAAAAGGGTGTAGGTCTAGTACTTCAGGATTCCTCTGAGGTTATATACAGAACGTCTAATCTTCTTCTGATCTTTAACATGTCCAGCAAGTATTCGAGGATGGGACACTGTGGTGCCACATTTATGCCTGGCACCAGCTAGTGTGTGAGGGTGATTTCGGGCACTCTCTAAATAACAGGGTAAAAGTTCCTGGGAGCAATTCTACCAACTGTTTCTTCAGTTCCTGTTTGCCCTAATGAAAACAATCCTACAGCGTCGGTCACTCTCAAATTCCTTCATGGAGAAACCTTCCTTTGTGCAGACCTGGTGTGCCTACCTAGTGGTGTGGGCAGTATATTTAGCAGCTCTCTCTTCTGTGGTCACCCAAAACTGCTTCAGGGGGTAGCTCTCTTCTCACTGGGTTTGGTGCACCCTGACTATGGGGACATGTTTGTGACAGGGCATGCCCCAATTAAGTTAATGGGTATGCCGTGACTGTCCTTTTGCAAATGGGACAAAATCACCTCCTCACACCCAGACCATAGTTTCTGCTCTGCAAGCAATTTTCACACCTCTTCCACACCTCATTTAGGCCAAGTAGAGTTGGACAGTTGCAAGAGAGCTAATGCAAATTAGACTCCAACAGTTTCAGGCACGATTAAAGGTAACTTTCCAAACAATACTCTCCCCATATGTATAATATGAATCTAACTTCACTAGATTGGATTTTTATTTATTATTAAAATAAGTGTTGGAATACAGTTTGAAGTTGGCAGAGGTCAGGTGTTATAAATTAAAGTGTATAAAATATGCTTTGATTTTTTCTCTGTGGAAGTTAGAGTCAATGGGGGAACATGCCATTTCCGTTATCAAACATTTACCGGTTTTAAATTAGATGACCCCTATCTTGTGGGAAGAAAGTTGTGCTAAGGGATGTCTTACTGACTATTGCAAATGAGGTTTTCCCACCTGTCAAAAGGGTAATTTTAACAGATCTGGGCAGCAGTGTTCAAGTTGCTCCTAACAGGCTAAACTTTGTAACCCTGAAATCATGCTTTCACTGCCCATTCTGTGGATTGCACAATTGGTGTTGAGGTCTACAGGTGACATTTAGCTTTCAGCCCCATGGCACATTTCCAATATAATTTCCTCTGGACCTATAGGGATGGTAGAAGAGTCAGGGATACACTAATTTAACCATGTTTAAAGGTGAAGCACAAGGGATGTACTACTGTTTAGCAGGGAAACAGTGCACACAGTTTTAAGTCCAGCAGCAAAATGGGCTTCAGAAAAAACTGCAACTTCTGTGGTGCCCACACAGAAATTTCGACTCCATCAATTTGTATGTCTTTGCTGTAGCATTTTTGCCAAGGTTTTCTCCTGTGGCTCAATCTTCTCCATGATTTTGAAGGGTTTTGTTATTTTCCCCCTGAGGATGTAACGTTTTACAATTTAGTTGCCTTACAAAAATATTGCTTTTGTGATTGTTTTCATAACCGATAATAAAGTAAACATATTCATTTCTATCATAGATGCTTTCTACTGAATACAAATAGAATTTTGGTGGATTTCTGTTTGTGATCTGACCTACCGATGTTTTTTCTGAATGACACAGGAGGATGAGCTATGGCATTCGTTTCTAAACACTATCAAATATGTACTGAAAATGGTTATTAGTACTAATGAAACAAGGATTGGTAGATAATATGTAAATTGATTATTTGAAAAAAGATAATGATTTTAAATTCTCTTTAGGCGCCTGGAAGAAGAAAATAATGCAAATAAAGCGAAAGAATGTGAAAAACAATAGATGTTCCCAACAACAGATAACAGCTAGCTTACTAGATGTAGGTGAACTGAATCAATCTCTGTATTTATTATGGCACCCTGAGAATTTGCTCACTTGTTCTTTTTAAATATTTTTATTATTATTATTATTATTATTATTATTATTATTATTATTATTATTAAATTTCATCAAGAACAGAATAATTCACACGGACAACAGACCCCAGACCTTCGCCTCCATACACAATAAACAATGATGACATATAATTGCATTATTATATATTGCATTCATAAAGAAGAAAAAAAGGGGGAAAACCCAGATCGTAAACCTTTTGTGATTCTGATACATTCTTTTCATAATACAGGATCAGACCAACATATCACCTCGTTCACCCAGTTCAATCTAGTCTGTCAGCGGGCCCACCTCAGCAGACATTTACCCCGTGCCCTTTTCTTTGAATAAATAGCTTTTTTTCTAAATTATATACTGCAAGAACCCAAGCTAACCATTGCTGAAATACGGGTGGCTTTGCATCCAGCCTGCCCGAAGTGATACACATTTGAAGAATGGTCATAGATATAAATAAGAGCGCTCTACCTCTAGTGCACATCTCTCCTTCTTGTACCCCCAGCATAATTACAGTCGGGGTTAAAGATTTTTTTATTTTTAATTTACAGCCGCGGTCGGTAGTGGGAGTACCTGCAGGGCGGTGATGTGGGGAAGGGGAGGGTCAGGGTAGGGGGTAGTAATGTATGGATTACGGAGCTTTACAGGTAAGTAAACATATAAATAAATGAAACGAATTTCGTTGCGCGCACTGCATTGCATTTGGGGATGCAGTGCACGCAACAAAATTTGTTTTATTTATTTATATGTTTACTTACCTTTACAGCTTCGTAATCCATACATTACAACCCCCCATCCTGCCCCTCCCCACATCACCGCCCTGCAGGTACTCCCACTACCGATCGCGGCTGTTAACTTATTAAGGAATTTAGTGACCTCTTCCTTTATGGACGAAAGTGTTCCACAAGTAGCGAATATATATGTACACTATCTACTCCACTTAGTTGGAATATTGGGCATCGTGATCTCTTACCATTCCTCTGTTTAATAACCCTCCTGCATGTATAATAAAGATTAAAACGTGTTTTATAATATTGCACTTGCAACTATGAGGACAATAATGTAGTTTTTGGCATTGAGGAGGATCCCAGAAAGCTAGATTCTGGTATGGACAATCTCTACTGCCATTTCAGAGAATGTTTATCTAAGTCATCTTTCATACATTTATTAAAATAGCTATAAATAACTCCAATGTGACATCTTTGCCTGCAAATTAATACATCCACAAGGTCAGACCTTTGGTACCCCACCGGGCCTCCTCCCTTGCATATTGAAAAATCGTGTATTTGGAGGTACTTGAAAAAATCACTTTGATCTATGTTAAAGTCATTCCTAAGCTCTTCAAATGAAATAGTCCCTGTAAGAGAGAAAAAATGTCCTACCCTGTTTAACGCAGTACTCACCAAACATAAAACATATTGATCAGCAAAAATCTCCAGTAGGTTACCAGTATTAACTATTAGAGTATAATGGTTCAACCTTCCTATACCCATTATCTTGCATACAGCTGATCAGGCTTTAAAAGAGCTCTGGAGTCTTAAAGCGAACTCTCGGAAAATAGTTAAACTCAAGTTGTCTCCATAGACATCCCCAGGCGTCTTTATCAATCAATACCTCACAGGGAGTAGAAAAATCGCCAGCTCCTACTTGGCCCAGCAATCTTTCTTGCAATAGTTCAATTTAATTTTAAAGCATAGTGACCCAGTAGCATTGTTTAACCCCTTCGGTGCTGATGACAAAGCCAGCTCGTCATCAGCGTTACCTGCGCTGCGCGGATGATGAGCTGGCTTTGTCATAAACAAGCCTTTTTTTTTTTTAGCGCACAGCGGGAATACGCGGTAGCGCTCATGAGGTTAAGATTTGGTAACCCCCACCCCCTCTATCCTTTGGCAGTGTCAAACATTTTAAAGCCCAACTGGGTTTAGAGTATGCACAAACAAATCACGAAACCAGAACTTCCAGTTTCTTAAACCATATATTCTCAAACTCTATGTGGATAACAGGGAAAAATACAAGATTTGGGGGGAAAAGATCATTTTTATTATACTACACCTCCCTGCTAGGGACAAGTGTAAGTTATTTAATCTGCTCAGATCTCTTTTTGCGTTTTCCATAAAGGGGTCTCAGTTGTTTAAGTCCTGCATCTTGATCTGAGGAGATGATTAATCCTAAATATGCTGCTCTCTTTGCAACACGAGGATCTGGTAGCGTAATTACTTTATTAGTAACAATTACTGTATTTTCCTTGTTTAACGAATATCCTGAAATAATCCCAAAGTGGATCGCCGCTCTCTCTACTTCCAAAAGAGCAATTGCTGGATCCGGTTTTACAAGCACTATGCAGTCCGCGTATGCTAGGGGTTTAGTGTCCCATCCCTTTAAAGACATAGGAGGAATTAGGATATTTTGCTCGAGTGTTCGTATAAAAAGGGTCAATATACATAACAAATAAACGTGGTGAACAAGGACACCCTTGCCTTGCCCCCTGTTGATCTTAAATGGCTCAGAAAGATCCCCCACTACGATCACTGTGTCTTCTGGGTTATAATATAAGGCCTTAACTGCTTGTATATATCCTGGCCCAATATCCGCTCACTGCATTACAGACCATAGGAGTTGCCAGGAGACCCTTTCAAACGCTTTCTCCGCATCCTGCAGAATCAGAGCCATAGGGTCTCCTGCAACCTGAGCAGCATCGAAGATGGAAGCTACCCTTCTGGTATGCTCCGTTGTTCCTCTCCTGGGTATAAACCCATGCTGTTGTCTGAATACCCCCTTATTTACTGTTAGAAAAATGAGAGGGTATGATCTTCGAGTAAACTTTAGAATCCACATTGATCAAAGTAATTGGTCAGTAAGACCCATGTTCAGATACGGGCTTACTCTTCTTGCGGAACACAACTATCTTTGCGAGTGACCAAGAATTGGGTGGGCTAGCTCCATGAAATATTTGCAAAAACAAAGTAATTAAGCATTCTTTCTGCTCTTCTGCACAAACACCCTATAAAATTCGGTAGGTAAGCACACTGTACCTGTGGCTTTACCAGCCTGCAGGCTACCCAATGCAATCAAGATTTCTTCCCATGAGAGATAAGAATGTACAATTGCTTACCCTCTTTTAATACTTTCTGTATATAGAGTTTGATAGTATGTCTGAAATGTCATGGTGATGCCTACTCGATAAGAGTTATAAAAGGAATTGGACCAGCAAGGGACTTTATTCAAGTATTCTTTGATAGCGTGTTAGGACTCTGTTATAATAAATCTGAGCACCTAATTGTAATCAGTCAACCGCTATGCTAATTTAATAACTTCAGATCATAATCAATATATACAATGTTACCACACTAACAAAGTAAATAATGCAAAAACCAGGGTTTTATATTGTCTGAATATTATTATTAATTTTTTCAAGACAAAAGGTATGATTTTTTACAAAAGAAGAAAACAAATTCATACAAAATAGGGTACATACACAGAATGTTCACATCAAATATACACAGTACAAATTATATAGTTCTTTGGTATATCTGAGAAAGTCCAGACTGCTAAACACAAGATAACATCGTGATTTCAACAAAACAGAAGAAAATCAAAGGATGGTATAATGAATTATATGCAGGCTTGGACTAATTAGTCGACGTTTCGGTCTTTAAGAGATTATTCATCAGACCATCATCAGGACAAGGTATTTCTACATATAGTAGATGACCCTCTGTTGAAAAAACAAAATTTCATTAATACATGTTTTACCTGGTTAAAAGAGTTTTAGTTACATTTCAATACCTAATTAAAAAATAGGTTACAAATTCTATACAGTCGGTGTGGCGGCTGCACAAAACTCAGTTGTGTTCAAATTGGAACCATTGTTTGTCCTGCAATTTAACACAGCATATCTATATTTGATTTAGAAACATTAGTGGTCATAAAGTTTAACCAATGATAAATCACTCACTTCTGCCGAATAGATTCTTATTTTCTACGTGGACAGCGTACATCAAAATATTTGGCTAGTTGGCGACAAAGAAAATGAATTCTTGTACATCAGAGTTGCTAAAAAGAAGTAAAGCAGAAGCTTACTCAGTTGCTGTTAATTTAGGGAGTACACTTCCATTGTTGGCCTAGAGTGGATACTTTCATTTACCTTGAATTATGAGCTGTAATTCTTTATGTAGTTCACCAATATACTGGGCGGCTCTTTGTTTCTGTTTTAAAAGAATTAAAAGAAAACCATAGTCACCCTCCTTTGTGTTAGGGTTAACTTATGTACACATTATTATGTGCATAGACGTTGTCTGAGTTATCACGATTACACTTTGTATTTACATTTATAGAACTTAAGAGGTATTTAAGAGGTATGCCAAGCCTGGCATACTTCTTATTCGAATTAAAACAATCTAGTGCTTTTAGGACACAAATAGTTGCTTTGTTTTAATTGCGTCTATTTTTGGTTTTTTAATTCAGTTTTAACAGTG
The DNA here is from genome assembly GCF_964261635.1 of Lissotriton helveticus. NCBI lineage: Eukaryota > Metazoa > Chordata > Amphibia > Caudata > Salamandridae > Lissotriton > Lissotriton helveticus. Next base: position 530,928,657 of record NC_136067.1, read on the forward strand.
TTCAAGAAATTTGCGTCTATGTAAGTTTTTTAAAAGACTCTCAAATTTGACAAATTAAAAACTGAGATGTCTAATGGTACCTAACATTAGGATAATTAATATAACTTTAATTTCAAAAGGGCTCAGAAAAAGTTTAAATCTAGATTCGGTTTCAATACAATTAGGCAAACTTGTAAATTACTATGCCACATTACTTACTGGGCAAAAGTTGGAAATGCGGCAAAGATTTCAATAGCGTAGCACCACAGCACAGTTCTGAAGTCGGCTTGCGGGGAAGTCGCGTTTAAAACCCAGCACAATTTGTAGATGCGACTAGCAAGCTAGGAGGGAAAGGAAACAACAGGTTTCCACATTAAGTGTTTTGCTAACTTAGAGCAAAAAACCAAAGAGGTCTCTTTAATTTAGGCGCCCCGTCACAGGTCTGTTACTTACTTTATCACAAACGATTTGAAGGCAGCAATTGTCCTCCTCTGTTCGTCTCACCGAACCAAGCAGCAGTGTTAGTTACTGCTAGCAACAATGTTACTCTGATAGGACGTCTTTTAAATACACTGATGATGCCGCCCCGTTCACACGTGGTATTACGTGCTGACGCGGTACGGCTAGCTACGCCTCCTATTTCTTATTGGATACAGCAGTGTATCATAAAGAGAACGCGGCTCGCCAAAGAAGTGGCGGCCATCTTAACCTATGTTGTTTTGATCATATTCGTATAGAGAAGATCGTGAGATCGATATTGTGTAGTAGAAATTTATACTTTTTACACATAACCAGTTATTTACGATTACGAATTAAAATTTCTGTTATTCAAAACATTTCTAGATTTATTTAATGAGTTTGTTTCATTAGTAGGCTTATTCGTAGTTAAATTGCCGTAACATATGAGTCTCGCAAAATAGTACTTGAAAATACATATGGTAGCTTACATCAGTCAGACTTTAAGGGTTTTTAGTGCAACACCTGTCGCCTCATTAAGGGCGCTCCCAATCTGTTATAATACCCACCAAGGAACAGACAAATATTTTTTGGTCAACTAATATATCGCATTCAATAGGTGTATTAGTTCCTCCATGTTAATTGCAATACAGTAACGTTTCCACCAACTCAATATTATGGCTTATTCAAAGGGTATGCACATAGATGGGTAAAACCAGGGGTATGGAGCTATGATACAGCAATGAGAAAGGAGAAACAGTATTATTCATGTTAAGCAAGCTAAAGTGTGCCACTCAGTACAGGTGTTCATTCCATTTTTGACACTATCTGCAATTTCCATCCAGCGGTTCTCTTTAATGGTCAGAATTTTGTCACCATTTTTGTGTCTGATGGATGGCTTAACCACATCAATGACCCACCAAATCATGTCTCTCTCAGAGTGTTTTGCAGTTGAATAGTGATCAACTAATGGTGCATTTTCAATGTTTCGTCGAATACGAGATTGATGTTGCAGAATTCTCTGCTTTATCATTTGGGTGGTTTTACCAATATATAATTGTCCACATGGACATTTGATGCAGTAAATTACATTACATGTTCTACAATTGGAGAAATGTTTTATGTTCATAGTCTTGCCATTAATATCAAAGCTTTTCATGTTGGCTGTGGTATTGCAGGCAGTGCAGTTGTTGCATTTGTAGTGTCCCAATAATGGGGACAGTTGTTTCATATTGTCCACCATATTAGGATCCGGAAGGTCATAAGCATGAACCAACCGATCCCTGATGTTGGGTCCTCGCTTAAATGCGAACATTGGTCTATCCTTTAGTTCAGGTAACTCTTTAAGGAGAGGCCAGCTCTTTGTTACTATTCTTTTCACTTGTTGACTGTACGTTCCAAAGGTAGTTACACATACCAATGAGATCAAGGGGAGGGAGGCGCGGTTGGTACAGGAACCAATACACCCCCGGCCAACGTCAAACCCGCAACCAATTTTACCAATGGTAAGCAATATGTCAACAATCCCGATCTTCAACTTGTCTAAACATATCCTGAGTGAAGCTGAAACAACTGTTCTCACTTCGGGCTTATCGTTTGTTCCCACTTATAGGAACACTTCTTTTCAAACCAAATGCGAACTCTACAAATTCTTTAGATCAGTTAGACTTAAGAACTTCTTCGCATCCAAAGTGGATATACAGGAAAGAAATCTGACGGGCTTGCGCCCCCCTTCAGTATTCTTTCCCACCAACAATATGGTCTCAAAGAACATCTTGACCTTTGAGAATGCGGTCCTAATTGAGATCGAATCTCTGTTCAAAGAACAGATTTTCTGCAGGAATAATTTGAATAAGGATGAACACATTGCACTCAAAAACCTGGAATCCCTTAAAGACACTGTAATAAAACCGGCCGATAAAGGCGGAGGCGTGGTACTATGGGACCGTGAAGCATACAAAAATGAAATGCTAAAACAACTCTCAGTGGCTGATAATTATAAACAATTGAGAACAGATCCCACCTCTCAACTAGAAGCAGAAATTAAAAGTCTCAGCGAATATGGATTCAAGGAAGGTTGGCTTAGTACAAAAGAGGCCGCTTTTCTTATCAATAAATCCCCAACAGTACCTGCCATATACATCCTCCCCAAAATTCATAAACATGCCACTGAACCCCCAGGGAGACCAATTGTTGCCGGTTGCAATTCAATTCTAAAGCCATTGGCCCAGTACGCAGATTTCTTCATCAGACCATTTGTAACTGAGGCAGAGACATATATCAGAGATACCACCTCTGTGATTAATAAACTAGAAAATCATGACTATGATCCAGACCATGAATATTTAGTAACTATGGACATTGCCAGTCTGTATACTAATATTCCACAAGATGAGGTCCTCCTACTTATCAGAGATCTCTTAGACAGCCGTGTAAGACCACATCCTGTCCCAAGCGAATTCATAGTGAAATGTATTGAAATTTCCATGTGCCATAATTTCTTCCTTTTTGAGAAGACGTTCTACCAGCAATTAAATGGTGTGGCGATGGGGGCAGTTTACGCCCCGAACATAGCTAATATCTATGTTAACAACTTTGAGAGACTACACATCTATGATAATCTGAATCCATTCTCAGCCAACATATCATGTTGGTTGAGATATATAGATGATGTTTTCCTCATTTGGAAAGGAAATAAAGATCTCCTGTTACAATTCCATGACTGGCTGAACAAAAGGAATCCGCATTTACAATTCACTTTGGAGTATAATGCGCATGAAATTAACTTTTTAGACCTCACTATTAAAGCGAATGATGACAAGACTATCTACACAACGTTATACACAAAACCAACTACACGTAATACGTTGCTGAAATATAACAGTCATCACCCGAAATCTTTACGTGATGGACTACCTTTTGGTCAGTTCTTAAGACTGCGCAGAAATTGCTTTAAACGCATTGATTATTTCAATGAAGCTAAAATCCTAAAAAGCAAGCTGCATGACAGAGGCTACCCTAATAAGCTCCTCAAGAACTCCATGAAACGTGCATGGTATAATAACCGTGAAGCACTGCTCCAAACAAAACCAAGGAATAACCATGCTTCATTGGTATGTGTAACTACCTTTGGAACGTACAGTCAACAAGTGAAAAGAATAGTAACAAAGAGCTGGCCTCTCCTTAAAGAGTTACCTGAACTAAAGGATAGACCAATGTTCGCATTTAAGCGAGGACCCAACATCAGGGATCGGTTGGTTCATGCTTATGACCTTCCGGATCCTAATATGGTGGACAATATGAAACAACTGTCCCCATTATTGGGACACTACAAATGCAACAACTGCACTGCCTGCAATACCACAGCCAACATGAAAAGCTTTGATATTAATGGCAAGACTATGAACATAAAACATTTCTCCAATTGTAGAACATGTAATGTAATTTACTGCATCAAATGTCCGTGTGGACAATTATATATTGGTAAAACCACCCAAATGATAAAGCAGAGAATTCTGCAACATCAATCTCGTATTCGACGAAACATTGAAAATGCACCATTAGTTGATCACTATTCAACTGCAAAACACTCTGAGAGAGACATGATTTGGTGGGTCATTGATGTGGTTAAGCCATCCATCAGACACAAAAATGGTGACAAAATTCTGACCATTAAAGAGAACCGCTGGATGGAAATTGCAGATAGTGTCAAAAATGGAATGAACACCTGTACTGAGTGGCACACTTTAGCTTGCTTAACATGAATAATACTGTTTCTCCTTTCTCATTGCTGTATCATAGCTCCATACCCCTGGTTTTACCCATCTATGTGCATACCCTTTGAATAAGCCATAATATTGAGTTGGTGGAAACGTTACTGTATTGCAATTAACATGGAGGAACTAATACACCTATTGAATGCGATATATTAGTTGACCAAAAAATATTTGTCTGTTCCTTGGTGGGTATTATAACAGATTGGGAGCGCCCTTAATGAGGCGACAGGTGTTGCACTAAAAACCCTTAAAGTCTGACTGATGTAAGCTACCATATGTATTTTCAAGTACTATTTTGCGAGACTCATATGTTACGGCAATTTAACTACGAATAAGCCTACTAATGAAACAAACTCATTAAATAAATCTAGAAATGTTTTGAATAACAGAAATTTTAATTCGTAATCGTAAATAACTGGTTATGTGTAAAAAGTATAAATTTCTACTACACAATATCGATCTCACGATCTTCTCTATACGAATATGATCAAAACAACATAGGTTAAGATGGCCGCCACTTCTTTGGCGAGCCGCGTTCTCTTTATGATACACTGCTGTATCCAATAAGAAATAGGAGGCGTAGCTAGCCGTACCGCGTCAGCACGTAATACCACGTGTGAACGGGGCGGCATCATCAGTGTATTTAAAAGACGTCCTATCAGAGTAACATTGTTGCTAGCAGTAACTAACACTGCTGCTTGGTTCGGTGAGACGAACAGAGGAGGACAATTGCTGCCTTCAAATCGTTTGTGATAAAGTAAGTAACAGACCTGTGACGGGGCGCCTAAATTAAAGAGACCTCTTTGGTTTTTTGCTCTAAGTTAGCAAAACACTTAATGTGGAAACCTGTTGTTTCCTTTCCCTCCTAGCTTGCTAGTCGCATCTACAAATTGTGCTGGGTTTTAAACGCGACTTCCCCGCAAGCCGACTTCAGAACTGTGCTGTGGTGCTACGCTATTGAAATCTTTGCCGCATTTCCAACTTTTGCCCAGTAAGTAATGTGGCATAGTAATTTACAAGTTTGCCTAATTGTATTGAAACCGAATCTAGATTTAAACTTTTTCTGAGCCCTTTTGAAATTAAAGTTATATTAATTATCCTAATGTTAGGTACCATTAGACATCTCAGTTTTTAATTTGTCAAATTTGAGAGTCTTTTAAAAAACTTACATAGACGCAAATTTCTTGAACACTGTTAAAACTGAATTAAAAAACCAAAAATAGACGCAATTAAAACAAAGCAACTATTCGTGTCCTAAAAGCACTAGATTGTTTTAATTCGAATAAGAAGTATGCCAGGCTTGGCATACCTCTTAAATACCTCTTAAGTTCTATAAATGTAAATACAAAGTGTAATCGTGATAACTCAGACAACGTCTATGCACATAATAATGTGTACATAAGTTAACCCTAACACAAAGGAGGGTGACTATGGTTTTCTTTTAATTCTTTTAAAACAGAAACAAAGAGCCGCCCAGTATATTGGTGAACTACATAAAGAATTACAGCTCATAATTCAAGGTAAATGAAAGTATCCACTCTAGGCCAACAATGGAAGTGTACTCCCTAAATTAACAGCAACTGAGTAAGCTTCTGCTTTACTTCTTTTTAGCAACTCTGATGTACAAGAATTCATTTTCTTTGTCGCCAACTAGCCAAATATTTTGATGTACGCTGTCCACGTAGAAAATAAGAATCTATTCGGCAGAAGTGAGTGATTTATCATTGGTTAAACTTTATGACCACTAATGTTTCTAAATCAAATATAGATATGCTGTGTTAAATTGCAGGACAAACAATGGTTCCAATTTGAACACAACTGAGTTTTGTGCAGCCGCCACACCGACTGTATAGAATTTGTAACCTATTTTTTAATTAGGTATTGAAATGTAACTAAAACTCTTTTAACCAGGTAAAACATGTATTAATGAAATTTTGTTTTTTCAACAGAGGGTCATCTACTATATGTAGAAATACCTTGTCCTGATGATGGTCTGATGAATAATCTCTTAAAGACCGAAACGTCGACTAATTAGTCCAAGCCTGCATATAATTCATTATACCATCCTTTGATTTTCTTCTGTTTTGTTGAAATCACGATGTTATCTTGTGTTTAGCAGTCTGGACTTTCTCAGATATACTAAAGAACTATATAATTTGTACTGTGTATATTTGATGTGAACATTCTGTGTATGTACCCTATTTTGTATGAATTTGTTTTCTTCTTTTGTAAAAAATCATACCTTTTGTCTTGAAAAAATTAATAATAATATTCAGACAATATAAAACCCTGGTTTTTGCATTATTTACTTTGTTAGTGTGGTAACATTGTATATATTGATTATGATCTGAAGTTATTAAATTAGCATAGCGGTTGACTGATTACAATTAGGTGCTCAGATTTATTATAACAGAGTCCTAACACGCTATCAAAGAATACTTGAATAAAGTCCCTTGCTGGTCCAATTCCTTTTATAACGAATATTGCCCGAACCCGCAAGGGTAGATTGGGTTGCTCACCTCATTGTTGTATCTAGTTTGCGCAGATAACCTCTGCTGTGGGCCACTTCAAGTGGTTTAACTGTAATTTTACAGTCCATTTTATTTGAACTGATCTTTTTGATCATACATTTTCCATCTACAAGGTCTGCTTTTATGTCTGAAGCAGAGACCTTATCGTACACGGATGACTACATCCTGAAAATAGCATCAGGACCATCACTACTAGGTAATAAAAGTGTAGTGGCGAATCTACCAGTTGAATCTGATCTTAACCAACTAGAACGTTTACGGAAGAAACTGGTCAGGACTGAACTTCACGCTAAGTTCCTGACAGATTGTTTAAACGCTAATATTATCCCTACTGGTTTGCAGATTCGCAACATCCCTATTATTTTTATTGATGATAGTGATTTCAAAGTTAGTTTTAGCCACGCAGCCAACAAGTGCTCACGCACTTGGATGGTGCTGAGCATTGAGACGGCTGTCAAACAAATCAAGTTATTACTAAAAGAAATTGAGACACTAGAAAATAAGATCAATAGTGACTCAAGCATTACCAACGCAAAAACCCTACTTGATAAAATTGCACAAACAATTAAAGACTTTGAAGAGTTTAACTCTTCAAAAAAAACTGATAAACTTCAGAAAGATATTCGAAAATACAACAAGGAAATCACTTACCCATACCTACAGAAAGATTTTTATCAGGCCCAAAACAACCCTAGAGGACCTGCTACTCATCAGCAACAATATAAACGTACAACGTTCTCAGACACCGGTTCTGAATCAGAAGGTGAACAACCATCTACAGGCCAGTTTACATCAGCCTTTGACCAACAGCCATCAACTTCAAGGCAGGCTTTTTTAGGTCAGGACAACAGGAGGGGAAGAGGCCCTCCGCGGAGATCAAGGGGAGGGAGGCGCGGTTGGTACAGGAACCAATACACCCCCGGCCAACGTCAAACCCGCAACCAATTTTACCAATGGTAAGCAATATGTCAACAATCCCGATCTTCAACTTGTCTAAACATATCCTGAGTGAAGCTGAAACAACTGTTCTCACTTCGGGCTTATCGTTTGTTCCCACTTATAGGAACACTTCTTTTCAAACCAAATGCGAACTCTACAAATTCTTTAGATCAGTTAGACTTAAGAACTTCTTCGCATCCAAAGTGGATATACAGGAAAGAAATCTGACGGGCTTGCGCCCCCCTTCAGTATTCTTTCCCACCAACAATATGGTCTCAAAGAACATCTTGACCTTTGAGAATGCGGTCCTAATTGAGATCGAATCTCTGTTCAAAGAACAGATTTTCTGCAGGAATAATTTGAATAAGGATGAACACATTGCACTCAAAAACCTGGAATCCCTTAAAGACACTGTAATAAAACCGGCCGATAAAGGCGGAGGCGTGGTACTATGGGACCGTGAAGCATACAAAAATGAAATGCTAAAACAACTCTCAGTGGCTGATAATTATAAACAATTGAGAACAGATCCCACCTCTCAACTAGAAGCAGAAATTAAAAGTCTCAGCGAATATGGATTCAAGGAAGGTTGGCTTAGTACAAAAGAGGCCGCTTTTCTTATCAATAAATCCCCAACAGTACCTGCCATATACATCCTCCCCAAAATTCATAAACATGCCACTGAACCCCCAGGGAGACCAATTGTTGCCGGTTGCAATTCAATTCTAAAGCCATTGGCCCAGTACGCAGATTTCTTCATCAGACCATTTGTAACTGAGGCAGAGACATATATCAGAGATACCACCTCTGTGATTAATAAACTAGAAAATCATGACTATGATCCAGACCATGAATATTTAGTAACTATGGACATTGCCAGTCTGTATACTAATATTCCACAAGATGAGGTCCTCCTACTTATCAGAGATCTCTTAGACAGCCGTGTAAGACCACATCCTGTCCCAAGCGAATTCATAGTGAAATGTATTGAAATTTCCATGTGCCATAATTTCTTCCTTTTTGAGAAGACGTTCTACCAGCAATTAAATGGTGTGGCGATGGGGGCAGTTTACGCCCCGAACATAGCTAATATCTATGTTAACAACTTTGAGAGACTACACATCTATGATAATCTGAATCCATTCTCAGCCAACATATCATGTTGGTTGAGATATATAGATGATGTTTTCCTCATTTGGAAAGGAAATAAAGATCTCCTGTTACAATTCCATGACTGGCTGAACAAAAGGAATCCGCATTTACAATTCACTTTGGAGTATAATGCGCATGAAATTAACTTTTTAGACCTCACTATTAAAGCGAATGATGACAAGACTATCTACACAACGTTATACACAAAACCAACTACACGTAATACGTTGCTGAAATATAACAGTCATCACCCGAAATCTTTACGTGATGGACTACCTTTTGGTCAGTTCTTAAGACTGCGCAGAAATTGCTTTAAACGCATTGATTATTTCAATGAAGCTAAAATCCTAAAAAGCAAGCTGCATGACAGAGGCTACCCTAATAAGCTCCTCAAGAACTCCATGAAACGTGCATGGTATAATAACCGTGAAGCACTGCTCCAAACAAAACCAAGGAATAACCATGCTTCATTGGTATGTGTAACTACCTTTGGAACGTACAGTCAACAAGTGAAAAGAATAGTAACAAAGAGCTGGCCTCTCCTTAAAGAGTTACCTGAACTAAAGGATAGACCAATGTTCGCATTTAAGCGAGGACCCAACATCAGGGATCGGTTGGTTCATGCTTATGACCTTCCGGATCCTAATATGGTGGACAATATGAAACAACTGTCCCCATTATTGGGACACTACAAATGCAACAACTGCACTGCCTGCAATACCACAGCCAACATGAAAAGCTTTGATATTAATGGCAAGACTATGAACATAAAACATTTCTCCAATTGTAGAACATGTAATGTAATTTACTGCATCAAATGTCCGTGTGGACAATTATATATTGGTAAAACCACCCAAATGATAAAGCAGAGAATTCTGCAACATCAATCTCGTATTCGACGAAACATTGAAAATGCACCATTAGTTGATCACTATTCAACTGCAAAACACTCTGAGAGAGACATGATTTGGTGGGTCATTGATGTGGTTAAGCCATCCATCAGACACAAAAATGGTGACAAAATTCTGACCATTAAAGAGAACCGCTGGATGGAAATTGCAGATAGTGTCAAAAATGGAATGAACACCTGTACTGAGTGGCACACTTTAGCTTGCTTAACATGAATAATACTGTTTCTCCTTTCTCATTGCTGTATCATAGCTCCATACCCCTGGTTTTACCCATCTATGTGCATACCCTTTGAATAAGCCATAATATTGAGTTGGTGGAAACGTTACTGTATTGCAATTAACATGGAGGAACTAATACACCTATTGAATGCGATATATTAGTTGACCAAAAAATATTTGTCTGTTCCTTGGTGGGTATTATAACAGATTGGGAGCGCCCTTAATGAGGCGACAGGTGTTGCACTAAAAACCCTTAAAGTCTGACTGATGTAAGCTACCATATGTATTTTCAAGTACTATTTTGCGAGACTCATATGTTACGAATAAGCCTACTAATGAAACAAACTCATTAAATAAATCTAGAAATGTTTTGAATAACAGAAATTTTAATTCGTAATCGTAAATAACTGGTTATGTGTAAAAAGTATAAATTTCTACTACACAATATCGATCTCACGATCTTCTCTATACGAATATGATCAAAACAACATAGGTTAAGATGGCCGCCACTTCTTTGGCGAGCCGCGTTCTCTTTATGATACACTGCTGTATCCAATAAGAAATAGGAGGCGTAGCTAGCCGTACCGCGTCAGCACGTAATACCACGTGTGAACGGGGCGGCATCATCAGTGTATTTAAAAGACGTCCTATCAGAGTAACATTGTTGCTAGCAGTAACTAACACTGCTGCTTGGTTCGGTGAGACGAACAGAGGAGGACAATTGCTGCCTTCAAATCGTTTGTGATAAAGTAAGTAACAGACCTGTGACGGGGCGCCTAAATTAAAGAGACCTCTTTGGTTTTTTGCTCTAAGTTAGCAAAACACTTAATGTGGAAACCTGTTGTTTCCTTTCCCTCCTAGCTTGCTAGTCGCATCTACAAATTGTGCTGGGTTTTAAACGCGACTTCCCCGCAAGCCGACTTCAGAACTGTGCTGTGGTGCTACGCTATTGAAATCTTTGCCGCATTTCCAACTTTTGCCCAGTAAGTAATGTGGCATAGTAATTTACAAGTTTGCCTAATTGTATTGAAACCGAATCTAGATTTAAACTTTTTCTGAGCCCTTTTGAAATTAAAGTTATATTAATTATCCTAATGTTAGGTACCATTAGACATCTCAGTTTTTAATTTGTCAAATTTGAGAGTCTTTTAAAAAACTTACATAGACGCAAATTTCTTGAACACTGTTAAAACTGAATTAAAAAACCAAAAATAGACGCAATTAAAACAAAGCAACTATTCGTGTCCTAAAAGCACTAGATTGTTTTAATTCGAATAAGAAGTATGCCAGGCTTGGCATACCTCTTAAATACCTCTTAAGTTCTATAAATGTAAATACAAAGTGTAATCGTGATAACTCAGACAACGTCTATGCACATAATAATGTGTACATAAGTTAACCCTAACACAAAGGAGGGTGACTATGGTTTTCTTTTAATTCTTTTAAAACAGAAACAAAGAGCCGCCCAGTATATTGGTGAACTACATAAAGAATTACAGCTCATAATTCAAGGTAAATGAAAGTATCCACTCTAGGCCAACAATGGAAGTGTACTCCCTAAATTAACAGCAACTGAGTAAGCTTCTGCTTTACTTCTTTTTAGCAACTCTGATGTACAAGAATTCATTTTCTTTGTCGCCAACTAGCCAAATATTTTGATGTACGCTGTCCACGTAGAAAATAAGAATCTATTCGGCAGAAGTGAGTGATTTATCATTGGTTAAACTTTATGACCACTAATGTTTCTAAATCAAATATAGATATGCTGTGTTAAATTGCAGGACAAACAATGGTTCCAATTTGAACACAACTGAGTTTTGTGCAGCCGCCACACCGACTGTATAGAATTTGTAACCTATTTTTTAATTAGGTATTGAAATGTAACTAAAACTCTTTTAACCAGGTAAAACATGTATTAATGAAATTTTGTTTTTTCAACAGAGGGTCATCTACTATATGTAGAAATACCTTGTCCTGATGATGGTCTGATGAATAATCTCTTAAAGACCGAAACGTCGACTAATTAGTCCAAGCCTGCATATAATTCATTATACCATCCTTTGATTTTCTTCTGTTTTGTTGAAATCACGATGTTATCTTGTGTTTAGCAGTCTGGACTTTCTCAGATATACTAAAGAACTATATAATTTGTACTGTGTATATTTGATGTGAACATTCTGTGTATGTACCCTATTTTGTATGAATTTGTTTTCTTCTTTTGTAAAAAATCATACCTTTTGTCTTGAAAAAATTAATAATAATATTCAGACAATATAAAACCCTGGTTTTTGCATTATTTACTTTGTTAGTGTGGTAACATTGTATATATTGATTATGATCTGAAGTTATTAAATTAGCATAGCGGTTGACTGATTACAATTAGGTGCTCAGATTTATTATAACAGAGTCCTAACACGCTATCAAAGAATACTTGAATAAAGTCCCTTGCTGGTCCAATTCCTTTTATAACGAATATTGCCCGAACCCGCAAGGGTAGATTGGGTTGCTCACCTCATTGTTGTATCTACTCGATAAGAGGCCATGCCCCAACTAGGATTTCATATTTCTTGCACATCGCATTGCCAACACTTCTGTCCAGCTCTAGTGGCCAGATGGTGTCATATCTGCTCACTGCATTCATAGACTTTCTCTCTCCATACCGTAAATATGTCAGCTGCTTTAGTTGGAGTCCTTTCATTAATCGCTGCTCTGGCAAGAACTACCCCCATTTGAGCCACAGGGACATTATCTTTCTGCTGTGTAACCACAATTAGCTTCCTTTCTTTCACAACCTGCATAGCGTAGAGGGCCTGCAGTTTTTGTTTCTCTTTCTTTACTCTATTTAATTTAACCTGCAAAGTCTATCCCCTTATTTCTGCTTTCAAAGTGTCCCAAACTACACCCAACAGGGCACTCCCTATATTCTCTTTCAGGAATATTGGGATCCACTTACTCAAATGTAGAGCACATTCAAAGCTCCAATAAGTTACTTTCTTAGCTAAACCCACTCTCTTTAATTCCAACATTTGGGTATTATGATGAGACATGACCCGTGGGTAACTTTCAATGTTGCACACTTGTACAAATGTATGGGAGACAAAAAAAATCTAATCGCGCATGCGTCTGAAGTGGCACTGAAAAGAAAGTATATCCCCTTTTCATGGGTCTCTTTGTCTGCCATCTGTCAGCCCATGATCGCTACAAAACCCTCTAAGAGACTGAAATACTTTAGGTTTCTTCCTGATGTATCTATGCTGGTCTACACGAGACCAATTCACAGGCAGATTAATATTCAGGTCTCCATGCACAATAATGGGTAGAGTACAAAGTGCCAGTTCATAAGAGAGCCAGGCTGATGAGGGCTGAAAGCCCGAAACTGGTCCTAGGATACTTGTTTCCAGTCCAGGGAGGACCTGGCCTGGCAGTTCGGGCTGGACTGTTCCTATTGGGTGCAGGGTCAAGACTGATTTTCATATGGCTGAGTCCAAACTGGAATGTCATGTTGACCAAAACAACAATGGATTTAGGCCCAGATCTCTATACTGGGGTGAACGTATGACATTGTTCTTCATTCTGTCCATCTATTGTTCTTTTTGCATTTGTTACCCGTGTGGGATGGGTATGTCCAGACGTGGGTCGTGTGCTCACCATGCCGCTGGAGTCAAGCTATCCTCGCTGATGAGGGCTGAAAGCCCGAAACCAGTCCTAGGATGCTTGTTTCCAGTCCAGGGAGGACCTGGCCTGGCAGTTCGGGCTGGACTGTTCCCATTGGGTGCAGGGTCAAGACTGATTTGCATATGGCTGGGTCGAAACTGGAATGACATGGTGAGTAAAAAAATGATGGGTTTAGGCCCAGATCTCTGTACTGGGTGAATGTATGACATTCTTCTGCATTCTGTCCATTAATTGTTATTTTTGCATTTGTCACCCCGAGTGGGACGGGCATGCCCAGACGTGGGTCCCGTGCTCTCCATGCCACTGGAGTCAAGCTATCCTGGCTGATGAGGGCTGAAAGTGTGAAACCGGTCCTAGGATGCTTGTTTCCAGTCCAGGGAGGACCTGGCCTGGCAGTTCAGACTGGACAGTTCCCATTGGGTGCAGGGTCAAGACTGATTTGCATATGGGTGGGTCGAAACTGGAAAGGTATGGTGAGCAAAAAAAAAATGGATTTAGACCCAGATCTTTGTACTGGGGTGAATGTATGACGTTGTCTGCATTCTGTCCATCAATTGTTCTTTTTGCATTTGTCACCCCGAGTGGGACGGATATGCCAAGACGTGGGCCCCATGCTCTCCATGACACTTTAGTCAAGCTATCCTGGCTGATGAGGGCTGAAAGCCTGAAACCAGTCCTAGGATGCGTGTTTCCAGTCCAAGGAGGACCTGGACTGGCAGTTCCGGCTGGACTGTTCCCATTGGGTGCAATATAGCAGAGCACAGGTTGAATCTTTTCCCAGCAGATTGATATTCCGCAGTAGCCCACCTCGCATTATTATCTGTACGAACTTGTTTAAAACGCCTCAATGATTAACAAGCTAAAATAGGCAAACCACACATGCATGTCCCTTGTTTTGTCCTACTAATTAATTTAAACCCAAGGGTATCTAACAGCGATAACTGTGACCCTTCAATATGCACCTTCTGGAGACACACAATCTCAGCCTTTAACATTTGTAATTCAAAAGCATTTCTAGACCTCTTTTTTCTCTCATTAAGCCGGCAAATATTGATAGTCTCAATTCTCAATGTACTCACTTTTTTAAACTAGATTCAATTGAATTTTGCCCCCTCTGGACACCTAAAATTTGGCAAATACATTACCTTTCCCCTTAATACCACATTTCTGAAATACTAATCTGTTTAGTTGTGTAGTAGTCCCAGCCCTCACCCTCCCAGTAAAAAAAACACCAAATGAGCAATAAGGTAGCATACCTGAGTGATGACACCATAGAGTGCCCCCCATCCACCCCTCCTTTAAAAGAGGATAACCAAGAAAAGGTAGGAGAACAGAGAGGAAGAAAAAGCAAGACACTGCATATAGAGTGCATTTTTATCCCCAGATCCTCAGTACTAGTAGGGGGAGGCCCACTTAGACATATGATTCACTCCCTGAGGGCTTATGATTGTTTAGAGGCAAAGCCTGACCCTCCACTAAGCTCTTTTAGATATTCCTGGGCCTGAATATCAAAAGTGATGCTACAAGTATAGCCCTTATTGAATACTTTCAACAGGGCATGGTTTAGAAGAAATACTTTGGCCCTGTTTTTCTGGAATGGGCTAATGAGCTGCAATAACCTCCATCGCCTCTCTACCATGGCATGCGCAAAGTCAGGTCTGACAAAGAATGCGATCTCCTCAAACTCTCTCTTTGCATTAGGGCAAGCCAAGACTGTTTTTTATATTAGAAAAAAAATCTTGATATAAAGAACATTTCCCAAAATAAACCAACATAGCCAGAGGCCTTTGAAGATCATTAGGACGCTTCTTCCGCATGTTGGATTTCCAAATCCCAGTTCCAGTTTGTCTTTTCTGAGAAAGCTCCTTTCAATTAGTTGATCATGTAGACTCTTGTTTTCTGCCCCTTCACCCTCAAAGGGATCCCCAAGAATCTCAGGTTGTTCCTTCGATGCTTGTTTTCTTGCTCTTGAAGTTTCCAAAGGACATCCTTCATGACTGCGTCCTGAGAGGATTTCTGGGTTTTTAGTGTGTTCATTTCTGTCTTTAGACACTCTGGTCATTTTTCCACCACAGTGATTCTTCCTGCAATATCCGAGCAAGTTTTGTTTACTTTCTTGATTGTTCCATTTAGCTTTTTTGTAGACAGCAATTCATGGCAACTTGCGCTCAGCGTTTCTTCTTGCAGTGATTTTATGTATTGAAGCATTACTGCCAAAGTTGATTCTACTATTGATGGACCAACTATTACGCTCCTAGTGAGTCCAGTGTTTTCATTTGGGATCCCCCCCTTCCTTCTCCTACCAAATGGGTTGCAGAGTGTTGCCATCGCAAATTTTCTATTGTCATCCCCCTTGCTCTTATCCCTGCCCTCTCAAGAACTCTTCTCTCCTTTCTTCTTTTCTTCGACCGCTATTTCGTATTGTGTTAAACATGCTGGATTGTCTGAGGCACTACTGGAAGAAGAGTAAGAGGCCTGATCATCAGTCGATGATGAAGCAGTATTACACACATTGGAAAGGTCTGAGTCATCGGTCAAAGAAAAGAACTTCTCCCCTATATCAGTAAACCCAACAATAGCTTGCAAATCGGCCCTATATAGATTCCAACTTTGTGCTCCAGCCATTGGTGTTCCTTGATTGATCTGTGTGTTTCAGTCACCTGTTAGACCTTCCCCCCTTTACTAGGAAACAAGTTTTGCTCCTCAATCTGTGCTTCCTCTATGGATTTTGGACAAATTTGACTGCGGCTGGCTTTCTGGGGATTGAAATGTGTCCTTTATCTTCATGTGTTTATTATTATTATTATTATTATTATTTGTACTACCCATGACTTCAAACAATTTGTCTTCTTCCTTCTCCTTCTTTTTTCATGTTTTTTGCACTTATGCAGCAGAGGTCTCAGAAGCAAAGAATGGGTTTTCTGCCAACCATGCATAACAATTGCTACATAGGGGATTTGCCAAAATGTCCTCTGCTGATCCAATCATTGAGCACAAAAGCATTCACCTCCTTACTGCTGCACTTTTTTTTATGAATTCTGAAAATGTCAGAGGATCTCAGCAAGGAAACACAACATCTTTTAGATTACTGGAGCATTATCTTTTGATTTTTGGGAAGCAGATACCCAACTGGACACCACTGCTTCCTAGCTATTGGGATAGAGAGTACAAAGATGTGTACTGCAGTGACAGTTTCCACCAGTAAAAAACAAGTAGTGATGCAAGCACCAGGAGAAAAAACAAATCAGGGCCACAATCAATGCCTTTGATAATTTGTTGAGAACCCCCAGCCGCACATCAGACATCATCGGTCCTAGAGAAGAGAAATAGCTAGCCTTTATTCCATTAGTAGCTGCAAAGTGATAAGTGCTTTGCTGTGTACTTTCAGCATAGATTTCTGAGGATGTGGGAGTTGTGTAAGGTGCTGTTGAGTCATGCCTTGTTGCTTCAGATGTGAGGCTGTTCCTGTATTGTTCAGGCCCAGATGTAATGCATCTTGGGACATGGCCCTATTAATGCAACAAATGCCATGTGTACTTTGTTGACACGCTTCAATACATTTCATGTTTGATATTTGTGTATACACGTACTTCAAATTTAGGGAGGTAAATGTAATTCAGTAATAATGTAAGCATTTCAAAGAGTGTTTTACTCAAGTGGGCCATCTGGCATGAACCTATTTGATGTGCTCATGCAAAGAGAGTGCTTGCATACATTCAGGCAATGTACAGCTAAAGTTGATATAAAATTAAGTGCATATTTCCTGTTCACAACGCATAAATCTTGCATTTAAAAGGTATTGCATGGCTAATTGATACACCTCGAGTAGTCCTTTGTGATGTCCTGCAAGCCATCGAGCTTACCAGGCACTTTCGCACCATTATGTGATTCTTTGAGTTGGACCTACTTGTGCCTGTCCAACTATGAGGGAATATCTCAATGGCATAGCTTGAGTATTTTATTTGTGCTGTATCAATGCAACCTAAGATAACTGCCAATCGTGTTACCAATGTGATATGGTGTTAAGTAGGTTGCCCTACAGCAACATCTTTATTGGCTTGAATGACACACTACCAAAGGGTTCTATTTATACAATTGCCTGTGCACAGGACAGGAGTGTAATCATGGTGATGGGGGCATTCTGACTTAGGGGCTGATTATGATTCTGCCGGTCTTCGAACTGCCGGACTCATGGTAGGGCAGAGGTGGCGGTCTTGAGACCACCACATTATGACTTTAGTGGTAGTGCGACTCTAGGACAGGCAACACCGATAAGAAACCACCGCTCCCTGGTGGTGGCGCAGTGGTCCAGAGGCATCCATATGCTTGGCGGGACCGCTGTGGTCCCGCCAAGCATATAAAGAGCTTCCTTTCTGCCAGGGTTTTAATGGTGGTTCCTCCACCATAAAAACCCTAGCTTCCCACCCTGTGCCTGCATAGAAGTTCCAGCAAGGCATGGATTGTAAAGTCCATGCCTTGTTGCAACTGTTTTTGATGTTCCCATTGCAGTGCCAATTTTATAGGCACTGTTGTGGGAATGAAAATGAAGTCGCCCGCCAATCACTAAAAAAGTTATTATACTGAGGGCGGTTCTCTTGCAGGTTTGGGGGTGCTGTGGAAGGACCGCTGCCGTATAGGCAAACTCGTAATCGGCCCCTCAAAGTTCAACAAATGCTAATGTAAAAGTTATTCCGTCATGAACATGAAGGCTTGAATAAACAAATTTAGGGGTCCTCTTTTCTCTCTCCATTGCAGTGTACAGCCAGGAAAAGGCAGAGACAAGGAGGATCACGGACAAATGAGGATGAGGAATTTGGCTGAAGTCTGGGCAGTAGAAACTTAGAGGAGGACAGTACCAGTGAGGAGGAAACCATTGCCAACCAGAGTCAGACATTCTCCCGCCACATTAAATGTCTACACGTACCCCACTTCAGTATCTGAGAAGGGGGTCACTTTTAGAAACATAGGCCAAGAGAAGTAAGATGCTGGTAGTTTTCCTTGACAGAACAACAAGGTGGTTTCTCAAGATCATGGCTGTCCAACTTCAAGGTCTGAGGGCACTTCTCCATCCTTCTCATGGGTCCCCCCAACGTGAAGCTTGATGCTGCCTTTTCCATACCTCTTTTACCAATGGAGAATGTCCTTCCAGAGGAGAATCTTAGGCTGTGGGGCAGCTCTGTCACAAACACCCATGATTGCTCATGCGCGCTCTGTCTATGTGTTTGATATGATACCAATGCAGGTCAATATCAAACCTTTAGAGGCTGGGGACTGGCCACCATGCTGGGTTTTGAAGTGATTGCGAAGAGTGTCATGAATCTACTTGATAAACAGGCAGTACACCAGAGGGAGTTGATGTAGTTTTTGTCCTGAGCCGCCATCAAGCCATCTGCCAACCAAGTCTTGCCTCCTCACCTACTGACAGTGTTAGTCCATCATTGACTTCTACCTCTGCCTCTGAACCCTCTCCAAGTGCATTCAACCAATTAGAATATGTCTAGTCCTGTTCAGTCAGTCAACATGCCTGTACAGGAAGAAGTGGTTGTGGTCACTCTGACCTTTTACATATAGTAGAGAGTGTTGATGAGGCATGTGTAGGTTAGGGTAATTAATTGATCATCTGTGTTTTTTTCTCTGTTGTTTGCCTTAGATTTTGATTTCAGAAATATAGACCTTTACTTGGATATTTCATTTGGACTTTAGATGTTGTTTTCCTATCTATAGGATGTTGAGCATATATTTTTCAGTGACGTTCCTCCATGAATCTTTCTTTGAATCTAGCCTGCACCTTCCTTCCCCAGCACATTCTATCTCACTCCTGGTCTTGAGAACTCTTTTATTTGGTTATTCTTTCCTTTTAGACATGTATTCCCTAAACTCTACTACAGATCCATGGATCTCAAGAATGTTGAGCATCCCCATTTCTTCCCTCAGATATATATTTTCATTCCCACAATTGTTCTTGAGTAGGCTTTTACTGTGTGCATTCTTTGCGACTATGCCTGTTGATGGATGTTTATATTTGAGGTGATGACGTGGCATCCAACCAAGATCGGTCCACACATCCCACTTCTGCTGAATTATTTTTCAGTTTTAAGAGACAGACATTCAAGAGTTTGCGCACAGCATACATATATAGGTTGACAAGGCTGTTCATTTAGGAAGCTCTGTCATCCATCGAGTGAACCACTCTAGTCCACATAGTGAGGCAATCAAAGGTACAGTGTGGAGGTGGTGGTAGGGGGTAGAAGTGCTGGCAACAAAGGGCCTGTAAACCTGCCAATGTATTTTTATGAGGCTCATTTCTTGTTGCCTGCCCTATGTGGGTTGAATGTTCTTTCAACATATGCAATCTAGATAAGATTAGGGCATCATCAAGGTACAACATTGCAAGTTTCACATATCTAAGTTGTGACAGTGTTAATATACCTGGATGTGTGGTAGGGATGTGTTGTGTTGCTCTTAGACTTGGTCGAGATCCTGCTGCAGATCGTGGTGCAGCTGTTGCTCCTGTTGAGTGCAGTGCATCATGCACTAGGACTGTAGGAAGATAAAGTAGAGCATGTCAACATCAGTATTTTTAGCCCTATATTCATGTGTGTGGTAGACAAGATAAATAGAATTGGAGTATATGAGATTTATGCCAATGTGTGAAGACAGTATTGCATGTTGTTGTTGACAGTTACATGAGTGTAAGTCAAGGTATAAGTGAAATGGAAATGTAGAGGTGTATTGAGCTTACTAGGGCTGATGTTGTCATTCCCAAGCTAAGGCAGGGCATATACCAGGTCATATTGCATGTTGAAGAGGACACACTCAATGAGAGAGATAGGAAGAAAATGTGATACCTGAAACCAGCCATTTTTCCTTCGATTTCTGCCAGGGTTGGAAAACCCATCCTTAATGTTGAACTTGGCCCTTTTTGCATGGTTATCCCTAAATATTTTGCCTTTCTCCTGTCTTTTTCTGACCTTCTTTTTACTGCTTTTAGGACTCTGGGCACTTTCCCACTGCTAACTAGAGCAAAAGTGCAAGTGCTCTCTATCTGTAATTTTCTGACAATTGGTTTTTGACGACTGGCATATTTAATTTATTTGTAAATCTCCAGTATAGTACACTAAAGGTGCCTGTAGCTGGTAAGGAAGAGCTACTAGTGGGCCTGCATCATTGATTGTACTACACACTCAGTAGCCCTTTAAACTTAGCTCAGGCCTACCTTTGCAGATCCAGTCTGAGCAGTTTTGAACTGCCCTTTCGACCTGGCAAGTGCACAAAGGCCCAAACCATCCCTTTAAATACATGTAAGACAACCCTAGGGTAGGGCCTGAGCAGCCCTGTGGGCAGGGTGTAGTGTATTTAAAAGGTAGGACATGTGCTAATGAGTTCTACATTTCATGGTAGTGAAACACTCCTATATCTGCATTTCAGTACTGCAAGACCTGTCTCTCCCATAAGTTAACATGGGGATAACCTTGAAACATCTTTCACGTGTAATTTCCCTTTGGGAGCAGATAGAATTTTGGAGTTTGGTATCTCTGGACTTAGAATATAAAAATACATATTTTAGTGATGTTGATTTTTAAATTGCAAGTCTGAAAATGCCACTTTTAAAAAATTGAAGACACACAGACGATGGACGGAATGCAGAGCAAATCAAACATTCTCCCCCAGTCAATAGATCTGGGTTAAATCCATTGTTCTTTTCCTCAACATGCCTCCACAGAATAGACCCAGCCATATGCAAATCAGTCTTGACCCTGTGCCTCATGGGAACTCTTCAGACCGAACTACCAAGCCAGGTCCTCCTTGGACCAGAAACAAGCAAAATTCGTTTTATTTATTTATATGTTTACTTACCTTTACAGCTTCGTAATCCATACATTACAACCCCCCATCCTGCCCCTCCCCACATCACCGCCCTGCAGGTACTCCCACTACCGATCGCGGCTGTTAACTTATTAATGAATTTAGTGACCTCTTCCTTTATGGACGAAAGTGTTCCACAAGTAGCGAATATATATGTACACTATCTACTCCACTTAGTTGGAATATTGGGCATCGTGATCTCTTACCATTCCTCTGTTTAATAACCCTCCTGCATGTATAATAAAGATTAAAACGTGTTTTATAATATTGCACTTGCAACTATGAGGACAATAATGTAGTTTTTGGCATTGAGGAGGATCCCAGAAAGCTAGATTCTGGTATGGACAATCTCTCCTGCCATTTCAGAGAATGTTTATCTAAGTCATCTTTCATACATTTATTAAAATAGCTACAAATAACTCCAATGTGACATCTTTGCCTGCAAATTAATACATCCACAAGGTCAGACCTTTGGTACCCCACCGGGCCTCCTCCCTTGCATATTGAAAAATCGTGTATTTGGAGGTACTTGAAAAAATCACTTTGATCGATGTTAAAGTCATTCCTAAGCTCTTCAAATGAAATAGTCCCTGTAAGAGAGAAAAAATGTCCTACCCTGTTTAACGCAGTACTCACCAAACATAAAACATATTGATCAGCAAAAATCTCCAGTAGGTTACCAGTATTAACTATTAGAGTATAATGGTTCAACCTTCCTATACCCATTATCTTGCATACAGCTGATCAGGCTTTAAAAGAGCTCTGGAGTCTTAAAGCGAACTCTCGGAAAATAGTTAAACTCAAGTTGTCTCCAAAGACATCCCCAGGCGTCTTTATCAATCAATACCTCACAGGGAGTAGAAAAATCGCCAGCTCCTACTTGGCCCAGCAATCTTTCTTGCAATAGTTCAATTTAATTTTAAAGCATAGTGACCCAGTAGCATTGTTTAACCCCTTCGGTGCTGATGACAAAGCCAGCTCGTCATCAGCGTTACCTGCGCTGCGCGGATGATGAGCTGGCTTTGTCATAAACAAGCCATTTTTTTTTTTAGCACACAGCGGGAATACGCGGTAACGCTCATGAGGTTAAGATTTGGTAACCCCCACCCCCTCTATCCTTTGGCAGTGTCAAACATTTTAAAGCCCAGCTGGGTTTAGAGTATGCACAAACAAATCACGAAACCAGAACTTCCAGTTTCTTAAACCATATATTCTAAAACTCTATGTGGATAACAGGGAAAAATACAAGATTTGGGGGGAAAAGATCATTTTTATTATACTACACCTCCCTGCTAGGGACAAGTGTAAGTTATTTAATCTGCTCAGATCTCTTTTTACGTTTTCCATAAAGGGGTCTCAGTTGTTTAAATCTTGCATCTTGATCTGAGGAGATGATTAATCCTAAATATGCTGCTCTCTTTGCAACACGAGGATCTGGTAGCGTAATTACTTTATTAGTAACAATTACTGTATTTTCCTTGTTTAACGAATATCCTGAAATAATCCCAAAGTGGATCGCCGCTCTCTCTACTTCCAAAAGAGCAATTGCTGGATCCGGTTTTACAAGCACTATGCAGTCCGCGTATGCTAGGGGTTTAGTGTCCCATCCCTTTAAAGACATAGGAGGAATTAGGATATTTTGCTCGAGTGTTCGTATAAAAAGGGTCAATATACATAACAAATAAATGTGGTGAACAAGGACACCCTTGCCTTGCCCCCTGTTGATCTTAAATGGCTCAGAAAGATCCCCCACTACGATCACTGTGTCTTCTGGGTTATAATATAAGGCCTTAACTGCTTGTATATATCCTGGCCCAATATCCGCTCACTGCATTACAGACCATAGGAGTTGCCAGGAGACCCTTTCAAACGCTTTCTCCGCATCCTGCAGAATCAGAGCCATAGGGTCTCCTGCAACCTGAGCAGCATCGAAGATGGAAGCTACCCTTCTGGTATGCTCCGTTGTTCCTCTCCTGGGTATAAACCCATGCTGTTGTCTGAATACCCCCTTATTTACTGTTAGAAAAATGAGAGGGTATGATCTTCGAGTAAACTTTAGAATCCACATTGATCAAAGTAATTGGTCAGTAAGACCCATGTTCAGATACGGGCTTACTCTTCTTGCGGAACACAACTATCTTTGCGAGTGACCAAGAATTGGGTGGGCTAGCTCCATGAAATATTTGCAAAAACAAAGTAATTAAGCATTCTTTCTGCTCTTCTGCACAAACACCCTATAAAATTCGGTAGGTAAGCACACTGTACCTGTGGCTTTACCAGCCTGCAGGCTACCCAATGCAATCAAGATTTCTTCCCATGAGAGATAAGAATGTACAATTGCTTACCCTCTTTTAATACTTTCTGTATATAGAGTTTGATAGTATGTCTGAAATGTCATGGTGATGCCTACTGGATAAGAGGCCATGCCCCAACTAGGATTTCATATTTCTTGCACATCGCATTGCCAACACTTCTGTCCAGCTCTAGTGGCCAGATGGTGTCATATCTGCTCACTGCATTCATAGACTTTCTCTCTCCATACCGTAAATATGTCAGCTGCTTTAGTTGGAGTCCTTTCATTAATCGCTGCTCTGGCAAGAACTACCCCCATTTGAGCCACAGGGACATTATCTTTCTGCTGTGTAACCACAATTAGCTTCCTTTCTTTCACAACCTGCATAGCGTAGAGGGCCTGCAGTTTTTGTTTCTCTTTCTTTACTCTATTTAATTTAACCTGCAAAGTCTATCCCCTTATTTCTGCTTTCAAAGTGTCCCAAACTACACCCAACAGGGCACTCCCTATATTCTCTTTCAGAAATATTGGGATCCACTTACTCAAATGTAGAGCACATTCAAAGCTCCAATAAGTTACTTTCTTAGCTAAACCCACTCTCTTTAATTCCAACATTTGGGTATTATGATGAGACATGACCCGTGGGTAACTTTCAATGTTGCACACTTGTACAAATGTATGGGAGACAAAAAATATCTAATCGCGCATGCGTCTGAAGTGGCACTGAAAAGAAAGTATATCCCCTTTTCATGGGTCTCTTTGTCTGCCATCTGTCAGCCCATGATCGCTACAAAACCCTCTAAGAGACTGAAATACTTTAGGTTTCTTCCTGATGTATCTATGCTGGTCTACACGAGACCAATTCACAGGCAGATTAATATTCAGGTCTCCATGCACAATAATGGGTAGAGTACAAAGTGCCAGTTCATAAGAGAGCCAGGCTGATGAGGGCTGAAAGCCCAAAACTGGTCCTAGGATACTTGTTTCCAGTCCAGGGAGGACCTGGCCTGGCAGTTCGGGCTGGACTGTTCCTATTGGGTGCAGGGTCAAGACTGATTTGCATATGGCTGAGTCCAAACTGGAATGTCATGTTGAACAAAATAACAATGGATTTAGGCCCAGATATCTATACTGGGGTGAACGTATGACATTGTTCTTCATTCTGTCCATCTATTGTTCTTTTTGCATTTGTTACCCGTGTGGGATGGGTATGTCCAGACGTGGGTCGTGTGCTCACCATGCCGCTGGAGTCAAGCTATCCTCGCTGATGAGGGCTGAAAGCCCGAAACCAGTCCTAGGATGCTTGTTTCCAGTCCAGGGAGGACCTGGCCTGGCAGTTCGGGCTGGACTGTTCCCATTGGGTGCAGGGTCAAGACTGATTTGCATATGGCTGGGTCGAAACTGGAATGACATGGTGAGTAAAAAAATGATGGGTTTAGGCCCAGATCTCTGTACTGGGTGAATGTATGACATTCTTCTGCATTCTGTCCATTAATTGTTATTTTTGCATTTGTCACCCCGAGTGGGACGGGCATGCCCAGACGTGGGTCCCGTGCTCTCCATGCCACTGGAGTCAAGCTATCCTGGCTGATGAGGGCTGAAAGTGTGAAACCGGTCCTAGGATGCTTGTTTCCAGTCCAGGGAGGACCTGGCCTGGCAGTTCAGACTGGACAGTTCCCATTGGGTGCAGGGTCAAGACTGATTTGCATATGGGTGGGTCGAAACTGGAAAGGTATGGTGAGCAAAAAAACAATGGATTTAGACCCAGATCTTTGTACTGGGGTGAATGTATGACGTTGTTCTGCATTCTGTCCATCAATTGTTCTTTTTGCATTTGTCACCCCGAGTGGGACGGGTATGCCAAGACGTGGGCCCCATGCTCTCCATGACACTTTAGTCAAGCTATCCTGGCTGATGAGGGCTGAAAGCCTGAAACCAGTCCTAGGATGCGTGTTTCCAGTCCAAGGAGGACCTGGACTGGCAGTTCCGGCTGGACTGTTCCCATTGGGTGCAATATAGCAGAGCACAGGTTGAATCTTTTCCCAGCAGATTGATATTCCGCAGTAGCCCACCTCGCATTATTATCTGTACGAACTTGTTTAAAACGCCTCAATGATTAACAAGCTAAAATAGGCAAACCACACATGCATGTCCCTTGTTTTGTCCTACTAATTAATTTAAACCCAAGGGTATCTAACAGCGATAACTGTGACCCTTCAATATGCACCTTCTGGAGACACACAATGTCAGCCTTTAACATTTGTAATTCAAAAGCATTTCTGGACCTCTTTTTTCTGTCATTAAGCCGGCAAATATTGATAGTCTCAATTCTCAATGTACTCATTTTTTTAAACTAGATTCAATTGAATTTTGCCCCCTCTGGACACCTAAAATTTGGCAAATACATTACCTTTCCCCTTAATACCACATTTCTGAAATGCTAATCTGTTTAGTTGTGTAGTAGTCCCAGCCCTCACCCTCCCAGTAAAAAAAACACCAAATTAGCAATAAGGTAGCATACCTGAGTGATGACACCATAGAGTGCCCCCCATCCACCCCTCCTTTAAAAGAGGATAACCAAGAAAAGGTAGGAGAACAGAGAGGAAGAAAAAGCAAGACACTGCATATAGAGTGCATTTTTATCCCCAGATCCTCAGTACTAGTAGGGGGAGGCCCACGTAGACATATGATTCACTCCCTGAGGGCTTATGATTGTTTAGAGGCAAAGCCTGACCCTCCACTAAGCTCTTTTAGATATTCCTGGGCCTGAATATCAAAAGTGATGCTACAAGTATAGCCCTTATTGAATACTTTCAACAGGGCATGGTTTAGAAGAAATACTTTGGCCCTGTTTTTCTGGAATGGGCTAATGAGCTGCAATAACCTCCATCGCCTCTCTACCATGGCATGCGCAAAGTCAGGTCTGACAAAGAATGCGATCTCCTCAAACTCTCTCTTTGCATTAGGGCAAGCCAAGACTGTTTTTTATATTAGAAAAAAAATCTTGATATAAAGAACATTTCCCAAAATAAACCAACATAGCCAGAGGCCTTTGAAGATCATTAGGAGGACGCTTCTTCCGCATGTTGGATTTCCAAATCCCAGTTCCAGTTTGTCTTTTCTGAGAAAGCTCCTTTCAATTAGTTGATCATGTAGACTCTTGTTTCCTGCCCCTTCGCCCTCAAAGGGATCCCCAAGAATTTCAGGTTGTTCCTTCGATGCTTGTTTTCTTGCTCTTGAAGTTTCCAAAGGACATCCTTCATGACTGCGTCCTGAGAGGATTTCTGGGTTTTTAGTGTGTTCATTTCTGTCTATAGACACTCTGGTCATTTTTCCACCACAGTGATTCTTCCTGCAATATCCGAGCAAGTTTTGTTTACTTTCTTGATTGTTCCATTTAGCTTTTTTGTAGACAGCAATTCATGGCAACTTGCGCTCAGCGTTTCTTCTTGCAGTGATTTTATGTATTGAAGCATTACTGCCAAAGTTGATTCTACTATTGATGGACCAACTATTACGCTCCTAGTGAGTCCAGTGTTTTCATTTGGGATCCCTCCCTTCCTTCTCCTACCACATGGGTTGCAGAGTGTTGCCATCGCAAATTTTCTATTGTCATCCCCCTTGCTCTTATCCCTGCCCTCTCAAGAACTCTTCTCTCCTTTCTTCTTTTCTTCGACCGATATTTTGCATTGTGTTAAACATGCGGGATTGTCTGAGGCACTACTGGAAGAAGAGTAAGAGGCCTGATCATCAGTCGATGATGAAGCAGTATTATACACATTGGAAAGGTCTGAGTCATCGGTCAAAGAAAAGAACTTCTCCCCTATATCAGTAAACCCAACAATAGCTTGCAAATCGGCCCTATCTAGATTCCAACTTTGTGCTCCAGCCATTGGTGTTCCTTGATTGATCTGTGTGTTTCAGTCACCTGTTAGACCTTCCCCCCTTTACTAGGAAACAAGTTTTGCTCCTCAATCTGTGCTTCCTCTATGGATTTCGGACAAATTTGACTGCGGCTGGCTTTCTGGGGATTGAAATGTGTCCTTTATCTTCATGTGTTTATTATTATTATTATTATTATTATTATTTGTACTACCCATGACTTCAAACAATTTGTCTTCTTCCTTCTCCTTCTTTTTTCATGTTTTTTGCACTTATGCAGCAGAGGTCTCAGAAGCAAAGAATGGGTTTTCTGCCAACCATGCATAACAATTGCTACATAGGGGATTTGCCAAAATGTCCTCTGCTGATCCAATCATTGAGCACAAAAGCATTCACCTCCTTACTGCTGCACTTTTTTTATGAATTCTGAAAATGTCAGAGGATCTCAGCAAGGAAACACAACATCTTTTAGATTACTGGAGTATTATCTTTTGATTTTTGGGAAGCAGATACCCAACTGGACACCACTGCTTCCTAGCTATTGGGATAGAGAGTACAAAGATGTGTACTGCAGTGACAGTTTCCACCAGTAAAAAACAAGTAGTGATGCAAGCACCAGGAGAAAAAACAAATCAGGGCCACAATCAATGCCTTTGATAATTTGTTGAGAACCCCCAGCCGCACATCAGACATCATCGGTCCTAGAGAAGAGAAATAGCTAGCCTTTATTCCATTAGTAGCTGCAAAGTGATGAGTGCTTTGCTGTGTACTTTCAGCATAGATTTCTGAGGATGTGGGAGTTGTGTAAGGTGCTGTTGAGTCATGCCTTGTTGCTTCAGATGTGAGGCTGTTCCTGTATTGTTCAGGCCCGGATGTATGACGTTACAACGCATACTTTTACCACGCCTACCATTACCACGCATTTTTTACAACGCAGGATCCATTACAACGCATACCATTACAACGCATGTATTTAGAACGCAGGTACCTTTACAACGCATACCATTACAACGTAAGTATTGGTAAGTATATAATATTTTTTAAAATGTAATTTAATTAAAATTAATATAATGTAATTTAATTTAATTTAATTAATTTAATTTAATTTAATTTAATTTAATTAATTTAATTTAATTTAATTTAATCAATTTAATTTAATGTAATTTAAATTTAATTATATTTACTTTTTACCCTGTACCCCTTTACCCAAAAACCCAAAACTGACCCTGAACCCTAAAAATACCCCTTTACCCAAGAACCCAAAACTGACCCTAAACCCTAAAAATACCCCTTTACCCAAAAACCCAAAACTGAAACTGAACCCTAAAAATACCCCTTTACCCAAAAACCCAAAACTGACCCTAAACCCTAAAAATACCGCTTTACCCAAAAACCCAAAACTGACCCTGAACCCTAAAAATACCCCTGTACCCCAAAAACTGAAAACTGACCCTGAACCCTAAAAATACCCCTTTACCCAAAAACTGAAAACTGACCCTGAACCCTAAAAATACCCCTTTACCCAAAAACTGAAAACTGACCCTGAACCCTAAAAATACCCTTTTACCCAAAAACTGAAAACTGACCCTGAACCCTAAAAATACCCCTTTACCCAAAAACTGAAAACTGACCCTGAACCCTAAAAATACCCCTTTACCCAAAAACTGAAAACTGACCCTGAACCCTAAAAATACCCCTTTACCCAAAAACTGAAAACTGACCCTGAACCCTAAAAATACCCCTTTACCCAAAAACTGAAAACTGACCCTGAACCCTAAAAATACCCCTTTACCCAAAAACTGAAAACTGACCCTAAACCCTAAAAATACCCCTTTACCCAAAAACTGAAAACTGACCCTGAACCCTAAAAATACCCCTTTACCCAAAAACCCAAACTTATAATATTTTTAATAAAATGATATACTTACCAATACTTACGTTGTAATGGTATGCGTTGTAAAGGTACCTGCGTTGTAAATACATGCGTTGTAATGGTATGCGTTGTAATGGATCCTGCGTTGTAAAAAATGCGTGGTAATGGTAGGTCGTTGTAAAAGTTGCGTTGTAAAGGTTGTATACCTTCAGGCCCAGATGTAATGCATCTTGGGACATGGCCCTATTAATGCAACAAATGCCATGTGTACTTTGTTGACACGCTTCAATACATTTCATGTTTGATATTTGTGTATACACGTACTTCAAATTTAGGGAGGTAAATGTAATTCAGTAATAATGTAAGCATTTCAAAGAGTGTTTTACTCAAGTGGGCCATCTGGCATGAACCTATTTGATGTGCTCATGCAAAGAGAGTGCTTGCATACATTCAGGCAATGTACAGCTAAAGTTGATATAAAATTAAGTGCATATTTCCTGTTCACAACGCATAAATCTTGCATTTAAAAGGTATTGCATGGCTAATTGATGCACCTCGAGTAGTCCTTTGTGATGTCCTGCAAGCCATCGAGCTTACCAGGCACTTTCGCACCATTATGTGATTCTTTGAGTTGGACCTACTTGTGCCTGTCCAACTATGAGGGAATATCTCAATGGCATAGCTTGAGTATTTTATTTGTGCTGTATCAATGCAACCTAAGATAACTGCCAATCGTGTTACCAATGTGATATGGTGTTAAGTAGGTTGCACTACAGCAACATCTTTATTGGCTTGAATGACACACTACCAAAGGGTTCTATTTATACAATTGCCTGTGCACAGGACAGGAGTGTAATCATGGTGATGGGGGCATTCTGACTTAGGGGCTGATTATGATTCTGCCGGTCTTCGAACTGCCGGACTCATGGTAGGGCAGAGGTGGCGGTCTTGAGACCACCACATTATGACTTTAGTGGTAGTGCGACTCTAGGACAGGCAACACCGATAAGAAACCACCGCTCCCTGGTGGTGGCGCAGTGGTCCAGATGCATCCATATGCTTGGCGGGACTGCTGTGGTCCCGCCAAGCATATAAAGAGCTTCCTTTCTGCCAGGGTTTTTATGGTGGTTCCTCCACCATAAAAACCCTAGCCTCCCACCCTGTGCCTGCATAGAAGTTCCAGCAAGGCATGGATTGTAAAGTCCATGCCTTGTCTCAACTGTTTTTGATGTTCCCATTGCAGTGCCAATTTTATAGGCACTGTTGTGGGAATGAAAATGAAGTCGCCCGCCAATCACTAAAAAAGTTATTATACTGAGGGCGGTTCTCTTGCAGGTTTGGGGGTGCTGTGGAAGGACCGCTGCCGTATAGGCAAACTCGTAATCGGCCCCTCAAAGTTCAACAAATGCTAATGTAAAAGTTATTCTGTCATGAACATGAAGGCTTGAATAAACAAATTTAGGGGTCCTCTTTTCTCTCTCCATTGCAGTGTACAGCCAGGAAAAGGCAGAGACAAGGAGGATCACGGACAAATGAGGATGAGGAATTTGGCTGAAGTCTGGGCAGTAGAAACTTAGAGGAGGACAGTACCAGTGAGGAGGAAACCATTGCCAACCAGAGTCAGACATTCTCCCGCCACATTAAATGTCTACACGTACCCCACTTCAGTATCTGAGAAGGGGGTCACTTTTAGAAACATAGGCCAAGAGAAGTAAGATGCTGGTAGTTTTCCTTGACAGAACAACAAGGTGGTTTCTCAAGATCATGGCTGTCCAACTTCAAGGTCTGAGGGCACTTCTCCATCCTTCTCATAGGTCCCCCCAACGTGAAGCTTGATGCTGCCTTTTCCATACCTCTTTTACCAATGGAGAATGTCCTTCCAGAGGAGAATCTTAGGCTGTGGGGCAGCTCTGTCACAAACACCCATGATTTCTCATGTGCGCTCTGTCTATGTGTTTGATATGATACCAATGCAGGTCAATATCAAACCTTTAGAGGCTGGGGACTGGCCACCATGCTGGGTTTTGAAGTGATTGCGAAGAGTGTCATGAATCTACTTGATAAACAGGCAGTACACCAGAGGGAGTTGATGTAGTTTTTGTCCTGAGCCGCCATCAAGCCATCTGCCAACCAAGTCTGGCATCCTCACCTACTGACAGTGTTAGTCCATCATTGACTTCTACCTCTGCCTCTGAACCCTCTCCAAGTGCATTCAACCAATTAGAATATGTCTAGTCCTGTTCAGTCAGTCAACATGCCTGTACAGGAAGAAGTGGTTGTGGTCACTCTGACCTTTTACATATAGTAGAGAGTGTTGATGGGGCATGTGTAGGTTAGGGTAATTAATTGATCATCTGTGTTTTTTTCTCTGTTGTTTGCCTTAGATTTTGATTTCAGAAATATAGACCTTTACTTGGATATTTCATTTGGACTTTAGACGTTGTTTTCCTATCTATAGGATGTTGAGCATATATTTTTCAGTGACGTTCCTCCATGAATCTTTCTTTGAATCTAGCCTGCACCTTCCTTCCCCAGCACATTCTATCTCACTCCTGGTCTTGAGAACTCTTTTATTTGGTTATTCTTTCCTTTTAGACATGTATTCCCCAAACTCTACTACAGATCCATGGATCTCAAGAATGTTGAGCATCCCCATTTCTTCCCTCAGATATATATTTTCATTCCCACAATTGTTCTTGAGTAGGCTTTTACTGTGTGCATTCTTTGCGACTATGCCTGTTGATGGATGTTTATATTTGAGGTGATGACGTGGCATCCAACCAAGATCGGTCCACACATCCCACTTCTGCTGAATTATTTTTCAGTTTTAAGAGACAGACATTCAAGAGTTTGCGCACAGCATACATATATAGGTTGACAAGGCTGTTCATTTAGCAAGCTCTGTCATCCATCGAGTGAACCACTCTAGTCCACATAGTGAGGCAATCAAAGGTACAGTGTGGAGGTGGTGGTAGGGGGTAGAAGTGCTGGCAACAAAGGGCCTGTAAACCTGCCAATGTATTTTTATGAGGCTCATTTCTTGTTGCCTGCCCTATGTGGGTTGAATGTTCTTTCAACATATGCAATCTAGATAAGATTAGGGCATCATCAAGGTACAACATTGCAAGTTTCACATATCTAAGTGACAGTGTTAATATACCTGGATGTGTGGTAGGGATGTGTTGTGTTGCTCTTAGACTTGGTCGAGATCCTGCTGCAGATCGTGGTGCAGCTGTTGCTCCTGTTGAGTGCAGTGCATCATGCACTAGGACTGTAGGAAGATAAAGTAGAGCATGTCAACATCAGTATTTTTAGCCCTATATTCATGTGTGTGGTAGACAAGATAAATAGAATTGGAGTATATGAGATGTATGCCAATGTGTAAAGACAGTATTGCATGTTGTTGTTGACAGTTACATGAGTGTAGGTCAAGGTATAAGTGACATGGAAATGTAGAGGTGTATTGAGCTTACTAGGGCTGATGTTGTCATTCCCAAGCTAAGGCAGGGCATATACAAGGTCATATTGCATGTTGAAGAGGACACACTCAATGAGAGAGATAGGAAGAAAATGTGATACCTGAAACCAGCCATTTTTCCTTCGATTTCTGCCAGGGTTGGAAAACCCATCCTTAATGTTGAACTTGGCCCTTTTTGCATGGTTATCCCTAAATATTTTGCCTTTCTCCTGTCTTTTTCTGACCTTCTTTTTACTGCTTTTAGGACTCTGGGCACTTTCCCACTGCTAACTAGAGCAAAAGTGCAAGTGTTCTCTATCTGTAATTTTCTGACAATTGGTTTTTGACGACTGGCATATTTAATTTATTTGTAAATCTCCAGTATAGTACACTAAAGGTGCCTGTACCTGGTAAGGAAGAGCTACTAGTGGGCCTGCATCATTGATTGTACTACACACTCAGTAGCCCTTTAAACTTAGCTCAGGCCTGCCTTTGCAGATCCAGTATGAGCAGTTTTGAACTGCCCTTTCGACCTGGCAAGTGCACAAAGGCCCAAACCATCCCTTTAAATACATGTAAGACAACCCTAGGGTAGGGCCTGAGCAGCCCTATGGGCAGGGTGTAGTGTATTTAAAAGGTAGGACATGTGCTAATGAGTTCTACATTTCATGGTAGTGAAACACTCCTATATCTGCATTTCAGTACTGCAAGACCTGTCTCTCCCATAAGTTAACATGGGGATAACCTTGAAACATCTTTCACGTGTAATTTCCCTTTGGGAGCAGATAGAATTTTGGAGTTTGGTATCTCTGGACTTAGAATATAAAAATACATATTTTAGTGACGTTGATTTTTAAATTGCAAGTCTGAAAATGCCACTTTTAAAAAATTGAAGACACACAGACGATGGACGGAATGCAGAGCAAATCAAACATTCTCCCCCAGTCAATAGATCTGGGTTAAATCCATTGTTCTTTTCCTCAACATGCCTCCACAGAATAGACCCAGCCATATGCAAATCAGTCTTGACCCTGTGCCTCATGGGAACTCTTCAGACCGAACTACCAAGCCAGGTCCTCCTTGGACCGGAAACAAGCATCCTGGGACTGGTTTCGGAGCATCACCCCTCATCAGCCAGGCTAGCTTGAATCCAGTGGTACAGTGAGCCCAGGGCCCACGTCTGGCCATACCCAGTGCACTTAGAGCCAGATGTAGGTGAGCAAATACCGGTCGGTAACGGCCGAATTCGGCCGTTACCGACCGGTATTTGGGTTTTCAGATGTAGGGGCCATTATTTTACAGAATCGGTCAATTTACCGATTCGGTAAATTTACCGATTCTGTAAAATACCGAATCGGTAATTTTACCGATTCGGTAAATCCAAATGTAGGTGACACTCCTGAGAGTGTCACAGGCCCTTAAGAGTCGGTATTTTACCACACAATCCTATTGTGTAGTAAAATACCGAATCCAGGTGTGCATGCACATCTGTGCATGCACACTGTGCAATGTGACACACAGACATGCCATTAGGGCATGTATGTGTGCCACATGTCACACATGCCTTTACTTCGGGTGCTAGAGGGTGTCAAAGTGACACCCCCTGCACCCTTGCAACATTCGATATTTACCGATTCGGTAAATACCGAATCAGTATTTCCTATTGATTCCTATGGGCTTCACAGCCCATAGGAATCAATTGGAAATACCGATTCGGTATTTTTTACCGAATCGGTAAATACCAAATGTTACCGATTCGGTAATTCTATTTTAAAAATTAGCTACATCTCCCTCCTTCATATTTACCGATTCATAAATACCGAATCGGTAAAATTTGGTATTTATGAGTCGGTAAATGTCCCTCACCTACATCTGGCCCCCAGTCTGAGAAAACAAAAGATACACACATGATGGAGAGAATGTAGAGCAAATCAAACATTCTCCCCCGTCAATAGATCTGGGATAAATCCATTGTTCTTTTGCATTTCATGTCACCCCAGTTTAGACCCAGCCACATGCAAACCAGTCTTGACCCTGTAGCTCATGGGTACAGTCCAGACCAAACTGCCAAGCCAAGCCCTCCCTGGACCGGAAACAAGCATCTTGGAAATGGTTTCGGGGTAACACCCCTCATCAGCCAGGCTTGCTTGAATCCAGTGGCACAGTGATCCCGGGAGCCACGTCTGAGCATACCCTGACAAAGTAGGGCAAACAAAGCAAACACAAAGAGATGATGGACGGTGCGCTGAAACTTTTTAGACACTCACTCCCAGTCAGAGATCTGAGTTTAATCCATCACCGTTCTTTAGCCTACTTCGCCACCCCAGTTCAGACCCAGCTATATGCAAATGAGCATACACCATGACATCAGGCTGGTATTTCTGGTTCCATTGGCACCCTGAGCCACAGACTCCTGTCTAGGCATACCTGTTGCCTAGGTTGCTTGAGTTC
This sequence comes from Lissotriton helveticus, assembly GCF_964261635.1. Taxonomy (NCBI): domain Eukaryota; kingdom Metazoa; phylum Chordata; class Amphibia; order Caudata; family Salamandridae; genus Lissotriton; species Lissotriton helveticus. The sequence goes on from NC_136067.1 coordinate 530,964,117, forward strand.
TGGTTCAGGGAGGACCTGGCCTGGCATTTCGGGCTGGACTCTTCCCATGAGTTTCAGGGTCAAGACTGATTTGCATATGGCTGCGTCTAAACTGAGGTGGAATGGTGGGTGAAAAAAAAATGGATTGGGATTTGGCCCGAGCAATTGGCAGTGGCTGAGATTAATTCAAGCATTTGATCCATCACCTTGCTGTTTTTGCACTTTTACAAAGTAGCCATTTTTCTGCCCATCCCAGATGTGTCTTACTGCTAGTGTCCTGGGTCACTTTACTCTCAATGGCTCTGCTGTTGTGAATTGTGTATTGCTGCCAGTCAGACAAAGGAAGCATGGGTATGAGGAGAGAGGGCCTTCCCTACAGGATGGCATGGGAGGAGTAGTGCCCTGACCTGATTGTACCTCCAAGGGATCTGCCTGCAGCACACACACAGGAACCTAGCACTAGGCCTGGCCTTGCCTTAATCCAGCCTAGACTGGATTCAGGCCCAGGGAAAGGGAAATAATGCCCAGTACCAGTTTTAGGTGCAGGTCACGGAATTGCTGAGTGCAAATGCTGGCACCAGGTATACAGATGGGACCTACAGACCTGTGGAAGATGTGGAAGAAGGGCTGCCCTGCTGTTGGAGAAAGAGGTACTGCCCTGCTGACTGAGGAAGGAAGACTGGACTTCTTGATGTGTACCAAAGCTACCCAGATTGACTGCAATGGTCCGTTGACTGACCTCCTGTTTACAAACACACAACAGGCATCTGGAGGCCTCCCTGCAACTGCCGGGCTAACCAGCACCAGCTGGACCTGCCTGGACTTTCCTGAGTATTATTTCTGGCCTCTGCTGTAATGAGTCTTGATTTCTAAGAGATGCTACCAAGACCTGGACCTTTGGCTGGCGACAGTGTGAACTACTGATGAAAAGCTGAAGATACAGAGGTTCTGGACTCCTCTTGAACGCAAAGTGGCTTCTTTGTACCCAGAATCGACTACCTGTGATAACCCCCAACTCTAAGCTCCTGCAGGACACACTCTCCGTGGTGACACCTGCCATCCACAATGACCAGCAATGTGAGACCAGCACTTCACTCCGACAGCCCAAAAGAAACACCAAAGCAAAGCTCCAGCAGAGACTGGATTGTCATGCTACAACATCGACTGTCCGCAACCCTTGACCTGCTCCTGAAGCATCAGCCTTCTCCTTACAGTTCCCACTAATAGAATTGAAGTCGTCATGCATACTCAAGAAGTTAACACTTCAGCAGGACTAACCTGGGCCTGATACTGACCTGAGCTCCATTGTGTATGGCCTTAACTTGTGACTTTCCCGTGGCCCAGTTCAATCAGATAGCTTGTGGTGAGTTGTGCTTTTTTGTGCTATTTTCACTTAAAGGTTTAAAAAGTCATATCTCCGGCTCTCCTAATATGATGTTGATCATTTGGGTGTCATTTCATTTATTACATCTTACTATTTACTAAATTAATTTGGAATGTTTCTTCTGTTGTTTTTTTACCTTATTTCTGTCTGTGTGCTGCATAAATACTTTGCACAGTGCCTCAAAGTTTAGCCTGACTGCTTTTGTACCAAGTTACCAGAGAGTTAAGCACAGGTTTATTTAGGGACTATGGTGGTTCCCCCTGACAAGCATTGTGTTTATGATTTGAGTAGGCCTTCCACCCCTCTAAACAGATACTACGATTTCTTACAATACCTATTACATGAACCAAGAAGTACAGTTATAAAAAAAGATAATGCATTTTTTAAAATTTGAGTGTTTAGGGTGAGAGACCAATGGAGTAATTGGATGGAAAAAGGTAATAACAACATTATCATGATTGAAAATATGCAGTGTGGTATAATGGAGTGAATAGTGAAGTGTTTTAATGTATTACTCTAATTCTACAAATACATATTTCGCCATTACAACTAACTGCACAGGGCTATTGTTAATAACCCGATGCTCAAGTTGGCCAGGGAGAAGACCATTAAAATGTAGGGTAGCCCGAAGCAGTAGGGCTATAATGCTAATAGAACGATACCCCCACTGATGATAGATTGCTTTAAAATAGGCATGGAGGAATTTAAAACAAACGTTTTAATTTTAAAACAGATGGTATATATATATATATGTGTACTTAATAGATCTCCAGACATAAATAAAGTTGTCAACATGTCAATGTTCCAATAAGTGTTACTGTCCTCACCTGCATGCAATAAAAGCTGTTAATTACTCTTTCTGCAGTTATGGTCCTAGTCGCAGAAATGGTGCATCGTACAATAACAGCCGTTATTGTCTTACGGGTAAGGAGAGAGAGTCTATTAGTAAAGTCTAAAAAAAAAAGGAGTTCTGTCGGAGCAGGAACTGTCTCTTGTCCTAAACTTAGGTTAAAAACAATGACTTCTTTCTCCCACGGTTCTCCCAATGCCTCTTGTTAAACAACTAGTAGTCACGAGGCTGTCTGAGATCCTCCCTTGCTTTTACAGAGAGACCCAAACAATAAAAAAATGAAAATAGAAATATGAAAATAAACATTTGTCTTCATTATTGGATGAATATAATTTAAGACCCGTCGCAGGAGAATGGAGCCATATTTTTACCCACCTTTCAGCTAAGAGGCAGTTCCTCCTCCCACCATGCCCCCAGGGACCACAGCATAAAAGGGAGGGGCATTGGAAGCTGGCAGAACAGAATGCGCCCTTTGATGGCCTGGAACAGTAACTATAGCTGCCAAGCAGTGCATTCTGATTGGCTGACTAGTTCCCTATGTTCCATCCAGGATGATAACAATGCTCTTTAGCCGAATCCATCCATTAAAAGCCCTCTACCCACGTTATAGGTGTGCTGCAAGTGATGACATATAACAATGGAGAGAAACTTTACCTGACAGTGTAGTCTGAGGCAGAAGGACTATAATGCTCTTAGAACATTCTGCCCACAGATGGTAGAGAGAGACAGAAAGCAAGTTTATACCAGCCATTGCTGGCCTTGAGTAACGTTATCGTCTTCAATAGAGTTCCCAACATTCAAGGACCACATTGTGTTTTGGCAAAGCCTGAAGTGCAGAGTACATTATGCTCACCCTGACGTGCATGAGTGTTTTGATTATGTATAACAGAAAATGATCAGTGTTGATATGGAGAGTCTTTTTGGGCCACATACACGAAAGTGGTGTGTGTTTGAATGCAAATGCATGCATTTTATGTTGAATACAATCAAATTCCTGATTAGCAGAAACATCAACGGTGGGTGGTGGCACCACATGTGAGACTTCCTAACATGGAAATATTGACAGTAGGTTGAACTTTAATTGTGTGCAGATTTACAGCAATGATTTAGATTTACGTTATCCTGGGTGGGGAAACCATCAATAATATGTAAATACCCAAAATCTTGTAACCTTTTGCAGGAAGTTTCACACCATAAATAGTCTTTTAGATTTACTCTTCTCACAGCAGGAGTAAATGCGTTTTTGGTTTTGTAATGGTTAGTGAACTTGCCTAAATTAGATGGGATAAGGAAGAAAGGGGTCCTCCTTGTAGAAAAGTAATTTACAAGAGAACAAACATAAAAATGTCTGCAAGCACAAATGTATGTTTGTATCTATTAAATTCCCCTAGGATAGAATCCGTTACATACATGAGTACTCCTGGAAATCTTTGACAAGGCTGAGGGTGTACATGTTTTATTGTTTTCCATAGAAAGATTTTGGGAATACTCCTTAGTGATCACCTCAGATCTGCAAGCACAAAGGGACATATGAACAAACCATGCACAGGGAACCAAAAAAAACGTTAAACAAAGTTTAAAATGATAAGCTACGCAGAACACCAAACATTTTTACAGCTCTTGGATGGACAAATCGCCTGCGTTTATTTACCACTGTCTTTTCACCAAGCAGACCACTGTTATTCTAACACTTTGGCCAAATTGTGATATGCATTCTCGAGATGAAAGTTTGTGTCTCAACATTACATCCTCCCTGGAAGGACAGCCTTGCCAATAGAGGTGCACAGGAACTTGTGTAAACTATGAATACCAGATATACTTTTAACATGTGCATTCTAGTCCTGTACAGGCCTTCGTACAAATAAGATCAGCAGACAGTGGGTTCCAGATCGATGTGGCTGCTCCAGAGACTGATTATTTTTCGGTACTGAAATATTTGAATTTCTTGGTTTCCAGCCTTAGCTTGTCAACGCTTCTCAAGTTCTTTTTTTTTACATATTTCTATTTGAACAGGAAAATATACAAAGACGAGAGCAAACAGACGAGGTATATAACATCTGATATAGTACAGAAATAATAGAGTGCTACAAACTATACCAGGACAGAATGATTGGGAAATCAAACTTAATGGCAACTATAAAACTCACTCCGTAATAAATTCATAAAAAATCGTATCTGAAGATTTTAAAACATGATTCCAAAGGGTCCACATTATGATATAGCTGAAAATGTACATAGTCCCTACAGTTTCTCCATTGCATACACTCTAGTCTAAAAAATACAGAAACCTGAATAGAAAACATACTTAGTTGATTAAAGTGCATACAAATCTAGTAACAAATATACCTCTAATCACTTAAAAAGTGCAATGTGCAGAAAGTTTAAAGTGCCTTCAAATCTAGCAGTAAATATCCCTCTAAACACTTAGAAAGTGCCATGTGTGGAAAGTTGTTTAAAGGATACGGGAGGGCCCTTTAATACTTGAAGTGTATTGTGCTAATAACAAGAATTGAAAAAAAAAAACCACATACAATCACCCAGATCCTATAATCACCTTTCGTCTGCGAACCTATTAAAAGAAAATGTTTGCCAAATACCTCTGAATTTTGTAATTGCTCCTATACGTTTAGCATAGGCCTCTTCTAATCTAGAGGTCCTGGACATTTTATTAACCCAATGTTCGATACTAGGTGGTTTATTGGTTCTCCAGTTTTGAAGGACAAGTCACCTAGCAACTGCGATAGAGATTAATATAAAGTACTGCTGGTGTTTTGTGAAACATTTCTCTTCTCCTGATGAGCCAAATAGCAGCAACATAGCTGATGGCTCAATTGACAAGGACAAAATCAGAGACATCTCGGAAAAAATCTCCTTCCAAAAGTGCTGTAAATCATTACATTCATAAAATATATACACCCAGGCACCATTACCATTTTGGTTGCATCGGAGGCATTGATTCGGGCATGTTTGATACATTTTAGACGGGAAACATCCTTTACAACAAAACTTTTTCCACGCAGTACCTTTACAATGAAGGTATTACAACGCAAGTCGTTACAACGACTTGCGCTGGAGGGCGCTGTAGGATAGGGAATAGTTTAATTTACTATCCAAAACCTTCCCTACTGCTAAGTGGCACCTAAATATCAAAACGCCGTTTGCGATTCGCTAATGCCGAAATTCGCTGAATTTCGGCGTTTGCGAATCAAAACCGGCTACCTACATATGCCCCTTAGTCGCCAGTATTACGAATTGGTAAAAACGGATTTAGTCTAGAAGAATGTTTTATTCAGCATGAAGAACAACCTCACATGAGTTTCACAATGTCCCAACCACCACGTTCCAACTTTCTCTTAAGGCTCGTGAGGTAAAGAAGATACCAAAGGCAAAGGTAAATGGGGTGTGAGCGGACGGGGGAATGAGGAGAGGTAGGGAAGTTAATGCTTATTACAAATTACAAAACCAAACTTTATTGCCCCAGTCCGGATGGGTCACTATGAATGTTTGAAAAATCCAAGTTATGAGGATGGGCATTTAAATTTCCAGTTCAATGGTTCAGCCTCCAAACAACTGGGGAAGGGCCTGTGGTCACCACATGTCATTTGTCCTTGTCCCAGACGTCATTGAATATGCATGTAGCACATCCCTAGTACCTGCATAAAACATGTCCGACCTGTGGCCGAAATTATTCCAGTCATACTTATCTGTATCATGTCTTTGCAGACTTCTGCACGCATGAGGGTTTCTTTTACGGGGGAACAATATTTGTCTTAGAAAATGTTCTATAGCGCAAATTCAATTTTATTTTACTTCGCGTATTTGTACAAGATGTAGAAAAGCTCGAGCAAGAATGAAAATGGAAAGTGCAATGTTCTAGGCATCGTCCGAAATGTTTTGTGAGTAACCGACGTATATAAATCTGCACCAATGCAGGGGCAGATTTACAGATAGCCTATCTGTGAGTTGTAGTGGTTGTACCTGTTTCTGTGTGTGCATGAAAACAAACAGCAAGTGCATATACTGTTGCTGATTGTTGTCTTTTTTTACTAAGACAATATCTTTTTTCACAATGATCAAACACCTTTTTATGTATATCTTCATCATTTTGGTACGGCTTCACTCCTCATTCCTATACTGAAAATGGATTTACTTTTCTGAGTTTATATAGAAACGTGCAAATACCATTGTCAAAACAAAACCAAAGCAGCACAAACCACCAGCCTTTGAAAACTAAGGGGCATATTATCAAGGGGGTTTATCTCCGCTTTTTTGGCTTTAAAAGCCAAGAAAGCGGAGATAAAATTATCACCAGTTAGCGACAGCTAGTAGGAGATAGCAACCATCTTGGGCCCCACTTTGCATGTCAGTGATATTTATCACTAATGACATGCAAAGTGGGCGTGCCAAGATGTTAGCGACTGGAAACAGTCGCTAACATCGCTACCTCCTATTACCAACTTTTGGAGATATTCGTGCTAAGCGCGAATATCTCCAAAAGCTAACACCTGCCCTGAGCAGTTCTTAGCCATGTTCTCCAATGGAGGTGGATAACATGGCTAAGAGCATTAGCTCGGTAATGCATGAATATCGCTGACTTTTCAGCGATATTCATGCATTCCGGGCGTTTTTTATCGCATTTGCGATAAACCTTGGTAATACCAAGGTTTATCTGCGGTAAAAATCGCCGCAGCTCAGCAGTAAAATTTTGTCTCTAACCAAGCAATAGCGATAATTATCGCTATTGCTTGGTAATATGCCCCTAAGTCCGCTTTCATCTAGGCTTCAAAACAGTGCAAATGCATTTCAAATGAGAGCAGCTTACTGCAACCCTCTCTGACTGATAACAGAAAATGCAGCAAATGCAATAGCTTGAACTTTAGGACGTTTTCTGAACTTCAGGGCCAAACTGGTAACCTAATGCAACCTTGGCTCATATTGTTAATGGGCTCCCATATTGTGGAAGCACATGCCACCGAACAGCACATACATTCTGTGCTAGTGGATTCACTTTGTTTAAATAATGATACATGTAAAAAACGCAAAAGTTATTTTTTGTAGTGAATAAAATGATTGACATTCTAATTTAACAATTAAACTTCAATACTAATTTGTCACATTAGCTCACTTTGCAATGTAACCTGGGAGCCTCTGTATTTTTTATTACTAGAATGTCTTATAATACTTGTAGATCATTCTATGAACAGCCAAGCTTGAATATTAGAAGTCTTTTTTTAAATGAAGCAACAAAAACAGTAGGGGACAACGTTCTATTCATCACATTAGTAATCTTGTAGACATTTGGTAACATTTAGAATCCATGTATGAGACGGCGTTGAATTTCAAGATGCAGAATGCTGTAAACTATGCCTTGACCTGAAAATATAAAAAATAAATGCCTTGTTAGCTGATGGTTCAAAGCTTGCAGTCGTAAATGGCACGAGGTTATGTAATTCAAGTGAGCATTCATATTTTATCAAATGAGATACAAGAAAACAAGTATGCAAACCTCTGACATCAACTGGTCACAGCTGGAGTTAAAAAGATCTAAGGAGAATTTATGTATAGAGTGTGCCTTTCATTTTTATTCTACTTTATTTTTGGAGCTTTGGACGGACCTATTTTGTCTTGCCTGCCTAAGATCTTACTAAAGTGTTTTCCCTTGTTAATTATGAGAAGCACTCAGTTTTAAAATGCGATCTGGAATTCTCTGTGTAGTAGCCGAAGTAATATTTATTTTGAAAATTATCTTTGAGACTTTCAAGAGTGCAACTGTCAATAGTAACTTTACTCAAAATGTATAAAAAGTTCCATGTTTGTCAAATCTGACCTGGCAGTTGGTACACAGTGAACATGCAACATATTTTGTTGTGATCATTTGTTTAGAAAATAATTTGACACTGAACCTCAATGTAGGTGAAACTATGATGAAAGCAAGTGAAAGTTATAATTCCGGAAGTGTCCTGTGTCCGAGCTACATATTTTACAGACTGTTTAAAATAATTCATTATTTTGGCATACAGGCTTCCATTAAGCACCCATGCGTGTTTATCTATGCCCCAAGAGCAAGATCACAATCTAAATGTCAGTGTATGCTACAAAAAACAGTAATAGTAATAGATAGAAACTGTATTTGTATATTTACAGTTATATACACAAAGTCGGTATGTTGCTCCTTGTACACATTTTGGGCCATTTTTATCAGCATTTCTTGCAACACAACACAGCAAACCTGAGAAGGGAAGGGGTGATGAGGAAATCTGCATCTGATAATTATCTTGTTATATTGCACCTGGTCTGGGACAACCTAAGCATAATGGAGCACAGGAGGAAGCCCAGATCTCTGTCCGTCAGCTTGGGGTGGAACTGAAGCTCTCAGGGGACATCTTTCCACTGACAACTAGAAGCTGCCATATTGGATTTTGCCAGAATGCTGTGCAGGAGGGCTGAAGCAGGGGTAGAGTGATCATGTGGCATCTAGGATGCACTACAGGCTGCAATGGGAGGCATGAGACGTCTTTTAAAGTGTTTCTTAAGTGAGTGCCACAATGACTGCTGCAGGCCCATTCGTAGCATTTAACTTAGAGGCACTGGGTGCATGTAGTACCATATACTAGGGACTTATAAGTAAATTAAATATGCCAATCAGGTGTAAGCCAATTGTACCATGTTTAAGGGAGAGAGCGGAAGCACTTTAGCACTCGTTATAAGTATTAAAGTGCACAGAGTCTTAATGCCAACATAAACAAAATTAAGAAAATAGAAGGAGTCAAGGTAAAAGGTTTCTGGGAAGACCACATCAAGAATGACATTTCTAACATGTCTGTCCCCTGGCTGAAAGTAAGGAAAATTACCCACCATCATGGGAGTTCTCATCACTGAGACTCAAGAACCTGGGAAGACCCTCAGCATTGGAGCGGTCAGTTCCGGGACTGTTCCACCATAAAATCCATTCCCTGTAGACAGATGGACCACCTCAACAGTTTGTGATTCTCACCCCTCATATGTATTTACCTTTTAAGGGGCCTGTGGTGTGTCAGAACCCGGAAGTGAGTCCCAAACAGTTATTGTCTTAACTTCTTTAGTGCCCAGACCACTGTAAATGCTTCCCTTTTAATAGAACTCCACCTTTGTTCCCTGGAAAGTATCCTCCTACTGAGGAAAGAAACAGGTTAGTCTAAACCCTCTTCACTCAAATGGGTTGCAATTTAAAACCCTTTTTAAATGATATAGTTGGACTTTAAGTGACAATTCTAAAAATAACACTTTTAGAATGTTGTCATTTTCTTTTTCCGACCATTTATGCCCTCTATCAATGTCCTGTGTCCTATGACTCTGGGTGCCTCTGTTGTTTGTGCATTGTTTCCAGAAAGTAACACAAAGGGGGTTTAGGTGTGGACAGGATGAGTCATCTAGGCAGGATGACTGGGAGGAGCTTCACCAAGCCCCACCTAGACTTCAAAGGGCCTTGCCTCCTGTACACACAAAGGAATCAGACACCAGGCCAGGCTGCCTTTTGTCACCCACAGAAAGGTTGGAGAATTGACGGGAAGAACTTACGAGAACCAGATGTGGGGGTATGATAGGGAATCCCCACACAAAGGCTGGAAGGTATAAATATTGTACCTCTAAAGCCACTCTTTAGACAACTTCTAGACCTATGGAAGCTGCAGAAGCCACACTGTCCCGCTGCCAGAAGACTGCCCTGCTCTCCGAAGGACTGCCTTGCTGTCTGAGAAGGAAGGAAGATAAGACCTGCTTCCCTTCATTCCAGGCTAACCAAGAGGGCTCCAAGGGTCAGTCTGCTGAACTCTTGCATAATCTGCCGAGACACAACAAACTTCAGAGGTCTCACTGCAAATGTCCAGCTGACCTGCTGCAACTGGACCTGCCTGAACCTACAAATGCACCTGTTTGAGCCATTATCAGACTTTGATCCCCCCAGAGGTGCCTCCAGGGTCAGGGACCCTGGGCTGGCATCAGAGCATGCTTCTCCTTATGAAAAGGTCAACATTCCTGAAGTTTGTGGCTTCTCGTGCCATTCTTGCCCATTTATGCCAAAACTCTGCTCCCTCATTAAATTAACTGCCAATACAAAGCTCCGGTGAGAAATACTCTGGATGCAGACAGTGACCACCAGCATTGGCCTCAAAGTGAGGCCCTCACTTTGCAGTACAACAACGACAGTCCACAAGGACCTCTAAAAAGAAGCTACAGCAACACCCATGCATGACCCTTGACCAGGTCTTCATGGTGCAGCGTGAACCACCTGCAGCTCTCAACCTGCTCTTCAGGCTTCAGTGACAATTGTCCAGGAAACTCAGCCGCCACCTAGAGGTCTCCTCCACCATGTACATATCTCTATGCGCCGTACTTTGAAGGTAACTTTTCAGTGGGACTAATGTGGTCCTTATTTTGGATACACACTCTATTGAGCTTGTTCTGCATTTGTGACTTTTGCCCAGTCTACCACAGCCAGATCACTGCAAGAGTTGCTTTGTACTATTAAATGCTGCTATGCTCACTAAAAAGTTTAAGATCCAATATCTTCAGTGTTTTTGGTTAGATTTTTGTTGTACCTATATCATTTCATTTATTAAAATGTACTAAATTCTTCTAAATTGATTTGGGTAATTTTTTTGTATTAGTTTTCACTTTCTTTCTGATTTTGTACTGCATAAACATTTTACATATTGGGATGTATGACGATACGAAGCGTACCGTCACAACGCGTGCTGATACAACACGTTTTTTACAACGCAAGTCGTGACAACGACTTGCATTGGAGGGGCGCGGATCAAGAATATTTTAATTTACTATTCTAACACCAGTCCCCGTGGACACTAGGGAAGATGTTGGAATAGTAAATATACTATTCTTAATCCTGTAGCGCCCTCCAGCGCAAGTCGTGGTTACGACTTGCGTTGTAAAGGACGCGTCGTAACAGCACTGCGTTGAAACATCCGCGTTGTAAAGGATGTTTCCCTACATATTGCCTCTAAGTTAAGCCTTTTATGCCAAGCTTCCAGAGGGTTAAGCACAAGTCAATTTAGTGACTTTTATAGTTCACCCTGGCAAGGACTGTGGTTGTTACTCGAGTGGAGCTTCTACCTCCCTGAACCAATAATCCAATTTCTTACACTGCGCCTTAACATTGATATACTTGACCTAAGACACTAGCCCAGGGAATCATAGATTTCACATTTGACATCCTCAAGTCAGAATGTCTCAGATGTGAAACTGTATTTCCAGACAAAGATTGTCAGATCATCTTTGACTGTTGTAATTTACACAGTGGCACTGTATTATGATACACATAAATGAACCAACAACTTGTACTTTGACCCTGTAAGGCTCTCCTAGATGGGCCAGTGCACAGCCGTCAAGGTCTGCATGTACATAGGCAAATCATACTTTACATTATCCATTCTGTTTACTTAATTACAGAATGTGATGGTGTGATGACGTAGTGCGGACCCCACCTCAATTCACACATACCAGCCAAAGACACTAGAGTCGTTTTCATCATGCTCTAATAGTCAGTTATAGATATAAGAAGCTCATAAATGGTTGCACTAAGGCCACAGATGTGTACATTTGTGTGAAATCAGAGTGTGAACTGTGATAGTTCTTCCTTCACTCACTGAGCAATGTACAATATTACTTCTACATATTTTCATGTCAACCCTTTCTGAAGAATGTTATTCCAGAAATGTGACAGATTGACCTGTTGATCCATAACTGAATGTTGTGCACCACAAACTCTTTCCTACCACCTGGGTCTGGTTCTTTTCACATTCTGTAAAACCCAGAAGTGCAAAATCTAGTCACTGAAGTGACATTAACCTCCATCCTTCTGCTATTTGGTGTCACTTTGTCCCCACAATGACAGAGGTAAGGATTAAGAGAGCCCCCAATTTTATTGAGGGTTAAGTGGAAATCATGGTGCATGGGCTCCTATATGGGTTTTCTCAGCTAATTGAGATTCCAAAAACTCTCCTGATCAACAATGCACACCATTATATTTGCAAGAGGTAGATAAAGTGCTCAGTGGTGAGGATTGTCACAAGAAGGGACTATGGTACAATGCAAAACACTAGGAGAAATGCTACTGGAGGTTCATAAACACATGCATGGATAAGACATGACTACAATGTTGTGACTCCTACCACTGAAGAGGAGGAACTGACGAAGACGCAGATCCCCCATGCTTAACACTAGGAGCAGGAACAGCAGCCCAATAGTGAAGAACTTTACTTTATTAAGTCATGTGCCTGTCATGTACTGTGAACTCTTATTTCATGTTCAAATAGGACCTATTCTAGGTACACAATTCATGTCTTGCATGCAGGGAGCACATTTTAAACAATGGGGTATTAAAGAGTTGTTGCAATGTGCCATTAAGAGCTTCCACATATATACATTTATGTCATGGATTGCCAAACCCATATCATGGGAAACACGATGATCCAGCCCTGATGTGTCTGTTCAAAGGTAATGCAGCATTCTGAATAAAGGAACAGAATACAAATTACGGTCATTGTACTTTTGATGAAAAGCATATTGTCCGGATTCAAAAAACTGTATTTTGTCGAATGTAACATTGTATTACAGTAGTACTACTTAGTCACTACAAAATGCTATTCCCAAACCTATGAGTATATATCTCCACCCCCACTCTCCTTTCTTTTCTATAGGGAGACTCTCACACTTGTGGGAGGGGCCAGAGGCAGTGGCTGTAAAAAGGGGCAAACTTACAACTAATTGGGAAGGGTTTAGGGAGGATTAAGGAGAAGGTTAAGAAGGAGCTTAGAGAGGAACATGCACCCACCCATAAAAAAAAATGAGCCTATTGATATTCACAAAATACGTTTCTAAAGTCACTACAGCCAAATAGTGTCTCAAATAGTAGTAACTCTGCCCCAGCTCAGAGCTGGAGTATGTTCAGCACCACACATGGCAAGTCGCTGGTACTGCGACACCCTCCCATAGAAAATAAGGATTGTAGGGACTAAAAAAACCTCAATATGAAATTATGTTAAGTTAATTTAAAGGTAATTCGAAATATTTAAAGTAGCTAAATACAAGTTTAATATAACTTAATATTAAAGAAAGCATCTAAAATACAACATATTCATTATTAAAAGAATAATTTTTTAATTAAAATATTAATTTAAAATTGATTTTAATTCACATCAGGGTGAAGATCTTGCTAAAGTTTATTAATCTTGAAAAACATAGTAAAATATGTTTATGTTAAATATTAATACATATTAATTTATTAAATGTATTTTAAATGTAGAACAAAAGGAAAGATGCTACAACACTAGTAACTTAATTCTGAATCAAATATTCAATTCATTCAAATATACTAAATTAAATATAAATTATTATGTTTAGGATTTCTTTTTTTTAAAAATCCACCTAAAGTGAAATGTTTATATTTCTTTGCAATGTATTAAAAATTACTAGGTGTGGGCATAACCCATGAAATTACATACAGTATAATAACAAATAATGACTTACGAACTCCACTTGAATAACATGAGAAGAGTGCCAGTTAGCATCCAATATGACATGAGGATGCATTTTGCACTAAGAAAAAGCACTAAGTGCGGGGGCGTTGCCAACAACCTAAGATGGGAGACGCCCATTGAGACTGCTCTGTGGCCCATCCATCTAGGCCATCCCTAAGCAATTAGCCTTCATTCATGCAGGGGCAATGTGAATGACTTACAAAGAAGCCTGTGGGTGCTGCAGTATCTTCTACTGGGCGAGAAGCATCCTGAAGCTTCTGCTTCAGAAGGCACATACTACCTAGGGGTGGATCACAGGGCAAGGTGCAGCCTAGTACTGCTGGCGCTTGGCGGTTGGGGGCCACCCGGTGCGGGATGGACAGCCGAAGCTTCCACAAAGAGTGGCGCAGAGTGCGTGACTCATGCAAACCCAGAAGCCGGGAGCCTCTGGGGGCAGCAGCTTGGGAGACCTGCGCTGAGTCCCTGAGCGGGAGGAGAGGCCTGGAGGCCCTCAGCAGGCTGCGGACTAGAGTGGGTGGAGCGCCATCCGGTACCAGGTTGAAAATAGTGGGTTGCAACTACGTGAGCGGCAGAGGGGCATTGGCTTGTGCGTGCCCACGGCACTGTGGTGACCAGTGGGGGCAACGCGGAGGCGGCCTTTGCACCTCGACTAGTGACACCAGAAATCAGATGCTGCAGTGGAGGTGAGCTGGGTGCAGCACGCTGTGTAGGGATGAGGGGGTGACTGTATGAAGGTCAGATTGGGCCTGGGACGCCCACCTCTGCAGCGTGCCGCGATAGCCCGGCGGGCCTGAACCTTATCGCTGCCCTGGGCGACTGCTGCCCCTCTGGGACCTGGCAGGATCGCTAAAATATTTGGGGGGATGCCCCCTGTGGTAGACCAGAGGGAATAAATCATAGGAGCCCCTGTGTCCATTGTGGCCTGGTTCAGTGAGATACGAGGCCACATAAAGAGCAGGCTAAGGAGGAAGTAGGAGCTCACTGGATGGGTTCTACCCTGTGTTGACTTGGCGTGCTGGGGGGGCTTACGCGGGCACCACCTCTCTGGTCTGTATTGTCCCCATGAAGAAGGCAAACTGGGCAGGTGAACAACGTGGCGGTGTCTGTGCCTGGAATCAGATGCACCTGGGGTCGGTCTGACCAGGGAGCCCCCTCCGGCAGCTGCGCGTCTTGGCCCATTGTGGGGGTGGTGGGGTGGTGGCGTGGTGGCGAGGTGGCGTGGGGGCTGGACCGAGCCTCCCTTCTCTCTCACTCCCGAATCTGCATCTCCCAGTGATCAAGTGGGCAGTGAAGACCGCGGATAGCGCAATTGAGCACAGGCAACTGCCCGGAGTGGGGAGCACGGCGCCCTCCTGGACCATCGGCTGCTGCACACATCACGCTTATAGCATTGAATACTATAGGCAGAAGCTATCAGCGTGCCCAGTGTTAGATAATGCTACATGGAGGCAAACCGGCCAATATTTTCCTCTACAATTGTTAACAAGTATTGGTGATTGGGAGCAGCTAGGAGACACAGCGAGAGGTGGCCTGACCAGATCATTCAACCCTAGGTGTGACAAGACATGACACTGCTCTTGCCCATTAATGCCTAGCGCACAGCAGCTTGTCATGGGCCATCTCCACTCGACTGCGCCCCGGGGGGGGGGCCTGAGACTCTGGAGCAGGGACAGTTTTGAAGGCATCAGGGCCGGCGGATTCACAGCAATCGGCTCTTTCATCTAAACTCATACTGGACGCAGTCAAAAAAATTGGCATGTCACTAGCATAGACATGTACCTCCCTCAAGAATAGGATTGATCAAGTCATCTCTGACTTCACACTTCTACGAGCGGACCACCAGATGTTGTCGAAACGCATCCCTACGGTTGAACTCACGCTCTCTGATCTACAGGCCAAGGCCCTCAACCATACCATGACCCTCCAAGATCTACTCGACCGGGGCTGCACCCTGGAGCACCAAATGGATGATGCAGAAGGGCGGTCCCATCGCAACAATGTGCAGGTTGTGAGACTTCCGGAGGGGGCAAAAATCCCATGGAGTTCATGGAGAGGTAGCTGAGGTAGTTACTTCCTCCTGGTGCTTTCCTCTCAATTTGTGGTGGAGCAAACTCATAGGGTGTCAGCCTGCCGCCCGCCGCCTGGCTATAACCTCCTGCCATTTCTGTTCAAACTCCTGAACTTTAGGGACAGAGATGCCACACTGTGGGAAATTCAGAAAACCTCTGGGGCCAAGGTGCAAAATGCAACATTACTCTTCTTCCCGGAAGACACCGCCCTAGTGCAAAAGAGGAGAGCCGCATTCAGGCTGTTAAACGGCAGCTGCAGGAACTTGACCTACACTACTCCCTCCTTTTTCCTGCCCGGTTAAGGGTGGTGAGTGATGGAACAACTTGCTTCTTTGACGCACTGTCAGATGCATGGGACTGGCTCAAGAGGGCAGGCCTGACAATGATGGCCAGACCTCCAGACGGTGGCCCTCCCCTTAAGCGAAGCGGGCGAACACGGTGGAGAAGACACATAGGGGGACAAGGAACGGGACTCCTTCGGTGAGAGCACCAGACCCAGAGCAGATCCAGTTAGAACATCAGGAGGATCTTTGGGTGGCAGCTGATGGCTCCACCCCGTCGTGGTCCGGAGTCTCGGAGTCACCACACCCCCACAGACATCACCCCTCAAACATCAGATAATATTGTGTAGTGAGACCTAACTTGCCTTACTTCAACTCAGAGCTTATACCTGTGACTCTTCAAGTTCCTCATTAGTAGTCACTGGACCTACTACACACACTAGATGGCTCCATATCCTTTCTTCAACCATGATGGCTAAATTGATGGATGGGCCGGCCAGACCGCCACACCACGCCTTCCACCAACAGCTATATAGCCTAGCTGGACATTAATTGCCTTGTTTCCAGCAAAACAGTTTGGGTCAACCCCTTTGGGGTTCGCTCTTATGTGGTTACCAGATTTAGATGCTGCTTATTGTTTTTCACCCCAGTTCAGACTTGGCGCTTACACATGGGATGCTGCTGCCCCTCACACTCTTGTAACCTGTGGTAATAGGAGCACGTGCGGGTATATTTATCGACCGCCCATATGACGCGAGTTAACATCATCACCTGGAATGTGAGAGGGATTCACTCCCCCTTGCATAGGTACCCCATATATGCGTATTTGCAGCATAGAGCCACTGGTATTGCTCTGCTACAGGAGACACACCTAACCCAGCTGGAAGCTGCAGTTTGCGATGCAGATGGAGAGGTAAGGTGTAAAGCACCAACTTCTCGTTCATGACTAGGGGCGTGTTGATGTGGGTTAAGGTGGGCAGCCCGTGGGAGGAGGGAGAGGTGATGGTAGATGCTGGGGGGCAATATGTACCCCTTACGGGGAAACTAAAGAACATAACATAACATAACAAGTGTATTTGTAAAGCGCACATTAACCCCAGCAACAGGGAATCTTGGCGCTGAAATAACAGAATTATATTGTTACCTAACTCAATGGTACTCATTTTGTCCACCTTAAATGGATGAAAGGCTGAGTGGACCGACCGGGATTTGAACCTGTGACCATGAGGTCGAACACAGGCCCCTGCAGTCAGTGGCGTAATGAAACTTGAGGGGGCCCCCCTGCAAAGCACATGGAGGGGGCCCCTCGCCCCCTGGCGGCTCAGCCCACCACCTAACTACCACTTTGCCCTACCACCCAGAAATCTAGTATATATTGTGTGAGTGAAAAGCAAGGTAATCTATAATTTTCTCCCTTAATATCTGACGAACACCCATCTCATATAGCGTGGCCCAAACCCGAACACTTGTAGAGGGTAAATACTTTTCTAGCATCGAGGGATTACAATATTACAATAGTACGTCGTTCCCGTTGGGAGCAGCGGATGGGCACTAATTCACATTATATCAATGAGATATACTCACCTCCTTCGTATTATCCCTGCACCTACAGCCCAGATTAAAACCAGCTCCATGCACATGTATAGGCAACAGAAGCCTCCTCAACCAGCTAATGTGCCTGGATCCTGGACATTCAGATTGGCATCTAGATTGAGGAACACTGTGGGTTTCTACAAAGCACATAGCTTTGGCTTCTTATTTGGTTTGTGAAACAAAGAAATAGTGGCATCTCAGACCAATGGGCTAACTCCACCACCGTCAGAGAAGCCAGCCATTGGCCAATATGATTATCTCTGGGTTTTTTTCAATCTTAAACATATGCCCAAAGAAGGTCAACACCTTAATGTGGCCTACATATGCTTGCAATTCAGATTTTAAATGTAAAAAACATTCAGTGGTTTCAATAAAAATAAAGAGCGTTTCAGTTGCGCCATGCATTTAGTTATTATTCACAGCAATAAATCAGCAATAAATCACCACCTAACAAAGCACTTAAGTTGCAGGCAGCTACAATTACAATTATGACGCGTCCATTGTTGATCTCATCATATCGCTTTTTTTAGGCCATGTTGCACAGCACACACTCTGCTGTGCAATTTGTTAAAAAATATGTGGGGGGAGAAACACAAAGAGAGAGGGAGTAGCAATAACGGATAGCAGGAGATGGGACTATAAGGAAAACAAAACGAGGAGGGAGGGAGTACCAGACGGGGGCAGGGAGAGTTGGAGGATGGAAGAACAATAGTACGTCGTTCCCGTTGGGAGCAGCGGATGGGCACTAATTAAGTTGAATCAACCTGTGCTTGGTCTGTGCTCCACAGAAAGAAAGGGAAGTGAAGCTTGGCCTGCGCTGGCCAATTATGAGGCTGCAAAGAATAGTAACACTGAAGTCAGTAAATGGTAAGCAATGGACGTGCTCCAAGCCCCTCATTGTAAACAATAGTGTCTCACAAGTGAGAACGCATGCAGTGCCTGTGCTGTTGCAGGTTTGACCTAAAACGGGAGAAGGGGCGGAAAAAAACACCATACAATCTGGGACCGGCAGTGCAAGTAATATAGTCAATATTTAAAGTTTTCTTACAAAATAATATAAAAGTTCCCTTTGAATCAGCTTTGTCACTGAAGAGAAAGGACCCCTGTTTAGGTATAACTGTTCAATATGCATAGACTTTGTACAAGCACTCAAAGCGAGTCGTCTCGTGAAGTGGGTTGCCCCACCGTCCCATGGTGTGTGTTGTGTGTGGTGTGTGGGCGCAAAATGTGAATGACAAACATACCAATGGATGAAGCCTAGCGACCAAAATCCCTCTACATATGTATATCATGTATCGATTATGTGTAAGAACAGTACTCTGGGGAGAAAGCAGCAAAAGCTGTCTCCAAGACCAACCCAAAAACAAAGCTCCGAGTGTTTAACTGCATCTTGTTGTATCAGAAGACACAATAGGCATGTGCTGGAGCAGAGACTCGCCTGGAAATTGTCGGGTCACGTCTTGGTATCACATACTCCCTATATGTGAAGCCAACAGCAACCTCCTAACTTCGTCTTAAGTAGCTTCATGCTGTGGAAGGTGAACATAGAGGTGTTTCAAGGCTGTGGTGGGGTACTTTTTCAATATTTTTGTTGGGTTCTTTTGACACAACTTTTGACACTCAACGGGACAGTGCACTGCCACCAGCCACTACAATCACAGTGTGGAATAATAGCATTTTTATTAAAAAAACGCTTCATACCACAATCTGGCATTTCTAGGCACTGTTGTTGTCCCAATTTATTGATAATCAATTCACTGACCTCAGAAGCATGCAGAGGCCTTGGCACCATTCAAACTCATGGCCTGCAGATCACAGCAGATGTCAGCAGCAAACATTGTTCTGTTAGTGAGACATTATGCGGTGTCTGGTTCCTTAGCTCTATCCTCAGCACAAAGCAGGACCTTTCATCTGTCCATATGTCTTTAGACTTCGAGCTGAAGGAACCTGCAGCCCCGTGAGTTTCCAGAACATCCTTGCAACATGCTGCAGCAACAATCGTTATTTCTAAGAGACTGGCTCTTCAAGCACTCAAAGGAGAGGTGTGCTTCCTAGCGGTTCTTGCTATTATCTATAATGAATACATGATTGGTTTAGAATGTAATTGTATGCATGGCACAGTTTGCAAAGTGGATTGTTTTTATAAGCTCTAAATGTTTGTCAGTTACGGGATCTAGGAATAGGGAAATAAACAGATTCACTCAATAGGACACATTTTGAAACCGGTTCAGATAAGCTGAGTCAGTGGAGAGGATGTGCACAAATCCAATGACTGCCGGTAACCAAAGGTTGTGCTGCAGGGTAACTAGACATAATATCGAATCCACAATATCGAATGGATAAAATATCGAGTAAAAAATATCGATAATAATAAAATATCGAAAAAAAAATATCGTTGGGAAAAATATCGAATGAAATAATGTTAAAAAAATATCGAGTACAAAAATATCGACTCAAAAACATCGACAAGACAAAATATCAATATATAGTCAAAGTATAAAATATCGATAATATGTAGAAAAAAGGTAATAAATGTTATTTTTTAGTAATAGTAATATAAATAGTAGTTAATGTTTAGGAGCGGGATGTTGGGTTAATAGGGGATAAGGGTGGGGAGTAATTTAAAATAAATAATTAATTACTATATGTTTGTAAATTTTTTTAACATTAATTAATTGGTAAATAATTATTATTAATTACTTAATAAATTTACTAATTAATATTAATTATTTAATTAATTATTATAATTATTGTACATATTTTAAAATATTAATTATTTGTTAAATAATTATTATTAATTAATTAATACATTTACTAATTTATATTAATTAGTTAATTAATTATTATAATTATTGTACATATTTAAAATGATTAATTATTTGGTAACTAATTAATCTTAATTAGTTAATTAATTAACTAATTAATATAATTTAGTTAATTAATTTATATAACTTTTTTATTTATTTTTAAATTTAATTGACAATTATTTAATATTAATAAGTTAATTAAATTATTTAGAGTTAATTTTTATATATAGTATATTTTGTTATTGTTACGTGATTAATTTGGAACAAATCATAATAATTTTTTATTTTAATTATTTACAGGTATTGTGCTACTATATAAATATTTTAGGTATTGTTATAAATTGTTTTAAGAAACAGAACAGAGGCAGCACCAAGGATGAAGTAGCCAGGACCATGTAGTATCAATAAATAAATTCTTTTATTTTCTCATTTATAGGACAGCCAACGCGTTTCGCTCCCCAACCATGGGAGCTTCGTCAGGGCAAGTGTGTTGGTCAGAACTTGAAGCGACGAAAATAACGTCAATGGAGTCGTTCGATCCAAACAGTACAGAAGCCTATGGCAAACTTTCGATATCCGGATAATATTTTAGCCACGTCCAGGGTATATATTTAAAAGACACAATTCGTCCAAGAAGTTCCAAAAATTAGTGTAAAATTTCTGGTATCCAAAGAACAGTAAATGCGCAGACCATAATAAGCTGCCACCAAAATTGCTGAAGAGCCCCTTTTCAGAGCGGTGTCCCCATGACGGATTCAATCGGCCTTGTTATAAATTGTAATTAATGTTTAGAAGCCGGATGTTGGGTTAATAGGGGATAAGGGTGGGGAGTAATTTAAAATAATTAATTAAATAATATATGTATATAAAGATTTATAATTATTAATTAATTGGTAAATAATTATTATTAATTAGTTAATTAAATCTATAATTAATATCATTAAATTAATTATTTAATATATTTTTTATATATTTTTTAATATTAATTAATTGTTAATTATTTTATATATTTTTGTTTATTATATTATTTAGAGACATTTTTCTTTATTTTTTTTATTGTTAATTAATTATTTTTGAAAATATAATATTAAATAATATATTAAATTAATTTCAGCTAATGTGTTCATATATTAACTTCATTGTTATTGTTAATTAATAATTAATTGGTAATTAAACAATAATAAATATTTTTGGGTCAAGGAGTATTTGTAGGGTTCAGGGTCAGTTTTGTGTTTTTGGGTAAAGGGGTATTTATAGGGTTCAGGGTCAGTTTTCAGTTTTTGGGTAAAGGTTTTTTTTTAAGGTTCAGGGTCTGTTTTCAGTTCTTGGGTTAAGGAGTTTTTTTGGGTTCAGCGTCAGTTTTCAGTTCTTGGCCAAAGGTGTATTATTTGGGTTCAGGGTCAGTTTTCAGTTCTTGGGGTAAGGAGTTTTTTTGGGTTCTGGGTCAGTTTTCAGTTCTTGGGCAAAGGTGTATTATTTGGGTTCAGGGTCAGTTTTCAGTTTTTGGATAAAGGGGTATTTTTAGGGTTCAGGGTCAGTTTTGGGTTTTTGGATAAAGGGGTATTTTTTTGGGTTCAGGGTCAGTTTTCAGTTTTTGGGAAAATGGTTTTTTTTAAGGTTCAGGGTCAGTTTTCAGTTCTTGGGTTAAGGAGTTTTTTTGGGTTCAGGGTCAGTTTTCAGTTCTTGGCCAAAGGTGTATTATTTGGGTTCAGGGTCAGTTTTCAGTTCTTGGGTTAAGGAGTTTTTTTGGGTTCAGGGTCAGTTTTCAGTTCTTGGGCAAAGGTGTATTATTTGGGTTCAGGGTCAGTTTTCAGTTCTTGGGTAAAGGGGTATTATTTGGATTCAGGGTCAGTTTTCAGTTTTTGGATAAAGGGGTATTTTTAGGGTTCAGGGTCAGTTTTGGGTTTTTGGATAAAGGGGTATTTTTTGGGGTTCAGGGTCAGTTTTCTGTTCTTGGGTTAAGGGTTATTTTTTGGGTTCAGGGTCAGTTTTAAGTTTTTGGGTAAAGGGGTATTTTTAGGGTTCAGGGTCAGTTTTGGGTTTTTGGATAAAGGGGTATTTTTTATAGTTCAGGGTCAGTTTTAAGTTATTGGATAAAGGGGTATTTTTAGGGCTCAGGGTCAATTTTTAGTTCTTGGCTAAAGGGGTATATGTTTGAGTTCAGGGACAGTTTTCAGTTTTTGGGTAAAGGGGTATTTTTAGTGTTCAGGGTCAGTTTTGTGTATATAAAGTGTGCTACAAAAATATAAAAATATTTAAATATATTGAAAACATTTTAGTGACTAAAAGTTGCTAATTTTTAGGCTAATAAAAAGTTTTGGTACTACTCAGCAAAAAATATACTCTAAATATATGTACATAATATTATTATAATATATATGATTATTTGACAATATTTTATACAATAACATTATACTAAAGTAGCTATTCTAATTTATACATGGTCAGTGTCCAGCACCTTTACAGATATTAGTTTCACTTGAGTAGGAATAGTAAATAATAATTGGTCAGTGTCCTGCAACTTCTCTGATAATAGCTTGACAGGAGTAGGAATAGCAATTATTAATTGGTCAGTGTCCAAAACATTTGCATATAATTGTACATTAGCGTGTTATTATATTAAACAATAATGCAAAATGGATGTTTTCACAAAACTTTATTACAATTTTTTATTTTTTTAATGTGTACTACAATACAATCACAATCAAAAAATACATGACAATTTTTGGAAATGTAGTATTTGCAGAATAACACATTATCATTTATGTACATGTTGTAATTTGTCACACAAAATTATTTCACAACATTTTTCTATCAATAACAATATTTATTATCATCAACTTTGAGTAACACGTATTTATATTGAAATACATAAAATAACAGTTACTTTTCTGTTTCTTTCATTTATATTTAATATTGTTAATATGATATATTAATATTATTAAATATTTACTTTTTAAATTTACATTTTTATAAAGTAACATGACAAATATTATATTTACTCAAGCTATGGAAATACAAATTAAGACAATTTTTGGCACATATTTCTGACAATGTTGTTTTTAAATTAAACATATGAATATATTATGTTGTTAACTTTATAACTGTAAATGAGAATAATATGTTTAATAATAATATCTGGTATTGGTAAAAGATTATTTATGCAATTATATACTTTTATAATACTTAGAAATTATTAAAAAACATTTTTTAATAATTAATAAAAATAATAACAAATATATTTATTATTATTAATTAATAAACTTAAACATTTATCTTTTCTTTTCAGAAATACATACATCAGAGAAATAAATATACATTATTTAAGGGCATTATTTATATAGTAAATGGTTATATTTTTTTATTAATAACAATAAATAAGTTGTATTATGTATTATTATTAATTAATTACATAAAAAATAATAATGTTTAGTTCTAAACAAACACAAAGTTATTCCTATAAATGTACACAATAAGAAAATATTTAATTTTATTATTTCAAGTGTTACATACTTTTTTTTAATATTATTAATATATATTAATTACTATATATTAATTAATATTAAAGAAATTTATATTTTTTCAACAGTTTAAATTATTATGAGTCTAGTGTATTAATTTGTTACAATAACAATGTGTATGTATTATATTTTTATACTATAACATTGTGTTTTCTATGATACCATTTCAAAATTGGGTTAAGGGGACTACTTTTTCCCCGCGTAAGGTTATTGCGCTCCATTCAGGACTGGAGAAGCTCGCGGTTGGGAGTTGCTTCGTGTGGAGAGAGGTAAGGTTAATTTTACATACAATTTATAAGTCAATGGTAATGTTTGAGGGTATATTCGAACTGTGTAGTGTTTTTGTGTGTATGTATGAATTGTTTATGTAGAGTTTAGGTGTAATGTCGTCGTTATAGATGCGTCGTGTATGTTTTAGTTCTAGTGTTATTTTAAGTGTTGGGAAATGTCTTTTTACATGGTTAATGTTAATTGTGAGTGTATTTACATATGTTATGGGTTATTTGTGGGTGGGTTTCGTTATCTATGTTTTTTTACAGGTTCCGGTTCCTCGCATGAAAACTACATGAAAGGATGCGTGTTTTTTTTCGGAGATAATAATGTATGACTTATTATGGTTATATTTTGACGTGTATCTCCTATTTTTCGTGTTTGCCAGGAGCAGATTTTAATTTTTTTTACCTTTTTTCGGGTTTTTGTAGGGTTTCGTATTGGATTGATACATTGATATGCGTGACCGTTTTTTTAAAGTTGTGTGTATATCACTTTAAATACTAAAGTGTCCACACTACTGTTTTCGGGATTTCCTGGAGCGTTTATTTTATTTTTACATATTTTTCGGGTTTTTGATGGTTTCCCATATTGGAATTGTCCTACATTGTAATGGATTGTATGGATTGTATTTTGCTTCATTACGTCTTTTTCATCTACAAAAATTTTAAGTATTTAAAAAACTTTTTTTATTGGGTGGGAAATGTCGATCTTTATGTAATGTGTATGTGTGATGTAATTATAAATATTGCATATTTGTTGAGAAATAATGTCCAAAATTATGATAAGTTTGTTAAACAAATATGTATTACTTATAATTGTTTACAAATGTTTATGATTTTTATATGTAGCATTATTGGAAGCAGACATTAGTATATTTTGTAGACATTTTTATAGTAGGGTTTTAGCTATTAATGACAGGTATTCTAATCCTCTAGTTGTAGGATATAGTGTGACTTGACTTTGCAGTAGTCGGAACATTTGTTTAGTTTGTTTACTTAGTTTTGGACCAATTTGGGTCACAGATTGTTCCATTCTTAGTTCTTGATAGCTTTGTTCTTTTATCAAAGCATCTAGTAGGTTATGGAATGTGGATCTTGTTCTGCTTGTGGTAGCTTGGAAAGCATTATGCCAGCCTTCCACACTGTTGTTTGTTTTAGCCTCCTGGTTTAAAGTACTAAGATAGACATTCCACCAAGGTATTTGGAATTTGGGTTGGCGTCGATGTCCAGATCTGTGCAACCTTCCCACCCAAGTATCTTCGAAATAGTCCAGTAATGGTGTTAGTTTATCTTCATTCCTCTTGTAATATGTGCTGTCAATTAATAAATTATAGTGTTCTGCTACATCGGTAACAGGAACGTAGGCCAGTGCTATCAATTATTTAATTTGATAGGCAAAGGTGCTATCTGTTGAGTACAAAATACTTTAAAGTTGATTTCTGGAGATGTCTCCATATGCTCTGATTGAAATGATAGTAGCAACCCTGGATTGCTGTGTGTGGAAATGTTTTCAAAGTGCTATTAATCATAGCTAATTCGAAATCAATAATTATTTTTTCTGGAAAATAATTATTCATTTCATTTTTGAGAACATTTAATATTTCTGTGTAAGTGTTTTGCTGTTTGTTTGGTGGCAAGCAGTAAATGAAAGGGATGTTATAGTTATGGTATAACCCGTGGATGGAATATAGTTGATAAAAAGATTTTGGGCATGGTTTAATGTTCCATCCATCATCCATTGGGGACACTGTTGGATTTTTCTTAAATTACTTGCAGTTGTAAACATTATGATTCTGTTTGTACTGCTTTCATTGTCAAAAAGGATACATTTGTCTTTATTGTGTGTGATGGACATTTCTGGTGAAATAATAATTTCCTCAAAAGTAGTAGGGTTGGGTGGGGTTGTGGAAGTGCGTCTTTTAGTGTATGCAATTGTGCGTTTTAGGGAGTCAATGGAGGGTAGTTGACCTGAAGCATGTGCTGGGACTTTTAACAGTTCCTCTTTAAGGATTTGTGTTGTTGGTTTATCACTTTGTGTGCTAGCAGTTTTAATACTTTCTAAAGCATCTCTTATTTCAATTTCTGTGACATTGGGGGGATGATTGTGTTCCCTGGTAAATAACACATTAGTTTCCTCAGTCGTAGCCCTTCCATAACATTTGTTTGAGTAATATTTTGTACATTTCCAGAAAACTTTTCTACCACTTTGTCTTTCCTGATTATAAACATAACCCATATAACATAACAGTAATTTATTTTTCTGTGACATAACAAATTCTGCACCTTCTGTCATTTTGTTTTACTTGTTCTAGGAAAGAGTAGAAAGAAACAAAATAAAAAAACATCTATTTCACTTTGTGGTGCAAACATAATTAATGTTGTATTTATACTTACAGTTACTAGAAGTAGTAATCACAAATGTAGAACTGTATTTTGAAGGATTGTCTTGTATGTATATCTTTATTGACTGTTGGTATGAAAATATAGAAATGCTAAGTTAATGTTTACACATAACAAACGTTTTTCCAAGGAAAAAGCACTTTTTAATTTTGCTTAGTAGTACATTTGATGTGAACATTACATACACTTACTTGTTTAAATAGTTGAGTTGTAGTATTTGGTGGAGTACATCAAGGTAGTAAAGTTCAGATCTGTAGAGAAGATAGAATAAATAAATGTTAAATAATATAAAAATTATTTGGAACCGTTGGGAAAGTGGAAATCTTTAAAAGTATACTAACTTCTAAATAAGTAGTTTTGTTTGCTGTAGGTAGAATAGATGTATGATGTATTCACAATATCTGTAGAGGAAATATAAAATACAAAACATGGTGTTAAGAATATAGTTCTCGTTTTTTTCGGAAGTAAAAAGACAAATTAGAAGTATACTTACATTTTTTACAAGGGTAGTCTTGTCTTTTGGTATAGTTGATGTTGGATGATTTTATTGGATCTGTAGGGAAGATGTAATATGCAAGATATGTTGTTTAGAAAATAGCATTTTTATTATTGGGTGTTACTAACAAAAACATATATACTTACATGTTTAATTAGTGTAGTTTTATACATTTGTAGTGTTGAAATAGGAAAATCGCTGATTATCTGTCAATTTTTTTTAAAATAAAGTATGAATCTTGTGAAATAGTGCTTAAAAACAGCAGTTGGTGTATAACAGAGCATTAATATATACTTACTATCTGATTTTCTAGGTGAAGAAATAGGAGCATGTATTAGGAATTTATTTGTAGTAGTTTCTATCATAAAAGTAGGAGGAGATAAAAATTACATAAGTGCAAGAGTTAGGAGATATAAGTAAAATAGTACACTACTAATTTAGATTTCTAAATAATGCATTGTAACTTACTTGAATAATTAGGTAGTAAACTGGATCTTTAAAGATGTTTGTTCAGGAACAAAATCTTCAGAGTGTTGGCATCTTCTTTCTATAGAGTTAGCAGCAGCAAATGGTATAATGCATGTATCCCTTTTATAGTATGTGTATTTTGTGTGCTTTGATTTGATTGGTTGCAGGATGAAAGAAATTATTGTACAGGCTAGTTTGAATTTTTTTTATTTAATTGGTGTGTTTGTTGATGTGAGAATGGTGGTATGTGGTGATTTCCGCATTAAAGCAGGTTAGTTGTTAAATAAAATAGATGTGTAAGTGGAAAAAAATATTTAACATGTTATTTACATGTAAAGATTATTTTTCAAATGATATAACGCATTTAATAGAATGTATAGTAAATGTAGATAAATAGGAACGTTATAAAAGTAACAGGTATTATATGTAAAAGGTTTTTTGTATAGAACAATGACTTTTATAAACTATTAATATGGTATTTTAGACATGAAAGGGTACAAAAAATAACTCGATATTTGTTTTGAAACGATATTGCAGCACTCTATATTTTAGTAGTCGATATTTTTGTAGTGTTAGGGGTAATTTCATGAACAACAATATTTATTAAGGCGATATTTAAGTACTCGATATTCTAAATACTCGATATTTTTGACTCGATATTTTTGTAGTTGTTGTAATAAGTATAGAAAGTCGATATTTTTGTAGTCGATAATTAATCAACGATATTTTAGCAAGTCGATAATGTGACCGTCGATAATATTTCAGTGATCCGTGCTGCAGCATGTTAATCTCACCAAATATGTGTCCTGGCATTACCTGTCCTCCAAAACAAGATGCCGGCTAAACAAACCAGAGCACCGCCCAATGCAGTTCACACACTGGGGACGCCTGTCTGAGCTGTCATTATTGAATGTACACGCGGGCTCCAGGGTTAAATTAGATCGCAAAATCTGGCCCCAATGTATTCATTTCTATAGTTCCTCGAAGCCTCCTGACTTCCTCTGCTTCCTCTGCTTGCAGTGTATCCCTGGGTTGAACCCACTGACAGCTGCAAGCAGCGGAAGTCAAGAGGCTTCGGGGAACTATAGAAATGAATAAATGTAGTGGGTTGCTTTGAGCCAGCACTCACGGACCACTCCAGTGAGGCTGCCTCGGACAGACCGAGACACTCAATCACTCACCTGAGGAGGGCTGAGGTCGGCATGGCCTGCAGCAATTATTTAAATTATGGTCTGGCCGGTGACGGACGGTCCGGGTCCCGACTTTCGGGACCTTCTTAGTCTCTGGTGTGGCTGCCTGGCTGGGACGGGCATGGTTTGGGATCGGATGCCTCACGTCAAGTTACACATACTTTGAATTGTGCTTCAGTGCGCAATGGCCATGCACATGACAATGGACCAGGCCAGCCCCACCCACCCTTAAGACTGCGCAGACGCCAAGACAATAAACTGCGCGCCCTCAATTTAATTTATGAGAGCCTCGGACGCCCGGCCGGGGCCTTGCGCATGCGCAGTTGAACTTGCACACTATTTTCAAAAGTCACTGAGGCCCCGTCGGTGCCCGGCACTGTGCCCCATTTAATTTATTAAGGAGGCGTACTGCGCAGTGCACGCCATCATGATGAAGAGGCGTGTGCTTCCAGCTCCACTTCTTAGTTTGAGTGAGGGGGCCCTCATGGGGCCCCTGGAGCACGAAGGCCCCCCCGCAACGCGGGGGCTGCGGGGGCCTGTGTTACGCCCCTGCCTGCAGTGGATGCATTAGTCCACTGAGCCACCAGACCCGGATAAATGGCCAGCCAGTACTACTAGCGTCTATATACGCTCCTAACATGGAACAAGGTGCTTTCTTTGGTGAATTGTTTAGGGTCCTATCTCACTGGAGGGACATTCCCTGGCCTCTCGAGGGTGACTTCAATGCGGTACTGGATGTCACCCTAGATAACTGTTTCCCACCCCTTACACATACACCAGCATTATCTTACACGCATACATTGGGTAACTGGCTGGATCATTAGTCTCTGTCTGATGTCTGGTGGGCAAGTAACCCAGATACATGCATATACTCATTCTACTCACCAGTACATAATTTACACATGCGGTTAGACCTCATCCTTGCCTCTGCTATGCTGTTGCCTTTGATCCAGACCACTGATTTCTTAGTTAACCCCAAATACCTTACAGTCAGCTGGGAGGGTAGGGCCCCCTTAATCACCACCTGGAGGTGGCAACCAGCAGTGCTAGAGGACCAAGCCTTTCGTAGTTCTCTGGGGGCATCTCTTATAAACTACTTTGAGTGCAATGCGGGCACTGCTGATTCCCCGGCCACCGAATGGGAAGCTTTCAAAGAGGTTACATGGGGGCAATGCCTGGGCCTGAGATGGAACATACGTAAACAACTTGATAGGCCCCCTTGAGAGCAAACTTCTTCAGCAAGAAACTCTATCTGTCACATGTCCTGAGGCCAAAGCTGGGACTCGAAACTGTGCAGGCCAAGCAGATCCCCCTTTTGGAAAGGTTGCGTTGCTGTAACTTTGTAGCTAATTTGACGTGCAAGCACGCTATGGTGGATTAGGTGGGAAAGCTTTTGGCCTACCTTATATGCCAGGAATGCCCACGGGGTCCCCTACAAGCCATCCAGGACAGCTGAGGAATCATGCGTAACACACAGAGTGAACTCCACGTGGCAATGACCAACTTCTATACCTCCCTTTATGCTCCCCAAGCTCATGGATCTCCACCGCAAATTAACGCTTTCCTGTGCGCTATTGACCTGCTGACATTGGGCCCCTCACCAATTCCTCATGTTAGACTTCCCCGTTACAGTAGACAAGATAAATTGTCATCCCTGGCATCCAAGAAGCCGCAGGAGCCAGATGGACTCCCTTCGGAATTCTTTAAGACATATGCTGATACACGTATACCCCACCTACATACCCTCTTTAACTCTTCTGCTGACCGCTCTAAGCTCCCCCGTCACTATATATAGCAAATGTGGTCTCACTACCAAAGCCTGGGAGAGATCCGACGCTCCGGAATTCTTACAGGCCTCTTGCAATCCTGAACACTGATTATAAAGTATTAGCCAAAATTCTAGCCAACAGGCTGGCACCATGCATCCCCTTCCTAGTTCAGGCTGACCAAAATGGGTTTGTGCTTGCCCGCAGCACTTCCCTCAAACTCTGCCGCTATTTTATGGTGGCTGAATACGCCCCTTTGGAGGGGCTTCTAGCGGGCTGTCTGGTGCTCAACCTAGAAAGGGCTTTTGACTCACTGGAATGGGACTACCTGTTAGCCATGTTCTCTAAATATGACATTGGCCCTTATTTTCTGAAGCTGATCTGGATGTTATACAGGCACCCAACCATTCGAGCCAAGACTGGCTCTTGCATCTCATAAGCCGTTGCGGTGGGTCAAGGGACTAGACAAGGGTACCCCCGGTCACCTCTTCTCTTTCCTCTAACGGCGGAGCCGTTTGCAGCAAGTATCAGGACCAGGGTAGACACAGGGATTCCCATAGGAGATGGTGTGCATACTATCTCCTTGTATGCAGATGATATTCTGATCTACATCAGGGACCTCCACTCCATCCCTCCATCGTTAGATCTGGCACTGTCTACATTTTCTGACGTGTCAGGCTTGGGTGTTAATGCTTCAAAGTCTATCCTGTTTCCCTTTTCAGAGAGCATGCCAGACCCGAGTTATGCGCTTAGTGGTGAACCAGTGCTATGGTGTGTAGGTACTTTCCGCTACCTGGGTATCCGTATCTATCATTAGAACACGGACTTGATGGAGGGTAACGTTACTAGCGCCGTATCTGCCATCCGCTCTGTGATTCTCTTTAGGAATACTTTGCCCATTTCCATGTCTGGCAGGATTGCTCTTGTTAAGATAGTAATACTACCTTGACTCCTCTATTATTTTACAAACCTACCACTCTATTTGTCCCCAGCTTTCTTTGAATGCTGGAAAAAATGGTGAGAGATTTTATCTGGGGAGCTTCCAGGCACAGAGTTTCTATTAGAAAGCTCTGTCTCCGTGTTGGGCAAGTCAGCTTGGATGCTCCTAATCTTGAGCACTATTATCTGACTGCCCAAGTGCAGTAAATATCCAGATGGTTAGCCTCCCTCCATCTCGCGGACACTGCAACAACACTTCCCCTATAGGTCGCACCTGGCTCTTATTTCACCCATGCGCACAATCCAAATGTGAGAGCTCTCAGCTGCCTACTGTGTCGTACCAATGCTTTTGTAGATGTCTGTTCCTCACCGAGCCTTAAAACCCTATGCCCCTGCTATTCCATTGCTGGGCGGACCAGGGGGTGGCAAGTCACCTCGGTGGCTGACCTGAGAGGCTGGGATGCAGCCGGCATCCAAAATACCGGAGATCTGTTTTGCGACAGGTCTCTACTTCCTCACACGGAACTGGTGGACAAGGAATACCTCCCCCCTGGGAGTTTCCTTCTACACCACTCGCTAATATCCTCACTATCCACCAAGTGGGGCTGCCTAACTACAGAGCCTCCCATGCATCACATAATATCTGCATGTTATGGGTAATGGAGGTCACCTGACTCGATGGTTTTCGGCATCACTTCTGCAACATAATGTTCAGTTCAGACCCAGCTATATGACCCTGTGCCTCCTGGGAACAGTTCTGCCCGAAATGCCTGCCAGGTCTTCCCTGAACCGGATCCAAGCATCCTGGGACCGGTTTCTGGGTAACACCCTTCATCAGCCAGGCTAGCTTGAATCCAGTGGCACAGTGAGCAGGGGACTCCGGTCTGGGCATACCCATCCCATAGTTTTGCTGATCACATCTTATAGCTTGCTCAACATATAGCTAATTTTTTGGTTCACAGCTCAGGTTTCTACCTATTCTTTAAATTGTGCTTATTATGTACAGAACCTTTTCTTGCTGATGGTAAAATGATTGGTAGATTGCAGGGTAGGGGCATATCTTGTACATATATCTCTGCATATATTACACAATTTGTCATAGATTCAAAACACTGCACAACATGACATTACAGCAGATTTTTATTTCCAACACATCTTTAATGTGGCAAATACTGGGGGAATGGGAAGTGAGTGCACAGTTCTACATTTCACTTAAATGTGCACATATTAAAGGGAATTGTGTGTATGAAGTTTGACTGGGCATGTAAGCCATGTGTGACATGTCGGTATCAAGAATATGAAAGGAAGAGTTCATGTGCATGAGATGTATATGGCTAAGCAGCACAAGTTCCCAGCTCAAATCACGATGAACACTAGGAAGGAGGTGGGTGAGACCACATCCTGTAAGCATGATGGGTAATCCATCAACATGGCCTGAAATAGATACAGGACATTATTATGCCTACTGTTGTTTTCCACCTTCAATATTTGTGATTATTTCCTGTGCTAATGTAATGTGCCCTGCACAAACTTACTCTTCTATTTCATGAACTAATGTAACTTCTGAGGGTTGCTGTTAACGGCCCGCAAGAGGCTGTCCATAGACCACATAGTATATTCCATGTTTGTGCAACCAAAATATGTCATATCTTGCTGAGTAAAGTGTCATCTTTTCACAGTTCTGGTGTATCAACTCCCATACTTGCTTGCTGGCTAGATACAAAGTGGAGGAGTGTCTTCAGAGGGAGTATAGAGGCTGGACATGGAACATTCATCAGATGGGAAATCCTGCATATGTGTTCCTGGACTGTACACTGGAGTTGCACCTCAGTGGGATGGTGGCATTAAGGAATCATCTTGGTATTGGTCATGAAATGTCTTGTATGTTGCCCAGCAGCAGCACATTGAGATGCTCTACCCTCACAATTCACAGATAGATCCAACACAATGCCAGCAAGTAAATCTTAGATTCATACATCAGTCATTCTCTCTTTATTGATGCCTTATAAATTACCCCAAAATCATGATGTCTTTTCCTCAGGTACCACTTAACGCACCACCTATATATGCCACCCCAAGAAGCCCATTACTAGTGTAAACACAATTCCTCTCCCACAATCTCTAAGTGAGTATTCCCACACAGTAAGACAAAATAGTAACCCCTCTGTTCTTGCAGCCTTATTTGAACCTTTTGAGTGTAATACTGAGATCTCACTATGGTTTGATGATATCTAAAGTGATTTCTTTACCATTTTGGGTACTTTTTATATTTAAAATGCACCCAGTGCTTGGTTGGGTGCTTGTTCTGTACGTGTGAGATGAAACCCTTTCCTAGATCTCTTCACTTGCTTGAGAGTTCTGGTTTCTGTTCCACTTTAGTGTAGTATTCGCTTCAGATTCTCTGATCTTTGAAAACTCCTCAGCAAACTGAAAAGAAAAGCACAAAAAGATAAGGCCAGTGAGCTAACTTTTACTTTTAAAGACTATGTTAAGTGTAATAGCAATTATCTTGAAAGTGAACAAACAATATCACAACTGTTGAGGCTAACATGAGTTTGTCATCAAATTATAATACATTTTGTCTTGTCATTAACCAAGGACTAAAATTAATTTAGTCTTTCAATTAATTACGTTATCTAATGACACTTCTGCGATAGCAAATAGAGATAGAGCTCATCCCTTGTCAAGTTAATTTTCGTCAAACTTTTAAGAAACAGTTAAATTCCTTCAAAAACCTTTGTGAGTACATGGGTTTGTCTAACTCTCACCATGGTTATTCCTATTTGAAAGTTGAAGTTGTAAGAGCCAATAACTAGCATTTTAACTGCTAATATTTAGACTAAGGTAAAATGATTGTTCTGATTATTTGTCTCATTTTCTGTCACTACAGTGTGTTATGCTCAGCAGTATTGAAGTATAGTGTGGAGGAAGTTTGAGAAGCTCAGAACGGCAAAGGAAGTTTCCCAGGAATCCTGCTTCTCATTTATTTGTCTTCTCATCTCTCATCTGATTAATCCCCACTTCACTGTTAGAGAAGACCATGTTTCACTTAAATATCAATGCTGGCAGTGAAGTAAGTTACAACGCAATAACTGGCGACCCAAACAGCAGCGGGGCAGGTAATGGACTGCATCTTAGGAGCACAGTGTACTTCTCCACTACCGTGCGGTTTAGCCAATGAGTCCACTCATTACTATTGAAGGGGTTGGAACCTGGAACGCCTATCAGACGTTCAAGTAGGCACATTGGCGCCTTATAAACTTACTTTAGGTATAATATTAATATTGAGTGTCGCCGTCCCTGACTCCTATTTTTATTGTCTTATATCACACTATGGTCCTGAAGAACTGCAACGCGATCCACTAGCACCTCCAATTACACTCACGGAAAAGAGAGAAAGAAAGAAAATACTCACTCCACTACAATATTTTTTAAAAGAGGTCCTCCTTATCCATAGCTTTTAATCTTACCACCCGGACCCCTGAATTAAATTCTACCTCTAGGTACCAAAGGGGTAATTTTAACCCACTCACTTAATTTCTAGACCTACACACTCGCACTCACAACTGTGGCGTCACTCCGAAAAAGATCTCCGAAAAAGAGCCCTCTCGCGAGGCCCGAGTGGGACAGCAGCGCCACCCCCATGAGGAGCACACGTCCGATAATGAAGCATGACACCTGCATGGGTGTGTGAGGGCACTTTTTCCAAAAGGAGGAATTCCCCCCACCTTCATCGGTATCCAAACTCCATTCTGAGTAACATGCACTCACAAGTCTTTTGGAGCAACCAAACTAGGCTGCGCCACTTCTCCTTCTCTATTTGGGAACAGTTACCCCCTAGTAATTACTACTGAAGAAAGTTACTCATTTGGTCTACATTGTTTCGGTAGCAGTCTAGTATAATATGAGTAGTCCTTGACACTTGCATGGTGAGTGTGGGGAGATGGTGAGTCCTGAATAAGCACTGTTGCCTTGGTCCAAGTAATTGAGGACTTCAATCTTGGATGAGGAAATCATGAAGGTTGAGGGTGATGCTGGTGGCTGAAAAGTTAGCGGTAAGTAGGACATCCTATTTGGCTAACAATCTCCTCATCTTCATTTGGTGAAATTACACTCTCTTGTTCTACAGCAAACACAGGGATTAAAGGCCACTGCAGATATACAGATATGGACATGTCTAACTTCCTTTTAATTGGTTGCCATCCAGTGAAACGTCCATCAACAAAACATAGGATTACAATGTTGCAACTATCACCTTAATTAACAGACACATTTTTGAGGGCTAGGTCATGGTGACACCAATGGTGATCATGATGAAGGTGTGATTTGGTTTTTAACAACATAGGCACATCAATGATTTGTGTTGGCTTTTGTCTTTCATATATTACATGCACTGGGCAAAGGAATGGGGATAGATGATGAGATTTATTATTGGTACCTTTGTATCAAGATGTGGTTCACAGAGACACGCATGTAGTTTCCCTTTTTTTAGTGTTTCTGTTGTGTTATATATAAGGCATTGAGCCATGTTTGTCTGTGAAGACTGTTACATTTGCCTATATGGAATAAGGACTCCATCTGTGAATTCCAGCAAGGAATGCTCACATTGTTGATGATGCCTTGAGATCTCTTGACCAAAATGTTCCTTGTCTATTGATCCTTCTTGATTTGTTCTCAGTATTTGACATCGTCAAACATGAAAACCTGATTGCTCTTCTTCAAAATAGGATTGGGCTATCGGGCATGTCTTAATTTGGTTTGCCGCTTTCCTACTTAACCGAACACAAACAATCAAAGTTAACCACTCCCTAGCAACCAGTACCCCAGCTACTATTGCAGTGCCTCAAGGTTCCACACTTTTGCCCAGGATTTTCAACCTTTTAATGGAACCACTCACCGAAATTCTGAACCGCTCTAACATTCAATACCCTATGTATGCTGTTGACACTTAATTGTATTTGAAAATATCTTCACCAGATGAAGTAAAAACTCTAAATTGTGCGCTTTTAAAAACTCAACAACGGCTAACTCATAATCATCTGTTGTTAAATAACCTCAAAACAGAACTCCTCCTGATTGCCCCAGCAATCACTCACCCAAGATTGGTCCAAACAACTTACTGCGCTTAACTACACCCCTCATGTTGTTGACTCTGCGAGATCTTTAGGAATAACTCTGGACAAATACCTAAATATGCAAGATCACATCAGTGCTACTATTAGGGTAGCCAATTATCAGTTCAACACTCTAAGGAAAATCAAACCTTTCTTGCCTTCTGAGGACATCCAGTTTGCAATCCTATCCTTAGTTATCTCACGCTTGGAATATGGATTGGTGACCCTAGTTGGGTTACCTGAAGCTAGATTGGCATTTCTTACAGCCACTCTGAACTCCTCAGCCAGAGTCATCATGGACTGCAGAAAACCGGACCACATCACACCAGACCTAATTCAACTAACCTGGCTATCATTCGTAGCAAGGATCCATTTCAAGATAGCTTGCCTGACGCACAAAGCTACTCATTACAACACCCCCGTTTACCTGGAAAGAAAACTTCAACTATCAGGTTCGAGTAGTAACCTAAGAAACTCCGATACCCTACCATTGAAACCTCCCAAATTCAATAAGAAAAGAAAATACAACCATGCCTTCTCTGGTCTTGCTCCAAGAATATGGAACGCTCTTCCTCCCGAGATCAGATCTAACCCCTCCGCCGCCTCATTAAAAAAAATGTCAAATGGCTACTCCTGAACGACCATCTACAGCAATAGTCCTGGAGCCATCTTAACCTACTTCCATCTCCGGTTTGACTTTCTTTAATACTTTTTTGTTCAAAGTTCCATTGGTGTCTCCCCAAGTCCCCTTTTGATTTTGTGCTCTTCTGGAACTTTACCTATCCCACGAGATGGGCTGACTCCCCCGAGTTAATATTGTAATTTTGTTTTTCCCCCTACTCACCTTTGACTTTGTTGCTTTTCATGTACCTCACATGTTTCCGCTATGATGTTCTACTCATGCTTTTACCTATTCCACTTACGCTTCTTTGTACAGCGCTCTGATACCTGTTCGGGTCATGTTCGCGCTTGATAAAACTTTTCAAATAATAATAATAATAATAATGATGATAAAATGTAGAATGTGTTGTTAAAGCTGGACAGGAATTTCTCAAGATTGGAAGGTTCAGTCATTTCCTGAAGTATTGTAATGGGCAGAAACTGGTAGATTACAATCAGGTTATATATATGTTTACATATGTGTCCATATATATATCTCCAGTCATCATAGATCGTCATTATACAGGGGTTAAACATTGGACTGTATAAGATATTTTAACTTTAAAATTACCTTTTGTGTATTATGGATTATTTGTGTCCATTCACTTTTTAGCCTCGAAATTCTGTTCCTCGCCTTTTTGATCGCCTTTTTGAGTATATGCATGTAAATAAATCGATGAACTAGGAAGGTTCGTTTGTGTTATATAAACGCATGTTAGATATTTTGCAGATGTTCCTATTAAGCTTCTGCTGACTGCTCTCCGATGTGATTAGGCAGTGCTGAAAATAGAACTAACTGATGGAATAAAATTGCTTATTTCATGCTAAAGAAAAAGTATGACACTTTCTTTACCAGACACCTCTTATAAAGGTAGAGATATCGCAAGCATACAGGATTTAAGACAGAAAAATACGTCAGCATTATTTTCATTATGAAAGCAAATGCCACTCACGTGTATCTGCAGCCCTTTTAACTGAGTTCCCACCAATTTGTCCACCTAGTCAGCCAAGTACCAAATTAAATATGATTTAAACTAATTCTTAGAAGTCATGTGTGAATAATAATACAAATTGAAATGTGTGATATTTCATCAGCTAAATATTCTTTTTGAACAACCAGGCAAGCTTTTTCACTCCCTAGAGTTCTGCAATACCAAATATGCCTCCAACCATGAGCTCAATGGAGAGAGACTAGCCATAGCCACCAACAGAAAGCAAACTGGTGGACTGTGTTGTAAATGAATAGGTGCTACCTCTGCATGAAAGGAGGCAAAGTTACCCTGGTTATATATTTGAGTCAAAATTCCAAACTTTCTGAAAACGCACTAGTCCAATCTTTGTTTCCTGGGAGAAGGAAAACTGTTTAGCTGCATTTTGAATTACATCATACAGGGCTGACCACCAAGGGGCATATTACCAAGGGTGGCGATAGGCAATTATCCCCAGTTTAGCGGCCGTTTTCGGCCGCTAAGCGGCGATAATTCTATCGCTCTATTAGCAAGCTGTAGCTAACTGATTTTAGCGACAGCTTTTAGGCGATAGAGAGCGGTTTGGGGCGCGCTTTGCATGTCAGCGATATTTATCGCTAATGACATGCACAGTGGGCGTACCCAACCTGTTAGCGACTGAAAGCAGTCGCTAACATCGCTATCGCCTATTAGCAAGGCAGGCGTAGCGATGGAAATATTCCCGCTATCGCAAAAAACCAACACCTGCTCAGACCAGTTCTTAGCCATGTTATCCAATGGGAGGTGGATAACATGGCTAAGAGCATTTTGTCGCTAATGCGTGAATATCGCTATATTCTCAGCGATATTTACGCATTTCGCCGCTATCGCTGGATATTTTAGCACAATGGAGACAAACGTTGCTAATAGCATGTTTTCTCCGCTAACATATCCAGCAATAGGCAGCGATAAAAAAACTTGTCGCTAAGACTATTTAGCGATAAATATCGCTACTTGTTGGTAATATGCCCCAAGTTCCCTCATTATGAAGGATTCTATTTGGTAAGTGTCAACCCCAGATTTTTTACTTGGATGTACCTTTATTTTTGGACCCCTCCTCAATGCATGAGACATGTACCAACGTGTGACTTTACAAACTCAAGTATGCTTGTGTTGCAGCACTTAGCACCGTGCAAATTTCTGATGCAAACTCAAGTACAGGCTTTGATTAAGTGAATGGATCTTCAATTCCTACCGAGGCTGACATGGCCATCAATAGATTTCAATATTGTAAAGCCCTGTGGACGCACAAAGATAGAGAGAGCATTGGATTTGCAAACCATGAAGGTTAAAAATTTTTTACCAAAGATACAATTTCAAATCATCAAATTAGCTGTAAATCAAAAGCCAATACGTAAATGAATTAGTCTGTATAATTCAAAGCAATTCAAGATTATAAATGCAAAGACAAACTAATATAAAGTTGTCTCAAAACATATCAAAGCAGACTCGGTTACTCATGAAGGGAAAGCTCTACTCGACTAAGCTAGGAAAAAGTCAGGAAGGTTGGGGAGAAGCCAGGCAGAAGGTATCAGCTTTGAATCCTCTGAAAAATTAATTCTATAAATGAAGAGACACTTTCTCTAGTGAGCGGGGAAGGCATCTCCTCAAGAGTAAAGTGAAACTCTTTAAGGCAAGGGAAAAATGCATATGATACTCTAATCTGAGAGAGAGAGAGTCTGCAAGGAAATATTTGAAACTACACACTGCACATACATTCTAAAAATCACAGAATTCTAAAATTATCAGTAACATATAATTCCTCAAATATCCCACAATTCAAGCGAATATAGAAAAGATGCCAGTTCAGAATATTAAACTATATAAACCTCTCACAAGCAAGATTCAACTGGGGCCTTCAAACTGGCAGAAACACATATGAGCTGCTTTCGCTCACAGGTGCAGCTAAAATGTCTATATTCAATTAAGACATCCCACCACAGTCTCAAAGTAAAACAAAACGTATTTTCTATATAAGGAATGAGAAAAAATAAGCACTACATGTTTTCAACGTTGCTCCAGCCTTCAACATTAAGTAAAGTGTTACTTTTCAAAGGAGCAACTAAAATGAAGCATTTACAAACATAGACCTATATAAACTATGATCAATCTAAACTTGAAAAAATTATTTTCTTTCCCAACAAAAACTGCATTTCTGTAGATTTATATGCCCAATCACTCCATCCAATACATTCGGGATCCTCAACTTTTCTCCCTCCCTATACGAAAGGTCCCCTTCTTTCTCCACTCTAAATTTAATTTTGGGTGTACCCATAAATTCTTAATTGCTTCTTCCTCCTTTCCCCATGTTTTCCTTTTCTCTTTCCTCTCCTGGTCTACAATCTTACATCACCTTGTCTATAAAATCTTTCTCATCTGTGATTAATTTACATAAATGGCTAGAACTAGACAAGCTAGTAAGCTTAATTTGTGTGATAGACGTCATGTAAGGCAACATTCGAACCATAGACACGGCTCCCTTTTGAAAATGTAACACTCTAATCATAGGTAAATTAACTATGTAAAAAATTTTATTTTGACAATAGTGTTCAAAGTGTGCCTGACAATAGAAGAATTCCATAAAAATGCCATAAGCCAGCGATAAATTGTGATAAGTCACATCAGCTACAATTGAGGCAGGTATATAGGTGCAAATGTAACATCCCTTTACATTCATTACACTTGAGTACACATGTAACAGCCAGAAAAACACAATCTGAGAGCATTTTCCCTGTGAGCCATCTCTATGTAATATTTTCATGCTTAATCCATGTGTTCTTTTAAATGTAGAATCAGGTTTAGTTTTGGTGTAAGCATGCTCAACAGAAAGAAATCAAGCCCACTAAAAAGATCAATCATCAAAATAACTTTGGCAATTGCCACTAATGGTATTATCACTCTACACATGTTTGGTGAATTAGACACCATGGTTTCTCTCAACTCAGATCAAAAGATTACAAAAATCGAATAAAAAAGCTAAATTTTACTTGTTGTTTCTTCTGTGCAAATGTGTTTATTTGAGGCTAGTGTACCAGTTTAGGAATTGGCCCAAGCCCTACAGGTGATTCTCTAATAAAGATAACCGTACTCTTCTATTGGATAGTGAACCTGATTGCTTTTAACTCTCCAGCATTTGATGTAAATCATTTGAATACCACCAATCAAACATCAATCAACCTTCACGGTGGTAGCAGTATTCTTGAAAGCTTTTCAATGACCTTCTGTTCATTTTCAGTCTTGTGTGTTCTCGAGTCAGACCCACTTTCAGCAAAGCAAGTCTATTCAAGAGCAGAGTACCTTTGACTAGGCTTCCATTGTGTGCTCAATCTAATAACTACTGGTTGATTAATATAACTGTCACTTTGTTCACTTGTCTCTGCCTCTTTAATGATTGTTTCTGGGATGTGCTCTTCTCACAGCACTGTCTCTAATCCTTTCTTAGCCACCTTTCTCTTCTTTGCTCTGCTGCAGACAAATTGTTTACACCTTCTTCAAGAAAATAATGCACACTTCTAATATCTGTGGATTGATTTACTGTTGCTAATCTTGACTTGTTCATCACAGGCTCACCATTTGTTTCGAGCTGATTTTGCGACACTTATGCACTATCTTCTCCTCCCTCTGAGGATTCATTCAACAGTGGAGCTTGACTCTGAAAATCAGTGGTTGTTGTCACTACTTTTTTGCTAGCTTGTCTCACTCTCATACTGTGCAAGGCATAGATCCTGTTCAGGAGGCCTACACACTTCATGGCATTGCTGTTACAAGGATGGCTTGAAATAGGCTACACCAACGGGGCTACAGGCATGGTTTTCTTATGTGCTTCTTCACTAGAATCCAGTCTTTGGTACAGAGATCAGACACTGTTCTGGCCTTGGAATTGGAGTCACTAACACATCCTGGTGAAACAGGTTGGGTTGGCAAACCCTGGTGAGAGACAGAATGCACCACATAAGCCAGTCCATCACAAGATCATAAATGAGCCTGTTAGTTCTTCTAAATCAGGTGGTTTCTTAACATTTACTTCTCCAAGCAGGCTCACTCAATATGCCAGGCTGCTTCTTTGCCCCTATTTGACCTACTTCCTGCCTGTTAGATGCTTATTAGTGAATTTCACCTATTTTCATAGGTCACATTAAATCTATTGTTGCTCCTCAGGGCTACAATACT
Source organism: Lissotriton helveticus (assembly GCF_964261635.1). Classification (NCBI taxonomy): domain Eukaryota; kingdom Metazoa; phylum Chordata; class Amphibia; order Caudata; family Salamandridae; genus Lissotriton; species Lissotriton helveticus. The sequence goes on from NC_136067.1 coordinate 531,006,617, forward strand.
TATTTATAAATGAATTAATTAAACACCTATTAAATGCGCTGCCCCTCACTAGGAGCATCATTAGCTATATATTCACAAGCACAGTACAAGGCACAGCCATAAGGCTCAGAGCTCTCCCCATCAAGAGTGTCCTGTTCCCTGATCATGGATATTTTCCCTGGTAAGAGCAGTCAATTCAACCGCATGCGTGGATGTTAGATTGCACAAATAGTAGGCTTACACTTCACCTTCTAAGTTGCACACAGTGTATGCTGCTCTCAGAATTCCTTGTCCATTTCTCAAACAAGAGACGTCCACAACAAGTTAAAATTAGGGTCTTCCAGAGGGAAGTCTTGAATATCGGGTCTTGGCCTGGTACACAGTACTTTCACTTCAACACAGTCATGATCAATCATCATCATTGTGGTCATTAAATATAAGCAAAGGCAAAAGTGGGGGATGGTTTAAGGTATGGCACCTCCTCAGTGTGAAATTCTCAGCTGCTAGAATTACCTGCTCATAACTTGTGAGTTTGCTATTTGCCATTTGGTGTGTTTGAGTTTGAGCTGCCAAAATCTCAACTAAGCGAGGGACCATCACAGTAAGAAAGTAACCTTGAACAATACCCTTGCACTGCTGAATGCTGCCATTAACCGCAGCCAATGCCTTTAGACATCCAGTCAGTGCTGCAGTTACCCCATCAAGTGTGACAGTAGGCAGTGGGTCATTTATCTTCTCTGTGGGTCTGTGTCAACACAGACAGCATGTGCTCCTGCACTCTTAACATTTGAGGACAATATCAATTTCATAATGAAACAGTCCTAGAGCTGGGGCGCGACAGAGTCTTCCTCTTAGCTTAAGAAAGGAACTCATGTATTTGTTGTCCTAGGGTAACGGATCAGATACATCTTAGTTTATAATCCTCTGTAGAGGCTTTACAACTAGGGAAAAGTTCAGAATCCACTGACCACAGTAGCCCACCATTCCCAAAAACATCCTTAAGTTTATCAAGGTCATGAGGGATTCGCTGTCAAGAATATTGAAATTCTCTATTCTGACATTTTGATAGCTCCTTCTCAATGTGATGTCCCAGATACAGAACTTCCTTCTGATAGTACTGCGAATGATAGGGGACAACTTGTGACCACTCTCTGTTAAATGGCTCAAGTAATGCAATAGTATCTTAGGCTGTCAATGCCACAGGCAGATTGCCTATGTACTGGATCAGAACCAAGTTGCATGGTAATGCAAGGTCTCCATGTTTTTCTTCAGGATCTGATTAAAGATAGTTGAGCACTCTGGATACCCTAGTGGTACTCGGCACCAATTTTTTGTTTTGGAATCAGAAAACTGGGACTGACTATTTTCATATAGAGGAATGGAAAAGGTTTGACCTTGAACCATGCAGTGTCACAGGGTACTTGAAAGAGTATAACAGTAGGATTATGTACCACAGGTCAATATGGGACAACAATGTGATTAATATTTCTCAAATCCTGACCTATCTTCAAATTTCTTTTCAGTTTCTGCAAGCCCATCACAAGTGAGTCCCAGGGATTCCTTAAAATCTCTTTTAAGTTACCCTGTTCTTGCATTATTTAATCAAAAGGGTAATTCCAGCCACTGCCTCCAGCTTGGGCTGTATTGGGGCCTTCTGGGATACTCTATATTTGGTTTGATTGATATCTTCATAGGTTCAACATCTTTGATAAGACATTTATCTTTGCCAGTAAAATCTCAGACTTCCTTATTCACAGAATTTCTCAGGAAGGGATGAGTTAAACAACCTCTCATCTTCTCATACCTTGTACATGCCTTGAATCACTGGCACACTGGGCTTATTTCACACCTGCCCATGTGCTACAAAGGTAGGGGTTCTGCTACTAATATAGATTTTATTTTCATTTCTGCTTCTTTAGGTGCGGGCTCGGGCAACTTTAGCATAGAACATATCCATTTAGTGACCAGAACCCTCTGACACTTTTATTGAGAGGGATGGGTTTCTATACCAGGGGTCCTCGCAAACCTCTGGCTCCTCTAACCCCAATAGATCAGGGTAGGTGCCTACACCGGTCATGCATAGATGCCAAGCCCTTTAACCAGAACATATTATCTTCTTGTCAGCTTGAGCTAGGCCTTTGTTTGGACAGTTATCCCTTGAGTGAGGACATATTGAGTTCATTTACCGCCATTGCCCAAGTAGTCTCTGATCTTTTCACTACACAGACAGTGAGGGGTGCCCAGGCTCCCTACTTGTGGTTTGATCACTAGTGTTTGCATGCATTAAGGAGGCTAAACTTGGCCTTAAAGTAGGCCACGGGAGAAAGATAGAGTGACTCAATGCCGGCTTCCTTACAAAGAGTCAGTTACAAAAGCAGGCCTGGAAGGCGCTACTGAAAGCGGGAGATTTGAAAGTTACGGCCCTTATTTTGGATAATCATTAATAGCTCCTGTTTTGCGGAACCTGTCAGACCGACTATGTGCCATCATATTACCCCAGACCAGTAAGTCTGCCATTTTGAAAAGGTTTATAAGGCAGGTGCCTTGGTGGAGCTACCGGTCGATGTACCGCTAGCGTACATGCAATTCGCATTCGTTTCTATTTGGATGACGAATATTCTTGTAACGAGCTGCTTTCACTGCTAAGGACATGGGTCCTGATGGAATACCTCCAGATCTATTTCATGACAATATTGAGGTCTGGGCCTCTCTTTTAACCCAAGACCTGAAAGCTGCAGCACCAAAGGGAATTTTGCCCTCTTGGTCTACTGCAACAGTATTTCTAATTCACAACATTTAGGGGACAAGGACAACCCGCAATCTTATTGCCCGATCTCCCTTATTAATGCTGTAGTTAAGGTCCTGGAACTGGTCCTCTTATCTAGATTGTCCTTGTGGGCCACAGACAACCAGATATTATCGGATGTCCAATTTGGCTTCCGTGAAGGCATGTCAACTACAGACCAATGCCTCAATCTGTGTCTTTTGACAGCTAAATACACACTGATTCAACCAGTTGTATTGTACCTAGCCTTCATGGATCTTACATCTGCATTTGATTGGGTTAATCGGACTAAGTTGTGGGATATTTTCATTTCTTTGCTTGTAGACCCTTTTATCGTTCATTTGTTCACATACCTCAATGCCCGATGACAGCGACAGTGACATATAAACAGGAGGGCGTACTCACAAGCCATTTTAATTGTATGAGGGGTGCGCCAAAGCTGTATTTCAACCCCTTTTTTATTCTCGGTTTATGTTAATGGTCTTGAGGCGGCTTTATTGGCACTTCAGTCGGATTCCCCTAGAGTTGGGAGGAAATCCTTGCCAGTTTTACTCTGTGCTGATAATGTGGTGCTTATAACCTGCACGGCCTATTGCCTGCAGATTTTAATAGATTTTTTTTTCTTTTATGGACAGGCTGGACCTGTTTTAAAGTTGTCCCAAGTTGTATGCATTAGTTGCAGGTCATCGGGGGTTTCTTCTGAAATGTTTTAAAGCTGGTCTACACACTCTTGCTAAGGTCCCACTTTTTGCATACCAAGGAGTGTTATTTGATGATTGATTACAGTGGAGAGCCCTCCTAGATGGGAAGCTTCGCAAGCTGAACAGATCTGCAGGGGCTATTTCCGGGTATGCTAGAAGACTGGGTTCATGGACACTGGAGTTCATTTTAAAACTGTACAAATCCAAGGCCATCGCAAAAATGTTATAAGGCAGTGAGGTTTGGGGGCACGTCCTCTCTCGTAGGTTACAGGTGTCAGAAAACAAGTTTTTATGTCAGCTCCTGTGCATACCCCAACATACGCCTGCTTGGTCTGTACATGAAGAGTTAGAGGTTGATTATTTGGTGGATAAAGTGACAATTAAACCCTTACGTTTCTGGTTAAAGATATGGACATGAGAAGATAAGGGTTTAAACTGCCTGATCATAGCGGACTGTCTGACTTTGGAACATGGCAAACAAAATTCCCTGGATAAGTTATATAAAGAAATCCTTTCATGCCTTGGGAAGGCTTGGCATTTTTTTTTGCACATATCACTTTAAGCCCCGAGGATATTAACATAAAAAAAGACTTACATCACAAATTTGCCACTGCCAAGCATGAAAATATGCTTATGTAATGTTAAAATCTGTGTCGGGTATGCAGCCATACCTTCGTGTACTTCCTTGTGCCCAAGATACATTTCATATTTAATCAACTTCACCATTTTTTGGTGTATCCGTCAGGATTTCATCCTCTTATTCAAAGAGGCCCTTGTGGCTACGATCTCCACAGGATACGCTTCATTTTGTTTAATTGTGTAAATTGTTAACACTGCCCTGAAAATGTTTCCTCTTCCTTTATTAAAGAGCCTGAAGTGTAGGCAGGCCAAAGTAGCACTTTTGCATCTGCAGTTGTTACCAAACTTCCATACCCTCCACACAGTGATTTGTTTTTTGCAGGCAGCTCATAGATCTTGGCTATCAAGAATAGATTGATCTCTTGTTGCTTTGTATTTATGAGGTCACTGTTGGCACGAGGGGGTGTATAGTCCTAGATTTGCGCGGCTCCACTGTCTTGTCCTGTTTTTAATACGTCACAAAGTTTCATTGGTTTGTAATGATTTCTACATTGTATGCCTGTTTTATTGTATCTATTATGGATTTTTTTTCTCATACGAATAAAGGATGAATTATAATTCTTAGGAGGTAAGTCTTTCCCAGTGGGAACTTGGAATAACCCAACAGTTGACTGTAGAGTTCTCAGTTTAAAGTCTCCATTTTCATTGTGGATCTGTAGGAGCAACACCATCTGTTGTACAAAAGATAACACAGTTGAGTTTGGAGAGTAGGGGCCCGATGTAGGTAAATCCCATTTACCGATTTTGAAATACCGAATCTTACCGATTCGGTATTTTAAAATCGGTAAATGGGATGTAGGTCCCAACATCTGGATTCGTTACCGAATCCTTAACAATTCATTAATTACCGATTGGGTAAATACCGAATCGGTAATGCCCATTCTTTCCCATGGGCCTTGAAGCCCATAGGAATGATTAGGCATTACCGATTCGGTATTTACCCAATCGGTATTTAAGGAATTCACAAGGGTGCAGGGGGTGTCACTTTGACACCCTCTAGCACCCCCAAAACGGCCATGTGTGCAATGTGGCACACAGACATGCCCTAAGGGCACGTCTGTCTGTCACATGGCACATGTGTACATGCACAGATGTGCATGTACACAGGAATCGGTTTTTTACCATGGATTTGTATTCCATGGTAAAATACCGATTCTGTAAGCCATGTGCTGCCGGAACATAGGCTACCTACATCACATTTTCGGTAATTTTACCGATTCGTTATCATTACCGAATAGGTAAATTTACCGAGTCGGTAATATTTACCGAATCGGTAATGATAACGAATCGGTAAAATTACCGAAAATGTGCCCCTACATCTCCATGGCCCTTTACCGATCGGAAACGGCCGAAAATCGGTATTTTCGGCCGATTCCGATCGGTAAAGGGCTACCTACATCGGGCCCCATATCTCTTCCTAATAGATTGACTGGACTTGACATACCGCAAACTGGTGGTCCTCCTGGAGAGGTGTGGCACAGCATCCAGAGCTGCTGACTCCGAAGCGCGGGACTCATGGTTCAATTCCCGCCAGTGGCAGCTTAGCATCATGTGACTCTGGGCAATAGCTCACTTAATCTCCCCAATGGCCCCCAGCACCTTGAAACCCTTAAGTGGGAGATGCGTTTGCCCTTTGCAACTCGGAAATATTATTATTTATTATGAAACTCGGCTCATTCTCTGTTTAGACCTGCACCAAGCATGCAATTCTCTTCCCCTCCCAGGCAATGTCATTGTAATTGGTGTGAATCCAGTTCACCGGGACTATTGAAAACTAGGAACTGTTGGAACCTTTTGGGGATCATGGAAGGGTTTTCTGAACCTTAGGGTGCAGATTATGATTATACTTTGGGTCAGCCATGCTTTGTTGCATCATTGGAACTTGGGGTACATTGACATTCTGAGGTCTTTCCATTTGCACATTGTTCATCAGCATCGTATTTATTTTTAGTATTTGAACATTTTGCTTTTGGTTTGGATTGAGCCTACATGTGCATGTCTAGTGACCCACCTTGTTACAAATATGACACAGAGTAGTAATTTTTAGCATGGCTATGTCCATCCCTAAATTCTGATCAAGAGCCATCCCTTGACGTCAGCCATGTGAAAGGAATGCCAAAGTAATGAAGCCTGAAGAACGAGGTAATGTAACCCATGGAGATGGGTGAAATTCACTGATAAGCATCTAACAGGCAAGACCCAGGTCAAATAAGGCAATGAAGCCTGACATATTGATTGAGCCTGCTTGGAGAAGTACATGTTCAGAAAAACACCTGATTTAGAAGAAATAAGGGGCTCATTTATGAGCTTGTAACGCAGTACAGCGCAGCGCAGCTAGTGCTGCACTGATTAGCAGGGAATGGGCAGGAATGCACTGTATTTAAGGTAATACTGCTCATTCCGGTCTTTTTCCTTGTGCTGGCGCTGTTTTGGCAGCCTATTGTCAACGCAGACACCCCTGCCCTGCATCAGGGGTGCCTGCATTATGTACAGGATTGGTTTTGCACCTTCATGCACAAACACAATCTGTGTAGCATATTCCTCTATCTAAGTGTGCTGCAGATTGTAGCACACATAGAAAGAGGTAGAAAAGAGGTGTAACAGAGATACTTCTCCTTGTTATGTCTATCCTGGGAAGGTGTAATATTTTGGGGCACTCCCAGGTTTACACAGTGCACAAGGAATGCCTTCCCTGTGCAGAGTAACACAACTCAACGAGTTGCACTTTATTACAGTGCTCAACATTTTTTAAACCACTAAGCACCATGCAAAGTGGTTTTGCTTGGCTTCAAACATCTGTCTTAGAGGTTTGCATCATGCATGTACCATGTTAAGTGGTACAAACATGATGCAACCCTCACATAAATAAGCCCCCAAATGTACAGTTAGATTTGATTTGAAAGATCATAATATTTCTTTGGAAGCTAAGGGACAAACAACTTGACAGGCTATTATGGAGAATGCCATGGGTTAACAATTCAAAGGGATTTGAAAGTCGCCCCCATGTTACATGGGACATCAGAGATGTGAGGCATGATCAATGTGTTTTAAGCTAATTTGGATAGGTGGTGCACGGTACTTGTCACCTTGGAATTTTGAGAGTGATTTGGGAGGATAGCAAAGAGTCTATTTGTTGGATAGTGGGTGGTTCATTTGGGGAGTAGGGCCCTAATTAACTTAACACAAACATCCTGGTTGGGTTTCAACACAAGTCTCATAGAAACTCTGCTCAACCTCTTCGTCAGAGAATTGTGTGTTAAGTTTAAGCAGTACCAGAAATTTTAAAGGAAATACACAGCTCAATACATTTGAAATGTGATTTGAAGGGGAGAAACATTTAATGAGTACAAAAACACCAAAATCAGTACAATTAAGGGAGTGTGAAATATGTGTTTGTTTAGGATTCATTTAAAAATGGGTTAGAAATGCAAAATGCCATTGAAAATCAGCAGTTTATAGTTGACCAGGACCAAGATGCAATTTCTGGCCAACTGCGATTGTCCAATACACTAAGTGGGTAATCATTATAAATGTTTTTACCTTCTTGCTTTCATCTTTTTTTTTAACGTCAGAATCATCTAGCAGGGCATCATCCAAGGCTGAATCTAGCAAGAGTTCCTCAATGTCACATGTTGTTGCTGAGCTTTGGCACCAACAGCTCTGAGTGAGATAAGGTTGAATTTTATAGCCAGCAAGGTCACTTCATCACTGGAATGAATTTGCAGATTCCCCCGGTCCAAGTTTTTACCTTGTAACTTAGTCACTTCTTTGTTCTCAAAACATTCTGGTGGGGCAACTCTGGATTATGTAAAAAGGGCAGAGGTCCACAAGGCTGAATACTTTTCAATGAGGTCCTCTTGAAACTGTTGAAAAAGCTTTAAACTGGACAAGGTTGGTTTTCCTGCCCACCATAAGAGCAATTCCCTTTGGCAGGTTTTAGAACTTTGTCCATGCCCTAACACATGACTCAGTTTACTTCTCAACAACTGCTGGAAAAGTTCATTCTGGTCTCTCTGGAAACCCCTAGTCCTCAGGGCATGCTTTCAGGCTCTAGGTATTTCTCTATCCACCGCTCCTGCAAGTTCCATTCCCCGGTGGTCAGCTAAGCCCTCTTGGCACATGGGTCCTTCGGCTGGTTCTGTCCCTGTATCAGGCAAACAGGAATACAGCCACCTGCACCTGACCCTTGGAGAGCAGTCCCAGTCCCTTGTACTAGTGGTAGTGAAGAGCGCTTGAGGCCTAGCCATTAGGTGCAGTCTTCCCAGGTCCAGTAAAGTTAGGAGGTGGTGGTGAGGTATCAATCTTTTGCTTTTCCATTAATTGAAGAATTTTCCATACCCAATCTTGGCTACTTTCGTACCCTAGGACTATCATCTATGGGAGTACTTCCTCTTCATTTTACCATACAATATTCCTAGAACACTCAAATCAAATATGCCTGTACCTTCCTTTCTTCCTTCCTTCCTACAGGAGGGTCTCTAGCTCTCTCTAAAACCACTCCCACTACTCTCATCTCTGGGGTTGTGAATAACGGCAGTAGTGCTCTGAGAATGAATTGGATAATCCAACTTGGGATCTCCAAGTCAAAAGAGATAATGGGAAGTGGCCAGGAGATGACAAAGCCCTTTGCCTTCATGTGCCCAGAAACCAGGCTGTTTTTACAGGGTTATTACAGGGTTATTACCTCCAGCCAGATATGAACATTGATCACTGGAGTTGAAATGAGTAGTAGAAATATTTCTAAGCCTGCTTTGGCTCAGACAGCACAAAGTAAATTTTTATAAAGTTAGTTTTGCATTACAAAAGTCTGATTTTTATCATTTGTCAGATTTTAAAAACAAAGGGGAAAATAACTTTGATTCACGTGGCTAGCAGCTGCCAAGGTGTAGATACAAAATAATAATTGTAATTGTATCCAGGCCTGTTCATGGAGAATGCAGCCTAACCTAACACAGTAAGAACAGAACAGCCTTTTTGTCATGGTGAGGGCAACTATTTCAAAAATAAAGTATGCTACTTTTGTATACATTAGGCACTCTGTCACATGAGCTTAAAAGATACTTTTCAGAGGTAACGTTAATTTACAAAAATAGGTTTTCATATATGGTATAGGCACTTTCTCTTCTCCTCTGCATTGACAACGCTTTTAAACTGCAGTGCAACCAAAGCACAGAGGTGCTAATCACAGCAATATTTCTTGTCATATTCATGGGTTGTGTATCAGCACAATGAAGCCCTCATATATCATTCAACTTCTACATGACCGGTGCAATATGTCCCCTATCCACCATGACCTTGCAGAAAAATTAAATAGATCAATTGGGTGTATCTAAAGAGAACATTATCATTTTAGGGCAAGAGCACAGAAACCGAGTCTTAGTACCAGCAAGCAATAATGCTGAAAACACAGATTTACTCCACATTACTACATGATTGCACCAATGAATGCAAGCGATAACCACTGAATGGTTTAGGGCCATTTTATAAGAGAGGTGAAGGAGTGGTCATGCACCATTATCATACATGGGTGATGGTAAATCTACTTGAAGATGGTTTATTTGGTATCTGAATGCTGGATCACTGATTGGCAGCACACAACTGGGTCAGCCTTTTTCTATCATGAGTGTCTTGGTGAGGTATTTTGTGACTCATGCCAAGAAAAAATGTATGGGCCTGAGTTGCTTGTTCCACTAGAAACATTATGTGTTTCTAACATTCAAGAGAAGCCATATTTTTAGCACCCAGTGGTGGGCCTGTGCTGGGCTTTAGGACACATTTAGACGGCTTCCAGAGTCAACATTTAGTGTAACATTGAGCTTTATGTCATTAGCATACATGTGGTAGGGGATCTCATTAATATCTGTTAAGGTGGTAAGGCATTCATAAAGAGTAATAGTACAGTGAGACCAATAATAACCACTTTAGCAAACATTCTATAAAGGAGATAACAGGAAAATATTTCTTACACTGGCCTCAACGACTGGTGCAAATTTACAAAAATGTTTAGCATGCAGGTGCTTTCATATGAGGTTCCTTGTGCTCTTGGACAGTTGCCGGGATGTTGATATTAGAGCATTGATGTATTGCTTGCTATTAGAACATCGATTTTTGATTTATTAACAAAGAATAATAACAGATTGCCGCCGACATTATTTTAGGGAAACAGGAGACTTGAAGTGGATTTGAAGTTACCATCTCTTTGTAGATTTAGATCAATGCTTTGGTTAAGTTGTTGGCCTTGGCCATATGAGCCTGTAGTTATTCCTATATCATTCTAGTGTGAGCTTGTTTATAGCCTCTGGGTTAAGCTCTGCAACCACAGTGATTGAATGATACTTTGAACTTATTCCATTATTTTTCCAATGCTCCAGCTTAACCTAACAATTGATGGAACTCGTCCATCAGTCAGCTGTTTATTGAGTATAGATTATGGGTTGGGTTGCAAGTAGAGGTATCATTCACAATTACAACTTTTGTTTCAATGCAAGTTGCCTTTTTAAATTATTGATTCATACTGCAACAAAATAATTCTGATTTTTTTCCTCATAAATCTTTTTATTAAATTTTATTGGACAATAAAGTACAAATAAGCAGTGAAGTATAATCATGTGGCCACAAAGGGGCCTTGTATAATTTGAGTAATACATGAGGCATATGTAAAGTGGAAATCAACAATCCATTGGTCTAAGCAGGAATAGTACACCAACAAACTCATTAATCAGAGACATAAGTGGCCCTGAGATACCACAGGGGCTACTCCCCCATCCCTTAAATGATTGGCATGAGGACCAAATTTTGTGCCATTGCATGGGCAACCTCTACCTAAGTATATTGTTTTTTTTCCCAACATGCACCAGTCCATCTTGCTTTCCCAATCCGCCACTGCTGGTGTATCCTCTACACCTCACATGTGTGTAAGAGGCATGTTTTAGCCGAGTCAGGTATCAGTACACCAGGACCTCCCCCATCAGACCCTGCAGGGCCAACCAGTAAGGCCGTATATCAAAGCAGCACCAATGAGTATGAAAGAATGTGCCCTGCTTCCCACATCCTCTGACAGGGAGTGGTAGGTCTTTGGCCCATGGCATGTACAGTTGTACGGGTCATTACTTTGTTGTTCATGTCCACTAGTGCAACAGAAAATTTGGCGTACCTCTGATTGCTGCATACATTGTGTCTGTATTTGCAAACTCCATTTGCAGATTATGACCCTAATGAATTACGCAGAATTAAATTAATGCATTGTTTACAATTTTAATTTTATTCTGAATAATTTGGAGATGTTTGGGTTTTACTCACTCTGTTTAACATGTACAAGGAACCATACATGGCAAATCCGTCTGAAAGAAATCACAGAAGGCCTTGGTTGCGGCAGCATCCAATACTCATTCTTAGTTTGTTTTTCTAACAACGATCTACCCTGCTATTGTCCACACTTGCTTTCCTCCCCAAAGACACTGCATGCAAATGTAACACCTTCTAAAAGCAACTGGTATAAACGTATGTGGTAAAACCCTTAATTTGTAAAGGTCCAGGTGCTCACATTTTTTTAAGAGGCCACACCCACTTCCTCCCTGGCTCCACCCACTTTATCTACTGACTACACCCAAAAACTCTATTTGCTCCGCCGACATCCTCAACTGGCACTGCTGAAAGTCAGATGTAATACCCGATCTGAATTTAAGCAAGGGAGCCATCCCGCTCAGCCCTCCACAGGGCTTGGTCGCCCCACTCACTGCTGCCGCCTCCTGCCTGCAGATTCCTTCGCTCGCTGCCCGCTGCTCCTGGGAATTTCCCGCTGCTCCTGGGAATTTCCCGCTGCCCGCTGCTTCTTGGAATTTCCCGCCGCTGCCTCCCTGCTGCCCCGCCCCCCTGTGATTCCATTCGCCGCCCCGCTCCCGCCACCCAGCTGCTCCTCCCTCCCGGCTCCTTCCTTATGACGCCCCCAGAGCGACCGCACAGCGGATGCGCGCAGCGGGAGCGCCGATTGATCGCCGAAGGTGCGCCAAAGGTAAGCCCGTCTGCGCCCGTCCGCACCTGGCCCGCGGGCCTTGCGCAACGCACTCAATGCCGGCCGGACCAACGCCTGCTGCAGAGCCACCCCGAGACGCACCCATGGACCCTTCACCTGCTGCACCTGCAAGTTCACCTGCCTCCGACCCTGCCCCACACCCGCCAAGACAAACACCAGCAGCAACCACCTCAAGTGCATCCTGATCAACACCCGCTCCGTCCACATACACGCCGTGGAACTCTGGAACCTCCTCGACGCTACATCACCGGACGTCGCCTTCCTCACGGAAACCTGGATGAACGCCTCCTCTGCACCCGACATCGCCATCGCCATCCCGGACGGGTACAAGATCATCAGGAGGGACCGCATCAACCAGACCGGAGGTGGCATCGCCATCGTCCACAGGAACACCATCCGCATCACGACCGACGCCAACGACTCCTTCGCCGCAGCCGAACATCTCCACTTCCAGATTCACACCGACCCTAAGACGACCCTCAGAGGCACCCTCGTCTACAGACCCCCGGGACCACGCACACAATTCAGCGAAGACATCACAGACTTCATCAGCCCGCACGCCCTCCCCTCCACTGACTACATCCTCCTCGGGGACCTCAACGTCCACCTGGAGAACAACAAGGACCGCAACACCACCACCCTGCTGGAAAACCTCGCCAACCTCGGACTCAAGCAACTGGTCAACACCCCCACCCACTACGCCGGCCACACGCTTGATCCCATCTTCTCTTCCAGAAGGTACATCACCTTCAGCCACGCCACCGGACTCCACTGGACTGACCACATCTGCGTCCACTTCAGCTTCAAAAGATCCACGACCCACCACCACCCGCAACAGGTACCTCACAGGAATTGGAGCAAGATCACCGCAGACCAGCTCACCACCTCCCTCAGCCAGAGCCCACCCGCCAACACAACGGACCCCAATGAAGCAGCCCGCAACTTCACACAGTGGCTGACCGCCTGCGCCGACGACCTTGCGCCACTAAAGAACCCTCCCAGCAGACCCAGAAGCAAGAAGGCATCCTGGTTCACCAACGACCTCAAGGACTCCAAGAAGACCTGCTGCACCCTCGAGAAAGCCTGGCTCCTCGACCGGACCACCGACAACATGACCGCCCTCAAACACGCTACCCGCAAGCACCACCAGCTCATCCGCACCACCAAGAAGAAATCCCTGAAGGAACGACTGGACAACAATGCCCACGACAGCAAAGAGCTCTTCCCTATCGTCAAGGAGTTATCCAACCCCAGCACCGGCACCAACGACATCACTCCGTCACAAGACCTCTGCGACTCCCTCGCCTCGTTCTTCCACCGCAAGATCGCCGACATCCACAACAGCTTCGTCGCCCCACCCACGCACCCTACCGTCGAACCAACGCCCCCCGCCGCCACCCTTCGCACCTGGACCACGGTGACCACCGAAGACACAGCCCGCACGATGAACACCATCCACTCCGGATCACCGACCGACCCCTGCCCACACCACGTCTTCAACAAGGCCGACTCCACCATCGCACCCCAACTCCGGAACATCATCAACGCCTCCTTCAACACCACCACCTTCCCGGAGAGCTGGAAGCACGTCGAGATCAGCGCCCTCCTGAAGAAACCTACAGCGGACCCCACCGATCTCAAAAACTTCCGCCCCATCTCGCTCCTCCCTTTTCCTGCTAAAGTCATCGAGAAGATCGTCAACAGACAGCTGACCGCCTTCCTCGAGACGAACGGATCCCTCAACCCCTCGCAGTCCGGCTTCAGAGCCAACCACAGCACCGAGACCGCCCTCATCGCAGCCACCGACGACATCCGGACCCTGCTCGACAAGGGGGAAACAGTGGCCCTCATCCTCCTGGACCTCTCCGCTGCGTTCGACACGGTCTGCCACCGCACCCTAGTCCAGCGCCTCAGCAACATCGGTATCCAAGAGAATGCACTGGAGTGGATCATCTCGTTCCTCGCCGGAAGAACACAAAGAGTCCGCCTCCCCCCGTTTCGCTCCGAGGCCACCGAAGTCATCTGCGGCGTCCCGCAAGGATCTTCACTCAGCCCCACCCTCTTCAACATCTACATGAAACCTCTCGCAGCCATCGCACGCCAGCACAACCTCAACATCATCTCTTACGCCGACGACACCCAGCTGATCCTCTCCCTCACCTGAGACCCCGACACCGCCAGAACCTGCCTACACGAAGGGATGAAAGACGTCGCCGAGTGGATGAAGGACAGCCGCCTGAAACTGAACTCGGACAAGACGGAAGTCCTCATCCTGGGATCTTCGCCCTCCGCCTGGGATGACTCCTGGTGGCCCCCAGCCCTGGGCACCGCACCCAAGCCAACCGACCACGCACGCACGCAACCTGGGCTTCATCCTGGACCCCTCCCTCTCGATGACCAGACAAGTCAACGCCGTCTCCTCATCGTGCTTCAACACCCTGCGCATGCTTCACAAGATCTTCCGCTGGATCCCGACCGAGACCAGGAAGACTGTCACCCAGGCACTCGTCACCAGCCGACTGGACTACGGAAACGCCCTCTACGCCGGAACCACAGCCAAGCTTCAGAAAAGCCTCCAGCGCATCCAGAACGCCTCCGCCCGACTCAACCTGGATGTCCCCCGACGCAGCCACATCTCCAGCCACCTGAGGAACCTGCACTGGCTCCCTGTCAACAAGAGGATCACGTTCCGGCTCCTCACCCACGCACACAAGTCTCTCCACGACCTGGGCCCCAAGTACCTCAACGACCGCCTGACCTTCTACACGCCCACCCGCCAGCTACGGTCCACCAGCCTCGCCCTCGCAGCCGTACCACGCATCCAAAGAACCACCGCCGGAGGAAGATCCTTCTCTTACCTGGCTGCCAAGACTTGGAACTCCCTCCCCATCCACCTTCGGCTGACCCAGGACCATCTCGCCTTCAGGAAACAACTCAAGACCTGGCTGTTCGAGCAGTAGCATACCCCTCCCCCAAGCGCCTTGAGACCCTCCCGGGTGAGTAGTGCGCGATACAAATGGCATGATTGATTGATTGATTGATCCCACAAGTAAGGATTTGATAGGAGGTTTCCCTGCCCTCTGAACATTTTGAAAAAGATTAAACCAAAAGTGCATTTAAAGCACAATTTTGGAATAAATTAGCTAAAGCATTGGAAAGACGCACTTGAAACATTCTAGTGCTCTGTGTGCCGATTTGGGGAAAGAACAATACTGGGGTATGCTATTTTTAACAGAGACTAATTGTATCATGAGTTTGAAGATACAACTATTACATATCTTATGTGACCAAATAAAGTAAAATACAATTTGACGTTTTCAAATGTAGTTCTGTATCACACAGACAACCATCCCTACACTTTGGTCCACCAGTTACCTTTCACCACAACCAAATCAAGACACCATCTTTGAGAGTTTGTTGGTTGGTTAAAGATTTTTTGATCTTGATGACATGACTAGAAGCCAGGCCCCTTAGAAAAAGGCAGGAATGCTCTCTACTACTGTAGAATGTACCTCAGCAACTCAGGATTGAGGCCGTAAGAGACCAAAATACCCTGCCAAGCTCTCTGTTCTTCCCGTCCTTTCTCTTTGCAGGTACATATGGGCATATGGGATGAATGAAACACAGGCTTTCACTCACAACTGCCTCACTCCATTTCCTCAACTCCTGAGCTGCTGAGCACAGGGTTAGAGTCTCCCGCTCTCTTGCCTTTCTTTTCCCATGATGTCATGCATGAGCTGTTTAAGCGGTCTGTCAGCACTTCCTGCGTTCATTAGGGTACTTTAACGTCTAGCACTGGATTACTCACGAGAAGTGAGAGTAATGTCTGTGCCTGTCCAGGTATGTCAGAACCAGTCTGATCATCTCAGGATTGCTAAGGCATTTCACATTCCACGTCATGCATCTCAGTGCTTGAGAGGGCTCCTAATACTAACCATGAGTTGAGATCATATATATCAATTTCTATCTGTGTATGTAAACCATCATATAGCTGCTCCCAACCAATCTTATGTCAGGACTGGAGGCGAGGATTATGCTTGTCTTTCTCCCTTTATTTTGACTTCAACATATAACAGAAAACTATCTTTCCCATGAACCACCAGGAATTAAAGTCGAACATAGTATAAACAAATCAGAACACATAATGTGCCATAATAGTCCGTGTCTCTCATCTTTGCTCCACTTTCTTGCCCCAGCAGAGCACAGAGGAGACATGAGAGTCTCTTAGTCAACTTATCCTGTAGACGTATTGTTCATATTTGAGCTTATCCGTCTATCATTGCTTTATGTTAATGTTGAGCCTACAGGCTGGTCTATTTTTTAGATTTTTCAGTTATGTAACGCACTTCAGTGGTCTGATCGAGTTGAGGTGTATACTTTTAAGGCATTTGGACGGCGTGCGCGTGAATTGACATACACCCAGTAGGGCGCTCCAAGGCCATAAATAACATACGCGCGTCTCGCTGCTCTGGGCACCCTAACTTGTGGGCCTTTATCACTGGTGCATGGCATCCTATAACATTGAACACAACAGATGCACAACAACGCACACACATATACAAACATGCACAATTCATATAATGTTGTGTTCAGGACTCCAAAGTCATAGTGAGCAGCAGAACTTCACACGACTTAGCTTCAATTGTGTATTCACACCTCACAGGTACAAGCCTGCCACGGTAATTCACCAATCATGGTATGCTGCCATTTCCGCACTCGCTCGAGGCATGAAACCAGTAAACCCACGATAGGGACAGTATGCTTGGTGCACCCGTCCTGGTTACGAACCGGGTCCAGAACTTATTATTGCCGATTGTTACTCAGGCAATTTACACACATGGGATTAGTGTGTGTCATGGCAAAAGTCAGAAACCCAGGACCACAGGAATGCAGGTCGTGCATGCAGGGCTGGCAGGGCACATGGGCAGTCAGGACAAAAATGTCGATTGCATATCAATGCACTTTTTATAAACTTAATTAGTGTATTTGATTCATATATCTTTTTTCACTGTGTTGATTTTGTGTGCTTTAAAAGTAGTCAATCATAAACCTAGCAAAATACTTCTAAGTTAACACATATTTGCCCTGTGCAAAACAGTTTAAAATCCTAAACTTTCCCACAAAGATCTATAAACATACGAAAGTCAGAGGCACACAGCCTGCTTAAGCTGCACAGCAGCTGACCCTGTCTTTTCTAGAACTCCAAATTAAAACAGTGCTATGGATAACAGTTGTGTCTTTTTTTCCCCCTGAATTTTAGGAAGTGAAATGAGCAGGGAAATAATGTAATCACTGCATCTTCTCATGAGGGCATACTTCTCTAGCCCCTTTTTGCATGATGGCATTAGCATTTTCTAACAAATGTGACACATTGGAAAGGGAGCCCTTGAAAAGGTGCTCCCTGCCCATTTGCAAAGCTCAGCCTCTCCTGTGTGAACTTTGGCCTCCTCATCTGTATAATCATGTTTCTAAGAGGAAGTGTAATATACTTTTACATGCTTTCAGCGAGCCCCCACCCAATTCATCCATGTCTTATTGTGTTATTCCCATTTTGGCCTACTCAGTGCTCTCGATCAACGCGCTGCTTATTCAGTCTCAGGCCAGGTCTCAGGGGCAAAGGAATTCCATTGATAGGGTGACCAACTGGCATTGGTGCAAATTCAGGACGGTGAGTATGAAAATTCAGGACAAAGGGTCAAAATTCAGGACACAAATTCAGGACAGGAGGTCAAAATTCAGGACAAAACTTCAGGACAATTGGATACGTTTTACAGACACATCAGAGGTCGCGCAATAGTATATAAGTAAGCCCAGCCATATCCAAACATATTCAACCATTTGCAAACCTATCCATCATGTATCCTTCCATCTGATCTTTCACTCATCCATCCCTTCATCAATCCTTTATCCATCCACCCTTTCACCCTAGCCATCTGTACATTCATCCATCCACTCTTCTACCCATCCATCCATTCACTCATCCATCCAGCCATCCTTTCTCTAACTCATCCATCCACCCAGTCACTCATCCTTCCACCCATCCACCCTTTCAGTCATCCATCATCCTCCCTTTCTCTCTCCATCGTCCCTTTCACTAAGCAATCCTTCCTTCCATCCATCCACCCACCCACCCATCCATCTACTCATCCACTCATGAATCCATCCATGGACCCTATCACTCATCCATCCTTTCTCTCATCCATTTATCATTTCACTCCTTCACTCATCTATTCATCCTTTAGTCCATCTACCCTCCCTTTCACTCACTCATCCATCCTTACATCCACCCTTTCACTCATCTGTCCATCCGTTCACCCTTGCACTTATCAATTCATCAATCAATCCATTATTTCACTCATCCATCCACCTTTTCACTCATCCATCCTTTCACTTATCCATCCACCCTTTTACCCATCCAGCTACCCTTCCACACATACATCCAGCTATTTACCTTTTCTCCCTTCCATCCTTCCACCACTCACTCATCAATCCATCCATCCTCTTTTATTATCCATCTATTCAAGCTTTCATTTCTCCACTCACCCTTTCACTAAATCATCCAGCCATCCACCTATCCTTTCACTTACTCACTTGCCCACCTTTTCATATTAATTTTGAGCTGAGCCTTTTTGAGCTGCAGGAGCCATTCCTGGACTGGGATAAAAGCCACCCAGGGCAGAGACAGGATCCACCACAGGTAGGGGGGCGGGGGCAGGGGGGATGGACAGGAGCCATCACTTGGGGGAAGGGGGGGGCAGGAGGGGGAACAGGATCCACCAGGGTGGGCACAGGGGTGGGCATGCAGTATTCTAGTATAATCCTGGTTTCTTCCAGGGTGGGGTAGGGCTCCTCACTCCCTCCTGGACTAGCCAAAGAGAAGACAGGCTCTTTCCAAAATGTTACTTTTGCCATCCCCCACTGTGATGTACAGTACTTAAAGGAGATACTCCAAGAGAACTGATTTAACTGATTGTCCTCAATACTTCGTTAATCAGTGTGGATTTCACCACAGCTCCAGATGGATCAACACAAAATGTGCACACATGAACTTCACCACTGCGAGACCAGGCCGGTCTACAAAACGTCGCCTAGGCAAAGAAGGCATCCTGACAATGCTGTCAAGGACTCTAACCCTGCCCAGCCGACGACCTGAAGAGACTCATTTGGTGGTGATTTGTGCTTAGTTGTTTTTCTTACAGGTTGGACTTTTGTTTGTTTTTTTCATTACATTTTGGGAGGGATGTAGTATCTGGCTGGATATAGTCTAGTGGTCCAATGCTGATGTAACCCACACTAGACACCTACCCACCACAGGCGTCACCAGTCAGGTGACCCTGTTAATAAAAGGGGCCAGAGTGCACGTGCACAAGGCCAGTTATCGCACCATACTGCCCGTGTGTCTGTGTCCGTGTTTACCCACCATGTGGGCCTAGGGCCCGACACCACAGTCCACCATCCACTGAAGGGTAAATGTTACGCACGGCACACACAGCCCGCCGTAGCCCCCTACCACCACCATAGAACCAACTGCAGCACAATTTAGTGGCCCGCCCACCGGCAACACTCCAATTGAAAGCAAATATTAAATGGATTTATTTATAGGGCTCACTGCACGTCACTCTCTTAGCAGCTGCACTGCACATTGTCACTAACTCTCTTCTTCACCGAAGGACTGGAGACTGTCTCAAACTGTAGCAGAGTGTTGAACAAAACTGTCTGCATGCAGTAAACAGGGAATTATATTGAATTTTTAATTTGACATGACAGACATGCAGACTGCAGTGATGTAAGTTGGCAGTGTAGACCCGGCTCCGATAAAAATGTGCCGGTGCTAAGCACCGGAAAGCACAGGCACAAATTAAGCACTGTTAAACCCCTTTAAATTGTACATTTTGTTTGGTTTTATGACCAGGCATACCGGTCCTATACTGTAATTCCGCATTCTACGGGGTGTTGCTTGTAAACACACTGCACTAGGGTAAATTTACCGCGGCTCCAGCACCATACAAATTGAAAACAGGCTTCTGAATGACATCAAATAATATATTGAGGTTTTCCAAATTACTAGCTCTGTCAATGCTCTGTCAATGCCGCTGAAATATTCATGGTATACCCACTGCCATACATTATATGGATATTGTAAGTCACCAAGGAGTTCCGTGGTCATATAAGGAACAAGGCTGAAGGCAGAATTGTTTTATAAGGTTATGGATTTCAAAAGTAACTTGCAATATTCTTAGAATGTACAACAGGTGTTGTACTTTATTCCTTGTGATGCTTGATCACAGCATCATCTTTTGCAGAAACCATTTAAATCCTTGGTGTGTTGACTTTCATATGAAAGAGATTCCATATTTGCAAACAGGGTGAATAAAAGAAGAATCTGTAGTGCAAATTAAACACACCTAAAAAGCAGTTAAATATTTGTTGCAAAAAGATATCACAATCATTTAATAATAGCCATATTTTAAAAAACAAAAATATATATATACTACCTTTCAACATCTCCTTTCTGTAAGTAACTGTTCATCTAAAAAAAAAAATAGAGGAGAAGATTAAAAAGCCTCATTTCGTGATAGTTCTTTAAACTGCAGTTTTTATTATGCTCCCTGTTCTGCCTTTCACCATGGAAACTGGTTATTAGCAGCATGCATTGAGATGTCAGAACTCATTTGTAATAAGTTAGTACAGTTGATCAGCTACGTAATTTCTTTATTACTTGTGACGAGGTGGAACACAAATTGCCTGTAATAATTAAATTAGACATAGGTTTTTATCAAGGGTTTGCAAGAAGATGTTTTTGGAATGTTCCAGTTGTCAATTGACAAGGCAATGCTGATAAAACCTTCAGATGTATTTTCCACCCGAACAATATATATGCTAAAGGTAGGATAATTCGTATAATGTTTTGACGGTTCTGAACATTTGTTTCATCACCAAAGAGTACATAAAAATCAAGAACATTTTTAAAAGAAAGAAAAACAAAACAGTTTACAAGATTAAAACAGGGTAAATCAAAGATATATATTAAAAAAATCCAGTGCAAAATGTTCCTCAAATGGTTTTGAGTCTTATTGTAAGAGTTTCAGTGCAACCATTTATTGGGTAGTTCTCAATGCTCGCTGCAGGAGTTGTCTTTAAACAGTAACATATCATTTTTGTCTTAGTGACCATGCTATGTAAAATAATCTAAAAACTGCCACCACCACAATTGAGGAGGTATTACTTTTACACATTCTGTAGGCATGCACTCACTCTTACAGACTTAGGGATCTGCACAGGGTGACTATCTATTTGCTTCTGAGTTTAACAAAAAGTTGGCAGAAAAACAGCAAGTGTTCATTGGTTTTGGGTGCATTTTTACCATAAAGATAATTGTTAGACCCCTGCTTCATATTCACCCAGTGGATGGTGAAAGCTGCTACTGGAAGTGTCCCATACCTAAACTGGAGGTACACCGAACGTGCGTGTACCGGATGGATGAAATCAAAGAACTCATCAGATTTGTTTACAGACTTATGCTGTAAAAAGGTGCTTGTTAGATTACCTGCAGAGTTTAGGTCCTCTGCGACGTATGGCTTTCTCTTTGACCATTTTTTTAACTTTGAGTAAGTCACCTGTGTAGATAGTCCAAGGCTCTTTCCAGAATTTTTTCTAGGACCAGCTCGATCCATGCACTTTTAATCAATCCCAGCCATTTCATTTTACCTGCAGAATTGGCATTTATAACATCCTGCAGGTCGTCTCTGAGATGAGATGGTTCATAGGTGCTCCATTTGCATATCCAATACAGCAGGGTTCTTAGCTCTGTCAACGTTGCTATTTCAGGGATACCAAGGTCCAGGCACAGTGGGATGAGTCGCGTCCCCTTCCCCAGGCTGATAAGCAGGCATCATAGTTCATAGTTCCGCACCATTAAGTGCTGTCCCCTAGCTTGGGGCTTATAGATTTAAACTGCTGGAAGTGTGGGAGCCCAATGGCTTTTTGACAAATGTATGTATGGCCACAGCTCTGTGCTCAACTACGATAGTGCTCCATAGGATCTGCTGGCCCCAGTATTCAGTTTCTGCTACCTTGATACCCAGGTATTCGAACTTCCACACTCTTTCCAATGTTTCTGATCCCACCTTAAAGACCCCTCTCATCCTGCCTCTCTTCAATTAGGTCATGTATTTGGTTTTGGACATGTAAATTTCCAGACCAAAATCTCCAGAGAACGGTTCATTCAGTCAATCAAGTTTTGCTTCTCTTAGTTTCGGACAACAAGAGAGTGTTGTCTTTAAAAAGGAGAGCAGGGATTTTTTCCACGGCCGCCAGGGATGGAGAATTGTTCACACAATTCAATAGATAGTAAATATTTATTTGTATATAAAAGGAAGAGGGTTTGTGCATGGATGAATTACTGATGCACTTTTGGGTCTACCAGGAAAACCTCCATTAATACTCTATTCGTACTGCACCTAATTTTGGTGCAATTCCCGTCATGGAGTAGATGAATTAGATGCAAAAGTTTTGGAACATCCCCATCCCATGGAGCACCTCCCACAATTTCCCTCTGGGCACAAAATAAAAGGCGGCATAGAGACCGAATGACACAAAAAGCTCGCCCTTGGCCAGGTCCACCGTCTTCCAATTACAAGGAGAAAGAGGAAAACCTAGTCAACTGCACTAGTCCTGTGCTTGAATCCTTTGAAAGCCTGAAGGATTTGATTTTCCTCACACCAATCAAACAACGGCTCAAGAACCTGCTTGTAGAAAATCTTTTGCATGTTATCAATCAAACTAATTGTATGGTAGTTGGAGGAGATACTGGGATCCCCCTTTTTACATGTAGGTATAATCTGTGCACCCCTCCATGATGATGGAATTGCCCCTTCCAACGAGATGACATTTGTCATCGCATTGATATACTGTGCCCAGACCTCAATATCCAATTTGAAAGCATCTGTAGGAATTTTGTCAAGGCATGGAACTTTTCCAAGTTTAAATGAGACTACAGCATGCTCGCTGTTTCTAGAGAGAAATCTACTCGGGGAAAGTTAGGATCCATTCAAAGGGAGTGGCACTCAGACCTGAGGGCTGACTCTGTGGCATTGGATGAAGAATACAATCTCCCAAAGTCTACAACCCATGTTACTGAGCGTTTACCTAATCTCCCATCACCCGAGCTAACCAGGAACCAGAATTTCTTCTGGCCATTGGCTGTGGCAGCGTCTAAGAGATGAGACCAAATACCATCTTCTCAAATTAATTTGGCATTCCTTAGAGTGGACTGGTAAATTAGCCTACTTTCCATGATGGCTTGCATGGCCCACCTTTCACAGCTTTTAACTGGTTAGCCTTTGCCTTTTTACAGGAGCTATTAAACCACCCCCTTTGAGCCATTGGTTTGTGGCGCCCCAGGCTTTCTTTGGTAAAGAGGTCCGTTAATTCAGACAATACCATGTTGTGCTAGGCTAGACTATATAGTTTTTCCACCAGTTTGTGTAGATGCGACCCATATGAGAAGAGTGATTGAAAATAGTACGTGACTCCCTCGGGCAAGGTGCCCACTGTTTTCTATTTCACATTTCTCCTGGTATTTGTGGCTACAAGCTGGGTCCAGACACATTCTGCATCCACCAGATGCAGGAGGTGCATTGATTCTTTCAATGTAAGTGTCAAGGTGTTGTGGTTGCTCGCCTCACCACAATGTCTTCCAGTTTGCTCCATAGCCTTACATCCAGAAAAAAACCAGTCACAATAGCACAGCCCTCTGCTGAATGTGTTGTATCAGCGGGAGATCACCCATTGCAGGCCCGAATTCCATGTGTCAGTGTCCGGAAGCTACTCAAACCTTTTCTTTTCCCCCAGTGATCCTTCTCACACATTCCTCCCTCTGTGAATCTGGTTCTTTGTTAGCGCTGGGATGCTTCCGGGTAACCAAGCGCTTTACAAGTCTCATTACACTACATTACATTACATTACAGTTCCATGACCTTAAGTGCTGCTCTAGAAAGACTCCTTCTAATAGGGCGATCAAGATTCAGAATACCCCAGGTTTGGTCCTCAACACTTGACAAGTCATTGGCCAACAAGATGGGTGCTAGAAAGGTCAATTGGTACTCTATTCAGTAATTGTAGTGTTTTTGATTCCTGCTTGTGGCTGCAACTCCTGTTGTTAATGTTAATTATGAAGAGAGATTGGGAATTTTGGCAGAAAAGATTGAGCCCTTGGACATCTGGGGAGCCCGCATGGAGAGTCATGCCAGAGAAGGAGAGAGTAGACGGGATCAGAGCTAAAAGGCAACCAGAAAGGTGTCCAGTGCTAGATTTATTAGCTGGAATACTATAGCTATTGTTCTCACCCCTATTAAAATGCCCATGTCTCCTGAAATTGACAAATGTCATAGCCATTGCTGAAAGCGCCCCGGTCAAGGTCACATAGTTTACCCCTAATCCCTGCAATATTCCAACTCAGTATGGCTGTTTGTGTGGGCGGAGTGGTGGGTTGCTGAGATGGGTTGCCTATGGCATCAGTAGGAGGGTACTTGAGTCTGTGGGGAGGCAAGGATGTGTGACTTATGTATAGGTTAACCATGAGGCCAAGTCGTTGGGAGTGGATCCTAACGCATGATCTGAAAGCTCTGGGTCGATTATGCCTGCCGTAGGGCTACAGGTGTGGCTGTCTGGGCATGGTATCCCATTTCTACTATGAGCCGGACGATCATTCTAGAGTCAATCAACCTGAGTAAGTGGAGAATACAATTCTGATGGAGTAGGGGGATCCTGATGGCTAACATTAACTCCCCATGTACAATTTGGCTAACCTACAAATGGGGGATGGAGAGCAAACCCGCATCTATCCCTCGGGTGGTGGTAAAAGAAACCCAGGACTAAAAGGGAAATGTTAGATCTAAAAAGGTATTGATGCATGCAATTGTTAAGGTGATTGTAGACAATGATTGGGTGTTTAAAGTTTACGACAATGCAGTGTCCCATAAAAAGCTTTTGCAGAGGCCCTTCACAGTCCTCCTTCTTAACCATCAATATGTGACAAGCATCTGAATAGGACAACCCAGCATAAGTGCAGAGCCAATTGGGAGTCGTGTTTCTTAGTAGAAGAAAAGACTCCTCAGAGCCATTTGTTAGATGCATCATATTGGACAGTATGATAACTTACTATTGGGAGGAAAACTCAGTATTATAGGATTATATCGAGGAGCTTGACCCCTAGTTGATAAAAGCTCCGCTCCCACCCTTCCACCACCCCTCTCTGCCCCTTCTATTGGTCCCCAAGTTGTGGCACTCCACTCCACTCCTTCCGGCTCGCTGATAGACAAGCTGTTTTTACCAGCAGTTACACCAGGTGGATACAGCTTTTGTGTAGTGGTGCCCCTGACAGCATGGTAATCTCCACGCAGGAACACCCACAACAGAGGCACATAAGAGGTATGCCATTTCAACATCAGCCCAACTGAAAGAGTGATAAAGGAAAACAAAAGTTTTGGCCTCTCCTAAAGAGCCCATTAACCTTGCACAACAGAATCTGCATTTCCACCTCTTACCCTTACCATCTACAAAAGGGTAGTTCTTTGGGGAGTCCAATCAGCAGTTCATTGCTGTCCTTTCACTGACAAGCCTTCAATAAATTTCTAAAGGAAGTGCATTCACCATCGACCACACCTCAGTGTCTTGATTTACACTCTCCAGCAACAGAATTGCTGACAATATACTTGCACTGTCTGAGGAAGTACCACTTGCCCTCCATCTTGTATGTACCATGCCAAACCAGACACAAACAAATGGATCCTACTTTACTTTTATAATTTATTCTGTGAGCCATACTTGAGGAAGAACATAACCAGACATTTGCTCCAGTAGTATCAATGCTTGCTTCATTACTCATATATTTTCTTACATTACTATGATATTGAATTTACTGCTTCCTCTGAGCACAGCCTAAGACTCTCAAGATTTCCCTACATATAGATTCAGTCATTTACTTTCAGCCCTTGAGGACATCAGCTTACCTTGCTGCAGTAGCGCCTCGTGGAGGGAGTGCTGAGGGGTGGTGAGGCGGGGAGGGGCGGGGAGGAGCAGGATGTGGCGTAGTAAACTACAGAATACGGCCAAACAGAGGTAAGTAAACAAACAAAAAAATAAAACAAATTTCACCGCGCGCGCTGCATTGGCAAATGCGCTGCAACACACGCAACAAAATTCGTTTTATTTATTTATTTGTTTACTTACCTCCGTTGGGCCATATTCAGTAGTTTACTAACCCCCACCTTGCTTCTCCCACGCCCGCCCTACCACCCCGCAGCACTACCTCCACGAGCCTTTACTGCCTTGCTGGAGCAGTGGTCTAGCACTAGCCTAGTAGAGAATAGATTGTTTGCCTGAATCTAGAGCTTGTCAAAATACCTAATATAGCATTATCTTCCTGTACACAATGGGGCTCATTAGGAAGTGCGAATGGACCGCCACCGACATGCGGTCAGTGCGGGTTCAACTGACATCCAAAGTAGCGGTCGGTGCAGTGTCATCGGAGGAAGCGGCTGCCACCTCCAACAGGATCAACGATCCTATTGGGGTTTCGGTCGGAGGTTTAATCCCTACAATGGAGGTGGTGCTTGAGGAGGCCTTAGGGATTGGAATGTATCTTTTTGACAGCCTTTCAATGTCAGAAATTGACTTTGAGGCCCCATCTAGGGACCCTGTCACCCCTAGGCCTCTGCTATGTGGCCTTGGGGGGGCACATGTGGTGCCCAACCAAACATCGATGCACCGTGTGCCAGGCACCACATTGTGTCTGTCACACAGTGCATAGATGTTTATGAAGATACCGTTTACCATTGCAGCTTGTGCACTCTCCTATCCTTCTATCTTCTACATGTTTCCTTTCCCTGAGGACAAACTACTCTCGCATGCATGTATACCTTAATCTCTAATATTGTATTTATACAAACTGCCCACAGAACATTTACAAGATCACAATCCCTCCGTCTCTAAAAATGTCATATCTGTGCAAGCTAACAATAGCAAGCCTCCTCTAACTCATCTACTAATCCCACAATGTGCTTGAGCACACCATTTCCACCAAAAGAAACTGGAGGGAATATATGGAATGGTTTGCTTGGGCATACAAGACTTATACAGACATACATTAATACCCAACTATTGCTTCCAGAGAAGTGTGCTGCCTGGCATAAAGTGTTTCAATGACCCATCAGGAGTACTAAGCTCTGCATAAATGCAGTTCCAATTGCAATGTATTATATATTTAATACAATAAAGGCAATTCATCCATTCCCATCAAGATGTATTTGTAATGTGCTCTTATTATCATAAAAATATATAACCTTTCTCCTCTCTAAAGTAGTCCTGAGTGAAATTTACATTATGTTGACATAATTCCTGTAATTTTGGGGAATTTGCATTATGCCTATTGTGAGAAATTCCTGAAATTATGCATCACACCACTTTATGACATATGTCCCTTTTGCAGTAAACCTTTACAGGAAATACACAGCAGTAACAGAAACTCTCAGAAAAAAGGAGCACAGTTTTTTTTATTTTCAAAAAAGAAAATCCAGCTTTGGAATAATCTTTTTGGAGAAAAAAACCTCTAAAAGTGTGCTGTATAGCTCGCTCATTGTGATAGAGCTGTGTTTCCAAATTACAATGCTTTGACAGGAACCATTGTGATGGCCCTAGGCGACTTGATATTTCTTAACAGGAAGAATAAGCTATGTTCACTCTTTGGATAGGGGACGATCAATGCAAATCTACCCAAATCAATACTATGGTCAAAGCTATAGGTCTACAGCTATACTGCTCTTAAAAATCCTACTCTTACTGCTTCATACCCATATCATTTGTCATACATGTCCGCCTTAGGTGGCTGCCCCTCAGAATTTTTGCCTTCACTCTTCTATTTTATTAACTTATTTTTTAATGACCTTAGGACTCTGTGCACTTTATCACTGCTAATCAATGTTAAAGTGCTTGCGCTTGAGCCCTATGATTGATAAAATTAACTTACACCTGACTGGCATATTTAATTTGCTTACAAGTCCTTAGTAAGGTAGTATGCCATATACATAGTGCTGTAAATTAAATGCCACTTACAGGCTGCAGTACTTATTGTGCCACCCACTTACGTAGCCCTTTAAAGCATGGCCCATATCATCATTGGACCCTGTATGAAGTATTAAAATGCAATTTCAACTTGGCAAAGTAAACCCCTTACTAAACTTTAAACTCACGTTTCATTGCGTAAAAGTCACCCCGGAAGTAGGAATTAGGTAGCTCATAGTGGAGGGTGCATTGTAATTAAAAGAAACTCTTAACTTTGTTTTTCAACACTGTGAGGCCTACCTCCCCCAAAGGATAATATTGGGTTGCCCCATTACATTTAATTAGTGATACCTTATGATTGGGAAAAGGTAAGCACTTTGATTTTGGTGTCTAAGAAATTGTAATTTAAAATAGTCTTTAATGGTAAAGTCAGATATTAAGTTACAATTTTGAAAATGCCACTTTTAGAATGTTAACTATTTGGTGCTTGCAGCCTGTTCCTGGGTCACATGATTGGATGTAGTTGGAAATTGGATTTTGTTTTTCCCTTCCACATAGCCACACAATAGAGAGATAAGATGTGCCAGGATAGGCAGTCACTGGCAGGATTGGGGGAGTCCGTACTGGGCGCAGTCCCACTTACAACTGAATAGGCTGTGCCCTGCCTTCACACACATGACTTGACACCACTGAATTGCTTGTGCAGCCAGTTTGGAGCCAGGGTACTTCAAAGGACATTCTCTTAAACCTCTACTTCACAGAAGGTGCCCCGGACCCACTCTTCTGTTTACTTCCTGGACTTATGGTAGGACTCTCAGAAGATTGCCTACTATTGTGTCCTGCTGTGCACCTGGTAGGACCTCTTTGCTGCCTTAAACCTGACTTGAACCTTCAGAGACCTGCCCTTCTGCTTGAGCCCTTTCCACACCATGAACTCAGGGCTACCAGAATGACCCCAGGGGCAAGTTGGCTGGCCTCATGATCAGAGCCTCAGGGACAGAAAAGGCTCCAACCATCTTGAACCTGTGTTTGCATTCAGCTTCAGTTAGTCCTAACCCCCATGTGATGCAACTCCATTCCTGGAACCTTGGTGATAGTGTTATATGTGCCCAGATAGCGAGAATCCAAAATATGAGAGTAAATCTGCTCTGAGAACCAAGAGGAGACCATGACCAACCTGCACGTCTATTCCCCACAAGGTGCACCTCTGGTCTGCCTGACTTCGCGGCAGTAGCAAATCATGGTTGTCTGTCCTTCTCAGAAGAGACATCCAACCTGATGGAATTCTCACTGGCTCCAGCCTCCAGCTTTGTCCCAGTGGAGATTTTTAACTTCCCAAAAAATGATTTGGTCTGTTCATGGACATCTGCACTGCAACTTCATCCAGCAGCTACCCATCCATGATGCCTCCTTCTGAGATATCACTTGCATTCTTGCCCCGCTGATCTTCTACCTTCTAAGAGACTTTTTGTTGAAAGTCTGAATGTAATGGTCAACTGGGCCCAATCCAGATTTTGAATCTGACTTGCATTCCATCGAGGTGGCCATATTTTTCAACTGTGACCCAGCCTCAGACTACCAGATGTCCATGGTTAGCGTATTGATCTTTCATTAAACCATTAAAAATCAAACCCCGGTTCTCCTGATTGGATTTTTGCTGTTTTGATGTCAATCACCTACTTAAAATGTGATCTCTTTTTCTAAATTGGTGTACAATTTGTCTTTTGTTGTGTTTTAGTTTTTTTACTGTTTGTGTGCGCATACATTCTTTTTACATTGCCTCTAAATTAAGCCTGACTGCTTCTGTGACAAGCTACCAGATGGTTAAGCACAGGTTACGTTAGTGACGTTTGTGGTTCACCCTAATAGTGATTCTAGCTGTGGCTTGAGTTAAACCCACCCCTCAACCAACAACCCAGCTTCTCATATGGTTGAATTGCAAAGTCCTAGGTAAAAACACAATTAGACTACTGTTAGAACTGGGGGTCTCTAGTTGGCAGAGGTAGGTACCACTGTCCAAATAGGGACCCTTGCTTCTAGTCAGGGTAAGGAGGAAACCCTCTGAGATAACCCCTGCTCACCCTCTAAGTAGCTTGGCACGAGCAGTCAAGGCTAATCAGAAGGCAATGTGTAAAGTATTTGTACCAACACTCACAGTAACACAGTGAAAACACCACAAACTGACTCCACAACAGTTTAGAAAAATAAAGGTATTTAATCTAAACTACACAAGACCAAAACGACAAAAATCCAACATACATAGTTCAAGAATATGGTTTCAAAAGAGTTCTTAAGGTTGCGATAAATTAATCCACAGATGCCTGAAAAGTTCACAGTTGCGTCACGTTTAGCCAACAGTACCTTTAGTTGCGACAAAGTTCCAAAAGCAGAAGCTGGTGCGGTGGAAAAACAAGCGATGCGTTGCTCCTGAGATTTTGGGGAGGCGATGCGACAACCCCGCTGCAGCAGCGGGCGTGTTGCGACAAATCCTATCTGTATGGGGAGGAAGGCCGCTTGTAGGGATTCCGGTGCGTAGGTTCCATAGGAAGTTTGTTCTCGCAAAGGCACGATGCCACGATCTCGTAGGGGCTGCGACGATCTCCGGGGCGATGATGCGCGATCCAGCGGCGATCTCTCTCTCGCAGCTCCTCGATGCGATGGCTCTGTGACGATGTTCGCAGTGACGTGATGCGGTCCGCAAGCAAGCGGTGCGGCGATCTCACCCAGCGACGACAGGCTCTGCGCCGACACTCGCAGCGATGGTAGTCTTCCCGCACCTGTCTGGTGCGTCCCGCAAACGAAGGATGCGATGGATGCGATAGCTCTGGCAGCGGTAACAGACTCTGCGACGATCGCGGCCTTCGTAGCAGCAGGAATTTCCTCGCACTGTCGGGGATACGCTCCGCAGCGAGCGATACGACAACTTTTCTGTAGCAAAGTCTTTAAAGATTAGTTTCCAGCTTCCCAGCACAGGTACAACTTCCAGATGCACTCCAGGAAGGACAGAACTCTCTCAGTAGAGCTTAGGGGAAGCTGGGGGTGAAGTCCTTTTGTGCCTGGGACTTCAAAACAGGGAGACAGCTCTTCTCAGGCCCTTGGAGATTCCTTCAAGCAAGGGGACACAGCACACAGCAAAGTCCTTCCCCTCTTATTGGCAGCGAAGCAACAGCAGGGCAATCCAGCAGAACAACAGCTGGACAATCTTCCTTCTTCAGTTTCTTCTTTCTCCTTGGCAGAGGTTCCTTCTTGATTCCAGGATGATCTAATTTTCTGTTGTCAGGGGTCCTGTACTTATACCCCTAAAAGCCTTTGTTCTCTTTGTGCAAGTGGGCCCTGAGCCCGGTCTGAACCAGTTCTGGGTGTTCCTTGAGCACTTTGTTTTCCTGGCTTCTCCTGTCCTTTCAGAGTGAGTGGCAGGGTCGTCAGCTGCCCAGCAGGAGGTGGAGCCAGACTTGTGGAAGGCAGGCACAGCCCTATTCAGGCCCAGGTGCTATCTCCTCCCACCACTCAAGTTGCAAATGTCTAGGGCTGACTCAGCCAGCCTCCTGGGGAATCACCAGCCCCTGTCACTCTCAAACCAGACAGTCAATACAAAAACAGGCCAAGGCACACAGGAAGGTCAAACAAAAGAACAGCAACTTTCTAAAAGTGCTGTTCTCAAACACAGCATTCAAAAACAACCTTTCCTAAAAGATGTGTTATTAAATTTTGAGTTCAGGGATACTAGACTCTTATGTCCTATCTTGTTCCTATGGGAAGATATGCTGGTAGCCACTGTAGCCAGCATCCCCTATGATAGCTTATGGAGCAAGATAGCCTTGCAGCAGTGAAAAACGACAATGGCTGTAATTCACTACCAGAGCATGTCACCTGCACAAGTACATGCTCTACCTTTCACATACACTGCACCCTGCCCAAGGGGGTACCCTGGGCCTTCCATAGGGGTGACCAATGTGCACAAAAAGGGAAGGGTCAGGCCGGGTCAGTGGGGACACTGACCAGGGGGACATGGCAATTTACAGACTGCACACAGGCACTGCGGTGGCAGGCCTGAGACACCGTTTTGGGGCTACTCATGTGGGTGGCACAATCAGTGCTGCAGGCCTACTAGTAGCATTTGCCATCACCAGCCCTGGCACACTCAGTGCACTTTACTAGGGACTTCCGGGTGATACAAATATGCCAATCATGTACATCCAATCATCATAATAATTTACACAGGGAGCACTTACACTCTGACACTGATCAGCAGTGGCAGAGTGTCCAAAGAATCTAAACCAGCAAAAACGAAAACCAGCACAGCATCAAAAATATAGTTGGTAGAGGCCAAAAAGACAGGGGAAACCACGCCAAAGATGCCAGGTCTAACA
The DNA here is from genome assembly GCF_964261635.1 of Lissotriton helveticus. Taxonomy (NCBI): domain Eukaryota; kingdom Metazoa; phylum Chordata; class Amphibia; order Caudata; family Salamandridae; genus Lissotriton; species Lissotriton helveticus. Next base: position 531,039,185 of record NC_136067.1, read on the forward strand.
ACTACCCAATGTGAAATACATTGGACTGTACAAATAAAAATATATAGTGGCAGAACACTGCCTTAGACAATGCCCAAGCCTCATGATTATGTAAAACCTGAATTGAAATCTCTTCATTGGTTGCCAGTTGAAGAATTGAGTCTAAAGAGCTCTATGTGGCAAACAAAGCAGATTACAAAAAAGTTCACCAGAAATTACGTGTCAATTTCATTACATTTAATCATCCATCAAACTGACAAGACACTAAAACTTGGAGGCAGGGGCAAGTTATTGTGTCCTTGACCCAAACACCCATGTGAGGATGGTCAGGGATTGGAGGTAAGGGAGACCACACCACCCTCATCATATTACAGTTGTGGGGGTTAAACAAAATTGGTGACGTCTTTGATGGAGATAATTTCTATGCTAATGGTACCAGTGAACGTGGTGACCTGAATTTTGCAAATATTGCAGAGTGCTTAACTTAAGCAGAAGAATTGCTTCTGAAGACAAATAAACAAGAGGAATAACTAAATTCTTAAAACACATGTATTTTTGTTTTGGACACCTCGTCTTCTACTCATAAAAATCTCAATCCAAATCACATGAGGAAACAATGTTTGAAGAAGAAACAGTGTACAAATATGACATCCATAATACTTAATATTAGCTTGATTAAAACATTTGTTCTTATCCCTAGTTGTTAGATACACCTCTTTTAGATGTAAATTACTCCTCAATACTGTGGTGTGGTTCACAAAGCATTTTATGTGGGTAGTTGTGAGTTAATCTGGGTTTAGGTGTGACATACCTTTACATTTTCAGGAGTAAGACATCCAAAATTATAAATATTTCCAATGAGGTAGCATGTCATACTCACAAAAGTTCACAAGTAGGTCTAACCTAAGCCTAGAATAAGATACAACTACTCACACAAAGAAATGCTTTGTGGGACACACCTGAAATATAGCATGGTTGTCATTCTCAGAAGCGTCTGCATAAGCTCCCAAGTCCTATGACCAAGCACTGCCACAGGTGGTTTTATGACACTTGGGAGGCAATGCAATAGAAGAGGTAGAGGTGCAATTTTTGGAATGGGTTTTAACAGGTGACCGGCTCTGAAGTCCATGTTGTGTGATGTGATTTACAGAGTAAGCAAACTGGTACTATCTGCTGGGCTTTGCTGTGGGGCTGTTGAAGCACTGTAGACAGAGAATACTCACTGTTTTCTGAGCATGAGCCACGCACAGTCATTGAGCATACAGGAGGCATGTAGTTGCTTGAGCCTTGTCCATATAGCCAGGGTGCTTGTTGAGGAGAGAGGCGAGATGCAGATTGAGCAGGCTCTATGAAAGTGACAGTAATCCCATTTTGACATTGGAACATTATACCTGCTCTGTAGATGAAGGAGCATACTGATTTGTTGAGCACAGGGAAAGATGGGAATAGCAAACTTGCGAAGAACAAGAATGCGTTCTTCATTCCTAGGCTCACTAGTAGAAGGTGTATAAGGTGTAGGTGGAACATCTTGGTCAGGTTGGTCCATAAAAGAACTCTATTCTACTACCAGAACATGTGGAGACTAAAGAGATACCAATGGAGGTCATACAGGAGGCTTTGCGTGCCATACTCAAGACCAATGTTAGGCTGATTCAGAAGGTGGATGAGGTGATGTCACAACTGTACCATATGATTAACAGGGCAAGAACAGATTTTGAAAATGAAGAACTGAACATTTTCTTTCCCTGACTTGCATTTCTTGAAGGTGGCGAGATAGGAGGATTCAGCAAGGAGTTTGAAACTTCCCATATTGGGTTTCTTTCCAGCACCTTCACAAATAAGAGGATCTATTGGAGGTGGTATCTAGCTTCCTGGATTCTAAATTGTGTGGGACAGGTTCTTACATTACTCTAGGTGTGGTCAAAGTCTCGTGAATCTCCACATAAGGCCCAGAGGGGAATATCTAAGAGGGGCACGCTCTTCAGTGAGTGGCAGAATGTTGAATAAAGGTTGCTATTTTGATAGCTGTGGTCAGTAAGAACACATTATGTTTCCATAAAAACAGGGTATTGCTCTTTCCAGACCCTAAGAAGTGGATGCAGTAGTAGAGGCTTGGGTTCAGAAGGTTAGGCGTGACTTGCTGGCACAGGGGGCTGATACTGGAGTCTCATATTCTGTCACATTGAAGGAGGTTTGGACAAAAATTGAACACTCTTTGGGGCTGAGACAGTCAGAGCTGTTTTGAAGGATATAGTTATGTTTCCCAGAATTGGACATGCCCTGGCTCCAGGGAGGTTCCTCAATGCTGCTATTTCTATGTGAAAAAGCTGATGGCTTCATATCAAATAACATTGGAGGTGTCTGTTGGCCTGAGTGTGGATTTGTGGGTATAGAAAACATGGGATGGCTGGCATGCTCTTTCCCCACACTTCTTGTCTCTATTCAGATTTACTGATTGGTCTCTGGACTCTTTTTAATTTACAGTGCGATGTGCTACTAGTATATTTGTGACACCAAAATTGGGTTTGCTCTTACAAGGGCAAATACGCTTCAGCATGAATTTTCTTATATTCTCTCTCACTAATACAAATATCTGTAATTGTTATTTGCTGAATTCACAATGAATATAGAGGTATTCCTTCACTTTGAATGAGTTCGTTTTCTATTTAATTATTAACTAAAGACCACACTTGTGTGTCAGACTATTGATAATAATATCAGTTCTGACTTAAATATTGTTGCCTAAATATCATTTACAAAAATATCACGCTAGCATGTGCAGATTGTCTATTATTAACTGCAAAAGGGTGATATTTTATTTTCGTAAACACATTTTAAGACACAATATTTTTGTTGGATGATATTGAAGCTACAAAGACGCTCGAGACACTGAGAGTGCAATATAATCTGTAGTATTAGTGTCTCTGGAATGCCACCCTTGTTCCAGGTCTCAGAGACCTGAAGTCCTTCACAAGAGTGTGTGTAGTTAAGGACTGCACATCACCTAGTTAGAGCTTTTAGATACTGGGGTGTACAATTGACAAGGAAACTTAACACGAGGTTAAAGACCTTTTTGTGTTTAAATGCTGCGCTGCATTCTGGCATATCTAATAAGCAATATCTGAAAGTTAAATAATGCATCTCTCGGCATATCAGAATCTCAACAGAATTTTCTATATCTTAAATGTTACCATACAAGATGCAACGGAAAAAAACTGAAAGCCTAGTATTTTGTTAAACAATTAAATTAATTCAAACATTCTTAGATTTGTTCTAGAATCAATACATTCTTCACAGGGGCCAATATCTAAATAACATCTATCGTTCTACTTGTTGAAACTAAATAAGCTCAGTCACCTGATCTATTTTTAAATGACAGCTGTTTTAGCTTAATGGTTGCCTTACTTGATATTTTGATTAATCATTTGTCTGTGAACATTGACGCATTTATGAAGTGTAAACATGAAGGAAAGGTTTGCCCACTTGTACATACAAATTAAAATGTGAATTAGACAAAAGTAGTTGATATAGTCAAATCATAAATCCAACTTCAAATGCAAAATGTGCACTAAATCCTTTATTCAATTACATTTGATGTCATATGTCATCCATTCTAAATTCAGATTTGGATTGTCTATGGTGTTTTATCCATGTTTGAATTGTATTTGTTAAATACACAACTTCCAGGTAAATATGAAAAATGAGCGTATTCGCTTATAGTGACAAGTCCTTGTAAACCTCACTAAATGTAAGCTGGGGAGCAAATGAATCATGTGAATGTCACCAAATGTGAGATGGAAAGTATCAATCATAACTACAACTCGTGCCCTAACATAACTATTACACGTGCCCCACCATGCACAGCTCTTACATCAATAAATTCATTGCAAAATAAAAAATGTCACAAGTGAAGTAGTACGTGGGGTAATAAGCAGCACATGGTCAGTGCACAAGTTATAGTTACCTTAGGGCACAAGTTATAGTTACTTGATATAAATATAAATATAACTGGTAAATGTCATTGTTTTTAGAGTTTAAAACATTATGGTTTTACGGAACAGTTCACCAAACTATAACTATACTTTAACCATTGTTTTTTTCAGTGAATTCCTAGTTTTTTTTCATGTAAAGTAATATTTAATTAACATGCATAAATTCATCTCCCTGCCATGCAGTCAAACTCATGCTGCACACTGTTTCGCAGGCCTGTGAAGCGAGGGTTTGGCCAAACACTGGCTTGTGGACAGGCCCTGTGGCCAACCACCATAAAGGCAGCCAACCCCACACAGCACAATTCCTTCGGTGGGGGGTTGGAAACAGGGCCTGGTCGCGGCCAAAAAGTGCATCCTCAGGTCCAGCGGCAGTTGATTCCAAGCTTTAGCTGCTAAAAAGCTATGGGATCAGCCTCCTACACATGCCTTTTGGATTTTAGGCACTGTCAGCTTAGCTGTGCCCGCAGTCCTAAGATTCTGGATAGGTCTGTAGGGAGTGAGTAAGGGCTGAAGATAGCTAGGTCCTTTCTCATTCAGAATCCTGTGGCAGAAACACAGAGCTTTAAAAATTCCTCTGTACTGCACCGTTAGCCAATGTAGTTCACTCAGGGCTGCTCCCACTGAAGATCACCTTGGGATGTTTAATAACATCTGGTCAGCAGCATTCTGAACATTCTGAAGCATTCTCATATTGCTTTTAGTGACCCCTATGTAGAGAATATTGCAGTCATCCATTCGAGATGTAATCAGAGCCTGAATAATGGTATTTGTAGAATCTAGAGGTAGAATATCTAAGATTTTCCGTAGCATCTTTAAAAGGCCAAAGCAAGTACCGGCCAAAGCTGAAATCTGTCATCCAAAGCTGAAATCTGTCATGTAAAAGATAGGGTATTATCAAACCATACTCCCATATTTTTGATCTTAGGTTTGGGAACCGGGGTCGGCCTAAATTTTTCAGGCACCATCTATGCGACCAGATGGAATGCTGTTTACCAACTACCATGATGTCAGTCTTACCTGCATTTAATTGGAGGCAACTTCATCCAGTTCAATTAAGCAGGCTTCGAATTTATGGCAAAACACCACTGTAACTTGCTCCAAGGAAGTAAGTTATTTCACAATACGAAAGATATTTTTTGGGGCATTCTTAGCAGATTCGATTTTATGGGTATAAAAATCCCTGTGTGTTCTCCTAATTTGTTTGTGACAGTGTTTTAGTGCGTCTAGATATTTCAGCTTTTTCTCTGTCAAATATTTCGCCCTCCAACAACATTTAAGACATTTACATTTTCTTAAGCATAACTAACTCTCCTGAAAACCATTCCACTGAGGGATTTTAACGGAAACTATAACAGAGTTTTAGAGGTGTTAAGGAATCTACTGCCTTCTTAGGTTCAGGTCCCCTAGATTTACAAAAGTTGCATAGCGGGTAGCATAGGAAGGCACTATATCTGCCAAATTATTAATAAATGCTCTTGCTGAGCCCGGGGGTCTATAAATAAGGAGTCCCGCCACTGAACAATCGCTGTTTAGAGACATGGGCGATATGTATCATAGTTCCGCTTTGCGAATTCTAAATAGCGATTTTTAAGGAATCGCTATTTAGAATTCGCAAAACGGTATGTATGTACAAAATCGCTTTTTTTTTATAGCGATTCCTTACCATTCCTAATTTGCGATTAGCAAATTGCTAATCGCAAATTCCCCATTCATTTCTATGGGCCAGGAGGCCCATAGGAATGAAGGGGCAATTTGCGATTAGCAATTTGCTAATCGCAAATTAGGAATTTTTTCAAGGGTGCATGGGTGTCTCAAGAACACCCTGCTGCACCCCTGAAAATGACATTTGGGGGCATATGGCGCACATATATGCCCTAAAGGCAAATTTTGCGATTCCTTAAGTGCAATCGCAAAATAAGGAATAGCAAAATGTGCGATTCCTTATTTTGCTGCAAAAATGATTCATACATACCATTTAGCTAATCAGCATTTCGGCCTGTGCGAATGCTAATTAGCTTGATACATATGGCCCATGGTAAAGAACACCGCTTCACACCCCGAAATCGGCAATTTAGTCATTTTCACCAGGTAGTTTTTATTTTTAAAGATAACCGCTAACCTACCGCTTCTCTGCTCAGGTCTGTCTAATCTCAATATAGCATATCCCTTCGGTAGTGCTTCCAAAATATCCGGCGCTGACTGTCAATGTAGCCAGGTTTCAGCAAAACATAGCCCTACTGGCTTTCTGTTCCGCTAGTAGCTCACATAATTCTTGACTATGTTTGCTTAGAGACCTACGTTTTAGAGATAGGGAAAGTATGGACTCATTTACGGGCCCTAGACCCCCGCACACTTCCCTACCTTTGCCACAAGATCAACCTGATTGTGATCGTCTTTTTAAGGTTTGACCTGTCCTTGATCGTTTTTTAGATCAATTTTCAGAGGTCTATGTTCCAGGGAAGGAAAAAGCTGTGGATGAGTCTTTTGTCCTGTTCTAGGGCCGATTGGTTTCTAGGCAGTACATTCCTAGCACAAGGGCACATTATGGAATTAAGATGTATATGCTGTCTGAGAGTAGTACTGGATATGTCTATAATTTCAGTGTGTACTCTGGTATGGATTCCAGTATTGACCTACCTGGTTATCTGTCCACTTTTTGAATTAGTGAGAAAATTGTGTGGGAAGTTGGTAAATGACTTTTTAACAAAAGGTCACCATTTATATGTGGATAATGATTACACTTGTATGCAATTATTGAGGGAACTGTTCGAAGTAGACACTGTTGCTTTTGACGGAGTCCGCTCTAACCATAAAAGTTACCCGAAAGAACTTGTTTGGAAAATACTTGAGAAGGGATAGTGCAGTGCCTTCCATAATGATGTACTTCTAGCTGTGAGATTTTCTGAAAGGAGAGATGTCTATATCCTGACTATCATCCATGATAAAAGTACTTCACCTGTGACTGTATGGGGTTAGTTTGCTGAAGTGCAAAAACCTGTGTGCATTTAGACTACAATAAGCACATGGGTGTTGTAGATAAAGTAAATCAAAGGATGGAACCTTACACTGCTGTTTGTAAGGCATACGTTTGTTATATTATATGCTTTTGTTGTAGTCAAGAATTGTTATGTTATGTTATGTTAATCGATTTTTTAGAGGGCACAGCTGCCCCAGCAAAGGAGCGTCCCGGCGCTATAACTGAGAAGGTAACATACCTAACAAGAGCAAAGAAGCGTAGCGAAATTTTAATAGGGCAGGGGGAAAAGATACGTTTTAACAGCTTTCCTGAAAATAAAAAGATCTTCTAAAGATCGAATGTGGACAGGAAGCGCATTCCAGAGCTTGGAAGCCAGCACTGTAAATGATCGACCGCCTAATCTGCATTTTTGGAAGCGTGGGACAAGTGCTAGCTTTTGACCTGCAGAGCGAAGGCTGCGTGAAGGAGTGTACAGAGTCAGGAGGTGTTGGAGGATGGTAGGGGTATCAGTATTAAGAATTTTAAACGCAAAACAAAAGGTCTTAAACTCTATGCGTCTGATTACAGGTAGCCAGTGCAATTTAAAAATTGTGCTGCGGGCTGAACAGAAGCGAGGCAGGCCCACCAGAGCCCTGGCGGCCGCATTCTGTACCCGTTGGAGTCGCAGGACCTCCGCCTGGTTAGCGCCCAAAAACAGCGAGCTAGCGTAATCAAGCCTCGATAAAACGCTAGCTTGAATCACCATCTGGCGTGTGGGGGCATCAAAAAATTTGAGGATAGGCCTCAAACCACGCAGGATGCCGAAGCACATGGATGCTACATTCTTAGTATGACATGCGAAGGTTAGTTTGGAGTCTAACCAAACGCCAAGATTTTTTAGTTCGGAAACAGGTTTTGGGGGGGGACCCAGCTCGCTAGGCCACCAACTCGCACCCCACAGATCAGGATGTTTCCCTAATACCATCACCTCGGTTTTGAGGGCGTTGAGCTGTAAGCAATTGGCTGTGAGCCAGCTAGCAACAGCCCTCAGACCATCCGCAAAGTTTGATGCCAGTGGGTCAGAGTCCCCATCAAGGACCACCGCCAACTGGGTATCATCGGCGTATGATACCATTGTGAGACCCCAACTCTTCGCAACCGCCGCCAAAGGTTGAACATATAGGTTGAAGAGAGTGGGTCTCAACGCCGATCCCTGCGGAACTCCTTGGGTGATGGCATGAGACTTAGATCTGAACGGTGGCACTACTACCTGAAAGGATCGTTCTGAAAGGAACGATTGGAACCAATCCAGCGCCTTGCCAGATATGCCTGCCTCACCAAGCCTTTGAATAAGAATCGTATGGGATACAGTGTCAAAGGCGGCACTGAGGTCTAATAGGACCAGTGCCGCCGTTTGACCTGCATCTAGTACAGAGCGGAGATGTTCAACCATATATAAGAGTGCCATCTCTGTACTATGCCCAGGTCTAAAACCAATCTGTGTAGGATCCAATAGGTGTGCAGAGGTCAGGTGTTTTGTTAAGATGTTATTCACATGAGCCTCTGTGATCTTTGTCACCCATGGAAGGAGGGAGATGGGTCTATAGCTCTCCAGCTTCAACGGATCCAAACCAGGGTACTTTATAATGGGCATGACACAGGCGGCCTTCCAACTAGGGGGGACTAACCCGGTAGTGAGGGATTGATCCACCATATGTCGAATGGGAGGAAGGCAAAAGGACGCTGAGTCCAAAAACTGGGCTGGTCTCAGAGGGTCATCTGGTGAACCAGACTTAACCTTGGCCGCTAGGAGACTAAACTCCTGTTCTGATGGTAAGAGAAACGAGGCCAGGCACTGTGAGGTACGCAATGTAAAAGACGTACTGTCAGGATCAACTTTGGGAAAAAAGCGATAGATGGCATTTACTTTTTCCACAAAGAAGCCGGCTAACGACTCACAGTGAGCAAGGGAACAGATCTCCGTAATTGGAAGTCTGTTCACTGTGAGCTCCTTCAAGACTTTGAAAACCAGTTTGGACGGATTGGCACTCGCCTGGAACTCCATAGCATAATAGTCAGCTCGAGCCCGGCAGACAGCTCTATGATACATCTTTACCTCTGCAAGGTAGCATACTTTTAGATCTTTGTCGTAGTTCTTCCTCCAAGCTCTTTCGGCTCGACGGCAGATGGCTTTAGTCCGCCTAAGTGCCTCCGAGTACCAGGGGTTAGGCTGAGAAGATCGATTTCTACTCCAGCTGGCCGGGATTAATACATCGAGCGCCTGAACGATCCAGGCGCACAAGGCGTTATACCCCGCTGCGACGTCATCCGTAAGAGCCAGAGGTGTAATGGCCAAAAGACGATGGAAGTCCTCCAGTTTGAGCTTTTCCAGGGTTGCCTGAATGATGTTTTATCTTGCTTCCCAGTAGAACGTGTTACCATTGTAACAAAAAGCTCAATGAGGTGGTGGTCGCTCCAACCCATGGGTCTGGGGGGGGGAGACCTCGGCCAATTGGAGGTTTGTAAAAACCGGGTCAAGAATATGACCACCCTCATGGGTCGGATGACGGATCATTTGGGGTAGTTGTACTCCACAGTCACAGATGACATTTGTTTAGTTTCAGGAGTCTCTGATCGGCAGCCTTGTTGTATTGGAACAGGCAAGAGCTCCTAGAGAAATAGTGGTGGAGGACGTGGCTAGATTGAAAGATCACCACCTTCCTGATCACATTGCATCCACGGTCAAAAAAACATTCTGACTAAGAAATGTAGAGTCTGTGCCCAAAGAGGTATCTGGAAGCAGAGCCATATGTACTGCCCCGATTGCCCTTCTGAGTGTGCCCACATGTTTTAAATTGTGCCACACACAACAGAGTTTTGGGGTGCAACCATGAGCATAAACGTAAACTAATTGGTCAGGATCATTTCATATTTTTTGTTCAGATTTCACGGTTGGATTTAGTGTGATGTATTTAGTTAGAGCTGTTGTGTTTCTAGTTATTGTTTTGAATCAACTTCCAATTGGTTTGTGTTTTCTTTTTGTATAAAAAAATGTGATAGCTGGTTTCTGGCTGGCTGTGTGCGTGGACTGACATTTGGCTGGTGGCGTGTGGGACTGGAGTTTGGCTGGTGGTCTGCCTTGACTGGCATTTAGCTGGTGGTGTGTGTAGATTGACGCTTGGAGTGTGTGTGGACGGCTGCTTGGCTGGCAGTGTGCATGGAGTGGTGTTTGACTGGCAGTATGCTTGGAGTGGTGCTTTACTGGCGGTGTGCAGGGAGTGACATTTGAAGTGAGGTATGCATGGAGTGGCATTTGGCTGGCAGTGCGCATCAAAATCATGTTTTGCTGGTGGTGTGCATTGACTGGTGCTTGGTTGGCTGTGTGCGTGGACTGGCTCTTGCCTTACAGTGTGTAAATATTGACTTGCTGCTGGTCACTACACACCAGTGCACATACTCCATCAACCACCAGCCAGTGTGATTGCTGTATCAGTCATGTGGATGTATGAAAATGATGGGCCCTTAAAAAGAGGTGTCTGTTGATGTGAGTGTTTTGATGTGCTTGGCCTTGAGCTTGCAGTCTCAATGTTCTTCTGTGTGTCACATATGAACAGTGTGTGAATGGCCTGTAAATTGGTTGATGCCTTGCCATGGTGTTACAGCATATCAGCTGTGAGTTATTGGTTCAGGTGTCTGACCTTTGAATTATTAACAGTGAATTTTACTCGGGAGACCACGGGGAACACTGGGTGGTAGGAAATATGAGGAAAATATGATTTTTTATCTAAATTTGAGTTTTGGAGGGGATTCTGGGAAAAACACTTTAGGGGATCCTTGCACACCACACAGCCCTGGACTACCCCAGGTGTCTAGTTTTCATAAATGTCTATGTTTGGTAGGTTTCCCTAGATGGCCCCCGAACCCTGGACCAAAAACGCAGGTGACTTCCTTGCTAAACTTGGTCATTTTTTGATAGATAATTTTGATGTCTCCACAGTACATTTTAGCCTATTTTCTGTTGCAGGCACTAGGCCTACCCACACAAGTGAGGTTCCATTTTTATCAGGAGACTTGGGGGATGCTGAGTGGGTGTAAGGTCATGGCTCCCCAAGATTCCAGAATTTTTCACCACATAAATGTGAGTTTTGTAAGGGACTTTGGGTAACAGAACCTGGTTGAAGCCAAACAAGTCACCCAATCCTGCATTTCTCTTGGTGTCTAGTTTTAAAAAATGTACAGGTTTGTTAGGTTTCCCAAGGGGCCGGCTGAGCAAGGACCCAAATTCCACAGCTAGCACACAGCAAAAAACGGGTCAGTTTTCGTGGAAAGATATGATGTGTCCATGTTGTGTTTTATGGTGTTTCCTGTCTCGGGCACTAGGCCTACCCACAAAAGTGAGGTATTATTTTTATCAGGAGACTTGGGGAAATTCTGGGTGTGGAAGTTCGTGGCTCTCCACAGGTTCTAAAACTTTCCATCACATACATGTGGGTAAAATGTGTTTTTAAGACACATTTTGAAGTTTGCAAGGGATTGTAGGTAACAGAACTTGCTGAGGGCCACACAAGTCACACCATCATGGATTTTACTAGTTCTACTTTTGAAAAATGTACAGGTTTGCTAGGTTGCCCTAGATGCTGGCTAAGAAAGGGCCCAAAACCCACAGCTAGGCACATTGCAAAGAAATGGTCAGTTTTCAGAGGAAAAATGCGATATGTCCAAGTTGCGTTTTGGGCCATATTCTGTCGCGGGCACTAGGCACACAAGTGAGGAATTATTTTTCATTGGGAAACTTGGGAGAATGCAGATTCCAGTACTTCCCATCACAGAAATGTGAGGAAAATATGTTTTGTTAGACACATTGTGAGGTTTTCAAGGTATTGTGGGTAACAGACCCTTGTAAAACCACACAAGTCACAACATCCTGAATACCCCTTGACGTCTAGTTTTCCCTAGGTGCCACCTGAGATAGGGTCCAACATTGGGCCATTTCCTGTCACGGGCTTTAGGCCTACCCACACAAGTGAGGTACTATTTTTATCAAGAGACTTGGGGAAATGCTGGTTTGAAAGGAGTTTGTGACTCCCCTCAGATTCCAGAGTTTTCCATCACAGATATTTGATGAAAATGTATTTATTTAGACACATTTTGAGGTTTCCAAAAATTCTTGGTCATAGAACCTGGTAAAAACCACACAAGTCACCACATCTTAGATTTCCCTGGAGTGTGACACATTGCAAGAAAGGGTGTGTTTTAAGTGGAAAAATGTGGTGTCCATGTTGCGGCCACTGAGTCTACCCACACAAGTGATGTACCATTTATAAAGAGACTTGGGGGAACAAAGAATAGTAGAACAACTGTTATTACCAATTGTCTTTCTATGCATTTCTGCCTTTCAAATTTAAGCCTATGTGTAAAAAAGAAGTCATTTTGAAAAATGTATTCTCGTTCACATGCTAGTATGTATACCCACAATTTCATAGATGTGCAACCAACCACTGCTTCTAAACTTCATATCGTGTTACCATTTCGGAAATACATAGGTTTCCTTGATACCTCACGCTTTATATTTTACCAAATGAATTGCTGTATGCCTGACACACAATGAAAAATAATTGCAAAGTGTAGCTCAATGATTGGCTCTGGTTACCTTGGGTTCTTGGTGAACCTACAAGCATTATCCCTGCAACCAGAAAGGTAATGGTATATTGCTTCAAAACATCTGCCATATTTAGAAAAAGTTACAGGTGAAAATGTGGGCACAAATGACTGTTTTTTTTACTCAATTTCAATATTGTTTTATTCCAACTGCTGATTTCTAGAAGAAATCCTTGAAGGTTCTACACAAATGACCCCTTGCTGGGTTCAAAATGTTGCCTACTTTCCAGAAATGTATAGCTTCTGGGTGTCCATTATTGGTTTAATAGCCATTTCTACCACTATCTGGAAGGGGGTTGAAAGCAGAAAACATAGGAAAAATATGGTATGTCCTTGTAAAATGTCAGAACTGTGTGGAAAACGTCTGCCTGTTCCTGAAAGCTAGCAAGATGGTGTTTTAGCAGCACAAACACTTTGCCAAAGACTTATGTACGTAACTGTACAGGAAAAATCAGAAATGTGTGGAAGATAAACAATGACAACATGGATCTAAAAGTATATAATTTATAAAAACATTTTTGGAGATACATCATCTAAAGGGATTGAGAATAAGATCAGCTGATATGCTTTTAAATTGTAATTATATACAAAATAGACTTTGGAATTAAAGGTACTTCCAAAGTAGTAATTTCCCTTATTTTTACATCTAAGTAGGCCTGTGCAGAGTTCAAGGGGTTCCGTTACGCGGAACTCAGCGAAGTAACCCAAAAACTCTGCTGCGCTAAGCAGAGTTCCACAAGTGGCAGAGTGCGTTAGATTGTTCTGTTCGCGCTGTTTTTTTGTGCCGGGTGTTTGTCCTGCGCTGAAAATCAGCGCAAGCAGCACCATGCACAGCGCTGCTTCCCTCTGGCCCTCGAGTACATTTTCTACCTGAGCTGCAGCTTCCTCAATGTGAACAGATGGTTTCTAAATGCGAGTGGGGAAAAAAAACTGCGTAACTCTGTAGGCTCTGCAGAGCGTGGAACACTCCACAAACTCTGAAAATGGAACAGAGTTCAGCACCGAGGTCTATATATAAGTCTCCCTAAGACCTCGCCTCTGTGCTCCAGGGGTAGAGTGCCTTTTAACTATAAGCTTGGACATTACAAAAGATGTTTTGTAAGTGCTGTGGGAAAAACTGCCAATTTAAGTGTTTCCCATTATAGGTAATTAGCTCCATAGACTAACATTGAAATATTTTATTTCAATACAGTGTCGGCTGCACGGGACCCAGAGAGTTGGGGAGGCAGTGGGGGATAGGATAAAGGGGATACAAAGAAATAAATGAAACTTTACTTATATGCTGCTGCGGTTGCCGCATTCCTCCTCTCCTCGACTCCAAGGGCCGTGCTCAATGTGCAGACACCCAGATGCCAATCCTGATGCTGCTCTCATGCTGGTAATAGTATTCCCAGCTTGACAGCAGCTCGTGGATTGGTCTGAGCGACCTGGCTTACTGCTTAGACAGTACCTGGGAGCTTGTGGCTTTTCTCCAACTGGCTGTACAGCACAGGCGGGTGGAGAAATGCTAAGTGGACATGACAGTTTTGCTGGCCTAAGACGGCCAGCCAAACTGTCAAGCACACTTAGTAGAGCCCAACACCGCTCCTCCCACACAGAGTGCATGCACAAAGAGTGCATGCACATAGAGTGCATGGCCCCGCCCTGCCCTTGCTGGCAGCCTGCAGGTAAGCAGAGATATTAAATGATAATAAAATTGGTTTATTAAATTGTTTTATTTTTCATATGTTTACATTTGCTGCCATCTAATGGGGCAAATCTCCTGCGCCATAGTGGAATAGCCACCCCTGTTTAAGTATAAATATTGTTAGGAAGGAGCTAAAAGGTACTTCAAGGTATAAAATTGCTATATTATCATATTATTTTTCATATGCTTACATCTGTTGCCACCTGGTGGGGCAAAGTTCTTCCACCATACCGGAGTAGCCACCCCTGGCAGGAGCAAAAAGATACTTCAAGGTATAAAATTATTAGCTAAGACAAATCCAACAAATTGCCAGTGTTAGATTTATAATAACTGTTACAGAAAATAAGTTAGTATACTTTCTTTTCTGTGAGCCAGAATCCAGGTTTCTATCTGCCCTCTCTTGATTGCCAGTTTTTCACATGCTTAGCCAGAGCTGCTTAGTGACTTGTGAAGTGGCAGAGTAGACAACAGATTTCCTGTGGGTTGGGAACTTTAGCTGCAGAAGCCAAAATGCAGGAAGGGGGTGGGGGAACCAAACTGATCTTCAAAGGGAGAATAGCAGTTTGGGACCAGCACAGGCTAACCCCCACATCCTGCACCTCTAGCCACACAGGAGCCTTAGTAATTAGATTAGTCAGGGGGTTGGAAGGGGAGTGTTAGTGAATCTTAGCCATTTCAGTTGGTTGGCTTAACCTGATCTAGTCTTCAAGGAGAAGAATTCTCCATTTTGGATTTTGGGAGAATAGTGCTTTTTGGGACAAGAATAGGCTAGCTTTGGAGGAAGTGGTCTTGCAGCTGGGTGGCACCGTGCATTACATTGGTCAGCGGTGCCCCCCTCTTGACACCTAGAACCTATGAATAGATACTGGAGAGTTGCTTAGCTCCTCAGAACCTGCTTGATACTACAAGGAGAAGTAGGACTGCCCTGCTGGAACCCTGGCCTTCACCCCAAAGGATTGCACTCTGAAGGACTGCACCTGCTGCACACTTGGAACTGCAGCTCTAAGGACTTTGCCTTCCTTCAAGAAGGATTACTGAGTGGACTGCCTGAAAGCTACAAGTTAACCGAGCATGAGCATCATCTCTCTCAAGAAGTCCCCATCCTGCAGTGCCTTAAATGTACTTTTAAGGATTTGGCCATGTGCATTGTGGGAATTGTTGTCCCAACATCCCATATTTTTTATATGTTTACATTTGCTGCCATCTAATGGGGCAAATCTCCTGCGCCCCATTAGATCATTTCAGAGATTCTAGCCCCCTCGATTGGTGGTTTGGAAACTTTGAACCCTTAAGGATGCACCCCATGAAGAAGTTCAAGAAGTTTGGAGAAATCAGGAGCAACTTTTATAAAAAGCTCCGTAAGCTGATCAGGCGCATTGTGGGAGTTTTAATCTATACACAACAGTGTAGGGTCTCCTAATGTGCACCCAAGGGGTATTTCCCACAAAAGTAATATGAATCACTAATCAGAATCTATGCACAAACTCAACCTCCCCAAGGTACACCGTCCTAACCTCAAAAATACTGGGTAAAAACTTGAAAGTGGAGGTAGTATGCAAAATCAAATCCAATATTGCAACAATTTCTGTATTAGTATTGATAGGTCAACAGTTCACATAAATACGCCTCCAAACAAGTGAAAACTGACGTTGTTTTTTTTCTTTATTCTGAAGCATATATTCATTTCAGTCAGCTTCCAGAAGACAGATCACTTTTTTCCATGTACAACCAAAATTAACAGATTAACAGCCAACGCGTTTCGTCCCCATCCGGGACATCATCAGGGCTGTAAACAAGGAAAATAAGAATAAATATATAAAAAAATGTATATATATATCACCATACATTCAAAAACATGGTCATTTGTCACAATTGCATAGCACAATTAAACATGACACAATTCCATTGTATAATCAGAACACTGCAAAGATACCATCCTACCTATTGAACAATCTGTTCATCAAAATATTTGCCACCTCTCATGGTGATCTCAAATGTAATCAGTAAGTCATTGTACCACTCTTACCCTCAAATCCGACATGGAGAACTAATATTACTCGCCAAACATAGCATCTACCCCTTGTTTATAATGTAGAGACATGAACATTCTGAACTCCACCCCAAGGGTCCACTGTACCCCTCTGAATTGGTGTGTTAGTCACTAGCTAAACTTAAGCTCACCTTGCTAGATACGGCAGTCACTATCATCAAGATTAATTATCTTCATGTCCACGCATTTGGTAATATCCCGGGTAGTTCAATACTGCAAGAAATGTTGAAAGCAATTGTAAGACCTCTCACTATTTCGGGTCAAAACCCTTTCCAAATTATCCACCTAACATGCCCCTTCGTATTCTTACCAATTGATCCCTGCGAATTCCAATCAGTTTCTTCTGATATCTCTTTCAATGATTTCTTATTCAAACATCAAATGCCACTATAATAAAAAAGTGTATGATTCAAATACAGCGCATCCCCTTTAATCAATTCACCCCGGTATAAAACTGTCTGTAACGTCCTACCCATACTCATGTAGTGAGAATGATATCTTACCTAAACAAATTTTTCTTTCTGGCCCAAAACACTATGTTCCCCAACCTTCAGTGAAGTAAAGTAATGTGTGTGCTGATGCCAAGCTCAAAAAACATTCTGATGCAGCATTTCCTGGTCCATCAAGGTGCCTGACGAATATGCCACTGTACCAGATTATAACTAAAGGTAAAGAATAAATATATATATGTGTCCCGTAATTCTACACATCCCTTGATCTCCGTTATCACTAGTGTCCCCCGCAAGCCTTGGTGATGCTACCTATCAATATTCCTAATGCCCGTCGACTCAGCAGCAATCCTGGCTCCCGGCCCGATAAATGCACCGGTACCTCGTACAGTCCTCCTTTTTCTACTCTAACCCTGCCAATCAAAATCTACGTTACAAAAGAGGTGCATGCCTATCTATCAAAGTTGCGCGCTGTGCCCAATCAGGTCCGCCAGTTCAATTGTTTCCGGTAATTCCTTCGTCACTTCCTGTATATGCCTATTCAATTCCCCATAGCACACAAGTATCGATGGTCAAAAGTTCTTCTGTACTGATCCTCTATTTCAAATGCCGTCTTCCTATTGGCCTGCTATTCAGACCACCTGATAATGTGCAGTTCCCTCTCCGGTCCGCTTTCCTTCATTCGACCTCATCTTACTAAGCAAAAGAAAGAATACAATTCCAATGTCCGGATATTATCATCTAGTTTAATGGATCACCAAGACAATCCAGTTACCAATACCTATTCTCCTATTCCGCGCTAAATGTCAGTAAATACCACATTCACCTCTTGAAACACCCTCCCTGCCATCATGTCGATTGGTTGGGCAACAACCAATCGCGAACTGCCTCCCAACACTACCGGCCACATTAAATATATGTATGTACCAATCAGTCCGTAAAAAATCTGTGTTAATACCACAAAGCTAGCGGCTGCCCTTGCCACCTGCCCAATGTGAATCTAAGTGAATCATGCTTCTGTTTATAAAGCAAATCAAAATTGTACCCTTCATTTCGATCACTGTTTACTTCCAAGAGCTAGTTTCACTTTTAATCTTTATAAATTCATATCTCTGGTTCCCTACATTGAGTTTTTGTCATTTTGTGTCTATTTGTTCATACAAATATAATATATGTTTATACAATGGCATTGGATTTCTATTGTGTGTTGTGTCTTCCTTATTAAATGTATTGGTGTTTTTAAATGCTTTACACACCTGTCTCCTAAGTTAAGCATGCCTGCTCATTTCCAGCTACCAAGGGTTTAGCAAGGGATTAAGGGCCAGATGTAGCTCCCCAAATACCGGTCGGTAACGGCCGATTTCGGCCATTACCGACCGTTATTTGGGATTTGTAATGTAGGGGGGCATTGATTTACAGAATCGGTAATTTTACGGATTCGGTAAATATACAGAGTCGGTAAAATACCGAATCGGTAAATTTACAGATTCTGTAAATCAATATGTAGGTGGCACTGTAATCAGTGCCACAGGCCCTTACTGAATCGTTATTTACCATGGAATACTATTCCATGGTAAAGAACGAATTCCTGTGTACATGCACATCTGTGCATGTACACCTGTGCCATGTGACACACAGACATGCCCTAAGGGCATGTCTGCGTGTCACATGGCACACAAGCCAGAAACAGGGGTGCAACAGGGTGTCAAAGTGACACCCTGTCCCCCTTGTAAATTCGGTATTTATACCGATTTGGTAATTACCGAATCGGTATTTGCCATTGAATCCTATGGGCTTCAAGGCCCTTAGGAATCAATGACAAATACCGATTCTGTAATTACAGAATCGGTAAATACCGAATCATACCGATTCGGTATTTGTTACCGAATTTCTACCTATATTTGAGTTACCGATTCATGAATACCGAATCGGTAAAATTCGGTATTTATGAATCGGTAAATCACATTTACCTACATCTAGGCCTAAGTTACCGAGACTCTGACTGAACGTTTTACTGTGCTTGTGGTCTTATTACCAGTAGTAAGTCACTACTCATCACTACTAATAAACCACTTTTCAACATACCTATTATCACGTAATAGCATTCCTGTACTGTGGGTGGCCCCACTCCGCTCACCAGTGTGACTATAACTTGAATAAAGGGGGTACTTGTTGTACATAGCACACAATGGCAGATTTAGCTGAATTTAAATGAAAAGATTTACATAACCCCATGGGACACAGTTATTGTGTTGAGAGCCATATCAATCAATCAATCAATCAATCAATCACGGCATTTATAAAGCGCGCTACTCACCCGGGAGGGTCTCAAGGCGCTGGGGGAGGGGGTATGTTACTGCTCGAACAGCCAGGTCTTGAGCTCCTTTCTGAAGAAGAGATGGTGCTGGGTTCGTCGAAGGTGGGTGGGGAGGGAGTTCCATGTCTTGGCTGCCAGGTAGGAGAAGGATATTCCTCCGGTGGTGGCTCTGCGGATGCGTGGTACGGTGGCGAGGGTGTGGCTGGTCGATCGTAGCTGGCGGGTGGGCGTGTAGAAGGTCATGCGGTCGTTGAGGTACTTGGGGCCCAGGTCGTGGAGAGCCTTGTGTGCGTGGGTGAGGAGTCTGAACGTGATTCTCTTGCTGACGGGGAGCCAGTGCAGGTCTCTCAGGTGTCCGGTGATGTGGCTGTGTCGGGGGATGCCCAGGATGAGTCGAGCAGAGGCGTTCTGGATGCGCTGGAGTCTTTTTTGAAGTTTGGCTGTGGTTCCGGTGTAGAGGGTGTTCCCATAGTCCAGTCGGCTGGTGACGAGTGCCTGGGTGACGGTCTTCCTGGTTTCAGTGGGGATCCATCTGAAGATCTTACGGAGCATGCGCAGGGTGTTGAAGCATGAAGATGAGATGGTGTTGACTTGTCTGGTCATCGACAGGGAGGAGTCCAGGATGAAGCCCAGGTTGCGTGCGTGGTCCGTTGGCTTGGGAGCAGTGCCCAGGGCCGGGGGCCACCAGGAGTCATTCCAGGCGGAGGGTGATGATCCTAGGATGAGGACTTCCGTCTTGTCTGAGTTCAGTTTAAGGCGGCTGTTCTTCATCCAGTCGGCGACGTCTTTCATCCCTTCGTGTAGGTTGGCTCTGGCGGTGGTGGGGTCGTTGGTGAGGGAGAGGATCAGCTGGGTGTCGTCGGCGTAGGAGATGATGTTGAGGTCGTGTTGGCGTGCTATGGCTGCGAGGGGGCTCATGTAGACGTTGAAGAGGGTGGGACTGAGTGAAGAGCCTTGTGGTACACCGCAGATGACTTCGGTGGCCTCGGATCTGAACGGGGGGAGGCAGACTCTCTGGGTTCTTCCGGCGAGGAACGAGATGATCCACTCCAGTGCTTTCTCTCGGATTCCGATGTTGCTGAGGCGCTTCACTAGGGTGCGGTGGCAGACGGTGTCGAACGCCGCAGAGAGGTCCAAGAGGATGAGGGCCGCTGTTTCCCCGTTGTCGATCAGGGTTCTGATGTCATCGGTGGCTGCGATTAGGGCGATCTCGGTGCTGTGGTTGGCCCGAAACCCGGACTGCGAGGGGTTGAGGGAACCATTCGTCTCGAGGAAGGCGGCAAGCTGTCTGTTGACGGTCTTCTCGATGACTTTGGCCGGAAAGGGAAGGAGCGAGATGGGACGGTAGTTCCTGAGGTCGGTGGGTCCGCCGTTGGTTTCTTCAGGAGGGCGGTGAGCTCGGCGTGCTTCCAGCTCTCCGGGAAGGTGGCGGTGTGGAAGGAGGAGTTGATGATGTCCCGAAGGTGGGGTGCGATGATGGCGTCGGCTTTGTTGAAGACGTGGTGTGGGCAGGGGTCGGTTGGTGATACGGAGTGGATGGAGTTCATCGTGCGGGTGGTGTCTTCGGTGCTGATCGGGGTCCAGTTGCAGAGGGTGGTGGTGGCGGGCATTGGTTCGGCGGTGGGGTGCGTGGTCTGTGCGTCAAAGCTGTTGTGTATGTTGGCGATCTTGCGGTGAAAGAACGTGGCGAGTGAGTTGCAGAGGTCTTGCGAGGGAGTGATGTCGTTGTTTTCGGCGCTGGGGTTGGAGAACTCTTTGACGATGCTGAAAAGTTCCTTGCTGTCGTGGGCGTTGTTGTCCAGTCGTTCTTTGAGTGCCGACTTCTTGGTGGCGCGGATCAGCTGGTGGTGTTTGCGGGTGGCGTGCTTGAGGGCGGTTCTGTTGTCTGTGGTCTGGTTGAGCCGCCAGGCTTTCTCGAGGGTGCGGCAGTTCTTCTTGGATTCTTTGATTTCGTTGGTGAACCAGGGAGTTTTCTTGCTGCCGGGTCTGCTGAGAGGGTTCTTTAGTGGTGCGAGGTCGTCGGCGCAGGCAGTCAGCCACTTGATGAGGTTGCTGGCTGCTTCGTTTGGGTCCGTTGTGTTGGTGGGTGTGTTCTGGCTGAGGGAGGCGGTGAGCTGCTCGGCGGTGATCTTGCTCCAGCTCCGTTGGGGAACCTGTTGTGGGTGGTGGTGGGTCGCAGTTTTTCTGAAGCTGAAGTGGACGCAGCTGTGGTCGGTCCAGTGGAGTCCGGTGGCGTGGCTGAAGGAGATGTGCTTGCTGGATGAGAAGACGGGGTCAAGCATGTGGCCGGCGTAGTGGGTGGGAGTGTGCACCAGTTGCTTGAGTCCAAGGTTGGCGAGGTTGTCCAGCAGGGCGGTGGTGTTTCTGTCATTGTTGTTCTCCAGGAGGAAGTTGAGGTCACAAGCACAGCTTCTGCACGAGCGTTTCCTAACTGCCCTTGGAATGTTAGAGTGGTGAGTGCCACATGGGTTCAGTGTAAAGAACGTACTGTTGTCAGAAGACTCCTGTACCTTCATCTATCAAGTATGGGCCTCACAGCTTCATTGCATATGAAGGCATTGCGTTATGATCTTCTTCCATGCCCTCATTGCTGAGAGAAATACAATTCTGCACTCTACCTGCCATGGCTTCTATGAGCACGGGAGTACACAGGGCATGTAGTGCTACCTGTGGTATCCCTGCGCCTTACCAACATTGTCCATGCGTTTGGGCAAATAATTATTCTTAAATAGCAAACGGGAACTAGATCTAAAGCAGGCCATCATCCCACAATTTCTTTTGTAAATAAAGCATGCCGCCAGATTGGCAGCTACAACAACCAAACCCTTGACGCCGTTGCGCAACGGCACAGTTTTGGTTTGACAATGCAAGTTCAGCAATCTCAAAGGCTTTTTGCACCTGTGCAGTTTACGTTTGAAAATTGGCACATGCCCAGAATGTACCTTTTCTTCCGAAGAATTGGCTAGAGATGTTAGGGTACGCATTTTCTTGAAGTTGCACCACCATTTCCTAATTCACTTAAAATATAGGGTCATGTTCCTATCTCCACTACAACTTTAAATAGGTTTATATCATGAACTCACCCTTTCCATTAGAAGTATTATATTTTATGTGCGCTTCACACAGCATAAACCAAACATAAGTTCATCCGTTTGTGGTTCCTTCAATTCAAATACAGTGCTCCTCATCCCTTGCTCATATCTAGTATTATGAAGAAAGACACGTTTGTCAGAGTTATTAAAGTGCATTCGAAAGATTTGCATTGTTTAAAATAAAACAAAGAATTAAGGATGAATGAAAAACGCATATACGTTTTGCCAAATGTTTCATTTTCTTCAAGATCACATCACAGCTAGTTTTCATTCATTATTACTGTGAAGCAAAACAGATGGATTACATATACCATTCTAATTATCAGAATATTTTTAATTTTAAAATAGCCTATTGTTGTACTATTGATCCCGTCTGTCCCATACACATACAGGTTAAATGTATAATTGTAAAGGTACTTTTGCCTTAATCTCATATAATCCGTAATTCTTAAAAATAATATTGGGTGACATTCATAGATTTTGTCCTCTTCATTTTGATTAACGCACTCTCTCTTAGTGCTATTGTGAAACTCATCTCAGAGATCACCAGGTAATGCCAGATGTTATACTCGCTGTGACTGAACAAAAATTGTCGTGGGACGTCATGCCAAAAAGCCACAGTGGAGTTTTTGGGATGTATGACATTACAACGCATGCTTTTACATCGCATGCCTTTACAACGCAAGTATAACAACGCAGTCCATTACAACGCATAGTGCTTTGGGGTGCTGGATAGTGAATAGTTTAATTTACTATTCCAACTCCAGTCCCCGTGGACACTAGGGAAGGTTATTTGATAGTAAATGAACCTATTCCCTATCCTATAGCGCCCCCCAGAGCAATGCGTTGTAAAAGTTTGTGTTGTAATGGTTGCGTTGTAAAGGCTCTGCGATGTAAAAGTTGCGTTGTAAAGGTTGATCATCGAGTTTTTGACTTCCTGCGAGGTTACTGCTAGGCAGCACACGTTAGAACCAACCTTAGGCATCTCAATTAGTAGAGGGCATTATGGCCCAGATGTACAACCCTATTTTGCATGCGCAAATGGATTTGCAACCCATTTGCGCATCCAAAATGTGAAAGGGCTATGTACAAGTCCTAAATAGCGAGTCACAATTTATTTGCGACTTGCTATTTAGGAATTGTGAGTCGCTGTTAGGAAGGGGCGTTCCCTTCCTAATAGCGATCGCAACTGTGGTTGCAAAACACTCACAAATTGTCCTTTAAGGAAAACGAGCTGCATTAAAAAAAAATGCTTTATTTAGAAGCAGTCCCAGAGGTGGTGGTCTGCTTAGCCCAGCAGGCCACCATCCCTGGGAGGGACTGTCATTCCCAATGGGCGCGTAAATTGTGAGAGGCTAATTAATATTCATGAGCCTCGCAATTTGCGACCCCATTAGGAATCGCAAACAGTGTTAAACACTCCGTTGTACATGCCAAATAGCGCCTCAAAAATTGCACTTCGCTAATGAGTTGCAGTTTGCGAGGTGCTATTTCGCACGTCGTACATCTGGCCCCAAGTTCCTTATGGGTGGGAGAGCAGATAGATTGTGTTAATTCATGCTGTGTATAGATTTCCCTTCATTGTAAGGTAAGAGGGTTTTGAATTATGCTTAATAGGATGTAAAAGAAAACATTGTTGGAGTTGTGAGTTTTATGAATGTTCTTCAAAGTGTTCAGGGAATAATGTTTTGTGGCCAAGTGGGTAGTAGTGGATAGGAAAACAGTATCAATATTTTTTTTTTGTGAAAACTGATTTAATATAAAGAAATAGTTAGACTTACACCATCACACCATCACATGATATACCAATGTCATCCAATGTCTGGTGAATGTTTACTGCCAAAAAGAATACAACTCATTGTCATTTACAATTGGAACATTGGAATGTTGGGAGCTCCATTGAAGACAACGGAGGTCTACCTGCTTCTACGGACGTTAAAATCCCGCAGAGCAACATTCCAATGTGTTACAAAGGCCTCTCGGAGCTTGAGGGGATTTAAATCCCCCGAGCTCCGAGAAGCCTTTGTTTAATTTGCTAGACATTTTGCCCTATAGTGGCTGAGTGTTCTAATAGCCTTATAGCCCTTCGTAACAGGGCTATAGCGGCTATTAATTTCCCGTCCCTTGTTAAAGTCGCTCGCCTTCGGCTCAGTCCTTTAACACCGGAGCATCCCTTTAATAGCCTGTATAGCCCGCTACGGCGGGCTATAAGGCTATATGACTGAAAATAAAATGCATTCAATGTGTCTAAGAACGTCTTTATCGTAGCTTTTTCTACCTATTATATCGATCCTAAATGTGTGCAATGGGAAGTCAGACTAGTGCAGGTCCAGATTCTTACCTTCATCAAGTAAAATGCAGAATGTATAAAGCAAATGATAATTCCACTTTCGAAGAGTGTTTTCTGTGCTATTCAGTACATAATAGGGTTGTTTCCTGTTGTCAATGAGAAAAACATAATAGGCATTTAGAAACAATTAGCAGTTCACACTATCTAAATTCAGTCACTTAGTTAATACTAGATTTTTCCATATATGCATTTTATCTTATAGAGACATTTACGACACATTTCAGTAAAAGATTATTTACATTATTATTATTATTATTAAAATTTAACCAGATTCTTATGACAATAAGGAGGTAATATAGAACCTGGCCATAAAAACAGTTACAAAGCCACTATGCATTTTTAACATTTATGATCAATTTAACATTTGATTGTGAATATGCGGTATAACAATAACATAACATAATTATTTTTGATCCAGAACAAGAGACATTTTTAATGATTAGTGCTCATGACAGCAAATCCTAGAGCTAAATCACAATTCGAATTAAGAATATTTCATATATCATATTACAGTACTCCAAACCCACCCACTCTTTCAAAGTCTAATAAGCACACAAAATTCAAACCTTAAGCTAATTCCTACATGCACATTACATCTAATGTACAACTTCCAAATACTTTGTGACCACAATATATCCTCTAAACACAATCTCGGAGATCTGGTCATCATAGCACAATCAAACATAATTCTGCACAAGCACTCTCTGTGGAATTACCTCTTCACTAAGCAGTGATATATTATCCTAATCATTACATCAAAGCAGCACTCAAGACCTTTAATTCCACTATCCCCAAATCAACTCGCATATCTGCGTCATCCAAGACTTGGATGGACTTTGATGCTATTACAATCTTCTCATCCTCTCTATTATTATGTTACTACTAGTATACAAAATTCTCAGATTGATTACTCAAGTAACTCATCTTCATTTCAGTAAGATGATCCGGCCCTCAAGAATGCTCAGGAATGTATCTGCTCCGTGGGAATATTAAATCTCTTTCAACCGATTCAAAGTGCTAATAATGTCACTAATCATATTCTTAAAACTGTCTTTGCCACACCATACTAGAAGTCAATTCAATTCAAATAAACTTTATTCAGTTTTACATCGAAAAACCATAAAAGTTATACATATAAGAGTGCATAAAAGCATAAAAAATTTAAAGGAATGCACAAAATCAGCTAAACCGTTAAAACCTTAAACTTACACTATCTACACATCCATACAGGCCCTTGATTTCACAGAAGCTTTTAAAAATCCTACTATAAAAATAATGCAGTCTTCTTTTAGCAATTGAAAGTACATAAGGGCAGTACGGTACCTGGTTAAAATACAATCTTTTCCAAATAGGAACCAGAAAGTGCCTTCGGGGAATTTCATACAACTTAAATAGAAACATATAGTGTAGCAAATCCTGCGGAGACTGTCCGTCCCTGCCGCAGGGATCTAACAATTGGCCTCTGTTGTATCCCTTGGGCCTAGCTAGCAAAAAGTGAAAAAGGTTCATACGGAAACTAGTTAATACAAATTTCTCATGTGTTGTTAAAAACACCATAAGGTAAGGCTCCGTTGCTGGAGTTGTTTTGATTAGTAAAAATGTGTGGACACTAGGTTTCAGTAACTCCTTTGCTTCCCTGCCCACTTTCCTTAGGGACAGGAAGGCTGCCCTGATAAGTTCCACGTCCTTCTTGACAATCGATTCTGGCTTACAAAATAAATCACTGCGCCCTACCTTTTCCAGGCTACATTTAATATACTAGAGCCACTGGATTCGGGTTGCATTGTCAAGGGACATGCACTCTCTTAGGATTATGTGGTTGAGGGTTAAGTCTTTATTTAAACAACACTTCAACCAGAAAATCAGAGGGTTTAGTGCAAGGACATCACTTAAGTAATAGACCCCAGTTCTTCATGTGCCACTAAGTTAGGGGTTCCGCGCGGGACACACAGGAGGCATTTCAAAAAATCGTTCCCCATCACCTGTAGTGAGTCCACCACAGTGTATCCCCATATTTCAGTACAGTAGGTAGCTATAGCCAAACCTTTGGCTTGATAAACCTTTTGCAGGGCTC
This sequence comes from Lissotriton helveticus, assembly GCF_964261635.1. Taxonomy (NCBI): domain Eukaryota; kingdom Metazoa; phylum Chordata; class Amphibia; order Caudata; family Salamandridae; genus Lissotriton; species Lissotriton helveticus. Next base: position 531,065,789 of record NC_136067.1, read on the forward strand.
GAGTTGGTTTCCTCCCTGTTTCAAAGGCAAAATTAAAAATGGATGCATTTACCCGAACCACGTCCCCCTTTTCCTCAAGATTAAAGGACCCCATTTTTATTTATCGTCAAAAAGAACTCCTAAATATGAAAATACATTAGCACAGGGCATCTTGGCAGGGCCAACTCTAAATTGAAAACTCTTTTTAGATTGTTGCCCCACTTCCATTGCATAAGATTTGGAATTATTAATTGATAGGTCCCGAACAGGCATGAAATCAGAAAAGGCTTTTAGAAGGGATTGCAGACCCATTGCCGTCCTAGATATAAGGACGGCATCATCCGCATATAGCAGGACGGGAATGCCACGCCGCCCTACATATGGGTAATCCACTTCCATGCTCTTAATGCAGTCTCCAGGTCATTGATATAAAAATTAAACAGAAATATGGCCAACATGCAGCCTTGCCGTACACCCCTCATAATCTCAAGGTTCCTAGTAACCCGAAGGTGCTGGGAGAACCTGACATTAGCCTTAGTTGATTTGTGCAGGTCCTCTAAAAAATTGACAATATTGTTATCCCCCCCCTTTGCCCTCGTAGACTGCCACAATTTAGCTCGGTTAAGGCAATCGAGTCCATGAAGGCAAGCTGGATAGTACCAGAACGTGCCACGGTATATTTGCTCAGTATCATATATAAGTTTAGGCCTCAGCAATGATAGAGCGGCCCGACCAGAATCCATACTGGCCCTCCGATAGAATCTCTTCCTCCTCTGCCCAGATTGACAATCTCTGCAAGAGGATACGTCCTACCACTTTCACAACTGAGTCAATAAGAGATATGTGCCTGTAAAAGTGGGGGCTATTTCTATCTCCCTTCTTAAAAACAGGGACTATGGTGGAGGAAGCCCATGATTGAGGGCACCCAATTTTTGCCGCTACGTTAAACACAGCCGCTAGAATTGGTGCCCATAACGGGGGGTTGGACTTAAATCGGTCCAGTGGAATCCCATCTGGGCCGGTGCTTTGTTAATGGATAGCCCTTCAATACCAACTATAACCTCATCCTTTTCAAAGATTATAGGCGGGTTATTTACGACCCGACTCCCTTGACAGCTGTGTTCCGTGGAGCAATCAAACATGGATTGAAAATGAAGCACCCACTCCTCAGTGATGTGTGAGTCTAAGGCCCCCCCAACGTACTCGCAGAGGAATGACTGATTCACAACGTTTCAAAACCAGGAGCTATTTCTAAGTGTACTAACGGCAATCAATTCCCTCCATGCCTCCTCCTTAAGCTCACCCTTTCGTTTAACCAGAGCTAACTTATATTCTTTACGACAAGAGCGTACATCAGATTGGCTCCTTGGTTTGGCTGACAGAGCTTCCCTCACCTTCTTAGCTGCCCTAGAACAATGCAAGTCGAACCATCTAGGGCCGTAGGTGGCACTTTTACTAGTGGGAGCACTTAAGATTTCTCCAACCTTATGTGCTATTAGTTCGTATGTACCCCTAATCTGTTTGGGAGAGGAGCCAACAGCTGTACAACATGATAGCTCGGGGGCACAAGACACTTTTACTTTATTGCAAAATGTATCTAGGGAGATCTGAGACCATTTAAGCTTTCGCTTGCCATCCGTCGGTCTTAGTATACCCCTCGGTGAAACAATACTGATTTGTACAGATAATGGGCCCAACATATAAACACAGAATAGATTGTGGTTACTAAATTCACTCTCCATGATAATAAAACCATGAAATAAAGATTGCTAAGAGGAGAAGATTAAAATAAAATCTATGAACGACCCCTTCCCGTGCCCTTTAGAAGTTGGCACAGAAAATTTGGTTTGCGGGGCGGTTAAAGACATCAGGACCACCATCTCTAATTCATTTATCATGTTATTCATTGATTCCTCCTGGGCTTGATTTTCAAAATTAAACCCCCTCATACAGGGACATCCCAACTCAGAGATACTGGATAAAGTGGGGTTACCACAAGGATGTATATTAAAATCACCAGAAACCACAAGATTGTGTAGGATAGAGCCAAAGGAATGTCTTATATAAGTTCCCAAGGTGATGATATTTCAAACACCCTGAGAACTTGCCACTGAATTGTAAAAGTTAATGAGGCCCCATCTAGTATCTCCCCTTTTTACTAATAGTGCAAGTATTCCTGGGTTAGAGTTTGGCATGACCTGGATCTGGCAGTCGATAGCTCTAGATATATAAACGGCTAAACCACCCTTGGGTCTTCCACTCACAGAAGGAAGGGCTTGGACAAAGAAAGCATTATACCCTTCCAATAGCAGGTCACAATCCACTGCCCACGTTTCTTGCAGGTTGATTACCGAGAATTGTTTCACAAATTGCATCCAAAGAGGGTCTTGGAGCTTGTTTGCCAGCCCTGCAATGTTCCAGGATAAAAATGTGTTCAATCTCTCCCCTGTGGGCCTCTCAACAACCTCTGGTGGGGACTGAATAAGTACAGCAGGTTCGATCTCGGAAGGCAATGGACACCCTAGTCAGTCGCTCTCCTCCAACCCAGTTAATACTGTTAATCTGTTATTTAAGTCTAGTGCGGGGTCAACACCCAACTGGCCTTCTGTTACAAAGGATAAATTGGCAATAGAGAAGAGCTGCTGCCCAGGAGCTGATCTGTTGTGCCACCCTCCTCGGGAAGGTGCCCTCGGGATGTTATCGAACATTTCCCTAGGTAAAACTGGTTTATAAAAAAATCCCATGGGAAAGCCTTGATTGCAGATCCAGAAGAAGGAGCACAACTAGTATCCCTAGATAAGACCCTGCCCGCAATATGGGGGTTGTCAAAGTTTACTATGACGCAGTCCCCCGAACCCATTTTCCGCGAGCTCCCAATCCAACTCACCCAGCGAGCCATAAGAATATTTTTCACCACACAGGCATCCAGGGTGGTAATATGTGTAAACCAGTGTGTAAGTTTCCTTAACAGCTGTCCATAGTTTTCATCAACCCTTTGTGAGAGAGGTGGGACATTCCCCAAGACAATAGTACGTAGGGAGTAGATTCCGGTGGAAGACTAATAACTGGGAGGCTTGTTGGCTGTAATTCCCTACTTTCTATCCTCCCCGTTCTAGAGACCACAGAAGGCCCTACACTTGTAGGGGACTGATGGGTATGAGCTGTGTTATCGATAATACTGGGCATATGGTTATTGGAGCTACTCTTATCTTTCGCCTCTCTATGTAGAGCAGAGCTTATAGGTGGACCTGCCCCCATACCTGTGCCCGCGATAGCTGGATGGTCACTAGTGATATTAACATTGGCTGCCTGGGAGACTGGTGGGTTGCAGCTAGCCAACCCCTCTAATTTTAATAATCTAGCTTCAACTGAATTTAGTTTTTGCAAGATGGGATCTAGTAAAGTGGACATCATGGTTTTCAGCCTGCACCAGAAATTCTCCTCCAGAGGACTATCGTCAGGCTCGCCTATAGAAGGCTGAAACGTTGAGGTAGTGGAACCCACTTTAGTACCACTTACAGGATTATTCGGTACTGTTTTCTTGCTAATTATTCTCGTGGCAGGTTTGCTAGCTTTGGATAGTCCTTGACTCTTCCTTGTTTTGAGCAGGGCGACAACAATACGGGATGACCTCAAATTAGCTTTCTGCCCTCTGGTTAGAACTTTGGGCTTAACAGGGCTAGATTCTGACTGACTAAGCCGGGTTGGGGATACGTCATGGTTAGAGACCACCAGAGATTCGAGGATTACAGGAGTTAAGGAAAGTCTGCCTTGCGGGTGTTGGGGCTCAAGAGATAATCTTCGTTCAGTTAACTTAATCTAATTAATGAGGGCTGATTCTGCTCTCAATAGGAAGGCATCCAAAGTTCCCACCACACTTCTGCCTACACTCGGCATATGCTTACTCATGTTTGACATGTATATAGGAGCAGATATGTTGACAAATCCCTGCAAAATGCAATACAGTACTAGACTATTGACCGTACAGTACCTAAATAATTAGTGGTAACCCTTTCTTGTCAGTAGAAATGCAGTGTGGAAAGCAAGATTATTACAGCAATAACAGAAACAATGTGCAATATATATAGCGTGATACAGTACTAAAACATAGACCTTAAAGTTACCAGAAAAAGACTATCATAGGTCTTTTGATGCCCTATAAAGTGACACGTGCATGCAGCTTTTGGGCAGTCAGAATATTGTCGTTATTTTGGACACAATAATATCACTAAAGTGCAGAGTAAAGAGCAAGGTCCTGATTCGAAAGAAGTACTAAGCCTAAAAATCCAATAAGTCCTTAAGAATAGAGAGATCAAATATCCCAAGATCAGTAGTCCGTAGAACAAGATAATAATGGGGCGCATTATGCTGTTACCAGCTGCTACAAATAGAAGCGGCGAGAATAGAATGCACTCAGTGCCTTGTCGCCAGCTCCTAATGCTGCTCGATGGCCCGAAACCCGGGACAAAAGAGGGGTGGTTGTGCCCTGCCTCTTCCTGGCAACTGGAACTGAAACTGCAGCCGCCGCCACCGGAAAACGCCGGAGCATTTTTCTCGTCATTTTCTCCGCAACCGGAGCGACCGGAGCTGCCAGGCAGGTAGGCAGTTGGCACTTGCTGATGCGGCCGGGCTGCTGGTTGCTTCTCAGCGCGGCCGGAGCCTTTGGCTGTCTTCTTGGCACGGCGGGAGCCGCTGGCTGCCTCTTTTAGCGGGTGGGAGCCATTGGGCATCTTTTCTTGCGGCCGGAGCCACCACACAGACATACAGACAGCTACTGGCTACTGGCGCGACAGGAGTGACTGAGACTCTTTTCAACGCGGCCAGAGCCACTGGTCTATCTTATTCTGCGACCTGAGCTGCCAAATAATTCAAATAATTTGCTGGTCTACCCTATCCTGTGGCCGGAGCTGCTAAATAATTCAAATAATTCTCTTGCGGTTGGAGCCGCCTAAAAAAAAAAAAAAAAGAAAAAACTTTGCTCAACTCCAGCGCAAGAACCATAGTCACACGCATCTGTGCAACGCAGTCGGAGCCGCCAAATGTCAAACTTGGCTCGGCTCAGCTGCCGCTGATTGTGTGCAGCAGAGCGTGGAGTGGAGGGTCTCGGCGTGCCTTGGAGCAGAGCGTTCTCTCCCTGAGAAGCTTCCAAGTTTTTGACAGCAGTCTGGCCTACCTCTCCTAGCTTCCTGTGATAATCTTGGTCTCAGCGGTAGCTGTGATTTTTTGGGAAGCCGCAGCGGTAGCTGAAGCAAAACGGCAATAGTAAAGGCAAAGGGGGATAACCGCTAGTGGGGACATCTGTGGAACATCGAGGTTGACTTCTGCCTGCTGGACCTTTGAATCTTGCCAACCCAAGGCCTGCCTAGTGCAGCATGAGGTCAGGACGCGTCCGAGGAGGTCCGACGATTAAAGGAGGCATAAAAAAACGCAAACGAACCTCCAAGACACTTGATGGGACAAGGGATGAACCACCTTCTAAAACCAGGCCAGCAATACAGAGCGATTGCTCCTTAATTGACTTAACAACAGACAAATCAGATACAAACAGCTCAAGAAGCGAGCAAACATTACAAACAGAAAAGAACAACAAAACAAAAAACTGCCAAACCTTGTTCCAGCCAAAAATGTACACAAAGTTCTGCTTCCTAAAAAACGCGGGGGACACTTTACTTTCAAACACCAAGGAGTTGCTGGGCCTTCTGCCACCTCTCGAACCATTCCAGCCGTTACATTTTATCGGTGCACAGAGTAGTAACAACACCAAGAAGAGCCCTAGCCCAAAAGCTGGAAACTCACTGCAAAAAGCATCAACCCCTCAGCACAACAAAAGTTGGATGGCCCAGGATACTGGAACTATTGGAAAAAAAAGCTGGAAGAAACGTTGTAATAGAAACTAACCTAATCGAAGTACACAGGCCCAACGATGCAAAAGAGCTGTCAGAAGACAAAATAGAAGATAGCCAAACAGACATCTGCGATACTGCTGGGACCAGCAGTCCACCTTGCGAGGAAAACACAATCAGTATGCGCATCGCAACCGACGCATTAATGATCTGTGAACAAAGAAGTCAAGAGGCAATAATGCACTCCAGTGATACCAAAAATAAGGATGTGAGCGCAAAGGAGCATCGGAAGGAAAAAGAACTCTCTTTGGCAGCTCCAGCTACACCACATAAAGCACAAGGGACTGACAAAATAGACAGGCCAACAACTCCTTCTTCAGAGGTGATAGAAATATCCTCATACCTGAGAAAGGAGGAGTGGGTAGATCTCATTGCTGCATACTCCCAAGACAAGAGCAGTAGTGGGCTGACAGCATATACATTGATCAAGACAACTGAAGACCTCCAGGAACAACAGGTGGAGGGGTTGGTTGTGCATAAGGGAGCTCAAAATGTTACAACAATTCCAGGAAGCCAAGAAAAAACTCCAAAACATACCAAGCACGAAAGTGCTTCGCCCAGTCTGTTAAAAACAATACAACTCCTGGTGGAGGCTCTTCATTACCAATCAGACAAGATGGACACTCAATTAACGCTACTAGATACATTAGCTGTATTTGTGGTTGCCATCGACGGGAAGCTGGGCACATTAAATACAATTCTCCAAAATAAGCTTGGTCAATCGCAAGACGTAAATAGGAGTGACAGAGGTGGATGTGGATGTGGCCCAATTATTGATAAACTGTGTTCACTTCCGGCAATGCTGAGCGATCTGTGCACACTACTTAAAAGGCCTCCATAGTGTCTACAAATCCAACCTTCTGATGGCCTTTTTGGAAAAGAAACAAAAGCCAAAAGGAACACAGAAACACTGGAAACGAATAATCAAGAACACTACAAAACAAAAGACATCCTATCCCACACGCCTAAAAGAAGAACGATCATTGAAACTGGGACGTTAGGCGCTCTACTCCCCGAAACCTTGGCAGAAGTTAACACAGACAAAAAAATGAACGCTAAACAAAGACATGCAAAAAAACGTAAAGGCAGAAAACAAAAAACAAATTCTAATCGCGAAGGATTTATGCATCCATTTGGGAGAACACCTGTTGCAGAACAAAGTATACCCCAATCCGAGGGAGGCACCAGCACAGCAGGGACTCCTGCAGAGGTAATAGCATCAACCCAAACCAACAGAAAGGGGCAAATAATCGAGAAACTGAACATACCTGGAAATAGTATGCGCGAAGAACTAGGAGCCCCACTACAAGATACGCAAATTATATGCCTCCAACCACCCGGGGTTAGAAAAGCATCTCCTGAATCCGATCAGAACCGATTACCAAAGAGCAATACGATGACCTGCTCTAATTCGACAACGAACAGTCAACTGGCTACCATCACTCAAGTGACTCCATCTGTAAACACACGGGCTAATCAGAGAGAAGAAATACCAGCACCCGAAAAAAATGCGGAATCCACGTGCTACCCCCCTTGGCTCAGAGAGAACTACCAACTGGTTAAACTGTCTGCACCAAATGTACATATACCGGATCAAACAGTAAGTAACGTGAAAGAACTTAGCTCTAATCAGGCAAAAACATCAGTAACCCGAGGAGCCGAGTTTATATCATTAAGTCACACTTACAAAGGGACCACAATTACAGACGAACAAAGGAATGCGACAAGTGCCACGTGTATCAATCCCGACTACATCTCGAAAGGAAGACACGATACACTCCCTGGATGAAGTGAAAACCTCTGATCTGGTCTCAAATTCATAGATGATGATGGTACGGGCAGAGAAAAAACGAAAGCAACATGGGCAACTACAGCAATCTCACAGAAAATACAAGCTGAGGCCGAGATATTTAAAAATTGGGGGATAACAATAATCCCATATACAAAACCAAGATACCCTGGAAATATTAATTCCGGTGGTAACGGTGGAGGATCGGGATATTGCAAATAGCCCCAGAATTTCGGTCCTTAGAGGAGCAGTGGGGATATGCGGAACAAGTAGAGACCAACATTCTAGCATTACTTGACGGACTGCTGACGACAATTCATCATCAACTGGATTATCAGATCTAAGATGGTTTGCTAGAACAATAAAGAACAACAATTGACAAGCCGGCCCAAACTTAAGTGAGAGTAAGCATAATCTACTATGTATATGTTCGTGGAACATTAATGGTCTAGCCACTAAAATATCTGACTCAGATTTTGTAGACTATATAAAATGCTTTGATATTGTGGCACTACAAGAGAGATGGCTAGCAGACCCCCCACACCTCCAGGGATACCTGCGTTTCTTCGCTGGTGCAAAAAGGACAGCTAAATATGGGCACCTTCAAGGCGGCCTAGTAACTTATGTTTCAGCCACAAGTGCACTCACAGTCAAAGAAGTTGGACCATCTTCTCTAGCGTCATTGGCAGTAAACTTTCCTTTGCCGCAATTAAAACCAGGAAACGCTGAAACTGATTTTACCTTGATCAACGCCTATGTCCATCCTAAAAAGAAAACAAAGGCTGCCAAAGAATTATCCCCCACATGCATCATTGTGACATTTTGCACTTCTTAATTTGCGAAAAATAAGGAATCGCAAATTAAGAAGTGCAAAATGCTATGCATCATTATTTTCGGTATTCATTTGTGATTCGGTAAAAATCGAAATTTTTACCGAATCCCAAATAATTACCGAATTCTTAAGTTAATTTTCGCAATTCCCATTGATTCCTATGGGCCAAAAGGCCCATAGGAGTCAATGCAAATTGCGAGTGGCACTTAGAAAATTTCATGGGTGCAGGGGGGATCCAAAGGACCCCCCCATGCACCCCTGAAATGTATTTTTCGCATCATGTTTCACACACACATGTCCTAAGGACATGTGTGTGTGAAACATGAATGTTGAAAAAAAAACATTTTCAGCTTTTTAAACACTTTTTCCAAATTTACTGAGTGGTTCAACCACTCGGTAAATTTGGCACCCCAATTGCGATTTTACAGTTTTAAATTTAATGATGCATTGCTTTTAAAAAATCGCACATCTGCGACTTCTTAAAAGCACCCGCAATTTTAGAACTCGCAAACATGTTACGAATTCTAAAAGTGCTTCATGCATCCCAAAAAGCACTTTTGCATTCGCAAACGGCCGATTTTAAGGAATCGCACCGTTTGCGACTACAAAAATGCTTGATGCATGTGGGGGTATGTAACTTCCTGGAAGAGTGCATAAGGGAAAGACCAACAACAAACCTTGTGCTCACTGGGGACTTTAACCTCAATCTTATGGGAATCACGTCAGATGATGAGATCCTAATTCAAAATTCAACCTGGGATATCCCGTCACAAGGGAAGCCACAAGTATCCAAACAAACAAAACTAGCAAAACAGATATTAGAAGACTTGGAACATTTTAACATCAGAGCACTAAACAGAAGGTTTACTGGAGACAGGCCCCCAGCCACAACTTTTCACTAGACAAGAATCAGTTCTATACTGGATTACACTTTTATTTCATTACCCTTCTTTCAATATACAACTTCATTCCAGATGAAAAAACAGACAGTGACCACTGTCCCCAAGAAATCGCGCTTATAATTGTGAAGCCAAAATTTTAGCTACCAGCAGCACCAAAAGAGTCGTTCTATACCATTAACCTTAAAAAATTCAAATATTCAGTAGCAACTCATGAAACCACAATAGAAAGGGCAAAACAGCATTTCTGGGCCCGTACCGGATCTAGCAAAATTACAAAAACTATGTCCATTTACGCTACACGACCAAAGCCATATGTCAAACTGGGCCGAGACAGTATGGAACAGTTTACAAGAGAGCATAAAGAGAAAATTAGGGGCACAAAAAAATCAATTTATCATTCGATGAGAGAACTTCAGCGGAACCCCATGGACACAGGGAAGCACAACCACTTACGGAATCTAAAAGTAATATTGAAAAAATAAAAATGGGAAGCCAACAGATCTGTGGAGGATAACATGTGGGCAAGACTACACTCTGACACTAAATGGAACGATGGTGCAAAATTTTGGAAAACCATAAACTCCTTCATAAGACCGATGCATGACGAAGTTTCATCCAACATTACAGAAGAGGCATGGGCAAGCTATCTCGGAAATCACTTTAATCAGGTTATGGATAATTACCTGGGGTCAAAACCCGATTGTGTGATGGATAATCTTATAGAACATAAAGCACAGTCACCTCAAAAGTGCACCAGCAAACAAGATGGTCAGAATCCAATTTCAAATGCGGAACTAACAAGTCTACAAAGCATCATCAAGCGCCAAATTAAGAAAGGAAGAAGAGAGGGAGCCCCAGGACCGAATGGGATCCCGCCCATTCTTCACAAACAAGATGCAAACGGCTGGGCAGCAGTACTCGAACCCCTTTTTTTGGAAATCAGATGTTTCAACAGCCTGCCAGACTCCTGGAAGGGCTCTATTATTTCTCCAATCTTTAAGGCAGGGGACAAGGCTCTCCCGCAAAATTACCGATTAGTGGCCCTAATTGACAACGAGGCAAAGTATTTTTCAGGTATACTCTTGGAGGAACTACAGGCATGGGCCACAGAGAAATCCTTAATCCCAGTCAACCAGACAGGCTTCGCCAAATCAGTTGGGACAACGACCAATATCCTAACTATGGGTATGTTAATAGATAAGGCTGAATCGAACAAAATGCCCATCCATTTCTGTTTTATAGACTACAAGGCTGCCTTTGACCATATAAATCGAAACATCTTATGGTCCAAACTGAATGGTTGGGGGATTCCGAGGCCTCTGTTAGACCTGCTGATAAACCTTCATGCACAGACCTGGGTTCAGATAAAGGTGGGTGATGGATCACTCCTGTCGTGGCACATACCAACAAATAAAGGTCTCAAACAGGGTTGCGTCTTGGCTCCCACACTATTCAATCTGTTTTTAGGAGATCTTATACCAATCCTGAACAGTTGCAACTCTCATGCCCCCAACCTGGGAGGTCTCCGATTACCATGTCTTCTATACGCAGACAATATAGTCCTAATAAGCCACACAAAGGTAGGGCTACAACACCTTGTGAACACAACACACGGCTATTCTGAAGCAAGCGAACTGACTATAAACTTGGAGAAAACACAGTCAATGACTATTAGCAAGAACAAGAAAAAATCAATGTTGTGGTACTGGAACAACACATGAATTGATGATGCGCCAGTGTCCAAATACTTAGGAGTAAAAATTGACAACAGCGGACAGTTCACTGTGCAGAAAACGAGCATCAGAGGTAAAGGGCTTGCTCCTTAAAAACACTGAACACGCTGGGCCCTCCCTTTTACCTCTAGTACAAGTAATCCGTGCTAAACTCCTGCCAACAATCACCTATGGGAGCGAGGTACAGAGAGGCAGAGACGCAAAGATCCTCGACAACTCAATTACAGCTGCATACAGAATTATTTTTGGCCTGCCCAAACGGACCTCCCCAGCACAAATTAGGCTAGAGTTCGGCATTCAACAACAGCTTCTGGCAAGACAGGGGGCCTGTATAAGTGTCTGGGATAAAGTAAGGAAATTCAAACAAGGAACTCTAAATGAGTATCTATGGACGGAGTTAGAGCAACACCCTTCCTCACCAGCTGCCAAGTATCTAAAAAGCAGCCTGGCAAACATGGGCTTAAAGCAGCTTTGGGACACCTCAACAAATCACACAATGCTCAAAAACCTGGTCAAGAAAACAATTCTATCGTGGGTTGAAGATAAGGCAGCCCTTTCAAAAAGATCACATGACTGGATGACCCTGAAGTCTTACTCAACACAAGCAGCACAGAGCTACTTTTGTCTGGGTTATGCTAAAACCGCCAAAATGTGTTTTCTAAGGTATAGGTTGGGTCTAATATCCTGCATCCGACACTTCCCACACTGGCTAAAAGACAAAGCTAGGCTCCCTCTGCCGGTTATGTGGCACAGCGCCAGAGGACATGCTGCACTTGTTATGCTCCCGCGACAAACTGCTGGATGAACGAAAACATCTTCTGAAACACCACTTTAACCAAGGAGGGATACGCTCACGAAGGAAAGCAGTTCTCGCCTGTTTTGCATCTCAGGACCCACAGTTGAACTGCAGGTTTGTGAAATTTATGAAGGCAGTGGAAAAGAAAATGCCAAAAATTGAACCCTAAATGGGTTTAGTCAGCCCTATAAAACAAAACCGTAATTATTGCAAAAGACAATTTAGCGGGAAGTATGAAGGCACTGGAAAAGAAAACGTCACGATTTGAACCCTAAATGTTTTTAGACTACATTATAAAACAAAACTGTACCTATTTTAAAAAGCCAATTTAATAGGATACAACTTTGTGATTTTAAAATGAACTGAGAAACTGTGTTTATGATACGCTGGTTTTATTAAGTATGCAGATCTATTTTATATATTGATTTTGTACTGCAATGGTTTTAATGAACTATGCTAATAAAATATTCACATTCACTAAGCTCCTGGCAATGAGGGGCAAGGACGGGCCCGCCCTTGGCCCGGGCTAGGCCTGCGCTGCAGGAAGGCTGGGGGAAAAGAAATGGCGCCTCCTGGCGCGCTGCAGAGCGTCAGTGCCGGTGGCCGAGCAGGGTATGATGGGATATATTGTCCTCCTGAAGGTCCTATAAGCTGTTCCCCTCATGGCTGAAAGGACCAGGTTTCTGCGTGCAGGCCGTTGCCCTCATGGTGTAGGCATGGTGGTGCAGGGAGAGACTGGTCCCTTTGCTGGCTGTGCTCAGCCCCAAACAAGATACCAGTAATGCACGTCCCGCACTACAGGAGGCAGGGGGGGATATAGCGCCTCCTGGCACACTGCAGAGTGTCAGTACAGGTCGCTGAGCAGGGTATGCTGGGCTATGTAGTCCTCCTGAGGGTCCTATAAGCCGTTCCCCTCACAGATGAAGGGACCAGGTTCCTGCGGTGCTGGCCGCTACCCTCATGGCATAGGAATGGTGGTGCAGGGAGAGCGTGGCCCCTTTGCTGTGCTCAGCCCCAAAGAGATACCAGTAATGCATGTCCCCTAGAAGTCATCCTTATCCGATGGATGAAGTATTTTATGATCTAAATATGGATTAAATCTCCCAGATCTCAAAAAGTAAGAAACAGTCAAGCTATATGGCATATACTGCTGTAGGATATACTAAGGAAACCAAAGGCTTTCATGGATTTTGTTTTAAGATTATCATTGACTGTTATTACTGATACATGTTTAGTATTCACATCTTCAGCTACCTAGAAAGTGCCTCTCTCTGGAGACATGTTCCAAGAAACCACCTAGACATACACTTATCCATCTGCCAATTCTTTCTTTCAGAACTAGTGAAACAACAAAAGATATCACAAAATGATGTATGTAGCATCCTCCCCAGCCTGGGTACCCACCAATGACTATACCGCACACGGACCTTTGTACTACACGTCTTTATTCATCGGCGTGTAACTGCAAACTCAACATTTTAAATTTGCCTTTAGGGCATTCTGCTCAAACACTTATGTCAGAGTTCTACAGAGTCCATCAAGAGCCAAAAGAGCTGCCTCATTGCTCACCCACATGACACTAAATCTCCCCCTCTGGTTAACAGAAAAACGAAAATTTGTTTCAGAATATATAGATATGTACAATTAAAGTGATTCAATCGTCTTCGTGGCACTCAAACTGTCCGTCTGAGATTGCCGTTGGAAACTGGGAACTATCACCATGAATGTCTAAGATCTGTGTTGACAATGTAGGGCAAAAGCAGTTACAAAGGTTTCAGGGCAAGCCTCTAGACATCTGGATCTGATGGAAGGGGAGTCAAATGCTGAAAATGAGAAAAGTCTCTTGTGATAGACTTCCCAGGGTGCTGGGCAGTCAAAATGTGTCTCTTCGTACAAACCACTTGAAAAAGGTCAGAAATTAATGGAGGATCAGACTTTCTTCTCTGCATCTTGTGGATGAGCACTTGATCTCTCTTTTCAAAGACGAGGTTCTTTGCATATCTTCTTCTATGAATGTACTTTCATCTTCTGTTTGTGAATCTAGTCCTTTTTACAAGTCTTGTCTTTGTTTCTTTCTCTCTGATTGTGCATTGAGGCAACTTGGTTTTCATTGCTCTCTCAAACATCAACTTTGCAGATCTCCCACCTGGTGTCGAGTGAGGTTTGAACGATAAGCTTTTAAAGAGGAATTGAACATTGTTTTTAGTTCTCCTCTAGGTTAGCATGCTTCACTGTGTATTTTTAGCATGCTCATAAAGAGTTCAACAAGTCCATTGGACTATAACCACAGCGGTGAGCTCTTCTGATGCTTTATATTTAGGCAGTCTGAAAAGTTTCTGAATTCTCTCAACTGTTGAAAGGTGGGTCATTGTCAGATTTCAATAAAAATGGAACACCCCATGTCACAAAGATGCCTTCTAATTTTCAATCACTCAGACTTGAGTGGTTGACTTTAGATCACCAACTATTGGGAATCGTGAATTTTCAGCCGCAATCATAATTAGGTGATATCGTTGTCGAGTGGAATGAAAACTTTAAGGGTTATTCTCTCTGTATATTTTGAAAAAAAGTTGTCAATGTTACTGAAAATAGTTGGGCAACTAGGATTTTTTTTAATGGAGGTTGGTTTGGTGCAATGCTTAACAGTAATATAGAGGGTTCCAGGGTAGTTGTGCCTCCTCAATACTGTTTAGAAGTAATTTGTTCAAGGTGTGTTGAGTAGTTTCGTAGAGAGTCAGACACATAGATGAGAGGGCTTTAATTCTTTTTTAGTCCTTTCATCGAGATATGTAAAACAGAATCAGTCTCGGAGAGCTCATTTTATGGCAACGATTCTATGATGTCCTTTGTGGGCCCCTTCAATTATTTTCTGTTGCAGACTCTCCAGAGTCACAATCCTCAAAACTCTCAGAATACCTCCTTTTTGAGTTAGAGAGAGTTCACCTTTGACATATTTGAATTTTTGGTATTCACTATCGCTGGTGAGAGGTTGAGTGTGTTGGTTTCCTGACTGATGTGTGATAATATCCCTTAACTTTAGCATGTCTCTATCATGGTTCGTGGCAGTGACAATTTGGGCAAACGTAATGGCAGCTGCTGTGTTGGACTTTACATCAAGTTTATATACTCTTCTGCCTTCTTGAATGGAGTACCAAGACCTTGAAAGGCACTCTGTAGTAGTCAGCAGGCTTCTGATCATTCCCTGGACAATGCACAATGGTATAATTGTAAGAGAGCTCTTTGCATTTGGATGACAAATATGGTCAGTACAGCATGAAGATATGCACCAGCGAAAAAGGCTTTCCGTACAGGAAAACATGGAAATAATCCCAAGCCCACATCATGGCCAAACTTTCTTTCTCAGATTGTGAATAAGCATGTTACGTTTGGGACAAACTGCTACTGGCATCTGCCACAATATGTCTTTGAGCATTCGGGTGCCCATTGTGCTGTGCAAGGATAGAACCTAACCCATCAGGGCTAGCATCAACAACAACCTCAGTATGAAGCTTCGGATTGAAGTATGCCATTTCAGTAGCATTCTCAATACTTGTTTGATTTTCTCACATTCATGTTTGAAATTCAGCATTCTTTTTCATCAAGTCTCTCAAAGGAACACTTAAAGTGGCAAAGTCTTGAATATATCTGGAACAATAACTGGCCATGTCAAAAAATGAAAATAGCATTGAAACATCTTTTGGGGGGGCATTGGCACATGACAGTGCTTGTACTTTAGCAGGATCGTTTGTCATATCCCTGCCAAAAAAGATATGGCAAAGTAATTTAGCTTTATTTTATTGAACTAACACTTGTCCACCTTCAAAGTCAAAGCTACATCAGCAAATAAACAACATACTTGTGCGAGATATATATCATGCTCCCTTTGTGTAGCTCCAAAAACAAATACGTTATTGCTACAATTGAAGGGGTTCATGACTGTATGATATGTAGAATGACATCTTGAAAAAGCTTGACAGCTGATGACACACCAAAACTTAGGGGGTCATTAGTATGGCGGGCCATCTTTGTCTGTCCGGCATACCCCCAGGAATCGGGACCACCCGCAATGTTTGCGGCGGTCCCACACCCTCAATTAGGATGTGCCCGCCACACTGGTGGGTGCATTGCGCATTCATAACATTGCGGCGGGCAGTGCTGAAAGCATCATCCGCCGCGATGCCTCATAGGCAAGTTATGCCTGTAAATGCACAACGTGACAGGCACCGTACAGTGCCTGCCACATTGTACATTGAAATGTAAGGTACCCCCATTGGCACCCTCCACCCCCCAGAGTCCCTGGAGGCCCACAACGGGCCCCCGCAAGCAAACTATGCTTGCCTTTCCGTGGCGGCATAAGGCATGTTTTCGCCCCCATTGTACTATGGCTGGCGGTGTCTAACAGACACCGCCACCATATTGAACCCTTTTCCACCTGGTCGACTTGTCGACCAGGCGGAATGTTGGCGGACGGTCTTTCCATCCACCGCGGACCCCCCAGCCATTGTAATATGGCGGGGGGTATTTGCTGCATGGATGGCAGGCGGACTGCCCCCGCCGGGCTGGCGGTGACTAGCGCCGTCCCGGCGGCGGCAATCCGCCAGCCATCCTAATGGGGCCCCAAGTCTTTTGCATCGGAATAGACCAATATGTTTCGTAAAGGTTTTAATAAATGTGCAATTTTCTTCCAGTTCCAACTAATGATATTTCAAAGGCCTTTACACCATTTAGTTGTGTTAATATATCAGCAATGTGTGGACCTGGATGTCGTTGTCATTTGATTGCCTTGACTTTTCAATGAAGTTGATGCAGACCATATATATACTTTGGTTTTCAATGGTGTAAGTTGTGATAATGGAGACAATTCATTGTATTCCTTCTCAGGCATAATGTTTATCGACCACTGTCGATAATGAAAGGCATCAAACAACCATTTACTCTCAGTGTAATTTTCAGACAATGTTTGAATGACTTTGGTGTATTGGCATGTCGACTTTTCTTTGGCTGACAGTTTTCTTCAAAGAAAGGCACATGCTTTTCTAAGGTAAACATAGACAAGGCACAAGCACCTGCACTTTCACTTGATGCTGGCATAGCAGAACTGTTTGACAATGGTTTAGATATTAATCGACTTTGTTGAGTGTTTATTTGTCACAAATGATGTAGCCAATTGGACTTGTGGGGGTGCGTTGAACGTTGCTTCTGGAATACTCAGCTAGTCATTTTGTCGTCATGCCTTGACGCACTTGCTTTTTCCTTCACTTTGCAAACCATCAGAAAATAGTTTCCCTTTCCACACCCTTTACATTTCTGTCCAATGGCGGGACATTTATCTTCATGTGGAAATGAAAATCCACACCTGAAATGTAGACATCATTGTGCTTCCTTCGGTATTTGTCTTCGGCTTACTTTTCACAGTCATGAATGATTCACTCTGGGCACTACTGGCCTCCATGTCAGGAGCTTGTCGATCAGCATGCTCTCAGGCTCTGCCAGACATTAACACTCACTCCAGACTGAGAGTTTCTCTCAGCACTCATCGTCTAAATGAATCTGATAATCATCCATCAATAGCTCTGAGACGTATACCTTTCTCATCATTAAATTAATTGCACCTACAGTGTTTAATGAGTGTATTGAGTTATTCAAAAAATCCATCAACGGTTTCACCAACTTTCTGTGGTCTTGACTGAAAATGTACCTTTTGTAATCTACATTTGGCATTGGATTGAACTTGAGATTCAAGGATTCTTTGATTTGATTTGGGAGGTGACTTCATCAGTTCGTGGCATTTTTTAACAACTTTGTTAACCCCTGTTAGAAAAAGGGTTATTAGTGAGGATGTGAGTCGTACTGAAGAAATACGTTCAGATTAAGCGCACAGATTTCATTTGTTAGACCTGGGCTCAATCCTCAATTGCTTTGGCTCAGGGCAGACAAGCTTAACATAGGAAAAGCGCATAAAGTATTTAGCAGTGCTAAAACAATTAGACATTCCCACAAAACAATAAAAATCCCACTGCCAGGTTCTAAGAAATAATATCATTTGAATAAGAAAAATGATACAAAATGATTAAAAACCCATTAGTAGAACTGGAGGGCGAAACAGGCCAATAAAAAGTAAAGCACCTGTCGGAATTCACTGTCCATGGTTAGCTGAGATATAGGCATGATTTTTGACAGACCACATTGGAGTGGATATATGTTAGAAATGGGATTCTAGTTGGCTAAGGTGTGCACACCAGCCAGGCAGACCCTATCACTCTAATCAAGGTAAGTCAGATACACGTTCAGATACACAACAAAGATAACATGTGCACACCCTTTGGTAGCTTGGCGCAGAGCAGGCAGGCTTATCTACAGAGGCAATGTGTAAAGCATTTGTGCAACACACTCACACAGTAACACAATGAATACATCACAAACAGAGACTCAACACAGGGTTTAGAAAAATAGATTACTGTATTATAAGCACATCAAGACCAAAACAATAGAAATCATATAAGTAGACAATCACAAATATAGCAGTAATCTCACAAATGATTGCATCAGGAAGAAAACATAGAGCACAGGATCATCTGCGCTTCTATTAATCTTTATACGGTAACTTCTGTTGGCTCCCAAAAACACTGGAGTCACAATGGGCAGTTCAATCTTTAATGGTGGCTCTACGCCATTCTCAAGGTCTCCCACCGGGGTTCCACCCTGCCACATAGAAGAAGATAAATGTCCCCAAAATGCTGGCAAGCCTAGGGACCTCCGTGGCCACCCAGGTTGGCTCCTCTTGGACAAATAAAAAGAAGCCACCCATGAAGGAAGCGTGAGATGGCTGCACGACTCCAGGCCCCCTTTCTCCCTGGGGGCTCCTTCGGGGGGATTCACTGAATGCTCGGTCCTGTTGAAAGCCCCCATGCTTCAGAGCTTCTACAAACAAGCTGGGAGTCAGGCAGCACAACGCACTATGCTTGAGCAGAATAAAGGCTGGTTGGTTTGACATTTTCTTTTAATTGCCGGACTCAGAGTCCAACGGTAATAACGATGGTGCTGAGTCTTTTATTGCCCTGGGACTCTGAGAGAACAGGGGGCAAGCCAACAAGCCCTTGGAGAACACTTGAGGGCACAAAAGCAGGTAGCAAGTGGCAGGCCAGCACACCCAGGCAAACTGCAGAGTAGCAGCCCCTCCTGTAGTCCAGCAGCTAACACAGCAAAGCAATTAGCAAGAATGGCGAGATTATCATTATGCTAATGAATGCAGATGTATCCCCTGCCACACCCAACCCTTGCTGTGTTGTGGCTGTCTGGAAAGAATGCACAAAGTGTAGCTTGTACCCCGCCCAGATTTGTAATGGAGACAGGCTGTAAATCACAAAGAGTTAGTAGCACAGAGAAATACCAACTTTCTAAAAATAAAAATAACAATTGATGGACAGAATGGTGAACAATGTCAAACATTCACCACCAGTACAGAGATCTGGACCTAAATCCATTGTTTGTTTGCCCACCATGCCATATGCAAATCAGTCTTGACCCGTCCTTCCTTCCTGCAAAAAAACAATTTTTGATGGCGTTTCCATTTTTCTGCACATGAACGGGGAGAGAACGAGGAGGAATATAATTATTTCCCCTCGTGTGACCTACTTCCACCTCCCCTGGGGGAGACATAGGATTCTGACACATCCCCAGGTTTACGAAATGTTGTAATATTAACTAACCGATTAACTAAACCCTCCAAAGTAATAAACCAAGTTTTTTTAAATTTCAAAGGTATTGCCCTGAACAAATAAAGGATCTTTGGTAAAAACATCATTTTGATAACATTACAGCATCCCACCAAGGAAAGGTGAAGGTTATTTAGCCTATCAAAATCCATCCTTGCTTTCTGAATTACAGGTTTGATATTTTTAGCAACCAGCTTATCCAAGTCAGAGGTAACCCTTATGCCTAAATATATTGCTGATTCCATGACACGAGAATCCTCGCAATCAACAAACCGATTCTTTATTATTTGAGTTTTGGATCTGGTGAGTGCACATCCACTATGTATACCGAACGTTGATGCAATAGACTCTACTGCAAAAACAACAAGTGATGGACTGAATGTGGATCAATGTCACACACTCCCCCAGTCAAAAGATCTGGGCCCAAATCCATCTTTTTTTGCACTCCACACCACCCTGGGTTGGACAATGGCGATATGCAAATCAGCTCTGACCCTGTTGTCCCATGGGAACAGTCCAGTCCGAACTACAAAAGCCATGTCCTTCCCAGAACGGAATCAAGCATCCGAGGACCGGACCGGTTTCGAGGTAACACCTCTCTTCAGCCCGGCTAGCTTGACTCCAAGTGGTGTGGAGTGCCTGGGACCCACGTCTGGGCATCCCCAGCGCACTTAGGGCGGCAATTGCAAAAACAACAAGTGATGGACTGAATGTGGATCAATGTCACACACTCCCCCAGTCAAAAGATCTGGGCCCAAATCCATCTTTTTTTGCACTCCACACCACCCTGGGTTGGACAATGGCGATATGCAAATCAGCTCTGACCCTGTTGTCCCATGGGAACAGTCCAGTCCGAACTACAAAAGCCATGTCCTTCCCAGAACGGAATCAAGCATCCGAGGACCGGACCGGTTTCGAGGCAACACCTCTCTTCAGCCCGGCTAGCTTGACTCCAAGTGGTGTGGAGTGCCTGGGACCCACGTCTGGGCATCCCCAGCGCACTTAGGGCGGCAATTGCAAAAACAACAAGTGATGGACTGAATGTGGATCAATGTCACACACTCCCCCAGTCAAAAGATCTGGGCCCAAATCCATCTTTTTTTGCACTCCACACCACCCTGGGTTGGACAATGGCGATATGCAAATCAGCTCTGACCCTGTTGTCCCATGGGAACAGTCCAGTCCGAACTACAAAAGCCATGTCCTTCCCAGAACGGAATCAAGCATCCGAGGACCGGACCGGTTTCGAGGTAACACCTCTCTTCAGCCCGGCTAGCTTGACTCCAAGTGGTGTGGAGTGCCTGGGACCCACGTCTGGGCATCCCCAGCGCACTTAGGGCGGCAATTGCAAAAACAACAAGTGATGGACTGAATGTGGATCAATGTCACACACTCCCCCAGTCAAAAGATCTGGGCCCAAATCCATCTTTTTTTGCACTCCACACCACCCTGGGTTGGACAATGGCGATATGCAAATCAGCTCTGACCCTGTTGTCCCATGGGAACAGTCCAGTCCGAACTACAAAAGCCATGTCCTTCCCAGAACGGAATCAAGCATCCGAGGACCGGACCGGTTTCGAGGTAACACCTCTCTTCAGCCCGGCTAGCTTGACTCCAAGTGGTGTGGAGTGCCTGGGACCCACGTCTGGGCATCCCCAGCGCACTTAGGGCGGCAATTGCAAAAACAACAAGTGATGGACTGAATGTGGATCAATGTCACACACTCCCCCAGTCAAAAGATCTGGGCCCAAATCCATCTTTTTTTGCACTCCACACCACCCTGGGTTGGACAATGGCGATATGCAAATCAGCTCTGACCCTGTTGTCCCATGGGAACAGTCCAGTCCGAACTACAAAAGCCATGTCCTTCCCAGAACGGAATCAAGCATCCGAGGACCGGACCGGTTTCGAGGTAACACCTCTCTTCAGCCCGGCTAGCTTGACTCCAAGTGGTGTGGAGTGCCTGGGACCCACGTCTGGGCATCCCCAGCGCACTTAGGGCGGCAATTGCAAAAACAACAAGTGATGGACTGAATGTGGATCAATGTCACACACTCCCCCAGTCAAAAGATCTGGGCCCAAATCCATCTTTTTTTGCACTCCACACCACCCTGGGTTGGACAATGGCGATATGCAAATCAGCTCTGACCCTGTTGTCCCATGGGAACAGTCCAGTCCGAACTACAAAAGCCATGTCCTTCCCAGAACGGAATCAAGCATCCGAGGACCGGACCGGTTTCGAGGTAACACCTCTCTTCAGCCCGGCTAGCTTGACTCCAAGTGGTGTGGAGTGCCTGGGACCCACGTCTGGGCATCCCCAGCGCACTTAGGGCGGCAATTGCAAAAACAACAAGTGATGGACTGAATGTGGATCAATGTCACACACTCCCCCAGTCAAAAGATCTGGGCCCAAATCCATCTTTTTTTGCACTCCACACCACCCTGGGTTGGACAATGGCGATATGCAAATCAGCTCTGACCCTGTTGTCCCATGGGAACAGTCCAGTCCGAACTACAAAAGCCATGTCCTTCCCAGAACGGAATCAAGTATCCGAGCCGGGCTGAAGAGAGGTGTTACCTCGAAACCGGTCCGGTCCTCGGATGCTTGATTCCGTTCTGGGAAGGACATGGCTTTTGTAGTTCGGACTGGACTGTTCCCATGGGGCAACAGGGTCAGAGCTGATTTGCATATCGCCATTGTCTAACCCAGGGTGGTGTGGAGTGCAAAAAAACGATGGATTTGGGCCCAGATCTTTTGACTGGGGGAGTGTGTGACATTGATCCACATTCAGTCCATCACTTGTTGTTTTTGCAATTGCCGCCCTAAGTGCGCTGGGGATGCCCAGACGTGGGTCCCAGGCACTCCACACCACTGGAATCAAGCTAGCCGGGCTGAAGAGAGGTGTTACCTCGAAACCGGTCCGGTCCTCGGATGCTTGATTCCGTTCTGGGAAGGACATGGCTTTTGTAGTTCGGACTGGACTGTTCCCATGGGGCAACAGGGTCAGAGCTGATTTGCATATCGCCATTGTCTAACCCAGGGTGGTGTGGAGTGCAAAAAAACGATGGATTTGGGCCCAGATCTTTTGACTGGGGGAGTGTGTGACATTGATCCACATTCAGTCCATCACTTGTTGTTTTTGCAATTGCCGCCCTAAGTGCGCTGGGGATGCCCAGACGTGGGTCCCAGGCACTCCACACCACTGGAATCAAGCTAGCCGGGCTGAAGAGAGGTGTTACCTCGAAACCGGTCCGGTCCTCGGATGCTTGATTCCGTTCTGGGAAGGACATGGCTTTTGTAGTTCGGACTGGACTGTTCCCATGGGGCAACAGGGTCAGAGCTGATTTGCATATCGCCATTGTCTAACCCAGGGTGGTGTGGAGTGCAAAAAAACGATGGATTTGGGCCCAGATCTTTTGACTGGGGGAGTGTGTGACATTGATCCACATTCAGTCCATCACTTGTTGTTTTTGCAATTGCCGCCCTAAGTGCGCTGGGGATGCCCAGACGTGGGTCCCAGGCACTCCACACCACTGGAATCAAGCTAGCCGGGCTGAAGAGAGGTGTTACCTCGAAACCGGTCCCGTCCTCGGATGCTTGATTCCGTTCTGGGAAGGACATGGCTTTTGTAGTTCGGACTGGACTGTTCCCATGGGGCAACAGGGTCAGAGCTGATTTGCATATCGCCATTGTCTAACCCAGGGTGGTGTGGAGTGCAAAAAAACGATGGATTTGGGCCCAGATCTTTTGACTGGGGGAGTGTGTGACATTGATCCACATTCAGTCCATCACTTGTTGTTTTTGCAATTGCCGCCCTAAGTGCGCTGGGGATGCCCAGACGTGGGTCCCAGGCACTCCACACCACTGGAATCAAGCTAGCCGGGCTGAAGAGAGGTGTTACCTCGAAACCGGTCCGGTCCTCGGATGCTTGATTCCGTTCTGGGAAGGACATGGCTTTTGTAGTTCGGACTGGACTGTTCCCATGGGGCAACAGGGTCAGAGCTGATTTGCATATCGCCATTGTCTAACCCAGGGTGGTGTGGAGTGCAAAAAAACGATGGATTTGGGCCCAGATCTTTTGACTGGGGGAGTGTGTGACATTGATCCACATTCAGTCCATCACTTGTTGTTTTTGCAATTGCCGCCCTAAGTGCGCTGGGGATGCCCAGACGTGGGTCCCAGGCACTCCACACCACTGGAATCAAGCTAGCCGGGCTGAAGAGAGGTGTTACCTCGAAACCGGTCCGGTCCTCGGATGCTTGATTCCGTTCTGGGAAGGACATGGCTTTTGTAGTTCGGACTGGACTGTTCCCATGGGGCAACAGGGTCAGAGTTGATTTGCATATCGCCATTGTCTAACCCAGGGTGGTGTGGAGTGCAAAAAAACGATGGATTTGGGCCCAGATCTTTTGACTGGGGGAGTGTGTGACATTGATCCACATTCAGTCCATCACTTGTTGTTTTTGCAATTGCCGCCCTAAGTGCGCTGGGGATGCCCAGACGTGGGTCCCAGGCACTCCACACCACTGGAATCAAGCTAGCCGGGCTGAAGAGAGGTGTTACCTCGAAACCGGTCCGGTCCTCGGATGCTTGATTCCGTTCTGGGAAGGACATGGCTTTTGTAGTTCGGACTGGACTGTTCCCATGGGGCAACAGGGTCAGAGCTGATTTGCATATCGCCATTGTCTAACCCAGGGTGGTGTGGAGTGCAAAAAAACGATGGATTTGGGCCCAGATCTTTTGACTGGGGGAGTGTGTGACATTGATCCACATTCAGTCCATCACTTGTTGTTTTTGCAATTGCCGCCCTAAGTGCGCTGGGGATGCCCAGACGTGGGTCCCAGGCACTCCACACCACTGGAATCAAGCTAGCCGGGCTGAAGAGAGGTGTTACCTCGAAACCGGTCCGGTCCTCGGATGCTTGATTCCGTTCTGGGAAGGACATGGCTTTTGTAGTTCGGACTGGACTGTTCCCATGGGGCAACAGGGTCAGAGCTGAGTTGCATATCGCCATTGTCTAACCCAGGGTGGTGTGGAGTGCAAAAAAACGATGGATTTGGGCCCAGATCTTTTGACTGGGGGAGTGTGTGACATTGATCCACATTCAGTCCATCACTTGTTGTTTTTGCAATTGCCGCCCTAAGTGCGCTGGGGATGCCCAGACGTGGGTCCCAGGCACTCCACACCACTGGAATCAAGCTAGCCGGGCTGAAGAGAGGTGTTACCTCGAAACCGGTCCGGTCCTCGGATGCTTGATTCCGTTCTGGGAAGGACATGGCTTTTGTAGTTCGGACTGGACTGTTCCCATGGGGCAACAGGGTCAGAGCTGATTTGCATATCGCCATTGTCTAACCCAGGGTGGTGTGGAGTGCAAAAAAACGATGGATTTGGGCCCAGATCTTTTGACTGGGGGAGTGTGTGACATTGATCCACATTCAGTCCAACACTTGTTGTTTTTGCAATTGCCGCCCTAAGTGCGCTGGGGATGCCCAGACGTGGGTCCCAGGCACTCCACACCACTGGAATCAAGCTAGCCGGGCTGAAGAGAGGTGTTACCTCGAAACCGGTCCGGTCCTCGGATGCTTGATTCCGTTCTGGGAAGGACATGGCTTTTGTAGTTCGGACTGGACTGTTCCCATGGGGCAACAGGGTCAGAGCTGATTTGCATATCGCCATTGTCTAACCCAGGGTGGTGTGGAGTGCAAAAAAACGATGGATTTGGGCCCAGATCTTTTGACTGGGGGAGTGTGTGACATTGATCCACATTCAGTCCATCACTTGTTGTTTTTGCAATTGCCGCCCTAAGTGCGCTGGGGATGCCCAGACGTGGGTCCCAGGCACTCCACACCACTGGAATCAAGCTAGCCGGGCTGAAGAGAGGTGTTACCTCGAAACCGGTCCGGTCCTCGGATGCTTGATTCCGTTCTGGGAAGGACATGGCTTTTGTAGTTCGGACTGGACTGTTCCCATGGGGCAACAGGGTCAGAGCTGATTTGCATATCGCCATTGTCTAACCCAGGGTGGTGTGGAGTGCAAAAAAACGATGGATTTGGGCCCAGATCTTTTGACTGGGGGAGTGTGTGACATTGATCCACATTCAGTCCATCACTTGTTGTTTTTGCAATTGCCGCCCTAAGTGCGCTGGGGATGCCCAGACGTGGGTCCCAGGCACTCCACACCACTGGAATCAAGCTAGCCGGGCTGAAGAGAGGTGTTACCTCGAAACCGGTCCGGTCCTCGGATGCTTGATTCCGTTCTGGGAAGGACATGGCTTTTGTAGTTCGGACTGGACTGTTCCCATGGGGCAACAGGGTCAGAGCTGATTTGCATATCGCCATTGTCTAACCCAGGGTGGTGTGGAGTGCAAAAAAACGATGGATTTGGGCCCAGATCTTTTGACTGGGGGAGTGTGTGACATTGATCCACATTCAGTCCATCACTTGTTGTTTTTGCAATTGCCGCCCTAAGTGCGCTGGGGATGCCCAGACGTGGGTCCCAGGCACTCCACACCACTGGAATCAAGCTAGCCGGGCTGAAGAGAGGTGTTACCTCGAAACCGGTCCGGTCCTCGGATGCTTGATTCCGTTCTGGGAAGGACATGGCTTTTGTAGTTCGGACTGGACTGTTCCCATGGGGCAACAGGGTCAGAGCTGATTTGCATATCGCCATTGTCTAACCCAGGGTGGTGTGGAGTGCAAAAAAACGATGGATTTGGGCCCAGATCTTTTGACTGGGGGAGTGTGTGACATTGATCCACATTCAGTCCATCACTTGTTGTTTTTGCAATTGCCGCCCTAAGTGCGCTGGGGATGCCCAGACGTGGGTCCCAGGCACTCCACACCACTGGAATCAAGCTAGCCGGGCTGAAGAGAGGTGTTACCTCGAAACCGGTCCGGTCCTCGGATGCTTGATTCCGTTCTGGGAAGGACATGGCTTTTGTAGTTCGGACTGGACTGTTCCCATGGGGCAACAGGGTCAGAGCTGATTTGCATATCGCCATTGTCTAACCCAGGGTGGTGTGGAGTGCAAAAAAACGATGGATTTGGGCCCAGATCTTTTGACTGGGGGAGTGTGTGACATTGATCCACATTCAGTCCATCACTTGTTGTTTTTGCAATTGCCGCCCTAAGTGCGCTGGGGATGCCCAGACGTGGGTCCCAGGCACTCCACACCACTGGAATCAAGCTAGCCGGGCTGAAGAGAGGTGTTACCTCGAAACCGGTCCGGTCCTCGGATGCTTGATTCCGTTCTGGGAAGGACATGGCTTTTGTATTTCGGACTGGACTGTTCCCATGGGGCAACAGGGTCAGAGCTGATTTGCATATCGCCATTGTCTAACCCAGGGTGGTGTGGAGTGCAAAAAAACGATGGATTTGGGCCCAGATCTTTTGACTGGGGGAGTGTGTGACATTGATCCACATTCAGTCCATCACTTGTTGTTTTTGCAATTGCCGCCCTAAGTGCGCTGGGGATGCCCAGACTTGGGTCCCAGGCACTCCACACCACTGGAATCAAGCTAGCCGGGCTGAAGAGAGGTGTTACCTCGAAACCGGTCCGGTCCTCGGATGCTTGATTCCGTTCTGGGAAGGACATGGCTTTTGTAGTTCGGACTGGACTGTTCCCATGGGGCAACAGGGTCAGAGCTGATTTGCATATCGCCATTGTCTAACCCAGGGTGGTGTGGAGTGCAAAAAAACGATGGATTTGGGCCCAGATCTTTTGACTGGGGGAGTGTGTGACATTGATCCACATTCAGTCCATCACTTGTTGTTTTTGCAATTGCCGCCCTAAGTGCGCTGGGGATGCCCAGACGTGGGTCCCAGGCACTCCACACCACTGGAATCAAGCTAGCCGGGCTGAAGAGAGGTGTTACCTCGAAACCGGTCCGGTCCTCGGATGCTTGATTCCGTTCTGGGAAGGACATGGCTTTTGTAGTTCGGACTGGACTGTTCCCATGGGGCAACAGGGTCAGAGCTGATTTGCATATCGCCATTGTCTAACCCAGGGTGGTGTGGAGTGCAAAAAAACGATGGATTTGGGCCCAGATCTTTTGACTGGGGGAGTGTGTGACATTGATCCACATTCAGTCCATCACTTGTTGTTTTTGCAATTGCCGCCCTAAGTGCGCTGGGGATGCCCAGACGTGGGTCCCAGGCACTCCACACCACTGGAATCAAGCTAGCCGGGCTGAAGAGAGGTGTTACCTCGAAACCGGTCCGGTCCTCGGATGCTTGATTCCGTTCTGGGAAGGACATGGCTTTTGTAGTTCGGACTGGACTGTTCCCATGGGGCAACAGGGTCAGAGCTGATTTGCATATCGCCATTGTCTAACCCAGGGTGGTGTGGAGTGCAAAAAAACGATGGATTTGGGCCCAGATCTTTTGACTGGGGGAGTGTGTGACATTGATCCACATTCAGTCCATCACTTGTTGTTTTTGCAATTGCCGCCCTAAGTGCGCTGGGGATGCCCAGACGTGGGTCCCAGGCACTCCACACCACTGGAATCAAGCTAGCCGGGCTGAAGAGAGGTGTTACCTCGAAACCGGTCCGGTCCTCGGATGCTTGATTCCGTTCTGGGAAGGACATGGCTTTTGTAGTTCGGACTGGACTGTTCCCATGGGGCAACAGGGTCAGAGCTGATTTGCATATCGCCATTGTCTAACCCAGGGTGGTGTGGAGTGCAAAAAAACGATGGATTTGGGCCCAGATCTTTTGACTGGGGGAGTGTGTGACATTGATCCACATTCAGTCCATCACTTGTTGTTTTTGCAATAGACTCTACAGCCTCCAATGCCGTACATGGATCTGTGGTGAGAATAGCCACATCATCAACATAGGCGAGGATCTTAGATTTATCCCCCTGGCTCACAACTGGGCAAATTCCGGTGCTGGACTCAAATAACCTTATTAGTGGGTCCATATAAATAGCAAATCATAATGATGAAGACGGACACCCCTGTCGTGTCCCTCTTTGTATATCAAAAGGAAGAGTATACTTTCCGTTTAGCCTTAACCGAGCGGTAGGTGCCCCGTACAACATTTGTATAGATTTAATAAACCCTTCCCTCAGCCCAAACCACCTCATTGATTCCTACAGAAAATCCCAGGAGACCCTATCAAATGCCTTCTCAGCATCTAATAACAAAGCCGCCATAGGGTCCCCTGAGATTTCCATTGCATCAAAGAGAGTGATCACCCGTCGCACATACTGTGTGGTTCCCTGACCATGTATAAAGCCGTGTTGACAGGGGTGAATAGTCTTTTTTTAAATCACATTCAATCTTACTGCCATGACTTTGGAGAAGATTTTTACATCGCTATTCAATAACGGCTCTCTAGGTGGCTTGTCTTTCTTCACAAAGACAACGTCTGCTCCCGCCCAAGAATCAGGAACCACCTCGCCCTTTTGGGCTGAGAGAAGGGCTGCTAAAAATTCTGGACCGATGGAATCTTTGAAGATCTTGTAAAATTCCAGCGGAATCTGATCCGGACCAACTGCTTTCCCAGAGGGCAGA
Organism: Lissotriton helveticus; assembly: GCF_964261635.1. Lineage (NCBI taxonomy): Eukaryota > Metazoa > Chordata > Amphibia > Caudata > Salamandridae > Lissotriton > Lissotriton helveticus. Next base: position 531,094,954 of record NC_136067.1, read on the forward strand.
TCCTTCACAGCGTCCCATATCTCCTCCTGGGTGAACGCCTACTCAAGTTCCTCCCTATCTGAAATGTCTACACTTTGTATGTCTACCTTAGCTAAAAATTTGCGAGTGTCAGCAACCACCACTGCTGGTCCTCTACTATACAAATTTTGGTAAAATAGCCTGAAGGTTTCTCGAATATCCAGTGCATCAGTTAACAGCTTTCTATTGACATCGTAGACTTCAGAGATCTCCCCGGCTACCATTTTTTGCCTGACCCTTACAGCCAGAGTATGTCCCACCCGCTCGTTAAATTCATAGCAGTGCTCCTCCTTAGACAGATATACCTCTGCTGCCCTCTTAGCAATATGTTCTCCTGCCTCAGCCTTCTAGATAGCTAGTTGAAATAGTGTACCATCAATCACTTCTCCCGTACTAATAGCTGTAGCTAAGGCTTCCTCAAGTTTATTTAACTCTTCCTGAACTGCCTGTGCCCAAAGTCGTTCAGTCTTTTGGCGACGCAAGCTATAACCTAATGTTTCTCCTCTCACTCCCGCCTTAAAAGCGTCCCAGATCATTCTAAGACTGGTACTCCCCCAATTAAATTCCCAGAATTCCTTAATCCACCCTTTCATAAATTCTACACAGTCCGGATCATATAGCAGCCTCTGCTCGAAAGTCCATGCCACACTTTCCTTCTCTATCATAATGGAATTAACTATCAAAATTAGCGGATTATGATCTGATATAATGGGAGGGTGTCTCTCTATACTGGAGTTGGTGATAATTTGTTTTGAGACGAAAAAAATATTCCAGCCGGGAGACTGCCTTATGGGGGGAGGAAAAAAATGTATTACCTGGCTCAGAGGGTTTCATATTTGACCATAGGTCGGTCAGGCTGTTGTTTCTAACTAAATTATTTAAGGCATAGCCAACCTTTCTTTTTTTCCCAGAATACGTACTACCAGGCGCACCCCAGTGTATACCCAAACCATTGATATTGAAATCCCCACAGATAATTATCGGCGTGGGACATATTGCCAGGCTAGTATCTAAGGTTTCAAAAAGTTCTGGGTCGTCATATGTTGAGCCATACAGCGAGCATAATGTAAATCTAAAATTGTTAAACAAGCATTCAATCACTACCCACTGGCCCCGTTGGTCAGCGAACTTTCTTAGGACCCTAACTTCCCTCCTCTGAGTAAGAATTGCCACCCCACGAGTTCGAGAGCCTTGTGTGGTGTGTGCCAGTAATTTAAACCTGAGCTGTTCCATTATCCAAGCTCTGCTGCCCTCTATATGTGTTTCTTGGACACAAAGGAAATCTACCCGTAGAGATTTCAACCAAATTGCTATTTTATTCCTCTTGTTCTGGTCAAAAAGTCCACAGACGTTCACTGACAGAATCCGCAGACTCATTTCTTCAGCCTTCTCTGTTCCTTCCAGCAAAGCCTTCTTACAGTTAATCTCTTACAGCCTGCCTTTCCATTCGTACTCATTGTGTATGCCTCCTTGAGTAGTCTGAACAAACCATTTCGTATCCAATTCTGCTGCCCCTTTATTAGCCCCACGATTTGAAATTCCTGAACCTGTGCTGAAACCCCACCCCCATTCCTCCAAGACACCCTGTCCCTCCCCCCACCCGCACCCACCCCCCAACCTCCATATTTGTGATTTGTTAAGTGAAATTCAGAATTAATCACAATTACTGATGCGCAACTACTGTCTTTATTAGATCAGGCCTTTAGTCTCTTTTTGGAGATCCAAAACCTCAATCAGGGCAAACGTGGGAGTTGTAGTCAGACATTTTCCATTGAACTTAGATACTTTCTGGAGCAGCTCCTCGTGCTTATTTTCTATGCCCCCAGGACGGCAGGGACAGAACATATGAAGCAGGACTTACTTTAATAGAGACCACCAGAAAGGTCCAGCCATCGTCCTGGTCAGCAGGCCACACCAGGGTTTGCAGCCACTGTAGCCACACAGGAAGTCAGTAATTGACATTTGGCGTCCACTTCTCAACAATAGGTACAAGAGGAAGCAGGTCCATTCCTTCAGGTCTCCACATAGGTCATAGACAGAAGGGTTATCCTTATATGTAAATCCACAGGTTCAGATGTTTTCTGAGGAGCTCAGGGTGAGGAACCATTGTTGTACAATTCATTAACTAGTGGATAACCAATTGCATGTCTAGTGAAATGAGCTAACTCCTCTTCCTCAACTACACCAAACTGGTTATAGGACCAGCTCTGCTTCCCTCTGGACTGGAGCCTGGATAGCTACATTAGCCTTGGGATCAAAGGACCCCTCTTTCCTAGGTCTCACTCTACACTTACTATGAATGGGATGGCTTCATCCTGGTTCCTTTCACGTTAAAGTAATTCCTGAACCTTCGTGGCATAGCTCACAACCAGGTGTTCCTGCCAGCCAAAAGGCACAACCCATTGCTTCAGCTCTGAGAGAAGTGTTAACACCTTTTTCAGGGGAAAGCACTGACAGTGACAACAGCTGCGGGCAAGTAATGTTAATTAGCCAGTAGAACTTTAGAAAGGCAAAGTGTAACGTTTTAACTGTTATTGTCTTGTATAATTATCACAAATCCAATTTCACCATTAAATAGGATTCTCTTATAAATATAAAAAACAGTAGTTGAATAGACTCTGTAACATATCCATTAAAGACTGCTTTGTGGAGCTAATCACTGTAGGACTATGTCAACCTTAAATTGCTACATTTCCTATTTTAAAAACTAGGCTCTCTTCGATAGGTACACCAGCAAGCTTAAAAGCTGCAGCATTAGGCTAAGCATTTAGAAACGCATCACTTTACAACACATTCATTTAACATGCATGCCTTTAGCATGCATCCTTACAATGCATGCTTTTACCAAACATATGACTTTACCACGCATATGCCTTTAACATGCACACCTTTACCACACAAGTGTAAGTAAGGGTAAGATAGATAGCGATAAATATAAATTTATAGAGGGGGAGATAGATAGATAGATAGATAGATAGATAGATAGATAGATAGATAGATAGATAGATAGATAGATAGATAGATAGATAGATATAGATATGGATATAGATATAAATGTAGATTTAGAAATATATTACCTACTGGCGGTCGCCAGTAGGTATATATAGTTAGGATTTTTTCTCTATGGGTTTTTTGAAAATTCTATGTCTAATAACTTTGGCGTTTGTGGACGGAATCGGCTGAAATTTTCAGGAAAATGGCACATTTTGTTTCTGAGCAGCCCTTGAAAATTTGGGGGGGGTTCGTCCAGTGGGGGCCGAGAAAAAAGGGGGGTCCCAAAACGTGTTTTTAACATTGAGTTTTCCATAGGGCGGTTGGCCTCACTTTTAGCCCGAACGGCTGAATGGATTTGCACGAAACTTGGCAAAATTGTAGGGACTGGTAGCCCGATGTGCCTTTTGTAGGTCTCAATATATGTGCTCCAGTGGATTTTGAGAAATTAACGTTTAAAAAAAGATATATATCTGTAACAGCGGACCGGTTAGCGCTCTGGTTCGCGGACTTTTCGCGCAACGGAGCTTTGTGAAGCGAAGCTGATTGGTTCTCCGGCGTCTGTCAACATTCCAAACAGTCCGTAGCGGCCGCCATCTTGTCTCTCGGTAGGATCGAGAGACAAGAGGAGGTCAAAACAAAGGGGGAAATAACTATAAGGGGGCATAGTAGATCCTCGCTGACCCCCTAGGTTTGATGTGGAGGTTTTAAAAGGGCCCCGCGGGGCAAAAAAAAATAATAATAATAATAATTGAACGGCTGAATGGATTTGCACGAAACTTGGCAAAATATTAGGGACTGGTAGCCCGATGTGCCTTTGCTAGGTCTCAATATATGTGCTCCAGTGGATTTTGAGAAATTAACGTCCAAAAAATGATATATATCTGTAACAGCGCTCCGCTTCGCGTAACGGAGGTTTGCGAAGCTGATTGGTCATTCTGTCACTGGGCTATAGTTGGGCTACATCTGGCTGATATTTGGGCTACATTTGTTTTTTTGTGTGTCTGGCGGCCATCTTTGGGCTACATTGGGCTTCATTGGGCTACATTCGGCTAATTAGCAAATAGCTCATCGCAAACTAGGAATGGTAAAGAATCGCTATTTATTCCTTAAAGTTCGCTATTTAGGAAATGCAAAAAACTTTGATGATACATATGGCGGTTCATCTCTAACAAGATAAGAAGCATAGGGATACATTTATGATGACTGGCGCATCACCAGGGATGTGTTAGTCATTCTGTGCCGCTGTTCCGTCACCTATGGTGTGCTGCATTTACAATGCGGCGCATCATGGGGCAAAAACAGCACAGATGCGTGATGTATCTGTGCCGTAAAGGTGGCGCATTGCTGGAGTTGTATCGCAAGTGTGATGAAGCTCCAGCAAGGGTCGGGGGTGCCCCTGTCGCAGGGTTTCTGTTCTCACACAGAACTGTGGACAGAGGATTGGAACCTCGGCGAATTAGGGTGTCCCAAAACTCACGTTAGTAATCAAAAACTCCTTAGCAAGCTAGGTACAGTGTCACATTGGATATAACAAACTCTCAATGTTTAGACAATCCAGAATATGAACTTATAGTACCTCAGGATACGTGGAACTCATGAACAGTCGGTCGTTATATATTTCTTAGAAACCAGAACATGGAGTTAAGAAGAACACATGTGTATTTGAAATGTTTATTTACTAATGCCGTCTTCTCAGGCGTAGTACCTTAGATAATAAAAGTACACATATTATCAGTAGCAAAATTACCAGCATAGTTACTAGTACATAAAAAGTGAATGGTGATAGTATGTTAACATGCTGTAAATGAATAAGAGTTAGCAACACTTATAAGCAGCCGCGGGCCGTGGAGGGAGTTACGGTGGGGCAGGGAGGCGGGGAGGGGGAGGGGCAAGGTAGAGAGGGCTCCACCCTGCTTCTCCCCCTCCCCGCCTCCCTGCCTCACCGTAACTCCCTCCACGGCCCGCGGCTGCTTATATCTCACCCTCCCTAATACACATATTATATTATTTGCTAAGAAGGTCTCTTTGTGTTGGTTTAGGGCGTGCCCATACTTTAGTGTCTTAGATTTGAAGGAATCACATCAGCATACACCAGCTCTCTCTTCATGTGAACCGCATCAACTGTTGTGTATGTGTGTTCGGCAAAGCAATATAAAACCCGCCTCATGCCCAGAATTGGCAGAAGTTGCACTTATGTTATGAGTATGAAGTCGTGGAGATCAGACCTCATAACAATTCTGTATCGTGTTGTTCTTGAAACTTTAGCACTCGCTGTACAGATATAGTTTAACAAGTAAAGCAGATAGTAGACCAATAACATATTATTCTCATGTAAACCACGATGAACTACTAGGTGGAAAGCTAAAGCAACAACTAAATGTCGTGTGCAGAAGTTGCAAAAAAGGAAAAATGGCGTTTAAACCGGTAATGAGCCCATGCTAACTTAACACGGTGTAAAGATATCCAGGACCTAGATGACACCTCCTCATGATCCGGAAACGAACTGAATAAGATAATAGAAGTGCCATCTCATGAGAGCAGATTGCAAGTTTATATGTGGACGGTCCGCAAGGTAAAGCATTAAAAACTAGGAAAATTCAATGCTAAAGAAAAATAAAACAGCCAAGTACTTTATCGAGTCTTAAGCCAATAGGCAAGGTAAATAATAAAAACTTGACAATTAAGTCAATGAATTGTCAATGAAATGCTAGTACTCAGCATATGAAACATGAAAAAGGTCTATGACATAACTGTGTATGCAAAATAAGCTGCAACAGCCTCCAACAGGAAGTCACCGTCTTCATCCGAAAACAGTTCAGCCATCCAATTTAAAAGCGGAAAAGAACATACGTGCTCTCCCAGCACCGGATCCTCTATCACCATCAGAGGACAGCTCGGTGGGTTTTCAAGAAAGCTGTGTTCCAAGAAAGACTGTGCTGCCGCCAGTAAATTCCAGGGACCAAGTAGTCCATGCATCAATGCCACAGCCATAATCCTTTCGCCAGGACAAATCAACTCGTGAGTAATGATAGGAGTCATCAGCTGATTAAAGTCGACGTCAGGAGAAACCGGTCCGCAGAGACACAAATCAATGGCCCAATCGAAATCACAGGTCAGGCAGTGAAATACAGGCTGGACACAGGTGAAGTAGGAGAACCGAAAAGATAATCCATATGCCGTGCTTAATATCGCCAACGGCATTGTGCCATAATATTCTAGCATGCGATTGCGGAACAGTGTCAGCAGCTGCAGGGTCGGAGGTTGCATAGGAGGGACATCCATATTTAAAAATGTAAAAAAGCACAAGAGCGTCCGCTGGTAATGCAAGTAAAAATGCAATCCACGAACCAGAGTGGAGAAAATGGAATGAAAGGGAGCAGGGATGACTCCAAAGATTTTCTCAAATGAAGTCACGAGACCACTGGTAACAACTTTAAAAAAGTGTGCCAGGGATTTTGTGGAGGATGCGTTAAAGATAGTCGGAAACATGTTGCTGAAATTGAAAGGCAAACCTGTGTACGGGTGTTCGCTATGTGAAGTACGAAAGTTTCACGGGCCGAACTCAAGGCCACCTCTCTGTGAGACAAAAGAGCTCTTATTCTTGTCATGCCGTTGAAACGTGTCCCAAGGTTGGTATTTGTGGCCAGATTGAAAACTCCCTATGTTCATGTGTGGGAGGAAATAGAACATTTCTGCAGCAAATAACCCGTTCACTTACTGTTACGATAAAAGGAATACTTTTAATTAACTCAGAACAATCTTCATTATTGAGCATCAAATAACTACCATTTTCCAACAACTTGAACGTGGGGATGATAGCAGGAACTGGCGTGCCTTGCAACACGCAAGCCATATTTGGTCGGTGTTTGTTGCATGAATCGTGTAACTGTATGTGCCTACACATTAGTGAATGATCTGGCGTCTCAGTGCATTCCTCTCCATTCAGATAAACTTCTTGATCATCTTTGAAACATCTGTATGTGTATGGAAGCGACCAGACCTCATGAACAAAAGCACTACCTAAAGGTTCATAAAGACCTATTGGTATATATTTCATACAATTTGAAAACTTATATAAAGCAAAAGGCAGCGTTATTAAACCGTGGATAAGGCATGTTGCCAAAAAACCCGCAATCCTCTGCTGATGATGTCACTGAGCATGTCATGAATGATGTAATATGTGACATCATCAGTAGTGGATTATGGGTAATAGTATCTCTAGTTTACTCCCCTATAGCTGTCTTTCTTTTAACATAAGTGTGTGTTTCCTTCCCTTATACTTACTGTTTTTGGTTCGCTTCCAGTTCGCGTACCAGCGAGCGAACTAGGAAGCGAACTAAGAGAAATAGAGGTTGGCACAGTTCCAAATATTGTACCAATTTTTTAATAACGGGGAGGTAGTTCTGAAAAGAACTTTTTTTTTTATTTTTCTGAACATTTTTTTACTGTAAGGTTCCCGATTCGCGAAGCGGGAACGAAGAAAAAAAAATATTTAAAAAAATAATTATTCATAAACATATAAAATATATTTTTGGATTTAAAGAAGAATAAATTTTACAGCTACAGATATTAGCTGTTAAAAAACCAATGAAATTCACTGAAAAAACCATAGGTTATAGACCATATATAGTTAGGAATTAGCATTTACAAAACCTTGAAAATTCACTGAAAAAACCATAGGTTATAGACCATATATAGTTAGGAATTAGCATTTACAAAACCTTATTTTACTCACACAAAACCATTGAAATTCCATATATAGTTAGTTGCACTAACTATATATCGCGCACCCGCAATCCACTGCTGATGATGTCACATATTACATCATTCATGACATGGTCAGTGACATCACTGATGACATCACTGATGACATCTCAAATGACATCACTGATGACATCTCATTTGACATCAATGACCACATCACTGATGATATCATTCATGTGACAATACAATGCATCTCCTCACATTTTAATATAACCTCTGTTTCACCCAGTGTTAAAAAGAGAGTATAATTTTTGAAACCATTGACACACCAATACTAGTTACTACATACGCACTCACTGATTGCTACGTCTACACACACCTTCACTCATTCACCCATACAATCATTCATACATACAATCACTCATCTTTACAACACTATCATATGCACTCATACACCTATACAGACACTCACAGTCTGCCACTCATCCATGGAGTTACTCACACACCTAGTCAGTCCTGTAAAGAATCAATGACACTTCCATTTTCTTGTCTATACAGTTAAACATAGAGCACCTTACATTTTCAAACATATACTAACACATACTTACCTTCTTATACAATCATTGATACAAGTACAGATTGATCTGCACAGAGTCACACACCTCCCAGCTAGCCACACACACACTCAGTCTCCCATACAAATACTTGGGCAATCAATCAATAACCCATATAGTTACTCATATAGCTACTGATCAACACATGCAGCAGTTTACAGAACAACAGACATAATGATGCACAAATTAAGACAGTTTAGTCACTAACCCATGCAGTCAGTGAGACACATTTAATCACTCACTCATACAGTCAGTCATGCACCTACTAAATCCTTCGTCCAGACACTTACACATCCACTCATTCTTCAATATGTAAGACATATTTAAACTTTATAGAAACAAAAAATCACTGGATGTTGTTATCAGTGATGTCATCAGTGATGTCATTTGAGATGTCATCAGTGATGTCATCAGTGATGTCACTGACCATGTCATGAATGATGTAATATGTGACATCATCAGCAGTGGATTGCGGGTGCGCGATATATAGTTAGTGCAACTAACTATATATGGAATTTCAATGGTTTTGTGTGAGTAAAATAAGGTTTTGTAAATGCTAATTCCTAACTATATATGGTCTATAACCTATGGTTTTTTCAGTGAATTTTCAAGGTTTTGTAAATGCTAATTCCTAACTATATATGGTCTATAACCTATGGTTTTTTCAGTGAATTATATATATATATAGATATAGATATTGATATAGGGTTTGGGTGGGTAGTGGTAGTTGGGTGGGAATGGTGTATTTAGGTTGTAGGGGCGGTAGGGATATAGGGTGGGAAGGCTCTTTTTAGGATTTAGAGGAAGGTAGGAGTATAGGGTGGTAAGGGTAATTTTAGAATTTCGGGGCAGGTTTGGGTATTGGTTCATAAGGGAATTTTTTAAGTTTTGGGGTGGGTAAGAATACAGGTTGGTAAGGGTATTTTCAGGGCTTATGGGATGGGTAAGGGTATACGGTGGTAAGCTTATTTTTAGGGTTTAGGGGTGGGTAAAAAAGAATATAAATATAAAAAAGCGCAACTATGTGAGGTAGGGTGCGTAAGGGTTTGCAGCTCCCGGGGATGGGCGTAGTGCCTGGCCACATACAAGGCCATTAGGCTAAACACATGCAATGCACAGATTAAGGACATGGGTGACACTGGGGTTGCTCCCACAGGGGGTTGGGCACATGGCCTTTTATGGGTGATATATTCTGCTGCAATGAGCAATAATCCTATATAAGGACATTCTGTCATCCCTTAGATGGCCAAATCCTCAGTGCACATGGAATTCACCAGGTGTCAAACCCTTCTTGACAGCGAACCCCTGTGGGCTACCAACAACATATAAATAAGCATGCCCCTGCTGCACAAATGGTTCATACTGTGCATAACTCCTCACAGATTCCAACACTCCTTCAAGAAACCCAAGCCCCCCTTTACTTGGCCAGATCCCATTGATGATGACCTTCGTCCTATGCTGAACCTCTCACAGTCATCTAAACTGTATAGGCAACTAACTGCTCACAGGTGGGCAAAATGCTGCTGCACTTGGTCTTTGCCCTGACTTCAACCACTCACGAACAGCCCACTACCTCCAAATGCCCGAGTCTGTCCTAGGTAGTCAAAGCCTCAATGCATGTATCCTTAGCCATGTATCAAACCCTTCATGGACATCCAATCATCTAAACACAAGTGGGCAAGCCCCCTTAGATGGCCAAACCATGTTGACATGGAGAAATATTTTCATTTCTCTTCATTTTTCCATTTGCAGGTGTGTTGCATTGTACTGTACTGCACACATACAAATGGGGAAAAGCCTTAAAGGATACTTTCTATATTAGAAGTGACCCCTTCAAGTACAAAACGTATTCTCAACGAAAAGCAGACCACTTTGCACTATGGCGCAAGACTGGCTGCTTTGGTGCATGGCTTTACTTCTCTGTACTCTGGGATTTATACGTTGCTCTAGCAGGAAATCCTAGCCACTGGAGTCTGAGTCTTTTGTTATATGTGCTCACCTTTAGGTTTAAGCTTTAACATTAAACTAGCCTTTATTGTTATCTATGGCCTGTTAAGGCAGACTTTAAGAATATACTAACATTATCAGATAGGCATGACACATACCAGATATTTAGTAAAAATAAAAACAAATGACAAGCTTTTTTATGGGCGGGTCTCAACCTGTCCCTGCCTGCTGCACTCTTCTCGCCTGCAGACACACATTTCCTGCAGTCCATGCAAAATTGCTCAATGTGCTGGTTCAGGGGGTTCCGGTCATGGGTCAAGGCAGCAGCAGGAGCTCCAAGAGAAGCAATGTCCCAGACCTAGACTGTGGGATGTAGAGCTGTAGATGTTAAAGCTACCGCTTGTTCCTCCTGCTTTCGTTTTGCAGCAATGATGTACCTGCTATGCCAACTCTGCATGTACTTCCACATACAGACATTCCAAAAGAGTATATTTTGAAGTGCCTCTTGAAAAATCCCACCTGCAGATTTTGCTTGTTACAATCTGCACAGACACTCTCTTCTGTATCAAAATGACTAGAGCCTATGCTCTAGACACTGTATGCACTACTGTGTCCTAAGACGGCCGCCTTCTTTTCCTATCTAATCAAAAGTATAAATTATAATTTACGAAATGCAATTGAACAAACAAGATTTACCACAAGCTAGTGGGATGAATCGATTCTTTATTCCACTACATTCTTCTTTTGTAGCAAGTTCTTGACGTGAATCTTCCAAAGCATGGAAGTCACAATATCCTCTGGTATATAACAATTCATTTCAACCCTATGCATTTCGGGTAAAAGGAATCCTTCATCAGGGCTTACAAACAAAAAATATGTATATATTTACATGTTTTTCAAATAGCATCAGACACTCTCTTTTGCCACTTCAGAATGGTAAAAGATTCCCACATAAAAAGGCTTGTGTGTGGTCTATGGTTCAACCCCAAAATAATTTTAGCAAAACAAAAAAAGCCATGAGACACTGCAGAACGTGTGAATCATCCCCAATTCCACTCTATAATAATTGAAGAACGGTCTGAACCTCCTGTATATACATGAAACTAATGACAGTAGTCAATTATATGGTGTTTCCCTGCCTCTCGTAGGTACCACAAAACCATTTTCATACAACGTTGTACACTGTCACCTAAAAATGCAGAAATGTCACTGAACACCCCAAGAAACCTTTCCTATTTGGGACTGCGAGGAAACCTCTAGGCTGAAATTTTAAATAAAACTTCCACTGCTGAGTAAATGCAGTTTTTTTTAAAGTTCTGGGTATTGTGGTACTCCCACTGGATGCGGAACTGGAGGTTAATTCAGAATTCCTTCCAGACCCTCTGATTGGTTCCATGGTCCCTGCAGGAGTAGTGGGCCACAGACGAAATACTACTCAAAAAGCCTACACCTGTTAGAAACAATCTCAAATGATTTTTTTCTATCCGCCATTACTGGATTGGTATTTAACAGAGGCAGATTGTAATAAATACAATCCAAAGCCATCATGGCCTCTGACAAAACCGGAAACCAGCTAAGGATAAGTGCATCATCCATCACACCTATGCAAGGTACACCATAAGAAGATGATGAAGAAATTGTGCCCCCAAGCAAAAGAATCACTGGTGTAGCAGTTCTTGACCTTACAGCTGGGGGGAAATGAATGTGCCTAAGGTCGTGTGTGTAGCATCCTGCTACAAATAACCACAGACACCATTCTTTCTGGTACTGGAGCTTTATTCTCTTGCAACCAGCTTCTCCCCTGTCCCTACTCTATCTGCCTCTTCCCTTGTCCGTCCCCTCCTCTTCCTGTCCACCCCTGGGCTCCACCCACAACCACTAGCCTGCTAACTTCATAACATCTCCCCCTTTTGTAACAAAACAAACAAACACACTGACTTCTCAGTCCATTTCTTCAATAAGTCTTTTGGGTGGACGTGTGTCGCGATGAGGCCGTGGCGACCTGGCTCTCGGACTAGTATTGTTCAGTGTCTCATTGACCGGACCAGTGTTCTCGCGACCAACTGAATGTGGTTCTCCTGAACTGGGAGTGTCCACTTCACTCATCATGGTTCCGGTGGTATCTCCTGACAATTTCTTAAAGTGCGAGATGTTTCTCGTGACCCGCCGCTGCTCCGATACCGCGGTCAGCATAGTTCCTTTCCTTTTCGTGATCAGCAAAGGTTCATCCTTGAACAGGCAGTCAGTCTTCCTCTGCTGCTCTTGCTTGACGAGAACATGGTCCCCTTCATGTAAGGACAGTGACCTCGCTCTTCTCCGGTGGTCTGCATATGACTTCATTTTGTATTTACTGCGCTTGTCTGTTATCATCATCTCTTGATGGTCTCGTGCGGATGATGATGCTCGCAAAGCCCCTTCCCACGTTGGAATGCGATTCCTCATGGGACGTCCCATCATGAGTGTCGCCGGGCACTGCCCAGTCGTTGCGTGAGGAGTTGTCCTGTAAGCTCGGAGGACCTCATTGAGTGCCACTTGTAAATCTTTTCCTTCCGCGGTAGCATGTTGAAAAGTATTTTTGAGTGTGGCCATGAATCTTTCGATTGTTCCATTTGCCTGTGGCCACAGGGGTGTAATCCTGCGATGATGAAAATCCAGGTGTTTCGCAAATGCTGCAAAGTCTTGCCCATTGAAAGGGGGTCCGCTGTCCGTTTCCACCTTTGTGGGAACTCCCCATGTTGCAAAGACTTCATCAAGTACTTTGAGAGTACTAGAGGAGTTTGTAGACGGTACGAAGTATGGCATGGGATATCGAGAATGCTCAGCAATGATGGCCAGCACATATTTGCCCGATGACAGGGGTCCATAGAAGTCAATGGCGATCTCTTGCCACACTCCAGGTGGCAGGGTGTCATGTGCAGTGGTGCTGGAGGATCACTTTTGCTTGTGAGCTGACAGAGGTGACAGTTTTTCAAGGTGGCTTCTACCAGTTGATCGAGATACGGAAACCATACTCGTTCCCTTAGCGCACGTTTAGTCAACACAATCCCCCGATGCCCTTCATGTGCAAGGGCAACCACTCCTTGCCTCAGCTGAGTGGGGATTACGATCCGCTGGTCTCGCAGTAGTATGCCATCAGTGGTGGCTGACAGTTCACCACAGACATGCCGGAAGGCTTGCATTTCTTGTTTGATAATGGGATCGGTCTCTTCATCCTGAGGATCATGTCTCCACCTGTTGTTTCGAACCCTGCGAAGGACTTTCTGCAGGATGACGTCTTGGGCCGTACTCTCTCGGATGGTATCCATGGGGATAGCTGGAGGTAGGGCTAGGTCGGTCACAAAATGTATGTACTCTTCCGCGATGGATGAATTAGAGACTGACGATGCAAGTGGGTGCCCGGACATGTAGTCAGCCGGGTTTTCCGACTTCCCAGGCTTGTGAATAATGGTGAATGTGTATTCCTGTAGCCTTAGGCCCCACCTTTCAATCCTCGGGGGCATCTTGGATCGTGGGTTTCCATAAATGGTGACGAGGGCTTGATGGTCTGTGATTAAAGTGAAGTGTTTACCGTATATGAAAACATGAAAAAGTTCACATGCCCACACTACGGCAAGACTTTCTTTCTCGGGCTGCGAGTATGCCCGTTCCGGGTCAGTCAGGCTACGACTCGCATATGCAATGATACGACGTTGATCTGAGTCATTGTTATACTGTGCTAGGATGGCTCCAAGCCCGACGGGACTGGCATCCACAGTTATCTCAGTCTTTCTTTTTGGGTTAAAATATGACAGGTGATCCGCTGATTCCACCGCCCTCTTGATCTCCTTGAAGGATTGCTCGCATTGAGGAGTCCACTCAAACGGTTGACCTTGTTTGGTCAAGATGCGAAGGGGATGACTGATTGTCGCGTAGTCCCTGATATAGCGAGCACAGTAACTGGCCATGCCGAGGAACGATCTGAGTTCACTGATGTCCTGGGGACTCTTGGTGTTGTTCAGAGTCACAATCTTGTCAAGATCAGGTTTCATGCCAGCACCTGAGAAAATATGGCCAAAGAATTTCAGTGTGTCCTGGTGGAACTCGCACTTCTCTTTGTTTAGGGTCAGGTTTGCCTCCAGTAAGGCATGGCAGACACGATTGAGTGCGATATCGTGTTCTCGTAGATCAGAACCATATACGAGGATGTCATCGCTATAGTTGAGCGTGTTGGGAATGTTTTGGATGACTTGCCGAATTGCTTCCTGAAATATTTCGGCCGCTGAGGAAACTCCAAAACTCAGTCTCTTATATCTGAACAACCCCAGATGGGTTGCGAAAGTGGTGATATATCTTGACCTTACATCTAGTTCTAGCTGATGGTAGCCTTTATTTAAATCCAACTTGGAAAACACCGTTGCCCCATTGAGAGCTGAGATCATATCGCTCAAATGTGGTCCCGGGTGTCATTCTCTTTCGATTGCAGTATTGGGAAGGCGCAGAGTCTGACTTTGTTGGCCGTGCCCTTCTTGGGTATGATAACTACTGGTGACACCCACGGTGTTGGACCATCTGTGCGCTCGATGATGTCAGCAGCTAGCAGATCCTGGAGTTCTCCCTCAACAGCGGTCTGGAGATGGAACGGTACCCGTCGAGGGTGTTGAGCGATGGGTCTGACTTGTTCATTGATATGTAACCGCACTTGGCAGTCTTTCAATTTGCCTAATCCTTGAAATAGTCTGGGAAACTGACGGGTCACATCTTGTTTGCCGCTGACCTTGAAAAGGATTTCCACCAGGTGAAGACGTTCAGCTGTCGGAAGGCTCAGTAGGCAGTCTGCTTCTGGGCCCTTGATAACATGGATGACCGCTGATATGGTTGTGTTGTCATGTTTGAGGGTCATCGAAAACTTCCCAAGGCAGGGAAGTGGCTTCTTAGCCATCCACGTGAAGACTCTAACTGGTGCAAATGTCAGAGGAGGACGCGGACTCATTCTTTCATATTCGGTGACCGGAATGTAGTTCAGGGATGCACCGGAGTCTAATACGAACTTTGTGTCATGATTGCCAACTTTGATGTCCAGCCGAGGATATGTCTTAAGTTGGTCCGGATCTGCCGCTAGGTTCAGGTATTCAATGGTGTATGTTGAGTCTCTGGATGACGGTCTAGATTCCTTGGATGGTGACCTCCGTTCCCACCTGGACCGACGTGACTCTCTGCTAGAGTGTGACGACCCTGAGGACTGCTCAGTATGTTCTTGGACAGCTCGCGCATGGTGTCTTCGAGTGTCGGACCGGGACATTCTCGGAGTACTGCTTCGTGCGTCAGACTGGGATGTCCTTGTGGCACCACTTCGTCTCTCCTTGTTGTATTCCCCACACATCACTTCGAAGTGATTAGTTCAACCGCACTTCCGACATCTCTGACCCATGGCAGGGCAGCTATCCACATGGGGGTAATCATACCCACATCTGTAACATTTCCTCACTCTCTCAGGTTTTCTCTCCTTCTTCCACGGCTCTCGCCGCTGATATTTTGACTGTTCTTGACGAGAGGACGGGCGTGACCTCCATTCTCTGTCTCTCGAACTCCTTCGACTGTCACTTTTGGCGTGCACACGTCGCACTTGTTCGCGACTTCCTTTGTGCCCCGTTTCAATATCAGCTGCATACTCCTCTGCCTGATCATAGACTCGTGTCATCTCCTCTATATCGTCTAGGCTATGTTATTTTCTCAATAGTCGCCTCCTCAGTTGGTCGGAGTGACATCCATCTATTATTTGTGACTTTATTGCAGCATCTGTTGAGAAATTATCAAATTCACAATGCTTGGCTAGTCTCCGCTGGCGCATCATGAAGGCACTCATGGGTTCTTCCTTCCCTTGACGAGCCGAGTGGAATGTATGGCGTTCGTAGTCTACGTTTTTTTAGTGAAGAAATCTTTTATTCAATGCGTCACGCACTTTGTCATAGGTATCCGCCTCAGCAGCAGGAAGGTCCTTGATTATTTTGACTCTCTCCCGCCCCGGCAGGTTGCCCAGGGCAATCAACTTCTTTTTGTCCACAGTCACTTCCGATCCTTCGATGTAGTCTTCAAACTCTTCCAGCCATTCTTGCCATCTGGGACCCATGCTTCCCCCAGTGGTCACTTTGAGAGGTTCGGGTGCTTGCAGGTGCGACCCACCTGCAGCCTTGGGCTTGACATCGTCTGGTTGCGGCGGATTACCTTCGTCATCGGACACCATTTTGTCGTATGCGTCTCCCGCTTCCTATTTGCCTCTATGTAATGTTTGTTTAGACGTTGAGTCCAGTGCTTGTTTGTTTGCCAATGCTTGTTTACTTGCCAATGCTTATTTATTTGCCAATGCTTGTTTATTTGCCAATGCTTGTTTATTTTCTGGTGCCAATGTTTGTTTCTTTGCCAATGCTTGTTTATTTGCCAATGCTTGTTTATTTGCCAATGCTTGTTTCTTTTCTGGTGCCAATGCTTGTTTCTTTGCCAATGCTTGTTTATTTTCTGGTGCCAATGCTTGTTTCTTTGCCCAGTGCCTGACTTCAAAATGGCCGCCTTCACACTACACAGGGATGTCCTTCCCAGATGCCTGACTTCAAGATGGCCGCCACCAGTCATCCACGAGGCTTGCTCTCCTCAGTCACAGCTCTTCACCAGGCACTTTCTAGGGACAGCACTCACTACGATTCGCTTTCCTCTGCTTGCCACAGCCACCAGGTGAGGTTTGGGTGGGCTCCCGCATTACACTGCACTCTTCGCGCGCCTCGGCACCGACACCATGCCAAATCTCACGCATCGGGTGTGAGGTTTTTTTTTTGATCACGGGCATTCGAGCCCCGGTTCTCCGGCGCTCAGTCGCGCTCCTCAGCCGGTCCTTCAGTGACAGATTCTCCCACCGCTGGGCACTTATTCCAAGTCTCTGGGGGCATAACAGGGTCGGATTGGGCTCCCGACTCCTGTCTTCATGAGGGCCACTCACTTTAGACGCTTCCGGCGTGATTCGCGTTTTTAAGCGCGAAGTACTTTTCTTTGGCACCGAGCGTTTCAGCCCTCTTCTCAGTCACTCTTCTCGGCTCCCTCACGGTCTGCAGAGGGGCCGGGTCGCCTGCTGATGGCCTCTTCAGTTTGGGCGGCAGCTCAGTCGCATTCGACAGCTCGATCTCGACTGCTGCTCGGGACAGGGTTTTTTCACGACATGCTGTGGGTTGTGGGTTTTTGCTTATCCCACCCTCGTCGCCAGTTGTGGCATCCTGCTACAAATAACCACAGACACAATTCTTTCTGGTACTGGAGCTTTATTCTCTTGCAACCAACTTTTACCCTGTCCCTACTCTATCTGCCTCTTCCCTTGTCCGTCCCCTCCTCTTCCTGTCCACCCCTGGGCTCCACCCACAACCACTAGCCTGCTAACTTCATAACAGTGTGCACTTTGTGCCAGAAGATGCTCAATAGAGTGTAGATTTGCCAGAAATCGATCCATAGTGTGTGCAAAAGTGGTGGTTAAAAGATAACCAAATATTCTGGAGGAAGTAATGCAACACTGCAACAATGCAACACTGTCGTAAAGTTATGGCCTGTGGTGAAATTAATATATATTAGGACGTGTGAACAGCATGTGCAAATAAAGCACAACGATGTAGGTAGAAAAAAAAAGTCAAGAAAACTATAAAAAGAATCTAAGAAAAAAAAACAGTATTTAAAAACTATAAAAAAAATATGAAAAACAAAAAACAAATACATTCGACTTATAGAAAAATGCAGTAGTTGAAAACTACAGATGGAGTTGGACATTTTCAGAGGGTTGGATGCAGGGTCCTAAAAAGTTGATTTCTCATGTAATTTCCCGTAGGAAACCTTGCTCACCAATACAGGAAAAACAGCTGAACTGAATTATAAGAAATCTGGCAAGCAGTTAGAACTTTACTCTGAAAGTGTGTTTCTCAATATTTAGTGTAAATCTGTTTGCCCATTGTTGAGAAATTTGTGATGAAAGTGTTTCTCTAAGTGGTCATGAAGGGGTTAAAAAATGGGTATATCAGGAACAGATTATACCAAACAATGAAAAGCACACTTTCTGAGTGAAGGTCGAACTTTTTACCAGAATTGGTGTAATTCCATTCAGTCATTTTTAGGTCGAATCTCAACAGTGCATGCACTGTGTGCAGGACAAGCTGTTAGATCCTCTGGTGGCTCGAGGCATGGTCATCGATTGCCAGTAGTTGTTACCTGTGGAATTCTGAAATGGTGGCTTTTTTAATGTTTGTCCTTCCCTCCTTTCCGTGTCTGTTCCTGCCCCATGGCAATCTCACTAATGTCTTCTTTTGTTCGTCTGCAGGCGTCTATGTCAATGCTGTCATGTTCGTTCACAGCAGGTGATGGCCTCTCCTCCCCCCGCCCATCTGGGCATGCAGCCTATCCTTTGGTTGGCCTTTCCATTGCAATGCAATGCTTCTTCATGACATGCGATCCTCTACATGTTCATGAAAGGTTTTTGTTCACCTGATTCAGTTGGTTTCTGCAATTTCAACCATTTACTAATATGGCATTGTTTCATTTTCTTTTTGTGTTGTGATATTGTTTCATTTTAACCCAATCGATGCTGCGGGCGCCCCCCTGCTGTCCCACCTGATGGTGGGCGTGTGCAGAGGACAGCCGGCGGCTGTTCGAACCCTGCCCACTGATGAAAATGCCGGCACCAGGGTGGAATTTGCGCTGCGGTCAATGGGTTAATTAGTGTTTAATGCGTTACAATCGGGAAGGGGAGAGTCGACGCTCAGGCTCGAAACCAGGCCCCCAGTCCTAAAGTCGGCAGCTCTGTTTGTTGCACCACAGCCACCCCTATGCACCATAACATTTTCTGTGTTTAATGGCGGTCTGAATGGGAAGAAATATGGCATGTTGGTTGTATAGAAAACACAGATCCACCTAGATTACTGAT
The DNA here is from genome assembly GCF_964261635.1 of Lissotriton helveticus. Lineage (NCBI taxonomy): Eukaryota > Metazoa > Chordata > Amphibia > Caudata > Salamandridae > Lissotriton > Lissotriton helveticus. Next base: position 531,114,157 of record NC_136067.1, read on the forward strand.
CGCTGGACAAACAGCAAGTGTTTTAAAACTGATTATTTCTTCACTAGATAAATCATGTAAAAAATTATCCTCCGCCATTTCATGCCTGGTAATGGGAGACAGGAAGGGTGTCTGCCTTCCATTACTTTTAGTTATTAAAACAACTGCTTTTTGAGTGCAGACGATGATGCTTTGCTACAGTTTCCACTGGAAGCACAGTAAAGGAGGAAGTTAGATTCTCAGGTTTCAGAAGGCAACAATGAAATTATTATTCTGTACAGCGCTCAGCTAGTATAGGATGGCATTCACCCGATGAGCCACACTGGCAGTAGTGGCTCTCACAGGTAAGAGCGGTGGGAAAGTGGGGCGGGGTGGGGGTGGTGAAAGTTGACAGAAGACAGGATAAATAATAATATATAAATAAATAAAAAATACTTACTTTGACCTCGCCACATTGAATGAAACTCCTTCTTTGACACAGTATGACTCGGTACTGCAACCCATACCCATGCCAAACATGCCACACACACAGTAGAGCGCAACACCCTCACATGATTTCAATGCCATTCTGGTCCCAGATATCAACGCTAAGGGACCCCCTCTGCATCTTCACCTGTCGGGCCCATCATCTCTAGGTGGGCGACCACTCTTGGTCTCTGACGTGTGGCGGGTATGAAACCCATGGCAATGGCAATCCACACATACCTCCATGATGCACTAGATCCATTTCTAGACCTTGTCTTCTACAGGCCCTGGATTATTGTGCCATATCGCATTCCTAGATCCTCTCTCATGGTATAGTGGGACTTGCTCCCCTTTTCCTTCACCTTGGCTCCCCCAGGGATTTTCCATATCCTATGTGGTTCCTTAATACTTGGTATCTTCAAGATAAACTTTATGTTCAGGCCCTTGGAGCTGAGTTGCAACTTATTTTCAATGTAACAAAGGTTAAGTCAGTACTGTTGGCACCCTTTAGGCTGCTAGAAAGGCGACTAAAAAGGGATTTGCCACGGGACAAATCTGTGTGCATGAATGAGCGTGCTCCCTCCACATCACACAATTAGAGACCCATGCCCTCAGGTTGGAGGAGAGCTTTTGGTAATACTAACTATACTCTCTTGGAGATTGCACAAACATTCGCCCACTACTACAACCGACTAAATGCAATGGCTACTCAGGTAGACTTTGCTTCTGTCTCACATTCTCTTAATTATGTGCTTCTCCCTCACTTACCTCACACCACAGCTTGGATGCCAGATGAGCCCTTCGCAGCTGAAGAGGTTGGGGTTGCTATCCCCTTAGTGGTTTCAGGAAAGTCCCCTGGTCCTGACGGATTCCCCACGGAGTACTACATGACATTCTGGGATATTCTGACTCCCCTGCTTCGGCCCTTTTACAATGAAGTAGTGCACAGGGACACATTTCCACCAGAGATAGACACTGCCAAAAAAAGGCTAATCCCAAAGACACAAAAATCCTCGACTGCCTGTGCTGACTACCATCCAATGTCCTCATACACCCAGATCAGTGCAGCTTCATACCTGCCCACAGCACAAGGCATTGCCTTCAACATCTTCACATGGCCCTAGCCCATTGTCATCTTTTTCCACCTATCCTGGCCTTGCTACTAATTGATTTTGAGAAGGCATTCAATTCTGTGGGCATTGAGACATTTGAGAAACATGCAGCACCGGGCTGGGAAGGAACTGCACTTCTGTCGGCTTGACCCAGCATTGTACTCTACCCCCCACAGTGTGAGTTCAGATCAACAACCTCCTTTCCAATGCCTTTACAATCAGGAGGGGGACCAAACAGAGACGCCCGCGGTTCCCCCTTCTTCTTCACACTGGCAACCGAACTATTGGCAAGCCTCCTTCGAGGTTATTCTCAGATACGTGGATGGCGGTGGGACAAGGGACATGAGACTGCATAGCCCTCTATGCAGATGACGCCCTTCTCCACTCCCTGGTCCCGCACGGGTCCGTAGATTTCCTTTGGCCCGTACTTAACAGGGGTACATTAGACAAGACTAAAACATACGGAAGCGCTGCTGGGGGGAGGTCTAATGTGTGTAAATGAGTTATTCCTACAGGCAGAAACTCTAAGTTTGAGATTGCCTCCCGCCCTTCTCTTTCTCCTGTTGTTTGTGTGTTGGCTTGGATGACCCAGGTGGAAGTTATATTTTGCCCTTGGATAGTATGGGTTGTGCTTGTCAGCAGTGGGAACCGTGGGGGTGGGGGAGATGCTAAAGGATTGTGGGGTATATCGTAGTATCTGGGGGGTTAACCTGGTTTACTTGCTTTAAGTTTTTGTTCTTCCCAGCTGGACCCCCTGCTGGCTCCCCCAGTAATCCGGGGGCTCATTCTGCTACAGGAGGGTGAAACAGACACGTAGGATATCCACATGTGCTTGAAGAACACCCATTAATGAGGAGTTAAATTTTCTCCTCAATCTTCCCCAATCTACAGTTTAGGGGCTCAAATAGGGAGTGAAACTTCTGTTGTAATTTTAATATCATACCCACACATATCCCAATTGCAAAGTCACTTTCTACAGGCAATGCTGTCGGGGCCAAAGGATCTTGGACAATTTTTCTTGCTCTTGTCTCCCTTGTTGTTTTGGGTTGCTGTTTCCCTGCATTACCCTTCCTCTTAACCTCTGTGACAATCACTGACTCATTAGACACAGGGGAGTCAGTTTGGGGCAAAACAGTCATAGTCACAGTCAAGGGCAAATTTGAGGTAGTACCAAGTTCAGCGTCCTCTCTCAATGAAGTCTGAGGGGGAAAAGTGGGTTGTATCAGTGAGCAATTTCTTCTCCCTTTCTCCAAGGAGAGACAGCACTTTGTAAGCTCAATTTCCTGGGATAACACATTTGTGACCCTGACCAGGAAAGAGTCAAGAGTGTTAACTATTTCGCCTCACGTTATTTGCGGTCTAGATTTGTGCTTACCCATCTTTTGGTGTCCACTTCCCCAGCAGTTGCTTGAGACGGTTCAAAGTACTTGTTAAAAATATCCCCAAGTGACAGGAGTTAGAGAAATGGCCCAGCCCAGATTCTTCTGGGCTCTGACGGGATTTGAAGGGCCTCTTAGTCTGGGCGCACCCACACATGTCCCTCACTACAGCAGACCCGCGGTGGTTAAGAGCGCCTCCTGACGCAAAGTGATGTTGGTCCTGTGCAGCATTTCTGGGACTTGTAGGCTTGTGACACACCAAGAAGAAAGTGCTGGGCTAGCATGCTTCCCACGCTACAGGAGACCTGCGGTGGTTAAGAGCGCCTCTGGGCGCAAAATTACGTTGGTCCCGTGCAGCGTTTCTGAGACTTGTAGGCTCGTGGCTCTCCAGGAAGAAAGTGCCAGGCTCCATTGTTAAAGCAAAGTTGTGTTATTTGTAACATTGACCCACTACCATACACTTTATGTATTTGGTATTTAAATTGTCTACAACTGTTCAGGAAATTACAAGTTCCTCAAGATACTCAAGCCGTGGTACATAACTAATGCCCTGCTATGGACACTCTTTACCTGTATCAAAATCCTGACATTCACAGCATCTACACTGAGAAATGAAGTGGATATGAGTAGAGAAATGAGTACCATTAATAGCATTTAGTTTATGAAGAGAGTTTGCTCTGTACCATACTTTTTTCAGACAGTGAAACTCTCATGAGAAATACACCACAAAGTATTAAAAATGATATAATAACCACAGTGTAAACTCTATGCAAAACTTGTCAAAGAGTGACTATTCACTTAAAATAACCAAAATATGAAGGTGTTCAAGCTCTTACTACATGCAACTTTCATACTGTGGTGAAAACGTTACAGATAGCCCATCCTCTGAAGCAAAATAGGCACATGCACATAGGTTAGTACCTGGGGCACACAGTCCTCTATGTTAAGTAGAAATTGTGATGCTGAGAAGATTGGAGTAATAACGCAAGGCTGCTTAAAATATTTAGTACATTGCAATACCAAAATTAGTGTACCTACACCCAGAGCTATATTTCAATGCAAAGATTTATAATGTTTTCACTACCTCTACATACTTATTATGAATTAGGAGCACATTAGCTGGACACAGGCTTGCCAAAATTAGGTACACAATTGATATGGTGCTTAATCACCACTACGTAAACTATAAAAACAAACTAAGAGACTCATTGGATGATGTCATCAGTGATTTCCTTTGAGATGTCATCATAGAACATTTCATGAGTGAGGTTATAAGCAGTGCATTGTGGGACACAAGATATAGTTAGTACTGCTATTTTCTGTGTTATTTTTGTTTAAAACTTTAACGTTGTCACTGAGTAAGTCACGTAACAATAATGTTGCTTTAACCCTTAACCTTTGATTATTTCAGTGAGTTTCGAAAGTATAAAAAATAAAGAACAGATCTTTTTATTATACCTAACTATAACGTTAGTTTAACCTCATGTTTTTGAGTGAACATATATATATATATATATTACCTACTGGCGGGCGCCAGTAGGTAGTTATAGTTAGGACCTATTATCCATAGGAAATCCGCAACATTCTATTCCCAATAACTTTGGTGCCGATTGATGAATCTTTGCGAACTTTTCAAAACTTTTGCCAGCTCTGGTCCGCTCCTGTCCTGAAAGTTTCACAGTGATTCATCAAGTGGGGGCCGAGAAAAAAGGGGGGTCCCAAAACATGTTTTCGCCATGCAATTTCCCATAGGACCTTTAGCCACAGCTACAGCTTGAAGTGTTGAACGGAATTCCGCCAAATTTGGCAAAGAGGTATTCCTCAGTTCAGACTTGTGCCTTTTGCTTAAATGGTGTCAATCTGTTCAGTAGTTACTGAAAAATGACAGTTAAAATCATTTATATATCTATGGGCGCGGTGGATCCGTGGTGTCTGCGCACATTGACATCGTACTATAAGCGCACCCTTCCGATCACGAGCTGAATGCTAATTGGCTGTCAAGTGGTCGTCAACATTCAAAACCAGGAACTGTTGGCAGCCATTTTGTGCCTCGGTAGAAGCAAGGCTGAGGAAGTTATTAAAATATATGTGTGCAAAACATAGAAAGGGGGCAGGGTAGAAATAATTTTACCCTCTAGACCTGCTTAGGGGGTCCCAGAAGGACCCCCAGGGCCCACAATTTTTTTTTAAAAGACCCAGCTGGTGCGTGTAGGGTGCGCGGACTCTGCCGTAAAGTAAATAAAATAAAACTGCGCTTTTTTTTATAAATAGCCCCCGGGGGGCTAATTACCCGGTTCAAAATGATCACATTTTATGGGGGGCCCAGAGGGGACCCCAGCCCCGGGGATCATCACCCCCGGGCTTAAAAAAAAAGGTGGGGGGAGGGGTCCAAGGTCCCTAAAGCCGCAGGGACCACCACCCCTTGGGGCTTTATGTATAGTGGGAAGGGGACTGCGTGGTCCCCCTCCTGGAGCACTCGATGGCCTCGTTATCCCTGGGGCTACTAAAAAAATGGTTGGTGGGGGCTGCAAGGTCTCCAAAGCCCTGGGGACCACCACTCCCCGGGGCTTTATGTATTGTGAGAGGGCCACCTCCTGCAGTGTCCTGGGATGTCCATCCCGCCCTCCCATAGCAAGGAAATCTGTTCTCCCTTTAAAATCTTAATCAGATTGCTTTTCCAAATGGGGAGCTGCATGTCAGTAGCTCCCCGTGTTGAAAAGCAAAACGGGCTCCCAAACGCGTGGCTAGTTGTGCACCAAAGGCGCTGGAGTCGCGCACCCTACAGATTATGAGTCGTGCATCCAGCGCGAGCACACCAGTGGGCAGCACTGAGCGTTGCGCTAGGTGCGTGACTTTTAATTTTACCGTAAAAAATAGCCCCTATCAGTAATTTCTAATATCCCTGGGGACCGTATACCCCGGGTCTTAAAAAAAATGTTGGAGACTTCTAATTTTGCAGGGGGGGCCTTGGAGCCCCCCACAACCATTTAATTTATAGCCCCGGGGGGTGGCTCTCAGTCTTGTATAGGAAACAGCAATGTTGGGAAAATCTTCCGGTAAGTTAACAAAGGATTTGGAAGTTAATTTTTGGCGTTTTAGTTGTAGTTTGCAGGCGTTAAAGCAACGACAATTTTAAGTTGTGATCGATAAAGAATTGAATGAGTTGTGTACTTTTGTGCTCGTAATGTGCAGAGTGGCAGATTTACAAGTTCATTGCGTTACTATTGCATCACTTTTAAGATGGGAAAAGTGACGCAAAAGTGGCACAAGGGGGTTGTAAATCTGGTACACAGTGTTCTGTTTTAGATTACTTTCCTTTCTGTAATGTAGAGGATCCTGGGTAAATATAACGGTTTCTGTACAGCCAGTATCTTTCAACCCTACCCCCAAATAGCTTTCTGCCTGTTACCATAGTAACAGTTCATGGAACCCTTAAATGAGCACAGAGGTTAGAAGTACACCACACTAGGTTGCTAATTGAAACAGTTACTGTGCTGGAGTTTTAAAACTTTTCCATAGGAACCGTTAGTCCTAACTATAGACTCTGGTAAAGATCTAGTAAAGAGTTAGCCTCAGTATTATAGTTCAAATTATAAATATAATTTTTATTTTTAAATGTTTTCTAACTATATCATTATCATACTAAATAATAGTGAAATGTTGTCAGAAAAAGAAGACGTATATACTTCTTTTTATTAACTTTTATTAAAACAATAATAAATAACTGGAAACATAACTTAAAGATAACAATGTAATAAATAACTAGAAATATAACTTTAAAAAAAGATTCCACAAAATGTGATATGGACTCCAATAGAAGTAGGGTAGGTAATCTGCAAAACAAAAATGAAAATAGGTGTTCAAAATTAGATCGATGTAAATGAGGTCAAACATTATAAGTTAAGGTAACACTTAGCAAAATTTGGGTATTTGCACGTCTGCAGTGTGCCTGATACATTTCACCTGTCTTATAGGTCCGGGTTCAAGAGGTGTCTGTATGGAAGTGCCTACTGCGTCAGATTTACACTATGGACCAACAGGTCTTTAAAATGATTCAGAGATGAGACTGAATTAGGTGAGAGATCAAGTCATTATGCATGACAATATTCTTTATGGCTTATTTACAAGACTCTTGCACCACTTTCGTGTTACTTTTCCCATGTTGAAAGTGACGAAAAAGTGGCACAAGGGGCTTGTAAATAAGCTCTTTTATTTATAATGCATTTAATCGGAGGCATTGTCTATCTAGGCCGCTCTGCTTACCTTGGTCAAACAATGTGACCAACAGAGTTCACAACTTGAACTCAGCTTTGGTTGTACACGGCTGAGTGGAAAGCAGCGTCCATAACTTTAAAAGAGAAAGAGAAACGATGTGAGAGAGAGTGAGAGAAAGAAAGAGAGAAAAACAACATTAACACTGTGAGAGAAAGTTATAGATGGAGAAGTTAATACTGGAGAAAATACTCGTAGCTCACCCTTTGCCTCTGTTGTGTGTCCAAGCATGTGCTGGTTCATAGTGCACCCTCCAGTTTAGTGATCTGAAAGATAGTATATAGAGTTAGTAATAGGATAGTACATACAACTGCACACGTATATTTTTGCCTTATTTATTTGTACACTCCGGATAATGTATTTCATCAAGTTCCACTGTAAGGAGGTGTCTGTGCACTGTTTTTCTTCCAAAGTAGTATATCCCATGCACTCCCACTGCATAGCGGTGAGCTCTCAATATTGCGTACCTAGACTGTTGCACCCCATTGACTCGCAGAGTCTGGAGGTGAGTGTTATCCTTGGGAAGTCAGAAGCAGATGTACAAGCTCCTTGCGCCACTTTTCCCATGTTAAAAGTGACACAAAAGTGGCGCAAGGGGCTTGTAGATCAACGCCTCAGACTGTTGTAATCTATCTATTCTCACTACTCGGAGGTAATTGTACATTCCTACGGAGTAAAGCTGCTACACACTACGCACTCTCTACTTTCACAGATGACTTGTCGTTGTTTCGGAAACAAGCTTCTTTACTCACCTTGTGCCACTGGCGTGATTCAAAGAGGGTGCACTACGTGTCGAAGCAGGCTTCTCAGGTGTTGTTACGATGGCCACGCGTCAACAAACGTAGAGCGTTGTAGGTGTTTTGGGGGCAATGACGCCAATTTGTGAAACACAACCTGTAAGATAAAATGGAAGTTAACATTGTGTGTCATTTGTTTATCAAAGGAGAGAGAAAGTGAGAGAGTGACGGAAAAGAATATTGGGAGCTCACTTTTCTGTCACCAGTGTGTTTATCACCACATGCCGGGACATAATGCACCCTGAAGCTCTACATATAAAAGATAGTAAAAGAAAGATGTTATGATTGGTGTTTGTCACTATCTTAATGTGGAGTTGAATAACATCGCCCGTTCACACACCTTCCCTCTCGCATTTAAAAACAACTAGTGGTATAGTTTATATTCCAGACGTTTGACCGATTATTAAAACGCTCCTGCTATTGTAAAAAAAAATATTAATGGAATAAGATTCGGTATATAGGACTGTGTTCGTCTAAATCGCTGCGTCGGTTTTTTGTATCCAGTCTGCTGCAGCCCATCAACTCCCTCCGATGCACACCCAGGCCTCACTGCTCACCTTTTCGTGGACAGGACACCTTCTACATCATGCAGTCCCGCTCTGCCACCAAGAAGTCTTACATATGGTGCTGAGTCTTGATATCGGTATGGCTAACGACATACTCGTATTCCCATCATCATGGCAGGTTCCTCGCCCACTCAGTCCTTCCAGTACCACTAACTCAGTGACCAAAGAGGCCATTGTACTCGGTGGTTCGGGCCTACATGAGGCATCCGAACCACTAGGACGGGCTATCACAGCGCTTGTGATGGGAGCAACTCTAAAACGGTGTGCAGCACGTGCGCCCCGCCTTTTTTATTGGTAGGTCCATGTGTGTAGTGGCGCATTCGCTGGATGGGTGTGGTGTCGGTGTATACCAGCCATGAGGGAGTGTGTGTGTGCCATTCTGACAACTAGACCTGGAACTAAGAAATCACTACAATGGAAATCTGGGCAATGTTTCAGTTTTGTTTTTTCCTGGTAGCGTAAATGGAGTGGGCTGGCCTGACGTATGCCAGTGCTGCACAAAGCTATAAACCATGATTCTGAAGCTATGGGCGTGGTCCCATTGTGAGCTATATGAGAAATCAAGTGATTCAGGTGTCCGTTTTGTAGTGCTGACATCACCCGGGTCTTAAAAGCAAATGTGTCATTATATCTGAAAAGTTCCACAACTTGGCCAACATGGAAGGTACAGGGTATCACTAACTCTATATTCGTTCATAGTTGCACACATAAACGATGGTGGACATGATGCATTTCTGCGATATTGAATGTTTGTTGAACATTCAGTGAAGTTTTGTAGCTATAGTAATACAGGCTGTGAAAGGTTTCAGTTGCAGTTTTTGGCACATGAAGGGCAGCTAATATATATAAGTTTGTGGTTATTCAGGTACACTGTGGAACTTGGTGCTGGAAATCAGTGTTCGAGGCTCGGAGTTGCGTCCACATCCTGTTATTGTAGAGTAATGACGTGATGTACGCATGTCTGAAAATGTATTGTAAATACGGTGCTCATGTAAATTGCTGATATAGTTTTGGGTTGATTTTGCGCTATATAAATATGCTAAAAAAAATAAAAAGGAGAAATAGCCCACACTTAGTGTCACAGGTAAGATGATTGCATACGCTATTTATAGCACAATATATTGTGGTAGGGCGGAGGAGCAGCATTTTACAAACACAATAAATACACAAACACAGATAGATAGTTGAAGTGGGTACGGGCACATGTGCTCGACTCCATTTTATTACGTTGTTGTTGGTAACAAGTAGAATAGTAATCATGATATCATAAACAGATATTTAATCATAAACGGTTTATGACTTCTGCTGTACAAAGGTAGAAGCATTGTATGTGAAATAATACACAGAAGATTCTATCATAAAGAGTTCATGAGTTGTGGCACACTGAGGTAGGGGCGGTTTGTGTGGAGCCTGCGATGATGCGTGGTCCAGACAGACCGCACTGGTAAAAATGTGTTTTGACTATTGAATTTTGCCTTAACAAGGGCACGTGGCAATTATTTATGGTGTCCTGAGTTAGTGGTACGTCTGGTGTTTATCGTGTGCTCACCCTGCGATGATGCGTGGTCTGAGCGGGCTGCACTGAAATCATTCACTGTTGCATACTGGACTATATGAACTTTGAGGGGGAAAAACAACCCATCATCGATGGTTATCAATTGCTGTGGAAACTAGGTGTACTGATTGCTCCCCATAACAATTTAAACAATTCCACTTCACGCAGTGCATTGTAACTTTCACAAATTGGGGACGTATGTCTGGTGGTGATGTTGAAGGTGATACCCCAGATGTACTTGGTATTGCCGGTGGTGGAGGTACATTTTGTTGCAATCTTCTACATTCTTTGTCATCATAGTTCACATGATGCAGCTATTGAATGTACTTACACATACTAGCAGTGCAACAGCACTATTTTGTTCTCTGCTTTAAATAAATCGAGGATGAATTTAATGCTGTCTGTAGTGTAGATGAAAAGGTAACTTCAAGTTGTGAACCCTACTGTGCACAGTGTACATCGAAGTTAGTAGTCAGTACAGTTATAGAACAATGCTTTTTTTCACCTATTTTAACAAAATCTGAATACATACAGTATAATTGTCTCTGCATTGAAAAAATCAAGATTGAATTTCCTACCGTCTATAGTGTAGATGCAAAGGTAAATTCAAGTTGTAAACCCTGCTGTCCGCAGTGTAGATCTTAGGGTGGAGTGCATCATCTTCAATTATGATTGAAATGGAAGATAGAACATGTACGCAGCGTGCGTTTTATTATTCAACTAAATCTATAAGTGATATAAAACAGTTTTTTGGAGGAAGCATACTGAAGGAATATTCTGTAGGATTTGATAGGTGTTATACTTAGTTTTGTTTCCACTGAGTTAGTGGTACCTGAAACAACAAGGTTCTGTGGACCATGCAATGATGTGTGGTTTGGGCAGCCCGGCTGATAGTAATGTTTTTTGTCTTGTGAATTCTGGCTTAGTAAGGCCATGTGGTGATTTTGTATAGGTTTTAGGGACATTACTTTGTTTGGTACTGCACTTTATAAATAATGAATAAAGAATCAGTTAAATTCTGCCTGGATAGGGCCATGTGGCGAAGAATTATGGTGCACTTAGTTAGTAGTACCTTTGGGACTGAGCGTGTATGTAACCTGTGAAGATGCGTGGTCCGGATAGGCCGCACTGAGGATAATATTTTTTGACTACAGAATTTTGCCTTAATAAAACCATGTGGTGATTATTTATGGTGTACGGAGTTAGTGGTACGTCTGGTGTTTAGCGTGTGCTCACCCTGCGATGATGCATGGTGTGAACGGGCTGCACTCAAAGCATTGACTGTTGCATACTGGATTGTATGTACTTTGAGGGAAAAAAAGTACCATCGATGGTTTCGATGGTTATGAATTCTTCAGCAACAAAATGATCAGAATCAGATGATTCTTCCAGTGGTGTAGCCATTTTTGTCTCCAAAAAAGAAATTCAGGTTTCCAATGAAGAAAAAGTGAGGTTCAAATTGTGACCTATGCTATCCACAGTGTAGACTATCATTAAGAGTACCTTTGCACTTGCAACGTGAAATTTATTATTCAAGTAAATTAATAAGTGATATAAAAGAAGTTGTTAAAGGAAGCATAATAAAGGGATATTGTAATAGGGTTTGATAACTGTTATACTTAGTTTGGTATTGTACTCTGTAAATAATAAATCAAGAGTGTAATTTATTGTGAGCTCTGATGACCGCAGTGTAGGCAGGAGGCAGCGGTTAGCAAGAGCCCACGACCACATGGCATTGATTAGAGCTGCACAGTATTGGTAATTTAGTGTGTGTGCAGCCAGCGATGATTAGTGCACAGAGTTAGTGGCACCTGAAGCAACAAAGTTCTGTGGAGCCTGCAAAGATATGTGTTATCCGAGCAGGACGCACTGATAGCAAAGTCTTTAAAATCAAGTTTTTTTATAAATATTGGTTTTCCTTTCACAGGAGTAAGTTGCTGTAGATCTCCAAAAACTATGATATATTTTCTTCCAAATAAGACATCTGACTCAATACGGTCACGTGGCGATGATTTTTGGTGCACTGAGTTAGTAGTACCTGTGCGCTTAGCGTGTACATAGCCTGGGATGATGCGTGGCCGGGGGGGTGGGAGGCACAGTAATTGAAGTAATGTCTTTTGTCGATTGAATTCTGCATTAATTCCATTTAAAAGTGATTCTATGCCTCATTGCTGACATAAAACAGTTCAGTCTTCTTTGTGATGATTTATGCTGCACTATCTTTGGCGCTGAGCTTGTACGTACCCTGCGATAATGAGTGGTAAAGCGGGGGGCCGTATTCAAACCAATGTCTTTTCTCTATTGAGTTCTGCCTGAATACAGCCACATGGTGATGAATTATGGTGCAGTGTGTTACTGGTACCTGTGGCACTGAGCGTGTACATAACCTGCGATGATGCGTGGTTCGGGCAGGATGCATTGGGAGCAATGTTTTTTGCCTAATGAATTCTGCTTTAACAAGGCCACGTGAAGATGACTTGTGGTGCAGTGAGTTGGTGGTACATGAAGAACTCAGCGTGTGCGCACCCTGCAATGATTTGTGGTTCGGGCGGGTCGCACTGGTACAATGTCTCTTGGCTTTTAGAATGCGTCATGTGCAATCGCCATTCCACCTGAATCGTGAGCCCTCACAATGTAGATCGAAGGCAGTTGTCAGAACAGATATCGACAAATGATTTTTGTGACTTATGTAAAAAAATCTGAACACATACAGTAGAATTGTCTCTGCATTGCATAAATCAAGGCTGAATTTCCTACTGTCCTTAGTGTAGATGGAAAGCTGAATTCAAATTGTGAACCCTGCTGTCCGCAGAGTACATTTATGGCAGTAGTCCACAGAAACATCGACAAATGCTTTTTTGTGACATACGTTAACAAAATCTGACGACAGTAGAATTGTCTAAATAAATTGAGAATGAATTCAATGCTGTCTGTAGTGCTGATGCGCTTCTGGTATCAAGTAGTGAACTCTGTTGATCGCAGTGTACATTTGAAGGCAGTACTTAGTACAGACATTGAGGAATATTTTTTGTGGCATCCATTAACAAAATTGTCTCTGTCTTACATAAATCAAGGCTAAGTTGAATGCTGTCCCTAATTGTCTCTGCATAAAATAAATGAAGGCTGAATTTCCTACTGTCCAAACTTTAACAAAATCTGAGGACATAGTACAAATGTCTCTGCTTTAAATAAATTGAGACTGAATTCAATGTTTTCTGTAGTGCTGATGCGCAACTGGTACCAAGTTGTCAATTCTACTGACCGCAGAGTAGATTGAAGGCAGTACTCAGCACAGATACCGACGACAAATTTAGATCGAAAGTTGAATTCAAGTTGTAAACCCTGCTGTCCGCAGTGTAGATCGTAGACAGTAGTCGATAAAGACAAAAGTCTGCGGTGCTGTGGCGCTGAGTCCGCAATTGGCCTGTATCGAGGGGGCACGCGGTCATGGTGGCAGCCAGGTGGCAGGGTGCGGACCTTCGCTGTGGCGCAGTCTCTTCTCTTTGCAGAAGTAAACCACGCCCAAGGACTAGCCTAATTATTAATAGTCTTACGTTGATGTTGTTTACGTTGGACTAGCCCACTCCGCTTCTGTTTGAAAGGGGGGGTGAACACAGCTACATGACCGAAATATTCCCCATTGTCTGAGATAATATGGTTGCGTTCACTATTCAGTAGACTACACGTATCAATGGTATATCTAAATTGAAAAGTTTTTGGTTTGTAGAGTGAATTGTGTATATTCTTTCACCCGTAGTCTTAGCATTGTGTACATTATTGTTGATGTTCGAGTTCTTTCCGTTATACATTCTTGGTTGCCACATCTCTGTAGATTGAGCTAGTGTACTGTTGAGGAGATATATTATTTTGGAAAGGTTGTTGTCCTGTTTTGCGCTGCCTCTGAGGTAGTAAGGGGAGGGGTTCGGGGGTGATTGTGGTAGTGGTGGCGTTGGGTATTGTGATTTTCTTTGGTGTCGGAAGTGTATAATTAGAACCTCTATCACATATTGATCGTTAAATATGGTTGTGAGTTGGATATAATTCACGCAGTACATAGTCGACGTTCTAACATTAGTTAAATGTTGATGGTAATTTGTTAGTGGTAAGTGGAACTATTGCCTGATTTTTTAGGTAGCATTACCGATTTGGTTTCTTGTTCAAAACATGGGGAAGTGGTCAACATCATAAGTAGGAATTGTAATTCCCAAAAGCTTTGAAATTCACTGAAAAAAACATAGGTTTCAGGCAGGTTTATAGTTAGGAATTATCATCTAAAAAACCTTTGAAATTCACTGAAAAAAACATTTGTTTCAGGCAGGTTTGCAGTTAGGAATTATCATCTAAAAAACCTTTGAAATTCACTGAAAAAACCATAGGTTTCAGAGGTGTTATAGTTAGCTGGACCTTTCACTAATACAAAACCATTGCAATTCCTCTGTTATAGTTAGTTGTACTTACTGTAACTTTTGCACCCGCAATCCACTGGTGATGATGTCACATATTACATCATCCATGACATGGTCAGTGACATCACTGATGACATCACTGATGACATCTCAAATGACATGAATGAAATGGTATTTTGTATTTAAGGCTAATGCTTTTTCCAGTACATTAAAGAGGGTGTTCTGCAATGGGTGTGGGCAAAAAGCCAAAAGGAGATAGTATTGTCTAGTTCATAGAATAAGACTCCTCACCACCAGCTGCTGAGAACATTCTTGAATCTTCTTTCTTTCATCAGGGTCTTTACACCTGAAGAAGAAGACCCTGATGAAACAAAAAAGAATCAAGGGCACTTAATTCCCTCGGGCACCCAGGGACTGGAACTGCTCTCCAAGAGTCAGGTGGCTGACCTCCTGTTTGCCTGATCCTGGTACACAACAAGCTGAACAACTCCTGACTTCAACACTGCCCAACTAAACCTGGTAGACTGGTGGGATACCTGATGCCTAGAGAAATTTGCTTAATACTGGCATAAACACTTGTGGTATTTTTTCGCATTTCACATAACACGTGTTGCACGATATTCCTCAAATCAGCCATGTCATGTGATTGTGGTAAAACTTTGCAGCTGTAGCACATGAACCACTTGAAGGACCAGGAAGTGAGCCGCTGTAATGTGTGGCACTTCAGAATGTTGCACTATTTTCAAGTGCAAAATGCATTCTTATCTCCTGTGAAGACACATTTCCTGTATAAAATGAAACACTAAATACCAGATTTACATGTTGTTTATCATGTGTAACATACCATTAATTTTGCAACTTTATACAAAAGCAAATTACAGGAATTTAACATACCCCTACAGAAAACTAGTTCAGTGGGACCTCCTATTAAAGGTATCTAGTCTCGTGGATCACTGCCTAGCTACATCTTCCTTCCTTATCTCACTTGAGGCTTTGAAGAACAAAAAAAAGGACATAAAGTTGATTTACTATATGGGAGCTGTACTCTGTTCTTAAAGGACAGAATAGGGATTCACTTCGCTGTCCTGGCAGAATGAATTTCACCATATTTAGATTTCTCTTACAATAAATATATCTGTCTCCAGTTCTTACTGTGTTTGTGTCTTTTTGCTCAAACTATTGTTCTGTCTTTTTTGCATGGTTTGTGATTTTTTTTATTCCATCGTTTTCGTGGCTTTAAATTGTTGGCACTGCTTGAACTTATCACTTACTTCTTCGGGGAATTGCCTGATGTGCTTGGCATAAGGTTACCAAGGGTTGAGCTGATATCCTGTGTTTTGGCCTAGTCAGTCAGTGTACTTTAGTTTGTTAAGGCTTTCCTCTTCCCAAATGAATATCCTAGTTTGTGACGGGTGATGATCATAGTTAACTATAGCAGTAAGGTGATATGCTGGAAGGAGAGGAGAATTATAATGAAGGATCCTGCACGGAAATGGTGTATGGAAAAATTTGTATTTTAAACAATTTTTAAAACCTAAAAACAATTCTAGAATAGATTTTTTTTTCTCGCAGAATGTAACTTTTAAATTGAAATTTTTTTGTGGAATCGTTAAGAGGATTTAAGAACCCTGTTGTTTACTGTAATGTTAAATGTGCCTACAGATACACGGCTGCAATTCCAGAAACTGTTTATGCAAAAGACACAGCATTTAACAAAGTATTTAACAATATTTAGTATTCACACAACTAACATTAATTTAGGACCCTCATTGAACTTAAAGTGCTTGATTCACAAATACTTCCATATAGGGAGTCATGTCTTACTTTACTTATAAACGAGGCACAATATTCTCCTAAGGAAGGACAGTTGCAGTCTCTAAAACCCTTTTGAGTGCATGCATGTACATTGTGCACAATGAAATTGCACAGTGCTGAAAAAATGTGTGTAAAGACGTTTGACATATTTAATTTAAAGGTAAATTTGGCTTAAAAAATACTCTCCATTATCCTCTGTAACACTGAGCAGTAGTTCATGTGAAGAGTAAACAAACAATATGTATGTTAGGCGGGTTGAAACTTTTAGATATGACATCCATGTATTTCCAGAATCGGGTGTTATTTATGAATATCCATGCACAAGACAGACGTACTAGTAGAAAAAAAAAGGGAATTCAGACATTTTTTCTCTTTTGGTAACAATTACAAAAACACGACTTTAATTTAAAAATCAACCATATCAGCCCCGTTTTCAGGCAGTAGTAAAGAAAGCTGACTGTACAGTGATAATAACGGGAATGATAGCAATAATAAATGAAATTGCAATAATAATAAATGTTTTCCAATCAAACAGTCAACCATTAACACCAGGCAGTCAGACACTTGATGTGAGTCTATTGATTTCCTCGACTGAATATCAGATAAAAAAAATCAATAATTATTATGAGAAAGAGCATTTTTTTCATGGCATTCTCTGCCCAGGCGTCAATCAAAAAAAGTATCATGAAAGAGTGTGGCCCTGCCGTTTCAGTGTGTTCTAGCATGGAGAGCAGAAGAGCACAGGGCTATTTACTAGCTACAGAGGAATGCTGTTAAAACTAGGTTATTAATTTCGCAGGGTGTGAACCTACCAATTTAATAAAACAATCAAATTAGTTCAGAGCAGAGTTCAATTAGAAACCGCGCTTTATCACTAGTGTGTAAGTTACAAGTAGAAATTACTTCCTCAGAGAAATGTGTGATGGTAAAAGCAGTCCCAAACAACATTACAGTTAAGAACACAGCACAATAAAAATCCAGAAATAATAAAGAAATGTCATTACCAGAATGAAATATTACCACCAAACAACGGGAACAAGTGGCCATAGTATCCCATTCAATAGGGAATGAGGAATGCACATTAGTTAGAAGGTTAAAATGGAATAAGCACCATGCCACTCTGTTTTAATGCATGGAAAGACAAACAAGTGTGTAAATGTAAGCACCCCGTAAGCCAACCTAGTATAGATAATTGGCCGACGTGGATTTCTGCTTTAAAATCTACACTCATCAACAGCAATAAAGTTAGCCCTCAAGTAAAGATGAAGAACACATCACAACTTAGATATACCAACAGAAAACTAAGTACAATAATACATAACCTAAAGAGGGTTACACAGGTGCATAGGATTGCGGGAACTCAAGAAACATAGGAAAATTGAAAAGTTTTATCCAAAAAGAGCAACCATCTGCTATGGTCTCTCAAATAAACTGAAATAGAGAAGCATTGGATAACAATATACAAGCTGTCAAAGCCTCACAAACAACGTCAGCTATGGGAACACATAGCCCGCCTGGAAAAAGGTAAAGTAGACAGGCACAACTCCGTACACGCAGATGCATGGCGGAGGCATGTATTTACATTGAAAAGGAAGGTTACATTGACCTTGGAAGCACTGTGGTATGTCCCATGGCGAGTACAAACATAGATGTGGAGGCCTCAATGGAAGCTATCGGCAAAGAACAAGACTGCACCGCAGTTGAAAAAGTAATAAAAAAGATAAGTAATAACAGGGCACCCGGGCTTAACAGTCGTTTAGGAGCAATCTTTAGAGAAGACCCTGCATATTGGGGAAAAATGTTATCCAATCTGTTTACTGAATGTCGCTTACAAGCTAAGGTGCCCGATTCATGACGTGGGTCAATATGCAAGTGAGGAGTGGGGAGATAATACAGATCCAAAAAACTATAGATTGATTGCCTTCTTTGACATTGAAGGAAAAGCCTATGCAAGCACCTTACTGAAAGAAATAAACAGATGGATCAAAGAGAACGAAATCCTCCCCCCCCATCAAGATGGATTCCGTAAAGGCTGCTCTACAACTGATAACATCATGCTATGTCGTACCTAAGCCAGCACGCAAACGCCAAAAATAAAAAAACAGTCTTTGCATGCTTTGTAGATTATTCAGCTGCCTTTGATGGGGTGCCTTGATACAAACTCTGCTCTAAATTGCGCAACTGGCCATTATATTGCTGTACAGTAACACTTGGATCAAAGTAAAACTAGTAGATAATACCACAACATGCCTCATTTTGTATGAATTTTTTAAATCAATTGTAGTCCTCTTTCTTTCCTTTTAAACAAAGTTTTTTATGCATGTAAGTTATATTGCAAATTGTTTTAAGTAACTGTGCAATCAAAAATAAAATTAATTCATACAGAAGTGTCAGTAAAAATATAATTTAAATGATTGCGATTGACAACCATTTATTTGCAACTCTATCCCCTTGCCCCTCTGCGACAATAGAACTTTTGATGCAGTCAATAATTTAACCACAGATTGTGCTCAGGGGTACCCGTCCGACGATTCACCAGGGCCACTCAATGTAAAAACCATAAATCAGGTCATTGGGGGTTGGACTTTACACAAGACTACTAAAATCCCCTGTTCTCTTACGACACCTAATTCAGGGAATCTCTTGTCCTGGAATGTGGCTGGACTTTGTTCCAAGATGGATTGCGCTGATTGGTTTGAATTTATTAATAATTACGACCTCTGCATTTTCCAAGAGACCTGGGCGTGCGATCCTATTTTTGCCTTGGGGTATGTAAATTTTCATGTTCCTGCTATCAAGGGCCCTAAAGGGCGGCCGATGGGGGGCCTTATCATATGGATTAGGCAGTCTTTAAAAACTATTGTAAAATGTGTGGAGCTTGACCAAAAAGATATCCAGCTCATCAGATTGACTAGTGATCTATCCATCTCCATAGATATTTATAATATCTATGTTAGAGGTGGAAGTAAAGGTAAATCTGAGGTTCTTTTGAGTCTTTTTAATCTTCTTGAGACACAATCTGCAGGGAAAAACATTTTAATTGCAGGCGATTTAAATCGTACTTTCGAACCTCTCATCACTGGTGATTCTCCTCTCGGAGCGGAGGAAGATAAGCTTTGGAACATCCCCACACTAGATTCCGCACCGATAACTCGGTGGACGGCTGACATCCTAGGCCTAAATGCTATGTGTCTGGAGCACGGGCTACGAGCCTTGAATGGGCGGACCAAATCAGATCGTGTTCCCGCCATGACTTTTAACAACGGGCGAAGTAAAAGTCGCATTGACTATGTCATTTGTAGTATATCCATATGGTCATCTCTCAGTGACATGGTAGTAACAGCTAGGCCAGAAAGCGACCATGACCCGTTATGTGTCTCTCATAACTGGTGGACATCTAATGAAATTGCTCCAACCCCTTGTGACCAACTTGTGCTCCCGACGATCATCCCATCTAATAATATGCGTAGGTTAAGGTGGTCTGGTGTCAAGACAGATCAGCAGGTCCTGGAAAAGATAGGAGCAGCGGCAGATAAGGCCATTTTGGCACTGGAGAGTATTGCAGGGTCTTCACAGGGACATGAAGATATTAATAAAGCACACATGACTCTTTTTAATGAAGTTAAAAGTTTCTTCTTAAAACCTGTACATAACACTAGGGCCCGCCCGCATAAATCAGCAAAATGGTACAATCAAGATTGTAGGGTAGCAAGATTTAAATTAGGAGCTGCAATCAAAAGTAATAATTTGAGTGAGATTCGATCTGCCAGGAAGCACTATAAAAACAGTATCGCTAGGGCTAAAAGAGAATGGGACGAAGACCACTGGCAGAAACTGAAATGTGCTAGTGAATCCAAACACTCTAGACTATTTTGGCATATTGTTAAATGGGGCCACGATAGATCTCCAGAAACTCCCAATAATAATGTCTCCCATGATGCATGGGTTAAATTCTTCAGCGAGCAGTACTCCTCCAGGGACCAGTTTGACAACAGCTCTAGCCCAACTTACCTGTTCGCAGATGAAGATATGTTTGTGCAGAGCGAAGTCCTGTCTGCCCTGAAATCTGTGCACAGTGGCCGAGCTCCGGGTATTGACGGAGTCCCGGCGGATGTCTTTCTAAATGACACCGACAGGTGGAGTAAGTACATCTGCCTTCTACTAAATCATATTGCTAGGGGCGCAGAAATCCCGGTATCCTGGCGGGGTGCTGTCATTATCCCAGTATATAAAAAGGGAGATCGCGCCCAACCTTGCAATTACCGCCCAATCAGCTTAATTGACACGGTTCAAAAAGTTGTAGGACGTGTAATCATTAACAACTTGCTTGATTGGGCAGAGGAGCAGAATGTTTTATCTCCTTTTCAGGCTGGCTTTCGCAGAGCAACCAGCACTGTGGACCAGGTCTTCCGTTTTCAATTGATACAGTGGAGGACAGTGGTTCTGGGTGGTTGCAGTCTCTATGCAGCTTTCGTTGACCTACGGGCTGCATTCGACCTGGTGCCGAGGGCTAAATTGTGGGAGGTGCTGGCTGCTCTGGGGGTCCCGATGACCATTTTAACTTTGATCATGAGACTCCATGAGGGTACTTATGCCAAAATTCAATGGGGTGGTCATGGCAACGACCATGCATTGGATTAAAGTTGCTACAAACGCCGACATGTGATTACATTGTGCTAATTTCAAACAAAGTGAAACAAATTATCTCATGATTTACAAGTTAAAGATTGCTTTGAATTATTTGAAGAGGAACTATTAGCTGATACAGCATCAACACTGGTGCCATGGGAGATGCATCTATGATTTAATAGGTGTGCAACCAGGGTGTTTTCTGCTAAAGACATCAGTTTTGGGATCTGAGTGGAACACATTTGATTTTATAGTCACAGAGTCAACGTCGAACTTTACATTAGGGGAAGTCAGAAAGTGGTAGCTAACAAAAGCTACAGGGGGTCATATAATTCTTTTGGGTGGTCTCACTGTAGCCTGCAATGTCAGGTGAAAAACTCAGAGAAGGCAAACTGGCAGTCTGTAGCCAGCTAGGACAAGTTGTATGAGTGAGCATTGGTGCCCAGTCCCAACCCACCAGAAATCAGAAAATCACTAAGACGCTGATTACGATGTCATTAGGAAGGCCTCCGGATGGGATTCTGTATTGTTGAATGCGATTCGGAACCCTTGTATCCAACCAAATTGGTCACCCTTCTGGACAACCAAGTATGATTCAACGAAACTGTCTGGGCTGTACGAATCAGTTCCAAACAAGATTCAGGTAGCGGAAGTTGTTCGGAGCCAAATCGTACAGCCCAATGGAGACGTCTCCTAATGAGTGAGTATGTTGACCGATTCGGACAGGGGTTCCGAAATGGTAAGGGCGAGACGAAACATTTTAGGCAATCGGTCTTTTTTGGGGCACGTTGTGGGCCCCCGTTCATTCGTAAGGGACCAAATGTGGCTCATGCGGGTACCCAAGGGACCCCTCTTCCCAACCATGCACAATATGCGCAGGGTACAAGGTTTTCCCCAATTACCTCTTTTTTTAAATGGGAGATTGTGTTTGCGTTCGGGACACAGACTACCATTTACGTCATTGAGAATCCGACCAAACCGAGTCAGTAAGCATCCAAACACATGGTAATCGGCCAGTAGGACTCCTCAAATATGAATGAATAGGAAAGCATTCCTAACCCGATTAGTTGGGAATGCTTTCCTAACAACATCGCCATTGGCCCCTAAATGTCAGGAAGGCCACATCTAAACTCCCCTTAAACTCCCAAGTGATATGGGCACATGTCTAGTTGCCAGGTCTCTCTCCATCCAGGACTCCCACAGGATTCAGTGCAGTCCACTCCAAACTGGCAGCATGTTCTTCAACACAAGACGGAGCCTTTCTTTGTGTGCATGAGGCAGTAACCAAAAGGCCAAATATTGATTTAATCTTTTTTTAGAGGTTTTTCCAGATCAGGAATATTTTCAGATGTTGGTGGTGAAGTTCACTTTTTTCCCAATTCTCAATTTAGCGATTGGAAATGTTTGAATAACCGTAACACTACCAACTTTAGATAGATATTCAATTTCCTTTTAGTTAAAATCCCCAAATGACATACTAAATCAGCTGCAAAATTACATAGAGAACAGTACCCTTTTGGCAAAAATCTAATCTGGTTTCCATACCTTATGTGAACTAAAACTGCCATTATGGGTATGTATAGGGGGAAAGACTCAGGAACTAGGACCACACAGCAGTCATAGTCCAACTGGACCTGGTCACATCATTTGACGTGGGGGAGCATGAGATCCTACTACAGCATTTTAAAAACTGTATTAGCATTTCATACAAGGTCTTGGGCATGGCTCAAATCATCCCTCAAACAGTAAATTCAATATGTAAAACTTTTCAGCACAACCAATCACCATAGAATGTGGTCCCCCAAAGCGCTAAGGCCAATCACATTGTCTTTTCAACTTCTATTAAGTGTTGCGAAATGTACGCCAACAGTTCCAAGCTATAATTCTAAGAGCAGTTCTAAACTCTCTGGTGTCCCTAAAGCAATCAAAGATCAGATCGTGATGAGCGGATTATGTTTTATAATGGGAAACCTAATTTCTGCTTGTAAGCAATGATGTGACTGCCATTCATTTGCTACACTGGCTTCGTATTTAGGCCCTATAACCACCGCTGTAACTTTTGCTCTCATTCTAGAGATCGTGTTCAAATTATACCTATTGTTGTCTCTTCATACAGCCAATGATCAAATCAACAACATTTTGAAAGGCCAGTTCTGGGTTTGTCGAAGAGAGTATGGCATTTTGAATTAAGATGTTGTTGAATTGCAGATTGACACTTCAAAGTAGGTTAAAATGAGTTTAATTAATAAACGAGCAGGCACACAACCTGACAGATAGTCAGTCAGCGTCAACTGAATAAATGCAGAACACATATGACATATTCAGAACACAGTACACTATGTTCCATAGAATGTGGAATGTGGAAAGTTAAAGGTGTATTACATATAACACAACATAACACATCCCCTTCGGAACACAATTAAAAAAAAAACGTACAACAAGCATCATCCCGTCTCTTAAAACAAAAAAAACAAAAAAACAAAAACGATTATATATTTTTCCTTTTTTACAATGGAAAACTTTCAGAGATATAATCAGCCGACCAAACAGGAGGCCTTTTTTCACGTCTAGAATACCTGTTGACATTTGATTCTTCTTGACTGGCACATCCTGAACCTGAAACACTGGGAACAGTCAAACTCGTCAAAACATCTTGATTAGCCAAGTCAGAAACACTAGGAACAGGAAAATTGGAGCTATCAACAACTAAATCTTCATTAGTGACACTCACATTAGATGGCTCAGATGAAGTTGAGCACATCAAGTCTTACAAATCAAACAAATTAGAAGATTTGCTAAAAGAATCTAAAGGAGTGGAATTAAACAAATTAGAAGATTTGTTAAGGGAATTCAAAGGAGCAGAACATTTAGCTATCCTTTTAAGATTCCACACCCGTCCATCTGTGAGGGGAACAGAATTATTCATAATTTTCACAACTTGCATAGGCTCATAAAAACGACTTTCCTCCTTAGGAGATTTACCAGGTTTTTTAACTCTAACCCACTGTCCAATATCAATATCAACATCCTTAGAATACTCAATACCTTCTCCAGAGTTTTATCTTCCACTTGTCTTTCCCAAAAATAAGAATATCATCTTGGAAAAATTGGGTGTTTTTAACGGTGGAGAACAACCTGTGCATTAAGCGCTGAAAAACAGCCGCAGCAGATGCCAGGCCGAAAGGCATTCTTTTAAATTGAAAACAACCTTGCTGAGTTATAAAAGCGGTGTACTGCTTGCTGTCTTTAAACAATGGAATCTGGTGATATGGGGCAGATAAATCAATTGATTTGAACCACTTAGCACCATCAAGCAAAGTTAGCATCTCGTTTATTTTTGGCAAAGGGAATTGCTCCACCACTATATTTTCATTCAAATGGCGCAAATCCACACACAGTCTCAATTTTCAGTTTGCACGTTTCACCACAACCAAGGGAGAAACCCAAGCAGATGCCTCAATTGGCTCAATTATATCAGAGGAGACCAATCTATCAAGCTCAGACGCAACATCCTTTCTTAAAGCAATAGGGACACTTCTGACCTTATGGATTTTGGGGACCGCACCATCCTTTAAGATTATCTTACGCTCAAATTAAATTTGCCAATTTTCTTCTGAAACACAGAAGGAAACTTCCTTAACAGTTCCCCACCAGTCTTCGTCCCTTCATCCATCACCAGAACCTTTTCTACCGAATTGGGATCAAGGATTATATGTAATTCCCCTTGATCTGTCCACCCCAATACCGATGGTCCCTTCTTAGAAATGTACAACTTGCCAAAAGATTTGCGATTCTTAAACTCGAATTTCAACCAACAAAAACCAATAATATCAATCTTTCCACCATTATAACCCTCCGGGTCAATATCAGGAGGAGACAATTTTGAGCCGATTCTGTCAACAAAAGTGTTACGCCAAACATCCTCATTGACAATAGTATAGGGCGAACCGGAGACCGCATATACTCTCACACGCACACCACCAATGTGCATCCAACATTCAGGCTTATTGTCAACCAATAACCATCCATCCCGAATGTTGAGAAGGAGTTTCTTTTTTAGGACCACTGCACATTCAGAAGCTTGATAATCACCACTAGAGGAGTTGTTATCAGAATCTATATCCTCTTGAATACATTTAACAGTCCTAGTCTTCCTTCTACATGCTTTGGTATAATGGCCATACAAACCACAAGCACCACATTTACTCTTTTTGGCCGAACACAACTTAGCAAAAGCCAAATGCTCAGAACTCCCACACCTATAACATTTTGGAGTCTCACCACTCATTTTAGGTTTTGCCCATGTTTCATTCTTTTGTTTAAAACTGCTGTTCTTTTTAAAACTGGAACTAACTTTAGCAATAACATCTTTGCCAGTGCTATCTGATTTCAATGCACTTGCACATCTGCTAGAAGTTTCAGCTTTACGAACTAAAGCTAAGATGTCATCTAGACAAGAGTCGCCATTCATCCATAAACGTTCCTGAATGGCAGGATTATTAGCATGCAT
Source organism: Lissotriton helveticus (assembly GCF_964261635.1). Taxonomy (NCBI): domain Eukaryota; kingdom Metazoa; phylum Chordata; class Amphibia; order Caudata; family Salamandridae; genus Lissotriton; species Lissotriton helveticus. The sequence goes on from NC_136067.1 coordinate 531,139,642, forward strand.
GACAACCTCATCACGAATCAAATCATCCAGTAGCACACCAAAAGCACAATTTTTTTCAATTGACCAACATAGTCATCAACAGTTTCATTTTTATACTGCTTCCTCTGAAAGAATTTGTATCGCGTAATACCAATACAGACCTTGGGGGCAAAATACTTATCCAAATTGGACAAAGCAATAGTGAAAACATTACTGTCCCCAGCCCCAACAATAGGTTTGTTCATCTGGTTATAACATTTAAGACCTTGCGGACCCAAAGAATGCAAAATAATGCGCTTCTTTTGTTCGGCTGACATTTTACCATCAGAGTCCACAGTCGGGATGTAATTTAAAAAATAGTCTTTCCACTCCAACCATTTCAAATCTGGTGAAGAACCCTTTTGACCAGAAGTCTTGCGGATTACTCAGAGAAAAGGTTTGTTGACTCATGTTGAAATGAAACTAAGTAACGATGTTCAAAATGTAACCATTTTGGTGGAATTGTTCAGCGAGAAATTATTTCCTTAAAATAACACTGAAATGATAATGGTCCTTTCTTCACTGTCCTTTCTTCACCACCAGTAAAATTTAAATCCAGGAAATGTCAAAATTCAGAAAAAAATATAAAAATGCCAAAGTGTAGTTTAGTAGAAATTGTTAAACAAATCAAAAATTCATAGGTAAGTACCTTGAAACGCTTTTATTAGTCACTTGTGTGTGACTGAATCGATTAAATTCACTCGTGTTGTTTCAACTGCTTTCCGACACACGAGTAGGCCAGCCCAATCCAAAATGGCTGCCGCGTATGACGCACACGTTCACGTAGAACGTTTGACGCAGGAGAATGCCAAGGACACTACGCAACAAGTACGGAACTTGCGAGCGTGAGGAGCAAGTCTCGAGTGTACAGCACTAATGGCAGTCTCGCGCAACGGATCCAAATTGCATCCTTCGAAAGATAACGGTAAGAGCTCCAAGTCACCAAGAGCAAAATCGTTTGCCAAATGAATATAAGTTCCAAACAAGAGTATTAACGCCAAATTAAACGCTCGGACCGTGCTCACCATTAAACAGCTCGTAGTCCTTGTTGATTCTTCTTAAAGAGCCTTCAGGCACCCCTTAACGTCGTCTCTGCTCGCTGATCCACACAATACCGTTTAAAAAAAATGTTGAAATGTAGAAATCTGGACGTGTAGAGATCTCGATCGTCACCACTTGTTGAATTGAAGATTGACACTTCAAAGTAGGTTAAAATGAGTTTAATCCATAAATGAGCAGATAGTCAGTCAGCGTCAACTGAATAAATGCAGAACACATATGACATATGCAGAACACAGTACCCTATGTTCCATAGAATGTGGAATGTGGAAAGTTAAAGGTGTATTACATATTACACAACATAACAGATGTCCTTAAATGTACCAGCAAGGACTGTGGAAACAAAAAGTACAGCAGTTCAGACTATTTACATCAAAGAACCGTATAACTTTAATATTTATTTAGGGAATTGAAAAATGATTTCGTGAATTTGATTAACCCCAAATGTATGGCCTTGTTCTATCTTGTTGCACACTTAAAATACAGACTCAGGTCCATTTTGCAGGAGTGCAAGATGATTGTTTCTAGGAATATCAATGCTAAATTCCCCGTAACACTGCTGATATGGAGGTCCGTTTTCCTGTCATGTAGCTGTCTTTGGTGATCGCGTGGGCATTGAACCAGACAATACCATAATCACATATGACCTAGTTAACCCACTTGAACCTACTGAGAATGGGACTAATTGTATACTCTCATTTCATAGGAGGGGTTGCACCTAAGTGAGCAACTATATTTGTTTGTCTCATGGCTTGAAGTGATATTTACAGGGGGTGAAATGTTTGCATCATGTCACAAAGAGGTCTCTTGTGGCCTCGTTTACACGCCTAGCATCAAGAGTCACTTGCCCCACTAAACATACAGCTAACCATCAATCTTAACACAATAGTCTCCGACATCTTAAGAACCTTAATCAGTGTCTTGCCTTCTTTCCTATTAACTATCTTGATTCCTTTTTAAACTGCCTTTTTGAAGCAGTTAGTGTTGAGTTTAACCTACGCTCTTTTGTGGCAATATGTAATTGCATTTAATCTGCCCTCCTCAAGCCAGCGAGAAAACTGAAAACTATCCCTCGATGGTTCGATTCGGGATGCTCCTAGGCCAGCAGGCGGCTTTTTAACATGGCAATGGACAGGCCAATAGATCCCAAAGAAGTAGCTATGGCTTGCTCGTTTTAAAAATTTGTATTGAAAAGAAGGAAAGCGAAGCTAAACAACTAAAATGGTTGTGTCTTTTATCAGTTACTGACAGAAAGAATCATAAAGCTTTCTGGTCAATTTAAACTACATCAAGTTGAGCGATAATTTGCCCCCAGCTTTGAGCTGTCAAATTGCTGGCAAACAATGGGTGACCCATTTTTCGACCATTTATTGTCCATCTATTACCTTCCCTTCACAGACTGATTTGTCAGTTTATGTCAAATTAGGCACTAAACTATTGTTGACTTTAGATGAGGTATATGAAGCTCGGTGCCGTAGTCCTGCAGGCAAAGCCCCTGGACCTGACAGGATGAGCACTGATCTGTTGAAGTGCAATATCGATCTTTTTGCTATGGTATTGACCAATGTTTTTCATAATCTTGATTGTAAGTGCATCTACCAATCTTAAATTCAGTCTCAACCATTGTTCCCTTTTTTTTAAAAGGGTAAGCAAACTGAGATGAGATGTTACCACCCTATCTCAATCATTGACACTGCTGTCAAAATTATTGGCAGAATTATAAACCTAAGAATGCAAAAATGGGTTAATAAAAACTGACAAAAGAGAGACATGTCTACCATCTGTGAATAGTGTGCCCCATCCCCTTTTCAGGATATAATCCTCTCTGCTTGTAATGATCCTGGTACATTTGATTCTAGTGGGGGCACTTCACACTATGTTGGTGTATCAAATGGCATATTTTTGAGGTGCAAGATCATGCACAATCCTTCTGGGTTCCTTACAAACCAGAATACCAGGGAACAATATTCCAAAATGAGGTTATTGTCGTGGAATGTGGCTGGCCTAAGTTCTACTGTTAATGATCCAGTTTGGGGGGAATTTATTGAGAGGTATCATATCTATGTTTTACAGGAAATATGGTTAACTAGTTCCACACACAGATCTGTCATATTAATTATATAATCAAAGCCAGACCTACAATAGCAGGCCACTCATGGATCGGGACTACCCTGGCTTGTAAAATTAAAATTCTAGACTTTCCTTCCTTAGATATTCTAGGATTGTTAATTTCTTCTTCTTCAGGTCCTCTCTTCCAGCTATTCAATGTGTATAATAGAAACGGCTCACAAAACAAAGAGTAAACCACTGTGAATCTTCTCAACAATGATCTGTAACAGAATTCAGGTAACTGTCCACTGATGGTTGCTGGTGATTTTAATGGAATTCTTGAGCTCCTTGGTATCATGAATACGATCATATGTATAGAAGACCAATAGTGGGGTATTGCCAGGTGTACCGCACCTCCATTAAAAAACAAAAAGCTTGGCCCTTTGGCATTACAAGTAGCAACCTTCACAATGTGACATGGACTGCAAGCCTCTAATGGCTGCACCACCTTGTACACAGAAGCAGCATATACTTTTAAGATGGGCATTATTACTGGGAAAATGGACTATATACTGCTAGGTTTACACAGATGGTGCTTTATCCATGATATGGACATTGTCCCAAGAGTGTATAGTGATCATAATACTTTATCTTGGATACTCAATGGATTTCCTCCCACCCTGTACAGCTTATCTAACAATGCCTCTGAAATACTAATTTCTTATACTAACAATAAGAGGAATGTTAAATGGCCATATTTTATGATGCACCCTGATACAGAAGCTAAAATCTATACTATCTATCAGAAAGCCTGGAGCCTTATGATTATGCTTTTGCTATAGATACTCAGGTCCTGATTACAGAAATTCTAACAATTTTATTAAAGAAATTGACGGAAAATGTTCATAAGAAAGTAAAGCCACAACCTCTCAGGCATAAGGAAACATTGTGGTTTGACGTCAATTGCAGTTAAACTAGATCAAAACATACATTTTCAGTTAAAAATAGAGATAGGCTAACCATGTAGGATAGAGTATAAATAAAGCTGGTAGCAGAAGGAAGTGTGAGAAAAACATGTGGAGATACTAAGGCCCTGATTCACAAAGAGCCTCGCACCCATTGCAGAGGCCCCCCATTCATGGGGGAGTCTCTGTATTAGCGGCAGAAACTCAAATGAAAATTATCATTGTAGATATTCTGCCCAGAGTGAGAAGACTCCCCCACGACTGCTGGCCCTCTGCACGAGTGCGGAGGCCCTTTGCGAATCAGACCCTAGGTATTTCTGGCAATTATTTATATGTGGCAACTTAAAAATAAACAGGAGGAGGAACTAGATCTATAGCCTTGTGTATGACATCAACACTTTTCTGATGTGTATAAATCGTATGAGACCAAGGTCCCTCCCTCAGCAATTTCTAGAACAAGTGCTATTATGATATCGCCTATAGAAGCAAAGTACCCTGTTAGATTATCACTTAATGATACACTAAAAGCTATTGAATCATTGAAAGCTAATAATGGACCAGGCTTGGAAACACTTCCTACATTCTTTTTTTAAAAATTGAGAAACAAAAGACAAAGACAGGTCACAAAAACGATCACATGTCCAGCAGAAAATGGGAACCAGTCTTAAACAAAAAACATTCCTTAGGGGGCACCAGAACAGATCAGCAATCCAAATAAAAATGTGTTGCACATAATAAATAATATGGGGAAGCAATGTGGTGGAAAGGAGAGAATTAAACGCCAGTGTCCTGGGCAGCAGCTGCATCCACCATCCAGAGCTAGACTGGATCCCAACTCTTGCTCAACCTCCTCCTCGACTGATCGTTCTATACGGTTTCAATTACAGCATACTAATGTTCCAAAATTCCTGCCACTAGCTCCTAGAATCAGGAGGCTTATTAGAGAGCTAGGAGCATGCTAGCACCAGTCTGGCTAGGAAGATTGAGAAGAAATATAAACCCGCTAAATGAGGATGGATAACTGGTGCTTGTCCCAACATAATCAGCTTTGAATCAATTGCAACAGATTCCCAAAATAAACCAAAAGTAGAACTAGAAGTGAAGGTGTGGACCATGTTGGCCTCCTCCAAACCCTCAATGAAAACAATGATACTCCACCTAAAGCTTCATAATAAAGAGTCAATTAGGAGTATAATACAGATCTTTAAAGCATTTTAAATGAAGTACCTTAATAGATGACAAATTCAGAACCAACTGTGCCAGGAGATTGCTACTCCTCAAGTTACTTCTGTCTTGAGGTGTTGCCTCTATTTATTAGCCCTTAGCTGGGACCGGTCAGTCGAGTAATCCTGAGAGGAAGAATAGATTAGCTTTTAAACCGGCCCGGTATTTCTCTTTGTTGAAGCTTTCTCTAATAAGGGATTATCAGAACACCTAATCTTGTCTTCCTTAAGACTAGAAATAAAGCTGCAAGTTCTCAAAAGAAAGAAGAGTATCACCCTCAAAGAGTTGACCCAAGATAAAAAGTTTAACACTTTCTCAATTCTCCTGAAAGCTGTTGTAAACACAGGAGGGTAAATTGGGTTTATATGCTAGATATGTAGGCTGATTGAATGGGGTAATGTTGGAGAATATACACTTAAGGGAACACCGAATGAGATGGAAGACCTTTAGAGTGTCAAAACTAGTTCTTTTGAACTATCGTGTTTCCAAGATACCAACGTCAGGGACAATTAATTCACCCAGCAGCAGGAAATCAGTGAACATACCCCCTTGTGCCCAATGCGCCCATCCCAAAACCAGACTCAGTAATGAAAAAAGGTATATCAGATTGTAAAAGCGCAAAACCAGATGTAAAACCTTGCCATCCTCCTTAGGCTGTTGAAGGAGCTGGATCTTACAGTGGGGCTTCCTATATCACCATATGAACCTCTTTCCATGAAGCCACAATCTTAGTACAAAATAGTCACTATAAAAAAGAGAGGAATACAATGAAAAAGTTAGAGATACTGTGGAAAGATGATCATTTTATTAAGAGTACAGTGTCCAATCAGGGCCAGGTGAAGACGGTTCCATTCAGTAAAAACATTAACTGGATGTTGGTAAAGCTTCCTACAGTTGTTTTCAACAATAACCACCTCATGGATGGATAGAGTTATCCCTAACTACACCACCAGCTGTACCCACCTTTAATCCTGATCGGGGGGAGTGACATTTAACAAGCCCTGAGTCTTATCTGAATTCAGCTTATAACCAGAGACTACACCAAATGATTGAGCAGCTGCCACCACTGCACACACACCGCTGTTCGGGGTGGGGGTTAGAACTGCCACATCATCAGCATAAGCTAGAAATTTGACTTTGTTCTTGTGTATCACTGCACATAAACTGCTGATCGGGCTGGGGGTTAAAAGTGCCACATTGTCAGCATAAGCTAGAAATTTGACTTCATGCTGGTGTATTATCAGCAGCTGGTTCTCTTAGAACAGATTGAGGGATTTTATAAAAGGCTCTATATATAGAGCAAAAAAACGGAGGAGAGAGAGGGCACCCCTGCCTGGTAACACAAGAGAAGGAAATGGAATCAGGGAGAGAGCCTGAACAATGAATCCTTGCTTTAAGACCAGAATAGAGGAAACAGATTCTGGGGGCAAAGCCAGAGCCTAATCCTGCAGTCTCCATGACCTCCCAGAGGAACAGCAAGGAGACCTGTCAAAGGCCTTCTTGGTGTCTAGAAGAACCATGCCCACACACCCCCCCTCCGAAACAAGCCATCTCCATGGCTATAATTGCTGTATAATCAGAAATGTTGTATCACACCCTGGAATAAAGCCTTGCTTGTTTGGGTCAACTAGTCCTGAGATAATTACGGGCACTCGATTAGCAAGAACTTGTGTACAAATCTTCGAATCTACGTTGGTTAAAGAGATTGGGCAATATGATTTGCAAAAAGTGGGATCTTTCCCTTTTTCTGAAAAATTGCATTCCATAACTCGGGAACCTGACCAGATGGATCAAAGGAGTTAAATAGATCTCTAAGCACTGGGTTCAAAATCTGTGAAAAGGTGGTGTAAAACTCCAATGGAATCTTATCGGAACCAGACGCCTTCTCTTTGCCCAGGGAGCCAATGTTGTTTTCCACCTCTAAAAGAGTTATAGGTGCTTCTAGTTGAAAATACTGGAAATGGCCCAACAAATTAAAGATATATTCAGCGGAGGAGGAACAGTTGTCTCAATAAAGCTTCGGATAGAACCATCCAAAGACCTCTCCTCATAGCGGCTGGATCGATCACAAGCTCCCTGTTCTCACCCCTATTCTGCTGGATGGTATTGAGGCTAGAACTATCCCCTAACCTAAAGGAGAGAATCTTCCCCTTTTCTTCGCTGTTTTCAAAGCTGGATATTTGCCAGACACAACCATTTTTGTCTGCCTTATCACAGATTAATTTTCAACAAGAGGCCCAGTTGGCGATAGACTGCTCCAAAATCCACAAAGCCTGGAGCCCATCCCTGGCAATGATGTTATATTTCAGCTATTGTTTCCTCTGCCATTGACATCCTCCATTGGCCAGAAGCAAACTGAAGAGTGTGTCTATGACACAAAGCCTTGAGTGCGTCCCAGGCCATCAAGAGTGATGCTGAATCAATGTTAAACTCCAAAACCAAACCAGGCACAAACCAGCTTAAAACAGTCCTGTTCTCCAAAGGATAGTGCTCGGTCGAAGACACTACCCTCAGTCATGCCTAAGACTCAATTGATTACAAAAAGGGGTTGGTGATCGACAGAGTATCTGAGTTAATCAGAACACTCCTACCCAGTCAACAGATCAGGGCTTGATCCATCACCGTTTTTTAGCTCACTGCACCATCCCAGTTCAGAACCTGGCTATATGCAAATTAGTCTGTCCCTGGCCCAGTGCATCATGGGAACAGGGCAGACCAAACTACCAAGCCAATTCTTCACTGGAAAGGAAACAAGCTTCCGGGGACCGGTTTCTAGCATTACAGCCGTCTTCGGCCCGGCTTGCTTGAATCCTGATGGTGCAATGAGCAAGGGACTCATGTCTGAGCATACCCTTCCAGACTCATGGTGGCCAAAATAATTACAAAAAGGGGTTGGTGATGGACAGAGTATCTGAGTTAATCAGAACACTCCTACCCAGTCAACAGATCAGGGCTTGATCCATCACCGTTTTTTAGCTCACTGCACCATCCCAGTTCAGAACCTGGCTATATGCAAATTAGTCTGTCCCTGGCCCAGTGCATCATGGGAACAGGGCAGACCAAACTACCAAGCCAATTCTTCACTGGAAAGGAAACAAGCTTCCCGGGACCGGTTTCTAGCATTACAGCCGTCTTCGGCCCGGCTTGCTTGAATCCTGATGGTGCAATGAGCAAGGGACTCATGTCTGAGCATACCCTTCCACACTCATGGTGGCCAAAATATTTACAAAAAGGGGTTGGTGATGGACAGAGTATCTGAGTTAATCAGAACACTCCTACCCAGTCAACAGATCAGGGCTTGATCCGTCACCGTTTTTTAGCTCACTGCACCATCCCAGTTCAGAACCTGGCTATATGCAAATTAGTCTGTCCCTGGCCCAGTGCATCATGGGAACAGGGCAGACCAAACTACCAAGCCAATTCTTCACTGGAAAGGAAACAAGCTTCCGGGGACCGGTTTCTAGCATTACAGCCGTCTTCGGCCCGGCTTGCTTGAATCCTGATGGTGCAATGAGCAAGGGACTCATGTCTGAGCATACCATTCCACACTCATGGTGGCCAAAATAATTACAAAAAGGGGTTGGTGATGGACAGAGTATCTGAGTTAATCAGAACACTCCTACCCAGTCAACAGATCAGGGCTTGATCCATCACCGTTTTTTAGCTCACTGCACCATCCCAGTTCAGAACCTGGCTATATGCAAATTAGTCTGTCCCTGGCCCACAGCATCATTGGAACAGGGCAGACCAAACTACCAAGCCAATTCTTCACTGGAAAGGAAACAAGCTTCCGGGGACCGGTTCCTAGCATTTCAGCCGTCTTCGGCCCGGCTTGCTTGAATCCTGATGGTGCAATGAGCAAGGGACTCATGTCTGAGTATACCCTTCCACACTCATGGTGGCCAAAATAATTACAAAAAGGGGTTGGTGATGGACATAGTATCTGAGTTAATCAGAACACTCCTACCCAGTCAACAGATCAGGGCTTGATCCATCACCGTTTTTTAGCTCACTGCACCATCCCAGTTCAGAACCTGGCTATATGCAAATTAGTCTGTCCCTGGCCCAGTTCATCATGGGAACAAGCCAGACCAAACTACCAAGCCAATTCTTCACTGGAAAGGAAACAAGCTTCCGGGGACCGGTTTCTAGCATTACAGCTGTCTTCGGCCCGGCTTGCTTGAATCCTGATGGTGCAATGAGCAAGGGACTCATGTCTGAGCATACCCTTCCACACTCATGGTGGCCAAAATAATTACAAAAAGGGGTTGGTGATGGACAGAGTATCTGAGTTAATCAGAACACTCCTACCCAGTCAACAGATCAGGGCTTGATCCATCAATGTTTTTTAGCTCACTGCACCATCCCAGTTCAGAACCTGGCTATATGCAAATTAGTCTGTCCCTGGCCCAGTGCATCATGGGAACAGGGCAGACCAAACTACCAAGCCAATTCTTCACTGGAAAGGAAACAAGCTTCCGGGGACCGGTTTCTAGCATTACAGCCGTCTTCGGCCCGGCTTGCTTGAATCCTGATGGTGCAATGAGCAAGGGACTCATGTCTGAGCATACCCTTCCACACTCATGGTGGCCAAAATAATTACAAAAAGGGGTTGGTGATGGACTGAGTATTGAAGCAGCTGTAAAGCAACCAGCGCGGGGACACACTTGCTAGTGTAACCAAGCGCTTTACAAGATGTATAAATAATAATAATAATAATATCTCAAGTAAGTGAGAGTTCATGAAATAGACATATCCAGCACCAATTATAAATTTATGCTCAAATGTCCAGCCCCGACGCCCCAGTGTCTGAACAGGCCCTCTGGGTTGGATAAGCAAACAGAGATTTATGGTCGGTTAAGACCCTTGGATTGAAAGCCAGCTTCAAAGATGAAACTAATGGTTTGGTGACCAGAAACATGTCTAACCATGACATAACTTTGTGGGGAGCAGAGTCAAACATAAATGCTGGTACATTGAGTTGCTCAAAATACAAGAGGTCACCAAATTTTATAACGAAAATTGTTTATGCTGAGTCACCCCCTGAGTTGGTGCTTACCCCTAAGAGCCGAGTCAGAATGGACCTAGTCAGGAGCCAGAGACTAAGACACTGAGGGCCATATGTATGTGGCCCAATACCGGTCGGTAACGGTGAAATTCGTTAAATTTCACCGTTGCCGACTGGTATTTAGGCATTTGAGAAGTAGGGAGGATTCAGTATTGAGGAATCGGTAAATAATGATTCCTTAATACCGGCTTCTTATGGCCTTGCATTGAAGGAATTGGTAATACCGATTCCTTAAATGCAATGTAGGTAGCACTTAAAACAGTGCACCTTAGCCTTAAGGAATCGCTTTTTACCACCAACTCCAAATTGGTGGTAAATAGCGATTTCCTGTCAAAAAGCACTTTTTTGCTTTTTGAAATGTGCCATGTGGCACACATTCATTCCCTTAGGGCATGCATGTGTGCCACATGTGCACATATGCTCATTTCAGGGGTGCAACAGTGTGTCCTTTGGACACCCTGGCACCCTTGAAATACCTCCCGGTATTACCGATTCGATAATACCGAATTGGTAATAAATTCCTATGGGCCTTCAAGCCCATAGGAATGAATGGGTAGGTATTTGTTATTACCGAATCTCAATTACCGATTCGGTAATAACGAATATTAAGAATTTGCTATATTTTGCCGAATTCTTACCTACATATGAATTACTAATTCCTAAATTCCGAATCGGTAAAATACGGTATATAGTAATCGGTATTTCCCTGTTACCTACATATGGCCCTGAGTTTCTATAAGGGCATAATGTCACATTAAAATCGCCACAGACTGTACAAGGTGGTGGTCAGTGATAAAGCTTGGTCAACAAAAACTCCAGACCCTCCAATTAGCAGTATTTGGCCAATAAACAACAACATAGATGGTAAAGAAAATACTCTGCATGTGGATACTCGTCAAAATCCAACAGCCCCCTTAGTCCGTCCTCTAATGCAAAATCTCCCATTTGCAGTCCCGAGATAATAGTGTGACACACCTCTGAGCAAAGGTAAAACATGAAATAGATATGACTCTATATCAAAAATTCTTTAACTGGAATTTTCTGCATGAGAGAGATGCATCTCCTGAAGACATCTAATTTGTGGTTTACAGGAGTTCAATTCCTCCCATACTAATTTACACTTTTGTGGCGACTTGATGCCGTTATTATTCCAGGATACGATATGCAGCAGCTGTCCAGGACACCTGCCGTCACTGACTAATGACGTATCCCCAAGTCCACAAATACCCCTCAACCATACAGACAGCTGCAGACATGTTCCTTGAGTGTATTGCCATAACACAAATAAGCACCATTGTTCCCAAGTGGCACAGATTTTTCAAAATCACGTTTTCTACAGTTTCTACCTCTGTAACCTGTGCATGAGACAACCAGCCCAGATCCTCAACCCCTGAGCACCCCCACCACCACCGCACACCTCTGGTTTCCAGAAGGTAAACATGCTCAACTCCAAGAAATGCCATATGAAAAAGAGGGACATAAACCCACTACTAGGGCTTGTCATTTATTGTGGAACATAACCAAGGTAGACACCCAGTCTGACCCCCCCGGAATGCAACAAGAAGTAATAAAAACAACCAAACATAAATAGTAAAAACCCCTATTGTAAACAAGTGTAAGAAAATTCAAGAATACAAACCAAAAAAGAAGAAGAACAAGTAGGGAAAGTAGCAGCCTTTTAATCTACTTTGCAGACCCACCAACCCTCCAAAAAAGAAAATTACCCTAACTATCATAAGACTATACCACTTCCCCCAAAACCAGAAGCCAAATCCAGTCAGGACCAACCCATGTGAAGATCATGATACTTAAAATCATCATCAAACCAGAAAAGATATACACAGCAAACAGCAATCTCAGCCACCGACTGCTGTTTTGTTAACTGCTCCATAATCTTTTGGCCTTCATAACAAACAAAGGTCAGTTGGCCCTGTAGATATTTGGGTCCATTGCCTGACAAAGCTTTATGCGCCAGGCAGAGGCATCTGAATATAGCTATTTTCCTTATGGGAGCCAATGAAGGGCTTTGAGCAGAGGGCCTGATGATATGTGCCAGGTGGTCGTTGCAATATTTTGTATCACCTGCATTTTAGATAGAAGAGATTTATTGGATGCTACAACAAGTGCATTTCCATAGTAAATGCAACTGATTATCAGAGGTTGGATAAGGGTCTCATGAGAGTTCAATGGAAGACTCTAAAAGATCCTCTTGAGAAGGAACATTGTCCCAAAACACATGCCACAGATGGATATCCCATGGTACCTCCTAGATCACTTATTGTCTAGCAGAATAACCAAGGTTCTCACTGAGTTTTGGGGTGAAGAATCGGGGCCAAGCTTGGCAGGCCATCATTCATCTGGCCAGTGGGGCTGTACTTTGCCAAACAGTATAATCTCTGTTTTGTCCTTATTTAGCTGAAGAAAGTTCAGGGGCTTCCAAGAGGCAATTTCTCTCATGTGGAGGCAATAAAGCGATGTTTAACATTCTCAATGATCTGGCCAAAAGAGATGACTAATTGGGTATCGTCTGCATAAGAGAGTATTTCAAAACCACAAGACCTGACTAGCTGAGTGAGGGGAGCAACATAGAAAGAAGCGTAGGGCTCAAAAAGGAGCCTTGAGGAACCAGAGACTTCGGATGTTGAGCTGGAGAATTACTCGGGCTATACCATACAAATCCTACTATGAGGATGTCCTAAAATTGACCTCACATTTTGGACTGATACTCTCTTTTTATGGTGAATCACCATGCATATAATAAAGTAAATTATACATGAAATTAGTGCAAACTGGGTGAATATACCAAGTTAATTTGTCAGGACTGCACAAGAACATATCAAGTGAACTCTTTAGGACTGTACACTGATATCGCCTGAAACCTGACGAAGTCCTCATGGACAAAATGTGTTGGCTGGGCTGACTGACTTAAAGCTCGAAAGAGAAATAAAAGAAAGAATTTTCTACAGAAATGCTTCACTACTTCATGATATGATTTATCTTTTGTATTACATTGGTATTGTAAAGATAATATTTGATTAGCCTTTGCTTCCCTAATATCCCTGAATTAGGATTGATATAATTTGAGATATAAATGCTTCTCTTCTTGTTGATGGATCAATTTAATAGAAAATAAAACAAATAGGAAGAAAAGGTGAGAACACTCCTCTGGGCGGGAGTCAACCTCAAATAGCAATGCAGTCCTTGGAATGTCTCAAATTTGAAGTGGGTATAGCACTCCCAAATGTCAAAAGATATTATGAGGGGGCACAGGTCAGCATAGGGAAGGACTGGGCATATGCAGATTGGGAGGATCCGCCATTTAGAATGGAAAGATGGGGCTTGGGTGACCAGAGCTATTTGCATGCACTTTACGGGGGCAGACAGGCACGGTCCTGGCAGTATGGAAAAGTCTACTACAAGAGCTGCAATGGGACAAGAGGCTCGCACTCTGCACCCTGTTCTGGGAAGGGACTAGGCTGAGATAAATGACCACACATAAAGGCTTCCAGGGCTGGGACAATATAGGCATCCCCACGCTCACAAACGTATGGTACACCAATGGAGTGGTCACCTTTGATTACCTACAAGAGAAACACAAGATGCTGAAAACCGAATGGCTGAATTAAAACACTCATTCAGTGGGAGTATAGAGAGAAGAGACCAAGGAGGACTCCCCATTAGAAAGGAGACTGCTGGATAGGCGAATCTGCAAAATATTGATATCCACATATGACATAAGGCACATTAATGCGAAACGCGAAGGAGACACTAACGAATCACTGACATAATTTCGAAAGACACATTATCAACCTACAGAAATATCGATACAAAAATATCAAGAACACTAATATCGAACTTCTAAACTTAACAACAAAATTACAAAAATATCGGATACACAATATCGACATACATAAATATCAATACCACTAATATCGAGGACATACATATCGAAATAACAATATATCAACCACCATTACAAAAGATACACAAAGGGGCCCATTAGGATGGCGGGTGGATTGCTCCCACCAGGCTGGCGGTAGCCACCGCCAACCTGGCGGGGGCAATCCGCCCGCCATCCTCTCCCGAATCCCCCCGCCATATTAGTCTGCCGCTTTTCTGCCCTGGTCATCTTGCGGCTGGGGAGGAAAAGGAATAATATGGTGGCGGTGTCTATTAGACACCACCAGCCATATTACGATGGTCCTGGGCAGGTGCCTTTCCGTGGAGGCGATGCCGCCGCGGAAAGGCATGCGGTCTTCACTTTGGGGCCCCCCTGCGGGCCCCCAAAGTGAAGGAGGGGTAGGGGGTGCACACGGGCATTTGCATATACAATGCGGTAGGCACCGCTTGGTGCCTGCTGCATTGTGTATGCAAATGCATACATGCATTTATGGCATTGTGGTGGGCGGTGCAGAGCGCACTGCCCGTCACAATGTTATAAATGCAAGATGTGGCCGCCACTGTGGCGGCCGCATCCTAATACCACCCACGGGACCCCCGCCCTTATGGCGGGTGGTCCCTAGTCCCGATAGGATGGCGGGCGGACTAAGGCCCACATGCATCAAAGTGAAATGCATTCGCAAACTGTGCGAATCGCAAAATTCGGCCGTTTGCGAATGCAATTCATTGTTTTGGGATGCATTAACCTTTTTGGCTTTTTCACAATTTAAGAAATCGCAATTTATTTGCGATTTCTTAAATTGCGATTGCATTTAAGAAATCGCGATTTTGCGATTTCTTAAATGCAATGCATCATCTTAAAAAAAATTGCGAATTCGCAAATTTGAAGTGTTAAATTAGCATGAAGTCAACCTTCATGGTAATTTTAGAAAAGTTTCAAAAATGCACAAAAGTGCATTTTTGAAACTTTCATTTTAAACACACACATGCCCTTGGGGCATGTATGTGTGAAAATTTGACTTCATGTTACATTTCAGGGGTGCAGGGGGGTCCTTTGGACCCCCCTGCACCCTTGAAATTGCATTCTCATTTTGCGATTCCTTAATGAGAATGCCTTCCCATTGATTCCTATGGACCTCTAGCCCCATAGGAATCAATGTAAAGGGATTCCTTATTTGCGATTCGCAAAATTGAGAATCGCAAATAAGGAAAAATAAGAAAACGCAAAAGAAATTGTGAAATTTTAATGCATAGGTATTTGCGATTTCTAAATTGCGATTCCTTAATTTTCGCAATTTAGGAATCGCAAATACCAACAATGATGCATGTGGCCCCAAGTCCGCCCGTCATCCTAATGACCCCCAAAGTAAAAAATATCGGAAACAACATTATTGACAACACTAATATCACAAATTTTAAAATATCGACGAGATACTATAGGAATAAATACAAATATAAAACGACAAAAATAATATTTCATTACTATACATAACAAAAATAATTATTCATTTATAAAAACACTTCTACTACATTAAAAAATTAAGTAACACATAAATAATAAAAATATCACTACAAAAACTACTACATAAATATTATTAACTTTATATATAACAATACCACAAAATTAAATTATATAATAAATAAAGAAAACTATACATATCATACTACTAATTAGCGTTTTCCTTATTTGGAAACTAACCACCTCAAAAAAATTTGAAATATACAAACTAACCAATAAAAACACTGCAAATTCAAATTAACCAATAATATACTAATTGCAACTTCTAAAACACAACGGGGTCGATTCCGATCCGGGAAAATTTCCATCCGTACGATTCGCAGCCGGAGCCGTTTCTGTATGAATCGTACACACACCGCACGACTCGCCGAGTACGATCCGGGCCGGGGTATCAGGACGCGATTCGTACGGTCCATATCAGGTAAGGACGATTCGTACGGAAAAGCGCCCATTCACATACACACCGAACAGTGTGTCCCCCTTCCATGATCGCAGGGGTACGCACCGTACCCCGCAGACATGGGGTATGGTGCGTACACCCCGAGATCGCGGGGTACGGTGCGTACACCCCAAGATCGCGGGGTACGGTGCGTACACCCAGTGATCGTAGGGGTACGCACCGTACCCCTGCGATCATGGGGGGTACGCACCATACCCGGGAGGGGCCGTTCCATACCTGTTTCGGGGCGAACTCTGCTTTTACGGCTGTTTTCAGCTCCCGTAGAAAAAGGGTCATACGGCGCGTGCCCAACACGAATCGTTGGGAAAAAGCAGCCGCGAACCGTACAGATGTCGCGTACAGCGGGTTCCGAGGGAGAATCGTACGGGGATTTCATTTGTACGGTCCCTGTACGATTCCTACGGAGTCCAGCTTCCGGTACGGATCGTACTTTGTTGTACGCACGGGGGACGTTGCAGGGTACGATTCGCATGGGAAAAACGCTCCGAACGGCAATTCGGAGCGCTTTTTACCGGATCGGAATCGATCCTTATATGAACAGTTAAAAATGAAACACAATCCACACCCAAAAAAAGAAAACTACAGGAGAGAAAACTCTGGAGGACTTCAACTACACATAGAAGAAAATCAACATATAACAGAAAAGAAACTGCATTAAAAGTAAGCAATTACATTAAACTAAATAATACTAATAGCTAAAATGTTTAAAAAGCACAAATAGTAATGAATCTTTTCTTTTTCTTTTCTCTTCCCACTACAGCTTAATCTACAAACAACAAACAACAAACAACCAACAGACCAACAGATAATGCCAAAAAGGATACAAATAACAAAGTAAGCATTTACCAAACCATTATAAAAGAATAGAGCAAATCAGCCAATGTTAAAAGTAAAACAAAAGCACTAACTGTCAACTATAAAAAAAAAACAATTAATACAAACAAATGTACTTTTGTTGTAAGTATATAATATGTAACATGTTTTTATATTTAAATTGAAATGCATAGAACAAAATTTTTTTAAATAACCATAACATACATTTTTTATACATTAACAGACAGCAAAATGACTGAAGGAGCTGAATTCATAATGAGCCAGAAGGGAAATATGTTACAGTGTTATATGGGGTGCACTTATACACCTAAAAAGCAATTTGGGTTAAAAGTGAACTGGAAATGTTGTAAATGTTACTCAAATAAATGTTACGGGAGAGCAACAACTAGGGAAACAACTGTACTTTATACTAGGGAGCAAAACCACCCGCCGAACGTAATAGAAATTGAAGTAAGATCTGCATTAGAAAATATAAAAGAAGCCAGCACAGATTCCCAAAAGCCAACAAGTGTCAATTTAAAAGAACAAATTCTCAAAATCCCAAAGACAGCCACCACACAAATGCCAAGTGTAGCTTCACTGAAAAGAACCATTTCACAAAACCAAAAAAACAACTACCACTACCACTCCAATTCCCAGAACCTATAGTGAAGTCATTCTAAGTCCTGAACAAAGAATACGTTTAAACAACATTTGTCATTCATGAAAACGAAAGCAATGACAAAAGACTAATAATATTTGGCACTTCTAATAACCTAATAAAACTACAGGAAAGCAAACATTGGATGATGGATGGGACTTTTAATATTTGTCCCAAACCTTTTTTCCAATTATAGAAAATACAGGGCTCATATCAAAATTGCAAGATACTATTACTTTACACGCTATTACCAAATAAAAATAATTCCACATACTTAGAATTATTAAGCACAATAAAACAGAAAACAAATGACTATTCCTCTGAAAAAATATTATTAGATTATGAACAATCAATGCTTAGTACAATCTTAAAGTACAGCCCCATACCTGCATCCAGGGCTGTTATTATCATTTCAACCAGTGCCTAAGGAGAAATATGCAGAAAACAACACTAAGGGGGCATTAGGATGACGGATGGACTTTGTCCACCCGTCATCCTACCGGTGATCTGGACCACCCACCATAAGGGCGGGGGTCCCGTGGCCAGCATTAGGATGCGCCCGCCACAGTGGTGGGCTCATCCAGCATTCCAACCATTGTGGCGGGCGGTGCGCTCAGCACCGCCAACCACAATGGCAGGAAGGCATGCTGTGCACGGGTACCCCCCATGTCCACCCCCCAACCCCGGAGTCCTTGGGGACCTCAACGGGCCCCCACCAGCAATTCCCGCCGGCATCTCCAAAAGCTCATCCTAATATGGCTGGCGGTGTCTGATAGACACCGCCACCATATAAACCCTTTTCTGCCCCGGCCGCAAGGCGACCAGGGTGGACAAGCGGCGGACAGTGTTTCTGCCTGCCACGGTCCTCCATAGTAATATATTGCGGGGGGAAATGGGTGGTGGGCGGGCAAGGATGTCAGGCATCCTAATGGGCCCCTCAGCATAGAATATGCCACAAATGCATCTTTTGCTTATCAAATAAAAAAATCAACTGCGCTTGCCTATGTCCCAGAAATAGACGTTGTAGAACACTACAACATCTAAATTGACAGTAACGTTTATAAACAAAATGAAGCTAAACTAAGGTCACTATTGGACTACTTTGAGGATATATGGGTGGGGAGACTCTACAGATCTGGCCACTGAGGAAATCCTAAATTTTTAATACCCTGGTGGAATGTATATAGAAGTACATTAAATGGCGAATCCAAAACAAATAATGCAGTCGAAGGTTGGCATAATGCCTTCCTTCAATCAACAGGCAGAACAAAACCTAGTTTAGAAAAATGTATACAATGCCTACAAAAGGAACAACGCTACCAAGAGTTCCGAATGGAACAATCCATAACTCAATTAACACCCAAGACATCCAAACAAACAAAACAAATACATAAATATTTAGAACTGCAAAAACAACAGGTGATTAACAGAATGCAGAACAATGTCATACATTCACCCCAATACAGGGAAAGACATGGCTTGGCAGTTCGGGCTGGACTGTTCCCATGAAGCACAGGGTCAAGGCTGACTTGCATATGGCCATGTCTGTCCTGGGGTGGTGTGGAGTGCAAAAAAATGATGGATTTAGGCACAGATTTCTGTACTGGGGTGAAGGTATGACAATGTTCTGCATTCTGTCCATCACCTGTTGTTTTTGCCTTTGTCGCCCCAAGTGGGATGAGTATGCTCAGACGTGAGTCCCATGCTCTCCACACCACTGGAGTCAAGCTATCCAGGCTGATGACGGCTGATAGCCAGAAACCGGTCCTCGGATGCTTGATTCCGGTCCGGGAAAGACATGGCTTGGCAGTTCGGACTGGACTGTTCCCATGAGGTACATGGTCAAGGCTGATTTGCATATGGCCATGTCTGACCTGGGGTGGTGTGGAGAGCAAAAAAACGATGGATTTAGGGCCAGATCTCTGTACTGGGGTGAATGTATGACAGTATTCTGCATTCTGTCCATCACCTGTTGTTTTTGCCTTTGT
This sequence comes from Lissotriton helveticus, assembly GCF_964261635.1. Classification (NCBI taxonomy): domain Eukaryota; kingdom Metazoa; phylum Chordata; class Amphibia; order Caudata; family Salamandridae; genus Lissotriton; species Lissotriton helveticus. Next base: position 531,159,366 of record NC_136067.1, read on the forward strand.
CGCCCCGAGTGGGATGGGTATGCTCAGACGTGAGTCCCATGCTCTCCACACCACTGGAGTCAAGCTATCCAGGCTGATGACGGCTGATACCCAGAAACCGGTCCTTGGATGCTTGATTCCGGTCTGGGAAAGACATGGCTTGGTAGTTCGGGCTGGACTGTTCCCATGAGGCACAGGGTCAAGGCTGATTTCCATATGGCCATGTCTGACCTGGGGTTGTGCGGAGTGCAAAAAAACTATGGATTTAGGCCAGATCTCTGTACTGGGGTGAATGTATGACAATGTGCTGCATTCTGTCCATCACCTGTTGTTTTTGCCTTTGTAACCACGAGTGGGATGTTTATGCTCAGATGTGAGTCCCATGCTCTCCACACCACTAGAGTCAAGCTATCCAGGCTGATGACGGCTGATAGCCAGAAACCGGTCAATGGATGCTTGATTCCGGTCCGGGAAAGACATGGTTTGGCAGTTCAGGCTGAACAGTTCCCATGAGGCACAGGGTCAAGGCTGATTTGCATATGGCCATGTCTGACCTGGGGTGGTGTGGAGTGCAAAAAAATGATGGATTTATGCCCAGATCTCTGTACCGGGGTGAATGTATGACAATGTTCTGCATTCTGTCCATCACCTGTTGTTTTTGCCTTTGTCGCCCCGAGTGGGATGTGTATGCTCAGATGTGAGTCCCATGCTCTCCACACCACTAGAGTCAAGCTATCCAGGCTGATGACGGCTGATAGCCAGAAACCGGTCCATGGATGCTTGATTCCGTTCCGGGAAAGACATGGCTTGGCAGTTCGGGCTGGACTGTTACCATGAGGCACAGGGTCAAGGCTGATTTGCATATGGCCATGTCTGACCTGGGGTTGTGTGGAGTGCAAAAAAACGATGGATTTAGGCCCAGATCTCTGTACTGGGGTGAATGTATGACAATGTTCTGCATTCTGTGCATCACCTGTTGTTTTTGCCTTTGTCGCACCGAGTGGGATGGGTATGCTCAGTCGTGAGTCCCATGCTCTCCATACCACTGGAGTCAAGCTATCCAGGCTGATGATGGCTGATAGCCAGAAACCGGTCCTTGGATGCTTGATTCCGGTCCGGGAAAGACATGGCTTGGCAGTTCGGGCTGGACTGTTCCCATTAGGCACAGGGTCAAGGCTGATTTGCATATGGCCATGTCTGACCTTGGGTGGTGTGGAGTGCAAAAAAACGATGGATTTAGGCCCAGATCTCTGTACTGGGGTCAATGTATGACAAAGTTCTGCATTCTGTCCATCACCTGTTGTTTTTGCCTTTGTCGCCCCGAGTGGGATGGGTATGCTCAGACGTGAGTCCCATGCTCTCCACACCACTGGAGTCAAGCAATCAGGCTGATGATGGCTGATAGCCAGAAACCAGTCCTTGGATGTCTGATTCCGGTCCGGGAAAGACATGGCTTGGCAGTTCGGGCTGGACTGTTCCCATGAGGCACAGGGTCAAGGCTGATTTGCATATGGCCATGTCTGACCTGGGGTGGTGTGGAGTGCAAAAAAACGATGGATTTAGGCCCAGATCTCTGTACTGGGTTGAATGTATGACAATGTTCTGCATTCTGTCCATCACCTGTTGTTTTTGCCTTTGTCACCCCGAGTGGGATGTTTATGCTCAGATGTGCGTCCCATGCTCTCCACACCACTAGAGTCAAGCTATCCAGGCTGATGACGGCTGATAGCCAAAAACCGGTCAATGGATGCTTGATTCCGGTCCGGGAAAGACATGGTTTGGCAGTTCAGGCTGGACAGTTCCCATGAGGCACAGGGTCAAGGCTGATTTGCATATAGCCATATCTGACCTGGGGTGGTGTGGAGTGCAAAAAAACGATGGATTTAGGCCCAGATCTCTGTAATGGGGTGAATGTATGACAATGTTCTGCATTCTGTCCATCACCTGTTGTTTTTGCCTTTGTCACACCGAGTGGGATGGGTATGCTCAGTCGTGAGTCCCATGCTCTCCACACCACTGGAGTCAAGCTTTCCAGGCTGATGACGGCCGATAGCCAGAAACCGGTCCTTGGATGCTTGATTCAGGTCCGGGAAAGACATGGCTTGGCAGTTCGGGCTGGACTGTTCCCATTAGGCACAGGGTCAAGGCTGATTTGCATATGGCCATGTCTGACCTGGGGTGGTGTGGAGTGAAGAAAAACGATGGATTTAGGCCCAGATCTCTGTACTGGGGTGAATGTATGACAATGTTCTGCATTCTGTCCATCACCTGTTGTTTTTGCCTTTGTCGCCCCGAGTGGGATGGGTATGCTCAGACGTGAGTCCCATGCTCTCCACACCACTGGAGTCAAGCTATCCAGGCTGATGACGGCTGATAGCCAGAAACCAGTCCTTGGATGCTTGATTCCGGTCCGGGAAAGACATGGCTTGGCAGTTCGGGCTAGACTGTTCCCATGAGGCACAGGGTCAAGGCTGATTTGCATATGGCCATGTCTGACCTGGGGTTGTGTGGAGTGCAAAAAAACGATGGATTTAGGCCCAGATCTCTGTACTGGGGTGAATGTATGACAATGTTCTGCATTCTGTCCATCACCTGTTGTTTTTGCCTTTCTCGCCCCGAGTGGGATGGGTATGCTCAGCCGTGAGTCCCATGCTCTCCACACCACTGGAGTCAAGCTATCCAGGCTGATGACGGCTGTTAGCCAGAAACCGGTCCTTGGATGCTTGATTCCGGTCCGGGAAAAACATGGCTTGGCAGTTCGGGCTGGACTGTTCCCATGAGGCACAGGGTCAAGGCTATTTGCATATGGCCATGTCTGACCTGGGGTGGTGTGGACTGCAAAAAAACGATGGATTTAGGCCCAGATCTCTGTACTGGGGTGAATGTATGACAATGTTCTGCATTCTGTCCATCACCTGTTGTTTTTAAATATTTAGAACAACAGGTAAAATTGTACCCTAGTACTAAAGGAATGGTATATTTAAACATAATAGCCAAAACTCTCCACCAACAAATTCCTAATAAAATACATCCAACAATGAAATGCACATAAAATGAAAATATTTTATTCCAAAAATAATTATTGTGTGCAATATAATTTCAATAATTCATAAATATATATCCATACATTATTAATAGTTGTAATAAAATAACAATTAACAATAACAATAAAAAACATTACCCATCCACAATAAATAAAAATAAACAACTTACCCAAATGTATTCAAAAGACTGCAAAATCCATGTTCTGCCAACATAATCCATGAATGAAAAAATAATGTTGCTCAAAAAATAATGAAAAAATACTGTACCCAAAAACAATAATCCACGTAATGAAAGTCCTTCCTAAATCAATAAAAAACCCGAAAATATATAAAAGAGTAAAAAAACACTCCAGGAAAACCCAATAATATTAAGAAGTTTTAAAAATATATTAGTTAATAAAACACGCACACTTCTTTAAAAAAAACAAAAAACGACCCCTTCCGATACGAAGAACTCCTGAAAGTAAAAAGACGCAAAACAAAATAACATACATTCCCACCCACATAAAACAACACATAAACACTTACTAACAATAATACTAACTTTACATTTCACTTAAATATACTTTAAAAATAGAAATAGTAACTCTTGAACCAGGCCTAGACAACCGTATCAAAACGTAAAAACACCACACATAATTAAAACATATAACAAAGCCAAATTCGAACAACTAACTTATAACTACACTAAACAGTATCAAACTAATATCAAAATTAATATAAAACACACTTAAAACATATAAAACAAACCTTACTTTTAGCGACGTGAAGTGTCTCCCAAACGCGAGCTTCTCTTCCACTCAAATGACACAAAACGACCTACTGCGGTTACAAAATAAAAGACCCAAAACATAATCAAAAGGTTAACATAAAAGAGATATCATTTAATTTGTTTAAATGTTACTTAACTAGTAAAAAATACAATACTATGTCACTAATGTTTGTACTATTATTAAAATATGTAACAAAATATACCTATGTTGTAAAATTATAAAAGTAAATATTATGAAAATAATAATATTTATTATTATAATTAAATAAGAGTAGTAACATGTACAAAAATCTTTAGAAATGTTTTACAAAAATTATATAATCAAACATCTGGTATTAATGTGTTTCCAAGTATAAACAGTGTAAAACAAATTATATTAATATTTAAAATATCAATATTAATTTATAAATATTAATACATACCCAAAGCATGTATTCAAAATTTAAAAATGTACATTATATTTAATAAAAGTATACTTTCTTTTACAAACTGTATACACTGCCTAACACTGTATGAAATATAATTTGTTAATAAATTGTACAATTTACTTTACAATTTAAAATTTTTGAAAAATGTTAAAATTGATAAGAAATGTACAAAAATATGTTTCTAAATACATGCATTGATATATTTCTATGAAATAAAAATATAATAAAATATGTTTACTGTTTCTTTCAACTCATATTGAATGGAAAAATATAACAAGTACATTAATGTATTAATGGTATTTATTGTATTCTTTTTACATTAGAAACAATACACATAGGTAGTATGGACACTAACTAAATATAATATACTATTCCAACCCCAGTCTACATTAAATTGGGTTAGGTGCTGGACACTAATTAAATATAATTTACTATTCCCACTCCAGTCTACATCTAATTGGGGTAGGTGCTGGACACTAAATAAATATAATTTACTATTCCAACTCCAGTCTACATTAAATTGGGGTAGGTGCTGGTCACTAATTAAATATAATTTACTATTCCCACTCCAGTTCACATTAAACTGGAATAGTTGCTGGACACTAATTAAATATAATTTACTATTCCAACTCCAGTCTAGATTAAATGGGGGTAGGTGCTGGACACTAATTCAATATAATTTACTATTCCCACTCCAGTCTACATTAAATTGGAATAGGTGCTGGATACTATAAAATATAATTTACTATTCCCACTCCAGTCTACATTAAATTGGAATAGGTGCTGGACACTAATTAAATATAATTTACTATTCCCACTCCAGTCTACATTAAATTGGGCTTGGTGCTGGACACTAATTAAATATAATTTACTATTCCCACTCCAGTCTACGTTAAATTGGGGTAGGTGCTGGACACTAATTAAATATAATTTACTATTCCCACTCCAGTCTACATTAAATTGGGGAAGGTACTGGACACTAATTAAATACAATTTACTATTCAAACTCCAGTCTACATTAAATTGGGGTAGGAGCTGGATTTAAAACAAAACAAATTAATTATTTTTCAATTTTCTTTATCAATGTTAAAAATATTATTACATTTGAATTATATTTTTAGCAAAAAAAAATTAAATTAATATTTTAATTATCTATTTTTAAAACACTTCCCACTCCCAACACCTATAAACCAAAAATATCACTACTAAACTCATTTTCCAAATTATTTTAAATTAAAAAAAATATATATTTATTATAAATTTTAAATTTATTTAAAATGTTAAATGGAATTTCAAATTGTAATAAAACACTCACCACCCTTAACAACTATAAACAAAAAATCAAAATCCAAAAATACATTTTCTAATTTTCTTCAAAATTTTAAAATATTTTTATGTAATTTTAATAATCTATAACATTTTAATAAAAATATTGTATTTTGAATATTTATATGTTTTTAACTTCTCACCGTTAACACCTATAAACCCAACATCACATTCCAAAAATTATTTTTCCATTTTCTTTTTTTAAATAAAAAATACAAATTAAATTGTAAAATGTAATAAAAATTGTAAAAATTTTTACATTTCAAATATATATTTTTAAAACACTCCCCACACGTATCCCCTATAAACCCAACATCCCGCTCCTAAAAATACATATGAAATATAAAACACATATAAAAAAAATTCAATATACAATACATTTAAAATGACATAATAAAAAAACTATTACATTATATACTAAAACTAACAAAATACTACATATTATCAACATTTTTATTAACCCTGGGTGTAGTGGGGCTACGCAAAGCACCACGAAGTGGGGGGGAATCTACGCACACACCCCCACTTCGCGTAGCCCCACTAGGCGCCGCCAGCCTCCCTCCCGCCCTCCTCTAATGCCCTTAAAATATTTAAAAACATTCTAAAAATAATAAAATAGACTTCTAATTCACACATGCGCATGCGCGGACGAAGTCGGCAGAGATACCAGCAAGAAGGAGCATCGGGACTCCGCATCGCAGGTAAGTCTATTTTTTTACTTTTAGAATGTTTTTTAATATTTTAAGGGCATTAAAGGAGGGCGGGAGGGAGGCGGGTGGCAGGCAACTTCACTCCCCCCACTGAGTGGGCATAGTGTTGCCTACTACGCCTACTTTGTGTAGCGCGAAGTAGGCAACACTACTCCCACTCCGTGGGCGGAGTGGAGTGCTACGCCCACCACTAATTTTTACACAACGATATTTTGACAGTCGATATTTTTCACATCAATATTAAAACACACATACCTAAAACGATAATATTACAATCAATATTTAAAACATCAATATTTTTTACTATCGATATTTAAACATCGATATTCTGTCATTTCGATATAGAAGAAAAACGATATTTTGACTACTCACCGACACTAACACATCTCAAGGACCGCTGGGGACAGGACGCGGGGAAAAGGGAAGATGGGGACTAGCAGGAGGCATTAAGCTTTGTGAAGGAAGTGGCTATTAAATCCAGCTACCAGCTTATCCAATTAAAACTTCGTCATTGGACATATTACACCTGAACACTGATACACATAATTGGGAGGGCAGGAGATGCTCTATGCCTACAAAAGTATTTTATGGAGGGCAAATTCTTCCACACATGGTAGTTCTGTCCACAAATACGTCGCTTCTGGAAACAAATATTAGGCACTACAGGTGGCTCTACTGGGTATATGAATTCCAGAATTCAGAATTTATTTCATTTGCATAGTTACTGAAGTGATAACACAACATCAGGTAGTGTAAGAGCACTAAGTTTATTGACCGTTCGTCTCTACAGCCTTCTGGGAGCTGTCACAGCAGACCCTGGATTTCAAACAGCAACATTACATAGCTCATAAGATGACATCACAACTAAGACAAGAATGTAAGAAGATAACTACATTTCCCTTCTTTCATAAAAGTTGCAATGGTATAGAGGATACAGAACAATGACACAAAACATTGATAACATTGTGATGGAAGCAAAGAAAAGAAAAGAGAAAAAACAAAAGAAACACATCTGTTTAACAAAATTCATTAAAGAATATGAATAGCCATGGCATCAGGAAAACAGAAAGAAACTGCAAGTCCAAACGTTAAGGAGGACTACAAATCCATGCAGACTACAAATCCATGCGTGTAGGAGGAACACTTCTACTAGAGCTCCTGCCTATCAAAGGAGAATTGATTTGAGCTTGACCTAAATCACCATCATCCCCAACACCACTCCCAAGTCTCAGTTTTAGAACCACATTCTTTTGAATCTTGTAAATCATGGAACAATTCCACCAATTATTTCCTTTGACTTACCGGAAAACGTGAAATGACATCCACCTTAACCGGAGGACTGAACTGGAAGCTTGACTTTAACTCAATCGCCAACAGAAATCTTGTTAATAAAGGAACTCTTTTTGAAATTAGAAGATGCACCAGATGTGGTATTGTTGCACCCAAAACTGAATTAGCGGAAACAAACATAGAACTGTTCAATCCCCCAACCTTTAAAGGCAAACCCACTTTCTCATCCACACTGGACACCTGTCAAAAGTTGCAACTCTTCCACGCAACAGTCCAAACGGACTCTTTCCCATTGTTTGTGTAGGAGTAGTGTGATACGCCCACAGCATGTTATGGACGGTTTCCTTGATGTCAATATCATTAGAAACAGCCCACTGCACACACTCCACCAAGATGCGATTCATGTGCTCAATTAAACCATTAGCCTGAGGGTGATATAAGGCCACAGGGCAGTGCTTAATGCCAGTAGTTCTCCTCAATTGGCTGCAAAGCACGAGAAGCAAACCCAACATTATGCCCCTTGCCTTGTCTTAATTGGGTAATCATGCCACCCAAACCATCCAGGCTCGCATCCACCGACACAATACACTGTAAAAGACGATCATAAGGTGTGAGAATTTTACACGTTCCTAGTTCCTCCCTAATGTGAGTAAACTCTTCTTGGCACACCTGCTCACACACAAAAGCTACCTTCCTCTTGAGAAGCTCAAGCAGATGGATCGTTTTAGCTGCTAAATTAAGAATACATATGGAACGAAACTCACACACCCGGAATGAAGAAACCTGTTCCTTTGATTTGGGAGAAGGAGCATTCCGGATGGATTCAATCAAGCCTTTTCTCGGTTGAATACCTTCGCCCGAAATCCGATGCCCCAGGTACTCTATGGATTCTTGACCAAACACACATTTAAGTTTGTTGGCTACAATACCTCTTTCCTGTAACCTAGATAGCACTTTCGAGACCTGTCTGTCATGAGAATTTTTGCACTTGCCAGCAACCAAAATGTCATCTTGGAAGACAACAGTATCCTCCAAACCGTTGAGTACACTTTCCATAATGCGCTGAAAGGCTGACACAGCGGAAGCAAGCCCCAAAAAGGCATTCTCCTAAACTGAAAAGTGCCAATAGGGGAAATAAAAGCAGTCACATGCTTACAACTTGGGACCAACTCCACCTGATGACAGTTACTAAACCCATTGCAATACAGAAACTTCAATTAAAACCGTAAGAACATAATACAATATAAGGTGCACATTTTTAGTATCCATAAGTATTAAAAACTTTAAATAAGTTGGATTGCTAACAGTTAAAAAAGCTAGTGCAGATTGTTGCTGGTGTAAGGAATGCAGTCAGTGCAGCATTTGTTGCCATCTCAACCGCTGCAATCAGTGCAAAAAGGATCTAGGGCTCTATTCTTCATGACCTGGAGTTACTTCTCCAGTTTTAAAACTCCACTTGCACCACCCTCATGTGTGATTACTTCTTGGATTTCAGTGAACACCACCCTATGGCAGTTAATGCTTCCCTATAAGGATCTAGCTTTAATGAGACAGGGACTGACACCTACTCTTTCTGCTCATTCTCATTTACTCGTGCTAAGGAACTTGCATCCCTCATCGATCTATTGGCATACTCTCACTAGACATTTTTTCCACCTTTGCTACATTACCTTGCTTTACAGCAGTAGCAGTCTACTCATCATCAGTAAAATGTCTCTTTCATTATGACCCCATGTTGCTGGACCAAGTATATTGATCTGATCGTCACTGGTGGTTGTTGAATGTGAAAGCCTGGGGTTGGTAAAGCTGTATTTTAAACTCTTCATTGAATCTGACCTATGCACACTGGAGTTCTAGCGGGCAACTTTGCTATTAATAGTCTAGCTAAACAAAGGAATGACTGTTGTGTCCTTTTCTAGATGTTCAACCTATCAACAGTGAGATGTGTGTACATGATGGGGTGCACAAGGTTGAAATCATTTCCAGATCTTTTAAAGTTTTTTGGGAACTCTGCCTCTACATCAGTCTGGTAATCCTTTCTCAGTAGCCTTGTCTCTATCCAGACCAATCTCTCTGCTTCAAATAGCCAGCAACATTTTAGAGAAACACACCGATAAACACCTCTCTAATCTTGGGGAAAACGATTCCATCCTTCATCCTACTCAGATAGCATTTAGTCCAGGAAACAGTACTGAGGTTGCATTGTTAGTGGCTATTGAAGTGCTCCGGTCCATCGTGGATTGAGGTGGCACAGCGGCCATGATCATGCTAGAATCTCAGTGCTGCAGTAGATACAGTCTCAGTCTCTCACGGTATTCTGGCAAAATAACTGGAAAATGCAGGCATTTATAGATCTGCACTTCAATGACTCAAGACTTTATTGAACAACAGAACATTTCGGGTTGATGATGATCCCTGTCTCTCAGTCACACATTGAATGTGGAGTTTCACAGGGCTCCTCCCTAAGCCAAACTCTTCAATGTTTATGTCTTCCTGCCAGCAATAATAGTACTGGGCCATGGCTTAGCTTTTGTATCATATGTTGACAATACTCAATCTTCATGCTTACCCCTGACTCTCAAATACATCCAGGGACTTAAATGTCTGCCTATATCAATTAACAAAATGGATGTCGGAACGCAGTCCCAAACTTAATAGCCGGAAGAAGGGATGCTCATTGGCAGCAGCATGTAGTATTGGAGAGAAATTTTCTGGCTCACTGTTGGACTTGACCACATATTGTCCAAAATGCTTTTGATTTTCCCCCTGGCCTTTTTACCATGTGTGAAATAATACCTGCTGCACAATGGCATGCACAGATTTATTTGTACTGTTGTAAAGAAATGTTACTTTTAAAATGGACGCCATTTCTGTCTGCTTGTGCAGCCTCCCAGAGGTGGGTTACCAGTCTAGTCATTTCTTTCCCAGCACCCCCAGATTTTGGAGGGAAACCTGGCACCCAGGGTGCGCTACACCTCCCCCCTAAACCAGCTGGTACCGGTTTCCCAGGGAGCCTTCTGGAAGCTTCTAGCCCTTTCTGGTGGGTGGGGTGAAGGTGTATAAATAACGGAGCTGTGATGCCACTTGATTGAGAGGGGACACTCGGCCAGGAGGTACCACCGCATGGGCCTGTGTGCTGGCCCCTGTGCCCAATCATACCCCTCTGCTGTCCACAGGGCTAGTGAGAACCTCCTTACTGGAGTGAATACCGCTGACCGAGGAGTGCCACTTTATGGGGGATGACTGGTACGCTGATCTTGCCCATTAGTGCACGATGCTCCCTACCTGAGTGTTTGATTGGTTCAGATGCTCCGTCCATCACCACCCCCTTTTGTACCGCTTTGTTCACCATAAGTTGGCAGGGTATGCTCAGACGTGGGTCCCTTGCTCACTTTGCCACTGGATTCAAGCAAGCCTGGCTGAAGATGGCTAAAATGCAAGAAACCGGTCCTCGGAAGCTTGTTTCCGGTCCAGTGAAGGCATGGCCTGGCAGTTCGGGCTGGACTGTTCCCATGAGGCACAGGGTCAGACTGATTTGCATATGGACATGTCTGAACTGGGATGGCAGAGTGGGCTAAAGAACTGTGATGGATTAAACCCAGATCTGTTGACTGGGTGTGAGTGTTTGATTGATTCAGATGCTCTGTCCATCACAACTCCCTTTTGTACCGCTTTGATGCTCCCTACCCAGCACCTTGTAAACTGTACCCTGCCTGCTGGCTAGCACCTGGAGAAGAAGAGCGCTTTATCTTACTGCCCAGGAGGTGAGGACCTGACACCTGCAGCGCTGTGCTGCGAGAGTGCTATATTTCCATTGTCTGTGCCTTTCTGCCTGTTCCCTAGCGCCTCGTGAGCGCTAGAGTCGGATTGACAGTGAAGAGAGAGCGCTGTATCTGTGTTGCCCAGGAGAAGATAGGAGCGCAAAACTTGAATTGTCTGTGCTTCCCTTCCTGCTTCCTAATGCCTTGTGTTACACTCCTATCCTGCCTGCTATCTAGTGCTTGGTGAGGGCGGCGCTATATGCCAAATGCCCAGGAGAAGTGGAGCAGACTGCCCTGGAGGTGAGGAGTGTTTGCGTCCCTGCTGTGCTGTGCTGCCGAAGTGCCACGAGGAAATCCCAGCATGTGGGACTCCCCCCTGCCTGCTTGGGGAAGAGTGGGTGCCCACCCCGCATTTATGCCCTTCTGCCCGGGTGCCATGCTGTATTTGCGCTTATTTAAATTAAGTGGGTGCCCAACCCGCACGCTGCCTGTGTTTAGCGGGTGCCTACCCCACGTGTGTGCTGACGGGCGGGTGCCCGCCCCGTGGTTTTGGTGCCTCTGAAATTATTTATAACTAAGTGGGAGCCTACGCCACGCTGGTGACAACTAAACAGAAATCACCGCCGCGGGCCGCTGAGAGATGCTGCTGCGGTTGGCTGGGCTCCCGGAGGAACGTGGAGATCCCCGCGAGCAGCTGGAGTCATCCAGAGCCCAGTCGGTTCCATGTCGAATTCCCGGGCACTGCGGCAGGCGAAGTGGGCCGTATCCAGGCCAGGAAGAAGCAAAGGGGGCTCAGTCTGCTAGCGGTTGGGGGGGGGTGTTGGGGCACATTGCCGGTCCCTGCCCCCGGTGCCAATACCCTGTTGGGGGCTGCAGAGCGGCGCCGCCATTTCGGGCCGCTGCACCCTGCACCTGTTTAATTTCACATCTGCCCCGACTGAAAGCGGGCAGCTGCACCGTTGGGCAATATTACTGTTAGAGGTCCACGAGGGGTGGCCTGGGCAATGGGAAGCACCGGGCGGGGCTCTTGGTTGCTGAGGAGAGCCCCGCGAGTAGCAAGCGGTACCAGAGGAAGTCCCCGCCAGGACAAGCCTGAGACCGGAGAAGTCTACTAGAGGGCCCCAGTGACTGCATCCAAGAAGTGAAGGCCATGAGAGGAGTCCCGGTGAGTGGGGGCTCCGGGCAGCTTAGTGGGTGCCGGGAGGGGCACCAGGAGGGCCCGTGCGATGCTCTGCACAGCTGCCCCACCTGACAGTGGGCAGCTGCACCGAGGGGGGCGTTTCTGACTTCTGAGCCCCAGAGGAGTGGACTCCAACGTGCCCAGTGTTCTTTTGTGGGCAATATTGTTTAAATCCTGTAGTGGGGCTCCCATCGCCACATTGTCGGGACCAAGGCTTGTTTGTTTTACCCAGCGGCTCCATTTGGGCAAACTTTGTGTTTGGAGTCCCAGAGTAGGGGCTCCCCACTGGACATTGTCAGGCCAGGACTGACTTTACACAACTGCCCCGCTGGACTGTGGGCTGTTGCAACGTGGTGGCATTTAAAAAGTGCACAGATGTTCCTTATGGTTGCCCGGATGATTTTGTACGCCCAATACTAATATGGTCATGCCTAATCCTAAAGTGATGTGCTGAGATGCTGCCTTCATGTTCACGCGATGGTGGCCACTGCTAATGAGGGTTAGGCTTATTGTAATGTTGCACCTATGCTTATGATTATGCCAATGCCAAAGTGCATGTTTAAAGTGATGTTCACATGATTTATGCCTACTGTGCCTCCATGTTCATATGCTTTATGCCTATGAGGTTTAATGGGTTTATATGCCTAAGGGGTTGCTCACATTTTGATTGATACTGTTGGTGTTCTGCCTAATGATTTCTGCCTCACTCTACTGTGCCCTTGCCTCAAGTCATGCTGTGGGGTACTAGGTTCACACCAGATTACGTTTTATGCCTACTGTGGTCCTCTGCCTAATGTTTATGCCCACAAGGATGCCTAATCTAAAGTTGCCTAAAGCTCACTGGATATATGCCTTGAATACTTTTATACGTTTGCGAATATGATGAATGAAGGGTTTCTTTGCCTGACCTAAAGCCTTTATGTTAATGAGGTTTATGCCTATTTTTGTACATCACGGGCTTTGATGCCTATTGTGATTTATGCCAATGAGGTTATGATGCTAAATGTTTATGCCTACTTGGTTTATGCAAAGGCCACGTTGCTATGTGTATGGTCTTGCCAGTAGGTACTGGCTGATATACCCTAATTATTACTACCGGACTTTCATTTGTTCCTTACGCTTACATTACTCCTAATTATATTGTGAGGATGTTGGCAGCGGCTCGATTGGACCTGCCCTGCAAATAACCCCATGTAAGTGACTGCTGGGTGTCAGTTGGCACCGTGTTCATACCTGGAATAATATCCTAACGTGTTCTGCATAATACATATGCTGTTTTTTGCATGCAACCTGGCGTGGAGTTTCTTTTTGTGGTGTGCCTGGTGTGTCACCTTTGTGTGCTGCGCAGATGCTTTACAGATTTCCTCCGGAGTTTGGCCCACCAGCTCTGCAAAACGCTTCCCCGTTTCTAACACTGACTATGGAAACCAAAGCCAAAAATCTCTCTGCAACGTGTTTTCGGACTATTGGCAACACTAATAAAATTGACGCAGTGGCTACCACCCTCTTCCAAAAGGGTAATTATACAGGGATTCATTAATTCCCGGTTTGATTATGGCAACTCCCTATACCTGGGAAGTCCTCCATATGTGCTAAAACACCTACAAATCACTTCCGCAGCACGCTTACTCTTCCCAAACACCGCTCAGCAGCCCCAACATTGGCAGCGTTGCTTTGGCTCTCATTACAAAAGAGCATACATTTCAAGGTGATATGTGTGACCCATTAAATGATTTTTAAAAAAGCCCCCATTCTGATTCAAAGACTTCTCTGCCCTTACACACCTAAGAGATAATTATGTTCTTTTTTGGTGACTGTCCCTACGGTCAAAAAAGGCTAGGTATGGTGACCGTTCCTTTGTCTTTCTATCTGCTAAATTGTGGAACATTTTACTGCCAATATGAGACTGACACAACCAGAAATCCCTTTTAGGAAACTCCTAGAGACTCATCTATTCTCTTTCTGGCATGACTTGCCAAGGCCTTGCAGGTGTACCTGTCTCAGCGCTAGGAGTACTTTCAGGGTAGCTCGGCGAAATACAAGACATCTTGAACAGAATAGATTATCCTATGCAATCACAGACTGATATCTCTTTGTATCAAATGGTTAGAGGTTGGACCTGCAGGTCTTCCACACAATTGCCTCTCCTGTCTGAAATACTGGATCTCTCAGTTTTGAGCTGGTACCCTACACCTTGGGCAGAGCAAGCCTTTCTTTAAAACTGGTCACAAATGTGGCCCAACATTTCCCCCCCCTCTCCTCCTTTTGAGGGTTCTCCTCTTTATGAGGCATTCTGTCTCCACAATTGTCCTGGTGGCTCCCAGCTAGAATAACTAGGCAGTTTCCTCATCAACTAGTGCTGTGCCTCTGCCTTCTTCCTCGGTTCACCTGGTTCCTGCTGAGACAAAAGGACCTCCAACATGTCTGGATGCTTGTGTATCCTCATGAGCGCAATCTCAGGGGAGCGTGGTAATGGCGTGTCCTTTTGGAACTCATTGCTTAATTGGCCAAATATCCCTGTGTTTCTGGTACCTTACATGCCTATAAGCATTCTGGCCAGCTTAGCTTTGCCGTGGATGGGCCGGTGATCTAATCCTCTTGCTTTCTCCCTTACATTTCTAGTAAGTTCTTTTGGAGCTTTTTGATGAAGTTGCACCCTACAGCTTTTTCAAAGTGTGATGCTCAGTGATTGCCACATTTTCAAAGGTAGTTAGTGACTTGTCTGTCATTTCCTGAAGGGTATATGCCTCCCTCTTTCTCAATAGCCGTTAACCGGGCATAGCTCATTGATCCTTCACTTTTTAGAGTAGAGATTTCCTAGCTCTACTCTCTCTTTCTCTTAAGCTTGCAACCTTTCCTTGATGTATCTCTGTAGAATGATTTCAGATGTTACGGGTCTATCAATTTCTGGACTATAGTTTTCCATAGATTGAGCTGTTCTTTATATTTTAACCATTGCTAAGAGGGCCACCAGTCTGATACTTTATTTCTACTTGCCAGCCTCTCATTTGTTCTGCTTTTGAGAATATATTTCTAGGACCAGCTGTGTAAAGGTTTCTCGTGCGTACCATATTCAGTTTTTCCTTCAGACACTTCACAGCCCATATCTTGCTTCACCTTGGCACACTGTTGTCATGATATGATGGTATCTGTCACAACCGATTCCTCCTTTAAGCCTAACTCCACATGGGTCATATGGTATCTAAAGTCTACTGCTGTGTTGGGGGTATACTGAAGACTGCAGACTGCGCTTCAAGTAGCTTCCATCTGGACTCTCTCTCTCTCTGAATCCCGCAGGCAGAGTTATGGGCTTAGAACTTGCATATTATAATTGACTTAATGTCGCTAATAAAATCTACAATTTCCTCTGATCTAAAGCTAGGGAAATGATTTCAATTTTTACTTGAAAAACTGTGAAAGGACATATCACTTGCAACTTTTGAGTGTATCATGTTCTGCAAAAGCTATGTAGTGTGTTTAAATTCCGTTTCCCAAATCCCATACAAACTAATCATTGTTTTAGCACAATGGTAGGAATATACCATCCTTTTACGTTGTTGGTGCTTATAATCATATATATCTGTTTCTCTCTTGTGGTTGTTTCAGCACACCTATTTTACACTAGAAGGATGCTGGTTCAAAAATGCTTATTGAAATATCCCCACCGTTTATTCTGTGTATTTCTCTGAGACAAAGTGAGCACGAGTGACTGAGCAAAAAGTATCACACTGTTTCCTGATGGGACAGAGTTGTCATGTTCGATAGTTGCCAATAACTATTCTCTCCTTGGTAGGAGGGATTTCTAATGGCACTGTGAGCTAGCAGATATACACACAAACATATCCAATAGGGGTGTCTAGAATTAGTCTGAACACCAATCCTACAGTCTATGTTGTCTAAACGTGCAGATCCTCTAAAGGTTTAAAGGA
Source organism: Lissotriton helveticus (assembly GCF_964261635.1). NCBI lineage: Eukaryota > Metazoa > Chordata > Amphibia > Caudata > Salamandridae > Lissotriton > Lissotriton helveticus. The sequence continues at coordinate 531,175,785 of NC_136067.1, forward strand.
ACTACACAACATGGCACACCCAACGTTGGTTCTGTACCTATTTAACGGGAAGATTCTGAATAGTTCCTGCTATTCTCAGAGACCCCCTACTCACATTTTTCCAGAGACATCTGGAGTGGGAAGGGCACTATCTGCCACAGCTGAGTAGGCATATCCTATGTATTGGCTATAGGTTTATCAAGTTTGAAGGACAAATAGTTCTTATTGTGCATAAAACCTTATCTCAGATCCCTTGAAACGTCTTCTTTTTTCAATAATGGCTGAGGAAGACGCCAATGTGCCAGCCCAACGTGCTGCAGCGAAGGAGGAGGAACAATAAGTTGAAATAAACATTCCAGAAAATGTCAGCACTGCCCTTACTTTAAAACTAGCAGACTATAGAGTCACAGCTAGGGGTGGGAAAGTAACATTGATGATTAAGGCACACGAATCATAGAGAACAGAGGTATTCTGTTAATGGGTTAAATTCCTACAAGCAGCTGTACAAATACAGACATTTCATTCTTATTCAAAAGATGAAACACCCGTTGAATACCGTTCGTATGAGGACATTGAAATTCTGCTCACCTAGCAGGAGCACATAAACTGGTTTAAACACGCCTTCCCACACACAAAAGAAAAAGTTAGACTCGGTCCGCTAAGAATAGATGGAGCAACTTGGCCAGTCCTAGCCGCCTACACACTGCATCCAGACATTTACACAATGCCAGTAGCAGATTTACATCCACTTCATAAAGAAATATTACAACTTTACAGAAGCCTCACACAGTTCGTGATGAGAACATTCACAATTCAGGACAAATTCAGGGATCTACAACTAAAATAACACCACAAATGCTACACACAGTTTTGGGTAAAATGCCTATGCCATTCTGGATATCTAAAAAAGTAACACAGAGGCAGTGTTTCCACACACAAGTCCTCAAGAAAAACACAGAATGCTAACAATCTGCTTGCCAATGGGGAGAGCTCCCCAGATAGAGGATTGTACCTCTTGGAGTACAGTTGTTGCTGCCATATATACCATAACTCATGGTATCCCGTCAATAGCAGTAATACCAGATGTATTAAGACAAATACAGAATTAGTATGGAGCAAAACCTGCTCTGAATATAGGGATGAAATTGTTAGGACATTTTGCCCAGGTATCAGCTATTATATTATCAAACATAAAAGAGGAGGCAACAGCAGTGACAATATGCCAAGGCCTGAGGGACTTCACTTATTTACAGCAGGAACGTGAATTACCTAAAATTATCGAAGACACCTATGCTTAATTAGGTAGAGATAGTTTGGGAGCTAGTGCAACAAACTCTCAACTCATTGGTGCTTCTGAAAAAGAGAACACCAATCAAGCACCTAATTCTTCAAAGAAGAAATGGGATAATAAAAAACAAAAGAATAGAGAAAATAGATCGCATTCCAGGGGCTGAGCTCCTCAACAGGAGCCCTCCGAAAGGAGGTACAACCTTAGGTATCGTGATAGCACTAAAAACCTGACAGGTATCAGGATAATGATACACGTTTCTCTTGTTCCTTTCAGCGTGAATCAAAAAACTCAGAGAGGAAAGTACGGTCAGAACACAGACAAGAAGAGCGTACAAAGTCCAGAGACAAGCAATGTGCTTCAGACTATACTTCCAAAAACGAAGAGAAACCAAAATCAAAAATGGCTATGGCCTCAGCGCTCGGCTGATGCTCAAACTGTTAAAAAAGGTTTGTGAGTCTTTATAGAGGCATACGCCGTTGGCACATTACATTCTGACTGCGGCCCTACATTTATATCTAGGTCTTACAAGTAAGTCATTGGAAGTTTGGGTGTTGGCTACGACCAATGTTCTTACAAAATGGCATAAAAAATGTGACTTCAGCACGCGAGTTTCTATTTTGTCCAAAAAATGAAGCAGTGTGTTTTAAACTTTTTAATTATTTTAAGGAGTTTATGTGTATATTTTAATCCTGTTTTCTGTGGCTGTCTACACAAGAGGGAGATGCTGTGTTCTTTTTCCACCTTCCTTTCTGCTACTAGCATAAAGTCTCAGCTAAAGTGAGAGACTGGACTGCGTTTACACAAGTATTGCTGCTACTGTATTGCTTTCTGGTCAGGATAGGATATGCTTTATGAATGCTGTTTGCTGCTAAATTCAAATAGGCTGCTGAGGATGAATTCTACATTTTATCTAGTATTTTAAATTCTTGATAATTATTGCCCCCTGATCACTTTAGTTCTTTTTCAGGGTACATCTTGCCATTTTATTCCATTAACCGTTTGTGGAATGAGTGCTGCTATATTTATATTTTCTTGAATTAATTCGTATGCATTTTATGTGGGCCTCATTTGAGTTCCAAATCTTAATAAATATTTGAATTGAAGGGCGTTGCATTGCAGTACTCTTCTCCATACCATCCTAAGGGAAATTGTGCTGTGGAGAGGAAAAACCAAGATTTAAAGCAATCTTTAAAAGCAAGGGTATTAGGTTCTGGTGGTCGTTGGGTCAATCACCTAAATGGGGTCCAGAGAGCCCTTAAAAATATACCAAGAAGTTTCCTAGGAGGTGTCACTCCTTACGAAGTCCTATTTGGAATGAGAATGTGGGTACCTGATCTCTATTGTGAAAGCACAGTGGTGGATGAAAAACCATTTGTCATCAATAAACGTTTGGCTGTTTTAAAAGATCTCAATGAATTATGTGCACTATAAAGCAACGAGCAAGTAAAATGTACCATCACTGGGGAAGTCAAATTAGTCACAGCAAGACCCCCCTGGACCCCAAAGATCTGGGACATAGTCAGAGAAAAGGTTGTGGACAAGAAAGAATTTGGGCCATTTTATAGAAACCCTTAACCTGCGCTGGCTGTGGAAGGAACAAGAACAGTACTTCTTCCGCCTTTTGCCGGCAAAAAAGAAAATATTTTTTTTTTCCATCAATCTGATCAAACCACACTTTGTGGCCAATACTGAATAGTAGGCCTTGTGGGCTCCTGGATAGCCGATACTCTACTCTTGCTAACATACAGGAAGTTCAGACAGACAGACTCATAACATTTGAATAGTCACAAATACAAAATAATGGAATTTTCAACAATGAAATGGAACTCGCTCCTGTTGAAACAGAACATCAAATACAAATGAAAGACAAATATCATTTTAGCCTGCCATCGATATCTACATCAATGTGCCTCTACAAGAGACGTCTGCCAGTTCAAAAAAACCTGCTGAGCTACCAAAAATAGATCAAACTGCATCTGGCTACTTTTTCGATCTTGGTACCTTCTCTCTGGGTCCCAGTGAACTTGAAACAACGCCAGCTCAAATTCTTGGCTACAGCTCTGGATATTAACTGGAATATTGATTTTCTATGCTGGATGGCCTATTGGCTGTGTCCTGCTTACTCATGAATGGAAACTATCTCCCAAATGCTCTGCAGTATCAAATGTGAACTTGGTCCTGCAACCTGATACGTCATCTCATCCTGAACAAAGAGGACTGTCCTTCATGAACATTACAGCTGTTCCAATTCCTGATGGTATATTGTGAGACAGAGTTTCAAATGATGTATTTGGTCCTACAGATTTTATTCATGTATTTAAAATGTCTCTAAATCATATTATTAGCTCTAGGACAGTTTCTGACGATTGGGAGTTTGAAACTGTAAATACTATGTTGTTTGATTTAGAACAATCTGCTGCATTCTCAAGCATTGAAATGTTAGAGGACACATCTGACTATGACACGATGGACAGTTACCAACATTATGGTCATCATTTTTTACATAAATCCAGAATCCCAAGAAATGTTTTTACATACTACCAATGGGAACATTGCCCAACATCACTGACAAGTAGTTTACAAATGTTTGCACAGAAAGGTTCTTATTTTTCAGGGTTTAACACTTCTGACCCAACCTCATAATATTATAAATTTGCACCTCCAACTGCGCAGAAAAATATGCTAACTAACATCAAACAGATTTACACTGCATCCTTTATTTCCCAACTGTCTGAACAGGGTTTCGACTTATGGAAGGACACTATAGGCAAAATCAGCCTGAAGCTCAAAGGAATGGCAAGTTGAGGGAACAGAAGGACTATTTCGAGCGTGCCCCATTCCACAGCAAATAATATTTCTGATGTACACTGTGCAACAGACCTCATTTCTTGGACTTGAACACACCTTGGATTCCCTCACCATCACACTATATGGGGTGGAAAAAAGTTACACCACATGGTGGGGATGCAGTAGATGACATCATACATTCAGTTCCATATGATTCATTAGACCCCAATTAGAAGGGATGGTTAGTTTGGCCCATAGACACAAAAACATGTCAAACAAGATTCAGTGGTACCCCCAAAGGGTTTAGTATCCATAGGCTGGATCAATGCTATGTACAAAGAGAACATCCGAGGGTAGTGACATCTTGCAGTGTTGAAAAACTATGCGTTGATCGGCTAAAAACCTTGACACTGTCCCAGGTGAAATAACAATTATCCTTACTATCAGAAGACATGGATCTAAGGGACTTTTTATTGGGCCCCCAAAAGCCACATCAGAAATGTTTTTTATACGCTGTTTATAATTAAATCTGTAAAATCTATAACAAGAAGCTGTGGGTAGACTTCGTGAAATTGATAGAATTAACCTAGAAAAAGCGTTAGGTGTAGTTGATAATGGTATGACTACATTAACATCCAGGATTTATTCACTGGGCAACATTGTATCTTCAGCTATAGATATACTAGAACAGGATGTGTCCATACTACAGCCGGACAGGCTCAGCTACATTCTATTATGTTATTAAGCTGGATGCTACAATCATTGCGCACAGGTTATGTGCCTTGACGATTTATCAACAGTATGCCCTTGTTCTCTGCATGCAATCTAACTAAGAACAGATAACAATGGCACAAAGGGGAGCAAAATATACAGTGCAGCATATTGAAAAACTGGACCAATTTCCTTTCACTGTGGTACACTCAGCATTCACACAATGGTTAATTCATGGCCATATAAAATTACCGGTCACAACTTTCCAGTTTCAATATTGTCTAGAACAACAACAGACAGGCAGATGTGAGGTGATGGGTAAGGAATTTATCAAGGAATCTTGGGAATTGCAGTATATATTTTGGTGCAGGAGTGGGGATATGGAAGTGTTTTAAGCGGTAAAAACTGTGAAAACTCTTTAAGTTGATCTGTCATCTGCCAGGATATCATGCTTCACGGGGCCTGTAACGGTTCAGTTGCAAACCTATCATGTCATTTGAAAGGTTACCCTGCTGCCACGTTAAATCTGGTGTTCAAGTTGCTTTCAAATAGGAGGTATTTATTTAAGAGTTTTATATAGCGCTAGCCAGACCCGAAGGTATCAGAACGCTTTACAACATATATTGTGATGCAATCAGTTATACAGTATTACAATAAGCAGCATTTTCTTGTGTGAAATCTTGTTCCAGCGATCTTGGAAATGAGTCAAACAAAAAAACAGGCGATGGAAAGCCTTCTTATTGAAGTGTTTAAGTTCTGCGCTGGGCAGGATTCCTTTGGTGGAGGGGCTCTGTCACATTGTGAGGTATCTCTCCTGATTGGTTGATTAAGAGGTCTTTGAGCCGGCTTTTAAAGTGTATGAAGGAGGAATTAGTCCTGATGTGGACTGGTATGGAGTTCCAAACTTTGGGCGCATTTCCAGAGAAGAGAGACAGGTTTTTTTTGTTTGTGAGATTTCGGTGGAATGAGAGAGTGTTGGTGCTCCTGAGGGTCTTTGTTTGTCCTGCCTTTTTGAGTTTGGAATCCAGGTAGGCTGGTTTACCAGTGTGAAGAGCTTCATGTGTGAGACAGGCAGTTCTGAAGTTGGCACACATTTCAGTTGGGAGCCATTTTAGTTCTCTTAGGGAGGGAAAAATGTGGTCTTATTTCTTTGCTCCAGTGATCATCCTGGCAGCTGCATTTAGAGTTACTCGAAGGGGAGCTAAGTGTGATTTTACCGTGCCCATGAGCGTTGTGTTGCCGTAGTCCAATCTGCACAGAACTAAGGATTGTGTCACCAGTTCAGGTCATTGGAGGGGATGAAGGGTTTTATTTTGTTGAGTAATTTTAGGTTCAGGAATGCGCTCTTTGCTGAGTTCTTAATATGTTTGTCCATGTTTAGGCTTGGGTCCAGAGTGATTGTCATGGATTTACCAGAGTCTGCCAGGGTAACATTGCAATTATGAGCATCAATGGATTTTAGCCATTTCTGTGACTAGGGGGGTCTGCTCCTTGTTGGATATGAAAAGAAAGGATTTCCGTTTTGTTTTGGTTGAGCTTTAGGTGTTTGTAGGATAGCCAGTGTTGGACATCTCGTAGATTGTTTTTTAATTTATGTATATCTCCAATTGAGGATGTTTCTGGGTAGATCTGGGTATCATTTGCATAGAGGTAGAAGGGGATGTTGGCTTTTTCTGAATATGGAGGTGAGGGGCTCCATGTAGATGTTAAACAGTGATGGGGAGAGAACTGATCATTGTGGGACTCACATGGTTATTGGGGGAAGGTCAGACATGAAGTTGTTAATTTTTATTCTTTGGGAGCGGTCCTGAAGGAAGGAGGTAAACCATTGTAGACCAGCTCGTCTGCACCAATTCTCTCTGGGGGTGTATTTATGAGCAGATTGTGGTCACACGTATCTAAGACTGCTGATAGGTCAAGGAGTATGAGTAGACAGCCACTTCTGCATCAAGTGATTTGTAGATATCATCTATGATGTTCAGAATCGCTGTCTCTGTGCTGCAACCTTTTCTTAAGCCTGATTGGTGAGTATCTAGAAGGTTGTTGCTGTCAATGTGTTGGTTAAGTTGAAGGATAACACATTTTTCCAGGATTTTAGACAGCAGAGGTAAATTGGAGACCGGTCTGATGTTGTTGGGTTTGTTTGGATCCAAACCCGTTTTTTTATTAAAGGCGTGACTTGACCAATTTTTAGACAGCCTGGTATGATTCCAGTACTCAGGGAGCTATTTATGATCTTGGTTCAGAGAGGGGCTGGGGTGAGGTTGAGCTTTTTAGCCAGTTGGGCTGGAATAGGGTTAGGTATGTGTGAGGAAGGTTTGGACCTGATAATAATTTCCGTGATGTCTGCTTCAGAGATGGGGTTGAATGTCTTCCAGCGGCTTGGAGGGTGCTGAGGGAGCTTGTTTCCTTCATTGCTGGGAGGTGGGTTATCGTTGGCTGACAGGAGGTGGTCATCAAGGGAGCGTTCGATCTTGGTGATTTTGTCATGAAAGAAATTAGCAAAGGTGTAACATAGTTCTCTGGAAGCCTGCATGGTTGATCTGGGAGGCTTGGCTATTTGTTATTTGATGAGACTGAAGAGTTCTTTAGGACGATTTTTGGCATTGTTAAGTGCACTACGGAAGAAGGTAGATTTTTTGTCCCTAATATGTTTTTATATTTCTTGCATTCTGATTTGAGTTGGTCAAGGTGGGTTGGGGACGGGCTGTTCTGCTGAAGTCTTTCTGCAGCTCTTAGATGTCTTCTTTCAGGGTTTAGGTCTGTATTGAGCCAGGCTCTCGATGGTTTCTTCCTGACTCTTTTTTGCTTCAAGGGGGCTATTTGGTCTACTATGGTTGTCATTGTTTTGTTGTACTGCGTAGTGAGCTCAGTTGTTCTTACCCTTTCTTCCAGGTCAACAAGGGGAATCAGTCTTAGGTTTCTCTCCCACAGAAGGGCATCCTGTGGATGGGGAAGGCAGCGGGTCAGATGGTTAATGTGAAATAGAATGATGTGGTGGTCTGACCAAAACAGGGAGAAGGTGGTTGATAGTTACTGCATCTTCTTGAGCTATAATGGCATCCAGGATTGAGCCTCTATTGTGCGTTTGCTCTGTGCAGTGTTGGATAAGGTTATTGTTGAGTAGAAGTTCATTTAGGGATTGTATCAAAGTGTTATTTTCATCATTTCAATGTAGGTTGAGGTCCCAAAATATTATGTTGTTTGAATCTAAGATTCAGCATTGTATTATCAGGTTGGAAAAGTATTCTCCGAAAGAGGGAATGTTGCCTGGCAGGTGGCAGAGAAGATGGGTGTGAATCGTTTTGTTGTCCTTCATCTTCATGGTGGAGGATAGATATTCAAATATATTGTAGGAGAAGGAGTCGATTTCAGTTGTAGAGATGTTGCTCTTGTGGATGATTGCAATACCACTGGCCAATGGTTCTTTCTGTCTTTGTGTATTATTGAGAACCCGGGTGGCACAAGCATGTCAACGATTGGTAAGGAGGATTTGTTCAGCCAAGTTTCTGTGATGAATACGATGTCGATGTTGTGGGTTAGGTTGGTTCCTGCCAGTTCTGTTGCGTGTTTTGTCACAGATCTGCAGTTTACAAGCTTGCAGTGGGTCGTTGTCTTGTTGTCGGGTTTCTTATGAGGAGGGTCCTTGGGTACTTTCGTGCGGAGGGCTGGTGGTCTCTCCGTTCTTGGTGTATTGTGATCTCTGCCATATCCCGTAATTACCTGGATCGTGTAGTTGGGGTTGTTAGTTGTAGAGGAGTCATAGGAGTTAGCAAGATCGGTCACCTCTTTCATGAACATTGCAGCGCTTGTTCTTTTGGGTCTCTGAGGCTGGTTAATGAGGGGATTGATTTCCAGTTGTATGTCTGCGGATTGTGAGGGCTTGGGTGTATTTTGTTGGAGTCAGTAGGAGGGGAGTGTAAGCATTGGATAGGCTCCAGATGTGTGGTGAGGTTCGATACTATTTTGCTTAGGCCCTGTATTATAATCACTAGTTAGCTTTGGAGAGTCTTTGAGACATATTCAGTGAGTCAGGAGAGATAAGGTTCTCGATGTCTTGTGTGGGACAGTCTAGGGATGTTGTGAGGCTGTCGGTGAGAGGGTGAGTTACGGTCTCATTGGTACCTATGTTGCTCCTGTGGTTAGCCGCAGGCATGTGGTGGGGGTACTCTTGTTGCATTTTAAGATGTGTTTGTTGAGTATTGTTGTGTGCTGAGAAATGGGATACTTTCATTGTGTGTCAGTTCCCCTGGTTGTCTGTAAGGACGAATTTCTAAGAAAGGGAAGGAAGGGGAAGGTGTCTGTAGGGGGTGGTGAGTTTTAGCAGAGACATATCTCTGAGATGCTCTGCAGAGAAGTGTTTTGTGTGTGAGTGGGAAGTTGTGTAAGAGGAAGAAAGGGTGTTGTCGGAGGGAGTGAGAATAGCTTTGATGGAGTGTGTCTGGAGATTGTTTTGTGAATTTTTGCGTGAGGGGATCTGGCTGAGAAGTGATTGGGGTGCAAGTAGGAAGTTATCTGAGTGGAAGAGAGGATGGTGTCGGTGGGAGTGAGATTAGCTTCGGTGGAGTGTGTCTGGAGATTGTTTTATGAATTCACGTGGTAGGTTAGGGGAAAGGGGGATAGGGTTTGTGTGAGTGTTTAAAGTGCACGTGAGTGATGGCTTTCCATAGCGTGTGGAATAGGGAGTCAAATGAGTCTAGGTTGGTGATGTTGGCTTGAATCCAGGACTATACTGTTTGCTGTAGATGGTATAGGTATGCGAATTTGAAGGTTCAGGAAGTGAGATGTATACATCTTGGTCAGAGGTTAGATGTGGTGCATTATGGGACATAGAGTTATTTGTAAGTACACAGTGAGGTGGCGGCTGCTGATTGGTTAGTCACGAGAGGCGGGGTAATAACACCTGAGTTCAAATGTAGTGGAAGCGGGGAAAGGGTGGGTACCCCAGTTTACCGTTGGAACTGTATGAGATAGGATGCACGAAGGAAGTAGTAACGAAGGTATGCAAACTAAAGTGGTATGAGGTGGATTTGAGGTTATGGGCAATGAATTAGGAGATTAGATGGGCATTTCTTAGTATTGTGGGGGTGTAAACACAAGGACAAAAAAGCGGGAGGGTTGAGAGCTGTGCACAGGATTATTATGTGGGAGCCTTCAGGTTCATGTGTTTAGAGGGAAAGCGCAAGGATGGGGTGATTCTAAAACCTGACACGGATTTGTTGCTGTAAATAATGCACAGTGTGAATCAGAGCGGCTTGAAGCCATAGACTAATTGCTTTGTTTTTTTATCTGTAGCAAACCCCTGAGGAAGGGCTATACAAAGCCCGAAATGCATTGGGCAATCCATGAGTTGCATTTGAGAATGTTTTACATTTACGCACATGCCCAGGAAAAGGCTCGGATGGGCATACCTGAGGCATATGAAGCTGTTGAAACTGTAATCGTCTCATGTGTATTCATTTAAAACTAAGAAAATAAATGAAGATGAATTAACATTCTGGAGTACACCTTTCAAGTTTGTCTGAATTTGAGAAAGCTGATGGCAAAGAAGTTGTAAAACTTACACGTTAAGCTGTGCACCTGGTGTAGGAGTGGAACCTTGCTCCGTGTGTTGTTAGAATATGAGGCATTCCAGGTCAACCAGGAAGTGCTGGTGTCTGTAAGGCGGGCAGGGCCATTCTGAAAATTGTGGCGGCCAGAGAGGCGGCCTGTTCAGCTGGGAAATGCTGGCAAATTTTGCTGCAGGTTTTGCTGGCAGATTTGTGGTCTGAGAGGCGGCTGGTTCAGCTGGGAAATGCTGGTAGATTTTGTGGCAGATTTGCAGCGGGCGGAAGGCTACCCGGTGTAAATGCCCTTGCTGGAGCCGGAGACCTCCGGGTCAACTGGAAGATGCTGGAGAATTTTTGTAACAGGTTGAAGGCTACCCCAGAGCAGAAACCCTCACTGAAGCCAGGGACCTCCGATTGTGTGGCAGACAGTGATCGGGAGTAGTGGCACTGCAGGGGTGACTCAACCCCGTGGGTCGAGGCGGTGATCTTCTCTGGGATCCAAGAAGATTTCGGATGGCTGAAGCTTTGTGAGGGAGAAGCAGCCGCAGGGGGATGACTCACCATCTTATTCCGGGCGATGTTTTCCTGTCCCGGTTCGGAGGTCCAGGCAGACGTTGGTGGGAGTCTGCAGCGGTCCACAGCAGTCCGCAGTCTAGGCCCGAGTATCCTATTCCGGAAGTCACAGCAGCTGCTCCAGGCTTCTCAGTAGGCTTGGTCTTGCTATCACACCCTTGTAGTAGGTGGCGCCAGGGGCAAGGACATCCACTTCAGTCTTTCATGGAGGTCTATTCCGGGAGCCGCAGCAACAGTTCCAGGCTTTGCAGCAGACTGGTTCCTGATATCACGCCCCTGTAGTAGCTGGTGCCAGAGACCAGGGCATTCACTTAAGTCTTGCGTGGAGGTCAGTTTCTGATCAGACGTTGCAGTAAATTGTGCTTCACAGCGGGCACAACTCGTCAATCCTGGTGAATAGAGATCTAACAAAAAACCAAAAAAAATTATTTCTCACTCTAGACCGAATTCTGTTGGCTTGCTAGGAAACAGAAGGCTGGGTGTATGGTATTATGGGGCCTATTACGATTGCGTTTTTTCCGCATCCTCCGGGGCGGCGGAAACCACCGCCGGCCCGGAGGATACGGAAAAACCACAGCGGACCCACCAAAGACCCACCGCCACATTAGGATGGCTGGTGGGTCCTGGTTTCCATCCGCAGCTTTTCCGCCGCGGTTGGCTTACAACCGCAGCGGAAAAGCTCTAATATGGTGGGGGTGTCTCTCAGACACCGCCAGCCATGTTAGGATGGGCTTTCAAAAATGCTTTTCCGCGGCGGGTTTTCCGCCGTGGAAAAGCATGTGGAACTTCACTGCGGGGGCCCGTTGCGGGCACCCTGGGTGAAGGGGGGGTGGGGGGTGCACATGGGGGGTACCTATGGTACCCCCCTGCATTTGTATGCAGAAATCGGCAGGCATCGCACGGTGCCTGCCGCTTTCTGCATACAAATGCAATGTATGCATTTTTACCATTGCGGCAGGTGCAGCTTGAAGCCGCACCCACCGCAATGGTAAAAATAGAGGATGTGACCGCCAGGGTGGCGGTCACATCCTAATTGGACAGGAGGGAACTCCGCAGGCCATGCGGAGGTTCCCTCCTCCTCTATGGTCGCGGACGGACTCAAGTCCGTTCGCGATCATAATGGGCCCCTATGTTAGGATTTTCACATATTCCTGATCCCAAATCTGAGAGCTCCTTTTGGGTGCTCTTTCTTAGCGGCCATCTTGTCGATACTTGATGCTGAATGAGCAAGGTGGTTGTGGAATGTTTCCGGGCATCGCATATCTTGTCACTGTAGACTCCAGGGTTACTTGTCGATAGTTGCCAAGAACTATTCTCTCCTTGGTAAGAGGGGTTTCTAGTGGCACTGTGAGCTAGCTGATACAACGGCAAACATACCTAGTGAGGGTGTCTAGAATCAGTCTGAACACCAATCCTACAGTCTATGTTGTCTAAATGCACATTCTAAATAGGTTTATAGGAACTACACAACAATGCCATTTTACCCAAGTGAAGGTATTTCACATCCAGAGAAAAGTTTCTTACACTCAATGTAAACATTTTTAATGAGACTTTCTACTTGCAGGTCAGTCACAGAGTATTACTATATCCCATTGAATTTGTGGTGCAGACATATTATTTTCAGATGTTTGCATATTCCATTGAGCAACAAAAGATTTCTCTTTCTAATGCTTTCCTGTAGTGTTTTTTCTTTTAATCGATTCTTATGTATGATTATCGTTCTGTTCCATTTTTATTGGTAAAAACATGTCTATTAGAGTAACTTGGTTAGAGCCTTTCAAGTTATTTTTTCCAACCATGCTAGTTGTTGCTCCAATACTACATGGCTTTTCTTTAAAAAATGCCTGGCAGCTTAACCTAGCAAGCAATGTATAATCAAATGGATGCAGTTCACCTTTGCGTTCATCCTGCTCAACAATCCCTTAACTGGCCCAGATACAACAGATAGGGTGGACTGTACATTTAATGTTTTTGCGTGGTGAGATAGAAATTAATATTTTCATCTTTTCCAGTGTTACTTTGAATCCCTGGTGTGTGGCAGCCATGCCAGTTACAGAACAGAGCACTGTGACACACCTCATTTCATAGACGAAATCATTGTGGCACAGGCTTAAAACAAAACAAATGGAGAAAAAACTTTGTAAATATGGTATTTCCATCTTGCACTGACGCTACTGTGCAACTTCATAGAATTTACTTTCTATTGACAAGCCTCTACTTGATTTCAAAGACTTCCATAACATCCTACCTCACTAATGTCTCTAAGCTCTAACTTGTGTCATATTTAATAGTTTTTCCCTCAGAGGCTGTTTAGACAGACACTGAGGTCAAATAATAAAACCTGCATCCAGGATGTGGGTTTTGACTTTTGTGGCCACTTGCCAAACAAATGGTGGTGTTTACTCTTATTAAGGGGTCCAAGATGCCTCCTCTGACTCTCTAAGTAAAGACTCTCCCTTCAGTTACAGTAGTAAAAAGTAGGGGTGAGGAGAATGTTCCATTCCACCAGTGGAATTTTGGTGACTTCACGTTACACTTTAATGCTAAGTTCTGACCAAATTCTGCTAGTCGCTGCATGGTGAATGTTTTCGCCTGCGAGGCTTCAAAATAGGTGAGCTGCTGACAGCGAGTAAGATTTGGCATCTCCTAGAGTGATTTTCTAACATGGGCGGTTGCAGGCTGCTCAAGTAGACGTTTTCTACTCAAGAGGCAGCAAAATCGACTTGAATGGTGGCTTGCTCTTGCGCACTGTATGATTGCATTCATGCTGATTTTAAGCTGCATGCTTTCTGCCCATTGGGCAGAATCTCATGGAGTTTTCTGTAATCCCGCAGAATTTGTGGAGTGAAACTCTGCTACGTCTGCCCACTCCTACTAAAAAGTGGCTCTGTCTAACCTTAGACCTTTTGAGTTCCACTTTCTCTGAAACCGTGTGCATCAAAAACTTTTTTCGATACCTGTCATCAACATGAATAGTCACATCACAAAGTGTTTGGCCATTGGTAGACATGTCAGCCTTGGGGTGGTCTTCCCCAAAACGTTTTACCTGTTTCTCTCCATTTTTGCTGAAAATTGTTTTTGTTGTCTTCAGGAGTCTGTGCACTTTACCACTGCTAATTAGTGCTAACGTGCTTGCACTCACTCCCCTAAGCATGATAACATTAGTTGGCACCTGATTGCCATATTTAATTTACTTATAAGTCCCTTGTGGAGTGGTATACCATATTCCAAGGGCCAGTTTAATAAATGCTACTAGTAAGCTTGCAGTGCTCATTGTGCCACCCTCTTAAGTAGCCCCTTAAAACATGTCCCAGGCCTGTCACTGCAGTATCAATACAGTTTTAAATTGCCAATTCAACTTGGCAATAAAATGCCTTGCCAAACTTTAAACTCCCTCTTTATTACATATATTTTACCCATAAGGTAGGACTTAGGTAGCACACAGGGTAGGGTCCATTGTAATTACAAGGTTGGACATGGATGGTAAAACACTCCTTTTCACTACTGTGAGGCCTACCTGTCGCATAGGATTACATTGGATAGCCTTATTACATTTGGTATGTGCTAACATTTAAATGGAGACAGATAGGCGTTTCATCTTTGGTAGCTATAAAATTGTAATTAAAAATCCTCTTTAATGATAAAGTCAGATTTTAAGTTACAATTTTGTAAATTCTACTTTAAAAAGCTAAACAAACAAGATGATGGACGGAATGTTGCACAATGGCAAAACATTCACCCCCAGTCACAGATCTGGGTTTAATCCATCGTTATTTTGCACACCAAGCCACCCCAGTTCAGATATGGCCATATGCAAATCAGTCTTGGCCCTGTGCCTCATGGGAACAGTCTAGCCCGAACTGCCAAGCCATGTCTTTCCTGGAACGGAATCAAGCATCCTAGGACCGGTTTCTGGCTATCAGCCGTCTTCAGCCAGGATAGCTTGACTCCTACGGCAGGTTGTTATTGAAAAGAAAAGTGTTGGATCTGGCTGTCTTGGCAGGGTCATATCCCAAACCTTTTCCCTTCACCCCTCCTATTTTCTGAATTTCATTTTTGAACTCTGTGCACTTCACAACTGCTAACCAGTACTAAAGTGCTTGTGCTCTCTTCCCTAAATATGTTAAAAATGTCTCACAACCAATTGGCACATGTAGTTTACTAATAAGTCCCTAGTAAAGTGGTACATCATGTACCCAGGGCCTATAAATTAAATGACACTACTGGGCCTCCAACAGATTTGTGCCACTAACTAAGGTATCTGTTGGACTTGGCTCTTTTTGCAGGGTCATCCCTGTACTTTTTGCCTTCCTCCTGTATTTTGTCTGACCGTTTTTGTTGGTTTTATGACTCTGGGCACTTTACCACTGCTGATCAGTGGTAAAGTGCATATTGTCTCCCTATTATCAATTGATGTATGGATAAGTGACTCCATGATTGGCCTATTTGATTTACTGTCAGACCCTAGTACAGTGCACTGCGGGTGCCCAGGGCTGGTACATCAAATGCTGTTGGTGGGCTTGCAGCACTGGTTGTGCCACCCACAGAAGCAGCCTGTGAAAGTGTGTCTCAGGTCTGCCATTGCAGAGCCTGTGTGCAGTCTGATACTGCCATGTTGACTGGGCAAGTGCACCCACTACACCTTCCCTTTTCTACATATTAGTCTCCTGTGGTGCGTCTGATGTCCCTGGCCCACACTGTCAAAGGAAAGAAGGAGTCATGTCAATAAAGTGCTCCAGGACTGCACAGCACTGGTTTGGACTAGGCACAGACACTCTCTGCCTTCAGAGACAAACGATTTTGGAGTATGAATATGGGGATCCAGACCCCAGAACTTTAGATCACTTTTGGGAAACAAGAAGAACCTTTGCTGAGGAGAGGAACCAGAGAAACTGATGAGGAGACTATCCCTAAGCTGAGTGCTGTTTGGGAGATTGGCCTGCAGTGGTTGCCTGACTGCCAAAGAAAGGAGAAAGGGCATTGTGCTAATTTCAAATCAACTTGCAAAAGATCTCCAAGGGCTTGAGATAGAGCTTGCCTTCTGCTGAAGTCTCAGGCACAACAGAATTCACCAACTAGCTCCCCTGCCTTCCCTTGCTAGAAATTGAAGTGCCTGCTGTTGAGCTGGGCTTTCTGAAAGACTGCGTGTCGCTGGGAGCTGTAAGCGCGACTCAAGATGAAAAAGCGCGTCGCTGCCGCAGCCGTTGTCGTCGAATGCCATCGCAGCAGATGCCGTCACATCACCGGAGAAGTATGCTGCTGCTGCTGGTGTCGTCATCCCATCACCCGAAGCACCACGTATCACCGAAGCAGAGTTTCGCCGTCGCAGCAGATGCTGTCGCATTACCGGAGAAGCGTGTCGCAGGGCATGTCACGGCTCAGAAGAATCAATGAGTCACCGCACGGCCGTCGGGCGTGCACGCATCGTTGTCGCATCAAAAAGAAGATGCTATTTTTTTTCAATGCCCCGGATCTTCATCGCATCACGGCGCTGCTGGTCGCATCGCCACAGAAACGCAGTAAGAAACCGACGTATCACCTCCCCACGCGTACAAGAACTGATGCATCCCCTACGCAGCAGTAGTATAGCGTTATGCATCCAAAGGTACACTGAACTTAAAGTGTTGCGTTTTACATCTAAAGAGAATTAAGCTATTTCTACCAGTTTTGAAGTACAGTATTGTGGATTATTGTCGTTTGTGGTCTTGTGTTAAGTCTATATAATACTGAGGAATGGGCACAAAGTCTGCTCAAACTTGGCCTATACCTGTTCTCTACCTAATTTTCTGATATCGGTAACCATCTATACTTTGTCATTGGAGTACATCAGTAGATGCTCACTGGCAGTGTATGATTTGTGTTTCTTTGCTTTACCTTTCTTTCCTTGATATTTAGGTCATGTTGTAGTATTGTATTAATATTTTTTGCATGTTTAATATATTCTTGTGTTCAGAAAGCAACCAATAAAACATTTTGAACAGCAAAATACTTATTTTTATACTACAACTTGTGTGGTGTCCATCTGTAGTGTTGTCACTGGGTTACTGTATGTGTTCACAAATGCTTTACACACTGCCTCTGAGATAAGCCTGCCTGTTCATGCCAAGCTACCAAGGGGGTGAGCAGGGGTTATTTTAGGAGTGTACCCCCTTACCCTGACTAGATGCAAGAGTCCATATTTGGTCAAAGGTACCTACCTCTGCCAACTAGAGACCCCCAAATCTAACAGTAGCCCTTCAATAAATATCTCAGGTTTGCCATTTTGGCCTTTCTGCAGTTTTAAACTGCCCATTCAACCTGGTGAAATAAACCTTTTGCCATGCTTAAACCTCTCTTTTTAATACATATGGGTCACCCCAGAGTATGCACTAAATAGCCCATAGGACAGGGTTCATTGTATTAAACAAGCATCAAATGTAATTTTAAGTTTTACATCTCCTTGCAGTAAAAAAATACTAGATTTGTGTTTCACTAATGTGAGTCCTACCACTCCCATCGCATAGGATTGGGTTAACTTTTTACATTTACTAGGTGATAACTTTTGATTGGGAATAGGTAGAAAGGTCATGTTGGGTCTCAAAAGAATTGAAATGTAAAAATTCCTCTTTAATGATAAGGTCAGATTGTAAGTCACAATTTTGCAAATGCAACTTTTAGAAAGTTGGCATTTTCTTGTCCAAACCGTTTGGTCCCTGCAGCCTGTACCCTGGGCCACATGACTGTGATAGCATGGCATTGGCCTTTGTGTATTCCTCACAGACAGTGAGGCAAAGACATACTAGGTGTTGGCAGAATTGGCCATCCTGCCAGGGCGTGTGGGATGGAGCTGTTCAGTGCCTTACTTTAATTTCAAAGGAGCTGCCTCAGGACACTCACAAAAGACTTTACACCAGTCTTTTGTCACCCTAGACTTCTTTAAGCGTGGGGAGGGAGGAAGTAAATTCCAGAACCATCTGTGTGGGGAATACTCTAGTAGTTTTTCTTTCACTTCAAAGCTGGTGCCAGGTCACT
Organism: Lissotriton helveticus; assembly: GCF_964261635.1. NCBI lineage: Eukaryota > Metazoa > Chordata > Amphibia > Caudata > Salamandridae > Lissotriton > Lissotriton helveticus. The sequence goes on from NC_136067.1 coordinate 531,193,686, forward strand.
CTTTGACGGGAAACAACCTTTACAACGCAACTTTTACAACGCACTACCATTACAACGATACTTTTACAACGCAAGATCCATTACAACGCATGTCATTACAATGCAGTGATTACAACCCATACCATTACAACGCATACCAAATAAACTTTTTACCAACTTCTACACAGCCGACCAGGATATGGTTAGGGTTTCAGACTTTAGGCAGATTTACATCAAATACAGTCATCATGAACCCCAATTTGTTGTAGTTAACACAATTTAAAGTTCTAGCTAGATCCATTATTCCCACATACAGACCTCCCCTTTTTGCCACCATATATTTATCGATTAAAAGAGTGAGATTTAGACATTGCTCCACTGTGCCGTCCCCCTATTAATATCATACTGCACGTCTGAGAGCATATTATGCTCCTCTGTCAATGTTTCAAGCCTACACTACCACATTCTCCTGAGAATCTTGATCAGTTAATCCAATAGGGAAATAGGACGGTAGCACCTAGGCTTATCCCTTATAGTTAGGCTCAATAAGGGATTGGTACTAGGTGGAGACCTTCTCTATCTTACAAAGGGTGTGAAGAACATTTCCCACCAAGGGTACCCATAAGTCCAAATTATCTTTAAAAGGAGCAACTGGTATTTTTATCCGGGCTGAGAGCTTTTTTGCTTTTGCTAATACAAGTGGGATGGGCCACTTGATCTGTAGTGAACATGAGTGGATCACCAGCTGTGGTACAATCCTGTTAAAGGCTCACAGGGGTATCAACCACATCCATATATGTCTGTTCTACATGCATAGATAGAGCTAAAATAGGTAATCTAATCTTGGGGGACAATCACAGTGTCAATCACTATAGTATCACCACCATTAAAATATGACTGAATAATGTTCCTCCAGAACACTGTTTTGTCCCTTAAATCACTAGCCTCTAGTAGATCCTCCTATGCCTTAGCATTAATTCCAGTCATTACTACTTTAGGACACCTTCTTATATTTAAGCCTACACTCCCTAATGACTTTTTAGACCCTATGTTTTGTCTTCAGAGCAAGTTTTATGATCCTGTGCTCTATAGAACACTGCTTATTAAACTATCTTAATGGTTTGGGGAGGGGCATCTGTGGGCATACCCAATATACCCTTCTTTATCTCAATAAAAAACTCCATAAAACCTTCCTTTATCCCTTCTGAACCGGCCTCCTCACGTAAGCATATTTGCCAAGAGTCCTCATTTTCCCCTATTAAATTAGTAAGTAAGTTATTTGGGTTGATTTTAGACGATTTCAATGAAGGGACATAATACCTACACATTTCACTATCCTTAAAACATTCCATAGAGAGGGAACCCCTACTTCCTACTTGAAGATTGATATTGACGGGAAGGTGATGACTAAAGCCAATAACAAATGGCGCCTAGTTACATAACAATGGCCTTCATGTTCTCCGAAACAAGTATAAATCAAGCATGGTGCCATTCCCTTGTCCAATGAAAGTGGGACTAAATTCCATCAGGGGATCAACTATCTCATTGGACATCTCCTTAAACACCTATTCATTTCTTACCTGTATGTATGACAGCTATTCGATCATATACAGTTTACAATGTTTTATATTTGCACTTCTTTTATATCGTCTGGTTATGTTATTTTTTTGTGACGCTTTCTATTTTATTTCAATGTAAACAGGATTGTTCATTATGCTATATCCTCTTTTTGTTATATATTCTGTTATATTGTATTCTTTGATACTCCTCTGCTTAGTCCACCTTCACTGCCGATCATTGTAATATGTTTCACGATACTCTACTGACTGCTCTCTATGTTTAATCCTTCTATCACTTTGCCTTTGTTCTCTATGTGTTTACTTATGTTACTAGGTGTAGATCACATTTATACCCTAACTGTATAATTGGTTCAGGATATTGTCCAACTCCTTCCCCTATTTACAACCCTATCTACTAATTTCTCTGGGCTGCCCCTCCTTCACCTTGAACTGTTATTTATATATTTACGTCAACACCTCACACATTGAACTTATGTTTACATCCACACTTGATGAAATGTTATCTCCTATGACTACGTCACTCCCTCACCTTTTGTGATTAAGTTAAATTCCACCCACTCAACTTTCTGGATGCACCCGCTTTGATCTCACTTCCTTGGCATAAGCCCTTCCTAATGGGAAATTTTCTATTAAGATGGCCCACTTGATTTAATACCACTCAACTCAAATTTTGTCTATGCATTTCGCTGAGGATTGCCAATAATCCTTCCGGTTCTTCTGACTCTTTTGATTAATCCCACAATATTTCTGTTAAACAATTTAAATGGCACTCTGAAATCAACAAAGTAGCAATAGAGGTTGCCCCTAATATATTTCTATGCACTTCCGGGCTACAGTCCATAAGCCAAAGCAGTGAACCATCTTTGAGTGTCCCTATTTGAAATCTCCTTGTTCCACTGAAATCAATTCTTTAGCATCAATCCACTCCTGTGTCTCAGTGGGAAGTATTGTCGAAAACGTCTAAGACCTAATATATGTTAGGCATATGACCCAATAATGCTTAGGGTCATTAAGACTACCTTCCTTAAAAATGTAATTTAATAAAACTCCTTTCCTGCTATCTACAACAATGCTTCTAAAGGTTAGCATGAAAAACTGTGCCTACTAATCAGTATTTGATTTAATTATAACGGCTGGGAGGTTATCAGGATCGAATGCTCTGATTAACCTTGGGACAAGATAACATATTTCATGCATTTGAGTGTAAATGATTTCAATTAATTATCACACTCATATCTCCTAGGCATCGGGTCACTACATCCTATACTGTACATTTCTACCAAGTGAATTTTTTATTGATCTTCTGGGACTATGCAATTTATTCTACTATTCTCACCCCTGATGCCAGTTTGTACTATTTTCCAGAATTTCCTGGAATTTTTTGCCTCAAATACAGACACCATAGTTTTCCAATGTTTCTTAAAATAGTCTCTGCTTTCAAAATCAATCAGGGATTTATATTTAGAACTAATTCTCATAATTTGTTCTACTACAATCTAATTTCCTGTCCTTTTATGACCTTTTTTAACTACCTCAACTTACTTTTTAATAAATTGGCAATGTTTATCAAACTATGACTGGTCAATTCCGTTTCATTTTGGATTCTCTAAATGCTTTTTAAAGACTTCTCCCCAGATCTACTACAAAAAACTCAACCACATTCTGTACAATTTGGTTATACCAGCCAAATTAGATATGCTTCCACTTGCAGTCATAGAATTACTGTTCAATTGGAATGGCAGACAGCCATTACAATGCAGGAATTAGCACACAGTGCCTTTTACCAATCAGCTTTTACCACACAACGCTTTACCACACATATAGTAACACGCACACATACACACACACATATATATATATTCACTGAAAAAACCATAGGTTATAGACCATATATAGTTAGGAATTAGCATTTAGAAAACCTTATTTTACTCACACAAAACCATTGAAATTCCATATATAGTTAGTTGCACTAACTATATATCGCGCACCCGCAATCCACTGCTGATGATGTCACATATTACATCATTCATGACATGGTCAGTGACATCACTGATGACATCACTGATGACATCTCAAATGACATCACTGATGACATCATGACACACCAATACCAGTTACTACATACGCACTCACTGATTCCTACGTCTACACACACATTCACTCATTCACCCATACAATCACTCATACATACAGTCACTCATTATTACAACACTATCATATGCACTCATACACCTATGCAGACAGTCACACACTGCCACTCATCCATGGAGTTACTCACACACCAAGTCAGTCCTGTAAAGAATCAATCACACTTCCATTTCTTCATCTATACAGTTAAACACAGAACACCATACTTCAGTGACATCACTGATGACATCACTAATGACATCTGAAATGACATCACTGATGACATCTCAAATGACATCACTGATGACATCATGACACACCAATACCAGTTACTACATACGCACTCACTGATTCGTACGTCTACACACACATTCACTCATTCACCCATACAATTACTCATACATACAGTCAGTTATTATTAGAACACTATCATATGCACTCATACACCTAGTCAGTCCTGTGAAGAATCAATCACACTTCGATTTCCTCATCTATAGTTAAACACAGAACACCATACTTTTCACACATATACTAACACATACTTACTCTCTTATACAATCACTGATACAAGTACACATTGATATGCACAGAGTCACACACCTCCCAGCCAGCCACACACACACTCAGTCTTCCATACATCCACTCATTCTTCAATATGTAAAACGTATTTAAACTTTACAAAAACACACAGACACTAGATGATGTCATCAGTGATGTCATTTGAGATGTCATCAGTGATGTCATCAGTGATGTCACTGACCATGTCATGAATGATGTAATATGTGACATCATCAGCAGTGGATTGCGGGTGCGCGATATATAGTTAGTGCAACTAACTATATATGGAATTTCAATGGTTTTGTGTGAGTAAAATAAGGTTTTCTAAATGCTAATTCCTAACTATATATGGTCTATAACCTATGGTTTTTTCAGTGAATTTTCAAGGTTTTGTAATTGCTAATTCCTAACTATATATGGTCTATAACCTATGGTTTTTTCTGTGAATTTCATTGGTTTTTTAACAGCTAATATCTGTAGCTGTAAAATGTATTCTTCTTTAAATCCAAAAATATATTTTATATGTTTATGAATAATTTTTTTTTAAATATTTTTTTTTCTTCGTTCCCGCTTCGCGAATCGGGAAGCTTCCCGTTAGCTGACCTTGATGCCGCGAAATAGACCGCGAGCCGGTAAACGTTTCTTTACCGCAAGTACCGCGTTAGAAAACAACATCGTGACGCCTCCCGTCCGCATGACGTTTCACGTTCTCGCGTGATACGTCATATGACGTGCTACGTTAGCGAACTGGTACGCGAAGCGAGTCGCAAAGCGCAGGTTTCTGGAAGCAAACCGGGAGGCCCTGCAAAGCGCTTAACGTAAACACAGCAAGTCATGTGACTTGGTAATAACACTTTTCATTGGTTCATTTCACTTTTGGTTTCCTAATGATGTAAGACTAGGTCATATAATCTAAAATGAACACTTTTGATTGGTTGAGAACTCTTGTTTTTCCCAAATGATGAAAATCCCTCCTTCTTTCCTCACTCTGACTTTCATCATTGTGAGAGAAAGACCATTTGTGATCACTGAGCAATGGCTTCTTTAGTAGCTTCAGCTGGTGCTTCCCCACCACCTCCACCACATCCAAGGAAGAGTGGACCACCTGCTCAAGTTATAATTCAACAAGAAGAGGAAGAAGAGGAACAGGACGACGAGCACGAAGAGAGGCAGTTTTTGCCTGAGCAGCCCAGGACGTCTCACCGGAAAGAAAACTTCATTTGGCAATTTTTTAAAATTCCCAAAGGTCAGAAAAAAGTAAATGCAAGATACGTAACTTGCCTTATATGTCAAGATAGACTGTCCAGAGGAACCGAGAAAAAATACAGTTTCGGAAACTACACAATGCATCGCCATATGACTAGGTGGCATCCTAACAACTACAGTGCTGCACAGTTTCGGAACGACCTAGATAATCTCCCTATTATGGCCAGAAGATCTGTTGTACCGGAAGTAACGGGACCAGAGGGCAGGGAGATGGTGCCAAATATACAAATGAGATTTGGTGAAGTAAAACACATCTGCGTATTTTGCGATGGATTCATTTGCTACGGAGAAAGAAGCATCACTCTGATCAACAGAGCTATTGACTATCATATGCAAGTTTGTACGAAACACCCAAAATAATAAATACTTCTTTTTTTGTTTTGTTGCTCCTGTTGAGCCCTTTACAATGAATCGTTTTCATTGCCCCCTCCAAGAAAAACCCAAAAAAATATAAAACTGTTCAGAAAAATTCAAAAAAAGTAAAAAAAATGTTCCGAAAAATAATAAAAAAAATATAAAACAACAAAAACAATAAAAAAAAAAGTTCTTTTCAGAACTACCTCCCCGTTATTAAAAAATTGGTACAATATTTGGAACTGTGCCAACCTCTATTTCTCTTAGTTCGCTTCCCAGTTCGCTCGCCGGTACGCGAACCGGAAGCGAACCAAAAACAGTAAGTATAAGGGAAGGAAACAGACACTTATGTTAAAAGAAAGACAGCTATAGGGGAGTAAACTAGAGATACTATTACCCGTAATCCACTGCTGATGATGTCACATATTACATAATTCATGACATGCTCAGTGACATCATCAGCAGAGGATTGCGGGTTTTTTGGCAACGTGCCTTATCCACGGTTTAATAACGCTGCCTTTTGCTTTATATAAGTTTTCAAATTGTATGAAATATATACCAATAGGTCGTTATGAACCTTTAGGTAGTGCTTTTCTTCATGAGGTCTGGTCGCTTCCATACACATACAGATGTTTCAAAGATGATCAAGAAGTTTATCTGAATGGAGAGGAATGCACTGAGACGCCAGATCATTCACTAATGTGTAGGCACATACAGTTACACGGTTCATGCAACAAACACCGACCAAATATGGCTTGCGTGTTGCAAGGCACGCCAGTTCCTGCTATCATCCCCACGTTCAAGTTGTTGGAAAATGGTAGTTATTTGATGCTCAATAATGAAGATTGTTCTGAGTTAATTAAAAGTATTCCTTTTATCGTAACAGTAAGTGAACGGGTTATTTGCTGCAGAAATGTTCTATTTCCTCCCACACATGAACATAGGGAGTTTTCAATCTGGCCACAAATACCAACCTTGGGACAGATTTCAGCGGCATGGCAAGAATAAGAGCTCTTTTGTCTCAGAGAGAGGTGGCCTTGAGTTCGGCCCGTGAAACTTTCGTGCTTCACATAGCGAACACCCGTACAGAGGTGCAGACCCTTTTCAATTCAGATTTGCCTTTCAATTTCAGCAAGATGGTTCCGACTATCTTTAACGCATCCTCCACAAAGACCCTGGCGCACTTTTTTAAAGTTGTTACCAGTGGTCTCGTGACTTCATTTGAGAAAATCTTTGGAGTCATCCCTGCTTCCTTTCATTCTATTTTCTCCACTCTGGTTCGTGGATTGGCATTTTTACTTGCATTACCAGCGGACGCTCTTGTGCTTTTTTACATTTTTAAATATGGATGTCCCTCCTATGCAACCTCCCACCCTGCAGCTGCTGACACTGTTCCGCAATCGCATGCTAGAATATTATGGCACAATGCCGTTGGCGATATTAAGCACGGCATATGGATTATCTTTTCGATTCTCCTACTTCACCTGTGTCCAGCCGGTATTTCACTGCCTGACCTGTGATTTCGATTGGGCCATTGATTTGTGTCTCTGCGGACCGGTTTCTCCTGACGTCGACTTTAATCAGCTGATGACTCCTATCATTACTCACGAGTTGGTTTGTCCTGGAGAAAGGATTATGGCTGTGGCATTGATGCATGGACTACTTGGTCCCTGGAATTTACTGGCGGCAGCACAATCTTTCTTGGAACAGAGCTTTCTTGAAAACCCACCGAGCTGTCCTCTGATGGTGATAGAGGATCCGGTGCTGGGAGAGCACGTATGTTCTTTTCCGCTTTTAAATTGGATGGCTGAACTGTTTTCGGATGAAGACGGTGACTTCCTATTGGAGGCTGTTGCAGCTTATTTTGCATACAAAGTTAAGTCATAGACCTTTTTCATGTTTGATATGCTGAGTACTAGCATTTCATTGACAATTCATTGACTTATTTGTCAAGTTTTTATTATTTACCTTGCCTATTGGCTTAAGACTCGATAAAGTACTTGGCTGTTTTATTTTTCTTTAGCATTAAATTTTCCTAGTTTTTAATGCTTTACCTTGCGGACCGTCCACATATAAACTTGCAATCTGCTCTCATGAGATGGCACTTCTATTATCTTATTCAGTTCGTTTCCGGATCATGGGGAGGTGTCATCTAGGTCCTGGATATCTTTACACCGTGTTAAGTTAGCATGGGCTCATTACCGGTTTAAACGCCATTTTTCCTTTTTTGCAACTTCTGCACACGACACTTAGTTGTTGCTTTAGCTTTCCACCTAGTAGTTCATCGTGGTTTACATGAGAATAATATGTTATTGCTCTACTATCTGCTTTGCTTGTTAAACTATATCTGTACAGCGAGTGCTAAAGTTTCAAGAACAACACGATACAGAATTGTTATGAGGTCTGATCTCCACGACTTCATACTCATAACATAAGTGCAACTTCTGCCAATTCTGGGCATGAGGCGGGTTTTATATTGCTTTGCCAAACACACATACACAACAGTTGATGCGGTTCACATGAAGAGAGAGCTGGTGTATGCTGATGTGATTCCTTCAAATCTAAGACACTAAAGTATGGGCACGCCCTAAACCAACACAAAGAGACCTTCTTAGCAAATAATATAATATGTGTATTAGGGAGGGTGAGATATAAGCAGCCGCGGGCCGTGGAGGGAGTTACGGTGAGGCAGGGAGGCGGGGAGGGGGAGAAGCAGGGTGGAGCCCTCTCTACCTTGCCCCTCCCCCTCCCCGCCTCCCTGCCCCACCGTAACTCCCTCCACGGCCCGCGGCTGCTTATAAGTGTTGCTAACTCTTATTCATTTACAGCATGTTAACATACTGTCACCATTCGCTTTTTATGTACTAGTAACTATGCTGGTAATTTTGCTACTGATAATATGTGTACTTGTATTCTCCACCCTGCTTCTCCCCCTCCCCGCCTCCCTGCCTCACCGTAACTCCCTCCACGGCCCGCGGCTGCTTATAAGTGTTGCTAACTCTTATTCATTTACAGCATGTTAACATACTATCACCATTCGCTTTTTATGTACTAGTAACTATGCTGGTAATTTTGCTACTGATAATATGTGTACTTGTATTATCTAAGATACTACGCCTGAGAAGACGGCATTAGTAAATAAACATTTCAAATACACATGTGTTCTTCTTAACTCCATGTTCTGGTTTCTAAGAAATATATAACGACCGACTGTTCATGAGTTCCACGTATCCTGAGGTACTATAAGTTCATATTCTGGATTGTCTAAACATTGAGAGTTTGTTATATCCAATGTGACACTGTACCTAGCTTGCTAAGGAGTTTTTGATTACTAACGTGAGTTTTGGGACACCCTAATTTGCCGAGGTTCCAATCCTCTGTCCACAGTTCTGTGTGAGAACAGAAACCCTGCGACAGGGGCACCCCCGACCCTTGCTGGAGCTTCATCACACTTGCGATACAACTCCAGCAATGCGCCACCTTTACGGCACAGATACATCACGCATCTGTGCTGTTTTTGCCCCATGATGCGCCGCATTGTAAATGCAGCATACCATAGGTGACGGAACAGCGGCACAGAATGACTAACACATCCCTGGTGATGCGCCAGTCATCATAAATGTATCCCTATGCTTCTTATCTTGTTAGAGATGAACCGCCATATGTATCATCAAAGTTTTTTGCATTTCCTAAATAGCGAACTTTAAGGAATAAATAGCGATTCTTTACCATTCCTAGTTTGCGATTAGCTATTTGCTAATTACAAATTACCCATTCATTTCCTTCATTTCCATAGGGCGGTTGGACTCACTTTTAGCTCGAACGGCTGAATGGATTTCCACGAAACTTGGCAAAATTGTAGGGACTGGTAGCCCGATGTGCCTTTGCTATGTCTCAAGATATATGCTCCAGTGGTTTTTACGAAAATTAACTTTGAAAAATTATATATTGGGCTACATTGGCCTATATATATGTTGGAGCCCAAATGTAGCCCAATGTAGCCCAATGAAGCCCAATGTAGCCCAATGTAGCCCAAAGATGGCCGCCAGACACACAAAAAAACAAATGTAGCCCAAATATCAGCCAGATGTAGCCCAACTATAGCCCAGTGACAGAATGACCAATCAGCTTCGCAAACCTCCGTTACGTGAAGCGGAGCGCTGTTACAGATATATATCTTTTTTTGAACGTTAATTTCTCAAAATCCACTGGAGCACATATATTGAGACCTAGCAAAGGCACATCGGGCTACCAGTCCCTAATATTTTGCCAAGATGGAGGCCGCTACGGACTTTTTGGAATGTTGACAGACGCCGGAGAACCAATCAGCTTCGCTTCACAAAGCTCCGTTGCGTGAAAAGTACGCGTCCTGGGACGCTGCCAGGTCCGCTGTTACAGATATATATCTTTTTTTAAACATTAATTTCTCAAAATCCACTGGAGCACATATATTGAGACCTACAAAAGGCACATCGGGCTACCAGTCCCTACAATTTTGCCAAGTTTCGTGCAAATCCATTCAGCCGTTCGGGCTAAAAGTGAGGCCAACCGCCCTATGGAAAACTCAATGTTAAAAACACGTTTTGGGACCCCCCTTTTTTCTCGGCCCCCCCTTGACGAACCCCCCCCAAATTTTCAAGGGCTGCTCAGAAACAAAATGTGCCATTTTCCTGAAAATTTCAGCCAATTCCGTCCACAAACGCCAAAGTTATTAGACATAGAATTTTCAAAAATCCCATAGAGAAAAAATCCTAACTATATATACCTACTGGCGACCGCCAGTAGGTAATATATATATATATATATATATATATATATATATATATATATATATATATATTCACTGAAAAAACCATAGGTTTCAGGTGCATTATAGTTAGAAATTAGCATTTAAAAAACCTTAGAAATTCACTGAAAAAACCATAGGTTTCACCCATGTTATAGTTAGCTGGACATTTCACTCATACAAAACCATTGAAATTCCTCCGATATAGTTAGTTCTGCAAACTATAACTCGCGCACCCATAATACACTGCTGATGATGTCACATATTACATCACTCATGACATGGTCAGTGACATCACTGATGACATCACTGATGACATCATCCAGTGAATTTGGTTTTGTTTGAAATTTGAATATGTATTATATAAAAACTGTCGAGGAGAGCTCACGAAATGGTGGGAAATAAAATCCCTGGAGAAGTATCACGAAGCGGGTCGCGTACCAAGGGGCCTTAGGATAATGTTAGCACCAAGTTCTGATAGCCCCAATCCACTTCTTTTAAAAGAATGGGCATAAAGTAACTTAGAAGCTTCAATGCGCTTGGCATGCCTCCTGGTCAAGTATGCTAAGATCGACCGAGATAAGAACAAGGAAGAAATTGCACGAATACAGAACGAACTTTGTAAACCAGAACATTTGAAAGAAAAAGATTTCATAGACAGAAGCACTAAAGAGATGAATGATAGATTGTGCAAACAAGAAGATACCATCAAGGCGAGAAAAGCGTATACGTTTGCCCGTGACAAACAAGATTATGAACTGGGGCAAACCTTCACGTTTGCACGAAAATTTGCCAATTTACGAAAACAGAAGGACAATGAAACACAAAAAAGCGCTATGATTCCTAAAAACCCTGACTTGGCAACCAGCGATTCAAATTTATCAGCATCGGATGCCAGTCTGGCACCAAGTGAGGAAGATTCTGATGCCAGCAACCCTGGTGCAAAACGAGGGGATCTAGGTCAACTCACCCTGGAGGAAGAACTTGAATACATCAGAATGCAGCGCAAACAGACATTATGTCCGAGGAGTCAAAACGCCTCAATAAGCAAAGGCGCAGTGCAAGGAGGCGACAAAGATGGAAATGCTCCCGCAATAAGGGGAAAGAGGCAACCAAACCAGTACTGGAGGAGGAAAAATTTAAAAATTAAAATACTATAATCAACCTAAGTGATGTGGTTCTAAATGAAGCCGAAAAACAACTCCTTTCATTGGGACTATCTTTCAGCCCAGAAAGTAACTTTGGATACAGTAGCACACGCGTTGATGTGTTTAAATTCATTCGTAAAATCAAATTAAAAAAATATTTCACCATCAAAAATAACTTGACCACACAACAACAGCAGAAAAATTTGCATACCATCAACACCATTGCTCCAGGTGGCCTACAAGCCAAAGATGTATCCTTAATGCGTACGTTACACTGTCTCAAAGAAAATATTGATGACATTACTGGGACACAGGAGGTAGCTGACAATGCAGGAGTAGACATAGCTAGGCCAGGGACTAGTCCGTTCAAACCGGCATCGACGTTTGTCCCTAATATGCCGCACGATGCCAAAGACATATATCATGATTGGGTGACTGAAGAGCTGAAAAAATTAGAACACAAAGTCCAATCCCAGCATAATCCACCAAACAACAAAATGAAACAATATTTTGCCCTAATGAAGAAACTTAAGAACGACAACACCATTGTGATTAATAAATCAGACAAAGGGGGAAATGTGGTAATATGGGACAAAAAAGCCTACATCGTCACATCGTCACCTTCATGACACTGAATGTTACTCTAAAATCAATATGGGATCAGTGAAAACCATCCAGAAAAATTACAAAGATGATCTTCATGGATGAATTCAACTTTTTAAATAAAGACTTCCCCACACTACCCAACATCTATTTTGTACCTAAAGTACACAAGAACGAAATACCGGTTACCGGGAAACCTATTGTGGCCTTCATAAACAGTACTTTTGAAAACACCTCAAAATATATTGACTTTTTCCTTCAAGAGTTCGTTATTAACTTACCGGCTTACATTAAAGACACAACTGACTTTTTGTACCAACTCAATAACTCTGGGTGGTCTAGTGAATATGTATTGCTTACCATGGATATATCCACTCTCTATACTAGCATTTCCCACTTGGATGGGATAAGAGCGGTTGGATATTATTTGAACAAGAGACCAATAGAGATGCACCGCCATAATGAAATGCTTACCAAGATGATTGAATTGTTTCTTTATAATAACATTTTCATGTTTGAGATTACTATGTACAAACAATTAAGGGGTGTGGCCATGGGGGCATGCTTGTTCCCCAGCTATGCGGGGCTCCACGTTGGCTGGTGGGAGGAGCATGTCCTCATGGTACAACATGCTAAAGCTTGGTCTGAACGCATCATTAAATATTGGCGTTACATAGATGATGTATTCATTGTATGGCGAGGCACTAAAGTCCAAGCAGAGAATTTTGTGAATGACATCGACAGGAATTAATTAAACCTAAAATGTACAGCTCACATAGACTGCCAGACCACCAACTTCTTAGATATCCAAGTGCAGATAAAAGGTGATAAAATTGAAACGTGCTTGTATAGAAAGTCCACGTCTGGGACTACTACTCTACTCGCAGACAGCTTCCACCCTAGCCACACCATCGGTAGTATTCCCTGTGGGGAATTTTTAAGAATCCATAGAGCATGCAGCACTGTAGAGTCCAGACAACAACACCAATCAGATGCTGTCGAAAGATTGGTAAGAAGAGGCTATGCCCCAATAACTTGGAGATAGCCTTAAGAAAAGCTAATAGCCATGATCGTAACAACCTTCTAGACCCCAACAGGAAAAGGCAAGGAGATGATAATGAAGTTGACAAAGACATAGAGGACAAAGAAACAATTAGATTAATCACAGGATATAGTAAACAAGCCAATCTGATTAAAAACATCATTAAGAAACAATAGCCAATTGTCCTCACAGATCCCATCCTTAAAGACATCATCCCTCCCATACCTACCATCACTTTAAGGCGCGCATACTCTATGCGCAACGAGTTGGTCAAAAATAGCCCGGAAACTGCCAAAGCCATTAACTGGTTAGCACCACGCAAAGGTTTTTTTAAGTGCAGTTCATGCCAGGCATGCAAGTTTGGCATTAACACCACGATGTACACTACCCCTTTTTCAGACAAAACAATCGCCTTGAAAGCACACTATACTTGCCACACTGAATTTGCGGTTTACATTCTTAAATGTAGCTGCAATCTTTACTATGTGGGTAGTACCAAATTACAAGCCCATGTACAGGTGCTACGACATCCTAGAGCAACTATAAATCTGATCCAGCCTACCCCATGTCCCGCCACTTTAAAGCTTTTCATGAGAATAATCTCAATTGCTTACAATACTTTTGTTATTGATGCCGTGGCACCTAACATCAGGGGGGGGCAACAGGGAAAAGACTCTAAGACAATTAGAGTCAAAGTACATAATTGAGTTGGACAGTAAGTCCCCAATGTGACTTAATCTTGGGGAAGATATGTACAATTTCCTATAGATACAACCTGGAACCTTTTAGTGCCTTGACGTTCCCTGTTCTGTCCAGAATTACAGTTGGTCATATATTTTTTTCTGTTATGTGTTTACATCTGAACTTGTGACTTTACTCACATAAACTTATCTGATTCTTTCTCCAGTGGTTTTTATACCCCTACATGACCTATATCTTAATGTGATCTATATCTCACTCATGACCAACAATTTGCATCGGATGATGCATAATCGACCCATTGTCTCACGTTTTTGTAATCTAGTTACAGAGTTTCATCACATGGATTGACCTTAATATTTAATTTCACTCTAATAATTGTTTTTCCCCCTACAAAAATGATATTAGTATCACATTGTGGTCCTATCATTAGATTTTTATGACGAATATACTCAGATGCCACATGAATATGCCCTTTCATATTCTACATCCCCGTAGTATAACTATTTTTAACTTTACACTTTTTCTTTTACATTGAACAGTTTGACACTAGTTAAACACTTTTTGCACATAGTAAAGGAACAAATTAGGGCGTTTTTTGCTTGTATTGACATAGATACTTTAGGATGCCTGCCTATTTTCTAAATGTCTGCACACAGTTATACATATGAACCAAGGGAGGCCATATTGAAGTGGCTTTCTTGTATTTGTACTTTTAAAAGAATTTATGACGCTACGAGAATGTTGTGCATCTTGAATTTCATAGTAGGAGGTATACCCCTTTTTTAACATTTTTCACTGATGCAATATATAACATGTGTACATTGATGAAATATAATTAGCAGTATCGTATTTTATGTATAAGATAACTATGTCTGTAGGCTGTAGCATTTACGAATTAACAACAGCACTGTGGATGTAATACCTAAGAAGAATTTTTGAAGGTAAGAGAAAATGTTTTCTTGTGGATTAATGTGCAGTTGAGCATTCCTAAATTTAGCCAATATATACATAAGCATTAAGACAGACGATACTTTTATTTATGACGGATTTGTGCAAAATTATTTAAATAGGAGAGTACACACATCTATTAATTAAGATTTATAATTTAAAAGCCAGAAAAAAATATTCGCGTTGAAACAACTTTGTGTAGAGATACTGGATTCCGTCCATTACGGTCGCTCCCACAGCGTTCCTCTCGCAAAATCGAAAGCCTCCTCCTCGCTGCCTGCATTGTCTGCCCTGATACCTGCTGCCTGCCGCCCTGTCACAGCGCATAGCTGATTGAACAGCAATTGGTATCGTTTTGCGTGCGCACTGCTTGTATTAATTAACGCTTTAAGGCTGAGCGCCTGCCATCGTCTATCCTCGCATTGTTTAATTATATTTCACTGCTCATAGCGGCTGATGTAACTGTGGCAGAAGCGTCTTTTTGGGAACTTAGTATCTGTATTGAGTGAGTGTAATTCCGGCTGTGCCCCAGTTTCGTTTTATCCCCGGCCGGCCATTTAAGATTGTTTGTATTTTCCCCGTGTCTCCTCCCAGACCCCGCCTCCCAGCTGACCCTCCCACACACTGTTCCACTACACTCGCCCGTCCTCTCTTTCCCTGTGACCGTCTGGATTCCCTCCATTACGGTCGCTCCCACAGCGTTCCTCTCGCAAAATCGAAAGCCTCCTCCTCGCTGCCTGCATTGTCTGCCCTGATACCTGCTGCCTGCCGCCCTGTCACAGCGCATAGCTGATTGAACAGCAATTGGTATCGTTTTGCGTGCGCACTGCTTGTATTAATTAACGCTTTAAGGCTGAGCGCCTGCCATCGTCTATCCTCGCATTGTTTAATTATATTTCACTGCTCATAGCGGCTGATGTAACTGTGGCAGAAGCGTCTTTTTGGGAACTTAGTATCTGTATTGAGTGAGTGTAATTCCGGCTGTGCCCCAGTTTCGTTTTATCCCCGGCCGGCCATTTAAGATTGTTTGTATTTTCCCCGTGTCTCCTCCCAGACCCCGCCTCCCAGCTGACCCTCCCACACACTGTTCCACTACACTCGCCCGTCCTCTCTTTCCCTGTGACCGTCTGGATTCCCTCCATTACGGTCGCTCCCACAGCGTTCCTCTCGCAAAATCGAAAGCCTCCTCCTCGCTGCCTGCATTGTCTGCCCTGATACCTGCTGCCTGCCGCCCTGTCACAGCGCATAGCTGATTGAACAGCAATTGGTATCGTTTTGCGTGCGCACTGCTTGTATTAATTAACGCTTTAAGGCTGAGCGCCTGCCATCGTCTATCCTCGCATTGTTTAATTATATTTCACTGCTCATAGCGGCTGATGTAACTGTGGCAGAAGCGTCTTTTTGGGAACTTAGTATCTGTATTGAGTGAGTGTAATTCCGGCTGTGCCCCAGTTTCGTTTTATCCCCGGCCGGCCATTTAAGATTGTTTGTATTTTCCCCGTGTCTCCTCCCAGACCCCGCCTCCCAGCTGACCCTCCCACGCTCCGCCCCCTCCACCATCCACTTATGGCCAATGGTCCCACGCGCAGCGTCCACGCGCTCCGGCCACGCCGAAGGTGCGCCAAAGGTAAGCCCGTCTACGCCCGTCCGCGCCTCGACCGCGCCCAGCGCCAGACCCCTTGCCTCTCGCGCTGCCCAATCCTCCCGCATTACCTACGATGCCACCACCCTCCTAGCCCTTAACCCGGATCGCGCCCCCAACTGCGTCCAAGCCGCTCCTGGACACACCCATGGCCCTCTCTCCTGCTACTCCTGCAAATTCAGCTGCACCGACAACATCTCCGCTACGACCACTCCACAGATTCCCGACCCCAACCACATACAATGCATCCTTCTCAACACCCGATCGGTGCACAGGCACGCCATCGACCTATGGAACCTACTAGACACCATCTCTCCAGACGTCGCCTTCCTTACGGAAACATGGATGAATGCTTCCTCCGCACCAGACATCACCATTGCCATCCCTGAAGACTATAAGATCACACGCAAGGACCGTACCAGCCACACAGGAGGAGGAATCGCTATCGTCCATAAGAAATCAATCCGCATCTCAACCAGCTCTGACGCCAACCTCGCCAACTCCGAACACCTTCACTTCCAGATCCACATCGACCCCAAAACAACACTCAGAGGCACCCTCCTCTACAGGCCACCAGGACCCCGCGCAAAATTCAGTGAAGACATCACGGACTTCATCTCTCCACACGCGCTCCCCTCCAAAGATTACATCCTGCTGGGAGACCTCAACTTTCACCTTGAAAAGAACAACGACCGCAACACCGCCACCCTCCTGGACAACCTCGCCAACCTCGGACTTAAACAACTAGTCACTTCCCCCACCCACATCGCAGGTCACACACTCGACCCCATCTTCACCTCCAGCAATCATGTCTCCTTCAGCCACACTACGGATCTCCTATGGACCGACCACAGCTGCGTTCACTTCACCTACAACAAGCCGAAAACCATCAACCACTCCCAACCTATCCTGCAAAGAAACTGGAACAAAATCACCACGGACCAAATCTCCGCATCGCTCCTTCGAAACTCCCCAGCCCTCTCTTCTAACGCCAACGAAGCCGCCGCCAACCTCACCCTATGGTTATCCAACACCGCCGACACCTTAGCTCCACTGAAAAAACGTCAAAGCAAACCTGGCAGCAAGAAAGCCTCATGGTTCAACGATGATCTCAAGAAGTCCAAGAAACTCTGCCGCTCCCTTGAAAAGGCCTGGAAAAAAGACCCAACCACCAGCACCAAGGACGCCTTCAAAAGCGCCACCCGCACTCACCACCAACTGATCCGAAAAGCCAAAAAAACAGCATTCAAGGACCGACTTGACAACAACGCCCACAACAGCAAGGAACTCTTCAACATCGTCAAGGAATTTTTCAATCCCTCGGCCAACTCCAACGACATCACCCCCTCTCAAACCCTCTGCGACTCCCTAGCCTCTTTTTTCCACAACAAGATTGCAGACATCCACAACAGCTTTGACAACCAACCCGTAAACCAACCCACCCTAACATCCGCTGACCATCTTTCCCCTGTAAACACCCTTAACGCCTGGAACCCAATCTCCACTGAAGACACCATCCGCCTGATGAATTCCATCCACTCAGGATCCCCCACAGACCCATGCCCTCACCACATCTTCAACAAAGCAGACTCCTTCATAGCACCGCACCTCCGAGACGTCATCAACTGCTCCTTCAACTCCGCTACCTTCCCAGAAGACTGGAAACACGCTGAACTCACCGCCCTCCTGAAAAAACCAACAGCGGACCCCACCGAACTCAAAAATTACCGCCCCATCTCGCTTCTTCCATTCCCGGCCAAAGTCATCGAGAAAGCCGTCAACAACCAGCTCGCCGCCTTCCTCGAAGCCAACAAATCCCTCGACCCCTCACAATCTGGCTTCCGAGCAAAACACAGCACTGAGACCGCCCTCATCGCAGCAACAGACGACATTCGAACTCTATTGGACAATGGAGACACAGTCGCCCTCATCCTCCTCGACCTCTCTGCAGCATTCGATACAGTCTGCCACAGCACCCTTCTACAACGCCTCAATAACATCGGAATCCAAGGAAAAGCACTTGAATGGATCACCTCGTTCCTCACCGGAAGAACCCAGAGAGTCCGCCTTCCTCCATTCAAGTCCGAGACCTCTGAAGTCATCTGCGGCGTACCTCAAGGATCCTCACTCAGTCCCACCCTCTTCAACGTATACATGAGCCCCCTCGCGACCATCGCACGCCAACACAACCTCAACATCATCTCTTACGCGGATGACACTCAACTGATCCTTTCTCTCACCAATGACCCCAGCACCGCCAAAACTAACCTACACGAAGGAATGAAAGAAGTTGCCGAATGGATGAAACAAAGCCGTCTGAAACTGAACTCAGACAAAACAGAAGTCCTCATCCTAGGCACATCCCCCTCTGCTTGGGACGACTCCTGGTGGCCGGAAGCCCTCGGAAAAGCACCCATCCCGATAGACCACGCACGGAACCTTGGCGTCATCCTGGATTCTTCACTCTCAATGAACAGACAAGTCAACGCCGTATCCTCTTCCTGCTTCAACATTCTTCGCATGCTCAGAAAAACATTTCGCTGGATCCCCTCCGAAACAAGGAAAACAGTCACCCACGCCCTGGTCACGAGCCGACTGGACTACGGAAACACCCTCTACGCAGGTACCACCGCTAAACTCCAAAAGAAACTCCAACGAATCCAAAACGCCTCAGCCAGGCTCATATTAGACATCCCACGCAACGAACACATCTCTGGTCACCTTAAAGACCTCCACTGGCTACCCGTCAATAAGAGGATCACTTTCCGACTGCTCACCCACGCACACAAATCACTCTACGACATCGGACCAGATTGCCTCAACTCTCGACTGTCCTTCTACAACCCCTCCCGCCAACTACGTTCTTCCAACCAAGCCCTCGCCACTGTACCTCGCATCAACAAGACCACCATGGGTGGCAGATCCTTTTCATACCTGGCTGCTAAAACATGGAACTCACTCCCCGCCTACCTTCGCCTCACCCAGAACCACCTAGCGTTCAGAAAGCAGCTTAAAACGTGGATATTTGACAAATAATCCTCCTCCCCTTCCTAAGCGCCTTGAAACCCTCTGGGTATGTAGTGCGCTATACAAATTTTATGACTTGACTTAATGTATAGGCATTCTTTAAGGCAAAGAACTACAAAACTACTTCACAAGTATGTTTTTTATGTCTGCTATTTGTGCAGTGACATCACTGTTTGGCGCCCTTTGTGACTTTTAAATGTTTGACTCAGGGCCCGTTTGTTTGTAGTGAGCAAGGACACAGCCAGGCGTCCGAAACGCGTCCTCCAAGTCAAGATAGCATACATTAGTTTCACTTATGGTGCTCGTGAATCTTAAATTAAGATCATTATTGTTCAGAGTGGTGATATATTCCTCCGCCGAGGTCCAGTCACCACGCCAAACAATAAAAAGATCATCTATATATCTTGTCCACATCAAGATCCTTTCACTCCACCTTTCATTAGTGCCTCCCCATGCCTCGTGCCTCTCCCACCAGCCCACGGACAGGTTCGCGTAGCTGTGGGAGAAGCACGAGCCCATAGACGTTCCCCTGTATGCTATCTTGACTTGGAGGTATTCGTGGAGAATGATACTCTCCAAACTCGACTCTATAGGAAGCCAACGGCGGGCAATGCCGTGTTACATGCGGCAAGCCACCACCCTAGGAGTCTTATTAAGAACGTACCTTATGGTGAATATCTACGCCTCAAAAGGAATTGTTCAGCTGAGACAGATTTTCAAAATGCAAAAAATGATGCAAGTGATAGGTTCCTACCTAGGGGCTATACTAAGAACATTCTAAATCAGGCAGCTGTAAAAGTATCAGGAACCAATAGGAGGGATCTCCTAGTGGTGAAAGAGGCACAGATAGAAAATGACCAAGTCAGAATGATCACCACTTTTAATATCAAATCGGGTGATCTTGTCCACACGTTCAAGAAAAACTGGCATATTCTACACACAGACAATATCTTGAAGAAACATTTGTCAGATAGGCCAATGATAACTTATCGACGATGCCAGTCCTTATCAGATCATCTTATCCACAGTCATTTCTCCCCCCAGACTGAATCCCCGGCCGTAAATAACATAAAGGGGTTCTTTCCATGCCTACGCTGCAAAGCCTGTAAGTATAGCAAAAAAGTTAAAGAGTATCCAGGGAGAACAGAAGAAGTAAAACAGAATAGGAAAATTACCAAACATCTTAATTGCAACTCAGACTATACGGTTTAGTGTTTAGAGTGCCCCTGTAAAAAACGCTACATAGGTAGCACTATCAACCCCACGAAACTGAGGATACTGGAACATATGAGAGCTATCGCGAATAAGGACAAGTCCTATCCGGTAGCTCGTCATTTTGCCGAATTTCATTGAAGTAACATGGATCTCCTCAGTTTCTATTGCATAGACCAAGTTAAACGTCTAGAACGTGGAGTGAATAGAAAAGGCACTCCGCATCGCAGAATCCAGATACATCATTGACCTCAAAACAATGACACCGTGGGGCCTCAATAATGATGAGGAAATGTGGGTGCATCTATAAATGAGGAAAAGTTGCTATCCTATGGTTCAAAACTGGGTAATGAAAAAAGTAACCTATGACTATACTTAAAGAAACTCCAATATATGTGACATTGTATAATATGTAATCTTAGTGGGATTCGAGCCCATACAGGGCGAGACCACAACTGTAATTGCATAGTTACCAAGCTCCCAAAATCTAAAAAAAAGATACTTAGGGGATACACCCCTTCATAGCAAAAAATGAGGGGCAAGAAAAACTGTATTTGTGTATATGTACTAATGGGATTTTGGTACTAGACTCAACTAATGAAATGTTGCGTGCACAATAATAATTATATGTTTGTTGCTGTTCAATGTTTTTAATTTGCACTAGAGCACTTTATATTCGCCATAGAAACCAATGGAATATATGTGAAATACTTCACTCCAAGATGGCCACCACTTTGACCTAGATTTACCATCTTCTATGTCATTGGAAAATGGCGATCATTCCTATGCACAAACTGACACTGACGAAGCTTTTACTGCGAAACGTGTCTGTCAAGGGTGAAAGGGGGTTTGTAATAAATAATCTAGCAACTGGATACCCGTGTGCTTGCCGTTTCTATCAACAGGATTGTTGATTTGTGCTGCTGTGTTCAAGTGTCTCATCTACGCTGGCTG
The DNA here is from genome assembly GCF_964261635.1 of Lissotriton helveticus. Lineage (NCBI taxonomy): Eukaryota > Metazoa > Chordata > Amphibia > Caudata > Salamandridae > Lissotriton > Lissotriton helveticus. The sequence goes on from NC_136067.1 coordinate 531,215,614, forward strand.
AGAGCACCCGGGACGCTGTGGAGCGACGGCGGAGAAGAACCTGTGCTCCAAAAAAAAAAAAAAAAAAATATATATATATATATATATATATATATCCTCGCAAATGTCCCCGTCACAGAGGGAACGCTGTTGTTGGTGCCCGCGTTTTGAGACCGGGAACGTGTCTTATTTAATTTCAAAAACAAGAAAGTTCACGCGGCACACTTCTTGGCAGGTAAATATCAATTTTAATCACTCAGGTCTTCAGCAAAACTCCTACGCGTTTCGAACAAACGTTCTTGGTCACGGCAGTGTTCTACAATTAGTCCTTCTTTCATTTCGCATTTTATACTTTCACCATATGTTACATAACGGTGATGCATTCTGGGCTATGTAGTTTTATTTACTGTTTAGTAACTTTTTTCTTTTGTTTTTTAACTTTATTTTCAGTTAAAATGCATTGGGCAAATATGTGGGGAAAGTTCTAAAGATCCAGTCCCAGCTTATACGTATTACTCCTTTAGTAGGATCTTTATTACGTATAATTGTGTAATTACGTGTCTTTATCATTCGCACTTTTTTATGTGGTACGATTTCTGGGATATGTTATCCTTAGATTAAGTTATTACTAGGGCTGAGTGCCCTTTGCCCCACATGTGTGCCTCTACTCATATATGTTTGAGCCCATGTCATTCATTAATTAAGTACATTCATCAACTTTGGAGGTTCGCTTTGTACGCAAAGCATACTATATCACATTTTTGATTTCACTACAATTGTTTTACAAGTGAACGTGCATTTCTTCATCTGCATTCAAACCTCTTGGATGCTTGGTTTTAAATTTAATTATCAATTTCGACTCCAGTCTTCTCAACTTTAAGAGTCTATCTCCCCCACGTTCTTGGTTTGGGATTGTTGCTAGTCCCAGATACTTTATGTCCTGCCATGTTTTTCCTTCATGTTGTTTCAAATGTTTTGCCATGGCATAGGCATTGTCATCATTCTGTATCGCTCGGATATGCTCTAATATTCTTTTTTTCAAAGGGCATTTCGTGCTGCCTATATATTCTTTTCCGCAGCAGCATCTCAGCATATATACCACAAATGATGATTCGCAGGTTATCTTTGTTTTGATTAGAAATTCTTTGCCAGTGGGGTCTCTCAACGTGGTGGTGTTTTGACCTATTTTACAGGCCTTGTAGGTCATGCACTTTGTAAATCCATTGCTTCTTTTCTGAAGCCAGTCTGTTGGTTTTTTAACTGTGAAATTACTTCTTACCAAATGGTCTGTAAGGTTTGGCGCTCTTCTGTATGAGATTAGAGGGCCTGTTCCAATTTCTTTTCCTATATCTGGGTCTTTCGTTAATATATGCCAGTATTTTGAAAGGATTTTCTGAATCTTGTGGCTTTCCTTATTGTATGTAACAATCATTCGTGGTCGTTCCTCAGTTGTGTATTCACTGTCTTTCTCTTTGTTAGTAAGTGTTTCCAATCTTGTCTTTTGTCTGGCTTTTTCTTCCCCTTTTGCTATGTCTCTGTAATTATAGCCTCTTTCTTGGAACTGTTTTTTGGTGTCTTCAAACTTTTTCTCCATTTCCTCAGTTGTTGAGCAGTTCCTCTTCATACGAAGAAACTCTCCGTAGGGAATGCTTTTTATCAATTTTTTGGGGTGAAAGCTTTGACCATGGAGAATGCTGTTTGTTGCTGTTCGCTTTCTGTGTGTGGTCGTTTCAATTTTGTTATCTTTTATGAATACTTTAATATCCAGAAACTCAATTTCTTTAGGGTTGATGTTAAATGTAAAACTCAGACCCACATCATTGCAGTTTAAGATGTCCAGAAAGGTTTCAAATTCCGCTGCGGTACCCTTCCACAACAGAAACAAATCATCAATGAAACGCACCCACAGTGCTACTTTTGCCATATGTTGGTCGTGTTCTTCTCTCCAAGCTATGTTCCTCTCCCACCACCCCATCATGAGATTCGCATAGCTTGGAGAGAAGGAAACTCCCATGGCAGCAACAAACAGCATTCTCCATGGTCAAAGCTTTCACCCCAAAAAATTGATAAAAAGCATTCCCTACGGAGAGTTTCTTCGTATGAAGAGGAACTGCTCAACAACTGAGGAAATGGAGAAAAAGTTTGAAGACACCAAAAAACAGTTCCAAGAAAGAGGCTATAATTACAGAGACATAGCAAAAGGGGAAGAAAAAGCCAGACAAAAGACAAGATTGGAAACACTTACTAACAAAGAGAAAGACAGTGAATACACAACTGAGGAACGACCACGAATGATTGTTACATACAATAAGGAAAGCCACAAGATTCAGAAAATCCTTTCAAAATACTGGCATATATTAACGAAAGACCCAGATATAGGAAAAGAAATTGGAACAGGCCCTCTAATCTCATACAGAAGAGCGCCAAACCTTACAGACCATTTGGTAAGAAGTCATTTCACAGTTAAAAAACCAACAGACTGGCTTCAGAAAAGAAGCAATGGATTTACAAAGTGCATGACCTGCAAGGCCTGTAAAATAGGTCAAAACACCACCACGTTGAGAGACCCCACTGGCAAAGAATTTCTAATCAAAACAAAGATAACCTGCGAATCATCATTTGTGGTATATATGCTGAGATGCTGCTGCGGAAAAGAATATATAGGCAGCACGAAATGCCCTTTGAAAAAAAGAATATTAGAGCATATCCGAGCGATACAGAATGATGACAATGCCTATGCCATGGCAAAACATTTGAAACAACATGAAGGAAAAACATGGCAGGACATAAAGTATCTGGGACTAGCAACAATCCCAAACCAAGAACGTGGGGGAGATAGACTCTTAAAGTTGAGAAGACTGGAGTCGAAATTGATAATTAAATTTAAAACCAAGCATCCAAGAGGTTTGAATGCAGATGAAGAAATGCACGTTCACTTGTAAAACAATTGTAGTGAAATCAAAAATGTGATATAGTATGCTTTGCGTACAAAGCGAACCTCCAAAGTTGATGAATGTACTTAATTAATGAATGACATGGGCTCAAACATATATGAGTAGAGGCACACATGTGGGGCAAAGGGCACTCAGCCCTAGTAATAACTTAATCTAAGGATAACATATCCCAGAAATCGTACCACATAAAAAAGTGCGAACGATAAAGACACGTAATTACACAATTATACGTAATAAAGATCCTACTAAAGGAGTAATACGTATAAGCTGGGACTGGATCTTTAGAACTTTCCCCACATATTTGCCCAATGCATTTTAACTGAAAATAAAGTTAAAAAACAAAAGAAAAAAGTTACTAAACAGTAAATAAAACTACATAGCCCAGAATGCATCACCGTTATGTAACATATGGTGAAAGTATAAAATGCGAAATGAAAGAAGGACTAATTGTAGAACACTGCCGTGACCAAGAACGTTTGTTCGAAACGCGTAGGAGTTTTGCTGAAGACCTGAGTGATTAAAATTGATATTTACCTGCCAAGAAGTGTGCCGCGTGAACTTTCTTGTTTTTGAAATATATATATATATATATATATACCAATCTGTTTTGAAGAATGAGTGGATATATACGTGTCTGGATGAAGGATTTAGTTGCTGTGTGTCTGTCTGTTTAAGTGAGTAATTAAAAGTGTCTTACTAAATACATGGGTTAGTAACTAAACTATTTGAATGTGTGCATTACTATCTCAGTTGTTGTGTAACCTGTTGCATCAGTTGGTTACTAACTACATGAGTGTCTATATTAGTTATTGATTATTTGGACGAGTTTTTGCATGTAAGAGTGAGTGAATGTGTGGTTGGGTGGGGGGGTGAAACTCTGAATAGATGTGTGAGTGGTTGATAGACTAGGTGTATAAGTTTAAGACTGTATGTGGAAACAGTTGTATGGGTAAGTGAGTGTGTGTATGGGTATGTTAATGGGTGAATATATGTCTCAGTAGTACATCTCCAACGAAGTACAAAAATAAAAGGCAGTGTATGTGAGAGTTGGTGTTTATAAATAACAATACATAAGAGTCAGTGATTGTGAGAGTGACTGTATGGATGAGTGTATACTTGTAATAGTAATTTTATAACACATCAGTTACTATCTCTATGAATAAATAAGGTGGTGTGTGTATTACTGTGTAGGGTGAGTAAATATAGGTGTGATTGATTTTTTGCATGAGTGAGTAGGGGAACTACATAAACAACTAGGATGAGTGCTGGTGTGTCAATGTCTATATAGGTGTATGAGTGCATTTGATAGTGTTCCATTGATCAGTGACTCCATGTATGAGGGATTCTGTTGGGGAATGGGTAGCTGTGTGTGTAGATCTTGGAATCAGTGAGTTGGTATGTAGTTACTGTTATTGGTGTATCAATGGTTTCAAAAACTGTTCTCTATATTTTACAATGAGTGAACAAAGTTTATACTACTGTGTGATGAGATGCATCAGATTGTCACATGGATGATGTCATCGGTGATGTCATTTGAGATGTCATCAGTGATGTCATCAGTGATGTCATTTACCATGTCATGAATGATGTAATATGTGACATCATCAGCAGTGCATTGCTGGCCAGCGAGTTATAGTTAGCAGAACTAACTAAAACAGAGGAATTTCTATAGTTTTGTACGAGTGAAATGTCCAGCTAACTATAAAACCCTTGAAACCTATGGTTTTTTTCAGTGAATTTCAAAGGTTTTTTAAATGCTAATTTCTAACTATAACATACCTGAAACCTATAGTTTTTTCAGTGAATTTCAAAGGTTTTGAAAATGCTAATTTCGAACTATAACATGCCTGAAACCTATGGTTTTTTCAGTGAATTTCTAAAGTTTTTTAAATGCTAGTTTCTAACTATGCCAACAGAGGTAGGACATGTAAAGAAAGAAGAAAAAACACACAGAAAGAAGCAAAAGAAATGCAGAAAGAAGCAACAGAAGTCCTCAAAGACGAAGAAAAGTGCAGGAAGGAGCAAGACGCGCAGAAAGAACAAACAGAGGAGCAGAAATTGGCCTTGTTGCAAAATCATACTGTGCCCTCACCTTTTTCAGACGGGTACTAGTGGTAACTGACTCTGACTAACCAGGCCTAGAGCCATTGCTATGCTAAAAGACACTTAGAATACAGTGAAAATACCTATATACACTTGGGAACAATATGCGCTGGGGTACCCCTGTGATTAGCATGACTTCCTCTGTAAGGCCCTAGTACATAATAGGGCAGGGGGACTAAAACTACCTCTAAGTCAGAGGTGCAAAAGGCCCTGCCCCCTCCCTTCACCACTGTGCAAACGCGCACCGTGGCACGTTTCAAGTTGGTGGATTAAGTTCCCTTGAATCTTGAGGGTCCCTGGCATCTAACTAGCCCACCAGGTACCTCCAGTAGGCGCCACAGAGCTGCATTGCAGAGAGATGTAAAAATGGGTGTGGCCTGGACTACCTCTCTGCAACGCAGGCCTCTGGCGCTTTTTGGAGGTACCTGATGGGCTAGTTGGCCCCAAGGGACCCTCAGGATAGAAGAGGAATTAATTAGCCAACTTAAAAGGCGCCACAGGGTGTGTTTGCACACGTCACCTTAGGCCCGCCCCTCCCTGTGCAAACGTGCCCCGTGGCGCATTTTAACTTGGGGGATGAGGTCCCCTTGAATCCTGAGGGTCCATGGGGTCCAACTAGCCCACCAGGTACCTCCAGTATGTGCCAGGGAGCTACATTGCATAGAGGTGTTCAGAGGCCATGCTCTTTTTACACCTCTCTGCAATGCAGCTCCATGGCGCTTACTGAAGGTACCTGGTGGGCTCATTGGACCCCAGAGACCCTCAAGATTCAAGGGGACTTAATCCCCCAACTTAAAACGTGCCACAGGTACCTCCAGTAAGCCCCACAGAACTGCGTTGCAGAGAGGTGTAAAAAGGGGCGTGGCCTGGACCACTTCTCTCAGGCCTCTGGCGCTTTTTGGAGGTTCCAAACCAAACAAGCTAAAATCATATCAAATGACCTCGACGCGCAACAAGTACTAAAGCTCTTCCATGGCTCTTGGGCCTCCAAACTGTATGCCCCAAAAATATTACCGCCCTATCTTACATCTCCCATGAAACCTCATGTAAATCTCCAATTATTGAGATACCGTTTCGGCCTAATTCCACTGATGGCATATAAGTTTGGCCAAGGATATAAGAAAGACGTTTGTTCCAAATGCCGTTTCTGTAACCAGGGAGAGGAAAATCTCATTCACATCTTGTGCATTTGTCTTCCCCTACTAGCCCAAATATTTTTTTGGCTTCGTCCAATTTGGGAATTTCTTAACATCAGGACATGCCAAGAAGCACTCGATGCTTGCATAAGGGGCGACTCACCTCAGATGGCGATGCTCTTTGTAAAGTTTATCACAGAAATTAACTCCTTGATCTTACCATCTGACCAAGATTGAGTTTTAACCCCCCTAAGTGACATTTTTTCATCTTACAAATTCACTGACTTTAATCAGATCTAAAAATAATTATTTTTAATTGTCAATTATTGCAATGATTTTAATTAATTGTGCAAATACATTTTACTTACTTACTTACTTACTTGGGGGTACCTGATGGGCTAGTTGGCCCCAGGGACCCTCGGTATTAATAGGGAATTAATTCCCCAACTTAAAATGCGCCACAGGGCCCCCCCTCCTCAGACCAAATATGGTCCCGGGGACCCCATCCCCCGGGGTCTGGCCTCTCTGTTTGTTTTATGCACTTGGGAGGGAGGCTGTGTGACCCCATCCTCTGGGACCTGGCTTCTTCGATGGGGACCGTGGGGGAAGCTCCAATTCCCCCACAGTCCCTGCCAGCTCCCCGCGTCCTGTGGGAGCCAGCATTGCTTTTACACATGCGGAGATTCTAACATGCAGCTCCCTGTATGGAAAAGCAATCTGCTTTGCTTCATTGAAGCGAGAGCAGGTTTACCTGCTCTCGCTTCAATGAAGCAAAGCAGTTTGCAATGACATGGCAGGAGCCGCGAGGCTCCCGCCCTGTCATTGCAAACAGCAGTGTCTCGGGGATGGGCACCCCAGGACACAGGAGGATCCGGCCCTGGGGTGGCAGTCCCCAGGGCCTCGAAGGGCTCCAGGAGGGGGGTGCGTGGCCTCCCTCCCAACATTAACAAAGCCCTAGGGGGTGGTGGTCCCCAGGGCTCGAGAGTCTGTTACAGGTGTTTTAATTAAAAAAAAATGCCCAGGGTTGGCGGTTGAGATGTCATTTGATATGTCATCAGTGATGTGATCAGTGATGTCACTAACCATGTCATAAATGATGTAATATGTGACATCATCAGCAGTGGATTGCGGGCGCGCAAGTTATAGTTAGCAGAACTAACTATAACGGAGGAATTTCAACGATTTTCTAGGAGTGAAATGTCCAGCTAACTATAACAGCCCTGAAACCTATGTTTTTTTCAGTGAATTTCAATGTTTTTCAACGCTAATTTCTAATTATAATGTTCATTAACCTTAAAGTTTTTTCAGTGATTTTAAATGATCATTCCAGACTCAACCTGGTGACACAAGCCAAATCGCCAGTTTTCCAGCAATAGGTTCCGCAAAAAAAAATTGTCACAAATGACAGCAACAACTAACGTTAATAATATGCAGAGTAGGCATTCCCATGCAAAAATAACACAAAAACACCACTTCCCGATATTTTCAACGAGCAGTCAAATCAGGGGTGCAATCCAAAAACAGGTAATAAGCCGCATTAGCAGTAGGAATCTAACATTTGCCTTTTACTGGTGTAAACCTGGACAACTACCTATAGTGTGAAAGGGAGCCCAGCCCAGAATCACATTTGAAGACCAACACATGTCATAGAGTTATTGATCATGCAGTTCCGACACCCAAAAAGAACACAATATCACTGCCACCAGCCTCAGGACATCCCCCCCGGACCACCCCTTCCCTACTACCACCGAGGCAGTGCAGAACAGGACAGCGGACCTTCCGAAAACAGCATGGCCCCTCAGTCACACAATAGCTGAATGTTTGGAGAGGAGGCAAGTCACCCATGAATAAGAATGCACACAATGCCAAGTGTAGCGGTGATGTATTGGATAGACCTCACTATGCAGAGCACAGACCTCTCCATGTGGATATATACTGCTGGTAAGTGTAGTTTTGTGGACAGTGGATGCAACCATAACACCTCAGGCAGTGGGGAAGATCTTGGTCATGTAGCTGTGTCGAATTCCCCTGTAAGCGGAAGAAAACGTAGGCTGGTCCATCGTACGCCACTCCAACGTAGGAGTGTGAATGAATAGGCTGAGGCTCTGGGTGTAGTTCACTTCTGGGAAGGCCAAACATGTCTGCCAGACCGGTGGCCCTCACCCTGCCACGAGGCCGCCGCTGTGACCGCTGGCCCCCTCAACACAGGCCCCCTGTGAACTCAGCGGCACAGCACCGTAGACTTATGTCTGTACAGACTATTGCCTTCGATCTACACTACGGACAGCAGGGTTCACAGCTTGAATTCAGCCTTGATATATTATATGCACAGAGAACTGTACTCTATGTCCTCGAATTTTGTGAAGAAGAAATGACAAAATAACAGATGACGCAGTCCGGTAGGCAAGACACATTGTACCAGTGCGGCCCACCCAGACCATGCATCATCGCAGGCTGTGCACACGCTGAGTCCTGCAGAGGCCACTAACTCACTGCACCATAAGTCATCGCCACGTGGCCTTATTAAGGCAGAATTCATCAGACAAAAGACATTGCTCCAAGTGCGGCCCGCCCGGACCACGGATCATCGCAGGGTGCACATACTATGAGCGCCAGAGGTACCACTAACTCAGTGCACATAAGTCATCGCCACGTGGCCTTATTAAGGCAGAATTCAGCAGGCAACAGACCCTGTACCAGTGCGGCCCGCCCGGAAATCGCATCATCGCAGACTGCACACACGCTGAGTCCTTCAGATGCTATTAACTCACTGCACCATTAGTCATCACCACGTGGCCTTATTAAGACAGAATTCATTAGACAAAATACATTACTCCCAGGGTGCGCACACGTTGAGCGCCAGAGGTACCACTAACTCAGTGCACCATTAGTCATCACCACATGGCCTTATTAAGGCAGAATCCAGTAGACAAAAGAAATTGCTATTAGTGCGGCCTGCCCGGACCACGCATCAACGCAGGTGCACACAAGCTGGTTGCTTCAGGTGCCACTAACTCAGTGCACCCCTTATCATTGCTGGCTGCACACAGACTGAATTGCCAATAACTGTGCAGCTCAACTCAATGCCACGTGGCCATGGAACCTTGCTGACCAAGGCCTCTTGCCTACACTGCCGTCATCAGGGCTCACAAATAAAATTGAGTCTTCATTCATTCAGTTTGCATTAAAATTCCCGTTCACAGTAGGAAAGGCAGCTCTAAGTTCTCTGAACCTTTCACTGTGGGTAAAGTTTGTGGTAATGCTATAAGAGTCAACCTCAAGAACTCGTGGAATGTCTCTAGAGTGGTAAAAGTTGCCAGACGTTCCAGTCAGATTGCTGTTTCTGCTTTTGATGAAGAATCGTCTTCTTCATCTTCTTCTCTTCCCTCTGTGGAGGTTTTACGCAGGAGTTGTCGTCAAAGTTTTATTCCTGCTAGGTATCGTTAGAATGTTTCTTTCTTACATTGTGTTTTATTGCAACTTCTATTTTTCCTGTTGGCACAATTTTGTTTTTCCTTTAGTATTTCCTTTCTTCATTTTTTCTTATATTTCTATCTTCCTTTTTCTTCTCTTTTCTTCTTTTCTTTTTCCGCTAATTGTAAGGAAGAGGATAATGCAATGTTCTTCTCATGCATCTTGTTCTAATCTGAGGTATTCGGAAGAGAACCTTGTTTTGAAATGGGTCAGGTACTGTTTTCCAGCCAGCTGATGCACCGCCCCTGTGTCACAAATAAACTTCTATTTTAACTCACAACACGATTATGGACTTAATTACTACAGTATTCCATATATATTTCATGTTTTCTTCCATACGCCTACACTGCGGTCAGCCGAGCTCACAATTTGAATTCCGTCTTGCTTTATTAATTGCAGAGAGAATTGTACTCTATGTCCTCAGATTTTGTTAAAAGAATGTGACAAAAAGCATTCCTCGATGTTTGTGCTGACTACTGCCTTCGATCTGCACTACGGATAGCAGGGCTCACAATTCAGATCGAGTCGCAATTGCAGATGACGCAGTCCAGTAGGCAACAGACAATGCTCCCTGTGCGTCCGGCCCGGACCAGGTATCATTGCAGGCTGCGCACACGCTGAATGCTTCTGATGCCCGTACCTCAGTGCACCACAACTCATAGAGCCTTTATGATAGAATCTTTTGTGTATGATTTGAGATCTTCTGCCCCTACCTCAGGGCACCACAAGTCATGGACCCTTTATGATAGAATCTTCTGTGTATTATTTCACATGAAGTGCTCCTACCTTACTGCAGCACAAGTCATAGACCCATTATGATGGAATCTCTGTGTATGATCCGATGATTACTGTTGTACTTGTTACCAGCACCAACAATTCCAGGAGGGCTGGCTTACACTCATCCCACATGCACCCAGCACAGACATCACTGGACATGTGACCCTGGTAATAAAAAGGAGGCAAGAGCACGTGCCCATACCCAGTTCAACTATCTATCTGTGTCTGCGTGTTCATTATGTTTGCAAGATGCTGCCCCTGCGCCCTACCACATTATGTTGTGCTGCAGACAGCGTATGCAACCATGTTACCTCTGGCAGTAGGAAAAACTCTGGTTATGTAACTTTCTCTCGCTCATTCTACGAACGTAGAGACTCGATCATTAGAGTACTGCAAGCAAAGTGTATAGTAAATGTATTAGTGAGTGGGGATTGCCAGAGTTTTTTTTTGTTGAATATTTATATAGCGCGAACTCGACCCAAAAGTATTTCGCGTTTTACATGAGCTCTGTATTTACATTACACATTCAGGCACACGGAGATTACTTGATTTGCCCACAATAACAGGAAAGTGGACGCGACCCCGTGGCTCGATCCGTGGTTTCCAGCACCAAGTTCGGCAGTCTAGCCAACGGACCACATAAGTACATATGTTGGTGCAGCCTAACTCCGACCACGAGCTTGGCTCTAATTAGCTGCTCTCAATGTGCAAAAAACTGCAATCTGAACTTTCCATGGGCCTGTATTGCTACAGCTACAGCTACAACACTCCAGTGAATGTGCAAGGTGCTGACAAGGTAGCTGCTGCTGCGAGAGCGCTTCGCGCGTTTTAGCAGTAAAAACGCTGTTTTAACTGTTCTTTTATTTCTGCTGGCTTTGGGCATTTTGGCCCTGTATTTTAAATTCCCCCCTTACCTGCACAATAATTTGAGCCCCTCACCGCCGTTTGGGCAGGTCTGGTCCTGGGGTGGGTGCCCTGCTCGTTTTGGCGGCCATCTTGGAGTGGGGTGAGTGGAGTGAGGCATCTCCACCTGCCAGCGCTTGAGTGCGCAGGCGCCGCCTGGGAACACCTATTTAGGCGAGTCCCTCCTGCTTTCAGCCCCTGACAAGGTAGCTGCTGCTGCGAGAGCGCTTCGCGCATTTTAGCAGTAAAAACGCTGTTTTAATTGTTCTTTTATTTCTGCTGGCTTTGGGCATTTTGGCCCTGTATTTTAAATTCCCCCCTTACCTGCACAATAATTTGAGCCCCTCACCGCCGTTTGGGCGGGTCTGGTCCTGGGGTGGGTGCCCTGCTCGTTTTGGTGGCCATCTTGGAGTGGGGTGAGTGGAGTGAGGCATCTCCACCTGCCAGCGCTTGAGTGCGCAGGCGCTGCCTGGGAACACCTATTTAACGCTCCTCCCCTAGCGCAGCGGGATCGCGCAGCGGGCGTGTCCTCGCGTGGCCGGAGTCGTGCCAGAGTCCTGCCCGTCTGCGCCCGTCCGCGCTAAGGACGCGCTGGACGTCGCGGGATTCTGGTTTGACGGCTAGTGTTCCATTCTTGCGCCGCCATGCTAACATACTCGCGGGAGTGCCTGTATTCTATCGGTCAGGTGAGTCCTAGTTGCATCCATTTACCGGTGCACCCTTTGCGAGGCCCTTACCAGTGCCCTTGTAAAGGGTGGGCTCTTGACTCTCCGCGGCCCCTCCCTCGCAACAACTCCCTGGCTGCTCGCCGTACTAGAGACCCCCCTTCCTCTTTGCGGATCCTGAACCTTAATGTTAGGTCAGCTCTGAAACATCATCAGAACATCTATGACCTCATTGAGGAGGAAGCCCCGGACATATTTGCCTTAACTGAAACCTGGCTCCAGGATGTGGATAATGCTATTCCCAATCTAGCCTGTCCCCCTGGCTATTCTATGTACACCCTGAATAGATCGTCCAGAGGTGGGGGTATAGCTCTAATAGTAAGGTCTAGCTTTTCATGTGTGTGGAGTGCCCTTAATATCTCTGGGTGTGAAAGTGCCTTGTTCAAGGTCTCTGTCTGCCCTGAGTTTACGCTTTCCGGGATGGTCGTTTATCGTCCGCCCGGCAGCGATGTGGTGTTTAGAAATGCTTTCCCCGATATTGTTGGCCCTTTGGTCGCAGACTGTGCCAACTTTTCCATCATGGGTGATTTAAATCTGCACTTCGACACCCTCTCAGGTCTTACAGTGCGATCCGTTATCTCTGACCTTGAGGCCTTTCAACTTTCCCAGTTGGTCTCCCAGCCGACCCATACGGGGGGGCATATTTTAGATCCCTTTTTCACTAATTTACCGGAGATTAAAATTACCTCTATCTTACCGGTAGAATGGACAGACCACTTCTTGGTGTCCATTCTTTGTCCTGTCTCAGCCACCTCTTCCATCTCTTCGGCTAGGCGGGTACCGAGGAGAGCTTGGCACAAACTGAGGTTAGAAGACTTTCATCTTCTTCTACAAGAGGAGCCGCTGGGTCCTTTGACGGATGTAGAAAAGGGGTATGACCTCTTTTGTTCCTGGATTACCAGGGCTCTTGACTCTCTGATACCTATTGTATCGTCCAAAGTCAACTCTAGAGAGTCAAGTCCCTGGTACGATGGCGCCCTTCGTGCCCTGAAGGGAGCCTGTAGACGGGCGGAGAGGGCCTGGAGGAAGACCTATGGGGCTGATTTAAAAGCTGAATATGCCAGGTCCGTAAAGCTCTACCATCGGGCTATTTGCCGAGCTCGAGCGGCTTTTTATGCCGCAGAATTCAGGAACAGTGCCAATCCGTCTAAGGCCATTTTTAAGGCCGTGAAAGATCTTATGGCAAAGCGGACGACCTCCTTGACTGTAACCTCCCTTTCCCACTGTGAATCCCTTGCTTCATATTTCTTGGGGAAAGTCCAAGCAATATATCGGACATTCCCTAGCATAGGGTCCGGCTGGGAAAGTTCCAGTGGGCCACCTCATCAGACTACTCTGCTTGCCTTCCCCCCTCTTACCATGGATGGGTTTGACAAACTTGCGTTGCAGATCAAATCTGGATCTCCCTCCGATCCAGTAAGGCCCGCTCTCTTTCGAGATCAGGCTTTTATGGGACGCTCAGCTGTGCGGTCCCTTGTCAACCTTTCCTTGGAATCGGGTGTAGTTCCAGCTAGGTGGAAGCAAGCTGTGGTGTCCCCAATCATCACTGGACCCGTCTAAGCCTGAAAGTTACCGTCCCATCTCGTTGCTACCCTGGCCGGCAAAGATCACAGAGGCCCATATCAACTTGGCCCTGTCTGAACATCTTGTCCAGACCAATGCCCTCGACCCCACACAAAACGGCTTCCGTGCTGGCCACAGCACGGAGACCGCGTTACTTGTGATGGTGGAACATCTCCGTGCAAGGTTGGATGCTGGTCAAACGGCGGCGCTTATATTGTTAGACCTTAGCGCCGCCTTTGACACGGTATCTCACAGCATCCTCCTGCATCGGCTCGAGGAGTATGGCATTGGCGGCCTGGCGTTGCAATGGTTCCGCTCCTTTCTTGATGACCGCTCCTTTTGTGTTGCCATTCCTCCCTTCAAGTCCAAAATCCAACCGCTGGCCATGGGGGTTCCGCAGGGGTCCTCGCTGAGTCCCACATTGTTCAATCTTTACGTGAGACAGCTGGCTGATGTCGCTAGGCAGTGGGGCCTAACTTTGGTCTCATATGCCGACGACACACAGCTGGCGGTTACTCTCAGCGGGGATGCGGCGACTGAGGCCCCTAGGTTTCAGTCTGGACTGAAGGCGGTGGCTAGCTGGTTGACAGGTAACTGTCTCCAGCTAAATGCCACTAAAACAGAGGTGATGGTTGTCAGTAAGGGAGTGGAGCTGTGGGGCGACCAATGGTGGCCTTCAGAGCTGGGACCCACTCCGACTCCGGTGTCGGAGGTGAAAAATCTGGGGGTCTGGCTGGATGCGGGCCTCACCTTTGTAGGGCACACCAAAAAAACTGCTGCCTGCTGCTTTGGTCTGTTAAGAGGCTTGAGACCTGTTCTCAAGTTCTTCGACGCCCCGACCAGGCAGCTGATGATCCAGGCAACTATCATCTCTCGCCTGGATTATGCTAGCTCTCTTCTGGCCGGGGCCAACCAGGCCGAGTTAACTCGCCTGCAGCGGGTTCAGAATGCTGCGGCTAGGGCGATTGTCGGCCTGCCCAGATTCTGTTCGGTGACAAATTTGGCTTCCCGTAAGGAAGCGTATCCTCTTTAAGGTTTTGTGTCTTGCTTTCAAGATCTTGAGAGGTATTGGCCCGGAAATTTTATCCAGTTGTCTTTCCTTTTATGTTCCCACCCGTACCCTCCGTTCTCAGGGTTTGGCCCTTGCTGTGGTCCCCAGATTCAGACTTAGCCGTATGGGTGGCCGCTCTTTTAGTGTAAAAGCTGCAGCAGCTTGGAACTCCCTCCCTGTGGAAATTCGCCTGTTGGAGGACCTTTTGACCTTCCGGAGGGCTATAAAAACATTCCTGTTTTAAGGTTTTTTCTGTATCATCATTTTCTTGTTGTGTTATGTACTACCTTGTCTCTGCGCCGGGACGCTCCTTGGCTGGAGTATCTGCGCGCATAATAAATTAATATAACATAACATAACATAACATAACATAACAATAAACATGCATATCCACAGAAATGCGTCATGTGCACCATCTTTCATGTGTGGAACTATGGATTAATGTAGTGTCAGTGATTCCCCTTACCTTCCCTGTTGGCCATGTTGTGGGACCTCACTCACAGAATGACACATTTGCGCTTGCAACCCGGGTGACGGCAGCACAACAACACGGACACCTACATCAGTTGATTCCTCATATACCTCACGACGGAGCTACGCCCATAGCTCCGGAGTCATTCTTCACAGCCTCACACAGTACTAGCATACACCACGCCAGCCCACTCCGCTTACGCTTACAGGAAAGGACAACAACGTTGCATGGCCCAGATTTTCATTGTAGTGATCTGCTGGCACCAGGTCTGTTTGTCAGTACGCCACAGCCACTATCCCATGGCTGCTACACACTCACACCACACCGATCCAGCACAGGCATCACAGGGCACGTGACCCTCCCAGTAAAAAAGACCGGGCACACGTGCTCTACGCCATTTTAGAGTTGCTTGCAGCTCCTGCACTGCAGCCGGCACAGGCACACAGCCAAGGAACGGTGAATTTCGGTCCACTGAGGTAGGGGCATTGTAAGTGATGAGCGGGTATGCAGCCTGCGGTGATGGCCCGTCCCAGTGGTCCAGACACCTCATGTATTGTGTGCCCTGCTTGACCGCAGTGTAGGCCTGAGCCATGCAACTCGGGGCCTACCGCCACGTGCATGGCCTCACTGGTCATTGAGTTAGTAGCACCGGAAGTACTGAGCGGGTGAGCAACCTGCGATGAAGATGGGTGCACGAGTATGTCCTTTGCCATGCCGATATCAAGACTCAGCACCAAATGTGAGACTTCTTGGTTGCAAAGCTGAGTGCGCAGTGGCGGGCAGACACCTCTGGGCGCCGGGCGTGGATGGAGTGCAGCAGCCTGGATACAGAAAAGCGACGCAGCGATTTAGGCGTACGCAGTCGTATATACCCTGTCTTATTGCATTTTGATATTTTTTTCCAATAGCAGGACAGTTTTTAGAGTCAGACAAATGTCCGTCGCTCCCATATCTGTAGCACAGTAGTGGAGTATTTATTTTTTCATACTTTGTACCCTTAAATTTACCATCTTATTTTGATAACCTTTCCTTTTTCTATTTTTAAAGGGCTTGTGCCTATGTTGCAGTGCACAGCACTGTCCGTGCAGCGAGAGCCCTTTTGTATGGGGTTTTCAAAGCTGACCACACGCTTATGCATGTGATCAGCTTTCACTGTCAGGGATTGGCTTTCGTGTGTTTTAAAAAAAAGTCACGCGATTGAGCAAAGGTGGGCGCATGTCCCACCTTTGTAACGCCCATTCCCGACAGTGGCTAGCACGCGCAGCAGCGCGCGTTCGCCTCTCTTCCGCTGCTGCGCTCCCTCCCCCCTCTCCTCTGTGGTACGTGTGAACCACTTGTTCCCCCACTGCTCGGGACTGGCATGGCTCCTCACTCGTATCTGCACGTAGAGATTGAAGTAAGGATCGCGACCCCCCCTGCCATGAGACAGACACAAGGAAATGCTCCGCAGCCCCAGCAACAGCAGCCAGTGGCCATCGGTAGTATGGCTTATGCGTACCTTTTCAAGTATATTATCATCGGGGACACAAGTGAGCGATGCCCAGTCCTCGGGTGAGGCGTCAGGTGGCCTTATGGACAGTGCAAGTATTTCCGTACTGTTGGAGCTGATGATGTGGGTCAGAGCGGCCCCCGAACCGCCTCCCACACCCAAGCCTTCCTGATAGCGCAGGAGGGATCTCCTCTTCTGTGTAGGGTACCCTTTTCCAATGCTGGCCCCCAACAAGAAAGCATATTGCAGTTCCGGGGCAGGCAGGTTACTCTTCAACACGTTTAAACTAGAACAGGTGTTAATGGGTGCTTGCAAGGCATGAAGGATGTGAGTGATGAGCACAGCAAGGAGGTACCCTTGAGTGCATCTAGCACTGAACAGATATCCCAGGGTGCTTGTTCCTCTGCGAGCACAGAAATAATTTATAGATTATAACTTTGACTCACTTGGGGAATCGGGTTTGAGTGCATTGGTTCATACTGAGACACAGGTAGAGCATGCATGCAAAGTTTCAGGGCGAGGTGCCCAGGATACTCGCACCAGGGTGGCTAAGTAGCAGTGCTGCCTACCCCTGGTCACATGAACGTTTAGTCATAAGGTACTGATAGCCTTGGGAGAGTGTGGGGGAGAGATGGGGTCGGAAAGCATTATAGTTCTGACTTGGCAGGGTAGGTATGAATGAACATGAGAATACTAGATTTAACAAGCATTTCACTCAGATTGGAGGGCAGTAACTAGTTACAAACGATAGAACATTTTAGTAATTGTTGGTAAATTGAAGGGGTTAGGGGGGATGTGAGAGGGCAGTGTTATTATAGTCCAGATTAAGATAGTGTCAATTACCTGTCGTAATATCTTCCTTTATGTTATTCCTGGTAAAAAATCTATGTCATACATAATGGTTTCTGCAATATCACTTTAACTCGAACTCTTTCATAGAACAAGCATTTGCAATGCAATAGGTATCGCATTATTAAAGTTTGAGCTATTAGTGCCGCATTATTTTCCAATGCCAATAGCTCAAACTTTAATAATGCGAGACCTATTGCACTGCAAATGCTTGTTTTTAAGGAGGTAAGGTGTGTTGCGAGCATCGGAGCATGCAGAAACGAGCGTGACATTCCTCTCACAGCTTGTGGCTGCCTCGCGTCGCTTTGCGAATGTTTTGTTTTAAATGTGAAAAAGTTGGGAAGTAGAAATTAACGGGGGTTCAGTCATTCTTGCTTTATACTTGCTGCATACAAGACGTGTTCTGAAGATCAATCCACATCAAGAGAATTACCATCCCTGTCTTTTCGTTCCTGCATACTGGACTTTCCTACAATTACTAATTTGCTAATATCTTTCAGATGTGGAGCTTCAGGGTGCCCTATGTCCCTGCACGTGGTGGGAGAAACACCGGTGACAGAAATGTGAGCTGCGAAGATTCTCTTCAGTGTCACTCTCTCACTCTTTCTCTCTCTCTCTTTCTCTCTCTCTCTTCCTCTCTCCTTTGATGAACGCATGACGCACAATCTTATCTTGATTTTTATCTAACAGGCTGTGTTTCACGAGTTGGTGCCACCCCAACACCACCAGAGCTCAATGCCTGTAGAACCTTCAATGATGCGTGGCCATCCTGACAATGCCTGAGAAGGCTGCTTCGGCGCGTGGTGGACCCTCTTTCACACATGCCGGTGTCACAAGGTGAGCAGAGAAGATTCTTTCTGCAGCAATGAGAAGTCACCTCTGGGCAGTGGGAGAGGATAGTGTGCAGCATCCTGAGTGCACAGGAGTTGGCAAACACCTCTAGGCAGTGGGAGTGGATGGGGTATAGCAGTCTGGGTGCACAGGAACGGGCAATCACCTCCGAGCAGTGGGAGTGGATGGGGTGCAGCAGTCTGGGTGTGCAAGAACGGACAGTCCCCTCCAGGCAGTGGGAGTGGATGAGGTTCAACAGTCTGGGTGCGCAGGAAAGGACAGTCACCTCCTTGCAATGGGAGTGGATGGGGTGCAGCAGTCTGGGTGTGTAGTAATGGGGTATTCACTGCTGGGCAGTGGGAGTGGATGGGGTATAGCACCCTGGGAGCAAAAGAGCGCACAGACACCTCCTTGCAGTGGGAGTTGATTGGGTGCAGCAGCCTTGGGGCGCAGAGGCGAAACAGAGAATTATGCGTGTGCAGTTGTATGCACTTTGCAATTACTAATTGTATACTATCTTTCAGATCACTAAACTTGAGGGTGCACGTGACCCAGCACGTGGTTGACACACACCGGTGGCATAAAGGTGAGCTTCAAAGGTTTTCTCCAGTGTCAACCCTCCCTCTCCATCTCTTCCTTTCTCTCTCTCACACTTTCTCTCTCTCTTAGTCTCTCTCACTCTTAACTTATAGGGCCATATTATCAAGAACGGCAACAACACTGGCTCTAAGTTGTGAAACCAACTCTCCGTTGTGTTTAAAAGGGATCCAAAAGGTGTACACTCTCCTACAATCAACACTCCACTTGAATTGTGAGCACTGCTGCCTGTAGTGTTTGCTCACACAACAATGACAGCAGGTAAGCAGAGCGGCCTGGGTGAACAGGGCCTCCAATTGAGCACGGTGTGGCGAGAGGGGTGGGGTGCATCAGCCTTGCTGCACAGGTGCCAACAAACGATATTTCCATGCATAATGATGTGATCTCTGACCTCATTCAGTCTCATCTCTGTTTCATTTTAAAGACCTGTTGGACCGTACTGTAGGCCTGAGCCAGCAGGCAGTGCTGCCTACAGACACCTCTTCAGCGCGGTGCTGTGAGAGGGGTGGGATGCATCATCCAGACTGCGCACGTGCGAATAAGCGATATTGCCATGTGTTATGAAGTGTTCTTTGACCTCATTCAGTCACATCTCTTTTTCATTTTTAGGACCAGCTGTACCATAAGGTAGGCCTGAGCCTACGAGCAGCACTGCCCTACAGACACCTATTGAGGGCGGTTCTGCGGGAGGGGTGGGGTGCATCACCCTGAGTGCGCATGTGCAAAAAAGCTATGTTGCCGTCAGTAATAATGTGATCTCTGACCTCATTCAGTCACATCGGTCTAAATTTAAGGACCTACTGGACCGTACTGTAGACCTGAGCCAGTGGGCAGTGTTGCCCTACAGACACGTGGCGTTGGCTTTTAGGACACTGCAGTGAGCTCCTTACTGAGAGTACATGCACACAGGCTCCTGCCACTGTATTACTCGCAAACATTATGCTTCTAGCATGCACTCTATTCCTTTGTATGTAAACCTTGCCATAACATATTATTATTTAACCTTGTGTATTCACGTGGACTCCAACTCCTCTTTGAACCACGATTACCAATTTTCCAATTTATAAACTTTATTTCGATTTTAAAAATAAATTACAAAAGTCATTACAGTACAAACACGGGGCTGGATTGAACAGTAACATTACACTTTCACAGCAGCATGAGTGTGAATATCTCTCAAATACACATAGTTAAAACAATAAATAATTCAATACACTATAAAAACACACCCAAATAGCGGGCCAGAGAGCTATATCATTTTAAAAAAGAGCACCAAACAATCCTAAAAAGAGAAAGAAAAGCATATACAAAAACGATTAATAAAACTTGCGTAATGAGGGATGTTTATCTATTCCTCCCTAAAGACCAGCGAATCACCCACACGCAGCCCTAAAACTTGGCTGTTGTAATCACTAGAGAAACATCCACTGCTGTTTTAAGTAATCTATGCGCCTCACAGTGGTCCCTGGTCCCCATTAATAGGCACACAGGTTTCAGCCAATGGCTTCTCGGATTTTGATACGCTTGGCAAGCAAATAAAATATGGGCCACAGTTTCAACCCTGCCCGGGCAGAAAGGACAATTACTACAGTTAGTGTACAAGTTAGACCACTTAGAGGTAAAATCCTTGGTGGGTAGAGTTCCCACTCTAAACTGGTGGAAAAGTTTTCTATCACGGGTTGAAGTGATTAGATCCCAATACAATTCATAGCAGGGTTCAGATTTGATCTGTAAAAAGATCCTAGACAAAGTTGGACTGCTGGAGGAGGCAAACTGCCTAGAATAGACCAAATGCCAGTATGCTGCTTTTAGATCGGATTTGCTAGGGAAGGGACTACCCACAGGGGAAGTCCATAGCTGGCTCAAACCCAACTCACAGAGAACGTTTTTAATACACCTGAACCACTCAATTTTGTTGTTCACATCCATTTCTCGAATTTCTAACACAGCCGATGCATAGATGGCTAATTCGGGAGTCACCCAGAGTCTTCTCCAGTATGATACCAATCTATAATGGGCGATATCCCAAATAGAGTGGCACCCCAAGTCCATGTACAAGGGAATCAAAGGAGTTGATTGCGGCAGCCCCATTAATGAATGTAAAAATGTATTTTGTGCCACCACCAGGGAGTCCAAATTCACATAAGCCCATAGCTCCGAACCATACAAGATTGAGGCACTAATTTTTGCATTATAAATGTGCAATACAGGAGCTACGGGTTTGGTAAAGGAGCGACTGTGCTCCGTAAGCAGCACCCCCGATAGTTGGGCATGTCTGGCCAAAAGACAGTCAATTTGAGAGTTACTCCTAAATATGAGAACATCTCGGTTTGCTCTAAAGCACCTTCCTTCATCCTAACTTTACCGACGGGTTTGCTAGAGTTCTGGAGAATCATAAACTTTATTTTATCAACGTTGTCAGCCAGGTCATGATCTACACAAAACTCTTCAAATCTATAAAGGGCACGTTGGAGCCCCTGGCGCGTTTAGGAAAGGATAAGGGTGTCATCGGCAAACATTAGGAGTGGGATCTTTTTTCCACCTCAGCTCGGGGCATCAGTGGAACAGTTTTCAAAATATTCCAGTACCCCATTGATGTAAATAGAAAATAGGGTGGGTGCGAGATCGCACCCCTGTCTTACCCCCTTTTCAACCAAAACATGTTTCAGTGGTATGACCTGCCTTGTCCCATCGAACCTGGGCAAAGTTATCCGTGTACAATTTGACAACAAAGGCCAAAATTTCCGGAGGCATACCCAGCTCAAAGAGAGTGCGGAACTAAGTCAAATGCGGACCTAAGGTCCACAAAAGCTGCATAAATAGACCCTCTCCCCAAAGTGACGGTGCGCCAATAAATAAGGATAAACCTTAGCACCAGATCCACTGTGCTAATGCATCGTCTAAAGCCTGCTTGTAAATCTGATAGGATGGGGAAGTCATCCATCCATGACTGCATTCTACCTAGAACCACTCTTGCCACAACCTTCTGAATGCAATCAATCAGGTTTATAGGCCTATAATTTCCCGGAAGGGAAGGGTCCCCCCTTTTATAAATAGGAAGGATGACTGCCCCTGCCCAGGAAGAGGGAATCGCTGCTCCTTTATCGATGGCGTTCATTAAAAGATGGATATACGTTGCCCATAGTGCCAGGTCTTGTACAAATAGGTCTGCAGGAATGCAGTCAATACCTGGGGCCCTCCCTTTTGGAACTTGAAGAAGGGCTGCTTCTACTTCCTTATTGGTAATGTTAAGGGGAGGGGAATGCACTGACACTGACAAATCAGAGGTGTCCTGAGCCCCCAGGTCATTTGCAAATTGGTCTCTATAGTGGCTAATCCACTGGTCCGGTTCCACATGATTGGAGGGAACTTAACAAATATTCCTACTCCCCCATTTGACCATGTGCCAAAAACGAGTCATATCCCTCCCCGAGCAGGCCTCGAGAAGTTCATCCCAGTGAGCCTCATCCCAATCTCGTTTCGCTTTGGATTTAGCTATCTTGTAAGCCTGCCTTTTTTCTTTTATAGAGGCCTGTTCCTTATTCCTAATTGCAACTGTCAAGAATTTATAAGCTGAGCGACAAATGGAATTATACCAAGGTACCACCTTGGTAGTGGATGGGGCTGGTCCTTTTTTATTTATAGCAATAAAAAAAACTTTTCAATTGGTTAAAAAGGTGCTCATGGGTCTGGGTAATCCAGTCCTTCACTAGCCCAAAATCAGCCCCTGTCTGGAGAGTAGCAATAGTATTTGCTACTAAATTACTCATGACTAGCAGTTTCTCAGGACCAAGTGCAACCTTACACCATTTAAGGCACCTAGTGTCAATGGTTAAATGGCCTTCTACAAAATCTGCACAAATTGGCATGCCTTCCCAACAGTTGGGGCCAATAGCCTGCATTGTAACTAAGAGTGGGTTGTGATCACTCTCAGGCCGGGATACCACCATCATGTCTAACAAATCTGGCCACATTTCCTTGTTTATAATAAAATAGGCTATACGACTGGAGCGATGATCACAGAAAGTTGACCCGCACCAAGGTTTGTACGCAAGTATTTGATTTATCAAATTTCTATATTTCACAGTGATAGATATTCAGACAGAAACTTCCCACAAGTAAGAAATTCAAAAGAGTTGATTGAAGATTTTTCAATTTTCTTTATTCAAGTTCTCAGTTAAAATTCACAGAATTGCTTGTTGCCAACGCGTTTCGTCATATCCGTGACTTCTTCAGGGCTCAAAAGTTAACATTCTGGTCATCGAGACCATCAGTGTGATCTTAAGCACATGACCAGGATGTTACATGTAATCTACCATGTCTTTAAAAAACATGTATTTCCATATTTTTAAAGATATCAACTGATCACAGTATTTACCCAGATCCATTTAAAATCAAGCTTGACTCATAGTGTGATCTTAGGCACATGACCAGAATGTTACATATAATCTACCATGTCTGTCTCTGCAAGCAGTATATGTGTTTCTGCTCATATCTGCAGAAAAAAATGGAGTCATCGCTCTCGTGTTGTTACTGCTCCAACTGGGTTGGCAGCACACAACATTAAAGGAATTACTTTACATCGCTTATTGATGCTGCCAGTAGAGCATGATAACAAATTACAATACCGCAAGCTATCTGGAGAAGCTTGTTGTGAAGTTTCAAGAGTCCTAAAGAAAATGAAACTTCTTATCATTGATGAAGTAAGCATGGTATCAAATGTAATGCTTGCTTTTGTGCATTTAAGAATGCAAGAAATTCTTAAAACAGACTATGATGTGTTATTTGGAGGCAAACACATCATTGTTTTTGGAGATCTACTGCAACTAAATCCAGTGAAAGGACAGCCAGCGTTTAAAATGCTTACGCATGAAGATACCAGGAAGTGCTTAGGAAGCATTGGAAATGTTAACATATGATTAAATTTCAAATATGCAGAACTGCTTCCAAATATGCGACAGGCAAAGGATGACGATTATAAAAATATTTTACAAGATGTAAGAATTGGAAAACTAACTGAGCATGGCAAAGAAGCTTTACATGGACGATTAATTTCAAATTTGTTTCCAAATGAAAATATTCTCCCAGAGAATATTTTTAAGAATATTCCTGAAAACAAATCTGTCATATGCTTGATGCCAACTCTGCAAGAATGTTCAATCTTCAACAACAAAATGTTAAAGTTGGAAAATCAAGAGATTGTGAAACTGGAAGCTATTGATAAAATCTAACATGAAGGAGCAACTATTATTTTGTCAGAAAAGTTGAAATCAAAATTGGATTCTTTAGAGAAGACAATATCTAAAACTGCTGGTATGGAAAAGACTCGGTATGCATCTTTAAATTGTCGTATAATTTTACGACATAATTTACATGTGGAAAGAGGTTTAGTAAATGGAGCAATGGGTCATGTTGTGGATTTTGTGAATTACCGAAATAGAGATGGAATTGAATTTATAAAAATTACATTTGATGGTATTATAGAAGTACAACAAATCAGTCGTTGTTCTGCCCGATTTTTGCTTATGAAAGATTTATATGTCCGCAGAAAACAGTTTCCTGTTTCTTTGGCATATGCAGTGACTATTCATAAATCTCAAGGTTCAAGTGAAGATAGTGCTTTGGTGAATATTGGAAGTTCTGTGATCAAGGAGGGTATGGCATATGTTGCTTTATCTCGAGTCAGAACTTTATCAGGATTGTACTTAATTGATTTTGATGAGATAAAGATTAATGCAGATCTAAATTGTGTAAAAGAATATAATAGGTTAAGAAGAGAGTATGCTCCAAATTTACCTCAATATCCTCTATTTGAAAAGCGTGTGGGAGGCCGAAAAAGAAGAAATGAGAAAAATTGTAGTGAAGTTGTAGCAAAAAGAAAAAAGGTAGATGAACCAGTAATTATAAGCAGAAACTAAATGGATTCAGTTAAAGATGTTGTTGGATTTCAGTTTGAAAATAGTTCTGGTGTCAACTGCTATGCTAATGTAGTGGTTAATGTTGTTTTTTTTCTCCAAACTGTACAAGAACAGATTGCTGAAAATCGTGATCAAACATTTTGTTGTTTATTAAATTCTGTGTTAGAGAAATGTAGCAGTGATAGAACAAAAATACAAAGTGTTTCTGAAATTCGAAATGTTTTAGACATATGTTCTGGTCTAAATCAATTTTCACAGAATATTCAGCAAGATTGTCAGGAATTTCTAATGTATATGCTTGTTGTTTTGCAAGATGAAGGTGTAGATGTAGAAAATCTTTTTGGCCTTTCTTATAAATGGCAGCATGACTGCGACAATTGCTCCTTTTCAAGTAGTACTACAATAGACACTGAAAGATTTATATATTTGACTTTACCAGACTGCAAATCAGTGTCATTTAGTAATCTAGTTAGACAAGCAAATTAAAGCATGGTCTGTACTCAATGTAAATCAGCAATGCTATCAACATTATTTATACAAAGATAAGGACAGTGTGTAATTTTAATGTTCCAATGAATGCGACCTGAAGGAACTAAATTGACAACATTAATTACAAATGTTGTGGCTTCTCAATTATCAATTTCAGGAAGAACCTTTACAACTGCAGCAATTATTTACCATGATGGTCTTTCAACAAAATCAGGTCATTACACAGCTTATTTAAAATGTCATAAAGGATGGAAACACTGTAATGATACTCAATTGACTTTCAAACAACGTTTGCCTTCTGACTTACAAAATTCTTACCTAGTGTTCTTACAACCGACATTTTTGGAAAGGTAATTGGCCTATGAAGATTGCTTAGTTTGCTGTTCAAAATTACTTTCTGAGTGAGAGTGATGAAGATAATAAAAAACATGTAGTTCTCATAGAGATAGTATATGTATATCACATAGTGTGTGCTGTGAGTGTTATAGAAAATATTTTTAAAAAGTAAGCTAGAGGTGGAAATAAAACTATTGTTTCATAATGTAAAAGATGTTGGAGCTTTTCTTTCAGAAACTCGGGTAAATGAGAGATTAAGAATACTCTGGACTAATTTCCAAAGAAAAGGACTTTCCATATACTATTTGGCCTTGTGGAAAAGTAGATGGATCAAAAGTGAGTTTTTTCTAAATTTTACATTATTTATTAAAACATTGTATGGGTTTTTTAAACACAATCATTTTGATTGTGGGTTTTTTTCCCCGTTGTTATATGATGAGTACTATTGAAGTCACTGTTTTAAGTGAAATTCAATATATTCTGAAAACAGCAAAAATAAACCATATATCATGTTGTACAAATTATTTTGTATTTTCTAATAATAAATAAATATTATTCTCCCCTTCTCTTATGCTCACTCACCTATTTCCACCCTCTATCACTCCTCTTAACTCACCCTCACTGGCCTTTTTTCACTCTCCCTCACCTCCCTTCCCTTATTCCACTTTCCTCACTTATCCTCATTCTCCACTCCTTCACAGCCCTTTCCCTCTCTCCCATCCACCACTTTCCAGCTGTCAGTCACTCTACTTCACTCCCCTTCACCTTGTTTCCTTTCTTTGTTCCCTCAATAATTCCCCTTCTCTCACTCACCTCATTACACTTTACTCACTCCTTCTCTCACTTCCTCTGTCCTCTCACATCCTCACTCCCCTTCCCTCACTCCCTCTCTCTTAGCATCACTCTCTCGATCCTCTCACTCTCTCCCTCCTCTTCCGTCACGCTTACTCCCTAAAACTCACCCACACTCCCTTACTTACCTTTCTTTGCTCTCTCACTCAGTTCCCTTCTGCCACTCTTTCCTTTACTACCTCTATGTTGTCACTCCTTCACTTCCCTTGTCTCAAGCTCACTTGCTTTTATCCTCTCTTTATTTTCCCTTTTTCATCAACCTCACTGCCCTTCACTCACCCCCCCTCACCCTTGTTCCGTTACTCCAGTTCCTTCAGTTATCCTCATTCATCCTCTTTATCTACCCTTCCTCTTTCTCTCCTCACGCACTCACCTTTTCCCAGTCCCTTTTTTTTTACTTTTCTTCCCTTTCTTCCCTTCCTTTGCTCCCTCAGTCATTCTCCTTCCTTTACTCACCTTACTGCCCTTTACTCACTCTTTCTCTCACTCCCTCTGTTCTCTCATATTCTCACTTGTCTTCCCTCACTCCCTCTCTGTTACATTCACTCCCATTGTCTCCTCACTGTCTTACAACCCTACATTCACCCTCACTCACCTTCCATGCCTCATTGTCATTAATCCACTGTTATTCACTCCTGCTTCTCTGTCACTCACTCCCCTTTCTTTATTCCCCTTTCTTCCTTTAGTTTTCCTAATGCACATTCCTTTAGTATCTTACTCACCTTCAGTTCATTTCTCTCTCCTGCTCTTGTTCACTGTCACTGAATGTGTCCACGTCATTATCCTTTTAGTAATTTGCTCTCTCTCTATTTCTTTTTAACTCTCTCTGACCTTCACCATTCCTTTGTTTTTCTTTCTGAGTCCTTCACTTCTACTTTATCTCTTACTAACCTTTTATGACTTTTAATCTCCTACTTTGTCTCTTGTATTGTAAAATATATAATATAAATATTCTAACTTATTTTTATTTCTGTTTCACAGATATTACATTTTATGAAAATATGTAATTAAGTTTACATTACTTATAAGGTAAGTTTGATGTACAAAATTAACTTTCCCTATACTGTTTTCTTTAACCTCACTACTCTTCTCTGATGCTCCCACACCCCTGTTCCCTTATTGCGCTTGCCTCACTTATTCTGAATCCACACGTTTACTCCCCTTTTCCTCACTCCTCTCTCACACTCACCTTCTTTCAGACCTTCTCCTTTACTTTCCTTCCTCTCTCTTCCCTTTCTTCACTCCTTTACTCTTTTCACTTCCCTTACTCTCCTTACTCCACTTCACTAACTCCTTCTCTTACTCCCTCTGTCCTCTTACTTCTACACTCCCCTTCCCTCATTCTCTCTCTGTTAGCCCCATTCTCTCCGTCCTCTTAGTCTCTCACTCCTCTTCTGTCACACTCACTCCCTATAACTCAGCCATACTCCCACACTCACCTTCTTTCAGACCTTCTCCTTTACTTTCCTTCCTCTCTCTTCCCTTGTTTTGCTCTTTCACTCTTTTCCCTTTCCTTACTCTCCTTACTCCACTTTACTAACTCCTTCTCTTTCTTCCTCTGTCCTCTTAGTTCTACACTCCCCTTCCCTCATTTTCTCTCTGTTAGCCTCATTCTCTCCGTCCCCTTAGTCTCTCACTCCTCTTCTGTCACACTCACTCCGTATAACTCAGCCATACTCCCACGCTCACCTTCTTTCAGACCTTCTCCTTTACTTTCCTTCCTCTCTCTTTCCTTGTTTTGCTCTTTCACTCTTTTCCCTTTCCTTACTCTCCTTCATCCACTTTACTAACTCCTTCTCTTTCTTCCTCTGTCCTCTTAGTTCTACACTCCCCTTCCCTCATTCTCTCTCTGTTAGCCTCATTCTCTCCGCCCCCTTAGTCTCTCACTCCTCTTCTGTCACACTCACTTCGTATAACTCATCCATACTCCCACACTCACCTTCTTTCAGACATTCTCCTTTACTTTCCTTCCTCTCTCTTCCCTTGTTTCACTCTTTCACTTTTTCCCTTCCCTAACTCTCCTTTCTCCACTACACTAACTCTTTCTCTTACTCCCTCTGTCCTCTTAGTTCTACACTCCCCTTCCCTCATTCTCTCTCTGTTAGCCCTATTCTCTCCATCCCCTTATTCTCTCACTCCTCTTTTGTCACGCTCACACCCTATAACTCAGCCATACTCCCTCACTCACCTTCTTTCAGACCTTATCCTTTACTTTCCTTCCTCTCTCTTCTCTTACTTCATTCCTTTACTCTTTTCCATTCCCTTACTCTCTTTACTCAACTTCACTAACTCCTTCTCCCTCTGTCCTCTTACTTCTACATTCCACTTCCCTCATTCTCTCTCTGTTAGCCTCATTCTCTCCATTCCCTTAGTCTCTCACACCTTTTATGTCACGCTCACTCCCTATAACTCAGCTACACTCCCACACTCACCTTCTTTCAAACCTTCTCCTTTACTTTCCTTCCTGTCTCTTCCCTTCTTTCGCTCCTTCACACTTTTCCCTTACTCTCCTTTCTCCACTTCACTAACTCCTTCTCTTACTCCCTCTGTCCTGTTAGTTCTACACTTTCCTTCCCTCATTCTCTCTCTGTTAGCCTCATTCTCTCCGTCCCTTTGGTTTCTCACTCCTCTTCTATCACGCTCACTCCCTATAGCTCAGCCATACTCCCACACTCACCTTCCTTCAAACCTTCTCCTTTACTTTCCTTCCTGTCTCTTCCCTTCTTTCGCTCCTTCACTCTTTTCCCTTCCCTTACTCTCCTTACTCCACTTCACTAAGTCCTTCTCTTACTCCCTCTGTCCTCTTACTTCTACACTCCCCTTCCCTCATTCTCTCTCTGTTAGCCTCATTCTCTCCGTCCCCTTAGTGTCTCACACCTCTTTTGTCACGCTCACACCCTATAACTCAGCCATACTCCCACACTCACCTTCTTTCAGACCATATCCTTTACTTTTCTTCCTCTCTCTTCCCTTACTTCATTCCTTTACTCTTTTCCCTTCACTTACTCTCCTTACTCCACTTCACTAACTCCTTCTCTTACTCCCTCTGTCCTCTTAGTTCTACACTCCCCTTCCCTCAATCTCTCTCTGTTAGCCTCATTCTCTCTGTCCCCTTAGTCTCTCACACCTCTTGTGTCATGCTCACTCCCTATAACTCAGCTACACTCCCACACTCACCTTCTTTCAAATCTTGTCCTTTACTTTCCTTCCTGTCTCTTCCCTTCATTCGCTCCTTCACACTTTTCCCTTCCCTTACTCTCCTTACTCCACTTCTCTAACTCCTTCTCTTACTCCCTCTGTCCTCTTACTTCTACACTCCTCTTTCCTCATTCTCTCTCTGTTAGCCTCATTCTCTCCATTCCCTTAGTCTCTCACTCCTGTTCTATCACGCTCACTCCCTATAACTCAGCCATACTCCCACACTCAGCCTCTTTCAAACCTTCTCCTTTACTTTCCTTCCTGTCTCGTCCCTTCTTTCGCTCCTTCACTCTTTTCCCTTCCCTTACTCTTCTTACTCCACTTCAGTAACTTCTTCTCTCAATCCCTCTGTCCTCTAACTTACTCACTCCCCTTCCCTCTCTCTCTCTCCGTTACCCCTATTCTCTCCGTCCTCTTAGTCTCTCACTCCTCTTCTATTACGCTTACTCCCTATAACTCAGCCACACTCCCTCACTTATCTTTCTTTCCTCCCTCACTCAGTCCTCTACTCTCACTTTTTCCTTCACTTTCTCTGTCTCCTCACTCCCTTACTCCCCTTGTCTCACGCTCACTTGCCTTTATCCAGTCTCTATCACCACTCTTTCCTCAACATCACTGCTCTTTTCTTACCCTTCCACACCCCCGTTTCTTTACTCCATTTTCTTAACTTATCGTCCTTCCCCTTGTTCACTACCCTTCTCCTCACTCACCTCCCACATTCACCTTCTTTCAGTCCCCCTACTTCACTTCCCTTCCCCTCTCGTCCCTTTCTTTGCTTCCTCACTCATTCTCCTTTCCTCTCTCACTGCACTCCACTTCACTTACTCCTTTTGAATTTGTAAAGAATACAGCTCTTTTTGGAGAATTGGAGGTAGTTCTAAAAAGATCTGTTTTTTTTCTTCTTTTTTAGGTTTTTTTCTGAACAAAAACAAAAACAGGGAATGCAAAACTGCTCAACAGGAGCAAAAAAAAGGGGAAAAATTAGGGCTGGGGAGGGCAGCGATGTTCTTCCCTTCTGCGTGCAATGAGCTTGATACTCTGCTCACCGTAGCAAAGCAGTTCATCGCATTGCTTACACTTGATAGTGATGTCACTGAAAACAGGCTGAATGTTATGGATCAGCTCCACTTCTCTTGCTCTCCCCAATGTTGTTGCTCCTCCAGTGGATGTTGAGGCACCATCCCTTGGGGGATTACGTGGCAGGTCTCTGACACTCTCCCGGGCATAGTTCTGGGGGTGCCTCTGTTGAACATGCTGAATCATTGTAGAGTTGCCAAAACTGTACTTTCTTCTAGGGTCTCCCCGTAAAAGCACAGTTTTGCAAATTTTGCACTCCACCTTTGGAGCATTAACCTTTTTTAATCCTGCTGGTATGGAAAAAAAATTCCATATAAAGTGCTCCTTCACCTTGGGCTGAGGAGGCTCTTCCTGGATGAAGTCATCTGAGTCCTCACTGCTGCTGGGTGGTCTGGCAGCCATTCTTTTCACTAAATGGAAGAACAGAAAGGAACAGGTCTTGCTGTCTCCAAGTGAAAGAAGAAGTGAAGGAAATGGGTGGGGTTTTCATTAGTTGTAAAATAAACTGTTAACAACCAATGAAAAGAGTTATTTTAAGGTCACATGACTTGACGCGCTTACGCTGCGCGCACCGGAGCGCTTACGCAGCACAAACGTAGGCGCTTCTGGGGGCGCTTACGCAGCGCGCCTAAGGGACGTTTCCTGTTTTTTTCCGCACGCGGAAATAGCGCTCTCTCTGCGCTCTCGGGTTAGCTTACCGGTGCGCGCACCCTGAGCGCTCCAAGACAAAATGATCAAAAAAACGACATGAAAAATACATTGAAAAAAAAATAATAATAATTAATAGTTATAAAAAACAGCTATTTAAAAAAAACAGTTTAAAAATCGTAGGTTACAAACTCAATATACAAAGGAATTAGCTTTTAAAAAACCTTTGAAATTCACTGAAAAAAACATAGGTTTCACAATCGTTATAGTTAGGAATTAGCATTTAAAAAACCTTTGAAATTCACCGAAAAAAAACATAGGTTTCACAATCGTTATAGTTAGGAATTAGCATTTAATATTCCTTTGAAATTCACTGAAAAAACCATAGGTTTCGCATTTGTTATAGTTGGGAATTAGCATTTAAAAACCTTTGAAATTCACTGAAAAAACCATAGCTTTCACACCAGTTATAGTTAGCTAAACATTTTACTCATACAAAACCATTGAAATTCCCACGTTATAGTTAGTTGGACTCACTATAACTCACGCGCCCGCAATCCACTGTTGATGGTGTCACATATTACATCATTCATGACATGGTCACTGACATCACTCATGACATCACTGATGACATCTCAAATGACATCACTGATGACTTCACTGATGACATCTCAAATTACATCACTGATGACATCACTGATGACATCATCCATGTGATAATACAATACACCTCCTTACACTCTAATCTAACCTTTGATACACCCAGTGTTAAATACAAACTACCATTCCTGAAACCATTGACACAGCAATACCAGTTACCACATATGCACTCACTGATTTCTAGGTCTACACACACATCCACTCATTCACCCATACAATCACTCATACATACAGTCACTCATCAATACAACACTATCATATGCACTCATACACCTATACAGAGACTCACACACTGCCACTCATCCATGGAGTTACTCACACACCTAATCAGTCATGTAAAGAATCAATCACACTCCCATTTTCTCATCTATACAGTTATACACACAAAACCTTACTTATTTAAACATAGACTAACACATACTTACTCTCTTTTACAATCACTGATACAAGTACACATTGATAGATACAGTCACTTATGCAATCACAGGCTGTCATATATAGTCATTTTTATATGCCAACTCTCACATGCACTGTGTTTTACATATGTACTTACTTGGACATGTAGCTCTGAGATATCCATTCACTCACTAACACACCCATGCACACAGTAAACCACCTATACAGCTGTTTCCACATGCACTCTTGAACCCATACACCAAGTGAATCAACTGCTCACACATGTATGCACAGAGTCACACACCTCCCAGCAACCTCCACACACACTCACCCTCACATACAAATACTGGGGTTACCAATCATTAACCCATATAGCCAGTCATATAGCTACTAATCAATACATGCAACAGCTTACACAACAACAGACATAATGATGCACACATTCTAACAGTTTAGTCACTTACCCATGCATTCAGTAAGATACATTTAATCTCCCACTCATACAGTCAGTCACGCACCTACTAAATCCATTATCCAGACACTCATACATACACTCATTCTTCAATATGTTAAACACATTTTTAATTTACAGGAACACACATTCACTGGATGATGTCATCAGTGATGTCATTTGAGATGTCATCAGTGATGTCATCAGTGATGTCATTTGAGATGTCATCAGTGATGTCACTGACCATGTCATGAATGATGTAATATGTGACATCATCAACAGTGGATTGCGCGCGCACGAGTTATAGTGAGTCCAACTAACTATAACGTGGGAATTTCAATGGTTTTGTATGAGAAAAATGTTTAGCTAACTATAACTGGTGTGAAACCTATGGTTTTTTCAGTGAATATATATATATATATATATATATATATATATATATATATATATATATATATATATATATACATATATATATATATATATATATTCACTGAAAAAACCATAGGTTATAGACCATATATAGTTAGGAATTAGCATTTAAAAAACCTTATTTTACTCACACAAAACCATTGAAATTCCATATATAGTTAGTTGCACTAACTATATATCGCGCACCCGCAATCCACTGCTGATCATGTCACATATTACATCATTCATGACATGGTCAGTGACATCACTGATGACATCACTGATGACAACATCCAGTGATTATGTGTTTCTGTAAAGTTTAAATATGTTTTACATATTGAAGAATGAGTGGATGTATAAGTGTCTGAATAAAGGTTTTAGTAGGTGCGTGATTGACTGTATGAGTGAGTGATTAAATGCGTCTTACTGAATGCACGGGTTAGTGACTAAACTGTCTAAAAGTGTGCATCAGTATGTCTGTTGTTGTGCAAGCTGCTGCACGTGTTAATCAGTAGCTATATAAGTAGCTATATGGGTTATTGATTGGTTGCACAAGTATTTGTATGGGAGACTGAGTGTGTGTATGGCTGGCTGGGAGGTGTGTGACTCTGTGCAGATCAATGTGTACTTGTATCAGTGATTCTATAAGAGAGTAACTATGTGTTAGTATATGTTTCAAAAATGTAAGGTGTTCTGTGTTTAACTGTATAGATGAGAAAATGGAAGTGTGATTGATTCTTTTCAGGACTGACTAGGTGTGTGAGTAACTCCATGGATGAGTGGCAGAGTGTGAGTGTCTGTATAGGTGTATGAGTGCATATGATAGTGTTGTAAAGATGAGTGATTGTATGTATGAATGATTGTATGAGTGAATGTGTGTGTAGACATAGGAATCAGTGAGTGCGTATGTAGTAACTAGTATTGGTGTGTCAATGGTTTCAAAAATGATACTCTCTATTTAACACTGGGTGTAACGGAGGTTATATTAGAGTGTGAGGAGATGCATTGTATTATCACATGAATGATATCATCAGTGATGTGATCATTGATGTCAAGTGAGATGTCATCAGTGATGTCATTTGAGATGTCATCAGTGATGTCATCAGTGATGTCACTGACCATGTCATGAATGATGTAATATGTGACATGATCAGCAGTGGATTGCGGGTGCGCGATATATAGTTAGTGCAACTAACTATATATGGAATTTCAATGGTTTTGTGTGAGTAAAATAAGGTTTTTTAAATGCTAATTCCTAACTATATATGGTCTATAACCTATGGTTTTTCCAGTGAATTTTCAAGGTTTTGTAAATGCTAATTCCTAACTATATATGGTCTATAACCTATGGTTTTTTCAGTGAATTTCATTGGTTTTTTAACAGCTAATATCTGTAGCTGTAAAATGTATTCTTCTTTAAATCCAAAAATATATTTTATATGTTTATTAATAACTTTTTTTTTTAATATTTTTTTTTCTTCGTTCCCGCTTCGCGAATCGGGAAGCTTCCCGTTAGCTGACCTTGATGCCGCGAAATAGACCGCGAGCCGGTAAACGTTTCTTTACCGCAACTGCCGCGTTAGAAAACAACATCGTGACGCCTCCCGTCCGCATGACGTTTCGCGTTGTCGCGTGATACGTCATATGACGTGCTACGTTAGCGAACTCGTACGCTTACCGAGTCGCAAAGCACAGGTTTCTGGAAGCAAACCGGGAGGCCCTGCAAAGCGCGTAACATACACACAGCAGGTCATGTGACTTGGTAATAACACTTTTCATTGGTTCATTTCACTTTCGGTTTCCTAATGATGTAAGACTAGGTCATATGATCTAAAATGAACACTTTTCATTGGTTGAGAACTATTTTTTTTCCCAAATGGTGAAAATCCCTCCTTCTTTCCTCACTCTGACTTTCATCATTGTGAGAGAAAGACCCTTTGTTACCAGTGAGCAATGGCTTCTTTACTAGCTTCAGCTGGTGCTTCCCCACCACCTCCACCACATCCAAGGAAGAGTGGACCACCTGCTAAAGTTATAATTCAGCAAGAAGAGGAAGAAGAGGAACAGGACGACCTAGATAATCTCCCTATTATGGCCAGAAGATCTGTTGTACCGGAAGTAACGGGACCAGAGGGCAGGGAGATGGTGCCAAATATACAAACGAGATTTCGTGAAGTAAAACAAGTCTGCGTACATTGCAGTGGATTCATTTGCTACGCAGAAAGTAGCATCACTCTGATCAACAGAGCTATTGACAATCATGCTCATGTTTGTCCGAAACTCCCCAAACAATAAATTCTTTTTTTTTGTTTTCTTGCTCCTGTTGAGCCCTTTACAATGAATCGTTTTCGTTGCCCCCTCCGAAAAAAAAACAAAAAAAATATAAAACTGTTCAGAAAAATTCAAAAAAAGTAAAAAAAATTTCAGAAAAATAATAAAAAAAATATAAAACAACAAAAACAATTTAAAAAAAAGTTCTTTTCAGAACTACCTCCCCGTTATTACAAAATTGGTACAATATTTGCAACTGTGCCAACCTCTATTTCTCTTAGTTCGCTTCCCAGTTCGCTCCCCGGTACGCGAACCGGAAGCGAACCCGAATTTTTTTTTTTAAAAAAAGAACAGTCAGTATAAGGAAGGAAACAGACACTTATGTTAAAAGAAAGACAGCTATAAGGGAGTAAACTAGAGATACTATTACCCGTAATCCACTGCTGATGATGTCACATATTACATCATTCATGACATGCTCAGTGACATCATCAGCAGAGGATTGCGGGTAACAGTATCCCTAGTTTATTCCCTATAGCTGTGTTTCTTTTAACATAACTGTCTGTTTCCTTCCCTTATACTTACTGTTCTTTTAAAAAAATTTTTTTAGATCAGTCAGAAACAGTGAAAGTAATGAAATATAAAAGACTACGTAGAATATGAGCACTGTATGCAACAACTTTGACACTTACAGAAGCCTCACCTTCTCCATGCCTCCTACACAGTTCTACATGTACATCATAAATGCAAACAGAACAGAATTAATTATACATGTTAAATGGTTTATTTTTGCTGTTCTCAGAATGTATCAAATTTCACTAAAACAGTGACTTGAAGGTATTCATCATATAACAGCGGGGAAAAAAAAACACAATCAAAATGATTGTGTTTAAAAAACCCATACAACATTAGAAATCAGAATTCAGAACTCCTTAAAGTTAACTTACTTTCCATGACGGCCAAGGATGTCCTATGAACAGCTTACACTCTGTTGTGCTGTTATTACTTTCAACCCGCCACTTTCTGAAAGAAAACCTCCATCGTTTTCAAAAACATGTTACATACAATAAATGACTTCTTGCTCTCTACCACAAGATTCCACAAGGCCAAATCTTGTCAGAGCCATGTATAACTCTTGGATTTCTTGTTAGCCAATCCCGTCTTTTCGCATTTCCACAACTTTCAGAATTAAAATGTTGAAGATCATTTACACAATCCTGGACTAGTAATATCTTCCCCTTCTTGCTCAATCATGTTCTACATTTCCTATCACACTGATACTGCTTACTATGAAGCAGACTTACACTACCTTTATGACTAGTACAATTATTTAATTCTCTACATCACAAAGCAATGTAAAACAGTAGACAGCATTGCAGACTTACATTCCCTCTACTCCATGTTTTGATTCGCTGCTTCAATTAGCTTATAAAAAGAAATAGTTTTTCTGAACTCATTCAAAGTGCACATATTTCTCAATAACGTCCAGTGTTATGGTAAAAAGTTATGTCTCTGTACTACACTTATCTTCAAGGCCAAATAGTGTAGGAGCCATGAGAACTTCTTGAAATTCCTCAGAGCACATCCCGAGATTCTTTCCCTAAAATTTTGGTTTTAAAAACACCAGGTAAGAGTTTTTAAGGTCATATGGCAATTTTTTTTTGAAAATTAAAACAGAATCATTGCAGAATGACCAGCCATTTCTACACTTTAAATAAGCTGTATAATGTCCTGATGTTATTGAAGAACCATCATGATATATAATTGCTACAGTTACAAAAGTCCTTCCTGATATTGACAACTGTGAAGCCACAACATTTTTAATTAAAGTTGTCAATTTTGTTCCATCAGGCCTACATCGTTGGAACATTAAAATGACATACTGGCCATATGTTCGTATAAATAATGTGGACATCATTTCAGATTTACATTGCCTACACTCCATATTGTGATCAGCTGCTTTTACTAGCTTATTAAAAGAGACTGATTTACTGTCTGGCAAAGTTAAATATATAAATCTTTCTGAGTCTACACTAGTACTACTTGATACCCTACAGTTCTCGCAGTCATGCTGCCATTGATAAGAAAGCCCAAACAGATGATCTACATCTACACCTTCAGCATACAATACATCAAGCATATACATTAAAAACTCCTGACAATCTTGCTGACTATTTTGAGAGAATTGTGTTTGGCCTGAACATCTGTCTAACAGATTTCGAATTTCAGACACACTTTCTATGTTTGTTCTATCAGTGCTACATTTCTCTAACACAGAATTTAACAAACTGCAAAATCTTTGATCAGAATTGACCACAATCTCTTCTTTTACATTTTGTAGAGAAAACAAAACATTAATCACTACATTAGCATAGCAGTTGACACCAGAACTGTTTTCAAATTGAAAACCAACAACATCTTCAACAGAATCCTTTTTGTTTCTGCTTATAATTTCAGGTTCATCGACTTTTCGTCTTTTTGCTACAACCTCCCCAGTATTGGTCACATTTCTTCGTTTCCGGCCTACCACACGTTTCTCAAACAAAGGATACTGAGGCAAATGTGGCGCATACTCTCTTCTCAACCTATTGTATTCCTTAACACAATCTAGATCCGCACAAATGTTTGTGACATCACACTCAATCAAGTACAATCCCGATAAAGTCCTAACTCGTGACAATGCCACATATGCCATACCCTCCTTGAACACAGAACTGCCAATATTCACCAATGCACAGTCTACACTTAAACCTTGCGATTTATGGATTGTCACCGCATATGCCAAGCAAACAGGAAACTGCTTACGACGAACATATAAGTCTTTTACAAGCAAAAATCTAGCAGAACAACGAGCAATTAGCTGTACTTCCTCAATGCCATCAAATTTAATTTTTAAAAATTCAATTCCATCTCTATTTCTGTATTTCACAAAATCAACAACATTACCCATTGATCCATTTACCAGACCTCTTTCAACATGTAAATTCCTTCTTAAAATTATACGGCAGTTCAAGCACACATTCAGAGTCTTTTCAAAACCCGCAGTTTTAGATATATTCTTCTCTAATGAATCCAATTTTGTTTTCAGATTCTCAGACAAAATAATTGTTGATCCCATATGCTCTACTCTGTCAATAGCTTCCAATTTCACAATCTCTTGCTTTTCTAAATGCAACATTTTGTTGTTGAATTTGGCACATTCTGCAAGAGTTGGCATCAAACATATTCCAGATTTTTTCTCAGTAACTTTCTGAAAAATATTCTCAGGCACAACATCTTCGTCTGGATATAAATTTGTCAGTAATCGTGCATGTAAAGCTTCTTTCCCATGCTCGGTCACTTTTCCAATTCTAACATCTTGTAGAATAGTCTTGTAAACTTCATCCTTTGCCTGACGCATATTTTCATGCAGTTCAGCATAATTGAAGTTTAACCATATATTGACGTTGCCAATACTCCCTAAGCACTTCCTGGTATCTTCATGCGTGAGCATTTTGAACACAGGTTGCCCTTTCACTGGTGTCAGCTGCAGAAGATCTCCGAAAACAATGATGTGTTTGCCACCAAATAACACATCATACTCTGTTTTGAGAACTTCTTGCATTCTCAAATGCACAAAGGCAAGCATGACATTGGAAACCATGCTTACTTCGTCAATGATAAGAAGTTTCATTTTCCTCAAGACTCTTGAAACTTCAAAACAAGCATCTCCAGATAGCTTGTGATATTCTAATTTGTTGTCATGCTCCACTGGCAGCATCAGTAAACGATGTAAAGTAATCCCTTTAATGTTATGTGCTGCCAGTCCAGTTGGAGCGGTGACAACACAAGACAGCGATGACTCTGTCCTTTCCTGCAAATAACATGAAATTGCTTTAATAAGGAAACTTTTTCCAGTTCCCGCTTCTCCACTCACGTACAGTCGGACAGGCTTCAACGACGTACATGAGCACTCTTTCTTGTCATGACTTTATCCATGATCAATTTGCATGGTAAGTTCGTCATATATTTTCCTCTGCTCAACGTTGAGTTGTCTTTCCAACTCTTCTAAGTTAACCGCATCCTCCTGAGCATGTGCCATGGCTCTTTCCACTTCATTCATAGCAGTGGCAGCTTCATTTTCGATAAGAGGTCCTCCTAGTGGATCCTGACTCAATGAAGCAGAACTCTGACTGTCCTGAGAACTGTCTCTGGCAATCTCGGCTGCAATCATTGCTTCCTGCTCAATTTCCACATTCAACATTTCTACATATTTGGGAAAAGCAGGACATTCTATGGTCTCCTTGGCAGCATTGAATGAGTCTTCGTAACAAAGGAAATCTCCAAGCAGTTCCTCTTCTGCACGCCAAGGCTTAAAAAGTTGCAAAAGTGCTAAATAGAAAAACTCCTTTTTTTCAGGAGATTCGCCACTCAATTTTCGATGGTTTATCAAGTGGCATTTTCTTTGCTTGACCAGACATCCCTCACTTCCTATTACAGCATACACTCCTTTCTCAGTATCTTCTTTGATGTTCCTCTTGAATATGTAATTTTGCAGAACCTCATACAGACAAACATTCTCGAGGTGACTGCTTCGATTTGGATAATATGTATCCAACATGTTGCTCTTCAAAATGTCGGTACTGTTTGGCTCCTTTTCCGCCAAATACTCAATTTCGCGCACAGGTTTCAGAACTCGATTACGCGTTGCAGCAAGACCAACACTCGCCCAAACGATACTCCTGGACTTGGCATAGAGACTTGCTGAAGACAACCGGTCAGAACATTCGTAAGCTCCGATTTCTCGATGCGACAACATCTTCAGACTGAAACTGTACAACTTCTTGCTGAGGCTCTTTTCATGGGAAATGTCCTCCCACATATCCTTCAATTCTGTCTTCTCTTTTTTGGTGATGTAAGATGTCACATACCGAGCCACAGCCATACAGTTATCAGCCACAAACTGTATATCCATGTTAGCATTCCACATGGACAAAATCACCGGGTTGTAGTCGTTAATGTACTTAGACTCTTCGTTCCTCTTCAAATTGTATGTGTTTTTAGGTGATTTCTTCATCACATTATGTCGCAGCGAAGACATCAAACTGTTCACTCTTCCTTTAGAAATCACCGATCGTGGAAAGCCGAAACGACATTTGGTGTAGAACTTGTCTTTGTTCCGGAATTTACGACGACAGTACTTTCCACATCGATGGCTTTGGAAACGTAGAACTTTTTCTCTTAGGCTTTTTTTCTCCTTTGCGTTTGGAACAGCACACGTAGAATACTGTTCTATGAAACTCATCACTGAGTCGTCTGCATCCGTTCCAAATTTAGGTGCATCCTTGATCCACAGCAACATATGTATATGAGGAGCACCTCTTGCTTGGTACTCCTTCCTCCAGAAGAAATCCAACACCTCTCCAAGAGGTGGATTCTTCTTATTCATGATGAAAGACATCATACCTTCAAATCTATGATTGAAGTACCTACATACATTGACTGGATCCAAAGAGCACAGTTCTCCGGGTGTCTTGAATTCGATGTTTTCTACGTTAGCATTTGCCTCTCGTAGAAATTCAAGTAAGTCTTCCCAGCCATACTCAGCACAGCTCAAAGTGAGGAACCATGTGGGAGTTCCTAAGTTCCTTAGCATACATTTTAAATCACCATGACGACGGTACCAGTACTCATTAGTACCACGCTGACACGCCATGAGATTAATCAGGTGAGAATCCAAAATACTGTCTTGGACATTGACTTTATCCATAAAGTCACTTGCCGAGATGTTTTGCATGTGTATACCACTTTTCAAGATGTGGTTCACTGCATATGACAGTCCAGACAGATCGCTTTCAAACAGGAGATGAAACAAATAAGGAATGCATTGTCGAAACCTAGGATCTCCTGCATACAATCGCAAAGTCCGGTATTCAGAAGCAGGAATTTGATGAGGTCGCTCATCATATCTTCCTCCCTGACCTGTTGGAAAAAGCTGTGGGAAACACCGAGCTTCCAAACTTTCCTCCCAAACACTAATGGGACTCCCTTTCGCTTGTTTCATTTGAAACAACTCAATAGCATTCCCCATGACTTCCTTGGAATGCAAAGGATGAACACTATAATGTTCATATATTTCTTCACTAGTACAGGGTTCTACTTTCTCAATTTGACCAGCACACAAATCGTTATCCTCTTCCTCACTTACTTCCTCTTCTGCAACATATACATTTTTATAGTACTTATTATATTTTTTCAAATACAATGTTGCCCTTTTGACTTTCCTAACATCTACTAAATCTTGCCATATTTTCTTATTCTTTGTCGGAACCCCATTAACTAAGATAACAAGAGGTTCCTCTTCCACTTTTTCTACTCCAAGTGTGTTAATGTTTTTCTTCAAATCTAGAGGCAAATAAACAACTCTTCCCTTTAATCCTCTCTGTAAATCTGATGGAGGCAATTTCCCTGTCTTTGGCTCCATTCTTACAATAGCCTGAAAGGGATGGATACTTTGAATCAAAATAGATTCATAAGTATTTAAATCCTTCAATTCAGAAGGAATCTCAACCAATTCCAGATTATTATGAACTGCTCTAGCAGGCATCTGGTTTTGATTTAATTTGTTACAACAATAAGTACACACACGTTGATCCAATCCCAAATCAAAACAATTTTCTACCATCAAGTATGTTGTAAAATCCTTCCATTCACTATTATTTTCCCTTTCACTTTTTCCATATAAATCCACTAACTTAGTCTGATTCTTATAATAAGTGCGTCGACAACACACACAAGTGAAATTTGGCCTCTCACTTGATTTCACCTCAAACGTCGCAATTTCCCTCTGGAAATTATCTGTACTGGAAACCTGTACACTATCTTCCACATTACTCTCTTCTTCTTGGTCAATTTCAACATTCTCCTCTTTACTTCCAAAGTAACAAAACTCAATTTCTTCACATATATTCTTCACATCTATTTCAGAACCATGCAAAAGAGCAGCGCATAATTGTTTAAGCATAATTGCTGGACTCTTAGCATAATACAACATTCTAACTAATTTCCTCACTTTATTATGATGCACTGCTAGCATCCTGAAATGATGAAAAACACTCTGGCATACTCTCCTGGAAAGACAAGCCAGTGAATGACCATGCAAACCTATCACTTCTCTCACTCTGCAAGGATCTAATTCTTGCAACAACT
This sequence comes from Lissotriton helveticus, assembly GCF_964261635.1. Classification (NCBI taxonomy): domain Eukaryota; kingdom Metazoa; phylum Chordata; class Amphibia; order Caudata; family Salamandridae; genus Lissotriton; species Lissotriton helveticus. The sequence continues at coordinate 531,258,412 of NC_136067.1, forward strand.
TCATTTTCTGCTTCAAACTGTTCTTACTAAATGACCGTATAAAATCACAAAGCAAATTGATGGAATCCTGTCGTACACTGCAAATACTACTACACTTCCAGGTGTACACAGGACCCTTAGGACGTCTCCCTAAAACCTCATTACCTAACACCTCTTCTATCTCTGTTCTCACAAGTTTTTCTTGTTCAACTGGACAACCATCTTTCACTTCATAAGCTCGACCACTGGTGTCAACTGCATGCACCAAATCATTATCCTGGAAATAACTCTCCTCATTAAAAAATGCCTCAGAGCTTGAACTATGCATCCATTCTCCAGAAAAAACTTCACAAAAATTACTACGATTAACTATTCTCTTCCATCTACTATTTCTTTTGAAATCATAAATTACCTTGTTTAGCTTCCTAATTCTATTGATTGTCAAAATAAATAACTTACGTTTAATTTCAAATGCCTGATCAATAACTTTCTCAACTATTTTTTTTCTCTTATAAAAAACCACTTTCTGCTGACCTTTCTTAATATTTTTTAACAAATTCCCAATTATCCTGTTGCGGAACATTCGTTTACGAATATCCCTAAACTCTTGTTTCCTTCTACTATCATGCATAGAGTTATCTCTTACTCTAGCAGTAACATTTCTCATTGGCCTTTCCTTACCATTTGAATTCTTTCTCCTTCTCTGGACTGAAACATTTTCTGTAGTAATATTTTTTTTACTACACATATTTCTTATGACTGTTTTTCGACTCTTACCCGGTGCTTTCTTGGTGACTTGACAAATCTTTTTGTTAGAGGACTGCTGCATTATTCCATGGTCCTGCTGTCTTTGACGTTTTGCAGCCTTTCTTACTCTTTCTTTGCTAGGCATCCTAAAATCTTGAAATAATCTGCAGTTGAATCTGTGGTAAAATATAATAAAAAATGTTATTAACCACTATTACCCAACAGTAAATTAATAACAGTCATCAAAAACTTAACACACTACTTAAGTATATAATATACTGAAGCCTATCTCCAATTTTTCACTGAACAAGACTCATCTCTTCTTAACCTTGGATAAACCTCACCTACTCTGTGTCCCCTGCACATAATTAAATGTAAAGGGGCAGATTTATATTAACTAGCACATCCCCAGGGATGCACCAGTTAACGTGCACCACTGCTCTGCCACCCACGGTGTGCCGCATTTACAATCAGATAGGACAAAGCTACATCAAAACCCTGCGCCTGCTTGAAGCAGGCATAGATCTTGACGCAGGTAGGCTGAAAGCTAAAGCAACAACTAAGTATCGTGTGCAGAAGTTACAAAAAAGGAAAAATGGCGTTTAAACCAGTAATGAGCCCATGCTAACGTAACACAGAGTAAAAATATCCAGGATCTACATCAGTTTGGGGTTCACGAACCTGGCAGGTACAAGGCACTGAGGCTTTCCACCGTGCATGTCTCATCCCAAATCATATGTTGTTTGTGAATGAAACAATTTCCCAGACCAAATGCTTTGGATTGGCTACTTCTAAAAAATTAAACACCCCTACTATCCCGGAGTTAGAGGAATATGATGGTTGGAGTAATTTTACTCGTTGTCCATTAAAGATTTACAGGCCCTACTCCGTAATTCTTCCTTTAACATTTCCAGTATAAATCCAAAAGGTTGACTGCTTTGGCAACGTGCCTTATCCACGGTTTAATAACGCTGCCTTTTGCTTTATATAAGTTTTCAAATTGTATGAAATATATACCAATAGGTCGTTATTAACCTTTAGGTAGTGGTTTTCTTCATGAGGTCTGGTCGCTTCCATACACATACAGATTTTCAAAGATGATCAAGAACTTTATCTGAATGGAGAGGAATGCACTGAGACGCCAGATCATTCACTAATGTGTAGGCACATACAGTTACACGGTTCATGCAACAAACACCGACCAAATATGGCTTGCGTGTTGCAAGGCACACCAGTTCCTGCTATCATCCCCACGTTCAAGTTCTTGGAAAATGGTAGTTATTTGATGCTCAATAATGAAGATTGTTCTGGGTTAATTAAAAGTATTCATTTTATCGTAACAGTAAATGAACGGGTTATTTGCTGCAGAAATGTTCTATTTCCTCCCACACATGAACATAGGGAGTTTTCAATCTGGCCACAAATACCAACCTTGGGAGCACATTTCAACGGCATGGCAAGAATAAGAGCTCTTTTGTCTCAGAGAGAGGTGGCCTTGAGTTCGGCCCGTGAAACTTTCGTGCTTCACATAGCGAACACCCGTACAGAGGTGCAGACCCTTTTAAATACAGATTCGACTTTGCATTTCAGCAAGATTACCCATTCATTTCCATGCAGCAGGAGGCCCATAGGAATGAAGGTGCAATTTGCGATTAGCAATTACCTCATCGCAAATTACGAATTTTTCCGACGGTGCAGGGGTGTCTCAAGAACACCCTGCTGCACCCCTGAAAAAGAAATTTGGGGTCATATGGCGCACATAAATTTTGAAAACATTCCTTTACCTCAAAAACGATTTTCAACTCATAATTTGAAAACACTGCACATGGGGAAATGACTTAAAATGTCCTTAAGACACATAAAAGCATTTTTTGATTCCCTTTGCAGCATATTTCAGTCACCTTTAACATGCCTATGTAACGGAAACTTTCAAAATCTAAATTTGCCATGCACAGGTGGGAGCATATTTACAAGCAATTTGCTCCACAGACAAACTTCTTACATTGAAATGGGAAAAATAACATCAGAGACTCTCAATTACCTTATAAAGAAGCAGACACCATTATGTCCTTCTCATCAATATTAAAACCATTGCTTTTTCTCAAAAACGATTTACAAGTCATAATTTGAAAACACTCCACAACTCCTATGCACATAAAAGCCCTGTCAGTACTAATACTTCACATTTTCTCCAATTACAATTTCTCAAAGAAACAAAATCTATTTGTGAAACACTTGAGACAAAGCAACATTTGAAAAACACAACTTTCTTCATAATTTTCTCCTTAAAGCACACTATTTTCAATCTAAATTAAAGAAATTTTTTCTCACCTTAGCAAATACTTTGAGTTTCAAAACAGTCTCAGAAACACACCAATTTGTCTTCAGCAGAGCAAAAGGTATGCACTCCAGAGTCTGCAGCTATCAAAAGCACAGAAATGCTGTAATTCCTCACACAGATCTCTCATGTCACCCAATCAAAACTCTTCCCTCACTTTTTTTCAAAGCAAAACCCTTCCCCCCTCTGCCCCCTCTCTGCTTTTTCTGCATAGCAACCACCTCTTGCAAGACCTCTCACACAACAATGTTGCAATTGAACTCTGAACTCTCAGTGCACCTGCATATCCAGAGCATTCTTTCATTTAATGATTTTTTCTTCGCCACTCAAAATACATCTTTCAACGAACTCATCCATGCACACTAACTTTCTGTTTTCAGCAATCAAAATCCACCAATCACTCTTACTGCTTCATTAACACAGAAACTCCTCAGTTTTTTTCATTTTACACTCTCATTTTTTCAACTGCCATTTCATTGCCACACTTCATCTGACTGCAGGAGAACCTTCTCTCGCCATGTTTTCTGTCTGGATTGTTGGACATAGCTACATCTATTGGGCTCAAAGGTACGCTGAAAACAGGAATTTACCTAACCTCAATTTACAAGATGTGGAAATTAAGTGGTTTGGCCACAGAGGATTAAAATGTCACCAATTGATACCATTGGTGAAAACCTTTATGCATTTGCCAAAACCTGACCTGTTAATTGTGCACTGTGGAGGTAATGATTTGGGCACTTTGACTGGGGTAGGTCTGGAAATGCTTTTAAAGGACACCTTTGAGCAATTGATGGCACTTTTTCCTCAGACTGCCTTGGTATATTCAAATATATGCCAAAGACAGAAATGGAGGTGGTCGAACCAATTTTGTCCACAAATTGAGAAATCGAGGAAGCATGTAAACAAATCTGTTTCAGCTTACATGAGAGACCATGGAATGGGCTCCCTGTACAACAATAACTTGCGTTACTACATGCAAGATATCTACAGAGCAGATGGAGTTCACTTCTCAGATGAGGGCAACAGAGTTTTCACTCTGAATTTAAGACTGTGCATTGGTACCTACTTATAAGTACCTAAATGTACCATAAACCCAAAAGCTCTTCTCAGAGCTACCCTACATCTGATCACTCACAATTATTATTTTACTCTAACTTTTTTCACTAATTTTCAAGAAAGTACGCTCCCCAGACCGCTTCCCGGTTCGCGAACCGGGCGCACTCCACGCAAAAAAACTAAAAACTAAAAAAACGGTATATTTTTTTTTTGCCCTGCGAGACCCTTTCAAAGCCTTCACATCAAACCTATGGGGTCAGGGAGGATCTACTATGCCCCCTTATGGTCATTTGCCCCTTCGCTTTGGCCTCCTCTTGTCTCTCGATCCTACCGAGAGACAAGATGGCGGCCGCTACGGACTGTTTGGAATGTTGACAGACGCCGGAGAACCAATCAGCTTCGCAAACCTCCGTAACGCGAAAAGTACGCGAAGCGGAGCGCTGTTACAGATATATATCTTTTTTTGAACGTTAATTTCTCAAAATCCACTAGAGCACATATATTGAGACCTAGCAAAGGCACATCGGGCTACCAGTCCCTACAATTTTGCCAAGTTTCGTGCAAATCCATTCAGCCGTTCGATTATTATTTTATTTTATTTTTTTGCCCCGCGGGGCCCTTTTAAAACCTCCACATCAAACGTAGGGGGTCACCGAGGATCTACTATTCCCCCTTATGGTCATTTGCCCCTTCGCTTTGGCCTCCTCTTGTCTCTCGATCCTACCGAGAGACAAGATGGCGGCCGCTACGGACTGTTTGGAATGTTGACAGACGCCGGAGAACCAATCAGCTTCGCTTCACAAAGCTCCGTTGCGCGAAAAGTACGCGTCCTGGGCCGCTGCCAGGTCCGCTGTTACAGATATATATCTTTTTTTAAACGTTAATTTCTCAAAATCCACTGGAGCACATATATTGAGACCTACAAAAGGCACATCGGGCTACCAGTCCCTACAATTTTGCCAAGTTTCGTGCAAATCCATTCAGCCGTTCGGGCTAAAAGTGAGGCCAACCGCCCTATGGAAATTAACATGGGAAAAACGCGTTTTGGGACCCCCCTTTTTTCTCGGCCCCCCCTTGACGAACCCCCCCAAAATTTTCAGGGGCTGCTCAGAAACAAAATGTGCCATTTTCCTGATAATTTCAGCCAATTCCGTCCACAAACGCCAAAGTTATTAGACATAGAATTTTCAAAAATCCCATAGAGAAAAAATCCTAACTATATATACCTACTGGCGACCGCCAGTAGGTAATATATATATATATATATATATATATATATATATATATATATATATATATATATATATATACATGTATATAGATACACACACACATACACATTTAAGGGCTTAGGGGTAAGTGATATTTAGAAGTGTAAGTTGGTAAAGGTATTTTACGGTTTAGGGATGGGTTGGGGTGTCGGGTGTTAAGGCTATTTTTTAGGGTTTAGGGGTGGGTAGGGGAATTGGACAGGAAGGGTGTTTTTAGGGTTTATGGGTGGTTATGGGTACTTGGTGGTAAGGGTATTTTTAGGGATTACAGGTGGGTAAGGGTATTGGGTGTAGGGATATTATTAGGGTTTGGGGTGGGTAAGGGTATTGGGTAGTAAGGGTGATTTTGGGGTTTAGTGGTGGTTATGGAATCTGGGGTACCAGCCGCCCCACTTCAAGGTGTTCCTTGTTTACCTTTGTGCACTGCTTCGCTCTCTCTGTCAGCTCCACCAGGCCCCCTCACAAGTGCCCTGGCTGCAGCAATCCCAACCCTGGCAGTTCTGGTCATCAGGATGACAACCATGGCCGACGGTACTCAGCAGCCAAAGGTCACTAATTGTACCAGGATGCCTGCCCCGCAGATCTCTTGTTGTCAACCAAAGTTCCGCCCACGTTCCAGCTGCCAGCCAACTTTCATATCCCGGGGGCAGAGTCAGCACAAGGCAGGAGGAAGGACTCCATGCGGCTCTGTAGCGTTTGAAGGTACCCCCGCAGGAAGTAGAAGTCGTAATAACGACAGATTGAGAAGAATACAATACTCAAATCAATGCATTGAGTTTTGGGATTACCGCACAATTCGTGTGAGTAGTTTTATATGTGTTTGTTTGTACCAACCCTTGTAAGTCCTGACGAAAGCTCTACAGACCGCCTGGCCCAATAGAGCTGAAACATGTCGACAATATCACCTTAGTAATACCATATAGTCCTGTAACTCGGTCTACCAATGAGTATTCACAATTTTTAATAATGTAAGTTTGCCCAAATATTAAAAAAAATTCTGGGCACTCTTTTTCATTTTTTATCCAATCCTTTTGGGAAAGTCCTTTTGTCTCTGGACACTGCACTCGAGACTTGAGGTGCCTCTGGATGAGGCTAGCAGTACACACCAAGAGGAAAAACCCTATGATAACTGCATGAATGTCAATGTGGGGCGGATGAAGCTAATATACCGCTACTCTCAAGTATACATTGACTTCTCTGAGGGTTTCCTTATCTGCACTGAACCGAAAGTCGAGCAGTGTAACAAGTGTCCAATTTTGCTGATTGCTAATTGAATATTTTGGGGAAAGAAACGGACACTGTAATTCCTCATCCCTCCCAGTTGATTAATTACAAACTTTCATATCCCACCAGTTGACTCCAGCGCTTCAGTTTTGTCCTTTCATGCCACGTCTGTTATTCAGAGACAGTATTAAAAAGCTTGCTTCATTTAATTGAGCAAATAGAAATGTTGTAAATGTCATAGTTGTATGTGGTATGTTACTAAATAATAACACATGAATTGCAGATAAATTCACAGAGGCTTGAAATACAGGACCCCCAATGGTGGCAAAGCAATGATGAGTAGGTGTTTTCAGTGGAGGTGCATTATTACTTATTCAAGGTGTATCGATGTTGACAGCGATCTTACAATAGTGATGTAGTTACATTATTGCAGAGCATAAATGGAAATGCTCTCTGTTGTGAGTCTGGGGCAAATGTTGGTGTGACAAATATCCGGTTGGGTGATATGGATGTAGTGTTGTGCTATACCTATTCATGGTCCTGCCATGCTTGTGATAATTTCTGCCTCTACTTGAAGTGTGTTACAGCAAACAAATGATGGGCAGAATGCAAACATTCTCCCTCTGTCAAAAGATATGGGCTAAATCCATCGTTCTTTTGCCCACTACACCACCCCAGTTTGGACCCAGCCATATGCAAATCAGTCTTGACCCTGTGTCCCATGGGAACAGACCAGACCGACCTGCCCGGCCAGGTCCTCCCTGGACTGGAAACAAGCATCCTGGGACCGGTTTCGGGGTATGTCACCCTTCTTCAGCCAGGCTAGCTTGAATCCAGTGGCACAGTGAGCTAGGTACCCATGTCTAGGCATAGCCATCCAACTTAGGCCAAAAAGGAATGCTGACAATGCAGACATTCTTCCTCAGTCAAAACATCTGGGTTAAATCCATCATTTTTTTGCCCACTACGCCACCCCAGTTTGGACCAAGCCATATGCAAATCAGTATTGACCATGTGCCTCTTGGGAACAGTCCAGACTGAACTGCCAGGCCAGGTTCTCCCTGGACCAGAAATAAGCATCCTGGGACCGGTTGCAGGGTATGTCACCCTCCTTCAGCCAGGCTAGCTTGAATCCAGTGGCACAATGAGCATGGGACCCACGTCTGGGCATACCCATCGAACTTAGGCCAAAAAGTTTTACAGCAAACAAATGATGGACGGAATGCTGACAATGCAAGCATTCTCCCCCAGTCAAAAGATCTGGGTTAAATCCATTGTTCTTTTGCCCACTACACCAACCCAGTTTGGACCCAGCCATATGCAAATCAATTTTGACCCTGTGTCCCATGGGAACAGTCCAGACCAAACTGCCAGGCCAGGTCCTCCCTGAACCAGAAACAAGCATCCTGGGACCATTTTCAGAGTATGTCGACCTTCTTAAACCAGAATAGCTTGAATCCAGTGGCACAGTGAGCAAGGGACCTACGGCTGGGCATACCCATCCCACTTAGGGCGAAACGTTTTACAGCAAACAAGTGATGGACGGAATGCTGACAATGCAAACATTCTCCCCAGTCAAAAGATCTGGGTTAAATCATTTGTTCATTTGCCCCCTACGCCACCCCAGTCTACTTGAAGTGTTGCATGTAGGGGCCTAGGAAGGTTGAGTAGAGAGTCAACCCTGTCACAAGTCAAAATTCTTCCTTTGCATTTGATTTATTTGGTAGTATGTTTTACACCAGGCATATCTTCAGTTTATGAAGATGGTGATATTAGCACAGTGGATGGGATTTTGGATTGGATTAGGGCGGAGCATGGCTCAGTGGAATTCCACAGAGTTATTATGCAACTCTGCAGAATTCCATGTAGTGCAACTCCACAAGCTTCACCCACCAATGCCTGTAATCTACTCATGCTTTCTCCAACTTCGGAGAATCAGACAAATCTCAAAATACTTCATTCATGATACTATCATTAAAATAATAATCACCCTAGTCGTGTCATGGATGGAATGCGCCAATGCTCTATATCTGAACCTCATAGTAGGTCTAAACCGTAAACTTCAAAGAGGGCAAACTACCCAGTCGTTACCACATCCGTCCTATGCTGAGGAAGTTGCACTGGTTCCTAATTGCTCAGAGTGCCACATTTAAAGGGGCTGTATTATTTTTGAATCTCTGCATGACAAAAGTTCAGCTTTCATACCATACGTATTCACAGCTACACACCTACACACAATTTAAGATCTTCTTCCCTGAATTTGTTGACTGTTCCAAAATTCAAAAGGAAAATGATGGGCAGTGCACGATTTGCGATAATTGCCCGTCAAACATTGAACCCCTTCCCACTTGACATAAGATCTGCTCCCAAGTATGCGACATTTAGGCAACTCCTAAAAACAATGATATTTAAGCAAATGCAAGGTTAATCCCCGGACAGTGCAAAAGCAACTGCTGATGGCAGAACAATGTCATACATTCACCCCAGTACAGAGATCTGGGCCTAAATCAAACGTTTTTATGCTCACCATGCCATTCCAGTTTGAACCCAGCCATATGCAAATCAGTCTTGAACCTGTGCCCCATGGGAACAGTCCAGCCCAAACTGGTTAGCCAGGTCCTCCCTGGACTGTAAACAAGCATCCTAGGACCGGTTTCGGGCTTTTAGCCCTCATCAGCCAGGATAGCTTGATTCCAGTGGCATGGAGAGCACAGGACTCACGTCTGAGCATACCCATCCCATGGAGAGCACGGGACTCACGTCTGAGCATACCCATCCCATGGAGAGCACGGGACTCACGTCTGAGCATACCTGTCCCTTGGACAGTGTCCTGCAGCTTTGTTACTTTAGCGCCAAGGAACCTATTTGTTGTACCTGCACATTACAAGTCACCAGTAACAAGCAGACCAAATATCTCCTTCAATCTATTTAGGATTGGTCTTTATTGGACTGTTTATGACTATTTTCTGTAAGGAAGCCTGTGCCACCTTGCCCTGTGACTATTCTGAATTAGGTTAGATGGTTGAAGATTAGACATTTTATCAAACTAGCATGTTATATAAACTAAAAAAAAAAGATCATTTTAATGGAGCTCAATGGGAACAACCAGTAGGAGTGTTACAGATGGCATTCCTCCCCTTCAGTTGAAAGTAAAATAAAAGCATACACTTTAAACACATTTTAATACATGGAACATAAAAGGCTAGATTTACTAAGGACTTGGATTGTCCTATCGTGACTCAGTCATTGCAAGGCAAAGCAAGTCCTTGAATGGAATTTAAAAAGCCACACAAAGGGTGATTTGTCTCGCCTTGGGTGACTTTGTAAAGAAATGCAATGCAATGCATCAGTTTGTGCTGTGTTTCATTGCATTATGTTGCTGTATGTGCTCCATGTCTGGATCATGGGTGTTCCTATCTATCCACGCATGGATTTACACACAATGCCAGATTTACTAAAGGTAGTAAACATAGGATTGCACCTAAATAATTCACCTACCAGAAAGGTATAACAATGAGAAATATATTTAGCCTACCGCAGAGAGGTGTAGTCAAGAGAAATATCTTTATTTCTCCAAGTTATTTGCTCTTTTCATGTGTGCTTTATTCTGCATGCACACATAATTAGCCTCTAAAGAATATTATTTGCGCAGAAAGGCATCCCTTCCTGCACAGAAAAAATCCTGCCCCTAGCTCTGTCACCCATGCACCATTGTGCGATGGTGCCTGAGTTGGTCTTAGTCACCATACAGTGCGCCTGTATTAGGATGCAGCAGAAGTGGTCTGTATCTTAGTAGATATGGCACATTTCTTCTCTCTTCATTTCACGCAATGTAGCGCAGCAAGTTAGTTGCTGCATTTCGTTGCCTGAAAACGTTAGCAAATCTTTTCCTTTAGTCCCTATCAAAATAAAATGTGAAGAATCAGGAATGGAGGAATAACTGCATAGTAATATAACCAAAAGATGCATCAAAGCTAGGTTAGTTTACCTGATATTGTAGTGCAGTGTGAGTTAAATTCATGAAAGAAAGTCGTAAATATGTACACTTGCAAGCATGTTTATTTTTGACACTTTGGGATTTACAAAACCTGTCTGTGTTACACTTAAAAACCTATGCCAGCCTACCTAGCATTACCCTGTAAACGTTTTCTGCATTGCATTTTTTCCCAAAGGTAGTCACATGTTCACAATGTCTAATTATGTACATTGTACAATTAAACACTGTAAAATGCGAACACCTGAGTGCAATAGCACATTTTGTGTTCTTTTTAGCTACATGGGTTAATATGTTTTTCTCATGGAAAACTACCCAGTTTTTTAGGTGCACCATTTTATTTCCCACCCTGGAAATGGGTTTATTCTTCATTTTGACAAAAGAAAAGCCGTGAACATACAAGGTAGGATATGAACTAGAATGTTCCAAAGCTTTCCAGTGAATCAACACCCTAGAACACACACATTCCAGTTTGCATGGCATTTAATCAGACACAATGTTATGAATTTGTGAGGCAATACTTCACATAAGTCAAAAGAACATGATTTCACAGCCTCCTTCAGTAAATACTTTGCAGTTGTAAGTCAAGCCACTTGCGCATGTAAGAGAAACGTAGATGTCCAAATCGTTCTGTGAATACAGCCTATATCTTTGACATTGTTACCTTCAGAAATCAATATGACTGCCAAATCAATTTAAGGGTAGGTAGGAGATCTGCTTAATCGTGGTGCTCAGCATTGCCCTAAATTTGCACAAAATCCATTAACAGAAATGACGATGTGCCCAATTCTCCCAAAATATTTAAACGTATTTGTGTAGACCTATAGCACCATTGGGAAGACTGTTGGGAATTCACAGAGAATTCCAAAGGAAGGCTCCTTAGGATCCAACACTTACTTTATCCAGGAGTACGTATGGAAATTATTTGTGAATTCTATGTTAGTTAAATGTAAAATTATTTTTGTATGTGTACATGGGCTGGTGAAGTATGAGTAATTGGGCCTCACATGTGCAATTACATTTACTATTTTTTTCCTTCAAAGGGAAAATATCGTTTCCTGTGACACAGCCCTTTCCCCTACACCCATCAAACAGGAAGCCTTCTCTTCCATATTGCAGCCTGGTTACTCATATATTCCATCCGGGGGCAGGAGTACATTTCCAACCATAGCAACGTGGGAATGTACCTTTACAAAACTCAAAAATTGGCAAGTTTATGAGTGTTCACCTAATTACACTGAGAGAAACGCACTGTAACAGTCACAACCTGATGTTGGAAGCATATTGGCACACACACATAATGCATTATACTGGCGTAATTTATGAGGGCAAATTCGCATTTTCTAAATGCAAAACCTAACTTTCCACGTAAAAACTAGGTAATTGTGTACTAAAGTTCTACGTAGGTCCTCAAATACCTTTGTCAATTTAGGCCCAAAGTGATCGACATATTGCATACATTGCTTCAGAGTTAACGCAAGAAAAACATTACTGTACCTGAACAATTTCACCAGTCCAGACCAGTCCAGACGTTTAACAGACCAAAGGACTAAATACAGTAGGAATGTGGCACTCCTGTGGAGAAAGAAGCTTACAACATCAGATGCTCAGCTTACCTCAGCACTCTGAATTAGAACTGCTGCTTAGCGTCCCAATAACCATGTGCACCTGAAATATTGAAGCAGATCAAACACAAGTTACCAATCATGCACTTGAACGGACAATCCTGAATAACATTTCAGATTAATATATCAGAGGATACATTTCACAAGCTTTGCAAATTACTAGTAAATGTTAGCATGCAACTTCAATTGCAAGAGATTACGAGCACACGCTAAGCCATAACATTTTTAATACTTTGGTCTCATCAAAAAAGTAAACCAATTACATTGACAAAAGCCACCATTTTCCATTTGAAAAAACAAACTGTAGTTTAGACATAAACAGTTCAGTTATCCCTAGATCATGCTACCATTCCTTTTCCATAAATAATTTAGGTTATATAGTTAAAGTTAGCAAGAGTTGCATTTCTGTTATTGTTAATTTTAGTTCTGTTTATTAACTGGAAGGTTAGATAGTGCAAAATGAGAAAATAATAATTTGTTGACACTAGTTAATGTTAATTAGATGGTTTAAGATCCTAAAATCCTATTTTGTTATGTTTTGGTAGGTTTACTTTTTTAACTATAGGTAGCTTAATAATAGAGAATATTTAACATTTACTTGCATACGCCACATTACAGAGTTTCTCTTAGTGTTACCTGTTTAACGTTAAGTCATCCTTTGAGTCCTGCGACATATTTCCTTAATAATCATCAGCCATCAAGTCTGATAGTCTCAAAAGAAATATCAGCCCTCTAAACTGCCTTCAAGGGCGGTGATATTTAGCACTGAAAATTACAAATAAAGTTTTTGAAGTTGAAGAGCAAGAACCGGGCAGTGACACTGATGATTTGTTTATAAAATACAAATTGTTATAAACTACGCAGATGCAGTCAAAGCACTCCTTTGAGCGGAAACAAGGTAAATCTATGCAATGCTCACAAAGTTATATGGGTTCATTAATATGCGGGGAAACTCAGCGGTTAAAGAACTAGGCATTTAGACACTCTGGTAAGTGATAATCTTACCTCATTAAACTCCATTACATTCTCGCGAGAGACATGCTAATACAAACAAGTCAATGAGAGTTTGTGTTTAGCAAGATCAAGCTTAGAGGATGGTTTAAAATCAATTTATTGTTCTAAATCATTTTCCATTAACAAGTTATACATTATTCTTTGCTAACCATAATTCATGTAACAGTTTAGTTGGTTACCTTTTTAAATTATTTAACAACCATAAGTTAGTGATACAACTTTTAACGTCTTACACAAGAAAAATGCTTAAAACACGCTTGGGATGATTTTTGTAATTTTAAATATAAAAACATTTAAGGCATCTCTTGACGAAGAAAAAAAGCAGGCATTTAAAAGTTAGAAAACACGTAATTCAAAATTTAATTTGTTGCAAAAGGTTTCAGCTTTATTGACAAATTATGGCAAACATTTGACAAATTGTGGTTTCCTATTTAGAGAAGCTTACACATGGACCTTTATGAGATTATTTTAACAAATACAGGTTAAAACACTGAACAAATTCAGTTAGCTACATACATACAGTAGCCCCTTGTTTTCAACTCCTTTGTAACAGCATTTTAAATTATATTTACAAACTGAATATTGAACATTTTAATGTAACATATTAGAAAAGAAAGGTTAAAACATCTTATCTACACCTCCATTACCTCCCATTTCATAAATCATATACGAATATGTCAGCAACCATTGCCAACAACTTTTTTTCACTGTGGTTATGTGCATTAACTTCAATTCTGTGACACCTTCATGCTTTCTTTAAAAATATTTACAAACAACAATGAATCGCCACCAAGAAAACAGTTCCTGCTGGCTTTTTCTCTAGACAATGTTCACCAAAGCTTTTCAGTCCTTATTATAAAAGAATCCTAGTGCCACTGACACACCAAATGTTTTAAGAAATACACGAATATAGGATAACTGTAAATCAGTAATCCCTGGATAGAAAAGAAATGGACTATTACTTGTCTTGTTGCTGTCATTTTTGTGCTGACCAGAGGCTATAAAGTGGCTTTGAGATGAAGTCACAGATGATGAGGGTCCTTCAATATCTAACATATGGGTGTTCTCTGTAGCCCCCTCTGGCTGACCTGACAGTGTGCGTTTTTAAAATAGGGCGGGCCGAATTCCAATCTTCATGTCCTAATGCAAAGAAAAAGCAAGAGATACATTCTATGAAACCTACCATTAAAAGTAGAACATAGTAATTATCTGGAAGAAACAGTATTCTTCATACATGACAAAGTTGACAATTATAGATAATTTGTCCCTCATTATTAGTTTTTCGGAAAAGGGTGGGGTATTTACCAGATGTGGTAAACACCTTTACTCCAGAAAAAGGTATTAACCACGTTTGGTAAGTACTTCCTGTTAGACTTTTTTTAAATGTAGTACAGTATGCAGAATCTTTTTTTAACACACTGAATTCCATGCTTTTTTTCCAGGATTTCTCCTCCAATACATTTTGGCAGGTTTGACCTGCCAGAATCTATCAGCAGAAAACTGCACAGTATGATAATTATCATTTTGCAGGGACCAGAATTTAGCTATTACCACGTAATGAGGGTTTTTAAATTTGATGATAGATATCAATCATCATGCCAACACAGACATATGGCATTACAAAGCATTAATGAGTACATGAATTATTACTATTGAAGTACTCTTTAAGTGCTCTTACATTCTTTTGTCAATCATGCCGAAACATCGAAAACTCCTTATAAGTAAAAGTGAAAACAGAACACAGTAATTTCTATTTGTACTAATTGTATATAAATATTCCCTGAATAGTCTCATTCTAATATTTTGGAGACAATTCTAAGAGGCATGAAAGAGTACCTAAATGAGTACCACTGGATAAGTACTTTATGCCCTAAGCCTTCATATATCCATTTCCCATTGTACTTGACATACAGAACACAAATTTTCTCGAACTATACCTCTGTTTACAAGTTCTGCCCCATGTAAGTTTGAAAGATTCTGAATTAAGTTATATGGTTGGAGATTGGACATAATTTGGTCCTAAAAGTTCAGCTGACTTTTTCATTTATTTGTTCTAAAATATACAATGCTGCACATCCTGTCTTGCAACATTCATAGAGAGACCTAATTTATAACAATATAATGCAATTAAACATGTAATTCCCAATTTAGCAAAGCTGTGATAACCACAGGTGGAGAAGTGTGGCTCAATGGTTAGAGCGGCAGACCCTGATGCAGAGGTCTATCCCAGGACCAGGGTTCAATTCCCCACCTCGGTGGGTCTTGGGCTAAAAAATTCCACGGACCTGATCATTCTCGCCTCGGTGCCTATTCCAATCATGGAGTCCCACTCTGCAACTCTGGGCAATAGCTTGCTTAATCTCCACAACGGCCCCCACAATGCTAAGGATGCCTGGCCTCAACCTTGGGGGTGCCCAGGAGTGGGCACCTCATAGGGAAAGCCAGGATGGGTTCCACAGCGCCTTGAGACCCTTGCGGGTGAGTAGTGCGCTATACAAGTATCAATTTACATTTACATTTACAGATTATGCACTGGCTCGATAATACACAGAATGGAGAGAACAAAGACGGTAGTCAACATTTTGCTTCCAACCATGGGATGGTCTTGGGTGGCCCCAAACACCATACCATGGCCCATCAGGGTGTACCTTCTTAGTGGCCTGGGTGTCTAACCTTCAGGCTGTCAGACTCAACATATAGAGTAAAGGGAAAAATCAAAGATGCCGCTTGAAAAAATATTACGTGAGTTAGAGAAAATAATATAGCTAAATAAAGTTACAATAAAACTAAAAGAAAATGGGCAAACTAGTTACTCCAACAGAACCTTAAAGAACCCCTCTAGTGGTGTATCCTTAAATGATAAGGCATTGATGATGAGTGCAACAGTTTATTGAAAAGTACTTGAAAAGTTGAAAACAGCTATGAGAGAAAAAAATATTAGGGCTGAAGTAATGCTCAGTGACAGAAAAAAAAATGGGAACTTTTTTGGCAACAATAACTAGCATTCAATAAATCTACAAACTATTAGCAAATGGCAAGAAGACGTCAATCTAGAAAAGAACGGAACAAATGGGCTGTCTTTAAGAAATCATGATCGGACTAAAGGAATTAAAGAAAACCCTAAGAAAGCAAGGTGGTAATTTTGGACAAATAAAATTTAAAGCAAAATGTATTAGGAGAGAAATATTTTTGCAACAAAATAGATAGATGCAATTCTTATTAATACAAATGATTAAATGTAATGTTCCCTTAGTAGTGGATCTGTGACATCATATGTGCAGGCATAGTATTATGGCCTCCCCTTATTTGTGCTCGTAAAGACAACGTTAATAGACAACTGGACTCTTTCTCACACATAGCTTCCTAAAGGATATATTACCATTCTCCAGAATTTGAAACCCAGGCATGATGGAGTGGGTGTGCTGATGCATCAATACCATATCAACTGTAAAAATCTTAAAGGTGTACATTGTGGGTGTTTTCATTGTATATATCCAAACTGCACCATGATCCGACCTCATTCTTCCTTCCTTTCTTACGTACGAGAAAGATGGAGAGTAGAATGGAGGAAGGAATGAGAGGAGAAGGAACAAAATGCAAGAAAGCCTGAGCCTAGATGTGGGAAACTCAAACTGGCATGGTACAGGTTCAAGAGCTGCTTTGATCTTTGGGAGTGTGCCACTGAATGTGAGGGCATTTCCCAACTCTCCCAACTCCCTTCCATTGATAACATCATATTTTCTGAATGAAAAAATATTCCAGCATGCCATGTGCCCGAGTTAGCTCCTGTAAGAATTATTGCTATTTTTACAAGCAGACGGCACTTTCCTAAAATTGCCTTCTCTTTGCCACATCAACCTCTGGCACACATTTAGGTTTGTGACTCTTGGACTAGTTTCTTGGAAACACTGGCCTTGTTGACACAGAACACTTTGTGAGCACAGTATCAAATTGCCTTGACATTAGAGATATGGCCCTCACATGCCTTTAATATTATGTCCATGTAGTGACGCCGCTATCTGCACAATCTGAGCCAGAGGCAAGGATACCATTTTCTATATATATTCTTATGTTTCCTGTCATAATCAGAGGATACACTTCTGCTGACTTTGAGGGGTCACCGCATGCCAGAGCCTTTGCCTCTCAGGTGACCTCATCCCTGTGAGGGGGTGTCAATTTCATGACCTAGGCAGGGTATTATACTCTTACCCATCAGGTAATGGGGTTAGATCATCCAGGAGAGGGCTTCTTGGCAAAAGATACATCTGCACACTAGACACGTAGGCTAGTGTTTCGTATTGTAGGAGTGTGCTATATAATTAAACTATTCTATACTGTTGCATATGTATGCGTATATACGTTGTTTCAACAAAATGATTGAGCTACTCATTTTGTTTACCATTCTGACACCCAGTATACATTTTGTCTGCTTCTGTCTATTAATCATTGCAGCCCATATATTCTACTTCATATTGAACATGCCCCTATGTGCAATCTTTGTATATGTATCTGAGCAAAAGAGAACACAAGCGACTAAGTGAAAAGTTGGAAGTCTATCACCATGGGTACTGAGGGTACAGAGTTGTCAGGTTCATTGGTTGCCAGAACTGTTTTGGTTTGGGCGATAATGGCAGCACTGTGAGCTAGCTGGAACAAGGGACGTCATATTCTGTGGGGGTGCATGGAATCAGTCTGGCACCATCCCATGTTTATGTTGCCACCAAATGTGTAGTTCCTACTAATGGGTGGTAATTACATGACAAGCAAATTATTCAATCAAAAATGGAAAGATCCTTCTAATTGTATTTGGCAAACACAGCTCTGCAGCTTCCACTGATGAAAAGGCTGGTACCACTGGTGTTTCAATGAATCTATGTCCATTATATTGTGAATTACCTTTATCAAGCTATTATAAGGCAAGGGTTTGGCTCTTATGAGTTTCAGGATGGGTGAAAAATATCTTTACTTTTAACAACTGTTCACTATTTAAGCAATGATACCTAATTGAGCATCTTGACATAATAATCTGGATGAAAGATTTCATGATCACAAATGTTTGTGCCAGCCAGGAAGGGGAATAACATAAGGGAGGGATGAAAGTTCATAAATGCACTGTGCATTTGTAGGAATGTAACAAATACATGCATAAATATATAGGCCTGGTATGCTTGTGGGCCATTTCATGTTACTGGGATATTACATAGTTAAGGTGTCCCATGCATACCAGGGATCATGGTCATTATAGTTCAAGGAGGTCTGTGAATAATGTACATGGAGATAAGAGTCTGCAGATACACTTTTAATAAATATACAAATATTAAGAGAAATTAGAAGTACCTAGCATGTAACTCAATGGCTGCCTGATCTCTAAACTCCATAGAGCTGCAACTCGTATTCAACAGAATGAAGAATGTTTGCCACAACCAAATACTACTCTGAAAGACTCCAAAGAGGTTTTGATGAAGCCACCTTTTTTTAAATTTTACTCAGCTGGTCCATACAAGTACCAGTAGACGTCCTGTAATGAATCATGAATTCCTATTCGTTGTCCTTCCATCAGGCCAATGCCACAACCGATTACTACGCTGTAAGACTCCAAAGATGTTTTGATGAAGCCACCTTTTTCTCCTTTTACTCAACTGGCCCATACAAGTACCTGTAGATGTCCTGTAATGAATCACGAATTCCTATTCGCTGTCCTTCCATCAGGCCAATGCTACTAACAGGAACATTACAAAGTGTTGCCATTAGAGAGGTTATAATGTGGTTAGAACTCAATTATGAATGCTCTGGCTTTCATTAGGAAAAAGGGGGAAGAAAATGAAATGTCCCTACAATGGTTGGGAACACCTTAGTTGTTTTTGATACCCCTCACACACCAACAGGCCCCTTGGTGTCATGCTTCATCATTGGGGTCCTCGCACCCCTCTACGGGATGCGGCGTGCTGCGACCTACGGTTGCTTGGGAGCACTTATGGTGGCTATGTGTGGTGCAAGTGAGGGAATTTTTATGTGAGTGTAGTGGTGGGGTTCGATAGTGAGTGATGTTAAAAAAGTGCCTGGCTCGTGGGGTAGCAAAAACTTGATTTGGCCCCCGGGCTGGTACTAATAAAATGGTGAGAGAGGAGGTATTGGCGTAACCTATGTGCGCCACCTCCTATGTGTGTGTCAACATGTTTCGGTGTAAAACACCTTCTTCAAGACTGGGGTACACAAATCCCCACCGTACTCACGTTTCTCTACTTTTTCAGAATGTTAATACTAAAAAAGTGAAATTTACAAGTGCAGGTAATGCAATGTACCTCTTGGATAACCGCTATTTAGCTGACCTGTAAAGGAAAAGGACAAAAAAGTTTTTCAGGTGGTCCGTTCCTTAAAAACCGTAGGTATATCGGCCTGTGGATACAGTCATAAAAAGGTGCGGTTCGAATTCCTAGACACGTTGGTGTCATTCTACACATGAAAAACTTGCCTGTAGTGAAAATTTTATAAAAGGACACATACTAGACAAACACACATAGAACAAAAAACACACACTCTATTTTTAGGCGACTTATAGGTTTTAGATAGCCCCAGTGGTTATAGTAGACTACATCCATATCGTGGAAAAAATTCTGTGAGGCTCACAGTGGGCATAACATACTGTTTTGGCAGGAGTCTACTACTCCATGAGACCGTGTGAACGTAGGGGTCCCTCGCGCTTCCTTGCTGCCTGTGAGGAATAAAGAGAAATACTGCTTTGCCCGGTACTTACATATTCGAAGAGGCGGTAGGTTGGATTTGTGGTTTTTGCATTACTCACGAGTCTATGAGGAGAATCCCTCTTCGCTGCCCCTTACGCCGGCTCCGTTGGTTGTGCCGAGGTGTTGCCAAACGGTCTTTTATACCGCCAGTGACTTGCCCATAATTGAATAATTGGCAATAGAGTAGACCGGATATGCCCGTATTTGGTTTCCCGGTCATAGAGCACATCTCATCGCTCCTGCCTTGTCCGCGCATGCGTGGCCGCGGGCTAAAAAGGGTGCGCATGCGTGTTTGGTAAAGAAGTGCTTTTTGTAATCGCGCATGCCTGGAATGGTTCGTGCTGTCGCTGATCCTATTTCCAAATGAGAGGAGTTCGTGTCAGCTCTTCTATTAATTTAACTTTGGTCAAAATTAGAATTCTATTAAATCGGGTTGGTCCGATTTCAATAAAGTTGGTGCCTCAGTTTTCCACTTATGCACGCTCATGAAAAACAAGGAGAAATAGGCATTTCTGTTCAGTCAAATACGTCCCTTAAAAGTTCTCCTGTTAACTAGATTCACTCAATTTCCTTTACATGGACATCTCTACTATAGAATCTTCCGGGCTCAGTATATTATCATTCTCTTTTCTTATTTAAAATTTAAAAATTTATGATTAAAATTAGGAAGGCATTTTGTTCACAAGGGGCCCCATGGCGGACTGTCCAGATTAATACAAATGGATTTCTTCTCCTATGAAAGTGGCTCAAGTATTAAGTTGACCCCAGGGGATGTCATCGTTCAGACCCGAGATCTGGGTCCCGAGGCGGAACACCCAGCGTTGTTCTTTCTCGAAGAGACCATGCCTGTGGGCAATTGTTCAATTACCATCCTCTTAATGTCCTTGACGCAGTGCTCCATCTCTAGAAAATGAGCAGCCATCTTAGTGGTACTCTTTCTGCAGCGGATGTTACTCTTATGTTCATTGAGATGTGTTTTCACGGCTCTGGTGGTCATGCCAATGTACTCGAGTTTGCAGGGACATACAATCATGTAGATAACGTTCTTGCTGTTGCAATTCTTAAATTTATGTTGATCCCACTTTGTTCCATTGGCAAAGGTCAGCTGCTTGCTTTTTCTGGTCAAGTAACAGCTTGCACAATTGCCACATGGAAAATGCCCTTGGACTCCTTGTATTGAAAGTTGTCACTGTTGCTGGGGTTTTGGGCGGGTGTGGACTAGTATGTCCTTAAGGATTTTCCCGCGTCTGTGGGAAAACATTGGTTTTTTAATCTCCAATGATCCGCACGTCAAGATGCGCCAATGTCTATTCACGATTCTTGAAACTTCATTTGAATGGGAGCTGTACGTGGTGACGCATATTGGTCTTGTCTGTTTGGCAATGGGTCTACTCCTGTCCTCCAGGAGAGCATCCCTATTATTGTTCCTAGCCCTTTTCATGGCTGCGTTAATGATCCTGTCTGGATACTGTCTTGCTTGCACTTTGGCTTTAAGATCTTGGGCCTGTGATTTATAGTTGTCCACTTGGGTGCAGTTTCTCCTTAAACGGATAAATTGTCCGTATGGGAGGTTCATCCGCAAATGGCGCGGGTGGAAACTGTCGTATCTGAGTAGACATTTCCTTGCTGTCGGTTTGAAGTGGGTAGTGGTTTCAAGTTTCCCATTTTGGTGGTATATGTTGAGATCCAAAAAGACAAGTGTCTCGTTCGAAACCGAGTGTGTGAATTTGAGAAAGCGGTCTTGGGTATTGAGCCAAACCATGAACTGAATGACTGACTCATGATTTCCTTGCCAGATCACAAAGATATCATCGATGTATCTTTTACAGGTTAGTATGTGTTGTCTGTAGGGGTTGTTATGATGGAAAATTTTGTTTGTTTCCATGTGGTGTACATACAGTCCGGCTAGACTCGGCGCAAATGTACTTCCCATGCTTGTGCCATGGCTCTGCAGGTAGATGGTCTCATCAAATTCAAAAAAGTCTTTTGTCAGAGTCAGAGCGATACATTCCATTACTACTCCTCTTGTAGTCTGGTATCGCCACTGGGTGCTGTACAGGACTTCTTCGATTATTACTAGTGTTTCGTCGTGTAGAAGGCTTGTATACAAGCTTTCAACATCTAGACTGAGTAGAAGTTGGTTCTCTGGATTAAAGGTGAGATCCTTTAGCATTTGTAAAACCGATTTGGTGTCTTTTAGATATGTGTCTGTTCCTTGGATAAGTGGGCGGAGAAAAGCATCTGAAAACTTCGAGAGAGGTTCTAGGATGGAACCTATGCCCGAGACGATGGGTCTCCCTGGTGGGTTGTCCAGGTTTTTGTGTATCTTCGGGATACAGTAGAAGTATGGTGTTCTCGGGCTCTTTTGTATTAGGAACTCAGACTCTTTCTTGGAGAGCCAATTGTGTGCCAAAGCTTCTTCTACCATCCCCCTATGGTTATTCTCAGGGACTCGGTCGGGTCATCAGTCAGTATTGTGTAATTCCGTCTATCTGACAACAGTCTTAGGCACTCCTCGTTGTATGTTGCTGTTGTTTGCACCACTGTGGCTCCGCCTTTGTCGGCGGGTTTTATGGTGATTTCATGGTTGTTGGTTAACTCACGGATGGACTCTTGTTCCACCTTGCTTGTATTAAGTACGGCCCTCTGGGTAGGTGTAAGTTCCCCTGGTGTGATGTTTACCACTAGGTCCCCTTGCAGCTGGTTGGCGGATTGCCCTGCAAGGATCCTGTCATGCTCCTGGTGTCATCCTGGGGTCTCCCTGGTTGGGGTCTTGCCACATCACTGTATTGCCTTTTCTGTTCAGTCCTCTGCGCGTTCCTTTGCATGTTCCTAAAAAAGGCTGGTTATTGTAGAAGTTCGGGTCGAACACGGAGCCCCTAGGTTGGTACATGGGTCCCGTTGGTCCTGGTCCAAAGTTGAATGGTATGAAGGGTGTTGGTCCTGTGAATTGGGGAAAGTATGGTTGAGGTTGGTATCCTCGCCACCCTCGTTGCCTTGGGTATTGTTGACCTTGTCGTCTTTGGTAACCCCTCTGTCGTTGATTGCTATGGGTGCTAGATCCAGATGAACCACTATCGGAACCTTCGCTTTCGTTGTCGCTGTTCACATTCCTTGAGATGTAGTCATCCTTGGTATATGGATATGCTGTCTCAGGAGTGAATCGATCTTTATCTTTGCTCAGTTTTTTAAATTTGCTTTGCTTCAGTGTGGCTTCAAAATCAGCCATTTGCTGGTTTAGTTCTTCCAGCCTTTTCTTGAGCTCTGCAGGTTTTTGATATGATTTCAGTTGTACCTCAATTTTCTGTATGTCCAACTTTATTTCTTGTGTGATTCTGGTGGCAGTCTTCACTATGAGCACCAACCAATCCCGTGTACAATGAGACGAAATCAGTGACCATTCTTTTTTGAAAAGTTTATCATTCTGGAAGATAAAGGGCTCATTTTTGACCAGGAGACCCTGTGGCGCTATCTTGTTTCGCAGGTACTCGGTCATTAGTAAGCCGTAAAGAGCTGCCCTTATCTGTGTCTTTCTCAGGTTCATTAGTTCATCCCAGTCTACAACACTGGGTCCTGGTTTAGTACTGCTAAGCCCTTCAAACTGGTTGAAGGCCGCCAGGATCTCGTCTATTACTTCTTCTCCGAACGTGAGTCCGTGTTCTGATTCCATCTCTGTTTAATTGAGTGTGTGTTCTATGTGTGAAGTGTTGTGAGAGTATGTGTCCAAATGGGATAGAGGATCTCCCGCAGCTGCCCGCTACCTGACCTCTGTATACAAATGTTAACAAAAGGGGGGAGGGAGAGAATAATCATAAATGGATTCGTTCTCCCTAGATTAGTTTTATAAACAAAAAGAATCCATTAGGAAAAAGGGGGAAGAAAATGTCCCTACAATGGTTGGGAACACCTTGGTTGTTTTTGATACCCCTCACACACCAACAGGCCCCTTGGTGTCATGCCTCATCATTGGGGTCCTCGCACCTCTCTACGGGACCACCTGAATTTTTTTTTTGTCCTTTTCCTTTACAGGTCATCTAAATAGCGGTTATCCAAGAGGTACATTGTATTACTTGCACTTGTAAATTTCACTTTTTTAGTATAAACATTCTGAAAAAGTAGAGAAACATGAGTAAGGTGGGGATTTGTGTACCCCAGTCCTGAAGAAGGTGTTTTACACCGAAACATGTTGACACACACATAGGAGGTGGCGCACATAGGTTACGCCAATACCTCCTCTCTCACCATTTTATTAGTACCAGCCCGGGGGCCAAATAAAGTTTTTGCTACCCCACGAGCCAGGCACTTTTACTCACTATCGAACCCCACCACTACACTCACATAAAAATTCCCTCACTCGCACCACACATAGCCACCATAAGTGCTCCCACGCAACCGTAGGTCGCAGCACGCCGCATCCCGTAGAAAGGTGCGAGGACCCCAATGATGAAGCATGACACCAATGGGCCTGTTGGTGTGTGAGGGGTATCAAAAACAACCTAGGTGTTCCCAACCATTGTAGGGACATTTTCTTCCCCCTTTTTCCTAATGGATTCTTTTTGTTTATAAAAACTAATCTAGGGAGAACGAATCCATTTATGATTATTCTCTCCCTCCCCCCTTTTGTTAACATTTGCTCTGGCTTTCAACCAGAAACAAATATATATCTCTAACTCTGCTTGTGTAACAAATATAACAAAAGGCTATGTTCTTCACTGAATTCCATGGTTGTAAATATTACAATGGCATATGGATGATCTCTTTAGGAATTTCCCAATCCTACATATGAAAATATATGGCCTTACTTTAAAAGTAGTATATTCTTGTAGAAAATGTTACAACACTATATACAGTAATATCGCTTTTCTTTACTTTCACTGCAGAGACATAACAATCTTAATATCAGGCATGCCCTCCTTTTTGGCCCTTATACACGTAGACTGCACAGACTCCAATTTGCTTCTTGTAGGTGTAGGTTTAGGTTTGATTAAACTTCCATTCCCAAATTCATGGTCAGTTGGAAATTTTAATATAACGTAGCAGTGCAGAAGAAGACACAATCCATAGTGGGAGTGCATGTGTTTACATTGATCAGGATACCAGAAAAGGGATCACTCTTTGAGAACACAAGCAAGAAAAACTCTTTACAACAAAGCAGGACTAACAGAAAATGCATAATACAGAGCAAATCCACTACCATGGCACATCTACCTTTCATGCCACTTGGACTATTTTCGCAACCGTTTTATAGCTTCACCTACAAGTCAGATAAAACATCTGGAGTTAACCTTTCACCGTGTTTAAGGGTCAAACCCATGCATTGGGAGTCATTTTGTAGTTTCCTACGGCCACATGCATCATTGCACCCGTTTGCGATTCCTAAATTGCGAAAATTAAGGAATCGCAAATTAGAAATCGCAAACTGCAATGCATGAACATTTCTTATTTATTTTTGCGATTCGGTATTTTTCCTTAATTGTGATTCACAATTTGCGAATCGCAATTAAGGAAAACCCTTTGCATTGATTCCTATGGGCCAAAAGGTCCATAGGAATGAATGGGAAGGCATTCACATTTTGAGAATTTCAAATTGCGATTCGCAAAATGTGAATGCAATTTCAAGGGTGCAGGGCGGGTCCAAAGAACCCCTCCCTGCACCCCTGAAATGTAACTTTAAATGCAATTTACACACACACATGCCCCAAGGGAATGTGTGTGTGTAAATTAAAACTTTCAAAAATGCAATTTGTGCATATTTGAAAGTTTTCAGTAAATTAGCATGAAGTTCAACTTCATGCTAATTTACCACTTCCAAATTGTGAATTCGCAATTAAAAAATTATCATGCATTGCATTTAAGAAATCTGAAATTGCGATTTCTTAAATGCAATCGCAATTTTAGAAATCGCAACATGGTTGCAATTCCTAAAATTGCGAAATGCATGATACATTCCAAATTAGTCAATTGCATTCGCAAATGGCCGAAAATTGCGATTCGCACCGTTTGCGAATGCAATTGAATTTGATGTATGTGGGCACTAGTGTCCTGAGACAAAGCATGCTAATACATCCAGTGTCATGAAGCCAAATAATCTGGGGAGACAATGCAAAAGTAGAACTCTCCAGAAAGAAGCATGTAAGACCAAAGAGTGCCTATATTACAGTTTACTTGAGAAATACGGATCATGTGTTGCCTTTATTGGTGTCTTAACTGCTTGAGAGTGAAGCAAACTGAGCATCAAAATTATTGGCTTTGTTGAGAAAGGATTGCAGTGTTTTATGCGACCTCTTACATAAATTGATTCTTTCTAATCATGTCATTCATGCAATTGGAAAATTACTTCCAAAGACATAATTAGTTAATAATTAGACAATATAGCCACACATTCCTGCAATATGCATTTGTAGGAAAATGGCCATCTCTGAAGATCAACGCAAACTTTATGCCTCCATCCTCTATTTTTTCTGACCTTCTTTGTGTTGGCCTTGGGACTCTGGTGCTAAAGTGCATGTGCTCTCTCCTCTATGCGTGGTATAATTGGTTTACACATGCTCGGCATTGTTGATATACTTGTATATCCCTTTCAAAGTGGTGTACCATATACCCAGGGTCTGTAAATTAAATGCTACTAGTGAGCCTGCAGCATTTACTGTGCCACTCACAGAAGTAGCCTCCCAAACTTGTCTCAGGCCAGCCACTGTAGGGCCTGTGTGCGCAGTTTACTGTCACTTCGACTTGGCTTTTAAAATGACTTGCCTAGCTTGAAACTCTCCTTTTGTTACACATATTTTACCCTTAAGGTAGACTCTAGGGCCCCCCATTTTTAGCATTGCGGCGGGCGGTGCTGCGCCGCAATGCTAAAAATGCACGTTGTGCATTGAAATGCAGGGGGGTACCATAGGTACCCCCCATGTGCACCCCCCACCCCCCGGAGTCCCCGCAACGGGCCCCCGCAGGGGGACTCTGCATGCACGGAAAGGCATTCACCAATGCCCATCATAATATGGCTGGCGGTGGCGGTGTCTAATAGACACCGCCACCATATAAACCCTTTCCCGCCCCGGCCGCAAGGCAACCGGGGGGGAAAAGCGACGGACGCTCTTTCCGTCCGCCGCGGTACCCCCCGCATACTAATATGGCGGGGGTCATTCAGGGTAGGATGGCGGGCGGATCGCCCCCACCAGGCCGGCGGTAGCGATCCGCCCGCCATCCTAATGGGCCCCTTTGTATGCCTATAGGCAGGCTGCTGTTAAATGAAAGGTAGGACATGTACTGTGATGTTGACTTGAACTGCGGTGTTTTGCATGCTGTGGTAGTGACAAACAACCTATTTCGTTTTAACTACTGTAAGGCCTACTTCTTCCTTGGTTAGACAGGGGAATTCCTTAAAACACTTTTAAGCTGTAATTCCTGATCACAGAAGAGTAGCATTTTCATGTTTTAAATGTTTGGAATGGTAATAACAAATCCTCCTTATTGGTAAAGTTGGATTTGGCATTACAATTGTAGAAATGTTCCTTTTGTAAAAGTGACGTACAACGGAGTTGGCACCTTTAACCAGGTGGGTTGGGCCACTATTAAACCCAAAAACGTACACTGTATGCAAACTGTAAATATTCAGTCAACACTTTTTTCATAAGATTGAGTCATTTAATTGCCTTAATTTGTTGTGATTTTTTTGACTTCCTAATATTTTTTATACTTTTCATAAACACCTAAACATATTGTTCAGACAACATTTCTGTATAAGGCACATGTTTACAAAAAACACATTGAACGCATAACTTTACAAGAAGTAAATCAAATGTATTTCACATCCAACATATAAATCGAACTTGAACAAGACTTCACATATTTCTGGATGAAAATTGAACCAGTCAAATGGTTTCAATAGTGTTGAGGTTTCTGTTGTTAGTCTTATTCTTAACCTATTTTTTAAATTCTCCTTTAGGGGTTATCAAACACACTCTGTTAGAGTGGGCTACCAATATCTCTTTCAGGATTGCCTGCAGGCGGGTTTTTCAATAGCTGAAATACCTCCCCAACATTGGTGGTCAATGCTACATGCCTTGCGCAAAAAAGTCATCTGAAAAATATGTTTAGGTGTTTATGAAATGTATACAAATATAATGAGGTCTAAAAAATCACAACATTATTAAGGCAATTAAATTACTTGATCTTATGAAAAAAAAATTAACTGAATAAGTACAGTGTAGGTTGTTGGACTTTTAGAAAGTGGATATTTCTCTGTGCCTATAACTTTGTTTGCTTTGCAGCCTGTCTCCAATACATTTCTCGGCTGTGTGACAGCTACACCTTGTGTCTTCCCTCTAGACAGCCACAACATAGGAAGGAAAGGTGTGTCTGAGTACCCATCTACATTAACCTGAATTCTATAGCTACATTCTAATGGTCTCGGCTGGGCAGGATGGAATGGAGGGGCTAACACTTCCCTTGAATGGGCAGTGTCTTGTCAACACACAAAGGACTGATTACCTCCAACAGAAAAGCCTAGCAGATAGGACTGGGTTGAAAGGGATATTTGTGCACTTCAGAGAGCTACTTTGAAGTCACCCCCATGCCAAAGCAACTTTTTGATATGTGTATTGGGTCTCTTAACCCATCAAATCAGACACTACTCGACTTGTGACTGAAGCTATACCAGAAGACCAGCTGTGCTGCTTGAAGCACTCAACTGGACTGTTGATCTGGACAGCCTGCTTTTCTTTTAGATGCCTTGCTTTCTGCTGTTCTCTGACTCTACTGAAGAAGAGATGGACTCTGCCTTTACTCCAAGTGATCTGCAAGAGCTTGTTGTCTTGCCTCCAGTGGCTTGAGACTCAGGGATATCAAAATATCTACCACTGTCCCTGGCAAACTGGAAGTGGCCCAGATACTTGCAACATGGATTTTGATGCATCTCCTGTCTGTGTATGTAACAGAATGGGTGCATCAACCTGATTGCGGGACTAAAATCAGCGCACAGCATTGGAACTAGCTCTTTACATCCAGAGATTGATGTATTGGACAGTGGACCATGGTCGCTGCAGCTTGCTGAGCTGCATGGCAGAATCTGACATATCTCTCAATGCCTATCGACTCCGGCACCTGTCTTTGGAACTGACACATCCCCTTCTCTGCATGGGATGATCAATGCATATCATTGCTTGCAACCTGGAATGATACTTTATTCTCCGGGGCCTGCGTGGGTCATGTAGCCGGCCAGCGTTCCATTGAAGTTTGCCTGGTCAGCATGATCTAGGGTAGTGCTCTTGCTTCAAAACACTTAACGGTATTTATTCTTTTAAAATCAATATCTCAACTTAAATACATTAGATTTGTGTCTTGTTTTGTTCAGAATACAGTGAACTATTTATCTAAACATGTGTGGAGTCTTTTTATGGTGTATTAAATGTATTACTGTGTGGGTGTGTAGCACAGATACTTTAAACATTGCCTCTTTAGATAAGTCTGACTGCTCTGTGCCAAGCAACCAGGGGGTGAGCACAGGTAATCATTTAGTGTGCATCTATCTTATCCTGACTGGAGTGGTGGTTCCTGGCTGGTCTGGGTGCATACCTCAGCCAACCAGGATTCCCAAATCTAACAGCATTCATAAGAATACAAAAAATTAACAACATTGAAAAACGTATTTACAACAAAAACCATCCAACACACAACCAAAATTCAAGAACAAAACTGTTAATCATAAAACATAGGAAATATTTGTAGGGGAATTTAGTCTAACCAAGACATACATTTCCAATTTTAGATTGGTTAAACTGATCATAACAATGTTTTCTACCACTACCAGCAAGAGAACAGTTCCAAACCCACTTAGAATTCATGCAAAGTAAAAATTTGTTGAGCAATGCATATTGAGAGGACCAAAAGAGCAACAAAGAATCTAAGGCTTAAAAAATGTGAATAAAGTAATAGGACTTGCTGTTAGGAGTAAAGGCCTGCAGACTCTAGAGCATGCTTAATCCATACGTCAGTGTGCAACCTAACAGCTGTTGAGAAAACTTCTTAGTAATAAGGTATCAAGCAAACTGTTGGCTGAGAGCTAATATTGAAAAGTGTCTGTGTGAAACTGAGTAACTAACCCAACCTCATATGTGGTGGATTTCAGGGGTACTGATGGATGATGTGCCTTCCACACCTTCCTTTCAGGCCAGATCCACTGTGTCCAATCAGAAAGCATACTCTGGTAGTGAAGATGAATGTCTCAACAGGCAACTCAAACAGCATTACATTCAAACCCACCTTGCAGGAGCCCTAATTAAAATATAAGAGATGATGTTACACAGTGGAGTACTATGGTTTGGCACTGAACACAATATCTGCAATACATGCTTAGGTAAAGGTATGGTGCATATTTTTTCATTTGTTTATGTACCAAAATAAACAATGGTGACAAATATATATTTTTATAAAGTCATTAACCTCCTGATGGATGGCTAAGTGGATGAATTCATGAGTCTGAAGTGAGTGCCAAATATTTGTAATATTGAGTGCATAACGTGTATTGAATTACTGCAAGCATTTATGATTTCATTAATGTAAAACACCTGTTCTAGATATGGTATATAGGCAGTTCAGTGGATTACACATGTATTTCCTAAGATTCTCAATGCACATCTATTTCCTTTCTAGTTTACTGATTCGGATGAAATCAATCCCAGTTTAGGGCTTGTATGGTCCTAGCAATAGACTAAGCATTGAAATAGCTGATGTGAGCGCTTCTGGGGATTACTAGGATGAGTCTTTTTGGGGTCTTTGGGATGGTCCGAAATCTTTGTGTGAGTTGATTGGAGCTTCCAATGTAGAGCGCGTTACTGAAGTCAATTTTACTAGTTATGAGGGCCTGAGTGACTGTGTGTCTTGTGTGCTTTAAGAATCCACTTGAAAATCTTGTGAAGCATTCTGGGGATTTGGCAGCAGGGTTTGATCCCAGCATTGACATGATTGTTTAACTTAAGTTTGTCATCAAGGATGATGCTGAGGTTCCAGAAGTTTGGGGTGCGGGTGTGGGTGGGACCTTAGTCGGGAGGCCACCTGGAGGAGTCACAGAGGGAGCCCTTGTTTCCGAAAATCAGGATCTCCTTTTTGTATATGTTGCATTTGAGGAAGCCCTATCACATACAGTTCACTACGTTGGACTTGGAGGCAGTGAAATTGTTTCTGGTGGTGTTTTTCATGTCAGTGAGGGAGAGGATGAGCTGAGTTTCATCAGCATTGCAGACAATGTTGAAGTTTTGGGTTCTTATGATGCAGACGAGGGGTGTCATGTACAGGGTTTAAGTTGAGGAGGAGCCCTGGAGGGCTCTGCAAAGTAGCTTTTTATGTTTTGAGAGTCTGACTTCTTGTGCTCTGTTGGAGAAGGAAAAGGCAATCCAGCTAAGGCCGGGCCCTAGGATTCCTGTGGGCTGGAGTCTGGAGATGATGAGGGTGACAAGGGAGACAGTGTTGAAAGCTGCCACGAGTTTGACCAAGATGAGAGTAGTGGTTCCACCTTTGCCCATGATGGACCAGATCTGTTGCTGCCAGGAAGGCGGATTCCATGCTGTGGCTGATGTGGAATCCTGATTGGGTGTAGTCCAGTAGGTGGTGCTACTCAACATGGGAGAAGAGATGCTTGTTGATCTCTTTCATATTGGTGCCACCGCCGGGGACACTGATCCCTTTAATTTTGGCCTCCAGGTTACTCTTGAATTGAAGATTAATTCCCTCACCTACTGTCCTTCTGAGTTCCTGGCAACTTTTAACAGGACCTTCTGGTCCTATTCTTCTCTTATGAAGCCGAGGCATAGCGGCGCCATTAATTGGGGATTCTGACCCTCCAACTCATAGGTTGGATCAACTCTGAAGATCACGTTATTGCCCTTTGGTACCATACCGGCACTCTGGACCCATCTGTAATTTCTCCTGGGACCCGGTTCTCTGTACTTTAGGCTTGCATATTCAGGCAATACATTGGTTGTCCTGATGATGATCCTTCATTAGTAATGGGATCGAAACGCCGTCGACAGTTGATGTAGTTTAAACAATAGTTCTCCACTGTGTGACGTTATTGTGTTTTTACTACATGAGTATAGTTAGGTTGATTCCTTTTATTACACTAGTGTCTCGCTACTTTGAAAATTGCCTGAAAAACTTTTCACCCTGTAAATATTGTTTTGTCTTACCTTGTTGTATGTCTTGGATACAGGATTGTGTCCCACTATATATGTGCCTTCTTGTATTTGCTTTTTATTTTTTCATTGATTAAATTATAGGGTCCGGCTGGACACCTCATTCATTATAGTGCAGATTGTGGCCTATAATTATTCAAAGGTTGTATAATTAATTGTCAAGGACCGTTGTTGTTTGATAATACTTGTACCCCTGGTCCTTGCGTACCTAGTGGGTTCCCTTATTTCTCGAAATCCTATGTATTGAACAGCAGAAAATCTCTCTGCCATCCGAAGCATCCTCCCAAGACTTGTTATGTGGAGTTCACAGGATTCTTCTTTCAGCTCAGTTTGTTTTAATGTATAAGCTGTGCAGATTGTCTACTCTTATGCGGATGACACCCAGACTGTATTGGGCCTAGAGAACATTGCCACTGACATTGCAGTCAGATTCGTAATCTAAGTGAGGTGGACTTCTTTATTGTAGAAAGTTACTGTGAGAAATTGGGCTGTTGGTTGAGTGGGGTGTTAAATGTGCTCAAGCAACATTCACAATTCTTGTCAGGATGAACCACAAATCTCAATAAATATACCTGTGCTTAACCCTCTGGTAGATTGCCATGAAAGCAGTCAGGCTTAACTTAGAGGCTATGTGAGAAATATTTATGCAGCACATAAACTGTAACAAAGTAAAAACACAACACAAGAAAAATCCCACAACAGAGTACATTTTTCTACTATTTGTCACCAAAACAGCACAAATTCAATCAAGAGCACCGCAGATACGTAATTTCAAAGATTTCAGGTAAGTAAAGTGTCTAAAAGTACAAAGCGCCAGTCGAGGTCATGCAAGACCGGGTAAAAGTCACAAGTTCAGTCCGACTGCAATGGAGCGTGGGGTTGCATACAGTCCAGCTGAAAGAGTTGCCTTTAAAGACTAGCACAAAATGTTCAGTTCACAGTGAAAGGGGCAACTAGCAGCAGGGAGAGCATTGTGGATTGCCATATGTGTAGCACAAAGGGCAGGCCTGGCGTCACTGACAGTCATCGCTGTAGTGCAAAGACCCTGTTGGGCATCATGGACCGTTATCACTGAAGCTTCGCGTTGACGGTCACCTGTTGAGGCTGTAGCGTGAAGTGAAGATATTGTTCTCCCAGGCTTTGTTACTGTGGTGCAAAGAGTAGGGTTTGCTAGAACTTCATCTCGGTGAGTGGCACAGGCAACAAGATTGTGACTCAAACGGGCTTGATTGCACTTGTGAAAAGCTAAAACTACAGAGTTTCCCCTTTTCTTTAGAGCGAAGCTTAACTGATGCCACAGCTAGGGTCCAGGATCAATGAGGGATCTCTTTGGGATCAGGAGGAATTCACTCCAGTAGAGGCCTGTGGGTCTCAGGCAGGTACAGTGGCAGGTCCAGGCATACAGGACAGTGGGCAGTTGCAGGGAACCTCTGGAGCTTGTTTTGTCCCTCTACTTCAAAACAGGAGATCAGCCAGCTGACTCTTGGAGTAACTTCAGTCTGGGA
Organism: Lissotriton helveticus; assembly: GCF_964261635.1. Taxonomy (NCBI): domain Eukaryota; kingdom Metazoa; phylum Chordata; class Amphibia; order Caudata; family Salamandridae; genus Lissotriton; species Lissotriton helveticus. Next base: position 531,292,099 of record NC_136067.1, read on the forward strand.
TGAAGTGAGCAGGTCCAGGGTTCCTTCTCAGCAAGTAGGGCAGCAGGTCACTAAATAGCTGCGTAGCAGGGGAGCAGAATGGCATTCATTCTGGCAGCAACACAGCACAGTCGTCCTTCAGCTATTACATCAACAGGTCCAGGATTATACAGAAGAGGGGGCCTGAGAGTCTCCTTTTTATACATGGCACTTTCTTTGAAGCAGGAGAAGTTTCTAGAGAATTCCCTCTGAATTGCTTGTAGTTTGCTTACTCCCCTGACCTGGCTCCATGCTGGCTGCAGGAACAAAGCAGGGGTGGCATGTCCTTTGTGTGAAGGCAGAAGTCAGTTTATTTCATTTCAAGTAGGCTATGCCCAGCTCCATCCCATCATTATCAGTTGTTGCCCCATTAATGCACCCTAATACCTCTATGGTGTGGGTGACTGGGATGAATAACAAAGTCCAATTGCTAACCACACCTCGTCAAGTGATCCAGTATAGGCTGCAGACACCTAATAGTTTACGGCAGGTAAATGCCAACTTGATAAAGTGACATATTTAAATGTGTAACTTAAAAAACGACTTCACCATTAAAGAGGATACTTAGGGGGTCATTAGGTTGACCAGTGGACTTAGTCCGCCCACCATCCCATTGGGGGAAGGGACCGCCCGCCATAAGGGCGGGGGTCCCGTGGGGGGTATTAGGATGCGCCCGCCACAGTGGCGGGTGCATCATGCATGTTTAACATTGTGGCGGGCGGTGCTCTCAGCACCGCCCGCCACAATGCTAAAAATGCTTGTGATGTATTTACATGCACAAAGCGGCAGGCACCGCGTGGTGCCTGCCGCATTGTGTATGCAAATGCAGGGGGGTACCACAGGTACCCCCCATGTGCACCCCTCACCTCGCCTTCACCATGGGGGCCCGCAGGGGGACCCCAAAGTGAAGACCGCCTGCCTTTTCGTGGCGGCCTTGCCGCCACGGAAAAGCTTCTCCCACAGCCCATGCTAATATGACTGGCGGTGTCGGATAGACACCGCCACCATATAAACCCTTTTCCATCCCGGCCGCAAGGCGACGGGGGGGAAAGCGGCGGACGGTATTTCCGTCCGCCGCGGACACCCCAGCCATACTAATGTGGCGGGGGGTCATTCCGGGACGGATGGCGGGCGGTTCGCCCCTGCCAGGCCGGCGGTGGCTACCGCCGGCCTGGCCGGGGCGAACCGCCCGCCATCCTAATGGGCCACTTAGTTGCAATTGCTGAGATACCACAGATAAAATGAGTATCTTTATCCAATCAAAAGTTGCCACTTTTTAAATGTAATAAGGCAACCCAATGTTATCCTGGAGGAGAGGTAGCCCTCACGGTAATAAAAAACAAATGTAATCGAAAGAAATGTCACTACCGGGACACATAACATTTAAAAAATAAGGGGCACATTTACGAGTCACTGACTCAGTGAGACACTCCCAGCGTCACTTTCAAAGCCCAGAGATGCATCATCTACAGAGATATGATGGATCCTGTGATCCCCCTGCGCTGGCACACAATTGGCTGCCATGTGCAGATGCAGGCACCCCTGCACCATGGTGCAAGGGTGCCTGTGTAGCGGGGAGATTGTTTTTGTGCAGGAAGGGACAACTTAATCTGCCATCTCCCAGAAATCAAGTCAAAGGTACTAAAACAATTGGCTACTCATAACCGATTTATGAGCTTATCAGTTCTGGGGATGAGTTTTAGTCTTGGTTTACAAGTTTAACAGGCCTTCTAATCTAAGGAGTGACACCTCTGGCCACTTGACATGTTCCCACAATTTGAAAACCCAATTTCAATGATTTCCTAGCCAACAGTTAAATACTTCAGTTAGTGTATATTTAACATCCTTGTGAGTGATTAGAATCTTTTCTTTCTGCTCTAGGAATTGTAACATTCTATGGTAAACCCTATGGTAAAGACTTGAATATGAAAACTCTTTGCATCTGGAACTTCCTAAGTACTTTTATGAACAAGTAAAGTTAGATCAAATTGGGACAGCACATATGCTTTTGTGATTGCCACCTAGGGAACATGTGATAGACCTGTACTGGTTTTAATACTTTACGTATGACACTTTAAGCCAAAATCAAATGCCACAAACCACCTTCTATTCAAAGTAAACTGAAAAGCTGTATGCCCCATTGTATACATGGACCTAGATCTTTAAACAGCCAGGAAATACTGAAAATGAAGAAAGCAGAATGGGAGGCACGTATGTTTCCTCTTTGGTAACCAAGCTGTGAAATAGCTCTCCATCAGTGATAAAAGATATCAAATAATAATATTCTACTCAAAACTAAATATGGTTGTTCTGAATAAAGCAATATCTTTGATTCTCATTCTTTCAGCAGGAAAGAGATTACCAGTATGCAAGACAGTTTTCACTGTATTTCAAGATAATGTAATTCTAATCAAACCCAACCATAATGGAAAACGTTTGGAGACTTCTTCACTGCAAGCTAATATTTTTGACAGGTTTTCTTTGCCCAGTGTATAATGTATCAAAGCAAGGCTGCTGCACACTATCATTTTGCAACATAAACTGTTCTTAAACTTTAGAGTTTCGTTCAAATTGGGAAAACGCAAAATCTCATAAGTTCCAAAGATACTATATTACTGTGCAAATGTTAAAAAAAACTTTACCACTCCACACAACTTATTTTTTATTGTTTTTATAATAGTAGAAAACATGCACCAAATCTAATCAATTCAGTCCTACATGAAGACAGCACATTACACATAAAGACAGGAAATAACCCTCAACCCATGTCAAAAAGAAGAGCCAGAGGATGCCAGGATCTAGATGACACATACTTACGCATAGTGAAATGAAACATAACCTTCATTACATGATCCTATATTACCAAAAATTAAACATATATAAAGAAGAAGAACCCTTTCACTATCAGGGTATTTGCGCGCCTTTGTGTATCAGTTTTTTTCCGAAAATTTGCCAAAAGGTTGTTCAAGTACACAAATATCCTTGTTCACACAATGCAGTTCTGCAAGGCAAGTTGCTGCAAAACGTTGTGTGAATTGGAGAGAGCTGAAAAGTGCTAGATACGTTACTCTTTAGCTCGCCCTTTGCACTAGTACACTTAAGGCTGCCTAGCACCAATGGAGGCACCCTTGTTCCATGGCGCAAGGGTGCCTGCTATGGGTATTTTCTTCTTTCTATGTGTGCTTCAGAATGTAGCACACATGGAAAGAGGAAATGATAAAGGTATTTACCCGAGTTACACCTCACTTGGAAAGGCATAGCATTTTCACCTGTTCCCAGGTTTACTAGCTTTCGTAAATTCGGAAATGTGCCACAATCCGTAGAAGGATGCATGGAACACCCACGCTCTACTCATGAAATGCCTTTTCAATGCAAGTTAACACAATTGCTGTGCTATGATCTGCATTGTGTTACTTTGCATTTACTAAAAAACACAAAAACATGCACAGTGGTTTTGGATGAATTAAACAATTATGCAACAATAAAGAAGATCATATATTATTTATGGTGCATTGTTCATTTACAAAATGTACAAATTATATAGCCTTTATTTCTGTATCCCTTGGTATGAATCAAAGCTATTTGGCTCTGACTGACTACCCAGATAAACAGTATGAACATCACGCTTGTCAGCTTTTCAGCACTTATTCCCAAAACATGCTAATTCTTTGCAGTCTCCTTTACAAATGAATATCATTCTGGTGAGACATGACCCTCAACCTTTGTTTCTCTGTATTTCCTGATGATTGTAGTACCAGACATATAAGATTTTTGATGGGTTCGTGGTGACCAAAGGCATAAACTGGGATGTAGTGACTTTTGTAAATTTGGAAAACAGCTGCGAGTAAATGCAAGTCTAAGGTACTTTCTTTCTGGTTGCAGGTATCACCCCTGGACTGTGTGTTAATATTCCGCAACAATAATTGTAATATCTACACCATGGGTGGGTGGAGCATGCGGAGTTGCACAATGTGGAATTCTGTGACATTGCATAAAAACTCTGCGAGATTCCGCTAAATTCTGTGAGAGGGTGGAGTAGCTCCAGTCGCCTACTACCAAGCATGCCTTCTACTGCAGAGCACGATGCTGAATAGATTGAAAGAGCTTTTAAATGCAGGCATTGGTGATGAAATACTGGGAACAGCATGGCACCGCATATACATAAACTATAAAAAGGTGACCAGGAACGATAAATGTTAACTAATCCACTAAAATGTGTGCACGGAACATATGAACACATAACAATTGAGACATTGGATTAGCCCCAAGAACTCCTGCTGTCCAAGTGCACACTCATACAGGCACAAATGTACACGTGTAGTGGGACTGTTGGGGTATCCAAAACGTCTGGCTGGAAGTCATGCTCAAGCACTTTACTACTATGCCCCTATAGGCATCTATTTAGGTGTGCCTGTTGTGCGTACTACCTTTAAACAGATCAACAAGAGGAGCATCAAAGGTGGTGGAATTAGGATTATGTTCAGCTGAAAGGGGGATTTTACTACTCTGGAAGACTAAGAAAATGGTGCACAGACATAATATCGACTCCACAATATCGATTAGTTAATTACATTATTTAGAGTAATTGTTATATATATAAAAGTTGTTATAGTTTGTTACATAATTGTGGAAAAATTCATTAATAATTAAATGAAATTAATTACAGTTAATGTGCTAAAATATTTTCATCGTTGTTATTGGTATAAATTGTACTTTATGTTTAGGAGCGGGATGTTGGGTTAATAGGGGATAAGGGTGGGGAGTAATTTAAAATAAATAATTAATTATGATATGTTTCTTATAAATTTATATTATCAATTAATTGCTAACGATAAAATATTATTTTTTTAAATAAATCATATAATTGTGTACATATTTATCATTAGTAAATAATTAGTAATTAATTAATATTAATTAGTTAATTCAATTATTATTTATACAAATTTTTTATTTAATAATTTGTTATTATTAAATATTTGTTTGGGAATAAATATTATAAATAATTACATTCAATTAATTACAGCTACTTTGCTAATATATTAACTTATTATTTATAGTTAATAATTCATTAATAGTTAATTAAATAATATCAATTACATTTGGGTACAGGAGGAAATTTTTGTGTTCAGGGTCAGTTTTCTCTCTTTAGGTAAAGGGGTATTTTTTTGTTTCAGGCTCAGTTTTCAGTTTTAGGGTAAAGGGGTATTTTAAGAGTTCAGGGTCAGTTTTCAGTTTGTGGGTAAAGGGGTATATGTAAGGTTCAGGGTCAGTTTTCAGTTTTTGGGGAAAGGGGTATAATTAATGTTCAGGGTCAGTTTTCAGTTTTTGGGTAAAGGGGTATTTTTAGTGTTCAGGGTAAGTTTTCAGTTTGTGGGTAAAGGGGTATATTTAAGGTTCTGGGTCAGTTTGCAGTTTTTGGGTAAAGGGGTATTTTTAGTGTTCAGGGTCCGTTTTCAGTTTGTGGGTAAAGGGGTATATTTAAGGTTCTGGGTCAGTTTTCAGTTTTTGGGTAAAGGGGTATTTTTAGGGTTCAGGGTCAGTTTTCAGTTTGTGGGTAAAGGGGTATATTTAAGGTTCTGGGTTAGTTTTCAGTTTTTGGGTAAAGGGGTTTATTTACGCTTCAGGGTCAGTTTTAAGTTTGTGGGTAAAGGGGTATATTTTTAGGTTCAGGGTCAGTTTTCAGTTTTTGGGTAAAGGGGTATTTTAAGAGTTCAGGGTCAGTTTTCAGTTTGTGGGTAAAGGGGTATATTTAAGGTTCAGGGTCAGTTTTCAGTTTTTGGGTAAAAGTGTATTTTTAGGGTTCATGGTCAGTTTTTGGGTAAAGGGGTATATTTTTGGGTTCAGGGTCAGTTTTCAGTTCTTGGGTAAAGGGGTATTTTTTGGGTTCAGGGTCAGTTTTTAGTTCTTGGGTAAAGGGGTCTTTTTTGGGTTCAGGGTCAGTTTTTAGTTTTTGGCTAAAGGGGAATTTTTAGGGTTCAGGGTCAGTTTTGGGTTTTTAGATAAAGGGGTATTTTTTAGGGTTCTGGGTCAGTTTTCAGTTTTTGGGTAAAGGAGAAATTTTTTGGGTTCAGGGTCAGTTTTCAGTTTTTGGGTAAAGGTGTATTTTTTAGGGTTCAGGGTCAGTTTTCAGTTTTTGGATAAAGGAGAATTTTTTGGGTTCAAGGTCAGTTTTAAATTTTTGGGTAAAGGGGTATTTTTAGGGTTCAGGGTCAGTTTCCAGTTCTTGGGTATAGGAGTATATTTTTGAGTTCATGGACACTTTTTAGTTTTAGGGTAAAGGGGTATTTTTAGGGTTCAGGGTCTGTTTGGGTATATGAAGTGTGAGAAAAAAATTTCTAAATATTACAAATATTTGAAATTTTTGAGTGACAAATAGTTGCTATTTTTTATGCTAATAATAACTTTTTTGAACTACTCAGCAAAAAATATACTAAAAAATTATGTTTATAATATTTATACAATATATATAAATATTTGACAATTTTTACACAATAACATTATACTAAAGTAGCTATTCTAATTTATACATGGTCAGTCTTCAGCACCTTTCCAAATATTATTTTTACTTGAGTAGGAATATGAAATAATAATTGGTCAGTGTCCAGCAACTTCTCTGATAATACTTTGACTGGAGTAGGAATAGCAATTATTAATTGGTCAGTGTCCAGCACATTTGCATATACATTTATTTAGTGTGTTATTATATTACAAGACAATGCAAAATGGTTGTTTTCACAAAACTTTATTACAATTTTTTTTTTTCATGTGTAATACAATACAATCACTATCAAATATAACATTAACATTTTTGGAAATGTTGTATTTGTAGAATAACACATTATCATTTATGTACATGTTTTAATTTGTGACACAAAAAATGTTCACAACATTTTTTACGTCAAAACAAAATCTTATTATCAATCACTTTCTGTTACAAGTATTTATATTGAAATAAATAAAATACCAGTTATTTTTCTGTTTCTTCCATTTATATTTAATAATGTTAATATTATATATTATTATTATTAAATATTTAATTTTAATATTTACATTTGTATAAAGTAACATGACAATTATTATATTTGCTCAAGATATGGAAATACTAATTAAGATTTTTTTTTACACATATTTCTGACAATGTTGTTTTTAAATTATACATATAAATATATTATGTTGTCAACTTTGTAACTGTAAAGGGGAATAATATGTATAATAATAATATCTGGTATTGGTAAAACATTATTTATGCAATTATATACTTTTATAATACTTTGACATTATTATTACAAATTTATAATTAATTAATAAAAATAATAACAAATATATTTATTATTATTATTATTAATTAGTTCACTTAAACATTTATCTTTTCTTTTCAGAAATACATACATTCAGAGAAATAAAAATACTTTATTTAAGGCAATTATTTATATAGTAAATGGTTATAAATTTTATATTAATAATAATAAATACGTTTTATTATTTATTATTAATAATTATTAACAAAACAATTAATCATGTTTAGTTATAAAGAAACACACATTTTTTCCTATAAATGTACACAAAAAGAATTTTTTGACATATATTATTTCAAGTGTTACATACTTATTTAATATTATTAATATATATTAATTACTATATATTAATTATTATTAAATAAAAAAAAATTTAAACTGTTTAAATTATAATGAGTCTACTGTATTAATTTGTTTCAATAACAATGTGTATGTATTATATTTTTTGACTATAACATTGTATTTTCTATGATACCTTCTCAAAATTGGTTTAAGGGGACTACTTTTTTACCGCGTAAGGTTATTGAGCTTCATTCAGGACTGGAGAAGCTCGCGGTTGGGTGTTGCTTCGTGTGGAGAGAGGTAAGGTAAATGTTATATACTATTTATGACTGAGTGGTAATGTTTGAGGGTATATTCGGACTGTGTTGTGTTTTTGAGTGTATGTATGAATTGTTTATGTAGCGTTTAGGTGTAATGTCGTCGTTATAGATGCGTCGTGTATGTTTTAGTTCTAGTGTTATTTGAATTGTTAGGAAATGTCTTCTTACATGGTTAATGTTAATTGTGAGTGTATTTACAAATTTTATGTGCTATTTGTGGGTGGGTTTCGTTATGTATGTTTTTTTACAGGTTCCGGTTCCTCGCATGAAAACTACATGGAAGGAAGCGTGTTTTTTTTCTGAGATACTAATGTATGACTTATTATGGTTATATTTTTACGTGTATCTCCTATTTTTCGTGTTTGCCAGGAGCGGATTTTAATCATTTTTACCTTTTTTCGGGTTTTTTGAGGGTTTCGTATTGGATTGCTACATTGGTATGCGTCAACGTTTTTTTTAAAGTTGTGTGTATATCACTTTAAATCATAAAGTGTCCACACTACTGTTTTCGGGTTTTCCAGGAGCGTTTATTTTATTTTAACATTATTTTCGGGTTTTTGATGGTTTCCCATATTGGATTTCTCTAACTTTGTAATGGATTGTATGGATTGTATTTTGCTTCATTACGTCTCTGTCATCTAAAACAATTGTAAGTAATTTTATATTTCTATTTATTGGGTGGGAAATGTCGATCTTTATGTAATGTGTATGTGTGATGTAATTATAAATATTGCATATTTGTTCTGAAATAATGTTCAAATTTTTGATAAGTTTGTAAAACAAATATGTATTATTTATAATTGCTTAGAAATTTTTATGATTGTTATATGTACCATTATTGTAAGAAGATATTAGTATATTTTGTAGACATTTTTATAGTAGGGTTTTAGCTATTATTGACAGATATTCTAATCCTCTAGTTGTAGGGTATAGTGTGACTTGACTTTGCAGTAGTCGGAACATTTGTTTAGTTTGTTTACTTAGTTTTGGACCAATTTGGGTCAATGATTGTTCCATTCTTAGTTCTTGATAGCTTTGTTCTTTTATCAAAGCTTGTAGTAGGTTATGGAATGTGGGTCTGGTTCTGCTTGTGGTAGCTTGGAAAGCATTATGCCACCCTTCTACACTGTTGTTGGTTTTTGCCTCTTGGTTTAAAGTACTAAGATAGACATTCCACCAAGGGATTTGGAATTTGGGTTGGCGTCGATGTCCAGATCTGTGCAACCTTCCCACCCAAGTATCTTCGAAATAATCCAGTAATGGGGTTAGTTTCTCTTCATTTCTCTTGTAATATGTGCTGTCAATTAATAAATTATAGTGTTCCGCTACATCGGTAACAGGAACGTAGGCCAGTGCTATCAATTTTTTAATTTGATAGGCAAAGGTGCTATCTGTTGAGTACAAAATACTTAAAGTAGATTTTTGGAGATGTCTCCATATGCTCTGATTGAAATGATAGTAACAACCCTGTATTGCTGTGTGGGGAAATATTTTCAAAATGCTATTAATCATAGCTAATTCGAAATCAATAATTATTTTTTCTGGAAAATTATTATTGATTTCATTTTTGAGAACATTTAATATTTCTGTGTAAGTGTTTTGTTGTTTGTTTGGTAGCAAACAGTAAATGAAAGGGATGTTATAGTTATGGTATAACCCGTGGATGGAATATAGTTGATAAAAAGGTTTTGGGCATGGTTTAAATGTGCCATCCATCATCCATTGGGGACACTGTTGGATTTTTCTTAAATTACTTGCAGTTGCAAACATTATGATTCTGTTTGTACTGCTTTCATTGTCAAAAAGGATAAATTTGTCTTTATTGTGTGTGATGGACATTTCTGGTGAAATAATAATTTCCTCAAAAGTAGTAGGGTTGGGTGGGGTTGTGGAAGTGTGTCTTTTAGTGTATGCAATTGTGCGTTTTAGTGAGTCAATAGAGGGTAGTTGACCTGAAGCATGGGCTGGGACTTTTAACAGTTCCTCTTTAAGGATTTGTGTTGTTGGTCTATCACTTTGTGTGCTAGCAGTCTTTATACTTTCTAAAGCATCTCTTATTTCAATTTCTGTGACATTGGGGGGATGATTGTGTTCCCTGGTAAATAGCACATTAGTTTCCTCTGTAGTAGCCCTTCCATAACATTTGTTTGAGTAATATTTTGTACATTTCCAGAAAACTTTTCTACCACTTTGTCTTTCCTGACTATAAACATAACCCATATAACATAACAGTAATTTATTTTTCTGTGACATTACAAATTCTGCACCTTCTATCATTTTGTTTTACTTGTTCTAGGAAAGAGTAGAAAGAAACAAAATCAAATAACATATATTTCACTTAGTGGTGCAAACATAATTAATGTTGAATTTATACTTACGTTTACTAAAAGTAGTAATCACAAATGCAGAACTGTATTTTGAAGGACTTTCTTGTATGTATTTCTTTATTTACTGTTGGTATGAAAATATAGAAATGCTAAGTTAATGTTTATACATAACACACGTTTTTCCTAGGAGAAAGCAGTTTTTTAATTTGCTTAGTACTACATTTGATGTGAACATTACATATACTTACTTGTTTAAATAGTTGAGTTGTAGTATTTGGTGGAGTACATCAAGGTAGTCAAGTTTAGATCTGTAGAGAAGATAGAATAAATACATGTCACATATTATAAAATTTATTTTTAACCGTTGGGAAATTGGAAATATTTAAAAGTATACTAACTTCTAAATATGTACTTTTCTTTGCTGTAGGTAGAATAGATGTATGATGTATTCACAATATCTGTAGAGGAAATATAAAATACATAACATGGTGTTAAGAACATAGTTCTTGTTTTTTTTGAAGTTTTAGACTAATTGATGTATACTTACATTTTTAACAAGGGTAGTCTTGTCTTTTGGTATAGTTGATGTTGGATGTTTATATTGGATCTGTAGGGAAGATGTAATATGCAAGATATGTTGTTTAGAAACTAGCATTTTAAATTTTGGTTGTTTAATAACAAAAACATATATACTTACATGTTTAATTAGTGTAGTTCTATAAATTTGTAGTGTTGAAATCGGAAAATCGCTGAATATCTGTGAATAAAATATTTTAAGTAAAGTATGAATCTAGTGAAATAGTGTTTAAAAACAGCTGTTGTTGTAGAACAGAGCATTAATATATACTTACTATCTTATTTTGCAGGGGAAGAAATAGGAGCAGGTATTAGGATTTTGTTTGTAGTAGTTTCTATCAGAAAAGTAGGAGGAGATAAAATTACGTAAGTGGAAGAGTTAGGAGATATAAGTAAAAAAGTAGACTACTAATTTAGATTTTTAAATAATGCAATGTAACTTACTTGAATGATTAGCTAGTGAGCTGGATCTTTAAAGATGTTTGTTCAGGAACAAAATCTTCATACTGTTGGCATCTTCTTTCCATAGAGTTAGCAGCAGCAAATGGTAGAATGGATTTATCCCTTTTATAGTATGTGTATTTTGTGTGCTTTGATTTGATTGGTTGTAGGATGAAAGGAAGAATTGTATAGGCTAGTTTGAATTTTTTTTAAGTTAATTGGTGTGTTTGTTGATGTGAGAATGGTGGTATGTGGTGGTTTCTGCATTAAAGCAGGTTAGTTGTTAAATAAAATAGATGTGTAAGTATAAAAATATTATGAAAATTTTAGTTACATGTAAAGATTCTTTTTCTAATGATATAACGATTTTAATATAATGTATAGGAAATGATGATAAATAGTAATGTTATAAAAGTAACAGGTATTATATGTAAAATGTTTATTTTATTTTAACATTATTTTCGGGTTTTTGATGGTTTCCCATATTGGATTTCTCTTACTTTGTAATGGATTGTATGGATTGTATTTTGCTTCATTACGTCTCTGTCATCTAAAACAATTGTAAGTAATTTTATATTTCTATTTATTGGGTGGGAAATGTCGATCTTTATGTAATGTGTATGTGTGATGTAATTATAAATATTGCATTTTTGTTCTGAAATAATGTTCAAATTTTTGATAAGTTTGTAAAACAAATATGTATTATTTATAATTGCTTAGAAATGTTTATGATTGTTATATGTAAAAAAAAATTTGTATAGAGCAATGACTTTTATAGACGAGTAATATGTTATTTTAGACATAAAAGGGTACAAAAAATAACTCGATATTTGTTTAGAAACGATATTTTTGTACTCTATATTTTAGTAGTCGATATTTTGGTAGTGTTAGGTGTAATTTAATGAACAACAATATATTAGTAGTCGATATTTAATAAGACGATATTTATGTACTCGATATTCAAAGTACTCAATATTTTGTAGTCGATATTTTTGTATTTTGTGTAATAAGTATACAAAGTCGATATTTTTGTAGTCGATAATTATTCAACGATATTATTGCTAGTCGATAATGTGACCGTCGATAATATTTCAGTGATCCTAAGAAAATGCCTGAATAAAAAATGCAGAAAGCAGTATTGCATGGGTTAGTACCATTCGATAAGCACACAGCATAGCTCTCAGCTTGTTGCTTTTGGGTGTCTGTAACATATATAGAGAAATCTTGATGTGGGGGTCACACAATTACTTCATAAATGCTCAAGTTGAAAACACTGGAATTTCGGTGGTACTTAATCGCAAGTATCCGAAGCCTACAAGCCTCTGAGTGTTTGAATTTGTGTGTTTTATTCATTCTTATTTTACTCAGGGGTTTAGGGGTTTTGCGGTTTCTGAGTAACGTTATGAGACACAGACACATCACATTAGAAAAAATGAAACTCAGGAATTCAAGAAAACTACCAAGATTCATCAATATTCTGGATTAGACTGTTGGTAGATTTGCTGACACGAGAGGCATACACAAGTGAGTCCTCACCTGCTGCCCAGAGGGGGAGGAGGGGGGCGAGGGTCATAGAGATAGGAGGGTGACAGAGCAGAGCAAAGGGCGAGGGGAGGGTGACAGAGTGCGACAAGGCCCGCCATATGCCTAGCTGGAAGGTTGACTCTAGAGTCCTGAACTGGCAGTTCCCTCTTCAGCGACCTCAGGGCCTGGTGAGACATGTTACCCCGCTCCTTCGAGCCAGTTCATGGCAGGAGCCGCAACGCACATTCTCACATCCATGGTCAGGCAGCACCAGCAACATAGCACACTTCATGCACGCGCCACACTACATGAAGGTGTGATTGATGAAGTGTGTGTGCGAGTCTTAGCACGCATTCACTGTCACTTGGACGTAGCTCACAAAACAGGCAAGGACAGTTGAGATGTCACTTGAGATGTGTGACAGAATGGCTAGTAAAGAAGAAGAGCGCTCCTCAATCCAACGTTGTGTCGCTACCTCAGTTGTGGTGGGCCAGGGTGCCGGTAAACAGCATAGGCTTAGTTTTTGCCAAATTACGCCCTCGAAGCGGAGAGAGAAGTGACAAAAACTCAGTGAACTCCACCTGCGGGACAGAGTTTACCACATACCCCTAATCTTCACATAATAATGTTGCTGTCATTTGGTGCTCGGCTGCTCTTGCCCTGATTGTCCTAATGGGGATACGCGCTAAACAAGATTGTGTAAAAATAACCCTTTTTGTGCCTCCCAAAAAATGTTTTAGTGTGGAAGGTCTAGCTGTCTTATGAAAAAAGTACTGGTTAAAATATTATTTCTGCTATTTTGAGTTTGGGACCAGCTATCCAAAACAATTCAACCATTATTTTTAATATTTACTAAAAATCTAATCTAATGATCACATTAGATTTTTAATAACTATTTAGAAAAGGTACCTCTTCCCTGCCTGATGCTTTTGAGGGCTAAAATGCATTAGCCTCATTGAACCTTCCCAAGCAGTGCTTGACCTTAATGAGATGTGAAACTTCCTTCCACAGCAAAACAGTGGCCAGAATGTAGGGGGTGTTTTACTGGACCTTGCAGGAAGACCAGGACCTTCATTATCTTGTAGAGGGTGTATAAGGTGAGAACGACAGGAAGGCAAACATTTGTTACCCAGTGAGGCTTGAAACCCAGTGGGAAAGCTACCCCAAAACCAGTTTAGAGTGGCCACAAAGGATTTCATTTTCTGCAAAAGTGAGAAAAAATTGATCATCTTTGCTGTGGGATTGTGTAAAGTAGGGCAAGGAGGAACTGCTGAAAAGGAATGCATGGTTGCTCCTGGGAACATTTACTCAAATGGGCAGGGAGGAGCTAGGAATCACCCTCATTACCAGCTAGTGCCATCTGTAAATGTGGCACCCCAAGGTACCCTCATCATAATACTTTCTGACTGGTGGGAGAAGAACTGCCCTTGATGTTAGAGCCCTATGAAGAGACCAGAATGGCTGGACCTGCTCCTGCTGGTACACAGGACAGAGTAGGCCTCAAGGGTCTGTTGATTGACCTCCCGTTGGGCTACATGAACACATCAAGCTGCAAGTAGCCTTTTTCCTAAAGTGACCACCAAATGGACCTAGATTGGACTCTAATGGTAGCCTCTGCTGGAGTGAAACCTGACTTTCTAAATGCTATTTCTGAGGACCTGGAAATTTTGGCTGTGCCTATCGGTATTTCTCCTTCAATCTCTGGTCAGCTGTGGGACTTGAAAAAATTCTGACTTCGAACTGCCAGAGCACTGGGTGAACCATCTAAGTCAAACCAGACAAGGTGCAACTTCACTGCACTGAAGAAACACATTTCTTCTGCCTGGAGGTTCTATGCAGCACCGTATCCATCCTCACAGCCAAATGCATCCTGCAGCCTCGTCCTGTTGGAGGATTCTGTCCTTAAAAAAACAGACTAAGGGCCTGATTTAGAATATGATGGACTGGTTACTCCATCATAAATGTGACAGATATGCAGTTCACCATATTACAAGTAAATTATATACAATGTCACTTGTAATACGCCGGATGATATATCCGTCACATACATTTTTGACAAAGTAACCAGTCTGCCAAAATCTAAACCAGGTCCTAAGTTTGAACAAAGAATTTTTGATGGGGTGAAGGTGCAACAAGTATCTGCCCAATGAAGGGACAGCATTTTAACTTTTCCCACTGTGGCCTTTTCCCACCAAAGCCAATGGCTTCAGCAATATGTCATTCAATAGCTATCTTGGACTTCCTCAGGTACCCTCTACAACTTTGCCCTGCTGAAGCATTTTTGACATCCATTCTAGACACTAAATCCTGTGGAAAAGTCACCCAAGAATAGTAATACCTGATTCGCGCTTTACGTTTTCTTGGTGATTTTTCTCTTAAATATTGAAAAAACTCCTATCTCTGGTCCCCCTTATTAGATTTTTGTAGCTTTGCTCTCATTTTGTTTACAGTATTTTATTACATTTTGTTCATTAAAATATTTACTATTTTTGCAAACTTCAGTGCGATTTTCTTCAGTTGCGTTTTCAACTTTTTAAGAATTTTGGCACTCCTAAATGCTTTGCAATTTATTTTTTTCTAAGTAACACTTGCCTTATCTATTGCATAACTATGCAGGGTTGAGTTCATGTTTATATTTCTGAATCCTTTGCCTGGACCTTACAAGCTAATGATTTTGATGAATTACCATCCACCCCAATTAATATTTCACTTTCTTAATTGTTGTACATTTTCACCCAAAACATTGTAGTTTCTTACAGTTTTCCTTATAGAAGAACGTATCCTTTCAAAGGCTTGACCTACATCTATGATGTCCCTAGGAGCACCCCTGTCTGAGAACCCTACACTCAGGTCAAAGTAAAAGCTCAGCACACCTCATGTAGGTTGCAGAAGCATGCTTAAAGTAGGCTCTGGCTTAAAATATTGTAAAAAATCAGTGAGCCAAAGCTTCTGTTGGCAACAAATTATGTCTTGGCATCCACCCTTGGTAAATAGATGTGATACAATGCTATAGACAAATTCTATTTAACAAGGTTTTTTTATAAGGTTTGAATATTTATTTCAAGTACGTCATTGAAGGTTCTGAGACAATGGAGATTTTTGAATAATGTTATGCTAATTTGTTCAGTGCACTTTCCCTCAGAAGGGTAACTGTGAGCATGTGTGAGTCTATGCACCACTAGGGCCCTGTTGGACTACTTGAAAAGCTAGGTATTTAGCTTCTTGTGGAATTCAAGAAGTGAGGAGGAGACTCTTACATACAGTGGTAGATTGTTCCACACTTTGAGAGTGATGTAGAAGAAAGCTTGATGACCAGATCTTGTTTTCTATACACAGGGACGTGTGCAGGTAGGAGTCAAGATGAGTGGAGGTTTCTGGAAGGTTTGTGAAAGCAGATGTGATTGTTGAGATATGCTGGGCCAATATTATGGACTGTGGAGTAGACGTTTGCAGTGATTATGGCAGCCACATTCTAATTGGTCTGCAGCTTTCTGGTGAGTTTTTTGCTGCTCTCGGCATAGAGGGTGTTCCTGTATTACAGCTCGCTTTTGACGAAGGTGTGTAGGATGGTTTACTGGGCGCTGATTTTGAGCCTTTTGAAAACAATTCTCAGCATCTTCAGGATAAAGATACATTAGTCCAGGATGGCATTTCTGTGGGGGTCATGTTGAGTTTGCTGTCAGTGTAATTCCTGAGGTTCTTAGCATAGGTAGTGGGCATCCAAGTCGGTCCTAACTCAATCGGCTACCATGCAGAGCTCTATGGTGATATGCTGTTCCCTAAGATCACGATTTCGGTTTTGTCATTTGGAGTTCAGCTTTACAAAGTGGTTCTTCATCCAGTGGATGATTTTAGTCATTGAACTTGATGCAGGTTCTGGGCATCTTGTTCCTGAGAAAGAAAATGAGTTGTGTGTCATCTGCATAGGAGAGGACGCTGATATTGGGAGAGCAGATAAGACTGGCTATAGGGATCATGTATGTATTAAAAAGAGTCCAGCTCAGGGGGATCCTTGCGGAACTCTGCAGATGAGGTCACATGCATCTGAAGGTGATTGTTCCAGGATGATTGACTAGGTTCTTTCTGTCAGGAAGGAGCAAATACATCAGAGTGTGTGTCCTTGGATTCTTATGTAATGTATGCATTTGACGAGTATGGGGAGGGAGACTTTGTCAAATGCTGTAGGAAGATCCAGGAGAATGAGCGCCGCCATATATCCTCTTTCCAGAGTCATACAGATGTCATCCATGGTGGTGATGAGGAAAGTTTCTGGGTTGTGGTTGGGTCTGAAACCAGACTATTTGGTGTTGAGGAGTTGATGGTCATTGAGGTACTCAGTGAGGTGTCTGTTGATAATTGTGTTTAAGCTCTTGGATTGGAATGGTAGATGGGAGAGTGGTCTGTAGTTTGAGGAGCTTTGACAGGTCAGCAGAAGGTTTTTTCAGCTATGGCAGGACAGTTATGTGTTTTTCAACCATCTGGAAAGATACAAAGGCATTCAGAATGAGTGTTAGCATGGCACTGATAGGCTTAAGTCCTCTGGAGTAGACATGGTTGGGGCAGTGGTCCAATGGTACTCCTGAGTATATGATTTTCATTGTGGTGGCAGTGCCTTTGCGAGTGATGATGGGTCTTGTGGTTAGGATGGGTTCTTCTGATAAGACCATGAGGTGTTTGCCGAGGCCTGTCGGGTTTGAATTTGGGCTGAAATTACTCTAAGTAGTGGTGTTTTTGTTGCTGAAGATTAGAGAAAGAATGGGACAGAGGTCCTGCGAGCGAGTGATCGAGTTGGAGGCTGTTGATGGTGAGGTGAAATCTTATTCAATGGCAAAGATTTTTTCCTTCTGTTGGTTCTAGCACCACTGAGATCTGCTAGAGCCGCAAATTTGGTGGCCCAGGTCATTTGCTGGTAACATCTTTGAGAACATTTGAACATACTCCTGTCTGTGTACCATCTAGCCTGAGTTCTGATTCATGTTGTATTTCTCAATTTGAGCGGGACCAGGGAGTCAACATAGGAGGTGATCCAATTGTTAGAATTGCTGATGGCTTTGGAAAGGCTGTTGCTGTGCTCGGGTTGGCAGGTGTTGAGAGCTGTGTTCCAGTCCTTGTCTGTGATTCTGTTCCAGTTTTGTCAGGCTGTTTGGCGGTGGTGCATATGCCTTAGACTGGAATGCTCAGCTTTCAGAGGGTGTATTCTTTCCAGGGGACTGGCGTGTGGCATCAACTCAGATGTTGCTGAAGATGGTGAAAATAGGGTCCAGGAGGTGTCTGGTGATGTGGAAAGGTCCCTTTGCATATTGGGTGAAACTCAGGCTTGCAAGGTCTCCAATGAGTGCTCTTGAGTTGGGGTCAGTGTGGTCTTCCAGGTGGAAGTTCAGGTCTTCGAATAAGAGTAATTACTAGCATCAAGGGTGAGGAGTGTGATGAACTCGGTGGGGGTGTTAGTGAAATTGGTGCACAGTCCTGGTGGTCTGTAGATCAGAGTGCAGCTTAGGGTGAAGTTAACTATGACATGGAGCTAGAATGACAGGTATTTCATATTGGAGGATGATGTGTCTGCGTACGTGGAGCAGCTGATGGTGTGAACTTCAGGCTTGTGAAGTCCTGGCAATCTTGTAACCAGTGAGATGGATGTGGCAATATTAGGTGCTGATCAATTGCTCAGCCAGGTTTCAGTGATAAAAAGTAGGTATGGGGAACTATCATGCAGCAGGTCCCAGATCTCTGTGGCGTGTTTGATGAGTGAGCAGGTGTCTAGGAGCATGCCTTGGAGTATTGTTTGGGTGGTTGTATGACTGTGTGAGTGTGGGTGCTGTCAGTCCAGTGTGTGTTGGGTGTGAGTAAGCACATAAATCCTACAGGAAGGGGAGAAGAATGCTCCCTCAGTGTTGTGTGGTGTGGCTGGTCAGCAGTGTGTGGTGCAGCAGCTGGTATTGAGGGCACAGAGGGTCACAGCATGGTAGCGGAGGGAGGAGGAGGACCAGTGTTTCCGGTGCTGGGTGCTGTCTAGGCATGGATGAATGCAGACAGGCTTGCCTTTTGCACATCTTTGGCACCCGCTGCATACAACTGCTGGGGACAAGACTGATTTGCATATGGCTGGGTCTAAACTAGGGTGCCATGGTGGCATAAAGAACGATGGATTTAACCCAGATAAATTGTCTGGGGTGAATGTTTGATTTGCTTAATAGTCCGTCCTTCATCTGTGTGTCTTTTGCTTTCTTGCCCTAAGGGCGCCGAGTATGCCCATACGTGGGTCCCGGGCTCACTGTGCCACTGGATTCAAGGTAGCATGCCTGATGAGGGGTGATGCTTGTTTCCGGTCCTGGGAGGACCTGGCTTGGCAGTTCGGTCTGGACTGTTCCCATGAGGCACAGGGTCAAAACTGATTTGCATATGGCTGGGTCTAAACTGGGGTGGCATGGTGAGTGTCAGAACTGGGGGTCTCTAGTTGGCAATGGCTTGCACCTTTTTACAAATAGGGAGCCTTGCATCTAGTCAGTGTAAGGAGACTACACTCCTAAAATAACCCCTGCTCAACCCTGTGGTTGCTTGGCACAAGCAGGTAGGCTTATCTCAGAGGCAGTGTGTAAAGCATTTGTGAACATATACAGTACTATAGTGAAAACACTACAGATGGACACAACACAGGTTTTATAAAAATGAGTATTCTTTATATAGACTTAACACAAGACCCAAACGACAAAAATCCACAATACAGTATTAAGAAAATGACTTTAAGATGGTAGAAATAGCTTAGTTCACTTTAGATTGTAAATGCAACACGTTTCTCTCAAAGTGCCTATGGATGCGTCTCACAAGATAAACAAAAGGTTCACAAGGGAGAACGATGCGACGGTTCCTTGCTTCGGGGGAGGCGATGCATCTGTTCCTTAGTGCTTGCACAAAGTAGGTGATGCATCTGTTCCTTACCGTGGTGCGGCCCGCATGCAGTCCCTTGATGTGATGCGACGATCCGGTGCAATGCAAGAAGATGGCGCCCTTAATGCGATGCGATGATGTGAAGATGATGCGTGCACGCCCGATGGACGTGCTGTGATTCTGTAACTTTGGAGCAGTGACAGACCCTTTGACATACTTCTCCAGTGATACGACAGTGACCCTTGCCCTAGTGACACACTTCTCCGGTGATGCAAAAACACGCAGCTGCGACAGAGACACCCTTCTCCGGTGATGCAACGACAACCCTTGCGTTGGCGACATGCTTCTCCAATGATGCTACGGCGGCAGATGCGACGCGCTTCTTCTCCTTGAGTCACGCTTCCAGCTCCCAACAACACACTGGCTTCTGCAGACAGTATTCCCAGCAAGGAAATTCAGAGGGGTGTGGGTGGTGAAGTCTTGTATCCCTAAGACTTCAGCAAGAGATTCTTTTTCAAGATGATGAACATTGAAAATAAAAATCTTTCACCTTTCCCTTGGCAATAAAGAAACCATTGCATGCCAACCCCAGAAAGCAACACACTGGCACAGGGGCCGTCAAAAACTCCTGCAGATTCTCTGGTTCTTCTCCTTGGCAAAAGGTCCGTCTTTATGTCCAGAAGTGATCTAAAGTACTGCGGTTTGGGTCCCCCTTTTTATACACACAACTCCTTTGTCTCTGAAGGCAGAGCATGTCTGTACCTAGTTCAAACCAGTTCTGGGTGCATTCTGCCAGTGCACAACTTCTTCCTTTGTCAGTGTGGGCCAGGGTCATCAGACGCACCACAGGAGGTGGAGCCAACATTGTGGAAGGCAGGCACAGCCCTATTCAGGCCCAGGTGCTACTCCTCCCACCACTCCCAATGCAGATAGGTCTATTCAGCCTAGTGCTAACTTGCCCTGCCTCCTGGAGCCTCCTCAGCCCCTGTCACTCACAACCCAGGCATGCAATACCCAACCTAGAAGAGGCAGGCTGGATGGTTTAGGCAAAAAAATACATACTTTCTAAAAGTGTTATTTTCAAACACAGAATGTTAAAACCAACATTAATACAAGATGTAGCTTATCATTCTGAGTTCAGGCATACTAAATTCATTTTTCTACCATGTTCCCTGGGTCAGTTAGGATTATAAGATGCTATAATCAACTGCCCATTCTGTCCTATGGGGACAGGTAGCCTTACAATAGTGAAAAACTAAATTGGCTGTTATTCACTATCGGACATGCCACTCACATCAAGGCATGTCCTACCTTTTACATACAATGCACCCTACCCTAGGACCTATCTTAGGGGTGGCTAACATGTAGGAAAGGCATAGTTTAGGGACTGGTAAGTGGGTACACTTACCAAGTTACATGGCAGTACTAGACTGCACACAGGCTCTGCAATGGCTGTCATGGGACACACTTTACAAGCTGCTTCTGTGGGTGGCACAATCAGTGCTGCAAGCCCACTAGCAGCATTTGATCTACAGGCCCTGGGAACACATGGTGCACTGTACTAGGGTCTGACAGGTAAATCAAAAAAGTCAATCATGGCGTCACTAATCCATTACATCAATTTAACATAGGGAGCACTTGCATTGTGGCACTGAATAGCAGAGGCACAGTGCCCAAAGCATCTAACCAGCAAAAACATATCAAAAACAGAGGAGACAACAGCGAAAAAATGGAAGGGAGACTCACACCAATGGTACCAGGTCTAACATGGAGCAAAAGAACAATGGATTTAACCCAGATCTATTAACTGAGGGTGAATTTTTGATTTGTTGAACAATCTGTCCATCATCTGTGTGTCTTTTGCTTTCTCGCCCTTAGTATGCCGATACGTGGATCCGGGGCTGACTATGCCACTGGATTCAAGCTAGCCGGCTGATTAGGGGCGATGCCACAAATCTTGTCCCAGGGTGCTTGTTTCCAGTCCAGGGAGTGATGTAACTTCCTGTGCCAATGGATGACAGGAAAATCCAGTGATGTGACTTCCTCTGCTGATGGATGATGGGAATAATGTTGAAGGTGTCAGAATTAGTGGTGTTTTTACTCACACGGGGGTTGTAAGCAAGGCTCTAAGGGTGTATGCTACTATGCTAATCTCAGTAAGTAAAGTGAGTGGCTGTATGGGTGTATGAATGGTTGTGGGAGTAGCTGTGTGAGAGAATGAGATGCTGTGTGAGTGGCTGTATTGGGGAGTGAGTAGGCATGTCAGTTGTTGTGTTGATGAGTGAGTATCAGTGTGAGTAGCTCTATGGGTGGGTAAGTGGGTGTGTAGTGACTGTATGGGTGAGTGAGTGGGTGTCTAAGAGCATGTTTGGCTAAATGAGTTAGTGTGTGAGTAGCAGGGTTGGAGAGTGAGTATCTGTTTGAATGGCTGTATGGGTGAGTGAGCCGTTGTATGAGTGCGTGTATAGATGTGTGAATGGGTATGTAAGTGGTTGTGCAGGTGTGTGAGTGAGTGCTTATATGGGTGAGTGAGTGGCTATGTTGAGAGTCTGAGTGAGTGGGTGTGTGAGTGATTGTGTAGTTAAATAGGTGGGTTTGTGAGTAGCTGTATGGGTGAGTGTGAGGCTATGGCTATATGACTGGCTGTAGTGAGTGACTGGCTATATTAGTAGCTGTATGTGTGAGTGAATGTTTGTGTGAGTGGCTCTATGAGTGAGTGAGTGGGTGTGTGAGTGACTCTATGGAGGAGTGAGTGGGTGTGTGAGCACTGGGATGGGTATGTGATTGGGTATGAGAGGTTGTATTGAAGTGTGAGTGGGTATGTGAGTAGTTCTGTAGAGGATATCACCAGTGATGTCAACACTGATGTCATTTGAGATGTCATCAATGATTGCACTGACCATGTCATGAGTGATGTTGTTGCAGGGATTCCACCCAAAAACAGAATCATGCTTAGGCTTTTAGGATCATGGTGTATAGGGACTGGGTCATCCTACCACCTTAGTACCTATGAGCCCAGGACCAACTAGCTATAGAGTCTCCATTGTACTCCTACTCACTCACAGAAAACAAATGATTAGACAGCCCAGGACACAACACTCTCAGATCTCTCAGGAATCGCGGTAACAAGACACACCTTTTTGCTCTCTCTCTTGTACTTGTCCACAATAAGGTCTGACAGAGACACGAAACAGTTTAAAATATTTATTTTAACTAACGTCCCCTAACATGCAGTATTAGTGCCACAACAAGCAGGAAAATGCATAGTACAAATACAGTCAGCATAGCAGCTAATCCATCAATCATAAAGGGAGATGTCATCATGGAAAGGCAATTAAGCCTAACCTCCATCCTCTTGCTAAGAAGCACTATTATTATATATTAGAAGATCTCTGGGCTTTGTCAGCAGATCGCATATATTATCCTTTAGATGGTAGAGCTACATCATAGGTGCTGTCTCACTCTTCTCACTGGAAAGGTCTCTCTCTAAGTGTGTCCTACCTATTCGTGTATTCAAATAAAACCAAAGTATGTTGTCCAAACAACAGCTGCATCGGTTTATTTTGTCTAATGGCTAAGTCCTGGGCAGAATAAAATACCAAGGGGCATTGTTGTTCGACCTTGCTCACAATGTTCAGTCTAATTCTAATGAACATGCAGAGAGTGAACACAGCAATGACGTCGCATGTGAAAACGGCCATAGAAGTTATTGCAAAATAAAGCTGTGTAGTAAAGTGAAGACAACAATGTCCCTATGGGCCATGTGACACCCTCCCCTTGGCCAGGTCATTATCCTAAAACAAAGATCGGAGGTAAGCCGAGGCAAATCGTCTTGGTGGTTTCCCAACTAGAATATTTGTTGAGCCAAATAATTATTTTTTTGTTAAATGTAACAAGCAGTCAACTTAGTTTCTAAAAACATATCCAATTACAGCAAATTTTCAGAGTGAGAAATGTGGAGGGAAAAGAGGAAAAGAGGAACGTCATACATTCCAGTATGTTGTCTGAACCTTCCACAGTAAAATGAAATGCTGCTGCAGTGCTTTTCTGTTTTTTGCAAGCGCAGATGGCAGGGTAAAAAGAGGATATTTGAAGATTAATGATGCCGGCCCTCTGCCCTGCATTTAGTTGCTCCTGCATGGGCGGCCTATGCCTGTTGGGGTTTAGACTATTTTACAATTTTTAGGGCTTACAACAAACACATCCACTGGATACTGGATTGCAGTACACCAGTGAGCATAGTTCAAATTCCAGCTGCATCAGATCCATAATCAAAACCAGGGTACAGGGCGAAGTGCATCAAATTTCCAATGCTTATTCTTGGAAGTAAAAACTGCGGAACCAGAGCGTAGAGTAGTACGCAAGAAGAGGGTGGACATGCAAAAAAAAAGGCGTTCTCTCACATGCAAACTGGTAATTAGACAATGCATTACATTAATGCTGAAAACCAGTTTTTACTTAGGCAAAGATAGTTTGTGACACAGATCCAGATGTTCTTTCTAAATGTATAAAAAATTTAAAACAGCAGGTGATCAGTAAAATGGATCTTGTTTTATTTTAACATGAAAAGAAAACAGAATTCAATTACCAAAGAAAACGGAATTCAATTAACCAAGGGCAATAAGAAGCAAGCGTATTCTTTACGAGTGTTTCTAACATTGTGTCAATAGCCTCATGTGCATAACATAATAAACACGAATGCCCCACTATTTCATCGCTAAAGCTTCATTTTGCCAAGCTGAAACAACTTAAAAAAAATTATAGTTCATGCAAATACAAAGCTGTAAACTTAAAGAATGAAACCTAAAGTATTGTTTGATCACCACAAAACCCAAAATGAGGAGCATTGCCACATTTCTAGGGAAAAAAGTTTAGTGTGTGTGCAGGAAAGAAACTGTTGCCTCTGTGACAAGCCTAAACTCTTCAGCAAATATGCAAATGAAAAAAGAATGAACCAAGAAATGAGTACATTTCAAAATATTACTTTCCAAACCATCTTTAAGTGATGGTAAAGTGATGGTAAAAGGCTGACGTGCTTACTTTTATGTTTTGAACAAATTATTCACTATTGCTTTCGAGTAACCCACTAAAGAAGGCCACATTCTAAGCTGAAATAGGCGCAGCGAACAGCCATGCTTATTGAAATTGCGAGCATATAAAGTGCTACTTACAGGCGTGTCACTTTGTACTGCATCTATCAATGATGCTCATTATTAACAATTCAGGGGCATATTCTCAAGGACTTATCGCCGAGTTATCAGCACTTTATCGCAGCCAAAGTGGCGATAAATGTATCGCCCCATTCACTAGCTGGGGCTAACAGCTGATATCACAAGTTTCCCTGGAATAGCAGCCGCAAAAAACATCCCCACAGATGACACCGCCAACTATCGCTAATGAGATGCAGAGTGGGCGTTCCCGTGCATAAAGTCGCTTCAACACAACTTCGCAACATTCTCAACAACCGGCCACATCGGCGATAAGATCATAAAACAGGCAATAAGGCACGTTAGCAGCAGGAAGTTAACACCTGCTCTTACCTGGTGTAAAGTCGAATGACAACCTGCACCAGAAAAGGGAGCCCAGCCCAGAGCCACACCTGAAGAACAACAGATGCCATGGAGCTACTGATCATGCAGGTCAGACACCCAAGAGGGCCAAAACACCCACCGCCACCACCCCTAGGCCCGCAACCCCCCGGACCACCCTGCCCCCACCAGACTACCACAGAGGCAGTGCATACAAAGACAGTAGACCTTTAGAAAAGGCACCAGCCTCACACGCCCAACACCAGAGGCATTGCCCACTAAAGGCTTAAAAGGACAACCATCCTCCGCATCCTGACCATCATTGCCCACAGGTCGACGGTACCAACTCAGCGGACAACCAACACCACTCCGCAGACAAAGCTGCTGGCTGTGCTGCATCTGCTGGCCTCTGGTACCTTCCAACCAACAACCGCCAGAGTTGGAGGAGTCACACTGGCTAACCCTATCAACATTTCTCACAACTGTCTTGGATGCCATCATCAGCTTGGTACCCCAGTACCTTCACTTCCCCAACACTGTGCAGGAACAGTTGGAGGTCAAGCAAGGCTTCTACGCCATAGCTGGCTTCCCTCACGTCTTAGGAGCAATTGACTGCATACATGTCCTACTTGTGCCCCCTGCCTACATTGCACACAGTTACCGCAACAGAAAGCACACACATCCCATCAATGTGCAGGCAATAGTGGACTACCGGGGACTCTTCACCAACGTCGTCGCCAACTACCCAGGCAGTGTGCATGATTCCTACATCTTCCGACAGTCCATCATCAACCGGCGCTTCCAGGATGGCACCTAGGAAATGCCCTGCTTGTTAGTACGTACCAAATGAACACACCACACACCCCAACTCCACAATCATGCAACTCACAACTGTGGAAATGCACATGTTACATACTCACATACAACATGCCAAACAACATGCCCACCCACCAGACATGATTGCTGTGGTAACCTGGGCTAGCCATGTACATGAGCCACATAATAGCAGAATGTGGGGCAGAGGTGGGAACCAGGCATGTGCGAAGGAGGCAAGTAACCCATGAATGAGAATGTACACAATGCAAAGTGTGGCGTGGAGGTTCTGGCTGGGCTGCAGTATGCAGACCACAGACAAATCCATGTCAACATACACTGCTGGTGTTTGGAGTGTAGTGGACAGTGGACGCAACCATGTCACCCCAACCAGTGGGGAAGAGCGCGGAAATGTAACTTGTTATGTCCCCTCCTGTAAGCCTGAGTGAAGTGGGCTGGCCTAGCGTATGTCAGGCCAGCAAAGAGGTGTGAATAAAAAGCACGTAGCTCTGGGCATGGTTCTCTTCCGGAATGGCCAACGTGTCTGCCACGGCACGCCTCCCACCCTGCCACGAGGCTGACACCGTCGCAGTGAGCGGTGTTTCCTGTGATCCTGTGCGCCCACTGCACCTTGGGCCGCTGGTCCCCGAACCCGTTTTGCCTGCCCCTGTGCACCCTGGCCTCACTGTTCACCTGCCGACACCAGAGTGAGTCAAAGAGGGCCCACCACGTGCCACTGCAAGCTCCAAGCCCGAGGCCCCCGACCTTTGCAGCCTTTTCAGATCATCACAGCCTCCGCGAGACAGGCCAGCAGTACTCCTTTCTCATTGAAATTCTTCACTGCTTCCTCCGGCCTACACTACGGTCAAGTATGTCACACATTTGGAACTGAGTCTTGATATCCTGATGGCCGAGTTCATATGTTCATGGGATGTTTGATATGGCTGTACTCCCTTCGATGTGGTGCTAGCCAACTCTGTGCATAGCATTCTAACCACACGTGTCTGTAGTCCCTTGCTGACTACTGC
This sequence comes from Lissotriton helveticus, assembly GCF_964261635.1. Classification (NCBI taxonomy): domain Eukaryota; kingdom Metazoa; phylum Chordata; class Amphibia; order Caudata; family Salamandridae; genus Lissotriton; species Lissotriton helveticus. The sequence goes on from NC_136067.1 coordinate 531,319,136, forward strand.
CTTCGGCCCACACTGCGGTCCAGTAGGTCACACATTTGGAACTGATTCTTGATTTATTTATGGCAGATTTTATATCATTGTAGAGGCCTCATCACAGACTGCATCCTTTTTCAGCTCCGGTGCCACTAAGTCTGTGCCCCGACATTCATGGATACTGTCTGGTTGAACTTTGGTGGGGTCTAAGTCTATGGCCTGCGGGTTGTCTTAATCATCATGTATCTGATACTCACTAGGTGGTAAAAAGTGAGGCTGTAGCATTCCATTCCTCCATTTGCCTGTTTCTGCCAGCTTCTGCCCTCCGCATCATGCCCTGGAGGGACACCCTCTACTGTCCCCCGCAACCATCCATGACATTCACCTTCGACATCGACGAGGACCCACTCAGCTCGCATGGCCCTACCTCAGAGCACCACAAGTCACCGTCCCGTGGCGGTGTTCCTGTGCCAGCCGCAGTGCATCCGAGGTCACTAACTCTGTGCAGCTCAAGTCATGGACCCTGTCTGATAGAATATTGGATGGCCTCTGGGTCGATGGCCTTGGGGTCATCAACGCCATGTGTCTGGGACTCCCTGTGCTGTCTGCTGCCTCAGCCCTCAACTGCGGTCCACCAGGGCTCAAGCATAAAATCGAGTCCTGACTAAGGGTGGGCGTAGTTCACGAAGTAGCGCTACGCGAAGCTACGCAAAGCTACGCAAAGTGTACTTCGCACTACGCGAACGTCACGTAGCACTACGCGAGCTGCGTAGTAGCATGTTCGCACTGTGCAAGATGCATTTCCAATGATTGCACAGTGCGAACAAGCATCCAGGACTGTGCAATCATTGAAAACGGCATCTTGCACAGTGCGATCTGTAGTTTTCTGCCGCTCGAGTAGATTTTTACTCGAGCGGCAGCTTTCTCAACGCGAACTGGTAGTTTCTCATTGCGTGCGGTCGCGAGCATGCACGACCTCTCGCAATGAGAAACCTGACCTCCCCGCGTTGAGAGTCTCTCCGGGATGTCATTTTGCTTGCTCGCGGTTGCGAACATGACGTTGAGGACCGGGAACAAGCAAAAAATGACCGCTGCACTACGCTACGCTGCGCTACGCGTGTTCGCACTGTGCTACATGCAGCTCGCGTATTGCGAAGTTGCGCAAACTTCGCAAACTACGCGAGCGTAGCGTAGTGCTTCGCCCAGGGTTAGTCCTGACCTGCTCGGTCGTCGCATCACCGCAGGATGCACACGCCACCACCGTCAGGACCACCTCCAACCATCAACTGCCAGAGTCAAAAGAGTCTTACTGCCACACTATTAGAGTTGCTCACACCTGTTGTGGATGCCATCATCTGCTTGATACCCTGCTCAGCTCTTCAGGCCACTAACTCTGTGCACTACAACTCATGGACCCTTTCTGATTGAGTTTTGCGCTGGGGACAGCTTACGCAGCAATGTTACCTCAGGCAGTTTGGAAGACCTGGGATGACGATGAGGAAGATGATGCAGGTGTAACACACCCCACTGCAGCAGCAGCAGGAATATGCCGAAGGGACACAATTCTAGACAATTTATTCACATGAACACGCTCAGCTCTGGTGCCCCAACCTCAGTACCCTGCAACTCACGGACACTTCTGATTGCATATTGGGTGACCTCTGTACTTGCTCCGGCTACCACCATGATGCTTCACAGTTGTTTCTGTAATGCTGGTGTTTTCTGCTTCCGCTTTAATAGTGGTCACTGTTCAAGTTGTTGCCAGCACCAACCACTCTGTGAGGGTTAGCTTACACTCACCCCACACAAATCCAGCACAGGCATCACTGTACATGTGACCCTGGCAATAAAGGTGCTGGGGGCACGTGCCCATTGCCAGTTCCACAAACTATGTGAGTGTGTCTGTGTGGTCATAATGCATGCATGAGGGCTCGTGGCCCTACAACATTACATTGTGCTGTGTACAGTGGACACATCCATGTCACTGCAGGCAGCGGGTGAGACCTTGGACATGTAGCTTTGTCGTCCCGCACTCAATAGGTAAGAGTAGTGGACTGGGCCGGCGTATGCAAGTCCAGCATGGGGGTGTGAATGATTATCCCGGGGCTCTGGACGTGGTACAGTACTGGAAATGTGCAAATGTATGTGTCTCTGTCACAGTGTGGGTCTCCATTGGGGAGTGTAAGTGGTCCCTGATGGGACACAGACACCCACGTATGTGATTTAGTTCAGCTTCCATGAGGTTAAACCCCACCCGCACCTGTTCGACCACCTCCTTCTGGCAGTCTAACACCTGGCCTTGGAATGCGATGTGTGCTTTGGTGAGGTGCTGGGAGCCTGCCGTGGTGGTGGGTGCTTCCTGCTGTGTGGTCTGTACTGGCAGTGGGGTCTTCTCGATGCAGCTGGACTGCCCTGCTCCTGGAGGTGGGATGCCTAAAATGTCCATGAGCTGCTGTAGGGCGTTGGTGTCAAAGGTGTGGAGGTCCTCTTCAGCATCACTGATGAGTTGTCTGGTCTTCTCTGCTGGAGGTGTTGTTTGTCCCTCTGCAATGTGAAGGGGAGATGCATTTTGACATTGTGTTGACATGTATCTTGACGTATTGTTCAAGTTTACATACAGACTGTATGACAATGTACATTGTGACTGTTTGGAAGGAGCTGACTGATGCAGGACAGTGGACATTTAGACTATATGACAGATGTGAGGTTGTACACATACATTTTCATCTCACAGTTTCCTGCTATGTCAGATGTGATTGGTCAGTTTCTACGCACAAGCGGACCCAGTTGCGTCCTCTGTTCTGCTTTGTAAGTGTTGTACTTTGTACCACATTGTCATCAATGTGGATGTGCTGTTATTGCTGTGTGTGTGTGCTGCATTGTGGGAGAGTCACCCCTGTAGCTGTGATTTTGCTGCCCCTTATCTCCTTGAGGCGGTGTGCCTTTGACTTTTGTGCTTTTACAGTGCTGAGATGTTGGCGACTTGGGTCACTTGTGCTCTTGGATGATTATTGTTCTCTTGTGCATTGCTTGTCTGCAGATGTATTGTTGACGTCGGGGGTTGTTTGTGCACGTGGATGTGTCAGAGTGTGACCTGCTCCTTTCCGGATGTGGTCCATACTCAGCCACCTCAGTGTAGTGGCAAGCACAATGTCATGATGATTGTAATGCAGCCATGCTGATCGTCATGTAGTGTCACTTGCATTGTCAGTGTGGCTCACAAATACGCATCTTTGCTGGTTTTCACACGTGTTCATGTGTTGGTTGTGGGATTGTTGATGTGTGGGGTGAGACCCTTTCGGGCACATGGTGGACGGGGGCCTACTTGGTGTTTGTATGTGTGCTGCAGTGTGCCGTGGGGATTAAGAACATGATCCAGGGTCATTGTGGGTGCGCAGTGTGCTACACATCATTGTGCATGTATGCCATTGTGCCCATCTCCCCCGGTCTCCCAAAGCCCTGTTGGTTGCACTCCCTGTTGATGTTGTGTCAGGTCCTCTCGAGCTGTGCCATACTCCCTACTCCTTACTCCGTCTCTACACTGATGACTGTGGCCTGGGTTTCCTCCAGCTCCGACGGTGGCACTGGACTGCCACCTCCTGTCACCATTGCTGCCTTTCTGTTAGCAGCGGGATGGTGCCTGTTTTAGGTAGTCACATCATGCCGGCACCTATTGGCCTCCTGGATTGGCCTCCTCAGCACTCGGACTGCAATTCAGATGGTCTGCTAGTGGGTCAGTTGCTGGTAGTGTTGTCACCTCCATGATGCTGGTCTTGTTTTCCTGCAGGTCTGCAACCCGTCTACCTCTTTCTCTTTTCTTTGGCCTTCCCCGACCCCGTTTTACCTTGCTGGTGGTATGTGGGGTTCAAGCTGGCTTCTGCGCTGGGTCAGGGTGCATCCATTTTGCTATGTGCTTTGGCTTGTTTCTGGTGTATTTTCTCTGTGGTTTTTAAGGTGCATTGGCCCACCAGACGTGTGGGATTTTCTGGCCTGTGGCTGGTTTTTGCTACTTTTTGTACCGCGGTTGGCCTCCCACGTATTTGCATATCTCAAATTATGCAACATGGCGTTGATTTTCACACGGACATTTGATGCATTGTCTGGTGTCTATTGCATGCTACCGTCGCGTTGTGAATTCCATGTTAACACAGGGTTATTTTCCCGCAATAGGCTGAGATGTTGAAAGTTGCTTTACGCTACTCTTGTGGTAGTTATCACACTTTCTTGTGAATATACCCCCTAGATTTCTAGAAACCTCTCATTGTTTCTGATTACTCTGTGGAGTAGGTGATTTGTATGTGTTAATGTATAGCCAGAATTGTTTGTGCTTTTGAAAGCGTTCCTTGTCTTGTGCGCATGACAATAGCTTTGCTTGGTTGTTCATTGCGAGTTTAAACGCGTGATGTTGCGATTCCTGTGCCTCTCAAGCTTCACTTCTAGCAAGATCCCAGCTGTGTATTTTATTGTTGTCCTGAATCTCTTTCTAGATAAGTGGTCTTACGGTGTCCGGGGTGCCCATTCTTACAGAGGACAAATGACTTGTTGTACCAGTCCTTGCCTGTATAATCCAAACTCTAAATGACTTTGTGCGGTTGAGATATTATGCAGGAACTGAAATATGAGGTGAAAGACCTTACTCTGAAAAAGTCTTAGCTTTCTGGAGAAGATTACTGATCCATAACCTCCATAAACTAACATTGGGATCAGTTTAACTTCGATTGTCACCAGTATTGGTTTCCATGTTAGAGTGGAGATTTTACTGTGAAGTGTTTGCAAAAAGCAGCGATAAATGAAGCAAGACAAGGCTTTAGTGTGTATAGGTGGAGTCTGGGAATGACGATCTTGAAGCCCGGACCTGGAATTCTTTTCCACCAGATTACCTCCCATGTACCATTTTCCCATCTTTTTTGTGGCCATTTACGAAAATGACTATTTTAGTTTTGACTAGATTGACTGTCATCCTGTTTGTTACACAGTAGAGAGACAATGTGCTCAAAACATAGGGGTTATATTCATGAGGAATATTACCATAAGAACCATGTCCTCCTTATCCAGATATACCTTCCGTAGGCTTTTTGCCTGATCGCCCAGCTTCTTAGTATGGGAAGACAATGGGCCAAATCCATCAGACTTCAGTCACCACCTGTGGCAGTGGGAGATGGTGGGAGTGGGAGATCATTATGAAATCCCCATAATCGTAGGTTTGTCGTGGCAGTCTGGTGCATATGGTTGTGAATGGCCTTTGATTGGGGTCTAAGATATGAGGTTGAAGATGACTTTGACCCACTCAATAACTCTCTCATATGTATCACCAATTAAAACAACTCACTAGTTGAGGGTGGGAAGCACTCTGAAAACCGTGAGGGTAGTTTGAGTGCTCTCTCTGAGCTCCTGGATGTTTGCCCCCTTGACTCCAATAATGTCGCCCACCGAGGTCTAGAGAATCAATTGTCCAAGTTCACAATCGTTTTTGCTTCCTTTGATGACCTGTGGCTATGTATACAAGGTTAACGTGGGGATGATTTATTTAAAGTCTCAAATGGCGACTGATGCTCAGTATGTGACCAGGCCCTTGGTACCGAGCTACAGAAATGTTGGCCTTGAAATCTGATATTCTTATTAACTTTTCCAAGCACAGCTCCGACATTCTTGTTCTGGAAGAGGTTGGTCATATCTATGTATTCAACCGTGCTGTGACATCTCTTTGGCTCAAGTTCCTCATCCTTCGCATTCGCTTGCCGTGTGCTCGGTCTCATTCTCCATCTCAAAAAGCCACGGCTGTTTTTAGGGAAAACGCGGCCTTCTGCAATGCACACAAACCAACTCAGGATCTTGTGCTCTCGTCGGGTAACAAAGCAGTTCTGGCCTTACAGCCAGCTGCCTGAATAACATTGTATTACCAACTCTTTATCTTATATACAGAGTGGCCATTGGTTCCACCCAGAGAAGAATTACACTCGCTTTTCATGCAAATGGCTGTTAAGAGTATATTTCTACCTTCAAGGAAGTCCTTCAGCTTGAATGTACTAGGGACTATTTTACATGAAAAAATAAACTACATTGAATTACGATATTGCTTGTCATAGTCAATTTGTTATATCCTATATGCATTGTATACACAAACCAACTATTTATTGCTATTTTATCCCCAGATTAGACAATGAGATAGGATTTAATAAAAAAAATAGAGTTTTTTCTTAACCCCTGTGCCTGTTTAGAGTGGATTCCTTGTCCATACTCATGGTTGGGGCCACACTTGTTGACCAGGAATTCACATCGCTGGACCACCAGGGATTTCTTTTTGTAGTGTTGGGTGAGTGACCCCTTAGGCAAGGGTCAATCTCCAGGAGGAATGTCATATTTGTTTTTCAGCTGACTAGACACTGGGCAATGCTTTTTTTCTTATATGTCTGGTAGAGGCACCTTGGGCAAACGTCACTCCCCTTTATTAGGGCAAAGTTCTGGCTGTTTTCTGTTCCCCCGGGAACAGATTCACCATATTCTGAGACCCATCTGCCCCCATGGGACAGAACACCACTAGAAATAGGAAGTTGTCGGGTTGAGAGTCACTCTTTTCTGCGTTTTGAGGGGAAGCAAGATGGCGGCTGAGTGAGATCACCCGTAACTCACCTCCACACCACCTCAACCTTTACCTTTTCGCTGATCGGGTAAAGGCGCCCTGGACCCGGCTTCGAATGTTTGGAATCCGCTACTCTTGTTGGCATGAGCGGGGACGATCGAGGAACAAGCCGCATCGCTCCTCAGATTGCAGCCAGCACTGGGTTTCACTAACGCGGCTCATACTGCTCGCCGTCCCCAGCTGGGGAGAGAGCGAAGTGCGTGGCCGGTTGCTGAGCAACAGCAGTAGGTGTCGGGAATCCAAGGCAACGGGGAGCAAGAGGCCCGCCTGGAACGCGGAAGAGCCCTCGTGGAGCACACTGGCAGCCCGAGGTGGTGCGCGGAGTAAGACGCGCTCTACTATACCGGCTCCTGGGATTACAGCGACAACCCCGCAACAAGAGAGCAAGGCACGGAAGGGACAACGTGAACTCGCTGCAGATACGGGTAAGAAGAAACCCTGGGATAAAAACATTAAACCTTCAACTGGGAACTCATCCAGCAACCCTGCCCCTTTGAAAGTTAAAAAACAGGCTGCTATCACAAGTCTCTTTTCAGGCAAAGCAAGTAAAACCATGGGTAATACTTCTATAGTTAAGGGCGACCCCGTGCCTGACCATGGTATGATTATTGTAACCAAGGGGGGCAGGGTGAATTGATGCCAATTAAAGATAACAACCCCAACAAAGACACTACAGACTCTATAGATACAAGTATTGTGACTAGTAGCTATGTACAAAAAACCTGGGGGTTAAGTTTGGAAAGCAATGGATCTGATACTGTAATTGGCACGGGGGACAAATTGGTTGACACCCCATTGGAGGAAACAGTTGGGGTAAATAATCCACTGGCGACAAAACAATTGATCAAAGAGATCGACACGATTAACGGTGGCAGTGTTAGTAATGTCGAAACCTCAGAAACAGAAACAGAGACGGAAACCGGTTATGCATCCCCAGACGCGGTAGAGAACTTTTACTCAGTGAATGAGGAATCTGGGGGGTTAGAAGATACACACCTTTCTAGTGCTAGTAGTAGAGAGGGGGGTGAGGAGTCCTCAACAAGTAATGGAACACAACAAGACAGCCAAAAAAAATAAGATCAAAAAGGATGTCAGGAGGGCACAGATCAAAACCACAAGAAGATACAGAGGAAGAGCAAGACCTCAGATGGGATTACTCGGATACGCAGCCACTTTGCACAGCAGAGGGGAAAGTCTCAATCGCATGAGAGTGTAAGGTTGCAAAAAACTCAGGATCAAGGCAATACATACGACGAAAATTCGGAACCAACGCTGGCAATGATATTTCAATCCCTGAGTTCTTTTCAAAAAGAAGTCAAAGCAGAAAGTCGGATTGCCAGAGCAGCGGGTAAAAAAATCCAAGGTGCAGTGCGTAAAGTTGGGAAAACTTGCACGGACATTGCTGAGAGACTGAGCATGGTGGAAACCCGCACGGAAATTCTTGAGAACACAGTAGAAACTCTCAAAACTCAGGTGACCTCTCAGGACTGTACTGTTAAGGATATAATGTGGAAAATAGAAGAGGCAGAGAATCGCCAACGGAGAAACAACCTTAGGATCCTTGGCATCACGGAAAAAAGTGAGGGGAATGACATTAGAGCATTCACAATCGATCTCTTTAAAAATGCGTTTCCCGAGCTTACACACTGGGATTGGGACAAAGAGATGCAGAGGGTGCATAGATTCCCTTTCTCACTGCCCAAGCATCCAAGAGGAGACCTGGTGTTTCCTCGAGTTATCCTGTTTTTTTTCAGCAACTTTTTGCTTAGACAGGCGGTCTATGATCTAGCAAGGCCCAACAAGAAACGAAACTGGGGGAGCTATTCTTTTTTTGCCAAGCGAGACTTCGCTCATGCGACTGTAGAGAGGCGTTGGCGCTTACGACAGCTGATAACAACCTTCCAAAAAGCTGGGGCAGTAGCCTTTCTACAAAACCCTGCTAAACTAATCTCACAGGGCAAGACTATGTTTTTTACTTCAGAAATTCAGGCGGAGCAGGCCCTAAAAGCTATTACCCTGGAGAAGAACAGTGCGGCAGGGGGGAAATAATAATGAACTTATTGTCTAATGGAGCAGATACAGTGTGGCTACACTGATATTTTAAAGAGGGGAAAAAAAAGAATTACGTTTTTCTTTCTCTGGTGTTGTATTACTATGTATTATGTACTCGTATGTATTATTATGCCCTGCGACTCAATGAAGGAATCAATATGAGGTTAATATTAGTTTTGAGTGGTGGTATAGATGGGCTTATAATAAAGGAATGTTATTAATACTTGAGGTCAGGTAGGGTGCAGAATTGAACATAGGAGAGGGTGGTGGTGCGGTGTGTGGGGGAGGTTAGTCAGACGTCATCACACAGGCTCAAGTTGAGCCTGGCAGCTTCAATAAAGGTGGGGGGGTGGGAGGGAGGGGTGAGGGGTGGGGGTGGACTGGGACCGGGATCTCCACAAGGGTCACACGGTGTATACAGGGGGAAAAAAGAATGGAGACTAAGGAGGAAAGGCGGTATTCAGGGTTTGCATATAATTCATCCAGTGACTCTGAAAGATTTAGATGGCTAAATTAAAAATACTTTCTTTGAACATATGTGGTCTAAACGATATAAAGAAAAGGCAGAAAGTGGCGGAAGGACTTAAGCTGTCCGGTGCAAACATTATATGTCTCCAGGAGACTCACATTGAGGGGTCACAACAATACTTATTGAAAACACTTGGATATAGACTTATCTCAGCCACATCTCAAGGGTCACGTACTAGGGGGGTGGCTATTCTGGCAAAAGGAGGGGGGGGTCCAATTCTCGCGCTCAATCGCGGATAAATTTGGGCGTTATGTGATATCCAAGTGTTGTTATAATAAAGGGATAAACAAATTGACATTATGCACTGTGTATGGCAGTATTAGTGATGACCCGGATGTGTTGAATAAGATCTCCAATGAACTGGTACACTGGCCCCTCCCCGTGATTGTTTGTGGAGATCTTAACATTCATTTACCTGGCGATTGGTCATCCGACCCAGGATTTAAATATCAGGGTAGGACACGAAAGGTATATCATTCTCTGAAAGATATGTGTTTGCTCCATGGCTTAATAGACGGGTGGTCAGAGAAATACCCGGAAGATCCTGGATATACTTATTACTCGCATCCACACTCTAGGCATGTAAGACTGGACTACATGCTCATGTCCAATACTTTAAAATCAATCTGCCAGATAAACAAATACCCTAGAATCCTTTCGGATCACAACCCACTTGAACTTACCATTTCAGGGGGGGGCTGATAAACCCACAGTTGCTAGCTGGACGTTTGAAAGAGCGCTATTGAATAACGAAGAATATTGCTTGTATATGAGAACCTGGATTCCGGCCATTTTGGAGGATAATCTGGGGTCCACTTCAATAGAAACAGTATGGGATACCCTGAAGGCCTGTGTCAGGGGTGAAACTATGTGGTTTTCATTCCAACGTAATAATGCAGAAAGACAAAGAATGATATCCTTAGAGCAAAATCTGCGGAGAGCAGAAGAAGATCTGATTAAGGCAGTAAAGGATGACGAGGTAACAGACAGGGAGGTAAATAAGGTGGCAATTGCTAAAAACTATATTTCTGAAATTCTAATCGGGAAAGCAATTGTCAGAGCAACTATCCGCAGGGAAAGAACATACGAACTGAGCGAGAAAGTGGGACACCACTTAGCTGTTAGAACCCGGGAAGAGACCTCCTGTACTTTAATTAAAGCAATTAAGGATCCTGTGCTTGGTTTGAAGTCGGATCCGGCTGATATTAGAAAGGCTTTCCAAGGATTTTATCAGAAGTTGTACCATGAGGATGAGAATGAATGCGAGGATCCCATGAGCTATATAGATTCATCCGTTACAGAGGGTTTGGGAACAGAAGACCAGGAGGTTTTAGATAGCGCACTCTGTTGCGAGGAAATTCTACTCTCTATGAACTCCTTAGCAACTGGGAAAGCGGCAGGCCTGGACGGGATCCCGACTGAGTTCTATATCAAATTTGCACCACAACTCATGTCTATCATGACAGAGCTCTTTCAGTACATCTTCCATGGTGGGAATCCACCGAAATCCTGGTCGCTTGCCAAAATAATAGTTTTCCCTAAGAAATACAAAGGCCCCCAGGAAAAGGGGTCGAATCGACCAATCACACTGATTAATGGGGATTCCAAAATATACTCCAAATTATTAGCAACTCGACTAGCCACTCGGATCCACAAAATAGTTTCTGAAAGACAACATGGGTTTGTACCAGGTAGATCCACGACCGACCATGTGCAAAAAGCTATATCCCTTTTTGATTACGTGGGGACGACAGGAGACCCCATGGCTCTTATACTGCTTGATGCGGAGAAGGCGTTTGGTAGGGTCTCCTGGAAGTTCCTGTGGGCCGCCATGTTAAACTGTGGCATAGGAATGAAATTTATCACAGCAATCCAACAGCTCTATGTCAATCCCAGCGACAGGGTACTGATCATTGGGGATTTATCCAACAATTTTAACATCAACAGGGGGACGCGACAGGGGTTCCCCTGTTCGCCCCTCCTTTTTGCCATTTACATTGATGGGTTTATACACATGCTCGAAAAGAATGTGCTAATCTCCCCTATATGCGTGCGTGGTTTAGAAACAAAATGTTTAGCATACGCTGACGATATCCCCATTGTCACAGGGGATCCTGTAAATGCTATAAATTGGATAGAAAGCAAAGCACAGGATTTCAGTAGAGTCTCGGGGTATAAGCTAAATTCCAGCAAGACACAGATTGTGCTTAACACTAAGATTGTGATGAGAGATCCGAGAATAACTGATAAGGCGACATACCTGGGTGTTAATATCAGTGCTGAGGTCGGGAACATTGTTAATAATAATTTGGAGCCACTTCTGCTGCACACTAAGAGAGAACTGTCACGTCTAGACAACTTGCACCTATCTATTGGAGGTAGAACTAATCATGTGAAGATGTTTTTTCCCTAAATTTTTATATTTTTTCAGGGCAATATGTTTAGCATTTCCACCACAAGTATTCAAGAATATAGACACATTGTTCTCACGGTTTATATGGGGTTATAGCAGGCCACGTAGAGCACTCAAATGGATTACATTACCAAGAGAGCCTGGGGGGTGGGCCTTTCCTAATTTCAAGCTTTACTACTGGGCTTCGGTAATGAACTATAGCATAAGACTATTAATTACTAACCCAGATGATTCGAAAATTCCCACCCCTCAAGAACTCATTCTGGGGAATGGGAGTACAGGATGTCTCTGGCGACATGTTAATGATGATCACCAGAAAAAAGTGAAATTCAAAACCATCTCTAGTGTTGTCAAAGTTTGGAGGAAGTTTAAAAAGCTACTTGGCTTAGGCCGATATTCACATTACACACTGGTGTTACAGTATATGGACCTTCCAGAAATATTTCATGACTCCTGTATACGGAGATGGTGTGCATTAGGGATAGGGGGGGGTGGGGGGATGGGAGGGTTGGGGGTCAAAAACTGTGTTGTAAAAAATTTGAATACAAATTGGTTAAAAAAAGAAAGAAACCAGGGAGTTGTACATTTTTATGGTGGGGAGCGGCCCTTGGGCAGCGTCTTTTTTGATTATGGGGTCAATAGTATGGCTGTTTTCTCCTCCCCTGGAGGTGGATCAGCCATATTTTTAGGCCTACTAGACACCAGGGAAAGTTTCAGTGTGTGTGCGAACTGCATTTTGGCTGCCGGTCTATTTCTACTGGCCTTTGGCTGGCTCTGTGTGTACTGTCATTTGGCTGGTGTGCTTAGACTAACGGTTGGCTCAAGGTCTGTGTGGACTGACGCTTGGCTTGTGGTGTGTGTAGACTGGTGCTTGCATGGCGCTTGGCTGGTGGTTGCATGGACTGGTGTTTGGCTGGAAGTGTGTGTGGCTGGCAGTGTGTTGACTAGTGCTTGGCTGGCAGTGTCTGTGGACTGATGCTGCCTGGCTGGCTGTGTGTGTACTGTCATTTGGCTGGTGTGTGTAGACTAACGGTTGGCTGGCGGTGTGTGCACTGGCAGTTGACTTGTGGTGTGTGGACTAGTGCTTGGCTGGCAGTGTGCATGGACTGGTATTTGGCTGGTATTGTGTGTGGACTTCTTCATGGCTTGGTGTGTGCCCTAGTGTTTGGCTGATGGTGTGTTTCAACTGGGGATTTTGCTGGTTGTGTGTCTCGACTGCCTTCTGCCTAGTGATGTGTATGGCTGGCATATGGGTGGTGACGGGTAGACATAGGGGATTATAAGGTTAAATGTTTCATTTCTTATCATTATTTGAATTTGTGACTGTGATGATTTATTTTTCTTTTATCAATTCTATTGCAAGCAATACTTTTGATTTAATTTGCTGCATCTCCTGTTTGTGGTTTCGGCACAGGTAGAGCTGCATCTGATGAGTCTTTGGCCCTGTTCAAGAGAATTTTGTTTTTTAGGCAGTACATTCCTAGCAAGAGGGCATATTATTGAATTAAAATGTATATGAGTCTGAGAGTAGTACTGGCTATGTCTATAATTTCAGGATGTACACAGGTAGGGATTCAAGTATTGTCCATCCATTCTTGGGGTTAGTGAGAAAATTGTGCGGGAACTCGGTATAGGGCTTTTTAACAAAGGTCACCATTTATACATAGATAATGTCTATACTGGTGTGCTCCATACTGGTATGGAATTGTTTAAGGAATCGTTAAAAGTGGACACTGTAGCTTGTGGTACAATCCACTCTAATCTTAAAGGTTACCCAAAAGAGCTTGTTTGCAAAAAATAAAAGGAGACTGTGCAGTGACTTGCATTGTGATGAACTTCTAGATGTGAAAGTTTCAGACAGGAGAGATGGCTATATACTGACTACCATCCATGATGAATGTACTTCAACATGTGACTGTTTGAAGTCAGGTTGCTGAAGTGTATAAACCTGTGTGTATTTTAGACTACAATAAGCACATGGGTGGTGTAGCTAGAGTAGATCCGAGGTTGGAATGTCACATCACTATACGTAAGGCGTACATTTGGTATGAGAAGTTGACTATCCATTTATTTGATATAGCAACCTTCAAAGCTTTTGTTATATCCAAGGATTGTTCTCCTAATTCAAAGATGCCCTTTGTTCAGTTTCAGCAGTCTGTGATAGGCAGCCTCTTTGTAGTAGAACAGTGACATGTTCCTAGAGTTGGAGTGGTAGAGGATGTGGCTAGATTACATTCCTCCCAAAAAAGCTTTCCCAGTAGGAGATGTAGGGGCATATTCACAAGGAGCTAACACCAACGCAGCATCACTTTTTTTATGCCGCAGTGTCGCTTTTTTGGCACCAAATTTACAAAGTGACATTAGAGGCCTTTCGCATCACTTTTTCCACTCCTGCGCATACATTCCACTGCGCCAGATCTAGATGTGGCAGATAGCGAAAATGCTCCACAAGGTAGGCGTTCTCCCCTAAAAAGCCACGCAACACTGATGCTATGGCAAACCAGGTGTAAAAATGACACATTTCTACTTGCATAAAAGCAGAACACACACAAATCACTCTGGGAAGCTCAACAAAATGTTAGACCTACTTTTACTGCAACTCAAAGCATCAAGACCACCACCACCACCATCACCATGGAGACAGAGCAGGAAAAGGAATTGGACATTGGGGGTTGCTTAGCCTTGCCGATATTCCTTAACTCACCCTGACGCTATTCTGCCACCTGGGACCTGACCGCACCTTCTGACCTGGGCTCTTCGTTGCTGCTGTCCAGTTGCCGTTTCCCCCCGCCGCCAGCGCCACTGAACATCAGGCTCAACCGCGGAGAGGGGGAAACAGAACACTACAATCCCCAGGAGCCCTCAGCTCGGCCACGCCCACAACGCGCCCGGAGGGGCTTAAAAAGACGCGCTATCTCCCGCCTCGCGGGACGCGCGCGGGACTAGCCTGGCTAAGCCCAGGACAAGGGCGGGACCGTCTGTGGCCGTCCGGGGCCGAACGAGGACGGGCTGGGCCACCCGTCTATCATCCAGGACACTTTGAAGAAAAAGACTCCGGTCAGTGACTTAACTACTAATTTATTATTTGCCCCGGTTGTGTGGTCATTATGGCAGCCAATCGGAAAAATGCACTGAGAGTGGGAGCAGGAGTAGTTGGGTCTCTGGACGCTTTTTTACTCAGAGCAGAATCCGTCCTACAGAAGGAGATAATCCTGACAGAAAAGAGATTATCTTTAGGAATCTCCGAGAGCTACAAGAGGTCATCACTGGGAGCAATCAGTAAAGCTAAATCCCCAGTAGCAAACCTATATCCTCTAGTCTACATTAGAAAACAGGGGCAGGAACAAGGGATAGGTAGTGCAAATAACGTAGCTGTGGTTCTTGATAATACAAATGTAGATGTGCCCAATGACCAACCCCCTACCCCGACAGCGCCCTCCTTGGACGTGGCACAAATAATCCTTCCAAGTCCAATAATAGTTACACCAGATGCTTCATGTCTATCCAATACTCCTAAAACGCCCCTGGTTTCCTCTTCGGAGGAGGACACCTTGTATCACGGCTCCGTAATCATAGACCAGTTTTGGGGCCTACGGGCCAAGGATATTGCGCGAGGAAAAAACGGTAAACCCCACAGAGGGAAATAACAATAACACCAAGAAAATTGGGGAAACACTGCAAAAGAAAATACCCAAGTCAGGGGGGTGGGGAAAACGGAACGAATTAAAACAAAAACAATAACCACACAAACTGAGTGCGAAAGTTCATTTTATAGCTCACCGATTGAGGGGACCATTAAAAACTTTGAAGCTAATCTTAAACTCTCATTAGAAACTGTAATAAATGAGAAAGTGGACAAGCTAGGAACTGCCCTGATGGCTAGCCTCTCCCAGGTTGTCTTAAGGATAGAGCTTTTGTGTAAAAATCTGGAGAATCTGGAAGGGAACAATACTCTATCTCACAAAATCTATGCCCGAGTAAGAGTAATACCCCTTTACAAATTAGGCCCGAAGGACAGGAAGTGGAAAAAAAAAACCATATAACTCTTGCCCAGATGACCGATGGACAAACTGAGGGAAACAAGCATACTATGTCCAGTAGTAACAGCCGCAGTGTTGGGAGTATACATAGATCACCAACACAGGTAAGCCCGAATAAAATCTTAAGTAGAAAAATGGTGCATAGCCCAAAAGGAACAGATCTAATTCCCAGCACTGATGTCCTGCAGCTACCACCGGCATCCTCACTGTATGTACTAGTACTAACAGGGGTACCATCCTTAAAAAGAGAACAAAAAGAATCCTGGCACAATTTACATAACAAAGTAGTGGATTGGTTGGGAAAATTTAAACATTTCAACCCAGCAGGTAGGGAGAATATACTGATGGTCCGCAGAGTTGGGTGGTTGGGTGAATCAGCTAAGAATATCCAATGGGACTGTGTGGTCGTCAGTTTTAGACGACCACATCAAGTCAGAAGGATATTAGAAGATAGGGAAGAAGCTCATGACCAAAATACATCCATCGGAGTCCTCCCCTTGGGTTATTTCTACAAGCAACAGTACGGTAGTACTCTTAGGCAGCAGACTACTCTTGTCCCCTTGGAAAACAGATTTGATGGTCTTTCCACATTGGATGAGTTGGACTGACTGAAGAACCAAAGTATGGAAATAACCCCTATTGATAACCACCGGAAGGAGACTCACTGCAGCGAAAAGGCACAGACCCCCTCAACTAACCAGGTATTAAAAGAGCCAAGTGAAGGGGGGATTAATGCAGGCACTACTGACACATACTAGTAGCCAAGATCCAATAGTAGATTCAAAGGCTGTTCTTTACAGCATAGGGAACCCAGCCTCCCATACTAGCCATAAACCGTCACCAGCAAATGTGGAACTGGATGTAAAACTCACATCTTGGAATATTGCAGGGTTAAATAAGAATCTCCAAGACACGATATGGTGCACTTACATAGACCAATGGGACATAATACTATTACAGGAGACTTGGTCGCTGGAAACACTGCATAAAATTGGCTACAAAACATTTAGAATGAATGCCACCCCCTCAGTAAGAGGGAGACCATCTGGGGGCTTGGTGATCTGGATTAAGATTACTTTAGAAATAGAAAGCACCCTGCTCTGTATCCAATCCCAAGAACTACTGGGTGTAAAACTAACTACAAGAGACAAAAAAAACATTTATCTAATAAATGTGTACAATAGGCCAAATCCACTCAATAAGGAATCCCAGACAATAGAGCAGCTCGATTCCTACCTTAACACTTTAGGCCCCAGTTCCCAAGCAATAGTTGGTGGTGACTTCAACTGCAAGTTTGAACCAATATTTGGTTTTGACAGTATATTTGATGAACAAGATAGAGCAAACAATATCCTTGCCCTAGATAGTAGAGGGGAGGTAAAATGCACGGCAGCAGCAGTCCAAATCTTGCAACTAACTACGGGTTATGACTTAAGGGCATGCAATGGCCGTTTTCAGTCAGACCGCCCTACAGCACCCACATTCTGCAGAGGGACCTCTAAGAGCTATATAGACTTTATATTGGTCTCCATTAGTTTGTGGCACCTAATAGTTGATTTTAAAGTTGATTCTAGGACGGAGAGTGACCACTTCCCGTTACATTTAATACTTGAATCACAGCCTTTTAAAACTTCCCCAGCAGGAGATCCAGGGAATAGTTTGAATGATGGTGATTTCCAAATAACCAACAATAGACGAGCTTTAAAATGGCCATATATTTTATCTAATGATGCAACAATGTCAAGTATTTATAATATCTTTGCTGACATTGTCGCACCTTTTCAAGATCTCCCTTTAGGAGAACTTGGTGCACTGGACATGCATCTTAACTTGGTAGAGGCACTAACGCCCCTCCTGAGTAAAATTATGAGAAAGATAAGGGAGCTAGGGATACCCAACCGGCACCGGACAGCGCCTGGTATAATAAAGAGTGCCGTGCAGCTAAGACCTCCCTAATCCAGGCAATAAAGAATAAGGACATTCAAGAAATAAGAAAAAGAAGGTATAAATAGAATAAAATTCTTATTGACACAAAACAAGCCTGGGATGAGTAAATCTGATCTGATTTACTTGCTACAGCAAAACTCAGGGACCAGGCCACCTTTTGGAAATTAATATCCAAGGGAAACAGGAGAGGCAGGACCCCAAAGGATCTCTTCCTAGACGAAAAAACTTGAGTTGACCATTTTTCCAAGCTCTACTCAGATACCACAGGGGGATCACAAATAGTGGAACATGAAATAGAAGTAGCACCAGGGGCACCTATCTTACATTTTGATCTGGAGGAGACTATAGAAGCAATACAGTCCATTAAGGCAGGAAAAGCGCCAGGTCCTGATAAGATCCCTGGTGATCTATTAAAACATGACTTAGAAGTATGGGGACCATACATACATTTTTTATGTAACTCAATAGCAGCAGGCACACCAATTCCTGATTCATGGAAAGGGGCAGAGATTGTCACAATTTTCAAAAAATGTAATCGGCATGATCCAGGAAATTATCGCCCAATCAGTTTAATTGATCTTTTACAAAAAGTTTTTGCCAGACATATTTTAAACAGACTTTTAGAATGGATGAAAGAGACCCACGTTTTATCAAAGTATCAAGCTGGGTTCAGAATAAAAACAAGTACTACGGACCAAGTTTTTAGATTCACATGTATTTGCTGGAGGTATATCACCCTGAGGAACGGCAGCCTGTATGTTGCTTTTATAGATTTGAGGGCTGCCTTTAATCTAGTTCCCCGAACCCTACTATGGGAGACATTAAAAGATATAGAGGTCCCAGGTGAACTTCTTGTCCAGCTGATTAGACTCCATGCAGGGAATTATGCGAAAGTATGATGGGGACCAAGGGGCGAAACATCTAAGGCCATACCAGTGAGACGGGGTGTACGACAAGGTTGCGTGTTGGCACCCACGCTTTTCTCACTTTATGTAAATGATATCCCCAATTATCTGGGTAATTGTATCCATGACTCCCCAAAACTTGGGGGGGAAGTCATCACAGCACTATTATTTGCTGACGATACCATTCTTATTTCCCAGACGCCTAAGGGACTACAAAACTTAGTGAACTCATTCCATAATTACTGCATGGAGAAAGGTCTGGAAATTAATTCAACCAAGACCAAATACATGTCTATAAACCCGCAAAAATCGTTTAGGAAGAACCTAGTTTTAAACAACCAAAAACTGGAATACGTGGGAAGTTTGAACTATTTGGGAATTTTGTTAGATAGCAAATTATCCTGGAAGGGACATCTAGAGAAAAACAGAATAACGTTCCGTCAAAACCTACTCCCAATACTTAAAAGGCATTGAAATATCCAGTCTAAGGCTGTTTCACCTTCCTTGGAAGTGTTCAAAGCTAAGGCTCAATCAGCGGTACTCTATGGGGCCGAGATTTGGGGCCCCTTTTGTAAAAATATTTTTGAACGGGAGGGAAATAACTTGATACAGAGCCTACTGAAAATCCCAATCAGAACACCGCTAATCACAGTACTATTGGATACTAATACTAAACGTACTGACCACCAAGCAGCTCTAAGACCCTTATTATATTGGATAAGGATATGGACCACTCCTGAGCTGATTAATTATAGAGACGGCCTGATAGAGATCATGCAGATTAATGGGTACAAGAGCATCCCCTGGCTAAAACACATTTAATCTTGGGCGAATAAGTTAGGCCTAACTCATTACTGGGAAGAGCCCTTAAGATTGACCCCTCTCTGCAAGAAGATCTTAAAGTCCAATTTCTGGTCCTATATGCATAATGAATTACTCCATAGCTCATCTGCTGGGTCACTTACCCAGAAGTTTCTCGCATTTAAAGACGAAGGTTCCTTCGAACCCTTTATGGATGAGATAGGCCCCACGCTAGCTAAATCTTTATTTTTAAAATACAGATATAGTATTCTGCAAATAAATGCATATACATGTAGATGGGGGGTTCTAATGAAGAAAATGATGTATGTACTTTTTGCATGCTGAAGGCTAAGGAAAATGATGCCCATCTATTTTTCTTTTGTCCATACTACAAAACTGCTCGGGATCGATGGATTAGACCTCTGTGTAGGAATCTGGGCGTGAGGTCTTGCAGTGAAGCTGAACGAATATTGAAGTCTAATACCTCACAATTGGTGGTATTTTGTATAAGTAGATTTTTACACAATGTGTACTTGATTAGGAAGAAGGTGGGATTAAGACTTTAGTTGTACAAACCGTATATCTAATGAATTGGGATTACGAATTTCTGCACTTTCACTTTAGAAGATATGATTAGTCATAGCTATCAAAATTCTTTTAATTGATAAAATGCCTGGTTTTTAAATAATGTTAGCGTATTTATGATATTAGAGGATAGGTTTTATAGCGTAAACTGATCATGTGAGTAAAAACTGTATGACTATTTCTACCACTAAATCCATTGTACCCGACCTGCTAGAAGATTTGTTATGTAAAATATGAGTATTTTTTTTTTAAATTGTTTCTTTTATGGCTAAAAATAGCCGAAATAATGACTAAAATGAAATGAAAATTAAAATGAATTGGACATACTGCCAGAGGTTTACCCTCATTGACCTCAGGGAGGAGAATGCCATTGCTCAATACAGGCTCAGAAGGGAGTCCATTGTCCCCCTCCTACACCAGATTGCACCAAGGTTTCAGACAACCTCTCAGCAGTGCACCAACATCCCTCTGCAGGCCAAGCTACTGGCTGCTTGACACATGCTGGCATCTGAAACTCTCCAACACA
This sequence comes from Lissotriton helveticus, assembly GCF_964261635.1. Classification (NCBI taxonomy): domain Eukaryota; kingdom Metazoa; phylum Chordata; class Amphibia; order Caudata; family Salamandridae; genus Lissotriton; species Lissotriton helveticus. The sequence continues at coordinate 531,339,547 of NC_136067.1, forward strand.
CCACAGTCAGAGTAGCAGGAGCATCCCAACTATCCTTCTTAGCATTTCTCCCCTCTGTCCTGAATAACATCATAAACCTCACACCCCAGTACCTTATTTTTCCCAACAGAAAGCAGAAATAACAAGAAAACAAGGAAGGCTTTTATGCCATTGCAGGATTTCCATGTGTGTTGGGGGCAATGGCCTGCACACATGAGCAACTTGTGCCTCCAGTGGCTTCATCAACCCTGAACCAAAATAGGAAGCACACTCATTTTATGAATGTGCAGGCAATCGTAGAACATTAATATCCTCACAAAATACAGGAATGGCCTACTGGTTGTAAGTATTTCTGAAGCGGATGTATGACATTACAACGCATGCTTTTACCACGCATGCTGTTACAACACAGTTTTTAGAATGCATACCATTACAACGCTTAGCGTTTTGGGGTGCTGGATAGTGAATAGTTTCATTTACTATTCCAACTCCAGTCCCCGTGGATACTAGGGAAGGTGTTGGATAGTAAATTAGATCTATTGCCTATTCTAGAGCGCCCCCCAGCGCAATGCGTTGTAATGGTTTTCGTTGCAAAACCTGCATTGTAATAGCACTGCGTGGTAAAAGTTGCGTTGTAAAGGTTGTTTCCCTTCTGAAGCAAATGACAGGCCACATGGCAGTCAATGGTATTTGATGCCATATTAATTTAGGGCTGAATAAGACGATGCATTCAAAGTAGGTGTGTACCTACATACGTGTGCCATACTTAATGGCACATGCTCAACACAACCCTACAAGTCACATATGCTGAGACCGCCTACGCCACTGTGGGCCACATGTGCAAGTGAACCGCGCTGCTTTAGCATCATTGTTCATGATGCTCTGGTGGAGCAGGTCTCCAATTCATATATATGAGGCAATGCAAAGTCAACCTGCATGTCCTTGCATGGCCTCATATATAAGCAGCACAGCAAACCAGAGCAAATTACCTCACCCTACATTAAGGATGTGATCCATTGGCCTTTGGTGGCTTTCCCATGCAACAACAAAGAAAATCTCACACATTTCCACATATCCAAATATCGGGGACCCTATGGCTGTTTGCTAATAGTCTGCCATCCATTGGGAGGTGAAATGAGGATAAATAATTACATTTCTCTTTTTCATTTCCGATTTCTATTTATTCTGTTCCACAGGACACATAGAATGGGGACATTGCATGGATTGTTTGATTTTGGTGCAGGAAGGTGTCCTTTAAAGCATTAAGATATTTGGGGACACAATGCTGACAAACATGCACCATTGTAAAAGGCAGTGTGTGTTGGCGCTATGATGATGGTGCGAATGCGGACAAACAATGGATGTGCTCTCTGTTTGTAATATGGCACATTCCAGCCCTTCCCTTTGTATGTATATCAGGACAGCCAAAAGACGTCCAGTGCTGCCCAGTGGCAAGTACTGCTAAATGTGACCCTGTGTGCGCCTTCAATTGTTTGAAAGATACTCTCAAATGCTACACTATATGAAATGCTGAGTCCAAACGCCATGTTTAAATAAGGGACTTCTGTTCTTTTGTCTGTTTTTCCACAGGTAACTCTCATGGTCATGAGGGATGTGATGAATCCTGATCTGTGAATCTGAGAAATGTAGCCATATTTTAACCTTGCAAGATCATGTGTACAATGTACATTTTAATTGAAATCATATACACACATCCCATATTGTGTGCACACCACTTTGCAGCACACAAACCACTCCATCAGTCCTCCAGCAAGGTACTGCCTCATGCACAAATTACACCTCACAGGGCAGGTAACAACACAGTCACCTTGGGAATAATGTTCCTGTTTTTGAGCAATGCTGCACATTTTCTGCCAGAACAGGCAGCAAACTCTGGACACAGATTAATGTGGAAAATATGTCCTAAACTGTCCCCAAGCACTGTGGCAGTGTAGTGTGGTAATTGTACCAGATGCACTGTACAGCACAAGACTCCCACACAACTGTAACCCCTTGTGCATCGTCAACATAGTGGACACAGTGCACTGTCATATGTACACAATAATGCCCTGCATTGATATCTAATCACTACCCTTCCCATGTCTGCAGCTATTGAACAACAGTGACTTAAACTCTTACTGCCAATTATGTATGACTGAAGTACGTAACATCACCTGCTCCAGCAACAGGTCATAACATCAGACATGTATCAGTACAGAAATGGCAATAGTAGTCAATAAAATACACAATATATGAGTATGAGAGAATTATCTCCTCAATGGCTAAAAGACTCTCCTTCCTGGCAACGAATCACTACCTTCATGACATTGGCCATTACAAGAATGAGAAATAGTACGTGAATCACATAGGCCAGTACACTGTATGTATAGTGCAGGGTCAGCCTAATCAAATTTCTACTTGTGTATATGCCACACAATGTCATAGCACGTCTCTTACAGTAGGCAAAGTCTATGAATCATTCAAGACACATAACAGAATGCAGCCCCATCCCCTGTCATCATGACTCCTAACTAATTTAACTCCTCCTGTCTTTGCAGCTCACCAAGGATATTCTCTGCAGCCGTTGGTGATGACTCCTCATAAACACACCCAGATGGAAGCCCAGCAGAGTTATAATCATGACCTAAGCAGGACCCGTTCCATAGTAGAGCAGGCGTTTGGTGTACTGAAATCCTGCTTCAGGAGTCTGGATATGTCTGGGAGATGATTGCTCTACTCACCAACAATGGTATGTAAAATTGCACTAGTTTGCTACATATTGCTCAATATATGTGTGCATACAAATGTACCATGGGCTTATGTCAGTGAGTCCTTAGAATCCAGGGCTCCTGGTGGGCTAGCACGTGATGTCTGTTGGTTGGTATGTGGATCATGTGGAGACCCCACAATGCTGTTCACCCTCCCTTTGATAAGGTCCCTAGATCCTTATTATGGACTAACATTAAATCTTGGGGAGCCCCCCACAAAATTGCTAGACGCAATCATTAAACTATACTCAAAAACATGGGTTCAAATTAAAATGGGGGATGGTCAAAGTCTAAGTAATAAAATCTCGACTGTAAATGGCTTAAAACAGGGGTGTGCTTTGGCTCCCTGCTTATTCAACATCTACACAGCCGACCTAGACAATAACCTTCGCCTAGCACAAGGGGACCCCCCAAAACTGGGTAATGTTCGAACAACAAGTTTACAATATGCGGACGACATAGTGCTGCTATCACAAACGCCCAGCGGTCTACAGCGCTTGATAAATCAATTAGCACTATACATAGCTTCAGTTCAACTAATCATACATTTTCAGAAAACAAAAGTTATGTGTTTTTCAAACTCACATAAAAAACAACGAAAATGTACCTGGATGATAAAAAGTGACCCTCTGGATCAGGTGGTAACATATAAATATCTGGGGGTACTGTTAGACTGACACCTTAGTTTCAAGCAACATCTAGAACTTGGGAAAGTCAAGGCAAAACAGCTATCATTCGCAAAAAAAACTAAGCGATATTTCAACAACACACTTATTGACAGTCGTGGCGGCAACATTTTTGCCATCAATTACGTATGGTTCTGAACTTCTGAACACAAAGGATGCAATAGTTTTAAATACTGCTCAAACTAGACTCTTTAAGAATCTATTTTTAATTCCTCGCCATATTCCACAAGCCTTGATCAGACTGGAATTAGGGTTAAAAATCAGATTCCAACAAGACAAGGGGCACTTATCAAATATTATTGGAGAATGAGGGCAGCAGAGGAAGATTCTTTAACACATAATTGCTGGCTGGAGGCGGAAAAGCTATCCAGATTGACTATTGGAGTCTTCTTCTCCCTAAAACAATCCATCGCAGCTCTAAAACTAGAGGACGCTTAGAATACAATATTGTCCTACCCTGAATTTAAACAAGTAGCCAACACAATCATCAAACTACAATCTCAGGTAATAGACAAAGCCTATCTGATTTCAAAAACCAACGCCTGGATGGTAATGCCTACATACAAAAAGCTAATACCTCAATCATACCTGACAGAGCATTTCGCAAATCAAAAAAAGCGGAAATTGTTCGTATTGAGATTGGGTGTGTATTCATCAAAGGACCTCACTCCAAAATGGATACGGGCTTGGACCACAATGGATTGCCGCCTGTGTGGCCAAGGAGAAGAGTCAATACTTCACTTGCTATGTATTTGTCGGGCATTATTACACATACGGAAAACCCTTCTACGGCCACAATTGAACAAAAAACAAATAAGGACCTGCAAAACTGCTGTAATCAAATGCCTAGGAGGCTCAACAGTAAAACTGGCGTGCAAGGCAATAAAGTTTTTGACTATCGCAGCAAAAGAACTGGAAAAGACAAACTGGGGATACAAGGAGATAAAGTGTGATTATGAATTTGAAGTCCATTTATTACAACCCCATGTACTCCACCCCGCGAAATATTAGGAAATCAACAACAGTAGTAGTCCAAAGTATAATTGAGCATTTTTTCTATTGTAGACTATTAGTTTACAGCACCAAGCACTTTATCCTGGTTTCACTCGATTCGATCTACGGTACTAGTCTTCTTTTAGATCAACAACCCACTTCTATCCTTTTAAACTTGTTTTATTATACATTTTAATGAGACTCATGTTAATTAATGTATTGATATAATCATTTTAATACATTTGATGAGATTGATGATTATGTTTTACTGTAAATTTTAATGTGACTTATGTTAATTAATGCATTGATATAATCATTTTAGTAAATTTGATGAGATTTATGTTAATTAATGCATTGATATAATCGCCCCTGCACTTTGTGTATATTGGTGGATTTGCCACCCTTTTATGATTTAACCTAAATCAAATAAATGTACATTTATCTACAACAGCTTTATCCCTCCCTGTGCCCGGAGATGATGTCTTGATGAAGTCCAGGATTTCTTGGAGAGTGTCCTGGTTGAGCGTTTGTAGGTTGTCATCCACATCATCACCGAATTCCAGGACAGACTGCTAGCCAGGAGGTGAGGGTTCATCCACTGCAATTAGATGGAAAAATAATATTGGTGATCTCTGTTAGATGTTGATATGAGTAATCCAGTTGACAATCCACGTTCCTGTATCATGGTGCAAGGGTGCCTGCATTGGCGCCAGACAGCCTATTGTGCACCAGTGCAGAAGACAGCACAGGGACGCATTGTATTGTTGTATAAACTACCCATCACTGCACTTTCTTAATGTCACAGTTCAGCACACCAAGATGGCTTGAGGAGCTGCATAATTATCATGTGAATGTCCCCCCATGCATTTTCCCTTGTATTCTGGGAGTTGTAGTTCTAGTGACTGATGTTGTACATTCAACTGCAATTGCCAGTATGCAGAAAAAAGTGAACATGGACTGGTGCTGCACTTCACACATAGAAGGGATGAAAGTGACTGAACTGTACTGAGCTGAGCATTGTGTAACTGGGCAGTGAGTACTCCATTTATGTTAAGTTTAAACGTAGATGAGTGAGCATACTATCCTTTGGCCTTCAGATAGTTTCGCAGGGTGCTGGGACATAGCTACCTGCACTGCATGACATGACCTAGTTACTCAAATTGCTCCTTGTTGTAACTTACCATCTTGCTGTTGTGGTTCATCATAGCCAGCACTGTCCTGTCCCACAACTACTGCAACCAACTGCTCTAAGATGAAAGATGACAACCACTCCTCCAAGTGATTCAGCTGCTCCTGGGACACTGGACTTTCAACTCCGGTGTGCATGGCCGCCTTGAGGTTGTTTGCCAGTTTCTCCTTTGTCCTGCACTTGCAATCCTGCCAGCACTTTTTGCCGTCACTCACTGTTCTCTTTATTTCTGCAGTGTTGTTGACCTTGTCCACATTGGTCTGCCATATGGCCTGTTTCCTCCCTAATGGCATTTTGGAGTTGACCAAGAGCAGCTCATAGTGCTCCATCACCTCAGTGATTAGGATCCCATTCTCTTCCTCACTAAATATGCACTTCCTGTTCCTCTGGGACTCTGACAGGACATCCTGGCTGGTACTGGGGTTGCTGGGGCTGTTCCCCTGGGCTATGCTCCCTGATGTCTCCTCCATGGCAGCTTTCAGGTAAATGTGCTATTTTTTTCATGTAGCGACATTTTAAAAATGATTTTGTTTTACACTAGGCACACAAAAGTGATGCTAGGACGACTAACATCTATTAATTAGACGCTATTCAGCCTAACGTCACTTTTGCAGATTTTTGTACAATATGGAGCACAAAACAGCTTCAGTTTTTACGTTTCTGGCTACCTCCTTACAACATGGTATGCAGTATTGCAATACAACACATCCATGGTGTAGGAATTTGTGGTAGTTTGATGCCAATTTCTTAGGTACATCGCTGCGGGAACGCAGTGATGCACCAGTACTTGTAAATATCCCCGTAGAGTCTGTATCTGAAGAGGCGTGCAGAAGGAGAGTCGTATGTACTTCCCCCAGTGTCCTTCTATCTTGGGCTATGTGTGCCTGTATGTTTTAAATTGTACCACATGCAACTGAGTTTTGGGGAGCAACCATTTTAAATGTAATGGGGAGGTGTGCATGAACTGGTGCTTGGCTGGCTGTGTGCGTGGACTGGAACTTGGCTGGTGGTGTGAGTGAGCTGGCATTTCACTGGTGATATGTGTGTAGGGACCTGCCACTGGTCACTACACACACTGCTAGCCAAATGCCAGTCCACACACTCCAACATCCACCAGGCGGTGTGATTGCTGTGTCAGTCATGCGGGCATATGAAAGAGATGGGCCCCTGAGTGGTGCTGTCTGTTGATGTTAGTGTTAAAATGTACTGGGCCAATGGCTAGCAGTGTGATTGGGGTTGTGTTTGTCACACATGAAAGGTGTCTGAATGGCCTGTAAATCGGATGGTGCCTCAATGCAACTGTACAGCTCACAAGCTGGGGGGATTGGCCTGGGGGATTGGCCTGCAGTGGTTGCCTGACTGCCAAAGGAAGGAGAAAGGAACTTTGTGTACTTTATTTTCAACTTGCGAAGTATCTCCAAGGGCTTGGAACAGAGCTTGCCTCCTGCTGAAGTCTCAGAGACAACAGACTTCACCCACCAGCTTCCCAGGAGTCTTCCTGAAGTGCCTGCAGTTGTGCTGGACTTTTTGAGGACTTGCGTGTCGCAAGGCGCTGGAAGTGCAACTCAAGAACAGGAAGCGTGTCGCTGAACTGCCGCTGCCACTTCACAACACAAAGCGCCTAGTATCGCCGGAGAAGAGGATTGACGTCGCAGCAGACGCCGCCGCATCACCAGGAAGTGTGTTGCAGGAAAAGAGGATCGACATCGCATCAGATGCTGCCACTTCTCCGAGCAGTGTGTCGCAGGGCCTATCGCGGCTCATCGCTGGAGAAGGGGATCGACATCGCCGCAGACGCCGCCACATCACCAGGAAGAGTGTTGCAGGGCCTGTCGTGGCTTGCATCATTGTGGAAGCAACTCGCATCGCCAGGAGATAGGATCGACGTTGCAACAGATGCCGCTGCATCACTGGGAAGCGTGTCGCAGGGCCTGTCGCTGCTCGCATCGTGTTAAGCATCTCGCATCGCCGGAGAAGAAGATCGACGTCGCAGCAGACGCTGCCCCATCACCAGGAAGTGTGTTGCATCAAGGAGAAAGCGCCATCTTTATTTCTTTGCACCAGATCTTCAACGCATCACCGTCCTGGCATGTAAGGGACTACTGCATCACCTTTCCTGCAACACTTTCATTGTCCTGCGTGTCGCATCTTAAGGTACATTGACTCAAATAGTTGCATTTTAAGATTTAAAGAGAACTATGCTAAGTCTACCATTTTAAATATAGTATTGTGGATTGTTGTTGTTTGTGGTCTTGTGATAAGTCTACATAAAGAATATGTATTATTGAGATAAATCCTGTGTGGTGTCCATCCGTAGTGTTGTCATTTGATTACTGTATGTGTTCACAAATGCTTTACACACTGCCTCTGAGATAAGCCTGTCTGCTCATGCCAAGGTACCAAGGGGGTGAGCAGGGGTTATTTTAGGAGTGTACCCCCTTACCCTGACTAGAGGCAAGGGTCCCTATTTGTCACAAGTACCTACCTGTGCCAACTAGAGACCCCCAAATCTAACAATCTAAATAAAGGATCAGTCAAATCCTGTGCTGCACTATGGGAAGCGTTTAAACCTAACATGAGGGGGATTTGCACCTCAAAACATGCCAGTACCTCCAAAGCACACTCTTCTATTTCGAGGAGCAATTAGAAACCTTAGCCAGGGAGCATGTAAAGCGAAAACACCAGTGACTTTTAGTCGCCGGATGACTCTGCTATCTGAATTCCAAGAGGCAGCAGAGGTAATCACACTTCTTAAGCAAATATGCCACCGCCACAAGGTATGAGGAGGGGGAAAGACCAGGGCACAAGCATGCACGACTATTGCGGCCCCCAGAGGTCAACCGTACATAACTAGTCTTCAAAACAGTAGAGGGACCCAAATAACTGGCACTCCAGCAATACTGGATGAACTCCTCGAGTTCTACACCAATCAGATGCATGTCACAGGCAACGGACGATAAAGCTGAAGAAACAAAGTATTTGGAGGAAATATCAATGGTACGGCTGGAATCTGCTCAGCAACAATTCTTAGTGGAGCCCTTCACAACTGAGGAAATAATCAATGCAACTGTATTTGCAATCACGCTCATAATAACCCAATGATGACACACAAATAGACTCCACACGAGTTTTATAAAAATGAGTATAAACGTTATGTAAAAAGATATACAATAAGACCACATGATATAAATCCAACATATGAGGTTGTGTACTACATCTCCTGGCCGGTTGTTAGGGCAGTCAGACCTTGTAAGTTCTGGCGGTATTAATGAGCACTTCTAAACATTCTTCTGTACTCCTAATATCATGTATTACAGTTCGTAACTTTTGTAATGTAAAAATACTGTAAGAGGTAATGCAGCAATCAGATACTCTGTAATAAAAAGAATGCAATGCGTAACGCAACAATCAGGCATTTTGCAAGGTAAAATAATGCAATGCGTAATACAACCACCAGGTATGTCGTTATGAAAAATTAAGGCAATGTGTAATACACTAATCCGGTAATTCGTTATGCAGGACCAATGCAATGCGCAATACGCTAATCAGGTAGTTCGTTATGCAGAAACAATGCAATGCGTCATACGACAATCAGGTTGTTTGTTATGCAGATAAAATGCCATGCATCATACACTTATCAGGTAGTTCGTTATGCAGGAATAACGCAATGCGTAATACTCTAATCAGGTACTCTGTTACGCAGAAATTCGGCAATGTGTAATACGACAGTCAGGTACTCCATTCTGCAAAAATTGAATAATGCGTAATACACTCAGGCCCCGATCACCGGGCCTTAGGTGGTCTTTAGGACTCTCCTTCTGACTTGCAGTCAGCCTTTCAAAAATTGCCCCCAACACGGGTACGATGGAATCAAAAGTGCAGCTCTGTGCTCCGGCCCCTGTACTGCCACTCCCTTGACAATACGGGCTGCGATACGAGCTGAAGCAGAGGCTCGCACTGCCAACACAAAAGAGAGGCAGAGAGCATCTCCCTCCCACACGTTACCTGGGGGGCACAAACTCACTCTCCTCTCCTCACCCAGCGGATGGGCCTCCAATGCAGCTTTGTGAATTGGCAACGGGGGCTCAGGCCAGTAACTCAACTCCTACAGGACTGCCGGTCCGAGCCGCTTCAGTTAGGAAGATCTCAGGCTGCCACAATGCATACGCACACAGCATCGCTGAGTCTTACTTAAACTTCGGGTGCACGATCACTGGGCAAATCCTCACGAATGTCTCACAGTGCACAACGCACCCGCACAAAGCAGCAATGAGACTCACTTGGATTCCGGTGAACATGAAAACAAGGCAAATCCTCATGAAGGTCTCACGGTGCCCAACGCACACGCACAAAGGGTTGATGAGACTCACTTGTATTCCGGTGCACACGATAACAAGGGAAATACTCATGAAGGTCTCATGGTACCCAATGCACACGCACACAGCGTCGATGAGACTCACTTGGATTCCGGTGCCCACGATCACTGGACAACCCTCACAAAGGGGTTCAGGCTGCACAAAGCACACGCACACCGCGTTGCTGATCCTTGCCTGGACTCCAGATGCCCACAATCACAGGGCACGCCTTACGAGGGTCTCAGCTGCAACAGGTACAATCTCACAGCATCGCTGAGACTCTCATGGAAACTTTTATGTTCCTGTGTTTCCAAACAGGGAGACAGCTCACCTCAGGCCCTTTGGGATAAGTTACTTCGGGATATAGCACATAGCAAAGTCCTTCAAGAAGGGGGACACAGCACACAGCAAATTCCCTTTAGCCTTTACTTGGTTAAAATAGCAACTGCAGGCCAGCCCCAGAACACACAGCAAGGGTCAGTCCTTTCCTTCAGTCTCTTCAGTTCTTTCTTCCTTGGCAAAGGTCCTCTTGACCACAAAGCAGCTCCAGTCTTGTTCACACATAGTTATACCCCTCAATGGCTATTAAGTCTTTGTGTTTCAGGGGGCACTGACCCCTATTTAAACCAGTTCTGGGTGCCTTCCTGCCAGTGACACCTTTCTTCCTTTGATTAGTGGGGGTCTGGACTCTCTATCACTCAGCAGGAGATGAGCCAATTGTTTTATAGCAGCACCCCAGGCCTCTTCACCTCTAGGGGCTTCTCCTCCCCCTACACTACAAATACAGGTCGGCCTGTTGCTGTCTCACCTACTCCCCTGGGTCAAGACATTCCCCAGATCCTATAGCTTTCAAATGCCGACAGTCAATCCACAGTAAGGCAGAGACACATAGAAATGTTAGAGCACAAAAACTCAGCCACTTCTAAAAGAGTGGCTTCTAAACTCACAATGCAAAAACCGCATGCTAAACTTCACCTTCCCATCTTAAAGCTTTGGGAAGATAGACTGGAAAACATATTACACAGCCTCCCCATTCTGTTCTATGGGCAAGATGGCCTTTCAACAGTGAAACATGAAAGGAGATTATTTCACTGTCAGGACATGGCACACACCTTAGTACATGTACTACCTTTCACATGCACTACACCATGTCCAGGGAGTACCCTAGCCCTACCACAGGGGTGTCTGATGTGCGGAGACAGGGAAGGGTAAGGTCTGGCAAGTGAGTGCACTTGACAGAACAACATGGCAGTTTAACAAACTTAGCGCGGGCCCTGCAATGGCAGTCCTGAGTTCCCTTTTTAAGGCTACTTGTGTGTGTGGGACAAATAGTGCTGCAGGCCCACTAGCAGCATTTGCATTACCAGCCCTGGCACACATAGTGCACTTTACTAGGGACTTCACTTAATAAGGCAAACATACCAATCATGGACAACCAATTACCATTACACTGTATACAGAGAACAGTTGCACTTCGACACTGTTTAGCAGTGGCAAAGTGTCAAAGCATCTAAATTGGCAACACTATGTCAGAAAAAAAGTCTAGGGGGATAGCAAAAAGTTTAGGGACTTTAGCTAAAACGCCCAAGTCCTACACCGGCTCAATCGGGTATTGGCCCGCATAGGTCAAGTGTTTGAATTTACACACTTTATTTACTGTGCTGCACAGTATCCCACCAAACGCCCCAGCAGTTGCCACATTGCTAGATCCCGAAAAGGCATTTGATTCCCTAGAATGGCCATTCCTACTAGCCACAATGAGTAAAATGGGCATGCCTAAGTGATTTATTGCACTGACTTCACTACTCTACACAAAACCCATGGCCCAACTCCAGATAAATAGCACCCTATCCCCTCCCTTCACATTATCATGCAGCATGAGACAGGACTGTCCACTATCTCCCCTACTTTTTATTATTATACTTGATCCCCTATTTCAGCATCTACAAGAGCGCCACCCCCATAGGAGGTTGCAATTCAAAACGGGTCCAATCCTGAAAATTATCTATGCAGTCGACATTATACTTTCTGTCTATCACCCCCAGGAGAATCTAGCGCCAATAATCAGAGGAGTAATCAGATTAGGGGTGTTCTCTGTGCTCCACATAAATTGGAGCAAGTCAGAAGTATTCCCCTTAGCCCCTGTTATAGTGAACCTGAGCTGGTGCGACACATCAGTCAAATATCTAGGAATGCATATATATATTGGGAGACTGAACACATTATACAGCTGAACTACGGCCCAGCCCTAAGTACACTTAAATCATAAGTGAAACGGTGGCTAAAACTCCCTCTCTCAATAGCAATAGCGTTGCTATGATTAAAATGGTGGTAACTGCCCACATTTCTGTAGATGTTCCCCAACATTCCCATTCCTCTAACCAATAAGTTTTTCAAAACACTACGCACCACCCTCATCAGTCTGGTCTGGGGAGGAGAAAGGGGCAGGATCAGCTGGGACACAATGACCCTGCAATGTGAAAGGGGAGGGTTTGGGGTCCCTAATTTTCAAATGTACTATTTAGTGGCTCAGTGCTGCTTTGCACACCATTGGTATCACCCCAATGTCCGGATCCCATATGCAAGGCCTTAGGTGGACCTCGTGGACCCAACCCCCTGGTGGCGATACTACAGATGGAACTCTCCAGAGACCCCCAGGATATACAAACAGTGTCTACCACTAGCTGGGCCTGGAAGAAGCTAGCCCTCTTGATGGGTGTATTTATATCAATGGCGATACCATACCCGAGTTATAATTGCGATACAGAATAGGTGGTCACTGTAACAATAATCAATTGTGAGAACAAAAAATCATTAAAGTTAAGCCAACATTCACAAAGTTCTTCGTAATAAATGCAATATATGGGTGGGTGGGCAGTCACTGTACTCCTCAGCTATCCCTCTGGCTTATAACCCATGGCTGCCCATCACTCAGGAGAAGCTGGTTTGGCCCACTCTCACTAAATACTCTTTTGTCACAGTAGGTGACTTCCTCCCGGGGGGACACGTAGGCTCGGGGACGGAAGACGCCGCTTCCACGAGGCTCCACATATGGACAGATTTATACTAAATAGACTGCAGAGGGCTTTGCAAGTACAGATCTTGGAATTTCCATTGGAACCAAACAGCTTTCCTCTGTTAACACTAATCATTTCCAACTTTGGTGGGCACACCTCATATCTAAATTATACAGGGCCAGTATGGCTCTAGTCCCCAGCAGGGGCACCAAGGTTTGTGAAGCATGGGAACGAGATCTGGGGCACCCGCGCGAAAGACCCACAGTGGGAATATTGTTGCGCTCAAACACGGAAGGTATCCCTCAATAATAGACATAAACTAATCCATTTCAAATTGGTATGGAAGGCATATGTGACTCTGGCAAAAATCCACAGAATTGACCTATCTCGCACCCACACATGGCCCAAATGTCATGCGCAACACGCAGATTACGCCCATATGTACAGGATTGGCGCCTTCTGGAGGGGCATGTTCAAACTGCTATCGCAAATGGTGCACTCCTCCATTGAACCTCAACTAGGGGTGGTGCTTATGGGATATGTGCGTGAGGTCCCAAAACCTGTGCATAGGTTTGGTGCGTTTGCCCTGTTGTTGGCAAAAAGGGAGATAGTGATCCACTGGAACAGCAAAGACCCCCCCACACTGAAAGTGTGGCTAAAAAGCCTAATCCATTGTAATACAAACTGTGAGTTATACGCTATGTTACAACCCATTGCATACAGACCCGGAACAGCAAAGACCCTCCCACACTGAAAGTGTGGCTAAAAAGCCTAATCCATTGTAATACAAACTGTGAGTTATACGCTATGTTACAACCCATTGCATACAGACCCGTGACATCTGGCAATGTCTCCTAGATAAGGACACCGCTCCCAATTCCGGACAGGCAGAAAGGGATGACCAATCTGGGGACGGGCGGCCTCACTCACTCATATACAAACAAGGTGCAGATTCTAATGTGTTGGCGAGAAAGACGCAATCGATTAAAGCTAGTATACCTATTGGGGAGTGCATAGAAAGTGATAACGACTGTTTGGAAAGTGATTATGGTATTTACTTATATATAATAATGTTTTAACACTGTGTATGTGGAGAATGGGAAATTAGCATTGCAACCTGTTGTTTACTTTTTGAAAATGGTAAATAAAGTTTAAAAAAAAGATATTTTCATAAACTAGAAACCCAGGGGAGTGCAAGGTATGTGCCTTTCATGGACCCCATCAATGAATCAAAAAAAAACAACACATTTTCTACCACCCATCATTTCCTCAAGACCCCGATGAAAAAGCTACCTCATTGGTGTTTCCGGGCCTAGTGCCCACAACAGGGAAGTGCCCAAAACATATAGTGGACATATCAAAACTATCTATCACAAAACCACCTGTTTTTGCAAGGGAGCGCACCTGCAATTTTGTTGTTGGGCTCATTGGCCAATTAGGGAAACCTACCAAACCTAGATATTTCTGAAAACTAGACATCTGATGAAGTCCCAGGAGGTATGTCTTGCATGGGTACTACAATGTTTTCTTGACCAGAATCCTTTGCAAGCCTCAAATGTTCTGTTGAAAAATATGATGGGAGGTTCAATTTTTATTAGGAAACTTAGGGGAACCCAAAACAGTAGAACAAATGTAATTACCAATCGTCATTCTCTGAACTTGTGCCTTCCAAATGTAAGACAGTGTGTAATAAAGAAGTCATTTTGAGAAATGCCCTGTAGTTCACATACTAGCATGGATACTGTTGGACCTGGCCCTTTTTGGCATGTTCACTCCGAAAATTTTTGCCTTTTCCTAGCCTGTTTCTGGAACCTGGTGTTGGTGATTTTAGGCCTTTGCGCACTTTTTCACTGTGGTACAGTGTAAAGTGCGTGAGCTCTCTGTGTATGTGTGGTGAGTGACCTGCCCTCCTACAGGAATGCATGGGGAATATGTGTGACCATGGTAGTTCCTGATGTGTGGGGAGTGCAGGGTCGAGTTTGGTATGTGCGAACTCGTGAGATTGAATGCTGCGTAATGATGTATGCGACATGATTGTGTCTAGTGTAGAAGTGCCACTTTTAGAAGTTGGCATATTTGTGTAATTTGTGTCTGGCGTGTGATTGGCTGAGGCTGGCTGGTGAGCCTGGCTCCAAGAGTCTGGGAGGGTCTGCCCCGGTGGTGAATAGAGTGTTTAGCATGCTGATGTGAGGGGAGGAGTGAGCCTGGGCCTGCTTGTGGATTGACTGTCTGGTTTGAGGGTCCTGAGGGAGGCTGGGTTTTCCCCTCATAATGCTGGCTCCACCCCCTGGGGTGCGACTGATGTCCCTAGCCTGGCCAGTGAAAGGAATTCCCTATAACCAGTTCTAGCTGGTTCTCACACTGCCTGCACCCTGCTAGACAAAGGATTTCTCTGTATAAAAAGGGGCTGTGTCCCCTTCCAAAATGTTCTTGTTTCTAACTTGAATCCTGCCAGGGTTGTGCTGCTGCTTGGGCCCAGGGGAATCCCTGAGCCCTGCCCAGCCCCTGGATACCTGATGGACTGCTGATGTCCTGGACTCTGGAGACCTTTTACTGGGTCCCCTTTGCTTCACTTTGCTGAAGGACTTTCCTTTTTCCTTGGGCGCTGCTTGCTCCATATTTCTGCTGTCCAGGACTTTTGGGGACCCCTTTGCCTGGCTCTCCTGCCCCCTTCACTCATGGGGGCTGCTTTATTGCTTATAGTGCTGGGAGAGCGCTTTATTTGGTCCCATAGCGCTTGAGAGCACTTTTTGCTGTAGTGCGATCGTGTCGCCGTCACGCATTTTGCGTGAGGATTGGCAGGTGCCTACCCTGTGACTTTGCCCGTTTATTTAATTATTTTGTGAGTGCCCACCTCGCAGCTCTATTTTATTTTAATTTTGAGGGTGCCCACCCCTTGGTACTGTCCTGGGAAATCACCGCCGACCGGCCCGGGACACCCGCGTGATGTCATTCCCGGGCCGCGCTGTGATTGGCGCGGGGCACATTGCCGGTGCCCGCCCCCGCCGCAATTGAAGGATCGGGGCCGACAGAGGCTGCGCTGCCGTGTGTGCTGCAGCCCGCCCAGAGACAGAGAGAAGAGTGGAGTCCCGCCTCCGAAGAAGCCGGTGAGTGGGGTCTGGTGCTGGTTAGTGGGGAGGAGGGTGTTGGGGCATATTGCGGTGCTGCCCCTCCCCTCAGGCGTGAGGACATTTTTGCTTTGAGCCTGTCGAGGCTCCAACGAAGGGGGCATTCAGGGCGGCCCCGGATGGCAGTGGGCCGCCCCAATGTTTTGTAGATAGCCCCTGAGCCCCGTGGCTCCCACATTTGGGGGCATGTTTGTTTAGGGAGCCGAGGTGGCTCCCCCGCCCCCCGTAGTTTCCAGAGCCAGATGGCTCCCAGGGGACATTAGTTATATATCGAGCCCCGTGTGGCACCAACGGTGGGCCCGGTATTGGGGCCATGTGTATTTTCCAGAGCCCCGTGGTCTTTTGGGGGCATGTTTTGAGTCAGAGCCTGGGTGTCTCCAACAGTGGGCGCAGTTTGGCTTCCAGGGCTAGTGAGAGCCCATGCAACAGTTATGACTGTCCCAGCTGCCCAGCAATTAGTGGGCAGCTGCACCGTTTAGGTGCTTGGGATTGTCTACAGCCGCCCAGCACTTTGTGGGCAGCCGCCACGTTTAGGCCCGTGACATTTGGACACAGGGTGTCCTAGCCCCAACAAGGCCAGTTGGCCTAGGGACTGCCACAGGTAGTGGCTTATGTGAGTTTTGCGCAATTGTGTGGTTTTATTTCACCTCTGAATGTTTTTGGACATCATGTGTTTTTACGCTATTGAGTTGTGTTCTGGCACCTCTGAATGTTTTTATGCATCATGTGTTCTTCCTGTGTTGCACCTCTGAATGTGTTTTTATGCATCATGTGTTCTTCCTATGTTGCTCCTCTGAATGTTTTTATGCATCATGTGTAATGTGTTCTTGCTTACACCCCTAAATGTATTTTATTCTTAGGTGGCTGTTCTTTCCAGTACAGGTGGTCCTAGTGAGGTCCTGGTCCCCTGCGTGGCATTCTGCTAAGGTGGTTAGGGTTGCGTAGGTGGTACTTACCTGTTACCAGTAGTTACTGGTTGTGTGCTATACTTGCTAATTTGTGCTACAGTGAGTTTATATCCTTTTATTCTAATTTCTGACAGTATTTCTATTTCTAAAAGTATTGATCCTGACAGTGGCCCATGTGGCCCTGTCTTGTGAATAATCCCTTGTGCATATTGCCCGTGCCAGTTGGCACAATGTACATGTGTGATTTCTATCTGATGTGATTTAGACAATACAGAAGTTACTTTTATATAACCTTGTGTGGAGTTCCTTTTGTGGTGTGCCTAGGATGTTGTTGCTGTTGTGTGCTTGTGCAAATGCTTTACACATTGCCTCCGAGTTTAGCCATACTGCTCGTGCCAAGCTACCAAGGGGGTGAGCAGGGGTTATCTTGGCGTGTGACTCCCTTGCCCTGTCTAGAATGGTGGTTTCTGCCTGGCTTTGGCGTCAGCCTTAGCCTACCAGAAATAGCCAGTTCTAACATTGTTGGTCAGCGGTGCGGATTAGGACTTGTGTTTGCGCAGTGCCACAGCGACAACTGGCTACATTACAAAACTCAGCATTTTTCTAGATAGTCACATGTTTGGGATTATTGTTTGTGATTTTGTTTTTCCTCAAGAGTGTCATTTTCAAATGGTGTTCCTGCGCTTTATGTTTAGTGGCAGATGAGAGAAAATGACAGGGCGGGACGCCAGTAGAGGGGGAGGTTCCCATGGATTAGGAATCTCTTGCTGGGTCCAGTGGCCAATCCCTGTTCCTGTCCCTGTGTGGGTTGATGGAAGAGAGGGAGTGTGGAGGAGAAATGGCTTGCTCGGGAGGGTGGTTATCCCCTGAGTGTAGTGTGTGTGTCTGGATTCCCCAGTATGGTAGGATCCAGTGGTGGCAGCTAAAATATGTCCAGTGCATGAAGTCCCATTCCCAGTTCCCAGAGTATGGTGCCTGGTGCTCAGTAAGAGGGGTACAGGTTGAGAGTCAGGGGCAGTGAGGAACTGTCTCGCCAGTCTGTAGGGGGAGTGTGTGGATGAGTGCTGTGTTGAACTGGAGGAGTTGGTGTGAGGTTTTTTTAAAGGAGCTTGCACAGGAGGTGTACCTCTGGTGTTGTGCAGGTCCTGCAGAGGCACTGGAGACTGGACAAGAAGGTGGATGTCTGGCGGTGTGCTAGATGTCTTGCAGAGGCATTAGGGAGTGATTCTAAAAGTAGTGGCTTGTGTATCTGATGATCCTGTGTAGGGGAAGAGGTTCATGTGTAGCCCAGCTGGGTCCCAGTAGGATGGTAGGGGTGTAGGGGCTCACGCCCTGTCTCAGTGGAGGCGGAGTGAGTGTGGGACGGTGTGTCCCACGTTGGCCGGAAACCCTGTCTCAGGGCCTGGAGGGTTCCCTAAGGGAGCGCCAGGTCAGGGGCCTAGGCTGTACTTACAGGTCATTTGAGGAGGATCTTCCTGTGTCTAGAGGACGGGGAGTGTCTTTAACCAGAACTCCGGCGGTCCTGGTGTTGGGCATTACCGCTTCTAAGTGGAGGGTGCAGAAGTCCTGGTTCGCTGGGCATTTGACCGTCCAGAGTGCTTGACCATTTGTGGGGCCTCTGGAGGTTGTTCCCCGAGGAGGGGGAGGCCAGTTTCAGGTTCAGTCTGACCTGGAGGGAAGGGCATCTGTACTCAGTGTCCTGACCGGTTTTGGCTTCCAGGGGTTCCGCTCCAAGGTGGGAGGGTGCAGAACTCTGGAAGGGGGTGCAGAGGGACGGTGTCCTTACTTCAGACCCCGGTGCAACCTGAGGGTTTAGATCCTAGGTTGGGAGATTAGGAAACTTCCAGGTCAAGAAGGAATCTCTGCCAAAGTAGATCAGCTGAAGAGACTGAGGAGGCTGCCCCTGCTGTGTGTTCTGGGGCCCACCTGCAGTTTGTTGTTTCCACTAAGGTAGAGGAAAGGGGATTTTGCTGTGTGCTGTGTCCCCCCACCTGCTTGAAGAGGGACTGTGCTGTGTGCTTTGTACCTCTGATGTGAAATAGTTTCCAGATCCCAGGTGGTAGACCAGTTGATGGAGAGAGGTCCTGATCTGGTGGAAGAGTTGTGTTCTGGTGGGTGCTTCCCTGGGAGGGTGCAGAACCCCAGAAGTAGAGGTAGGGTGGGGCATTCTTGCCCGTGCCCTCTGGTCAGCCTGAGGGTATGGTCCCTAGGTTGAAGGATCAGTGGTAGTTGTAGCTACACTGAGAGAAAGATTGGAGAATGGCTATGGTGTGCCAGGGGTTACTGCCCCCCACCCTGTGGATTGGTCAGGACCTGTGACATTTGGATGGCCTAGGGCCTGGTCATGGCCGTGGATGACTAGGGAGTGCCAGTGGGGTATCCTAGTTGAGACAGAGAGTTCTTGTTGAGAGAAATCCATGTGGGTTCAGAGTGGCTCAAAACCAGAGGGTGTCCCTGCCGTGCGGGCCTGTGTCCGTGTTTTGTCGCCCAAAGCAGGGAAGCCCATCAGTGGAGTGATTGGTCTACCCTGTATTTTGGCTGGAAGGGGGTTGTGTTAGACCTGGCCCTTTTTTGGCAGGTTCACACCGAAACTTTTTGCTTTTTCCTAGCCTGTTTCTGGAACCTGGTGTTGGTGATTTTAGGCCTTTGTGCACTTTTTCACTGTGGTACAGTGTAAAGTGCGTGAGCTCTCTGTGTATGTGTGGTGAGTGACCTTCCCTCCCGTAGGAATGCATGGGGAATATGTGTGACCATGGTAGTTCCTGATGTGTGGGGAGTGCAGGGTCGAGTTTGGTATATGCGAACTCGTGAGATTGAATACTGCGTAATGATGTATGCGACATGATTGTGTCTAGTGTAGAAGTGCCACTTTTAGAAGTTGGCATATTTGTGTAATTTGTGTCTGGCGTGTGATTGGCTGAGGCTGGCTGGTGAGCCTGGCTCCAAGAGTCTGGGAGGGTCTGCCCCGGTGGTGAATGGAGTGTTTAGCATGCTGATGTGAGGGGAGGAGTGAGCATGGGCCTGCTTGTGGATTGACCGTCTGGTTTGAGGGTCCTGAGTGAAGCTGGGTTTTCCCCACACAATGCTGGCTCCACCCCCTGGGGTGCATCTGATGTCCCTAGCCTGGCCAGTGAAAGGAATTCCCTATCACCAGTTCTAGCTGGTTCTCACACTGCCTGCACCCTGCTAGACAAAGTATTTCTCTGTATAAAAAGGGGCTGTGTCCCCTTCCAAAATGTTCTTGCTTCTAACTTGAATCCTGCCAGGGGCTTGCTGCTGCTTGGGCCCAGGGGAATCCCTGGGCCCTGCCCAGCCCCTGGATACCTGATGGACTGCTGATGTCCTGGACTCTGGAGACCTTTTACTGGGTCCCCTTTGCTTCACTTTGCTGAAGGACTTTCCTTTTTCCTTGGGTGCTGCTTGCTCCATATTTCTGCTGCCCAGGACTTTTGGGGACCCCTTTGCCTGGCTCTCCTGCCCCCTTCACTCATGGGGGCTGCTTTATTGCTTATAGCGCTGGGAGAGCTCTTTATTTGGTCCCATAGCGCTTGAGAGCGCTTTTTGCTGTAGTGCGAGCGTGTCGCCGTCACGCATTTTGCGTGAGGATTGGCAGGTGCCTACCCTGCGACTTTGCCCGTTTATTTAATTATTTTGCGAGCCCACCTCGCTGCTCTATTTTATTTTGATTTCGAGGGTGCCCACCCCTCGGTACTGTCCTGAGAAATCACCGCCGACCGGCCCGGGACACCCGCGTGACGTCATTCCCGGGTCACGCTGTGATTGGCTACCGGCCCGGGACCTGACGCGGAAGGAAGGGAGACAGGAAATGCTGGTGCCGAGAGGAAGTGCGGCAGGAAGAGGTGAGGCGGACAAGGATGGCACCGGAGAGAGATGGCTGCTGGTGCCTGCCAGTGCGGGACTCCCATTGCTGAGGGAGAGCCCCGCAGGCACCAGCCAGTAATAGCGGAAGGCGGAGGGGGCGCGGGGCACATTGCCGGTGCCCGCCCCCTCCGCAAGTGAAGGATCGGGCCGACAGAGGCTGCGCTGCCGTGTGTGCTGCAGCCCGCCCAGAGACAGAGAGAAGAGTGGAGTCCCGCCTCCGAAGAAGCCGGTGAGTGGGACCCGGTGCTGGTTAGTGGGGAGGAGGGTGTCGGGGCATATTGCGGTGCCGCCCCTCCCCACAGGCGTGAGGACCTTTTGGCTTCAAGCCTGTCGAGGCTCTAATGAAGGGGGCATTCAGGGTGGCCCCGGATGGCAGTGGGCCGCCCCAATGTGTTGTAGATAGCCCCTGAGCCCCGTGGCTCCCACGTTTGGGGGCATGTTTGTTTAGGGAGCCGAGGTGACTCCCCCGCCCCCCCCCCCGTAGTTTCCAGATGGCTCCCAGGGGACATTAGTTATATATCGAGCGCCGTGTGGCTCCAACGGTGGGCCCGGTGTTTAAGGAGCTAGAGTGCTCCAGGGGCCATGTGTATTTTCCAGAGCCCCGTGGCTCTTTTGGGGGCATGTTTTGAGTCAGAGCCTGGGTGGCTCCAACAGTGGGCGCAGTTTGGCTTCCAGGGTTAGTGAGAGCCAATGCAACAGTTATGACTGTCCCTGCTGCCCAGCAATTAGTGGGCAGCTGCACCGTTTAGGCACTTGGGATTGTCTACAGCTGCCCAGCACTTTGTGGGCAGCCGCCACGTTTAGGCCCCTGACATTTGGACACAGGCCGTCCTAGCCGCAACAAGGCCAGTTGGCCTAGGGACTGCCACAGGTAGTGGCTTATGTGAGTTTTGCGCAATTGTGTGGTTTTATTTCACCTCTGAATGTTTTTGGACATCATGTGTTTTTGCGCTATTGAGTTGTGTTCTGGCACCTCTGAATGTTTTTATGCATCATGTGTCTCCCTTGTTCTTACACCTCTGAATGTTCTATGCATCATGTGTTCTCTTTACTTGCACCTCTGAATGAGTTTTTATGCATCATGTGTTCTTCCTGTGTTGCACCTCTGAATGTGTTTTTATGCATCATGTGTTCTTCCTATGTTGCTCCTCTGAATATTTTTATGCATCATGTGTAATGTGTTCTTGGGGAAACGGTCATTACAACGAAGCCTTTACAACGAAATCGTTAACCACGCATGCAGTACAACGCATGCGTGGTTAACACGAAAGCCTTTACCACGCATACCTTTACTACGAGGTTTGTAGTAAAGGTATATGTGGTAAAGGTAAAAAGAAAAAAAGGGGGGAT
Source organism: Lissotriton helveticus (assembly GCF_964261635.1). NCBI lineage: Eukaryota > Metazoa > Chordata > Amphibia > Caudata > Salamandridae > Lissotriton > Lissotriton helveticus. The sequence goes on from NC_136067.1 coordinate 531,361,802, forward strand.
TGGGGGCGTCTCCCCCCCAAAAAATAAACTCACCTGAAGTCACGTCGGGTATCAGCGTCGTTTAAGAGAAAACGGAAAATAAACTTCCGCTTTCTCTTAACGACGTATGACGTCACCACACTAGTAATTGTGGTAAATGTAATGCATGGTAAACGAATTCCGTTGTAACGCATGCGTGGTAAAGGCATGCGTTGCAACGGAATTCGTTGTAACGTCATATATTCGTGTTCTTGCTTACACCCCTAAATGTATTTTATTCTTAGGTGGTTGTTCTTTCCAGTACAGGTGGTCCTAGTGAGGTCCTGGTCCCCTGCGTGGCATTCTCCTAAGGTGGTTAGGGTTGCGTAGGTGGTACTTACCTGTTACCAGTAGTTACTGGTTGTGTGCTAAACTTGCTCATTTGTGCTACAGTGAGTTTATATCCTTTAATTCTAATTTTTGACAGTATTTCTATTTCTAAAAGTATTGATCCTGACAGTGGCCCATGTGGCCCTGTCTTGTGAATAATCCCTTGTGAATATTGCCCGTGCCAGTTGGCACAATGTACATGTGTGATTTCTATCTGATATGATTTTGACAATACAGAAGTTATTTTTATATAACCTTGTGTGGAGTTCCTTTTGTGGTGTGCCTAGGATGTTGTTGCTGTTGTGTGCTTGCGCAAATGCTTTACACATTGCCTCCGAGTTTAGCCTTACTGCTCGTGCCAAGCTACCAAGGGGGTGAGCAGGGGTTATCTTGGCGTGTGACTCCCTTGCCCTAACTAGAATGGTGGTTTCTGCCTGGCTTTGGCGTCAGCCTTAGCCTACCAGAAATAGCCAGTTCTAACAGATACCCACAAATTCAGAGATTAGCAAAAACCCACTGCTTCTAAACTCCATATCTGGTGCCCATTTTGTAAATACATAGGTTTCCTTGATACCTACTTTTTCAATCTTTATATTTTACCCACTAACTTGCTGTATACATGGTACACAATGAAAAACCATTGCAAGGTGCAGCTCGGTTACTGGCTCTGGATACCTCGGCTTCTTATAGAACCTACAAGCCCTATATATCCCAGCAAACAGAAAGGTCCAGTGGACGTAACTGTATATTGCTTTTGAAAATCTGCCACAGTTTGAAAAAGTTACAGATGAAAACAACTGTTACTTTCTATAAGAACACCTTGAAGGATCTACACAAAACCCCCTTGCTAAATTTAGAATTTACTGTTTTTCCAAAATGTACAGCTGCTCAGGATTCACTATTGGTCTCATACCCATTTCTACCACTAAATGGAAGGAGGTTGAAAGCACAATACCTTGGAAAAATGTTCCATCTAAATGCCAAAACTGTGTTGAAAAATGTGTTTTTCTGATTTAAGTCTGCCTTCATTAATGCCATGTGCAGGAGAAAAAAAGACCCTTCAAAAGATGTTTTCCTCTGCAGCACTTTGTTCCCATTTTTCTCCCAAAAACCCAAATTTAGCTGTACTTTGGCTAATTTTTTCGGTCCGCTCCAGGGAATTTCACAAACCTTGGATACCCTTAGAATTAACCAGATGTTTGGAAACAAAAGGCACAGATTTGGTGTGGATACCTTATGTGGACAAAAGGTTATGGGGGCAAAGCACAAACTACCCTAAATAGCCAAATAAAGGCTTAGCACAAGGGGTAAATGACTAGCAGCCAAGGCTTTAAAACCTTCATAAAATAATCTACTCAGTCCCCACAGATATGGATACAGAACTGATTGTAGCATGACATTTGCAAGATTTCGCTAATTGAATTGGTTATGTGCTGACCATATTAGGCAATGGCCAAGCCTGCAACCTATCACTTCTGGACTTGTCTGCGCCATTTAACATAGTCAACCAAGCATCTCTGTGAAAAAGCTTGAAAGAATGACTGGGACCAGAGGAGTTAGTACTATCTTGGTTGAATGCTTTCTCATTTTTTTTTTACTACTTTATTTTTCATTTTCAGATCCCAGATACAGATAACTTTACAAAGCATGTTCAGCTTCCTGCAAACAGCACTCTGAACCCACTTTGATGGCTTTTAGGACTCTGTACACTTCACTACTGCTTACCAATGCTAAAGTGCTCGTCCTCTCTAATTTGAACATAGTAAAATTGTCTTCCACCCAAATGGCACATTTAATTCAATAGTAAATCACTAGTAAAGTGGTACTTCATGTACCCAATGCCTGTAACATAAATGCTCCTAGTAGACCTGCAGTACTCATTGTACTATCCACCTAAGGAATATTTTAAACATGTCTCAAGCCTGCCATTAAAGCATGTATGTGCGGTTTAAACCGCCATTTCCACCTAGCAAAAGAAATATTTTGCCAGGCCTAATCCTTCCTTTTTAATACATATAAGTCATTCCTAGGGTAGGCCCTAAACAGCCCATAAGGCAGGGTGCAGTGAATTTAAAAAGTTGAACTTGTAATTTTAACTATGACATGTCCTGATAATGAAAAACTCTTAAATAAAATGTTTACTACAACAAAGCCTACATATCCCATAGGAGGACATTGGTTTCCCTTATTACATTTAATAAGTGATACCTTTGAATTGGGAGCACGTAGGAATTTTGAATATGGTTTCTAAAGAATTGTAACTTAGAAACCTCTTTAAAACTAGTGTCAAATTTTAAATCCCAATGCTGAAAAGGCACCTTTAAGAAAGTTGGCAATTTCTTCCCCCAACCAATTGGTGCCTGTAGCCTGTATCCTAGCTCACATGACAGTTGGTCTTTGTGTATTGCTGCCAACAGTGAGAACAAAGGGAGAATAGATGTTGGCAAGATGGGCCATCTTTGTTTTGATGGGTGTGGCAGAGCTCTCACTTTCCACACCTGCATATCACAAAGACTCTGCCTCAGCACACTCACAAAGGGTTTCAAACTAGTCTTTTGTGCTCCCAGACAAGCTGGGGCCAGAGCAGGGAGGAAGAGAATTCCAAACACCTCTTGGGTGGAACTCTCTAAAAACATTTCCTACTTTAAAGTTGGCTTTGAGCATAAATAGACCTAACTCTCTAGTCCAGATCTGGAACTGTTAAAGACTTAGAAGAAGAATTGCTACTCTGCTGCCGTGCCGCCCTCCAGCCCAGCTGCCCTGCTGCCCTGCTGCTGCCCATTTGTCTGAGTGAGATGATCTGGACCTGTATCTTGAACCAAGACCACCAGAGAGACTCCAAGGCACTGTTGGTGGCCTCCTGATCTGAACCTCAGGGACACAAAAGGATCTAACCACCTTAAACCTTACCCTGGACTCTGCCTGCTGTGAGTCCTGTCCCCCAAGTGGTGCTATTCCAGTCCTAGGCCCTTGGAAGTGGGACTGAAGGTGCTCTGCCTGCGTAGCTGTGGTCTTTTTGGCAGAACCGATGCAGCACATTGCACCTCCTAGCAGTTCTGCATCAGCATCACCAATTCATGACGCATCTCCAGCCCAGGATCCTGCAGCCCTCTGTAGCTGACTTGGTGCTTCCTCGATGCAGGACCTCACATCAAACCCTGCAGTTCCTCAAAGAGCCACTGGGCATTGCATCCTTGATGCAGGAGCTTGCATCGCAGCCCTCAGCTCCCTGAAATCACCGCTGTATGACGCATCCTCTGCGCCAGAACTAGCAGCACAGCCCACAGCTCGTCAGAGCAGTGCAAAACATGTACTTTCAACAGAAGTTGATCAGTTGATTCCAAAGTGTTATACACTAGCTTTGCCACAAAGATGTAGTGAACAACTAGAATACTAACAGTGTGTATCCATGACAAAGTGAGGAACTCCTGGACACAATGGGCCCGATTCACAGAACTAACTTAAGACTAAATCCTAAACTTACTACTTTTGGTATTCACAGAAGGCACTTACTCATTTCGGTATTCACAGAAGTTAGGACTCCTAACTTTAGGACTCCTAAATGCCTTCTGTGAATGCCGAAAGTCTTAAAATTAGGATTTCTCTCAATTTAGTAGTAGTAAAGTTAGGACTCCTAACTTTAGGACTCCTAAATGCCTTCTGTGGATGCCAAAAGTCTTAAAATTAGGATTTCTCTCAATTTAGTAGTAGTAAAGTTAGGACTCCTAACTTTAGGACTCCTAAATGTCTTCTGTGAATACCGAAAGTCTTAAAATTAGGAATTTTCTCAGTTTAGTAGTAGTAAAGTTGAGAAAAATCCTAATTTTATGACTTTCGGTATTCACTGTATGGCATTTAGGTGTCTGAAAGTTAGGAGTCCTACCTTTACTACTACTAAACTGAGAAAAACCCTAATTTTAAGACTTTCGGTATTCACAGAAGGCATTTAGGAGTCCAAAAGTTAGGAGTCTTAACTTTACTACTACTAAATTAAGAGAAATCCTAATTTTAAGACTTTCGGCATTCACAGAAGGCATTTAGGAGTCCTAAAGTTAGGAGTCCTAACTTTACTACTACTAAATTGAGAAAAATCCTAACTTTAAGACTTTCGGTATTCACAGAAGGCATTTAAGAGTCCTAAAGTTAGGACTCCTAACTTCTGTGAATACCGAAATGAGTAAGTGCCTTCTGTGAATACCAAAATGAGTAAGGGGCATATTATCAAGGGGGTTTATCTCCGCTTTTTTGGCTTTAAAAGCCAAGAAAGCGGAGATAAAATTATCTCCCTATTACCTAGCTGTCGCTAACACCAGTTAGCGACCGCTAGTAGGAGATAGCGACCATCTTGGGCCCCACTTTGCATGTCTGTGATATTTATCACTAATGACATGCAAAGTGGGCGTGCCAAGATGTTAGCAACTGGAAACAGTTGCTAACATCGCTATCTCCTATTACCAACTTTTGGAGATATTCGCGCTAAGCGCGAATATCTCCAAAAACTAACACCTGCCCTGAGCAGTTCTTAGCCATGTTATCCAATGGGAGGTGGATAACATGGCTAAGAGCATTAGCTCGGTAATGCATGAATATCTCTGACTTTTCAGCGATATTCATGCATTGCGGGCGTTTTTTATCGCATTTGCGATAAACCTTGATAATAGCAAGGTTTATCTGCGATAATTTCTGATGATGCTTAGCGGTAAAACATTCGTTGCTAAGCATCGTTAGCGATAAATATCGCTTAACGTTGGTAATATGCCCCAAAGTGCCTTCTGTGAATACCAAAATGGTAGTAAGTTTAGGATTTTGTCTTAAGTTAGTTCTGTGAATCGGGCCCTATCTTATTAAAATAGAAGTTGGAGAAATGAAATATTTCCGTCTGAATTAGACTGCAGTACATTTAAAAAAGTTAGGAGTTTATTTTTCTCAGCTAATAGGGTTAGTAATTTAGAAAGCCAAAATGAAGTCAGGTTTTCTATAAATGCTCAGATATCCTCCTCATTTTTGCTACAAAACGGGTTAGGATGCTGAATGAGGCATGTACTTGTAGCAAGAGTCTTCTTTTTACTTCCCAGTCATAGTTTACCAGAGAAGGGGAGGGTGTAACTGGCATAATTCTCTATAGTGTAATTACCACAAAAAAACTCAGAATTATGCGTAATTATGTGATAAGCATAATTCAACATTTAGCACTATTTTCTAAGTGCAAGATACATCCTCGAGTCCAAAATGTAGCAGAAAATGCATTTGGTACTACGAAAATAGCACTAAAGGACATGAACAGCAGCAGCCAGAAGCCGCTTGTGCTCTCTTAAGGCAATATATATGAAGCTGTTTTGTGATCGCAAACACTGCGAATTGAAAAAAAACGGTGTTTGCGATCGCAAAACACAGCCATGCTATGTATGAGCGACATCCTCATCGCAAAATTGCTAATCGCTAAATTAGCAATTAGCAATTGTGCGGAAAATGGAATCTGAGAATAAATTTGCGAATTCGCAAAAAAATGCTGAACAACATTTGAGAAAATCGCAAATGAGGAATTCCTAAATTGCGAATTCGCAAAATGCTATGTATCAAAAATTCGCTAATTGTGAAAACTCGATAATTGCAAAATTGCTAATCGCAATTGCCACCCAGTCTGAACAGGTAGTAACCAGGTGCAAACTATTTAAAGAGGCCCACAATGCCACAGTACTTTCCACAATGGCAGGGCTGTATGTAATAGCCAGGAGGCTGCGACTCAGAGCTGCTGCACAAAGAAGGAGATGCCAGGAAAGGATCTTCAGAGTGCGCATTACCCTGTTCCAGCAGACTGAGGAGGAGATCCATGTTAACTACAGGCTTGATGAAGAGAGCTTCCTGGACTTAATTGAGGAGCTCAAACCTATGCTTGAACACCCTACAAGCAGGACACACACATCCCACCCATGTACAGGTCCTGTACTCACTGCACCTCTTGGCATCAGGGAGCTTCCAGGGGTTGATAGACACAGCAGAAGGGGTCTCACAGAGTACACTTTCGTGCTTTTTCCACACGTTCCTCAGTGCAATAGTCCAGAGGCTGCATCACCACATCCACTTCCCCATCACACCACAGGCACTAGACCGGACCAAGCAGGAGTTCTATCAAATTGCACAATTTCCCCACGTCATTGGTTGCATTGATGGGACCCATGTCGCTATCTCCCCCTCCCAGAATGAGTATGTGTTCTGGAATCGCAAGTCCTATCATTCCCTGAATATACAAATGGTGTGCAATGGCAAGCACATTATCACACCAAAATACCCAGGCAGCACCCACGACTCATTCATCTTCCGCCACAGTGGGATCCACCGTCAACTCACAAATGGGGAGTTTGGTGAGGGCTATACGCTAGGTAATTAGCGACACAATAGTAAAGTACAGTCGCGGCAGGACAGTGTTTTACCTATTTCCTCTTGCCCCACAGGTGACAGTGCGTATGCTGTCCATGACTACATATTGACCCCATACCTAAATCCTGCCAAAGCTGGGGAGCGGAGGTACAACAGTGCCCACACTGCCCCCCGCAGTGCCATTGAACGGACCTTTGGTATACTCAAGAGCCGTTTCCACTGCCTGCATAAGAGTGGAGGGGCAATACAATACAACCCTGAGACCTGCTGCAAGATTGTGGTTGCGTGTGCCATGTTGCATAACATCACCACCAGGAAAGGCACCCCAGTGGAACTCACCGATTCGGAATCATCAGGTGAGGAGGGGCCAGCTCCAGGATGCAGGACAGACGATGTTATTGCCGGGCACCAGAGGCGAGATGAAATAACACAGAACTATTTCTAGGAGAGAAATGATGACACAATGCTATGTATTCATACTAAACTATGTTTAATATCCTTGGGTTCAGGATGTATTACATCACACAGCCTGTGTAGCACACATGTGTAATGTCCCGAACATGTTGGACACACAGTACGAATAAACAATTGTTCACAGTTGTCTGTGTGCAATGGGTTAATCCACCCATTGCCATTTGGTAGTCAGGGCACCTCAACGGCGGCGCTGACATCCCATAGCTCATCGCCCGAGTGCACATTGCCCTCTTCAGTGACATCTGCAGCCCTGCCATGACGCACACTACGGCACCTGTCCTGTGGGAGCGGCGGAGTGATCCTGCTCCTGCTTGATTGGGCGTCCACTTCCTGTGAAATGAGGACTTCTGTTTCACCAGTAGCAACTATCCGCAGCTGGTCAACAGCACATGTGACCTGGACTCGTCCCCTGGCCACGTCCTGGTTGCAGTGTGCCACCTCACGTTGCATGCTGATGCTGCGCCATGACTGCACTGAGGTGGCTGAGGCCAGACGGTTGACAGCCTTTGTAAATAGGTCAAGGCGCTGCCTCTCTCTGCGCCTAGCAGCACGGTTCTCTCTTATCTCAGCACAGAGTGCCTCCAGGGCACCGGTAATGCCCCTGAAGCCCACCCTAAGCTGTCTCTGAATAGCCCCTATGCTTGGTCCCTGCAGGCGCTGCACTTCAAGCATATTCCCTTTAAGGCCGCTGAATACTGTCTCCTCTCCTGCCGCAGATGTACTTGGGGATGGACGTGCCCTGCGCCTAGATGGAATGGCTGGTATGGGACTTGGAAGTGCTTGAGGTCCGGGTTGTGGCTCAGACTGTGCCTGGACTTGGTTGGCTTCATCATCAGTGTCCCGGGTTTCATCCTCCAGCGGTGGCAATGGAGCCACTGCGATGCGCCGGGCGATTTGCTGGGATGACTGGGCTGCCCTCCTCCTCCACTTGCCCTGGCACTGCTGCGCTGTGGGACTCATCCTCCCCCGGGCCTCTGTCCCTGTGTTTCTTGTGGTGCTGTGGACGTTAATGCACACATTAATTTGCTGTCCTGCCTTGCATTGGTAATGCAATAAATTACCCATTTTTTAGATACATGGGCCCCGACTATCTGTATTTTGCCTTCACAGATATACACATACTGCTTGAGCCTAGCTGGGTTTCACTGCTCCACTGTTAGGTTCATGTGACTACATCTCCCATAATGCATTACTGTGATTGCTTGTGTGCCTGCACCGGACTTGCATTTTTGATGTGTGCCTGGGTCTCTCCTGGGTGTGTGGGTGAAGTAGGTCAGTATCAGGGGTTTGATGGCATAATTCTTACCTTGTCTTGGTTCTGGGGAGTCGGAGCTGTCAAGGTCTGCCACGCAGATTACACTCTCCTGTAGCAAGGTCCCCTCGACCATTTCCTCCAGAGGTGTGGAAGCAGTAGCAGTGGAAGTCCCTCCATGGGTCTGTTTTGCCTCCTGCAGCCTGGCAGCAACCCTTTCCTTCGCGCGCTGGCGCATATCATATCACCATTTGTGCAATTCCTCAACGCTGCGGTGGGTGACGCCAATGGAGTTTACTTTCTCCTGCATCATTGCCTATATTCTTCTTTTGCGTGTCTCTGGCACATGTAGGGATTTTTGCCGAATAGGAGCTCATGGCTCACCACCATCGCCTGTATCAGGACCTCCTGCTCCCTTTCAGAAAACTTTTGTTTTGCTCTTCCTTGCTGTATCCCCCTTCTGGTTGTCCTGGCTGGCCATGTCTCCTCTCACAGTAGCAGTGCCGTGGTGCCTCAACTCTCCTCCCAGCCTCTCACTCTGCTTCTGAAACTCTGTGCAGCATGGGTAGTCCCACTTCCTGGTTGTGATGCCATCAAGCTGGACTAGAATTTCTGATTAGCAGATTTGCGATTCCTTAATTGCGAGTTCGCAAAATTTGTGGATACGCAATTAAGGAATCGCTATTTGGGTATTCGCATCTAAATACGGGATTTTTAAGGAATCGCTATTTATTTGCGAATATTTATTTACATACCGATTTGCGATTCTCAAAATGTGATTCGCTACAAATCACAATCTGAGAATCGATTTTTCATACATATGGCCCTTAGTTCGTTATTCCTGTGCAATTTTGGTAGGATTGGGCCTTACATTAATTTTAATAACTGAAGCTGGTGCAATTGCGTAATTTTAATACTTTCACATCACAAGAGTAATGTGTTATTACTGTAATATATTTCACCCTCCAAAGGAGATACTGTTTGAACATTTCACCTGTTCTTTCTACTTTTTGTGACTTTCTCGTCAGTAGATCCATAACCCTAAATTAATGTACATCAGCTTCAAAATCATTTCTATTGCAAGTTACATATAAGTAAATTATTTACAGTAAATATGTATTATATGTGAAAATGTTTTTCTGTGCACTTAAAAAAATTACTATATTGAAGGATAATCAATTTAAACACATTTTAAAATATTTAACATTATAAATAAAAAAAAAGAATCTGAACCCTATTTTAAAACACAGTGAAAAATATCATAGACTACACAATTTTCACATACTAAAAACACTATTTATATTTATACATAATTCCAAGACATGGAAAAGAATATTCTCAGTGACTTATTTTAATGAGGAATTTGCAGCAGCAAAGGTAAGAAGAATTTCTATGCACATTGTTTCTGTTGGCTCTTGAATAGTCTAGTATTTTATTTGAATTTGCTGATCCTCACAGGCAGTAGTGTAGTGATGTGGATTGCTATTGTAATGTGGCTGGTCTCAGGGACTATCTATGAATCACCTGGCTAGATATTGACCGGTTAGGAACTACTGAGAATGTAACATTTTAGGAAGAGTACTGCTAGCTGATTTACAACATGGGTAAATAATCTGCACAGTGTACATACTTTGCATTCACTTAATACAGTAGTTCAAAGAAGAAACCTATTTAGTAGCACTCTTCTATTATTACCTACTCAAAATGTAATTGAAACTTGATAACAATTGAGACACTTCGCCGGATTACGTGATGTGTTTTAATGTTTTACTTGATGTAAAATGTCATTCAGTGAATGACTTGCATTTCCGGGATAAGTGAAATAAATGGAAACCAAAGTAGTGCTGTTAAATGCCTTGCAAATATGACGTTTTACATTGAAATTGTATTGAAAAGTGATAGGAGTATACACTTGTTAGAGACAATACTGTAAATATTTATGCATTCTCAGGTTTAGTTGTATCCTTCCTACTTGCAAACCATGGATGTGCAATTTGAACACTGACTGGTTGGAGAAAGGGAATGTAATTATTGATGGAATCTATCACATCGCAAATTGTCCATTCACATGAGGGTCACTAAAAGTGAATATTAACTATACAGGTGACATTTTGCTACTCGTTGTGATTGGTTGCAAGTGCTGGGAAGGAGGCCTTGAAGGCACATCTGACCTCCAACGATGCATTTGCTTTCCCAAACTGGTATAATTGTTTAAGCAACTCCTGCTCCCTATAGGAAACTGTGATGCTTTTTCTCTTTTCAAAAAAGGTTAAGCATTTGGGTTAACATCCCAGGGAATCGTCTCCTGGACCACTGCCTGATATGTCTGAGGCTGGTGATAGCATTGGATCACTTTGCTGAGGCATTAAATGAAGATTCCTGCGCCTATGCACAAATGCATGGAATTTGTAAAGTAGTAGGCATGTTGTATTCTTTTATGTATTATTACATGATTTTGTGATTTGGCCACAAAATTGGAATAAGATGGAACATATTAATATTTAATTAGGACAAATAGAAAGGACTGTGTCCTCTTTGCACTTTAAGTCACAGAACATTTGATGTTCTGTGCCTGATTCACAACATCACGTAAAAGTATGCAAAAGACTAACCCTATGGTATTATTTCCATACTCATAACTACTTTAGTGAATCTTCCCATGCATGCAAACCCATAAATGTATTGTGTACAGTTGCTCAAAACAATTCTCAAATTTGGCTCAGCTATTTATGCTTTTAATAACACTGCATTCACCTAAATAATTCGAATTCTTCAGAACTAAGGGGCTCATTATGATGTTGTGACGTTCGCCACCGCCGAGCTGGCGGTGGGACCGGCACGACATCGTAACAAGCACTTTGCGTCCTCCGCTTTTCCGCCAGTTGGCAATTGTTCTGATTGCCGGCCAGGCGAAATTGGCCCCTGATATGGTGGCGGGGCCTAGCTGGCACAATCATATACATATAATTCCATATTAGGATGTATAGCTATTAAGGCCTTTCCATGGCGGTGAGGCCGCCATGGAAAGGCTGGCAGTGAATCGCTCTGGGGGCGGGGGTTATTACACATATTTACTAAGGGTTTGCTTTTCCTAATACAAGCAAAGGCACTTTACATGGTTTTGTGTGGTTTTGTAAATACAAAGTAACGTAAGGCAGCTCATAGCACTACCTTGTGTTACCTTGCTTTGGGAAGGCTTTCCATCAATGGATCATGGACTTTCCCATACATCCATGCATTTTTGGCACGGTCCTTACTATTTCCAAAATTCACCAAATCTAGTAAGCCTGGGAATGCATCAAAATGTTCTGCCTTCCCCAGTGAGGCATAATGAAGAGTGCACTAGCACAAAGAGAAAGCGGAAAGGTTCTAAATAATAATTGATTTGGTGCTGTTCAGCTCTCTCCCATTCATGCAATGCAGCACTGCATGAATTCTAAATAAATCTTCCCTTACATATTTCAATTCAGCTGTTATAAGAGGCATTTAGGGCCTGATTACGAACTTGACGGACAGAGTTTCTCCGTCACAAATGTGACAGAAATCCTATCCGCCAGATTCCATTATAGCTTATTGAACTTGTAAAACAGCGGACATGGTGTCCGTCAAATTTGTTACAGAGTATCCCATCCTCTAAGTTTGTAATCAGGCCCTTAGTCTTTTTATAAGGATGGTTTATTGGGGATGATGAAACTCTCAGTCATATGGAAGCCAGGGGACAGAGAAAGTAGATAATTCCTTGTTGCAAAGCAGACAAGGCAGCCACAGTTACATCCAATTATCCATTCAACCAGCTAAAGTAAGCAATCCTTTCATGATTATATATACTGTGTTTGGCATGTGAAATTCAAGATCTAGATAGGATTGTAGCACTAAGACAGCCAGCATTTATGGAATGTATGATGTCCTTCAAATAATGTGTGGAGCATTCTCTGTCCTGGTCCTATGGACGGGTTACTCCATTACAACGGTGAAGGATATCCCACCCGCCAAAATATAAATCCCCTAGGATATAATGGGATTTATAGTTTGGCTGACAGGATATCTGTAACCTTTGTGGCAGAGTAACCCGTCTGCCATTTTCTACATCAGGCCCATACAGTTCTGACCGCTACATGCTCCTTCTATTTTGAACAATATATACAGAAACATTCCTCTCCTGGTGCTCTCACACATTTTTTCTCTTTTTTATTATTCCATTTTATCACATTTCTATATGTCTGACATGTTGTCCATCTTTAGTATTGAAATAAGTATGCTACTTAATTGATCACGTATGCATGGCAACATTATTTTATGCTGTCCCAGCAATGTCCATACACTTTCAATCTTCCACTTTGGTCTTTCTATTGATAAAGGCAATGACCGTTTTGCACACTAGCGCAGGTCCCACCTCACCTTATGTACATGTTCCTCTCCTGAAGTATTATCAGTAAATATTTAAGAAATACCAGAATAGCTGAATTTCTATGTTCTGTTACTGGGGCCAAACACAATCTTCACTGCTCAGTGGGCATTTTGTGCTATTACAAACCCTGCATCAAACTGCTTATCATACCTCAATCAATCATTCAATCAATCAGGGAATTTGTAAAGCGCACTGCTTACCCGCTAGGGTCTCAAGGCGCTGGGGGGGGGGGGAGCTGCAGCTAGTGGTCGAAGAGCCAGGTCTTGAGCAGTCTTCTGAATACCGGGAGGTCTGCGGTCTGTCGTAGAGGGAGGGGGAGGGCGTTCCAGTACTTGGCGGCGCGGTGGGAGAAGGATCTGCCCCCGGAGATGGTTTTGTGGATGCGCGGGACGGCGACCATGGACAGCGGAGTTTCCTGTCGGGTACGTAGAAGGAGAGTCTGTCGTTGAGGTAGGCTGCCTTGTGAGCGAGGATCATGAGTTTGAATGTGATTCCTTTGTCGACGGGGAGCCAGTGCAATTTTCTCAGGTGCGGGGTGATGTGGTCCCGGCGTGGGACGTTGAGGATCAGGCGTGTGGAGGCGTTCTAAATTCTTTGGAGTCCGTTGATGAGTTTGGACGGGGCTCCGGCATAGAGGGCATTTCCGTAGTCGAGTCGGCTGCTGACGAGGGCGTGGGTGACGGTTTTCCGAGTGTTCGTTGGGATCCATCTGTGGATCTTGCTGAGCATGCGGAGGGTGTGGAAGCAGAAGGAGGAGACTTCGTTGACTTGGTTGGTCATGCTGAGCTTGGAGTCGAGGATGACCCCTAGGTTGCGTGCGTGGTTGGTTGGTGCTGGGGGGGTTCCCAGTGATGCTGGCCACCAGGAGTCGTCCCACGCTGAGGGATTGGGCCAGAGGATCAGGACCTCCGTCTTGTCCTTGTTCAGCTTTAGTCGGCTTGCCTCCATCCACTCGGCAACGGCCTTCATGCCCTGGTGTAGGTTGGATTAGGCGGTGAGGGGGTCTTTGGTGAGGGAGAGGATCAGTTGGGTGTTGTCGGCGTAGGAGATTATATAGAGGTCGTGTAGTCTGGCGATGCGAGCGAGGGGGGCCATGTAGACGTTGAACAGAGTCGGGCTGAGTGAGGATCCCTGGGGGATGCCGCGGATGGTAGTGGTGGTTCCAGAGTGGAACAGGGGGAGGCGGACTCTCTGGGTTCTGTCGTTGAGAAAGGAGGTGGTCCAGGGCCTTGTCTCGGATCCCTGCATCGTAGAGGCGTGTGCGCAGTGTGTGGTGGCAGACGGTGTCGAAGGCGGCAGAGAGGTCCAGGAGGGCGAGGGCCGCTGTCTCGCCGTTGTCGAGTAGGATTCTGATGGCAGCGATGAGGGCGGTCTCGGTGCTGTAGTTGCTGTGGAAGCCTGACTGGGAGGGGTCCAGGATGCTGTTTTCTTCTAGGTAGTGGGTGAGCTGGGTGTTGACGATCTTTTCCATGACTTTCGCAGGGAGTGGAAGCAGGGAGATGGGCCGGAAGTTCTTGAGGTCGCTCGGGTCAGCCTTGGGTTTCTTCAGGAGGGCGTTGATCTCGGCGTGTTTCCAGCTCTTCGGGAAGGTAGAGGTCTCGAAGGAGAGGTTAATGATCTTACGCAGGTGGGGTGCGATGATGCTGACGGCTTTGTTGGCAATGTGGTGGGGGAGCGGGTCAGACGGGGAGCCTGAGCGGATGGTGCTCATGGTTCTAGTTATGTCTTCGGTGCTCACGTTGGTCCAGGTGGTCAGGGGGTCGTGGTAGGTGTGGCTCGGGGCGTTCCTCATGACGGAGTCTGTGGTGTGCGTCTGGGGGGTGAAGCTGTTGTGGATGTCGGTGATCTTGCGGTGGAAGTGAGGAAAATGAAATTTTGCCTGACAAATGTTTCCCCTACGTATACCCTATGTTACATGTGTGTGCATGTCATCCATGCATATTTCCTTGTAGTGGCCTGAATCACTAGGCCTCTACATTCATGTCCTGCATTAGAAATGCCTGTCATCAAGTTTCCCAAAAGTTAAGCTAACATAAGGCCCATGTATTTGCATTTCATGACTCCTGACACACTGAAAGCCGCAAGAAGCCCAGCAAGAGGCCTGCCAAGACAGTATTATGAATAACAGTTATCTGTTGCTTTACAGAATCACATCCCTGCCCGGTGAGGAAAAGTAAACAGAACCCGTCCGAGGGAGATAGGGCCTAGCCATTCTGTCTCCATTTAAGTGGATTACAGTGCTTGCATCCATAGAAGAGCTCACAGCCCTCATGCAATGAACGAATAATCAGATAATACATCCCCTGACTCTAGATATCAGTTGTACTAGATGTGCTGGTCGCCTTGACACAATAGATCTCTCTACTAGGTTGAAAGTCAGCTTCCTCCCAGTTACACGTCAATTGCACGTCATGCTCAAAGTTGCACAATTAGGGCATAGTTCCAGCTAGCTATCCAAACTCCTCCTCTAAGTACCCACCCACCTATGACACCTACCTATCACCTACCTATGACTCATAAAGTGTACACCCACATGTTCTTATCTCATGTTCTCTCTGCTCTGCCTCGAGCGTTCCTTCCTACGTCCTATGTACAAGATAAAATGTATATAATCCATGTTCAGTAAATAATTGTTAGAAGACTCTTCCTGAACCTCAGAGGTGATGGAACATATTCTCCCTTTGACTCGAGTTATTGGAATAAAGCCCATTTAACTTGGACACCACAGATCCTGTCTCTCATTTGATGCATGATACTTTGTTAATGCCTAGAAATTCTGCCAGGGTAATATTTTATTTACCACATAATTTGGCGCCCTTACAGGGACATATCCCTTTCCCCACTCGCCGGAGTTGTCGGTCTAGTCTTTGCCCCCTTCTACAGCCGTGACGGACTTCAAAGCGCTTCAGCAGGACTTCCTGCCACTCCCTCAGGCCCACGGAGGAGACGGACTGCGACCAGGCATCCATGTGAGGCGGTGAGGAACGCGGATCGTCTCAACCAGAGCCCAGCCCATGAGAGAGCAAGGTCCGAGGTCTCCAGAGGTCCACCTGTTCCAAGGCGCAAGCGTAGTCAAGTCAAGTTTCCGAGGCCTTCAAGTTTCAAGTTCTGCTTTCCCGGTGAGTACCACTATGGGGAATGCATCAAGTTTCAAGACGGGCCCACTGTAAAAGGTGGGAACGGTCAAGACGGGTCCACGGTTAAACGTGGGCCCGGTCAAGACGTGTCTCAATTTTTGGGACCGGTATGGTTGTACTGTATTTTCAGTGCACAAAACTGTTTTTCAAGTACATGTTTAACTCTCTGTAATGGTATCTGTTTTAGTGTTTCAATGTTATGATGTTCTAGTGTGAATGATTGTTACTTGTTTCAGTCTATTCTTGTGTATTGTGTTTTCATTTTTTTGATTTCAAACATGCCACTGTTTTCAAAATTACGTCAGATAGGGATCAGGAAAGGTATACTAGAAGAGTCAGTTAACATCCCGCCAAGAGATACACCAGGTCATGATATGTATAAAAGAAGTCAAGACCCTCTCAGAAAGACGCTATTGAGTTTATGGCGCAAAGAGTCACATAGGAGAACAGAGAAAGAATTCAACAAAGTAGAGAGAAATAAACTAGCAGAGGAAAAAGCCAAAGAAAAAGAATCACGTCCTCTCAGAAGAACTAGCTAGAGTTAGAGTAGGAGCTATAAGTTTACTGTGGAGTTCCTTGTAAATAGCGCCTTGTAAATTTGCCTTGTGAATAGCGTGTCATTTTTGTGACATGTTGAGTTTCTTGTAAATATGGCTTGTGAATAGCGCCATGTGGTTATGTTTTGTGCAGAGCTTGTTATCATTACGTTAGTCAGGAGAGAGCTGGATCTCTTTCAAGTGCTTAGAGAAAATGTTTTGAAGATGTGCGTACGTGTTATGTGATAACGTGGAGAGATGAGTTCATGACTTTCCCATGTACTGCAGTCATTGGGGAATGATTGTGCTTCAGCTGCCAAATAGTTAATATCTTGTACTGAGTAGGCAGTATTTGTTTTAACATGCTGTTTAACAAGGTGTTGAGGGATTTTGGTGTTTTTTGGTGTTTGCGGGGGGCGTGTTTTTGAGCGGAAATTCGTACCCGTTCCAGTGGAGGGATTTGGTTGCTTTTCGGCGAGGATTTAGGGAATAGCTTGGACTACTGTGATGCCAAATTTGAAAAGGATCCGAGCTGTGGAAGTGGTGAAAAAAGCATGCTTTGTGCGGAGGTGCGATTTGCCATGTTATCCAATGGGCGTAGTCAGTTTACAGATTGAATGGTAAAATGTTGCATGGAGAGTAAAGAAGTGTATTTGTAAAGGGTTTGCCTTGGAACACTTGATTTAATGTGTTTAACTCAGAGGTCGGTAGTTGTAAATAAACCAGTCTTATTGAGATAAGGGTTTTTGCACGGAGAGTGCTTTAATGTTTTCACGGATGAGAAGAAATTATAGAATAGACCCATTAGAGAAAGTGCTTTTAATTAGTGTACTGCAACAGTGTGTTTTTTTTTTAAATAGGAATGTTTCTACAGAATATTTTTCCCAATGCAAGCTGTCCTTTAGAATAGCGTGTGACAGTTATCCCACTCACTTAGGAAAGTGGCTATTTGTAAATTAATGAACGTGGCCCTTTTTGATAGCTATAATACACTACCATCTTAATGCATTGCTAAGTGTCCCCTACATTAGTTTAATTTGCATTCATTTAGTTTCAAGGCTCACCTATGTACTTTGACAGGCTGCTGATAGAAAGGTAATATCTTGCACGGTAAAAGCAGTGTTCATTAAACAAGACTTGGAAAATAGGATTTATTATGTCTGATTCAGAGGTCAGTTAGGCTGCAATGCTTACACAGATGGTTACAGATAAACATTTAGTGGAGAAGCTTCAATTGATATATGCAGAGAACAGTCCCAACCCAACAGTCCATGATAATTCGTTTTTTTGTTCTCAAATGCAAAATGCATAGCCTTGTGTGCAGAAGCACATTGTCCCATATTTGTGTGTTAATTTGCCTGCTAAACAAATGCCCATGTTTCAAATGTCTTGCCTTCTAGCTGAATTAGTTAGACAAAAGTGTTTTTTAGAAAGTGGAGCTTCTAAGTAGCAGTACATTGTAACAGAATTGTTTTAAAATGCTAGCATGTCACTAAGTTACAGAAAAATACATGTCTTTATTAATTTACTTTTTAACACGTTTTAAATTTGCTTCAGTTAGTTAGAGAATAATGGTTCTGGCCTGGGAAGAGATATGTTATGACGTACAAGGAATGTGTTTTTCGACCTTGAGACAGTCCGTCCGAGACCGAGATGGCCTGGCTCCCAGTAAATGTTTATGTAAAGGGGGGGCTTTTCCCTCTTGGAGCGAGCAGTGCCTGTCTTGTTGATATTGGCCATACTCCAATTCTTTCCGCGATCCCTTTGTTTAAGTAAAGGGAGGGCCACTCCTCCGACTGACACTAGCTTTCTTGGCAGACGCTTGGCTCTTTCAATGAGCTCAGCGTTGGCAGCGACCCAATTTTAGAGAAGCAGAGACGAGTGAGAGGCTTGTCTCCTC
Source organism: Lissotriton helveticus (assembly GCF_964261635.1). Lineage (NCBI taxonomy): Eukaryota > Metazoa > Chordata > Amphibia > Caudata > Salamandridae > Lissotriton > Lissotriton helveticus. The sequence goes on from NC_136067.1 coordinate 531,380,235, forward strand.
TTAGTGATGTTTGACACTGAGCCAGCTCCTGGCTCTGAGGGGAGGGGTAGGTGAGCAAGGAGTGAGTTCGTAGCGAAGTTACCTCCCCAGCCCCTCTGACTTGTGTACAAAAAAAATTGTTCTTCCTTACAGTCAACACTACAAGCTTCATTGACTTCAGATAAATTCACGCTTGCAAATGAATACGTTTTTCCTTCAGTAGTGTAAACAGCATACTTGGCAGGAGTCTTGTTCTTGCAATGAGTTCAGCATCTGGCAGTCATTCAATTTTAGATCACAGTGAAGCCCGGCTTGGATTTGATTCAAAACTCCGAGCGCGAACATAATTCTAGAGGGAGGGGCTGTTTCTCATAGGAGTGAGGAGTGGCGAGGCTCTAGGCCTTCTGTCTATGACAAGAATAATTTGGATTTATTCAAATACATTTAGAGAACATATTGTAGGTGGTATGGTCATACTGTTCCCAAGATTTAGAGTAGGATTTTTGTATACTGCAGAGCTTTTGGAAAAAGGTTTCCCCAAAATAGAAATTGTGCTTTTGAATTGAGAATTCATTTTTATTTATTTATTTATTTTTATATAAATCATTTTTGCTAGATTGATGACAGTGAGCCCTAGCATCTACAGTCAGACACTAAAGGAAAGGCTAGACAGTATTCACATGCCTGCCAACACAGGACTGATACAGTACGTAGACGACATCCTGGTTACTGCACGATCAGACACAGAATGCGAGAATGCATCACTGACAGTTACAATTCTGTGAAAAGCAAGTGGTGTGCAAGGACACTTGCTTTCCAAGGAGGGTGGACAGCTAACACAAGATCACATACAGGTCATTACTAACCTTTCACAGCCCAGGACACAAAAGGAAGTACGTGCCTTTATTGGCCTCACTTCTTACTGTAGGCAATGGATTCCCCAGTATGCATATCTAGCCAAACCACTCATACAGTTAACTACACAGAAGGCAGCCATTTTGACTGTACTCCCTTGGACACAAGAACACACCTTGGCATTTGAGGAATTAAAAAGAGCATTATACCACGCGCCATATTTTTATTTATTTTTACATTTGACTGTAGCGAGACTGACAGGATATGAACTGACATTATTTCAACCACACATAGAGATCAGACGTTGTAACATTCTGAATCCTGCAACACTTTTGCCCTCAAGTACAGTAAATACACCACCACATGACGGTGTGGAAGTTATGAATATAGTGACCAAGACAAGACCTGACAGATATTGTACTCCCAGACCCTGACCTGACGCTCTATGTAGATGGATCATGCATGAGAACGAGTGCAGGAGAGTTAGTAGCAGCGTATGCCGTGACCACAGAAGTCATAGAGACACAGAAAATAGACACACTGTCTGCTCAAGCAGCAGAGCTCATCGCTCTGACGCAAGCCTGCATAAGAGCTAAGCACTTGAAAATGAACATTTATACTGACTCACAATATGACAATGGCGTAGTTCATGATTTTGGGGTCCTATGGAGGGAGAGAATTTTTTTGACCTCCCATGGGACCATGATTCAGCATGACCAGCTTATTCAGGCCCTGTTAGAAGCCATACATTTACCTACAGCCATTTCTATCCTGAAATGCAAAGCTCATACCAAAGTTACAGACACCATTTCCCAGGGTAATGACCTGGCAGACCGAACAGCTAAACTGACAGCCCAGACACCAACAGACACGACAAGGACAGAGGTACCATTACTGACAACATGTATGACAGTCAGGGATCCCACTCAAGATGTACTCGACATACAGACACATGCCACTGCAGATGAGATAAAGAAATGGACTGAACAAGGAGGAGTCCAGACTGACCAAGGTTGGATGACTAAGGGAAAAAGCACATGGTTTCTTTCAGATTCTATGGTACAAATAATAATAAACACAACACATAGCCCCGCACACTTAAGAGAAAAAGCAATGCTAGACAGCTTACAGAATATGCGAACATGTATGATCTGTTGCCAGTTCAATCCAGGTAAAGGCATTCCGGTGGATCAAGGCGGATTTCATCCTCCTGACCACCCTTTTGAGGTTCTCCAGATGGATTATATCCAAATGGATGGATGTAGAGGTTACAAATATGTCTTAGTAGTTATGTGTGCACTATCTAGATGGACAGAAGCATATCCAGTTCCAGGTTATACTGCTGTGACAACAGCCAGGCAATTAGTGCGCGAGTTCTTCCCCAGATATTGCCCCGTGTCATCTATTCTGATAACGGTCAGCCATTCTCCTCTGAATTAATGAAACAAGTGTCACTTCTGTTAGGTTATACATGGAAGTTCCATTGTGTAAGACACCCAGAAGCAGCAGGCCTTGTAGAAAGACATAATCAGACAATTAAGACAAAAATTGCTAAGATCTGTACAGAAAAAGGCGTGGATTGGATGGTGGCCTTGCCGGTTGCCCTCTTTTACATGCGAATGGTAGCTCATTCCAGAACAGGCCTATCTCCTTCTGAAGTAGTTTTCGGTAGACCGCCAAATATGTGGGGTACGCCTATGCCAAAAGAAATTACTGATGTTGACAGTAACATGCTGACAGATTACCTGGCTTCCTTGATGTCTACACTACTCTCTTGTTGTTCACAGGTTGCTGCCGCCTTCCCTGACAACACCCAGGTCAAGGAACATGCCATAGCACCAGAAGATTCTATACTTGTGTCCGGAATCTTGACCGATCAAGCCCCCTTGAGCCACGTTGGAAGACGCCGAAACCACGAGGACCGAAGTTGGTGGAAGGACGTAAAGGCCGAACTCACCTTCATCACTACAAAAGATACTTTGGACTATTTGGAACTTTGGAACTTTTATAAAGAACACTGACCTTTGCTAGAAAAGACTCCACAGTAGGAGTATAGGTTTAAGTAGCGATCCAGTAAGTCAGACGTAGTTTAATTGTCTAAGTCCACTCGGTGGTGAATCGGTTAGGCTAGATTTCTGACATGTATAAGATCACATATGAGAATAGCAAGAAAAGAAACATGAGAGAAAAATACTGCAAACTATTACGCAGTAGATGTATAGTTACCTTGATCATTTTTTTTATTCTGTGCATTGTTATAATTGGTATCAGTTTATTGCTACATGTTTTCTTTCCCGTTTCCTCACATATACATTCTTCCAGTAATAGCACCGCAGAGCATACATTTAGTGAACTGCCACCTCATGAATTGTCATATCGACTTGCACTACGTAACAATACTTTTATTCGTATGTTACACCATTCTCACCAGACCAGCAATGCAACTGATTGCTGGGTATGTGGCCAAATGCCAAGAGACAAAGGGAGTCTTGCCCTTCTACCCTTTACCGTTCTCACACAATGGTTCATGTGGAGCATGGTTTGCCTTAATGACCTCAATAGATAGAAAGTACATAGCTTATCCAGGTGGCTGGATATATGGAAACCTGAATAAAGTAATGAATGAAGCATGCTTTCCAGACAAAGACAGATTCCCCCAAAGGAAGGGAACCGATTTAGAGAATGAAGAGTACGAACAGGGAAATGCATCCGTTAATTTTATAATGTTAAATGTTCAGCCCAAGCAAAATACAGGTCCACCGTTTATATCAGTCCTGCCAGCAATAGGTGACCTATGTGTTAGTAAGAAAGGCTCAGTACTTATGGGACACAGCGAGTGTAACACTGTAGTGGAGTTTAACGATAAAGGACTTTCTTCTTTCAAAACATCACGCCATACCTATTTCATTTGTGGTCAGACAGCCTATGTACATCTGCCCTTAAACTGGAGTGGGACTTGTTATATAGCATTCCTATTGCCACCCGTTTTTCTAGCCCCATCCAATTATCATAGAGATTCACGACTAGAACATGTTAGACAAAGGAGAGAGATAGATTCCGCAGGGATCGATCAGACTGAAACAACTTGGGAGCAATATACAGATTTCAACAAAGGATTCTTTTTCTTCGTTGGCCCCGTCCAAAACAGTAAACTGATACGCAGGTTAACAAGGACTCTTGAAACAGTTGTAAATATAACTGCATCTGCCCTGGCGAACTTAACCCAGGAACAGTCTGCTATTAGACTTGTCGTTCTTCAAAACCGCCTCGTTCTAGACGTCATCTTGGCGGATAGGGGCGGAGCTTGTAGAGTCATCCGATCTAGTTGTTGCATTTTCATCCCAGATAATGCACCATCTGTGTACGAAGCAATAACAAGGCTCCACAAAATTGCTCATGCCATACATCAAGACCCAGGCACATGGACTTGGTCCAGTTGGTTCTGGGGTATAATATCAGCTTGGGGATGGAAGGTCATGTCCTTCCTAGGAATGGCCCTACTTATGGTATTTGGTTGTTGTCTCTGTCTGCAGTGTGGCCCGGCCATTTGCGGCCTGTGTGCTACTGCCTGTATTCCCCATCCACGTAAACAAAGAGTTAAAGATGAACAAATGATTCTGTATGATGAACTATACGGTCTCATGAATATAGATGTATCCTAAAGGGTTACGTAGGGGACAAGGAGGGAATGAGGAAAATGAAATTTTGCCTGACAAATGTTTCCCCTACGTATACCCTATGTTACATGTGTGTGCATGTCATCCATGCATATTTCCTTGTAGTGGCCTGAATCACTAGGCCTCTACATTCATGTCCTGCATTAGAAATGCCTGTCATCAAGTTTCCCAAAAGTTAAGCTAACATAAGGCCCATGTATTTGCATTTCATGACTCCTGACACACTGAAAGCCGCAAGAAGCCCAGCAAGAGGCCTGCCAAGACAGTATTATGAATAACAGTTATCTGTTGCTTTACAGAATCACATCCCTGCCCGGTGAGGAAAAGTAAACAGAACCCGTCCGAGGGAGATAGGGCCTAGCCATTCTGTCTCCATTTAAGTGGATTACAGTGCTTGCATCCATAGAAGAGCTCACATCCCTCATGCAATGAACGAATAATCAGATAATACATCCCCTGACTCTAGATATCAGTTGTACTAGATGTGCTGGTCGCCTTGACACAAGAGATCTCTCTACTAGGTTGAAAGTCAGCTTCCTCCCAGTTACACGTCAATTGCACGTCATGCTCAAAGTTGCACAATTAGGGCATAGTTCCAGCTAGCTATCCAAACTCCTCCTCTAAGTACCCACCCACCTATGACACCTACCTATCACCTACCTATGACTCATAAAGTGTACACCCACATGTTCTTATCTCATGTTCTCTCTGCTCTGCCTCGAGCGTTCCTTCCTACGTCCTATGTACAAGATAAAATGTATATAATCCATGTTCAGTAAATAATTGTTAGAAGACTCTTCCTGAACCTCAGAGGTGATGGAACATATTCTCCCTTTGACTCGAGTTATTGGAATAAAGCCCATTTAACTTGGACACCACGGATCCTGTCTCTCATTTGATGCATGATACTTTGTTAATGCCTAGAAATTCTGCCAGGGTAATATTTTATTTACCACAGAAGAAGGCAGCGAGGGTGTCGCACAGGCCTTGTGATGGCGGAATGTCATTGGTGCAGGAGCTGGGAGTGGAAATCTCTTTCACGATGTTGAATAGCTCTTTGCTGTTGTGTGCGTTGTTGTCGAGGCGGTCTTTGAATGGGGCTTTTTTGGTGGTCCTGATGAGGTGGTGATGTTTGCGGATGGCGTCTTTGTGGGCTGTGCGGTTGGCGGGTGTTCTGTCATTGAGCCAGATGTTCTCCAGTTTCCGGCAGGTGCGCTTGGAGGCTAGGAGCTCCGGGGTGAACCAGCTGGCTCTCTGGCTGGTGTCTCTGTCAGTGGGTTGTTTCATGGGTGCTACGGTGTTGGTGCAGTCCTCCATCCAGAGTCTGAGGGTGTGGGCCCCCTCCTCGGGGTCGGTGGGGCTGGTCGGTGGGTGGAGTACGAGGTGTGTTTCTAGTCGTTCCTTGGTGACTTTTCCCCAGCGTCTGCGGGGGATCTGTAGAGTGCGGTGGTGGGAGACGAGTTTCTGGAAGGTGAAGTGGACGCAGTGGTGGTCGGTCCAGGTGAGCTCGGAAGTGTGGCTGAAGGCAACGTGTGGGCTGGCGGTGAAGATGGCGTCGAGCGTGTAACCGGCGATGTGGGTCGGGGTAGTGACGATCTGTCTCAGTCCGAATATACCTTAACTTACTTTGATTGATTTAGATACTATCTGTAGACATCTGTTACAGAGAGCTTCTTATGGTCAAGGGATCATACAAGAACACTGATTACTTCGGTATTCCCTCAGCAGTCTGGATGGATGGATTGATAGTTCTTCACCACAACTTTCTGAAGACTTTCAGACCAAACAGTGCTTCCACTTGAGAGCAGTTTGCCCGAATTCTTGCATCAATTAATACTGCAATTGATGGTGTGTAATGGCATCACTGCGCCCCGCAGATCTGAAACGTAAACATTTTTAAGTAGATATTCCAGTCCCTATCATATAGGATTTTCTCAAGTGACTACTCATCTGTAGCCAGATCTTAACTATTCGTTGGCAGTGAATGTAGGACAAGTTATCTGGCATGATACCTTTGTGCACGCCAGTTGATCCTTCACTGTGCAATACAACTTTTGTGCATCTAGTTTTTATTGATTTGCCTTGAGCCTTTTGTTGCAGAGGTAAATTAGACGCAGACTGCACCAAACCACCTGCCTGTGTGCCTGAGGATGTCTGCTGAAATATTAATATTAACAAAAACAACAATACCAATAATAATAATATTAATACTAATATGAATGTGAATAAATGAATGAAACAGTCTTGGATAGCGCAGCAGCTGCTCCCTAAGGAGTAGGAATAATAATAACAATAACAATAATAATAATGAGAAAAATAATAATAATAAAAAGAAGAACAAGAAAATAATAATGGCACTGGCCGCAAAATGTGAATACAGAAACACACCAGAAAGCATCTTCTTAAAATAATCACAAAACTAAGTCTTTCGCACACACACATTCCCATATTTTAGGTTTGCAAACATAACACCAAAAAATGCCTCTTGAGTAACAGTGAATTATGGCGTTTGTTTTCACCACATGCACACTATTTACACATTCACTTCGAATGCACAGATGTTTTTATTTTTGCAATTAGCATCTTTCCAGTTTCTACAATGGCGTGCCATCAAACTTTATATTTGAAAAATACATCCATTATATCCTAGGACACAGATTAGCAAAGATCTCACATAATGCTTGAAAGGGAGAGAGCATGAAATATACTAATATTTGTCACTGTCGTCTGTCCCTAGTGCTGGTGCACCATCAGGCTGCCTAGCGCCATACAGACACCTTTGCACCATAGTGAAAAGCTGTCTGCTTGAGTCTAGCATAGAGTCTGCACTGGAAAGATACCCTTCGAGTACAAAATTCTAAGCCTAGTGAAACTTTTAAACGTTTCCCTTATTATATGTGTGCTGCACTGTACATCACACATGCAAAGTGGGAAACGTTTTAAACTATGGTGCAAAGATATGTGTACAACGCTCAGCAGCCTGATTGTGTGCCAGCGCGAAGTGAGAGAGAAGACCAGTGATGTATCTTAGCAAATATGGGGCTTTCCTGCTCCCTCGCTCTCAAGAAACGTTGGGTCCTGAGCTGTGTTGTGCCCAAGTTTAGTGAATCTGTGCCTTTCAGGTAAGTTTCCGGGGCAAAACAATTTTTGTGCGGGAAAGTAAAAAAAATACATTTTGCACGGGTTTGCACCACTTTTGTGAAATAAAGCTAGCACAAAATGTTGGTAAATCTGGGACCTAGGTGCTTTAAATTGCCATCTCACTGAGGATTTTCCAAAATACCTTTCTAACAGTGCATTGCAAAAACACAAATCCATAGGTGAGACTCAGTAATCTGTTGAGTACATTTATTTTCTGCAGCAACTGAATTTAAAACAAACAATGTCCTACCGTAGTGGTTATAATCTTCTTCGCTTGTTCCATGTCCATAATCATAATAATCTGCTGGTCTGTAATAGAATCAGAATGAGAAGGGATGAAACCAGTTCAGAAAAAATGACCAGGTCACTCCAGTATGTACAGAACATATAATCAATAAGAATTTGCTTTTACGTGAGTAGTACACCACAACATCTCCTGTACACCAGGCCTATTGTAGGTGATAGTGTAACTAGAGTCACCTCTCAGGAGCTAGATACCTGTATATTTCAGTGTCTCTGAATATCACTGCCTCATTTAGTTCATCCTCTTTGCACTGAATTCACTTCCTACTAGGAGAATGTGTCTTGCTCAGTCTTTGATTAAAATAACTCCACAGCATGTTTTCTTTGCAGTTGTTCGAACATTCATTTGTCTAATGGCTTAATGGCCAGAACAAGTCCCAACTGACGATTACTGAGATATACAGCTGGAGACTGCACTTGCTATTATGAAAAGCTGTGACTACTCCTTCCCCTTCACAAAACCACACACTAGGAATTAGGGGGCCGATTAGAGTCGCGGAAGGCCTGCCACCACCGAGCCGGTGGTGGCGGTCCTTCTGCCATCACAAAGCAATTTACTCACCAACCAATTAGGATGGCGGAGGGTATTGCGGCGGACGCAACGTCTTTACATTGCAGCCCGCAGCCCCATTGGACCCACCGTTACACGTTGCATCCCCAACACTGGCCCTTGCATCGCAAGCCTCTCGTTGATGGCAGCATCAAAGATGACGCAGGACTCCTCATCGCAAGCCCCTCAGATTCTTTGGAACAGCTGGTGCACAACACATTCTCGGTGCAGGACATTGCATCACAAGTCCACCTTCTCGATGAACTCCTTGAAAAGGATGCAGGGCTTGCATCGCAGCCTCATGGCTCTTGCAAACCAATGCAGCACAATGGGACTTCGTATCACCTCAGCTGTGCAACACATCCTTGTTGTGGAGGTCGGCAACTCTTTTCAACCTGGATTTAAGGTACTCTTGTTCAGTGTTCTTAGCTGGGTCACTGTAACCGACTTGCTCTCTTCGCCGTTGACTTGATGTTTGTCCCGGTTTAGTGTGACCAGCTATCCTCTGCAGTTGGTGCTCTGTATTTTTAGCAATATATCCACTGCAATCTTTAAAGTTGTGTTACTCCTGTTCTGCTGAATGGATTACTGTTGTTTTGGTGTTGAATTATTTATTAAAATTAACTTTATTGATCACACTTAATGTAGGATTTTTCTAGTGTTGTGTTTTTTTTTACTTTATTACTGTATGAAGTGCTGCATAAATACTTTACACAATGCCTTCAAGTTAAGCCTAACTGCTCTGTACTAAGCTACCAGAGGGTTGAGCACAGGCTCATTTGGGGTTTGCTTGTGCCTCACCTGACAAGGTTTGTGGTTCCTGCTTGAGTACAACCAGTAACCCAAATTTGTACAAAGAGGTAAAGTAGCTTGTAAAATATCCCAGAGTTTAAGAATTTCCAACCAATTCCTTGGATAAACACTGCATATGTCTTATTCTGTTGAGATATATCTTCTACATCTGAAATTCATAGTGTGTAAAACAGAAGAATGCTCTACAGTAAATTAGAGCCCAAAGTGCACTTGGCCCATTAGGTGTTGCAACTTCAAATGGTTACATAATGATGTGCTTGAGATATTGTAAACTCTTTAAATACAAAATGACCAATCCGGGGTTTACAAGTCAAGGCATCCCGGTAGGTTTCCTGCAACTGGGTGCAGTTTCTGACAAACTGTCCTGATTTACCACAATAAAGGCAGAGTTCCTTTTTGTGATGACAAATCTTCTCCTTTTTGCTTATGATTTTTTCAGGTTCCCCTATCTTCATCAGTTCCCCAACCCTTTCCTCTGGTTATGTAAAAGCCTCATTGTTGTTAAGCAATGAAGGGTGGCCATACCCTCTTCTCTTATTTTTTCTAAGGCATTGTTGAACTTCAACCTGAAGCATTAATTGTATAAGAACTTTAATTGAGATGTGGTCGACTAACCATTAGTGCCAAAATATCTATTAATTCTTCCCACAAGCCATTGTAGAACATGGCAGTGGCAGCTTCTTCTGTCCACTCCATCTCTGCCTTTATTTGACAAAATATGCTCACTTAGGAAATTATATCATGAGTTCCCTGTTTTTATGTTAGCAAATTAGTGTGAGCTGAAAGCAACATCTGTGTTCAGGAAAAGATGCTGGAGAATTGCTAAAGGGATTGCTTATTCTTTTGTACCTGCCAAGGACTGGGGACTGCGAGCACCTTCATCTCGGATTGCTCTTCCCTTTGCTGCCACTCCTCGCGGTACCCGCTACGCGGGTCCCGCTTCGCCTGTGGGATTTCTGGACCGGGTTACCTGTGACGCTGTGACGCTGCTGGGGAGCTAAGCCACCGAACGCCCAAATTCCATCTTGGGGCGGCGGTAGGTGCAGGGCTGCGAGCGAGGGAAGGCGCAGGACTCCAAGTCCCAGGAGCGCCTGCCCCTCTGCATTACCAACAGCTGAGACGCTCTCCCTGCAGGCTCCTCCCCCGCCTCAGCGCTGCTAAAACCACCCGTGCCTGGGGGCCTCGTTGGATTGCTTATTCTTTTGTACCTGCCAAGGACTGGGGACTGCGAGCACCTTCATCTCGGATTGCTCTTCCCTTTGCTGCCACTCCTCGCGGTACCCGCTACGCGGGTCCCGCTTCGCCTGTGGGATTTCTGGACCGGGTTACCTGTGACGCTGTGACATTGCTGGGGAGCTAAGCCACCGAACGCCCAAATTCCATCTTGGGGCGGCGGTAGGTGCAGGGCTGCGAGCGAGGGCAGGCGCAGGACTCCAAGTCCCAGGAGCGCCTGCCCCTCTGCATTACCAACAGCTGAGACGCTCTCCTTGCAGGCTCCTCCCCCGCCTCAGCGCTGCTAAAACCACCCGTGCCTGGGGGCCTCGTTGGATTGCTTATTCTTTTGTACCTGCCAAGGACTGGGGACTGCGAGCACCTTCATCTCAGATTGCTCTTCCCTTTGCTGCCACTCCTCGCGGTACCCGCTACGCAGGTCCCGCTTCGCCTGTGGGATTTCTGGACCGGGTTACCTGTGACGCTGTGACGCTGCTGGGGAGCTAAGCCACCGAACGCCCAAATTCCATCTTGGGGCGGCGGTAGGTGCAGGGCTGCGAGCGAGGGCAGGCGCAGGACTCCAAGTCCCAGGAGCGCCTGCCCCTCTGCATTACCAACAGCTGAGACGCTCTCCCTGCAGGCTCCTCCCCCGCCTCAGCGCTGCTAAAACCACCCGTGCCTGGGGGCCTCGTTGGATTGCTTATTCTTTTGTACCTGCCAAGGACTGGGGACTGCGAGCACCTTCATCTCGGATTGCTCTTCCCTTTGCTCCCACTCCTCGCGGTACCCGCTACGCGGGTCCCGCTTCGCCTGTGGGATTTCTGGACCGGGTTACCTGTGACGCTGTGACGCTGCTGGGGAGCTAAGCCACCGAACGCCCAAATTCCATCTTGGGGCGGCGGTAGGTGCAGGGCTGCGAGCGAGGGCAGGCGCAGGACTCCAAGTCCCAGGAGCGCCTGCCCCTCTGCATTACCAACAGCTGAGACGCTCTCCCTGCAGGCTCCTCCCCTCTCCCACTCCTCCTATAAATCATCACCTAGGTGCCTCTGCGCGGGAGCGCGCGGGAGTGTGCCGGGAGAAGCCCGGGACAAGGGCGGGCCCTCTGTGGCCCTCCGTGGCCCGCAGAGCCTGGCCTGGGCATACCCTTATCTTATCCTGTATCTGCGCTGCTATCATTAATGACTATTGACTCTGGGCTTCAAGCTAACCACCTACTTACCTGTTTAGTTTTCTACTATATGTATAGCTAGACTCATGTGTTATTCATTTCTGTGTTAATTGACTGTTCGGGTCTTTGTTAGTACTGTTTCTTTATCTTTAGCCAGTTTTTCTACTGCTAGCGATGTCCACCCGTAAAACTCGGAGTCAGAGAGCTGGTAATGATAAAACCAAAAAAGTTATTGGCACTCTAGATAATTTTATCTCACGTACTAATTCTCTGATAGATCAGGGAATTTCTCTTATGGAAAGGAGGGATTTGATGGATCTTGCTCAAGCGAAAAGGTCATCACTTGGCAACATTGCCTTGATCCATTCCCCGCCCCAAGGAACAAATAATTCTGCTTCCTTCCTTGGCCAGCCGGTTGATGACCAAACCCCTGCTATCTGCCTACTACCACTACCTATTAATCCCCCCGCTATGAGTACACCATCTACTGCCAATCTCCATCTAAATAAATTGGCAGCAACAGTGGCAGTAACTCACAGTGATAATGATCCCTTACAAGTGGGTGGGTCTGACATTATTACGCCAGCTTTAAATGCTCCAAATTCAACGAACCTTACAACCGATAATCCTGTCATTATTTCACAAGAGGTTATGGGCTCTAACTTTGGGGAGGTTAATTCGGGTATGGTGATGGTGGATGAAGGGACTTTACAGGCCCCCATTGACCAACTTGAGTTTGACATGTTAGACTCCACTCCCCATCTATTATCACTGGGGGTCCCAGATGATATAACGCATGATAGCAGCTTGGCCAGTATTCTGGATATTAGCGGAAGCAACGATTCCTCAATTAATTCGTAGGGAGGGCTTGATTCCTTAATGAATTGTATGTCTATTTTGATTAAATCACTGCTCTTGCCTCTGGAGACTAGGCTTGCTAACATAGAACACCAACTTGATACCATTCTCTCGCTGCAAGACCCCAAGTTGATTGTTCCCGGTCCTTGCACCTCTGTGGCATCACCACTTGCTCCCAACAATGTGCCCAGCATTAAAAACCCACCCACGGGGGCTACCTTGGCACCTTCAACCAGCTCGCTTAATACTCCACAGCTGGCGAACAACATAAAGAGTACCAACAAACCCCCCACTTCTATATGCCCAAGTGTTGTGAAGAGAAAGGTTCCTAGTATCCCAGCTCCCATCATCCCCCAGCCACAGCCCAGAAAAACCATCACACGACGAAACATCAATCTACCACCTGATGCATGTCCGTTTGTGGTCGTTTTGACTGGCATTCCTGAGCTGCCCACGTCTACTTCTGAGCCCTTCTGGGCGATCAAAAACAAAATTTGCCACTGGCTAGACAAAAACTACCCTCCACCTCCTGGTCTAAATAAGAACATACTTATGGTAGAGAGGGCACCCTGGGTAGGTGGAAAGAAGAAAAGTATAAAGGGTGATTGTGTCGTCATCACGTTTGAGGACCCACGCCTGGTTGAATTTATTTGTTCTTTTCCTCCTTGTGATAATAAGTCGGTGGTATCAGCCAAACCCCTGTCTTTTTTTTATGTGCAAGAGGGCCATGAGGATGCCAGATGGAGTTGGCTGAGGCCGGCAAATAATGGGCCAGGGAGAGGCAGTAATGGGAATGTTAAATCCACCTATCAGAACCCCCAAAAGTGGGGAATGGCTTCTGAGGAAGGGTGGAATCTAGTCCATAGGAGGAAGGGGCACCATTGGAAGGGTGATCCCCAGTTTAGCGGAGAAGGGTGGGGTCCCCAACTTAACTATCCCTTATTCCCCTGTTACAATCGTTTCAGTGGGCTGGAAGAGGTGGACTGACCATCACCTCAGTCCCCTGAAGTTTCCAACGAGCGAGGGGTATTTATTCCCCTAGATCACGGGTACTCATAGTACGGCCCGCGGGCCAACAGCGGCCCGGCAAGCCTTCCCTGGCGGCCCGCGGACCTTGCACATATTGTACCGGCGTTTTAATTATTATTATTATTTTTTTTAATAGTGTCTGCCAACACAAGTTGCAGCAGCGCGACTCGGAGACTGCTGCTCTGTGGGGGCCGGCCGGGCGATTCCTGCCATAGTTAGAGTGGAGCAGGGGCGCTAAGAGGTGAACAACACAGCATCATTAACATGTTAATGGTCTTTTAAAGACCTGTTAATGCGCTCGGTGCAGCTGTCTGTGTGTGTGTGCTCCGAAGCTGTCTCAGCCCGGGCTGAGACAGAGGCAGGGTGAGATGACAGAGGGAAAGGGAGGGAGAGGGAAAGAAAGTGAGGGAAAGTGAGGGAAAGGGAGACCGAGTGAGAGAGGGAAGGAGGAAAAGGGAAAGGGAGGGTGAGGGTGAGGGAGGGAAAGGGAGTGGCTTTACTGGCTACCCTCAACCAAAGTTAAAGGTTTGGAACAAGAATGAACTCTAACTGGTATAGCCTGCAGGATTGGTAAATTAGAGCTGAAAGTAGGCGGATAAAGTTATCATGGCAGCATTACGAATTTTAAAATGCTTATCTTTACTGATATTTAACTATGTGAAGTTTAGGAGGGTGCCATGTGCTTTACTGCAGAGTCCCTTGCACTTGAGTCTACTGCATTCAAGATCCTATTAGCTTTGATTCAAGAATAGTTTCTGCCTAATACTAATACACTGGTAATAAATGTGAATTCTTCTTACTGCAGGCAAATTATGGAACAAATCAAGGAGTGCGGAATCCCTGAAGTTTAGACAAAGTGAGGGAGGGAATGGGAGACCGGGTGAGGGAGTGAGAGGGAAGGAGGGAAGGAGGGAAAGGGAAAGGGAAAGGGAGGAAGGTAAAGGGAGGGTGAGGGAGGGAAAGAGAGTGACAGTGAGGGAGTGAGGGAGGGAAAGGGAGGGAGGGAAAGGGAGTGAGAGAGGAAAAGGGAGACAGAGTGAGGGAGCGAGAGAGGGAAAGGGAGACAGAGTGAGGGAGTGAGAGAGGGAAAGGGAGACAGAGTGACGGAGTGAGAAAGGGAAAGGGAGACAGAGGGAGGGCAACAGAGGGAGGGGGACATAGTAAGGGAGAGGGAGGGGGGGAGAGAGAGAGAGAGCGAAAGAGAGCGAGAGAGAGAGAGTTGTCTGGTGGCTCAGTGGACGAAGGTGTCCGCTGCAGGGACCAGTGATCAACCTCATGGTCAGGTTTTTTTGGTCGGTCTAGCCCCGCCCCCTCCCCCACTGGCTCCGCCCCCACTGGTGCGGCCCTCAGACACAAACCACACTGTAAATTTGGCCCCCGAGAGAAAGTTTGTGAGTACCCATGCCCTAGATAGTGGGCCTATTGCCAACGCCAGGGAGGAACCACCCAACCAGGATAGTAATAATCTAGACACACTGGCAGGGGAAATTGATATTGTGTCACCCTCGAAAAACCCTCCTTTGCCCCCTTCCCTTATTAAAATCTTGTCTTGGAACATAGCAGGCTTAAAGAAAAATCTGTCTAATCCTGCTTGGAATATATTCTTAGAGGATTATCATATCTGTATGTTCCAGGAAACTTGGTGTGTTCAGCCAGAACACAAGCATGGTTATTCCACATTCTTCGTCCCCGCAACTCAATCAGGGAAGGGTCGTCCATCGGGAGGCCTACTTATCTGGATCAGGATAGATCTGAATTGTGAAGTTACTGTTAAACACATCCCCACCAATGACATACTTCACATTACTGTCAAAAGGCAGTCTGACAGAAATGTCTTGGAACTTTTCTGTGTTTATGCCAGAGGTCTACCAGGGGGTCAATCTTCACCCATATTAGAGTTGTTAGATAATAGGCTATCTTCCCTCCCCTCTAAATCCTCAGTATTGGTGGGAGGTGATTTTAATTGCACCTTCGAGCCTCTTGATGAGGAGGACCACTTGGGTTCTCATAATAAATTAGGGAATCAGTTCATTCCATCTTTATCACTGGCCCCAATCAAGAAGTGGTCTGCCAGAGCTATTCAGCTAAACGCCCTGGTATCTGCCCACGACCTATGGGCCCTAAATGGCCGTACTACATCAGACCGTATGGGCGCTATGACCTTTAATCGAATAGGCTGCCCGTCACGGATTGATTACCTCCTTTTAGACGTCTGGTCATGGGCCAACCTTGTTGATATGGAGGTCTGACAGAGGATTGATAGCGACCACAATCCCCTTTGTATGGGTATGTTCTGGGGTGACAATATTGGCAGCAATGCCTCCAATGAGCTGACCACCAAAGAATTAGTTCCCTCTAACTGTAACCGCAGGCTTAAATGGAATGTAGTCAGGTGCGATGAAGGGACACTCGACACCATCAAAGTTTTAGTTCTGGCTGCTTCGAGTGCCTTGGCATCAGTCCACCAAAATCCTCTCCATTCTCGGGGGCCCACGCCAGCAGCTAAGTACAAGAACTTAATAGGGGAGATCAGTATGTTTTTTTCTAAAAAAACTAAGGGACGCCAACTGATTAATCACACTCAAAGGAAGGGTAACCCTTGGTATACTGTCTCTTGTAGGGAAAAAAGAAAAGCCATCTCCTTGGCCATAGAAAAAATAAGGAAATACTAGCTGCTAGAATGGCAAGACAAGATTATCGCATTAGCATTGCGAAAGCCAAAAAAGATTGGGAAGAGGAACATTGGCAGGCATTAAAGGAAGCGGCTCATGGGAAAAACGCCACTGTATTCTGGAAATTGATAAATATTCTTGACAGACGTGGTGATGAGCCCATCCCAAACCACATAACTGAGTGCCAATGGCACTCTAATTTTTCTAAATTATATGGCGAAGGCAGCCCGGAACTTGTGACATCCCTTCCAGCATTAGATACTGGCTGTTTAGCCCAACCAATTGGTGACACTATAGATGTGTTGTTCACGCCCGCGAAGTCCAGGAAGCCATCCATAAAATAATACCGGGCAAGGCACCTGGCCCGGATGGAATTCCGGGGGACCTACTGTTGCATAACCCCACGGTGTGGCCGATTTTATTGTAAACATAATGAATCTTATTCAGTCTGGCCACCAAGTACCTGACTCGTGGAAAGGCGCCGAAGTTGTCACTATTTTTAAAAAGGGCGAGAGAGAGGACCCTGCCAACTACAGACCAATTAGTTTAATTGATGCCATCCAAAAAGTAGTTGGTAGGGTCATTATAAACCGGATTGAGTGCTGGCTTATGGAAGACAACATCTTATCCCACTTCCAGGCAGGATTCAGAAGTAATGTAGGAGCAATCGATCAAGTTTTTAGATTTTGTGCAGTTTTTTGGAAAACAGTGTCAATAGCCAGAGGGAGTCTTTACCTGGCCTTTATAGACTTAAAAACTGCATTTGATGTAATACCCCATGCCAAATTATGGGACGTTTTATTGGATATGGGTTTCACATCTTATTTGCTACAATTTATCATCAAATTACACGAGGGTACCTATGCTAGGATTCGGTGGGGGACGCAGGGACAACTCACAAAGAGTATCCCTGTTAACAGAGGGGTACGGTAGGGGTGCGTGATGGCCCCTACTCTGTTCTCCCTCTTTATAAATGGGGTGGTGAAACACCTGCAAGAGATACCGGCAGATGCCCCCATTATAGCTGGGGAGAAAACACCATCGCTCCTCTTTGCCGATGACACCCTTCTGTTATTAAAAACCCCCAAAGGTCTCCAAACTCTCCTTGACCAGTTTAGTGTTTTTTGTCAGGAACGAGGGCTTACAATAAACACTACAAAAACTAAACTAATGGTTATGACCGCCAAGAGAAACCACAGGAATATATACCTGACTTTGAATGGATCTCCCCTTGATGTGGTGGAAGAGTTTGACTACCTTGGTGTTAGAATCAATAATAATATGAAATGGGAACCCCATATAAACAAAATGATTTTAAACCTTAAAAGAGTTTCCGGCACTATTTTAAAAAAACAGCGTCTCTCAGTGAGCAGGCCAATTGCCCCTGCCTTGTCAGTTTATGAGGGAAAGGCAATAGCCTCAGCGGTCTATGGCTCAGAAATATGGGGCATTGAGAACACCAATAATCATGTCCTAACTGAGAATAAGTTCATGAGAGACTTGGTTTCACTTCCAACCTCCACCCCATTAAAACCATTATTTGCAGACTTGGGTAGGAGGTCCATTCGGGACATTGTTCAGCTACGTCCCCTTCTATATTGGGTACGTTTGAGGAGGACTGCCGAATTAACTAACTATGCTATAGTGTTGGATGAAATGTTAAAACTAAACACCTCAGGCAAAATCAAGTGGCTAAATGTCTTAAAACAACTTGCAGCTAGCGTGGGTTTAAGCGATGCATGGGCCTCCCAATCCCCTCCACCAAAACAAATGGTAAAAAAACTATACTGGGACTGGATTGAGGCCAAGGCTTTACAGAACCCAAATTGGGGACAATTAACCGAGAACTTTTTGACCCATAAGTGTAACACAAAGCTAGAATTGTTTTGGGATTTTATCCAGATTCCCCGGGATAGGACACTCTATCTGAAATTTAGACATGGTACATTGCCCCTTAAAAATTTTACGTCTAGATGGAGTAGAAGGAGGGAAGAGGATACAAAGTGTCCAGGCTGTACAAATCCTGAAGAATCATTAGGCCACTTCTTTTTTGCCTGTAAAGCATATACCCAAGCTAGGAACAAATGGTTGAAACCTGTATTAAAGAACCTTGGAGTCAGGGATTACAAATCAGCATTACGTATCCTCATCTCCAATACATCTTGTATGGTTACTATTTGTGGGGTTGCAAAGTTTTTATCATGTGCCTGGATCATTAGGTTAAAGCTGCTAAAAAATGTCTCTTCAGTCAACGTTCCCACAGGATTTTCATATGTATCTTTCTAAATGATGAAATGGTTTTTATATTTATGTGTGTATTGTATGTTTGTACTTTTTATGATACATGTGTCGAATAAAAGTATAATGACTGACTGGCTAAAGGAAGTCTGAAGAGTGGGGGCAAGTTGGCCGCTGGGTTGTTGTAGAGGACAGTCGCACTCTACTCCCTCTCCTGACCTGAGAATGTCGCTGGCAGTTTAGAATGGACATGCTGATTTTTCAGGGGCTAACCAAGAACCAGTCAAGGATAAGCACTGGCGTTGAGCTTCGTATATTGAAAACCGTTTCGGCTGTTTGAAAAAGCACTGGAGGAGCTTCTACAGTGATATCAGAACAACCTGGGAGATGTCTAAGCGCGCTGGGGCCATACCGAAGATGTCGCTCTCAAGCAAGCGGGCGATCCCGGCTAATAATGCAGGCTCAATAGCACTGCAGAAAAAAGCCGAGAAAGCAGAGAAAGCCGAGAAAGAGAAGGAAAAGAAATTGGACCCGAGGGCAACAAAGGCCGCAGCAGCAGCCGGGAATAGAACACAGCGAGGGCCGCAACAGGATAGCGGCCCGCAAAGTAAAGAGGCTACAGGCTTGCAGCGGGCAAATTCCACGCTGACTAAAGAACTGAGGCAGCCTATGTTTTCGGAGTCCTTTGCAGGGAAAACGTCTGCTGGATCGGCAGGACTTGCAGGAGCATCAGTAAGGCCGTTGGAGAGTCTCCTCGCCTCGGTAGACGCTGGGTCGGAGATCACCGTTCTCGAGGACGTAAGCATCATGGTTACTGAGCAACAGGAGGAATCACGCCCAGAGTGTACGCCTCCCGCGGAAACCGCTCACGGAGATGGAAGCTTGGTCCAAGGATTACTGGTGAGCGGGGGGTACCAGAGGGAGCAGGGGCCGCGCTGGGCGACACAGAGAGACAGAACAATTTACAAATGCTGGATGCCTTGATGCAAGTAGAGGCAGAATTTAGCAGCGAGGGGAAGCAGACACACGATGCAAAATGGGAGAGCCTGACAAGCCTGGACTTGCAGCAGGAGCGAGAGGCGAGCAAAGGAACCAGGGGGGCTCTCCAGAAGGAGTCAGGCTTTTTTCTGTAAATGAAGGATCAGACTCTTCCCATACAAGTGATCAGGAAGGGGGGGCACCACCAATCTATCAACAGACTCGGAGGATGATCACAGCAGTGGCTCCAGGGGAAGAACCACACGAAAGAAAAGAAGTTCAGCAGTAAGGCGGGAAAGAGGAGGCTCGGCAACCAGTACAAATAAAAAGCTATTATGGGACTATTCTGGTATTTCTAGCGTCTATCGAGAAAATAACCAGGGAGAGGGGGCTGCAGGAGGAGCGAACATTGGGAACCCATCACAGCACGCTACACTGGACATAATGTTTAACACATTGAAGCAGATGCAGGCAGAGGCTAGGACAGAAAGCCGGAGAGCTAGGCAAGACAGGAAAAAAAATACAAGCAGCTATAAGGAAAATGAACAAGAAATACGAAGAAGTTGAGAAGAGAGTGGGTCACGTAGAGGAAAGGACTGGCAGACTGGAGGACAAGGTTACAAATTGGCAGACCTTTGAAAATCGCCAGAGACGAAATAATGTGAGATTGCTTGGACTGGAAGAGGGGGTGGAAGGACAGGACGCAAGAGGGTATGTTATTAAACTGTTGAAAGGCACTTTTCCTGAGGCCCAGTGGCAATGGGATACAGAGGTCCAGAGGGCGCACATATTCCCATTGTCACAGAAGAAGAAAAGGGGGGAGCCCAAGATACTTTGCCCAGGGCAATGCTGGTATTTCTAGGGAGTTTTTTGGCAAGGCAGGAAATAATGGAGAGAGCCAGGCCAGATGCTAAAAAAACATATGAGGGGGTCACCTTCTTCGCAAGACCTGACTTCTGTCACGTGACAGTCGAAAGGCGGTGGAAACTCAGGCAACTAATTACCCCTTTCCAGCGTCAGGGTTCAGAGGCTTATCTAATGTTCCCAGCAAAATTAAAAGTCATCACTGGGGGGCAGACCAGAATGTTTTATTCTGAGATCAAGGCAGGAGAATTCCTAGCGGAGCTTACTGAGAATCATAAGGGGAAAAACAATAGAGGAAGAGAGCCGACCACCGCCCCATAGTGGCAAACGTAGTGCAGCTTCATGAGTAACACACAAGATAAATCAGCAACATGTTAGGGTAAGGGAAGGAGAGGGAGGCGACACTACAACCGATAGCAGTCACATATAGGTCATGTATGACCTATCTGCCTGTAGAAGAGGGGGTAGGCAGGGGGAGGGGGGCACGAGGGGTTGGTGACGGATGGTTGGCAATTACACACACAAAAGGAGAGGACGTACAGTCACATTTTGGTACTAGTCACATCAGGAGTGGGGAGGACTAATTGGACATATTGCAAGGGAATTTTTAGTAAGCATAGATGGCATTAAGGATCGCCTCTATTAACATATGCGGCCTAAATGAAGGAGGGAAAAGATAGAAGGTAGCGGCTATGTTAAGGCTATTGAAATTAGACGTGATCTGCATACAAGAGACACATATAGTGGGAAAGAGTAAATTCCTGCTGAAACAATTGGGGTTCGAGGTTCTTGCGCACACACAGCAAGGTTCCAAGACAAGAGGGGTCGCCATAATAGCTAAGAAGGGCGTGATGAAGGTTAAGAGGAGGAAAGAAGATCAATGGGGTAGATGGGTAATGATCGAAGGAGAAACAGTGGCCGGCTGCTGCATAATTACCTCTGTATATGGCTCAACTGATGATGAACCTGAGGTGTTTGATTTTTTAGATATGGAATTACCTTTGTGGCCAGAGCCTGTAAGCTGCTGTGGGGATTTCAACATAAATGGACTGGCAGGTTTGGGTATGACGGGAGGGGGGGTCTATGGGGGCTGAAAGAAGAGAACGTGTAAGGCCATCTGTAACTTAGCACAACACAATGCGTTAGTTGATGTGTGGACACATAACTATCCGCTGGGAACGGGCAGCACCTTCTACTCGGTGCCGCATAGGATAGTGGCCGGACTAGACTATTTCCTGATCTCAAGCTCTTTGGTAGGTGGTAGTCAGATTGAAAGGCTTCCACGGATACTATCGGACCATAATCCGCTTGTGTTAACTATCCCTCAGGCTTACAAGGGGGAAGGAAAGGTCTATACTTGGACTTTTGAGAGAGGGTTATTAAGGGAAGAAGACTATGTCAACAAGATGCAGGTCTGGATTGGGCAGTTTTGGGAGATTAATAGGGGAACGGCTTCTGCGGGGATGGTCTGGGACGCTTTCAAGGCCGGAGTCCGGGGAGAAACTCTAAGCTACACACTTCAGAGGGCCAAAAAGGAGAAATCTGCTATGAATAAAAGATTTAGGGACTTGGCAGATCTAGAAGATCACTTAATCCTCGCCATCACCAACCAAGACCCATTAGAGGAGACACTAGTAAAAATAGAATTAAACAAAGCAGAGGCTAGCGAAAGCATGGCAAGAAAAGCGGCAGGCAACTATTTGGCTAAAAAAGAAAAATGTTATGAATATAATGAGAGAGTAGGCCACCTTTTAGCAGTCCGGACTAGACAAGATTTGGCAGCGGGGGAAATAAAGTAAATTAATGATGGTACGGAAGGGGTTGTAAATAAGATAGAGGAGGTGCGGGAAGTTTTTAGGAAATTTTACGCAGCCCTATATGATCACGACCCTATTAACAAAGACCCTGAAATTGCAGAATATCTGCCTGGCATACCACATGGAGAGCTAAACGAAGAGGGAAAAGAGTTACTAGAGCTTCCGCTGACTCTGCAGGAAACACAAGATGCAGTACTTAATCTCCCCTCAGGGAAAGCCACAGGGCCCGACCTAATCCCGGCCGAATTCTACAAAACATTCGGGGGTATATTGGGAAGGGATATGCTTGAGACTCTGAGACAAGCACAGATAAGGAATTCAGTTCCGCACTCCTGGGTGGGGGCAGACATTATAGTAATCCTTAAAAAGAACAAATCACCGCTGGAGCCTGGGTCTTATAGACCAATCACGCTCATGAATGCGGATGCTAAAATTTTCTCAAAAACACTGGCACAGAGGCTAAGCAAGGTAATTGAGAGCTTAGTTAGCACTTCACAGCATGGATTTATTCCGGGGAAAGGGACTACGCAGCACACAAGACAAATGATTACTATTTTAGATGCTGCGGGGGCTACAGGAGACCCGGTGGCGGCCGTATTCCTGGATGCGGAGAAGGCCTTCTACAGGGTCTCCTGGGGCTATCTGTGGAAGGTGCTGGAATGGTTTGGCATTGGCTCGGGGTATATTAAAGCTATCCAGGCCCTGTATGTAGACCCGACTGCAAGAGTAAGGATCAATAGAGGCTATACATCTGAAGTACGGATAAGGCGCGGAACAAGGCAGGGCTGTCCGGCCTCGCCCCTTTTGTTTGCGCTGTATCTGGACCCTATCCTACGAAGGCTGGACGAAAACACCAACATCCTTCCGGTTAAGCTGCATGGAAAGGAGCACAAAATATTCGCGTATGCGGACGATGTAGCTATCATTACACCAAACCCAGGGATAGCAATATTAGAGATTGAGCAGGAAGCGACAAATTTTGGTGCAGTGTCAGGATATCTGATAAACAAGGGGAAGACACAGATAGTGCAAAACAATTTTGTAAAACACCAGGATACCAGAGTGGTGACTGAAGCAGTATATCTAGGGATAAAGGTTACAGCTGATCTAGACAGACTGGTAGAGTTAAATATGGGGCCCTTGCTTCAGAAAGTAAAAGAAAATATGGAAAGGATCTATAACCTACACCTGACTCTGATGGGCCACATAAATGTGATTAAGATGGTAACATTCCCGGAATTCCTTTACCTTTTCAGAGCTATCCCGTTGTTTTTTGAACATCTATGGTTTAACAAACTGGAAGCAATACTGAATAGGTTCATTTGGGCACAGGGGAAGACGAGGAGAGCTTACCGCTATCTCACTCTATCCAGGGAGAAGGGGATATGGGGGGCCCCAGACTTTAGGCTCTATTACTGGGCAGCAGCCTTGCAGTACTTTCAGGGACTGATAGGGGGTGGAGGAGCGGTGCAAATAGACGGCAGACTTGGCTTCACTAATGTATATACTGCGCTACTGGGTGAGGAGGCTGAGAATGGCTTCTTAAACACAATTGATTTTAGCTATTTTAAACACACACAGTTCAAGACATTAAGAGCGGCATACAAGATCTGAATGGTGATTTAAAAAAAACTTGGGTTAGGCAGGTACAATAACTACACACGGCTCTATACGAATCACTCACTACCGGGAGACATCTTTAAGGACAAGATCATGAGGGACTGGGATAATAAGGGGGTTAGGAAGATTGGGAACCTTATGAACAACCAGGGGGGCATACTACAGTTTCGTGAACTGCAAACAAAGTTTAAGCTAGAAGGCAATAGTTTCTTTAAGTACTTGCAGCTCAGAAGATTTTTCGCACATAAGCAGGGTGGCCCACTAGGATTTGGTCAGAGTCAAGTAATGGAGTATATAGAACGATCTACTCACTGCACAATCAGGCAGCTATATGCAGAATTTACTGCAATTAAAAGTGATGATAGGGGAAAATATGCTGCTAAGTGGATAGAGAAAGTGGGCACACAATCAGAGGGCCTCCAGGCATCTCTGGATCTGGGACGCACTGTTCTGTGTTCAGCCACACAACAATCGCAGCACTACAAGACGTTTTACTCACTGTATCACACTCCGGTTAGAATCGCTCAATGGGGCGGAACCTCAGGAATAACATGTCCACGCTGCGACTCTAACGATGCAGATATTGTCCACATGTTTGCACAGTGTCCACAATTGTACTCTTTAAAGGTTGCTATTGAGAAGTTTATGGAGGACTTTTTAAAGATCAAGGTCAAACTCACAGAGGAAGTAATAATCTTGGGGGTGGCGGAAGGCGTAGAGGGCCTACCAATGGAGTTTGTATTTATGTCAGCTGCTGTTTATCGTATCTGCATAGCAAGGGCATGGCTGGACAGGGCCCAGCCATTGTTTCAAACCTGGATTGCAAGTCTACTCTCTATTTATAATCTGGAGAAATCAATCTACGAAAGGAAGGGCCGAACAGCTAGATCATTGGGGGGCGAGATCTGGCTACCTATAACTAACTGGAAAAATGCCAGCTTGGGTGAGGGGCACGGGTAGGTATCTCTGACAACCATCTGAAAAATACAAATGAATATAGGCGGGAAATTGCTTTCTGTTTATGTCTTCTGTTTATTATGTAATGACTGTGACATGGCATAATATTGGTATAATTGATTAAGTGTGCTGTAACACTCATTGGATTTTTTGCGAAAAATACAAACTTTAAATAAAAAAAAATTAAAAAAAGGAAGTCTGAAGAGTACAATAATAATGGGGTGTCTCCATAGCCTGAAGAAGATTAAGATCTGAATCCATGTATGTATGTGCACCTGGAGATCTGTCAGGAATGTTTTTTTTTTTTGCAAGGGAGAGGCAGGCTCCAGACTCAAACGATCTACCAACCAACCTACCATCTACAAATTTTTGGAGAGGTGGAAAGGTAAATAAACAACAAAAGAGTGCAACCTGACAGAAGAAGAGTCAGTCAGAGAAATAGGATTAAAAAGAACCCACACTCACCAACCTAGTTGGTGACATGCTTTATCATTGGTTCCCACCAGAGAGACTGAGTGCCTCTCTGGTGTGCTACAACGCCTGTCTACAGCGGAGCTGGTTTTTTATGAAAATGTGAGTGAATAGTGGTTTAAAAAGTGCCTCTGTTTATCCAGAAAATGTTTTTATTAGTTGGAAAACCTGGCACAGCTAAAAATAAGTGTAGCGGATATTTTTAGACTGGTTAGATTGACCACGGACATCCTAGTAGGAGGAAAGGTAACCAAAACTCTTGTGTCAGGGAAAGAGGGAGAGAGAGGTAAGGTAAGGTGAACGACAAACACACCACATCAGCTAGAGGCCCTTTACAGTAAACTCCCTCTGCACTCCTGAGGTGGGTGGTGTTGTAATGGGAAACCTTAGAGTCGGGTTTTAAGGTGCTGAAAGAACAGGTGGCACAAATGAATATATGTTAGAAAATGGCTTACTTATTGACTGAGCTGTGAGCCCTGGTAAAGCAGCAACCTTAATCCTAGCCAGGGTAAGGAACAAATAAACCCCAAATTAACCAGTGCTCAACCCCCAGGTAGCTTGGCACAGAGCCATCAGGCTTAATTTAGAGGCAATGGGTAAAGTATTTAAGCAACATGTTAGAAAGTAAACAAGTCAAAACACTACACAAAGAGATCCCACACCAGGTTTGGAAAATAGAGTTTAATTTATTAAATAAAACAAAACCAAAATGAAAAAAACTCTAATCAGTAGAACTGGAGTTATACATTTTTAAAGAATAAACTCCAGTATAGCGCCCAAAACTAGAAAGCACCAACTGCAGCTATTTGATCTCGCTTCACTGAGTGAAAGTCAAAAGTTCAAGTCGACACAGTGGAGTGCGGATTGGATACAGTCCCATACTATTCCCGCTGAAGATATACCTTATCAAGTTTTGAGCCGAGTCCTGTTTTTGTTGAGTAAGGTCACCTAGAGCAAGTAGAGTTCACTAGAAGTGGTCAGCGTGGTGTGAAAGCAGGCTGAGGATTACAGATGGGCAGGCTGGAGCTTCACATCAACAGTTCATGCCAGTGATTAATGCTTGCTGTGTGAAGAGATGGGCAGCCAGCCTATTCACATTAGCAAAGAGCCACATGCTTGAATTAAGAGCCTGAAGAGCCACGTTAAGAAGAGAAGTGTGGAAGAAGTGTGGCTCACTGGTTAGAGGAGGCAGACCTGGAAGCAGAGGTCAGCCCGGGACCAGGGTTCAATTCCCGGCTCGGCGGGGTCTTGAGTCCTAAAATGTCCATGGGCTCGACAATTCTCTTTCCGGTGCCTATTCGATTCACGGGTTCACACTCTGCGACTCTGGGCAATAGCTTGCTTAATCTCCACAACGGCCCCTCGCGGCGGGATGCCTGGCTTTCACCTTGTGGATACCCTGCCGGGGTTATCTCACAGGGGAATACCAGGACGGGTTCCCTAAGCAAGCGCTTAGAAACCGCTCGGTGATTTGCGCTATATAAATTCCTGTACACGTTAAGTGTCCGGGATCTGACTGCACCACTTGGGGCTCAGGAGCTTGCTCAAGACAGGTTGAGGAGTAGTTAGGAAACCTGTTATGCCCCTGAGGCTCAGATCAGAAGGCCAGAAGACAAGCCCTTTGAGCCACTCTAAGATCCTGGGTTAATGATGGATTACAGTTACAGTTCTTCCTCCTCAGGCAAGAGTGCAGCAGGCAACAGGTCAGCACAGCAAGGGCTTCCTGGCAGAGTATCCACAGGTCCAAAAGTGTACTGAAGTGGCGGTGTCTAAAACCCTACTTTTATACAAAGTGTTGCCTTTGAACAGGGGAGAAGCTTCAAAAGACATGCCTTTGAAGTGCACAGAACTCAGCTACTTCCTCACATTCTGCCAATTTTGGCCTATCGAATCACATTTAAGCTCCAGTTGTGTGTGGTTTTCCAGGAGGAATACTTAAAGCCCAAATGTCAACTCCACCCAGTCATGGGACTAGAGACAGACTGCAGGAACCAAATGGCCAAGAAGAGAAAATGGTAACTTTCTGAAAGTGTCTTAAAAATAATGGGGTTACACTGTGTCCCTCAGAAGTTGGGTGTATAATGATAAAAGCTAAAATGTGTTCTGTTGGGTGTCCCAATTGCTTTCCATAATCGAAATGGTGTCTAGAATATATCACCAATTCGTGCAGATCTGTCTGTGATCTGGAGAGCTGAATAGACAAAATCCACAACATACCTAGAGTTTGGTGCAATACTTGACAAATGTTTAACACCCCATAGTACAAATTAGTGGAGGAATAGACAATACACACAACATAACCATTACTTATTGCATATATTGACACTCATATATCCAGATATTACACATAATTTTCTTCGTGAGAGGCTGTCACAAACAGAGATATCAAAAATACACAATTTGACTTGGTGAAAAAGTGACATAAAGTGCAAAAAGTGCTTGACATAACACAATACAAAAATTGTACATGAAACATAAGAGGAAAGCTGTCCATACTTCTTGTATCTTATGGTTTGCCACTAATTGAGTTCTGTAACATGTCTTTATTCTACGGCATGCAGCCATTAACTGAACGCACTATGTCAAAAACATTATTCACCACACCCAGACGCACCTTGATACCTCCCACTATATTATGTAAATTTGTAAGGAGTTCGGCAAGGACCACAAGGGTCATAATACACATGATCACACTTCACTACACTGTAGAGATATTTTTCAACAGAGCCTCAGATACCATCGCATCCATGCTCTTCCACACCATCAACCGCTCCCTGGCAACCGCTTTGTTCCCTGACAACTGGAAACACACTGAGATTAACCCGCTCCTGAAGAAACCCTCAGCGGACACCACCAACTTCAAAAACTACAGAACTATCACCCTGCTCCCGTTCCCATTGAAAGTCATCAACAGCCAACTCACCACATTCATCGAATTGCACAACTTCCTCGACTCCTCCCAATCCGGCTTCAGAAAATACCACAGTACGAAAAAGGCCATCCTCCCCCCCAACAGACGACATCCGTACCTTACTGGACAAAGGAGAAACAGCAGCCCTCATCCTCCTCGACCACTCAACGGCATTCAACACAGTCTCTCACCGCACCGTAATACACAGACTCCACGTCGCAGGGATCCAAGACAAGGCCCTCGACTGGATCCACTCCTTCCTCTCTGGCAGGGTCATACTCCCCCCTTTCCTCTCCGACCCTACACCTACCACCTGCGGAGTCCCCCAGGGGTCCTCCCTCAGCCCTACGCTCTTCAACGTCTACATGGCTCCACTCGCCCCCATCGTTAGAACCTACAGACTCAACATTGTGTCATACGCAGACAACACTCAACTCATGCTCTCCCTATCCAATGAACCCAACACTGCCAGACACAACTTTTGAGAAGGCATGGAAGCCGTCGCCAAATGGATGAAGAACAGCTGCCTACAACTAAACACCAACAAAACAGAAGTACTCATCATGGGCCTAAACCCCGATGCCTGAATCGACACCTGGTGGCCCCCCGCCCTGGGAAGCCCACCCAACTCCACGGACCACGCACCAAACTGGGAATCATCCTGGACTCAGAGCTCAAAAATGGATCACCGTGTCGTCCTCCTGCTTCCACACCCTCCGCATTCCTACATAAGACCTTCAAATGGATCCCCCTCAAACACAGAAAGACCATCACTCACACCCTGGTCACCACAAGGCTCGACTACGGCAATGCACTCTATGCTGGAATAAACAAAAACCTCACCCGCAAGCTACAGAACATCCAAAACGCCGCTGTAAGACTGGTCCTCAACCTGGCAAGACATTGCCACATCTCTCAGCACCTGCGCACAGTCCACTGGCTCCCCATCGAAGCTAGAGTCACCTTCAAGATGCTAACGCACGCTCACAAGGCCCTCCACGACACCGGACCAGCATACCTAAACAGCCGACTCAAATTCCACGCACCCGAAAGGACCCGAAAGGACCCTACGATCAGCTCAGCTCTCCTACTCTGTGGTCCCCGCACCAGAAAGACCAGATCGGGAGGCAGCTCTTCTCCTTCCACGCGGCTAGAGCCTGGAACGACCTTCCGCTCTACCTCAGACAGATAACATCCCTCCCTATTTTGCAAGAAACCTGCAAACGTGGCTCTTCGACAGACGCCCTCCTTGATGGACTGGAACCTGTGACCCCCCCCCAGTGCCTTGATGCCCAGACGGGTGAGTAGTCACGCTTAACAAACACCTGATTGTTCTTTTATTTACATTGATAAAATGCACAGGTTGGTTTATGGATATTAACCATTAGAATCTTAGAATCATCGTTAGTTTACCTCACTGAACCTACTGAACTTTGTTGAAGCCTTCAAGAATAAATATGTTTGACTTCCCTTCCGAAGAAAAGAAAGAGAAATATTCTGCATGTGCCAAGGTTTTTTGTATTAGAGCTAGTTAGACCGTGTTCCAAACTCCCAGGCCCAGTAGACATTTTGCTCTTCTGCTTGTATCATGAATTTTACAATTGGTAGCACAGGGTCCTGCAGCCTTCAAGTGTCTCCATGCAGTCTATGTAGTACTCGATAGAAGCCTGAAGGGAAATACAAGTACCTCCATTACTGATCTCTTCGGAGAGGTGAGGAACAATTTGTAGATCAGCTGAAGAGGTTGTAGTTCACCCTTTCTAAAAGTTGTGCCCAGGTTGACTGAATCTGAAAATTGTAAGATAAGTACTTAGGGAGTACTGCAGTAAGTAAGGAGTAATTTTACACTTGAGTAAAAGTTGGATTTTTTCAGAAGAACTGCCAATAGGTCTGGCTTTTGGCCATATAAGTTTGAATTTTCGCCATACACCATGTTCACATTTATACATTATAAAATGTTCAGTAAACCTTCACCTGTATAAGATATTATAACAAAGTTAATTATTATTTTGGAAAAGCTAGATCGTTCCCAATATCATCAATACAACCTGTGTAGGTGTCAACACAAGTCTTAGTCAGACCCTGCTCAAATCCTGATAGCTACGGCATAAGCAACAAGCAATTTCCGACAGAATTAGGTGTTAGGTTTAACAGTACAAACAATGTTAAAATAAATAAGACATGACAATACAATTCCCAAATCAATTTAGAGAAATGGAGACAGAATTATTGAGTAAAGGGACACAAACATCTTTAAAATCAGACATGGGGAACTGGAGATATGGATTTTAAAGGTAAGTACTGTAGCGACCGTCCAAAAAGCAGTAATTTCACACACAGAAAAAAAATGTGAATTGATTTTCAGAACAGTGTTTGACAGGGCTGGCTTGTGGCATAGGCAACACGTGTTGTCAAAGGCTACTTGTTTGGATTATCATACTGGAACTGCCCTACGTGAGCTCTGCTATGTTAACCTTTATCTATTCTAAGTGTTCATTAAGTCTTTATCTGTCAAAAATGTTGTCAGAAAGTGGGTTAATAATTTGGAAAGTGGGGACGTTAAGCAACTTAATAAACACAACCTGTGCAAGTGTCAACACAAGTCTTAGAGAAACTCTTCTCAGAGCCTGGTAGCTTTGGTGCAAGCCACAAGCAATTTGAGTCAGAAATAGGTGTTATGTTCAACCAGTACCAACAATTTAAATTAAATTACACAAAACAATACAATTCTCAAACCAATTTAGAAGAATGGAGACAAACTTAATGAGCAAAAAAACACATACATCTTTACAATTGGATACAGAAAACTGGAGATACAGATTTTCAAAGCTTTAAGATAAAAAGTGCACAGAAAAAAAAACCCTATTGAAAAACAAATATTTAGGTTTGACCACAACCTAGGCATGAGTTCAGGAGGACTGTGATGAAGTAGAGGCTCCAGACACTATGAGGGTCATTTAGGTCTAAGTCTTACCTTCAAACTTAGCCTCTGAAATGGAAGTGAAAGTCCTTCAGAGAACTAGTTCTAGGACGAGACCTGTCACAGTTTCTTGAAGTTCAATACATTGCTGTGGAGTTACAACTGGAGCCATTGGTTTTGGCATCAAAAGGTCTAAGAGGGGTAAATATAGATTTTGCAGCTGATCACATTGTTTTATTGTTGGGATTGATGTGCTGCCTCATCCCTGTTCCAAGGTTTTATATTCATACTTGGTCATTTGTTTGATTCTCATATTGCTCCAGCACCATAAGTCAGACATTATAGCCAGGCAGGGCTCCACAAGTAATTATACCTTTACCATGAGGTCCCACTAAATCCATTCTCAGCGCAACAAAAATCTTAGAGAGAGACAGACCTGTTTTGTTTACCTGTCTAGGGTGTAAGCTTGCTGGGCAAGTCTCATCATCGTGTTCAAGTCTTTTAGAAAAGAAACAAATGACTCACATTTCTCCAAATGTTGTGTTCAGTCCTGCAGCCCCCGGGTCCACAGAGTAGGTTTGTAGGCAGACAATTTCTCTCCAGCCAGGGCTCTTGAAGGATCTAGTCATTTGTGGTCGGTTGTGCCCTCTTGAAATTAGGAGTCCATCTGCTTTTTGTGTAAACTGCCCCCCCCCTGCAATTAAGAGTCCATCTGCTTTCAGCCGCGGCCCGTGGAGGGAGATCCGGTGGGGCAGACGGGCAGGGCGGGGGAGGGGCAGGGTGGGGGCTGATAAACACCGGAATATGGATGATCACAGGTAAGTAAACAATTTAATTAATAAAACGAATTATCCATATTCCGGTGTTTATCAACCCCCACCCTGCCCCTCCCCACCCCGCCTGTCTGCCCCTCCGGAACTCCCTCCACGGGCCACGGCTGTCTGCTTTTGAGTCCAAGGAGCAGGTAACCTGGGGGCTATCAACTTCATTCTTGGAGAGGTATTAAAATGCCAGCAGGAGTCTGGGGTCCTTAGATCTCTTCATGCAAGTGACAGGAGTCTTCTGTCACACAGCTAGGCCTTCTTCAAGTGGAGTTTTCTTACCTCCAGAAATTAATTGAGAGATGGAAATGAGGTGCCAGACTGTTTACCCTGTGCATTAGCCAATGATTGGAGAATTTTCTCCACCCCATACCTGCTATGTTCTTGCCCTACGTCAACTTTCATGTGCAGGACTATTTCTATGCTTTCCTTCAGAAATTCTTGGGAGCTCTAATCTCAAGAAAACAGACCTGAGACCCCTTTCAAACAGCTGCAGACGAGTGCCAACCACATCCTGTTTAGCTGACCTCTCCCCTCCCTGCATAGTCACACATGATTCTCCCTGATGCTGAGATTGGAGGCGACATTTCTAAGGGCTCTGGGAATTAAGGGGAGAAGATCCTGACAACTTAATTTATTATCTAAACGTCAAAAGAAGAAGTATTATGTCTCTTTTTTGCT
Source organism: Lissotriton helveticus (assembly GCF_964261635.1). Taxonomy (NCBI): domain Eukaryota; kingdom Metazoa; phylum Chordata; class Amphibia; order Caudata; family Salamandridae; genus Lissotriton; species Lissotriton helveticus. The sequence goes on from NC_136067.1 coordinate 531,412,770, forward strand.
CTGTCTGCTGTCCTGTGCTAATCTCTGCTAAGAGGCCAATTGTTGACAATTCTTCTGCCTGTCTGGGTCTAGAAAATATAATAAGCAAAAGGGCTCCCTAAGGGCCAGCAAAATTACTTAAATATATTTTAAAAAGGGTTCCTTTGTTAGCAAAATTTATTGAATATTTATTATTCATGGTATGAGAGGTTATGAGATGTCCACTCTCCTACGTATATATCAAATGTCAAATATATATCAAAATGGGACTCAAAGTCTCCTTATCAAACATCAGTATTTTGACCTTTTGGTGCCAATAATTTCCCACGGGTCTTCTTCAAGATCAGAAACGTTAGCACCCTAGGAAAAAGCATAGAGATGTGGATGAATGGGGTCTCACTCTATTGATAAGGTGACAATGGATCACGCCATACAGTTTATTACAGTATCTTACCAGTTGCTTGGAAATGGCATTGCTAACTAAAGGGAATGAATAGCCTAATAAACATTTGTAGAATGGGGCTCTTTGGAAAAATCAACCAATGAAATAAAAACTCCAATAATGGAGGACAATGGCACTCACCAATTAGAGGAGAAGGGAAACAAACATCTATCTTTTTGAATTTGAGAGGTCAAACTCTGCAGAAGAAAAAAAAACAAGAGGCAGTGGAACAGGGAGCAAGTTATTGTAGTTAGCTGACTAAGTTTCATTGCCAGCATATGTGCAACTAGTCCTCCAGCACTGCTCGATGTAGATACGCCAGGAAGCAGGTATGCTACTCGCCTCTCATTCAATTTGATTACGCAATTCATATATCATTCCCATATCATTTGAAACCTGACCAGTAGGCAGATCCTGAGTTTTGTTATTATTTCTCTTTCTATAGAGCCTTACCACTAAAATTCAAAATGAAAAAGGATTTACTTGCTCGTTTCACTTCTGGTTGGTTAGTGTCACATTTCTTTCCTGAATTAGTGCTGTTACTATTTCACAAGATTGTCTGATTTTTCCAAACAGCCCTATTCTACAAATCTGGCTACCACTGGTCATTGCTTTAATATTATGTGTCTACTACTAAGAGCCTTTATCTATTTTCCTATCTCTGCTAGAATAACGCTAGTCCAGACCCTCATAATTAGTAGACTGGACTTTGGTAATGTTTTACTGGCGGCAGCAAATGAGATGCTGATGGCAAAATTACAAGTTGAGCAAAACACTGCGGCCAGGCCTGTTCCTAACCTTCCGCCAGGGGCTCATTCAGCCCCATCGTTGAAAGCTTTACATTGGCTACCGGTAAGGCAGAGAAGTGTTTTTTAAATCTGATGCCCTACTTATAATGCTTTAAGGGGTAAAGTAGTGAGTGGGTGAGTAGTGCGCTATACAAATGTTAAACTTGAACTTGAACTTGAACTTAAAGGACCTTGATATCTGCAGCAGAAGCTTAACTGCCACTTACCTATAAGATGCCTAACGTCTTTGGATAAAGCCTTGTTGAGTGTACCCCATATCCATCTGACTAGATGCGGAGGCAGACCCTTTTCTTACCTGGCTCCACTCTGTTTTAACAACCTACCTCTTCACATTTGTCTTTGTCCTAATCACAATAAATTCAAGAAAATGTCCTTATTTTATTTGAATTCTCTCCTGCTTGTACTTGGTTGTACCTGAAAGCAGTGCCAAGATGCCCTTGAGTGAGTCATGTGCTATATTAAATTTAATTAACATAACACAACACCTAAATAAGTAAATCTGTAAAAATAGCAACACTCATGATTAAAGTAATTGAGAAAGAATTAGGGCCAGATGTAGGTAATCAGATTTTACCGATTCTTAAATACCGAATTTTACCGATTCGGTATTCAAAAATCGGTAAATGAGATGTAGGTAAAAAATCGGTATTTTTTACCGAATCGGTAAAAGTCGGTATCGGACTTTCGGAATTTACCGAATCGGTATTTACCGAATCGGTATTTCCCGAATCGGTATTTCCCATTCATCCCTATGGGCCCAAAGGCCCATAGGAATGCATTGAAAATACCGATTCAGTAAATACCGAATCGGTAAATACCGAATCGGTAAATTCCGAATCGGGAAGCAAGCAAAAGTGAAACTAATGAAAACAGCCAATCAGGTGCTACCACCCTCCCCCTCCCAACCAGGAAGTGGCTACCCAGGCAGCTGCAACTCATTAGAAGGTTCTGGAGAGGCAGTCAGAGCTGAGCAGAGACGCAGAGGAGCAGGGAGTGATTTTTGTGAATTTACCTCAGTGAAAATGGCTAGCAGCAGTGAGACCCAGAAGGCAGAGAGGAAAAGGAAAGTGAAGTTTAGCAGCATGGAGCTGCAGGTACTAGTGGAGGAGGTGGTTAGAGGCCACAAACAACTTTTTAGCAAGCAGTCCCTCACTGTACCTGAGTCAGCTAAACGCAATATGTGGCTACACATTGGTGAAAGGGTCAATGCTGTGGGAGTCACCAGCAGGAGCATTGATGACCTCAAGAAACGCTTCTACGACATCAGGAGCCTCACCTAAAAAAAGATGGCAGAGCTACACAAGCAGGCTGGTCTCACCGGTGGAGGCAGGGACCCAGCGCCCCCCCTGACTGACCTGGAGGAGTTGGTGGCGTCAACCATCGAGCCAGACAGTGTAGTGGGACTGGGAGATGTGGACAGCTCAGCCAGAGCCAAAGCAAATGGTAAGACGCATGCGCAGCATGACGCCCCATACCAACCAGCTTGCCTTTACCCTTTGTGCACAGGCCAACCCCAGTCCAGTACAGCTAGCACTATACAGGAGCAATGCATTATGGGAAATGCAGTCAGCTAATATAAGACCATGTGTAACTGCACGGCAGTGAAAGTAATGCAGATTAATGCTGACCTAGCTGCAGGAATGCAGCAAATGGGTACTGCAATCACCCAGCTGTGCACAAAACTGGACAGCATGGAGCACACAAGGCGCAGGGACGCCCGTGTAAACAATAGGGCCATGAATCGCCTGGCCACAGCCACAGCACAGCTATGCCGTAGAGGCATTAACATGCAGGAAAGCCTCACTCAAAACACGGCCGAGGTCAACAGGGGCATGACCAGGATCACCAGTGCCCTCGAGGCAATGATTATATCTCAAACTGCACAGAATCCTGCCCTGGATGTGGCTGAGGGAGACGACAGCAGTAGCCGCAGCAGCTTGGCAAGCGCTGTGGTTCAGCCTTGTAGGAGCAGCAGGCGCCCAGCTGAGTCTGCAGGCCATGAGGAAGACAGTGAGCAACATCCCAGTGGCTCTGGGTAGCGCGGGCGCAAATGACTTTGCCAGTGTGGGTGATGTAACCCAGGACATGTTGTCCCCACCTTACTTTACTTTAATTTGTTGCACTTAAGTGCTTTAACGTTGTGGCAACATAAAAATACGTTGGCCCCATACACAACCTGTCTGTGTCTCATTACTTACTCAGAAATAGTTGCTTGTTATTTCCTCACGTCTGTATCTGCCATCACTTGGTGTTGTCACTCCAGCAGGTTGTCTGTCAGGCACAGCATTGTCGTCGTCAGGATCCTCGTAGTCAGACAACTCCACCTCAGTACCCTTCCTCACAGCCAAGTTGTGCAACATGGCACAGGCAGCAATTATCTTGCAGCAGGTGATGGGGGTATACTGCCTTGCACCTCCACTCTTGAGAAGGCATCTAAATCTGCTCTTCCAGATGCCAAAGGTCCGTTCTACCACATTCCGTGTACTTTTGTGGGCCCGGTTATACCTCCTTTGGCTGGGTATTGAGGGGTTGAGGTAGGGAGTGAGGATAAATGAACGTAGGGCATATGCACTGTCTCCTAAAAGGGAAATGGAAATACATTACTCACATGCATACTTGTAATTCTTACTGCAATAGGTGTTGAAGGGGTTGCACACTGTGTCTTACCTAGGAGGTATCCTTCGCCAAATTCCCCTGCAGACAGCCGTGCATAGATGCCGCTGTTCTGAAAAATATAGGAGTCGTGGGTACTCCCAGGGAATTTCGCAGCAAGGTCTGTGATGACGAACTTTGCATTGCAAATCACCTGTACATTGATGGTGTGGGTGGACTTCCTATTCCTGTAGATGTATTCTGTGGCAGCAGGGGGACAAATGGGGGTGTGCGTGCCATCAATGCAGCCGATGATATGGGGAAATCTAGCCATCTGGTAGAACTCAGATTTGGTTTGCACCAGTTCAGCATGGGTGGCTGGAAAAGAAATGTAATGCTCCATCCTCCGCAACATGGCGTCAAGGAATTTGTGAAAAAACCTTGAGAGGGTGCTCTGGGTTACCCCACCCACCACAGCAACCATGCTCTGGTAGCTCCCAGACGCGAGCAGGTGGAGGCTGCACAGCACCTGTACATGGGGTGGAATTGCATGTGCCCTTGGGGTAGTGTGCTGCAACAGTGGTTGTAGGTCCCTGATGAGGTCCAAGATGGTGTCTGGAGCCAACCTGTACCTCTGTAGTATATCTTCCTCTGTGAGCATGAACAGGGTCACCCTCTGCCTGTAGACCTGCTCCTGTCTCAGCCATTCCCTCTCTCCTTCCTCCTGTAGCCGTAGCCGTCTTGCAATGACATAAAATGCCGCCATTGTGCAAACAGAATTGCATTTTGGGTCCAGTTTTTATAGGCTGCACCTGGTTACCACCTGATTTGAATCCATGGTAAATACCGACTCTTAAATACCGAATTTGAAGCAAATTCGCTATTTCAGAGCTTACCTACATCTCAATCTTTAATTTTACCTATTCTTAATTACCGTATTTTACCGAATCGGTATTTTACCGATTCGGTACATTTTCCGATTCGGTAAATATTCTGATTCGGTATTTTACCGATTCAGTAAATTTTCCGATTCCGATTCGGTATATTTACCGATTTGGCCTAATTTCTATCTCCTACATACTGATCGCTCAATACCGGTCGGTAACGGCCGAAAATACAGATTTTCGGCCGTTACCGACCGGTAAAGGGCTACCTACATCTGGCCCTCAGTCTTTAAGGAAGATCCCAGAATGTGCACTTGTGAGAAGCCACATAAGATCTGGATTTCCCGAGTTCTTTAATGAGAGTGGAAGTATTGGCATTAATTTCAGGATATTCTGATTTAAAAAGGGCCTACCTAGTTCGGGCTAAACGTTCAGAGATTTGAGGTAATCAGGATTGAAGAGTGGAAGATAAAAATCGGAAGGCTACTGAAGGAACAATCAAAGAGCATATTGTAAATGAAATGCAAGAACGAAGTCTGGTAAAACCTAATTGGCTGTGGAATGAATCCAGCCATCAGCATGTCCGCGCTGTACTAGAGGAATCTGTGCAATGAGTACATTAAATGAATACCCGCTCATTCTGCCAAAAAGGGAAGACAGACTACGTTGACAAAGTAGGAATGCATCATGTAGTGGAACTCATTTTATACAAAATTATAGTACGACGTTCAATCAATTATGTATCAGGGAACCAGGGACATATCAGTGTGACCTGGAAAGAGCTCATATTTGTAAAAGTTGTCATTCTTGACAAGGTGGGAGACAAAAAAGTATAGAAATCATACTAATCATTCACAATATAAATAGAACATGTAACACAATTCTGCATGTATGTCAAAGACATATCATTATGTCCGTTGAAAAATATATCCAATCCTTAATGGAAATTACAGTAAAGTTCGCAGCAGTTGTGAACACTGACAATGTAAATAATGACCATGCTAAGAGTAGTATGTTGGAGAAAGTGTTCGAAGGATAATGTGTTCACAAATAACATCATAATACTGAATTATGAACTTGAAGAATGTTTTGATTATCATCAATGGAAGAATCCATCGCCTATGTATAAGAACATTAACTCAGAATTCAGATTAGGGAGTTCTATCCATTTAGCGAATTAAGGCCCATAGTGGTAACTGAACATTTCCTAATCCATTTAGAGTCACATCTATTCAGTAATGTCCTATTACTTACCGGTAATCCTCATTACTCCGGGTCACGTAGTACTCGACACCTTCATTACAAAGTTAGATAATCCATCTCACTGACAGAAAAAAAGAAGAAGGAATGCTGGACCTACCCTCCCCCTCTCGTTGGGAGTACATAAGCTTACAGGTCCCAGCATTCCCTCTGAAATACCAAGCCAAGAATGAAGGGCGGAAGATCGGGAGGGAGGGAATCCATGAAGGTGTCGAGGACTACGGGACCCGGAGTAATGAAGATTACCGGTAAGTAGTAGGACATTACCCCCAGGTCCCTCCGTCCTCGACACCTTCATTACAAAGTGAGAAATACCAAAGAAGACCCCGGCATTCATCCAAAAACACAACAAACCACCAGGACACAAAAGAAACCCAGGGATTCATCGACAAAAACAGAAGAAACCAGCAGCGAACACAGCCAAGCCCAGAACCAGCAGGAAGGCACGCAGGACCCGGCAGTCCCACAAGGACATCCCCCAAGAATGCCAAAGAAAGAGACGGTCAACAGAGCGCAGGCACAAGCACCCAGACCAAAAGGAAGGAGAAGCACAGGCCAGAAACTGGCCCACCACCCCAAACCAAAAGAACGCGGCCCAAAAGAGACCAGAGGAGGAAAGGTAGCCGAGGAGGCTCCGGAAGCAACAAGAACCCAGGGGCCGAACAGGAGCGAGAACCAGAACCAACTGACAGACAGGGAAGGGTAAAAACCCCAAACCCCAGAAAAACAACCCACTGGGAAGGAGGCCACCAACCAAACCAAGAAGGTCACCAAACCCAGAACAGCATGGGCAAAGGAGGCCAACCCAAAGACCAACACACAGAGACGCCCCCAGACACCAGCTGAAAAACGACCAAGCAAGGAGAGGCCAACAGGACTGGAAACCAACAACAAAGAAGCCCAACAAGGGCTGGCACAGAGCCACTGGCCACAACCCCCAAAAAGGGAGGAAAAACAAGACAGGAGGGTAGCACAGAGCAAACGGAAAACCCCAGCAGCCCCAAAACCAGGCACAGAGGACAGCACAAAGGAGGCGCCCACACGACACAGGACCGCTTAGCCACCCCCACACCCAGGCCAGGCAAGCCGCAAGGGCAGGAGCAGCGGAAAAAAAGAAAACCCCAGGGAGCACAGCAACCAGGCCACAAGCACAAGGCCCGAACCCAGCAACACCGGAGAGGAGCCAAGCAACCAGCAAAAGGCAGGGCATCAACGTCAAAGGAACCAGGAGGCCAGGACCAGAGCCAAGCAAATCGACCAAGCAGGGGGACATGCAGGGCCAACAACCCCAGAAGTAGCCCACGCAGTGCCCAGACCAAAACAAAAGGCAAGAGGAACTGGGAACCATCAGCCCAACACTGCAGGACCACACGGAAGGCAAAGCGGAAGCAGGAGGATGCAGAAAGGCAGAGGGCCAAGCACCAGGAAAACCCCAGGCAACCCGTAGCCAGGAGGGAGAGTCCCACAGAGGCAAGAGCACCACAGAACCGCACCCCAACCACGGAGGGAGGGGGGGGGCACCCAAACAAACCCACACCAGGAACAAAGCCCGGGGAAGCAAGGGAGGCAGAAGCGAGCCAGGACACCAGAACCAGGAAAAAAAACGGGAAACGTCCGGCAAAAACACTTCCAACAGCAGCCCGAAAAGGGGCAGCACAGCCAAAGAACCCAGGAGGCCCAGCTTGAGGCCAGCCCAAACCAATAGAAATCCCGCAGACCAGGATCCACAGGACCCCAGAAGGACCCACAGGATGCCGCCACAACAGCAGAGCACCCCGCCAGGACCCAAAAGAGAGCACAGGCAAGGAAGCAGTGCCCGACAAGGAGCGGAAAAGCCAAAGCAGACACCCAGGCACGGGAACCAGCTGAGACCAGAAGAACCCAGGGAGCAAACACACCCGAGCGCAGACGGAACAAGAAGCCAACAGCCCCTGGCAGCCCCTGGAGGCCAGCCAAGAACCAGGAGCCCCAAGACCGAGGGCACCAGAAGGCACAACGAAGCCGAAGAACCAGTTCCCAGGAGACCGGCGTCCGAGACCACACGGCCAACCCGACCGAGGTCCAACTAACCAAGCAGAAGCCAGGAAGTGGAGGCGAAGAACCAGGACACCCAAGCGGAGCAGAGGCCACAACAGCCAGCCCACAGAGGAGGGAAGGGCAGAGAAAAAAAACTGTGCACGCAGCATACCCAAAGCCAGGGCACACGCGCCCGCAAGACCCCGAGAAGCAGGGATGCAGAGGGGCAGCAAATAAAGCGGAGAAGCCGCGGCAGGCCGATAGGAACCAAGGGGAGGCAACAGGACCCCCCCCGCGGCCCAAGCAGCAAACAAAATGACCCAGCACCAGCAGGGTGAAGGCAGCCGCGAACACGGAGGAGCCTGAAGCAGGAGGGAACAGAGCCACACTCCCAACAGGCCGCTGCCAAAGAAGCAAGAGGCAATGACGACACAAGAGCAGCAGAGGGCAAGGCATAAGCAAGCAGGCAGGGAGACAACAACAACACAGGGAATCCAAGAAGCAAGCACAAGCATAGCCAGCCAATAAAGGAACAAGCCACCACCGAGGCGACAGGAACCCATGCCAATACCAGGTAGGAAGAAGCGACCCAAAGGCAGAAGACCCCCAGCACGCCCGACCCCACAGAACAAAAGAGAGAGCAGGGGTGAGCAGGAGCCAAGGCCGCAGGCCATGGAGACCAAGGGAGATGAGCCGAGGAACCAGCGCCTACGACCAGCACAGCGACTGACCGAAAGGGAACCCAGAACAGCAGCGCCAAACCCACCACCAGCGAGTGGAGAGCAGACGAGAACAGGCGCTGGTAGGGTGAAATGGCCGTAGGCTCATGAACAAGAAGCACCCGGAGGCAGACGGCCAGCGTCAAGACACAGGCAGGGCGGCACCACTCAAACAGATGCAACCACCCAAGGTGGGGGCGGGGCAGAGAGCCCCAAAGAGCACCAAGAAGTAGTCCACCCAGGAAGTACAGACCCAACTTAAGGCACACTCGACCCTCTAAATCAGCGGGGGAGCCGAGGCAGCAGTAGGACAAGCAAGAATGGAAACCCGAGCAAGAGGAAATGAAAAAAGAAACATTCCCAAGAAATGGAAAGCGCACAGCTACCCGCGGGCATCCCGGCACGAGGGGCCATCAGGAAGAGCAAGCAAGCCAAAGCCCAGAGTCACACGCAACCGGGCTGACCTGCCACCGGTGCCAGGGATCTCCACAGAATCGTGAGCCCCAGAATCCGTCGGCAGATGCCCTGGCCACAGCTCCGTACCACCTCCCCGAATCATGATAACAGAGCACCAGGAGGCAACCGCGGGAGCCATAGCACCATGGAGGACAGAAGGGGGGACGCAGCTCTGCGGCAGAGCGCATGCACCACACGCATGGGGCCCTGGGTTCAAATTCCGGCATCCCCAGGTGTTCCCGCGCACAACAAGGCACCAGAACAGGGAGAAAAAACATCCAGGGCGGGGGCCAACAACACAACAAGCCCCCCCCCTCCACAACCAGGAACAGGAACAGTAACAACATGCACAGGCAAGGCAAAACAGCACCCAAAAACCAGCGCTCGCCACCAGAAGCACAGGAACAACATAAATTGGCAAGAACACCTGAACACAGATAGCAAGTTCCACTGAATTCTGTCATCCTGCCTGGATACTCCGTGTGAAAGTAATGCAGTAGTTCCATATGGGCATCAGTTAAACAGTGCTCACCTCCTTAGGCAAAACAGACCGCTATGCGGTACTCACCCCACCGGCCTGGCACACCAGGAGCAAAACCACCGGAAAGTGAAGCGCCTGAACCCCTTCAGGACGGAAGACAGGCACCATCCAACCGAAAGGCATCAGCAGCAACCAGCCAATCCGGTGACACGGAGAGGCCGCGCACCCAGTTAGCCCGGCAGACCAGGAGGGGTGTCCATCGGGCAAATTCGGAGCCCACGCGGTATTACCACCGCCGCGCGGCTCGAGGAAACTTCCAGCCAGCCCGCGCCACTCCCCCCAAGCCCGGCAGGGAGGGAGAGGCAATCCACCGAAGGGACTGAACAGCAGCCCCCCACATGTAAGTCCAACAACCACAGGAGCGCACACGCTCCTGTCACGTCAAAATCCCTGTCAGAATGACAGAAAAAAAGAACATAGGGAATGCTGGGACCTGTACGCTTATGTACTCCCAGCGGGAGGGGGAGGGTTGGTCCAGCATTCCTTCGTTCTTTTTTTCTGTCAGTGAGATGGATTATCTCACTTTGTAATTAAGGTGTCGAGGACAGAGGGACCTGGGGGTAATGCCTGCATACTCTCTTTTCTATGTGGGACTTTAACCTGATCTGAACGTGTCTTCTTTTTTTTTTATTTTTTTTTTATTAATGACACTAGTAATAGAGAAAAACAGAGAATCAGTTACATTCACAAACACATAAATAAACCAAAAATCGTAATTTGATATAAAGTCATAATTTGTGCGTAAAAGACAATAACTTACACCCGGGAACTAATATAAAAGAAGAAACCAAAAATGCATAAAATCATTAAAAAAAAAAAAATTTAAATAAAAAAAAAGAGCAACCATTAGATTCATAGCGGGAGAAAAGTTCCTCAGATTTCATCTAATTTCTTAAACGATTGTGTCCCTCTTGTTTTTGCTATAGAAAATTCAATGTCATAAATTTCATTCACCAAGAACCACCATTCAGTAACATGAGGTGGGTTAGCTAGAATCCATGCCCTTGCAATAACCAATCTTGCACATGAAATCAAAATGAAGAGCAGATCCGTAAGTGAGCAAGTGGAGAACGAGATTCCAAGTAATACCATCTCAGCTGTAATAGAGATAGAGAGAAGTAGTTTCTGCCTCAAAATAGTTTCTATTTCATTTCAGAATACACGGAGCAATGGGCATGAGTAGATCATATGGTCCAGATCCGCACCAGCAAGGTCGCATTTGGGGCATTTAGTACGGTCGCTGGTATTAGTGTTTTCAGACCACTTAGATATTTTTAAGGGGGTGTAGTATAACTGACAACCCGTTTTATAAGCTTGTAGTTGAAGGCTAAAAGAATGAACTAAGCTATTAATACGTTGAAACAATGTTGAGATGTTGTTAGAGACTATACGCCTCCCCATTCTAGAAGTCCATTTCTCAGCAAGATGCGGGCAATCATCAGTCTTGAACTGGCTGAGACATTTGTAACCTACGCTAATTAGAGCTTTGTTTTTCTCCCTATAAATACAGGACCAAACCTCAGAATCTATTAATTGTTTTAATTTCATTTTGCCTAGGAGAAAGTCTCAGATTTCTATATATTTAAATCGCGTTTGTTTCGGTATTTTATAGAGTAATTTAAGTGTCTCAAACTCAAGAAAGCCTGTTGTGCCATATAAATCCCCCAGCCTAGTCACCCCACAGTTGGCCCATGATCTCCCTGCTTTATCGCTAAAAATGCCCGGCAATCCCAGGTTATCCCAAAGCGCCAGATTAGGATGAAAGAGGGAGGCTGCATCAAAAGCCAAAATTGCGTTCCAAATGAGAACAGCATCCCTGGCGGTCTTGAATTTTACTCTCTTGAAATAATTTGGATCGTTAGTTCTGGCAAGAAATCGTTTGGAATCTGGTCCTAGCATGAATTGATGCAAAAAAAGTGGGTTACTAGAGTTAAAAAGGCTACGCAATCGACTCAAAAAGGTGGCATAAAAATAAATTCTAAAATCAGGAAAATTGAGCCCACCTTTGATAAAGGATAGCTTCAAAAAAGATAATGCTCTACGATTTTTTTTATAACCCCATATATAGCTGCCCAAAATTCCGTCAAGCTTTCTGAAATAAGAATTATTCACAAGCAGGGGATAGACCTAAATAAATAAAGACATTTGGGAAGAATATTAATTTTAATAAGATTTATCCTTCCAAATAAATTAAGAGGAACCTTATGCCATTTTTTAAGAAGAACCGCTGTATCTTTCAATAACATATCATAATTAAGTGTATTAATATCCCTAACAGTTGTTGATATTTTAAAACCTAGATAGGTAGCTGTCTGACAAATACCTAGAATAGGAGTTGAGGGCTGGTAGTTTAAAATAATTTGCGTCTTATTCAAGTTTTGTTTGTATCCAGAGATAGCACCGAAGTCTTTGGCTTCTTTCGTAATTCCAACCATTGCTTCAACAACATCTGTTGTAAAGATTGCCAAATCATCGGCATAGGCAGTAATTTTGAGCGTATTATTTCCATGGCAAAAGGGCTTAATGTGTACTTGAGACTATAAAGCATTTATAAATGGCTCCATAGAAAGGGCAAATAGAAGCGGAGATAAGGGCACCCTTGACGAGTGCCTCTTAAAATAGGAAAACTGGAAGATAGCATATTGGCGTAGCCTATTTTAGCTTTTGGGCTATCATACAGAGCCTGTATTTTCCTTAAAAATTGTGTCTTAAAGCCAATCTCAGCTAAGACTAACCCTGGGCGAAGCACTACACTACGCTCGCGGAGTTTGCAAAGTTTTCGCAACTTCGCACTACGCGAGCTGCACGTAGCACAGTGCGAACATGCGTAGTGCAGCGTAGCGTAGTGCAGCAGTCATTTTTTGCTTGTTCGCGGTCCTGAACGTCATGTTCGCGACCGCGAGCAAGCAAAGTTACATCCCGGCGAGATTCTCAACGCGAGGAGGTCAGGTTTCTCATTGTGAGTGGTTGCGCATGCTCGCGACTGCTCTCAAAGAGTAACTACCTGTTCGCGTTGAGAAAGGTGTCGCTCGAGTAATAATCTACTCGAGCAGCAGAAAACTACAGCTCGCACTGTGCATGATGCCGTTTTCAATGCTTGCACAGTGCCGGATGCTTGTCCGCACTGTGCAATCATTGAAAACGCATCTTGCACAGTGCGAACATGCTACTACGCAGCTCGCGTAGTGCTACGTGAAGTTCGCGTAGTGCGAAGTGCACTGCACGTAGCTTCGCGTAGCGCTACTTCGCGACTACGCCCACCCTTAGCTAAGACTGCCCAGAGATAATTCCACCCCACTCAGTCAAATGCTTTTTCAGAATCTAAGAGCACCATGCCGAGTGGGGTGGGATTTCTAGTTGCTACGTCAAATGCAGTGATCGCCATGTTATCATGCGCAGTGGTGTCCCTGCCAACCACAAAACCGTGCTGCTGTACATTAACCAATTTAGGCATAAGCGGGGCAAGACGCATTGCAAGCAGTTTGGCGTAGGCCTTAGCGTTCGCATTAATCAGAGAAATAGGCCTGTAAGAGCCACATTCGGTAGGTATTTTTTTTTTTTTAAATAATATTATTTTTGCCGTTCTCCAAGAATTAGGGGCCTTGCCAGTGTCACCCATTTGGTTAATGACAGAACACATAAGGGGAAGCAGTTCCTCACCGCATAATTTATATAATTCAATTGGGAGCATGTCATCTCCAGCTGCTTTCCCAGAGGGGAGGGAAGAGATGGCAAGTTTGAGCTCTGCAAGCGAAATCTCTTTTTCCAGCTGTTCAATTATATCTGCCTCCCTCTCTAGTAACCAGTTCTTCTGAATATATCTCCGTAAATCTTCCTCCCGGGGGTATTGTTCCGGTGTATAAAGTTTGCTATAGTATAAAACAAATTGTTGCAAGATCTGTCCAGATTGGTTACAAATAATACCATCCTCTCCTTTTATGCCTTTGATTAAGGAGCTAGCTCTATCATCAGCTATTTTATAGGCTAGAGTTTTACCGATTCTATCACCGCTTTCATATTGCATCAGCCTATATTTGTGTAGTTTGGAGCTAATACGTTCTCTAAAAAGTTTTTTTGTATTAGATCTTAAAGTAATTAATTTGAGATTCAGCTGATTTACGGTTAGAAGAGTAGGTGCTCTTAAAGCCCCCTGTCTGAGAGTTTCTGCGAGATGTTTCTGTAGTGTCAAAATATCCAAAGTCATTACCCTCATCTCTTCCTTACGTTTAGCATTTTGTCTAAGGATAAACTGCTGGGCAAACCCTCGTATGCTCGCCTTACAAGCGTCCCAAACATAAACCAGTGCAGCAGAATCCATATTAAACTCCATAAATTCTTTAATATGGTCTTTCAACTGAGAAATGAATGTTAAATCTGACAGTAAGTATCTAGGAAATGAAAACAGCCTTGGCTCTATTATTTTAGGTGTAATATTAAATCGTAGTAAAATAGGGTTATGATCTGAAGTTACCCTGGGGCATATCTCCATTTTACATGTTTCTATTATATTATCAGAGGCCCATGCCATATCAATATGTGAGCACATCTTGTGAGGCGCTGAGTAATAGGTAAAACCTGATAGATTAGGATAAAGATTCCTCCAAACATCCTTAATATTGTGTATACGTGAAAGTTCAAGGATAGCGGCTCGTGTCTTACGCATACGTGTAGATATACCTTGCCTCGTAGTATCTTGTACATAATTCATAACACAATTAAAGTCGCCCATAAGTATTAACTCCCCTTCCCAGTCTAACAACTCCATATTTAGTTTATCAAAAACATAAGCATCATCAGTATTAGAACCATATATAGCACAGAAAACATATATAGCATTTGATAAATAATTTGCACAATGGCCCATCGTCCCGCTTTGTCGGCATTTGCTTTAGGAATTTCTACTTTAAATTGTTTTTTCTTAAGTATTGCTACCCCTCGAATAGAAGCATTAGGGTTGTACACGTCAATAGCTCATACCCTCCTTGCGCAAGTAACTTCCTATCTTTATAACATAAATGAGTTTCGGTTAACAATGCTAAATGAGGATTGTACATTTTAAGCTCTTCGAAAACCAATTGCCTTTTACTTTTATTATTGAGGCCTGCCACATTCCAGGCTAAACACCTAATATTATGCATTTCTATAATCTGAAAATGTCCCAGGTTCTTGTTTTAGTCTAAAAAAAACCATTCTCTTTAAGTACTTTACACATTCTATGCTTGTGTCATCTTTTTTAAACAAACCCCCCCCCCAGCACCCCTACCCCCAAAGCCCAACCCACCCCACCCATAGTACTACGTACCCGGAAGCCTCCCTCTATTTTCTGCTGCCGCTGGAATGGCAGCTATCCAGAGAGGATTCCCCAGGAACCCCAACCCTACGTATTATACTCATACATGAAAATCAATAACCGCAAAGAGAAAAAAGAAAGAGAAAGGAAAAGGAAAGCACGAAAGTGTCATAATTGAATATAGAGAGCCCTATCAAATAAAACTTAATTTCTTAAGTTTTTGAACCCATTTTTGCAAGACATTGCTCAGCTTCTTTTAGGTCATTAAAAAAATATGTGTGCCCGGATTTTATGACTTTGAGGCGAGCAGGTTCTTGAAGATAAACAGTTGCTCCCAAAGCCTTAAAGGGGTAGATCAATTTGCGTAACCCCCATCTTTTATCCATGGTAACCTTACTCAGGTCAGATTTTACAAAGAAGGTTAAATTATCAATTGTCACAGGGTTGTTCGGTCTAGCTTTAATTGAAACTGCTTGTCTTAGCAGATAGTTGCCAAAGTAAATCAGCAAAGGCCTTGGGTATTTGCTCTCCTTATTTCTGGACATCATAGGCAATCTGTGTACTGGCTGGAGTTGAGAGTCCCAGTCCCAGTCAGATAAGTCCGGGAATGCCCTTTGGAGTAATTTAACCAGATAAGCCCTTGCATCTGAACCCTCTGGGCCTTCGGGTATCCCAAAAAGTCTCAGGTTTTGCCGTCTTTGCCTATTTTCAAGGTCTTCCACTTTATTCTGTAGGACCCCAATGTCTTCATTGTGTTGGCCTTTTGAGACCATAGTGGTCGCCAAAGTTTCCTCAACTTCGACAACCCTTTGTTGTTGCTCTTCTATATCCTTTGTTACGCTGTTGAGTTAATTTGTTACTTCATGTAAACAACTATGTATTTTACTGTTATCCTCCCTTAACTGTAAAAAGTTTTCTTGAACCTCTTGACGATGTACCATTAAAGTTCTTAAAATTACATCCAAGGTCGAACCATTAGCAGAATCGTTGGTGGAAACGATGAGAGGGTTAAGAGGTGCAGTGGACACGTCAGATACCACCGGTGCAATAGATATAGCCTCACCTTGGAAAGGGGTAGGTAAAGAAGATTTCTCTTTCTGGCGAGGTAAGTTGAAAATATAGGAGCAGGGGGTGTAGCAGAAGTAATAGCAGTGGAGGATGCCGTCATCGAGTCTAATTCAGGGACAGCTAGCCCCCCATTGTTCAACGTTATGTTCTGAGGGTTTTGAAAAGTTTGCGAGTTAGAGTGATCCCCCGTTAAACTCAACAACAGATTCTTGGCACCTCTTTTAACTTGGATCCATTTGCGAAGCGGGTTCTGGTCTTTAATTTGTTTCCCTCCAATGAGGGATGGTATTAATGTAGTGAGTAAAACTGAAGGATCCATATATTTCCCTCCTTTCTTTGCTTTAGTTTTTGCCTTCCCCCTTTTTCTTAAGCTCGATGATTTACTCCCCTTTGTTGGGAGAGCATTATGTTCTGTATCCTCCTCTACAGCCTCTGCATCTCCTCCCTCAGCATATTCCTCATATTCATCGTTGGAATTGGAGTTGTTTTCTAGTAGAATCTCCGGTATCTAACTGCAGCTATCTATTCCCTCAACGACCGCAATCACATCATGTACCTGTAAGTCTTGAGGAGGAGCTGGCGTAGCGGCGGGAGATGTTACACTGCTGGCAGACTTATCAGTGTCTGTTGAAAAGGCCCCTCTAAATTAAGATCCTCAGCCAGCAACAGATTCACAACCGTAGAATCTTCCACAAGCGCCACACTTAACTTCTCTTTACTCACATTGCTGGCCACAGGGTAATTAATATCTAACTCCCCTCCTACCTTTACTGAAGCATCAATATTAGTGGCTCCTTGTACACCCGCTTTGTTAGTGACTCTGAACGTGTCTTCTAATGCAGCTTTTATGTTGAATGATACAATCATTTTCCTTTTATGTACTTTGGCCTACATACTTGACAATATGTCAGAGACTCCTTGTACCATGGATGCCTAGAAAATGCAAGTAATTCAAGTTAATATACTAAGTTGAGCATTGTGTAATGGTCTAGCAATACTGGAAATTTGATGTCCTGAATATGTTAATAATTACAAATACAATGCCAGCATGATCATTATGTCATGAGTTGGAAGCTTTATGCCATGGATGTGGCTAATATTCCAAGAATAGTCACCATTTTATCAGGAACCAGCAGCGTGCCATAGAGCTACACAGACACAATCATAACACGGATGGCAACAATATGGAACCAGCAATATGCCAGAGATTGAAACAGACACAGTCAAACCATGATCGGCCACAATATGGTTGGAATTGTTACTAATATGCCAGGGCAAACGTTATACAAAGTGTCGGCATCATGCCATTGATACCTACAAGGGGTCAAGAAATACAACTTGAATACCAGGGCCAGCAAGGTACCGGGAGTTGTCAATGGGCATCATCTTGATGATACTCATAGGTTGCCGTATATAGCACTAATATAGGAGAGGCCAGTGTGTTCCTTGGGGTGGGTAATTGTAATTTCCCCATGGATGTCCACAAGATGCCAAGAACTGCCACTGCAGTGCCAAAAACTGAATTTCACCAAGGTGGAAAGTAGGCTCATTATTCACACACATGCACAAACACACCACACACACCACAAATGCCCCCAAAACACGTACATTCACAGTCATGCACACAAGCATTAGTGCACGCACACACCATCAAGACTTTTTTTTGCCAATATACTTTATTTCCTTTACTGAACTGCTATCCTGGCTCCTGCTGCACTCTAGGGTAGCATTCCCAGTTGGGGGTGCCTTTCAAGCAGACATTCCTTGGCTGGGGAAGGTGTGGGAAAGTGGCTAGAAAAGTGGGGAGATCAGGTACAAACAGAGGTGCCTGTGGATGCTATGGCCTAGGGGGACATTGAGGGTGTTTAGGTGGCTGTGGGCAGTAGGGCAACATGAAGTGTGAGCGGGTAGCTGAGTGGAGGGGCAGAAGATCATCTAGTTCTTGCCAGTAGGGAAACTTACAGCAACTTCCAGCAAAACGGGCGGGTTCCCGTATGGCAGAGTGACTGCTTTATTCTTAATTTTATTTTCATTGCTAGAAAGGTTAACGACTGGTCCTCTTTTGACCTTTTTGCTATTCAGGTGAAAGTATTTTCCACCCACCTAGCAACTATGCAAGGTACCATAGATTATTTCAATGTGAAACAATAACATAATTGTTAGAACTGGGATTTCTGGTTGGCTGAGGCTTGCGCCAAAGCCAGGCAGAAACCACCACTCTAGTCAGGGCAAGGGAGTTACACGCCAAAGATAACCCCTGCTCACCCCCTTGGTAACTGAGCACGAGCAGACAGGCTTATCCCGGAGGCAATGTGTAAAGCATTTGCGCATGCACACAGCAACAACATCCCAGGCACACTACAAAAGGAACTCCACACAAGGTGATATAAAAATAACTTTTGTATTCTTAAAACACATCAGATAGTAATCACACAATATACATTATGCCAACTGGCACGGGCAATATTCACAAGGGATTATTTACACAGGACAGGGCCACGTGGGCCACTGTCAGGATCAGCACTTAGTAGAAATAGCACCAAATAACAATTATAGAACACAACTAGTAGCCACTGGTAAAAGATAGGTACACACTACGCAATACTAATCACCATAGGCATAGATCACGCAGGGACACATAAAATCACTAGTATAAACTATACTAGGCAAAACAACCTTCTAAGCATGAAAACACATTTAGAGGTATCACAGGCATAAAGGCATTGCACATTACGCATAAATCACATTAGGCCTAACCAGTATAAATACAGTAGGCAATCTCCTCTCTAGTCTAAACACATTAGACCCTACTTCCTAAGTATAACTCACATTTAGGGGTGTAAATCACAGTGAACTACAATCTCACTAACACAAACCTCCATAGGTAAAACCATCTATAGAGGTATCAACACAGGGTGCGTAAAACATACTAGATGCATTACATTTCCTGGCACCACATTTAAAGCACATATCAACCACATTAGGGCCTTGTGCCCTATCTATATACCAGCCCCCCTGGCCAACTGGCCATCACAAGAAGGGGCTCAAATGCCCTGTGTCCAGAATGTCAGGGCGCGCTGCCAATTCAGCGCCAGTCAGGGGTGCGCCACCTGCACAAACCTCAATGTTGCAGCTGCCCACTACTTGCTGGGCAGCTGAGGACAAGAACAGGGCCTAAACGCTGCAGCTGGCACTAAGTGCTGCGCAGCTGGGGAAGGCAAAACACCTCTGTGCCACCTCTGTGATTCTCTCACGCATTGCGCCTCACGGGGGAGCCATCTGGCTCTAACAATAGTTGGGCAAAACTGGGGAGCGTTGGAGCCCTCTCGCTCTGAAATCATATGTGCCCCCAGAGCCCACTGGCTCCATAGATAATCAAATATGGCCCTGGACGTTGGAGCCACGCATAGGCTCTGGTAAACAATGGCCCAACCGTTGGAGCCACCTAGGCTCTGTAATCATGGTGCGGGAACTGGGGTAACACGGACCCCTGAGGACCCCACTGGGCCCCTTTTAAATAAACCTACCCCCTCGGTGGAGCCACGTAGGCCCTAGACAAATAATGCTGGAGCCAGCACGAGCTCTAAATTACTTATGTCCCACTGGAGCCACATGAGAGCTTGAGAGATAATGGGGCCAACATGTGGGAGCCACTCGGGCAGTGAAAGTACTTCTCCTGCAGGGCTCCGCTTCATTCCTGGGAGCCCCGCACTGCCGTGGTCAGCCTCAGCCGCCATTTCTGCTTCACCTGGGCCCCCTCCTGGGACCTGGGGCTTCCTGCCATTCTCCTTTCTCTGGACAGTCCAGCGGGGGGTGGGCCCTCGCCTGGATTCTTTTTGGAGACGCACATCCTGGGGCTCCGATCGACTCACGGGAGCCTCACACCGGCACTGCACCGCTTCCCGTCACTCTGCGGTGTCTCTTCCGCTTCCGTCCTGCGACCCCGTCCGCAACAAGGCAGGCCGCGGGTGGTGGCGGCAATTGGGGCTTCAATTGACGGGTAGGCTCTCTCAGGATTTAAAATCAAAAAGTAGGGTGGGCTCCTGCGGAAACACTGGTACCACAAACGGGGTGGGCACCCGTAGCTAAATTTAAATAAGCGGGGTGGCACCAGCAATCATGGCATGATGGGGAATCCCCCCAGGCGAGCAGCATTGCGCTGCGCACAGAAGGGCAGGAGCACTTCCCTCGAGGAAAACGACAGCGCTCTGCACATAGATAAAAAATAAAGCGCCCACAAGGTGCTGGGGGGGGCAAAAAGACCCCCAGGCCCCCAAGAAAGGACCCTTAAAGCAAAAAAAGGGTCCCAGCAACAAGATCCTCCAGCATCCAGAGCATCCAGTGGCTGGGCAGAGCCCAGGGAGGCAAGCTTTCCCCTGGGCCCCAGCAGTAGCACGCCCCTGGTAGTTTCAAGTTGGGAAAACAAGAACATTTACTTGGGGTCACAGCCCCTATTTTATACACAGAACTCCTTTGTTGTCAACGGTGCAGGCAAGGGGCGAACCAGATGCAACTGGTTCTTGAGCACTTTGTTTTTTCTTTTTCCAGGATCATTAGCTATTTGCTCTGCTATTAAATGTCCTGTTCATTCACAGCATTGATGAAAGTGACCTGTTCTGTAGCCACGGGCCAGCAGTAAATGCTGTGCTTTATTACGTGGAACAATCTATGAAACAATGCAATACATTTTCATGAATGGGGCCTTTAACTCTGATATATTAGGGCATATTTAGCGGGAAAAACCTAAATTAACTATCACTTATTGTACTCTGAATGTAAAGAAAAAGATTTGTAGAATCCTGACACAGCACATACATTTTACATCAAGATATTCCTGCAAATTACTTGAATTGTGTCTGTTGAGTCCCTATTATTTTTGTTTTTTGTTTTGCAGTTTTATATAGCACAAGCTCAACCCGAAGGTATCAGAGCGCTTTACATGAGCACCAGTTGCATTAGAGAAGGACAAATTATTTTTTTTAGGCACGGGGGAGATTAAGTGATTTGTCCACATTGTTGAGCCTCCCGCCAGTGGCATAACAGACACCCCCTGAGCCTGCGCAGTACGGCTGGACCCTTACTCTTCAGTATAAGAATGGGGGGCCCCACTCAGCTCGTTTGTCCAAGGTGTGTGCCTGTAAAGTAGATGCAGTTTGCAGCCTGCTTTGAGCTGCTCTGAGCTGACACGGGCTGAAGTGTAGAGAAAATAACTTTTGTTACACTTTCACTCCGAGCCTGCCAGGCCACTTACAAGAGTAGATTACCCACCCCACCCTCCACCCCCTTCCACCTCACAGAAAAGTCTTCCATAAAGCACTGCTTGCCTGAGAGGGGAAATGGATGCACAGACTTTACAGGGGCAGAGGTAAGGTTGCAGCTACCTTTAATTCCAACAGACAAATATAGCCATCTGTTCACAATTTAACATTCTACAAAGGCCCCAACATTGTTCTGAAATAGAATTTTATAAGAAATCATTGTTATTCATTTGAATATGGCCTTTCTGTCTTTCTTAATCAGGGGTCACCAGGGCAGCTGTACAACACACTTAAAGTGTTTTCTTATTGCATTACCTGTTTAAAGTATGAACTAATAAGGGGAAAAAATCCCAACCGTATTTTTCTAATTGTTGTATGGGCCAGGACATTAAAATATAGCTCATGCCCATATAAAACCAGTTAGGTGGCAGCCATAGGAAGAGAATGTGTGCAACTCCAGAAACATAACCAGAATCTGCTTAGGGACAATGAAAGGACAAAATATAGGTAGAATGTTGAATGAGTGGTGCAGGGGTTATTACATATGAGTGGTTGTGGTAGGTGAGCGCTATGGAAGTGGACCCCCTCCCCCAAAAGGTTCTCCTACAACACCAGCCTTTTTCCTCAATGACAAGCACAGCTATGCCTTGCACAGGGATCTTGTTTTGTTAACGGTCTGCTGTAAGGAGACAGGGATAGTATTTATTTAAATAGCTCAATGAAGGCATGGTGTCCTCTGCATATACAATAAAGCAAGGGGAGGTGTTGTGTCATGCAGTGCTTAGTTTGTAAAATAAAAAGTGCCAGGGTCCTGACCTGGAGGCCAGTGCAGCTTGCACCAACCATTACTCCTGTCATCGCTGCCAAAACAACTACTAGCCATCCCCCTCACCAGCAAGTGCTACAGTTCAGATTATTAAAGGAATGACTGTGGAAGCAAATATCAGTAATTGTTAATGTATATTGTATCCATAAACAACGTTGTTCTACTCCTCTCTAAATTAGATGAGCAGCGCCACCATGTGCCAGACTGTCCTTAGTGTTGTGTTGACAATTAAGTGCCATTTCAGAGTACCGGAAACCAACTAAGTTCTGGTGCTGAGAACCGGAAAGCACTGGCTCAAATTAAGCATTTGTTGTGTGGGGATGTAACATATTTCAATCCACGCAGGTACATTGAAAAGTTAATTCAATTGCAAGTATATTAAATGTATTGTCGAAATCAGCAATTACCCATGCCTGTGTGGACTATCACGGACATCTGCACTATTTTCTTTATGCGTTTTTTATTGTATGTATTGTCTAGAATATCACTAGTGGAACTATCCGTAGCATCCTGAGAAACGAATTGTAGGGGGGCATACATTAGGCTATAGTTAAACTGGTGGGGGTACTTTATGGGATAAAGTATCCCCTGACATATTTTATATGGATATTGCAAGTCACTGAAGAGTTCCATGACCATGTAGTGGAACGAGTCCGAAGGTGACTTACAATATCCTTATCATTTACGGCAGCTGGCACTTTATTCCTTGTAAAACATGGTCACACCATCACCTTTCCCACAAACCACTTAAATCCTTGGTGTGTAGCCAGTGGTGTAACATTAGCCCCCGCAGCTCCCATGGTGCGAAGGGCCACCGAGATCCAGGGTGCCCCTCCGGCACAGTGACCGGGCGGTGATGTCCCTGTCCTTAAGGCTCCTGACTGGGTAGAGTGTGGGTGCCCCCCCACCCCCCTGTGAACTTTGCAGGGAGGCCCTCTTTCTAGTTTTGTTATGCGAATACCTCTTGCCAGACTCGAACCTTGTTAGCTAGCTTCAAAGTGGGCGGCTCCGGTCGTTAAGCCACACCCTCCTCCTCGTTCAAGAAATGTGGTGTTGGCATCCATTACCTACACTCGCATACACAAAAAATAGAAAAAACTGCAGTTAAATCGGATTATTTTGTAAAGATTCTTTCCAACAGATTGTAAATGTTGGAAATTGTCAACTTTTCAGAATGATTCAAAACGAGTAGTTTTTGGTATGAACAACTATGATCTCAACATTTGCTGCTGAGAGAAGTTCTTTTTTCCCGTAATATGATGCTGATAACAGTAGTATCCTGTCTACATAAGTTGCACCCTAGCTCGTTTACAGCCGAAGAAACACCTTTGCAGCAATATTAAATCCGCTCGAGAATTTGATTAGATGCAGTTAACCCAATTAAAAGCAAGTGAGTGGCAACCACGGAGGTCCCAATGCCGTCATTATAACAAATTATTTTAATTATAAATTATCGATAGTTACTAATTAAAGTCCTGGGATTCAGACTGGATGCCTTATTTTGTAGGCCTCGGGAGCATACTGTTGTTCTAAACCAGGGGTACTCAAAGTACGGCCCGCGGGCCAGTAGCGGCCCGGCAAGCCTTCCCTGGCGGCCCGCGGAGCTTGAGACACATCGCACCTGTGTGTGCTGTGTGTGTTTTGTTTTTTTACTTCAGCAAACACCTCGCTGAGCAGCAGTGCGAGTCAGAGACACTGCTCTGTGGGGGCCCGGGCGATTCCAGCCACAGTCAAGAGTGGAGCTGCAGGGGCGCTAAGAGGTGAACAAAGCCTCATTAACAAACAAATGGTTTTTTAAAGACGTGTTAAGTACTGGGGTGCCCGGGAGGCTGTGTCAGCCAGGCTGACGCACAGGGGAGAGGGGGTGGGGGGTGGGAGGGGGGAGGTGAGAGGTGAGAGGACAGCAGGAACTGAGAGCTGGGTGAGGTGGGAGGGCAGCGCAGGGAGTGAGAGCCCGGGTGAGGGAGGTGGAGGGCAGAGCAGGGAGGAGTGAGAGCCCGGGTGAGGGAGGTGGAGGGCAGCGCAGGGAGTGAGAGCCCGGGTGAGGGAGGTGGAGGGCAGCAGCGAGTGAGAGCCTGGGTGAGGGAGGTGGAGGGCAGCAGGGAGTGAGAGCCTGGGTGAGGGAGGTGGAAGGCAGCAGGGAGTGAGAGCCTGGGTGAGGGAGGTGGAGGGCAGAGCAGGGAGTGAGAGCCCGGGTGAGGGAGGTGGAGGGCAGAGCAGGGAGGAGTGAGAGCCCGGGTGAGGGAGGTGGAGGGCAGAGCAGGGAGGAGTGAGAGCCCGGGTGAGGGAGGTGGAGGGCAGAGCAGGGAGTGAGAGCCCGGGTGAGGGAGGTGGAGGGCAGAGCAGGGAGGAGTGAGAGCCCGGGTGAGGGAGGTGGAGGGCAGAGCAGGGAGGAGTGAGAGCCCGGGTGAGGGAGGTGGAGGGCAGAGCAGGGAGGAGTGAGAGCCCAGGTGAGGGAGGTGGAGGGCAGAGCAGGGAGGAGTGAGAGCCCGGGTGAGGGAGGTGGAGGGCAGAGCAGGGAGGAGTGAGAGCCCGGGTGAGGGAGGTGGAGGGCAGAGCAGGGAGGAGTGAGAGCCCGGGTGAGGGAGGTGGAGGGCAGAGCAGGGAGTGAGAGCCCGGGTGAGGGAGGTGGAGGGCAGAGCAGGGAGTGAGCCAGGTGAGGGAGGTGGAGGGCAGAGCAGGGAGGAGTGAGAGCCCGGGTGAGGGAGGTGGAGGGCAGAGCAGGGAGGAGTGAGAGCCCGGGTGAGGGAGGTGGAGGGCAGAGCAGGGAGGAGTGAGAGCCTGGGTGAGGGAGGTGGAGGGCAGAGCAGGGAGGAGTGAGAGCCCGGGTGAGGGCGGTGGAGGGCAGAGCAGGGAGTGAGAGCCTGGGTGAGGGAGGTGGAGGGCAGCAGGGAGTGAGAGCCTGGGTGAGGGAGGTGGAGGGTAGAGCAGGGAGTGAGAGCCCGGGTGAGGGAGGTGGAGGGTAGAGCAGGGAGTGAGAGCCCGGGTGAGGGAGGTGGAGGGCAGAGCAGGGAGGAGTGAGAGCCCGGGTGAGGGAGGTGGAGGGCAGAGCCGGGAGGAGTGAGAGCCCGGGTGAGGGAGGTGGAGGGCAGCAGGGAGTGAGAGCCTGGGTGAGGGAGGTGGAGGGCAAAGGAGGGAGTGGGAGCCGGGTGAGGTGAGACAGATAGAGATAGAGACAGATAGAGACAGGGGCAGACGGAGCTAGATAGGGTCAGAGACAGGGACAGACGGAGACAGACAGCGATAGAGACAGACAGCGATAGAGAGACAGAGAGAGGGAGACAAGGAGACAGAGGAAGAGTGGGAGACAGACATAGGAAGGGATGGAGACAGACAGAGAGAGACAGACAAAGGGAGGGAGACAGACAGAGGGAGGGAGACAGACAGAGGGAGGGAGACAGACAGAGGGAGGGAGACAGACAGAGGGAGGGAGACAGACAGAGGGAGGGAGACAGACAGAGGGAGAGAAGGAGACAGAGGGAGAGAGGGAGACAGACATAGGAAGGGATGGAGACAGACAGAGAGAGACAGACAAAGGGAGGGAGACAGACAGAGGGAGGGAGACAGACAGAGGGAGGGAGACAGACAGAGGGAGGGAGACAGACAGAGGGAGGGAGACAGACAGAGGGAGGGAGACAGACAGAGGGAGAGAAGGAGACAGAGGGAGAGAGGGAGACAGACATAGGAAGGGATGGAGACAGACAGAGAGAGACAGACAAAGGGAGGGAGACAGACAGAGGGAGGGAGACAGACAGAGGGAGGGAGACAGACAGAGGGAGGGAGACAGACAGAGGGAGGGAGACAGACAGAGGGAGGGAGACAGACAGAGGGAGGGAGATAGACAGAGGGAGAGAAGGAGACAGAGGGAGAGAGGGAGACAGACATAGGAAGGGATGGAGACAGACAGAGAGAGACAGACAAAGGGAGGGAGACAGACAGAGGGAGGGAGACAGACAGAGGGAGGGAGACAGACAGAGGGAGGGAGACAGACAGAGGGAGGGAGACAGACAGAGGGAGGTAGACAGACAGAGGGAGGGAGACAGACAAAGGGAGGGAGACAGACAGAGGGAGGGAGACAGACAGAGGGAGGGAGACAGACAGGGGGAGGGAGACAGACAGAGGGAGGAAGACAGACAGAGGGAGGGAGACAGAGGGAGGGAGACAGACAGAGGGAGGGAGACAGACAGAGGGAGGGAGACAGACAAAGGGAGGGAGACAGACAGAGGGAGGGAGACAGACAGAGGGAGGGAGACAGACAAAGGGAGGGAGACAGACAGAGGGAGGGAGACAGACAGAGGGAGGGAGACAGACAGAGGGAGGGAGACAGACAGAGGGAGGGAGACAGACAGAGGGAGGGAGATAGACAGAGGGAGGGAGACAGAGGGAGGGAGACAGACAGAGGGAGGGAGACAGACAGAGGGAGGGAGATAGACAGAGGGAGGGAGACAGAGGGAGGGATGGAGACAGAGAGGGAGACAGAGGGAGACAGACAGAGGGAGAGAGAGAGACAGACAGAGGGAGGGAGACAGACAGAGGGAGGGAGACAGAAAGACAGATGAAGGGAGGGAGACAGAGGGAGGGAGGGAGACAGAGGGAGGGAGGGAGACAGAGGGAGGCAGAGGGATAGAGGGAGACAGACAGAGGGAGATAGACAGAGGGAGGGAGACAGAGGGACAGAGGGAGGGAGACAGAGGGAGACAGACAGAGGGAAACAGACAGACAGACAGACAGACAGAGACAGACAGACATAGGGAGGGAGACAGACAGACAGAGGGAGGGAGACAGACAGACAGACAGAGGGAGGGAGACAGACAGAGGGAGGGAGGGAGACAGAGGGAGGGAGGGAGACTGACAGAGGGCAGACGGAGGGAGGGAGACAGAGGGAGATGGACAGTGGGACACAGAGGGAGACAGATGGAGGGAGACGGACAGAGGGAAGGAAAGAGAGGGAGGGAGACAGAGAGAAAAAGAGAGGTAAGATAGAGAGACAGAGGGAGAGAGAGAGAGAGATAGGAGGGAGGGAGAGATAGGGAGAGATAGGGAGAGAGAGAGAGAGAGAGAGAGAGAGAAAGAGAGATGTGTGTGTATGCTGGTCTGTTGGCTCAGTGGATGAACGCGTCAGCTGCAGGTGCCTGTGTCCAACTTCATGGTCACAGTTTTTTCTTTCTAGCCCTGCCCCCTCCCCCAGTGACCCCGCCCCCACCGGTGCGGCCCTCGGCCACAAACCACACTGTAAATTTGGCCCCGAGAGGAAGTTTGTGAGTACCCATGTTCTAAACGGTTCACACTGACTGAAAACATGATCTTTCGTTTCCTATTGACCACCGAGCAGACCTGAGCAATGGGCTCCTTGCGTCAGGATATGCATAATCCCCGATCAGTGCACTGTCGCTCCAGATGACACCGTTAAGATTACGTATTATTTAAGAGCGTCAATGGTCTAAGGAATAAACAGTGAGGGCCGCATTACAAAACATTTAAGCAGGCAAACGGTACACTTTTCTGCTAAGACACTATCAGAGACGTTTCATAAATAGAAGTCGGCCCCCCTCAGCCGGAAGATGGGAAGGGAGCAGTATGGCATGTTATTTAGCAGGTGGCTAGGGAAAGTTTATTAAAATGCCCACCCACCCTATAATACCACATTTGGACACGCAGTAGAGTTCATCTGAATGGAGCTTTCACTTCGGGAGTTGGCACTTGAATGCCACAAACGAACACAGAGCACCACCAGTCATGGGCATGGTGCATGCACCTGTGCCCTTGTGCAAGTGATGTCCAACGAGTAGACAGAGAGACAAGTTTGTGGTCTGCGGGGTTCCCGCCCCACCTGTCTGAACGTTCATCAGCGAGCGCCCCACTGTTGCATGGCGCCCAAAATCCCAATGTCAGCACTTTGTTGCTTGATGCATTGAATATCTGGGACAATGGGACTCCTAATGCAGGAAACCTGTGCATCTTGCTTGGTTTTCTCTAGCCACATGTCATGCCTGCCATTAGAGTGAAAAGTGAAACATTGATTCGAGGAGACAGAAAGAGACATTCCAAAGAGGCAGTGCCGGAAAAAATATGGGAATCAAGTTCCAAATCCGACATTAAGTGGATGAAATAACTCATGAAGACATTTAGTGGGCCTGTGAAAATTGCTCCACATATCAGGTACATGATTTTCCAAAGCCATTGCACTTCATTTGAACCTACCAGTGGCGCATATATTTCTTATGATGTGGCACCTGCCAAGTCATAAACAGAGTTAATGCCATTCTAGCATCTGCCAGAAAATTAGCTATTGGGGTGCACTGAAGCAAAGAGTAAAATCTCGACAGGAACATCAATGGCATATGGTCCGATATCGTTAGCCTTAAAGATAGTTTGGCTTTTCTATTTAGCATTTTTGACAATGTTTATCCTATAACGGAGAGAAAAGCAAATAGCAACATTTAAAAAAAAAAGGTATGCGACGCTCTGCTCATTGGAAACAAAACGACACAAAGGAAATGGGTGGGAGAATTGCTAATGTAGAATAATGAAAAAACGTGCAGACATATGAAGTACTGGCTGGTGCTGTTATTTTCGTTTGTACTATTTACCAATTATATGACATGTAAGTGGTGAGCTTTTTAAATGTATTTGCTTTAACTGTGTCTCTAAAGAGGACCACATCAGTGAAATTGTCATCAACGTTGTGTTTTGTACGTCAGTCCTTATGTTTTGGTATTTCTTAGGTGAGTTTGCTCCACTCCGTCTTTTAATTTTTTTTTTAACAAGTAATGGACTGTAAAAACGTTTAATGAATGAGGGTGGCAAAACAATGCATTCTTTCCCTAAATTTATATTTAGTTTCTCCTCCCATTTCACCAAATTCGATTATAACTGAAGACCCAAATCCGCTAATATTAAAAAGGATTAGGATTTTTTGATTGTGCAGGACATTGGGAATAAGGAATGAAAGTGTAGAGGGAATTTATTGTTTTGTTAATTAAAACCATTACAATTTCTAACATAAAATACATCAAACATCAAATGCAATACCTTGAATTGTGCAAAGTTGCAGGTTCGTTCGATCTTCTTAAAATGAGGCGTTAAACATAAAATACGTCTAAAACCAAGTCAACGCATTTATGTCCAAAATGTGGAAATGTCTGTTGATTACACTCACAGAGATTGTAAGGAAACTTTGTTGTCTGCCATTAGACTAGTCCAGAGATTTCCCTTACCATAATTAAAAGGGTCCCTGCTATTAAACAATGTAATTTCTTAGCACAAGTCTAAAAAAAATTGAGATATACATCTAAAAACATGAAAAATGTGAACTGTGTACATGGGTACCAAATAAGAACTGTGCTCCATTACAATTTTATGTACACCAGCAC
The DNA here is from genome assembly GCF_964261635.1 of Lissotriton helveticus. Classification (NCBI taxonomy): domain Eukaryota; kingdom Metazoa; phylum Chordata; class Amphibia; order Caudata; family Salamandridae; genus Lissotriton; species Lissotriton helveticus. Next base: position 531,442,283 of record NC_136067.1, read on the forward strand.
TATGCCCTTTGTGGCTGCCAGGTGATTGGAGTTCATGTGCAAAAATGCGGAACTATGGGGCATATTACCAACGTTAAGCGATATTTATCGCTAACGATGCTTAGCAACGAATTTTTTCCCGCTAAGCATCATCAGAAATTATCGCAGATAAACCTTGCTATTATCAAGGTTTATCGCAAATGCGATAAAAAACGCCCGCAATGCATGAATATCGCTGAAAAGTCAGAGATATTCATGCATTACCGAGCTAATGCTCTTAGCCATGTTATCCACCTCCCATTGGATAACATGGCTAAGAACTGCTCAGGGCAGGTGTTAGTTTTTGGAGATATTCGCGCTTAGCGCGAATATCTCCAAAAGTTGGTAATAGGAGATAGCGATGTTAGCGACTGTTTCCAGTTGCTAACATCTTGGCACGCCCACTTTGCATGTCATTAGTGATAAATATCACAGACATGCAAAGTGGGGCCCAAGATGGTCGCTATCTCCTACTAGCGGTCGCTAACTGGTGTTAGCGACAGCTAGGTAATAGGGAGATAATTTTATCTCCGCTTTCTTGGCTTTTAAAGCCAAAAAAGCGGAGATAAACCCCCTTGATAATATGCCCCTATGTAACAAACTTATAGTAAGTAGCGCGATCTTAAACAATTCAAATCATTAAAAACACTTTTATTCAGGGAGGCCTTGGGGTCACTGTAACCTGCATAAGGCGACCGATCCTCTAAGCTGCTAAACAGTTGTCTGTCCTTCGGTCATGAGCGCCTTGAGACCTGCCGGTGAGTTGGCGCTATATAAATCGAAGCTAACAATAACAATAACAACAATTTGGAATGGAGTATGTTTCCATCCAATATAATGGAGTAGGATCTGTGTGCGAATTATGTTGAGTGTCTGCTCTGCTCTTTTCCAATGATTATGTGTTTGCACTTTGTTGTGTGTAATCAGCAATATGGGTTTGATATTTGTAACAGTTTGCTGACTTGTTGCAAGAACTTGGCTGCCCTGCATAAGAGCTGGAGCGACCGGCTGTTTAGTAATGCCATTACAGCAGGTCAACATGATCGAATCCGGAGAGAACGGAAGGCTGGAAATAGAATATGCCGTTTCCAGTTATTGACAGCTGGGCAAATGTACAGGAAGTGTAAAAGAGATTCTTCCACAAGTTCGCAGAGTCGGCACAGGCTGGTCGGCCATGTTCGTTTCCATGTTGGGTCCAGGTCTTTTGAGCAAAAAACTTCCACTTGAATCAAAAGCAGAGAGTGCTGTATAGTTTGAGATATATGTTTCACAAGATACTGCTGCGGCAACCGGACCCCGTACGAAGATAAAACCATCCAACCGTGTTTCTTTTTTGCAAGTGCTGCTTCGTCCAATAGCCAGGATTTGTGTTTGGCGGCATTGTTTGCTATTTTTATGAATGCAGGAAGGTATTTGGAATGAAGACCTAAGAATAATAATATTAAAATGAATCCTTCGGGAAGTAAAGTTGAATCAGCACTATGAACTCCTCTTTTATGACAGTATTTCTTTTCTGGCAATAAAAAAGTGTTTTGGGAAACCACACTCGTCCATAATATGCAAAATGTAAGTATTATTACTGCTAGCACATTTTACATTCTTTAAAGTGATTTTCTATTTATAGATGGACAGGGGGCTGAAGAAAATGTTAAATACAAATTACTAAAATGAGAAGTGGGACACCTACAATCTGAACAGCTGGTTGAAAACGGACACATATGTAGCAACACAGACTAGTTTGCTATATCACGTGCTTACCCTGGTTTACAATCTATGGAAAAGATAAAAACACCTATCACAGAAGGCACCACAAAACAAGAAGCAAAGCATGGTGCTTTATATAAATTCTAAAACGGAACAGCACACCTTGGAGGTTTCTTGACTTGTATACCTGACCACATACTCAATGGACACCATTGGCCTTGGTTTTGGTCAGAAAAGGGTCTTTTGCTGTCATTCGATGGTGATGAAAACTCATTATTCATGCATTAATATTTCAAAAGAAGTAAGGCTGGATAGGATGTCAAGTACACAAATGATTTTGTTTATTAGGTGCCCCAATTCTCTAACTTTACGAATTCTCAATAGATGGTAACAGCAACTTGCTACTTGAGTTCAATTAAGACAGACCATGACAATAAGGTGTTAGCTTCTTTCATGATAATTAAGTCTGCTGTACTCTATTGATCAACTCAGAAGACTGCTACATCAATATACCCAAATGCCATTTCCTGCCAGTAAAGCTAAGCAATCGGAGACCTCGACTGTATCTTCGGATGCTTCCTGCTGTCAATGCCAACATGCTGGGACTGCTCTGATCCTGCATCTGAGTGTCGCCTGAGGCATGGCATATGGTCCATCCATCCTGCTTGAAAGTGTGGGTGACCTCAAACACACTGACACTAAGGAAATGCCATGCAGGAGAGTAGTGTGAACGTTGGCAGAGTACAGGAAGACAGTAACAAGCTGTGTGAACTTCTAACAGTGCTCTCCCCGCCCTGCATGAATGAATTTCTGGTCTTTCCCCAGCAATTATCACCTTCCTGTTTATAAATGTGGCTTCAAAGGCGGGCACAGGGATAGAACTGCCACTATGGAGCTGCCAGTTGCTTGAAACATCATGTGGACAGCACACTCACATACTTCACAATGACAGTACATCACTGTAATCCCTTATCTAGTGATGCTTTGCTAATTGTAAGACTTCAGACTTTAGGTGATAGTCTACCCACCTTGAATATGCACTGCCCCAGGCAACAAGGGGTCCTTCAGGTAACTCACACATCTTTCCTTTAGTTTGTTCTTCTCAGGAGGGGTGTTCACTGCCTTTGCAGTGCAAAATAAATATCAGATTTAGCATTCTAGTTTTAAAAATGATTAGGAGTCCTCGAACTCTATAAGAAGCCCTCCCACTTGCTCCCCCCTCACCAGAGATCGTTTCTTATCGGATTGTTTCACGATAACTTGCTACGTCCTCTATTATACACTTGTAATATAATTTTATCATAGATCGAATGTAGACTGTGACATTCATAGTCCACCTATTCCTCTCTCATATAACTGCATTTCCTAATGCATCACACTCGGATAACTTGCTGTCCTTCTTCTTCAGTATTATAGTTATTTATGTTATTATTACTGTGATTTCATTTATTATTGTTCCTTTCTTGAAAACTCAATAAACACAACTTGAATACAAAAAATGATTAGGAGATAAGCACTTAATATTACAATAATACATGGGATTTTGTAATCCCTGTATAAACAATAGTCTCTAATTTCTTTATATTCAGCGATTTGTGATGCACCCAGTCGTGGATTATAAAGAAAGGACGTCAGAACTCAACTATTATAAGTTATTATACTCAAGTTCTGATGTCACAATGTCTGCTGCCAGAGCCAGCAGCCTCCGTGAAAGGCAGGTCAGGTGGTGGAGCATAATTGTAGCATCTGTTTAAAGAAAAAAAAGAATGTTGCTTTGTTTTGCTTCTGCTCTATTTTAATAGCTTACAATGACAAGCAACGAGAATATGTTCATTTTTTGCACTCCATAGCTAGAGAAAAGCTTGAATCTTTGTGGATGTTTCTACACGTTCTGTGCTACTACAGCTTTTTAAAGTTTGAGGCCTTAATAACCCACATGAAGGGAAACGTACTTTCTTACCTCACAGGCAAGGGTTAAAATACCTTTCCTCCACAAGACTGATCTCCCCCTAGGGCGACACACAAATCCGCTTCTGCATACAGTACTTTCTAAAGGGGAGTATGCATACTTATTCATAAGACAATCCCTTTCTCACTTTCTGCTAGTTTTATAGACCCTGACGGCTAATGTGTCCTACTGGTTGGCATACTGGCAGATCAACGTGCCCTACTGGTGAATATCTATGGCCCAAACACAGACACAGCCAATTTTTATCAGACCATTTACTCACACAGGCGATGGATGGAAGCCAACATTATTTTCATAGGATGAAGCTTCCTGATGGTACAAGACCCTCATGTAGACACCACTGGCATATGAACACTAAGTAAACCACAGGCCTGGGGGTTCTATGAGACATTATTGACACCCACATATTTCCTGACGTCTGGTGCACACAACACCACACTATCTCCAATGACACATTCTACTCTTCGCCCAATAACACTTGGATGAGGCTAGACTACTGGCTACTGTCTGCCGATGTTCTGCACTAGACGACAGATGTAGCAAACATACCTCACACAATGTCCGACCACTGCCCTGTTTGCTGGGCTTAGAAACTCCCTATGGTGATGGTTTGGAGCACTTTTGGCAGTTCCCAAGTGAGGCTCACCAGGACTTGGCCTTCCGCATTAAACTTGGAGACGCAGGTGTTGAATTATTCACCATTAATGTTGGTTCAGTCACGGCCCATGCCACCCTATGGGAGGTATTCAAGGCATATATTTAAAGTGTATGCATCTCTAAACATACCAGCATCCGACGTGACTTCTGCTCTCAACTATCACAGGTTGAATTGGAGTTGTAGGCTCTTGACCGTGCTGCTTCCATACCCAACTTGTCTCCTCAACTCTACTAACGAACTGTCTTCATGTCTGAATTTGATGATTTTGCCAACATTGCGGTAGCATTCATTGTTAAACATGTCATTGCTCGACATTGCGGCGACGGAGAGCACCCTGGGGGAACCCTGGGACGAGGGCTCTGCCCTAATCTCCTCAGTGGCTACATTTCCTAATTGCAATCTAAAACTGGTGACAACAATTCTGGCATAATGACCAAGCTTCTGTACTATTATACCCAATTGTACTCTTTTCACCTCGCTGGTGACTCGGATGCAACAGCAAACTATCTAGCCGAGATACCGATTTTCTAGCTCTCCGGCGGTCAATATAGTTTCCTCAGTGAGCCCATCTCCAGTGAGGAGGTCATACAGGCTATAGATTCCCTCAATGAGTCCAAGGCCACTGGCCTTGATGGCCTCACTGGGGCTTTTTACAAAGCTCACAAGCAGATACTGCTTCCCCATCTCATCGTCATATATGCAGAATCTTGCAAAACAGGTCTCCTACCGCCTACCTTGTGGGAAGAAGTGTATATGCTCCTGCTAACACCTTACAAAGACTCCCAACTATGCTCTTCCTACCGTTTCCTCTCTCTTCTTAATTTATAGAATAAACTTTTAGTCAAGATTCTTGCTACCCACCTCTCCTTGTTAATGGAGCAGATTATTTTGCGTGTGCGGTCCAGAATCACTCCACAGAGATCCACTTCTCCTAATATAAGGACCATTTTCTCAGCACTGGGCAGGATCTCCTCAGCAGTTCTGGCAAGAGTAGTATTACTGGACACCAAGAATGGAATTGACTCCCTATAATGGGCCTTTCTTAAGGTGATTCTGACTAAACTAGGTCTGCCCGTAGCTTCATATCCTGGTCATGCTTCTCTACTTTGCCCCGGTGGCTCGCCTATGCACGAATGGATTCCTTAGAGGCCCTTTTCACATAGCTAGGGGAAGCAGGCAAGACTGCCTTCTCTCCCCCCTTCATTTCATAATTGCTATGGATTCCCAGGCCGGCCATCTCTAGGAACAGCACTTTCATAGGGGACTGCAATTTAGACCACCACCCCACTGACAATCTTTCACCATTGAGTCATGATATTCTGAGATTCGGGGCCTTACTGACTTCCATATCAACTGGGCTATGTCAGAGCTTTTTCCACTTACGGATTTCACCCAACCCCCTGGCTCTCAAGTGCCTCTTGGCCTGGTGTGCCGATTCTGCCAAGTATTTCAGCATACATATCCACAGGGATCAGGACCAAATTTCCGGTCTTAACTACTGGCCAGCAGTAGACAAACTATTTGCCCAGGAGGAACGCTGGATCACACTACAACTTTCCAAAATTGCTTACACTAAAATGAGGGTCCTTCCCCAGTTCCTATATCTTTTTCAAAATATTTAACTATCCCTGTGTTGGACCTGGGGTCTCCAGATCACATAGGGTAGCCTGGCACAGAATAGGAAGGTTAAACCAAAACGCAAAAGTGTAAAACTTGCATCACACCCTACAGTAACTCAGCGTCCGTCCATTCAAAAACAACGCTACACCAGTTTTAGGAGAATATGGGCTGTTTTATAAAAATAAATCTGTTTACTCTTGCTTATCTCATCTGACAGTTTTGTCACTATTCACATCAAGTATTACTCCATCTGTTTCTTTGCATCAATTAAAACTCAACAATGCCTTGCATCTAGTGTTACACTTATTCTCCAAAAAGATAAAAGTTAAACAACAACTTCACAGTTTATATTAAGTTGCGGCAAGATTGGTGCTTCCTTATGGAGTAATCATAATGCACATTACACTCAATAGCTCTTTGTCTTTTTAAACAGGAAGATATACAGGCTTAGCAGACAGTTCCACAGTTGATACCCTTGGTTATATTGCCTTGACACAATAAGAAGCAGAGTCTGTTGCCCACAAAGGAAAAAGGAATTTCTGTATAGGTCCAGTGGGTAAAATAAGTACTACAACCTGCTTCACTAAATGACATCAAGTGTTTGCCAAAGAGAATTCAAAGTAAGCTTTCCCTTCCACCACTGTAATAGAAAGGTTAAGCAATAAACACAGTCAATGACAGCATTCAAATGAGCTCAAAGGCCTTTTTCCCACTTTGTCACCCTTCTCCACCTTACTGGTTCCCTTTTGTATGAGTCTCAGTGGCTTCCTGGACTCAATTATCCCTGTCTTGCCAACTCCGTGCTTCCAGTTAGATAAAAGGGGGAAGAGTCTCCCTTCCTGGACCTTCTGATGATAGTCCCCAGACACACAGCAGATCCCAGTTCCCTCCTTACTTGTAGCTAAATGTTCTGGAATATGTCTGTCGACACTGCACAAGCCCAGGGGACAGGCTCTCACCTTCAGGCTCCTTTTCCCCAGCAGTGCCTCCCTTGTGGCCAGGCCGAATATCACCCAGGCCGGCACCGAGGGGAGGTCGCACTGGGACTGTGCTCCGTGGGCTTCTCTTCCGTATGAATTCTGCCTTAAACCAATTCTATCATCTCCCTCGTGATCAGCGTTACCACGCAGGCGCAGGAGAGTAGCGGCGTTAGGCAGAGGCCGCCCCGTTCACCTCAAGCGAACAGTGGCCCTTCTTCAGGCCTGCGCGTTCAAAGTCCCCTACTGACTAGATCTCCACCCCCTTCAGGAACAGCGAACGCTGCACCAGGCCTGCGCAGTATCGCGCCTCCTCAGACCCGGCTGGATACGTGTTCCACTTCGCCACGTTACCGCAGCCCCCAACCGTCCCTGGCCTACCTGTCAAAAACGGGCTGCAGGACCGGCGGAACACACCTCAGGGGTCTCGGCTCTTCTCACCCAGGTCACCAATAGTGGAGGATGGGTCTCCCAGCCGCGCCTCTAAATTAAGGTGAGGGGAGACTTGGTGGGCCAAGCGCAGGCGGCAGATGGGCACAGTGGGCGAATGAGGAGAAAACGATTAACTCCCTCAATCCGTCTACCAGTCTTGCAGAGTTCCTCAATACTGGACAGTGGGGCCAATTTTCACACCCCTCCACTCATCAAAATCCCTCAGATTTCACCCCAGGTTAGAGCGAGATCTTTTCTCTGCTCGAACCAGCCACCTGTCCAGGGTCAACAGGACGACAGTCTAACAGGGTCAGGTCTGCAGGAATAGTGGCGGTGAATACAGTAAGGAGACAACTCTTAGAAAGAAGTCCACCCTCTGAATGTCCTACCCCACCTAGTGCCACAGCCTGTACTCCAGCTGACCCTCTCTGAATGACAAAATGGTCGCCTTACAGTTGGCCTTTTATACCCCTAGCCCCTAGTGTCTAGAACAGGCCAGAAGGTTCTAGATTGCCCATATATGTCTATGGGCCAGTCCCTGAGGTAATCAGTTTTGGCAGTTACTAGCCACCTTTTTGTGTAACTAAACTTGCCCTTGGAAAAGGAAGGATTTCTAGGCCTAAGAAAAATTTATAGGGTCAAGGAGTACCTAGCCCCTGGGACAACACCTAAAAATTCCAGTGGACATAAAAAAACAAAGGTTAGGAGGCAGAAAAGGGGACAAAAATAAATAAATACGTAGGAGGGACCACCCAAAGTCAGGTCTCACACGCGTCACCCCCAGCTGAAAGTGGGGAGAGCTACCCAACCCCTTGGGAGTCCTCATCACTAAGGCGGAAATACCTTGAGAGACCGTCTGCATCGGCGTGGTCCACTCCAGGCCGATGTTCCACCTGGAAGTCCATTCCCTGTAGGGATATGGACCATCTCAAAAGCTTGGGATTCTCCCCCTTCATTTGCATGAGCCAACGAAGAGGTCGATGGTCGGTCTGTACCAGGAAGTGCGAGCCAAACAGGTATGGCCGCAACTTCTTCAGAGCCCATACCACTGCAAAGGCTTCACGCTCAATTGCACTCCACTTCTGTTCCCTGGGGAGTAGTCTCCTAGACAGGAAGACAACAGGTTGATCCATACCCTCTTCATTGAGTTGCGATAACACTGCCCCAATGCCATGCTCTGATGCGTCTGTCTGGACAATGAATTCTTTGGAAAAATCTGGGGCCCTTAGGACTGGTGCTGCACACATTGCTTGTTTCAGCTTATCAAAGGCTTGCTGACAAGCCTCCGTCCAGACTACCCGTCGAGGTTGCTTCTTGGATGTGAGCTCAGTTAGGGGTGCGACAATAGTGCCATACCCCTTCACAAAGCGACGGTAGTAACCTGTGAGACACAGGAAGGCTCGGACCTCAGTTTGGGTCTTGGGGGGTTCCCAGGCCATGATAGCCTCAATCTTTGCCTGGAGGGGCTGCACTGTTCCCCTGCCCACCAAGTGGCCTAGGTATACAACTGACCCCTGCCCGATCTGACATTTACAGGCCTTGATTGTCAAGCCAGCCTGTTTTAGGGCCTGGAGAACAGCTTGTAGATGACACAAATGATCCTCCCAACTGCTACTGAAGACAGCAATTTCATCCAGATAAGCAGCGGAGAAGGCCTCCATCCCAGAGAGGACCTGGTTCACCAGCCGCTGAAAGGTGGCAGGGGCGTTCTTGAGCCCAAAGGGCATTACACAGAACTGGTAGTGGCCCTCAGGCGTGGAGAAGGCTGACCTTTCCTTGGCTCCATCTGTAAGGGAGATCTGCCAGTACCCTGAAGTGATGTCAAAGGTACTCAAGTATTGGGCAGCTCCCAGCCGGTCATTAAGTTTATCCGCCCTTGGGATCGGATGTGCATCAGTTTTGGTCACTGAATTCAGTCCTCTGTAATCCACACAGAACCTTAGTTCTGGAGTGGTGCCCGGTGGGGCAGCTTTGGGTACCAGAACCACCGGACTGGACCAGGGGCTACTAGAAGGTTCAATTACTCCTAGCTCCAGCATCTTTGTAACTTCACTTTGGATGCTGGCCTTTACCTTGTCTGACAGCCGGTAGGTCTTAGACTTCACTGGTGGGCTGTCTCCTGTGTCCACATCACGGGTACACAGGTGGGTCCTTCCCGGGACAAGGGAGAACAGCGATGAGTACTGCTCCAAGACCTGGCGGCAGTCCTCTTGCTGCTCAGGAGTTAGGGATGGGGAGAAAATCACTCCCTCCACCGGCCCATCCTTTTCCTGAGACGAAAAGAGATCAGGGAGAGGCTCGCTTTCCGCTTCCTCTGTTCCATCAGTCACCATCATCAAGATGACCTCGGGCCTCTCATGGTGGGGGTTGAGACGATTGGCATGAAGCACCCGTAGGGGCTGTCGAGGGGTCTTAAGGTCCACCAAATAAGTGGCCTTACCCTTCTTCTCCATCACCTTAATGGGGCCTGTCCAGCGATCCTGGAGGGCACTAAGCTCTCCAGGTTCCATCACCCACACTTTCTGGCCAGGCTCCAATTCCACAGGGTGAGCGTTGTGGTCATACCACTCTTTCATCACTGCTTGGCTGGCTTCCAAGTTGTCTGAAGCTTGCTTCCACAACTTAGCCATTTGGCTCCGGAAGGCCAGCATGTAGCTCACCACATCCTGGGGAAGCTTCTTGGGAGACTTTTCCCATCCGTCTTTCACCAGACTGAGAGGTCCACGCACAGGGTGCCCATACAGAAGTTCGAAGGGGCTGAAGCCCACTCCCTTCTGTGGAACTTCCCTGTAGGAAAACAACAGACAGGGTAGGAGGACGTCCCATTTCCTCCGCAGGCTCTCAGGCAGACTTCTTATCATGCCTTTCAAGGTCTTGTTGAACCTTTCCACTAGACCATTGGTCTGTGGGTGATAAGGAGTGGTAAACCGGTAGGTAACTCCACACTCCTTCCACATAGCCCGCATGTATGCTGACATAAAGTTGGTCCCCCTGTCGGACACAACTTCCTTGGGGAAACCCACTCGGGTAAAGATCCCCATCAGGGCCCTAGCCACTGCAGGTGCAGTAATGGTCCTCAGAGGAATTGCCTCTGGGTACCGTGTGGCGTGATCCACCAGAACCAGGATAAACCTGTGACCAACTGTAGTTGGTGGATCCAATGGCCCCACAATGTCGATGCCCACCCTTTCAAAGGGGGTGCTAACGACAGGAAGTTGTTCCAGGGGAGCGTTTAGCTTTATCCCTGTTTTCCCACTGGCTTGGCAAGTTACACATGTCCGACAGTATGTGTCGGATGCCACCCTCATCTGAGGCCAGTAAAAGTGGGGGACAAGCCGGGCAAAGGTCTTGTCCTGTCCTAAGTGACCTGCCAAGGGTATCTCATGAGCCAATTCTAAAAGAAAGGCTCGGTAACGTTGAGGGACAACCAAGGTCCGTGATGAACCGTGCACGGGTGCCTTAGGTTCACTGTAGAGGAGTCCATCCTCCCAGTAAATATGGTAATTCCCAGTAACGTTCCCTGCTGCCTGGGCTTCGGCCTGTCGCCTCAGTCCCTCAAGGGTAGGGCACTCCTTCTGGCCCTTACAAAACTCCTCCATGGTAGGCCCTCCTTCCACATGCCACTCAGCAGGGATAGGTAAGTTCTCCAGGGAGACAACTTCCCCCTCCACGGACTCCTGGTCCACCACCGCAGGTGGCCAATCTGTCTCATGGGGCGTGGAAGCCGAGGCAGGCTTCTCCTGTCCTCGGTTCTTTCCCTTTTTGGCAGCTGGCTGGGCCCTTGTTCCAGGCTCCAGCCCAAGCGAACTCCCCCTCCGGGTAGTCGCGGTTCTTGTGCTAGCACAGGCCCAGTCAGGTGTACCCAGCATCTCAGAATGAGTCCGGTATTCCACCTCCTTCCAAGCATTGTGCTCCATATCATTCCCCAACAGACAATCGACTGGCACGGCAGGGCTTACGGCAACTCGAAGTGAACCTGCAACCCCTTCCCACTCAAATGGAACCTCGGCCACAGGATAGTGGCCCAATCTGCCATCAGCCATTGCGGCGGGGTGGAGTACATGTGGAATCACCTGCTCTGGAGACACCAGTTGACTCCTTACCATAGTCATACTGGCTCCTGTGTCTCTCAGAGCCTCCCCTCTTTGGCCATTGATGGTGACCCATTGCCCATACTTTGTAGTATTTGAGGGCACCTGGGTCTTAGGAACCATCTCCCGATATCCTAGGGACACTAAGGTGACACCCGCCCACTCCCCCCCTTATCTAAGGGCAACTCCTCCCGAGCACTACACTAGCTACTCCCGGGGCTTTTCCTCCAGTGGGAGGGGGTGGTCTCTCTGGGCACTTGACATCTCCCTTATAGTGTCCAACACCACCACACTCAAAGCAGTGGACAACCCTTGACTGCTGACTTTGGCCAGGATGAGGGTTTCTGGGTGGGTTAGCCTTAGGGGTGAATCCTGTTCCCTTTCCCTGGAAACTGTTTTGGGGACCTTTTGGGAACTCCCTCTTTTTATCTGCCCCCTCTTTCTTCTGGGGGGCGCCCTGTCCGGTCCTTTGGGAATCCCCTCCAGTCCCCTTCGAGGACACCCGGGTACTAGCCCAGATGTCCGCCTCCTCAGCAAGCTTCCGGAGGGCTGGTCAGCTTGCTGTCCACCAGGTGTTGTCGCAGCTCAGGAAAACATTTCTCGAGTAGGTGCTCCTTGAGAATAAGGTCATACAACCCCTCATAGTCCCTCACCTCGCTGTCTTGTACCCAACCCTATAATGCCTTCTTTCCGTAGTCCAAGAAATCCACCCAATTCTGTGTGCCTAGTTTGTGACTACACCTAAACTTCTGTCGGTATTTTTCTGGAGTCAGTCCAAACTTTCTTATTAGCGCCACTTTCATCGTGGGGTAGTGGGTCTGCTCTCCCTGCTCTGGGGCCAATAGTGTATCCCTCCCTGCAGGAGGCATGTATTTATACAAGCCACCCCCCCAGTGTTTCTCCAGTATCCCATGGGCTCTTAAGGAGACCTCATAGGTGGCCAGCCACTTGGCGATGTCATCCCCTGCGCTGTAGCTGGCAACTACGTCCTTTGGTAAATAGGGTCTGGGTTCCCTGGTTGTATCTTTGGATTCGCTGCCATCATTAGGAGTACTGGGAGTCCCTGCCTGTAGGGCCTTGAGATCTAACTCACTGAGTTTTAACTCATGAGCCATCCTCTGCTCCTCCCTCTCCTTTTCCAACCGGGCTAACTCCCACTTCAGCTGTCTTTTCTCCCTCCGGTCAGCTAATTCAGCTTCGGTTAAGCTTCTTCCAGAGACACTGCTGCCCTCCCTTGAAAGTGTCCTAGGACCCGGTAGTAGGTTCCCCACTTCAGGTTGGTACAATCCATCTACCCCGATGACAGTGTCCCGGTCTGTCTCCTCCTCCTCCTCCTTCCCATCTGGGTGAGCTGCCACCCGCGCCCTCAAGCTGGTTTGGATTTCCCCCTTTTTAGCACCACGCTTGAAGAACACTCCCATATTTTGACAACATTCTCAGAGTTGAGCCACTGTATAGGTCTCTAACTCTTCCAGAGCGAATTCCATTTTTGCCAAGGAGAGTCAGGGACAGCCACTCGGAAGTAATTAGTTAAGAGGGTAATTAGAAGCTACCTCCACCCACCACCAGGAGTACATTTGGAAAAACAAAAATATAATTAGGGAGTCCGCCAAGAGAAAACTCGAGGTGTAGGTCTGTGAAGTACACTAGGCTACTGCAAAGTGGACGCAAGCACAGTTCTCATCCCACCGCTGGACACCAATTATGTTGGACCTGGGGTCTCCAGATCACATAGGGTAGCCTGGCACAGAATAGGAAGGTCAAACCAAAAGGCAAAAGTGTAAAACTTGCATCACACCCTACAGTAACTCAGCGTCCGTCCATTCAAAAACAACGCTACACCAGTTTTAGGAAAATATGGGCTGTTTTATAAAAATAATTCTGTTTACTCTTGCTTATCTCATCTGACAGTTTTGTCACTATTCACATCAAGTATTACTCCATCTGTTTCTTTGCATCAATTAAAACTCAACAATACCTTGCATCTAGTGTTACACTTATTCTCCAAAAAGATAAAAGTTAAACAACAACTTCACAGTTTATATTAAGTTGCGGCAAGATTGGTGCTTCCTTATGGAGTAATCAGAATGCACATTACACTCAATAGTTCTTTGTCTTTTTTAAACAGGAAGATATACAGGCTTAGCAGACAGTTCCACAGTTGATACCCTTGGTTATATTGCCGTAGCACAATAAGAAGCAGAGTCTGTCGCCTACAAAGGAAAAAGGAATTTCTGTATAGGTCCAGTGGGTAAAATAAGTACTACAACCTGCTTCACTAAATGACATCAAGTGTTTGCCAAAGAGAATTCAAAGTAAGCTTTCCCTTCCACCACTGTAATAGAAAGGTTAAGCAATAAACACAGTCAATGACAGCATTCAAATGAGCTCAAAGGCCTTTTTCCCACTTTGTCACCCTTCTCCACCTTACTGGTTCCCTTTTGTATGAGTCTCAGTGGCTTCCTGGACTCAATTCTCCCTGTCTTGCCAACTCCGTGCTTCCAGTTAGATAAAAGGGGGAAGAGTCTCCCTTCCGGGACCTTCTGATGATAGTCCCCAGACCCACAGCAGATCCCAGTTCCCTCCTTACTTGTAGCCAAATGTTCTGGAATATGTCCGTCGATACTGCACAAGCCCAGGGGACCGGCTCTCACCTTCAGGCTCCTTTTCCCCAGCAGCGCCTCCCTCGTGGGTCAGGCCGAATGTCACCCAGGCCGGCACCGAGGGGAGGTCGCACTGGGACTGTGCTCTGTGGGCTTCTCTTCCGTTGAATTCCACCTTAAACTGATTCTATCATCTCCCTCGTGATCAGCGTTACCACGCAGGCGCAGGAGAGTAGCGGCGTTAGGCAGAGGCCGCCCAGTTCACCTCAGGCGAACAGTGGCCCTTCTTCGGGCCTGCGCGTTCAAAGGCCCCTCCTGACTAGATCTCCACCCCCTTCAGGAACAGCGAACGCTGCACCGGGCCTGCGCAGTATCGCGCCTCCTCAGACCGCTGGATACGTGTTCCGCCTCGCCACGTTACCGCAGCCCCCAACCGTCCCTGGCCTCCCTGTCAAAAACAGGCTGCAGGACCGGTGGAACACACCTCAGGGGTCTCGGCTCTTCTCACCCAGGTCACCAATAGCGGAGGATGGGTCTCTCAGCCGGCCTCTAAATTAAGGTGAGGGGAGACTTGGTGGGCCAAGCGCAGGCGGCAGATGGGCACAGTGGGCGAATGAGGAGAAAACGATTAACTCCCTCAATCCGTCTACCAGGGATGTATTACGTTACAACACATGCTTTTACATCGCATGCCTTTACAACGCGGTTTTTACATCGCATACCATTACAACGCATAGCGCTTTTGGGTGTTGGATAGTGAATAGTTTAATTTACTATTCCAACTCCAGTCCCTGTGGACACTAGGGAAGGTTATTGGATAGTAAATTAACCTATTCCCTATCCTAGAGCACCCCCAGCGCAATGCGCTGTAATGCTTTGCGTTGTAATGACCGCGTTGTAATGGTAGTGCGTTGTAAAGTCCGTTGTAAGTGATGTTTCCCGTCTACCAGTCTTGCAGAGTTCCTCAATACTGGACAGTGGGGCCAATTTTCACACCCCTCCACTCATCAAAATCCCTCAGATTACACCCCAGGTTAGAGCGAGATCTTTTCTCTACTCGAACCAGCCACCTGTCCAGGGTCAACAGGATGACAGACTGACAGGGTCAGGTCTGCAGAAATAGGGGCGGTGAATACAGTAAGGAGACAACCCTTAGAAAGAAGTCCACCCTCTGAATGTCCTATCCCACCTAGTGCCACAGCCTGTACTCCAGCTGACCCTCTCTGAATGACAAAATGGTCGCCTTACAGTTGGCCTTTTATACCCCTAGCCCCTAGAGTCTAGAACAGGCCAGAAGGTTCTAGATTCCCCATATGTGTCTATGAGCCAGTCCCTGAGGTAATCAGTTTTGGCAGTTACTAGCCACCATTTTGTGTAACTAAACTTGCCCTTGGAAAAGGAGGGATTTCTAGGCCTAAGAAACATTTATAGGGTCAAGGAGTACCTAGCCCCTGGGACAACACCTAAAAATTCCAGTGGACATAAAAAAAAACAAAGGTTAGCAGGCAGAAAAGGGGACAAAAATAAATAAATAAGTAGGAGGGACCACCCAAAGGCCCGTCAGGTCTCACACCCTGATATAGCATTTATTTGACACATTATGTAGTCACCATCTACAGCTTATATGGGCTGGTCGCAAACACTGTTACTGTCTGAGACACATTGATTCTTCACTACCAGCATGGAGGCTTTGGGGTACCGGACCCTCAGCTCTACTACTTGCCAATACACACATCAGTACATCAGTGATATCATCCTGATGCCCGGATTTCCCATCTCAAACCGGAGAGGGACCACATTTGTGACCTACTACTTTCCTCTATACTCCCGAAGGGATCCTTTTAGATCTCTCCAATATACAAATGCTATCTACAAATAGTTGGGCTTGGCAAAAACTTTGCTGTGTCCTAGGCAGGGTTCCTTCTTTGCGCCCCACACATTCCACTGGACAACCATCCCTGGCTCACCCTTACAAGGGAGAAGGTGGTTCCGTGTTTCCTCCACCACCATGGGCTGCACTGGCACTGGCACTGCCACTGGATTCAAGCAAGCCGGGCTGAAGATGGCTGAAATGCATGGTTCGGCAGTTCGGGCTGGACTGTTCCCATGAGGCACAGGGTCAGACTGATTTGCATATGGCCATGTCTGAACTGGGGTGGCAGAGTGGGCTAAAGAACGGTGATGGATTAAACCCGGATCTGTTGACTGGGTGTGAGTGTTTGATTAGTTCAGATGCTCTGTCCATCACCACCCCCTTTTGTACCACTGTGTTTGCCATAAGTTGGCAGGGTATGCTCAGACGTGAGTCCCTTGCTCACTTTGCCACTTGATTCAAGCAAGCCAGGCTGAAGACGGCTGAAATGCCAGAAACCGTGGGAGCGTCCCATATCTAAATTGCAGGAACAGCTTTTTCGCTAGGGGTGGTTGTATGCAATCTAACACCTGCTCAAATTTATACTGGCACTTAATATTCAGGAACCCATGGGTTAGGCTCGAAGGATTAGCCATCTGTAAAATACTAATCAGGTTGTGTTCATTTATAGCACTTGCTAAAGCTTTTTTGGAGATTGCTACACATGTCTCTTCAGGTGCAGTTCATATGTCCTCCCTCCCCATTGCTCGAAGTGAGTCTCTAATAAAGGACAGCCAGGGGATTCTGCCCACCCCAAGGGTAGACAGTACCACTTTTAATTCCTCCCTGTAATGGCCCAATTCTGGCGTGCTCCACAGCCGTTGCCAATACAGCAGTGGGCACGAAGAGATTAGGTCCACGATCGGGAGGATATCCAGATCCATCCTCAGTTGTACTAAGGGTGTGTTTTTGGGCAGACTTAAAATCCGTCTGATGAAACTATTTTCAGTTATTGTAAGGGCATTCGCTACGCTGTGTCCCCACAATTCTGCCCTATACATGGTAGCTTCGTAAATTTCAAAAGGCGGGCTTATGGTCTTTATTGCGCAGCTCTTTTGGAGTTTTCAGATCCCCCCAATAGCCTGAGTTAGCTTTAGATTAGCCTTGTCGATTTGTGGTCCCCACTCCATTTTATCATTTAAGGTAAGGCCTAGGTAATCGCAGATGGGAACCCTGTCCAACAGTCTGTCATCCATTCTAGGGTGAGGGCAATTTAGAGGGTTGGCATTGAAGACCATATATTTTGTCTTTTTGATGTTAAACACCAAATTCCTCCTCTTGCAAAACTGACTTAACTTCTCTAAAACACGCTGCATCCCCATTGATGATTTTGAGAGGAGCAGAATGTCAACCGCAAACATTAATGCTGTAAATTTGCAGTTGGCTAGTTTTGGGGGGTCGATATCCTTGACGGCAAGAAAGTCTTCAATTAGCCCATTGAGAAAGAGCGAGAAACGGGAAAGGGGTGCCGTCAATTTCCCATTCCTGCTGAACCTCACTCTCATGAAAGTTCCCTCATGGAGGCATCTGAGCTGGTGGTATAGATAGGGTGGGGCCCCCATAACCAACATAATGCCCCACAACTGGTCTCGATCCACCATATCAAACGCTGATTTGAAATCCACGAATGTGAGGTACAGGTTCCCACCATACAGGACTGTATGCTTCCAGTAGATCAGTTGTTACCTAAATAACTGATCTATGGTTGATGTTTAAGTTCTAAAGCCTGCTTGCAAGGGAGTTAGAATATTAAGGTCCTCCATCCATTCTTGAAGTCTGCCCAATAGGACTCTGGCAAAAAGGCTAATTGGCCTATAGTTTACAGGTTCAGTGGGGGACCCCTTTTTATAAATTGGAATAAGCTCTGCCCATGGCCACGTAGGAGGAGATGGCAAACCTTGAAGGATTGCATTAAAAAGTAATTGAAGGTATGGAGCCCACACTACCTGTTCACTCCTATACAAATCCCTGGGGATTCTATCTAATCCAGGGGCTTTGTTTGGTAATACCTTGGCAATGGCAGCTAACACCTCAGTCAAGGTACAGAGCGGTGAGTTCCCAGAAAATCAAAAATTTGGCGATGAACCTTAATCCCACTCGTACTGCGACAATTATATGGGCTTGAATACAGATCCTTAAAATAAAGACGCCAGGCATCCTCGCCAATATTGGGCTCAATGGTAGTCCTTCCCTCAATTCTTCCGGTGTGGACTAAATTCGTAAAAAACCTCATATCTTTATGGTCCAAGGCATTCTTAATTGCCTGCCATCTTTCCATTTCCCATTCGGATTTTGCTTCTAAAACCATTTATTTTTTTAAAAAGCCTACTTCCCCTTATGCTTAGACTATCACCCCTTTGAAGGCATACCTACAGTGCTCTGTTTGCGTGCTTACATGACGAATTATACCAAAGATTTTTTTCTCTGGGAGGGTTACTCTTAGTTGATTTGCTACTATAAAAAAAAATCCACCAGGATTGCAGCGAAATCCTGGTGGACTTTTCCCAGCTCTATATTTTCTTCTTCACAGGTACCATTGCCCGAGAGAAGGCTTGCCTTTTCCAAGAGGGGGATAACACAGGAGTACATATCTGCCATCGTGTCTGGGGATTGTTATTATGCCCCAGGAAATTCGTCGCCCTCCATCTACCACTGCTAGTTTCTCATATTGATGGGATTCCAAGGCTTGCCCTACTACTAACAGTTGGGCTTCCAGAGTGACAACCAAAGGGTTATGGTCGCTTTCTTCGCGGGGGTGGACACAGAACTTTGCAACTTTATGCCAGATTTCAATATTTATTACGATGTAATCTATTATCGAGGCCTGACCAGGTTTGTTAAAAGTAGAATGCCCAGGAATATCATCCGGAAACCGGCCATTACAAGCCCTCAACGAATGCATGAGGGTGAGGGAGGTCATTTGTAGGACCAAGGGAGTCCATCCCCTTATCGGATAAACATTGGATGCGGGGATTGACAATATTGAATCCTCATCGCTAGTGATAGGTGACAACAACCCATTACGGGGTTCAAAGTGACAGTTGAAGTCGCCACCTATAATAGATTTTGCTTCCCCTGAGAGTGTGGTAAGAAGAGCCGCTAAACAGTCCAGTGTTGGGGATGTATGCCCATACTTGACTCTCCTGGAATAGACATTAATAATGGCCAGCTTAGGCAGATATCTGTTGGTAAGAAGGATACATAGGATGTCCGGTGAGAGGGTATCTATTCTCTTCACTGTGTACCCTAGCTGGATACCCACCCAAGTGCAAAGGCCCTCCGATGGTCTACCTCTCAGACCTTTCACTGCAGTCTCACTGTACGCTACAAAGCCTACTCTATATAAGGATTTTAAGTCCCAGGTTTCTTGAAATAGACAAATCTCGTGGGAGTCTACAAAATCGCCCCAATCCGGCAGCTCTAGTTTAGCCATTAATCCTGCTATATTCCATGACAAGATCTTGGGGCCATTTGAACTTACTTTCTTCCAGCTCTCAGAAGTCGCCTCCAATTCTCATCTATCACGAGGTGTTATGTAGCGGCTGGTGGGAGGGGCTGGAGCGCCTCAGATGGCATTGGTGGTTGGCTCCTGGGTCCTGGAGCCCTTCTCAAAGCAGGTAATCACCCCCGTGGACAAACACATCCAGCGAAGCGGCTCCTCACTCTACAAATTAAATATGGAAATTCAGCATAGGCCAATTAAATCATGTCTAGGGGAGTGAGCACAATCACCTTAGCACTGGCAAAGTGCACAGAGTCCTGGAGGTTAGAAGTTAAAATGTTTGGGAGAAGACCACCCTAAGGCTTCCAGGTGTAACAGAGACATGTCTTGTTCTGTTAATCTGTCAGTCGGATAATCTGTTCTAATATGGAATATTGGGTTGCCTTGTCCTGTAACCTTGACTAATCACAGCTACCATATGTCTCTTTGAGAGCCCACAGTTTGCCAACCTCCGCCTACTACTACACTGCTTATCATGGAAGCTGACCTTTTTCATAGTGTATGAGTCTCTAACAGATTAACGAGGGTTTTCAGAGGCAGAGAGTATACATGTAACAGGGATCACAGCATATTTTCACGCTTCCTGCTTCCGTTTGCTGCAAGTGTCATAACTACAGTGAGATGACTGGTCTTAAATGGCGGTAGATATTCCTCCTGTATACCTGCCTATTTCTCCACTACCCTTGCCATGGGCCATAGAGTGTGCAGATTAGTTTGCGTAAAGCACATCTGAGTGCCTATTTTTATGTAGCTGCACTGTATAAAGCCTAAATAGTGAACCCAGAATTCCTCTGAGTTAGTGCATGAGCTACAGAGAGCAGGGCATGAAAACAGAGAGAGGCAACCACAGCTCATCCTCATCCATTTCTATCTTAAAACACAGGCAACAAGACCAGTTCTATATGCCAGGATTGTCTTGTTTTACCCACCTCTCAATAACTCTATGACTAGATGTGTCTAGTACCAAATTAAAATAAATAAATAATGATATTTTAGGATCAGCTTTGTGAAAAACAAATCAATTGATGAATCAAAATATGTCCGTGCAATGTCAGATGCCAAAGAGGCAATCAGCTTAGCACAAACCCAAATCCATCACCAAATCCATTGGGTTAAGTAGAACAGTGATCAATATTATGTATGCAATATGAAATGCTAGTTAATAGAGTTTTTCAAATGGCGTGAGTTACAAACTACATTTGTTAAGCGCGTCATGGCCAGTTGAGCATCAAGGTGCCCCTTCCAGCTCAGCAAGCAAGCAACCTAAGCTTGCGCTGTCATCCCGAATAGGGAGTAATCAGCTTACAAATCTGGAACAAGGGTCGGAATCTTTCTGAGAAAGAGAGCTGGGGAATAATTGTCTACATAGCAATGCTGCAGTACAAAAAAGAACTCTTTCTGAAATATTGATCTGGTTGTTGTTCCAGTATATATTTCTTGAATTGTCATTTCAGCAAAAAAGTTCTATACCTCACCACCGCATTCATAACCGCAGCAGTAGACTCACAACACAACAGGGATCTGATAGACCTTCTACTAACCTCGGCAGTGAAACTGGTCCTATCCAATTGGAAGGACACGGCAAAGACATCCTTCAAGGGCTGGCTCAATTGGGTGATATATCTTAGAGGGGCGGACAGCATCGCACTGCAGAACTCACCATGGCGTCCAGCTACTAGGGCGATGTGGAACCAGATGGATGAGTATCTGGATCCCTATGAGCCCCCATGAGACCCGCCAACAACACAAAACAACACAAGCCCAGAATGGGCCTGAGACCGCTGCGAAAGTAGCATCTCCAGTGTACACCTCCTCTCTCTTCTCTCTTTCCTTTCCATCTCGCTCAGATGTTCTTCACCTCCTAGCCAGATAGCATATTGGCGCACAGGAGAACAAGTATATAACCTAAAATGTAACCAAAACTCTGTAACCAAGAATGACTTGAATCCTGTAGCAGAATAGCGATTGTACCTGTAAAATTCAATAAAATAATTTGAAATTAAAAGAAAGTAAGAGAATGAAGGCTTATCGCACATACCCAATTCTCTGGAAATTTCAGTCACCGTATCCTTTTAAATGTTGGTATTTCAAATAGCGCAGACCAGTATTTAAGGTACAGTTAAATGCTTCAGAGAACTATTTTTAAGCCTGGCCTGACAGCTCAACTTTCACCAGATTTTCAGTTCTCAACAGAAAAAAAGGCTTTCAAGTACAATTGAATACACCATTCAATTAGGTACACGTACTGTGCTTCCATTGAAAAAGAGTGCTTGTATTGCCCTTTTTGTATTTTGGGAAATATTATGCTCAGTACACCTGGACTGTATTAGTTATGGTGGTAATGTAAATGACCAAGACTGTAGGCCAAATCTGTTCATTATGAAAAAATACAATAAAGACAGTAGTCCAAATCTATTTAAAAAGCATGTGTTAAAGTCAGTAGGTATTTTGAGTGTGGATAGTTTTTCAACCTGTAGAGTGGCTTTTTGTTGCATGGAATTTCATAGTTTACCATACTAGGCTAAAGTATTGTGGCTTCCTCTGACAAACCCTAGGGAGAGAAACCTTTCACAACGATAGACCTTCTTAGGCCCTCTGAGAAGAGATATTATTTTGCTTTGCCAACTATAATTTTCTGTATATGTGTAGTTGTATCACTGTATGTCTGATGGTTGTCTTTTGGGAACGCTTTCTCTCAATATAGTAGGATGGAGTTACCTATGGCGACCAGCCAATATTACAGTCTAAAGGCCTTATTGGTTGGTTGGAAAAAACTGCTAGTTGCCATAGTCCGATCTCTATATTCAGGAATGTTATGATAAAGGCAATGGGCCTTATTTATTTATTATGGAACACATATGTTAAAATCAATGGACTTTAACGGTGGATTGGTATCACACAGTGTTAAAGCCAATGTACATGTATATTGTCACATGGAATCCCACAGGTTACATAGGAAACCATGGGATTGGTGTAAATTAAATTACCTCCATGGGAGTAGCAAATTTGCACTGTAACTATTCTTTCTAGAATCTCTGTGGAGGACCTGGCGGATACAGTTGTGCAAATTTATCACTGGTGCTGTGTTAGCTCTGCCAGACCCATATGATCCAATCCGATATTCTTTTAAAGGAAAATACAGTAGTTGAGGATGCATTGTCTTTTGCATTGATATCATCAAGTGAAATACAGCCTAGAAATCCAAAAAATTTCAGCCAAAATCCTGATTGTGAATACTAGTCGCTCTTTTCTTTCATTTTTACATAGTGAAAGATTAGTGTGGTCACCTTCTTAAGTGTATACATCAATATATACATACTTTATACAGAGCCAGTCATCACTAAAATTGTGCATTTATGTCAGAGTTTCCATAAGAAGAGCGTTTTTGTTTTGCTAATTATTTTTAGCGCATTTTGACAAATCCTTACATGCACCTCAGCTCCTTGCGGAAAAGTTTTGGGGGGATCAATCAAGCAGGGACTGAGAAAAAGGGTGGTTGCCAAACTGCTGAACCGACTGCAACGCATATAGAACGCCTCTGCATGCCTGATACTCGACATCCCTTGCCACAGCCACATCACACCCCACCTAAGAGACCTGCACTGGCTCCCCATCAAGAGAATCACCTTCAAGCTTCTCACCCAGGCTTACAAGGCACTCCTCAACATCGGACCAGCATACCTCAACAGACGACTCACCTTCCACACTCCGAACAGCCAGCTCTGCCGACCGCGCCCTGGCTACCACCCCCCGCATCTGAAGAGCAACCACCGGTAGCAGATCTTTCTCCTACCTCACCACCAAATCCTGGAACACCCTCCCCATCCTCCTGTGGCAGACCGAAGACCTACTAACCTTCATGAGTTTACTCAAGACCTGGCTTTAGCAGCACCCCCCGCGCTTGAGACCCTCACAGGTGAGTAGCGTGCTCTACCAATGTATTGATTGATTGATAGGAATAGACAATGCTACAGCAAAAACAGTTGTGCAGAATTAGACCAGATTTGACAGAAGCAGAAAGCTAGACTTTTTCACAGCAATTTGTGATTTATATGATCTACTGTAAATCTCTTCACTACTTTTTGAGAAATTAAAGTTTAAAATGTAATGACATCTAGTGCTGCGGGACTCATGTGGGAACATCAAATCAAAATATAGATCTGATTGGCTACCGTCAACATCAATAACGATGTTGGGTAGCAATTGTTGGATTTGGGGTTTCAGTCCCTGTGTCCAGGAAAAAAACAAAATAACATATAGGTGGGTAGATTAGAGCTCCCCTGACCCTCCTCCAAGGCCTTGTGTGGCGGTGGTCAAAGGAGCCCCCCAAGCCAATATGAAAACAAATATCTTCCTGTTTCGCTGTTCTGCAGAAGCACAGCAATACTTGGGGGGCAAAATAATTTTTCAAAAAACACGGTTGTGCTGTTTTTGTTCACAATATGAACAAGGTGGGCCAGGCCATCTTGGTAGCATGAGAGTCGGCTCCCTGCACTGCCATTCTTAAAACAATAAGAAAGAAAATGGCAAGTGTGTGCCCAGGATGTGTCCTGAGCACCCCAGGTAAAAAGGCAGAAGTGCCTTCCCCAGCCACATGAGTTTAGTATGGATGGGGGGTAGAACAAGCAGCTTGCTTGGCAGCATGGGAGTGGGCAACTGCACTGCCTTTGCAAAAAAAAATATTTGAATACAATGGCCTGATGCCCCTGTTATTTAGTAGTGTGTGTGTAATAAAAGTACTTGTCATTTTTCAGCGATAAAGCACTAACTGGACAATAATTTATATAGTACTGGTGTTACTGTAGCGTCCTCCTCAGCCTGGGTACATGTCAATGACTATCCCACACAGGGAGCTTAGTATTACACATTGTTATTTGTCTGTGTGTAACATGTATACACATACAATCAAATCGCTTTAAACAATATTTTTGGCTATTTAACTATTTGACCTGATCTTGTAATTGGAAAGTGGGAACTGTCACCATCAGTGTCCAGGATCTGTGTTGACAGTGGAGAGGCAACAGCAATCCCTGGTGCTTCAGAACCAGTCTCTCCTTCAACATGTGGATCTGACGAACGATGAGTTAGGTGTCAAAAGTTAGAAGAGCCTCTGGTAATAGATTTCCAAGGGTGCTGGGCGGTCACTATGTGTTCCTTGGTAGACACCACTTGAAATGTTGTTGCATCCTACAAGCATTCGATCTTCTTTATTAAAGATGATGGGGCAGATCTACAATCCCCTTGCGCCACTTTTGCGTCATTTTTACCATGGGAAAAGTGACGCAAAAGTGGTGCAAGGGGTTTGTAAATCTGCCCCTATGTTCTTCGCATGTCATCTTTTTTCAGCAAAAGCTTTCATCTGTCGTTTATGAACCAAGTCCTTCCCATGAGTTGCATTCTTGTTTTTTCTCTCTGATTGGTCCACAGAGTTATCTTGGTTGTCATTGCTCTCCCGAACAATAATGTCACAGAACTGTGGTCAAGTGAGATGTTGAACGATAGGGTAGAATTTAACACAGCTTTTAAATCGAGCTTCTCAAGAGTAGCACACTGCACTTCTTTCTTCAGCATACTCATAAAAAGCTCAAAAGGTCCATTGTTCTGCAGCCACAGAGGTGTGCTTTTTTGATGCTTGACATTCAGATGCTTTAAGAAATCTTTAATCTCACAACTGTCAAATTTCAATATGGCTGGAATACCCCATGTCACAAAGATAACATCTAGTCTCTCAATTACTCGGCTTTGAATGGTGGATGAGGGATCTTTAATGAATGGAAATTGTGAGTATTTGTCCACAATTTCCATCAGGTGAAGTCCATTGTCAAGTGGACCAAAAACATCAATGGCTACTCCCTCCCAGGCATGATTCGGGAGTTCTGATATGTGTGAGGTGTGATGAGTAACTTTTGTATAAAGGCAGTTGAATAGATGTCAGGCCTTTAATTCTTTTTTAACCCAATCATCGAGATACAGAGTCATACAGTTCATAATTTGTCAGTAAAACTGAGCTTTTGGTGGAAAACATAAATGTCAAAACTGTGCGAGTCCACGCACACCATCAGCCTTAGTCCTGGCTAACTCACGGTGGACCATCTGTAACCCTAATATAGCAAGGTAGCAGGTGGTATGTGCAACCTCGGAACATGACAGCTGCCCAAGGAAATTGAGAAAACAGATCTAAAGACCTTTCATTTGGTATATCATGCATTCCTAAAGGGAAACATAAGAAATACTTGAATTTCAAATATGTATTGAAGCAATAAGATTCTTGTGTAGAATATGTGTGCTACAATTATAAATACAAGGAAATAAAACAAAGTAATCAACATTACAATATTGGTAAAGAAAATTAACAATTCAATCATTGTGTTGTTACATAGAATATGTGGTTGCATATGAATATAGTTATAGTTATGCACCTAACTAGTGTTCCCTATCCAAGTGTGCCTAGGGTGGGTGAATCTGCCAGGATCCCTAAGGGTGATCTAACTTCCCAGTTACCTTTCAGTATGCTTCAATTGGGAGCCTGTCTTGGTGTATTACTGGGTAACATCCCTCTCAGGAGGTAAACAGGATTCAGCTTGCTGGATTAGAGCATGGGGCAAGATCGATAGTGTCAGTAAAATGCTCCTTTCCCTAAACAAAGCAGTGATGTCCCTTATATAATAAATCATCACCAATGCTGCCATGCCGAAGTCCCAGTCAGGCAGCCATTATTAATCCTATTAATCCTATCCTGACAGAACTATCACCGAGTGAACATTCACAAACAACAACATTTTGCGCAGTGAACTTTAGCTTTCAGGCAGCATGTTCAAGGCTTAAATAATATGCCTACAAAGATGTGTAAATGTAAGCAACGTTATTTAATGGAACATTATCCCATACGGGCATGCAAGTTAATGTGTGTCAAGTGGCAACGTTCAAGAAAAGATCTTAACTTTAAATGTGAGAATATAAAATGGTGCTGTTCTCTCCTGAAACTAATGTGACCACATAACACCAATTCCTCTATCGTGAGGTGACGAAAAGCTTCCTAACAAACAATGCTATAAGTATAGATTTAATAATTTGTAAAACCCTAAAATCATAAAAGCATTGCCCACTTTAATATTAAAAACACATTAAAAGCAAAACTGTTGTAAGTCAATAGAAAAAGGCAAATAAAAACATTGTAACTTAACAGCGAGAAAAAATTGGCAGAATTAAAAAAAAATTCACTGCTCAAAACTACTAAATTGTTTAAATGTTCTGAGGAGTAGACGAAACAGGGATCTTCCCAGCTACCACCGAAGATGTTTCCACTTGCCCCACTCTCACTAATTCAAAGGAACAGACATGTTCAACTCCAACCCCCTCAGCAGCCGCTGAAGGCGTGACAGCCAGTGGTGCATCCACAGAAGATGAGCCAGAATCCAAACTAACATTAGCTGAAGCATCCCAGGAGGGCTCATAATATGCATTTTGAAGCAAGAGCAATTGCACATGGCATTTGTGCAAGTGCATTTTTAATGGACCCACCAGCAGGCCTATGTCCGTAGATTGGACAGAATGCATTCCGAAGTATATGGCACACTTAAAAGTGCACAGCTGACAGCATTAGAGAAGCAAGACTGATTCAGGTGCCAAAATACAAACAGGTCAGGTGGTGGGGGGAGAAGCTTTCTGCTGCATGCTGCTAAGGCTTGGAATCTTCTCCCAATTGCAATCAAAAATAGCCCATCTCTGCTTTTGTTCAGGAAAGAGGTAAAAACCTGGCTGTTTACCTCCGGTTAGAACTTAGTCTTAGCAAACCCCTGGTTTCTCTGCATCTACCCAGCGCCAAGACGCCCATGGGCAATTGCGAACTTTATAAATTGTCAAATCCTTCTCCTAGTGCTTCATATTTGCCTACTTGAAGGTGCTGAAAGCAGTATTTAAAGTGAAAAGTTGAAATTGGAAGAGAAATAAATCTGCAGATGTTACCTCTGCAACAGGTATGATAATGTTTCTTACTTTTCTACGTGTAACATAGTGTATGTTGCATCTTTTCTGGCCATGGTGGTCTGTTCCTCTGCTAAGTTGCATGATAGAATCAAACTAGTTGTATTTAAGTTCCTACATGGAACGTGACCAGACTTAAAGTCTGTAGAGTCCAGCTTAGCAGCATTATTGACCTAAGGTTTGAGTGCCCATGTTGCAAAAAGGACATGTGACTCTAAAGGATATCAATAACAGACAATGTTACCCAGAAAATAAATACTATTGTAAAATGGACTCACAGCATTGTCAACCACAGCTAGAACCTTCTCTAAACTTCGTCTATCAATTTCATGTATTCTCTCAGAAGCTTCCTGATGTAAAACTTTCCAAACTTCATTGTACAGAAAGCACTTTTAGTATGGCTTTCAAGGACCTAACAAAAAATCCTGTGGAACCATGTCATCAGAAAGAAAAGAAAATTGTTGTTTTACCTCGGGCAAAGTTTAATGTTTTAGCCACTTTGGGCACAACTTTCCAATACTGTATGATGTGATCACTCTTCCATGTTGTGTCTGCACGGAATGTGGGTCTAGCCAATTTATCCTGAACCCTTTCATGTTGTCAAGAAAACATGGCTTACATCCATTAGTATCCAACGGCCACAATACCTATCCCTCTGGACTGGAACTTGAAGAAATGTATGTCCCATTTTTGTGCATTTTAGCAAATGTGTCCTTTGTGTAATTTGCGAATTTCTGCTAATTTGCATAGCGTGCAAAGATGGGAATGTTTGATGCATTTAGATACTTTATCTTGGATAGGCCAAGACACAATATATGCTACACAGTTGAAATCAGGAAAATGAGTCGTTTTGATCTGAGACCTCTCTAAATAAAGCCTTGTTCCCCTGAACCTGCCAATCCCTAGTTCCCTAAATAGATTTCAAATCAATATTGTCTATCCAAAAGTCATATTCTTGTGTTGACAACTGGGAAATGAAAGATGCATCATAAATTAATTTGGTGTCAGTGTGCAAATGTCTTTAAGTTAACCTGTGGCTGTGTTTCCATTATGTGGAGTACTTGCATTATGTAAATAATGATGACCATAATGGTGACTTTTTTTTTAATCATAATCGTAGTATCATACATTTCTTCATGAATAAATAAGTATAATGCTCTAGATCCTCAAACATTTTGGGCACTGTGTGAATGTCCTAATCATATTAGTGCTAGTAGTGGTGACATCATGTAAACAAATACAGAAAACATAGGGTACTTGTAAAGTTTCTGTCTGTCCAAATCTATCATAGGGTACGATATCGCAAACAATTCCATCAGGAACTGGAACAGCTGAAATGTTCACAAGGTAAAGGTTGCTGTGCACATTGTGGAATGAAGAATGGGATTTCAAAACCTCATTTACCAGTTCAACAGCAGAGGATTCTGGGAGATAGTGTCCGTTCAGCAGCAAGAAAAAGATAGTCACAAATGAAAGAGGAAAAATAAAGATATTACAATACAAATGTGTATCCAGGAAGAGATAAGATATGTCTTCTTGAGCCAAATGAAAAGTTCCCATGGTCCTCTCTGTGGTTGAGGCTGCCATCTTTGAGTTTTCATTCGTCATACTAGAGGTGTATAAAAAGACAATTGCTTGCAGTAGTGGGGTTGACCTGACTTGCCGGCGCATGTGACCTCCACTACATGGTGGAGGTGGAGTTTTTGCCGAACTCTGTACTCCTAGCGGAACGCTGAGGGTTAAAAGCTCTGTGAACTCTGCCAACATAGTGGAGTTTACCACCCATACCTATTCATAACCTAAGATCATCTGCAGCCAAATTAGTGGTCATTCCTACAATAAGAAAGGCTAATTGAGGAAGTAGAAGCTTTTACTATGTGGCTTGCAAGAATAAAACTCTATCCGCTTTCCTATGAGATCGTGTACTTTTTAGTCAGTCTTTGAAAACATGGCTCTTTGCCTCTAGCATTAAGTTGGCCTCTATTCTATGTCAGCTCAGCTATATGATGCTAGTGCCAAGACACCTCGACATTCGAGTACTTTAGAAAAACTTTACTTACGAATGGCTGCTCTTAAAAACCTTGTTGTGGGCACCTCCGGATTTAACATTCCTTATAGCGTATGACTTTATCTTGCGTAACAGCACGGTACCTTTATATATGGCGTGACCATCGGGTTCTCGGCCAACAACGTGTACATTCTCTGCAATACCTTTGTTATTTTGATCTACTTCACAGTGGCTGGAGTTGTGCTTTGACTCACATATATGAAACGCTGATTTAATCCTTTAACCACATCTTTATTCATCTGCGTGCAACTGTGAACTCAACTTTCTAACCAAGCTTTCATTGCTTTCTGCTCTAACACTTATGTCACAGCTCTATGGAGTCCATCAGGAGCCAAGAGCGTTCCGTCATTGCTAACTTGCAAGGGACTGTAGTTACTTGTCAACAAATGGAGATTTCTAGCCCAAATCACCTCCAGTGAGTTGACCTTGAAATGCTCTTCTTTTTTACCTTGTAAGAATCAAGTGATAAGTGGGGTACTTGGTTCCTAGTAAGGAGTCAAATATGGACTTATTACTTGATCTTACTTTACATTAAAAAATCCACAAAATCACTGAAAAAAACAATGGTTAATGTGATGTAACTGTTAGGTGAAAATGTGGGGCGTGGCCTGGCCGGCTAAGATGGTGGACGGGGCTCTCTAGAGCTCCGTCCGGCTGCCTGCGCCATCTACAATCATCAATGCCAAAATCCTACCCCAACCCACTGATCCCGATGCCCAAATAGACAATACCCCCAGCACCCTCTACTGACCTTGAAATGGGAGACTGAGCGGTGATCTCCACCAAGTGTGCAGCCATCATGACGATCCTGCGATGAGGCGAAGCCCGCCGAGTGCCAGGCGCCCTGGGACATGGAAGAGAAGGCACCAATGGCCCACTGCGGAAGCCCTGGACGCCTCCTGGAGTACTGGGCGCTGAAGGCAACCCCCTTTCCTAGGATCTGAAGTCGACCCCCGCGACACAGCATCCAACTCGCCAGTTGCCTACACCACAAATTGCCCCCCCAGCACTCGGGACTTGGTCTCAAAGCGGATATCCAACATCGGAGCTCTGTGCACCAGCTATCGCTCCCAATACCTGTGACAAATCCAGCACGCAAATCCCAGCCAGCAATGATTGGTCTTCCCGCACAAAGAGACGCTGAACTTGCACCTGCCTGCTCCGCAGAGCTGCGGTCTCGGGCTCACTCGGTGCCAGGAATCAGAGAGCGAGGCGGGAGGCCCGAGTGCACGAGTGCAGGCAGAGGGGCCACCCACGCCGAGGCTTCATACTGAAGGATACGCATTTGCTGCCGGCCTGAGGCAAGTAACCCGGTGAACGGTGCCCCTCGCTGCATAGAACCGTGCCCCACCACAGCCCACATCCCATCGCAGTGACCTCTCTCCAGTCGGCACTGGCATTCAAAGTGCGCCGTGGGAGGTCTAGAATAACTGTTGAATGGGGTCCTTCATAATCATAGGCATATGCTCCCAAGACGGCGCTCGTTAACAATATGGCTGCAACACCCAACGCTGGAGGCCACCTAAGCATTAAACGCCAGCCACTCACCAATCAATCAATCAATCAATCAATCAATCACGGCATTTGTAAAGCGCGCTACTCACCCGGGAGGGTCTCAAGGCTGAAAGGTAGGAGAAGGATCTTCCTCCGGCGGTGGCTCTGCGGATGCGTGGTACGGTGGCGAGGGCGTGGCTGGTCGATCTTAGTTGGCGGGTGGGCGTGTAGAAGGTCATGCGGTCGTTGAGGTACTTGGGGCCCAGGTCGTGGAGAGCCTTGTGTGCGTGGGTGAGGAGTCTGAACGTGATTCTCTTGCTGACGGGGAGCCAGTGCAGGTCTCTCAGGTGTCCGGTGATATGGCTGTGTTGGGGGATGTCCAGGATGAGTCGTGCGGCGGCGTTCTGGATGCGTTGGAGTCTTTTTTGAAGTTTGGCTGTGCTTCCGGCGTAGAGGGTGTTCCCGTAGTCCAGTCGCCTGGTGACGAGTGCCTGGGTGACGGTCTTCCTGGTTTCAATGGGGATCCATCTGAAGATTTTGCGGAGCATGCGCAGGGTGTTGAAGCACGAGGATGAGACGGCGTTGACTTGTCTGGTCATTGACAGGGAGGAGTCCAGGATGAAGCCCAGGTTGCATGCGTGGTCCGTTGGCTTGGGAGCGGTGCCCAGGGCCGGGGGCCACCAGGAGTCGTCCCAGGCGGAGGGTGATGATCCCAGGATGAGGACTTCCGTCTTGTTAGAGTTCAGTTTAAGGCGGCTGTTCCTCATCCAGACGGCGACGTCCTTCATCCCTTCGTGTAGGTTGGCTCTGGCGGTGGTGGGGTCGTTGGTGAGGGAGAGGATCAGCTGGGTGTCGTCGGCGTAGGAGATGATGTTGAGGTTGTGTTGTCGTGCGATGGCTGCGAGGGGGCTCATGTAGACGTTCAAGAGGGTTGGACTTAGTGAAGATCCTTGTGGTACTCCGCAGATGACTTCAGTGGCCTCAGATCTGAACGGGGGGAGGCGGACTCTCTGGGTTCTTCCGGCGAGGAACGAGATGATCCACTCCAGTGCTTTCTCTTGGATTCCGACTTTGCTGAGGCGCTTCACTAGGGTGCGGTGGCAGACAGTGTCGAACGCCGCAGAGAGGTCCAGGAGGATGAGGGCCGCTGTTTCTCCATTGTCGATCAGGGTTCTGATGTCGTCGGTGGCTGCTATTAGGGCGGTCTCAGTGCTGTGGTTGGCCCGAAACCCGGACTGCGAGGGGTCGAGGGATCCGTTTCTCTCGAGGAAGGCGGCAAGCTGTCTGTTGACGGTCTTCTCGATGACTTTGGCCGGGAAAGGAAGGAGCGAGATGGGACGGTAGTTCTTGAGGTCGGTGGGGTCCGCCATGGTTTCTTCAGGAGGGCGGTCACTTTGGCGTGCTTCCAGCTATCCGGGAAGGTGGCGGTGTGGAAGGAGGAGTTGATGATGTCCCGGAGATGGGGTGCGATGATGGCGTCGGCTTTGTTGAAGACGTGGTGTGGGCAGGGGTCGGTTGGTGATCCGGAGTGGATGGAGTTCATCGTGCGGGTGGTGTCTTCGGTGCTGATCGGGGTCCAGTTGCAGAGGGTGGTGGTGGCGGGCGTTGGTTTGGTGGTAGGGTGCGTGGGCTGTGCGTCGAAGCTGTTGTGTATGTCGGCGATCTTGCGGTGGAAGAACGAGTTGCAGAGGTCTTGCGAGGGAGTGATGTCGTTGTTTCCGGAGCTGGGGTTGGAGAACTCTTTGACGATGCTGAAGAGTTCCTTGCTGTCGTGGGCGTTGTTGTCCAGTCGTTCTTTGAGTGCCGACTTCTTGGTGGCGCGGATCAGCTGATGGTATTTGCGGGTGGCGTGCTTGAGGGCGGTCTTGTTGTCTGTGGTCTGGTCGAGCCACCAGGCTTTCTCAAGGGTGCGGCAGTTTTTCTTGGAATCCTTGAGTTCGTCATTGAACCAGGGGGTTTTCTTGCTGCCGGGTCTGCAGGGAGGGTTCTTTAGTGGTGCGAGGTCATCGGCGCAGGCGGTCAGCCACTTGGTGAGGTTGCTGGCTGCTTCCTTGGGGTCCGTTGTGCTGGTGGGAGTGTTCTGGCTGAGGGAGGCGGTGAGCTGCTCGGCGGTGATCTTGCTCCAGCTCCGGCGGGGAACCTGTTGCGGGTGGTGGTGGGTCGGAGTACTTCTGAAGCTGAAGTGGACGCAGCTGTGGTCGGTTCAGTGGAGTCCTGTGGCGTGGCTGAAGGAGATGTGTTTGCTGGATGAGAAGACGGGGTCAAGCGTGTGGCCGGCGTAGTGGGTGGGGGTGTTCACCAGTTGCTTGAGTCCGAGGTTGGCGAGGTTGTCCAGCAGGGCAGTGGTGTCTCTGTCGTTGTTGTTCTCCAGGTGGAAGTTGAGGTCTCCTAGGAGGATGTAGTCGGCGGAGGGAAGGGCGTGCGGGCTGATGAAGTCTGCAATGTCTTCGCTGAATTGTGTGCGTGGTCCCGGGGGTCTGTAGATGAGGGTGCCTCGGAGGGTGGTCTTGGGGTCGGTGTGTATCTGGAAGTGCAGGTGTTCGGCGGCGGTGAAGGTTTCGTCGGAGTTAGTCGAGATGCGGATGGTGTTCTTGTGTATGATGGTCGATGCCTCCTCCCGTCTGGTTGACGCGGTCCTTCCGGGTGATCTTGTGGACCAAAGCATGCAATAAACTTCACCCCACCACAGTCCACTGTCCTCCCTCCCTCCCGCTTGGCACCAGGTCTTGAGGGGTGTGGTAGGGAACCCCATAACATCAGAGAATGCAGCAACACGACCGCTGGCACCAGAGTACCTTGTTCACGAAGGAGGGACCGACAACAACAAGGTCACAGTGGCAACCTATGGTTTGGGGCACGGCAGACAGCCTTGAACTCAATATCAACGAGAACCCCCCCCCAGGGACATCTAAGGAACAGCGGCCTATATCGCAGATCGCAGCTTCACGCTTATGGGAAGACCCCTCATTGCGGTGCCCAGCTGCCCCAACGGGAATTGACGAGTCAGGCGCCAGGCCTTGAGGAACGCAACAGTCACAGTCTAATCGCATTCCACACCTCAACACATCAAGAGCACCAGGAGAGTGGAAGATCATCCCCGACCCCTTTGCTCACAGTACTAGGACTCGAAGCATGAGCCAGGGGATGCAGGCAGCAATCTCAAAATATCTTTTGGCAATATGGGGCGCAAACACATCACGGGAACACCACAAGTGCTGAGTAGGAGGCAGAACTCCCCAGAAAACACAAATGCCCACACAGAGGGGGAGCCCTCCAGCACAGAGTCCATATCCAAAAAATTGGACAAAGTCCTTGCGGTGATTGAACAATCTAGGGTTACCATGGAAAACAAATTCGGAGAATTGGCCACTGATATTAATATCCTTCGAGATGACCATCGGAAACTGGCAGACAAAGTCAAATAGGGCGAGAAGCCACTCCAAGGGTGGAGCCCGAAATATAGACACATCAAGACACCATAAAAGATCTTTGACTAAGAGTACAGTGCCTAGAGAACAAAACAGACGATTTTAAAGGCCGTTCTCGAAGGAGTAATATCCGTATCTTAAACCTGCCAAAGGGATCGGAAGGATCAAACCCTATCTGACACATGGAAACTTAGATCAAGACATTCACCCGAGCAGTGGATCTGACTCCATATTTTTCCATAGAAAGGGCGCATCTAATACCAGTAAAAAAACCTCGACCATTTCCACTAAATTGCTCCACTATCAGGATAGAGACACTATTCTCAGAGCAGTCAGACAAAAAGGGCCTCTTCAAGTGGAGGATAAACAAGTAATGCTGTTCCCATACTATTCTCGTGCTGTCCAGCAGCAAAGAGCCACCTTTCCAGCAGTCAAGCAAACACTACGACAGAGGAATGTACAATATGCTCTCCTATTCCTGGCCTGCTTGAAAATCTTCCATGACGGACCTGCACACTTCTTCACCGACCCAATGGAGGCAAGTTATTGGGTGGAGCAACGGCTATCAGGATCAGCCGCTCGCAGTAACACACAAGGTCACCAACCCATGGGCTGCCAAAGACGTTAACACAAGAAACTCACCCTTACACAGCTGGACTCATGCCCGGATTCCCTCACGCATCACTCCCCGGACCTAGAAAAAATCACAGCAGAATGTAGGAGAGCACTGCAAGCGACTGCTGCAAGGAGATCGATGGAGGACAACTTGGATGTAGAAAGAGCCCCCCACCTGTTCACATCCGAAGAAGAAGTAAGCGATACATGTTCTTCCCGTGAAGGCTCTGTCACACCCCCAATAGTCACCCCACAAACAGCAGTTATGCTAATATAGACCCCAATTAACAGTGAAACCGCCAAAACAGCATGCTAGGCACGTCGGCACCAATCTCCGGCACAAAAACAAGACCATGAAACCACAGAGTGACGAGTCCAGAACTCAGGAATGGTACAAAAGGGGGTGGTGATGGACGGAGCCTCTGAATCAATCAAACACTTACACCCAGTCAAAAGATCTGGGTTTAATCCATCACCGTTCTTTAGCCCACTCTGCCACCCCAGTTCAGACATGGCTATATGCAAATCAGTCTGACCCTGTGCCTCATGGGAACAGTCCAGCCCGAACTGCCAAGCCATGCCTTCCCTGGACCGGAAACAAGCTTCCGAGGACCGGTTTCTGGCATTACAGCCGTCTTCAGCCCGGCTTGCTTGAATCCAGTGGCAAAGTGAGCAAGGGACTCACGTCTGAGCATACCCTGCCACACTTATGGCGGCCAAAAGCGGTACAAAAGGGGGTGGTGATGGACGGAGCCTCTGAATCAATCAAACACTCACACCCAGTCAAAAGATCTGGGTCTAATCCATCACCGTTCTTTAGCCCACTCTGCCACCCCAGTTCAGACATGGCTATATCCAAATGAATGAATGAATGAATGAATTTGGATTTCTAAAGCGCACATAGCTGCCCTGAGGCGTCCAAGCGCTAAGAGTACCAACTGGGGCTAAAGTAGGGAAGAGGAGTGTCGGCTGAACTGTTAAGTGAGGAACAAAAGCGTTTTCAGATGTTTACGAAAAGAGAGGATGTCGGGGTTAGATCTTAAATGCTGGGGAAGGCCATTCCACAGCTTGGCTATGTTATAAGAAAAGGAGCGACCTCCAGATCTTGATTTCTTTATTTGCGGCACAGTGGCCAGATTAGCAGAGGTAGAGCGCAGCTGTCTGGTGGGAAGATAGGGTGTGATAAGGGGGAGATTTTTTGCCGGACCTAGAGACCTGAAGGCCTGGTGAGCAATACATAATGATTTAAAATTGACTCTCTCCCTAATGGGAAGCCAGTGCAGTTTCCTTAGTCCAGACTTTACTGAGGATCTGCGGGGGATTTGTAAAAGCGTTCGTGCTGCGCAGTTCTGTATCAACTGCAGTTTGCGCAGCGTAAAATCAGGAGCTCCAAGATATAAAGCATTCCCGTAATCCAACCGTGATTGGATCAGGCCCAGGACCACGGTCTTTCTTGCTTCTAAGGGGAGTAAAGGTAAGATCTTCCTAATAACTCTCAGGATGCCGAAACAGATGGCTGATAGTTTTATTGCCTGTTGATCAAATGACAGGGACCTATCCAGCCAGACACCTAGGCTCTTAATGGCGTCTTTAGGAACAGGGGCAGGACCTAAGCTGGATGGCCAGAAGGTATCTATGGAGGATGGTGTAGTGTGACCAAGGAGCATGAGCTCAGTCTTGTCTCCATTGAGTTTGAGACAAGACTTGGTCATCCAGTTCTTAACCGTCTCCAAGCAACCAGCAAGATCAACACGCGCCGAAGATCCCCCTGCCTGTGCCAGCGAAACCACCAGCTGAGTATCGTCCGCGTAGGTAATGATCTTAATACCATACGGACGGACGATCTCAGCCAGTGGCCTCATGTAGACGTTAAATAACGTCGGGCTCAATGATAATCCCTGCGGAACTCCGCATCCCAGAGGCTTACTAGAGGAGATGACGTTGCCCTCATACACCTGGAAAGATCTATCACTCAGGTAAGACCTAAACCACTCCAGAGCCCTGTCAGATATTCCGGTGTCCAGGAGACGCTGTAAAAGGATACCGTGGTTAACGGTATCAAATGCCGCGCTCAGATCAAGGAGGATGACTGCCACCAATCCTCCCCGATCCAAGATTCTCCTGGACTCCTCTGTGACTGCCAGTAATGCCGTCTCGGGCCCATGCTTGGGACGAAAGCCAGTCTGGGAGGGATCGAGCAGCTGGTTTTGCTCGGGAAAAGTTGTCAGTAGGCTATTTATATATTTCTCCAAAATTTTGGCTGCCCAAGGCAGCAAGGAGATTGGACAAAAGTTGTTGAGATTCTTAGTATCCAGATTAGGTTTTTTGACTAAAGCCCTCACCATAGCCTGTTTCCAAGCCACTGGGACTGTGCTGGTAGAGATCGAGGTGTTGAGTACTCCAAGCAGTGTGGGAAGAATGGTCTGTATGGCAGAGACAAGAATATGTGGAGGTGCTGGGTCTCCCGGGGAGCCTGACTTTATTTGATGCATAAGGGAGGTAAGGTGATCCACCTCTAACCGGGGAAACTCCGCCAACACTGGAGGGCAGTTGGATGTATTATCTTGAGGGAGACAAAAAGATACTTTGGTCAGAGTAGTAGTCTGCTCTGAAGATGAGAAGGAAGAGTAAATGAGATTTAATTTCTGAGAGAAAATATTGGCGAGATCTTCACAACGAAGCTGAGGATTTTCATTAATGATTGGAGGTGTGGGGAGGTTGATAAGACTTTTGACTATTTTGTAAATCTCCTTGGAGCTGGAGCTGGCCTCTGCGATTTGACGCGAGTAATATAGGGATTGCTCACTTTGTATGTCTTTTTTATACGCTCTGATGGCCTCTCTGTAGATAATTTTATCTGCTTCCACATATCCTAGTCGCCATTTGCGTTCCAGTCTCTTACAAAAGCGCTTTTTCTCCCGTAGTTCATTAGAGTACCAGGGAGCTGAAGTCTTGGATCTTTTAAAAGCTGTTTTCTTCAGTGGGAGCGTGGCCGTTAAAGAATTGTGTATCCATTCATTAAATATTTCATTAGCTTGTGACGGGGACTTGCCAACCGAGGGAGTTGATTTTTGTAACTCTTGACTCCACTGGGCCAGCGGGAGTTTAGACCAATTTCGAGTTTCTTGAACTATAGGTGTGAGGGGTGAGGACTTCTCAGTTATCCATAGCAGCGGGACCAATGCATGGTCTGTCCAAGGAAGTACTATAGGGGCGCATGTCTTCAAATTAAGACAGTTGCTGAATACAGGATTCAGCAGGTGACCTTTGATGTGCGTAGGTGATGCGACCAGCTGAAGCAGCTGCAAAGCGGAAAGATCCCCAATTAGTTTATTGGCGGTTGAATTATTGGGTTCATCAAAATGTATATTGAAATCACCCAATAGCGTAAAGTTGGAGGGTGATAAAGCCAGATCAGCGACAAGCGGGGACAGAGAGTCATAAAACTGTTTGGTTGATCCCGGTGGACGATATATAAGTATTCCAGAAAAGCTTATATTGGGGGAAAATTCCAGGGTGAAAGACATGCTTTCACATTCCGGGAGGGGATTGGGGGTGTAACGACAGGTGAAACAATCTCTGAAAATAATTGCTAAGCCACCACCTCTTTCGTTTCCACGGTCCTGTCTCACGATTTCGTATCCCTGTCCCATGGTTTGGACCAACTCAGGATCGGAGTGAGAGGTTAGCCATGTCTCGGTCAAGAAAAGAGCATCCGGTTTTCTCTCATCAATTAACAGAGATAGCTCTGTACAGTGTCTTGGTAGTGACCTACAATTTAGCAGAAGCATTCTAAACAGTTGTCGATTGTATGTTTCGGATTTAAACCTGAGATGAGTCTTGCAGTCCCTACATTGGGTAGGTAAATCAAGCGGATGGTACTTATGAGCACAGAACAGATTTGGCTGCGAGTTAATAGCTCGGAGCTCTCCGGATGTATATTTCCGGATTTTTGTAAGGGGAGATGCAGGGGTAGTGGCCCCTGGTCCCGACCTGTCGCGGACGGGCGCAGACGGGCTTGCCTTAGGCGCGCCTTCGGCGCGCCGTCGGCGCGCCCGCTGCGCTCGTCCGCTGCGCTTCCTGGGGTAACCCATTTTATATAGGCTAGAGAGCAGGGCGGGGGGGGCGTGGCCTGAAAAGTGGGCGTGGCTAACAACTCGCCGGTAATGTCGGCGTGGTGTTTGCCTCTGACGAGGATCCGCTGCGCGCTGGCAGGGAAGTGCACAGGTAAAATACTACAATTTACAACAATTTTAAAACTAGCAGCAGCTTAGCTTGGTTCCTACTCCCGGCTTTCCGCCTCAGGAGGTATGAAATCTAAGGCGCTTGTAATCAGCAACCTTTAAATAGGGCGGGCGGGGGCGTGGCCTGAAAAGTGGGCGTGGCTAACAACTCGCCGGTAATGTCGGCGTGGTGTTTGCCTCTGACGAGGATCTGCTGCGCGCTGGCAGGGAAGTGCACAGGTAAAATACTACAATTTACAACAATTTTAAAACTAGCAGCAGCTTAGCTTGGTTCCTACTCCCGGCTTTTCGCCTCAGGAGGTATGAAATCTAAGGCGCTTGTAATCAGCAACCTTTAAATAGGGCGGGCGTGGCCTGAAATGTGGGCGTGGCTAACAACTCGCCGGTAATGTCGGCGTGGTGTTTGCCTCTGACGAGGATCCGCTGCGCGCTGGCAGGGAAGTGCACAGGTAAAATACTACAATTTACAACAATTTTAAAACTAGCAGCAGCTTAGCTTGGTTCCTACTCCCGGCTTTCCGCCTCAGGAGGTATGAAATCTAAGGCGCTTGTAATCAGCAACTTTTAAATAGGGCGGGCGGGGGGCGTGGCCTGAAAAGTGGGCATGGCTAACAACTCGCCGGTAATGTCGGCGTGGTGTTTGCCTCTGACGAGGATCCGCTGCGCGCTGGCAGGGAAGTGCACAGGTAAAATACTACAATTTACAACAATTTTAAAACTAGCAGCAGCTTAGCTTGGTTCCTACTCCCGGCTTTCCGCCTCAGGAGGTATGAAATCTGGTCAGACCCTGTGCCTCATGGGAACAGTCCAGCCCGAACTGCCAAGCCATGCCTTCCCTGGACCGGAAACAAGCTTCAGAGGACCGGTTTCTGGCATTACAGCCGTCTTCAGCCCGGCTTGCTTGAATCCAGTGGCAAAGTGAGCAAGGGACTCACGTCTGAGCATACCCTGCCACACTTATGGCGGCCAAAAGCGGTACAAAAGGGGGTGGTGATGGACGGAGCCTCTGAATCAATCAAACACTCACACCCAGTCAAAAGATCTGGGTTTAATCCATCACCGTTCTTTAGCCCACTCTGCCACCCCAGTTCAGACATGGCTATATGCAAATCAGTCTGACCCTGTGCCTCATGGGAACAGTCCAGCCCGAACTGCCAAGCCATGCCTTCCCTGGACCGGAAACAAGCTTCCGAGGACCGGTTTCTGGCATTACAGCCGTCTTCAGCCCGGCTTGCTTGAATCCAGTGGCAAAGTGAGCAAGGGACTCACGTCTGAGCATACCCTGCTACACTTATGGCGGCCAAAAGCGGTACAAAAGGGGGTGGTGATGGACGGAGCCTCTGAATCAATCAAACACTCACACCCAGTCAAAAGATCTGGGTTTAATCCATCACCGTTCTTTAGCCCACTCTGCCACCCCAGTTCAGACATGGCTATATGCAAATCAGTCTGACCCTGTGCCTCATGGGAACAGTCCAGCCCGAACTGCCAAGCCATGCCTTCCCTGGACCGGAAACAAGCTTCCGAGAACTCAGGAACGACATGGCACAGCACACTGAACCAGATCACGATGTATGCTCAACTGAACAGAAGGCTCTTTTGGCAACACCGACCCAGCAACATCAAGCAGGCTGCCAGGATGCCGGAGATGGGAGTAACCGCGCCACCACCCCCTGCAAAAAGCGATTTAAAGACAGTACATGGAGTACAGTTTAAACAGATCGTCCCTGGCGATATGTCCCCTCAGTTGGGAATTGGTTCTAATATCCCAGTTTAACTTCCCTTTGTTTCAGGTTCCACCAATATCCGTAGCGGAGCAAACTCGTAAGATAACAAGTCATAAATGGGCAATTGACTATTGGTGGGGTAGGAAATTGGAAAGAGATGGCAGGGCAACACACAAACACGAATTGAACGTATTCCCTGAACGTAATGACCAATAAAGTCCCCAACACAGATATAAAAATCATAACACTAAATGTCAGAGGCATGCAGACCACTAACAAGCGCTATGCCGTTTATGCATATATAAAAAGACAACAAGCACAGATAGCTCTACTACAGGAAACCATTTAACAGCAATCGAAGTGGAACGTTTACGCAGGAAGTGGCGCGGCATCGTTTGCGCCACTACATACTCAGCATTTGCCAGGGGCACTCTAATCTGGATCAGACCCAAAAACCCATTCGAAAGAACAGACACGAGTCAAAGACAAAGAAGGTCCCTATGGCCTGATGGAGGGAATACTGGAGGGCCAGTCCATCCTACTGGGTAGCATATATGCCCCTAATATAGACCTGGATCAATATTGGAAGCGCCTTACAGGGGTACTTACTCAGCACACCATAGTCCCATGGTTCCTAGTGGGGACTACAATTGCGTCCTAGATGTCCATCTTGAATGGTCCTATCCCCCACCGACACACTTAACGGCATCCAAGCAGTCAGCCCAATATCAAACATAGTTAAAACACTGGAAATTGGTCGA
Source organism: Lissotriton helveticus (assembly GCF_964261635.1). Classification (NCBI taxonomy): domain Eukaryota; kingdom Metazoa; phylum Chordata; class Amphibia; order Caudata; family Salamandridae; genus Lissotriton; species Lissotriton helveticus. Next base: position 531,484,089 of record NC_136067.1, read on the forward strand.
CCCATGGCGAGAACGGAACCCTGCCTCTAGAATTTACTCCTTCCACTCCATCCCACACAACCTACTGGTATGCCCAGATAGATTCCTTTGTTCCACAAGCATACTCCCGGGAGTGCAACATTCCAATTATCTGGGTAGGGTACTCCCAGACCAGGAGCCACACATACTGACCCTCAGGTGGAAGCCTCTGCACCACCCCCTGTGCCCACCGGGAAACTGCCTCGGGATTGTCTCACAGATCAGGTGTTTCATCAGGAGCATGGAGAATATATAAAGGAACACTTCGCTCTTAACTCAAGCACGGCTGAATCTAGGCTTATAGAATGGGACGCGTTTAAAGTTGCGACTACGGGGCACTGCATACAACAAAAGTGGGAATGTGTGGGATACTCAAAAGAACACTACAAAATTCAGAGGCGGCACTAGCAGCACTAGCAAAACAATGCGGCGCTGCCAGAGCCAACGCCGATCACATAGCAGCAGCCAAAACCTCCCACGCGGAAGCAATGGAAGACCTGCGTAAGTACAATTTCAGAGGTTATGCCGCTGGAAGGCAACAGGGCGGGCACACTGTTAGCGTGGCTAGCCAAACAGGATGTAGATGTCAAACCGATAACGGAACTTTGCGACAACACGGGGACCCCTAGATACTTGTAAGTAGAGATCTTGCACATTTTCCATGAATATTACTCTCGTATTTACCGTGCCCTACACAAACTAATCAACATGAAATCACGCAGTTCCTCAGTCTGTTACAAATTCCCCGCATACCACGAGCCAACAAAAAACTCTAGAGATGGCACGCAAGAAAGTACCAGGAATGGACGGCTTCCCGCTTGAATATTACAGTACATTCTCTGCTCACCTCGTTCCCAGAGGGGTCACAATGTACGAGGATGCGCTAAGCAGAAAGGAGCTCCCAGGCTCACTTCAAGATCCATTCTAGTGACATACCCCAAACCACATAGGGACCCTACCTCCCAGCCTCATACAGACCAATAACGCTGCTAAATGCAGACTGTAAATTACTAGGAAACGTCTTAGCAGACCAATACACCCAGATGCTGGTGCCACTGGTACACCCAGATCAAAGTGGATTCGGCCGGGGCATAACATCTCACAAAACATACGCAGACTGTTCCATGTCCAAGACAGGGTGGAAAACACATTTCCCGAATGCGGCATGCCTGATATTAGACCTCGAAAAAGCTTTCAATACCCTGCTATGGCCGTACTTATTCGCTGTTCTTCGCAGGTTTAATGTGGGACCCATACTGAGGAAGTACACTGAACTTCTCTACAGGGGCCTAACATCTCGAGTGAGGATAGGTAAATATATCTCCGCCCCCTTCCCGGTAGAAAGAGGGACTAGGCAGGGGTGCCCCTGGTCCCCCCGCAGCAGACACAATGCACTGCGTGTCACTATATGCAGGTGATCTTCTGATCTATGTCAGAGATATTACAAGTGACCTCACCCTCATCTGGTCGGCACTGCATGAATATGTGGCGACCTCGTGCCTCAAGGTCAATTGGGACAAATCCACGATAGTTCCACTGATCCTGCACCTGGCCCCACACATCATATTGGTGGGAACCCACACACTCACCTAAGGCACCGTCGCACCTAGATACCTGGGAGTGCAACTGTTCCACTCCCCCACAGATCTGTATGATGGAAATCACTGCAAGGTTTTAGCATGCTTACGTGCGTCAGTACAGTTTTGGAAGATGTTACCTCTTGCCCCAATCGGGCGAGTAGCTCTTGCAAAGATGATAATGGTCCCTAGGCTCCTTTATCACTTCACCAACCATCCGGTGATACCACCACTTTAATTTTTTTCGAGAACTAGACATGCTCCTGACCACCTTGATCTGGGGAGGAGGAAGACATAGAAAGGCCCTAACCACACTTTACTTACCAACAACCCAAGGAGGACTGGGAGCCCAGTATTCGAGGCATACTTATTGGCGGCGCAACTCCAGTGGTTGTCGTACTGGACTGCAGAACGATACATAGGAGAAACAATCACAGAAGAGGGACAGATCCCATCCCGGCCATACGGAGATTACTTATGCCAGGTACCAAACTCCTCCGCACTTACCCTCTGCAGGTGACCATAGCGCGCAAATGTGTGCTGAAAATACATCGCATGTCCAGAGGGAAACCCCTGTACTCCCCCTTGCTCCCGTTGGCAGGACTCCCCCGTAGCGACAAATATTATTCCACCCGCGCCCTTCAGGTATGGACCAATCATCCTATCAGAGAGATGGAATCCTTGTTCGAAGACGGACAGTTACTGACGTATGCCCAACTGACAGATCTATATGACAGCCCTCCAGGGCAGTTCCTATTACATCAGCAGATACTAGACAGTAACCGTCCATTCTGGGATCTAAGCGTGGGGGAACTCCCGACACATCCGGTAATACACGCCATACTACATATGGGGGTAGGCAGACACTTAGGGCCTCATTTATGAAAAGAAACGCATCGCTGCATGAAAACAGCGATGCGTCACTTTTCATTGCGCCCTCCTTGCGATACCAATGATGCGTCATATTTACAGTATGATGCATCATGTCGCAAGGAGATACAGATACGTCAGTATCTCTGACGTATCTGTAGGCGCAAAAGTGATGCATTGCTGGAGTGTGACACAAAAGTGACGCAACTCCAGCAATGTGTCCTTTCACATGGGGCAAGCCCCATGTGAAAGGGCCTGTGTCAGTCTTACGCCTGCTGTGAGGCAGGCGTAAGATTTTGACGCATTTGAGCCCTAGAAGTTGCGCAGTGAAATCTCATAGATTTCACTGCGTCACTTCCATGACCCTTTCTTGCGTCAATACGCCCCCCCTTGCATACATTATACCTGGCGCAGGTATAATGTGGCGCAGGGGTTTACAAAGTGACGCATCTCCCTAGATGCGTCACTTTGTAAATATGGTGTAACAAGGCGCATTTTTTACGCCACTGCTGCGTCACAAAAAGTGACGCACCGGCGGCGTAAAAGTGACGCACAGCCTCATAAATGAGGCCCTTAGTGACCTGGTTGTACAAAGCCGTTAGGGAACGAATTCACCGCCCACTAGACTCATTACGACAAGCATGGGAAGAGAAAGTAAGGTGGGTATTCAACGATAAAGAGTGGAAAAAGCCCTAGAGTAACCCAAAAAAGTTTACAGAAACACACATTTTAGGAACATCCAATTCAATATACTCCATAGGGCTTACCTCACCCCACAACGTATTCACCGTTTCTTTCCTGACACACACGTTGCCTGCCCAAGGTGCCAAACTCTTCAAGCAGACTTTCAGCATATGTTTTGGGACTGCCCGACTATCCACCAATACTGGGTCTGGGTACATCACACACTTCGGGAGACAACCAATACATTGACCTTATCTTCATTGGAAGCCAGCGCCTTCTGCATTTTCCACAGGCGGAAAATCGAGAAGGTACAATACCGCTTCGCTTCCTTAGCCATTCTCTTAGCAAAAAGAGGGAAAGCCATGCATTGGCGTGCCCCGGAAGGGCCCCCCCGAGGCAGTCTGGATAGGGGCTATGAAGAAATGGGGTGCGGCAGAGGAGGAGGTCCTGCGGGCTGAGGAGGTGAGGGGAACGTGGAAACACCCAAACTCCCTAGAGATGGCACAACTGATGCACCGATTTACTCATGAAACTACACAACCATCCTCACAGACGTCCTCCCAATTGCAGCCTCCACCTGTATCCCCCCAGAGACAAGTGGAAGATAAGGGACGACGGTGGCAGCTTCTCCCGACCCCGCTTGGCGCCTACCTCATTGCTTAAGCGGTAACGCTGCTGATGCTGGAGAGTGATTGAAATTGATTAAGAATTAAATTGTCACCGCATTTCACCCCGCTCTCGCTATTTTAAACTTGACTGTTTTAAAATTGATTTCCGAATTTTAAAACACCTTGCACCCACTCTGATGGAATGTTTTTAGATTGATTTCATAATTTAGAAACATACGGGGGGAACTTACTGTATTGACATCGCCTGATAGGGCTACCGCGTCCTGCTCATTATTCAAGTTTGCCCGCCCCGGTCCGACTCGGTAACCTATACCGTTGAGCGGAGGGCGGGGCAGACAAGAGCAGGACACACCCAGGGAGGCGAGCGGTTAGCGCTCCAGCTCTCCACATGACAGGGGTATATAGGCAACGAGGAGGCAGTGTAATCTTGCGGTAAGGGCCGACGGTGGCAGCTTCTCCCGACCCCGCTTGGCGCCTACCTCATTGCTTAAGCGGTAACGCTGCTGATGCTGGAGAGTGATTGAAATTGATTAAGAATTAAATTGTCACCGCATTTCACCCCGCACTCGCTATTTTAAACTTGACTGTTTTAAAATTGATTTCCGAATTTTAAAACACCTTGCACCCACTCTGATGGAATGTTTTTAGATTGATTTCATAATTTAGAAACATACGGGGGGAACTTACTGTATTGACATCGCCTGATAGGGCTACCGCGTCCTGCTCATTATTCAAGTTTGCCCGCCCCGGTCCGACTCGGTAACCTATACCGTTGAGCGGAGGGCGGGGCAGACAAGAGCAGGACACACCCAGGGAGGCGAGCGGTTAGCGCTCCAGCTCTCCACTTGACAGGGGTATATAGCCCTCGTCGGCCCAGCGCGCAGCGGTTGCGCGCAGTGGGGGCGCCATCGACTGCGCCGAAGACCAGCCAAAGACCTGCCCGTCTGCGCCCGTCCGCGACAGGACGTGGCCGGGGGCCGGTAGCTATGACGAATCCTCCAGTCCCCCGATTAAGGTACACACTCCAAGAACTACTGAGTATATGTCATCATTCAGTAGGGGAGTGCCCCAATAAGATGGAGGACAATATAGAGGGTCCATTTACCTGTCGCCATTGCAAAACGCAATTTGACAAACTCTCAGGTCCAATATACACCCCCACGCCAGGCTCTCGAAATTATCCACCGGGAAAACCCACACCCGATGTATCTACTGCTGTTATAAATAAGACTAATAGAACAATCGTCCTTAACAACATAAACCTGCTCTGCAACATCAGGTCATTATCTAAACATGCCGTTGAAGTATGGGACCTGATTTCTGATAAAGAACCGGACCTATGCTTCCTAACGGAAACCTGGCTTAAACCCCATTTAACTCCCGTTATAACGCTGGGAATTCCAATGGGCTACAAAATTGCCAGGGTGGACCGTCCTTTGAAAATAGGAGGAGGTATAGCGATTGTATATAAGCAGGACATTAATGTCAAAATATTGGACGAACGATGCACTCCTAAATTGGAACTTATGATCTTCAATCTCCAATTCTCTAATAAAACTAGCAGAAAGGGAGCTCTAATATATCGGCCCCCTGGCCCATGTTCTAACATATCCATAGTATTGATGGAAGCATTGGCCCCTCATATATACGAAAATTCAGACTTTCTCCTATTAGGTGATTTTAACATCCATAGTGAGGTAGATAATAACTCTGAGGCGAAGACTTTTCTCGCAGACCTTAACTCACTGGGTTTAAGGCAGGTCAATAACGGACCCACCCATAATGCTGGACATACGTTAGACCTAATTTTCACAAACTCTCTTCAAATTCAATGCTCTCTCCCTTACCAAGTAGAATGGACAGACCATTATGTTTTAGAATTTTTAACTCCCCCTCCTATCCTGCACGGCAAAAAATATCCTGCTTTACCCAGTAAAAGAAGACCCTGGCATAGACTAACCCAAGAAAACTTCCGCAAAGTATACGCATCACCCAACTTAACTGGGAGCGAGAACATTGACAAAGCCCTACATGAATATGAAGAGACGCTGCTTAACACAATAGATACGATCATTCCTTTAAAATCTTTTAAACCCAAACCTGCTGCTAAACAAGAGATCTGGTTTTCAGAAAATCTAAGACTCTCGAAACAAGCCACACGGAAGCTCGAAAAGATATGGAGGACTTCACGTCTAGATAGAGACAAACTACTATACAAAGAGGCACTGAAATCATACCATAAGGACATCCGCTTAGCACGCAAAAATCATATAGCATCTCAGCTATTGAAGGCCGGCAACAATTCCAAGACACTATATCAAATCCTACTGTCCTTCACTAAACCCATAGCCTGTGAGAGTCAAGAAGTGGCCTCACAACAACTATGTGACGACATCTCCCACTTCTTTACTCAAAAAATCGATGCCATATATGATAACATTTTACTCTCCAATTCCACATGCAGAAAGGACAATGAACCCACTGTAAACCCCGATATACCACTCTCCCTAGAGTACTCCCTCTCTGCATTTCCCCCCATCCAGATTGAGGAAATAATGGCATTTACGTCCCAAATAAAGAGTGGCTCCCCCGCAGACATCATCCCTGCCCGGGTTATGCCTACACTAGCGACAGAATTGGGTCCTACCATCCAGGAATTAATAAACATCTCATTAAGCACGGGGCATGTCCCACGTGGATGGAAAAAGGCATTGGTCAAACCACTCCGGAAAAACACCACCATTTCCTGGAACGAGCTAAGTAATCTTAGACCAATATCTCTACTCCCCTTTCTGGGTAAAATCACAGAAAAGCATGTAAATAAACATCTGTCGAGGTATATCGAATCCGCATGAGTGTTGGACCTTTCACAATCTGGCTTCAGGCCTAAACATAGTACGGAAACCGCTCTAATGTCAGTCGCGGACGATCTACTTTTGTACCAGGACAGAGGCTTCTCCGTTGTCCTGGTGCTGCTGGATCTGTCCGCGGCGTTTGACACCGTATCCCACTCCATCCTCATGGCCAGGCTACAGAACATCGGCCTGAAACAGGAAGCCCTTGCATGGTTGCGTAGTTTTCTAACGACCCGGACCCAGCAAGTAACTATGGGGAGTTTTCGGTCAGAGGAAGTTGAGATCTCCAAGGGGGTGCCACAGGGCTCATGTCTGAGCCCAACTCTTTTCAACATATATGTGGCACCCCTGGCCAACATCTTGAGAGCATATGGATTTATTCCTATATCCTATGCGGATGATACTCAACTCCTCTTTCCCTTCAAAAACCTTACTCCCGAAGTTAAGAACTCCTTCTCCCTGGGGATGAAAGCAGTGGCTTGCTGGATGTCTTCCAACTTCTTACAATGTAACGTTGGAAAGATGGAAGTCATGTTGTTTGGGGAGGTAAAACGACTCTGGACTCCGGACTGGTGGCCACAAGACCTTGGCCCAGTACCGGAGCCGAAACTTACTGTTAAAAATCTTGGGGTCCGTCTAGACCAGGAACTTAACCTCAAACAACATGACAACCAGGTGGTGGGATCCTGCTTCCATATAATTGGCATGCTACGTAAAATCTTTCCCCTCCTACCAGACGAAAGTAAAAAGATGCTAGTACAGGCCTTAGTGATGAGTCGTTTAGATTATTGCAACGGTCTGCTGCTGTCTGCCAATGAGGAAGTCATGACAAGACTACAGGTGGTCCAGAACACGGCCGCCCGTTTGGTCTTGAATGCACCACCACGCACACCGTCAAAGCCCCTACTCACAAAACTTCACTGGTTACCGGTTAGACAGAGGGCAAAGTTCAAGGTATGCTGTGCCATACACAAGAGTCTGAATGGTATGGGACCTGCTTATCTGGCAAACAAATTTGTCCCTTACAACCCCTCCCGTCAACTTAGGTCGAGCGAACAAGGCCTTCTACAGGTGCCTAGAGCCAAGAAGGCAAGACAAGGTAGTAAAGCCCTCTCAATAGCTGGCCCGTCCCTCTGGAACAGTCTCCCTAACACCCTTAGGCTCTGTAAGGACCATCTTCCTTTTAGGAAAATGTTAAAAACACTCTTATTCAGCTTCTAGATAGCCAGTGTGCTCCAGATTTCAATGAGGTAGAAGCTAAAAGCGCGGAGATACTCCTCCGGGAGTCGATGCCAGCGCGATACAAGCCCGTAAAATAAAATAAAATAAACATACGACCAGACGCCAACATCTAAGTCACTGCAATGAAATGGCCCCAGATCCCCATAAAACACATACAACCACATCTTCATGATCCCCCCCATATATTTGATATTGAACCATAGACTGTAACCACAGTCAATCATATTGCACCAATAACTCTGCAACAGTTTTCCCCAGTTCACCCCCAAGGTTAATTGTTATTACCCCCCCATATCGGAGGTTCCGTCACTGATGAAACCTCACTGGGAACACACGAGTCCCACAACAAGCGAGAATACACGACAGAGGAATACGAAAGAAGCACACAAGGATCTCTGACTAAAATTGACACACCCGACCGAGGGCTCATACATATCCTAGCACCAAAGCAGAAATTGGGCACAGGAGAACCCTCGGGATGATTATTATGCCATGTTTACACTGCTGAAACATGTAATAAGTATTCATTTTCTCCCTTAAAGTGATTTCTCGAATGATAACAGATGCACACTAATGTAATTTCAGAATGTAATGATTCTTATTGTTGATATGATCAGTGTCATGAAATACAAAATCACAACAAAAAATGTTTTAAAAAGAAAAAATAGTTAGGTGAAAATGTCATTTGAAAATACCATGTTATACTCAAAAACTGATGGAATTCACCAGATAAAATTAACTGAGGTAACTATAACTTGCTCCATTGCCATGACCAGGCTATGATCTCACATATTATATGGCTCCTGACATATCTATAACATTGTTTAAAACATCACTGAAGTCATATGAAGTGAGATCATTGATCAGCGACAGCTGGTGCAGGTAAGCACAGTGGGGCGGTGAGGTGGGGTAGGGCAGGGAGGGGTGGTTGAAGTCGACAGGTGGATAGGGAAAATTAAATAAATCAATCCTATTCTGTCGTCTGTCGACATCCCCTACACTCCTCACCGCGCTTACCTGCGCCGACTATCATTGATCATTTCAATGTGCATGGCTAGCGCACAAGTTATAGTTACTTAAGGTAACTATATTTGGTCAGTGTTTTTTTTAGTTTAAAATAGTGTTTTCTAACTGACATTTTCACATAACTTTAACATCATTTGATCCTTAGTGTTTTTTTTGCTGTGATTATATATCTATCTATCTATACACAAACATATGTATATATTACCTACTGGCGGTCGCCAGTAGGTATATATAGTTAGGATTTTTTCTCTATGGGATTTTTGAAAATTCTATGTCTAATAACTTTGGCGTTTGTGGACGGAATTGGCTGAAATTTTCAGGAAAATTGAACATTTTGTTTTGGAGCAGCCCCTGAAAATTTGGGGGGGTTTCGTCAAGGGGGGCCAAGAAAAAAGGGGGGTCCCAAAACGCGTTTTTCCCATGTTAATTTCCATAGGGCGGTTGGCCTCACTTTTAGCTCGAACGGCTGAATGGATTTGCACGAAACTTGGCAAAATTGTAGGGACTGGTAGCCCGATGTGCCTTTGCTAGGTCTCAATATATGTGCTCCAGTGGATTTTGATAAATTAACGTTCACAAAAATATATATATCTGTAACAGCGCTCCGGGTAGCGCTCCGGTTCGCGTACTTGACGCGTAACGGAACTTCGCGAAGCGAAGCTGATTGGCTCTCCGGTGTCTGTCAACATTCTAAACAGTCCGGAGCGGCCGCCATCTTGTCTCTCGGTAGGATCGAGAGACAAGAGGAGGCCAAAACAAAGGGGGAAATGACCATAAGGGGGCATAGTAGATCCTCCCTGACCCCCTAGGTTTGATGTAGAGGCTTTAAAAGGGCCCCGCGGGGCAAAAAAAAAAAATAATAATAATTTCCAGACGCCATCTTGTCTCTCGGTAGGATCGAGAGACAAGAGGAGGCCAAAACAAAGGGGGAAATGACCATAAGGGGGCATAGTAGATCCTCCCTGACCCCCTAGGTTTGATGTGGAGGCTTTAAAAGGGCCCCGCGGGGGAAAAAAATAAAAAATTCCGGACGCCATCTTGTCTCTCGGTAGGATCGAGAGACAAGAGGAGGCCAAAACAAAGGGGGAAATGACTATAAGGGGGCATAGTAGATCCTCCCTGACCCCCTAAGTTTGATGTGGAGGCTTTAAAAGGGCCCCGCGTTTTTTTTTTGCGTGGGGTGCGCCCGGTACGCGCACCGGAAAGCGGTCCGGGGAGCGTACTATGAGGAAAAAAGAATGATAGACTTTTCAGATATTGTATGTTTAATGATTGTTCGTTTTGTTGTTTTTTTTTTGTTTTTTATTTATTTATTTATTTATTTTGGTTGTACTTCATGAATTAGATATAAAAATGAATAATGTCTCAAACAATTTTTAATTATTAAATAAAAATTTATTGGTCAGAATTTTCATAGTTCAATAAAACTTCCAGCATTACATCATCTGGAATCTCCTCAAACATGCATGTTTCTATGTCTTGTAAGCATTCAATAAATTGTTCATCCAAAGACTGATCCATAAAATCTTCATCTAAAAATTCTTCATTTAAAATCTCCTCAGATGTAATGTCGAAGGAAACATTGATATTTTCGTGCTCCCCTTCCATTTTTTTGCTGTAAATAGCATAAAAAATAACTATATCAGAAGAGTTAGGGCACTGTTGGGTTTAAGTTCAGACAAGTAGTTCTGATTTTTTAACAGTGAAGTTAACTTTGGGTAGTGTATGGTAACAGGCAGGAAGTAGAAATATAAAAAAGTGCCTGTGAAGAAGTGTAAGTAAATTCATAATTATAGCAGAGAAGTCTAAGTCAATCTATAAATATAAAAGAGGAGCCTATCTGTATCTATAACTATAGCAGGGGGACAGTAAATAATTATCAAAAAACGTTTTTACAAATTAACTTAAAGTGCTCCTTACAAATTATCAACTTACTTTACAGAGAGGTGAAAATGCTCTTGAAATGTACTTCAGGAAGTAGTAGTCAAAATGGCTGTGTTTCTCTCTATTTCTTTATATATATTCAGGTACATAACCATTCAAATGTCAGGTAAAAAAAGTAGAAAATGAAAGTAACATTTAATTGGTTGTCAATTCCAACACTTCAGATGTGTTTTGTGAAGTAATTTACCTCAGGGAATTTAGAGAGGTCTGCAGGCTAAATGGTTAAATGGAATTCCAACCAAATTTGTGAAAATGGTAGGGATTGGTATGTAGTATGAGCTAATGTATATTTGGTGAAAGTGTCTCCAGTGGTTTTTCTGTATATTACTTTCCCACCTTTTTTGAGCGAGCACTTCCCGGTGCGCGCCCCGGTACGCGAACCGGCAGCGTTACGGGAGTCCTCCATTTTGTGTTTCGGTAGATTTGAGATACAAGATGGAGGGCAAATAATGTTGAGAATGGGTAGAAGGGGGCACTGTAGACGTATCCTGACCCCTAGGTTTTCTGAGGGTGGCCGAGGAGGCCCATATGTGCAAAAAAAACCCATTTTTTTTCAAATTTTTGCACGGTTAGCGTCCGGTGCGCGTACCGGGTAGCTCTCCGGTGAGCGTACTTTGGTGAAAATTAGTGAAAAACGTTAGAGTAAAATAATAATTGTGAGTGATCAGATGTAGGGTAGCCCTGTGGCTGATTTAGGTACCTACAAGTAGGTACCAATACATAGTCTTAAATTCAGGATGAAAATTCTGTTTCCCTCATCTGAGAAGTGAACTCCATCTCCTCTGTAGATATCTTGCATGTAGTAACGCAAGTTATTGTTGTAGATGGAGCCCATTCCATGGTCTCTCATGTAAGCTGAAACAGACTTATTTACATGCTTCCTCGATTTTTCAATTTGTGGTCAAATTGGTTCGACCACCTCCATTTCTGTCTTTGGCATATATTTGAATATACCAAGGCAGTTTGAGGAAAAAGTGCCATCAATTGGTCAAAGGTGTCCTTTAAAAGCATTTCCAGACCTACCCCAGTCAAAGTGCCCAAGTCATTTCCTCCACAGTGCACAATTAACAGGTCAGGTTTTGGCAAATACAAAAAGGTTTTCACCAATGGTATCAATTGGTGACATTTTAATCCTCTGTGGCCAATCCACTTGATTTCCACATTTTGTAAATTGAGGTTAGGTAAATTTCTGTAATCAATATACCTTTGAGCCCAGTAGATGTAACTATGTCCAACAATCCAGACAGAAAACATGGTGAGAGAAGGTTCTGCTGCAGTTAGATGAAGTGTGGGAATGAAATGGCAGTTGAAAAAATAAGAGTTTATAATGAAAAAAACTGTGGAGTTTCTGTGCTAATGATTCAGTAGCAGTGATTGGTGGATTTTGATTGCTGAAAACAGAAAGTTAGGGAGCATGGATGAGTTCTTTGAAAGATGTAATTTGAATGGTGAAGAAAAAATCATTTTATGAAAGATTGCACTGGATACGCAGGTGCACTGAGAGTTCAGAGTTCAATTGAAACATTGTTGTGTGAACTTTCAAACACCAGAGGTCTTTCAGGAGGTGGTTGCTATGGAAAAAAGGCAGAAAGGGCAGAAGGGGGAAGGGTGTTGATTTGAAAAAAGTGAGGGAAGAGTTTTGATTGGGTGACATGAGAGATATGTGTGATGAATTACAGCATTTGTGTGCCATTGTTGGTTGCAATCTCTGGAGTGCATACCCTTTGCTCTTCTGAAGACAAATTAGTGTGTGTCTGAGACTGTTTTCAAACTCAAAAAGTATTTGCTTATGTGAGAAAAGATTCATTTAATTTAAATAGAGAATAGTATGCTTTAGGGAGAAAATTAAGAAGAAAGTTGTGTATTTAAAATGTTGCTTTGTGTCAAGTGTTTTACAAATAGATTTTGATTCTTTGAGTTACATAGCCATGTTAAAAGTGACGCAAAAATGGCGCAAGGGCCTTAAAAAAACGCTTTCATGTGTCTTAGGGCATTTTAAGTCACTTTCCATGAATATGGTTGAATAATTGTTTTACATGATGGGTTTAAAAACGATTTTTGAAATCAATTAGGTTTCTTAATATGTACTGCTAGAGTTTCATAGGTTGCTTGGGATATATTAACAAGCAATTGAGGGCCCGATGTAGGTCGGTCGGTAACGGCCGAAAATCGGTATTTTCGGCCGTTACCGACCGGTATTTGAGCTTTGGTATGTAGGGACACATATTTCACAGAATCGGTTTATTTACCGATCGGTAAATTTACCGATTCTGTAAAATACCGAATCGGTATTTCTACCGATTAGGTAAATTTGGTATGTAGGTGGGACTCTTCTGAGTCCCACAAGCCTTACCGATTCGGTATTTTAGCATCAAATTGAATTTGATGTTAAAATACCGATTCAGGTGTGCATGCACATGTGTGCATGCACACCTGTGCCATATGACAGGCAGACCTGCCCTTAGGGCATGTATGCCTGCCACATGGCCCCCAAACCCTTTTTTGGGGGTGCTAGAGGGTGTCAAAGTGACACCCCCTGCACCCTTGTCAAAATCTGTATTTACCGATTCGGTAAATACCGACCGGTAATGCCCCATTCATTCCTATGGGCTTCAAAGCCCATAGGAATGAATGGAGCATTACCGGTCGGTATTTACCGAATCGGTAAATACAGATATTTACCGATTCGGTAAATGGAACATCTGGATGTTACTACATACCCCCCCTTCTTATTTAGCGATTCTTAATTACCGAATCGGTAAAATTCGGTAATTAAAAATCGGTAAATAAGTCCTACCTACATCGGGCCCTTGAGTCCCTTTGATGTTATTTTTCCCATTTTAATTTAAGACATTTCCCCGTGGTGCAAGGTCTTTGTAAATACGCCCCCATGTGTGCTTGGCAAATTTAGATCTTGATTGTTTGAGTTACATAGCATTTTAAGTCACTTCCCCATGAATGTAGGTATATAATTGTTTTACATGATAGATTTAAAAACGTTTTTTAAAATCAATTAGGTTTCTTGATATGTACTGCTAGAGTTTCATAGGTTGCTTGGGGCATATTTACAAGGTCTTTGAGTCCCTTTGATGTTATTTTTCCCATTTTAATTTTAGACATTTCCCCGTGGTGCAAGGTCCTTGTAAATACGCCCCCATGTGTGCTTGGCTAATTTAAGTACTGATAGGGTGTGCTTCTACATAGGACCTGTGTTGTGTATTCAAATTTAGACCAGAAATTCACATTTATGAGAAGGTCATATTGGTGTCTGCTTCTTCAAATAAATATTGAACTGAGAAGTATTAAACTGAGGCTAAATTTCATCTGCAACCCTGAGTAGGCCTCACCTCAAACAAACCTCTAGATAGTCCACACCTTATCGTCATCTTGAATCAATCATTTAAAGTGTTAGGTGCAGATTTATGATGGCCGTGCGCCTCTTTTGTGCTGCTGTTCCATCACTTTTATAATGCAGCAGTGATTTACAAGATGTACCATGTTGCAAGATAGGCCTCACTTCATTGGTAGGCCTGCACATGTATTATCTCATCTATATTCTTCAACAAGCCTAAATTTCATCAGCAACCCTGAGTAGGCCTCACCTCAAACTTTTGTGACGCAGCGGCGGAGCAAAAGATGCGCTATGTTGTGACATATTTACAACTTGAAGCATCAAGGAAGATGTGTCATGCTGTAAAGTCCTGCCCCACATGAAACGTGCGTCAGGTTTCATGTGGGCGTTTTGTTGCAGGGTGGGCAGTCATTTGCATGAAAGCCCTGTAAAACTAACACAGTAAAATTAAGAAGATTTCACTGAGTCACCTTTATGGCATTGCTGAATCAAATCTTTACGCCTGTTTGAAACAGGCATAAGGAGAGATGCACCATGCAATGTGTGGCTTGCCCCTGTGAATTGCAGTAGATATGTCGCGTTTATGACGTGATTCCTGCAATGCGCCGTTTTTGTGGAACAGATGCGTGATGCATCTGTGCTGTTTTTGCTCAATGGTGCTCTGCATTGTAAATGCGGTACATCATGGGTGGCAGAGCAGTGGCGCACGTTAACTCGTGCATCCCTGGGGATGCGCCATTTAACATAAATCTGCTCCTTTAAATTTAAGTATTAGCAGGGGACACAGTGTTGGTGAGGTTATCCAAGGTTAAGAAGAGATGAGTCTTGTTCACTGAAAACGTGGACATAGGCCTCACCTCCTCAGCATCGCTGGACATGGTTAAATAATATCTGCAAAATGTTACTCTTGGTAAACAATTTTACTATTATAGTGTCTGAGATTTGTCTCTTACTCTGCAACATCTCATTGTTGTTCTCTTTCTTTAAAGATAACGACAACATCAAGCATGAGTGATAATGAGCAATCTGTTGATCTCGATCTTATCAATGAACTTGTCATTGAAACGTCAGTGGAAGTAGATCCCTTGGATGATTTATATCCTGTGGATGATGAAGTAGTTGATAAGGATGCTGATTTGTCAGAATTGTATGACATAGGGTGGGCATCTGACCTGCTCGAGCCTATTAACCTATAAAGACTTTTAAAAATTAATTTAAGTTACTCGAAATGAAAAGTAACCATGTAAACCGTTTTATTAAAAATTAAATACAACTTCAAAAACAAATTATGTGAAGTGTCTTTAATGAAATAGTAAAATATACTAATAAAATTAGTTCAGATTCACATATAAAAGATCACAGGTCAAATATAGAAGCATTCCATTTCTTTGCAACTATTTGTGAGTTTTAATTTTCATAATGCACTAAAAATTATTGTACGTAGAATTTATAACTAGTATGTAAATTTTTTGACGACTGTTATTGATTTACTGTTTGGTAATAGTGGTTAATAACATTTTTTATTATATTTTACTACAGATTCAACTGCAGATCATTTCGAAATTAGACAATGCCGTCTAAGGATAGAATCCGAAAGGTTACAAAACGTCAAAGACAGCAGATTAGTAAATGCTTGCAGCAGTCCTCTACAATAAAATCTCGTCAAGTCACCAAGAAAGCTCCGGGTAAGCGAACAAAATCATTCCTTAGAAACATTTGTAGAAACAAAAGTATACCTACAGAACAAGTTTTAGTCCAGAAAAAGAGAGCCAATTTAAACGGAAAGGAAAGGCCAAACAAAAATGTTACTGGTAGAGCAGGAGATAACTCTGTGCATGGTAGTAGAAGGAAAAATCAGTTTAGGGACATTCGTAGACGAATGTTCCGCAACAGGATAATTGGTAATTTGTTAAAAAATATGAAGAAAGGTCAACAGAAAGTGGTTTTTTATAAGAGAAAAAAAAAAGTTGAGAAAATTATTGATCAGGCTTTTGAAATTAAGCGAAAGTTATTTATTTTGATAATCAATAGAATTAGGAAACTAAACAAGGTAATTTATGATTTAAAAACAAATAGTATATGGAAGAGAACAGTTAATCGTAGTAATTTTTATGAAGTTTTTTCAGGAGAATGGATGCATAGTTCAAGTTCTGAGGCATTTTTTAATGAGGAGAGTTACTTTCAGGATAATGATTTGGTGCATGCAGTTGACACCAGTGGTCGAGCTTATGAGGTGAAAGATGGTAGTCCGGTTGAAAAAGAAAAACTTGTGACAACAGAGGAAAAAGAGGTGTTAGGTAATGAGGTTTTAGGAAGACGTCCTAAGGGACCTGTGTACACCTGGAAGTGTAGTAGTATTTGCAGTGTGCGACAGGATTCCATCAATTTGCTTTGTGATTTTGTACGGACATTTAATAAGAAAAGTTTGAAACAGAAAATGAAGATGTTGCAAGAATTAGATCCTTGCAGAGTGAGGGAAGTGACAGGTTTGCATGGTCATTCACTGGCTTGTCTTTCCAGGAGAGTATGCCTGAGTGTTTTTCATCATTTCAGGATGCTAGCAGTGCATCATAATAAAGTGAGGAAATTAGTTAGAATGTTGTATTATGCTAAGAGTCCAGCAATTATGCTTAAACAATTATGCACTGCTCTTTTGCATGGTTCTGAAGTAGATGTGAAGAATATTTGTGAAGAAATTGAGTTTTGTTACTTTACAAGTAAAGAGGAGAATGTTGAAATTGACCCAGAAGAAGAGGGTAATGTGGAAGATAGTGTACAGGTTTCCAGTACAGATAATTTTCAGAAGGAAATTGCCACGTTTCAGGTGAAATCAAGTGAGAGGCCTAATTTCACTTGTGTGTGTTGTCGACGCACTTATTATAAGAATCAGACTAAGTTAGTGGATTTATATGCGAAAAGTGAAAGGGAAAATAATAGTGAATGGAAGGATTTTGCAACATACTTGATGGTAGAAAATTCTTTTGATTTGGGATTGGATCAACGTGTGTGTACTTATTGTTGTAACAAATTAAATCAAAACCGGATGCCTGCCAGAGCGGTTCATAATAATCTGGAATTGGTTGAGATTCCTTCTGAATTGAAGGATTTAAATACTTATGAATCTATTTTGATTCAAAGTATCCATCCCTTTCAGGCTATTGTAAGAATGGAGCCAAAGACAGGGAAATTGCCTCCATCAGATTTACAGAGAGGATTAAAGGGAAGAGTTGTTTATTTGCCTCTAGATTTGAAGAAAAGCATTAATACAATTGGGATAGAGAAAGTGGAAGAGGGGGTTCCGACAAAGAGTAAGAAAATATGGCAAGATTTAGTAGATGTTAGGAAAGTCAAAAAGGCAACATTGTATTTGAGGAAAAACAATAAGTACTACAAGAATGTATATGTTGCAGAAGAGGAAGTAAGTGAAGAAAAGGATATCGATTTGTGTGCTGGTCAAATTGAGAAAGTAGAACCCTCTAAAAATGAAGAAATATATGAACATTATAGTGTTCATCCTTTGCATTCCAAGGAACTCATGGGGAATGCTATTGAGTTGTTTCAAATGAAACAAGCCAAAAGGAGTCCCGTTAGTGTTTTGGAGGAAAGTTTGGAAGCTCGGTGTTTCCCACAGCTATTTCCAACAGGTCAAGGAGGAAGATATGATGAGCGACCTGATCAAATTCCTGCTTCTGAATACCGGACTTTACGATTGTATGCAGAAGATTCTAGGTTTCGTCAATGCATTCCCTATTTGCTTCATCTCCTGTTTGAAAGCGATCTGTCTGGACTGTCATATGCAGTGAACCATATCTTGAAAAGTGGTGTACACATGCAAAACATCTCGGCAAGTGACTTCATGGATAAAGTCAATGTGCAAGACAGTATTTTGGATTCTCACCTGATTAATCTCATGGCGTGTCAGCGTGGTACTAATGAGTACTGGTACCGTCGTCATGGTGATTTAAAATGTATGCTGAGGAACTTAGGAACTCCCACATGGTTCCTCACGCTCAGCTGTGCCGAGTATGGCTGGGAAGACTTACTTGAATTTCTACGAGAGGCAAATGGAAACATTGAAAATATCGAATTCAAGACACCCGGAGAACTGTGCTCTTTGGATCCAGTGAATGTATGCAGGTACTTCAATCATAGATTTGAAGCTATGATGTCTTTCATCATGAACAAGAAAAATCCACCTCTTGGAGAGGTGTTGGATTTCTTCTGGAGGAAGGAGTACCAAGCAAGAGGTGCTCCTCATATACATATGCTGCTGTGGATCAAAGATGCACCCAAATTTGGAACAGATCCAGATGACTTAGTGATGAGTTTCATAGAACAGTATTCTACATGTGCTGTTCCAAAGGCAAAGGAAGACAAAAGCCTAAGAGAACAAGTTTTACGCTTCCAAAGCCATCGTTGCGGAAAGTACTGTTGTCGTAAATTCAGAAACAAGGAAAAGTTCTACACCAAATGTCGTTTCGCCTTTCCACGACCGGTGATTTCTAAAGGAAGAGTGAACAGTTTGATGTCTTCGCTGCGACATAATGTGATGAAGAAATCACCCAAAAATACATACAATTTGAAAAGGAACGAAGAGTCCAAGTATATCAACGACTACAACCCAGTGATTTTGTCCATGTGGAATGCTAACATGGATATACAGTTTGTGGCTGATAACTGTATGGCTGTGGCTCGGTATGTGACATCTTACATCACCAAAAAAGAAAAGACAGAATTGAAGGATATGTGGGAGGACATTTCCCATGAAAAGAGCCTCAGTAAGAAGTTGTACAGTTTCAGTCTGAAGATGTTGTCGCATCGAGAAATCGGAGCTTTCGAATGTTCTGACCGGTTGTCTTCAGCAAGTCTCTATGCCAAATCAAGGAGTATCGTTTGGGCGAGTCTTGGTCTTGCTGCAACGCGTAATCGAGTTCTGAAACCTGTACGGGAAATTGAGTATTTGGCGGAAAAGGAGCCAAACAGTACAGATATTTTGAAGACCAACATGTTGGATACATATTATCCAAATAGAAGCAGTCACCTCGAGAATGTTTGTCTGTATGAAGTTCTGCAAAATTACATATTCAAGAGGAACATCAAAGAAGATATTGATAAAGGAGTGTATGCTGTAATTGGAAGTGAGGGATGTCTGGTCAAGCAAAGAAAATGTAAATTGGTAAATCATCAAAAATTGAGTGGTGAATCTCCTGAAAGAAAAGAGTTTTTCTATTTAGCTCTTTTGCAACTTTTCAAGCCTTGGCGTGCAGAAGAGGAACTGCTTGGAGATTTCCTCTCTTACGAAGACTCTTTCAATGCCGCCAAAGAGACCATAGAATGTCCTGTTTTTCCCAAATATCTAGAAATGTTGAATGCGGAAATCGAGCAGGAAGCAACGATTGCAGCCGAGATTGCTAGAGACAGTTCTCAGGACAGTCAGAGTTCTGTTTCATTGAGTCAGGATCCACTAGGAGGACCAGTTATCGAAAATGAAGCTGCCACTGCCATGATTGAAGTGGAAAGAGCCATGGCACATGCTCAGGAGGATGCGGTTAACTTAGAAGACTTGGAAAGACAACTGAACGTTGAGCAGAAGAAAATATATGACGAAGTTACCAACCAAATTGATCATGGATTAAGTCATGAGAAGAAAGAGTGCTCATGTACGTCGTTGAAGCCTGTCCGACTGTACGTGAGTGGAGAAGCGGTAACTGGAAAAAGTTTCCTCATTAAAGCAATTTCATGTTATTTGCAGAAAAGGACTGAGTCATCGCTGTCTTGTGTTGTCACCGCTCCAACTGGACTGGCAGCACATAACATTAAAGGTATTACTTTGCATCGTCTACTGATGCTGCCAGTGGAGCATGATAACAAATTACAATACCACAAGTTATCTGGAGATGCTTGTTGTGAAGTTTAAAGAGTGTTGAGGAAAATGAAACTTCTTATCATTGACGAAGTAAGCATGGTTTCCAATGTCATGCTTGCCTTTGTGCATTTGAGAATGCAAGAAGTTCTCAAAACAGAGTATGATGTGTTATTTGATGGCAAACACATCATTGTTTTCGGTGATCTTCTGCAGCTGACACCAGTGAAAGGACAACCTGTGTTCAAAATGCTCACGCATGAAGATACCAGGAAGTGCCTAGGGAGCATTGGCAACGTCAATATATGGTTAAACTTCAATTATGCTGAACTGCGTGAAAATATGCGTGAGGCGAAGGATGAAGATTACAAGAATATTCTACAAGATGTCAGAATCGGAAAAGTGACCGAGCATGGGAAAGAAGCTTTACATGCACGATTACTGTCAAATTTGTATCCAGAACAAGACGTTGTGCCTGAGTATATTTTTCAGAAAATTACTGAGAAGAAATCTGGAATATGTTTGATGCCAACTCTTGCAGAATGCGCCATCTTCAACAACAAAATGTTGCATTTAGAAAACCAAGAGATTGTGAAACTGGAAGCTATTGACAGAGTAGAGCATATGGGATCAACAATTATTTTGTCTGAGAATTTGAAATCAAAATTGGATTCATTAGAGAAGACTATATCTAAAACTGCAGGTTTTGAAAAGACTCTGAATGTGTGCTTAAATTGCCGTATAATTTTAAGAAGGAATTTACATGTTGAAAGAGGTCTGGTAAATGGATCAATGGGTAATGTTGTTGATTTTGTGAAATACAGAAATAGAGATGGAATTGAATTTTTAAAAATTACATTTGATGGCATTGAGGAAGTACAGCTAATTGGTCGTTGCTCTGCTAGGTTTTTGCTAGTAAAAGAATTATATGTTCACCGTAAGCAGTTTCCTGTTTGCTTGGCATATGCGGTGACAATCCATAAATCGCAAGGTTTAAGTGTAGACAGTGCATTGGTGAATATTGGCAGTTCTGTGTTCAAGGAGGGTATGGCATATGTGGCATTGTCACGAGTCAGAACTTTATCGGGATTGTACTTGATTGAGTGTGATGTCACAAACATTTGTGCGGATCTAGATTGTGTTAAGGAATACAATAGGTTAAGAAGAGAGTATGCGCCACATTTGCCTCAATATCCTTTGTTTGAGAAACGTGTGGTAGGCCGGAAACGAAGAAATGTGACCAATAGTAGGGAGGTTCTAGCAAAAAGACGAAAAGTCGATGATCCTGAAATTATAAGCAGAAAGAAAAAGGATTTTGTTGAAGATGTTGTTGGTTTTCAATTTGAAAATAGTTCTGGTGTCAACTGCTATGCTAATGTAGTGGTTAATGTTGTCTTTTCTCTAGAAACTTTAAAACAACAGATTGTGATCAATTCGGATCAAAGTTTTTGCTGCTTGCTGAATTCTGTGTTAGAGAAATGTAGCACTGATAGAACAAAATTAGAAAGTGTGTCTGAAATTCGAAATCTGTTAGACAAATGTTCAGGTCAAACGCAATTCTCTCAAAATATTCAGCAAGATTGTCAGGAGTTTTTAATGTATATGCTTGATGTATTGCAAGATGAAGGTGTAGATGTAGATCACCTGTTTGGCCTTTCTTATCAATGGCAGCATGACTGCGAGAATTGTAGGGTATCAAGTACTAGTAGTGTAGACTCAGAAAGATTTATATATTTAACTTTGCCAGACAGTAAATCAGTGTCCTTTAATAAGCTAGTAAAATCAACCGATCACAACATGGAGTGTAGCCAATGTAAGTCAGCAATGCTGTCCACATTATTTATACAAACATATGGGCAGTATGTCATTTTAATGTTCCAACGATGTAGGCCTGATGGAACAAAATTGACAACTTTAATTAAAAATTTTGTGGCTTCGCAGTTGTCAATATCAGGAAGGACTTTTGTAACTGCAGCAATTATATATCATGATGGTCCTTCAACAACATCAGGACATTACACAGCTTATTTAAAGTCTAGAAACGGCTGGTCATTCTGCAATGATTCTGTTTTAACTTTAAAAAAAAAATTGCCTTTTGACCTTAAAAATTCTTACCTGGTGTTTTTAAAACCAAAATTTTAGGGAAAGAATCTCGGGATGTGCTCTGAGGAAATTCAAGAGGTTCTAATGGCTCCTACACTATTTGGCCTTGAGGATAAGTGTAGTACAGAGTCAAAAGTTAAATGTGGAAATGTGGAACATGAGTGAGCAAGAAGGGTGAGATATTACTAGTACAGGATTGTGAAAGTGATCCTAAACGTTTTCTTTCTAAAAGTTGCGGAAAAAGAAAATGACGGGATTTGCTAAGAAGAATTCCAAGTGTTATAAATGGCTCTCACACGATTTGGCCTTGAGGAAATGTGCGGTAGAGAGCGAGAAGTCATTTATTGTATGTAACATATTTGTCAAAATTATGGAGCTTTTCTTTCAGAAAGTGGCGGGCAGAAAATAATAGCAGCACAACAGAGTATAAGCTGTTCATAGGACATCCTTCGACGTCATGGAAAGTAAGTTACTTTTGAGGAGTTCTGATTTCTGATTGGATATGTTATATGGGTTTTTTAAACACAATCATTTTGATTGTGGTTTTTTTCCCCGCTGTTATTTGATGAATACCTTCAACTCACTGTTTTTAGTGAAATTTGATACATTCTGAGAACAGCAAAAATAAACCATTTAACATGTATAATATTTCTGTACCATTTTGTATTTATGATATTCATTTAGAACTGTGTAGGAGGCATGGAGAAACTGAGGCTTCTGTAAGTGTCAAGGGAGGTGAGTAATGTACATTGCTCTGTTGCATACAGTCCTCACCTTCTCCATACTCTTGGATATGCTAGACTAAACCTGCACAATGACATACCTAAGCTGAGGAAATACAGGTGATGTGATTGTGAAATGAGCAAAATAAATTGCACGTTTTTCAATTATATTACCTGTGTTTCCTAACATTATGAATCACATTGTGCAGATGAGGTTTAGGCCTGTCCAGGGATACAGAAGAGGTCTGGCCTTTGTTCAAGAGTGCAGTGGACATGACTCACTTCATTGGTAGGCTTGCACATGTATTATCACCTCTGTACTCTTCAACAAGCCTAAATTTCATCTGCAACCCTGAGTAGGCCTCACCTCAAACAAAGCTCTAGATAGTCCACACCTTATCGTCATCCTGAATCAATCATTTAAAGTGTTAGGGGCAGATTTATGATGGCCGTGCGCCTCTTTTGTGCTGCTGTTCCGTCACTTTTATAATGCAGCAGTGATTTACAAGATGTACTATGTTGCAAGATAGGCCTCACTTCATCTGCAACAAGATACCGTCAGTTTAAAATGTATATATTTAGGACTGTGTAGGGGCCATGGAGAAGCTGAGGCTTCTGTAAGTGTCAAAGTTGTTGCATACAATACTCACCTTTTGCGTAGTCTTTCATATGCTAGACTACATCTGTACAATGAGATACCTAAGCAAAGGAAAAACACAAGTGATGTGATTGTGGAATGAGCAAAAAAAATTGCACGTTTTTCAATTACATTACCTGTGTTTCATAACATTACGAATCACATTGTGTAGATGAGATTTAGGCCTGTTCAAGGAGATAGAGGAGGTCTGATGTTTGTTCAAGAGTGCATTGGACATGACTCACTTTGTTGGTAGGCCTGCTCATGTATTATCTCCTCTGTACTCTTCAATAACTTAAATTTCATCTGTAAATCTGAGTTGGACTCACCTGAAACAAATCTGTGGATAGGCCACAACTTATCAGCATTTAGAAACAATCATTTAAAATGTTAGGGGTAGTTTTATGAAGGCTGTGCGCCTCTTTTGCGTCGCTGTTCCGTCACTTTTGTGACGCAGCAGCAGTGCAAAAGATGCACCATGTTGCAAGATAGGCCTCACTTCATCTTCAACAATATACCCTCAGTTTAAACTGTATATATTTAGGACTGTGTAGGGGGCATGGAGAAGCGGAGGCCTCTAACTTTATTTCTTTGTAAAATTGGATGATTGTCAATCTTTTCCCTTGTCTTTTTTAATTTTTAAATACATGTTTTAATATTTTTCAAATTTTTGTTCTTTCTTTCACAGATTGAAAGTATAAAAATAACAAGTGACTAAGTTAACGACAATTATAAGGTAAATGTTTTCTACTCTTTTCGTTACGTTTCTATCACATTTAACTTCTATTAGTTCCACTGGTTCATTTCTTTAACCCTCAGTTTTCTGCCTTTGCTACTTACCTCATTCCTATCTCTATTATTTACTTACTCTACTCCTTCCACTCCTTTTCTCAGTCCCTCTGTTCTCATAGTTACTCACTCTTGTTCACTCACTCCGTCTCTATTACTCTCACTGTCTCTGACTCATCACTCTTTCACTACTTCTTCATTATGCTTTCTCCCTGTAGTTCAAGCATACTAAGGGGCATATTATCAACACAGGCAATCAAATTATCGCTGCTTTTATCGACAGAAAACTGCCGCAAAAGCAGCTTTAGCGGCAGTTTTCTGCCGCAAAAGCGGATTTAGCGGCAGATTTCTGCCGATAAAAGCAGCGATAATTTTATCGCCTATGTTGATAATATGCCCCTATGTTATTTACATTTCTTTGCTGTTTCAATCATTCCTTTTCTGTTACTTCTTCTTTTCTGCTTTCTGTTTTTTCTCTATGTTATTCCACATGTTTTAATCTTATTTTGAACATTCACTCACATTCCCAAAAAACTCTTGTTTATTATTCTTCTACTCTCCTTTTTTTCTTTCATTTCCTTATCTATTTTGTTTTTCACAATTAGACCCTCTTCCATCTTTTCTTTGGTAAATAGATCTATTAAACAGTATCTCTGTGTTACTCCCTCTAGCTGTCTTTCTTTTAACATTACTCTCTGTTTCCTTCAATTATACTTACTCTTCTTTTTTTTGAAATTTTTTTTTTGGTTCGCTCCCGGTTCGCGTACCGGCGAGCGAACCGGGAAGCGAACCAAAAGAAATAGAGGTTTCCAGAGTGCAAACATTCTAGCAATTTTTTTATAAAGGGGAGGTAGTTCTGAAAAGAACTTTTTTTTTATTATTTTTGTTGTTTTTTTTTGGGGGGGACGAAAACGATTCATTGTAAAGGGCTCAACAGGAGCAACAAAAAAAAAAGATAATTTATTATCTGAATCGTTTTGTACAAACATGATTATCAATTGCTAAGTTGATTAGATTGATGCTACTTTCTCTATAGCAAATCAACTGACCGCAACGCACGCACACTTGTTTGACTGCCCCGAACCTCATCTGTATATTTGGGACCGTCGCCCTCGCCTCTGGTCCCGTCACTTCCTGTACATTTGATCTACTGGCCACAGGAGGAGGGTTATCCTGCAGGTGACGTACCTGCGCAGCACTGTAGTTGATAGGGTGCCACCTGTCCATATGGCGATGCATTTTATAATTGCCATAACTGTATTTTTTATCTGTCCCTCTGGACAGATCTTTCTTGCAGATAAGGCAAATTACATACCGGGCATTAACTTTTTTTGGCCCCGGGGATATTTAAAAAATTGCCAAATATAATTTTCTTTGACATGAGACCTCCTGGGCTCCTCAGGCAAAAACTGCCTCTCTTGCTGCTCTTCCTCTTCTTCCTCTTCTTCCTCCTCTTGCTGAATGATAACTTCAGCATGTGGTCCTCTCTTCCTAGGAGGTGGTGGTGGTGGTGGTGGGGGTGCACTAGCTGAAGCTACAACACTTGCCATTGCTAAGTGATGAAAAAAGGTCTTCCTCTCACAAAGATGAAAGTCAGAGTGAGGAAACAAGGAGGGGTTTTCATCATTTGGGAAAAAAAATAGTTCTAAACCAATGAAAAGTGATATTTTTAGGTCACATGACCTAGCCTTACATCATTAGGAAACCAAAGTGAAATGAACCAATGAAAAGTGTTATTAACAAGTCACATGACCTGTTATGCTTACGTTACGCGCTCCGCGCCGCGGCCCGAATGGCTTCCGGAAGCTGCGCTTCGCGCCTCGCTTCGCGTACCGGAGCACTTCCGGGTGCGCTAACGCAACGCGTCATATGACGCATTACGCGACAACGCGATACGTCGCGCTTACGCGACGCGTCACGATGTTGTTTTCTAATGCGACAGTTGCGCAAACGGAACGTTTACTGGTTCGCGGACCGGGTCGCGGCAGCAAATTGAGCTAACGGAAAGCTAACCGGTTCGCGGACTGGGAGCGAAACAAAAAAAATAATAATAAAAAAAAAAGTATTAATAAACATATAAAATATATTTTTCCTTTAAAAGAATAATACATTTTACAGCTTTTGATATTTGCTATTAAAAAACCATTGAAATTCACTGAAAAAACCATAGGCTATAGACCATATATAGTTAGGAATTAGCATTTACAAAACCTTGAAAATTCACTGAAAAAACCATAGGTTATAGACCATATATAGTTAGGAATTAGCATTTACAAAACCTTTTTTTACTCACACAAAACCATTGAAATTCCATATATAGTAAGTTGCACTAACTATATATCGCGCACCCGCAATCCACTGCTGATGATGTCACATATTACATCATTCATGACATGGTAAGTGACATCACTGATGACATCACTGATGAAATCTCAAATGACATCACTGATGACATCACTGATGACATCTCAAATGACATCACTAATGACATCACTGATGACATCTCAAATGACATCACTGAGGACATCTCATTTGACATTACTGATCACATCACTGATGACATCATTCATGTGATGATACGATGAACCTCTTCAGACTCTAATATAACCTTAGATACACACAATGTAAACAGACACTCACAGACTGTCACTCATCCATGGAGTTACTCACACACCTAGTCAGTCTTGCAAAGAATCAATCACACCTCCATTTCCTCAACTATATAGTTATACACACCTTACTTATTCAAACATATACTAACACATATTTACTCTCTTATACAATCCCTGATACAAGTTCACAATGATCCATACAGCCACTCACACATTCACTGGCTCTTATGCACAGTTATTTATATATGTCAACTCTCACATGTACTGTGTTTTACATATGTACTTACTTTGACATGTAGCACTGAGATATCCATTCACTCACCAATACACTCATGCACACAGTCAATCGCCCATACAGCTGTTTCCACATGCACTTTTGAACCCATACATCTAGTGAATCAACTGCTCACACATATATGCACAGAGTCATACACCTCCCAGCCACCCACACACACACTCAGTCTCCCATACAAATACTTGGTGGGCAACCAATCAATAACCCATATAGTTAGTCATATAGCTACTGATCAACACATGCAGCAGTTTACAGAACAACAGACATAATGATGCACAAATTAAAACAGTTTAGTCACTAACCCATGCACTCAGTGAGACACATTTAATCACTCACTCATACAGTCAGTCATGCACCTACTAAATCCTTCATCCAGACACTTATACATCCACTCATTCTTCAATATGTAAGACATATTTTAACTTTACAGAAACATACAGTCACTGGATGTAGTCATCAGTGATGTCATCAGTGATGTCATTTGAGATGTCATCAGTGATGTCATCAGTGATGTCACTGACCATGTCATGAATGATGTAATATGTGACATCATCAGCAGTGGATTGCGGGTGCGCGATATATAGTTAGTGCAACTAACTATATATGGAATTTCAATGGTTTTGTGTGAGTAAAATAAGGTTTTGTAAATGCTAATTCCTAACTATATATGGTCTATAACCTATGGTTTTTTCAGTGAATTTTTAACGTTTTGTAAATGCTAATTCCTAACTATACATGGTCTATAACCTATGGTTTTTTCAGTGAATATATATATATATTTTAACATGTTTTTATTAACTTAAAACACAGCATCATATACAGAATAGACATTTCTGAATGCATAATAATGCTCATCTAATTCTAAAGACACCCCTTAAAACAGTTGAGTATTGGGTATATGTATACATCGTAGTATCATTTAGTATTTTAACCTCTCCCCCCCTTTTGAATCATTTTTGCCCCCGTTGACACCCTCTCCTCTCATGGTGTCATTTTGAGTTATATTCTACAACAGTGTCCAAAGATAAAGCCATAAAAAAAGAGCAAGAACCATTCCCCCCTCCCTAAACTAGAGTCCCCCTTCCTTCCATGTCTGGTTGATCCCTTCCCATGTATCATTCTCGCCTCCCACGTCTGCAGTGATATACTAACTGTAGTTTCCAGGGTAGTTATCTTACTATTCCTGTAAATTCCCATCCGGGCTGGTCCCGGCCTACTGAATATATTTCCACAGTAGGGAGAGAGAGATGAGCTCTATATAGGGCCTCCTTTTACTTGTTCTGGGTGTGTTTCATTTTGGGCCTGATTCATAAAGGTAAACTTACACTTTTATGTAAGTTTACTGTATTTTTGATATTTACCAACACAAGTTTTGTTTATTAAGAGTTTTATAGTGCCCGAACTAACCCGAGACATCGGGTATCAGAGTGCTTTACATGAATTTCGTTACAGATGGACACATTCTTTTTTGTTCAGCACGAGGAGATTAAGCGATTTGCCCAGAATCAAAGGATGTTGACCGTCGTTGCCAAGACTTGAACCCGGTTCCCTAGCTTCGAGGTCGACCGTCCTAGCTTTAAGGCTACTAGATTGCGGAGACTGCTCCTAAAAAAATAGGACAGGATTATCTTTTTAGGGATGAAGACCTCCGCCCTGACAGTGGAACCTCTGCTTTCATTTACACCATATAGCATGGGTCCATAGTCAGTCCACTTTAGTCATTTTGCCCTCTGAGTAACGGCATTTACCTCTTCACATATGTGCATTCCACCTGAAAATTAGTGCACTTCAGTGCGAAGGCTGTTGGACCGTTACGCTGGTTTTCCATTTTCTTCTTTTTAGTTACCCTTTCATTAATTTCCTTCTACTCTTTTTATTGGTTAGAGCATAATACAGAATACTACAACTCTGCAAACAGTGATACCAATGTCCAATATTTCTATAGCCAAGTTACTAGAAAAGGGGATAAGGGAGACAATGATGACGCCATCACAACGGAGTCTGTCAGCTGCGATGCATACATTCATATTTTTAATGGCTGTAACTTCTGGAACAAACTGTCCCTTCATCTCAGACTGATATCAATTTTGATGGTGTTCCAAAAAAATCTAAAATCATTTTTGCTCTCAATATTCATCAGCTTGTTCCCATAAATCCATCCCTCTCTTCCTCCCTTCGCTTGACATCAGCTGTTGCAGGTGGAAATCTGTGGCTACCTGGAGTGGTCTGCTATCCAAAAAGCCTAGGTTTGTGTCATAAACGTATTCTCAAGAAATTTGAAAAAATGAAATGAACAATAATAAACAACATGAATGCGACATTCTAAAACCATTTCACCATACACGTGCTCTCCACCATATTTTCTTGAGAGGGATATTACCGTTTGGTATTTCATAGTGTCTTGCTTTCAAAGTGGTATGTTTTTGTCCTTGAAATGAGAAATGTTTCTGCACATGATGCATTGAGTTGAAGGCAGTCGTAAAGAATGGCCAAAGATGCCCAGCCTTGGGCCTTTCAATAGATCCGGATTTTTGAATGTGCGTTTCCTTGGATACCTGTGCGCTAATGTAGGAAAGACAATTCATAGGCCGTACACAAAATACTTTCATATTCCTTCACGTCAACAATCTTCAAGGCACTTATAGAGCAAACTGCTATTTCCTTTTCAACAGGAAATCCTGCGTAATGTAAAAAAGACCAAATATTGCACATGCAAGATCTACATTTAAGTACAACAACAGGCCACGATAATTTTATAAGATTCCATGGGCACTTTCGATCAAGAACCCTATATTGTTTTCGGTCACATGCCTATCTGTTCATTAATGCTGATACATTTATGACAAACATGTCATTTACATGATAGTGTGATTGCCATGAGCGCGCATACACTGAAAAGAAAGGAAAGCAGTGTCCGAAAAATAATTGCCCAGTTATATAAATTCAATTCAGGAAAAAAAATCAAACAAAAATATGTGAATCAGAAACGTGAGTCAAGTTAAAAGAAAACAAAAACGTGCCAGACATACACTTTTCAAAACAAACTCTAAGGCTAAATTGTGATCCCTTTGCAAAAACAGGTTTCCACAAGAATCAGAATTACGAGTTGTGTGATAATCGCTCACACTAGATTTTCCTTGATCAATTCAGGTGGGTCAAACCTGTAAAAATGTATCATGGAGAAGAAGTCCGTTATGAAACAAAAACATGCAGAATTCCGTGTGTTGAATACCAATTCCCATGGTATGCCTCACTTGTGAGTCAAAAAGTCAGAATGATTTTCCATACTGACTGATGGTAACTGGCTCATCTATTCCTTCTAACTTGCAATTATGGCCTAAGTATGTCCAATTTTTCACTGAAGGCAGATAGCAGCGCTGCACGGACAGCCTCTCAGAGAACCCAAAAGGCAACAGAATGCATCACCACAGAACAAATATGTACAAATATTTCTGTAACAGATTACCACCTCCAGAATCCTATTTTCATAAGAACGTGGTAAAAGGTGTTTGGAGCCAGCACTGTCTTAAATTACCACCAAGGAAATGAAGTACCTCCTTCTTTGGAATGGGGGTCTCTAGTTGGCAGCGGCTTGCACCCTGTCCAAGTAGGAACCCTTCCTTCTAGTCAGGGCAAAGTTTACACACCCAAGATAACCCCTGCTCACCCCCTTGGTGGTTTGGCATGAGTAGGGAGGCTTATCTCAGAGGCAATGTGTAAAGTATATGTACATAACACACACAGTAACATAGTTAAAAAACGACAAATGGCACCACACCGGCTTAGAAAAAGAAACAAAACCAGAACAACAAAAATCCAACATACATAGCTGAAAATGTCACTTTTTATAGGTTTAAGCAATTCTTTCCAAAGAACTCTATCAATGCATTTATTTTAGCACATGGCACATTTGATGCGTTAAAATCCAAGACTAGAAACAGAGACAAAGAAGGAAAGCATCAGAAAACACTGCCAGGCATCGGTTCTTGAGTCCCAGGGAAATGCAGGCATCAGTTTTGCTGCTACATGCAGGCGAAGTGTTGCATCGATACCTTAATGCAAGGAAAAGCGATGCATCAATTTCTGGTGGCAACTCTCTTCAGCTGGAAAATGTAGTTGAAACTTGGCACACAGATATGATGGTTTTAAAATCTGGACGCACTCGGGTTGATGCCGCGGCAGTTAAACAGGCACTGCATCGATTCTCCGAGCTGCGCACAGGCGCTGCGTCAATCCTTTGGCTGCAGTACGCTAATGCACTGGTTTTTCTGCTGCACAGCAGGGCCTGCATCATAGTCGGAACAGGTGTCTCGGATGTCAGAGATGCAGTGCCGGGGAATTGGGCTGCGTGATCTTGGAGCCATGCGAACGGGCGCGATGTTTGTGCTTTGGATGCAGCACAGGGATGCGTTCGTTTACCAACCACACAGCAAACTTGCTGTGGGAACAAAAGGCCCTGTTGATTGCCACATGGATTTCCTACTTCTTTCTGCAGCAAAACCACCTCCAAGGTCCCACAATTGGAATTGATACCACTTGGCAGGTCAGAACTCCCAGCAAAGGAGTTAAGGGCTGCAGGGGAAGTCTTTGATGGCCATGAGACTTACAACAGGAGGCAAGCACACACAAGCTTTGGTATAATCTTGGAAAAGCAGGATACAAGAAAGCAAAGTCTACTTCTTGCACTGCCCACAGTAAGAAGCAGCAACTGCAGGCCAACCCAACAAAGCAACACACAGCAAAGGAGCAGTATTTTTCTTGACAACTCTTCTTCTTGGAAGAGTACTCAATCCAGAGGTGTTCAGAAAATGCGGGGTTACAGGTCCAATACTTATAACCCTTTTGGCCTTTGAAGTAGGCATACTTCAATGGAAAGTCTTTATTGTCCACAATATCCTGCCTGGCCCTACCTTAGCTCCAGACACACTAGAGGGGATGGAGATAGCATTGTGAGAGGGCAGGCACAGCCTTATTCAGGTGTCAGTTACAACTCCTCCTACCACTCTAGCTCAGGAAGACCCATCAGCCTGGTAATGGGCAATCAGGATATGCAGGGCACACTTCAGCTCCCTTTGTGTGACTGTCTAGAGTGAATGCACAAACAGCATGACTGTCAGTCTGAAGCAGATCAGGATTCCACAGGAAGGCATAGGCACAGGATGATAAAGCAAGAACATGCCCACTTGCTAAATTTGGCTTTTTCAAGCACATAATTTAAAAACACCTTCACAGTAAGGTGTGTTTCTAAAACCTGGGTTCAGGGAACATAAACTCCAAATCCCTATCTTCTCCATATCAGAAGTCACACTTTTAACCGCTTAACCATGGTGGAAATTCCGCTGCGGTGGTTTTATTGAGTGGGCGGGGCTGCGTCAGCCAATGAAAGTACGCAGAACTACAGAGGTAGTGCTCGCGATGGCCGTTGGCCGACAGGCCCATCGAAAGGGTTAAGGGGTTACAGGCAGCTCCATTATTAATGTATGGGAGAGGTAGCCCTTCCAATTGTTAAAAACAAAATTGACTGTATTTCAATATCAGGACATGCAAAACACACCAGCACGTGTCCCACCTTTCACATACAATGCACGCTGTCCATGTGGCTACCTTGGGCCTACCTTAGGGGTGCCCTACATGTAGAAAAAGGGAACGTTTGGGGCCTAGAATGTGGGTACACTTGCCAGGTTGACACAACAGTTTAAAGCTGCAATCACAGATGCTGCAATAACAGGTCAGATACATGTTTGCAGGGCTGCTCATGTGGGTGGCCCAATCAGTGCTGCAGACCCCCTAGTAGCATTTGATTTACTGGCCCTGGGCACACACAGTGTACTTGACTAGGGGCTTACCAGTAAATCAAATATGCCAATTATTGATGACCAATTACCAATACAATTTAGACGGAGAGCACATGCACTTTAGCACTGATAAGTAGTCGTGTAATGTCCAGAGTCCTAGGTCAAACAAGAACAGGTCATAAAAAAAGTAGGAAGAAGGCAAAACATTTGGGGATAACCCGGCAAAAAGAGACAGTTGTGTAGGTTGTAACGCCTGGGCAAATAATAGGTCCACATTTGTCTCCTTACTGGAAATCAAGTACCCAGGTAAAGCACTTAGCTCTTGCAGGATAGCGAAGCAGAGCAGTGCAAGGATTACTCAGGGGAGGTGATAAGTGCTAGTAATCTCCATCCGCTCGCATACAATAGCAACAATTTTTGTCCAGTCAATGCATTTTTCTTTGAAAAAAGAAAAGTACATTTATTACACACACACACACTACTAACTGCACTGGATTATTCCCTGAAGCTTAGAGTTGAAAAAAAGTTAAAGATATTGCCTCATAAAAATAGAAGTCGACAAACTCTTCAGTCTCATGTGAAAACTGATACCAATCAGAGTGTAGTATCTTCAGGGAGATCAGAATTTCATGTTGATGCAGAGGCGATGTCTCAGGGAATATGTCATCCAGTGGCAAGGAGCTGGCTTCAAATTGTGTTCAACCTCGTTGTCCTATTTAGGTCCATCAATCCAATAAACAAGTCTGTTTGCAAGCTTCTCTGATTACTATGTTTTGGTATGCAAGTGAGTGTGTGTTGTGTGTGTGTGTGTGTGTGTTGTGTGTTGGACTTGTAAAGCGCACAGCTGCCCGTGAGCGTCCCGGCGCTGAAGACCGCTGGGGAACCCGTCCTGGCTTTCCCTGTGAGATGGTCCCTTCTGGGTATCTCCAAGGTGAAACCAGGCATCCACGGCGTCTGTGGGGGGGGGGCTGTTGTAGAGATGAGGCAAGCTTAATGCCCAGAGTTGCCGAGTGTGATCCCTGATTAGAGTAGGCACCGAGGCGAGAATTGTCGAGACCGCTGACCCTAGGTCCACGACCGTGCCGCGTCGGGAATTGAACCCTGGTCCTGGGCTGTTCTCTGCTTCCGGGTCTGCTACCTCTAACCAGTGAGCCACACTACTCCACCTACTAATTTAAGTAAACGCTGTGGGGGGTTTGTTAGTAAGAGGTGCATTGTTTGTACTGGACATGAACTTTGGGGGTCCACCCGCGCAGGATGTGAATTGTATGTCTTTTTCCAGTATTGTCGTGTAAACCTCTTATGAAAAAACTTTAGGTTTTGTTACAAGAAGGGTTTTCGCCTGTGTGGCATTTTAACTTTATGGCCTTTTTGCGTATTGTGATATAATCAGCAGCGGCTCCTCCGCTAAGACGGAGCAGCACCGGCCCACTGTTTCAGCTGCAAGCTAAATACAAAAAACAAAATGATTATGAAATTCTGTTACTGTCATTTTGTTTTTTTTATTCAGCTTGCAGTTGAAGCGGCAGGCCTGGGCTCCCGCTGTCACAGGGGAAGGAGTGGTAGCAGCAACTGAAGTGCGTAATGTGCACTTTGTATTTTCTCCACCCAGTCTGCATTAGATCCTGGGTGGAGAACATGCACAGCCAGCCAGCCCCTGTCTGAGACCAATCACAACTTTGCTGTGAGGCAGCTTTGTGATTGGTCAGGGAATTCTGGGAAGCTCTGTGCCTCACTTACTGGTTCCTGCTGCAGAGAGGATGGAGGAGAAGCAGCGGCTGGTGGTATTAAGGTATGTTTTAAGAAATATATATTTCCTACATCCAAACCGCCCCACCACCCAATTGGATAGCAGCTGCTACTGGAAATAATGCTCCCAATTAAATATTTTACAAAGAAAAAAATAAAGTTGTTTAATTGCTATCAATGCAAGACTGCTGATAGGAAGCCTTTGCCAGAATTTGCCTCAGAAGATCCACTTAGGGTATGAAAGGCAACATTTCCGCAGCTCTATTTGGGTAAAGCATGCATTAAATCTTACATAGCAATACTAATAGCCCTGGCTGGTTCAGTCTTGACAACTCGAAAACCACAACTTTTATATAAGCAATCAAGGAGTTTATAACTTATCCTGAGTTAGAGTCCAACTGCAAAGATGAATTAAACGGTTAGCCCGAGTCAGGGTATATTTGTAAAGAGTGAGATGACTGAATCCCATGTGCAATTAAAGCCCAACAATTTGGATGCAACACCTACTTTAATGGCAACCAGTGTTTCAGAAAGTTATCTATGGATAGTCAATTTAGTTGGTAATATTCAACTGAATTAGAAATATGACTGAATTTAATAGCTTCAAACAAAATGAATCTAAGTAAAAGGAAATTAAAATAAAAAACAATTGTTATTCCTGTTTTTCCGTGTCAAAATTAAAAGTTTCAAAAAAATAAAATTACATGATCTCCTTTTTAAAACGGCTGATAATATGTAGCATGCTTTAGAAAATACCTAAAGAACATCACTCAGCAAATCGTAATCTTTGCAAAATCGATTCCTGTAGTTAGACTATTGGCGACGAACAAACAATTCAAAGAAATAAAACAAAAACACTCATAAATTGTGCAATACCCAATTAATAGTGCTGCTTCAGATGGTCTCTGCTCTACTACGTGCTTAAGTGGAAAGTCACCAATGAGTTATGTTGAAGTATCATTATTACATTTCACTTGCAGTGGTTATGTATGAAATGTACTTTGAGACAGATTTTTGAATACAATTTTTTTTCTTACAGTTCAAGTTTTAAAAAATGTGACTAATGTTCCATGACAGATAAAAACACAGTTTACCAATGTATGCAGTGGCAGATGATGGACTTTGATTGTGTGACTTGATTCGACGCCCTAAGCAAGACAACCCAAAGTCCCCTAGATGATTTGAGAGGTCTTTCCACGCAAAAAATAGGAATTGAACAAGTGGTGAAACATAAAATATAATTTATTACAAATTTGTCATTAGA
Organism: Lissotriton helveticus; assembly: GCF_964261635.1. Lineage (NCBI taxonomy): Eukaryota > Metazoa > Chordata > Amphibia > Caudata > Salamandridae > Lissotriton > Lissotriton helveticus. Next base: position 531,520,115 of record NC_136067.1, read on the forward strand.
AAACTAGAGCAATGATCAAAACAAGTATGTACAAATTAAAACAAGTTTGTATTTTTTAAAGTGGTATAATTTGAACCTTTTTGAAGCATTGACAATTCCTGTATTGCATATCACATGCTGATGACATGAGATAGTATGTATGTGTCTAGGTGCTTGGAAAACAGTGACCACTTACCCCACAGGAACATATTTTTAGCAATGAAAACAATGTGCTGCAAGTGGGTGGGATATCTAGATCAATTTACTATATTAGGCAGCTACGGTGTGTTAACAATTGGTGGTGGGGTATTAACACATAGCATAACACAATAAAAAAGTTATGTATGAGTTAAGAAATAAACATATTGTGCATTTTCTAAAAATGTAAATAATTTACCATGTTATACCTTTCAATTTGGAAAAAAAGTTGGACTCATAATGAAAGGCGCACAGAAATGTTATTGATAACAAAGCATATAGGACCACCTGAACACATACATATTTACACAATTCAGGTACAAATGATAACATGTCCTCGCTTCACAATGTCGCCATAACAATGCTGTCCTTCAACTTTACCCCATGTACCGGGACAGACAAATACAATTTTTTTTTTCTTATAAGGCCTGTCTTCTCGACTTTCAGCGATTAACCAACTATCACTTTGTTCTTTGCAGTTTTTTTATTTTTCTCACATCTTTTAGTTTTTCCCGAATTGCTTTATGTATGTACATCTACCAGTTTTTTCAACATGTCAACATTCCTGTTCCAACATATGCTTATACCCAGTAGCGGTCGGCAGTAGGAGTTTCAGCAGGGCGGTGATGTGGGCAGGGGGAGGGGCAGGGTGGGGGGTAGTAATGTATGAATTACGGAGTTTAACAGGTAAGTAAACATTTAATTAAATAAAATGAATTTTGTTGCGCGCACTGCATCACCCTGCCCCTCCCCCTGCCCACGTCACCGCCCTGCTGAAACTCCTACTGCCGACCGCTACTGCTTATACCTTTATCCCTCAAACAAGGTAAACAGTGAAACTACTGTGCTGGTGTGCCAGGACGTCCACATAGTACAAAGCAAATCACTCAAGTTCTATTTCCAACCTAATACGTTGAGCAGAGAAGATTGCAGTTGTTTCTTGATTACTCAATTAATGCAATCCAAAAACATAAATGTATGACACAACATCAAGAATGACAATATTGTAATACAGAAATATTGCTACAAAAACATCAATAACAAACATATCGTCATCAGATACTTAAACAATAAAACCACAAATATTGACTATGAACATATTACTGTTACATACCTAAATATCCAAATATCGAAAACAAAAATAAAGAAATACCCAATGTTGTTAACACATTAAGTATACAGAGCACTAGCCAAGTATTGCAAATAATAACAATAAATTACAATTATAAAATTAAATCAAGCAATATAACACTTATAAAAGTATGTCTATATAAAAAATTATAATTTTACATAAATAAATTATAATACATATGATTTCAAAAAATATGTTTAACATTAAACACATAAACGCTAATTAGTGCTCGCCACATAAAGACTAAATGGACAAAAATGTAAATATAACATGAAACAAGCACTACAATAAAAGTTTAAACATACTAAACAATATTCCATACTAAACAATTTAAAGACCAATTCCAAAGAAAAGAAAGCCAACCCAAAACGCTAAGTAATATAAAGATAAATACATTACATCTAAATAGCAACAACAGCTGAACTTTTAACCTAAACCCAAAATGTAATGTAAATATTTTTATTCATATTTCCCTAATTTTGCAAACACCAATGCAGTAAAGCCAAAACTTAGATGCTCAAAATAGGATTATCGCCTTTCCAAACTCAACAAATAATAAACAGTAATTACAAGTTAAAGCCAAAATAAGCACCATTTAAAAAAAAAAAGTATCATCTAATACATGTTCTTTTCTAAACAGGCAATAATCAGGTACCGTCCCATAGAATTCCAGCAAAAGCTAAGACCTCAACAAACATCTTTACAAATGAAAACATCAAATCTGTAAGTATGACATTTGAACATTATAGTGCCTATTTAAATATTATTTCTAAAATATAGTTAATGCAAACTTATAATTAACATATCATTTTAAAGCACACAGATATAGTGACAGAAAGAACCATTTAAATCAAATTTCATAAAGAAAAACTTTTTTTGACTCATGTGGGATATGCCTACAGTCAAGAGAACACAAGCAAAGGAAATATAGATTGGAATTAAACAAATTATTATTCAAATGCATGTTATAGAAAGGCTATGACTACAAGCAAAATTGTACAAAATGTTAAACACCCACCAAATATTAAAGAAATTAATGTTAAAAATGTGTTGCAATAAGCCACTTCACGTGGCTTAAGGCTGCCTTGTAAATGAGGATCCCTTTCACGCTAAACTTAGAGTGAAAGGGGTGGGCATGGATGTTGCAGTGGGCGTTCCACTGCAACAGCCATTGATATTGACCCATGTTTACAAGCGTGGCGTAAATATGAGGCCGCACCAAAATTAAGACCAGGGAAAACCTGGCCTTACCCTGGCAAAATGAGGAGAAATGCTTTACTCTGCCTTGTTTTTGCTGTTGCTATGTGTGCCACTATGTGTGCCACTTTGTGCTGCACACATAGAAACAGCAAAACCCCATTGATTGTTTATGTGCTGGAAGGTGTTCCTGCCTGCACATAAACAATCATTTAAAAAAAGTGATGAGTTGCAACTTCTATGGTGTGCTGTACAGAGAAACACACATAGAATTTACAATACACCATTTCAGATTGTTTATGTGCAGGAAGGGACACTTCTCTGCACATAAACAATTCTTTCCCTTAACGCAGGCAATTTTCATTACGGTGGAACGGTGCCTGTGTTGGCGCAAGGCTGCTAAATGTAGCATCTGCGCAGGGAAACGCGCAGTGCTGCACCATATATCTCTAAATACGATGCAGCCCTGCATTTCAGAAGTGGTGGACACAAGGCTAAGGCAACACTCCATCACTTCTTTTGTAAATATGCCCCTTGGATAAGCAGACTACAATTTCTAGTCACAAATGCCAACATCATGGTGCAATGTATTAAAAAGTATTTACTATTCAGTCAAAAAGTTAGATTTAGTGAAGTACAAACTTCATTCAGATGGAGAAGTAAAACAAATACCACCTATTAAAAATACAACACCTTAATGAGACATCAATTTACTATCTGAGTAGAAGAGGTGCTGCCCACCGCCCTGGTGTGTCCTCCATGGTCTACCATTATGGGGTTTCTTAACTCTGGAATACTTATTTCTGCAAGCCAGGTTGGGACCACATTGCATCCTATTAGGGGGCCAAGACAGTCTTCTATTGGTTGAACGGGGTAATCCTTTCTGCAGTCCTCAAGGAAGATGGTAGAATAAGGGGCTATGAATGGGCAACATAACTGTCCTTCTAGAGACATCTTCAGAGCATGTGGGGGCAGCTGATCCTCTGTGCAGTTTGAAAGCGGTGTGGAACAGCACTGCAGGGAACTACACACAACCCCAAATGCCTCTTATGGTGGGAGAGAGAAGACGTATTACTTCACACAGAATGGAAAGCTTTAAAATAGCAGGACCTTACTCTTAAATTCACAACTAAGTCAGGCTGTATTTGGAGCTGAGGAAACCAGTGCATCTGCGTGTTGAGACTGGCCATGGCTCAATGGCCCAGTGCTACTCGGGAAGCACAGATAGGCTCTATGATAAAAAAAGTGCACACCGTCTGAAATTCAAAGGAGAACGCCATAGTACAGTGGATTGCTGCCTAAATGTATTCTTGGATTATAGCCATGCTTTCACACACAGGAGCTTCCAGCAGGACAATGCAGTTTATGCAATTACATTCTACCCTAATTAGAGACATCCCCACACAAGTAGAAATAGATCTTTGAAACCCCCCCAGAGACTAGCATGTTTATGGAGGAACTTTACAAAGGCTTGCACAAAGACTTCCAGGCACTGATGTGGTCAAACAGGATGTCCAAATCCTCAAGCATGATAAGATCAAACTGGGGGAAGAGTTTTGTTTCTTGAGAACAAAGGAAACACATGTGAGTAATAGGTGGAAGTCCTACAAAAATAAGTGATACCACTTAAAGAACAAGCAACTGATGCCCGATCACATCTAAAGGTTATGCAAAACCATTCTAGAAGGAATAATATATGAATCAAAGTTATACCACGAAATGAGGAGGCATCGATTTTTATGTGAAGAGGTTTTACAGACGCATCCTTTCAGATCTTTGAGAGAAGAAGATCATGTTGGACCACAGACATCCAGAGGGACCAGACAGTGGGCTAGAAGATCAACTGTCATACATTCATAAGTGACGTGCCAACATTATTTCCAAGAGAAAGAAAGTTTTATGGTAGCAGCTACAGACATGAAGCAGATAACTTTTGAGGGAAACAGCGGCCTTATTCCAGGCTCTCTCAAGCATCACACTTAGGGCCTCATTACAATGTCAGTCAGATAGACTCCGAATGGCATTCAGATTGTCCTAACCCGTGTCAGAACCCATGTTTCCAACTGACTCAGAAACATTTCCGACCAACTACTTACAACAGAAGTTAACCGTTCAGTCTTTCCGACTCAGTTCCAACTCCAAGTCAGTCAGAGCTGAATCGTACATCTCTATGTTTCCGACTGATGTATTGCGATGTTGGATTCAAGCAGCCTTTCTTAATCGGTCTGCCCGACACAGAATGGCTGTCAGAAACTGACTTTGGGGGCCCATAGCTGAGGTACGTGACAGCTGGGGTACCCATGAAACCACTCTTTACAACCATGCACAGTGTGGCAGGGACCATGGGGTGCCCATCACAGGGTGCAAGGTTTTCAGCAGCCACCCCTTTTTTCAATGGGAGCCTGTGTTGTCAGTCGCAACACAGGATCCAATTGAGGTCAATGGGAGTCCGACCGAACATTGTTTGGAAACATCGCAATCGGTCATTAAGATTCGCAGAACCCGAGTCAGTCGAAAAAGATTCCGACAAGGAGTCGGTCGGATTGCTTTCCATCCGACATCGTAATGAGGCCCTTAATATTATTAATATTATTGCTACTTGTTGATCACAAACAAATCACCCTCAAGAGGGTCTCTCGGTGCTGGTGCATCATACACAGGTCAGAATAAAATAGAAATTTGACCCTAATTGGGTGAGTCCATATACGTGCACAGCACATGATTATTTTTTCGGTTGTTACAGCAATGGATTCAGATGCCGTGTGAATGGTCACATACACCACAGTGTGATGCATGCTATTTCCGCACCTTTGAAGTGTTGCATTTTGAAATCACGTAGCATTATAGAGGTTGATTTGGAATGACTTAGTAAACTCTATAATTCTTTCTTTTTAAAGGTTGATGTTCTTGATCTACAGGAACCACTTTTTAGGGTGCTGTATGGGTGATCACTCACTTTTGTAACTTGAGACCACCACTAAAAAGTGTAGATAGATCTTACATTGGTCATGAACAATTGCCGTCTACCTGACCTTATGGAAAGAAACATGTTGACCTGACTTCACAGCGCAATACCCTGTAACCTTATAGCAGGGGTGCACGTACTTTCATTTTAATAAGGATAGTGGCCACATTCATTAAAATTGTTCTGGGTGTACCTCTACCACCTGTTTTAACCTCACATTTTCACATCTACACTCACTAGGGCCCTCACAGGCACTGCACCCAACGGCCAGGAAAAAAGATGTCTGCTAAAACGCCCTATCATTTGTGCCGATCGTGTATTGCAGCGACGACCCGATAAGGAGCAGACCAAATGATGAAGCAAGACACCTATCTGATTGCAAGTCAGAGGGTCTTTTTCTGAAAGGAGGAAACGTTCTCCTGCCTACAGTGAGCACAGTATTTCCCCATATACACATCTATCTGTACTGTCCGGTAGGAACAGCATACGACTATGTTTTGTGTGGAATTCTGTTCTCACGTTTCTGTTGCAGGTGGAATAATCATCCTTGTTAGCTAGAATAATGTCTTTGTTTTAGGTGTTAGGCAAGGAGGGAGGAGAATAAAATGAGCATTGATACTGATAGTGGAGAACTGTTGTACTTAATCATCGGAGAGAGCCTGGGAATCAAGGTCATCTCACCACTGTACGGGGTCAGCGTGGCCCAATAGAAATGCACCTATGAGAATGTGGCCTGACCCAAAGGTGTGATCTATGATGGACTTTGGGTATTCCTCTTCTCCCTTGATGTATCGTAACTAGGGAGAGAGCCTTGGGCACTTCTCCTTTGTTCCAAGTGAGAGCGGATCTCAGAACGAGCTCTGTAGGTTCATGCTACCTGTCCTAAATAATGTTAGGAGACTTCTAAGGAAGATCTCACAGGCTGACACCTTAACTGACCCTGCCCTGGAAAATGTTTATGTAGGGATGTCACATTAGTGTTAGTGTAGGGAAATAATAATGCTTTATTGCCATAAACTTCTGATGCAGGGGAACCTGGACTTTGTTCCCTAATCTTTTGCATCCTGATCCTGGAACTAATCATTGAGTGTGTTGCACCGCCTTCATTTCATTCGTAGATGTGGCTTTGTATTTGTCTCAGGGTACCTATACACCCTCATTCTGAGGTGTCTGTATGTTCACCTATTTTTGTCTTTGTAATAAATTAACTAACCCTAATTCGTAGTCTGGGATTCTTAAGAGTCATAGGAATTGTAATTTAAATGATTGACCCACTAATGATTTCTCCCCCCCCCCGTGCTCTGATGCTGAGAAAAAGTACCATCTACTCAAAGTTCTAGAGCGGATCTAGAATAGGACACTAGCCTCCTTCAGTAATGTTTCTTGCATTATTTTACTATTTGCCTTTTCAATCAGTTGATCTCACATCATCTCACCTTTTGGATTATGCCAATCACCAGTGGCTGCTAATGTTTTAAAGGCTGCCATAAAATAATTCACTAATTCTAAAGTTGTCGTTCTTATTGCAAGAATTAATGTCTCTCACACCATGTTTCTGTCAAGTCTTTTGGCTAAATATTTCATGGAAGTTGCATAATCGTTTACTGCTTTCACAATATCTCCCCTCCACTGGTGTGAATGTTCACTTCTACTTTGGGAAGTTTTTCAGGATACCCTCCAACCTTCAGATGGTGCAGTAATAACACTCTTTAAATGTGAAAAAGTTACAGTCTATGAATCAATGTACTCTTCAAAAATATCTTATCACAGTTGGTATTTAGTTCAAGACATGTCTGGGCCACCTAGGAAGAGCACAAGTGGTGTTACTTCTTTGCCAGTATAGGTTAATTAGTATTCAAGGCCTGCTAATAGCTACATTTGAAAGTTATCAGGAATAATTTTCACAATTCATTAACTTGGGGAATGATCCTGCTTTTTAAAATACCATATTACCTATAAGGAATTAACATTCACACCCTGCTATATTCTTTGCCTCAATGTTTGGCATTCCACTCACCTGCAGCTCTTATTGTCATGCAACAGTTTACCAGAGACTGGTGAGGATTGATTATACCCAGAGGGCTTAGCCTAGCCAGCCAAGATGGCAGACGTACTTCCCAAGAGTTCCATGAGCAAGCCTTCAACGGACAGGAGACCTGCAAGAAGCCTGGCTGTCGGACCCCCATTGTCTCGGCACCTAGATCGGAGTGCAGTAAGGAACCAGTGACTAAGCTGCAGGCACACAGTGAATGCTAATGCTTCCAACCCTCACTGCACCTTCGGCTTACCTAAGAAGCCTACGGGAGTGTGGCCTGGAAACCCTGTTGCCGCAGCAGTGAACTGGGCCCTACTACCTGCCGCTAGACCTGTGGCAAACACTGAGGCACAATGAGGGGGAGTACAGAGGAACTTCCACGGAAAGAATTGCTAGAGGAGAACCTGCCATGGCCTCCTGCTGGGCCTACAACATTGTGTCGCATCTACGTGAGGCGCAGGGGAGCAGTTCGTTGATGAACTGTCCTACATCCTGAGGGGCTGCCCCCAAAACAACCGTCAGTATGGGAACCTCCCAATGCTCACAGTTGGGCCTGCGGCATTGTGCCACATCTGAGAACGCCTGAACTTATGCCCCCAGTTCGGCACCATAACCTAGGTGCAGTGGGGCAGAGAGCTGCTGAACTAAACCTCATAGGCAAGAACTGGGGTGGCATTCTTGGGCAGGGGGCCCCTCATTGGTGCTAGAATTGAGGCGTATGGCTTCCACTCCCCTTCCCTCCTACACTCTAGATCAGCACCATAAACAAGGTGCAAAGTGAGAAATCTCTGCAGGGGAGGGGCCTTGCCTCGCAGCCTCCTAACACTTGTCTACCTCCTCTTCACCTTATCCCGCCCATAGCGGGGTGACCCCTGTTACCTTGCCAAATGGCTGCCCTCAGTGATACCCAATTCCCCAGATTAGCACCATAACTGAGGTGCATGCGGGGGGAGTGTCCCACTGGGGGGCGGCCACCGCCGTCCCCACACTACAGTACTGCTCTTTGGCCTTCTGGCCTGGCCTTGCTTCCTTTGAAACCCCTGCTGATCTACAGGGGATGACTCATCGCTGCTTCTGGCCCCAACATCCCATGGTGCAGGTCCTTGTTTGGTCTGTGGAGAGACCCTCTGCGTGGGGGTCTCTCCAAACCACACAAATGCACCATGTACAATTTGGATGTACTGTCAGTTGCAGTAGTTTCCCAGTATTGGAAACATGTTCCTACCCAGTTACTACCTCTTATCCTGGTCCTCCCCTTTCCTCTAGCCCCAATACAGTTGTGGGAAGATGTCACCAAACTCAGGGACTGGCTGTTTCCAGATGAGGGAGGGTTTTTAGTACGTTCCCCCTTCCATCCCTTTCTTTATATCCACCACTCTTGGCTTGCCATGACCCTACTGCAGACACCTGTGTCCTCCCTCTAAATGTATGAAGCATGCACACTGCCCACAAGCGCTACGTGCTCTACTCTTACACCAAGCACCAGCAAGCCCAGATGGTCCTCTTAAAGAAGAACATCCTTACTGCCGGAGAGCTTGACAATCTGCGCAAGCGATGGTGAGGTACTTTTTGTGCCACTATCTACTTAGAATTTGCATGGGGGCAATGATATGGCTTTGGCCTGATGTCCCCTTTCAGAAACCCAGAGGGCTCCTAGATGGTCAACCTATACTTCTAGGTAGTATTCATGCACTGACCACTGAAATGGGGAAATTCTGGGACTCCTTCTCGGATATCTTGGCCCATTTCACAGCTTCATCATGGATACTAAGGGTGACTACAATTGTGTGCTCGACCCTTCCTTAGAGAGATCTCACCCTCCCCTTTCTCAATTCCCACCATGAGTACAGGCAGAGCAATTTCATATCTAGGTCAACCATTGGTGGCTTATGCATATCTGGAGATCCTGATACCCTACAACTAAACTATACTCATTTCACTCTATCCCACATAGCCTTTATGTGTGCCTTGATCGCTTCTTCTGCTTGCCTGTGATCGTCCTCTTGGTCCAACGCATAGATTACCTAGGCTGTGTCCTATCTGACCATGACACACACCTCGTATCCCTTAAATAATGGCCCGCTCCAGCCCTGTCCCCACTTGGTGCTTGCCACGCGACTATTTTGAGGATTCAGTGTTTTGCCATGAACCCCGAAACCGACATCCATAGCTACTTCTCCAAAAATTCCAACACGACATCCACCAGAATGATGGAATGGGAAGCTTTTCAAGAGGTTATTGGGGGGCATGCATTTGCCATTTAGTGGGAGCCCGCAGAATGCTTGAAAAGGATCTAAGGCTGCGGATGCCAACACAGCATCTGTGGTTCAGCTGACGGAGGCAAGAACTGCTTACTCAGCACTGTTTGCAGACCTCCGGCTATACAACTTCAAGGCGCATGTCCCCAGGTTACCCCGAGAAGAGGGAAGACCGGGAGCACTTCTGGCCTGGCTTACCATCAAAGTTCCAATGCTCGCTCCATCACTGAGGTAGTTACCCTCTCTGGAGTTACGGTTTGTTCCCAAACTGACATCCTGCAGACCTTCTACGACTATTATACTGACGTGTAGATGGCTCCATTGAATGATACTCAGAATCCATAAATCAGTTCCTCCCTGCCCTCACCCTGCACCGGATCCCTCCACATGAGAGGACCTCCCTGGACGCAGAGATCATACCGGCTGATGTAAAGCAGGCGTTCCTTGACTTAGCCTATAATAAAGCATGGATGGCCTGCCTCCTACATATTAAAATAGCTTTTCCACTCTGCTGGTGCTCCAACTGGCAGACATGTACAAGGCGGCATTAAAGGGTGGGGACTCCCTCACTCCCATTGCAAATCTCTCTAGGTTTCGATTCTGAAACCGGATAGAGACCCAACCCTGCTGGCCTCTGATAGAAAGATTGCCCTCTTGACAGTGGATTACAAAATGCTTGGTAAGATCCTATCAGATCACTATGCCCAAGTTCTCCCAGCGCTCATGCATCCCGACCACAATGGGTTTATCGCCGGCAGGAACATCTCCCAGAACAATTGCCATCTTTTGCCACATCCAGGACCTGCCAAGGGGCCTTTTTCCTCACACTGCTTTCCTGGTCCTAGACCTGGAGAAGGCATTTGACATCTTGCCCTGGCCCTGTTTATTTGCACTACTTTGTCACATGGGAGTCGGACCCAAGCTCTTGGCCTACGCAAAGTTACTGTACTCGAAATCTACATCACTGGTTTGCTTGGGCAGCCCCCTGCCTGTATCCCGGGGCCCACATCAGGGTTGTCCGCTTTCCCCCCTGCTCTTTGCTTTGGCAATGGAGCAGCTGACTGTGTTCCTCAGGGGGAGAGACGAGATTGGGGCATCCCCCTGATGGGCGAGACCCACAATGTATCCCTGTACACAGATGACCTGTTCCTCTACTTGCGGGAAATCTCAGCCAAACTCGAGCCTCTTAAGGTCACATTGTCGGTCTTCAATTGGGTGAAATCCTCAGTCTATATTTTGTGGAAATGGTGTTCTATGTGTCACCTTAGCTCCTCTGCAGCTGCCAGTGGACTGAGCAGTACTGTCATTTGAGGTATATTTCTTAGCAGCACAGCTCCAGTGATGTCACTCTGGATGGCGGGGCATTACTTAGTAGAGGCCTGCTCTGATGCTGGGCCTATACTGTAACTGGCAATTCAGCACCCACTAAATACAAATAGCGGCAGAAAAGACCTGTATGGTCCTGGTCCACTGTCTGTCTCGAGGGACCCCACTCTCCACCCCTCTGCTGCTGTTGGCTGGCCTACCCCAAGGTGGGGGTTATTACACTGCCCAAGCACTGCAGGCTTGGACCGACCTCTCGCTTATTGAGGTGGAATCCCTTTGTTTTGATGGCCAACTTCTCCCTTTCAATCAGCTGGCAGAAGAGAGTGGACTCCCTTCAACAAATCATACTTGACTGCCGGCATCTCTGGGATCTGTCTAGGGATGAGACAGTTACTCACCCAGTGCTTCACACAGTACTGACAATGGGCCCCGGCCATCACCTTATAACCTGGATATATAAGGACATTCGGAAACTGACATCGGCCCCACTTGTCCAGCTGCGACACAAATGAGAGAGGGTGAGTTCATGAGGCCATTACACAATAAAGAGTGGGAACGCACAATAGAATTTCGGAAGAAGGTATCTCGGAACTCCTGCTTGAAAAATATACAATTTTATATTCTACCCCAGGCCTACCTGACACTAGAGTGACTCCATCAATACTACCTGGAGTTGCAGTTTGTCTGCCCCCGATGCTGGGCCCAAGCGCAATGCTCCTACATATGGTTTGAGCCTGCCCAGTCCTGCAACACTATTGGGGCGTTGTCCATGCAAGATTGCGTGAGGTCACAGGGCTTCCTGATATTTTCTCCTGGGAGGTCTGCTCATTAGGTATATTCTGACTCAGGAAGCATCACAAAGCTTAGTCACGATTTACAGCCCTGGACCTCCTTCTGGCCAAACGAGGAATCACAATGCACTGGCACACACCTGTGAGCCCCCTTTGGTGACCCTGAATATGGGCAGTCTATAAGTGGGGCCCTGCAGAGGAAGATGCCCTCTATAATGAAGAGGTGCTTAGAGTGCGACGTCACCCCATCTCCCCGGGATGTGCCATGTTACGCCTTTGCTGTTGTCAAACAATTGACAATGACAGGACATCTCCACTGCTGTAGGCTTCATCTGGAGTGTCTCACTGAATGTCCATCCTGGGGAACGAGATAGATACGATCTCCTTAGATCCCCTACACAGCACACATATACATTGGGTAAAGGTGACCACTTGCAGAGCCATTATGCACTGTTCCTTACCTAGGCCTCAACCCCACCACTCCGAAACCATCAATAAAGACCCGCCCACCCACAGCCACCACTCACCCCAGTTGTGTACTCCAAGTTAGAAATTAACCCTCTTTCTTTCTTTTTCTTCTTGAGTAAATGCACAGGAGGATACCCCATCCTCAAGAATGACCCGCTCCCCCAAGGCACTTTATTGATATCCTGCAATGTCCGCTTTGAAACTATCACCTGTAATGTTGCCTCAGTACCCTATATGTGCCTCTACTCTTGTATTGTAATCATATGTATAGCTTTTAAGTTGTTGAAAAACCCAATAAAAGGGTTCAACAAAAAAACACAGATTGATTATACCTCTAAGATAGGCCTGCTGAACCTGGCACTTTTTGCAGGGTAAGCCCAAAAAATATTGCTTACCGTCTCCAATTTTGTTGCCCTTGTTTTGCAGGCCTTAGAATTCTGTGAACTTAGCCCCTGCTAGCAAGTTCTAATATGCATATGCTCACTCCTCTTAAAACATGGTAGCATTTGTCTATCCTCAAATGGCACATTGAATTTACACATAAAGTAGTACCATGTGCATCCAGGGTCTGTAAAATTAAATGCTATTAGTAGGCCTGCAGCATTGTTTGTTCCACCCACGTGAGTAGCCCTTTCAAGCAGGTCCCAGGCCTGCCAGTGTGGCCTGTGTGTGTATGTGCTATTTAAACTGCCAGTTCGACTTGGCAACAAAAAAAACTATTGCTAGGCTCAAACCCTCCCTTTTAATATATATGATCTCCCCCTAGGGTAGGCCCTAGATAACCCAGATGTGAGGGTGCAGTGTTTTTAAAGAGTAGGACATTTATTTTTAGGTTTTACACTTCCTGATATTCATTTTTCAAGGCCCACGACTCCCATAGGATAACATTGGAGTTCTTATTACATTTAATAAGCTGTAACTTTCAAATGGAAACAAGTATACAGTTCATGATTGGTGTCTTTGGAACTGTAATAAAAAATCCTGTTTTGTGGAATAGTTAGATTTTTTTTTATTATAATTTTGAAAATGCCACTCTTAGAAAGTTGGCATTTTTCTGTCCTATTTGGACAATATGGTTCGTGATAAAATATCACGACCCTGCCGACCGTACAGCAAGATTATGTTTTATCCTCCTTTTCTAGCTTTTTAGAAAACCATTTTCTACAAACTTATGGTATATTCTTCCATAGTTCTTACATGTATTCAAATCATTGTTTTTCACATTAAAGAACTGGTATACACATTCACTTATTGTTGTTCATTATTTTTACATCTAAAAAAACCCACTTTTTTTGCATTGTATTGAAATTCATACAAACAATATGACAATAATCGACGATAGTTGAGTTAATTGGCCCGATGCATTTCGGGACCCATGTCCCTTCTTCGGGGGCCTCTGTAAAAGATCATGAACAAAAATATATTTTAACTGTGCATCATATTCAATATATCATTACTTCATTAGCATAGCCACTGCTAAATTCTGAGTACACCACCCTTATTACATGCATGAAATATATAGATACCGCAATTCATTGAAAGTTGTATTGCAAAAAGCTGACATAGTATCCATCAAGTTATTCAATTTCAACTGTCAATCACACATTAGGATTTGAAACCTATTTCTGTTTCTAGATTAGTATACATATATAGAGAACATGAGAATGCTAACTGAAGCTTCAATATACTGCATTAAACGGTTGGAGTTTGAGATATCAAAAGCGTTAATTCAAACTCAGTTAATTAGAAAACAACTCACGATGTTTGTGTAACTCGAGTGTGTTAACTTCAACGTATGTCACAGGTCCGTGTGAATGAACTAATGGGAGGAAGGAAAATTTATACTAAGCTTACTCTGTGTCATATGGTTAATACGACGAAGGTCGTTAGAAATAATAAAAAAACGTGCAGTACCTTGAACTCGCGGTAAACTACGGCGTTTCTGGAATAAAACGGCAAACAGGTCTCGAGTCAATAACTTGTGACAATGCAAGATAAAGATTAAAAGACGTGTACGGGCGACCTAACGCACTCCTAGAGAACGCTTACCTTTAGCGGTTATTGTTAATCTTTGTACGATACGCGTAAGGTGTTCGGCTAACTTCCGGGTTTCCGTTTTTTGGAACCCGTTCTCGCGAGTGTGTTATATTGGAGTTCTGGGTTCGGCCATCTAAAGGATAAGATATAGAAAGGGGGCTGGAAGCTCCGTCGGCCATGTTCGAATGCCGAAAATCGCGTCTTATGTGACGATAATGTTACAGGAGAACTAACCTAAATAACAAGTAATGATGAATGAATAAATGACCAAATTATTAACTGGCCATGTTAAAAAAATAATAATAAGAAATGCTAAACTTAAAGTTTTACACCGTTAGAATTAAAGGTGTTCAAGGCTAACTCAATGAAGTAATGTGCGTAATGAAATTCCAAAGGCGATGCGTGTGAAACGATGAACTAAGCCTCCCCAGAGGCTAATATTTAACAACTTGATACAGTTGCTATGTCCTAAATGTATCCCTGGTACCCAATAACATACAAATCAGTTGTTTTATTAAATGAATGTTTCTGGTTACTCCCTTTGGCCTATGTGCAAAAACATAAAGTTGGATAAATAATCCTGAATGTTCAATGAAACCGTTATCAATGTATACTAATACATGTACAGTGTTCAACATAAACAATGTGAACTTGCTATTTAATTCTCATGTTACTGCCAGTCTGATCATTATAAAAAGCATCCTAGATCCAGCTTATCATTTAAACCCATAGGTTCCATTGTTTGAAACTTTTTAATAAGCATTACTTCCCTTTGGAATAAGATTTTGCCACTGTCTATCCCTTCTCTGATTTCAATTTTTTCAACAACCATGAAGCGAACTTGAGAAATGTTATGTTTATGAATGATCCAATGTGCAGGTTGGATTTAGTGTTCTGATTACGTATCATGCTCTTATGTTCCCCTATTCTTACTTTGAGTTTCCTTTCTGTTTTCCCTATGTACACTAAACCGCACGGGCATTTTATGCAATAGATTACATAGTTCGAATTGCAATCAGCTGTAAATTTCAACCTAATTTTCTCTCCAGTTCTAGGATGGGTTACAAAATCTTGTTGCATTACTTTGTTGGAGTGTACACAATTGTTGCACTTACGTATTCATTTATGATTGCTGTTAACGGGCCCTGTTTTAATTTTTAGTTGTTCTTGTAACAAAGCACTTTGCACTAGCTGTTTGTAACTCAAGACATCCTAAGGTCAGGTTAGGGAGGCGGGAAATTCCTGTTACATCTGTGGGAGGAAAACTCTAGAAGTTTCTTTCATTTCCATTCTAGAATCAGGTATACAATTAGGACCATCAGAAACAATTTATATTCATTTCTGGACCTGCTTATGACTCTCAGAGAACTGCCATGCTGCCAGTGACATGCTTTCTACTTCAGAGGACTGCTCTACTGCTTGAGACCTGCTTTTCATCTTGAACCAAGGACTTCAATAATTCCATTAGCGAGTTGGCGGGTCTCCTGATTAGAGCCTCACGGACAGAAAAGGCTCTAACTATTTTGAACCCAGCCTGAGTAAGTCCTGGCCCTCCAAGTGGGGATCCACCAGTCCTGGACCCTTGGAAAATATTTTAAAGGTGCCTGACTGGCTCCAATCCAAATTGGAAACTTTTGTTTTAACATAGAATATTTTCTGCCACAAAGTACTTTGAGAAAAGAGAAGAGACCGGGACCTACCTGCTCGCCCATCTTTTCGAGTTGCATCGCTGGTTAGCCTGACTTTGGAGTAGCTCCTCCTGTGCTCTTTTCCACAGCAGCAAATCATGTACACTGGCTTCTTGCAAAAGGGGTATCCGGTTTTGTGGAACCGTCATCTGCTACAACCTGCAGCTTTATCTCTGTGGAGATTTTTGGCTTCCAATAAAGAGACTATGTCTGAACATAGACATCTTTACTGCAACTTCATCCAGTGACTCCCGACTACAACATTTCTTTCTCAGGCACTGCCAGCTGCCATGCCATGCTGAACTTTACCTTCTCTAAAACATTTTTCTTCCAAATGTCTTCTAAGTCTGCAGTTAACCTGAGAGGAGTCCCTATCCACTTTGCACATACAAACCATGCTCCATCTCATTTGGCCATAACTTTCGACTTTGCCCTGTCTTGTACTACTAGATGTCTGTGGTTGGTGCTTTGAATTTCTAAGGTGTTATTTTGCACTTTAAACTTTAGAAATGTATAACTCTGGTACTCTGATTGGAATTTTGTAGTTTTGGTGTCAAATACTCTACACAAATGTACTCTATTTTTCTACATTGGCATGAGAGCTTTCTTGTGTTTAGCTTTCACTTTATTACTGTGTAAGAGCTGCATACATACTTTACACATTAACTTTAAGTTAAGCCTAACTGCTACCACAGGTTTAGGCACAGGTTAATGTATTGATTTTGGTTCACCCTTACAAGGGATGTGGCTGTTGCTTGAGTAGGGGTTCACCCCCTCAACCAACAACCCAATTAATTACAGGAAGCATAAAGAACACTGTGGTTCTCAAAGAAAAATGTGGGCCAAAGGCACATATTAGGAGCCCTTGATGGTCTTGACCGACTGGCTTCATCTGTTCTTTTGGTAGTTCAGTCTGTTAGGAAGGACACATATGTTTTATGATTACAGTAGTATGATTACACCATCTTTTTCTGAAGTCTACTAGTGACATTTACCTTACAGGCCCTGGGTCCACCTTATATCATATACTAAGGACTTACACATAAGTTAAGTATTCCAATTAGGAGCATATGCAATTTTGGCATGTTATAGTATTATAGTGTCATATATATGTTACAATGGCAACCATGTAGCGCTCTTGCAGGGTAGTTCCCCAGGCTAGGGATCGCCTTATTACATAAATCCCTGCAAAAGCCCCCCAGCATGTCTCCACTACCTGGCCAGTGAGCCGCGACGCGATGCTGATTACGGATTGCTGGTCATAGTGGCGAAGACCCTGCAGTGGTGAGTAATAATGAAGTGGGAATCCGGGAAGATCCCTCGGTTAAGGATTCGGATTGCTGTCGTCACTAATCCCACTGGGTGTTAGGAGACGTGCCTACAGATGGCAGCCTTCCCTTCCACCCCAGTACAGATGTCCCCACCTGCAAAGCAGCTATTTCTGAGCTGAGAAGTCAGTGCCTTCCCCAATACCCAATGCCCCTGTGACCTGTCAGAGCTGGAAGAGGGAGAGAGCTTGGCGGCCATTCTGAGGCAGAATGTGCCACCGCCACCCTTTTTGCCCACCTCTAGATGTCTACGGATAGCCTCAAGTCCTGCACATCCATCCAATAATAGGAATCCATTCCAGGAGGAAAGAATTAAAGGCGCACTAACCCTTTAATCACTGGATGTAACTTAAACAAATCTTTAACACAGTGCGTGCCCACCTCTGAGGTACGCTGTCACAAGATCTAATATATAAGCAATCATAGAACAAAGCACAGAGAGGCACTAAGCAAGTGGCATATAATACGCCAAGGTTAATAGATCTTCATAATATTCGGTGTAGAAACGTCTTCTTTATTTTTCAAAAAGATGAGGGATATACACAGCTACAGTCACAGCCAACGGGTTTCACCCAATGGGCTTTCTCAGGGCTATCAATATGACAATAGATACAAATTATATAAATGAAAATCACACTACACAACAAAAGTGTATTATCAAAACATCATTACATCGTAATTGTTGATCTCCAAATAACTAAAAAAACAGCCTCAAAGCAAATCTTTCTCAGTTTGCTCAATTCTCAATATAGATGGAAACACAGGACTGTTTGAATTTCTATAAGAAACCAACACCGAAGAACGAAAAACAGTGCACGAGAGAACCTGCGTGACAGAAGAAAAGTCTTGCTTTTTAAAAAGAAAAAAGTGCTTCTTTTAAAAAGGGGGAAAATATGTGCATGACAGAAAAACCATGCTGCCCCAAGATTCAAGAAAAAAGAAAAGAAAGGGAAAAGAAGAACTGATAACAGTCCGTGATCTATTGTGCGCTTTGAGGTTTAAGTAAGAGAGGTTATTCTCTCCTTGTGGCAACACTGATTTGATACACATGTTGGTGGATTTGCAAGTGTGGGTTCGCAATTGTTGCTTTATCGTTACTCTTTTCCCTTTCTTTTATTTTCTCGAATCTTAAAAAGAGAGGTGATCTATTAAACACTGGGTGCTGTGCCATAGAAGTGAATCTGCTGGAGTTTCTAGCGGAAATCAATTGTCTGCAGAACAGTACAGTACTTGTGCATGTTGAGGCTTGGTGCTGGTGCTGTATACCAAGGCTGCACTACAATCAACATGAAAGCAGATGTCCAGTAGTGGTCGGTGGTGGGAGTGCTGCCGGGCAATGATGTGGGACGCCAGAGGGGCAGGGTGGGGGGTAGTTAACTATGGAATACGGCCAAATGCAGATAAGTAAACATATAAATAAATAAAACTAATTTCGTTGCGTACACTGCATCGAATTCGGTGACTTGTAGGTGGCTGAGATGGAGGGGCTGCAGCTTCAGGTGCAGAGGCATCTATCCAGATGTAAACAGCCCTGAATGTGTCACATATATGCAATTTAGAGGGGCCTCGCACAATCCCTTTCTGCCCAGGGCCCCAAAAATCCTAGTACCGGCCCTGGGTATGAGGTATAGTAGCATTATATATGGGGAACTGAAAATGACAGTGTACTTTTTAACACAGTGATTCACAGCGAGTTCACTGGTGCTTTTAGCATATGCTAACTAATTCTGACGGCTTTTGTAACCTACTATATTTATTGTTTTTACACGTCGCGTAGTGTTTTCAGGCGACACAATGGCACTACATGAAAAAAAGATGTTTCTGGTAATTTACATAGACACAATTGCAGAAAGTGGCGCTCTGGCTTATTTTGTTTTGAAAACAGCTTGGAACTTTCAAAAACGTGAATCTTTTTCACACAGCCCCATGGTCCCATCTGAGTCCAATATGCTTAAAAGTCCTCTGCTTGCTTTCCCCATAATGTGCCGGCTGATTTGTTGAGTAACAGAAAATATTGAATAGCTGTAGTCCAGGGACTACTAATCTGCTGAAATGGGACCCTGGCCCATGCTTTACAAAAGTCTCAAAAATCCAAATCACGATCTTCTTTTGCAATTGTAAATATGTGTAATTTGAAAAACAGCAGCTTGCTGTAAACCTTCACGGTTTCAATCATTTTCACACACTGCTATAATCTTGAGGTTACATCTTCCTTTGAATGAAGTCTAATGGTCTCGATATGTTTCAACACCTGTCTAGCCATTAATTTTCGCTTCCAACCCTTGAGCTGCTTAACTGACCTGGATAAAGTGTGGTCTAGCAGTAGTCTAGTAGCAGACAGCCAGTTGCTTGAATCTTGTACTGATCAAAAATACCTAGTAGAGAACTATTTTCACATGCAAATCATGGTATTTATTTTTATAATATTGCATACTCAAACTGCATTCTATTTCAAAAATATCCCCATCCCTAAAATCTGGTTTAAAAAAGTGACCTTTCAGTAAAACTTTTGATCGTCGCCTCTTCTTTTACTTCCAAATGGCCATCTTATTCCCTTTCTTCCTCTGCATGCATTCTCACTCCGAACACAGCCTGCTCTGTCACAAGCATGTATTTCCTAACTTCTATTATTCTATTTTTGCACATTGCTAACAACGCTTGTACATTTTGATAACTTCTCCTCTTTCCTTTAACAGTCATACCGCTATATCCTAGCTATACTTAATCTCCTCTAGTTCATCTATTAATGCTACCAACCAGTGCATACCCCTTCCTAATTACCACAATTAACTCCGATGTATTTAATCCACCACAAAGAAATTGAATTCAATGCATGGAAAGGTTTGCTTGGGCGCACAAGACTAATCCATGTTGCCACCAATAACTAAAAAACTAGACTAACTGCTAACCTTGGGTTCCGTAGCAGTGTATTGCCCAGTGCAAAGAGCTTCAACGCCCTGTCAGAAGTAGCAAGTGCTATGTAAATGCAATTAACATTACAAATACAATTGCATGAGTGCTTTGAACTCTTTATCCCCCATTTCATCCACTCCAGAGATGTGCCTTTGTAACATTTTCAGGTATACACTGTGCTGTTACATCAGTGTTAAAGCTGCAAAAGCAAAGAAGAGTGACAATACGCACTGTATGCACTCAGAACAACAAGCATGCATGCATCACAAATCTGCATCTGCTATAGATAGACGGACGTGCTTGTTTTGATCACAAAAATGTATTGTTTTAGTTTGTTGTCAAGATCCTTAAAAATATTTTTCCTATCATAGTATGTAGTATTTGTTGTTTTTATATTGTTGAGTATATAGATGGCAAACATATATACTTTATTTAAATGATACAGTGTGATAAAGACACTTGTTTGAGATGATTAGAGGCCTCCTGTATGCAGCCATGGCCCATGCAGGTAAGAGCGGTGGGCGGTAGGGCCGGGTGGTGGGATTTCGACACACAATGACGAGGGGAAATTATTTATTTATTTAATTTTCCTTCGTCATCGTCTGTCGAAATCTTCCCCACCAGGCCCCACTGCTCTAACCTGCACAGGCTACGGCTGCCAGTATGTTTTAAGTTCTAATTTGCTTTAGAACAGAGGGATGGCTGCCACCAGTTACCAACAGTAAATTATCAGTCTTTTCTGAGAAGCAAAAGGATCCTAGAATGGGTGGTGTTGTAGACTCCGGCTTTGACTCCACACTTTTCCCCGTTATCATAGGGTGGGGTAGGGATAGTAAGCCTGCTGACCCCACTCCAGTCGCTAACCAGGCAGCAAAGTGTAGAGTTAAAGGCATATCAGCCTCCATGTTCTTCCCATTAGCACAGCTCCCCTCACACACAGCAGCAGTCACATTGTTAGTCTTTGCCTTCCAGTACTTCAGTGTGGATTGAAGGCTGCACAAAGGAATGCCCTACCTTATCATCATGCATGTGCAACGCTGGTGACCTTCACATGAAGAATGTCCAATAAACAATGTAGTGGCTCCCAGGTTGCTTGAGTGAAAGACTGCACTGTTTCTAAATATTGTTGAGCTGTTACAAATTTTGTTTTAGAACACCTATTTTGCAACCCCCACAGGTGATAGTTCGTGCAATACAAAATGCACAACATTTGTGAGACCATTGTAAGGTGTATAAAAAGATCAGAACTCAGGAGAACAAAAGTATTTGAACAGTGCCCAAACAAGCCCAATTAGACATAATGAACTTGCTCCCATAATTTCATTGAATAGAGTATATGATTATCACCATGATGCTTGGAGTAAACGATTTATTCAAAATGACACACTAAATGCAAAACAATTAATGAATCTTATTTTCCTGTAATTGAACATGATTTTACATGACTCTCAGAAGAGGCCATTAATTATTTGATCCATCAAAAGATATTCCTCAGCTAATAGGTTGTCTTTTGTGAATGTATTTTGTAATTCTGTTTCAGGAATGTTTTAATAATATCGACAGCATCATGGATACATGTATGTGTTCTCTCCTTAAGCTTGATCATTTATATTTATTACTGCGAGTCTCAGATAGGCAATAAAAAACATGATGACCTTCTTGTGACAGTGACCATAAAACAGATAATATCCCTCTGGCATTGTGCCCATAAATATCTAATACATATGGGCGGAATGCAGTTATGTCTCAATGACATTTCTGAAGAGTGAGTCGTCAAATCATACCCACCTCTCCAATACGGAATTAATTTGAACCATTAAAGAAAATATTTATCTCAGGATAAAAGTTGGATAAAGCTAACACTTTCCTTACCGACATACCGAAATCATCATGATGTAGGAAGAATTGTCTAAAGTAGGAAGTATTGTCCTCCAGGAGCGATTTATTTTATCTGATGATAGTTTTACTGTAATCCTGGCTTTTATTTTTAGCAACATGTGAAAGTAGTTTACCCTTCAATTTGCAGGCAAGGGACACCCAATTATAAATTCTTAGAATTAAATTATTGGTTACAGTAAATACAGCATTGACTAGACAAGAAACTTGAGCCTAGCCCGACATAATCAATAATTGTATTCAATTATTACAAGCTGTTGAAAATATTTGTGCATTTTATGATATACTGGCAAATTCATCCCATTGCATTTACGTTTGCTGTAAATTACCTAGCTATTAATTTAACATAAACTCTAAAATACATACGTTTCTAGATCCAAACGAACAGATTAAATTGATATTATTGGCTAAGAATGCAGTTCACTACATATGAATAATTTGCAATATATTTAATCATTTTTCTGAAACAGGCCCTTTTCAAGCAGGACATTCCCTTCTGGGACAGCAAACTCACTCCGCTTGTTGACCACTGCCTATGGAGCTCAGTAATTCCAGACTCCTGGCATGGCACCCTCATTCAACCCTCCCTCAAAGGCGGTTCGAAATTCGATCCCGGCAATTACAGACTGATATCGCTCCTGTAAAATGAAACAACATTCTTTGCTAGTCTACTCCTGAAGGACTTGCAACAATGGGTGGACTCGAGGGCGCTCATCCCGAGAATCATACGGGATTTATTGAAAAATCTGGCAACCTGACTAATTTGCTAGCTATATCCATGCTATCAACAATAGCGATAATATCACGGCCCTTGCTGCAGTGCTGCTTTGTTTTGTCAATTCAAGGGCAGCATTTGACTGTGTCTCAATTCGGTCTCTTTGGACAAAGCTTAAGAACTGGGACATTCCACCAAAACTCCTTGAGGCCAGCTACACACTGTTACATGTGTTCGCGTCAAACTAGGAGATGGTCCTTTTTCATCTAAAAATACTGTTACAAAGCGGGGGCAAAACAGGAGTGTGTGCTGGCCCCCTACTTTTCAACGTGCTCATTTCAGAGTTGCCCAGAACCCTCCACACCACCAACAATCACTCCCCTAGTATAAGGGGCGAGCTTATAAGCAAACTGCTTTATGCAGACACCTTAGTGTTGTTTAGTTACACAAGAATTGGGCTGCAGAGCGTACAATACGCACTGCACTGCAACTCCAATGAAAACTGCCTGGAGGTTAACCTAAGGAAAACCAAATTAATGACTCTGGGCAGGAAAATCAACAAGGTGGATTGCTGGCACTTTAACGATAAGAAGATCTAGAAGGAATAGTGATGCAAATACGTGGATGACACTTTTGATGCAAGATGCCCCTTTGCTAAGCATATGGAGCAGTTGAAATGAAAGCCTTGGCTCTCCAGTCATCTTTTATAAAAAATTGTCCAGATCATTGTGGGGGTGAGTCTCCCCCTGCTCCCTAAGATAATGAGGGCAAATATCACTCCATCCCTCACATATCGTAGTGAAGTCATTGGTAGAGATGACAAGCTTCTGAACAAGCTTGTTACTAAGATATTTAAGTTTGCCCTTCATTTGCCGAGATCTTCAGCTGCCCAGATTCATCTGGAATTTGGTATCCTCCACCAGCATGCGGCAAGGGCAGGCATATTTCTAAACTTTTCCCACACACTTTAGCATGCGAGGAAGTCTGGAGGCCCTACTGTGGGGCGAAATTCAATCTGATGGCCCAAGACAACCTCACCTTCTATACCTTGAGGTCTGCCTTAGCATTCTAAATGTTGGTGATCTTTGGGCCCTACACATGGGTGATAGAAATAGGGGTTCTGGTTGGCTAGGATATACACCTAAGCCAGGCAGAACTCACCACTTTAGTCAGAGTAAGGGAGTTAAACACCCAAGATAACCCCTTCTCACCCCCTTGATAGCTTGGCAGAGCAGTCAGGCCTATCCCTGAGGCAATATGTAAAGCATTGGCGCTACACACACACACACACACCAGTGACGCACTATGCACACCACAAAAAGACTCCACACAAGGTTATATAAAAATATCCTTTGCATTCATAAAAAAAACACATAGGCCATAAATCACTTTGTAGTATGTATATCACATTTCACACACACCATTTAAGGTACACCTACATCGCTGGGTACTTGGGGTGCCCCAAATCAGCACTTTCTATTTCACTCTACAGCCACAGCACTTCTGCGCTTACTGTATGGGCGGTGCAGTAAATTCAGGAATGGGACCTCCGTCGAAGATCAATCAATCAATCAATCAATCAATCAATCAATCAATCAATCAATCATTTATAAAGCGCAATACTCACCGATGAGGGTTTCAAGGCGCTGGGGGGAAGGGGGAGGGATGCTGCTACTGCTCGGATAGCCAGGTCTTGAGTAGCCTCCTGAAGGTTAGTGGGTCTTGGGCCTTCCGTAGGAGGATGGGGAGGGTGTTCCAGGTTTTGGCGGCGAAGTGGGAGAATGATCTGCCGCCGGTGGTCGCTCTTTGGATGTGGAGGACAGTGGCGAGGGCGAGGTCGGCGGAGTGAAGCTGGCGGATCGGGGTGTAGAAGGTGAGTCATCTGTTGAGGTATGCCAGTCCGTTGTTGTGGAGTCCTTTGTGTGGGGGGTGAGGAGCTTAAAGGTGATCCTCTTGCTGATGGGGAGCCAGTGCAGGTCTCTCAGGTAGGGTGTGATGTGGCTGTGGTGAGGGATGTTGAGGATCAAGTGTGCAGAGGCGTTCTGTATGCGTTGTAGTCGTTTCAGGAGTTTGGTCGAGGCTCCTGCATAGAGGGCGTTTCCGTAGTCTAGCCTGCTGCTGACGAGGGCCTGGGTGACCGTTCTTCTTGTTTTGGTGGGGATCCATCTGTATATCCTGCGGAGCATGCGGAGGGTGTTGAAGCAGGAGGATGAGACCGCGTTGACTTGCATGGTCATGGAGAGTGTTGAGTCAAGGATGAACCCCAGGCTGCGTGCCTGGTCCGTGGGTGTTGGTGCTGCTCCCAGTGTGGTTGGCCACCAGGAGTCGTCCCAGGCCAAGGGGGTGGAGCAGAGGATGAGGACCTTTGTCTTGTCCAAGTTCAGGTTCAGATGTCTGTTTTTCATCCACTCGACGACGGCTTCCATTCCTTTGTGGAGGTTTGTTTTGGTGGTGAGGGGGTCCTTGGTGAGGGAGAGGATCAGCTGGGTGTCGTCGGCATAAGAGATGATGTTGAGGTCGTGCAGTCGGGCGACGTGAGCAAGCGGTGCCATGTAGACATTGAACAATGGCTGGCTGAGGGATGATCCTTGGGGTATGCCGCTGATGATCTTGGTTGCTTCGGGTCAGAAAGGGGGAGGTGGACGCTCTGGGTTCTGCCGGAGAGGATGGAGGTGGTCCATTCCAGAGCCTTGTCTTAGATCCCTGTGTTGTGGAGGCGTGTGCGTAGGATGCGGTGTCAGACAGTGTCAAAGGGGGTTGATAGGTCCAGGAGAATGAGGGCCGCAGTCCCGCCGATGCAGTCCCGCCGCTGTCCAGCAGGGACCTGATGTCATCGGTGGCGGCAATGAGGGCAGTTTCGGTACAGTGGTTGCTGCGGAACCCAGACTGGGATGGGTCCAGAATGCTGTTCTCCCCAAGGTAGCGGGTCAGTTGTCTGTTGACGGTCTTCTCGATGGCCTTCACAGGGAACAGGAGCAGGGAGATGGGTAGGAAGTTCTTGAGGTCCTTCGGATCCACCTTGGGTTTTTTGAGTAAGGCGGTGATCTCGGCATGCTTCCAGCTCTCCGTGAAGGTTGCGGTCTCGAAGGAGATGTTGATGACCTTGCGGAGATGGGGTGCGACAGTGGCGCTGGCTTTGTTGAAGATGTGGTGTGGGCATGGGTCTGACGGAGAGCCGGAGTGGATGGTGTTCATGATTTTGAAGGTGTTGTCGTACTTTATGTTGTTCCAGGTGAGTAGGGGATTGATGTGAGTGGTGGCAGTGGGGTCAGACGTCCGAAGGTTGCCATTCCGTCATGCTCTCGGATCCCTCATGTGCCCCCAAAGGTATGTGTGCAGCAGGGGGGCAGACATGCTCTGCCATGCCGGTGAGGAGACCTCTCATGGCCCGACACAGGCAGAATGAACGATTAATTACAGCTGCATGTGAGTGCGGTGCAGCCACAAAGAGAAGGATGAGGCCGCTTGATCCGGCCTGTGTCCTAAACTGATCAGGCTTCTGAGGGTTGCTGCTGCCGTCTCTTAACGGCAGCCATGCTGCTGACTCTGCTTTTCCTCCTGCTCAGCCAAGGGCCTCCTCCGCACAGAAACAATCACCTGCTGACGGGAGTGCCTCATTCACCACTGCGGCCCTCAGGATAGCACAGGCCTCAAGGATACCAGGGGTTCCCGTGGGTGTCAGGCCCGCAGGCCAAGATCTATTTAGTTTGCGGGGCAGTCCTCACAAAACTGGGCACCATCCATGTTTTTCGCAGGAGTAAAGCTGCCCTCCCCCCACAGTCACACCAAGCTGGGGAATCTAGTTGCTATGGCAATGTGGGATCTGCTATGGGGAGTGCTTCCTTCTCGCAGCTTCCCTTGTGGTAGCTCAGCAACCAGGAGCCGCTCGTTAGCCGGATGCACCAGGGGGCTTCTTGGCGCAAGCCGCACACAGTGTAAAGTTTTTGCAGTTGCCCCTGAAATTTGAGGCAATCTTGAAATAAAATTTGAGGCAATCTTTAAATAAAAACAAAAGCACCAGGAAAAATACATAAGGCACCAGGAAATTTCCAAAAAGGTTAAGCACTAGGACATTTCAAATACAGCGCTTTCCACACACTGGGCTGAAAACAAAGCGCTTCTCATGTGCTTACACTTTAGAACAACGTGGAAAAACAGTACAGTCCTTCCAATGTTGGAGCAGCAACGGCAGGCCAACCCACCCCTTTCAGTGCAATAGCAGCACTCCTCGTAGGCAGGTGGTTGTTCTTTGAAGCAGCCTCTTCTGAAGTCTTTTGTATCCCTGAGACTTCTAAAAACAGGAGGCCGGCACACACAAGCCCTTGGAGATTCTTCCCAAGCGACAAAACACAGCAGGGCAAAAAGTGTCAGTCCTTTTCCTCCATCACAGACAGAAGCAGCAACTGCAGGCCAACCAACCCCTCACTCGGAAAAGGCAGTGATCCTCACACAGTTCTTCTGCTCTTATTCTTTGCAGGGTCCCTTGAAGTAATCAAAAGTCCTGGGGTTTTAGGTGTTATACTCATACCCCAAAATGTCATTGTTCTCTTTGTGTAAGGGTCTCTGAACCCAGCCCAAACCAGTCCTGTCCTCCCTGATGCAGCATGACCACAGGGGGCGGAGACAGCATTGTGCAAAAAGAGGCACAGCCTATTCAAGTTTAAGCAAAACTCCTCCCACCACTCTAAATGCAGACCAGGCCTATTCAGGCGTGCGATGAGTCACCCAGGCAGGGAAGGGCACACCTCAACATTCCCAGTGACTGTCTGGAGTGAATGCACATCTCAGCACCTGTCACTCACATGACAGACACAGAATACACAAACAACCAGAGGCACAAAGAATGGTTAAGTACGAAAATGGTCACGTTCTAAAAGTGGCATTTTCAAACACATGATTTAAAAAACACATTTACCAAAAGGTGCGTTAATAAATTCTGAGTTCAGGGAATCCAAACTCCATTTTACTATCTTGTCCCTATGGATAGTTACACATGTAAAAATTGTACAATGCAACCCCAATGATAAGCCTATGGGACAGATAGCCTTTCAACAGTGAAAAAGGAAATACACAGTATTTCACTGTTAGGACATGTCACGTACACTAGTACATGTCCTTCCTTTCACATACACTGCACCCTGCCCATGGGGGTACCTAGGACCTACCTTAGTGGTGCCTTATATGGAAGGGAAGGGAAGGTTTGGGTCTGGCAAGTGGGTACTTATCAGGACAACATGTTAGTTTACAAACGCGCAGGCCGACACTACAGTGGTGGGTCTGAGATATATTTACAGGGCTACTCAGGTGGGTAGCACAACTAGTGCTGCAAGCCCACTACTTACATTTGATTTACAGGCCCTGGCACACACCGTGCACTTTACTAGGCACTTACCAGTAAATCAAATATGCCAGTCATGGATAACCAATCATATCATAATTTATACAGAGAGTGTATTCAGTTTAGCACTGATCAGCAGTGGTGAAGTGCCCAGAATCCTATAGCCAACAAAAACAGGGTCGGAAAAATTGGAGGCAAAAGGCAAAAAGTTTGGGGATAAACCAGTCAAAAGGGTCAGGTCTAAGAAGAGGCAAAAATGCTGTTAAGCAATGCATTGAAAAGCGTGTGCACTGCCTTTCACGTCAGTCCAATATGAATGTTCAAGCAAAACGCAAGAATGGGTGGGCTATTAATAATTCGTACCAACAAAGGCACCCTTTACCTCACCTGGCATGTGCGTTCTCAATATACAAAAATCAAGATTCTAGGCTCTCAGTCTTAGTGAACGTCAGTTCTTAAAACATCTAGCCAGGTCTTGCTGGTCCTCGGATTCAACAACCTGCAGGGGGTGTGGATTAGACAAGTCTTTCCAACATATTATTTGCAGCTGCCCAGGCTTACTTGGGGAATGGAAAGCAGTCCTAAAATTGGAATTAACAAATTGGGCATATGCTCATGCAGTCAGGCAACTATTAACTCTCTTAACCCTGACAACATTACCCTGAATATTAAATGTGTAGCTGTAGCGGTCAATAGGCTCTGGTGTCCAGGTCCACCAATGAGTGGTGTTAGCCCAAGTGTCTTACAGGATTTTCCTTTGGTGCCCCTTCCATAAAGGCGCATCTTCTGATCGATCTATCCAAAGACTGAGAAAGTGCAGCACACTTCTTAGGTCAAAGTGATGTTTATATTTTATCTGTTTATAGTTGGGCTTGTCTATGAAATGTCAGAAATTGTATTGTTATTTTACCAAATTGCAATTTGCACATAGACATAATTGGTGTTGCTGTCTGCATTTGCTCTTTTATTGAACGTAAACTACCAACCAAGTGCTTGTTTTAGGCACGAGCGTCAGTCTGCCTCTGCTACTACTAGTGCTGGTCACGGGTGTGATCTTTAGGTGAGTCTTTGTGCCTCCTTTGTGCTTTACAGCTGAATCTGCCTATGACATTTTGCTGCTATTCCTAGACCGTGCCCTCTGCACTTTGCACTTTGTCTTAGTCAACAGTCTTTGCCTGACCAACTCATTCGTTAACCATAACTCAGCGCCAAGTTTAGGGCTAAGCCTCAGTTTTCTGGTTTGTCTCCCCTATTGACCGTAGCTGTTGCTCTTTTTCTTCCTGGATGCTGCACTTCAATTCTATTAGACACTGGAGCAACCGTTTGGACTACTACGACTTTGACAGTTGTCACATGCCTTAAAAGCCACCTCGGCCCATGCCTCAAGTTAACTCATGTTTTTGTTGTTTGTATTTGCACTTTGCTAATTGTAAAAACGTTTTTGATTCTTTCTGATTTGGTCACTTTTAACACTGGATCGTATTGCTAATTGTAATGATTTTAATTAACCACACAATAAAAATGAATACATAAACATTGGTCTAAAACAAGATAAGTTCTACACACTGCCTTTAGCATTGTAGAACAAAAGGCAGTCAACTTCATAAATTATCAACATTGTGTAACTTTACCTTTCTACTTTGAGAGATGTGACAAATTCAACAGCATCAGTGTCTTTATGATATGACTTTCATGGTTAGCAGTTGCTAGATCTAGATCCTAGCTGTAAGAAGGCCTTCTGTTGCCGGCACTACACACTTTGCCTGATACAGACCTGCACAAAATGTTGTAGTGGGATTTACTTTCTAACAAAAATCCTGATTACGTTGGAAAGTTGCCTAAAGCAATACAAAATACCACTTACTGCTATTTTGTGCTAATTTGCGTTACTTTGGATCAACAGGGCATCCTATATATGGGGCGTATTTTTTTTTTCTGTGCCACCATCAATGTGGTTCGACACAGATCCCTAAAAACATTTGTTGAGAGGATTTACATAAAAAAGTGGGACCTCCCAAAACGAGGTGCAACAGTCCAGCAAGTATTTAAGTCATCACATATTTTTCAAAATGTGCATGATGTGTGCTGCACTTTACAGCACATACACAAAATTGGAAAATAATTAAAACATAGTTTCGTACTGAAAGGGTCCCATTTGGGTACAAGACCTATACTTGACAGAATGCACACCAATGCACTCTGTTGCAAGGGTGTGTGTGTTGATGGCAGCCTAAAGTGTGTCAGGGCTGGTGAAGAGAAAAACTGAGCCATAACTTAGTAGATATGGAGCTGTTTTTGTCTCTTTCTTTAATGCAATGCAGGGCAGTGACTTTGGTTGCTGTGCTATGCCAACACATAGTAAATGTGCCCCAGAATCTTTTTCCTATAGTGCCGAGGCTCTGCAGACCAACTAACTACCACAATCCCCAGTATTGCCAAAGGAAGACCCTCCATGATGTTCTGCACTATGAATGGGTAAGATTTCTATGGTATCTTTTGCGCTGATGGATCTGCCAGACAGTAAGAGGCGCACATTTCCTTCATCTTTGAAAGGAGATGCACCATTGTGACAAGCATAAACTCCCAAACTCTGCAATACCTTTCTTACCCTAACACTTTAAAAGTTAAATTCAGGTGCTCGTTTCTCCAACTAGAGGCCACTAGACACCAGAACAAAGTTTGTTCAAGCGTAATCCAACATGCTTCTTCGAGCAATCATGAACTTGCTAATTAAACTTGAACCTATGCTAAGATGCTCATCTGCCTAAGAGGCACGATTGGTCCAACTGTGAGGATACATGCAATTCCAATCGACAGAAAACAAATAAATAATACCTTTGCTAATAAGATAATGTGCTTGTTTCATTCATAAACAATAGGCCTATACATCAGACTTTTTTTCTGACGGGACTGTGGTCTCTACAAATCTCATCATCTATTACTTGCAGTGCAATATATTGTTTGGACATTACTGCAACTCTCGAACACCAGCATATTTCAGATAGAGGCAATAATCGCAGGCAGAAAATTCTAACTAGACCCCTCAAATGAGTTACATCAATTGAAATAGCAAATTACCAATTGCAATTTTCTTTTTGAAGTTTGAAAATGTACGCATACTATGTTACATAGTAAATGCTCAAAGCAAGACACCTTCAGTCAAGAGTCACCATTGTTTTTTTTCTAATACACACCAAAACTGCTGCTGATTATTTCTTAACAAAAATAAAAGAGGCTATACATCCTGATCACAAATGTTTTACAAATTTGAGACTTTGTCTCCAAAAACAGCCTTTAATAATTGTTGGTTCTCAAATGATGACTGTGCAGGTCCTTTTTCTGCATCAGGAGCAGGGCTATTTGTTGATAATCGATGTACCAATCCTACAACACCAATACTTTAAATTTTTGCCCAGGCTAGCAGCAACCTACATGTTTTTAGTAGAGATGTGTGAAGTTTGTGTCACTATTTGGATGCATTTAAACATAGGCACTGCCAACAACAGATGCTTGTATGTTCGTGGTAAATTTTTTGCCATGAATAGCATGTTCATTGTAAAAATTTAATGTAAGTTTTGCGTAATTACGCAGTTTGGTGTAATGTAAGTAACTTTTTATTGTTTAGGTTAATTAAAACCATTACAAACAATACATTAAAACAATCTCCACAAGTAGAACTAAAAGAGAAAATGTAAAAGCAAGAAATTTTAGTTAAAAAAGTAACATTACTAAAATCAATAAACGTGAATGGCAAATTGTTCATAGCAGCAGGTAACAGCCAAAATTTCCTCTTTAGCCGACTGCCTGGCATGGTAGTTTCCGTTCTGCTAGTATCAGAAATTTCACCAGCTTGGTGTAATGGTTAGGCCGGGGCGGCTGAAATGCCAGAAACCGGTCCTCGGAAGATTGCTTCCGGTCCAGGGAAGGCATGGCTTGGCAGTTCGGGCTGGACTGTTCCCATGAGGCACAGGGTCAGACTGATTTGCATATGGCCATGTCTGAACTGGGGTGGCAGAGTGGGCTGAAGAACGGTGATGGATTGGACCCAGACCTGTTGACTGGTTGTGTGTGTTTGATTGGTTCAGATGCTCGGTCCATCGCCACCCCCTTTTGTGCCACTTTATTCGCCATAAGTTGGTAGAGTATGCTCAGACGCGAGTCCCTTGCTCACTTTGCCACTGGATTCAAGCAAGCCGGGCTGAAGATGGCTGAAATGCCAGAAACCGTTCCTCGGAAGCTTGTTTCCGGTCCAGGGAAGGCATGGCTTGGCAGTTCGGGCTGGACTGTTCCCATGAGGCACAGGGTCAGACTGATTTGCATATGGCCATGTCTGAACTGGGGTGGCAGAGTGGGCTGAAGAACGGTGATGGATTTGACCCAGATCTGTTGACTGGGTGTGAGTGTTTGAATGGTTCAGATGCTCCGTCCATTGCTACCCCCTTTTGTACCACTTTGTTTGCCATAAGTTGGCAGGGTATGCTCAGACGCGAGTCCCTTGCTCACTTTGCCACTGGATTCAAGCAAGACAGGCTGAAGGCGGCTGAAATGCCAGAAACCGGTCCTCAGAAGCTTGTTACCGGTCCAGGGAAGGCATGGCTTGGCAGTTCGGGCTGGACTGTTCCCATGAGGCACAGGGTCAGACTGATTTGCATATGGCCATGTCTGAACTGGGGTGGCAGAGTGGGCTAATAATGGTGTCATTTTGGGAATTTTGCGAACAAGAATAGCAAAGAATTCTCAAAATTATGCTACTGATGCTAGTTTATTTTAAATTATGCCCAGGTCAGTCTTTGAACACCAAATCTTCTTACAAGTTGCTTTTGTAGCTAATGTATTTAAAAGTGAGATAAGTGAAGCTGTCACACTGCAACACACAATTTGTTATTGTCTTATAGAAATGGGCTTACTTATAAGTGTTTAACACCGAAAAACATTCAGCATTGAATTTTTAGAGACAAAACAACCCATGACTAATGACAATGGGACAAGTGTTCGAATAATGTAAGAACATGGCATACTTAAACATTCAAAGAGGCTCACTTGCCAGAAAGAAAGAAATTTAGAATTACAAATAAAGTGAAAAGGCTAACATATACTTCTTAATAACTTTGACTGATTAAATTGTTTAGCTATGACTATGTTAACAAAAATCATTTTAGTTGTTTGAAAGATAATTAGAATTACTATTTCAAAAACCCACTGTATGAATTAATAGTATGAAAAAGTAAATCTATGTATTTTGAACACTCCCTAAAATCTTACCTTTGTATTTGGGTGACATAAATGTCCTCATATTCTTCATAACTTTGGTCATCATATTCACCGCCATAGCCATCGTCATAAGCCTAAGGAAAATAAGATAAAATATGTTTTTAGAAAAGATACATACAAATATAGTATTGCTAGATCTGTGCAAAGTCCTGTTGTGCAGGATATCAAACTGTGTCAAAAGCTATTAGTAAATGAAATATTTCTACCCCCCCCCCTTCAACTTTTGGACCCACTGGATTTTCCTA
This sequence comes from Lissotriton helveticus, assembly GCF_964261635.1. Classification (NCBI taxonomy): domain Eukaryota; kingdom Metazoa; phylum Chordata; class Amphibia; order Caudata; family Salamandridae; genus Lissotriton; species Lissotriton helveticus. The sequence goes on from NC_136067.1 coordinate 531,553,895, forward strand.
ATACACTCACTTGATATCATTTGCTAACTACTTCCCACATTTTTAACAGATTGATCGAATAGCATACAAGTTTTAAGCAAATCCCCTCCCACTTTAACTAGTTTACCCACTTATGGATTGGCACAAAACTTGATAAATGTAAAGAAGACTCATCTTTCTTAGTTTCTAACAAATTTTGAGAAAGTCCTCACAGAGTACTAAAAGTATTAGGAAATGAACAGCTCTTTGCCCTCGCTCCCCTTTTATGGATATGCACATTTCTAAAAATACCATTGGTAATGTGAACATACTATTTGTCAATTTTGAGGCATATTAGTCAATCAGTTTCAAAGTTATAAGTACTTTAACAAATGGCTTTTTAACTGACAGTGGCACAGTGAGCCTGGGGCCCAAGTCTGGGCATACCAGGCACACTTAGGGCGAGAAAGCAAAATACATACAATTGATAGACAGAATGCAGAACAAATTAAGGGCTAGATGTAGGTATTCCAAAAATACAGATTCTAAAATACCGAATTTTACCGATTCAGTATTTCAGAATCGGTATTTGGGATGTAGATAATAATTCGGTAAAAAATACCGAATTCGGTATTTGCCATTCATTCCTATGGGCCTGTAGGCCCATAGGAATGAATGTCAATTACCGAATCGGTAATTACCGATTCTGTAAATACCAAAAAAGTCAAGGGTGGCAGGGTGTCACTTTGACACCCTGTTGAGCCCCTGATTAGTGCTTGTATGTGTGCCACATGGCACAGGTGTACATGCACAGATTTGCATATACACAGGTATTCGTTATTTACCACCAACTAATAGTTGGTGGTAAATAACAAATCCTTAAAGCCCTGTGGCACTGTTTACAGTGCCACCTACATCTCAAAATACAGATTCGGTAATTTTACCGAATCTGTAATTTTACCGATTCGGTAAATTTACCGATTCGGTAAAATTACCAAATCTGTATTTTGAGATGCCCTACATCTCAGTATCCAAATACCGGTCGGTAACAGCCGAAAATCGGTATTTTCGTCCGTTACCGATCGGTATTTGGATACCTACATCTGGCCCTATATCCATAATTCTTTTGCTCACCATGCCACCTCAGTTTACACCTGGCCATATGCAAATCAGTCTTGACCCCATGCCTAAGTGCGCCGAGTATGCCCAGACGTGGGTCCTAGGCTCACTGTCACTGGATTCAAGATAGCCTTGCTGATGAGGGGTGAATACCCAAAACCAGTCCAAGGAAGCTTGTTTCCGGTCCATGTAGGACATGGCTTGTAATTTTGGGCTGGCGTGTTCCTATGAGGCACAGGGTCAAGACTGATTTGCATATGGCCTGATCTAAACTGGAGTGGGATAGTGAGCAAAAGAATTATGGATTCAACCCAGATCTCTTGACTGGGGTTGAGTGTTTTGATTTGTTCTGCATTCCGTCCATCAATTTTGTGTCTTTTACTTTCTAAAAGTGGCATTTTCAAACACACAATTTAAAACTATCTTCCTAAAAAGATTTGTTAATAAATCCTGAGTTTAGAGATCCTAAACCACATTTCTAAATATTGTCCCAATAGAAATGTATACTTGTAAGATTTTATAAAGTAACTCTCATGTTATCCTACGGGACAGATAGCCTTTCAATATTGAAAATCGAATTTGGCAGTATTTCACTATCAGGACATGTTACACACACCAATACATGTCCTACTTTTCATATGCACTGCAACCTGCCCGTGTGGGTACCTTGGGCCTACCTTAGGGGTGCCTTACACTTAAGGAAAGGGAAGGCAAGGGCCAGGTAAGAAGGTGCACTTGCCAGGTTGACATGGCAGTAAAAACTGAGGGCAGACAGTGAAGTGGGAGGACTGAGATACCTTTAAAAACGTTACTTGTGTGGGTGGCACAATCAGTGCTGCAGGCCAATTAGTAGCATTTGATTTACAGGCCCCGGCACAATCAGTGCACTTTGCTAGGGATTTACCAGTGAATCAAATATGCCAATCATGGATAACCAATCATAATAACAATTTATATAGGTAGCACTTGCACTCTCACACTGATCAGCAGTGGCAAAGTGCCCAAAGCATCTACATGAGCAAAAACAAACCCTAGGACAGTGATAAAAGGAGGTAGAGTCAGGGGAAACCACAGCTAGGATGCCAAGTCAAACATGATATGAATGTTTATAATTTATTTTCATTATATTAAAATCTTCCATCATGATGGGTTACTTTGGTTCAACTGTTTTTGTGGCAATGTTTTAAAAAAGTAAATCTTTTCATGGGTTACTTATGGTATTTTGCAGTATAATGGTGAGTCTTGTTCTTTTAAAAATAGTTGTTAGTTATATTGTTAATGTAGGTATGTATGGTATTCGATGTGATTATATACTGATGTGGAGTATGACTTTTGAAAACATTTGGTCAATTTGTATAATTTAAGCATATTGTTCGCGTACATTTGCAGAAAATTCATAGTCTTTTACTCTCATCTGTCTTACGTCTCTTATCGGCCCCCAAATTGCACCTGCTTCCAGTTCCTATCTTCAATAGCTTTTTTTCCATACCCATAATTAGGAGACACACAGACAATGTCTTTATTTATATTTAGCTGAAAATTACATTAAAGTCTATTTCTTTTAACGTTGACAGAACACAAAATGAAGGTGAAACTTTCATTTCTTTGCAAACAGCACCATAAAGCAGGTACAAAGTGTCAGTGCTTACATCTTTTGTTAGGTGGCCACTACTGACACCAACTAGGCTGGATGAGCCTTTTATTTCACTGGGCATTTCCCTGGTGAGCAGTAGCCCGGTTTTGGAATCCCAGGGCCGTTCCTGGCGCCTCTGTCACTTTCTCCAGCTACCCTAGGTTACTTGCAGTACACAATGGAGGCTTTAAGACAGAGAGAAAGAGAGAGAAGGGGGTGGTAGAGAGAAAGTGATCAGAGATAGAGAAGAGGGACGGGAGAGAAGGGAAGAGAGATAATTGATGGAAAGAAAGAGAGAGAGCTAGATTGCATGAGGAGACAAATGGAGAGTAACTGATTTGAGCGTTTTTGCCAGAGATGCTTTTGATTCCCTAGTATGGCCCTCACTCCTCCCACCTCTTTTGCTATCACTGCCCAGTGTCACTGCATTTGGTGTATTCATCATATATTTTATTGCAGTTCTATTTACATATTGTGTCATACCACTGAGCTGGTGCCCAATTGCATTTTCAAATCCATAGCATACTACTTCATGGGAATGATGTGGGTGGAAGAGTGTGTGTGTCTGTCATACATCCTTTATAGTTAATAGTTTGATGCCAAACCTCAGGACCAGAGTTCTGCTTTTATCATACAGTTTTGTTTTATCTAGGTGTGAGGCTGAAGGATAGGGGGTTAAGCATTAGAACAAGTCTGTGGATGGACAGAGCATGTGTGTGTTCATATTTGGCTAAGTGGGAAGCATTTTTCTGTTGTTGTGTGTGGGAGAGAAAAATCACCTGTGTCAGGGCAAGCTTGAGACTGTGCATATGCAAGTTTGAAAAACTTGTGAGAACATAGCTAAAATAAACACCGATTGACACCTTTCGATAATACCTAAATCATGAAAGTTTGTTGCAAGCCCTAATACATACAAAAGGATGTTTTTTGTGCATTCAGTGGAACTGAATGGGGGTAATTGAAAGAATAATATTTTAAAGCTTGTCTCCTGCAAGTGGTGAGCATCAAACAATGGAAGTGGTTCATGTGATCTCATCAGAGGTGGAACATGGATGGAATGTGATTTTTTTCTAGTTCATGTGTGGAGTTTAAACATACCCCAAGCACCTTAATAATAAGTGATTGATACATTTAGGAGATGTACTAGAGTCAGTTTTTATTATTTAGGCATGTTATTTTGATCGTCTTGGCACAGACAATTATCCCACAACCAATGAAATAACATGAGTGACAAATTTGCTCCTAGTAAAAAGCAAAGTGCACACATTACAAGTTGTCATGAGTTAGTGAGGTTAACACATTGCCTCGTTGTCTGCTGCCAATTAGGTACCTGACCACAGCATAAGTATTTGTAAAGTGAACGTTCACCCGTAGGTATCTTGGCACTGAATAACAGATGTTTATCGTTACCCAACTCAATGGTACTCATTTTATCGACCTCAAATGGATGAAAGGCTGAGTGGACCCGCTGGAATTTGAATCTGTGACCATGAGGTCGAACACAGTGTTTCTCCGGAGGTCGGTCTGTAGCTGCGAGCAAACAGCAGTGCTCGCCCGGTTAGTCCTCTTTCACTACTGCTGGTTGTCCGCGAGTGTGGGAGTGTGGAGCAAGCGGAGAGGGCAGGAAACAAAACCCGGTGCGAGATCGTGCGCGAGGAACCAGGACAAGCCGAGTTCACGGAGTTCACGTAGCTCACAGAGCCGGCAGACAGGGACGCGACGCGGTGCATTGGAGTAATGGCCCCGAAATTGACAGCCGAAGCGAAGGCAGAAATGTTGAAAAAAAAAGCTGAGAACATCGGAAACGCTGGCAATGCTGGAAACGCTGGGGAATCTGGAGCAGCAGAAACCATCTCGAGGAAAGAGTACTCGCTTCAGGGAGATCCAGGTAAAAGAGATAAACAGACATCAGTCAGTTCCAGAGATGTTTACTAGGAAAAATAAGGAGAAAGGCATTAAGGGTATTGAGGACTCGAATCCTAAGAGTAGTGTTGGGGCGCAACAGGGCTGTGACAAAACGAGTTCGACTACAAGCACTGTTGCTGACACTGATGCCAAAGTGACGCTAGACACCCCTCTGGTGGAAGGTACTGGGCTTGTCTTAGGGATCTCCCCGGCAATAGTGACAAAAAGCACGACTTGTGGCCTGACAGAATCCTTGAAGGCAACTCCATTGGGGCAGGATAAGGGGGGCACAAAAGCTGATGCTAAAGCAGGAGAGGAGGAGGACGAGTCCAAAACTGGGAAACCCGGATTTAACAGCGAGTGAGGTTCAAGAGTTAGACCAGGCTTTGGAAACATCTGCAACAAATGAGGAAGCCGTGACGGTGGGAGGTGAGACTGTTAACCCATGATACCCAGAGAGTACGAAGATCATTATGCCCCTAGAGAAAGATAAAGAGAAGGTCCCCAGCGAGCGCTTTTATTCAGTATCAGATGAGGCAGAGTGGTCAGACGAGGAAGATGAACGAAGTTCATATCTGGGGGACAGCAATCTGGAATCCGAGAGCGACCCGGAAAACGAACTCCCGGCAACGGTAATAAAATCTGCCACCCTACTCCAAACATTCGATCAGCCTCAACGAGAACTAAGATGGAATCACTCATCCTCGATGCCGTTACAGGGTAGCCCTACTCTGGAAAAAACCTAGCTCTCTCTATTGGAGGTGATTCACCAAGAAATTATAGCCCATAGGGAGGAAACACGGCAGGATAATCGCAAATCTCAAGCTGCGATGAGGAAGATACAGGGAGTGGTTAGAAAACTGTCCAAGGCATGTGTGAATGTTGGGGACAGGGTTTCGAATCTGGAGGACCGGGTTGTTTCAGCGGAAGCAGAGGTTGCTGCAGCTAGAAGTAAGGTTGAATCTCAGCATGCCCAAGTTACAGACATTCAATGGAAACTAGAGGACATGGAGAATAGGCTCAGGAGAAATAATCTGAGGGTGCTAGGAATCCCCGAGGGGGTAGAAGGCACGGATGCCAGAGCCTATGTCATCAAGCTCTTTGAACTAGCATTCCCGGAGTTATCCAGTTGGAACTGGTCTGGAGAAATCCAGAGGGCACACCGCACCCCCTTTAGAGTACGCCGTAATGCAAAGGAAGGAGTCAAGCCAAGGGCGATTCTTATTTTACTCGGCAACTTTGTTCTGAGACAGGCCATTTCAGAAAAGGCAAGGCCAGACGCAAGAAAGTCCAGCTAGGGAGTGTCATTCTTTGTCCGCCCGGACTATTGTCATACGAATGTGGAAAGGCTCTGGAGGCTAAGGCAAAGGATCAAGCCTTTTCAGTATAAGAAGATGCAAGCCTATCTGATAAACCCAGCGCAATTGAAGATAGTCAATGAAGGACGGATGCAATATTTTGCATTAGAAATAAAAGTGCAGAAGTATCTGGACTGATTAGACAGCTAGCGAACTATTTTGTCTCGGGCCTAGCCCCTTATAGGTAGTATTGTAGGGAGAGGTAAAGGCTTGGTATTTGAAGTAACTATGTATGGTAGGAGGGGAGTAAAGTTTTGTGGAAGCAGGTTCTTTGAAGGCAGTCCTCACTGCCTGCTCACTGCAACCATCACAGGCACAGACTTAGTCTGAGTGCTTCACGAGGGAGGGTGCAGGGGGCAGGGGGTTTGGGGTGCAGGGGTAGGGGGGAATTTGGGTGGAGGGGAGACGGGGGTGGGGAGAGGGTTGGGGGGTGGCACGCTGGTGGAGGGATAAAAACGTAAAAAAGGGAATTTTTGACACAAAAGTATACTGGCATTTGGAACGAGAACTATGTATTGAATTTGTTCGCATTAATCATCTGGTACAGGTTGAAGATAAGGTAAATTGTAAGCAGAAATATGTCTAAACTTAAAATCTGTTCACTGAATATTAGTGGCCTCAATGACTGGAAAAAGAGGGGAAGGCTTACAGAATTTGTAAAAACTGAACAGATTGACATATTGTGTTTGCAAGAAACACATCTGCCATGGGGGAAAAAACATTGGTTAAATGTAAACGGTTATGAGATCCTCTCTTGCTCCTCTCAGACTTCATCAGTAAGGGGGGTGGCTATTATTGGAAAGACAGGACTTGGAGGGGCAAAACGCTGTAAGGCCGACGCTATGGGTAGATGGGCAGTATGTGAACTGAATATCGGCATTACCATATGTGGGATATATGGTTCAAATCAGGATGACCCCGAGGTTTTTGAGTACTAGAGAAAGAACTAACAGGATGGTCTTCCCCCTTTGTGGTTTGTGGGGCTTTAAATTTTTCTGCAGAATTTGCGGGTGTCACCCCTTATGTCAGCCGCAAACCCGGGGTCTATCGGTCCGTCTGCTCCATGATGCAATCTCATGGATTAAGCGACGTTTGGGGAGACAAGGAACCGGGAAACCCGGGGTTCACTTACTACTCATGCCCATTTCAGAAATTTACTAAATTTGACGATTTTATGACCTCCACTCAAGTACTAAGCAAAGTGAAGATCCAGAAATTACCAAAAATAATATCGGACCACAATCCACTGATCCTAACTCTGGATCATCCCAGACCCGTTAAAAAGCAAAGGGCATGGACATTTGATAGGAAGCTATTGGCAGATAACTCATATATAGAACATATAAAGTCCTGGTCACAGAGGTATTTTGATGCGAACAGGTTTAGTGCCTCACGAAATACAGTCTGGGACAGCTACAAAGCAGCATTAAGGGGTGAGACTGTTAGTTATGCTGCCCAAGCCTGAAAAAAGATCCGATTAGAGAGAGAACAATTAGTGAACCAGTTAATGGAGGCGGAAGAACAACACGGGTTGGATATATCACAGGGCAGAGAGGGAACGGATAGCCAAGCAAGAGTAAGCTCTATAAAAGCGCAAATCCATAAACAAATGGCAATAAAGGCAGCTCATGAGTATCAAGCGCAGAAAAGCAAGCTCTATAAGACAGGCGAACTGGCGGGAAGGGCACTTGCACTCCGCATTAGACAGATTGCTTCTAAAAATGCAATAACTCGAATTGTGGAGCAGGGTCAGGATTTTCTGGAACCTTTGGAAATTTTGAATGTATTTAAAAGGTTTTATCAAAAATGATATCATGAAGAATCAACTGTAGAAATACCATTAGAAGAACTGGGGGAGCCAGGAATTAGATTAGATCAGGGGGACAGGGAAATTCTGGATAAGGACATCAACGATGGAAGAATTATTGGGGGCTATACGAGATCTATCTTTGGGCAAGGCGGCAGGCCCCGATGGTATACCCCTCGAAGTCTATACAAAGGTATTAGAGGAGACCGCCCCAATGCTCCTGGATCTATTTAATGGGATCATAAATACTGGGAAAATTCCTGACTCATGGAGGAACACATATATAGTGGTGTTTCATAAAAAGGGGAAGGCAAAAGAAAATCCAGGGTCATATAGACCAATATCTCTAATAAACACAGATAATAAAATCTACACAAAAATCCTCGCAATCCGGTTGGGGAGGATCATTGGGGGCCTTGTCTCTCCCTGGCAGCATGGCTTCATCCCTGGCCGTGGTACTACGCAATTACCTTGTTTGATATACATGCTGCGGGGGAGGGGGAGGTGGCAATGATCCTCCTCGACGCGGAGAAAGCCTTTGACCGCGTTAGGTGGGATTATCTGTGGGGGGTAATGGAGGGCAGAGGGTTTGGGCCAAGATTTAGGAAGGCTATACAAGCGATGTATCTGGATCCAGTCGCAAGGATCCAAATGATGGGCGAGAGCTCAGATGAGATCTATATAACAAGAGGAACTCGCCAGGGGTGCCCCTGCTCACCCATTTTGTTTGCACTCTATATAGATCCCCTGATACAACAGATAATGGCTAGCACAAGCATTAAAACCTGTGAATACAAAGGGCTTTGAAACAAAAATCTTGGCTTATGCCGACGACCTGGCAGTCCTTACGGTAGAACCGGATGCTGCATTCCGGGCCGTGGCTGATATTACTAAAGCATTCGGTAGATATTCAGGGTACCGTTTAAATGAAGGGAAGACCCAGGTACTTTGTTCAAAGAACATTGTTAAAACAGATACGAGATTTGTTGATTCCGCAGTTTATCTAGGGATCACGATTAATGCCATACCCGCTCATATAATCAAGGATTATTTTACTCCAGTATTGAAATCAATGGAAACAGATTTGAAAAGAATGGATACACTACACCTGTCAATAGTAGGACGCGCGAACGTCCTCAAAATGACTATGTTTCCAAAGATATTATATTTGTTCTGAGCCATCCCCCTTTTAATTGATGAAAAATGTATTAGATCAATAGAAGCTCTTTTTATGAACTTCCTCTGGCAGTATGGCAAGGTTAGAAGATCTTTAAAATGTATGTCACTGCCACAGGAAAGGGGTGGACTAGGGGTACCCAATATAAGGTATTATCACTGGTCCTGCCTGCTCACCCAAATGGCAATCCTGTTCGATCCTGGGGTGAATAAACCACATAACTCCTATAGGAACAATAACTCCCCCACAGTATATGAATTGATATTAGGCAGGGAGGCAATTGGTGTTTTATTAAGGAAAACAGAGAAACGATACTATAAGAAAATGGGATACAAGACAATGGAAGCGATATGGGGGGTTTGGTCGCTGGTTCAGAAATGCATGAAAATTCCAAGATTAAATCATCATACTCCCCTGTGGCTCTCTGGGATGTTTCCTAAACTATATAGGGATGGTATGTGGAAACATTGGGAGCAACAAGGCATTTTGACACTGGGGGATATGATGGTTAGGGAAGAGATCAGACCCCTGGATTTTCTTCAGCAAAGGTACCAAGAGTTTAAATATGCACAAGTCACTCACACAATCAAATCTAAGAGGCCATCTATCACTCTAGGCAAAAGGTGTAGTATATTGGATTACTTGTTGGGAGGAGGGCGTAGAGTTAAAGGTATCTATGGGATATTACTAGAAGAAATACAGGATGATATAGAAAAAACTGAGGTATCTTGGGCTACTAAATTAGAAAACCCTGATGTCGACTTGGATAGAGCACTACTTCTGGATAAAAGACTCTCACGCTCTTTTAACCTCAAAGAGCACCATTTTAAAACACTTTTTAATCTATATTATACACCCTCGAAGTTATTTGATTGGGGGAAGAGGGAGGATAACAGACGTCCCAGGTGTTCAGGGGGTCCGGGGGACCTCCTACACATGTTCTATCAGTGTGATGAACTCGAAATGATTAAAAAAGAGATTATGATATTCTGGGAGGGGCTGCTAGGCATTAAGATAAGCCTATCCCCAACATTGATGATGTTAGGCTGTGACAGCAAGTTGGCCTTAAATACAGAGGCCTTGGTTTTTGTCTCAGTCGCAGTACTCCGTATCCTGATCTCAGCTGCATGGAAGGACAGGGAGGAACCATCATTCCAGATGTGGCTGACGAGACTCTTAGGTATGCATAACATTGAGGTCGCTCTTTATGAGCTAAAGGGTAGAAGCACACGGGAGATGGGTTTAAAGATGTGGGCACCTGTAGAGCGTTGGAGGCCCAATAGGTCGCAGCAGCAAGCAATTATAAGGCATGGAATGGTTTAGGGGTGTATTTAATGTCTGTATTTTTCTACACCCGTTTCTCTCTCTGTATATATACACCATATAATATCTGTATTTATAAATATATAAATTGTCTCTCTCTATGTTTTAAGTTTTTTGAAGGATCTTAACGTTTTTTATCTTGTACTTTTTAATGCCGGATGAAATATGACATACGATACTTGATTCGTTTTATAATGAATTGAATGAATTTAATGTTTTATTTTGTGTCAAATAATTCTCAATGGCACAAGGGATAATAGTTTACCAGTATCGTAATACCACAGGGAATAGTTTGCCAGGGATAAGCTGCAATTTTAGATCAGAGGAAGGATTAAAAATGGTAGCATCCTAACCAGTGGCAGTTCCTCTGCTAAGGTGGAGGATCATCGTCCCACTGTTTTACAGCAGTTAAATAAAGGAAAAATAAAATGACAAGTACTTGATGTTATTAACATTTTCTTTTTTTCTCCTGCTAGTGCTTTGCAAGCGGGGCTGGGCTGCTAACACAGGAGCAGGGCGAGGAGTGGTGGGCACACCGTAAGTGCCCATGACTGTTTGGCCAGCCGCCGTGGGCCAGCCAAACAGTCATGTGTACTTAGCATGCTCTCCACCCAGGCTGCATTAAAGCCTGGGTGGACCGAAGGCATCTGTGAATTGGTAGTGGCATTATTAATTTTGTGACAAATGTTTCAAAATTTAGTTTGCTGTTATTGAAATTGCTGAGGATTTTCAAGACAGTTGATGAAAAATTATAAATATATATTTTACTTTGAAAATATTTACATTAAACGTGAAAGCAACAGTTATAATCTGTTAAACGTTACAAACTAGCACACATTCTTCCAAAAGATGTAAATCTATTATAGTTCTTTACAAAAGAAATAATTATGGCCATCTTAACTACCCTTGATACTTGTATGGCTTTAAACTTAACATTTTTGTAGATAAAGAATTTATAAATAATTTTTCTCAAGGTGGTCATATTTTCAAAGTTGATCAGTGCGAGATTTCCAGCAGAATCGAACTGGGTAAATTCTTCTACAACTGTTCATCCTTGATTTCGTATTTAATTCTTCCGTTTCCTTTCAAACATGGAATATTAAGAATAATTCTGAGTTAGTTGATTTTTAAAAACAAACTTCAACGTTTCCATCACTCAGCAAACTCAGCTATTACAGTAACACACGTTCAATGGTACAACACCAAATAGATCTATTTTTATTACTGACAGAACAAAAACCCGATCTATTATTACTGACAGAAACCTGGCTAACCCAGGACTCTCTTCCCGACATCCTGGCCACACTCCCCGGCGACTATCACATTCACTCAGTCAACCGTCCGCCAGGAAAAAAAGGCGGCGGAGTCGCAGTTATTTAAAAAAAATCTTTTACACCTCTGTTGCTGCCTTCACTTATCCTACCTGGCGTTGAAAACATTGTCTTTAAAATTGATACGGACTGCGGAGCCATCCTTACTGTTCTGATTTACCGTCCCCCCTCTTCCATACCCATGTTTCCCTCTGCCTTAGCGGAACAACTTGCCCCATTAGTAACTACCTATTCCAAAACCCTTCTAGTAGGGGATTTTAATCTTTGGTTTGACGCTATGGACTTGGATGTTCAGGCAGGGGAATTAAAAGATCTTCTTGTTGACCTTAATCTACAGCAGCATATCCACTCCCCCACTCACCGTAAAGGCCATAGCCTCGACCAGATCTGGTCCTACAACCTTACTCTATCTAATCTGGTTGTGGAGCCTTGTATCTGGTCGGATCACCACCTAATACAGTTTGCCTTGACGGTCAGTAGTAATAAGGCCCAGAAGCCTCAGAAAATGGGGAAAATAAGAAAATGGAAAAGCATTAGCTCCCCGGAGTTTCTAGACTCGCTACTTGCAACTTTACCTCCGGTTTCAGAACATCCGGATGCCATGGAGGAATCTATCTCACATTGGATCACAGGGGCTGCAGACATCCATGCCCCCTGGGTCAAGCCCCCTCGGTCTCGCGCTAGTAATACTCACAGATGGTTTACCCCACAACTTCAGGCGCAAAAATTAGAAGTCCGTAAGAAAGAAAGGACCTGGAGGACCAACTATTCCCAACAGGATTGGGTGACCTACTGTGCTGCTCGCAAGGTCTACCAGAAATCCATCCTGGCACAGAAAACAACTTACTTTTCTGAGCTCATCACACACTCACAAAATAAATCCAAAGACATCTTTAAGATGGTGAATGAGCTCTGCGACAGCGACAGAACGGTACCCCCGGTGGTCCCTACCCAAGCATGGTGCGACTCTTTAAATTCTTTCTTTATCAATAAAATTTTGGACATAAAACAATGCATAATCAACTCTCCAGTCCCACTTCCTTTGGATGATTCCTTTTTTAACCTTTCTACGCTCGAGGCTTTTCCACCGATTGACGCTAAAATGCTGTCCGAACTCTTTAACCGAGTTAAATCAGGTTCTCCTGATGATGTTTGCCCCCCACACATATATAAGGACATAGGCCTAGCCATACCTCAGAGTATTCTTCCCGCACTAAATGCTTCTCTTATCAGCGGCAGGGTACCATCTCGATTTAAACAGGCTCTACTCATCCCTCTGCTGAAGAAGCCGGGTGCAGACGCACAAGTCCTGGTCAACTATAGGCCTATTTCCTTGCTCCCATACTTGTCAAAATTACTGGAGGCATATACCTCTACCTATCTCTCTAAATTTATAGAGGACAGCGGCTATCTTGAACCCAACCAAGCAGGTTTCCGTCCCTGTCATTCGACGGAAACGGTAATCCTAGCCGTCCAAAATGCATTAAGATCTAATGTAGACAAGGGCATCCACCCGGCCCTGGTCTTACTTGACTTGTCGGCTGCGTTCGACACGGTTGATTTTTCCATCTTAATCAACCGTGTCGAGCAGGCCGGCCTTAGGGGCACAGCTCTTGAGTGGATAACCTCTTTCATCTCGGACCGCACTCAGTCGGTTAGACTGGGCTCTTTTACCGCCTCTAGAACTGGTTCCACATGCGGGGTCCCACAGGGGTCCTCACTTTCCCCTTTGCTTTTTAATCTTTACATGCGCCCCCTTCTGCATCTCCTAAAGCAATTTAAAGTTACAGTTTACAACTACGCTGATGATTTGCAGCTTATCTTTCCCCTGAATGCACCCGATTCTGTTATCGAATTCCAAGCAACAATGCAACTGATACAACGCTGGATGAGCCTTAACCATCTTAAGCTCAACCCGGGGAAAACCGAGCTAATTGTCCCCGGGACCAGTAGTATCAGTTGGGGCCCACATTTTTGACCTATTAGTCTTGGACCTCCGCCGCCCATCGCCTCTTCGGTGAAAAGTCTCGGAGTCATTTTGACCTCGGACCTATCACTGAGGGGCCAAGTTGGCGCGGCTGTCTCTTCCAGTTTTTATCAGATAAGAAAGATTAAAAAAATAGCACAGTTCTTAACTTTCTCAGCTCTTATTCAAGTCACCATCGCCTTGGTTCTCTCTAGGCTGGACTTTTCCAACAGCATCTATCTGGGCCTTCCTCTCGGTCTCCTTAAACGACTGCAGTTAGTGCAGAATCAGGCAGCTAGGCTGCTTCTTAAACAGCCTAAGTGGCAATCCATCAGGCCAGGCCTTGAACAACTACACTGGCTGCCTGTCCCCCAAAGAATAATGTTTAAGACCAGCTGCATTATATTCAGGAGCTTACAGGAGACAGGGCCACAGTTCATCACTCAGCTGGTCACCAGATACAAGCCCATTTTGAATCTTCGCTCCTCCAATAAAGACCTCTTGATTGTTCCTTCTTACAACAGGAAACGCCAGGGTGGTAGCTGTTTTCACCACCTAGCTGCTGTTTTGTGGAACTCTCTTCCGCTGACTCTCAGGCAAAGCCCAGATCTTTTGACTTTCAGGCTCTCTCTTAAGACCTGGCTATATAAGCAAGCATATCCGCAGTAGATTTGTTATGTTATGTTCCTTCCTTCAACAGCGCCATGAAGCCCACGGGCGTACGTGCGCTTTACAAAAAACCCCTAACATAACATAACAACACATCCCTTGGTCACACTCCTTGTTCTGTTTCCTTAATAAAGGTAAATGTGTTTCCATTCATAACCTACTCACTTCTTCAGATCACTGCCACTTCACTTTCTTGCCACAAAATAGATTTGTTGGTTGTCGAGCACGGAGAACTGTACAAGTTTGTGATATTAGAATTCAAATATATCTCTGATTTTCCCTACCCCACAAAAGCCCACTTTATCAACATGCCCTATTCGATCCCAAATTAACCATTTACCCACCATTCTAAGCTTGGTTGTTTAACCTCCAACTAGGATTCTTACCCATCCAAGGTCATCCTGACTGAATCCACTCGGAGACCCTCAGTTACAGAGTTTACTAATTTTTATGCTCTGATGACCAGTTAAATATTTCTCTTTCACTGTTATATTATTTATTGTATATTTCTACAATACCAGCTTGATATTATACAATAGGATTCCCTTGTGGTGCTTTTTGCTAAACTGTATTTGTGCTGGCTATACAACTCTGTACACTTTACCCTGCTAACCATTGCTAAAGTGATTGTGTTCCTCCTTTCAACATGGTACAATTGTTATACACTGTTTATTTAATTTGCCTCTAAGTCCCTAGTGAATGGAAGCAAATGTGCCCAGGACCAGTAAATTAAATACTACTAGTGGGCTGCAGTACTTATTGTGTTGCCTACTACAGTTGCACTGTAAAACCAGCCCACGGGCCTACCATTGTAGCCTCGCTTTGCAGATATGATCCTGCAAATTCGACCTGTCAAAATACACTTTTGACTCTCCTAAACCTTCTTTTTAAATATTTACAGGCCATCCCTAAGTAGGACTTATTGCCCTTATGGTATTTAAAAGTAGGTATTGTAAAGGTTTAATGTTAAACACGTCCTTACGGTGACTAGCCTCTCAAAGCTATATTCACCATAGCTAGTGGAAGGCAGTTCATAGGAAAACACTGGGATGCAATAACAAGAACTAATACTTTGGCTCAGTAATGGGACTAGCTAGAAACATAATTAAGCAACACTTTTTAATAGTTATTAGAAATCCAATTTAATGCTGAATTCTCTTTTTGTAAATATTATGGAAAAGACCTTTTCGAAAGTTACCTTTGCCTTACTTGAAGTACTGGAAAGATACATCTGCAATATGCTCTCCCACTTTAGCCAGCCAGTAATTAGCGGTTAAATAGATGTGACTGTGGTCTGAACTTGCTTCCAGGAACAAAACAATAGGCTGACCCAAATTTGCAGAGATGACACCTCTGAACCTGAACGAATTTGCGAAGAGGGTTGAGAGTATCCTTTTTTACATTACCATACCAAGTACTGCTCGTGTGTCACAACCTGTTTGACAGATTTACTGAGTCTCTTCATGTGACATTTGGGGCACACTTCAAAGAGGTTTCCCCTGTCCTTGCCAAATGTTACCTGCCACTTGGTCAGGGCCCATCTGTTGTCTCCCCAGTCAGCCTGGCCCCATTACACTGGTCCTTGTTTGACTTAAAAGTGTAACACAACCTGTTTTACTGGTCTGCTGGATTTACTGGGGGGCACTTCAAAGGAGGGAGAAGGGAAATTCAATGCCAAGGCAATGTGTGTATGCACTGTCTAGTTGCTGAAATCTCAGCTTTATCATACCAGACTTCTGTCTCTGAGGTAGTTGTTGTTAAAGGGACTTTTAAATACCTTTAAAGTGGGTTCACCTTTGGATATTGTTCCCCTTCATGTGACTTTGGCTCCTATCCTGTTGGCCTCCATAACTGACCTTTCTAATCTTTCATTAAAGTTAGCAACGCTTCCACTTAAATGGAAGAAGGCACGGATCAGACCAATTCTTAAAAAACCTTTGGCCGATTCTCTAGATATGCTTATTTACAGACCTATATACTACTTGCCCTCCTTTCCAAGATCTTGGAGTCACTGGTTAGTCACCAACTAGTGTGCCATCTTGAAACCAATGGTCTGTAGGAACCCTCTCAGTCTGGGTTCTGTGACTCTTATAGCACGGAATCAGCCGTAACAGAAGTCCCTGATACAAAATAAATTACCTTAGACAATGGGACCTCAGCCATGCTGGTTCTCCCGGACCTATCAGCTGCATTTGATACTGTCTCACATTGTATCCTTGTCCAAAGACTGAGGAAGATTGGTATCAGCAGTAACGTTCTAAAATGGATGGAAAACTTTCTATCAGATCGCACCTATTTAGTGAAGATAGATTTGTTCATTTCAAAATCCAGGGTTCTTGTTAAAGGAGCACCACAGGGATACATTTGAGTGCCACTCTTTAACATGTATCTGTCCCCCCTGGTGAAGCTCATTAGGTCATGTGGTTTTGATACCATTGCCTATGCAGATGATACACAACTGGTCATTACTATGGATTCTAACCCCTAGCTTACTGAGGTGAAATGTATAGACTGTATGCTAAAGATCTCTGTATGGATGCCTGCTAACTTTCTTCAACGTAATTCAAATAAAACACAGATTCTCTTATTTGGGAGAGCTCAATCAGTTTGGTCCTCAGATTGGTGGGCACTGAAATTAGCACCCAAGAAACACATGAAAAATTTAGGTATCATACTGGATGACAATATGTCCATGAAGGGACATGTTGAAACCATCTCTGGGACATGTTTTGGCCTGATGCACATGTTTAGGAAGGTATTTCAGTGTAATTCTTTGCAGGCTAGGAAGACCCTAGTTGAGGCACTGTTAGTGAGCCGTCTTGATTATAGGAACTCCCTAATGCTTGGGATGAACAAAGGTCTTTTTCTAGACTTCAGGTGGTGCAGAACACAGGGGTGCACCTTGTTCTTAATCAGCCCCCGCGTTCTCCCTGTCACCCTTCATTGTGCCTCCTTCACTGGCTGCCAATAAAAAAAAGGTCTTTTTAAACTTTTATGTTTGGTTTTCAAAACTTTGCATGGAGAAAGACCCAGCTAACTAGAAAGTAAACTACAGCCTTATATTCCCATTTGTCAGATGAGATCCAGCAAAATGTGATTGTTGTGCCCCAAACATATTCATAAAACCAGAGTTGGGGGACACTCTTTCTCTTTTTTAGCTCCCTATTACAGGAATCGTCTGCCCTTGTTTAACTGTTCCTGTTTAGATCTAATGTTTTTTAGAACATCTCTGAAAACCCAGCTGTTCAGTCTTTAACACTGGTATTTCTCTATGAACTGTATTCTGTGGCGCCAAGATATCCCTCCAGGGATGATTTGTTGCACCTAATAAATTAATTAATCATTAATTAAACTGAATTTTAGTGTTCGATGTGGAAGGACACTAACATTACCAAGTTATACTACCCATACACACCCAGAGTGAGTAGGTAGTCATTTTCACACACTAGCTCATGCCCGATATAAATGTGGCAGCTCAAGACACCCGCATCAGATCACTTCTGTACCAGTTGAAGAACAAAAGAGGACTGGACCTACTGCCTGTGACCTTGGAGCACCCTGAAAAAAGCACCTGCTCTCCCCACTTGAATCAAGGACAAAGAAGGAGATATCAAGGGTCATAGAGATTGTCTCCTTTTGGGCTAAAGGCATGGACCCCATTTGGGGGTAGTCAAAAGTTGCAGCTAAGACTTTTAGCTAGCTACTTGCAAGTCCTGCCACTTCCTTTGTGACCCCTGGCTTCAGAAGTGGCAAAACCTTTGCCTCATCTGAGGCCTGGGATCACAAAGGAAGTGCCAGGAGTAGCAGGGAGCAGGCTAAAGGTCACATCTGTGACCCCTGACTACTTCCAAATTTCATCCATGGCTAACGGGACACAACAAGCTTCAAGAGGCCTTTTTCTGCAATTCTCAGCTGACCACTTCCAACTGGAGACGTCCTGGACCTTGCTGCTGGCCTATTCTGGAGTGAATTTTGACTCTGGAATGCTGTCCCCAATGTCAGGGACACTTGGCTGGTGACAAAGTATATTTCTTCTGACAAATCTTTAATCCTGCGACTTACACACTTTTAGCCAACTCTTAGTTTAAAGAACTGGCGGTGGTGCAGGACCAACCCGCCAAGTCAATCTGATGAAAGTGCCTTGCCACTGGGGCAAGTTTACTCTCACTATGTTTTTCTCAGCATCAGCATATCCAATTCAGCAAGAACTTACAGAGAAGGTAATCAGCCTCACAGGGTTCCCTTTCCCTTCAGCCTTCACCCTTGCCCCTCTAGAAAGAGCCAAACTCTGAAAAAGTGATGTTGGGCCTGATTACAAGTTTGGGGGTTTTGAGCAGGTTGCCCAACCAGTGCCCCGCTCCAGGACTGCCAAACCTGTAGTCATACCACCTGCCAGAGTAAGAGTTTTCTCCTGGTCTGTGGGGCGGGTCCTTGGCATGGTCTTTGGCATGCCCATGGCAGTGCCTATTAAAAAGGCACCACCATGGGAACACCAAAATCCTGTTCCTGCATGGCATGGACTGTAAAGTTCATGCTGTGCAAGAAAGGGGGTGCTCGCAGACAGTGGGGCAAACCACGTGCCTCCCTGCATGCATCACTAGGCCCTGAAGTAACAGGGGGCCCTCTAGGTTGCGGCGATTTTGTGGCAGTTCCATCACCCTATTCGTAATACTGTAGGAGGACCACCGGTCCAATCGACAGCCAAACAAGTAATAAGACCTTAAGTCTGAAGGTAGAAATCTTCACAGATGAGCAAGAACCTTATCTGACCATGAAATTTAAATTTCTTCCACTCTGAGCGTTCCCTTCAAAAGTCAACTGCTTCACCAAGACCTCATCCAGTGGCTATACAATAATGTACACTCTTTGCCAACAGCCTGCTGCCTTGTCCCGCAGAGGAGATTTAACTTCCATTCCAGAGATTAAGGCTAAAACTTTTTATCAGGACTACTCTGGTCCCTGTATCTGATCTGCTCTGCACTGCAGACTGCCTTAAACTTTACCATTGTCTTGGTCAAGCCCAACCAGATGACACTAATTTTGGTCCTAATGGGTGCTGGTGCTATTTTGAACCTTACATTTATAAAAAGCAATACTCTAGTTCAACTTATTGATTTTGTGTTGATTTGGTGTCTTTTTATTTATTAAAACTCATTCTATTTTTCTAAATTGGTTTGGAATTTTTCAGGTGTTGTGACTTTATTGCTGTTTGAATACTGAATAAATTCACATTAGCTGTACGTTATACCTGCTGTTCTGTGCCATAGACACCAGGGTGTTGAGCTCAGGTTACTGTAGTGACTTTGAGGGTTCACCCTCAACTAATACCTCATTTTCTTACAGTGTGACCCATGATTACAGAGAGGTTAGGATGTTGGAACAAGGGAAATAGGAAGGCGTTGGGATGCGGGACAGGCACACCCAGTACAGGAGGCAAAACGGGAAGGGGACAAGATGGAAAAGGTCACTTGTATAATCAGAATTAGGGGCCGGACAGATAAGCATGGGGAAGGAGGTAAAGACATGAGAATAAAGGACAACACTATAGACAACAGGAGTGAAGGGGTACTCATGTAATCATGTTAATGTTCAAGCTTCACCTACCTGGATATGCAGATGTTGATTACTGAATACCTTGTATTTGTAGTATGTTTGGGTGTGTGACGCTAAGGAACGGTTGCTCACCAGAGGACTGCTTCTGAGCAGTCTGCTATTTTCATTGTGTTCTCCTTGGGTGTATTCTAATCTAAGGTTATGTAGGGCAGTATTTTGTAGTTTAGGTTAATGCTACACCATAAATTCCATGCATATTCTAGGCCTCTTTGTCAGTGAATTTCTCTAGAATTGTAATCAATCTTGCCTAATGGTCCTAATGTCAGCTGCTGTCAAATCAGAGTTGCTAAATATATCCAGCTTCTGGAGCGCACAAAATCAGCAAATTGTTGCTTGAGTAAGAGCAGTCACCCAGGCATAAAAGCTGCTTTCTTCATGTAGTTGTAGTCTTTTTTTAGGTCTTGTGCCTAGCGTTGCAGTGCGCAGCACTGTCCGGCAGCGAAAGTAAGGGGGTTCAAAACGGACCTAGGAATTGCACACGCTTGTGCTTGTGCTTTGCCTTTTGGCCCATGCTATTGGCCTATGCCTGCATCTTTTTATCAAAGACAGCACGCAATTGGTCAAAGGCAGGCGCATTGCTCCACCCATGACCTATTGGTGTCTATTATGCGCACCGCTACCATGTTGTTACAATTATCGTGCCCAGACATGGGTGCAATAATTGAAACCACATGTCTCGCTGTGGAACGAGCGTGCGCACCACTCGCGGGCTTGTACTATTTTTGAATCCATTTCACAGGGAAGTAACTAAATGAAAGAAGGAAAGAGAGGTTGTGAGACGTTTCTTCAGGTTGTATCCCCCTTTATGACAGAGAAACAATTTGCCTGAACCAAGCACTTCTATTGCCTGCAAGATCATATCGCTAATGAATCGAATCCGGTTATAGCCCGAGCTTATCAAATGGATTTCAAAATGGACTTTAACTGAGCGGAGACAGATTTGAAAGCTCTGCTCGTGACACTGCGCAAAGTCTTTCGATAGCAGAGAGCTTTGATCCAAGGAGAACATACCAGAGATTTAACAAAAGTACAGATTCTTTGGAGAAGCCGCAGGAACCGTGCAGGCTTCAATCATTCGTGACAGCCATACGTACATGTGGCATTAGACATGTGTAAGGCAGATCTTACGGGCACTACCAGTTGTAATGTTACCCGCAATAGCTATATTAAGCTGTTTACAACATGGCTGTTGCTGCTTTTAAGTCCTAGTTAAGCACAAAGTGATTTGCCTAACACAATATAACTAATATTATCGACATTAAAAGGATAAACGGTCGAATAGTGAATATAAAATACACCGCTCTTGCTGTTGTAGTCTTGTTACTTCGGAGCATTGTCGGTTGCTGATTTTACAGCCGAAGTAGAACTAGTTTTTATCAAAATTAGGCAAGATAAAAATCGGAGCCTGATTCACTGCGGGTGAAATCTGTATCCATCAGGTTCCACATAGACTTTGAGTGCATGCGCCTTATCCCACAGAGCTACCTTATTGACGATGTCGCCCAGCAAACAGCATCAGCAATTCTGTTCATGTACACATTTAAGTTGTTATTTTAATTTTTTTGTTCTGCTGAAAGAAATTCCGAACAGAGGAGGGTGAGGTGAGAAATAAATGGGTGTGTAAGTGAAAATATATAGTTGAGAGTCTGAACAAAGTGCAAATGACTAGAAAGGCAGTTGGATCCTTGTGGTATCTAGAAAAATTATCTTATATTTCAATGGGAATGTTCACAGGCTTTGAATTTGAAAGGAGCCGCTGTGGTTTTAAAATAAACCAGATAAATTGATGAATACTTGTGTGTCATAACTAATTTGTAGTGATTCTGGATTTGTTTTCTTCTCTTCGCACTCGTGCTGCGCCTCCTCCTGCAGAAAGTGCCATGGCTACCGCATCCCACCCTTCCCTCCTTGCTATGCCAGAGTCCCTCACTGGGCTCTACTGACCCTCCCCCGCCCCCTCAGCCCTGGCCCCTCTGTCACCATTAGCCAGCCTGTACGTCCCTGCTTGGCTTGTCATTTAGCAATGCACACACATATGTCTCTGGGATGAACACATCTGCTGCAGGGGAAGCCGAGCGCCCTCCCCTCCCAGGGTCACAGCTCTCACCCATCTTGTTTCTGTTTGTAGTGACTTAATTGGTTTAATTATTTTGGCTGTGCTTGGCAATAGCAGGCTTTGTGTCTCTGTCACGCGCACCCACGGCCCCACGGGGCAGCCACTGATCTCAGCGAGCAGTATGCAGATTGGCCAGTGATTGGGCACTTTACAAGCTCTCCCCTTTGTGCCTGGAAAGTGAAATAAAACGGGGAGCTGGTCCCTAGTCAGGGGGCCTTCAGGGGGTCATATTTACAAGCCCAGTACGCCACATTTGCGCTGCGGTTGCATCACTTGTGTGATGCAGCGGCGGCGCAAAGCCAGCGCCATGCTGCTGGGAGATGCGTCACGTTGTAAAGCCCTGCGCCACATGTGGGCATTCCGGGGCAGGGGGGGGGGTGTACCGGCGCAGGAACGCCTCCTAAAATTGGCTGAGTGAAACAAGATTTCACTCAGTCCCTTTTACGGCCATGCTGCGTCAAAACCCTGTGCCTGATTGAAGCAGGCGAAAGGATTGACGCAGCATGTTAGGCATAGGGGCACCCCAAGCCTTGCTGGAGCTGCTTCATGCTTGCGACGCAACTCCAGCAATTCGTTACCTTTACGGCAGCAAATGCGTCACGCATCTGTCTATTCTTGCCCCATGGTGTGCCGCATTGTAAATGCGGTGCATCCATGGTGGCGCAAGAGGTATCTGCCGTGACGCAAAATAACTGGCGCTTCCATGCGATATGCAGAGATTCGCCAGTTATTGTAAATCTGCCCCGGAGTGTTTTATTATTCTTCCCTTTCCTTTGGAAGGATTATATGCCACCCCACACCCTTGTTTACAGTTCCAATAGTAACTCGGTTATTGCAGCGCTCAGAAAACATTAACAAGAGGGTTCCTGAACACCCTTAGCTCGAGCTCCTCCTATTACCAAAGATGAAAGGTGAGTCCTGCAGTTTTTGGTGTCTGTGGTTTGGAGGTGTGTTGTGAGGTATTGCAGTGGGATCAACAGAACAGGAGCAGCGGGACCCGTTGGAGTAGAATTGTTACCAGCAGCTGAAAATGATTACATGCAGTGCTTAAGGGAAGCTACTGGGGTCGAAGAGCTGGATGCGTTGGTTAGGGTGTTCATCTTGCTCCATGTACTCACTAACTCTGTCTTTCCTGTGACTTCCTGATGCATTCTGGGTGTTGTAGGCTTGGTGTACTTACACTGATTTTTCAACAACTATACTTTATGTAGGAATGAACTGGATGTAAAAGGTCCACACAAGACGCAGGGGTCTGTGTTGAACATGGCGTGAGTTACGTGGTCACCCAAGGTGAGGGGCTGTGGCAGTACTAAGTAGGTTGGTAATCTACAGATTATGTGGGTGAAGATTATTAACAGAGCTGCTCTTGTAGGTGTCCCAAAATAAGCGTTTTCTTCTTTGCCATGTGTCGTTAAATGAGTTCTTGTGGATGAACGTTACTGATGCAGGTTAAGTGAAGTTCATTTAGTGATGTGTTCTGGTTGTACTGAATTGGAGCAATGCAATAGGTCTTGCATTCACTCGAGTTTGGGCTATTGGCATTGTAAATGACAATGCATTTTATTTATGTTTTGGGTTTTAAAACATAAATAAATTATCATTGTCATTTACAATACTAACAGCTTAAACTCTCGTTTACAAACACGGGAACATTACAAGGTGTTTGGGCACAGCCGATGCTTGCTTGTCCAGCTGTGGGCTTTATGGACCTGGCCATTTCTCACATATCTGTCGCTCACTTGGCTGCAGGTGAAGAGGAAAAGGCAGCGTGAAATTAAAGAGGGGGTGTCTTTTTAGGGTCAATCAAGGGGGTTGTTTCTAGTGCAAGAAAAGACTGGAGGAAGTAAGGAGAACGCTTACATGTAAAATGTTTATGAATGTAGTTTGCTATGAAGTAATGAGAACACCACACCCTGTATATACACTTTACATGTTTTCTTGTTATGGAAATGCATTGTATAACTCAAGAAAGTATTCTGTCCCATAAATCGATGCAAAACTGAGTTTCCAAATATGGAAATTCGACAATCAACTGCCGCTCTACACTAGGAACGCACAAACTGTGTATATAAAGACACACACATACCTCTTTCTGTGTGTGTATATATATATTATATTTTGTGGATTTATTTGGTGTCCGCTAGTTTGACTAAATATGCGTTCACGGCTGTGACACAGAAAGTAGACGTATAAATTAACTCGCCTCCCGCACCCCGATAACACTGGCAGTAATTAATTAGTGACAAGCCGTCACTCTCTGCACTTCGGCCTCTGAGTTCCTGCCACTGGGGGGGTGGAGAACGGGGGGGGAGGGCAGCTAGATCGTCACGAACAGTGGTTGAAGTGGGGAAAAATTTAGGGGAACTGTGAGTGGAGAATCAGGGGGCGGGAATAACAAAAGATTGGATCAGTGGGCGGAGTCAGGGGTGTGGCTAGAAATAGCAAAACATACCATTTTTAGTTCGCTTAGCATTTCACTGACCAGTTACAGCTTATAACGTTATTTAATTCAAACAATGGATAAACATGTTTATTTGAGGTTTAATTCAGAAAAAAGCAAACACTCATAGGGAATACAGGTTTATGTAAAGCGTGTGAAATATAAGCAGGAACAACATGTTACCTTAATGCTTTTACTCTCATTATTCAGAAATCCATGAGTATTTTTGTCTCAAACATTGAGGACATGAATACAGGGCTCCTTCTGTACACATGTGTTAAGCAGGGCTCAGAAGAGAAAAATACTCTTTTGGAGAATGTAGACTCATGGAAACCCACAAAGGCTCCTTCACATGTCAGCCAGCTAGCTGCTCAATCATAATATAGCTAAAAGAACAACTGGTGGACAGAATGCAGAACAATGTAATACATTCACCCAGGTACAGAGATCTGTGCCTAAATCCATCGTTTTTTGCTCACCATGCCATTCCAGTTTGGACCCATATGCAAATCAGTCTTGATCCTGCGCCCAGTGGGAGCAGTCTAGCCCGAACTGCCAGGCCATATGTATTCAAGTGTCCTTTCATTCGGGAAGTGAACACAAAGCAGTACCCACTGAACTATGCACATAAACTATTGCTCTTTGATATGCATGGTAAACGTTCTTTCCAGCAGGCATATTACCCCTCTGCGCTACCTTAGGTGAGTAAAACAGCCGCTAGAGAAAACATGCTCCAATCTCTCTCCAGCAGCTACATTGTTCACCAAAGTATTCTTGGCACTTGTATTGTTGACCGAAACCGCTGAATATACAAAGAACTTTGCAGTGTTTTTAAAACGCCCGCACTTGTACAAAACCAGCCCCTCCAAACTAAACTGGCCCCCTACCCTTCCATTCGCCCTGGGGAATGCCTGATGCCTGGAACGGACAGTTCGGCATAGTTACCTTTTTCAATGCAATACCTCAGATATGTATGCTTATTAGATATACACAATATGGATCACTATGTTTCCAGTTTAGGGTGCATAGGTACCCTGTTCAGTGTAGTCAGTTTGTTAAAATAAACTAGTATGTGTGCCTCCCTGCACCACACCATCCTCTACACAGAGGATTTTACACTCCGTGTTCTGGAATCCACTGCTAATCAAGGGCCGATATTGCATTGTCAACAATCTACTCTGCTCTGTTGTGTCACCAGTTAATTCACAGTTGTCTGATGGCCCTTTCAGTGTTGCTTTGCAGGCCCTTAGATAGAAGGGAAGGGGGAGGAGGTTGTGGCCACTACAGAGTAGGGTGGCCAACTGGCATGGGCGCAAATTCAGGATGGTGAGTGTAAAAGTTCAGGACAAGGGGTCAAAATTCACAACAACAATTCAGGACAGGAGGTCAAAATTCAGGACAAAAATTAAGGGCAACAGGTATGCTTTGCAGACACATCAGTGGATGTCATGCAATAGTATATAAATCAAAAGGCAAGGAACATAAGTACAAGTCACTTCTCCTGCCCTGTCACTTTCTCCTGCCCATTCACTTCTCCTACCCCATCACCGCTCCTTCCCTGTCATTTCCCCTGCCCCGTCACTGCTCCTTCCCGTTCACTGCTCCTGCCCCATCACTGCTCCTGCCCGTTCACTACTCCTGCCCGTTCACTAATCCTGCCTGTTATCTGCTCCTGCCCGTTATCTGCTCCTACCCATTTACCGCTCCTGCTCATGCTTAATCACTTCTCCTGCCTGTCACTTCTCCTGCCCCGTCACTTCTCCTGCCCCATCACTTCTCCTGCCCCGTCACTTCCCCTACCTGTCACTTTTCCTGCCCCGTCACTGCTCCTGCCCTTTCACTGTTCCTGTCCAGTCAATACTCCTTCTCATGCACGATCAACGCTCCTGCCTCGCCAATTCCCCTGCCCCCTCCCTTCTCCTGTCTCGTCACTTCTCTTGGCCCGTCACTACTCCTGCCCCGTTCACTGCTCCTGTCCGTTCACCACTCCTGCCCGGTTACGCTTCTGCTCATGCCTAATCACCACTCCTGCCCCATAACTTCTCCTGCTTCGTCACTTCTCCTGCCTCATCACCTCTCCTGCCCATCACGTCACCTGTCCATCACTTCACCTGCCCGTCACTTCAGCTGCCCTGTCACTTTTCCTGCCCTGTTGCCTCTCCTGCCCTGTCGCCTCTCCTGTCGCCTCTCCTGCCCTGTCGCCTCTCCTGCCCCATCACTGCTCCTGCCTCATCACTTCTCCTGCCCCGTCGCTTCTCCTGCCCCATTCACCACTCCTGCCCCATTCACCGCTCCTGCACCATTCACCACTTCTGCCCCATTCACCGCTCCTGCCCCGTTCATTGCTCCTGCCCCATTCACTGCTCCTGCCCCGTTAACTGCTCCTGTCCTTTCACTGCTCCCACCCGATTAACGCTCCTGCCTAATCACCTCTCCTGCCCCGTCACCTTTCCTGCCCCGTCACCTCTCCTGACCCATCACCTCTCCTGACTCATCACCTCTCCTGACTCGTCACCTCTCCTGCCCCATCACCTCTCCTGTCCCATCATCACTCCTGCCCGGTCACCACTCCTGCCCGGTCACCACTCCTGCCCACTCACCTCTCCTTTCCTGTTGCCTCTCCTGCCCTGTCACTGCTCCTGCCCCAGCACTGCTCCTGCCCAGTCACTGCTCCTACCCCGTCACTGCTCATGCCCAGTCACTGCTCCTACGTCGTCACTTTTCCTGCCCCGTCACTTTTCCTGCCCCATCACTGCTCCTGCCCGTTCACTGGTCCTGCCCGAAAATCGCTCCTGCCCGATCACTTCTCCTGTCCCATCACTTCTCCTGTCTCATCAATTCTCCTGTCCCATCACTTCTCCTGTCCCATCACTTCTCCTGCCCCATTCACTGCCCCTATCCATTCACTTCTCCTGCCTGGTTACCGCACCTGCTCATGCCTAATCACCACTCCTGCCCCATCACTCCTCCTGCCCCATCACCTCTCCTTTCCTGTCACCTCTCCTGTCCCGTCACTGCTCCTGTCCTGTCACTGCTCCTGATCTGTCACCTCTCCTGCCCCTTCACTTCTCCTATGCTGTCACTTCTCCTACGCTGTCATTTCTCCTGCCCTGCCACTTCTCCTGCCCCGTCACTTCTCCTGCCCCATCACATCTCCTGCCCCATCACATCTCCTGCTCTGTCACTTCTCCTGCACTGTCACTTCTACTGCGATCTCACTTCTCCTACGCTGTCACTTCTACGCTGTCACTTCTCCTGCCCCGTCACTTCTCCTACTCTGCCCCTTCTCCTACACTGTCACTTCTCCTGCCCTGTCACTTCTCCTGCCCTGTCACTTCTCCTGCCTGTTACTTCTTCTGCCCAGTCACCTCTCCTGCCCCATTACCTCTCCTTTCCCGTCGCCTCTTCTGTCCCATCACTGCTCCTGCCCTGTTCACTCTGTGTACAACATTGACAAATTACACAAGGGGGCAAATTCCCCACAGTACTCTGTTTGGGGAAAGCACCTCTGTAATCACTAACTCCGATCTCACTGGCACATGACATGCTAAAGGCAGAGGGCGATCGCATTGTCATTCAAAGGGAATAATCAGCCTTAATTGAATGACAATGGGCCTGCCCACAGTCTGTGGGAGCTTAGGGAGGGGCAGCTGCAGCCTCTGGAGTTCAACAGAGAAATGCGAGCAGCCCCTGGAAGCTGAATGAGAAAGTTATTATTTTTAAGTAGGACTATTCTTGCCGTCCCAGGACGATTTTTCTAAAGAAAAAAGTAGGAGAATGGACTGAAGTAATTTTTAAAAGTAGGGTGCCGCCGTGCCCTTCCGATCCCGCCCACTTCTACTGCTGGTCACGAGTAACGTTCCAAAGCGCCTAGCAGCAGGTATCTGTCCGCTGGCACCGTCACTGCAGGCATACAGTATGCTCGAGGTGTGCCTTGATCTAACAAAATGAATTAATTGAGGCCCAGTGAATTATTTTTACCCACGAGTTCACCCCCTTTCCTCCCCCAACACACACACTGCTGCTTCCAACCCATTCTCTTCCCAGCAGACAGTGCAGACATCACTACAGACATCAGAACAGGTGCAATGCAGTCACTGCAGTGCATGCTAAGTTGGAAGCTTCGGGAGCCAGCATAATAATAGAGAGCCAAAAACCACGGGGTCGGACTTCACTAAAAGAGCCGTATAAACCAGCCCAGCCATCAACATCTCTGAGAAGTAGTTGGTTCAACAATTGGCATGTAAAAGATGAGAAATACTCTTCAGACCCCAAAAAGTGCAATTCAGAAATATGGAAATGCTTCAGTGAATTAGATTGTACCACTCCATTAAGTGGCATTTATTCAAAGTGACATTTCTAAACACGAAATTAAACATTCACCCAACTAAGTCAGCTGCCATTTCCAGCCTGTGTGTGGCGAGGCTGCTATTCGCGATGGTGCCACAGTGTAAGATACAGTCCATGTGCCAGAGAGGTTTTTGTACAGCGCACATTCTGATGTGAGGTATTTCAATGATGAAGCAAAGGGACTCAGTGAAATCAAGGAACTGCCTAGGAGCACACATTTTGAGACGATAAATGTATATTGAAATTGTATTACATCATGTCAACAGTTTCTCTTTAGACATAAAAAACCAATGAACTGTAGTAAAGCAGTATATCATGTCATGTTACCAGATTTCTGGCTTTAATGTTCAAGAAAAATGTACTGATTATTATGCACTGTTTGGCATAGAGGTAAAAAAAAAAAAATAATTAAAAATGCTGTTTATTTATTTTTAGAAACAAGATGGTAGTGTCCTGATGAAGACACTGTCAATGTGTCGAAACGCATAGACGGAAACCATCTCCCCTCTATATCATTGGGAACATTGGGCCCGATTCACAGAACTAACTTAAGACAAAATCCTAAACTTACTAACATTTTGGTATTCACAGAAGGCACTTACTCATTTTGGTATTCACAGAAGGGACTTACTCATTTCGGTATTCACAGAAGTTAGGAGTCCTAACTTTAGGACTCTTAAATGCCTTCTGTGAATACCGAAAGCCTTAACGTTAGGATTTTTCTCAATTTAGTAGTAGTAAAGTTAGGACTCCTAACTTTAGGACTCCTAAATGCCTGCTGTGAATACCGAAAGTCTTAAAATTAGGATTTTTCTCGATTTAGTAGTAGTAAAGTTAGGACTCCTAACTTTCCGACTCCTAAATGCCTTCTGTGACTACAGAAAGTCTTAAAATTAGGATTTTTCTCAACTTTACTACTACTAAACTGAGAAAAATCCTAATTTTAAGACTTTCGGTATTCACAGAAGGCATTTATGAGTCCTAAAGTTAGGAGTCCTAACTTTACTACTACTAAATTGAGAAAAATCCTAATTTTAAGACTTTCGGTATTCACCGAAGGCATTTAGGAGTCCTAAAGTTAGCAGTCTTAACTTTACTACTCCTAAACTGAGAAAAATCCTAACTTTAGGACTTTCGGTATTCACAGATGGCATTTAGGAGTCCTAAAGTTAGGACTCCTAACTTCTGTGAATACCAAAATGAGTAAGTGTCTTCTGTGAATACCAAAATGAGTAAGTGCCTTCTGTGAATACGAAAATGGTAGTAAGTTTAGGATTTTGTCTTAAGTTAGTTCTGTGAATCGGGCCCATTATGTATACAAATAACGTATATCTGTTGCATATTTATTGAAATAAATTTTTTTATTGTATTTTTTATTTAATCATTATGCCTATGATCATTTTCAGGACACTTTTATTAAATCCATTAAATTGAACTCTTTGTGCTATTTCAGTGCTTTATTATTTATTGTTATTTTGTTACTTGAACTTTGCCAGCATTTGTGTGTTGCCTGGGTTGTTTATTTGCCATAAATTGTTTGCCCTGACCCAGGAATCTCATCCTCATCAGGGGGTCCTTGTTTTTCTCATATTGTATAAACCAGCCCAGCCATCAACATCTCTGAGAAGTAGTTGGTTCAACAATTGGCATGTAAAAAATGAGAAATACTCGTCAGACCCCAAAAAGTGCAATTCTGAAATATGGAAATGCTTCAGTGAATTAGATTGTACCACTCAATTAAGTGGCATTTATTCAAAGTGACATTTCTAAACACGAAATTAAACATTCATCCAACTAAGTCAGCTGCCATTTCCAGCCTGTGTGTGGCAGCTGCTATTCGCGATGGTGCCACAGTGTAAGATACAGTCCATGTCCCAGAGAGGTTTTTGCACAGCGCACATTCTGATGTGAGGTATTTCAATGATGAAGCAAAGGGACTCAGTGAAATCAAGGAACTGCCTAGGAGCACACATTTTGGTTGAGCAGGGGCTCAGGGATCATTCCACGTTTCCTTGTTTTTCATTGAGCAGTTCAGCTACCAGATAAGCATCTCTTCCATTTTAAATCAAAGATTCTTCGAAGACGTGTCACTGTCATAAACAAAAAGACATATTGCCTGTTGAATCAAGTCGCGCATGGAGTATGTCTAGAAAAAAACGTGTTTACCTGTCCTCAACAAAGAGCCTCCTTTCAGGAAAATCCCAACACCCTTCGTGATATACATTGGCAGATGCCTAGGAGAGGCCACAAGTCACCGGTCTTCATATGGAACAAGTGTAGTGCAGAGCTCTGTCCTTGCCCACAGAGCTCACACCAACGCAGCATTTGAATTTTTCATTAGTTGTGAAGCAACGTTTCCCATGGGCTGACTATCAAGGCTCAGTAGAGTGCTGTGAAATACTCGAGTGGGAAATATTTATGATTTGTCACATTATCTTCTTTTGGAATAACAAGCCCCCTCTTTGGGTCAGACTGTTAAAAAAATCGCTACCACACACCCCTCTCCCACTTGCATGGTCTTAATTATCAGCTCACCTACAAAACAACCAAAGGGGCAGCTCTGAGCCGCACATGTTCAGTTGCAATAAAAGGCAGTGGGGGTGCTTGGCGACTGAAGCCTGGTGAACGCTCAGCTCGTTTTGACCCGAGGTTCCAATTAGACTTCTAGCTGAGCCAGAGCCAGGCACCTGTCTGTTGTTCAGTGGCCCGCCCACATCTACATCTGAGTGAAAGTGAATCGACAAGGTTGTAGCATCTCCACTTGAAAGAGTGAAGAGTAAAGTTCTTACTCTAAAGAGCTCTAATGTCTGGAGGCCTTTGGGTGCTTTATAAATATACAAACACTGAACTCTGTGTATACCACAGCTGTCAATCATGGTTCGATTACTTGAGTAGAGAGCAAGTTGTAGGAATACGAGTTACTTGCAGGTTATACAAGCTATTCACAGCAGCACAGATCAGAAGGTTAGAGCACCTGCTGCAGTTCTGCATGTAGCCTACTGGTCACAGATTGGAAATCAGGTACACCCCAGTAAGCCCCCCTGTCCGCTTGCAGGTTTCAAAACACATAAAAGGCATTGGTTTTTAGGATGCCAATAGCCCTGACTCTCACAAATGCGAGACCTATTGCATTGCAAATGCTTGTTTTATTCGGGCCCGTTGTCTTCCCAGTTTAATGCACTGAAATGGCGAAATGCATATCACACGCATTTTTCCTGTAAACAATACCCATATATCAGAAGCTGTTATGCAAACTCCCTAAAGAAACAAGAAACACCCCAGAACACGCTTCTGAAATATGATACTGAAAACATGAGCCAAAATGTATTGCTCGTCGAAAAAGCAGGAACAGCCAAAAAGGAAGAGAAAACGGCACAGACTGCTAGGTAGGAGCCACATCCATGCAGAGTATTCACTTATAGTTAAAAACTACAAACATGTGTAATTAACGACCGAATAGTAGGTCAGTGATCGCAGCCTGAAGATTTAATTTAATATTTATTGCACTTTTGTGCTTGAGCGAGTGTTCATTACTGATGGTATTAAGGAAATATGTACACGCTCAATCTTAATTACAGAAAAAAATGATGGGGAACAATGGAATCTGAGTACCTAATTAAGGGGTATATTATCAAGGGGTTTATCTCCGCTTTTTAGGCTTTAAAAGCCAAGAAAGCGGAGATAAAATTATCTCCCTATTACCAAGCTGTCGCTAACACCAGTTAGTGACAGCTAATAGGAGATAGCGACCATCTTGGGCCCCGCTTTGCATGTCAGTGATATTTATCACTAATGACATGCAAAGTGGGCGTGCCAAGATGTTAGCGACTGGAAACAGTCGCTAACATCGCTATCTCCTATTACCAACTTTTGGAGATATTCGCGCTAAGCGAGAATATCTCCAAAAGCTAACACCTGCCCTGAGCAGTTCTTCACCATGTTATCCAATGGGAGGTGGATAACATGGCTAAGAGCATTTGCTCGATAATGCATGAATATCGCTGACTTTTCAGCGATATTCATGCATTGCGGCCGTTTTTTATCGCATTTGCGATAAACCTTGCTAATAGCAAGGTTTATCTGCGATAAAAATCGCCGATGTGCGGCGATAATTTTTGTCTCTAAACAAGTTAGAGACAAAAATTATCGCTAGTTGTTGGTAATATACCCCTTAGTGTGTGTCAAATTCCAGGAAATTTTACTACATGCAATTGATGCAAATTATCCCAAGAATTATGGGGTATATTATCAACAACTAGCGATAATTTTTGTCTCTAACTTGTTTAGAGACAAAAATTATCGCCGCACATCGGCGATTTTTATCGCAGATAAACCTTGCTATTAGCAAGGTTTATCGCAAATGCGATAAAAAACGCCCGCAATGCATGAATATCGCTGAAAAGTCAGCGATATTCATGCATTATCGAGCAAATGCTCTTAGCCATGTTATCCACCTCCCATTGGATAACATGACTAAGAACTGGTCAGGGCAGGTGTTAGCTTTTGGAGATATTCGCGCTTAGCGCGAATATCTCCAAAAGTTGGTAATAGGAGATAGCGATGTTAGCGACTGTTTCCAGTCGCTAACATCTTGGCACGCCCACTTTGCATATCATTAGTGATAAATATCACTGACATGCAAAGTGGGGCCCATGATGGTCGCTATCTCCTATTAGCTGTCGCTAACTGGTGTTAGCGACAGCTTGGTAATAGGGAGATAATTTTATCTCCGCTTTCTTGGCTTTTAAAGCCAAAAAAGCGGAGATAAAACCCCTTGATAATATACCCCTATATTTCTTAAAATTAAAGCGATCTCTAATACATTTTGCATGCTGATCACATTCCGCCAATTTCTAGATAATGTCAAAAAATTGATTGTCAAAGGGGTAGCCCCATTTTGTCACGCAATAAATAAGTATTGTTTAAATATTACGGTGTAAATGGCCCCTAATATGAAAGTTTGTATTAAGATAACAAGTAAATGTAAAGTGATACATTGCATGTAGATAATAAAATAACTGTAAGGTCTCGTAGTGATAGAAAATACAAAAAAAAAGAAAGTAAATCATTTAAGCGAATAAGCTTTGAAAAATATTCAGCGGATATAAAGTGAGAATTGAGGGGACTGTACCTAGGGTAACATCTTACAAAGGAGTTTCCTGTAAGTATAATGAATTCTTAAGATTTGTGTCGCATTTGCTAATTTTGCTAAATACATTCAAAGCCTTACCAAGCACTTCATACCAAAGTGAATGGAATAGTTAGCAAGATTCATTGGCGAGTCATTAATAACCTGCACCATCGTACAATAGAAAACCTTATTTACGGGGTATTTACAAGCATGAGGTGCAGTCATTTGTCTGTGTGCCCACTAACTGTTTGTTGTCTGTACTCAGTGTAGAAAAGTGTTCTTCAATAGCCATCCCTCATCTCCATCATCCCACTCTGGCTTTCAACAGCTGTGCAGCATAAGATGTTTTAGGAAATGTTCTGTGTTCTGAGTTGGAGTCCGTCATACCTAGAGCGTTTTGTCCTCACAAACCAAAATTCACGTTTGTAAATTCCACTTCGCTGTATCCTGACACTCACCCAGAGTATCATAGGTCACAAACTTTTGTGGGGATTTTTTAAGGGGGCCTAAATGTAGATAAACAGCTGTCAAAGCCCTTTCCTCAGCCTTTCACTTCTACCTCCTGTCAGGCTTTACACATTCTGTCTATACTAAGTCAGGAGCCCCTGTCAAAACAGACGACTCAAGCTCCAAATAGTGGGCGTCTGGACACTGCAGCAGGCAAGCTGGGACCCAACCCTGAGAAAGAAGAGAGGAATGGTTGTGCAAGTGCTAGCATTATCATTGGTCCACACTGAGCATACTCAGGACTATCTAGCTAATGCTGGAAAGGAATATGAGTAGGAGATGGAAACTAGATATTGAAAAAAAGAACAAGGCGTCAGAAGTTAAATATTGTCCAGAAAATTTCTCTGACTGAGTAATTACTTAACCCTGCATCAAGCAGGTCACCCCAAGTACTGATCTTAAAACAGTGTTATGCCGCCCCATGTAAAAAGATCAGTATGGCCGTCCAGAATGATAAACATATTTTTTCACAATTATACTGTAAATGTAGCAGCTTTAAACATATTTAACAATTAAAAAATGTTAGTTATCCTATTGAAAGATCAAATAAAATGCATGACTACTTTCTACGGGGAACCTGATCTCCCTAAATAATAAAAGAATCCCTAGTGTAATCTTTTATCAGAAATGGAAGGGTGTAAGGAGGGTTACCCTCCGCCCCCCACCTTTTGACACCTACTGCTAGACATGTTTTAGTGAGAAAAGATGTAAACTCATGGTAGTTACAGAGCTGCCACGCTGTCATTTTCACTAAAAGCTCAGCATTGTTGCAACATGATGTTCCTCTTGGCCACTGCCTAGTGTCCCATAAATCAATGCAGGCCTCTCCAGGGGGGCTGCTCCCCAGTTTGACAACTTTTGACTTACATCAAGAATGTCTCCAACCACCAAAGGAGAAGTTTTGGGAAGGGCAAAAGCGTGTAGAAGCCCCACAATGAAATTGTATTTCTCCTGCAATCAAGGAGGAAACTAGCAGTGGAAGCACTGACTATTAACATTGCCACAGAAACCTCGAACGACGAGCTAGGGAAATTAATTAAGGTACATAAAATACACATTAAAATATATTAAAAGTTGCACAATGTGATCTCTGGCATACAAACAACCTGCAAAAAGAAATCTCACATTTCTTCATTCCATATAGTCTAGGCTCTGTTCTCAAGAAACAAAAATAAAATAAAGACAATGAAGGTGTCACAATGCAAATCATGCCTTGACCATAGGGAAAACAGAACCAGTAGATAACTGTCTAAATTTACTTCAACATTAAACTCAACACAGCATAGCCTATAATTATTCCTGTACTGTAACAGCCCAAGCAGGAATGATTTCAAATGCTTCACTGAGGTCAGCTGCCCCAGAATTTCACACAAGTTCATGAATTCATTGAAGTTAGAGGAGAAATGATTCTGTAAGCTAAAACAGTATAATAAATAAGGAAAATATCAAACCATAATTGAAAATATGTGAAATTCCATAATCAATAGTGTCCACAAGATAGAAAGTCATGAAATGTGGGAGGCCAAGAGGATCAGAATTCTATCACGGCTTTTAGGACTCCTTGGATCTGTAATTGTATGTTGACGTGACCTACACTGATTGAAGAGGGTATGTAAAGATGAATGGAATATTCTTTCCATGCTAATGACATTTGTTACTTTTTTCAAGATATATGCTGACAAAATGAATGTAGATTTGATGGTTGAATGTAACAGATAATTTGAACTGTTTTACAGTTCACTGCTTTGAACCGCTGTAAGAAAGTGGATTATTATTTGGCGTGGCTGGTAGTCCACCTTCAAGGAATAATAAAAACGAACTTATCGCAGTTGATCCCCCAGAGACACTCATGTAGTCTGAGGTCCGCCACCTCAACGCTATGGTACAGAGCAGATCTGCCTAACATGTTTGGAATTTATGTATAACTAAACCGGTAATAAAATCAAAAAATACATATCCCACGACAATTTAGAATAATAGATTAAAATATAATAAACATAATGACACTAGAATGACAAAAATCTAATATGGGGAGTCAAAGATGTGCATTTTTTAAGTTTTAAGTAGAAATATAAACAAAAAGCAGTAAGTGCTAATGATGGTTTATGGCCATGGGTGATCAGACCTAGGTGTGATTTGAATCCAACCATGATAGAGCACAGTTGGATAGAGTAAGCAGACTCTTATGGTTGCAGATTTTAACTTGGGACTTAGTCTGCAAAATGAAGGAAAAAGTCTTCCAGCGAGGCAAGGCAGTAGGCTGTATCCAGCAAAGCTGATGCAAATTTGGAAAGCTGTTGGGAGAGGACCCACTGAAGCCACTGTTTTAGGCAGAAAAAGCACGAAGAGGAGTAATTTGATTTTCCCATTGGAAGAGGTCAACACATTGCCAAGATAGTTTTGACATCTGTGACTGGTCAATACTTTTTCATTTGCATTTAGTTTGAGAAATGGAAGTCTTTTTTTTCTAGAGGAGAAAAGCAGGAATCTGTAGCCTTCTCACGTAGTGCCCACTGAAATGTATTTTATGCTGCTGAAAAGCTCCAAGTGGGCCAAATCAGTTTCTTCAGCCCAGAAAACATGCCTTTTTACTTAGCTCCTCACCTAAGGCTTCAAATGTTCAGGGGAGATTCTGAGAATTTTAGGGCTTGATCCACCAGAGGGAGGATTGAGTGTATGTCCAGCTTTGACTGAGCGACTTGGAATCCAGGAATAATGACTTATCATTGTTTTGTGATCCTGTAGTGATACTGGAGGTCTCCCCATTGACCCTTGGAATCTGCTCCTTTGTCATGGGTATAAGAGGGACCACATACAGTCTTCAGTGTTATTTTTAGGTTACAGCAAGACGGGTCCTGTCCCAAGACGGGTCCGGTCCTCTTCTGATCTTCTGCAGGTCTAAAAAAAGTGTTGTGAGGAGGGTTCCTTGAGGTGCCACATTTATGACTGTCACTCACCAGTGGATGGGGTGATAGCAGGTCTGAGTCTAACTCCTCTACTTGAAGTACTTCGAGCAAAACTGCTAGCATCTATCACTTAAGGTAGTGAAAGTATGAGAGGGAGAGACGAGGCAATCTTGGACAACGTGGTGTCAAAAACAATACCTATAATATTTAATCTCCCTTAGTTCACATCGCCAGCACAACTAAGGCTAGGGTTTGGCCTCCAAAAACAGAAGATAGCACGTAAAGGTGCCTACACCAAATGCTGGCAAAAGATAAAGGGAGCAGAGCAAGGCTATCTAAATTCATACTTATGGAAGGAGCTGGAAAGGAAAAAAGACAGTCCGGCAATGATCTACCTCCAAACGGCAATAAGTTATCTTGCCCTACAAGACCTCTGGGAACTTAACAGGCCTCATAAAATCTTTAAGAGGCGTGTTAATAAAACAGTAAAGCTACTATCTTTGGAGGAAGACAAGTCTACACTGACTAAGAGGGCTCACAGGTGGTTCGTTATACAGAGTTACACAAGGTCTTTGTCACAAGTTTATTTAGGAACAGGGTTCTCAAGTAAAGTGAAGGATTCCTACTTGAAATTTAGGATGGGAATTCTACCTGTAAATCAGCACCTGCCACCTTGGGAACATATAGAAACAAAAATAAACTGTAGAATCTGTGGCGATTTTAAAGAAGATGTTATGCATGTACTGTGTAGCTGAAAAGCTCTAAACAATGAGAGGAGACTTTTATTAAAACCACTCTGGAACCAAAGAGGGATACGAACACGTAGGCAAGCACTAATAGCCAGCTTTGAGGGAAACAACACTCAGTTAGCATGTAGACTGGTCCGATTCATGAACATAGCAAAAACCAGGTTAAAAATTACTACTAAGTGACGATTTGAACATAGTAGGCTACAATCAAAAGATAGAATTAGCTGCAGAACCTTTAATTCGCAAGCTTCGTCCAAGTTTTATAAGCTACAGCAAACTTGTTATGTGCTTTAGGGTATAGAGAGGGGAGCCCGACAACTGTTAATTCGGATGATCAGATTTTTTTACTGTATTTTAAACCTCACACAGAAACAAAATTTCATATGTATTTTAATGACTTTTAATCCATCTAATTGGCGCATTTTTCAACATATACTGTTTTGAAGTAATGTTCTCACTGCAAAGATTTTAATTAATCACGCAATAAAGATTTTTGATTGTTGTTTTTGTTTTTGGATTGGGTGACTCTTGGCTCATCCCTTGCCAATGAGGTAAATGGTTTACTGAGGTAATCCTACCCACCTTTTCAGCAGTTCCTGTTTGCCATACAGCAAACAATCATTCCTCCCTTATGCAGCACCCTTGAGTCCATCCAGAAATCGTTGCTATAGGAATGAGCGGTTCTACATCATTAACATTGAGTGATTTAATAGAAACTGGAAGAATGTAGTACAAAAGGGCATCCCCTAGCAGAAAACA
The DNA here is from genome assembly GCF_964261635.1 of Lissotriton helveticus. Classification (NCBI taxonomy): domain Eukaryota; kingdom Metazoa; phylum Chordata; class Amphibia; order Caudata; family Salamandridae; genus Lissotriton; species Lissotriton helveticus. The sequence continues at coordinate 531,592,712 of NC_136067.1, forward strand.
AGGAAGCAAGCAGTGTTGAGGTGCCCCTAAATTATTTTACTCCCAAAATGGAGGTCCATAAAACCAGTAGGTCTGCAAGTGAATTCTGTGATAATTAAATGTTCCAGTGGAGTGCTATGCTGGACAAAAAGAGATGCATAGTCCCATTATTTACAAAATGCCCCTGAATAATTTATGTCTAATGATCCTGAAAGCAAGCATGCAATACCTTTATCAATTGACACACTGCCAGGCTGCATCCTAAGTAGTTTCTCTTATCATCTCACATTGAAGTACACCAAAAGAGCAAACTAATTTAAAACAGCAAGGTTCAGTTATTTTGAATAGTGATGAGCAACATTTTAGGGTCAGTGACTAAGACAACCATCACCACGTAAGCTCCAAGTTTGATCACAGATTCAGACTATGAAGCACCAATTAAACCCATTATATTCAGTGTCTTGAATGACCCCTGAGGACGGAAGGACATATCAGCCTCCCTACTACAGTTGAAGAAAGAGACAGAGAAAATAGCAGGCAATCATATGCTTTTTCTAAACACCATTCTACCAAAGTGCTTGAAAATATACTGCAAGACTACATACACTACTGCAAACATTTCAGTAGCGTGAACATAAAGAAAGCCAATACAAAGTCTGGCTTTCATACAAACTTGGACTATACATGGTTATGCTACACCGATGAGGAATAACAATGCTGTTTCTGATCTAGGGTTGCTTGTTTTCCCTTATGGTAGGGGTCCATGTTTTCACTTTGAAATAGACTATTCTTATTAGGGGCAGGGGCAGTACTGATTTGCATATGATGGTAATCTGCCCTAGTGTCCTACAATGGACAATAATCAAAGGAGGGATTCCTACCAAGAGCAATTGTCAGTGGTTTACACTTTTTGCATATAACAGATATTGTTCCAAATATATCTGACTTAAAGCATGAGCTGCAAATAGCACAACTTTGAAACCTGGGAGGCAACCACTGCTTGCTGTTTTCGAGCTCTGACGACTGCAGATATGTTTTCAAATTAAGTTATGCAAATTCGAAGGTACAATATCAAACTGCATGGGATGTACTATAAACATGTATGCCATAGCAGTGCCCAGTTGTGTGCCATTGAAAGGCCAGAACTTCATAGAGTAAATTCTGAATGTCTTCTAGTGAGTGCATAGCCTTAAGACAAAACAACTCGGAAACAGTGAGCAGTGGTTCCCTCTCTCTTTCCAAACCATGCTGTCTGCTTACAGAAATTTCAAGTTAAATGTAAGCATGAGTGCACACATTCATGTTACGGACCACAGATATTCTGCTTGTGTGCTCCGCAATTAACTGGATGATAATGCAGCCATTGGACTTGTGTGAGAAGGAAAACATTCAATTGTAATTTTTATTAGGACTGTTTGCGCATCTTCTGCTTTTGAATCAACCACACTGTCAATCAAACTGTTCATCTGAAATGTAAACAGATGGAAACATCCCCTTCTCACAACTTCAACAGATTTTAACCACATTGTCTGGCTCAAATTTCATTCTGCAGATTACTGCTACTTTTCAAAGTGATTTAGGAGTGTGTACATCTAAAGAGATATAATGAATCAACAAACTGCTAATCCATTCCTTCTACAGGTATTTAAGAATTATATGTACACTAAAACCATATGGTCGTCTAAGACATTAAGGCCGGGTGTTTAATTGAAAATCCATGCATAAGTGGACTGAGATAAGGATCGGTAACAAGGAGACATTCTCCAGATGTATCATCATTAAAGTGCATTGACATGTCTAAAGTTTGAAATTCATCATACTTAACAAAGAGCCTGGGCGTTTAAATGTTTTGCATCTTTATCGAGCTATACTTAAAATGGAATGTAAGAAAAACATGTCCTGGCAATTACCTAATTTACACATTTCATTTAATTGTTGGGTATAGCGAACGTTAATTTGGTTAGGAACTTGATGAAAAAATGGCTGAATCAGTGTCACCTCGGGAACAACAACACCAACTCCGCAACCCTGATCAACAAACTCGCCAACCTCGGCCTGAAACAACTTATCACAGCATCCACCCACGCCGCGGGCCACATGCTTGACCCCATCTTCTCCACAAGCACCCATGTCTCCTTCGACCACACCGCAGAACTCCACTGGACCGACCACCACTGTGTCCACTTCACCTTCAAGAAACCCACCACGCACCACCGCACCCAACAGCTGCCCTACTGCTGCTGGAGCAAAGTCACCGAAGACCAGCTGACCACCACCCTCGGCCAGAACCCTCCCACCGACCCCACCGACCCAGACGCCGCCGCCCGCAACCTCAAACAGTGCATCAATGACTGTGCCAAAACTGTTGCCCCGCTCAAAAAACACTCCTACAGCCGCACCAGCAAGAAAACCACCTGGTTCACCGAAGATCTCCAGACCTCGAAACGAGCATGCCGGAAACTGGAGAAGAAGTAGCTCCACGAACAAACACCGGGCAGCCAGACAGCACACAAGAATGCCACCCACAGACATCACCACCTCATCAGACTAGCCAATAGACCTTCCTTCAAAACCCGCCGGGAGAACAACGCACACGACAGCAAGGACCTCTTCAGCATTGTGAAGGAACTCTCCAACCCCAGGGCCAACACCAACAACATCACTCCCTCACAAGAACTGTGCGACTCGCTGGCCACTTTCTTCCACCGCAAGATCATTGACATCCACAACAGCTTCAACACCTCGACCACCCCGACAATGCTATTCCCCACCCGCCCGACGAACACCACCCGCATCAACGGCCTGACCTCCTGGACCAACATCAGAGATGACGAGATACGTAAGGTCATGAACTCCATCCACTCAGGATCACCGTCAGACCCCTGCCCACATCACGTATTCAACAAAACAGATGCAGCCATTGCACCCCAACTACGGAAGGTCATCAACATCTCCTTCAAGACAGCCACATTCCCAGGAAAGCTGGAAGCACTCCGAAATCAACGCCCTTCTCAAGAAGCCCAAGGAGGACCCCAAGGACCTCAAGAACTTCCAGCCCATCTCCCTGCTCCCAATCCCGGTGAAGGTCATCGAGAAAATCGTTAACATACAACTGACCCGCCACCTCGAGGACAACAACATCTTAGACCCGTCCCATTCCGGATTCAGAAGAAACCACAGCACCTAGACAGCCCTCATCGCCGCCACAGACGACTAGACAACGGCGATACATCAGCCCTCATCCTCCTGGACCTATCAGCCGCCTTCAACACGGTCTGCCACCGCACGCTAAAGGCACGCCTCCAAGAGGCCGGAATCCAAGAGAAGGCCATCGACTGGACCACGTCCTTCCTTCACGGCAGGACCCAGAGCATCCACCTCCCACACTTCCGATCCGAAGCCACCGACATCATATGCGGCGTACCCCAGGGCTCATCCCTCAACCCGACGCTGTTCAACGTCTACATGGCCCCCCTCGCACAAGTGGCCCACCAGCATGACCTCAACATCATCCCCTACGTCGACGACACCCAGCTCATCCTCTACCTCACCAAGGACCCGCACACCGCCAAAACCAATCTCCACAAGGGAATGAAGGCCATCGCCGAATGGATGAGGAGTAGCCGACTGAAACTGAACTCCGACAAGACGGAGGTCCTCATCCTCGGACCGACCTCCTCAGCCTGGAATGACTCCTGGTGGCTGACCACGCTGGGAACAGCACCAACACCCACTGACCAAGCACGCACCCTCGGAATCATCCTCGACTCCTCTCTCTCCATGTCGAAGCAGGTCAACGCCGTCTCCTCAACCTGCTACAACACCCTCCGGAATAACCGCCGCGGCCAAGGGATTAATACATGCACCCAGAGGGAACCTTAGAGGTTCTCCCTTAAAACCTACCAACTACTGGTATGCTGACTGACTAGTCCTAACCAGCCTGCTACCACAGAAGTGTTACTGACCCACAGGGGTGAGGGCCTTTCCTCTCCGAAGGTCAGAAACAAGGCCTGCTTGGGCTGAGGATGTTTATACCCCTCTTCACATGATGACCTGTGAATTAGCATTCCAAGGCAGGGGGCTTCGGCTGTCATGAGAATCTGGCTTCCCTCATACGAGAGAATGCCCTCCCCCATCCAGGGCCTATTAAGCACCTGGACAGGAGGGAAAATTAGTAGTCAGAAAGACGTGTTCACCTTCAAGCTAGTTCCACCCCTCAGATGGGCTACCTGAAGTCATTGTAAAATTTCAGAGTCTACCATCTTAGTGATGGTAGAATTGGGAACACCGGGACAGTGTTATGCCCAGTTCCCACAGGAAGTGGTCATATAGGGGGCATAGTGACCCCCAGGAATAAGTAGCCAATTGGCTACTACCCTACACACCCCTATCAACCTTAAATCTAGTATTTAAGGCATCCCCTGGCACCAGGAAATCAGAACATGTCAATCAAAAGAAGAAGAAGGACTAAAGAGCCATAAAACACAGGAACTGAGGAAGAAGCAACTGACTTGGCTCCAACCCTGTCGGCCTGTTCACATATTCCTCGGCAATTGCACTGAAGTCAATTCACCTTCCAAGCTACTGTGCCTCCAAGAGCCAGAGAGGACTGCCAGCACTTCTACAAAGGCCCAGGAACTCCCATGGAGCAGCAGAACTGTTCCCCTGCACCGCACCCTGCAGGTACCAAAGAAAGAACTATGAGGACTCCAGGACCGAGTAAACCTAACACCGGTCAGCACCACTGCACCTGTCACTTCAGGCCTGAGTTTAAGTTGGCCAATGGCTCAAGCATGGTGCCCCTGCCCTCCAGAGAAGAAGCTCACCTTGGGTTTGTCAGGAGGGGACTCCTTGATGCCTCCTGCAGCCTCTGTGTTCAGCCTCACCTGACTGTGAGTGTATTCAGTGATGAAAACCTGCCGCCTCAAAGCACCTCTGTACCCGTCACCCCTGGCCCATGAAGAAGAGGACCGAAGGTATCCCCAAGCAGCCCAAGACCTGAGCCCACTGTTCATTCTGCCTGACTGATCTCCCAGTCCAAATATGCAGCCTCTTTTCGACCAGACCGAACCCCGTTGACACCTGATTGTGTATTGCACCACTGCAGCCGGCTGCCTAATGTCTCTGGCAGTGACCTGCTTGTGCTGGATTAGACCTTGCCCTGTACTCAAGTTAAGTCCTGAGTTTTGGTCCCATAAGCTGATGTAAAGAACTTGCATACAGTATTTGATTTTCCTTCATAGGATGACATTGCAACCTATAGAAATTGCACTAAGAGCCCAACGATGACATTTGGCGCAGAGGAAGCGGGCAGTATGTCACCGCCACAAAAGCTGTGGTCAGGCCACTTGCCAGATTAGGTGTTTCCTCCTGTGTGGCAGACTTGCTTTTGGCATTCCCATGGCAGTGCCTCTAAAAATGGGCACTGCAATGGGAGCGCCAAAAACAGTTCCAGTACGGCATGTAAAGTCCATGCCGTGCAGGACTGGTGTGCATGCACGCAGGGGGGCACATGATGTGTCTCTTGTGTGCATTCACATGTTGTGAGGCACCAGGGGGCCCTGTAAGGCCCCCCTTGTTTCCTCTCCACCACGGTTTTAATGACAGTGGAACCACCATGAAAACAGTGGCAGAGAGGAAACTCACAATATGCATTATGGGACCGCAGCGGTCCTGCCAAGCATATTGTGCCCTCAGGCCCACTACGACATCCACAGAGAACAGCAGTTCCGTGGAGGCAGCAGCAGTCCCATGGCGGTCCGGCCACCCAAGTCTTAATGGGGCGTTCGGACCACCGGGGTGGTGGTGGCTGGACTGCCACGGCCGCACCACCATGAGTCTGCCTAGTATTCTGGCCCTAAATGTTGACCTTTGAACCCTATAGGTATATCTTTCTCAAAACAAATGTACTTACCTGATCATATCGATTCCAGTACCTAAATATATTTAAAGGTATGTGTTTTCATTTTTATAAATTAACGTGGATCTCCTTATTGAGTCCTGTGTACCATTTATTGACTATGTGTGCATTTGCAGATGTCTAACTCTCATCCCTGAGAAGCCTATAGCTGCTCTACCACACTACACCCTAAAAGAGCACCTGTCCACTCATAATGGAATCCCTGGTCGCTTTGTACAGTATACCTCTTTTTAGTCCTCTATTTAAAGAGCCAGCATACTACAGCAATCACTTTTCCCCGTTGTGTTTTATTTTTCTGCCTTACTGTGATGGTTCTTTGAGTTTATGTGCAACAATATTTTGGTATTTGCTCAAATTGTTTGAGAATTCATAAATATTCTACATGGACTCATATAGGTGTAAATTACTTCAGTCGTCAGTATGTTTATTTGATTTCATCCATAACATTTTAAGAGCAATATTTCTAAAATACAATTCATCATATCATGAACAGATTTTTAAGATCAAGCTTACTCGCTGATGATCTGATGTACCCAATATCAGTTTCTTGCCTGGACCTTCATTTAGATTGACTCGTCAGACTAAAAAACTTCTATTTCTTTTACTTAGTGAAGATATAATTGATGCAACAAATTCTAATTTACTAAATATATCTGTAAATAAAAAGTTGGCAACTCTAAACATGTGGTGCATGAATGTGAGTGCCAAACGGTTGAATGTGATAATTATTGCGAACACGTCATTAAAACTCTGTGCATTTTAATACTCTTGTGGTACTGATTTTGATAGTAGACATTGAGTTGTGATGCAAGCTTGATGGTTGTATGAATAAATGCTTGAGGAGTATAAGAGAGTGGAATGTTGACTTCGTAAGGGGAGTTTTTACTTTCCTGTTTATCACTGTTCCCCAACCCCTTGGCTTGTGGGGCCCCTCTCTTTTGTTTAATTAATCATTCATTATTAAATATAGTGACATTTACAACCCACTAGATAAAATGGTTGGAAAACGTTGTCTATGTTGCACAAGGCAAGTGCCATTCATTCATTCATTCATTCATTAATTCATTAATTAATTCATTCATTCATTCATTTGTACGCTGCTTTATTATTTGTATGCCCAATGCAGAAAGATAGCTTTATGGTCTGAGATCTCTGCATACATAGACTTACGTGTATACCTGTGGAGAAATCTCCACCTAACTATAATTCATCAACTCTGAGCAGATTGTTATGACTAGTACTAGAAGTTTGTGCCTTCACTCAAAAGATGGTGAGAACACGAATAACTCACAATGCAACCATAAAGATAAACTTTAAAAGCCTATTTAGGCTTGATTCTGCCAGCAGTAGTTTTACATAGAATCGGTGGAGATCTATACCTATGCCTCTGTGCCATAATTAACTATGATCCGGAAATATGCACAAGCTGGAATCACCTCTCATGCTGCATGGCCCTCCTGTTCCTGATGATCCCAATGACAAGCCAGGTAAAAGGAAGATAGCATTGTGCTTCAACTTACAACTCGAGACAATATGTCTGCAAGGTGTACACATCGCCTGGTCAGACATGATCATACATATCACACATGCAAGGGAACTACACCATGCCACTGTCACCTACTTAGGCCTTGAATTAAAAATATTGGTATCCATGCTTTTTATCTTGAAATTCTTTAGACTCAAATCCTGCTTTATTGCGGGTGACAGCTACAGAAGTGCCACTTACTCCTGTGGAAGTGTTCAACCAGAAATCTGCATCATAACACATTCATGTCACCGAGCAAGGTATGCCTCACAGCTGTAAGTATTACAACTACCCTAAATATGCTTAGTATCCATATACCAAAACAATGGTCTGGCCACAAAGAAACAGTGACAGTGAACTGGCCTTAGCCCGTTGGCTGCTGCCGTCGGCCAACGGTCGTCGCGTGCACTACCTTGGTAGTGCTGCGCACGTCCAATGGCCGACGCTGCCCCACCCGTTTTTCGAACGTTCAACACTGGAGCTGAACGTTCAACGCAGCCAACGGGTTAAATATGTACATCCTTCCCATGAAAATTCTACCTTGCCAGGGCCTGTGCTGTCAGGCCTTTGTCACCATCCTCCACCTCCACTGCTGGTTTTCTGCCTGTGTTTCCATTAGGACTGACCTCTGACAGTCCCTTGTCTAAACTCATCTCAATTCATCTCTGCATCTGCACTGCATATGTGTGAAGACAGTGTACCTGTGAATGATTGACACACAAAGGAGTCCATTTTGAGCATGTCTTGGTAACAGATATAATGGGGGAAATAACAAGTTTTATGTAATTGTCCTTGGTACATATCATACACCCATGACTTTTGAAACATGATTGGTAACTATAAAAATGTCTTCTGTCGTCCACTCCATGCATCTATGTTCCCATTGCAGCCAATCATAGTGTGATCTATATTTTGTCTTGTACCTACTACAGTCTTGTGTCATATGAATGTGAGCCAAAAATGTCCATTGTCCTGGCAGCTACCACTCCAGACACAACTATGTGGATGTTAAAACCCTGCCTAGTACCATCATGTCCCTGCATACACAAATCGCTTGTTTTGTGATACTTTAATACTCTGCATTGGTCTTGCTCCACAACTGCAGTCACCAAACTTCTACTAGTGATCACACAAAGACACATGCTTTGGTCCAAATGAGGGGGCATCCTCAATGAGCTATTTGTCCCTCTCCCATCCATTAAGTATGACTATGGCCCTTGCAGGGGCACTGCAACTGACAATCCTTTGTGCCTCTTTGACACCCTTTACCATTTTAAAAATATGTCGGCCCAATTATTAAGGTGTTCATGTGTAACGAGTATGCTAAATCCACCTCTAATATTTATCAACATCAATACAAATTGTCACACCAATTATAAATGTTCTAATTTGCAATGTCATAACTGTGATGGCTCTTATTCATGTATGCAGCTGCTACATCAGCACCTACACTGTGAGAAAAGGAAGTCATAACGTTTGCCAATACAGAAAAACTATATGACTCTGCCAGGAAAGACCCAGCTCCACCTTATGCCCATGGGCCTATTCCAAGCAGCATCTATTTTAATATACCAATGTGATATCCTAGCCGCAATTTCGAAGGGACAATATCCCTTGGCTTGGAAGTCGGCAGTGGTTAGGCCACTTCTAAAAGAGCCCTCATTGGACCCGACGGAACTCAACATTTTTCGTCCTATTTCCCTCTTGCCGGTCCCAGCAAAGATTTTAGAATCTTACCTGAACTCCTACCTAAGTGCCTATCTGAGGGACCACTAAACACTTGTTGGCTCTCAACATGGATTCAGAAGCTGTGATAGTACAGAAACTGCTCTCACTGCGGTATTTGACAACATTCGGACACAGGTGGATGCAGGTCATTTCACCGTGTTAATTTTACTTGATCTTACCGCAGAGTTTGATACCCTATCTCCCCTGAGACTTGTGGAGCATCTCAGGGAGATAGGTGTTGGGGGCTCAGCTCTGGCTCTCCTCGCCTCTTTTCTTTGCGAGTGGTTCCTAACAGTAAAATTGGGAAATTTCTATTCAGACCCTGCCTCCCTTGTTTGCGGAGTGCCCCATGGCTCTTCCCTGAGCCCTACGTTGTTTAATATCTATGTGACCCTGCTCGCAAAGGTGGTGAAATTGTTTGGGCTGGATGTGTTGACATATGCGGACGACACTCAAATAATGGTGTCTAATACTCATAATATCAGCGACTCTGCTCGCAATTTTAAAGATTGCATGCAAGCAGTCTCGTCATGGATAGTGCAAAACTATCAAAATTGAACGGCGAGAAGACGGAGGTTCTGATTTCTGGGGACAAGCTGGATACTTGGCCAAGGGAGTGGTGGCCCAACTTCTTGGGCACTTGCCTAATTCCCATCTCCCATGGTAAAAACTTGGGAGTTGTGGTTGACAATTCCCTTTCTTTGAAACTGCAGGTCTCCAGAACAGTGGCTACCTGTGTTGGGTAATTAGGCTCATAAGGAAAATCTCACAGTTCCTTTAATTTGCTGAACGCAAACAAGTTATTGTTGCAGTAATACTGTCCAGATTGGACTATTGTAAAGCCCTTTATTTGGGCATCACCAAAGGACAGCTGCGTCGCCTGCAGCTGGTGCAGAATGCCCCGGCAAGGCTGGTGATGTGCCTGCCTAAACTACACTCAGTCTTGGCTTCCCTCCTTTCTCTGCACTGGCTCCCCATGGATCGCAGAATTATGTTTAAAACCCTCTGCCTCTTTCACAATGCCTACTATGGCCTGGGTCCGGTGGGCATTAAAGCTCTATTTCAACATTATGCTCCCACATGGAAACTCAGGTCAGCAAGCAAACATATCTTTATCGTTCCTAGGTTTAAAAGGACGAGGTGGGGCTGGAGAGCCTTTTCAACTGCTGCAGCTAATCGGTGGAATTCTCTTCCTGACGAAATTTTGGGGCAACAATCACACATGCTCTTTCGAAAGACTTTAAAGACCTTGTTGTTCCCTGAGATTCTGGTCTGAGTGTGACTTCGCCTGCCTGCATATTGCTCTGCATTTAGCGCCTGGATGCCCATGGGCTAAGTTAGCGCTCTACAAGTCGTATATTAATTCATTCATTCATTCAAAGTGTAAAGCATGCCTTAGAGCTACATTGAATCATATGTAGCTATTTTATACAGTATTACTCCCCATCATCAAAAAGGTCAAAGAAGAAACTTCAATTTCTCTTCCATTGCAGTACCTGGAGACAATAAGCATGGCAATGTTGTCAATCCATCCACAAGCAGGGAGTGCATGAAATTCCAAGAAAAACGTCTTTGCTACATGTAAGCATTCTTGGTGCCTTCAACACTGTTGAGGATAGAGAGAATTATGGTCCCACAAAAGCATACACTTCACTTATGACCATCGGTCTCCCTGGTTGGGCTGAGTACCCGATTTCAAGTCCCCAGTCACAAGAAGCAAAGCAGTCAGCAACCATCCCACCTGCAGGGCTCATCCATGCTACCAAGCCACCTGACCCCAGTGCACCATCTGACCCTGATCCAACTGTAGGCCCATTGTTGCATTGCTGCAAGTAGAGATATCCCTCCCGTGGGTGTGGGCATCATACACCAACCTCATGAACAACCTACTCAGCATTCGCTGCCCTCACACCACTAGATATGTGTTGGCCTATTCCACAACAGTAAAGGAGTGGTGGTATATTTCTTGTAACTACAAGTAAAAAAGACAAAAATTGCAAATACCTTCCTGATATGTAAACTCTCATCAATGTTATATAGCATGATCTAAGCCCAAGGGAATTAGAGAGCTTTATGTATGCACCATATGACTATATGCATTTTTTAGGCTTGGGAATATTAAGTGAGTTGTTCAGAATCACGGGATGTTGAGCTGAGGCCATCACACAAACTGGCACTGAAAGGGACTCTTTTCTGACATTGAAATAGTCTATTCTCTCTGTGGAGGACAACATTGTGATTGGACAGATTACTGTAACTTACAGAGAATGGAATCAGAAACTCAAGTGGAATAACCCACGGGCCGTGTTGTAAACTGTAGGGGGCAGGACCAAAATTTGAATGGGAATTGAACAGATCAACAGATGTAGAGACCTGCCTGAAATACCCTTTTAATCTGTATATGTTATAATATATACATTTTTTAACAAAAACAAAACATCTTGGATAACATCAAAAAACATTTGATCATAGTCTGTGTGAAAATGCAAAATCCACGCATATGCATTCTTCACCAGTGACAGAGATTGAGCCAGTATATAAAAGTATCTCCTGTTGGATCATAATTGATTGATGTTTAATGGCAACGCAATGAAGGTGTCTAAATTATTGAGGCACTTAATATCATTATCTCCGGATTAACAATAAGATTTTTTTTCTGAATTGCTCTGACATTGAAAGACAAGATTAAATCACACGTGCTTGATTTCGAAAGAAAATACACATTTTAAAATTAGAAGACAATTTAAAGAAACGCTATGGGTGTGGAATGCAAATCTAGTTTAAAAACACACATCATTTGCTGACATCCACTGTACAACGCAGAATAGTAAGATGCTTTGGGTAAATGACCTTGGCACCTAGTGAAGTACAGAATCAGCATGTGGGAATGCAACCACAGGAAAACAGCTAATTGTCCAAATTTAAAGCTACCAGGTTTTTTTGTTAACTGGGAAAGTCTGAGTCCTTTGGGAGCAAAGTACACAAAATGAGTACAGCAATTTTCCGGCTCATTACTTTGTTCTCTGTTTTATATGCTAAATTGCCATATATTAATATTAAAAACTGTCAGTACTATGGGGCCTATTAGGATGGTGGACGGACCTGCGTCCGTCCGCCACCCCCGAGGTGGAGGGACCGTCCGCAGGGCCAGTGGCGTTCCCTCCCTCAGAATTAGATGTGACCGCCACCCTGGCGGTCAGATACCGTATAGTTAACATTGCGGCGGGTGCTGCTTGAAGCAGCACCCTCCGCAATGTTAAATATGCATGTTTTCCCTTTGCATGCACAAAGCGGCAGGCACCGCGCGGTGCCTGCCGCTTTGTGCATGCAGAGACAGGGGGGTACCATAGGTAACCCCCATGTGCACCCCCACCCCCATTACCCCTGGGGGCCCACAACGGGCCCCCAAACACAACAGACCACATACTTTTCCATGGCGGAAAACCCGCAGTGGAAAAGCATGTTTCCGCATGCATCCTAATATGGTGGCGGTGTCTGATAGACACCGCCACCATATTAGAGCTTTTCCGCCACGGGCGGAAGGCCACCGCGTCGGAAAGGCGGCGGACGGTCTTCCCGTCCGCAGATGACCCCCCCTACCATCCTACTCTGGCGGGGGGTCTTTTCAATCACCGCAGCGGTGAATCCGCATCTTCCGGGCCGGCGGTGGCTTCCGCTGGCCCAGAGGATGCGGATTCACCGCAATCCTAATCGGCCCCTAAGTTCGTACTTCTGACTTTATTTGTTCAATCCTTCTATTTAAAATAATATTACATTAAGACTTACTTGGTTCCTAATTTATATCCACACATGTGCATACTCTTTTAGTTTGGTTAATATATATGCCTCTGAGAGCCAGAGCACATATAAAGATATCTACAGGTGGCCAAATTGATCGTTCTGTATCCTCAGATAACTCGCACTATCTAAGTCAAACATTCCCCTAATAAATGGGAATAAGACCCCACTGTATAATATCTGGAAAGCAGCAAGTCACTATGGAGTTCCTCAAAGTTAAAGCGACGGAACCTTGCAATTAGCATGTAGAGCTGCTACTTGTGTACATGTGAAGCTTTTGGGAGGTTCCAGGACTGAAATGAGGTTGGTAGGAAGTTAAAAGAAGGTATGCATAGCAGCAAGACATACGTTGACTGGGTGATGGTACATTGCATGGCCTGTACTCTATAAGTACCATATATGTTCGATTCAATAATGTGTATTCCACCTTAATATTGACTGCATAATATCTTGTTTATATAGGTAACTATAGCTTTACTTTGCTCAAATATTTATATATTCACTGAAAAAAAACATAGGTTCTAGGGGTGTTATAGTTAGCTGGACATTTTACTCATACAAATCTATTGAAATTCCTCCGTTATAGTTAGTTGTACTAACTGTAACTCTCGCGCCCGCAATCCACTGGTGATGATGTCACATATTACATCATTCATGACATGGTCAGTGACATCACTGATGACATCTCAAAAGACATCACTGATGACATCATCCAGTGAATGTGGTTTGGTTCCATATTTAAATTTGTATTATATACATAGCAATCTGCATTGAAGAATGAGTGGATGTATAAGTGTCTGGATGGATAATTTAGTAGCAGTATGATTCACAGTTTACTTAACTAATTTATAGTGTCTCACTAAATATATTGAATAGTGACTAAACTGTGTGAATATCAGTATTACTTTCTCAGTTGTTGTGTAAACTGCTGCACCATTTGGTTACTAGCTACGTGAAAGTCTATGTTAGTTATTGATTAGTTAACTGATTATTTGTATGGGAGAGTGAATGTGTGTGTGGTTCGGTGGGGTGTGTGTGACTGCCCAAAGATGTGTCAATAGTTGATTCAGTAGGTATATGACTTTAAGACTACATGCTATATTAGTTGTTTGGGTGAGTGAATATGTATATGGATGTGCGGATGAGCAAATATATCTCTCAATGGTACATGTCCAACAAACTACAATAATAAAAGGCAGTGTATGTGACATTTGTTGTACATAAATAAGTATACATAAGACTCAGTGAATCCCTGAGCGTCTGTATGGATAACTGTATACTTGTAATAGTGATTTTATAAGACACTAAGGGGCAGATGTATCAAGCCTTTTGCGAATCGTAAAGGCCGAAATTCGCAAACGGTCTTTTTGCATGCATCAAATTTTCGCAAATTAAGGAATCGCAAAAATTTGCGATTCCTTATTTTGCCATAGCATTTAAGGAATCACAATTTTTGCGATTTCTTAAATGCTATGTATGTAGCATTTTTGTATTGCGAATTTTGGATAAGAAATCGCAAATTAACACCAACTTGAAGTTGATGTTAATTTGCGAATTCTTTTAAAAATGCACAATTTGGCATTTTTGAAGGTGGCATATGACGCACACACATGCCCATAGGGCATGTATGTGCGCCATATGCACACGCATGTACATTTCAGGGGTGCAGCAGGGTGTCTTTGAGACACCCCGGCACCCTTGAAATAATTCTCAAATTGCGATTAGCAAATTGCGAATTCGCAATTTGAGAATTATTTCACAATCATTCCTGTGGGTCTCCTGGCCCATAGGAATGCATGGGGAATTATTCCTTAATTGCGAATTCAAATAAGGAAGATTAAGGAATCGCTAAAAATTAGCGTTTTTTTACATACATTCCATTTTGCGAATTCTAAATAGCGATTCCTTAAAAATCGCTATTTAGAAATCGCAAAATGGAATCTTGATACATCTGCCCCTAAGTATGATTTACTATCTATATGAATACATGAAGTGGTGTTTGTATAAGTGTGTAGCTGAGTGAATATAAGTATGATCCATTGTTTGCATAAGTGAGTAGGATGACTGCATAAGTAAATAGGATATGTGCTGGTGTGTAATGTCAATATAGGTGTATAAGTATATTTGATAGTGTTCTATTGATCTTTGACAGCATGTATGAGTGAATCTATAGGTAATTGATTAGATGTGTGTGTAGATCGAGGAATCACTGAGTGGGTTTTTAGATACTTGTATTGGTGTGTCATTAGATTAAAATATGATACTCTGTATTTTACAGTGAGTGACGAAAGATTATAGTAGTGTATGATGAGGTGTATCTGATTGTCACGTGGATGATGTCATCAGTGATGTCATCGGTGATGCCATTTGAGATGTCATCAGTGATGTCATCAGTGATGTCACTGGCCATGTCATGAATGATGTAATATGTGACATCATCACCAGTGGATTGCGGGCGAGAAAGTTACAGTTAGTACAACTAACTATAACGGAGGAATTTCAATGGTTTTTGTATGAGTGAAATGTCCAGCTAACTAAAACACCCCTAAAACCTATGTTTTTTTCAGTGAATTTCTAAGGTTTTTTAAATGATAATTCCTAACTATAACCTTATTAAAACCTATGGTTATTTCAGTGAATTTCAATGGTTTTTTAAAAGATAATTCCAAAGTATAACGTGCCTGAAACCCAAGGTTTTTTTCAGTGATTTTGAAAGATTTGTTTAATAACAATTTTTTAATCTATTAATTGTCATATTTATTTCTTTGATACTGATTTACAAATTTATTTTAAATAAATGTATTTTTAGATATCTTATTTTTTAGATTACATTACACATTTTTAATGTATATTCTCAAAAAAATGTAATCTATATATATTTTTTTTACAATTTTTTGAGCAGTCCCGCACCCAAAGCGCACCTTTCTCGATTGCTGCGCAGAACGTAGACACCATTTTACAATTGTTCTGTAGGATGCGCGTAGGGTGTGCGATGGGTGCGTGTTTTCTTGCGCTATTGCTATGCAACCTGTAAGTGACTTCAAGCGCATACACAACATATGCGTATCACGTCACACCACGCGCGCTTGTTTCTGCATGCTGTCATGTACATGTTCAACGCGGTGGGCGCACGACTTCCGTGAAATTTTTGATATAAAAGAAGATCGATATAGATATATATATATGTATTTAATATATAAATTAAGGGGAAAAATAATATTCTTTTAGTTTTAATAAACTAATATTACCTTTGTATTCAAGTCTATTTTATTATCAGGCAAGAACACTTGCTGCAGATTTGGTGATACACAGCGTTAAGCCTACAACCCTGAACAGGGCCGGCTGCGAAGTAACTCAGCGTTGGGCCCTCAGGGCCTGCACAAGAAAGCAATGTTTAACACAGCGTCTTGCCTACAACCCCATTGGGGCCGGCCGCGTGACATAATGCAAGCTGTTGTATCTTTCAGATATGCAGACAATCCAGATTCCCAGATCAATGAAAAGAGGTGAACGGGCAACTAGCCCAACATTTAAAGGCAGCCTAACGGGGCTCAATATCCACAGGAGTAACCAAGAATCAAAAAAAAGAAGAGAAAGAGAAACGGGGGAAGGGAGCGCTCTAGAGGTGAGAGAAGAGAAGAGGACAGCAACAGCAAAGATAGTGTGCGCTAAGGGGGAGCAACAGGGAAGGTCCAAGACAATGCCCATTCCTTTGGGGGCATCTAGGAAAGTATCCTACCGGGGTCAGGAGGAACAAGGGCATCTTCAAAGAGGCGCAGCGTACTGAGCCTGGTAGGCATGGGACGCGCATGTTCAATAGAGAAAAGGCATTGGACTAGTAGCTGCCAGACTGCCTTGAATCGCGTGTCACATGCTTGCAGTCGCGTTGTAAAAAGATCAATCGTTATGACGTACCAGAGCCGTACAAACCAGGCTGCAATTGGGGGGGCTTCAGTTTTCTTCCAGTATAGAGCTATAAGCTGTTTAGCCGCTCCCAGCATCTGGAGCGTCAGGATTCAGTCACTGCGGGTGAGTGCCTTAAGGCAGGCAGGTTTGATGCCAAGTAAGATCGTGCTTGTGGCTTCAGGCAGGGGAAACACCAGCACCCCCCTGATATGGCTAAGGACCTCCTTCCTTCAAAAAAACGGTCAGTGTTGGGCATGCCCACCAGACATGAGCAAAATCCCCAGATGCAGACCGACACCTCCAGCACAGGGGAGAGGAAGCGGGAAACAACTTATGGAGTCGCTGAGGCATATAGTACCACTGAGTCAAGAGCTTGTATGTGTTTTCTCTCTGCGGGATGCTCCGGTATATCTTGGGGATGTCTCGCCAAAGTCTATCCCACTGCGAAGGTTCGATGTCCGTGCCGATCGCCATCTGCCATTGGCGCTGATATGGGTGAGAGGGTGTGGTCGGCGGATGTTGCAAAATCTGGTAGATCTGAGAGATCAGCCCTTTTGAACCAACCTCTCAAATTGAGTAAATTCGCGTGTAGCTGCCTGATACATTCCTCCCTCAGAGACCCAGTGTTGTAGCTGGGCATACTGCAATCTCGCCTCTGGTGGTACACGGAACTCCTCCCGACAGTGATCAAAGGTCTTAAGCGTGGCCCCTTTGTATAGGTTGCAGATCACCCTGCAATCTCCTTGCGTCCATGTGTCGAAGGCGCGGGTTCGATGGGCTGGTGGGAAAAGCGGGTTCCCCGCTATGGGGGTGTGTGGGGACGGAAACGTGGTGAGACCCCTGGACACTGCTACTGCTACGTTGTCCCATATTTCTAGGACTGTCCTCGTGGGCACCGCCATATAAGTGCTCTTAGATCGGACCGCCCGATGTAGCCACGCCAGGTCCCAGATGGTTTGCCCCGTTACCACTCGGTCCATATGCAACCATCCCTTCTCACTCTCCCTCACCCCCATCCCACCACGTAGCAGAGGTGCGAAACCCAATAGTAGTCCACTAGATTAGGGCAGGCTAGTCCCCCCTATCTCGCGGTGTCATAAGGAGCTTCTGTGAGAACCGGTGCCACTTTCCACCCCATATAAAGGACGTGAGCTCTCGCTGCAGGCCTCGTATACAATGAAGTGGGACAGGAGTGGGGAGGCACTGGAACAAGTACAAGATTTTGGGGAGGACAGACATCTTGATGGCGTTGAGTCTGCCCAAACACGACAACATCAGAAGTCTCCACCACCGTAGGTCGTCGAGGACTGCCCTGCGACACTCCCGCCAGTTCGCTGATGTCCATGTGTCCAAGCAGAAGGCCTAGATAGCGAACATGGCGTTCAGCCCACTGATATGGTAGCATGCCTCTCAGGGGGGGTATCTCCTCTTTCGGGATGGTAAGATTAAGGGCAAGGACTTGTCGTGATTGATCTTGAGGCCAGAGGCCCTCTCGAAGAGATCGAGGACCTTGTGTAGTGCCGGGAGAGACTCACGAGGGCACGTAAGAGTGAGAATAAGATCGCCCGCAAAAAACGCCACCTTGTTTTCCCAGCCGCCGTGGGTGATAACATGAATGTCGGGCGCTCGACAAATCATCTCTGCAAGGGGCTCCACTGCAAGGTCAAAGAGCAGGGGCGAAAGAGGGCACCCCTGCCTGGTACCCCTATGAATAGTGAGCGGCGCCGTACGTTGACCATTGACCTGAATCCTGGCCTGCGGCCCTATATATGGAGCCATGATCCTCGTGATCATCTTCGGACCCAGTCCAACCTTTTGCAGGACCGCCCGAAGGAAGGTCCAGTCCACCCGGTCAAAAGCCTTCTCCGCGTCCAGCGACAGAAGGCAGGCCGGGATTCGTCAATGGTGCACTTTCTCCACCAGGTGCGCAAGTTTACTCACATTGTCCGCGCCCTGCTGGTTGCGGATGAAGCCGGCCTGGTCCGGGTCCACGAGCCCCGGCATATAGGCATCTAGACGTTTCACGAGAAGCTTAGTGTAGATTTTGAGATCGGTATTCAGTAAAGCTATGGGCGGTAGGATGCACACAGCGTGGGATCCTTTCCCGGCTTTGGTATCAACGCAATCTCCGCCATGCCCATGTCGGATGACGGCCCCTCGAAATCCGTGAAAGAGTTAAACAACCTCAGAAGGTAAGGTCAAAGCTGCGACTGAAACATGCGATAGAAGGCCAGGGGCAGGCCATTCGGCCCCAGGGTTTTCCCCAAAGGGAGGTCCTTCACGGCCGCAGTTATCTCCTCTTCGAGGATAGGGTCCTCTAGAGACTTCGCACATAATGGGTGCATTGGCATCCCCTCGTAGCTAGTGAAAACGGTCTTGACCGCAGCCGTAGAGGGAGTCTCCCTCTGATACAGGGCGGCATAATAGCCCCGAAATGCCTCGCGCTTGTCTCTCTCCGAAATAGCCCTGTTCCCATCCGGGAGCTGGACATTGGCTATGTGGGCCCTGGCCGCATGTGCCCTCAGTCCCCCCGCCAACAAACGGCCCACCTTATCTCTTCCCTCAAAATAGCGTTGCTTCAGCGCCAGCAGAGAGTGCTCTGCCTTGTTAGTGCGCAAGAGCCTGAGCTGCCCTCTTAGGTTGGCAAGCCGCCACCTGGACGCTAGTGAAGAATGCTCCCGATCCTGTAGCTCAGCACGCTTTATATCCTTCGCCAAGCTGTCTTCTAATTTACCAGCTTCACGCCTACGCGCGATCGAAAAAGAGGTAATATGGCCCCGCGTCGTGGCCTTGAAGGCGTCCCACACCACAGGAAAGGGCATCTCCGGGATATCATTAGTAGTAAAGTAAGAGTCAATGGCAGCCGGATGCTTTTTAACGTCGGCTGCATCCCGGAGAATACTCTGCGGCAAACACCAACGCGCCTTCCGAGCAGGGCAAGCGGCCGGGTCCTGCAGGAGCAGCTCAACATAAGCCTGGTCAGACAATGAGATGTCCGACATAGAGGCACCTAGCATGTCCCGCACCAAATCATGCGCTACAAATAAAAAGTCGAAGCGATGAATGTGGGAGTAGAATTAGTAGTCCCTCAACCCCGGGCAATGGTAGCGCCACGCGTCTATCAGCCCCAGTTCTGCTATCTGAGTACGCAGTGCAGAGGACATGGCCCCGACTCCACTGAACAAAGAGTCACTACGATCCGTGTCTGGATCCCAGACTAAGTTAAAATCGCCTCCCAACACCAAAGAGGAGTTACCACATGGTATCTGTTCCCGCAAAAGTGTCTGGAGGTATCTATTCTGCATCTGATTGGGTGCATAGACGTTGCATAGAGTGAACCTTTGCCTCCCGACTTCAAATGTGACTTTAAGAAAACACCCATCTCCACTCCTAAAAGGCTTAGTAGCCCCCCGTCTGAAACCATTCCTGCACGATATTGCCACACCCGCCGTTTTAGAGTCAGTCGTAGCCCAAAACTGGAGAGGGTACTTAGGGTGCGCCATGCGCTTTGTATCCGCTTGCAACAAGTGAGTTTCCTGTAGTATATGACGTCGGGGCTCTGCTGGAGGAGGTAACGCCATATTTGCCTCCACTTGTTGGGGGAGTTCAAGCCCTTAACATTAAGAGTTAAGATCTTTAAGGGTTTAGGCAAGTTTGCGGTCATGTTGTGCGTCCAGCGGGGCCCATCCCCGCCACTGCAATGTTATGGACTCAGAAGAGACCTCTACCATCCCCTCCCACTCGAAAGGCTGCTGCCTCCCAATTCCCCACCCATCGCACACAGAAGAAAGAGAATAGAGGATAAAGAGGGACAGTAAAGAGCCAAGAGAAGGAGAGAAGATCAAGAGCTCTAAAGGCGACCAACCAGGCCACTCAGCAAAGGAGGTCAACAAAGGCCAACAGGGCCACACTGCACTGTTCCAGTCACTGGGCATCCTCTACCCAAGGGTTCGGACACACTCAGAGATGTCACTCCCTAGGGAACAGCCTGGGGGGGGGGTCTACAGTTGTCTCAAGTGCTAACATCACTAGAGCCCCGGTGTCCCACCACCCCAGTCGGGAGTAAGTTTGGCTACCCAGGGCAAATCCAGGGGAGAGAGGCCACCGCCAGCGGAGGTGCCGGTATCATTGCATGGCTTGCTGCTAGTCGAGGGGTCACCGGGTGGATGGGTGTGATGACGGCCCTAGTCCGTCCCCTTCGAGGGACTTGATTTGTGCTATAATGTCTGCGCCACGTAGGCCATGATGTCCTTCCCCTCTGCCCCGATAGGGACCCCCCCGGATACGGAGGTTGTTCCGGCGGCTTCGGTTTTCTAGGTCCTCCTGCTTGACTTGTAGTTCTATATTTTGCTCTTCCAGTGCCGCCAGGCGTTGCCAGAGTTGCTTCTGATCCTCCGTACGAGCATCAACTGTTTTCTCCAGTCCATCCACCCGGTCCCCCAGATTGGTGACCTCCTTCCGCAGTTCCCGTACACAGGAGTGCACCTCAGAACGTAGCGAGCCTATTTCCATTTTGAGTTCGGACATGAAGGAGGACATAAAGGCCTGGGTCACTGGCAGTGTGTCTCCAGCAGCTTGTGGTGGCTCCTCAACAGGCGCCGATGCCCCGGCTTTACCCCACATTGCCACAATTGAATTGCCTCTGTAGGCCGCCGTCGGCTCGGCTTTGCTTTCTTTGGATCGCGTCATCGCCAGGTCTGCAGCAGTAGTCAAGCAGTAGTCAAGCAGCGTGTCCAGGGAAGGTCCAATCCCAAACCCCGCCCTCAAAAAGCCTAACGGGCAATAAGGTGGGGAGTATCTAGAGGACCAAGTGAGTCAAGACCCTCCGTAAGCCTCCAAACCCCCCAGAGACAGCAAACACAGAGAACTGCTATACAGGTAGCAGGCCCCCCCTACCAAGCCACGTGCTCCCCCCTGCCCCTGACTCGAACAAGCGAGCAGCACAGCCCCCACCAAGAGTTCGGGTTTGGCAGACCGGGGGTGCGCTGTCCACCCACTTGCAGCAACCTCCCTTCACCATGGGTACTATTAACAAGCCAACAGTACATGAAGAAACATCTTTATATAACAAATGCTTCTGCCTAGCCGCTTCTTCACCCGCTCAGGCACTGCAAGGCACTCCCAGACCCCGCCAGGACTAGGGCCAGTCGGCACGCAGGAGTCACTCAGGGAATAACCCAAGCGAAGAGCGCGCCAGTCCGCGCCACTGCCACTGACACAGTCAGCCTCCACCAGACCCCAGCACCTCAAAAGGTAGAGTCTGTCACCGCACTGCCGGCACACCACCAGTCTGCCTCAAGCTCCCTCCAAGGCCAAAGGCAGCAGCATAATCAAGAGGATGGGGGGGCCCCTGTAGCATCGCCAGTCCCTGGGGGGGCATCCAAATCAGGCCCTAAGACAGCAGCACTCCCCTGCAGGACTCCTAGGCGCTCGACACAAGGCGCCAACATGAAACCTCCAGGCTGGGCCTCAAGATGGCAGCGCTCGCCCACAGGACCCCACGACAACTCGCCAATCGGTTCAAAATGCGGGCTCTGTTTACAACGGGCGTTGCATCCTGGTCGCTGCCAAACCAACTCAAGCACCACAAGCACCCCCAGACCCCGCTAGAAGTAGGGCCAGCCGATGAACAGGAGATACTCAGGGGGCAAAGGGAGCACTAGTCCACGCCACTAGCACTTCCACGGCCAGCCGCCACCAGGCCACATAGGGTTAGTTCCCCCACCACACAACCTGCGCACCACCAGTCTACTTCAAGCTTTTCCCAGGCCCAAGGTGGCAGTGCAGGCTCTATAGCACCAGTCCCTGGGGGACAGCCAGGCCGGACCTCAAAATGGCGGCGCTCAACTACAGGGGCCCCAAGCACCACTACACTCCAACAGGCAGGAGCGCATACCGTCCCGATCAGGCCACAAGATGGCGGCGCTCGCCCGCAGGACCCCAGGGCAGCTCACCGCTCACGTCAAGAAGGGGGCACATCTGGCAACCAGTTAGCGGCGCGGGGAGGCCGGGGAGCAGGACTCCGAGGGACAGCAGCAGGCAATGTCGATGCTACCAGCAATGGCCCCCGATCCCCCACCACGCCGCCTCTTCAACAGGCCCGATGACCCGCCATCGCCTCTGCAGGGTCACCACGCAGCTCACCTTCCGCTGCTCACCCGTGAGGGCCCCGCCGATCTGCCTCACTTCACCAGGCACCTCAGCACGGGCCCCCCAAAACAGCTGTTGAGCCCCTGTCACCTGTCTCACACCGCCTCCCCGAGGTCCACGCTGTCCTCTGCAGTGTTACGTGTGCCGCAGCCGGGCCTCTCTGTCCCCCACGTGGGAGGGCCGGGGGACGCCGCTCCTACCGCTCTCCTCCGGGCAGGTCCGGCCCGCGCCTCGGGCCCTCCACCACCTCTGGGTCAGCCGTCTGTAGGCCACAGCGCTCTGCGGCTGGGAGGCCACGCCGCCACACCCGGGTACACCGACTCACCGTTCCTTGCCGCCTCCTCTGAAGAGTCACGAAGCAAGGCCGGCCCGTGCACTGGATCGCACCCCAGGGCCAGCCGCCATCCGGCCGCAGTACTCCTCTCACGGAGGGCCTCACCAGGCTGCGTCTCCACCCTCCACAGCGCTCCTCCGCCGCTCCGAACCACGGCAACCCCTGGGCCAAGGCTCAGCTCAGGAGCGCTCCACCACCGGCTCAGACCCAGCCCGCTGTGGTCTCCCAGGCCGGGACCCTCGAGCGGGAGTCCAAGCAGGCCTCAGGGCGCAAATTGGCCCCCCTGATGGGCGGCTCAAAATGGCGGACATCGCTCCTCGGGAAGACGTCGACGGTCCGCCAGTCCGTAACACAGCCGTCCTGCAATCCACTGCTCCCCGCGGGTGCCCCAACACTCAGGGTATGGCCAGCACACCCGGGATTGCAGTTCAGCGCCCCAGCTCCACTAAGAAATGCTCATGTAGGCTGCAGGGCACCGGAGCTCAACGAAGGTGCGTCTCACCACATCGCCGCCGAAGCCACGCCCCCACTAATATTACTTTTAAATGAAATTTTGAGAAGTCGTGCTAGATGCGTGATGCGTGTACGCACCCAACGCGGATCCCATGTGACCAAAAAAAAGAGATTTAATTGGTTTATAACACTTACTGTTCTAACTATTGAAGAACCCCACCCATTTCAATTACTCTTCTTAGACCTTCCTTACAAAAAGACCTATCCTGAAAAGAATATCACTTTTTGTTCATTGGAAACCTGAACTTCTTTTTTGGAATCGAAAATGGCTACACCACTGCAAAAATCATCTGATTCTGATGATTTTGTTACTGAACAATTTCTACCAGAACCTCACCCTCCCAAAAGATACACAATCATCGTATGGAAATGTTCTACTTTTCCAGAGGGGCAAAAGAAGTGTAATGCCACCAATGTTGTCAGGATTCCTCTCACCGCGCCTACCTAGTGTTAAGACTACAATCCCAATGTGCCTTTGCGACAATGGGGTATTTCCTGTCTGCTCGCGCTTCGGAGCATGCGCGTTATTCTGTGTTTGTTTCCTGTCGACTGATTGTCTGCTCAGCGAGCGGACGCTCCACGTTGATGTTCTTGTGCTGCTTGGAGATTCCGCGTCCTCTCCTCTCAGGTACTGCTACAGCTGTCTGGTGCATTGAAGGGGCGGCTGCCCCTGCTGCTTGAAGCGGAGCGCTGTGTGTTATCCGACCACGCGCTACCGTTTCTGCAATTGGAGACCGGCTGGTTTCCACATTTGTTTGTTGTCCCTCAGGCGCGACTGCGCTTAAGATCACTAAACGGAACGTAGTGGGTCGGCGGACCACGCGTTACCGATTTAGCAACTACGAACACTTGGATTCTGTCACAGAACATTGTAGTGGCTGCTACATGTTACTGGACGATAATCTACTGATTTTTGATGACAAACGGAGCGCAGTGTGTATTCCGCCACGCGTTACCGTTAATGGATGTACATTTGTGACTCAAGTGTGTTAGGTCGAAATAGACCTTTCTACTTTTAGTTTTGGAACATTTCCAAAGGGTACTGTCTGGATTGCAATGTGGTACTAAGCACACTCACGATATATGAAACCATAATATATTGTGATAACAAGGAGGACATATGACCAGACATTGTCCTAGCAACTACCTTTTCCAGGTCGTGTTTATTGGAGAGTTATCCTAACCCATTCTCTTGATTACCAGTCTAGATCCTTTCTTCTTGTATGTCGTGCATTTGGGTTTATGCTTTATTACGTGTCCTGCTCTGCTGAGGTGTGAAACTTGGTTCACCATTGGAGGTGTGTTTTCATTCTTCCTTTACATCTTCCTCATAGCGAGAATTGATGAGAAAATAGATTTTTATGACTGATGCTTTGATTAATGTTATTTGTATGTTTATGTCTTTCAGAGCCTAACATCCCAGCAGTTCCCTTCCCTTCCCTGTTTTTTCCCTCGCCTAATGGTTCAAATTCCCTGTATATACTAATCAGGGAGTTGGTAACATTAGGAGGTGGACCCCTTTGAGCTACAACCGGATCCTGTGGAGCGTATTCCTGACAAATGTAACATGCAAGATTTGCCAGGCAGTACTGTCTTATGGAAATTGACATCACAAACTCATCCTTTTTTCTAAATTATTCATGGGCTGTATGCTATATGTGCCATATATTATGGATTTATAAATGTGTGAGGTGGTATTTCACCTTATTATTGACTGCAGATTATCCTGCTACAAAGATGTTGTGGCTAAAATATGAACAAAGTAAGTTAATATAGTTAACTATAGGTTTACTTTACTCAAATCTCTTTCTCGCGCTCTCTCTCTATATATATATATATGTATTTATATATATTCACTGAAAAAACCATAGGTTTCACACACGTTATAGTTAGGAATTAGCATTTAAAAAACCTTAGAAATTCACAAAAAAACCATAGGTTTCACACATGTTATAGTTAGCTGGACATTTCACTCATACAAAACCATTGAAATTCCCCCGTTATAGTTAGTTCAGCTAACTATAACTCGCACGCCCGCAATGCACTGCTGATGACGTCACATATTACAACACTCATGACATGATCAGTAACATCACTGATGACATCTTGAGGTCGCAGTTACAAGTACTCTTGGACTGTCTCACTGTGCACTGACTAGGTGTGCTAAATAAATGAATCTGCACAATTTATTCTTCTTGTGTTTGTCTTTTTATTTCCAACTATTTCATATAGTGTTTTCTTCACACTGGTTTAATACTTCTTGCATAGTTGTTGTACATTCGGCTACAATGTCCCATAATGCATTGTTGTCCTTTTTTAATTCATGTTACACTGTTCCCAATGCATTTCGGCTAGATTAGCCTTCATCAGGGGATATCTAAACAAAAAGATACATTCCTTTTAATGCTGAGAAAATTTGTCGATTAATATGCCGCCACTTTCATACAAATGTTAACGCCAATTCTGCTGCTCATCTCAAATACCATATGATGTGTGTGTTTATTTATATATAAAAGGAACCGAACCTGCACATTAAACAGTTCCCCGACATGAAGCTTTTAAAGTTTCCCGCGCGATGCCCTCTTTTACATGTAATGATCGTTCTAATGCTCGTGCTATTTCCATGCGCTTTCTCCAAACGCTCGCAATAAAAGCTATTGCCGTTTTCTTTTCGTTAACATGGCGATCTCTCTACGTGTGTGAAATATATTAGCCAAAGCGCTTACCGAGTCTTCTATCGTGCCGCTTTCTCCAGTTCTCCGTTACTTTGTGAAAGAAAGACAATGCTGCTGTTCTAAACTGTTACGCCGCGCGTGTGACGTCTATTGTTAATTGGCTCTCACGGACCTCGTTTAAAGGGGCGTGCATATGCTATCTGCGCTGCTATGTGTGTGTAAAGTTAAGTGAAACATTTTTTATGAAAAAATAGGGTTGTCCTAATTGTGTCACTGGATCTAAAGAATACTTCCGTATATATGAGCAAGTAACTTAAAAAATCAACATCGGTTTTCATGTAAGTTAGACATTGGTAATGAGTAAACAATATATACAACAGTGATTTATAACAGATACTCAATCAATGAAAGCTATAGATAGCACAAAAGTTCGACCCTCTCATTTAACCCATGCGTTTTTAGGGTATTTAGATAATATATCCAATGATTCTCCCTCTTCAAAAGAGTCTTTTTGTTATCTTTGCCTTCAGTTCTTATGATTACCTCCAGAATGCAGGCTCTTAATTGGCTTATCTGGTGTTTTGCCTCCAAAAAATGAGAGGCTATTGTCGATTTCATCATTTGTGTTCTTATGTTACTTTTGTGCCAGTATAGTCTTGTTTTCAGTTTTTGTTTTGTCTGTCCAATATATACCTTTCCACATGGGCATTTTAACATATAGATGGTATTCATAGTATCACATGTCACGTTTACTTTCCATTGAATTTTATGTCCTTTCATTGGATGTGTTATTGTATTTCCTGTTATTATATTGTGGCAATTACTACAATTCCAACATGGTTTGGTTCCCATATATCTAGTATGGTCTTCTTCTGTCGGTGTTTTCAGGATTTCTCCTATGTTCTTTGATCTCATATACACGAATAGTGGGTCCTGTGCAAAAATGTTGTTAAAATCTGGTTCCACTCTTAAGATCTCCCAATGTCATTTGATGATCTTTCTGTATTGTTGACTCATGTTTGAGTATTTAGTCACACACGTGATTCTATTGTCATCCTTTGCTGGTTTGGCTTCAAATAGATCCTCTCTAGATCTTTTCGTAGTTCTTTCGATCGCATTTTATATGACCTTGTCAGGGTATCCACGTTGTTTGAAACGTGTGGTCATTATTGTGTTCTGTGTGGAAAGCTCTTTTAGATTCGAGACGATCCTTTTTAGCCTCAAAAATTGAGAATACGGTTGGTGAAGTTTAAGTGGGTTAGGATGATAACTTTCGTACCTTAAAATGTTGTTTCTGTCTGTTTTCTTTTTGTAAAGGTTTGTTGAAAATCCCGTAGGGTGTCTAGTTATTTCAACATCCAAGAAATGGATAGTTTTATCTTGTATTTCTGAGGTAAATGGGATTCTCTCATCTATCTGGTTGAGTTTTTCAATTTGAAAAGCCAGTTCCTCTTTTGTGCCTTGCCAAATGGTGAAAATGTCATCGATAAATCGTACATATAATATTATATGTTCATTCCATCTTTCATTTTTCAAGATATGTGTCTCCTCGAACTCATGCATGAAAATATTTGCGTATGTGGGGGCCGCACAATTCCCCATAGATATCCTGCTTTTTTGGAGGTACCAATTATCATTCCAGGTAAAATAGCTGTGCATGAGTGTGAAATCCAAAAGTTCCATTAGTAATACTTTCATTTCTTCTCGATATTCCATCTTTAAAAGCGCCTTCTCTATGGCTTCTATCAGTGCACAGTGAGACAGCCCAAGAGTACTTGACACTACGACCTCAAGATTATACGTTAAACACTCCCGGGTAGGG
Source organism: Lissotriton helveticus (assembly GCF_964261635.1). Classification (NCBI taxonomy): domain Eukaryota; kingdom Metazoa; phylum Chordata; class Amphibia; order Caudata; family Salamandridae; genus Lissotriton; species Lissotriton helveticus. The sequence goes on from NC_136067.1 coordinate 531,621,062, forward strand.
AGAGTATCACTGGAGCACGACATACATTTAGAAACCACGCTAAAAAAACAGTTGTGCACAATCCTTTTTCAGAAGTTTAATCACTGATGACATCTCAAATGGTTTTTTAAATGCTAATTCCTAACTATAACGTGTGTGAAACCTATGTTTATTTCAGTGAATTTCTAAGATTTTTTAAATGCTAATTCCTAACTATAACGTGGCTGAAACCTATGGTTTTTTTCAGAGAATTTCAAAGGTTTTGTAAATGATAATTTTAAATGTATTAATTGTTCTATTTTGTATACTGATTTACTACATTATTTTTAAATTATTTATTTTTAGATATTTTATTTTTTAAATTACATTACATATTTTTTATATAATTTGAAAAATAATTTCTTAAAACAATATTGAAATTGTAATATTTTTTTTATTTAATATTTTTTTTAATTTATATATATTTTATATATCAGGCAATGATATCCTGTAGAAGGAAATTCAAGTTACTGTAAGGATGGTTAGAATTACTTTTCAGGATCAGTAGTGCGCTCAAAGAAGCAGCACTGACGTTTCTTGTGATAACAGGTGAGTAAATCGGAATTCGTAGTTCGGCAGAATTTACAGAAATATTTTGCTCAATAGTGAAGGAAGGGGGTGGGGCCTGAGGTAATATGTGTGCAAACACGCCCTGTGGCGCGTTTTAGATTGGGTTCCCCTGTGAGCCAACTAGCCCACCAGGTACCTCCAGTATGCGCAAGGCAGCTGTGTTGCAGAGAGGTGTTCAAAGGGCACGCTCCCTTTTTACAACACTCTGCAACACAGCTCCGTGGCGCTTACTGGAGATACCTGTTGGACTAGTTGCCTCCTGGGGGACCTCTAGATTGAACGGGAATTAATTCCCCAACTTAAAACGCTCCACAGGGCATGTTCGCACTCACATCACCTCATGCCCCGCCCCCTACCTTCACCACTGTGCAAACGCGCCCTGTAGCATGTTCTAAGTTGGTGATTAAGTCCCCTTGCATACTGGGGGTCCCTGGGGGCCAACTAGCCCACCAGTAACCTCCAGTATGCGCCAGGAGGGTGCGTTGCAGAGAGATGTAATGAGGCCACACCCCTTTTTACACCTCTCTGCAATTCAGCCCCCTGGCACGTTTGCAGAGGGGGAACTAATTCCCCTTGCATACTGGGGGTCACTGGGGGCCAACTAGCCCACCAGGAACCTCCAGTACTTTAAAACAATGGTGGAGGGGGGACCCTATCCCCCAGGGCCTGCCGTCTCTGCTGGGGACCGTGGGGGTGACGCTAAGCCCCCCACGGTCCATGACGGCTCCCCGCATCCTGCTTTTCTGCTTGGGGAGCAACTAACATGCTTCTCCCCATGCAGAATAGCAATACGCTTTGATTTTTGAAAGAGAGAGCACTCTCTCTTTAAAAAATCAAAGCAGTTTGCTATGGTAGGGCAGGAGCCTCGAGGCTCCCACCCTACCACAGCAAACAGCAGTGTCCTGGGGGTAGGCACCCCGGGACACTCCAGGAGCCAGCCCTGGGGGGTGGCGTCCCCAGGGCCATCACCGCTCCAGGAGGGGGGCCACGCGCCCCCCTCCCATCTGTTAAAAGCCCCGGGGGTGGTGGTCCCCGGGGCATGTGGGGGCCTTAGAGGCCCCCCAACATACATATACAAGCCCCAGGGGTGGCGGTCCCGGGGCTGCGGAGGGCCCGTGTGCCCCCCAGCTATTATAATTACTTTGCCCCGGGGGTGGCGGTCCCCGGGGCAGTGTGGGAGTGATTGGGGCCCCCCACACTGTTTTCACTATGCCCCTGGGATTTGGTCCCCTGGGGGCTAATTTGAAAAAAAGCAGACCGGGTTTTTTTTACAGGGTACGCATACGTACGCGTACCCCGTGATTTTTAAAAAGATAATATACATTTTTTTGGCCCTGGGGGTCCTTGTGGGATCCCCTGAGCAGGCCTAGGGGGTCAGGGTGTTTCTACCCTGACCCCTTTTTGCGTTTGTTTTTCTGCTTTCTTGTGCCTCGGTCTACCGAGCACAAGATGGCTGCCAACACTTCCTGGTTTGGAGTGTTGACAGCCAATGAGCATGCATCTCGTACTCGGAAAGGTACACGTACGTACGCATACGTACGCGTACACCGCAATTTAAAAAAAATTATAATAATTTTTGGGCCTTGGGGGTCCTTGTGGGACCCCCTGAGCAGGCCTAGTGGGTCAGGGTGTTCCTACCCTGCCCCCTTTTCTTCGTTTTCACCTTTGTTTCCCTGTTTTCTTGTGCCTCAGTCTACCGAGGCACAAGATGGCTGCCAACACTTCCTGGTTTGGAGTGTTGACAGACAGTTGACAGCCAATGAGCATACAGCTCGTGCTCGGAAAGGTGCGCGTACCGTAAGCGCCTCAAGATATATCTATGATTTTACTTTTACTTTTCTCAGGAACTGCTAAACGGATTTACACCATTTAACACAAAGGGTGATCTGCGAACCGAACTCTACCCCTCAGCCAAATTTGGTGTAATTCCGTTCAGCTGTTCGGGCTGTAGCCCTGGCTAAAGGTCCTATGGAAAATTGCATGGGGAAAACACGTTTTGGAACCCCCATTTTTTCTCTGCCCCCGCTTGACGAATCAACCCCAAACTTTCAGGGAAGGAGCGGAGCGGGGCAGGCCATCTTCTTGGAGAATTCCGCGAAGATTCGTCCACCGGCACCAAAGTTATTCCAAATAGAATGTTGCGGATTTCCTATGGAAACTAGGTCCTAACTATAACTACCTACTGACGACCACCAGTAGGTAATATATATATATATTACCTACTGACGACCGCCAGTAGGTAATATATATATATATATATATATATATATAGATAAATAGATAGATAGACAGACAGACAGACAGACAGACAGATAGATAGATAGATAGATAGATAGATAGATAGATAGATAGATAGATAGATAGATAGATAGATAGATAGATAGATAGATAGATAGATAGATTCACCAAAAATAACAGAGGTTTGTGCTGTAGGCTCATCAAAGTGTTCCTTGGTAATTAACAATACAAACATACCCTTTTTCACACCCCTGTTTCTCGGTCTCCACTGCACGGATCACCCCCAAACTTTCCGTGACAACCAGAACCTACAATGAGACTCTTTTGGGACAATTTCATGAAGATTGGTCAAACAATGCCAAAGTTGTAGGCAAGGACCTATGACGATATTTATAGTTTCAAGGTATGTAGATGTTCAGTTACAAATAGTAAATCTAAACTTGCCTATATGGACAGACCTTATTTTAACTTTTTTATGCTATTTAATGTGGAACCATGCTTTTTATATTATGAATTGGGATTATTTTGGAGGTCTTTCATGGAATGGTTTAAACTCTTAAACAGCTGCGTTTTTATTGTTTTTATAATTGTCATTTGTGCATATATTATTTTATGTAAATTCCGATTAGATATGTCCTGCAAAATATAATTAGACACCATGATATTTTAGGAGAATGCACTTTATGGTGTACTGCACTATCAAAATCTTATTTTAAGATTGAGTAAAGTTATTTGACTGACTGACTGACAGACCTTTTTGGTATTCGATATTTTGGAAACAATATTTTTTGTAGCACAAATATTCTGTTGTCAATATTTCAACATGCTGTAGTGTGAGACATTAAGAAGTGAGCAGCCTTGGTGCTCATAGTCTGCTTGCTTTTAATATGTGCTGGAAGGAAAAAACAACTTCACCGCTCACACATACATTTGCTGAGTTTCCTGTTAGATCTCACATCCTTGGTGTGGTGTTCCCTCAAATGTATTGACTTCCCTCTCTAAATGTTGCTGTCTATTATCATTAGAAAGCGGTGCTCTTTACCCCTACTAACAAGAGCTAAAGTGCTTGAGCTCGCTCCTTCAAACATGGTAAAGTTGCATTACACCTTTGTGGCACATTTGATTTACTTAAAAGTCCCTAGTAAATGGTACCACATGTACCTAGGGTCTATAAATTAAGTGCTACTAGTGGGCAGCAGAATTCCTTGTGCCATAGACTAAAGTAGCTTTTTAACTGTGCCTCAGGCCTGCCCCTCCACTGGATTCCATTTATTCTCCTTGCAGTGATGTCTTCGTGATCCAGTCTATGGCCAGCAGGAAGCAAAACAGCGAGAGCACACAACCCTGGATGCTTCCATGAGTTTCCCTCCATGGACTATATTGCAGGTCATTTCCTCATAATGGTTATTGATGATTCATGGAACAGGGTATCCAGGTGCTTGAAGGTCTTGGAGGCTCATTCAAACAGCCAGGTCTTGATAGGAAATCAAGGAAAAAGCAATGAAAAAAAGGGATTAGGGGAAGAAGGCCTTAAAAATAGGGGGAACAGCAAGGAGAAGGCAGTGCAAACAAGAGGAAAGCAACTAGATGGCACTCAAAACAACAGGGAGGAAAAGCAAGGAGAAAGCAGTGAAAATGAGGGAAACATGAGGAGAGAGCATTCAAAAAACATAGGAAGAAGCAAGGGGAAAGCAGTGAAAATTAGGATGAAGCAAGGAGAAGGCACTCATAAAATGGGGGAAAAGCAAGGTCAAAGCATGGAAAATGAGATAAAAGCAGGAAGAAAGCACCTAAAAACGGGGGTAATGCAGGGAGAAAGCAGTCAAAAGATTGTTTGTGGATAAAAAACATAGTGCAACCATTAAAAAATGAGACCTTTAAATGCAGTGTTTGTGAAAGGTAGGACATGTGCTGGTGTGTGTCACATGTCCTGATAGTGAAATACTGCCAATTTAGTTTTTCACTATTGAAAGGCTATCCGTTCCAGAGGCTAACATTGGAGTTGCCTTGTAACATCCTGTAAATATAACTGTACGTTGGGGCACGATGGAGAAATAAAGTTTAGGCTCTCTGAACTCAGAATTTAATAACACATCTTTTTTTAAATATGTTTTTTGTGTTTGGAAAATCCACTTTTAGAAAGTAGAGATTTTCTTATCTAGACATTCTGTGTGACTCTGTTTGTTTGTGTATTAACTGTCTGGCTTTGGAGTGACAGGAGCTGGGGATGTACATTCACCTTAGACAGCCCCAAGGAGAGCTGACGTGTGTCTTGCCTTTCCTGGGTGACTCATAGCTTGAATGTAAACCCTTGGCTGCATTTTGAGTGGTGGGAGGAGTTTCACTTGCAACTGAATAGGCTGTGTCTCTCTTGTTCAATGGTGTCTCCACCTCCTGTGGTCATGTTGTACCAGAGAGGGCAGAACTGGTTTGGACTGGGATCAGAGACACTTGCCACAAAGAGAACAAATAGTCAGTCAGTCAGTCAAAGTAGGCTTTATTTCGATATGAATATATCTTTAAAAGCATCACAATACAGATTTAAAATACATAAAAAGCCTATTTAAAATACATATGAAGCATTATTTCATGAAAGTAACAGTTATACAAAAATCAAAATACAAAATACAAATGGCGGCAATAAATTACATAAAATAGTCATAAAATCTCAATTTAACAATGTAAGAAAGCCTTTTGGACCTGATCAGCCAAGCCCAATTAAAAAACTTCGCCAAGCCACAGACAAGTAGGGGCCGTGTATCCGATTTCATAATGCGTAGGGCCTCAACACAATGTCTTGTACCTAATTCTATGCAGAGGGGTTTCAACCAACTAATACAAGTGGCATTGTATGCGGGGCATACAAAAAAAAGATGTACTGTCTCGATCATAGTCTCACAGAATGGGCAGAATGGAATGGTCTGTGCGGGGGGCTTCCATCTGGCAGTCAATTCGTGGACAGGCAGCACTCCGACTCTAAATTTAAAATATAGAGCCCTATCTCTAGGTTTAGTGATGATATCGAGATAGGGCTCTCGGAATGCCACCTTCTTATGCAATAGGAATTCGACAGTAGAACTACCTACATTAGGATTTAAGTTTCTCGAGTCCCTTACCCATTTCCAATAAGACTTTTTCAGGACAGACTTGGGGAGTGCGGTCTTAGACTGCCAAATATTTCCAAGACCCACTTCTCCAAGCAACCATTTCACATCCCTTAACCATCTTATTCTGTGCCAGCCAGGCAATGATAAAACCTATTTTAACCCCTCCGCATAACTGGCAAGTTCCGGGACTCTCCATAAGCGCGCCCAGAGGAGAAGAGGGCGTAGCCTTGCCTGATCCTTGATAGAGCGACATCCCATATCAAGGAGTAGAGGAACAGAGGGGGTACTATAAGGTAGACCCATCAAGTCCTTCAAGAATTTGTGTTCTGAACGGGTTAACTCATCCACATTCTGCGCCCCCCAGAGCTCCGCCCGGTACAACGCCGCGCTCACACCTCTTGCCTTATAGATATCCTGTACCGGGGCAATTGGTTTAGAGGTAGAGGAACGCTGTTCTTTAAGCAGGGCCCCCACCACCCTTTTGTGATTTAACAGCATTTTTTGAAGATGACAGTTCCACCTCATAGTGTCGGTGAGGCGGATTCCTAAATAGTCAAACTCCTTGACCCTTTCGAGGCATACTGAGTTCAACACAGGAGGCCTGCCTATCTTCTTCGGGGGATTCAAGATCAGAGATTTGGTCTTCCCCGTATTAATTTCTAACCCCCTTGCATCACAAAAAGATTGGAACCTAACAAGGAGGCTCTGCAGCCCGACCGGGGTCTTCGAAATCAGTAGGGTGTCATCTGCAAATAGGAGCGTAGGTATTCTTTTGCCCGCCAGGGATGGAGCATCTGCAGGGTATTGTAAAAGATGCTCCACCACCCCGTTACCGTATAAGGAAAACAGTGTGGGGGCTAAAACACAGCCCCGGCGGACCCCTCTATTTACGGATATTCTAGCAGTCTTTTGGCCCTGATTTCCCCACCGAACCTGGTCAAAATTATCTTCATGGAACTTAATTATCAGGGATAATAGGTACCGTGGCATGCCCAAGTCAGATAGGACCTTCCATAGACGGTTACGGGGCACTAGGTCAAAGGCAGTCCGTAAGTCTATGAAGGCGAGATACAGACTGCCTTTGCCCAACAGAACCACCTTCCAATATAGCAACAATAAGCGGAATGATTGTTCAATGGTCCCCGTACCAGCCCTGAAGCCTGCCCGGAAATCAGAAAGAATCCCATTCTCCTCCACCCACTGTAGCACTCTCCCCAAAACCACCTTGCCTGCAACCTTCTGGGTGGAGTCCAGTAAACTTATAGGGCGATAATTAGCGGGGTCGTCCGACTCCCTTTTTTAAAAATCGGGACGACCTCAGCGCCCATCCATGAGCTTGGAAAGGGGGCATCATAGAAACTAGCATTGAGTAGGGATGCTATGAGCTTTCCCCATTCTAGTTTGGAGATGCGAATCAAATCTCCTGGAAGGCCGTCCAGCCCCGCAGCTTTGTTCGGGATAAGACATGAGATTGCAACCTCTACTTCCTTCCCTGTAAACAAACAGATCTCATCTAGCCCAAGGAAGTCTAGAGAATAACTCTCAGTACAATCGTCCTCCCCGCCCGAGGCCACTGTATACAGTTTAGAAAAGTGATTGAACCATGACGCCTCTGAGATATTACATGGTACAAGGGGGTCCATGGGTTTATCCTTGGCTCTAACCAAATCCCAGAAACCGAGTCCCTCCCAGCACTCGCTAGTTTTAGGTCACACCAATATTGGTCCTCCCACTCTTTCTTCACTGTACGGATAGCGCACCCATACGTCTTCCTGGCAGTACTGATTAAACTACTGTCCCTAGTTTTAACCGCCTTAATTACATCTCTTTTGGCGCTTCGGCAAGAGGCAGAATACCAGCCTGGATTGCCTTTGGGGCGCCCCAACCTGTTGGCCCTATGTCCTGGGTTCTGTATGATAAAAAGGTCACCCAAAGCTTTAATAGTGTTGCCAAATAAGGTAGAAACCTCATGGGGGTTTGCTGCAACAGTATCCAAACTTGAAAGAGCGCTGACCATAATAGATCTTATTTCCAATATCTTTCCTTCATCCAGAGCAACCTTATCCCATTTCAGGCGTCTCCCACAGTTAGAGAGGCGGACTTCGGATGACGACTTCCAGGCCTGGGGTACTTGGGGATTTTTCCCACCCAACCAACTAGAGGACAGTGACAGAGATAATGGATTGTGATCACTGTCAATTGAGGGCAAAACTGCCATGTCCAGCAAAAATTCCCAGAAACTAAAGTTCAACAGAATGTAGTCAATTCGAGATGAATGACCTACTCTGTTAAAAGTATGGGCCCCACCAATATCTGACTTTGTCCGACCATTAACTGTCCTGACACCGTGTTCCAGAGTCAGGGCATTTAAATGGATAGCTCTTGGGGTCCAACTCTTGATTGATGGTATTGAGAGGAATGGAATACCTCTCCTACCATCGTCCTCTTGGCAGCCCAAATTGTCATTCACCGCTAGGGGTTCAAAAGTGCAATTGAAATCCCCTGCTATCATTATAAGTAAGTCAACACAACCAGAACTAAGTTCGCCTTCAAGAGCTGATAAAGTCGATGAGGGCTTGCTTCCTTTTGAGGGTTTAGCATAAACATTAAAAATCTCTAGGGACCTCCCCCCTAAGGGCCCTCTAATTGATAATCTCTGTAAATCCGGAGACCTGGTGACTCTGCCCGTTATACAATAACCCAGTGAAATACTTACCCAGATCAGTAACCCGCCTGAAGGGCGACCTCTCCCCGAGGGGGGAGGGATTGCGGGAACAAAATAGGTGGTATATCCAACCTTATAACGAGGTTCCACGCACCAAGATTCCTGGAATAAGCATATTCCAAAAGCCTCAATGAAGAGGTTCCATTCGGGCATATCCAGATTACGCGATAAACCAGCTATATTCCAGCTAGCTATTTTCAGCGTCTCGTCCTCTGTCATAACCGCTGTAAGAGAGGAACTCTGAGCAAGAAAACCATCCCCAAGCCCAGAGTTAGTTGGATCAACACTCCCCAACATCTCCTGGTTGAGGGCGACAGGGGCGGAGTCGCCAGGGTTTAGGTGCATAATCGGAACCCCAAGATTGGAGGCAAGAATGCCATCAGGGTCCTGAGGTACAAAGTTATTTAAATGAAGCTCGTGGGAATCATGCGTGGAATTTGGCTGGAATTTTTTTGCAGACCCGACCAACACTCTGCTGTCCGATTCATGGACGACAAGCGAATGATAAAGTCAATCCACCCCCTCTAAGCCTGAAAGAGCCTCGTAACGATTTTGGAGGGGTATGAAGTAATTGTCCTGAGAATAAGTTGGGACCCTGAGATTGGGCATAGCAACCAATGAGGATCTGGGGTAAAAATAGGTCAGATCATAGGGTATGATGGAGCTATTACCATTTTCTGGAAACCAGTTTAGAATATAACTTACTGTTCTGTGGTCCCTAAAATCTATGACGATGATGTCTCCCTTTTTGTCCTTTACTCTACTTCCAAGCCATGGGAGACGGCGAACATGTAATTTCTCGCCGTTTAAATGAGGAGGAAGGGGACGATTCTGCCTGAGCCAATGCGTAGTTTTGTTTTTTAGCTGGGCATACTTTTCCCTCTTTCCAACCTCTAATATAGGGATTCCAGTAAGGACCACCACCAGCGGAACCGCCTCGGGTGGCAAGTCCACTTGGAGACCCCTTGGCTTTATGGACCTCACTGGACTTAATTTCCTCTGCTTGTTTGAAGCAGTGGATTTATCAGGTGGTCTCTCTCCCTCCTGTGCCTCTCTGGGAACATATTGTGCAGTTTGGGGCATAGGATTGTGGATGACTGACTTTGGGGATTTGAGATTTCCCGGCCCAATAGTATGAGGATTTTTTTTAGCAATAATATTTGAAACTTGTACCATAGGTGGGGGAGCCAATGCTGGCATCACATTATGCTTTGGAACCCCTGAGTTTACCGCAAGTGCTTCCTCTAGTGATTTAAGGCAATCTTCTAATCTAGCTAGTCTCTCCATCAACAGCAAAGTTGAGCATTTAATTAACTGTTCCATAGTTCCCTTCAGATCCACATCGGGAAGGTCTCGTATCAACCGTTGTGCTGGGGAACCTTGTACTGGTATAGTGGATGTCTTTGGTGGCTAGCCTTTAGCAGATTTGCCAAAGTCAGTATGGCTGATCTTTTTCCTCTGAGGGTCAGTTCCCCTTCTCCTTCTTTTTCTTGGGGGTGAGCCTTGTGTTATAGGTTGCTTTGTATTAATAGGCTTTTTCCGCATAGCCTTTGCCACCGGTAAGGGTTTGTCAGATATAACCTCCACTACTGGCAATAGTTCGCAGGAAGAAGATGGAACAAAATCCAGAGTAGAAGATACATCTTGCAAAAGGAGTGGGATTGGGATACTATTAAATATAGTATCAGAATCCTCATTCACGTCGGGACAACTAATATGCAAAGATGTGTCTAGCTGCGAAGGACCAGGGGAGTGACGTTTGTTTTTAAGTGATTCAACAGAGCGGCGTCGCTCAGCGCGTCGCTCTGCGAGTAGACTTTCCCTCTCAGTATCTGGAACTACCCTAAACACAAAGTCATCCAATGTCCCTTTATTGCCACCATTAGCCAAAGGCAGTGATCCTTTTGTTGAGCTCGAACTAATGATGTATTGCAATTAGGGCTTAAAGCAATATAGGGCACAAGGACATATAAACAACTATGGGAAGTAGGAACACAACCCCACTGTGTTAGCACTTACTAACTAGTATGACACTTTACTTTGGGATGATGGGCAGAATACCAGAAATGTCAGAAAGTTGGCCCAGCCCGGCCTCCCTCGGATCCTGAGGGCAACAGAGGGCCCGCCCTTTGCCCGGGCTTCGCCCGGCGTCCAGCGAGGCGGGAGGAGGAGCAGATTATCAGGGCGCGTGACAGGCCGCGGGCGGGGCTAGCAGGGGGCGCCGGCAAGCGGTAGAACGCCGTGCAGGGACTCCTGATCAAGCGAGTCCCTGCGCTCCTCCCCTGCAGATGTTAGTCTCGCCCCCGGTGCACACAAGATCCACGGCAGCCCCTCCACAAAGACAAACGCCGCGAAGCGGTGCGGCGAGTCTTGGCGGCAGGACAGGGCAGGGCAGGTCAACACAAAGGGGTCACAGCACCAGCCGCCTCCGAGTGAGTCCTCTCTCTAGTGCAGCTTCCAACGTCCAAAGAGAACAAATAGAAAATGGGGTATAAATATTGGACCTTGAACCCCAGAGAATTAATCATTTCTGGACTCAAGAGGAACCTCTGCCAAGGAGAAGAGCTGGAGAGCTGTAAGGAGGAGTACTGACTGCTAGCTCTGTTGCTATGCTGGGTTGACCTGAAGTTGCTGCTTCTGCCAAGGAAATGACAAAGACTGGAACTTTGCAGTGAACCTGCTTGAATAAGAATATACAAGGGCTTATGTGTGCTTGCCACCTGTTCTGAAGTCTCAGGGCCACAAAGACTTTACCTGCACCCATTGACGAGCACCTGTACTCCTCTGTGGACTCCAGTATTCAAAGGGATATAACTTACAATTCCTGGGCCCTGGAAATTGTTTGGTTGGTGCTACAAAGCAAGAAAAGCAACTCTGATGCCGTCAGCAATGCAGCCAGTGACACTGCAACTTGGACCGGGGGCACCTCTCATGAAGTGCACGACACGCCGCTCTGCCGCACAACAGCTCCAATGCCCTCCGATGCTTACTGATGACTGCAATTATCGGCCTTTCCAGTGCCAGCAGTCACAATGACGCTGTCACCACCAACACCACCATCACGTTATCACGGAGCCGATAACCAACAAGGGTAACTTCACAAACTCTTCAATGATGCATCGCCTCACTGCCGCCGCCACCTAACTTCCCTGTCCTGGACTTGACACCTCGCCTCCTCACAGACTCGATGCCTCACCTCCCTGGTGGCAGAAGGGAACCAGCCTCATCTCAGCACTGACTGATCACCTCCACGATGCTGTGCATCGTCTTTTGACTTCATTTCCAAGGTACTGGTATTTGTGGGGTCCATTGTACTCTGTGCCCCGCCCACAAACCTGATGGACTGCACCATACTTTGGCTTTGTGCCTGTTGCGACTTCATAATAGTCCCAGGTGGAGATATTTTGTTTCACATGTTTATTTTTGCAAGGAACCAATTTTTGATACATGTATTTTGGATTTTTGTCATTTTGGTCTTGTTTGGTGCCACCACAAGATGCTTTAGTTACATTAAACATTGCCCACTTGATGTTGATAATAGCTAGGGGGTTAAAATTGTAGTTCTAGAAGTTGAGCCAAGATTCTAAAAAATGTGGGAAGCACTATGCTACATTAATGTATGAAAAGTGTAGAAAAGAAACAATTTCTCTGAATTTTGCCTGAAAAATGTTGGTGGCCAGAGCCAAAATCTCGTTCATTTGCAGAATATTTTCAACTCGAATGTCAGATCTGCAAAATGGAGGAGTAAATTCCTTTTTGTTTGGCAACGCAATTGGTACATTCCCATATTTTATGGGGTGGTAGAAGAACAGCATCTTCTGAAATGAATCATTTTTTGTAAATGAAAAATACGTTGCCTTTGCGAATTTCCTTCAAGCACTCCCCAATAAAGCATGCCTTGTGGACCACAAGCATCCCTTAAAATCTACACTATGCATAGATGGCCAACGCTACTCATTTAGATTTTGTGAATTTTTTAAAATATGAAAATATCTGTGAATCTGACCCATAGTGATGACTGTGATGGCAGTGTTTGAGATAATTTAAATTGTAAATATTTTTCTAATGTCTTGTAATTGCATGTACTCGGAACTCAAACGCAGCAGAAAGGCTCTTTTTTTGCATGGCCTTCTCTTGGATAGAATTTTTCCACCCAAGGACTACAGGTAACTACGGGGCATATTATCAAGAAAAGTCGATAAATTTATCGCTGCTTTTTCGGCAGGAAACTGCCACTAAATCGGCAATAATGGGCTTGATAATATGTCCTTGTCAATACCCATAGCAGCCCAGGTTAACACCAGAACCTAGGCTGCTATGGGAATTCACAAGGGCATATTATCAAGCCCATTATCGCCGCTTTAGCGGCAGTTTCCTGCCGATAAAAGCGGCGATAATGTATCGCCCTTGCTTGATAATATGGCCCCACTTTCTCAGTTATCTTCTTAGCCATGCTTATCACATTTGAAGTATTATGGGGCATATTATCAAGGGATTTATCTCCTCTTTTTTGGCTTTAAAAGCCAAGAAAGCGGAGATAAAATGATCTCCTTATTACCTAGCTGTCGCTAACACCAGTTAGCGACAGCTAGTAGGAGATAGCGACCATCTTGGGCCCCGCTTTGCATATCAGAGATATTTATCACTAATGACATGCAAAGTGGGCGTCCCAAGATACATCGCTAGCTCTTATTACCAACTTTGGAGATATTCGCGCTAAGCGCGAATATCTCCAAAAGCTAACACCTGCCCTGAGCAGTTCTTAGCCATCTTATCCAATGGGAGGTGGATAACATGGCTAAGAGCATTTGCTCGGTAATGCATGAATATCTCAGACTTTTCAGCGATATTCATGCATTTCGGACGATTTTTATCGCTTAGGAGATAAACCTTGATAATATCAAGGCTCCTAAGCGATAAAAATCGTCGCTACACGGCGATAAAATTATTGCCGCTAAGCCAACCTAGCGATAATTATCACTTATGTTTCTCCAAACAACACTATAAATTCATAATTGGTGAATGCTTCGTACACAAATGCTGAAATGTAGTTTTAAATTATGTATATTTGCTGCAGAATATTAGGGGTTATGTATATGTAAAACCCACATTAATGAAAAATATTCTAGGAAGAGAGTAAACAAGAATATATCCACGCTGTAGTTATAGACCAAAGAGGATTTTGTTTTCATTGACTGTACACATGACAGTTAGAAAACGCTGCAATTTGGTTTCCGGGAACCTTTCTGATTTTGCACTAATGGTTTCACTTTACTGGTTGCAGCTAATGCACCTTACTTACTCCGTGATCCTTTTCCACTTTAAACTGAGAGCAGTTCGGAAGTAATAGCAGTGGAACAGACAATTATCTAAGATATTGTCTCGCATTGCCTCAGAATCTTGTCTGGGATGGGCTGAATGAGAATGGCAAAGGCTGAATGACTATCCAGAGTACTTCTCATAGTGATTTCAGAGCACTAAGAGACATTTAATGGCTTCTTGCATGTCTAAAACCGCAAGTGAGACTGGATTCTCTTCCAAATGTAGTATTCTGAGCACCAAGAAACGTTCATTGAGCGCAGCATCCATTCACTACCAGATTTCATTATTTACTTATTTTGACAAAAATAGGCATGAATTAAATCCTACCCACATGACGTACGGTCAGGGTACACTTTAATGTACAGCCCTGTACTCTGTAGCCTTGTATGAGCAACTTTTTCAATGTTTAGTTTTTCTCTTATCATAACCAATGAACGTAATCAAAAAACTACATTAATAGTCAGAAACTGTTTATTCTATGTGAAATATTTTTACAGGAGCCCAAAGGAATCCACAATAATGTTTTATAACATTAAGTACTCCTATTTTCCCAATTCTGCTTTGAAACTGTCACACTGTTTCAGAAACACGCTCCTGGCCCCTATGTATGGTCATTGCAATATACACGCTGAAACAACCTTAAAATAATAAGTAGCTAATTCTTTGGTGGAAGAAATTGAAGTATCAGTTAAGGGAGATGAGAATTCACCTCATATAATAACTACAATCATTGTCACAGTGAACTAGAAAAGTCACTAAATGAAACCTGTGCTTAACCCTCTGGTAGTAGCAGGAGCAATCATATTTAATGTAGAGGCAATATATTAAGGAATTATGGAGCACTCAAACAGTAATAAGGTAAAACACTTAAAACAAGAAAAATCCCAAACCAATTTACAAAAATAGAGTCAGTTTTAATAAATGAATTAACATCAAAATCACAAACATCCTATAAGTAGAACCAGAGATATGGGGCCTCATTTATAAAAAGTGACGCTGCGTGAAAACAGCAATGCATCACTTTTCATTGCGCCCTCCTGGCGACATGATGGATGTGTCATATTTATTGTATGATGCATCATGTGACAAGGAATGACAGATACGTCAGTTTTACAGAAGAGTGACGGAACTCCAGCAATTCAGGGGGGCGGGCTATGGATACAACACTGCATTACCCTTAGACCTGCTTTATAGCAGGTGTAAAGTTCTGACGCATTTGAGTCCTAGAAGTGGTGCAGGGAAATCTCAAATATTTCACTGTCAATTATACAAGGCTTACTTGAGTGGGAACACTCCTCTCCCCTGCATACATTGTACCGGACACATGTATAATGTAGCACAGGGGTTTACAAAGTGTTGCATCTGTTTAGATGTGTCACTTTGCAAATAGGACGCAACATTGGGCATGTTTTAGGCCGCTGATGTGTCACAAAAAGTGATGCAACAGCAGCCCAAAATTGTTGCAAGGCCTCATAAATCAGACCTATGAGTTTTTTAAAAATTAAATAGCACCAAAAAGGACAAAATGACAACCATAGTCATCTGCCCCTAGTAGAACAGATCAAAATCAAATGTTAAATCCAACCAGAATGGATTGCGAGTCGGCAACAGGGACCCGTTTTGTCTTGGTTGAAAGTGGACCTTCTGACTTAGAAAACATTTACGGAGAAAAAGGGGTCATCAACAAGTCATCTGCAGGCTCAAGCTGCAAATTGAATCCATAGTTGGGCTCAACAACGGTGGGCTGCTGCAACACAAGGTCCTGGAACAGTTGTGGACAGAGGAAGTAACGCTTCAAGTGGGAAAAGTCAGGAGTTCATGCACATGATGGCCTTGATGTCGATTGGTTTTGGCTCAGCGTCGGTCTCAGTGAAGCCCTCTACTTTCAGACTTAGAACATTTTCTGAAAACCTAATCTTCTTCAGAGGGGCATACCAGCAAGCCAAGGCTGACAAGCAATTCAATGTTGATCATTGTGGCTTTGATGGCAATCCTGATCTCCTTAGGTTCTCTGGAAAATAAGTTGGCAAAAAGTTTCCAAGTCTGGGATCTTGCAGTTTGGGGAAAGGAGGAGTTCACTGTAACACCAGCTAAGGGTCCAGGGACTGAGGGCCATTCCTTGGGAGTTAGGACTCTCTCCAACTGGGCTCAATTGCTGGGTAGGTCCAATTGGTACTGGTCAGTTGGTCAGTTGCAGGGAAATGGTCTCTGGAAGCTTGTTGTATCCCTGTAACTTAAGCAGTAAGCCACCTATCTGACCCTTCGAGTCACTTCTGGGACCTTATATTTAAGGCAAGCAGGTCCAGTCTTTGTTCAGGTTCTTCAGACAGGAGAGCTGTCCTTCCTCTGATTGTCATGGGGCCAGGACTGTTCTGAGTAGAAGTCTGTGGGTTCCATGTTTATGCCTGGTGCCAGCCTGTGGATGGAGGGTAATCCTTTGTCCACCCCAAAACCAATTCTAGTAAATTCCTGCTCTCTGTCTGGGTTTGGTGCAAGCCTGACTTGAAAAACAAAGTGGAGTCAGGTCTAAGAGTGAGCTCCATCAGCTAGTGACAAGGTAGGCATTTCTTAAAGGTCAGGAAGGTGCTGGGCACAGCCCCCTAAGCCATCCTGTAAATTGAGGTGTCTTCTTCCCCACTCCCGGATCCCTTTTATGACTGTCTGGGAGCAATACACATCTCGCCACAGAACAGCCATTAGGCGTCAGATGTCAGCTAGACACAGGCAGGAAAGTATTTTGCATTACTCCACAACCGGTCCAAGGATGCTTGTTTCGGGTTCAGAGAGAACCTGGCCTGGCAGTTAGGGCTGGACTGTTCCTATAAGGAGCAAGGTCAAGACTGATTTGCATATGGCTCGGTGCAAACAAGGATGGCATGGTGAGCATAAAAACTATTTATTAAACCCAAATCTGTGACTGGGTGTGAATGTTTGCTTTGTTAAGCATACTGTCCATCATCTGTTCGTTTTGCTTTTGCTTTTAGACCAACAAATTGCAACTTTCCAAAAGTGTAAGTTCTGAAATAGTAATATGAAATCCAACTTGCTAGTAATTTGGATGTTTTAATAATAGTAAAATGAGTCCTTAAATAATTTTTAGCTACTACCAAACTGAATTTAGCAGTAATTATACATAATAGTATAAACCATTGTCAGCCTATTTGAGAGCCTGCCTTGCCACAGTGAAAAGCAGCTTTGGGTTTTTTTGCCTGCCAGGACATGTGCTCTATCGGCTTTTAGAGGACACAATACATTTAATATTATTTTTGTGATTTTCATTTTATCCTTAGGCTCAAATTCATTACTCCGTTGATAAGAAAAAAACATTTTGTACAAGTACGGCCTGCGTTGTTGTATTTACAAATTTTAGCTTCCCCCATTGTCTGCTTTGGGGTTTCAAGTTTTCTCTCAGGAACTCTTAGACTCTGGGAAAAGCTATGTGAGGAATAGAGGGCCACCTATCGATTTTGCGTGCATAGGTCAATAGTTGCACATATTTAACTGTGGTATTTTTAATGTTAAGTATTGAACGCAATTAATCTGTTTTTGTTAATCCACTGAGGTATCTGCACTTTACATGCTTATCATTTTGCCTTTTATTAGAAGACAACTCTTAAGGAGGCTTCTCTGTGCTGTGTTTTATTGTCTTTCAACCTTGTATCTTTCTCTTTAATGTCTAGTCTTAACTTGCAATTTGCACAAATGGTCTTAGATTGTTGTCATTTATGTCAAAATGGAAATTAATACGTATTAACTGCTTTTTAAAGGAATTTATGTATTTAGTTTGATTTTAGGTAACATATATGATTTATGTAATGTGTTTTGATTGTCTAGATTGACCGAATAAAGTATTATTGACTTGTATTGAATTATAAGTATCAAAAAGAAAGGTTTCAGCAAAATAGTAGCTTAAAACTGCATACTCACGGGCACACAAGCTGCAGTTGCAAGACCTGTAGACTGGCTTTTACAGTGGTACTTTAGTGGGTGGCACAATGAGTGCTGCAGCCCACTAGTAGAATTTAATTTAATGGCCCTGGGTACAGGTATTACTATCGGCTAAGGATGGTTCAGTACATTTAATGTGGCAATTCAGAGTATAATAATTTTAACATGTTTGAAACAGAGGGAAGAAGTACTTTTCCACTAGTTAGCACTAGTTAGTTAAATTTCACAAAGTCACAGAGCCAACAAAAAATGGATCCAGTAACTGAAGGCAGAAATCTGGAGTAACCCCGCAAAAAGGGCAAATTGAAAACATATGGAGCAGTGTTGCGCATTGACATTGTTTGTGCCCGGCGCACCTTTGAAAAGATGTGCTGTGTGCAAACAATGCCAATGCGCCCCACTATGGTTAATGCTCTGCCCCTAGGGCAGCCGCGAACTTGCGCTGCCCTGGAGGCAGCGCATTCATGTGAATACATGGAGAAGCAGCTCCATATTTTCACAATGGAGGTGGCACCCGTCTGCAGTATCAAAGGGGTTTAGAGATCCCCTTGCAGGCGGGTGTAGTCAGTGACTGCACCCGCCAGTAAGGGGAGTTCTGGGGGGTCCATGGGACCCCTTTACCCCCTGCCGAGGGCTACTGTCAGGAGGCACACTGAGAGTGTGCCACCTTTTAAATGGCGCACTGTCAGTGCACCTACCGAGGGCTTCTTTGACTCTGTGCCCACGTCTGTAATATGCTGCTGGTGCAGAGTTAATGAATTCCCTAATTTCGTAGGGCACACCTCTATACAAATGAAGGAACACCCTCTGCTGATAGCGCTGGAGCTTTAAGTGCACCAGCGCTATTGCTATTATAGAAGGGGATGCACAAGCGTCTGTGTCCCCTTCTATAATACCAAAGTGCTCCGGGGGCGTGTAAAACAGGTACAAATGCCCGTTGCGCCACCCGGGCACCTTATTTAATACGGCCCATGGAGTTTAAAACTGTCAACTTAGATTTTCTGTCACTTTCTACTTTTCTCATTGACTAAACTGCACAGCTTGATAGGGAAAAAGATGGTGGCTGGCTAGCTCAACTGTAAAGTGCTCTTTCAAGTATCTTTAACAACACCAGTACTTAGAAGTGATAGAGCGCTCATAGCACTCTAACTTGTGAGAGTGCACTAAACTCATGATTATGATGCATATATGTATATATATATATATATATATAACAACAATGGGAGAGGTAGGGAGATTCAAGGACACTTTCTCAGTCCCCGGTTAAGTGCGAATAAACAAAAACAGAGAGGTCAGGTTAGTTTCAAAAAACCACAAAACGGAGTCAAATGAGGAACACACACCCACTTTGGGTGGAAAAGAAAGCCCTCACACACCGACCTAGTCAGTGTCATGCTTCTTCAACGGGCCCCACCAAAGAGGCCGAGTGCCTCTTTGGTGTGCTGCGACGCCAGAAAGACTGCGGAGCTGGTTGTGTGAGAAGGGCGTGCTGTGAGGTAAAGTTACAATTAAAAGTGCCTTAAAAGGTATCAGAAAAAATAAATTTTAATTAGTGATCCCTAAGGCACATAGAAAAAAAGGTATTATGTGTCTGAATTTAGCTGCCAAGGTATTAGGATTGGTTAAATTCAGAAATGCATTACATCAGTCAACATGTTTCTGCCATATGGGTGGTTTCAATTTACCAAGGCATTCATCAGGACTAAACCCCGGCGGTATGTACTCTCTAATCGTCCATCCTAACCAGGGGACGTGAAAGTGAAAATCTAAAAAAGGGGGTGAAAAAGTGCTGAGAAAAGGAGAGGGGATTGCTCAATCCAAAAAAAAAATCCAAATTGTAGAGTATAACAGCACCTGTAACGTGAAAAACACAAACAAACACAGACAGACATACATATAATCAGTATCAGCCTTCATGTTTGATCATGGTGCTCCATAATATGTGGCATACGAGGTGTTCCCAAAGTAGACACTAAGTTTTAACACCATCCAAATAGCCCTGTGGGGATGATAGCGTTACCTCTGGGAAGTGAAGTGCTAGAAGTGTCTTTTAAAATACGACGATAAATGGGGGTTAAAAACACGATCTGTGTACTCCTTATGAAGGGATCAATGGACCAAAAGGTCTGTGACCCCTTACGATGGTAACTCGAAATTATATCTCACTTTAAAACAGGGCGCTACTTGCACCATGGGTCTCGGGAGGGGGGTAGGAGCGTGCCTGGCACATCCTGTAAAAGAAAAAGGTTAGATTGAAACCTCCGTGCAAACGGATGAACACTTAGCTCGTTATAGTAGGATGGCAGCGTTCCTGTCGAAGTGGACCACTTACGCCCTCAGCGCTCACAACCCACTGTACACCTGGAAGTTGCCTCAGTACCGGACCCCGACGATGGGGAGCGGGGCCGGTGGCTCTGTGTTTAAAGCGTTTGTGTTCTGCGTCGCGCCCTTCCGGGTGGGCGTGTCCAACCAAAACGAGGTTTGGAACGCGCCCGCCCAGTCAGGAGAGGCGCGGCCAGAATCCAGAAAGAGGCTTGGAACTCTGGGCCAATCGGATTGGCGTCAATGCCGGTACCGTTCCTTTATTACTCAATGGATGTCTAAGTAATCGGTAAATCTATCCATTTGGTTAGATAATGGCACTGTTAGGTATTATAAGCCATTTTCAGGGAAAGGATACGCTATACCGCTTCTGTAGTTCATTGGCCAACAGAGACTATTTCCGGTTGGTTAGATAATGGAACTGTTAAGTTGAATAAGCCATTTCCAGAGAATGGATTGCTATATCGCTTTTGTAATTCATGGGGCAACAAATAAGGGAAGAACATTTTTCATAATGTTAATTACGGGAGAGCACTATGAGAAAACCTATGTGGGGAGTCACATTAGGTTTATAGGAAAATCAATAAATGGGAAAATATGACAGTTATTTCAAAATGTGTGATTCACAACAGATTGTATTCAGGATAGTACAGAGTTCCACGGGATGTCGTAGTTCAGGCCGTTATTATTGGTGCCCAAGCGATACACCCAGCGTTGCTCTTTCTCAAAGAGTCTGTTAGTTATGTTCGTTGTGCCCCTCACCACCTCATTTACAGTCCACTTCATGTCATTTGGTGTGTGGTTATTCTCCAGATAGTGACGACTCAGCTTTGTTGTTACTTTTTTACATCTGATATTGCTTCGGTGTTCACATATACGCTGTTTAACCTTGCGTGTGGTCATACCGACATAGCGGAGTTGGCAAGGGCAGGTAATCAGGTAGACGACATTCATTGTATTACAATTAGTGTGTTCTCTCTGTGTCCATATCTTTCCTACTTCTAGCGACAGTGTTTTAGTTGGTTCTGTTAGGTGACATACGCTGCAGTCAGAGCAGGGGTAGTGTCCAAAGATTTTCGGCAGGCCCCATGCAGCAGTTACTGTAGGTATAACATTGGGTGGTTTCTCTTTTGGGCGAGTGTGCACCAAGGCATCTTTCAGACTTCGTCCTTTTTTAAAAGAGAAGAGGGGTTTCTCCCAGTTCTCTTTACATGATGTCAAAATATTCCAGTGCCTATTGATTGTTTTTTTCATCATATTCGAAAGACTGTTGTATGTGGTTACACATGTGAGGGGTATTGAGTCAGAGTCATTTATCTTTTCTTCCAAAAGCACTTCTCTTGGTTGATTCCTTGCTCTCTTAAATCCCTTGTTCAGGATAGGTGCTGGATAACCTCTATCTTTCAGTTTTTCTGTGAGACTTGAGGACTGTTCTTTAAAGTTAGATAGGGTGCTGCAATTTCTCCTTAATCTGAGATATTGTCCATAAGGAAGATTCTCTTTCAAAGGACGAGGGTGGAAACTACTGAACTCCAAGAGGTTGTTTTTTGCTGTAGGCTTGTGGTGGGTTTTGGTTGTTATTCCAGTTCCATTCACTGAGATTACAATGAAGAGGAAGACAATGTCTGTTCTGCTTTTGGTATTTGTGAACCTCAGGTTGTGGTCTAGGGTATTTATCCATGACAAGAAAGTTTCCAAGTCACTGTCACTTCCTATCCAGTGAAGCAGGATATCGTCTATGTAGCGCTTCCATAAGAGCATCGACGATGAGAAAGCTGCGGTAGGTGGTAGGATATATTTGGCCTCGAAATCAGCAACATAGAGCCCGGCCACACTAGGGGCAAAAATACTGCCCATAGAGGTTCCTGAGCACTGGAGAAAGAGCTTGTCTTTGAAAGAAAAGAAATTCTCTTTTAGGGCTATGGTAGCACACTCGATGATAAAAGACTTGGGTGTCTGATAATCCCATTCAATAGAATCCAATGATTCTTCCAGGACTCTGATAGTGTCGTCCTGTGGGATGCTCGTGTAGAGGCTTTCTACATCTAAAGTCACTAGAGTGACCGAGTTCTCTGTGAACGTCACTTCCGATAGTATTCGTAAAAGGCTCTTGGTATCTTTGAGGTAAGTAGGAGTCGATTGTACTAGGGGTTTCAGGAAATAGTCACAGAACTGTGAGAGGGGCTCAAGGAGAGACCCAATACCTGACACGACCGGGCGCCCGGGGGGTGGCAATCGGTTTTTATGCATTTTGGGCAGTGTATAGAAGTATGGTATAGCACTGCTTGTGTTCTTCAGAATCGCAGCTTCGTTTTTAGATAAGTGACCCCGTTCCTCTGCCTGTTGGACCAAAGTCGTGATTTTGCTGGTCAGTTCTGCAGTAGGGTCTGTTGTGAGTGGGATATAGTTTCTAATATCCCCAAGCATATCATTACAGGTCTTCTCATAGTCCGTCGTATCTTGAATGACAATGCCTCCTCCCTTGTCCGCTGGCTTGATGGTTATTGAGGAGTCATTCTGCAGTTGTTGTAGTGCTTGGTATTCAGCAGTGCTGAAATTGCCAAATGTCTTAGGATTATCATAGGATTCCAGATCTTTGTATACAGCCTGCTCAAAGGCTGTGATGGCTGCAGGTACGGTATGTGGAGGAGGGGTGAAAGTGGAACTCGGTCTGAGTCCTGTGTCACCTTTCCTGGTTGTCTCATTTGGGTCGTCTTTCCCTTCAAAAAAAGCTTTCAATTTTAGTTTCCGAAAAAAGCCAGCAAGTTCGCAGTGTAGCTTAAACTTGTCAGGTCTGGATTTGGGAACAAAACCTAAACCTTTCTCCAGTACCTGAATCTCAGTAGGGCTTAGTACTCGTGTAGATAAATTGGTCACTAGGCTCACATCCCGCTTGTTCCTGGCTGTTGGTTGCTGCGGGTGTGATTCGCTACAGAGTCATCCTCTTCCCAGGAAACTCTGTTGTTGCCTCTCCTTTTCCCACAGCCCCTCCGGCCACTCTCTAAAAAAGGTTGTCTGTATTGATTGGGAAAATTTGCTGGGGGCATAAAGCCCGGATTCCAGCCCATAAAGGGATATTGAGGTGGTTGGAAGGCGTAAGGGGGAAGGCCCATCATCATTTGTGGTTGGTGCCATTGTTGATGTTGGCCCTGGTTGCCTTATCTACCCCTATTATTCCTATTGCCACGATTACCTCTTCCCTTTGTTTGTTTAAACGAGTTGTTGCTTGATCCACTGCTGTTGGAGGAGTCATCATCTGAATGATCATATTTATTGGCATTTCGTGCTGGTGGGGTGAAGGTTGCAGCAGAGTAAGGGTACACCTTTTCAAAGTCAAATTTCTTCTGATCTTTTTGGAGTTTAGTTGCTTTTGACTGCATAAGGTTGTCTTTATACTCATTGAGTTCTTTATTGAGTTCGTCCAACCGTTTCTTAAAACCAGTGATTGTTGCCTTGAAGTGGGATTCAGTTTCTCTGATTTCCACCATTAGTGCCTCAGAAAGTCTGAGTGCTGTTTTTATTATTAGGACCAGCCAGTCGCGCGTACAATGCCACGCGATCATGGCCCAGTCTTTTCTAAAGGTGGCATCATTGAGAAAGATACGGGGGGCATTCGTGACTAGCAGACCTTTAGGCGCTGCGTTGGATACCAGATACTGCTTAAGGATAGTGCCATGGAGAATGGTAAGTATGTGCTCTCTTTTCTTCTCTGTAAGGTTCTCCCATTCAGTGGTGTTGGCTATTGCTTGTGATATTTGTGGATCTGCAAATATTGCAGGATCCGATATTAATTCCTCAATTTCGGATTCAGAATATGTCAAGCCCATGTTCGCCATGGTGAAGTATCAAAGTGAGAATAAAGGAGTGTGGAGATCAGACAAGCAGAGATAAAAGATTTATCTTGCTTTCAGTAAAAAACTCTCACAGCTATGCGCTGCTAGGATATATAACAACAATGGGAGAGGTAGGGAGATTCAAGGACACTCTCTCAGTCCCCGGTTAAGTGCGAATAAACAAAAACAGCGAGGTCAGGTTAGTTTAAAAAAACCACAAAACGGAGTCAAATGAGGAACACACACCCACTTTGGGTGGGAAAGAAAGCCCTCACACACCGACCTAGTCAGTGTCATGTTTCATCATCGGGCCCCACCAAAGAGGCCGAGTGCCTCTTTGGTGTGCTGCGACGCCAGAAAGACTGCGGAGCTGGTTGTGTGAGAAGGGCGTGCTGTGAGGTAAAGTTACAATTAAAAGTGCCTAAAAAGGTATCAGAAAAAATAAATTTTAATTAGTGATCCCTAAGGCACAGAGAAAAAAAAGGTATTATGTGTCTGAATTTAGCTGCCAAGGTATTAGGATTGGTTAAATTCAGAAATACATTACATCAGTCAACATGTTTCTGCCATATGGGTGGTTTCAATTTACCAAGGCATTCATCAGGACTAAACCCCGGCGGTATGGACTCTCTAATCGTCCATCCTAACCAGGGGACGTGAAAGTGAAAATCTAAAAAAGGGGGTGAAAAAGTGCTGAGAAAAGGAGAGCGGATTGCTCAATCCAAAAAAACTCCAAATTGTAGAGTATAACAGCACCTGTAACGTGAAAAACCCAAACAAACACAGACAGACATACATATAATCAGTATCAGCCTTCATGTTTGATCATGGTGCTCCATAATATGTGGCATACGAGGTGTTCCCAAAGTAGACACTAAGTTTTAACACCATCCAAATAGCCCTGTGGGGATGATAGCGTTACCTCTGGGAAGTGAAGTGCTAGAAGTGTCTTTTAAAATACGACGATAAATGGGGGTTAAAAACACGATCTGTGTACTCCTTATGAAGGGATCAATGGACCAAAAGGTCTGTGACCCCTTACGATGGTAACTTGAAATTATATCTCACTTTAAAACAGGGCGCTACTTGCACCATGGGTCTCGGGAGGGGGGTAGGAGCGTGCCTCGCACATCCTGTAAAAGAAAAAGGTTAGATTGAAACCTCCGTGCAAACGGATGAACACTAAGCTCGTTATAGTAGGATGGCAGCGTTCCTGTCGAAGTGGACCACTTACGCCCTCAGCGCTCACAACCCACTGTACACCTGGAAGTTGCCTCAGTACCGGACCCCGACGATGGGGAGCGGGGCCGGTGGCTCTGTGTTTAAAGCGTTTGTGTTCTGCGTCGCGCCCTTCCGGGTGGGCGTGTCCAACAAAAACGAGGTTTGGAACGCGCCCGCCCAGTCAGGAGAGGCGCGGCCAGAATCCAGATAGAGGCTTGGAACTCTGGGCCAATCGGATTGGCGTTAATGTCGGTACCGGTCCTTTATTGCTCAATGGATGTCTAAGTAATCAGTAAATCTATCCATTTGGTTAGATAATGGCACTGTTAGGTATTATAAGCCATTTTCAGGGAAAGGATACGCTATTCCGCTTTTGTAGTTCATTGGCCAACAGAGACTATATCCGGTTGGTTAGATAATGGCACTGTTAAGTTGAATAAGCCATTTCCAGAGAATGGATTGCTATATCGCTTTTGTAATTCATTGGGCAACAAATAAGGGAAGAACATTTTTCATAATGTTAATTATGGGAGAGCACTATGAGAAAACCTATGTGGGGAGTCACATTAGGTTTATAGGAAAATCAATAAATGGGAAAATATGACAGTTATTTCAAAATGTGTGATTCACAACAGATTGTATTCAGGATAGTACAGAGTTCCACGGGATGTCGTAGTTCAGGCCGTTATTATTGGTGCCCAAGCGATACACCCAGCGTTGCTCTTTCTCAAAGAGTCTGTTAGTTATGTTCGTTGTGCCCCTCACCACCTCAATTACAGTCCACTTCATGTCATTTGGTGTGTGGTTATTCTCCAGATA
The DNA here is from genome assembly GCF_964261635.1 of Lissotriton helveticus. Classification (NCBI taxonomy): domain Eukaryota; kingdom Metazoa; phylum Chordata; class Amphibia; order Caudata; family Salamandridae; genus Lissotriton; species Lissotriton helveticus. Next base: position 531,647,185 of record NC_136067.1, read on the forward strand.
GTGACGACTCAGCTTTGTTGTTACTTTTTTACATCTGATATTGCTTCGGTGTTCACATATACGCTGTTTAACCTTGCGTGTGGTCATACCGACATAGCGGAGTTGGCAAGGGCAGGTAATCAGGTAGACGACATTCATTGTATTACAATTAGTGTGTTCTCTCTGTGTCCATATCTTTCCTACTTCTAGCGACAGTGTTTTAGTTGGTTCTGTTAGGTGACATACGCTGCAGTCAGAGCAGGGGTAGTGTCCAAAGATTTTCGGCAGGCCCCATGCAGCAGTTACTGTAGGTATAACATTGGGTGGTTTCTCTTTTGGGCGAGTGTGCACCAAGGCATCTTTCAGACTTCGTCCTTTTTTAAAAGAGAAGAGGGGTTTCTCCCAGTTCTCTTTACATGATGTCAAAATATTCCAGTGCCTATTGATTGTTTTTTTCATCATATTCGAAAGACTGTTGTATGTGGTTACACATGTGAGGGGTATTGAGTCAGAGTCATTTATCTTTTCTTCCAAAAGCACTTCTCTTGGTTGATTCCTTGCTCTCTTAAATCCCTTGTTCAGGATAGGTGCTGGATAACCTCTATCTTTCCATTTTTCTGTGAGACTTGAGGACTGTTCTTTAAAGTCAGATAGGGTGCTGCAATTTCTCCTTAATCTGAGATATTGTCCATAAGGAAGATTCTCTTTCAAAGGACGAGGGTGGAAACTACTGAACTCCAAGAGGTTGTTTTTTGCTGTAGGCTTGTGGTGGGTTTTGGTTGTTATTCCAGTTCCATTCACTGAGATTACAACGTCGAGGAAGACAATGTCTGTTCTGCTTTTGGTATTTGTGAACCTCAGGTTGTGGTCTAGGGTATTTATCCATGACAAGAAAGTTTCCAAGTCACTGTCACTTCCTATCCAGAGAAGCAGGATATCGTCTATGTAGCGCTTCCATAAGAGCATCGATGATGAGAAAGCTGCGGTAGGTGGTAGGATATATTTGGCCTCGAAATCAGCAACATAGAGCCCGGCCACACTAGGGGCAAAAATACTGCCCATAGAGGTTCCTGAGCACTGGAGAAATAGCTTGTCTTTGAAAGAAAAGAAATTCTCTTTTAGGGCTATGGTAGCACACTCGATGATAAAAGACTTGGGTGTCTGATAATCCCATTCAATAGAATCCAATGATTCTTCCAGGACTCTGATAGTGTCGTCTTGTGGGATGCTCGTGTAGAGGCTTTCTACATCTGAAGTCACTAGAGTGACCGAGTTCTCTGTGAACGTCACTTCCGATAGTATTCGTAAAAGGCTCTTGGTATCTTTGAGGTAAGTAGGAGTCGATTGTACTAGGGGTTTCAGGAAATAGTCACAGAACTGTGACAGGGGCTCAAGGAGAGACCCAATACCTGACACGATCGGGCGCCCGGGGCGTGGCAATCGGTTTTTATGCATTTTGGGCAGTGTATAGAAGTATGGTATAACACTGCTTGTGTTCTTCAGAAACGCAGCTTCATTTTTAGATAAGTGACCCCGTTCCTCTGCCTGTTGGACCAAAGTTGTGATTTTGCTGGTCAGTTCTGCAGTAGGGTCTGTTGTGAGTGGGATATAGTTTCTAATATCCCCAAGCATATCATTACAGGTCTTCTCATAGTCCGTCGTATCTTGAATGACAATGCCTCCTCCCTTGTCCGCTGGCTTGATGGTTATTGAGGAGTCATTCTGCAGTTGTTGTAGTGCTTGGTATTCAGCAGTGCTGAAATTGCCAAATGTCTTAGGATTATCATAGGATTCCAGATCTTTGTATACAGCCTGCTCAAAGGCTATGATGGCTGCAGGTACGGTATGTGGAGGAGGGGTGAAAGTGGAACTCGGTCTGAGTCCTGTGTCACCTTTCCTGGTTCTCTCATTTGGGTCGTCTTTCCCTTCAAAAAAAGCTTTCAATTTTAGTTTCCGAAAAAAGCCAGCAAGTTCGCAGTGTAGCTTAAACTTGTCAGGTCTGTATTTTGGAACAAAACCTAAACTTTTCTCCAGTACCTGAATCTCAGTAGGGGTTAGTACTCGTGTAGATAAATTGGTCACTAGGCTCACATCCCGCTTGTTCCTCGCTGTTGGTTGCTGCGGGTGTGATTCGCTACAGAGTCGTCCTCTTCCCAGGAAACTCTGTTGTTGCCTCTCCTTTTCCCACGGCCCCTCCGGCCACTCTCTAAAAAAGGTTGTCTGTATTGATTGGGAAAATTTGCTGGGGGCATAAAGCCCGGATTCCAGCCCATAAAGGGATATTGAGGTGGTTGGAAGGCGCAAGGGGGAGGGCCCATCATCATTTGTGGTTGGTGCCATTGTTGATGTTGGCCCTGGTTGCCTTGTCTACCCCTATTGTTCCTATTGCCACGATTACCTCTTCCCTTTGTTTGTTTAAACGAGTTGTTGCTTGATCCACTGCTGTTGGAGGAGTCATCATCTGAATGATCAGATTTATTGGCATTTCGTGCTGGTGGGGTGAAGGTTGCAGCAGAGTAAGGGTACACCTTTTCAAAGTCAAATTTCTTCTGATCTTTTTGGAGTTTAGTTACTTTTGACTGCATAAGGTTGTCTTTATACTCATTGAGTTCTTTATTGAGTTCGTCCAACTGTTTCTTAAAACCAGTGATTGTTGCCTTGAAGTGGGATTCAGTTTCTCTGATTTCCACCATTAGTGCCTCAGAAAGTCTGAGTGCTGTTTTTATTATTAGGACCAGCCAGTCACGCGTACAATGCCACGCGATCATGGCCCAGTCTTTTCTAAAGGTGGCATCATTGAGAAAGATACGGGGGGCATTCATGATTAGCAGACCTTTAGGCGCTGCGTTGGATACCAGATACTACTTAAGGATAGTGCAGTGGAGAATGGTACGTATGTGCTCTCTTTTCTTCTCTGTAAGGTTCTCCCATTCAGTGGTGTTGGCTATTGCTTGTGATATTTGTGGATCTGCAAATATTGCAGGATCCGATATTAATTCCTCAATTTCGGATTCAGAATATGTCAAGCCCATGTTCGCCATGGTGAAGTATCAAAGTGAGAATAAAGGAGTGTGGAGATCAGACAAGCAGAGATAAAAGATTTATCTTGCTTTCAGTAAAAAACTCTCACAGCTATGCGCTGCTAGGATATATAACAACAATGGGAGAGGTAGGGAGATTCAAGGACACTCTCTCAGTCCCCGGTTAAGTGCGAATAAACAAAAACAGAGAGGTCAGGTTAGTTTAAAAAAACCACAAAACGGAGTCAAATGAGGAACACACACCCACTTTGGGTGGGAAAGAAAGCCCTCACACACCGACCTAGTCAGTGTCATGCTTCATCATCGGGCCCCACCAAAGAGGCCGAGTGCCTCTTTGGTGTGCTGCGACGCCAGAAAGACTGCGGATCTGGTTGTGTGAGAAGGGCCTGCTGTGAGGTAAAGTTACAATTAAAAGTGCCTAAAAAGGTATCAGAAAAAATAAATGTTAATTAGTGATCCCTAAGGCACAGAGAAAAAAAAGGTATTATGTGTCTGAATTTAGCTGCCTAGGTATTAGGATTGGTTAAATTCAGAAATACATTACATCAGTCAACATGTTTCTGCCATATGGGTGGTTTCAATTTACCAAGGCATTCATCAGGACTAAAACCCGGCGGTATGTACTCTCTAATCGTCCATCCTAACCAGGGGACGTGAAAGTGAAAATCTAAAAAAGGGGGTGAAAAAGTGCTGAGAAAAGGAGAGCGGATTGCTCAATCCAAAAAAACTTTAAATTGTAGAGTATAACAGCACCTGTAACGTGAAAAACACAAACAAACACAGACAGACATACATATAATCAGTATTAGCCTTCATGTTTGATCATGGTCCTCCATAATATGTGGCATACGAGGTGTTCCCAAAGTAGACACTAAGTTTTAACACCATCCAAATAGCCCTGTGGGGATGATAGCGTTACCTCTGGGAAGTGAAGTGCTAGAAGTGTCTTTTAAAATACGACGATAAATGGGGGTTAAAAACACGATCTGTGTACTCCTTATGAAGGGATCAATGGACCAAAAGGTCTGTGACCCCTTACGATGGTAACTCGAAATTATATCTCACTTTAAAACAGGGCGCTACTTGCACCATGGGTCTCGGGAGGGGGGTAGGAGCGTGCCTGGCACATCCTGTAAAAGAAAAAGGTTAGATTGAAACCTCCGCACAAACGGATGAACACTTAGCTCGTTATAGTAGGATGGCAGCGTTCCTGTCGAAGTGGACCACTTACGCCCTCAGCGCTCACAACCCACTGTACACCTGGAAGTTGCCTCAGTACCGGACCCCGACGATGGGGAGCGGGGCCGGTGGCTCTGTGTTTAAAGCGTTTGTGTTCTGCGTCGCGCCCTTCCGGGTGGGCGTGTCCAACCAAAATGCGGTTTGGAACGCGCCCGCCCAGTCAGGAGAGGCGCGGCCAGAATCCAGAAAGAGGCTTGGAACTCTGGGCCAATCGGATTGGCGTCAATGTCGGTACCGGTCCTTTATTACTCAATGGATGTCTAAGTAATCGTTAAATCTATCCATTTGGTTAGATAATGGCACTGTTAGGTATTATAAGCCATTTTCAGGGAAAGGATACGCTATACCGCTTTTGTAGTTCATTGGCCAACAGAGACTATATCCGGTTGGTTAGATAATGGCACTGTTAAGTTGAATAAGCCATTTCCAGAGAATGGATTGCTATATCGCTTTTGTAATTCATGGGGCAACAAATAAGGGAAGAAAATGTTTCATAATGTTAATTACGGGAGAGCACTATGAGAAAACCTATGTGGGGAGTCACATTAGGTTTATAGGAAAATCAATAAATGGGAAAATATGACAGTTATTTCAAAATGTGTGATTCACAACAGATTGTATTCAGGATAGTACAGAGTTCCACGGGATGTCGTCGTTCAGGCCGTTATTATTGGTGCCCAAGCGATACACCCAGCGTTGCTCTTTCTCAAAGAGTCTGTTAGTTATGTTCGTTGTGCCCCTCACCACCTCAATTACAGTCCACTTCATGTCATTTGGTGTGTGGTTATTCTCCAGATAGTGACGACTTAGCTTTGTTGTTACTTTTTTACATCTGATATTGCTTCGGTGTTCACATATACACTGTTTAACCTTGCGTGTGGTCATACTGACATAGCGGAGTTGGCAAGGGCAGGTTATCAGGTAGACAACATTCATTGTATTACAATTAGTGTGTTCTCTCTGTGTCCATATCTTTCCTACTTCTAGCGACAGTGTTTTAGTTGGTTCTGTTAGGTGACATACGCTGCAGTCAGAGCAGGGCTAGTGTCCAAAGATTTTCGGCAGGCCCCATGCAGCAGTTACTGTAGGTATAACATTGGGTGGTTTCTCTTTTGGGCGAGTGTGCACCAAGGCATCTTTCAGACTTCGTCCTTTTTTAAAAGAGAAGAGGGGTTTCTCCCAGTTCTCTTTACATGATGTCAAAATATTTCAGTGCCTATTGATTGTTTTTTTCATCATATTCGAAAGACTGTTGTATGTGGTTACACATGTGAGGGGTATTGAGTCAGAGTCATTTATCTTTTCTTCCAAAAGCACTTCTCTTGGTTGATTCCTTGCTCTCTTAAATCCCTTGTTCAGGATAGGTGCTGGATAACCTCTATCTTTCAGTTTTTCTGTGAGACTTGAGGACTGTTCTTTAAAGTCAGATAGGGTGCTGCAATTTCTCCTTAATCTGAGATATTGTCCATAAGGAAGATTCTCTTTCAAAGGACGAGGGTGGAAACTACTGAACTCCAAGAGGTTGTTTTTTGCTGTAGGCTTGTGGTGGGTTTTGGTTGTTATTCCAGTTCCATTCACTGAGATTACAACGTCGAGGAAGACAATGTCTGTTCTGCTTTTGGTATTTGTGAACCTCAGGTTGTGGTCTAGGGTATTTATCCATGACAAGAAAGTTTCCAAGTCACTGTCACTTCCTATCCAGAGAAGCAGGATATCGTCTATGTAGCGCTTCCATAAGAGCATCGACGATGAGAAAGCTGCGGTAGGTGGTAGGATATATTTGGCCTCGAAATCAGCAACATAGAGCCCGGCCACACTAGGGGCAAAAATACTGCCCATAGAGGTTCCTGAGCACTGGAGAAGAGTTACCATCGTAAGGGGTCACAGACCTTTTGGTCCATTGATCCCTTCATAAGGAGTACACAGATCGTGTTTTTAACCCCCATTTATCGTCGTATTTTAAAAGACACTTCTAGCACTTCACTTCCCAGAGGTAACGATATCATCCCCACAGGGCTATTTGGATGGTGTTAAAACTTAGTGTCTACTTTGGGAACACCTCGTATGCCACATATTATGGAGCACCATGATCAAACATGAAGGCTGATACTGATTATATGTATGTCTGTCTGTGTTTGTTTGTGTTTTTCACGTTAAAGGTGCTGTTATACTCTACAATTTGGAGTTTTTTTGGATTAAGCAATCCGCTCTCCTTTTCTCAGCACTTTTTCACCCCCTTTTTTAGATTTTCACTTTCACGTCCCCTGGTTAGTATGAACGATTAGAGAGTCCATACCGCCGGGGTTTAGTCCTGATGAATGCCTTGGTAAATTGAAACCACCCATATGGCAGAAACATGTTGACTGATGTAATGTATTTCTGAATTTAACCAATCCTAATACCTTGGCAGCTAAATTCAGACACATAATACCTTTTTTTTCTCTGTGCCTTAGGGATCACTAATTAAAATTAATTTTTTCTGATACCTTTTTAGGCACTTTTAATTGTAACTTTACCTCACAGCACGCCCTTCTCACACAACCAGCTCCGCAGTCTTTCTGGCGTCGCAGCACACCAAAGAGGCACTCCGCCTCTTTGGTGGGGCCCGATGATGAAGCATGACACTGACTAGGTCGGTGTGGGAGGGCTTTCTTTCCCACCCAAAGTGGGTGTGTGTTCCTCATTTGACTCCGTTTTGTGGTTTTTCGAAACTAACCTGACCTCTCTGTTTTTATATATATATATATATATATATATATATATATATATATATATATATATATATATATATATATATCTATCTATCTATCTATATATATATATATATATATTCACTGAAAAAACCATAGGTTATAGACCATATATAGTTAGGAATTAGCATTTAAAAAACCTTATTTTACTCACACAAAACCATTGAAATTCCATATATAGTTAGTTGCACTAACTATATATTGCGCACCCGCAATCCACTGCTGATGATGTCACATATTACATCATTCATGACATGGTCAGTGACATCACTGATGACATCACTGATGACATCTCAAATGACATCACTGATGACATCACTGATGACAACATCCAGTGACTATGTTTCTGTAAAGTTAAAATATGTCTTACATATTGAAGAATGAGTGGATGTATAAGTGTCTGGACGAAGGATTTAGTAGGTGCATGACTGAATGTATGAGTGAGTGATTAAATGTGTCTCACTGAGTGCATGGGTTAGTGACTAAACTGTCTTAATTTGTGCATCATTATGTCTGTTGTTCTGTAAACTGCTGCATGTGTTGATCAGTAGCTATATGAGTAACTATATGGGTTATTGATTGATTGCCCAAGTATTTGCATGGGAGACTGAGTGTGTGTGTGGCTGGCTGGGAGGTGTGTGACTCTGTACAGATCAATGTGTACTTGTATCAATGATTGTATAAGAGAGTAAGTATGTGTTAGTATATGGTTGAAAACGTAAGGTGCTCTATGTTTAACTGTATAGAGTAGAAAATGGAAGTGTGATTGATTCTTTACAGGACTGACTAGGTGTGTGAGTAACTCCATGGATGAGTGGCAGAGTGTGAGTGTCTGTATAGGTGTATGAGTGCATATGATTGTGTTGTAAACATGAGTGATTGTATGTATGAATGATTGTATGGGTGAATGAGTGAATGTGTGTGTAGACGTAGGAATCAGTGAGTACGTATGTAGTAACTAGTATTGGTGTGTCAATGGTTTCAAAAATTATACTCTGTTTTTAACACTGGGTGAAACAGAGGTTATATTAAAATGTGAGGAGATGCATTGTATTGTCACATGAATGATATCATCAGTGATGTGGTCATTGATGTCAAATGAGATGTCATCAGTGATGTCATCAGTGATGTCATTTGAGATGTCATCAGTGATGTCATCAGTGATGTCACTGACCATGTCATGAATGATGTAATATGTGACATCATCAGCAGTGGATTGCGGGTGCGCAATATATAGTTAGTGCAACTAACTATATATGGAATTTCAATGGTTTTGTGTGAGTAAAATAAGGTTTTTTAAATGCTAATTCCTAACTATATATGGTCTATAACCTATGGTTTTTTCAGTGAATTTTCAAGGTTTTGTAAATGCTAATTCCTAACTATATATGGTCTATAACCTATGGTTTTTTCAGTGAATTTCAATGGTTTTTTAATAGCAAATATCATAAGCTGTCGAATGTCAAGTACGTGGTAAGAATTTTTTTTTTCGTGTTTATGCACACTGATCTGCTTTGATTGCTGCCCCCCACCCCTCATTTCTATTAGGAGTACTCTCTCTTTGCAGATAGTGAAGGGTAGTTAACGCAGCCCTTTCCCCCTTTGTAATCCGTCGTGCCTGCTTCTCTCTCCATTTGATTGATTGTTCTCTTTGGTTCATTCTCTATTTACAAACAAGCACAGAGTCGCAATACTCTGTTTACTCTTTGCAGATAGCGAAAAATCGTGTAAAAAAACAAAAGGAATCGAGCAAAATCAGTAGGCCACTAATGGGATCTCTTTTGACCTCGCTAAAATAGAAACATTAGGAACAACCTGTTGAAAATAGCAATGCGTATGTATATAAGCGGCGTTCATTTGTGTTCACAGTACCCCTTGTTGATTGTTTCAATCGAGCATTGAATTGTTCGAAGTTAATTCTCTTAACGATCTTCTCTACCTGCAAACGAGGAAGAATAGGAATATTCTATCTCCCTTTGCAGATAGTGAAGGGTAGGTAACGCAAGCCTTTAACACGTCGTACCTATTTCATTCCTCATTGATTGATTGATTGTCCGAACATTGACTGTTTGGGAATTAGTTCTTTTTGGAGGTATTCCCTGTTTGCAAATAAACGTAGGAAAATCTTTGCAAGTAGTGAAAGGGTATGTAATGCGGACCTTTCTCCCCCGTTGTAATCTGTCATGCCTATCTACTCCCCACTGATTGATGCACCTTTTTCACCCGGACCATTTACTAGAGATACGTCATCTGGCCCGACCAGAGAGCACCCCTAGTGAAAAGGACATATGCAATAATAACGAAGTGATCACTGTATCCTGTTAACAGAAACTTTACCATGAAACAACCTGGAAAGAAAAAAATAGGAAAACGAAAATCAGTAGGCCACTGATGAACATGAACTTTTATTAAACAACGAACAAAGAAACGATAACATAACGTAATGATAAAACCTATTAATGTCCTAGAAACAAGAAAACGTTAAAATATGCCAGTGGTGAGACACCAGAAAAACAGTAAGAGAAACCAAATCACCCCTCGCTGTCCCACCGCCTGCCACGCCAAAAAAATCGATAGACTAGGGAAAATGCAAGTCAGTAGAACATCCACCCCCACTCTGGAAACTTCCAAGGTGGGGCAGGGTTCCGGCTACGCCCAGCCGGGAGCAGCCCATATAAGGCAGGTCCTGCTGCCACGCCTCGGCCAGGAGATCCTAACGTAGGGTGTAGCCGGAGGAGAGGCCGAGACCAGCGGGACCCGGCCAGGGGATTGCCTTTACAACGCTGAACAGTTGCAGGGGGGGGGAATGTCTCCTCGACCCTCCCCTCTCTCTCCCAGTCCGGCCGCGGTGGCCCTTGAGAGTTGCAGGTAGTCCCGCCACATGCTCTTCCGGTCCGACCACCAACGGTCGGGGGGCCGAGGCCGACGGGATCCGGCTGCAGCCGATAAACCAAGAAACCCGTTCATGGGGCCAGAGCCAGGGGCGTCCGGCCGACATCCACCGGAAGCCCGGCCCGAAGACGGACGGGACACTTCTTTCTTTTATAATGGCTGCGACAACACTGGAGGGGGATGTCTTGCACATGCCTCCGACCCCCCCCTCGTCCTCATCGCCTGGTCCGGCCATAACAAATCTCAAGCGAGACGCCGTGGGGTGCACTGGGAGGGAGAGACGGTGCGAACAGGCCTCTCCCGCCTCCCCAGGTGGAGGCTTCCCAGCTGCACCCTCAGCGCTCCAGGCGGTGGCATCCTAACAACTACAGTGCTGCACAGTTTCGGAACGACCTAGATAACGGTTCTTCCACTGTGGCCATGCTGCAACGTCTCGCCCGGCAGGGTGGAGCCCGTCCGCTCATGTGACCCCGCGATCGCCGGTAGCTGCCGAACTCTCAAAATGGCGGTCGACCTGGCAAGAGCGGGCCCAACATAAAGAAATGGCCCGGTCACTGGTTGACTCCACCACCGTAGTCCTCCACGACCTTGAAGATTCTAGAGGAGCCGCGGGAGTCTCCGACCCCCGATGGGGAATGACTGCCATGATCGCCCGTGGAGTGACGAAACTGTATCCGCGGGACGTCGGCGCTCCCATGCTGGCGCCAGCCTCACTTTGAATTACTACAATCCTGCAGACCTCACTTCCGGTGAAAGCACAGTGTGACCCGGTAGGAAAAATTATTGCACCCCCTCCCCTTTTTGACTGATAGTTCAAACCACCGATCCTTTCCTTTGCCCTTTTAACGGAACTTTGGACTGCCTCCCCCTCTTTTACATTTTCTAGAGAAAACAAAACATTAACCACTACATTAGCATAGCAGTTGACACCAGAACTGTTTTCAAATTGAAAACCAACAACATCTTCAACAGAATCCTTTTTGTTTCTGCTGTGACCCTGCTACAGCACAGGCATTGTCCCCAGCAGTAATTCTGCAATGCCGGTAAGAATAGCTGTGGTGCATACTGGACTCACTCACCCCCGCGGCGCCCCACGCCGTTATTTGCTGGGCGGCAACTTACTAGACATCACTTTCGTGCCATCTAGATTTCAGCGCGTTCTGCTGCCTTGGAACTATTCGCACAACAGACTGCTACTGACGACCCACCCCCAGGCAACATCTTCTGAATTTTCATAATTTGAAAGAACTAGTAACATGTCCTCATCAGGAATTCAAAAGAAATTGCCACGGTCTCTTCGTTGTTTAAATGTTTTTACTGTTTTTGTTTTGTTGTATATATTTATATGTTATTAAAGTTTTATATTCCTACTACTTTGTTGGAGTGCTATATATTTTTAATGTGACACATAATTGTAAAAACTTTGATGTACAAAGAGTCATTCCTAGAATCTTTCGCTTCAGGCTCGGTCCCCTCACCAATCACAATACAGGATGGTTTTCAGATAGTAGGAACACGTGTGGTGTGACGGATCTCATCGGGTGTGGGCCTTGATCTACTATAACTCCTTTGAAGAGGGGTGAATCTTTACAGCTGGAGCCATAAACTACATCTGCAGGGCTAGCTGATAGCCTGGACAATCGGACACAGAGGAAGAGGAGTGTCAGAGGGTGCGGTAGTGAATAGGGCGAAAGGGAGGTGTCGGGCGGGCACATAGTGTGATTCTCAGGGAAGAGCAGCGCAGATGGGGGAAGGTTTATTGCCCATGCATAAGACAGAGAGCGGTGGTGACCAGTGCCTGGGGGAGATGCTTATGAGGGTGAGGAGCCATGCTACGAATCGACAGCAAGCAGAGAGTGGGTCTGGTCAAGACATCTAAAATGGCTGCCGTGCACGACAAAAGTGTGGCATTTCAAAAAAGGCAAGATGGCGCAGACAATGTTTTTCAACACTTCCTCATTTCCTTCGAATCGAACGTTAACAGACGTTGGGGCATATTACCAAAGTTAAGCGATATTTATCGCTAACGATGCTTACCAACCAATTTTTTACCACTAAGCATCGTCAGAAATTATCGAAGATAAACCTTACTATTATCAAGGTTTATCGCAAATGCGATAATAAACGGCCGCAATGCATGAATATCGCTAAAAACTCAGCGATATTCATGCATTACCGAGCTAATACTCTTAGCCATGTTATCCACCTCCCATTGGATAACATGGCTAAGAACTGCTCAGGGCAGGTGTTACTTTTTGGAGATATTCGCGCTTAGCGCGAATATCTCCAAAAGTTGGTAATAGGAGATAGATATCTTGCATGTTGTAATGCAAGTTATTGTGGTATATGGAACTCATACCATAATCTCTCAGGAAAGCAGAAACTGATCCTTTTGGGACCGCCTAAAAAGGCCTAGGGGGTGAGGAGTACTCTACTTTGCCCCCTTTTCACGTTCCGAACTATTTTATTTTACTCTCTTCTGTAATTACACAAAATAGCAGCGATAAGATGCATCGGAGACACACAGTGAGAGAAAGGAGGCCGGAGATGAAGAAGACATGTCAAATACACATTGGAGATAATATAGTGGCAGAAGGGAAGTAAATATGAGTAAACTTACCATGTAACATAAAAATGTTGCACTCTATACTATAAGTCTCATTTTATACTACAATCACTTCGCTACAACCTCATAAATTAAAAATAAAAATGAATAATGTCTCAAACAATTTTTGATTTCTAAATATAAATTTATTCTTCAGAATTTTCTAAATTTGAAAGAACTAGTAACATGTCCTCATCAGCAATGTCCTCATTAAAAGTCTCCAATGATGATTCTTGTAACTCTATGGTCTCCAAACACTCGATAAATTCGCCATCAAGAGATTGATCAAAAAAATCATTCAAGTCATCTCCTCCTTCTGACAATATTTCATTATTGGTGCTGTCAATTTCAATCAATGTAGTGGAATCATTCAAGTCATCTCCTCGTGACAATATTTCATTATTGGTGCTCTCAATTTCAATCAATGTAGTGGAATCATTCAAGTCATCTCCTCCTTGTGACAATATTTCATTATTGGTGCTGTCCATTTCAATCAATCTAATGGAATCATACAAGCCATCTCCTCCTTGTGACAATATTTCATTATTGGTGCTCTCAATTTCAATCAATGTAGTGGAATCATTCAAGTCATCTCCTTGTGACAATATTTCATTCTTGGTGCTGTCCATTTCAATCAATCTAATGGAATCATACAAGTCATGTCCTCCTTGTGACAATATTTCATTATTGGTGCTCTCAATTTCAATCAATGTGTTGGACAATTCAAAAGAAATTGCCACGGTCTCTTCATTGTGAGCCATTTTATTTTGAAATTGCTTGCTGTAAATTGCAGAAAAAAATAATCACTTTCATTTATCGTCTTTAGTAATACATAATATAAAACTAACTTTATCAAGTATTTAGTATAACAGAAGGACTGCAAATAAATAACAGAAAACATTTTTCAAATTATCTTCAAGTGTACAACATAGTTCCCCATACAAATTAACAACTCACCTTTTTAAAAGTAGCAGAAGTGTTAGTACTGTGTAAATCAAACACCAGAAATTCACCACCAAAAATTCCTCACAAATGTACCTCAGACAGTAGTATCACAAAATGGCCGTGGTTTCCTCTCATTTGACATATATACATAACCAATTAACTTTCATCACACACAAATACAAAACCAAAGTAACATTTTAATTGGTTCTAAATTTCAACACTTTCAAATGTGTTTTCCCCATGCAATTTTCCATAGGACATTTACATACGTCTACAGCCTGAATGGCTGAACGGAATTACACCAAACTTGGCAAAATGGTACATCAAACCTAAGAGGTCAGGAAGGATCTACTATGCCCCCTTATGGTCATTTCCCCCTTCGCTTTGGCCTCCTCTTGTCTCTCAATCCTACCGAGGGACAAGATGGCGGCCGCTACGGACTGTTTGGAATGTTGACAGACGCCGGAGAACCAATCAGCTTCGCAAAGCTCCGTAACGCGAAAAGTACGCGAAGCGGAGCGCTGTTACAGATATATATCTTTTTTTCAACGTTAATTTCTCAAAATCCACTGGAGCACATATATTGAGATCTAGCAAAGGCACATCGGGCTACCAGTCCCTAATATTTTGCCAAGTTTCGTGCAAATCCATTCAGCCGTTCGATTATTATTATTTTGTTTTTTTTTTGCCCCGCGGGGCCCTTTTAAAACCTCCACATCAAACCTAGGGGGTCAGCGAGGATCTACTATGCCCCCTTATAGTTATTTCCCCCTTTGTTTTGACCTCCTCTTGTCTCTCGATCCTACCGAGAGACAAGATGGCGGCCGCTACGGACTGTTTGGAATGTTGACAGACGCCGGAGAACCAATCAGCTTCGCTTCACAAAGCTCCGTTGCGCGAAAAGTCCGCGAACCAGAGCGCTAACCGGTCCGCTGTTACAGATATATATCTTTTTTTAAACGTTAATTTCTCAAAATCCACTGGAGCACATATATTGAGACCTACAAAAGGCACATCGGGCTACCAGTCCCTACAATTTTGCCAAGTTTCGTGCAAATCCATTCAGCCGTTCGGGCTAAAAGTGAGGCCAACCGCCCTATGGAAAACTCAATGTTAAAAACACGTTTTGGGACCCCCCTTTTTTCTCGGCCCCCACTGGACGAACCCCCCCCAAATTTTCAAGGGCTGCTCAGAAACAATATGTGCCATTTTCCTGAAAATTTCAGCCGATTCCGTCCACAAACGCCAAAGTTATTGGACATAGAATTTTCAAAAAACCCATAGAGAAAAAATCCTAACTATATATACCTACTGGCGACCGCCAGTAGGTAATATATATATATATATGTGTGTATATATATATATATATATCAAACGATTGGCGAAATAAGCCCGCGCCACTTTCAGATGGCGGGCCTCAACAGGGTTTCGCCTTACCCCAGTAAATCCAACAACGAAGTGAGTTGTATCTACAAATGAAGAAATCTGTGAGAGTATGTTTTCACTTTTTACTTTTGTCACATGACGAATGTTTTCCTTTTTGTATATACCTTTATTGTTTGAAACACTGAATTCACTCGTGATCAAGCGGCTGCGGCTGCGAAACGCGTTGGGTGTGATCGCAAATAAAACTTCACCTTAAATGCATCTTGGGCCTCAGCTTGTTGTCTTTTGAAGATGATATGACAACTTCGTTGTTGGACATATATATATATATATATATATATATATATGAAGGCTCCTCGTTCAAAAGAACGCATCACACTCACGGAGGTTGTCAGGTCAGTGCTTTATTCACAGCGGCATGCACAATGGCTTCAGGCACAGGAGAGAGTCTCTGATGGATTCAGAGACCAAAGTTTGTCTTGTTTGTCATCCGATGCGTTTCAAAGGTCTTTGCCTTCTTCCTCAGGGAAAAGACGAGTAGTGCTTCGAATGAAGCAAATCCATTTTATATGACACGCCTATTATCGGGCTGGGCTTTCGCCGCAATGTCTCATGGAAGTTGTAGTCCCGCAATTATTTGCAAGCGGTGTCTCCCGTTATTGCCCTCAGCCGCTGTCTTCAGGCACTCACAGGGCACCTCCTCGCCAACCACGAGGCATCCTGTTGACCGGAGTAAGGTGCGGATTATTCACACATTCTTAACAACCTGGATGGCTGTCGTTTCACGGCTCCGTGTCAGGGTGTCTCAATGGCGGTGCTCGGCGTGTGCAGTACTGCTGCTAGGCTCCAGGGTCCACCAAAGCGCCTATGCACTCTTTGGGGCGGGTGCGATGAAACGGCGGTGGGTCCGTTAAAATATGAAGGCTCCTCGTTCAAAAGAACGCATCACACTCACGGAGGTTGTCAGGTCAGTGCTTTATTCACAGCGGCATGCACAATGGCTTCAGGCACAGGAGAGAGTCTCTGATGGATTCAGAGACCAAAGTTCGTCTTGTTTGTCATCCGACGCGTTTCAAAGGTCTTTGCCTTCTTCCTCAGGGAAAAGACGAGTAGTGCTTCGAATGAAGCAAATCCATTTTATATGACACGCCTATTATCGGGCTGGGCTTATGCCGCAATGTCTCATGGAAGTTGTAGTCCCGCAATTATTTGCAAGCGGTGTCTCCCGTTATTGCCCTCAGCCGCTGTCTTCAGGCACTCACAGGGCACCTCCTCGCCAACCACGAGGCATCCTGTTGACCGGAGTAAGGTGCGGATTATTCACACATTCTTAACAACCTGGATGGCTGTCGTTTCACGGCTCCGTGTCAGGGTGTCTCAATGGCGGTGCTCGGCGTGTGCAGTACTGCTGCTAGGCTCCAGGGTCCACCAAAGCGCCTATGCACTCTTTGGGGCGGGTGCGATGAAACGGCGGTGGGTCCGTTAAAATATGAAGGCTCCTCGTTCAAAAGAACGCATCACACTCACGGAGGTTGTCAGGTCAGTGCTTTATTCACAGCGGCATGCACAATGGCTTCAGGCACAGGAGAGAGTCTCTGATGGATTCAGAGACCAAAGTTCGTCTTGTTTGTCATCCGACCCGTTTCAAAGGTCTTTGCCTTCTTCCTCAGGGAAAAGACGAGTAGTGCTTCGAATGAAGCAAATCCATTTTATATGACACGCCTATTATCGGGCTGGGCTTATGCCGCAATGTCTCATGGAAGTTGTAGTCCCGCAATTATTTGCAAGCGGTGTCTCCCGTTATTGCCCTCAGCCGCTGTCTTCAGGCACTCACAGGGCACCTCCTCGCCAACCACGAGGCATCCTGTTGACCGGAGTAAGGTGCGGATTATTCACACATTCTTAACAACCTGGATATATAAAATCATAGTGTTAAGATGTATTTTGTTAACCAAATGCATTTATTCTACATGCTCAACAAGAGATGTAAGGTGCACTTTGAAAAGAACGTACACAGTTTAAACGACATTGTCACTTCTGCATGTATAAGTGTGCAATTTAAAAGTATATTCAAATATTAATCGCATGTGTTAAAGTGGCCTGCAGTTTAAGCCCGAAAGCTGCAGGTTGTTTATAAGTATTTGTCTCAGCTATTGAAGAATTAATTGAATGTATCTTTGAATGTGCCAGAACAGTGTGCTTTCCTCCCATTCAAGCTATAAGGAATTTCACGTTGTTATTTTAGCAAGGGAGATAACGAAAATGTCTTTGAACATCCTGAGAAGCGAGAGGGGAGGATATCTTCTGTGCCTGGCCTATCTACCCTCTCAGGTCACAAGAAGCAAAGAAGATTTAATTAAATAAGTTATGTAAAAATACAAAACCTTTGGAAACTTTGGAGAAATGAAACAAAATGTCACGTGATACCTTTGGGAGGTGTTTGAATTTATCCTTTTTGTTTTATGCGCGGGGACAGAAAAGGCAGACTTCTAGATTTTCGAAGCAGAGAGAGTACCTTAAGAACGAGCTCCAAAGCTTCTTAGAAGGTCTACACGTGCTGACACCTTCGAAGGCCGAGATTGGGAAACCACCTAGAATCATCATTAATGAGAGTAGTGTAGTGAAAGATATTTCATGCTTTCTTTTCTGATGAAAAGGGACTTGGACTCCACCTCCATCTTCGGTTGGGTGCTTATCTTGGACTTCATAGTTTTGTGTCTCTTTTGCTGAATCAATTATATGCGCAGATTTGGCTCTGTATTGATTTTCCTGTACCTATATTCATTGATTTTGCAGTGCGTTTATCCTCAATTGTTTTTGGCCTTATAATACAAATCCCTAAGTGTAATTCGGAGTTTGTAGTCTTTACCGCATGACTACACTGTAAGTATAATTTTAATGTGTTGTTTTCCCCTCAACAAATTTAGTAGGCAAATAAAAGACCATCCTGGCTGAACTTGGATAATAAGGCAAGGCCCAAGTTTGGCTCTATCAAAAGCATGCAGTTACTGATATATGCAGCAACATGTAAAGCTATGTGTTTAACCAGTGACTGGTGCTTTCTTAACGGGCCTTCCTTACAAGATGGTAGAAATCTGTATACTTGAACCTCCAAGAAGAGGACCGGTGTTATCACATTCAACATGATGGCACAGTTGTCAAAACTGACCAGGTTGGATGACTAGAAAGTGAAGCAGTCAATGGTGGATAAATGCAGGATGCATACAAAGCTGTCTTGCTCCCTGAAAGAGTAAACTGTTGGGTGTGTGAGGGATTCTATCTCCTATTTCTTCAAACCTCTGGAACATTGCAATGACAGCTGCAAGACAGTTCAGCCCACGTTCATATTTGTTAGAAATGGGGTTTCTGGTTGACTAAGGTATACACATAATCCAGGCACAACCCACCACGGATATATGACGTTACAACGCATACTTTTACAACGCCTACCTTTACAACGCGGTTTTTACCACGCATACCATTACAACGCATAATGTTTTTAGGCGCTGGATAGTGAATAGTTTAATTTACTATTCCAACTCCAGTCCCCGTGGATAGTAGGGAAGGTTATTGGATAGTAAATTAACCTATTCCCTATTCTAGAGCGCCCCCCAGAGCAATGCGTTGTAATAGTTTGCGTTGTAAAAGTTGCATTGTAATGGTAGTTTGTTGTAAAAGTTTCGTTGTAAAGGCTGTTTCCCCCCACCACGCTAGTCAGAGTTAGGGAGTTACACAATCAATCAATCAATCAGAGTACTGGTAAAGCGTGCTACTTACCCGTGAGGGTCTCAAGGCGCTAAGGGGAGGGGCCTTGAGACACACACAAGATAAGCCCAGCTCCTCCCCTTGGTAGCTTGGTCAGCAGTCAGGCTTATCCCAGAGGCAATGTGTAAAGCATTCCCGTAACACACACACCAGTGACACACTAGGCATACTACAAAAAGATTTTCCAAACAAGGTTATATAAAAATATCCTTTGTATTGCACATAAACCACTTTGGACCATATTTACATAAATCACTGTGCCACTAGGCACTTGTCATGATATTGCATAGACCATACAGGCACTTTGCCATAGGGTAATTGTCATGACATTACAGTTAGTGTTATATAATAAATACTTATAGGGTGCACCTGTTACAAAAATATGGTGAAAACATCACCTTACACAATCACTGTATATATCAGGCAGTTCCTGAAATAGTATTTGTTATTTTGGCCATTAGAAGGCATCAAAAATGTCATACTTCCATATCAGAGCACCTACATGCAGCATTTAAGTAATAAACGCATGTAACATCAGCAAATCACACTAAGCCACTCCAAGACCACCAGTACATACAGGTAAGAAAGCCTGTGTAAGACTAAGCACAAGGGTTTCACATATAACTATGAGCAGTTACGGACCAGTGCATCTGTACCTGCGGGCAACAAGGGAGCTTTAGGCATGAACTGTAGGCCGCAGGAACTCCTGCATGCCTACTGTGTTTAATATGGTAATCCCTGGTTTCTGAATTATAACAAGCCCACCATGATAGAAACTGCTTGCATCAATCTGGAGATAGGCCCAGTTGAAAGATCCCACTCTCATATGGTGGAAAGGTGGCAATCCAAGTTATTCCCTGGAATGAGGACTCCAAATCAACACCACCGCAGAAAGGAGTGCAGCAGTCTCGGGCAGGTGCACAAAGCACAATGCTGGTGGAAAATCGGCCCCCACCTACAAGGAGTGCAATGGGGTCCAGCCAGCAATCCCAAGACCACTAAAGCACAAAAATGCCCCCACGTAGGTGCCTGAAAGGAGAGGAGGCAGGCAATTGTTGTAACGTGCAAGAATTACAGGTAGGGAAGGAACAGCCAAGATCCCCACCTTAGGGATAGCACCTCGGTGCCACTCACTTGTGAACGCACCGTCCTAGTGTGCTACCGCTGTTTTAGGGGGCAGGGCCCACCAACCCGTACCTGACGGGAAAAATGGTGTATAAGGAAACAATCAGCCCAGTGTCCCTAGGCAGACCACGACTGTACCACAGGGAGCACCCTTTTCAGTCCCTGTAGTGCGAGGCGCAAGATACGGGCTCCTTCCAGCAGAGCGTGGCCCAAATGCCCTGTGCAGCTGATGCGAGGGGGTAGGGCTCCCGATCTTTGGGCAGTGACCGCTCACACTGGGGATCCATCCGGTATCTGCGGCCCAACTATGACCAGGCTGGGCTGATTGCTGCGAATGGACTGGATTTAGTTATCTGGATGGTTGCTAGGCAATGTCAGGAACTCTTGGCGGTGCATCAGCCATGAAACATTGAGGACTTCTTTGCACCAGCTGCGCCTTTGTTGGGCAAGTTTTTTTCCACTTCACAGCTCCGCCCAGGCAGTGCTTGGTTTGCAGAGAGAAGCACCCAGGGCTTCTAGTAATTTAAGAGCCCCAAACAATTGAACACTGGAGACTTCCCCTTCAAGAAAGAAAAAAAAGCATGCACAGAGGTTTTTCCAGTAAAGAAAGTAACACAAATCTCTCAGCAGCCAAAGATGAAGCTCTCCACCATGTGCTAGAATCGGTAAGGGGCATAACAGCACTCCTTCCAGAGCACTGGGGGCACCAAAGGAGGAATGGAGGTAGTAGTCCAGCACAATGGATCCTCTTGAAAACAATGATGTAGTCCTTCACATAGCCTCACAGGCCACAGTTTAGCACAAGTAATGGAGTCCCATGGTAGATTCTCCTGACAGCATAACAGCTGCTCCAGGCAAGTCCATGCAGTGTCTAAAAATACGGGGTCACAGCTCTTGTACTTATACTCCACAGTCTTTGTTCTGGGGCACTTCAAACACTTTCTACAACACCCCAAGCCCTGGCCACAGACACACTACAGGGTGGCAGAGGCAGCATTGTGAAAGTCAGGCACAGCTCTGTTCAGGTGCAGGTCCAACTCCTCCAACCACTAGAAATACAGATCAGGCAGATTCAGGTGCAAGGGAAACTCCTCCCACCACTCTAAATGCAGCCATGGTCTATTCAGCCCAGAGCTGAGTCACCCAGGAAAGGCAGGACACACCTAAGCATGGGCGTAAAATCCGTTCCGCTCGCTGATTTTGCGGATTTTCGGCAAGTTCGCAATCCGCAAGCTCTGGCGATTTTCCCGAAAATTCGTAAATCCGTGCGAAGCGGATTTTTTTGCTTGGTCGCACTTGCCAACTAGAATACTATATAATTTCGCGGGAGTAAACACTTGCGAAAACGTAGATGCGGCGGGCAGCGACAATCTCGCAATTGCGAGATTGCAAAATTTGCAATTTCGCACAAGAAATCCACCAGCAGGCAGCATAAACCTTGAAAATTATGATTTTTATCAGAATAACTCCTCAGGTTGACATTTGCCTGCACTTTATTTTTGCAAGGAGTCCATTTTGGGGGGGGTGGGAGGAAGGAAGTGCCCCACAGTCTCCAACTTCCTGTTCCTGTCCAGCAGGCTCCTCTCAGTGCTTTCTTCATGTGCTGGTCACTTTGATTTGGATCTTGACCTGGAAGCACTCAGCAGGTGCAAAAGTTCAATCTTATCATTAGTAACCATTCCCTGTAGTGCCTGGAAGGATTACTTTTTGTGGATGCTGCTGAATATTTGGATTTTTTTTTAACTGAAAGCACTCAGCAGGTGCAAAAGTTCAATCTTATCATTAGTAACCATTCCCTGTAGTGCTTCCTGAGGGGCCCCTTCAGAGTTCAGTTGCCTACTTGCAACTATTCTATGACCCTGCTCTGACCCTCACAGCAGGCTCAGAGAAAGCAATTACAGATAAGGAAGCAGGTTCCAGCCAGGAAGTTCAAATTCAGTAACACATTAATCAGCCCCTAATTCATTTATGTCAGTTGAGGCAGGGCAGGTGTGCTTTTCCACCCATAATCTAGAGTGATGAACTAGAGGGTGGCATGGGTGAGCCAGAGGGTGGCATGGGTGAGCCAGAGGGTGGCAGTGGTGAAACAGAGGGTGGCAGTGGTGAAACAGAGGGTGTTAGTGGTGAAACAGAGGGTGCTGTGATGAACCAGATGTAGAAACAACATGTTCGCGACCGTTGCTACCCGAAAAGTAAGTTCGCGTTTGCGAACTGGTACAAAATCCTCACGAACTGGCAGAAATCCTTGCGAACACAAAAAAAAAATTCGCGAGAGTTCGCGGATTTTGCGGATTGCGAATCCGTAAATACGCAATTTCGCGGATTGCCAATTCGCAAAATCCGCCCATGCTTAGACACACCTCAACCCCTCTTGGTGACTGTCTAATGTGAATGCACATCCCCTTTTCCTGTCAGTCTAAACCAGATGGTGAACACACAACCAGGCAGTGCACAAAGAGTCAAAAGCACACAAAAATGCCCACTTCTAAAAGTGTCATTTCAAAAATATTAATAGCATATCTGCTTTTACCCAAAAGCAGCATTTATTACTATTCCAAACATGTCAAACATGGCCATGGTACCCCCTTCATATCAGAAATTATAACTGAAACACATATCAGGGAATTCCCAATGCAAACCTATGAGAGGAGCAGCCTCACAGCAGTGAGAACCCAAATAGGCTGTTTGTCACTACCAGGACATGCCACACAGTAAAGGCACATGTCCTACCTTTTACCTACACAGCAAGCTGCCCATAGGGCTACCTAGGCTCTACCTTTGGGTAGCCTATATGTAGTAAAAGGGGAGTTTCAGACGTAGCAAACACCTTAAGTGCCATGTCACTGTGGCAGTTAGCTGTGCGCAAGCAGTGCTGCAGGCCCACTAGAAGCATTTAATTTACAGACCCTGGGTATATAGGTAAATTAAATATGCCACACAGGTGTAGACCAATCTTACCAAGTTAACAAGAGAGAGCCCATGCACTTTAGCATTGATCAGCAGTGGTAAAGTGCCCAGCATCATAAAACTGACAAAAACTGGTCTGAAAACATAGGAAAAAGGCGAAAGGTTTGATGATAGTCCTGCAAAAAGGGCCAGTCCCAACAATAATAAATCGGCTTAATCGTCACTTACAATCACTTTATCAGTGATTCTTGCTGCAGAAACTCCAGTCTCAGGCTCTCACCTTGACATCTCAACTTGTGATGCTAACCTTTGTGTATGAACACAAAACCACTGGGTGTGGGCTCCCACAGGCATTGCTTGCCACAATTGTATAAAGAACAAAACAGTTGCAAATGCCACTAATTTTTCGAATTAAACATTCGTTAAATGAACATACGATTGAAACAATATGTTTAATGAATTAAATTCTGCTTGTTTTAATTTTTTTGCATTTTCATTTGAACACTTCTATTTGAAAATAATTTTCACATATATTCTACAAATATTAAAAACCTGGAGTGCACAACAAATATCATATACAGTGCTAACAAACTTGTTGAATATTTACAATATAATACAACTTCCTCACCATTCAGTCTTCACTCATACAACACTCAATCCACTACAAACCACACCGACTGACAACAAAACATAAATGTTTCGAAAAATGCTGTAATAAATCTCCAGCAACAGAAGCCAAATGTTTTTTTCTTTAATCTGTACAAATATTCCCTTATTAATAAATCAATTGTGTTTTTTTTTGGCTATTAAAGGGGTCTACGCGTTTCGAACTACCGTTCTTGCGTAGTTCTCTTCAGGACCAATCTTGCGCTCGACAAAACAAGCTGGAGGAGTTGTGATCCCAATTTGGGGATTTTCAGTGCGCTCACGGACTGGCCTGGCTCGCCTATCTGGTTCAGGCGGGTCAGGCGCGTTGTATGTAGAAACGAGTCTATCGCCTCATTGTCCTTGTTTTCCTCGGTATTCACTCGTAACAGTTTGCACAGGTCGTGGCTGAGTCCCGTCTGTGTCACTGGGCGTCCGGACGCTACACTGAATGTAGGCAACTTGTGATGCTGACCTTTGTGTATATCTTTCAGTGGCTGCTGCTGGGTCCCCAGAGCAATTTGACTGTTCACAGCACATAAAAATAGGCAAACAATTAATAAATATTTCTAAAAACTGCATCTACCCATCCTGTGCAGTAAAGGAATGATATGATTATTACAAATGTGATAGTGCAAAGTGCTGGATTAATTTCGAAATCTGATCCATGCGTTAACAAGGATGAGATTGCTGGCCTTAATATGCAAGCAGGAGGGGTCTGGCAGAGAAATATTTTAATTTTTGAAAACTAGAATTCAGCACCAATTAGTGAAGACAAGAATTACGCATAATTTACATAAACTTAATACTGTGGGCACTCTGGTGCATCAAAAGATTTATAACCTGGCAAAGGTTTCATAGACCCAGGGGAGCTGTAACTCCACTCTTCATACACTTTACAAGCAACCACAATTGTTCAGGCATTTATAAGCAACCACAAGAAAAACTGCAAACTGTAGATCTAAAACCAAAAACAATTGAAATATCATGAGGTACAAGACACAAGATAGGGCTGTCCTTGCTCAGCATTGCATATATATACATAATGTTATATAAATATGTTAGCAAACATGAGGAGGCGATAGCAGTTTCAATCTTATAATCAATAGTTGCAGTACCGTGCTCAAACAGAAAAAAATGAAAACCAATATAGGATTGTAAACTATAAATAATCCTGAAACTATAAATAGGCCAACTTGGAATCCTTGACCAAGTCCCTATTGGATTGATTTAGTTAAAATTACGCCTCCAAAATTCAAGACAGAAACACCACTAATATTTTGGAGAAAACTCATTTCTGCCACAGTTCTATTGATCTTAAATACGACAGCTATTTACTGACCCAGTGCCAAATCTTTTTCCTCAAAACATATATTAAGAACCCCCATTTCTTTCTTAGAAATTGCATTTTTTCGGCCCTGATGAAGGTGATAACATCATGCTTTCACCGAAACGTACGTATGCCAGCTACACACATCTGAAAATTCCATCTTAAGACCAATAACAAGGAAAGGATTTTTTCAAAATCAAAAAGATGGACTGATGCCCTTTTTGAATGTTATTTCTATAAGATAAATCGATTATTGTTTCAGATGTGTTTTTCTTGTGAATATATCTGCACAGTATGAGAGCCAGTATGTCTGAGAAGAATGAACGGTGAGAAAGACTGTATGAGAGAATAAGGTTGATTTCACTTTTGCTGTGTTCCTTTTTTCTGGGGGTTATTAACTTATACACATATTTATGAATGGAGAAATAATAGAATGTGATTTCTCTTCCTTTTCTTTGTATGACATTGTAAATAATCTCATGCTTTGTATCTTGTGAGAAAAAATATTTTTATATACAAAAAAAGAAATAAAAAAAGAGAAAAATAATGTTTTTTGATAAATAAAACACAATCCAAATGAAAGTCAATTCTTTCTCTTGTATTTGTGATGTATACTAAATTACTACAAGCAGAGCTATTGCCAATAGTTAAATCAGATAGATTAGACAAGAGGTTGCTTCAGTTTGTATTTTGCTTAAACGATCTGTTAGACTTGGCATCTGTTGGCATGTTTCCCCTGAGTTTTTGCTTTCTGCCCTCCCGGTTTTGACTGGCTTAGAGTTTCTGTGCACTTTTCACACTTCTATTCAGTGGAAAAGTGCAAGTGCTACTGTGGTAAAGTATGTTACGGATTAGGCTTTCCATGATTGGCTGTTAGGCTTTCTTGTTAGCCGCTAGTAAAGTGCACTGAGTGTGCCAGGGCATGGGAACCAAATGCTACACGTGGGCCTGCATCACAGATTGTGCCACCCACGTGAGTAGCCCTCAAAAGGTACCTCAGACCTGCCATTGCAGAGTAAGCGTGCAGTTTGTAACTGTCATGTTTACTTGGACTGTGCACACAATGGCCAGTCCCTAACCTTCCCTTTTCTTACATGTCAGGCACCTCTAAGGTAGGCCCAAAGTATCCCTGTGGGTAGGGTGCAGTGTACGTGAAAGGAAGGACATGCCCTGGTGTGTGTGGCATGTCCTGAAAGTGAATTACAGCCCATTTTGTTTTTCACTATTGCAAGGCTACCTGTTCCCCATTGGACAGAATGTGAAGGTTGTTAATAACATCTTATGAACCTGACTGGCCCTGGGAACTAGGTGGGAAAATAAAATCTAGTATGCCTGAACTCAGAATCTAACAATGCATCTTTTAGTAAAGGTAATTTTTACATTCTGTGTTTGAAAATACCACTTTTAGGAAGTAGGTATTTTCTTGCTGGCATCTTGTGTGCCTCTGCTGGAATATGGATTGCCTGTCTGGGTTTTGGACGACAGATGGCTAGGAAACAAGGGTGGCTCCCGATAGTCTAGGTAGGTCAGGAAAGGACTGAATAGACCTGGGCTGAGATGGGGGAAGAGGGAGGAGATTTCCTTGCACATCAAAGGGTCTGGTCTGTCTCTGACAATGCCGTCTCCACCCCTGATGAAGCAAAGCTTCGCATATTTGCGGCTTGCCGAAGTCAAGAACCTCGTTTATGTGTAATACAGTAACAAGTGTATGTTTTACTAACATTTATGTTTAGTTGGGACAAGGATCGTGAAGCTTGCACATGTGTTTTACTAAAATAATTTACTCGAGTCATCTAAAAATGGCCGCCGCTTGTATTTAGTTACTGCGCATGCGTCAGCCACACTCACGTGTCCTGACGCGTCTGCAGAAGTGGAGGGAAAGTTATGCGCATGCGTAATTCATAGCTGTGCTTATCATGTGGTACTGCTCGTGCCACTGCTCTTGTGACTGTATCAATGTGGCTAACATTTAAACGCAATATTTTATTTCTTGATGATGAGTTAAAGGTATAAATCCTGTGATGTGTTTTCATAATGACATTACTATGTATTAATTTGTTTTCGCTTACTTTTCATGTACCGCGGGGAATGGGGTTTTGTCTGTGCCGAGAACCATCTTGGAGGTCCCTCTGCGCCTGCGCGACTTGCCGAGGCATGACAGACCTTGACTGATGGAACACAGCCAGTTGGCAGTGATGAGCAAGATGCTCCTGAGAAACGACCCGAAAACTCGGCTGAACCAATCATATGTGCTCACAGAGCAACAATGTTAAAGTTACCATTGTATTTCTGCACCAGTTCTCATGAGAACCCCAATCTAGTTAGGCGGTACCCTATTATGAAAATGTAGGCTTGAAACTCTATGTCGTGATTGGTGTGTTACCCAAATCCTACCTTAGGACCAATCGAAATTAAGGGATTCTGACACTTTGCAACATTGGGGGGTGGTACACTGTCCCCAAACTGTATATCTACCCTGGGTTCCCCTGGGGAGCCGTCCGACTTGTCTGGTTTAGCTGACCTGTCACTGACCCAACGCACTCAATAGGTGACTGAAGATACAGAGAGCTGCGGAGCACTCTGTCCGAATTTTACCATAGACTAAGGTTCTACTGAACCTTAAAGTGCTGGCAAAGCACTTAGCTGGGAGTTCGCTGACCCAATCGGGGTCTTGATCGATAGCTGCAGAGCGGGTGGAGCGCAGGCGTTGCTTCCGAACTGTGGGTTCCGGTCCTGTCCTGAAGAGGGTCCTGTCCTGAGGGTTTGCTGTCCTGTCCTGAGGGTCCTGTCCTGATTCCTATTCCGAGGGTATCCTGTTCTGTCCTGGGTGTCCATTCTGCACCTGCTGTCCTTTGAGGGGTATCCTTCCTTGAGGGTTTCCTGTCCTTAACTGACTCGTGGCCAGGGTTTGGTTTCCACACCTTTCTAGGTAAATATTGCTCTGAAAACTCTTAAAATCTTGCACCTTCTGAATTTCTAACTTTTGCTTTAATAAAGTTCATCATTGCATATGTTATATTTTCCATGCCTTTCCGCAACTATTGAAAGTCAATTACATATTTTTCCATAAGTTTGTTCCTATGTCTTCTCACTTGTTAGAAATTATATTTTGCATTGCAGTTTGTCATTTTCTGATATGGTCTAGAACTTCATTGCCTAGATTGTTCAAAGGCCCATTCACCTTAAGTGAAACGTGTTACACATTGTAGGCCCTCCTATAGTTACCCACACTTAGTCTGCCCATGTTTAGATAATACTGAATTGCATAGTATTCTTCTCGTTACATTTTATCAGTACTTTTAATGATTACTCTGTCATTATTTCTTTATGCCTATATAATTTACGTTA
Source organism: Lissotriton helveticus (assembly GCF_964261635.1). Taxonomy (NCBI): domain Eukaryota; kingdom Metazoa; phylum Chordata; class Amphibia; order Caudata; family Salamandridae; genus Lissotriton; species Lissotriton helveticus. The sequence continues at coordinate 531,675,142 of NC_136067.1, forward strand.
TCTTGGTTATTGATTGCCTTATTTTACTGTACCTCATGCAAGAAAATAATGAACTTTAGATAAACATTTTAAAACTTCCAGTTGTCCGTGGTCATTTAAAAACAGTATTTGAATGTTGTTGGTTGGGTTTGTATTTTGTTTGCCTTTCTTTACAGCTAGCTCCCTGATTCATTGTGGTCATTAGGTACCCGCATTGGTGGATGGTAAGTCGGGTGCACTGAAATAATAGTAGGGAACACACACACACAACTTGGTAGAGCTCGTGAAGTCACCTGATCGAGGTATATGGTGATTTTTTGAAAAGTATATGGGCCCTGAAGCCGGAAACGGCGAAAACTATTGGTCGGGTGGCCTCGCGCGCTCTATCAGTTTTTCTGGTAGCTAGAGGATGGTTAGGGACTAGTTGAGAGTAAGGCAGGGATTAGTTGGACTAGTTGAGCCGGAAGCTGCTAGTATATTGATGCTGCTAGAAGAGCGGCTGTTCTAAGAGACCTGATCATTCTCTTGTGAATACGCTGCTGAAACTCATGAATTTTTGCATTGTTATTATTCTTGTTCTTATATTGTTATATGTACTAATCCATGCATTTGTAAACCGTATCGTTTCATGTTGTCCGAACTCCCCGGGGAATTGAAAGGGCAAGTGGTGAATAGAATCCATTGTCCTGAGGTCACAGGCTCGAGGAAAGTTAGGTGCAGGTTAGGATAACCGGGAAGCACTAACTAGGGTTTTCTGAATACATGTGTGAATAAATGACAGTAACGGGGTTCATTGGCAAAATTCCCATAGTGGCGTAACCTAGTAAGGGTCACATCGGAAGAGTAGCAGGTTCCTCGGAGCTAGTGTGAAAGCAGAGGGGTTCGCTGAGAAACCTTAAACTCGGAATATATCCCAGAAAGAAGTGGATGAGTTTAGGGGAATAACAGGTTCACCGATGCTAGAGTGAAGGGTAGGCGGAAGGGATCTGCCCGCAGCGAGTGAAAAGTAAATGGAAGTAGTTTACTTGCAGTAAAACAAATTCTTTCTCTGTCTAGACACTTGAGCACTGTGGCGAATGTGTATTTGTTGTAAAATAACCAAGCACTGAGCACTTTAAAAGAAAGAAAGTTTCCGTTACCTTGTGAAGGGAGGGGGTCAGCCGCGAAGCGTCTCTGATGTCACTCTGTGCCGCGCTGGGATTGGTAGAAGCAGCGGGCGGGTAGCGGAGCTGAAATTGTAAAGGAGGGGTGAGCGCCGGAGCGTGGGAACTGTCTCACGAAGGGGCCGCGCACCCATTGGCGGAGCTTATTTAGTGTCGCGCACCCATTGGTTGCACGAATTTCTGAAGTGCGTTCTGATTGGGGGTAGTTTGTAAACAAAGTTTAGCGTAGAAGTCGTATGTGGCACTCGCAGACTACAGGAACTCGACCTGATCCAAGGCACCTAGGGTTTGAAAGGGATCAGTGGAAGACTAATAGATACGATATTATGTACGGAACAAAGAGAAAAATGTCCCTTGTAAGTAAGGTGAAAAATTATTTTAAAACGGACAAACCGATTAAATCTAGAGAAGGTGTTCTTGTCCCACCACCTAATACTCCTGCCTCATTTATGATGTTTGACCGAGGGTACAATACCTGTGTGTGGTTGGAGAATTGGGTGAAGTACACAAAAGATGACGGAGTATTGGCTTTTCCGTTAGATGGTACTTTCAATGGAAGGATTTTATTTAATTTAAGAACCCGAATGAATGAACTGCATCCCAGACCGAGACTAACGCAGTATGAGGCATTAGAGGAATGGGAGATTGAGGCTTTTGAAAGAGAGAGACCCCGAATGGACAAGGGTCTGACCAAGTGGTACCCCAGGCAGAAACAGGAGTCCCGGGATAAAAGGATGAAACAGTGGAGGCAGAGTATGATTGTTGAGGGTCTGTTTCCCATGATGCCGGCATGTCATAACGTTGGAGCAGGTGAGAAAAGCACCGAAAAGTGTAAACATTGGGGGGGTCCGGGGGAATCAGATGATGAATTGCTAGATGACATTTGTACCAGAAGTCCGCCACCTTATAATGAGGGAACCCGCCCTTCCAGTGTAGGAGATGCTCCCCGACGCCACTTCCTCAAGGAAGAAGACAGATTCTTAGGACTGGGAGGGGGTGGTCAAGTATTGCCCTATCCTGAGAAACCCGAACCGGCGGAAACAAGGGATATATATCCCAAAGTGCCCGCAAACCAGGAAGAAAAATATTCAAGTACGAAAGTTTTTTTCCCCAGACCCTTGTATGAAAGCGAAGAGAAACCATCGAATTCAGGACTGCCTTTTGTTCAACCTCCATATGGGGAAGAACGCAGGTCCTTTAACACTGGAACTTTATTTCCGAAGCCAAATTATGGTGGGGGACCAAGTGAAACGCATCCTACTGCCCCGAGTTTTACTCCTCCCTTGACCCCACAGATATTACATGACACCACTTTAAGAAGGATACTAGTGGAAAAGGAGCAAGAGGCTCTAAATAGACAAAGGACAGAAATAATTCAGAAAATCTCCCAGTTAAATACCAGTCCTGAGGCATTGACTATTCCAGTAACTATTGGACCGGTGGTCCCATTGTACGGAAATGGTCAGGGAAATCCGATTACTCCAGTTATGACCCCAGTCATGGCGCCCCCGAGACAGGAACCGATAATCATAGATGATCAGTCCAGTGAGTGCGAGTCTGAAGTTGCGTTCTTGGACTTGCCAAACAAACAGACCGGAAAGGGAATGCAGCAGAGGCATAACCCTTTTAATACAAAGGAAATCAAATTAGAGTCAGCAACAGGTACTAGGAATGTCTCTCTGGTAACTCCGGACGAAATTGAGAGTTGGAGTCGTGAATTAGAGAAACAGACTCCGCAAACGAAACCTTTAGACCTCTACAAACTGAGGGTAGAAATAGAAGAATTAATGGCAGGAAATGTGGGGTTGGATCGATTGAACACTTACTCTGAAGAAGAATTGTCGTTCATATGTAAAAGCTTTACAAGGAACACCAGAGTGCTCCACGAAAAACTGAGCGAAACAGCAGTTAGTATGGGGGTAGATATCTCAAAATCCAAGCCCTTACAGAAACCGTACAGAGCAGACTTCTCAGACAAAGATATAGAGCACCTGAATGTGGCGGGGAAAAAGCTGCAGATTAAAGAATTAATGGGGGTACTGCAGAAATGGGGAGATGTGGAGAGATGGAGAAGCAGGTGGGCGAAAAAGAGGGAAGAGGTTCGCTCCCGACAAGTGACTCCTGAATTTGCTTTAAGGGAGGTAGAAAAACCTGAGCAGTTATGCCCCATGCGCGAAGTTCCAGGAGGGAAATATGTGCATGTCCCCTGGTCTAGGCAGGATATTGTGTCCTTCACGAACGATTTTCCAAAATTACGAGAGAAACCAGTTGACTGGTACAGGCAGGTGGAGAGGTTCGTGAAGGTACAGAAATGTCTGTGGAAAGACCTGGATGGGTTTTTCGACATTGTGGTTCCGGTAGATTTGTGGACCCAGTGTAAAATAGCCATAGACTGGCCCAGTGAGGAGTACCCAAGAAATAAGGAAACAGGGGAGCCATCAAAAGATGTCATGCGAAAATATGAGCAGGTAATTCATCATTTGAAAGAAAAGGTGCCCGCAAAAGAAACTGATTGGACAAAAATAGATAGAACAACACAGGAAAGGGACGAGACAGTGCACTCCTTCTATGAGAGGTTATTGCAGGTATTTAAAACATACAGTGGTATTGATAACATCGATTTGAAGGACATGACGCACTTTATTTACAGGTTTGTAAATGGTTTAAGACCTGAAATTTGTCAGTGGATAAAAGATAATAAAATCTGTTGGCATACTAAGAAAATGGATGAGGTCCTGCGGTACGCTAAGTACTGCGAGGACGAGATGGCAGAAAAGAAAAAGGCCCTTAAGGAAAAGGTGATGTGGGCTCAGGTGAAGCTCGCAGAACAGCAGGAAAAACAATTGAGTAACATGGTTAAGAATGCTGAGAACAAAAGTCCTGGGGGAGGGGGTGGAGGAAAGCCCTGGCCCAAATTTAGCAGGGAAGAGGCTATGAAGAAATTTCCCTGCCATCAGTGCGGCGAAATTGGACACTGGCGTAACGAGTGTCCCCAATTATTAGATGATAATGCAAAAACTCCTGATTTAACTCCACAGACGCAGAAAGAAAGACCAAGAAAGACTCAACCTCAGGTAAAAACAGTTCAGGTGCCTCGAGCACCCAAACAGGTATACAGGGGAAGACAGGCAGAGGGTGAGGAGATAGAAGTTTGGGAAAGCGGGGAGAACAGAAATACAGCAACTTCACAGTATCTGCTAAATGATACCTTCCTTTGTAATGATCAGGACTGACGGGGCCTGAGAGGGGAGGACGAGGAGTGCGTACTTGGCGCTTCCTTGCCGGTAGACCAGTCTGGACCATATATTGAAGGAAAGGTTGACGGAAATGATGTCACCTTTCTGTTGGACACTGGCGCTACCCGTTCTACTGTAAGAACAGTGGACGTTCCAAACCTACCCCTCTCGGGAGAAAATATCCAAGTAGTGGGTGTATCTAATCAATTGATTAGTACTCCTGTTACCGAACCAATGGAGATTTCAATTGGAAATTTTAAACAGATGCATAGATTTGTCGTCTGTGACACCAGTCCAGTGAATCTACTGGGTCGTGATTTGCTGTGCAAAATGAACTGTACCATCTTTTGCACACCAAAAGGTGTTGAAATACAGACCCCAGATGAAGATGGCATTTATAAATTATTGTTACTTAGACCTGACTCAGAAATTAAAAGATTGACCCTGCAGGACTTGCCCCAAGAACTCCAGGAAGCAGTAAAGCCAGAGGTGTGGGATTTCACTGGAAAAGATGTGGGGTTAATGAAAGATGTGGACCCCATACAGATAGCCATCAAGGACAATGCAGTATATCCTAACACTAAGCCCTACCGAATGAATGCTGAAGTGAAAGCAGGTGTCACTCTGGAAATACAAAAATTATTAGAAGGAGACATCATACAGGAAGTGATGAGCAGCCCATGCAACTCACCGATTATGGGCATCAAGAAGCCTAGTGGCAAGTATAGGGTAGTGCAAGACCTGAGAAAGGTTAACAAAATTGTAGTTCCTTGCTGCCCTATTGTCCCGAACCCTGCAGTGATTCTGTACCAGATTCCTTGGGATGCTGAGTGGTTCACTGTGATTGATTTATGTCATGCATTCTTTTCGATACCCCTGCACCCCGACAGCAAATTTCTTTTCTCATTTGCCTTCGAGGGTCACGTGTATTGTTGGAACCGGGTCCCTCAAGGGTATACAGAGAGCCCCTCTATCTTTAATCAGATCTTGAAAAAATGTCTAGAGACTTTGACCTTACCTGGGAACTCTGTGTTAGTGCAGTACATAGACGACCTTCTACTGGCGTCTAAAAGTCATAGGGACTGTGTAGTTGACACCATTGCCCTCCTAAATCATCTGTGTGAGAAAGGGCATAAAGTGGCCCCTGACAAACTACAGTTCTGTGCAAAATCAGTGAAATATCTAGGACACCAGATAGAAAAGGGTGTCAGAAAAGTCACATCAGAAAGAGTGAGAATAATTCAAAAGATGCAGTTGCCCCGTACTCAAAAAGATGTCAGAATGTTCCTGGGTGTACTAGGGTACTGCAGGCAGTGGATTCTGGGATTTGCAGCCTTAGCCAGGCCCTTGATAAAAATGACCACGAGAGGAATGCCAGATATTGTAGAGTGGGACGATGAAAGCCTAATGGCTTTCACAAGACTGAAAAACTGTCTGTGTACAGCCCCTGCGTTGGGAATGCCAGATTATTCCAAAGAATTTGCCTTATTCTGTGACACTCGCGATAATTGCGCATTGTCAGTCCTGACTCAAGAACATGGCACGACCAGAAGGCCTGTGGCCTATTTCTCTGCCACTTTGGACCCAGTAGCTGCTGGGTTACCAGGCTGTCTGAAAGCAGTAGCTGCTACCTGTGCAAGTTTAGAACAAAGTGAGTCCATTGTCATGGGACATCCTGTGACTGTGTATGTTTCACATGGAGTGGTAATTCTATTGACCAGAACTAAAACGCAGTATCTCACCCCTAGTCGGCTGACTAAATACGAGAGGATTCTTGTGGGTGCAGCAAATGTAAGCATTGTTAGGTGCGGTATTCTGAACCCTGCCACTTTGCTCCCCGACCCCTTGGAAATGGAAGGTGGGGATGATGATGAACATGACTGCATTGACCTGACAGAGTTCAGTACTAAACCACGCCCAGACATAAAAGAAACGCCATTGCCTGAACATGATAAAGAACTATTTGTGGATGGTTCCTGTCTAAGACATGAACTAGGAGGCCTGAGTGCTGCTTATGCAGTAGTCTCTTTTACAAAAATTGAAGAAGCAGGTTACCTATATAACATCAAGTCTGCACAAGTAGCCGAATTAATTGCTATGATAAAAGCTTGCAAAATTGGGAAGGACTTACGCATAACAGTGTATACTGACAGTCAGTACTGTTATGGAGTTGTGCATGACTTTGGCCAATTGTGGCTACAGAGGGAATTCATGACTTCCTCAGGAACTCCCATTCGGAATGCAAAGGTTGTTCATGACCTTTTAGAGGCCATCCAGTTGCCCAAAGAACTGGCAGTGGTAAAATGTGCTGCTCATAAAAAGAGCATGGACAAAGTATCCCTGGGAAATGATTATGCTGATCGAGTGGCCCAATGGTGCGCCAAAGATCGGTATATTGTAAATCCAAAACGAGGGGGGCCAGGAACCAGCTGCCAGCTTCAGGTGTTTGAGGAAGTGCCTACTTGGGATGAAGTGAGAGAGTGGCAGGAATCGGCTCCTTGGCAAGAAAGAGAGAAATGGAAGGAGGATGGGTGTAGACCGAGACGTGTGGATGGTGTGATTTTGGGCCCAACTGGTATGCCTGTGTTACCCCGACACTTGCTTGGCACAATGGCAAGATTAATACACGAAGGATCACACATTGGTAGGGATGCCATGATTCTGGTATTTCAACAGACTTGGTACAGTAAAAAGTTCAGGAAGGTAGCAGAGTCCCTCTGCCAGAGGTGCCTGTCATGTCAACAGATGAACCCAGGCAAGAGGACAATGGTTGAACTGAGCAAAATTGGGAGATCAGGGGGTCCCTTTATAAAAATACAGACTGATTTCATCACCATGCCCCGTTGTGAAGGAAAGCGATATGTCCTTGTCATTGTGTGCGTATTCTCGAAATGGGTAGAAGCTTACCCTACTCCCAAAAGTGACGCACTGACAGTAGCGAAGTGTTTACTAAAAGAACTGATACCTAGATTCGGAATACCATACATTATTGAATCAGATAAGGGTGGACATTTCCAGAATGAAATACTGGCTGAACTCTGTAAAGCCTTTGGAATAAAGCAGAAACTGCATTGTGCATACCATCCAGAGGCTTCTGGAATAGTGGAACAAGTAAATGGAACTATCAAAAACAGGCTAGCAAAGCTGACAAATGCTACTGGCATGACCTGGGTGAAGGCCCTGCCCCTGGTCCTGATGGGACTGAGAAGTGTTCCTGACCGCAAGACAGGCCTAAGTCCCCATGAAATCATTATGGGAAGAGTAATGAGACAAGCATGGGTGCCAGGAAGCAAACTGTTGAGTATTACTGATGATTTGGTGCTTGAATACTGCAGAAGATTGGGTGACCAAGTGCGTTCTATCTCTCGCCAGATTGGAGACGACGGCATCCTCAATCCAACGACTCCTCTCCACAGCCTGGTTCCAGGAGACTGGGTCAAAATAAAGAAGCACACTCGATCAAGCTGTCTGGCACCAAGGTGGGGAAAGAAACGCCAAGTAATCCTGGTAACAACCACTGCAGTGAAGGTCGCAGGTGTTCCCCAGTGGATCCACGCTGGACACACCCAGAAGGTATTACCAGACAAAGAATTTGCAGAAGAAGGGCAACCAGCAGAGGACCCTGCAGGAGCCAGTCCAGAAGCAGCTGACAACGAGCAGCCCAGCACCAGTCAGGTTGCAGGAACAGCAGACGTTGGCCCAGGAGTAGTTGACTACGAACTGCCAAGAATCCAGCCTGCTGAAGAGGTCCAGGAAACTGAGCCAGGAGTAGCTGAAGACGAGCTGCCAAGCATATGGCCAGAAGAATGGATACCGATGATTGATCTGACCGAAGATCCCATCAGAACAAGAGAACGACTGTGTGAAGGTAGAGAGTGGATTAGCCAGGAAAAGCAAGGCACAGGCGAAGAACCTCAGCCGCTTGAGATTCACATCAAAACTGAGGAAGGAGAAGGTCAGACAGGGACAGAACAGGTGTTCGATACACCACCTCTAACACCTGATGCAGATAAGGGAGAGACTAGAAATAGAGTGATAGTTCGAGCAGAAGAAAATCAAGAGATCGAAGTGCTTGAACAGGATCAGAGAGGGTTAGGAGAACGGGTTCAGGAAACAGAAACAGAAACAGAGACAATCGAAAGCCAAAAACAAAATATTCCTGAACAAGGCCAGATTAGCAACCAGGCAGAAGAATTTGATGCTAGCCCTGGAACTAGCCAGATAGGGGAAGTAGAAGAAGAAAGTGGAGAAGAATTGCTACAAGCTAAAGAGAACAAGAGAATAAGAGAAGGAGGTGAAGTCCAAGTACCATCTAAGAGACTAAAGAAAAGAAACAACCTTGAGCCTAGGTTCATAAAGAGACTAAGGCTAAGGATAAAGACGGTGGAAGAGAAACGTGCAGAAGCAAGGAGAAGTGCACGGATAGCAGAGCAAGAAGAAAACTCTTCCAAAAGAAGGAGTGAACGATTAAAAAGACAAAACAAGAAATACAGGTCTCCTGAATGGACACTCGTTTTGGAAGAACTTGAAGATCTTGATATAACTGACGTGAGCGACGGAGAGCCCGTCCCTGAGTACTCAGCTGAAGAAGAAGACGAACCACCGTGAATTTGTACAAAGTAAGCTAGTTGTGAAAAGCCAAAAAGAGGGGTGGAGAAACTCCTTCTGAGCCAAAATGTCTGATTCAACAGTGAATGGTAGACCTAGTTGCAGCCGTTTTAAGACGTGTTGCAAGGTGTGTATATGTAGTGTAGTAGTACTGATAGTCATCTGGATAGGACTAACAATTTTCATTCCCTTTGCTGTAAGTAAAGATACTAACATTGTCCCTACTGAAGTTGTAAATACTGACAGTGAGGAGCTAACAACACAGAGTGTAGCAAGACATGAAAGAGCCCTGAGACAAACAAAACAAAACTTAGAAGCATCAGATGAGGGAGGACTACATTATCATGGAGTTAAGAACAAGACACACTTAAATGTTTTCGCAAACTTGTTAATACACTATGTAGAGACTATGGAAATTGAAGATTGCTATGTCTGCATGAAGCTACCTACTTCTGTGGCTGAAGGCGTGACATACCATCACCTGCCATTGACATATGGAATCTCCTGTAGCATTTTAGCTAGTATATTTTACAAAAGAGGACCGTTACAGTACTATTACTCTAACAATGACGTGATCTTTTCTGAACTTCCTATACGTGGGAACTTGAATCCTGTACATACCAAAAGTGACACCATAAGATATATGGGAGACTACTTTCTGACTATAGGTAACATTGACATAGCAGACGCACACAGAGATAACTTGACTTGTTCTTTGCGTGAGCAGGAAAAGATGTTCCTGAACATGGCAGAGAAAAGAAGAATTAAAATTCAAAAGAAGGCTAATGACGAAAGTCAGAAAAAGCCAAAGTGGGCAGAGAACATGGAAGGCACCTCATCTGGTGGAGCGGGTCCTGCTCTGTTGCTGGATTTTGAAAGGAAAGGCAAGCTATGTCTTCACCGCGAGAAGACTAGCTATTATAATAATGTTTTCATTGGTTCCAGTGAATGCGAACATAATTACAAGGTAATTGGAGGTTGGGGTTTCAAAAATGGGTCAGAGCCTGTGTTTCCTGGAATTTATTATATTTGTGGGGACAAGGCTTATTTCAAATTGCCGGATCACTGGTATGGAAGCTGCTACTTTGGCATTGTCTTCCCGAAAATATACCATGTGAATGGGAAAGCTGGAAGCAATGAAGATACTAATGGCTTAGTGCGTAGTAAAAGAGAAAGTATAGGTGAAATTATGGGTAGTATTTTCAGTGCACTGATACCTGGAGTGGGAGTGGTTCTGAACACTCACAGAATTTGCAAATTGTCTACTATAGTAGATGTGCTGTCTACTGAAACAGCTCATGGATTTCTGCTGGTCAATACTGAAATGGTTGCGATCAGATCAATGGTTTTGCAGAATCGACTTGCTCTTGACACCTTATTAGCGAAAGAGGGCGGAGTCTGCCAGATGTTGAAGGCGCAACATTGTTGCACTTATATTCCGGATAAAAGTGTACAGATCAAAAGATATGTGAAAAACATTACTAATTTGGCAAAGGAACTGAAACCACTCGAGGTTGATAGTGCCTGGAAGCGACTGGTAGATGGTCTCTCAAATGTAGGTCATTGGCTTGCTAGCATAGGTAAAAGCTTATTGTTCAAAATACTGATGCCAATTGGTATTATAGGTCTTATTATATTTCTCATTTTTATCTGTTGTAAATGCCGCAAGCGCACCAAGAAGCACGAGGTAAATGCAAGAGGGTTGAAACGGAGTGTGGATGAGATTGAGTTGGAGGAAGTGAATGATCAGATATACAAAAAGGTGAAGACTTCTCACCCTACTAAAACTGAGAGAGAAAAGTTAGAACGACTGCTGGAAGAGATAGAGCTATATAAAGTATGAAAGAAAGTTGGCATCTGGTTCCATATTTTTGTGATGATAGTAAATATCATCAAAGAGGGGATTGATGAAGCAAAGCTTCGCATATTTGCGGCTTGCCGAAGTCAAGAACCTCGTTTATGTGTAATACAGTAACAAGTGTATGTTTTACTAACATTTATGTTTAGTTGGGACAAGGATCGTGAAGCTTGCACATGTGTTTTACTAAAATAATTTACTCGAGTCATCTAAAAATGGCCGCCGCTTGTATTTAGTTACTGCGCATGCGTCAGCCACACTCACGTGTCCTGACGCGTCTGCAGAAGTGGAGGGAAAGTTATGCGCATGCGTAATTCATAGCTGTGCTTATCATGTGGTACTGCTCGTGCCACTGCTCTTGTGACTGTATCAATGTGGCTAACATTTAAACGCAATATTTTATTTCTTGATGATGAGTTAAAGGTATAAATCCTGTGATGTGTTTTCATAATGACATTACTATGTATTAATTTGTTTTCGCTTACTTTTCATGTACCGCGGGGAATGGGGTTTTGTCTGTGCCGAGAACCATCTTGGAGGTCCCTCTGCGCCTGCGCGACTTGCCGAGGCATGACAGACCTTGACTGATGGAACACAGCCAGTTGGCAGTGATGAGCAAGATGCTCCTGAGAAACGACCCGAAAACTCGGCTGAACCAATCATATGTGCTCACAGAGCAACAATGTTAAAGTTACCATTGTATTTCTGCACCAGTTCTCATGAGAACCCCAATCTAGTTAGGCGGTACCCTATTATGAAAATGTAGGCTTGAAACTCTATGTCGTGATTGGTGTGTTACCCAAATCCTACCTTAGGACCAATCGAAATTAAGGGATTCTGACACTTTGCAACATTGGGGGGTGGTACACTGTCCCCAAACTGTATATCTACCCTGGGTTCCCCTGGGGAGCCGTCCGACTTGTCTGGTTTAGCTGACCTGTCACTGACCCAACGCACTCAATAGGTGACTGAAGATACAGAGAGCTGCGGAGCACTCTGTCCGAATTTGACCATAGACTAAGGTTCTACTGAACCTTAAAGTGCTGGCAAAGCACTTAGCTGGGAGTTCGCTGACCCAATCGGGGTCTTGATCGATAGCTGCAGAGCGGGTGGAGCGCAGGCGTTGCTTCCGAACTGTGGGTTCCGGTCCTGTCCTGAAGAGGGTCCTGTCCTGAGGGTTTGCTGTCCTGTCCTGAGGGTCCTGTCCTGATTCCTATTCCGAGGGTATCCTGTTCTGTCCTGGGTGTCCATTCTGCACCTGCTGTCCTTTGAGGGGTATCCTTCCTTGAGGGTTTCCTGTCCTTAACTGACTCGTGGCCAGGGTTTGGTTTCCACACCTTTCTAGGTAAATATTGCTCTGAAAACTCTTAAAATCTTGCACCTTCTGAATTTCTAACTTTTGCTTTAATAAAGTTCATCATTGCATATGTTATATTTTCCATGCCTTTCCGCAACTATTGAAAGTCAATTACATATTTTTCCATAAGTTTGTTCCTATGTCTTCTCACTTGTTAGAAATTATATTTTGCATTGCAGTTTGTCATTTTCTGATATGGTCTAGAACTTCATTGCCTAGATTGTTCAAAGGCCCATTCACCTTAAGTGAAACGTGTTACACATTGTAGGCCCTCCTATAGTTACCCACACTTAGTCTGCCCATGTTTAGATAATACTGAATTGCATAGTATTCTTCTCGTTACATTTTATCAGTACTTTTAATGATTACTCTGTCATTATTTCTTTATGCCTATATAATTTACGTTATCTTGGTTATTGATTGCCTTATTTTACTGTACCTCATGCAAGAAAATAATGAACTTTAGATAAACATTTTAAAACTTCCAGTTGTCCGTGGTCATTTAAAAACAGTATTTGAATGTTGTTGGTTGGGTTTGTATTTTGTTTGCCTTTCTTTACAGCTAGCTCCCTGATTCATTGTGGTCATTAGGTACCCGCATTGGTGGATGGTAAGTCGGGTGCACTGAAATAATAGTAGGGAACACACACACACAACTTGGTAGAGCTCGTGAAGTCACCTGATCGAGGTATATGGTGATTTTTTGAAAAGTATATGGGCCCTGAAGCCGGAAACGGCGAAAACTATTGGTCGGGTGGCCTCGCGCGCTCTATCACCCCCTCCTGGGAAATCACACCAGAGAAGGCAGAACTGGTTCTGGCTGGGCACAGACACCCTCTGCCTAGAGGATTAAAGGATTTTTGGAAACAAATACTGGGGCCCAGGCCCCTGAAATTTAAAAGACTGCCAAGAAGAAGAGCTGGAGAAGCTGTGAGGAGGAACTACCACTTTGCTGTGTGCTTTGCTGTGTTGTCCTACAGTGGCTGTTTCTGTCTTGGGCAGTGAAAGGACTGTCCTGTACTTTCTGCAATCCACTTTTGTGAGTTTCTCCAAGGGCTTGAGGTAGAGCTTGCCCTCTGTTAGAGAAGTCTCAGGAACAACAAATACTTCAAGCTCTTCCGCCCTCAGTACTGGGAACTGTGTGTTTTGTGCCGCTAAAGAAGAAAAGCAACTCGATGATGTCCATGACGCCGCTGCTGACTCCGTGTCCTGAAGGTACCGCAGAGGGCACCGCTGCAATGCCGCATCATGGCCTTGGTCTCACCGATGCCGCCTGCTGATGCTGCTCGCACCGCAACCTGTGGGCACTGCACTTTGCACGCTTTTCGCCGAAGCCTGGGCACCGCAGAGAGCACCGCCGCAATGCCGCACCTTGACCCTGGTCTCACCGACTAATCCTGCTGACGCCGCCACCAAGCCGTTGCTCGCACCCTGACCTGTGGGCACCTCACTCCACACCGCCTTGCTTCACGGCGATGCCTTGGCCTCCCCGACGCCCCTGCTCCAAGCCGAAATCAACGTCGCTGCTTACACCGTGGTTCCAGGGCACCGCATGCAAAGGTACACGATGCACCGCCCTCATCCCGCACCGCAGCCTTGGCCTACCTACGCCGGCACCATCAACTTCTGCTCGTGAGTCAATAACAGTGCTTCAGCAACAACGACGACGCTGCTAGCACCGTGACCTGCCAGCACCGTGACGAGCACCACCTTCACCTCGCACCATGACCCTGGTCTCACCGCTGCTCGTACCACAACCTGAGGGACCCGCATGCCGCACAGCTGCACTTCGCACCGCAGCACCCGACACCTGCCGACGCCTGCCGACGCCAGTGCTCCTGATCCCCATAGAAAGGAGCTCAACTTGCAATGCGAGTGACTTCAAGGGCCTCAGGGCCCTGCATCTCTAGCAGGTACTGTTTGTGCATCTTCCCAACACCATCGCTGGTCTGCGACGCCGCGACCAGCCTGAACTGTTTGGATTGGTTTGCTCATGACGCCATGATGGCCCCGGATGGAGCTATCGACATCAAGCGATTGTTTTTAAAGCGTATTTTGATAACTGTAGATTTTTAAGTACTGTATTGTGGATTCTTCTTGTTTAGGTCTTGTATATAAAAATATTGGCTATTTTTCCAAACTGGCGTGATGTTGTTTTGTAGTGCTTACACTGTATTACTGTCGGTTATGTGCAAATGCTTTACACACTGCCTCTAAGATAAGCTTGACTGCTCATGCCAAGCTACCAAGGGGGTGAGCAGGGGTTATTTTAGGAGTGTAACTCCCTTATCCTGACTAGGAAGAAGGGTCCCTAGTCAGGACAAAGGTGCAAGCCGTTGTCAACTAGAGACCCCTATTTCTAATACGATCTGACTACAGACAAACATGTCTTGTCTAAATAGAAATAGGTGCAAGATTATCATGAGTATTACATTTTTAATAACAGTATTACTGATTATAACAATATTAATATGTTTTATTTATACCAAAGACAGAGAAGTGTATGTCTACGCCTGAAACTGCAACACCCACAAACACAGTAGATCAGATCAAATGAAAGGCTTCCTTCATGAGTAACAAACACGAACATTACTCTACTAATGTTTTTTCTGGAGTAGTGCAAGAATACACATAGGCACTACATGTAAAGGATTGCTACATCTGTGCACGTTTACCTTCATCAGCTGCAGAGGAGGTGATTCATCACCATATACCTTTGTTATATGCAATAGCATGTAGTATTCTGCTTATCTTAGTATAGAGGCAAAAACACATTGAACACTTTTACTTGAAAATGGTTCTTTATGGGGTTCCACTGGTAAAGAGCATGGATTTACTCTCACAAGCAATAGAAACCATTCATGTCTATATACAGTGTTAAGACACACAAAAACAATTTAACCTGCTAAATGCAACCCTTAGAAAAGGTATTTATCATGACCAAACACAAACATTTCACACAGTTAAAACAGAGAGGAAGATGTTTTGAAAACGTTGGTAAAGGAAGAAGACAAATTCAAAAAGAAATTTATTTATCCAAAATTGAAATTAGAGAGAAGACAGCAATGGAAAATAAGCATTTACAAATGAAGAACCAAAAGTAGAAGTAGGCAAGTAGGGATTGGTAGCTGTGAACACACGTTTTAAATTATGGGAGGTATATAACGAATTTTAAAAAGAGAAGAAACATTCATTCCTTACGTTTCTTTTGTTTGTGAACTGGATGTTTATTTCCAATTGCGAGCAGATTTGGCTGGTATTTGCTATTGAGCTTTACTTTTTCTTTAGATGTATCAAGTGTATAATACAGATGCTTTGAAAAAGACTCCATCACATAAATACACACGTAGTATAGGTGATGGAACCCAGCTATTTGGAGAAATTTCTGGTGCAATCATAGCAACAGTAGCAGTCAATCTTAACGACAAAAAGATTACAGAGCTTTCAACATTTGTCAGCAAATTGGCAACCAGTACTTCTGGAGCTTTATTAGTTGTAAATACAGAATTAGTGGCTAGTAAATCCATGGTTTTAGAAAATCGCCAAGCATTAGACATTTTACTCGCAGAGAAAGGTGGCATCTGCAAGATGCTGAAAATTTAGCATTGATGTGCAAACATACATAATGAAAGTAAGGACATTTTAGATTTCACAAAGAATATTTCTGACCTGAAACCTGAATTAGAAACATTAGAGACCACTAAGTAAGTAAGTAATATTTTATTGTTTGGTTAATTAAAACCTTTACAATTTCCATGTAAAAAAACATAATAGTCACAAAATTCATGTTCTAAAACCATTAAAATAAAACATATGGAGCTTTCATGAGTTATTGCTAACATTCACAGAGCAGCAGCGGCAAAATGTATATTCTAAAACTAGTACGTAAAACATAAAACTTTCTTGTGTTATAATAACAAACACAGAGCAATTGTCAGTAAATGTTTACGCAGTACATAATTTTAAGAAAAGCAGGGTTCACTTCTCAAAGAAAAAGAGAGAAACTGTCCCATCGTCAACTAGTTGGTACCAGCAGTAAGAAAAAGATTTGCTATCAGCTTTAAGGGGCCATGGAACGCAAAGATTAAACAGTCTGGTCACTTGACACAAGAATTTTTGCCCCTGCCGCTTCCAAAAATTGAACAAGGCGACACGCTAGTTGTACATCTCCTCCTCCAAAACATGCCTTCACAGCTTGTCTGCAGGTTCTGATCCGCTTACTTACAAACAGCGGCTTTAGTAATTGTCGCCGTTCTGTCTATAGATTCCTGCATATGCATAGTAGGTGTAGTACACTTTCCTTGGCGTCAGCACATAGGCGGCATATTGACTGACCCTGAAGACGCTTCCATGGGGGAAGATGCGGTAAGGATGGTAAAATACCCAAACGAAAGTGAAGATATTTTTCTTTCCTCTTTCTATTAAAGCCCATGCCTAAGTATGGTTGTGGAGAGGATTTTTCATAGCTGTGAACCACAAACCATCCGTGAGTTCTTTCTGTGAGTGTCGCCTTGTCTTCTACTAGTGATAGCTTTTTCACTGTTTTGTTAACAATTTGTTTAAAACAGGGGTAGGACCCTGAGGCGGCCCAGAGCTCCTTAAGTCCCAAACGGTCTATTGATGCTATCAAGTAAGACCTTGCAGCACACTCCCTCTTTAGGTGTATTTCATTCCATAATTGTGAGTTCAGTGTGCCTGCTGCAGATTTTTTTATCCTATACCAAGTCTTAGCGTAGGCTCCTGTGCGGGCAATTTCTTGGCTGTGCATGCCGAATTCTAGCCTTATTTGGGCTGGTGAGGCGTACTTTGGTAGATTAAATATTATTCTGGCAGCTCCAGAGACAGTTCTGTCCAAAGTCAATTCATCTCTTCCTCTCAGACACTCACTCCCATAAGTGATTGCCGGGATGAGTTTCGCCTGCCAGACTTGTAGCAGTGGAACAAGGCTTGGGCCGGCCGTTCTCTTTTTGATCGATTTTATGGCTACCGCGATCAAGTTACCTCTTCTTTTAATTGCTTCTTTTTGTAGATTAAAAGATCCATTGTTGTCCATAATCACACCTAGGTATTTATACTGTTCAACTACTTTGATTGGAAAGTCTGCTATATGCCAGCTGTATTTGGAAGTTTCCTTCTTTGGATGTATTCTCATAACCTGCGTTTTGTCATGGTTATTAGTTAGTCCATTAGATATAGAATATCGACTAGTTGTATCCAATAAACGTTGGAGACCAATGGAGGTCTGACTGACCAGTACGAGATCGTCTGCGTACAAAAGGTTGTAAATTGAGAGCCCTCCCAGCTTAGGTGGATGAGAGTTGCAGGAGTCCAGTTCTGATGGGAGGTCAGACATAAATAGGTTGAAAAGCATAGGTGCCAGAACGCACACCTGTTTAAGTCCCATGGTTGTTGGAATTTTCCTGGACAAGTACTTTCCATCCCCTAGCTTTACTTGGACCCAACTATTTGTATGAAGGAGTATTAGCTGGTTTAGGAGAGCAGATGGTATTTTCAGTTCCTTCAGTTTGTGCTAGAGTTTTCCTCTATCGATTTTGTCAAAAGCTGAAGAATAATCGATGAAGCACATGAATAGAGGTGTTTTTGCTGTCTTAGCCCTGTCTATTAGTAGGGACAATGCAAGGATATTAGTAGTTGTTCCCATGCCCTTACAAAAGCCTGTTTGGTTGATTGGTATAATTGAGTGATCTTCGGCCCAGGCAGTTAGATCATCCAGAAGGAGGCCAGCGTAGTATTTCGCCTCGATGTCAATTAAGGCTACAAGCCTGTAACTCTTTGCTGAGTTCTTATCCCCTTTTTTGTATATTGGGGATATAATTGAACCCCGCCATGAGTCCGGGATGATGAACCCTTCTGCTATCTGGCCGTACAGTGGTAGTAGAGCAGAGGCCCAGTATTCCGGGTCCAGTTTGAATAAAATTGGTGGAATATCGTTAGGGCCCGGAGCGCCATCCCTCTTGCCTTTGGCTATCCTTTTCTTGATCTGTGTGGTTGTAAATGAAAAATGATCGTACTCAGTTGGAGTTTTTAAATGTGGGTAGGATATCTCTAGGATGTTGGAAATCTGCCTCTGTGGGGCATTTATTTTATTTTTATTTATTTTATATTGTTATATAGCGCCTAATTCGACCCCCGGAGGGGTATCTCCGCGCTTTTGCCAGTGGTAGAATATAACTCGTGCTGATCCATGGTCAGAGGGATAGTTAGACTTTGATTATGTGGTTTAGATGTTTATGAATAAATTAGTTTTGAGGGACTTTCGAAAGGTTAGGTGGCTTGTCTCAGTATATGAGGCAGTGAGTTCCAGAGGACAGGTCCAGTGTGGGCCAGGGCGCGGCCTAGATTTTTTAATTCTGGGTACCTGTATTAACTGCAGATTGCTGTCCCAGTGGAGTTTAGTCAGCAGAGGGCGGGAGGGAGTCCTAGGTGGAACGTTAAGGACAAGCCTCGCCGCGGTATTTTGGACTATTTGCAATTTGTTGAGCTGTTCTTCATTAGCTGATAAGAGAAGACCATAGCAATAGTCCAATCTGCTGATGACTAACGCCTGGACCAGTGTCTTCCTATGACTGTCAGGTAAGTATGGAAAAACCCTTCTCAGCAGTCCAATGGCACGAAAACAGGTGCCAGCCACTTGGTTTACATGATCTTTCAATGTTAGTGCTTGATCTAATAGCACCCCCAAGTTTTTAACGGTCTGTTTAGGACTGGGGATAGGTCACAGTTCCAAGGGCCACCACTCAGGGGACCATAGTGTCGCTGCCTCCCTGAACAACATTACTTCTGTTTTTCCTACATTACATTGTAGGCAGTTCTTAGCCATCCACTCTAACACTGCCCTCATTCCATCTGCAAACAATTTTTTTAATGCAGGTGTGAAGGTCTTAAAAGGGAACAGAAGTTGGGTATCGTCAGCATACGACACCGGGGTGAACCCAAAGGATCTCACTAAGTCAGCCAAGGGGGCCACGTACACATTGAATAATGTGGGGCTTAGGCATGAGCCCTGTGGCACTCCCTTGGTGAGCT
Organism: Lissotriton helveticus; assembly: GCF_964261635.1. Lineage (NCBI taxonomy): Eukaryota > Metazoa > Chordata > Amphibia > Caudata > Salamandridae > Lissotriton > Lissotriton helveticus. The sequence goes on from NC_136067.1 coordinate 531,694,390, forward strand.
CCCTAGAGATGGATTAAAGTGTGTGTGCAGATGCAATGCCCAGGATTCTTCTGACAAGTGGGAGTTTACTCTTTGCACATTCAGGTTGGCTAAGCTATTTATTGTTCGCCAAAATCTTGCGCTGTTATTCGTCTTGGAGTCGTGCAATAGCCTCGCCAACAGGTCATCATACTTTTCTCTTTTCACCTGCCAAATTTCCTTTTTCTTTTCTGCTTTTAGTTGAGATAACTCCCTCAATAAAATGGGGTCATGGCCTGTACGCCGAAGATTGCGTGTTAATTTATTTATTGCATTCTCGAGCTTCCGGAGGTTTGAGGTTTTGTAATTTAGACATTGGGTCTCCTGACGGACTGGCACACTGTTCGTCATAGAAGCTGGGGTAGCATTTTTCCTATTCTTTGCTCCCAATGTTTTGGTTAGATGTTCCCAGTATGTTATTATATTTTCATTAACTTCTGACTGTTCCCGTTGGTCCCATATTGCCTTTGCTGTTGATAGTAGTTCCTCTGGATGATTAGTTTTATTTTTAACCTCCTGAAGTTGTCTGTGTGGATGGACTCTGGGTCCTCTACTGGGATATCTAATGATGTTCTAGATAGTCTTGTAGAAATTTCTTGTGGTAAGTGATCGCTTTGATCATGGTCCCCGATCTGGAAACCTGAGATCCTACTGAAGAATGAGAGGGATACAAAAGTATAATCTATCAACATGCTTGAGGTTGCGCTGTAGAATGTTGCCGCCGGTGGCTGGTCTCCAGCAAAGCGCCCGTTGAGAGCCACAAGGCTTAGATGTTCCAGCTCTTAACAAGGTTCTTAGCGTGTGATGTTTGTCGCTTACTGTTGCTCGGCTCCTGACAAGGAATATTCCAGGCAATGTGTTGCTCATCAAGGAGCTCGTCCCTATTCTGTGGCCCCATCAAATGCATGTTAAAGTCCCCCGACATTAGTATATTTGTGGTTGATTCTTCTGTCAGTAACCTAGTTATTTCTGCCCCTACTATTTTTGCTCCTTTAATTTTATCGCGCGGGTGTATGTAGATATTTAGGAGTAAAAGGTGTTGGTTGATATTTCCTTCCCTTATGTCCACTTTAAGAGCTTTGATTGCATTAGTTGGGGATGTGAAGGTTTTTACGTCCTTAGTCGATGTTATGCTCTTTATTGAAAAATAAATTGTTAAATCCCCCTTTAGATGGCCAAATTTGGAACTTTTCACTGCTGGACTGTGATGGGTTTTAAAGCCAAATAAGTGAAAGGGTTCTACTAACCATGTCTCTTAGAGTAAAATAAGGTCGAAGCCTTGAAAGTAAACCAAAAGCTCTTTATCTGAGGTTTTGTTCCCCAGACCATTTATGTTCCAAGAGCAAATTCGTAAGTTAGTGTCCCCTGACTGTGTTTCTTTTGGCCTAAGTCAAGTGCTCTCGACTTGTCGGTTTATGGTCTTAGCTAGCCATGACCAGTCTCCAGGCTCGAGTATTTGCTGATGGTTTTTCCTTTCAGATGGTTGAGCGTCCGTGCTACGGGCGCATTTCAATACAGATTGCTGTTGTGTGCACGCTGAAGTAGGAGCTAAGTGCCCTTGGTCTCTTTTACTTGGAATTAATGGATGTGCGTAGCCAGGCTCATGATCAAGTTGTATTTTTATCCCCCATACTTTCAGTTGTGTTTCCTCTGCTAAAATCCTATTTACTATTTCTTCTGAGCACCAGGACGTCTCGGTTATTTCTCTTTCTGAAATCCCCTTGATACATTTAAATGCAATTCTTTCAAGATCGTTTGTATTTATATCTGCCAAATTGTCAATTGCTCGTAACAGTTGTATTATGTTCCCTCTGTTGAGGATGTCCCATCTGCCTCTGGACTTATATTCGGGGATGAACAGAATGGAATTATTTTTGGGTTGTGATTGGTTAGCCATTATGGGTATTCCCTGATTTACTGTCTCCTCTTCGGTGTGCTCAATTAAATTTGTATGTTGAAGTGCTCTTTGGTCTGACCTGGTTATGGTGAAAGATTTCCTTAAAATAGCTGCCTCTCCAGACCTTTCCAAGCTGGCATATACTGGTTCTCCACTTACACAATTACTGTACACATTCTGTGATGCTATGGGTGGCACTAATGGTTCACCCACAGTTTTATGCAGCTTTTGTTCTCGGACCCCTGATAGTGGGAACGTTGATGAACTTGAATTCCTTACTCTTGTTGTTTTCTTAGTGATGGAATTCCCTGATGATCTAATCTTAATAGAGGGTGCTGGATCTCAGGTACTTGCATTATTTGTCGATTCTCCCTGCGCCTTTGAGGATAGCTCTGTCAGTTCGTCCACTTTCTTTTCCGCTTTGGAGTCCTCTACTATTGGGGTCTTCGAGCGCTCACTGCGGCTCCCTCTGGGTGCAGTGCTCCAGTTGAATCACTTGTAGGGAGCCCTTTTCCCCCAATTTTTATGCTGCCTGTGCGAAAATACTCCATTATATTCTTTTTCTTTTTTCTTCCCTTTCTCCTCTGTTTACGACTTGGTTTGTGATCTTTGGGCCCCCCAACATCAGATTGAGACCTCTGATTCAGAATTTGTTATTAAGGGGCCCTCTGAAGGGTGAGCATAGCTGAGCTTATCGCCCATGAAGTGCTCTTTATTATTATGATTTCCAGGGTCCTCTCTCTTTTGATCTTCTGCTTTTTTGGTAATGATTATCTGGCTGTTGCTTAAGTGATTTCCTAATTGGTTTTCATTTTGTAAACTTTGTAGTAGTCCCTGTTCCCATCCCGTATTCAACTTTTCATTATCGGTGAGGAATTCACCCATCAAAGAGCTGTTAGTTTGAGCGACCAGAGATTGTTTACTGGAGGTTTTTGATGTTTTCCGGATGTCTGCTAGGATGTCCTCAATGATCACTGGAAGAGTGGAAAGTTTGTCGACTATGGAGAAACAGGTGCAATGCGTTGGAGCCAGATACGTATCTGCCTGGGCCCTTTTGATTAAGTTGTTCATGTCTACCAGTCTACTATCGATGTTTGAGATGTGAGTAGCCACTGAATTGAGGATGGAAAGTTGGGCATCCATCTTGTCGGAGTGATACTGCATTGACTTGACAGAAAGCTGCATGGTGTCCAGTAATGATTCCCATAGCTTGCCTAAGTCAGGTTGATGATTCACGTTATTGCTAGTTTTCAGAGTGGTAGTTGACTTAGCCTGCCAAGAGTCTGTAAGTAGGTAAGAGTTAATAAACTCCTGTTGGTCCTGAGGTAGGGTCATATGAACTTGCTTTCCAGCTAAGACCATTGGGCCGTCTGCTGGTACCGGTCCTTTTTCTCCAGTTGTTTGGTAGGAGATACGAGAAGTAGCAGTGGCCAGTGAGTAAAAGTTGGCAAAGAGACGTGGTTGAGGCTGTCAATAGTAGCTGGAATATCCCATTTTGGTGTACTATCCCTTTTTAACATACTTTTGTCGATGCTCGGTTTTGGTGTACTATCCCTTATTAACATACTTATGTTGGTGCTCGGCACAGCCTCCGCCCTACTGGGGCTAGTCCCGTGGTTGTAGATTTCCAAACCAATCTCTGGACGGGAGGGACTTCTGACCATTAGGCCCATGGGCATTTGGGGCTGTAGTTCCACACAAATGGTGTGATTCTCTTTTTTAGAGTAGATGAATTCATTTTTAGATGGTTTTAACCTCGTTGGATAAGCAGGAGCTCCTTCGCGCTCCTCGTCTTGCATGATACATAGGGGGGTTATGCTCAGAGCAGTTGCAGGCGATTTTCCAGTATTTTGATAATTGTTGAAGTAAAACTCTTGATTATCGGAAATGGGGCTGAAGTTTCCCGAAAGAATGGTGACAATAGGTTCGAGAGGTGGATCTTTGTCGTGCTTGTACTTGGCTAAGTCGGGTCCCTCTCCTGGTGGTAATGTCCCTATCGCCGTGTCGGTTGCTTGGAGGCAATCGGTGAGCGTTTCTTTAAATGCCACCCTCTCATTCTGGTCTTCTAGATATGGGGTACTTGTCGTTCTGGACTTATGACCGCTGCTGGTTTCTTTTTCATTTTTAACTTCTCTGTATCCACTGTTTAGAGCCGTCATGACAACCTCAAGTGCTTGAGGACCTGTTTTAGCTGGGCGCAAAGGGGAGGGGAGGTTGCTGAGGCTCTCATTTTTACTACAAAGAACTGAGCCAGCATCCCTTAAAAAAGCAAATTTCGTGTATATTTTTGGTTGATGACTAGCCGCTTTAGGTTTTAAAAACTGCTCCAACCCTTCCACATCAACCAGAGGCTGAACTGAGTTTTCTTCCATCGTTGGGCACTCATTGCTGAATATGTCAGATAAGCTTTTGCTCTTTTTTTTTCCTTTTGCTAATTATGGATGTGGCAGAACATCTCTCCCTTGTCGGGTCCCTTTGTGTCTTTTTGTGACTGCGATCCTTTTGATCCTTCTTGCTCCTGTGGTCCTATAGGTCTTTATATAAATGAGGCTGGAGAGGCAGAAAGGTTGGGGGCAGGCTCTAGGCTCAATTTGATGGTGTTGTCGAGATAATCAGGAGATTACCCCTGATTATAGGCCTCTTCCTGAGCCTCTTCCTGAGCCGAGCCCTGATCACCCCTCCCTCCGCCTCCGCATCTCACCTGCCTCGGGAGCAGCCTTCCAGAGCTGATCTTTTACTTGGAAGCAAATCTAATTGATGAGAAAAGCAGGTTGGGTGGAATGAAGCTGACGGCTGGATGAGCCAAGGGCTATAAAAAAAGGTAAATGGGGGTAAGTCGAGGCAAGGTGACTCCCCTCAATGCCAGTGCTTGGACAGCCAAGATCACACCAACTCCGGGACGTCGGGATGTCGATCAGGGGATGGAACACGGATTTAACAAAGATGAGAAGAAGAAAGCAAAGGCAGAAGCCGGGAGTATTAGAGAAGCTACAAATCGCTATGAAAACCAGCCGCGGCTCTCGGCACCCGCGGCTCCCGCCTCACTCCTGCACCGTCTTTCACCGCTGCCCTCCCTCTGATCTAGGTTGGCACAGCTAGTCCCTTATCCCCTGCCTGTAGATGTATCCTGTGTCCTGTATACTGCTGCACCCTGCGCCCCACAGCTGCTTAACTACAGTGAAAACTTAGCCACAAACCTTAGAGACCACTAGTGTTTTAGAAATATTTCTGTTACTGGAAATCGTTTTGCAACTGCTAGAAAATGGATTATTACAGAAATATGTGTGCCAATATTAATTGTAGAGATTTGCATACTGATTTTTTTTGCAATTTAAAAACGTTTTAGATTTTTTATTGAAAGAAGAAAAATGAGAGAAAGAGACAGACGAATTGAAAGGGATTTAGCATTAAATGATCGTATTTGTGATAATTATAGAAAGGCAAAACAATATGAGAGTTTGAAAATGAAGAGAAAAGACTCAACTGAGAGTGAGAATGAACTCTAAGGATTCATTGGGATGAAAATGTGATGGTTAATCTAATCATTAGATGGGGCATTAAGAAAGAAATTTTAATATTTAGGAGAAAGTTCTGATGGTTTTAATTAAATGTGCAGAATTAACATGCAAGCCTTAATGAAAATAATGGGCTTAGAATGCAGAAATCTTTAATCGTTCTAGGCTTCAAAATGCCTAAAGGAATGCTTCTTGAACAGAAAGTCCTAAATACGCAAAACAAAAAAGTATGATTCTTGACCTTTCCATTATCATGTGTTTTAATAAATAATAAGTTGCTTATATTGTTTCAAGTATTTCAGCAAAATGTTTCTACTTACACAAAGACCACTGTTAACACATGACTAATTTTTTGTTGTGTTATGGGAGAATGAAAAGCTCATTCATAGGAATGCAAACTGTGAACTTGACTTTCTAACCTACTTTTTTCTGTCAATGATGATTCTGTAAACTGGTTTCTTTTCATTGTCACAGATGGTTCTACGTGTGCTGCTGTTTAGAAAATAGATATTAGAAGACTAAAGATGAAGTATAAAGGTGGAAAAACAAGCCTGAAAAGGGAAATTCCACATGAGCACATAGCAGTTATGATTTAGTTGCAAACGTATTATTGCTGTCTGAGAGCTATTACATTCATGTGAGGAGGAGTGATCTTGTTCCCAGGAGGTCATTGTACGCTGATTAGCTGACGGGAGACATGAAGAGAAAAATGTTGCTAAAGCTTTGTGAAATGTGATGTCTATAATAGTGGGTGTTCTTAGTGTATGTTACTACAATTAATTTTGCCCACTTTTCAGACCCAGACTCTATGTAACATTGCTTTAAGAATCTACAGTGTTTCTTGAACTTATCTTTATTTTTTTTATCTTTTTGAACTAATTTAAATGCTGAAGCTTTATGCGTTTCTCTCACTCTCTCAGATTCAAAATCTTGAAGGGTTCTGACTTACTCCATTTTCCCCAATTCTTAGAATAAAGATTCTTTCCTTTATGGAACGTGCTTTAAATTCATTTGTTATATTACTTGATTAACCAATATTTATTTTTTTTCTGTCATATTGACTATTGAGATTATCCTGAATTAACTTGTAATTTGACATAAAGATGATCTGCTAAAAGATTTGATTAATCAAACCATTAAAAAAGCACCAACTCTCTTTATTGATTTAAACTAGACTAATGATTGTGAGGATACATTAAATTATACATTGCTTTCTTCTTCTCTAAAGCAACAACAAAGATCTAGTTGACAAGAAGCTACTTACTAAACAGAATGGGAACTGGCCCGTTTGATGGTAAACTGTGATATGTTACATTTGTAAACTGATTCTCGCTCCAGCAGGAACAGATCCCAGTATGGAATATGTGGAGGTGTGTAGGAACTCCTTCATTCATGCCTTTGCACAGGGATCACATTAGTTCAAATAAATTAAACAGTATCAGTCCACAGGACGCAGCCCATATTGCCGCAGTGCAGAGGAAACAGCATAAACAACAATTAATGCCAGACCATCCTGCAATGTGCTCCAGCAGGACATAAGGACAGGTCAGTATTTCATGTGCTTAACATGCAGAGGTGAAGCTTGACTTTGGGGTGCTCTCACAGTTCTTTGTATCCATTGTGACTTGATGCAAGTATTTGTGTTAGTTGTAGTACTCATTGTAGAGAGTTTAAAGGACAAAAGGCTGGGTATGTTCTATGGGTTTCAAAACACCTCTCACTATACTGTAATGACTTCAATAACAAAGATTGGAAGCAAACACAATTACAACTAACATGCCTATGCACACACACAACACCACAGGTTATAATGCTGGCAACCGGTCACCTTCCAAAAGTCCAATAAACTGGACACTGCAAACATACGTCGGATTAAGCAGTCATATTCACCCCATGTGAAACCAAAACAGTTTACTAGGTCAATATAATGGCAAATAGACCCTGTTTAAATAATGTTGGTAGAAAGAGATTTGTTCACCGGAAATATGTAGTCATAATTATCCAGTTGAATCACTTTCTGCTTGAACACAGGTTTGAACCCTACAGAAAATAGTCAGCCTTTCCTCCTTTCATGTCAGGACAATTACCATTTAGATTACAAAAAAAGCTGTTACTTACAATACTATCATATCACAAAACTGTGATAGCAGAAGTTTTAAAAATACTGATTTATATTATTACATTGTAGCCAGTCCACAGAAGAAAGTCACCTTCATTAATCACTACCACGTGGCAAATAAAATATCTATTTCAGAAAAAAAGTGCCTTTTTAGGCTCATCAAAGATTAATAAAATGCTTCAAAGGAAAGACACAGACGCTCATAAAATACATGCCTGCGTCCACCTTTTCAATGTTATAGCAGGCTTTTCAAGAGATGAAGGTCTCTCAACCATCCGTTTTAGCCAAGTGCAGTAATTTCTACTAGGCAGTTCAGCCTAATATCACTGAATTGGTGGATGAGTGTAGAAGCTTTTGTACTTTGGTTACAGTGAAACCTAATTAGCAACCTAAATCACTACAGCTATATTAACAACTCTGTGGGGAGTAATTTTATTTTTGAAGCCAATTCATGATGTTCTCAGCGCACAAGTTTTATTAATAATGTAGTGATCATTTTGAAGATCTTTACTTGTTTGGTTTGGGGTTTTCTTTCTCCTTAGACTAATACATAAAGTACCTCACAGTGAGACATTCACACAATAAATATTTAATTTAGAGAAGAAAGCTGAAGGCTGGTAAAGGAATATGGAAAGCAAAGCTTTTGTTTAAGAAAAACTAACAAACTGTTGATGCAACATGTAGAATAAGCAGCTTTTGAAATCCGCATACGTTTGCTTACTCTAGTGCATAATCCCTTTTTCTTTCTACATAAAGATATTTTTAAAACAGCTAAGTGAGAGACCGTCAAGTGGTTCCTATTCTCAAATGTTCCGAAGAAAATGGGTTCCTACACATACCTGTGTGGACTAACACAAGTATTGGGACAACTTTTGCTGCACCCCAACATCTGTTTATTCCTTTTTACCGGAAACATCCTTAACAACGAAGAGTTTATAACGACTTACCTGAACAACGAAGCCGGAACCACGACTTTAAAAAACCACCACTTTCCTTAAGCACGACTTCCCTAAACCACAAGTCTCTCCACTACCCTCCGCTCCTGTATAATGTCACTCCTCAGAATTAAGGGAAAATAAGGGGGGGGGGTCTCCCCCCACAAAAAAGGATAAATAAAAAAAAGAGCTAATGGTATGCGTTGTCAAAGCATACTAACATAGTACATTTAGATCTGTTTTTCATTACGAGTGGTTCACGCAAGCAGTATTGTAATTACAATAGTGCCATCTAATGGCCAATCACGAGATGTTTCATTTCGTGGTTTAGGAAGTTGTGCTAAAAAAGGTAGTGGTTAAGCATAACTCGTGGTTAGGCTTTGGTGGTTAAGGAAGTCGTGGTTTAGGCAGTAGTTGTTTAGACATACAACCCCTTTTTACACCATTATTATCTCAGCAATGATTATGGCTCTGCATAATGTGTCCAAAGTCTTGTTTGTGTTTTTAAATACCCTCTTACAAGCTGAATCCAATACCCTCTATATGAAGGTTAGGGACCTGTCTCACGTGAACCCTTTCAATCCATTCTGTGTTTGGTTACACAACCTATGGCCAGATTTCTGCTCTATTGACGTCAATATGAACTGGTCAGCAGCTCTTACCTGGCAAATATGGCATGGTGCTTTAACAAGCATTCAAATATTAACAAAATATTTGCTAACCTCTAACTGCATACTGGGTCTCATACACGTTTTAATATGGTTTTTCGGTCTGTACTTCAAGGAAAGGGGCATTTAAAAATATCCTTATGTGTTTCAGTATATTCTATCATTATTTTATGGGTACTGCTTACTTCATTTTCGCATATCATAGCTTTACCAGCCTATTTTATAACTTGGCACAACAAAGCTGATGTTGCCCATAACGAGACATTGATTTCTAGTAGAATGATGCACTGCCTCTAATAATTTAAAGCATTTGTCTATACTTTGTACGCTGTACAATGGCTTTGGTAAAAAATCCATTAGTGCAATCTATGTAGATCTCCTGCTGCCTAATTATGTTTCTTGTTGCATGATTATTTAGGTAGGAAGCACAACTAAAATTCCTTGTTCTATTTTTTACTAATGTACATGAATATTAAGCAAGAAACATGTTTTGGGAACGTCTGCTTGTAACTTAAGTTATGAGGCAGATTAGTTGGTTTTGCCATCTCTTGTTGGTAGTGGCCTGGAGACAGGAAGAGAAGGAGCTGCTGGTTCCTGTGAGCAGCAGCAGACACTTTATTTCATCCAGCTGGTGGGTAAATTGAAGAGCAGTAGAAGGCCAGCTGTGGGAAGAAAAGAGCCACTGAGAACACCCGGCCCTGCTGGATAATGGTGGGCCTGGCCTAAAGATGATTCCCAAAGTCTTACAGGATTACGCCATTTGTGCAGATCTCATTAGACTTTGGCCACCTTGTGGACAGAGTGTTCAAATGGAAAACATCACTTGAAAGTGGGGAAGCCATTTTAAGGTCAGCCTTGAGGAAGCTGAAAGTTTTTACCACATAATAATATAGAAACATGTTAAAATGTTAACATAAAAAAACATAATAAAGTAGAAATTGTGAAATGTGCTTTTATTAAACTTGCACAAGTGGAAACAGCTTAATTTCCTCAGAAAGCTCTTATTTCTATCATTCTCCAACTGCCAGGCTGCACTATTCTTTTATTCTTCTCTGTCCCTTTAAGAAAAATAAATGCCTTTCATGAATAGTGATTTGAAATTATAACTCAATTATAGAGCCTGCCCTTTTTATGAAATGTGCCGTTCCTGCAAAATGTATTTCGTTTTACTCACACCATATGACTTCATTGTATTTAGATCGTTTTCTTTGCCACATGTTCATAATGAACAAGTGTACGTATCAAAAGAAACTGTTTGATGCAGTTTACATTTTGTGATCTAACCAGAACATACCAGAATTCAAATGCTTTATAACATAGAGTAGCTCATTGTTACACAACTGGTCACTCAGCAGCTAATAGCGTTGGCATGCAAAAGGTTCCAATGAGAACCTACATAGAAGTTTACTGTGAGAATTGAGGACAAAGATGACGGACCAACAGAACAACTTCCTCTCCTTCTCTCTTCCTCTTCCTTCTTTGGATGCTGATAACCTATTTAACTGAGTTTGCAACATGTTTAGTTGCTTTCCTATATAGTACGTTCTCTTAGCTAGAGAGTCAACACATCCTACACACTCTTACCCTGCCATGCCCCTTAGCACTTCGTTGTCCTAGCTTGAATTACCTTAAGCTTTTGCTGACTGTGATTTTCTTTGACTTCTCCTTTCGTAGATTGAGGAGAAGTACTGTCTTTATGCTGAGCATAGCTAAAGCTGTGATTTCTCTCACACTCTCGCTCATTTAGACATTTGCTACTGCAGCTGTCCGGAGTACTCAGCTGAGTCTCAAGAACTACCCTTTATGGGAATTTAGATTTCTTCCTTAGTTATCGGACTTTGTTTAAAAATTCTACTTGCTCTTTTCCAGAAGGAAGTTCTTATGAGTTCTTGTTAGGATAGGTCTATAGATTAAAAAAACATTGTTATTTTCTATGCCTATTCTAACCAATCTTTTTGTTTATTTCTGTAATTGATCTCATCTGACTAGCCTGACAAAAAAAAAATATCGACTTATCTCTTAATGAGAACAAACACTTTTAAAACTTCACCAAATCTCTCTTTACTAGGTGGAACATCATATACCAAAGATGATTTGTTGGGAAAATACGCCATTCTAACACTGTCAAAAGCAGCAAATGATGGTTGAAATGCTGACAATGCAAACATACACCCTTAGCCAGAAGAACTTGGGTTTAATCCATTGTTCTATTGCCCACCACACCACCTCAGCTTGAACACAGCCATATGCAAATCAGTCTTGACCTTCTCCTCACGGGACCAGTGCAGCCCATACTTCCAAGCCAGGTCCTCCCTGGACCAAAAACAAGCATTCTCAGACCAGATTCGGGGCATCACCCCTCACCCCTCATCAGACCCCTCATCAGACAGGCTAGCTTAAATCCAGTGGCACCGTGGGCATGAGACCCAGTTCTGGGCATACCATTCTCACTTAGGACAACACAAGAAAAAGCAACAAATGATGGATGGAATGCTGAAAAATGAAAACATTCACACCCAGTCACAAGGATCTGGGTTTTATGTATTGTTCTTTTGCTCACCACTCCACCCCAGTTCGGACCCAGCCATATGCAAGTCAGTCTTGACCCTGCTTCCCGTGGGAACAGTCCAGCCCGAACTGCCAAACCAGGTCCTCCCTAGATCAAAAACAAGCATCCTGGGACCGGTTCAGCCAGGCTAGCTTGAATCTAGTGGCGCTGTGATCATGGGATCCACGTCTGGGCAACTGGGCCCAATCACCTTCTTGTATTGGATCACGCTCCATCTCAGTCAGCCATATTTTGTTACTTTGATCGGGTCTGGCGTGACTAGATAGCGGTAGTTGGATGTTTGATCTTTTTAGGCGCTAGTCTTTACAAAAAACTTTAAATTTAATAACTCTAGTTCTACTGCTTGTATTTTTGTTGTTTTGGTGTCATTGAATAGCATCTGTTACCATGCATGCCAAAACCATGCACGGCTTAACAACGCAGTCAGTACCAGGATTGTGTCATTACCACGAGTTCCATTACAACACAAGTCATTACCTTAACTTGCTTTTGGGAAGCGTTGGACTTTGGAATAGTTAAAATTACTATTCCAACTCCAGTCAGTGTATCAGTAGGGAAGGCGTTAGACTTAAAATCCAACACCAGTCCAACACTGCATTCCCTAAAGCAAGTCGCTGTTATGACATGTTGTAAAGTAACTCATGGTAACGTCACAGTTGTGTTACTGACTTTGTTGTAAAGGCACTACAATGTAATGCCTGCATTGTAATAGATGTTTCCTGGTGCAATTTATTAAAATATACGCTGCTTCTTTTGAATTGGTGAGGGATTTCACTTGTATAGTGTTTTCACTGTATTACTGTTTGTGTGCTGCATAGATACTTACAAATTGCCTGTAAATTAAGCCTGACTACTTTTTGCGCCAACCTACCCAGGCTTAAGCACAGGTTAATTTAGTGACATTTTGTTGTTCACCCTGCAGGGATTGTGGGAACCAACAACACATTTTCTAACAACTCATTACAATGTTGGTATCACAAGAGTCTCTGTTTTATTCCAAATTATGCACTTGTACATTTTTCGGAAGCCAGAAAAAGTGTTCTGAAAAAACAAAAAAGACAGAAAATTGTTCCAAAACCACAAGGCTCATATTTGCAATAAATGAGATGTGATTTAAATATTAGTTCCATCAACAAAGAAAAAGCAACGGCACAGTATAGCCACTCACACATTGGACGCCAAGGTAAATGCACATGGGCAGTGATTTCCATGCATTTTCTACAGAGATTAGTTCAACTTAATCTAGTATATCAATCAGAGCCTTTATAATCTGATTCCAAACTGTAGTTACTCAACCAATGTTTACCATTCAATGATTATGAGAAGAATTATGATTGGTTACATAATTAATGTAAAGTAAATCATTGGACCTTTAGATAAAATAGGTAATGCCCTCCCACAGTGATACTTTTACCATTTGAAATAGACCTGGTGCACAATCTAAAACTCAACACCACACTGCTAATCCCTACAGAGATTAGGGGCATTTCTTGAGAGAGCATGTCATAAGGACACTTACTAAGGACCCTTAAAAACAACAATACATGTGTACATTTGCTAAACACTCTCTCTGCTAACAGAACTGAAAGTAGTGACCTGAAGATGTCCTCATTGTAGTTCGTAGAGGTCATACACAACTAAGGACACACGCTAAAATTTTTCAGATATGTTGCGATAAATGAATACTGTTCTTTAGCGAGTCTGTGGCTTGGCTTAAGTAATTAGAACACCAATTCTTCACTCTGGGGACACCACATATGATGCCCCATCCCTCACCCTCTATAATCAGACTTTTAGTGGGGCAGTTTTTATAGTGCAATCTTACTGGCACTTAGTACAGCCACACTATTCTGACTCTATTGACATTAAAAGTGTTTTGATAAAGACAATTATTAACCAGGTGTATATTCTGAGTTGTCAATGACTTTGTCGAAACTGGAGATATTTCACTTTCCTCTGCAACTCTGAGAAGAGTTTAACCTCTGATTGTTTTGCATGAAGAAATCAATTTAGTAGCCTAGAATTGTAATTATTATGGATTCAGATACTGTGTTTTTAAACACTTTACATACCTGTCTCCTAATTTAAGCCTGCCTTCTTGCAGCCAGGCTACCCAGGGTTGAGCATGGGAATAATTTATTGAGAAGTGTACTGAGCCATAGTTAGTTAGTGGCTTTATTGCCAGTTGTAAAGGCCTGTTTACCACCACTAATAACCCATATTCCAACACTAGGGCATATCTGTTGTATCTTTTCAGTCTCAGACTGAGACTTTGACATAGACTTTGGCTTATTTAATTGCACCCCGGAAGTAGTTTTAACACACAAAGGCCCACATGCATCAATATCGGCTTTTGCGAGTTCTAAATTGCGAAAAATAACGATTCGCAATTTAGAATTCGCAAAAGCCTATGCATGAATATTTTCTTATTTTTTTGGGAAATCGGTAAAAATCGCTATTTTTACCGAAATGCATAAAAAATGTGAATTTTAAATTGCGAATTCACAATTCCCATTCATTCCTATGGGCCAAAATGCCCATAGGAATGAATAGGAATTGCGAATTCGCAATGTGCAATTGCAATTCATCAATGCATTTCAAGGGTGGAGAGGGGGGTCAAAATGACCCCCCCCTTCACCCATGAAATGTACTTTTCAGCATAAGTTACATACACACATGTCCTAAGGACATGTGTGTGTGTAACTTTACAGTTTAAAAAATGCATTTTTGTGCATTTTTAATCAATTTCGCAATTTACCACGAAGTTGAACTTCGTGGTAATTTGCACTTCCAATTTTAAAAAACGCATATTTTTCTGTAATGATGCATAGCATTTAAGAAATCGCACAATTGCGATTTCTTAAATGCTAACGCAATTTTAGAAATCATAAAAAAGATGCGACTTCTAAAATGGCATGATGCATCCCAACAAGCAATTTTGCATTCGCAAACGGCCGATTTTAAGGAATCGCACCGTTTGCGACTACAAAAATGCTTGATGCATGTGGGCCAAAGAGCAGGAATAGGATTTGGCGATGGTCTTTCCAGTCTTTTGGAATAGGAGATTAATTTGCTCCTAGGTTTTTTTTGAAATTTAAAGTTCTATAAGTTAGCACTTAATAAGGGTTGCTTTAGAGCAGGACTGACTCTGACTGTTGTCAAGCAGCAGGAGCGCCAGATTGGATGAGACTTAATGGCTGGAGTCACGCAAGTGAAGATTAAAGTCTGCGAGGAAGATCTTATTGGTAGTGGAGGTACTTTTCCCCAGGATGAATTAAAAAAGTTGTTCAACAAATAAGAGAATGTCTCCTTGTGGTGGGTAGTTGATATGGAAGATTGTGGGAAACACCTCCAATGTTCTTACTTTGACTGCTATATTGTGGGACCTTGAGGGTTGGTCAAATGACAAGCTTTTACATTAGATAGAGGATCTGTGAACGAAGGATACATCACCCGAATCTTTAATATCCCTTCCAAACAGGAGATTTTATTGCTCAACCGAATGCGGTTCTCCTGTCCACAATAAGCTCTGTTCTTCATCAGGGGTCAAAATCGGTCATTGTCGCATTGTCCATGAGTGCCTCCTTAACCCTCTTGATGCTTTCTCAGTAATGCTCTCTATTTACAAGGGTGGTGGTGCTTGGTCAGGGCATGGAGGTGTTCCAAAAGGGTGGTCAGGTTGGGGATGAAATGCCCACAGATATTTGCCATTCCCAGGAAGCTTCTCACTTCTGATGCGTTTCGTGAGACAGCTGCTGTTCTGATGGCATTGACTTTCTTTGGGCCAACTTGCACTCCCTCACTGGAGAAGTGGTAGCCAAAGAATTCAACTGAGTTGTTGTAGAATGAGCATTTAGTTTAGTGGAGGGTTAGCCCACAATCTTCCAATCTCCACAGCGTAGCTCTCAGTCTCACATGGTGGTCCTCTACGCTGTCAGAATAAATCAAAATGTCATTACTCACATCCAGTACACCAATTAGTCTTCACACTGTCTCTCAGATGACGTTCTGAAAGAATTCTGTGACAGATGAAATCCCAAAGTTAAGGTGTCTGAACCGGTAAAGGCTCTGGTGTGTGGAGAAGGTCAAGCTGGTGGTAGACAGCATCCAGGTCTAGTTTGGAGAACGAGTGAGCTTCGCTGAGGTCTGACAATATTTCATCAATGGTGGGGGGGGTGTCCTTCGCAGTGTATTGCCTTATTTGGTAGCCGCATATTGATGCACAATCTTACAGCTCCTGGTTTCTTGAGCTTAGGAGCTATGACCAGGATGATACCGACGGGGTTACCTTTTTGATCACCCTAACTGTTTGAGCTGGTCTAGCTCCTTTTCCTCTAGTGAATGTAGATGGAACAGCACTCTTCTGTGCTGGAGTGGAGTGGGTGGGATGGTCTTTTCAATAGTAATTTTTATCTTCAGGCCTTTGAAGCACACCAACCTTTGAGACAGGTGAGGGAACTCCTCAAAGATGCATGCAGCATGTGAGTTGTGTACTTGTCGGGAGAAGAATATCAGCCCACGGTCCCCCACTGTGTGCCATCTGAGGAGGGTGACAGTGTCACCTTGGGTTATGTGGAACCTGGCCTGTATTGTCTGACCTTTGCTTTCTATTTTCTCATCCACTATTTCTCTCAGGGGCAGTGGTTCTGTTTTTCCATATTCTGACTTTGGTGAGAGCCAGTTTTGGACATGGAGACAGCATATGGAATTTGGTAGTGTCAATGACATTTACAAATGAACCTGTGTTATGAGAGAGGTGATCTCTGCTCCTCTGATGGGTACTTTACATATTTAGTGTGGGTCTTCTGTGGTGGTTTTCTCTGCTTATGAAGGGCACTGTGAAGACTTCATCATCATCCTCATCCTCAGGGTGACCAACGGACTCTGGACAGGCCCGGACTGGTGAGTCTGCCCACCGGGCAATCCCCCGGTCGGCTGGAGGGGCTGGGGGGCCGGTTTTCGAAAAGGGGGCCGGTTTTGTGGCTGGGGGCCGATTTTCAGTCCGACCGTCACAGCCTGTGACGGTCGGACTGAAAATCGGCCCCCAGGCCCCAGCCATAACAGCGTGCGTCACTCACTTAGTTTAGGGACAATGATGGGACATCGATCAGTAGAATAGCAGTAGCGCTGGCGCCGCCAGCAAGCCTGATTGACCGGTGCACATTGCTGAATGTTATGTGCAAGTGCAACCAGGACTGAGTGCAACCTAACAGCAGAGGAGGAGGTGCCTCTGCGCGCAGTGCGCAGAATTATGCCCCGTCACCGCGTCTGCGCGCCTCCAGGGGGGGGTGTGTAACTCCTCCGCATGCGCATTGCAAGTAAGTAACTCGTGACGCACGAGAGCGAGGAGGCAGAAGTGCGCACAGAGCCACGGATGGACAAAGAGCGGCCACATAATAATTGTAGGCAGCTGCCTGCTAGCGCCGCCTAGCCCGACGCCCCCCCTGTGAGGTGAGTCCGTTTTTCCACCACCCCCTCTCTGTAAGCAAGCAGCGTGACCGCAACGTCACTCACGTGACTATGTACCAGTACCCTGGGCCCTGATCAGTTATAATACCTGCCTGGTTAACTTACATAGCTGCCAAGGTTTCAGATTGCTGTGTGTGACATTTTCATAATTTCATGGAAATTATGATTTCTCGCGAGCAAAATCACGCAGTGAACATGAGGGAAACTACATATAAATATCAGTAATTGCACTCATTTGAGTAAGGAGAACCTCTTAAAATATGTTAAAACTACTACAAAGCACCAGAAATGGAAGGGCACTAGCAGACTGTGTGCCTGCAGTTTCAGTAGCAAAAGGCAGGCAGGCACTGATGCTGCTCTGAAGATGGCATTGATTTGATCATTCATGAGCGCGCAATAGCCTAAAAAACAAAACTCATAGCATAGCAAGTGGAACTAAGAGATTGTACCCTAAATCGGGATTCTCTGAGATCGGTCAAACTGAAAGAGAATTAAACTAACTTTGTTTTCATTTCTGTTTTAGAACTCACTGACTAGAGAAAGTGCTGAACATTTAACAGCAGACACGATCGTAAATGCATATATCTGCTAAGGCGCCACTTTCAATACTGGGAGCCAGGGGCCCAGTCGCACTCCGAGGGTAGAGGGAGTGTAGTTATGCCCCTGCCATGCCATACACTAAATAGTCCCTGGATATTAGTGTTCATTGTTATTACAGCCTTTCTTTCAGCTTGTGTTATACAAGTTAAAAATAATGACATGAATCTTTATAGTGCAGCAAGAGGCCAGGACTTAGTAGCACTTCAAATATATGTCACTAATCTACAATGCATCAACCAGGGTTCAATTCTGTGTCAATGATGTTACAAACACAGCTGCAGTGATTACATTAACCAGAAGTCTCAGCACTGCACCTCGGTCCACACATGAGCGCCACCTGCTGTTCCAGAACTGGGGACCACCCATACCACTCACTGTCCGTTATCTTCCTCTTATAGTGCTACGGTGGTGCTAACACACACAGGACACTGCTACATATAGCACTGGTAGCTTGCGTTTGCCCAGCACCTGTGCACCAACCATTAACGTACCTGTAAAAACTTCGATTTGTTGTTTACAGCAGTCAGACTCCCTTGTCCTGCGACACTGCCTTGAATGTGACTGGCCCCATGATCTCCTGAATACCAGACTGCACATGTGGGTCGGGGGTGCTGTGGACTAAAACGTGCCACTCTGGCAGGCAGCGACTGTATTGGCAAGGAAAATCAAAGCTGCCTGCTAGTTTCCCGTCTCTGTCTGTCTCAGGCCAATAAGGGCATGAGGCCTTTCCGGAAAAACAACAGACAGGGCGCTGGATCAACAAGGGGCTGCGGGCACGCACTGTCTTATGGATCGCATTCATCTGTTTGACAAAAGAACACTGTCACACGTCACGTGGAAGGTTCCTTATCTGTGTGGGGATCTAAATTCACAAATCGGTCACCGGAGCAGAGTTCATTTAATCAGTCTCCGATTTGCAGCGCAGGCTGCTGCAGGCCGTGAGCCACCACCGGCAGCGGAAATTCAGGGATTTGCCGACCGTCCAGCCTGCTGATAGCTGTCCATAGGCATGGGCTGTCTTGACTCCTGTGAGTCCCAGGGGAGAGGGAGGGCGGGATAGGGTTTCCAGTGACAGAGAGTGAGCGCCAGCCAGCCTTAACTCTGCTGGGAGCCCCGTGCTGGCTGCAGGAACAGCGAGTGCCCACGGACAGCGTGCTCCCACACTTAACAGTTTACCTGCATATGCGTGACAATGCATTTCAGTGCGGTAATGCGGAGTACCACACTGAAATGTGCTAGTGTCACGCCCGATGCGTGACACTTGACAGGACTGAACTTAAAAACCTCCCGGCCCGAGACTGGGGGCATATACGGTAAAATGGCTACCGATACGCAGTGGAGGGAAAATAGGTCAAACCTTTGCCCTGCAATATGCTGCGGTCCCTGGTGGTGCCCCCAGATGACGTCACAGGCAACTCTCCTTCGTGGCGGCACCGTTGAGGTTACGGGTACTCCACACTTTGCTCATGCCGGCGTGACTAATGGCGATTATGGCGTCCCTCTGCCTCTGCTGGGCCGTCTGTTCATTCCCTTAGTTCGCTGAATTGACAACAATTCGCCAAGCAAACTACTTAGTGCACCTACAATTTTCATCCAGTACTAAAATGGCCTCCTGACTATTACTTGACACACTGTCCTACATGTCAATCATCGAGCAATCACGGGGATTGTGGTTCTATACTATTTCGGAATACTATCAGGCCTGAATACTATGAATGACCAATGCTGTGTTTGTTTACATATAAAGTAGTTTTAAAAATTATTACAGACATTTCCATTTCTCCTGACGTTCTAGCATTCTTCGAGCCCTAGCTTATCGAAGCATCCCTTCCTGACACTAATCTCCTGGTTAACAGTGACCTTAAAATGGGGAAAGGGCAGAGGTGAAGGGATAGCGGCGATAGCCATTATTTATTTTGCCTCAATCCTTTGCAAGGAAATACAAGGCATGTGTTACAGCTATTTTGAATACTTGCTAACTAACTGCATCACTAGCATGGTCTCCTTCCTCAATTTTAAACTATTTATCCCAAATCCCTATTGAATGGAATTTAAAAAAAACAACCTTCCTGTCTACCCGAGTAACCTTCTGTACCTTTTCCCTCACATGACCTACAATGCGATCTGGGTTGGCCGTGTCTCCAGCTGATGTATAACCACTCAAAGATGGCGTGAACAACTTTGGACTCACTCATGTTCGAGAAACCAAACCGCTGAGCAATTTGTAGCCTTGCTATCCTTTCTTAATGATACTGAACTCTAAATCACCTGTCATTGTTCTGTTGATCCAATCACAGAAAGCAAACGGTGTGTACCAGTGACGGATGGTGCAGAGGGGTGCTTGGGCAGCACCCCACCAACATGCACATATGGAGCTGCTGCTCTGCTTTGCGGTGCTGTAATGAAAACAAGTGCCATATTGTGAGTTTGCATGTTTTAATTTCTGTGGACTGGGCACTGGTGGCGAGCATGTTTCCAGCATAAAAGGGGAGCTCAGGAACCAAGTAAGACAGGCATTCTATATGTTAGGGGCATATTTTAGCATTGCGTCTATCATACAAACACAATCTTTAGCTAAAAGGCTGTGCATTCTTCTCCAGGCAGTGTAGCATGCCGTATAGAAGAGGCTACTTGGTCGCTGACCCCTTTAATAAAATTGGCTACCTACATTTTAAGGAGCGAGTATGAGGATGGAGCCTGGATGGATTAAGATCAGCTATATCCAGACTACTGATACAGCTGTGAGAAGGCCCCTGCCCTGGCCTGGTGAATCACTGGTTTGATGAGGCCACCTATAGTACCGGATAGGAGCCCTGTATGAGCTTATAGGTGGGATGAAGTGTGTGGTGTGTCCAAGCAGGGAGTTTTATGGTGGCTGTCTTCTGAGGGTGGGTGTGTAAGACTATGGTTGCTGGTGAATGGTGATCTGTGTTATGCGAGCCTGTGCTCGTGTGAAGTATCTGCTATCTGAGTGTGTGTTTCCCAAGGAATGGGTTGGGGTGGATTATAAAGGGCTTGAAGCAGTGGATGTGCTCTTGTTGACATATTGCACTTTGTTGACAACATTCTGTCTGCAAGCACAATAGGGGCCCATCTAGGATATATAGGAGGCATTCCAATGATATTCTGGCTGCCTGGCATTCTAGAGTCACATACTTGAAATTATGGGGATAATTTCTGTAACACTTTTGGCTATTGCTGGCATACTCGTAGCCCATCAATCTGGCATTCTGGCTATCTGTAGCATAGTAATTGCCCACCATGGTATTTCAAGCACATTCTTATTTATATTGTAGGATTCTGTGGCATTAGAGAGGCTTATCCTTGAAATAATGTGGGTGCCCATTTTTGCTCTCCGGCATACCTGGCCTATTTATAGCATCCCGGGGCATCCCTGGTGATATTCTTGCTAACCCTGGCATAATAGTGGCCCATCCTTCTCATACTGTTGGCTTTGTATGTGTCATTTGAGCTATCCCTGGCATATCCTTAGGTCTTGATGTTGGGGGCTGGAGCATCGCATACATTTCTGCTTGTAGACTACAGTAGGCCATGCTGTGCATCCACACCGCTATTGTAGGTCTGGACTGGGCTCCCCAATGGACTGCTATTTCTCTTTTTGCTAACAGTCGGCAAGTGCTTCAAATCTTCGATAACAGAGTTTAATGTGAATGACCAGGCCTAGGAGGCCGAGCGCGGGAGAGGGGATGAGAGGGGCGCCTATAATGTTCGCTATCAGTCAGAAGACCTCTATCCAGTATGACAGGACATGCAGGCATATCCATGCCATGTGAGCGAAAACTGCATCCTGCGTCCTGCATTTGGGGCAGTTGGACGATTTGGAAGGGTCAAATTGAGCTAGTGGTAACATAGATCCTGTGAATGAATTTAAAATGGAGCTTATGCCTGTGGTTGGGTGCCATTGTACAAACTGCATTATGTCGTTCCCTGTTTTGTAGTTTCTTCCCTGCAACAGCTCGGAGTTGTCCCTACTAGCTGCCAAGCTTCCAGTGTTCTTCTCCACCTTTGTCATGGAGTTTATCCTTTTGGCTTTTACCCTGCCCACAGGTTACATGTGCTGATCACTTCCGGAGAATGTCAGGAACTGTGTGCACTGCAACCCTACCTATTCCTTAGCTATTTATAAGTAAATAGACAACCTACATAAGTTCAAGTAAAAATATGTTTGTATAAGGTTGAGACAATTGTGGATTTCAAAGTTTTTCACGCAACGATGAGCAAATGTGCCGGTCTTTTGTGGTATTTCATATGTTCATGATCTATTCATATGGTCACTGCGCTGGGTTTTCTATATGTAGCAATAGTGAATTTGTCAAGGGTATCCCATGGGTTTCCCATACATATAACAAGTCTAGCATTTTTCGGTTGCATATGTAATGAAAAATGTGCTGTAAAATTCACCATTTTGGTCTGTCGTTTTTCAAAATTTTCGTGGGGGGAGAACCCCCCCAAACCCCCCTAGTGGCCGTCGGGCTCGCTCGCTGCGCTCGCTAGCAACGCGCTGGACGGGGGCTGGTCCGCTACGCCAAGGATGGGGGCTGGTCTGGCTAAATTTGCCAGGGCTGCTTTCAGTTCCCAGTCCGGCCCTGACTCTGGATGTTGAATGCCCACCTTTGTCTTCGTTCAGGGATAGCTGTCAGAGTGTAGGACGTCCTCTCCCTCTGTATCCTGAGCTGGTGGCTGGTGCACCACTGTGACATACTTTTGAGAAGTGGTTCATGCAGCTACATTTTGAACAGGACCTTCCTGAGCCAGACATATATTGGCCATGCGGTGTGTGTTGCCACAATGCCCACATTCTTTCTCGGCTTGTTCGGTTGGGGTATGGGTGCGCTGCTGGGCAGGACTTTGTTGTTTTGCATCAACGTGTTACTGTTTGATCTTGACTGCTCGGGTTGCCATAGACGGAGCTGCACCCCTTGCAAACACCACCTTCATGTCTTCAGCTCTGACATCTGCTAGCTTGTGAGGGCCCGATTCACAGAACTAACTTAAGACAAAATCCTAAACTTACTACCATTTTGGTATTCACAGAAGACACTTACTCATTTTGGTATTCACAGTAGACACTTACTCATTTCGGTATTCACAGAAGTTAGGAGTACTAACTTTAGGACTCTTAAATGCCTTCTGTGAATACCGAAAGTCTTAAAGTTAGGATTTTCCCAATTTAGTAGTAGTAAAGTTAGGACTCCTAACTTTAGGACTTCTAAATGCCTTCTGTGAATGCCGAAAGTCTTAAAATTAGGATTTTTCTCAATTTAGTAGTAGTAAAGTTAGGACTCATAACTTTTGTACTCCTAAATGCCTTCTGTGAATACCGAAATTCTTAAAATTAGGGTTTTTCTCAGTTTAGTAGTAGTAAAGTTCGAACTCCTTACTTTAGAACTCCTAAATGCCTGCTGTGAATATCGAACGTCTTAAAATTAGGATTTTTCTCAATTTAGTAGTGGTAAAGTTAGGACTCCTAACTTTCTGACTCCTAAATGCCTTCTCTGAATACCGAAAGTCTTAAAATTAGGAATTTTCTCAGTTTAGTAGTAGTAAAGTTGAGAAAAATCCTAATTTTAAGACTTTCGGTATTCACAGAAGGTATTTAAGAGTCCTAAAGTTAGGACTCCTAACTTCTGTGAATACCGAAATGAGTAAGTGCCTTCTGTGAATACCAAAATGAGTAAGGGCCTTCTGTGAATACCAAAATGGTAGTAAGTTTAGGATTTTGTCTTAAGTTAGTTCTGTGAATCGGGCCCAGAGATCTTGCAAGGATTAGGATGTCATCAAGGGATATACCTGGCAAACGGAGGATCAGTTTGCATATGGCAGTCACTCTGCAACTATGTATTTAGGCTCTTATATCCTATGGTTGATTTATACCAGTGCAAGTGCATGCTAATGTGCGCATGCGTCCATAAAATAAATCCACTGACTCCCTTTCTGTCTAGCGGTCCCATCTCAACTTAAATCTTATATAGTCAGGATTTATTTTGGGGTCTAAATGCTGGTCTAGGTTTGATACAGCAGCATTGAAGTCATCAATGCCTCCCATATTGTGGATATGTAAACAAGTCACCCAATTCTGCACAGCCCACGTGCAGAATCAAGGTCCTCTTCACTGCTTTGTCGGTCTCACGTGAGATGCAAAAGTAGTGTTGAATGTGCCCCATTCATTGATGCAATCGCGAAGTGGATGTGGCAGGAACAACCAATTGTCTGAAAGGTGGTAAAGATGTGACAGACACCTCCGGGCCTCATGGAGGAGTAGGTGGTGAAATGTCCTGTTGTTGGGCAGACATTTTATCTCTCCTCTCTGTTCTTTTTTTTCAGCTCCTGTTTTGTTCTCTTTCCCCAAAGTACAGGTGCACTGTTCTGTAGGCTGCTGCACTCTTATGATAATGGTATTCCCCTCTTAATTTGCTTAATTGTATTTCAGTTTATGTGTACTACAAGACAAAAGTCATTGGAATTGAGGTGCTATACTCCCTGTATAACAAGTGTCACTCGAACATGCACACCATGTGGGATATTATATTTACATTCCCTTTCTGCCTTTGTCAGGCGAATATGGTCATGTGGAATAACTGCTTTCCCATTCTTCACTTAGTTTTTGTCACTGATATCACTATTGTATTTTCTTGTCTTTTAGGTCTCGTCTAGCCAGCGCTTGTTCTGTCTCTTCGAGACATTCTGTATTCAGGATATGGGCATAAAGATCCACCCATTTTCTACCCATCTTTTCAATTGGCTCCTGTCCTTTGTAAATGGTGGCTTTTCATTGATCAATAGGCATAGTAGTCCCTCCTTAGTACTGCCATGTCTCTTTTCATAACCTCCCATGAGGACACCCCCTGTTTCATTTGTAGTTACTCGCTAGATTTTAATTACAGCATCAAACACTATTTTCTTAAATGGCTTCAGACAGGAGACACACTTGGCCCCAAACTAGGCTGGCCAGTGGTTACTTCACTCACTAGAACATCTCACATTTATATGAGACCGTCTATAAATTTCCCTTCATGAACTCCACACAGTAAACAACTTAATCTGAAATTAATGTAATAATTATTTTGTCACATTTCAAGGCTACTAATTTTATATATGACATAGCTATTTGAAAGTACTTGTAGTAATGTATTGCATGCAAACCATTATGGGTAGGGTTGATTTACCATATCTTCTGCAGGGTGCAGTACCATTTGTGACCAAAAGAGTCCCCTTTTAGCCATGTATGATACTACACCCTGCAACAAGGCTAGGTAAAAAACATTGCTATTTATAATGCAATTAGCTCCAACTTTGTAGACATGAAGTGTTGGTGCCTTGATCACTAGGGACCTCTAGGAGCAGCTTGCGTTACCACACCTAGCCATGCAGTGCTGGTGCCTTGCTTACTAGAGACCTCTAGGAGCAGCTTGTGGTAGTGCACTGGGACATACAGAGCTGGTGCCTTGTGCACGAGGGACCTCTAGGAGCAGCTTGTGGTACTGCACTATGACATGCAGTGCAGGTGCCTTGCTCACTAGGGGACCTCTAGGAACAGCTTTTGGTACTGCACCTAGACATGCAGTGCTGGTGCCTTGCTCACTAGGGACCTCTAGGAGAAGCTTGCGATACTGCACTGAGACATACAATGCTGGTTCCTGGCTCACTGCACAAGCATTTGCAATGCACAAGGTCTCGTAATACTGAAAGTAGGAGCTATTGGTGTTGCATTATTATTTGCAATGCCAATTCCTCAAACTATCAGAAATTCGAGACCTATTGCATTGAAAATACTTGTTTCCTCCAGCACAAGGTGCAGGTGACAACATATGCCACACCGGACTGAGGTACATTCCTCCATTCGCCGCACAGGGCAAAACTGGCCAGATCGAGTCCCCAGTAGGGTGAGTGCCTCTTGGCATACATGGGGATGACAGGCCCCATCAGCATTGAGAGGCTTAGCTGCACCTTATGGTGTAGGCCTCCATGCTACCCAAATAATGCACACAAAAACAGTGTAAAAATTGTTGCCGGGTGAACCACGAGTGTTCGTTCTGCATTTATTTATACCTTAGGGCCACGCCAGTCCCTCAGGTTGCACATTGGCAATAATGTATGGTAGAGGCCGGGTGGTACTCTACCATAAGAAATGCAACTCATTTGCAACATACAACATCAATGTATTTCTCTAACATGTATTGCATGCTCTCAAATACGTCTACACACTGTCAAAGTGCGTGGCTACAAGCGAGATTGCGATGTTATTGCTTCATATGATGCAGCACACTATCCACGTATGTGCACTGTTCTAAGAGGTGCACAAGGGAGGTCATGCACAGCTTTATGTACCATAGCTCAAGAGATCGTGCCATGAATCCATTCTGCACCTGCGCGCAGGAGAGGACGTAGGAACGCACTCGTTTTCTGCCTAGCCTGCCTTTGTGGTTCACTGGCTCGATAGACAAGACTTAGTGCATGGAACAGCAGACATCAAAGCTCCGAAACAAAGGACACACACTGTTTCCTCTTCGAGCTGTATTGAGATTTGTGATCCGTATCTCGACAAGGAAAGAACATTCATTGAGGCAGTGGGAGTATTGGCACCATCACATATTAATGAGTTACTTATCAATACTTTATTGAATTTCTTTGCCAAAGTCGTTTTACTAAACATTACATGCAATTAATGTCTTAATCTTTCCTTTTCATTTATTTTTCTCGCTCTCTACCTCCTTCCGTGTCCCTGAAATTACCTCGTCTAATAAAGTATTAATCCTTTCCTTACTAACAAGAAGATCTTACTTCAGAATGTTTTCTAAGCTCCGCTCAGAAAAACTGAAGTTAATGATTGAGGACATAGGTCTCCATAAAAGAAGTTATGAATAGCCAGTATCATCCAGAAAATCTGTGGAATGTTGAAATAAATGTAAAATAAAGTTCACCCTTTGCCAGGTATAAGAGATTTTATATTTCTGGCCCTAATGCTGAGTCTCAATGTAAAGATGATATGTGTCTTTAATTAAGGACGCATGATAAAAAAGCAATTCTAAAAAAAGTGAAAACAATGCAGCAAGAACTGCAGAATATGAAAATGATGTTTCTTGACCGCACAAACTGGGTTAATGCGCTCCTGGTACGCCAGTCAGCACAGTCCGAGCTCATAAGCTGATACAGACATTGTCGTCCGCATGTTTTCGCCAAGCTTTGAAGCCGTGGCCCAAATGAAGACCTCAATGTCAGAGAACGAGCTCGAGAGAGAGATAGATGTGTGACTTAAAAAAGACGTTTCTTCTGGGATCTTCTTCCTAACAAGAAGTACCACTGTTTCCATAATGGAGCTCAATTTCCATCTGGGAAATTAACATGAATTCAAAAGCCCAATCTACTGCCTTGGCTGTCACTGAGATAATTTTCTCCATGGGGGATAGCCATTGCCTGCGCATTACTTTCTGATTCACAAGATTTCTCTTTGGCGTGCGAGAGCAATTTAATTGTAAAATGCAACTGTGCTTAAACAATGCAAGTAAAAAGGAACAAAGAAGATAGTTACTATACTAAGGGCGATCGGAGAGGTTTCTACTTACCGGCACAGTTACAGTGTCTGCTGTGCTGATTTGCGGGTGAAACTAGGCTTCTAGTTGAGTGTGAATGAGGGATATAGCTTGGGCGACTTAATATTGCCCCGAATATAGGGGTCGATTATGATGGCGGTGAATTCGCATCCTCCAGGCCGGTGAAAGCCACCGCCGACCCGGAGGATGCGGGTTCACCGTCGCGGTTCTTGAAAACACCCACCGCCAGATTAGGATGGGGTGGGGAACAGCGACGGACGGCAGGTCCATCCGCCACTGATCCGCGGGGTGTTGACCGCTATTTGCCAAATTAGGATGCATGTGGAAACATGCTTTTCCGCGGCGTTTTTTCCGCCGTGGAAAAGCATGTGGACATTTGCTTCTGGGGGCCCCTGCGGGCCCCCAGGGAGAAGGGGGGTGGGGGTGCACATGGGGGGTACCTATGGTACCCCCCTGCATTTGCATGCACAAAGCAGCAGGCACCGCACAGTGCCTGCCGCTTTGTGAATGCAAATGCAATGCATGCATATTTAACATTGCGGCGGGTGCTGCTTTAAGCAGCACCCGCCGCAATGTTAAAGATACGGGATGTGACCGCCAGGGTGGCGGTCACATCCTAATTGGTATGGAGGGAATGCCCCTGTCCTTGCGGACAGTCCCTACACCTCATGGATGGCGGACAGACACAAGTCCGTCCGCCATCCTAATCGATCACATATTTGGGAGAGAAAACATCATCCATGGTGTAACTAATAGGGAAGATGTGGCATAACAAGCAGGGCTACCAACTTTGGAACTAGGGAAGTGCGTTCGAGCCTCAGCTCAACATCCTGTAATTCAGAGCAATCACTTAATATCCCAGTGCCTACAAAAAAAGAATGTGTCCTTGTGTAATGTAACTGGTGCTCTTATAAAGTGCTCCAATACCGTTTTGTTTAGTTCACACTAAATAAAACTTAAAAAATACTAGCACCATCTAACCAAACAACTACCCATGCAAACTCCATTTGTACCAACAATCCCTCTCTGTATTTTTAAGAATGCTTCTGCTTGAGGTATTCATTTCTTGCACTCACATCCCATTACTCTAACTATATATGGAGGGCTTTTGAGAACTCCAAATGCATAATGTTCTCGGAGGCACTACAAATGCTGGCAATAATATATAACTTGTATTTATAATACATTAAGCTACTTTGAGCAGCCAAGTGTACTTGCATCTTTTTTCAAGATATGTCAAACCTCTGCCCCTTCTCAATACTGGAGGATTTGGGTACCAAAATTATACTGCATCCTTAGAGTGTTATGTTATAGTGTGGTATGTTATGTTATACAGGTTTATTGAACACACTAACACACAGGAGGGTATCCTAGCACTGAGCATGCTTAGTGCCTATGGTGAGTATACGTTTTTTCTAGCATACAACTACCATGATCAACAACAGGCATGTGAGTCACAAACATTTTTATTACTTTCTTCACAAGGGAAACTAGCTGGTGAACACCATAACATCTGTACAAAATCAGTGTATGAATTAGACAGAATTACAATGTGGCACATTTGCAACTATGCTTTGCTTTGCACAGAGATTATTAATTTTGTATTTTTCCCATAAGGGATACTTGCTAGTGGACATAATGATATCTATATAAATATTGTGGCATGTATCAAACAGAATCACAATGTGACACAATGATCAAACACCAATATATCACAATTGTAATTAAGTTTTGTGCTTCCTTTGTTAACAGTATCATTCCCTGATGAAGGGCACTATGAATGCCCGAAATGCATTGGATATGAAGTTATATTGATAATGCCCTACCTTTTGAAAATGTAATGAACTGAATGATTATCATTGAAAATATTGAAAGAATAAACATTTGAAATTTCTTTTGAAAACAACAAAACTGTGTGGGAATCCTCTTGTAGACCGAGAGGAGAATCGAGTGTTCCCTCAGGGATGGTTCCAGTGAACCACTGGAATCACGTATATGACTGAGTATTCAAAAAAGCCATGTCTTCAACTTATTGCGGAATTGTAGAAGCATGGCGGAGCATCTTAAGTGTAGCGGCAGGTCGTTTCATGCTATAGTGGCACTGTAGAAGAAGGGTCCACCACCAGATCTGGTTTTCAGTATGTGTGGTATTTGTGCAGAGTTGGAAAATGCCCTTTTTGAAGGGTCAGCCCACACTGTTTGCCTTCCTCCTCCTCTTCTTCTGAGCTTGTTTTGGTAGCTTTGGGACTCTGAGCACTTTACCACTGCTTACTAGTGCTAAAGTGCCTGTGCGTATCCCCTAAGCATGCTAACATTGATGCAAACACAATTGACATATTTAGTTTACTTGTAAGTTCCTTGTAAAGTGGTATACCATGTACCTAGAACCTGTAAACTAAATGCTACCAGTGGGCTGCAACACTGACTGTGCCACCTACACAAGTAGCATTCCAAACCTGTCTCAGGCCTGCCATGGGAAGGCTTGCGTGTGCAGTTTACTGCCACTTCGACTTGGCATTTAAAAAAAATTGCGAAGTCTTAAGCTCCCCATTTATTACTGGTAAGTGACACATAAGGTAGGCCCTATGTAGCCATAAGGACAGGGTGCTGTGTAGGACAAGTACTTTTAATTTTTACATGTCCTGGTCGTGACAAACTGATGCATTGGTGTTTTACTACTGTGACGCCAGCTCTTCTCATAGACTAGCATTGGGAATACTTTTAAGCTATAATTCCTGATTAGAAAGGATGGCTGCATCATGTTACATAACTTTGGAGTGATAATGATAAATTCTATCTAGCAGTAATGTTGGATTTAACATTGATGTTTTAGAAATGCAACTTTTAGAAAGTGGACGTTTCTCTGCTCTTACTGCTCTATGTGCCTTGCAACCTGTCTCCAATACTTGTCTGGGGTGGGTGACACCTACACTTTGTGCATTCCCTCTAGACAGCCACAACATCAGGAAGGTGGTGTGTGTTAAAGAACATATCTGCATTCATTTACATTCTGGTAGCTGTGCCTTGGCAGAAAGAGGGTGAGGGAGCTGACACTTACATTTGAATCAGCAGTTTCCTACATCTGACACAAAGGGATGATTACCCTCTCCAAATAGCCTGGCAGATAGGGCTGGGAGGAAAGGGGACTTGTGCACTTCAAGGGCTTGCTTTGAAGTCACCCCCACTTCAAATGCACATTTAGGTATAAGTGCTGGGACTCTGACCCTACCAAGACAGTACCCTACTTGACCTGTGAAGAACTCGTGGAGCAGGAAAGACTGTTGTGCTACAAGGATTACCACTCCACTTGACTGACTTTACTGAAGGTACTGCTTCTCTGCTTTCTGCGACTCCTGCTGTCTGCTGATCTCTGCCTTGCTGAAGACAAGGACTGGACCTATCTCACTTGAACCCAGAGTGACTCCAAGAGCTTTCTGGCTTGTCCCCTGTTCTGCAGTCTCAGGGCAATGAAAGACTTCCTGCAACCCTGCTGCTGGAGTCTACCATCTGTAGGTCCTCCCTTGCCTGAGTGCCAATCAGGTCTGGGCCTCAGGAGTGGGTTCTGCAGCTGTTTTTGCTTCAATATCAATGTAGTAATGACTTTGCGCCAATGAGAACTGACGCATTGCCCTTCAATGCAGACGCAGGAACCAATATACTACATAACCATGATGAACTGCGCAGCTCTCTGCTGATGGACAGTACCACTTGAGATCGACATAGCACTTGCATCGAAAAGGGGTTCAATGCTAAAGCATTCCTCGTCTGCATGGATCAGCACCGACTCTTCACCTCCATCCACAGGTTCAATGACCGAGCAGCACATCCTTGAATCCTCACATCAAGTTTTTGACATCTATGCTTGCTCCGTCCAAAGTACTTTGTCAGTAGGACCTGTATGAGTCCTGTATTCAGCTGTCTTCCATCACAGTTGCCCTGAACTTAAGATTTAACCCGTTCTAGCGCAACCTCAAGTAACCTTTAAGTGTTATTGATTTCTAAGCACTATTTTTCATGTATTCTTTAAAAGTTCATAACTCCAGTTCTACTTATTAGATTGTTATCAATTTGGTTTTGATTTTCTGATAAAAATACTTTCTATTTTCCTAAACCTGTGTGGAGTCATTTTGTGGTATTTTGCTTGTGTTACTGTGAGTGGACGTTGCACAAATACCTTACTCATTGCCTCTTTAGAAAATCCTGACTGCTCTGTACCAAGCTACCAGAGGGTGAGCACAGGTTATCCTTACTGGGTATCTAGTTTACCCTGACAAGGATTGTGGTCCCTACTTAGACAGGGTGTATATCTCTGCCAACTAGAGAGAGAATTTCTAACATGCAGGTAGGAGTTCGGAGGTGGATGGAGGGTTTGTGGAAGCAGATGTGATTGCTGAGGTATGCTGGGCCAGTGTTATGTAGTGTCTTGAAAGTGTAGGTGAGGAGTTTAAGTTGTGTTCATTTGTGTTTTGGGAGTCAGTGGAGCTATGTCAGTTGTGGTGTGATGTGAGTGTGGTGTGGGAGGTTGAGAGTGATTCTGCCCACTGAGTTCTAAATAGTCTGCAGGCTTCTGGTAAGATTTTTGTTGATCCTGGCATAGATGGTATTCCCATAGAACAGCGTGCTTGTGATTAAGGCATGCATGACGGTTTTCCATGTGCTGATTGGGTACCATTTGAAAATCTCCCTCATTGTCTTCAAGGTATAGAAGCACGGGATTGACTTGGGTGGTCATGCTGAGTTTGCTGTTGATGATGATCCAGAGGTTCTTGGCATGGGTGGTGAGGGTGGCTGCTCATCCTAGCTCTGTTGGCCACCAGGTAGAGTCCCATGGTCATGTGCTCTCACCGAAGATCACAATTTCAGTCTTGTCTGTGTTCAGCTTTAGACAGTTGGTTGTCATCCAGTGGGCAATTTCACTCATGCAAGTATTGAACCTGATCCGGGTACTAGGTATCTTATCCATTAGGAAGAGAATGAGTTGTATGTCATCAGTTTAGGAGAGAACATCGATATCATGAGAGCAGATGATGCTGGCTACAGAGATCATGTATGCATTGAAGAGGGTCAGGCTCAGGGAGGATCCTTGTGGAATTCCCCACATGAGGTCTGATTGACTGGGTCCTTCCAGCCAGGAAGGAGCCGATCCACCAGAGTTCATATCTTTGGATTCCATTGTCAAGTAGGTGTTGGATGAGGATGGTGTGGGAGACTGAGTCAAATGCTGTGGAGAGGTCCAGGAGGATGAGAGATGGAGTGTTTCTTCTCTTTAGAGTCATGCAGATGTCATCCACGGAGATGATGAGGGCAGTTTCAGTGCTGTGGTTGGTTCTGAAACCAGAGTGGTGTCAAGCAGTTGGTAGTCTTTGAGGAGTTTGCTGAAGTGTCTTTTCTCTAAGACCTTTGCAGGGAATGGTAGAAGTGCGATCAGTCTGTAGTTGACAAGCATTGAAAGGTCTGAAGAGACTTTTTCAGCAATAGGAGGACAGTTGCATGTTTTTAAGCATCTGGGATGATTGTGGAAGAGGTGAAGGCATTCAGAATTAGTGTGTGCATTGCGCTGGTGGGTTGCAGTCCGCTTGAGAAGGTTTCTTTTGAGCAGGGGTTCAATGGATGGGGTTTGATTATGGAAATTATGCACCCCAAACACAGCTGATGGCAATAATGAAAATGGGAACCCAAATTCCTCTGCCAAAAAACGGATGTGGAATGGTCAACTGTCTGTAAAGATATGCCCAGCACCTCCAGTAAAGGTACATTTAAGGTCTTCTAATTTCATACTAATATATATCATATTTATGTCACTGCTGTAATGTTACACAAGATAGATTAGGAAAAAGTGATCGATGCCCCAGATGTTGAGTTCCTAGGGTAGCTTTCTGATAAATTTCATCGGACGGTAACAGAATAACTCAGTACTGGGAATAAATAATGGACATTTTTTGCATTGTCCAGTAATCTACTGAAAAATAGTACTACAGGCACTTTTATAGCACCATAATGGCATCAAAACGTTGATTTTCATGCACATTTTAACTATTTTAGTTTGCATATACTGCATAGCACATATTAAAATAATATACTGTATATCAATGGTCCAGCATACTTGTTAGACCTGGCATCCTTGGTGTGAGTTTCCCCATGTATTTGTGCCTCCACCTCCTGTTTTTTTTATGTGTGCTGGATTTCGTTTCCGCGGGCCTAGATGCTTTGGGCACTTTGCCACTGTTGATCAGTGCCAAAGTGCATGTGCTCCTTCTACAAATTGTGAGTATGGATTGGTGTTTCCATGATTGACTTGTTTGACTTACTACTAAGTCACTGGTACAGTGCACTGTGTGTGCCCGGTGCCTGTAAGCCAAATGCTGCTAGTAGGCCTGCAGCACTGGTTGTGCCACACACACAAGCAGCCATGCAAAAGGTTCTCAGACCTGCCATTGCAGTGTCTTTGCATAGTCTGGTACTGCCATGTTGCCTTGGCAAGTGCACC
The DNA here is from genome assembly GCF_964261635.1 of Lissotriton helveticus. Taxonomy (NCBI): domain Eukaryota; kingdom Metazoa; phylum Chordata; class Amphibia; order Caudata; family Salamandridae; genus Lissotriton; species Lissotriton helveticus. Next base: position 531,728,239 of record NC_136067.1, read on the forward strand.
TACTTGCCAGGACCTAACCTTCCCTTTTCTTTCATGTGCGTCACCCCTAAGATAGGCACAAGGTACCCCTGTAGACAGGGTGCGGTGTATGTGACATGTTCTGATATGTGTAACATGTCCTGATAGTGAACTGCAGTGAATTTCGTTTTTCACAATTGAAAGGCTATCTGTCCCATGGGATAGAGTGGGAGTTTATTTATAAAATCTTATACATATAACTTCACACTAGGACAAGATAGGACAATGGAGTTTAGTATGCTTGAACTCAGAATATAAAGATGCATATATTAGTAATGATGATTTTTACATTCTGTGTTTGAAAATCCAACTTTTAGAAAGTGGGTGTTTTCTTTCTTATCCATCCTGTGTGCCTCTGATTGCTTGTGAATTGACTGTCTGGCTTCGGAGTGACAGGGGCTGGGGATGCCCATTCATTGTAGACAGCCACTGTGGGGGGGTGGGAGGGGGTTTGAGATGTGTCCTGACTTTCCTGAATGAGTCAGGGTGGGCTGAATTTAAAGTAGGGGAGGAGATTTCCTTTCACCTGAATGAGCCTGGTCTGCCTTACACAATGCTGTCTCCACCTCATGTCAGGAAGCTGGACCAGAGAGAACAGAACTAGTTTTGACTGAGCACAGAGCCTCCATGCCAACTGAGAACATAGGGAAATGCTGTATAAATGTTGGGGCCTAACCCCAGATCTTTAGAATACTTCTGGACTCAAGAGGAACCTCTGCCAAGGAGAAGAACACAGAAAACTGAAGGAGAAGTACTGCCCCTTTGCTGTGTGCTGTCTGGGGTTGGCCTGCAGTGCTGTTTCTGCTAAGGAGAGAATACAGATTTTGCTGTGTTCTGTGTGTCCTGCTTGAAGAAGCTCTTGAAGGGCTTGAAGTAGAGCTTGCCTCCAGTTCGGAAGTCTCAGGGAATTGCGCCACAGGAGCGTCACTTATAATACGTTCCTGTGGTGCAATGCCCTACTCCATGTTTAATAAGTGGCGTTAAGCCCCTTTTTGTGACTTAATACTGCTTTGTAAATATGGGACCCTTGAAGGTAGCTGCTGTGAAGGGTCCATGCACTGGGGTTGCTGTGGGTGTTCCACTGCAACACACATTGCTTTTTATGCTGCCCCAGATTTACAAGGGTCTGTAAATCTGAGGCAGTCCCAAAAACCAACACTGTGCAACAGCAGGTGTTAGAATGGAGAAACAAGGAGAAATGCTCTTATTTCTCCTCGTTTCTGCTTTTTTATGTGATAGAAAGAGCAAAACGCCATTAATGATTGTTTATGTGCAGGAAGGTGTCCCTTCCTGCACATAAACAATCATTAAATAATGATGGTTTGCTACTTCTATGTATACTGCATTGTGCAGCACACATAAAAGTAGCAAATAGCAATTATATGTTTTTATGTGCAAAAAGGGACACCTTCCTGCACATAAACAATCATTCCCTGCAACACAGGCACCCTTGCCCTATGGTGCAAGGGTGCCCGCATTGCCACTAGGATGCTAATTTTAGCGGCGGTGCAAGAGAAAACACAGGGGTGGGGTGTATTGTAGTAAATACAATGCATCCCAGCGTTTTGGAAGGAATAAGCACAACTCTTTTCAGTATGAACTCTTAAATTCACACAATTAACCTGGGGAAGGCAGGCTTAATTTAGGGCAATGTTTAAAGTATTTATGTTGTACTAAAACAGCCAAACAGTAATACGGTCAACATGACAAATAATACAAGTCCCAAACCAGAATAGGAAACTGTAGTAATTTTTTTAAATAGAATGATACTCCAAGTAAGGATAACTGGTAACATGGATCTTTAAAGATTTAAGTAGAAATAGTGCTAAAAAGTATGAAGCACCTATGATTCTCAACCGGGGAAGTGAACCAAGATCTTGGTGCGATTTGTGGATTTGCTCCTGTGAAAAATTTGAAAGTCAAAAAGTTCTTAAAAGTACCACTTCAGAAAGGCCCTTCATCACTTTGTTGAAGAAAAATGTTGATATTTCTTCAAAGCCACAAACAGCCACAGGACTACACTTTGAATGCTCACAGGACCTCAGGGGAGGGCACTCAGTGACTCTCAGAGTATCCGGCAGAAGGAAACAGCAAAATCCAGTCCATGTCCAGTTGACATTGGTGGGCAGGGCACTTTAGAGATAAGGTGTCCTGGAGATTATTGTGTCCCTGTAGCCACACAAGAGGTAAACCAACTGACTCTTGGAGTCAATTGTTGGGCTTGGGTATAAGAGGGAGCATGCCATGTCCTTCAGAGATCCTCTCAGGGCACATGCAGCAGGTATATATCTATTTTGTTCTTCCAAAGGTCCAGAAAATATTCTGAGGATTGTACCACATTTATGGTGGGCACCAGCTACTGAATGGTGGTGACTACTGGACACTCTCTAACCAATGGGGCAACATTTCTGGGGGCAATCCTATCCAATTTTCATGTAGGACCTGTTTGCTTTCTTGCAAACAAGACCAAGATGCCATGTGCATTTTCAATATAGTGAACGCCTTGAGCCTCTAAAGATGGGCTTGGAGGGCCAGGGGTTATAAGAGTGTCATAAGAAAAATGACTAGTGTCCTGCCACATATAACACTAAAATCCAGTTTAAAGCAAGACCTTTGCCCTCAACAAAATGCAAAATTGTGCGTAATTACACAAAAAGCAATCTGTAATTTCACACTATATTTTATTGTAAAAAAGCATCACAAATAACACCCACTCAGGTTCTATTGTTCCTGTGCATTCACAGTAAATGTTTACAGTGAATTGGCCACACACAGTAAATGTGAATAGCAAATGGTTCATAATTATGCAAAGTGGTGCAATGGCATAATTTCGGGAATTTCATGCAGCAAGCGTAACACAAAATTCCTCAAATTATGGAAATTATGCCATGGTTATTTAAATTTCACCCAATCAGGATTTCATACCATTATTCTTAAAGTATGCCCACAACCCTCGTCCCGCATATTCTGCTCAGCTCAGAGGTATCATCCATGCCCCACTCCTGAAGCAGGATCTTAGCACTTGGATAACTTCACTGGTGATTAGCTGCACTCTACAAGTCTGATTGATTCAGGTCAACATAAAAACCTACAGTGACCTATTGTGGTGTTCCTGGGATGAATTTCACATCATTCACACCTCATTCAGGAAAAGCCCAGGCTGGGAGTTGGCAAAGGTCAGTGTTATTTAGATTCCTGAAAGCTCAGGCCGATGAAGGGTACTTCCTCAAAATTACATTTAATAAACCACTGACTTTACCATTAGATTGTTTTTTTATCAAATATAAAACAAATCTTTTAATAGAGTCTGTAGCTGGTACAGGTCAGATGTTATAGGTGAAAGTGATTATCTACTTTCTATGTGCCAGTTATGGCCTGGGCAGTGACCTTTTGGGCAGTGGCCAGTGGCCTTTTGGGCCTGGTCACTGGAGGAACATTACATTTTTAATGTCCCACATTTTCCACTCTTAAATATTATACAGCCTATCGTGTGGGCAGTAATGTAGCTTATGGATGACTTATTGAATATTTAAAATCAGGTTTTCATACCTCTTACCCATCAAAAGGGTGATTTTGGGTAGTCTATGCAGCAGGCTTCAAGTTGTTACCCTGAGGCTACAAAGGGTAGAAGCTATGGGATTTATTTAAAGTTCGGTGATGTTTATATTTATGTTTATGTTTAGGGGATTTGTATTGCGCGCAAATACCCTGAGGTGTCTCGGTGCATGGGATTGTTAATCGGACAGATAAACGCTGAAGGGAAGTCATTGATTAAAAAGCCAAGTTTTCAGATGCTTTCGGAAAATAGTGAGGGTGAGACTAGATTTGATGGACAGAGGAAGGGTGTTCCAGAGCCTAGAATTAGCCACTAGGAAACGTTTGTCTCCCCAGGAAGAGGTTCTGGTGCGTGGGACTGGTAAGAGACAGGTAGAAGATGAGCGGAGGGATCTGTTGGGGGTATAAATCAAAAAAGCATTCCTCAGGAACCGAGGTCCTGAGTTGTGAATGGCTGTGTAGGCAATACAGAGTGCTTTGAATTTAATCCGACTTCTAACACGCAGCCAATGAAGTTGCCGTATAGCCGCTGTGATGGAGTTATATTTGGGGATGGCGAGTAAGACTGGCTGCCGCATTTTGGAAGGATTGAAGTTTATTTAAGACCTGTTCTTGCACATTAAGAAAAAGGGCATTGCAATAATCCAATTTGGAAAAAATGAGGGTGGTTATAAGGGTTTTTCCTGCAGATGCCGGTAGGTATGGGAGTAGCTTCTTGATTTTCCTTAACATATGAAAGGAGGAAGAGACCACTGTGTTCACGTGATGATGGAATAGCAGTTTGTCATCGAACATGACCCCGAGGTTTCTGACCTTGGCATCACGTTCTGGGGGGGGGCAAATTTCGCTTGGCCACCAGGTGGAAGACCATCCAGGGGAGAGGTTGCCAAAGGTCATGACCTCGGTTTTACCCAAGTTTAATTTTAAGCAGTTACTCAACATCCAGGAGCTTATGGCCAGCATACCCTCCTGGAATCTAGAGGCAACCGCTGCCCCATCCTTATGTACGGCCAACACCAACTGGGTATCGTCCGCATAGGTGGTTAAACTCAGCCCATGTGCTTTGATGACCCTCGCCAAGTCCAACACGTATATATTGAATAGTGTCGGACTCAGCTATGATCCCTGAGGCACCCCGCACGGAAGAGTGAAAAAGGGCAAGTAAAAGGCGCCCAGTCTCATAGACCGGGTGCGGTTAGCCAGGAAGGAGACAAGAAGGTCCCTAGCTAAGTGGTTAATCCCCAAGGTTGAGACACGGTCGATCAGGGTGGAATGATCGACCGTGTCAAAGGCGGCAGATAGGTCTAAAAGTATAAGGACCTCCGCCCCTCCTTGATGCAGAATTGCCCTGATCTCGTCAGATGCTTTTATCAATGCGGTTTCTGTACCGTGTCCCTGCCTAAACCCAAATTGGGTGTTGTCAAGGAGTTGATATTGATTAATGTATTCAGAGAGCTGACCATTCATGAGAGTTTCAACTATCTGGGCCGGAAAGGGGAGGCAGGCTATGGGTCTGTAATTAGCTGATTCTGAGGGATCAAGGGATGGTTTCTTTAGCAAAGGTTTAATAACTGCTTTTTTCCATATTTCTGGATAGACACCTGTGAGAAACATGGAGTTACAGATGTCAGTGAGTGGAGGGGTGATAACCTCAGGAAGAAGCTTGAGTATAGAAGGTGGACACGGGTCTAGGGGAGAGCCTGACCTGATGGAAGCAACAAGTTTACTGATCAGTTCAGCGGGGACTGGATGAAAGTGTGAAAAAGTAGGTCTGGCGGATATAGGCAGGGGATTGGGGTCAGGACTTTCAGGGTTGGTTAGAGAGGAAAAATCTGACTATATATTGGTGACCTTGGTGGAAAAATATTCAGCTAGGGAATTACAAAGATCTTGCGATGCCTCGATAGAAGGTCCTGATGGGGGATTGGAGAGGGTATTGACTACTTGGAAGAGCTTCTTAGTATAGTTTTGAGCCGACTCAATTTGGGATAGAAAAAAGGCGCTTTTATGCGTAACAATGGAACGTTTGTATATAGCTAATGCATCTTCATACGTTTGTTTATCCTGGAGACTGTAGTGTTTACGCCAGCGTCTCTCGAGATTCCTGCAGTGCTGTCTCTGGAGTCTGAGGTCCTCTGTAAACCATCGCGCAGACGGAGTGGTTCGATTAGGGAAGATGGATTTAGTAGGAGCTACCGAATTAAGAGCGTCCTGAAGTCAATCCGGGTACATGTTGGATACTAGGCTGGGATTAGAGGAGGCCTCATAAAGGGAATATGTGAGGGTATGGGTAAGCAGGGGGATGTCTAAGTTTTTCCAGTCTCAAGTAATTTGAGAAACATGAGCTTTAGACTGTGGCGGATTGGGATTGCGGGCCTTCATAATGAAAATAACTGCGGCGTGGTCTGACCATGCCAGGGGGAGGACGGTAAGCAAAGATATATCAGGATTATTGGTGAACAGCCCGTCAAGGGTGTGGCCTGCTTGGTGGGTGGGGCCTGATACTAGTTGATGTAATCCAACCGCTTGTAGGTCAGTGGTGAGTTGGATAGTATCCTTGTCACTAGGAGATTCAAGGTGAAAGTTGAAATCTCCTAATATGGTGTAATCAGAAGGTCCCACCAAAGGCTCCACCAGTTCATCAAGGGCAGAGAGGAAATATTTGTGAGGACCTGGGGGACGATATAGGAGTGTGCCTTTGAAGACTTGATTGTTGTTAAGTGCAATGGAATAGATGAAGGCCTCACAGTCAGAACGGTGAATAGGTTCTATTTTTGTGGGATATAGGGCTTTATGAATGATAGCAAGCCCTCTACCCTTGCCTGTGGGTCTATCCTGTCTTATTACACAGAAACCATTCGGTATAGCTGAGCAAAAACCCGGACCAGAGGAGGCGTCGCCCCAAGTTTCTGTAATGAACAGGATATCAATTGATGAGCGCCGAGCGATAGGGGGGCCGGAGCGTAGACAGGGGAGAGTGGGTGGAAAGGAGGGGAGGAGGTAATATAAAGGTGCAAAAAGGACATGGTACAGGTGCAGATGTGGGGCAGATAGAAAGGGGCAGAGGCCGACAATAAGGTCTAGCAGTACTTACATAGATTTCCTTTAGCTGTGATGAAGAATAGCCTAAGGGGGTGCCTTTGGGATGGGGGCTATTTGACCAGGGGGAGAGGCCCTTGGCCCGGTCCAGGCGCGGACGGGCGCAGACGGGCTTGCCTTAGGCACGCCTTTGTCGCGCCCGCGGCGTGCCCGCTGCGCGCGTCAGAGACGGCATGAGGATTATTTGCCGGTGGAGGCGAGCAACTAGACTGCTAACCTCCGTGAAAACCGGAAGTGAAGTAGCGCACTTCCTGCTATGGCGGTCTATCCCTCCACATCAATCTGAAGACTCAGTGGTGGAAACAGGGAACACGCCTGAACAGCAGCACAAAGGTAAATTCTAGTCAAAATACATTTGTGACATAAACATTTAGTGCAGAAAGAAAATAGGGTTACTCCATCACAAATATGCTAGCTGTCTGCCATATTACAAGTGCAATGTATCTAATGGCACATGTAATACCGTGGACTGGTATCTGTCACATTTGTGATGAGTAACCCGTCCGCCAAACTCTAAATCAGCCCTTTGTTTTCACTGCCACTGTAGTGGATGGCAGTCTATAAATGGTATTTAACTAAAAATTTTGAAGGGCGATAATGATGAACTGTGCCTAATTCGACCAGCAGTATAAAGCCCCTCTCAACATTAACCACTCACTGATCACTTATACTAAGTAATGAGTTTATTGTAAAACCCTTTCAAATTTGGAAGTTTTTAAACCTACTGGAACTTGCCCTAGTTTTACTCTTAATTATTGTGTCTTCTAGATTCTGTATTAATTTAAGAGGGAGCCAAACTGAAATTGTGTAGTGCCCCATGTTTCTATGAGGACAGGGTATTGTGGGCAGATCACTGGATAGCCAAATCAATGTAATGAAATTGAAATTAGAAATACTTTTAGGGATAATTTGTTTTAAAGTCATGTCTGGGAAAGATGCTGTATGTGTCCTTAACTGGGAAGAGGGAAGTCTGATCTTATTGTGAGTGGGATGGGATTCAGCTGACTCGTGACTTAGATCAGGAAAGACTAGCCCTGCAGGTGACTTAGACAATGATAATTAAAGGAGCATTTAGATATAAACTAGCTATAAAGTATAATCTTCTGTATGAATTGAATTTAAGTATAATAATGTGTTATTCGAAAATTCAGTTTTAATCATACATTTTTGAGTCTCAAAAAGCATACATATTATCGTAATTTATTTTATGCACATAAAAAAAGAGATAAAAACGAAATGTAAAAGTCCTCTTTACCAATTGCATGCAAATTTCAAAACGTGTTCATATTCGTACATATAACTTGCATCACAGAATACATTAACTTCACCTTCCATGTAAAGTGCAAGTGCAGCAACTGTGGCAGACCGAAGGTTTCATCACTCCCTTCACACGACGTTGGCACATACAGGTTTCCCAAGAGTTCTCATCACGGCCCATCCCATACTTATTGTATCATAGATAAAACTATAAAAAATATGGCAAGATGCAGTGGAGGGCGCAAATATTCCTCTGGTATGGAAAGTTTGCGATCATCTGTAAAATGTAATGTAGATATGCTGGTAGAAAGTGGCATAAGTATACTTAATTGGGTTATCCTGTATTCCTTCAGAACCTGAGTTCATAGAACAGTCTAAACAATAATGCTTTTATGGATTTGAGTCAAGGAATCCTTTAAACCTTAATTTCTTACTGGAAGCGACAATTAGCCCTCCCAAAATGAGAGAATCATACGAAAACACACATTAATAACTCATAACCCACATGGAAACTATTTTTAGCTACTTCAAGTATATATATACTTAATGCATCAATAGCATTCAAATTAAATATATTAAATTGATGGCACAGTGCATATGGAAAGTGTAAAAAAACGTGATATGCTTAAGGGTAAAAGTTAAATAAGTGTTAGCTTTAGAGTACATTTCAATAAAGAGACAACTGTAAAACACACATTTGTTTGTACTTCATAGCTCATATCAAAGTATAGTCCAAAGCAATGTTTACAGGTGACGTTTTGACCCTAATGACAATTGGAAATAATTTGGCCACTGGATCTTCACCAGGACTAAAGATAAGGGATGCACTGTCTGATGCTGGAGACAGTGCAATGTAATCCCTAATCAAGTAAGATCAACAAACGTCTGAAAGTGTTCATGCAGCTCGATACAGAATGCTTTCAAATAGCACTGTTCTTACATGGGGATTAATTGGCCTAAAACATGCACAAAGGTGTGTAGCAGTACAATAAGTGCTGCTCAGGACAATTATGGAGGTTTTGGACGATATCCGAGGCTCCTTCTCTATCATTCAATCACACATGAGTTGAATTGTGTAGATGTTGTTCTATCAGATTACATGGCTGGATTGGAGATCTTTTATGAAAAACATGCAGGGTGGCATGCAATGGAGTGCCATTTGTGTGCGTGCACCAGTGGCAAATGTGTTACTTGGTTATCCAATTTGAAAACTCAATCACTGGTGTCCCTGGGACAGCAGTGGTAAACAAAACCACTAACAACATTGTCCAGTTATTACTAGATGCCCAACAACCGTCAGAGCATGCCTCATAGGCATAGGGACATAAAACATACTGCTGCCCTTTTACATCTCTAGCTACTAGGATATCAGTGGAATTTTTTGCTGATGTGCTTTTCAGGGTCAGTACATGGCCAATGCTCTGAGTGTCATGCTGCCCCATGAGACAGAAAAAAATTAAACATCCACACCATGATTATGAATAAAACTATTCATGTCTTCAAGAATGACATGTTTGATAACAAAAGGTGATAAGAACAAGATCTAGTTGAACTAAGATTCCGTTTTATTGTGGCGGGAAACGTTCATCACTTACTATGTATCAGTCTTACTAAAATGGTCTTCATAAAAGACTTCGCTGCCTGATATGGTGATCTGTTATGTCTATATACTTGTATCTGCACTGAATTAGCATTCCATGTAGAATCTCTTGGGGTTTTTTAGGGTCACTTACACGTGATAAAGGGTGAACCATTGAGGCAGAAGCAAACCAGAGTGAAATGTCTGTTGGTTAATTCACTTCAGAGTTGTGTCTATTTAATGTATATATGGGCACGAGATATGCATATACACTTAACTGTAGCCTGCATCTCTACATGTTTGCAGAATTCAAGTAGTGCATCCAGATGTCTATCTAAAAATGGAAATTATAATGTTATTGACGATATATGAAGTTATTTCAGTGTTATACCCTAAACATATTTATTATCCGTGAATGTTGCATAAACGCTAAATACAAAAATAGCTGCGGTGCTATTTTTTTTTCCCTGAACCAAATCTAGAAGACTGTGCGTGGAGCCTAAATGAAAGGCAATTTGCAGTATTTATTGTGATTTGCGTAATGCTACCACCATGAAGCAGGAAGTCAAAACTCGCTAATACGAGGCAAATGTTTTGTAGTACTTGCATGTAGGCAGTAGTATCTCTGGAATGATAAATCAATGGAACATACTGTCAGACTAGCAATGGGGTCTGTGCTGTGCAGCTTCTCATTAAATGCAGCAGCATCTGAACAAATCCTATTGCCACATCGAGCATTCTTAACGAGACATGCAAGCAATTAGTTTACTTTCAAAGCATAGGTTGAGATTTATTTTGTGGGAGAAACGTTTGCAGACTTTGCATGTAACAAATCAGTCTCAGGAAAGTGAAATCCAATTACGCTGACTTGCTCCATGTTAGCATTCTTTTGGAAGCGTGCAGGTTTACTGTAGTTCTCTCTTGAGTTAAATGCTTCTATTTTGCATTTTAATATGTTACAATATTGTTTTTGGATTACCAGTATTGTGTTAAGAGGCCACTTTAAGCAGATCTGACATACCATTCACAAATCGCGCATTTTAATACTTGTATAAACATTACGGTAATTAGGGTAATTGGATCAAAAGTAATGCAGAGGCCCTGATTCACAAAGGTATACTTATACGTTTGTGTAACTTTACTACTCTTCGGTATTCACAAAGGGGAACCTAGACCAAAAGTCTAACTTTACTACTTTTTAGTATTTACTAAGTTAAACATAGACCAAAAGTCTAACTTTATTACTTTTCGGGCATTCACAAAGATAAAACTTAGAACAAAAGTCTAACTAGTAGTAACATACCTTTGTGAATACTGAAAAGACTAAAGTAAAGTAAATTATTCTTTATGTTGTTAGTATGTATACTCTGTCACCTTTGCGAAGGACTACACGTACCATTAATATACCAAATCAGGCTCATAGTTCTTATCCAAACTGTTCTGAGTAGATTGTATGGTGATTGTTGATACTTTGGGAGATGAGGCTAATTTAGCTGCCTACTGCTGTGAAAATTCACTACATAACTTCAAATGAGTAACTCATTGGCTAGTGGAAGTGTAGAGGATAACTTTAGGGGTGAATATAATCTCAGTGGGTCCAACACCAACAGAACATTGGTGTGGGACCCATCAACATCTGCCACTGCAGTCCGCCCGCCTCATTACGATGTGGTATGTGGAGCCATCAGGTGATGGGAAAAAGACTGTCAGAAAGCTACATTGGGGTCCCTTGACAGGGCCCCATTACCCCCTGGCCTTCTGCTATGGGACCTAGAGGTGCACCCCTAAACATCCCGGCCCCATGTGGCAGGCACCATGAGGTCTGCCACACGGTGCATGGATGCTTCAAACATCCATTTCACTATGGCATAGTTAAATGGATGTTTCCAACTGTCCTAAGTGCAGTCACATCCAAATTGGGATGTCGAAACTGCCGACCTATGCTTGTGCAGTTCCAGACCGATATGGTGTCCGCTCAACATCGTAATCAGCCCCTTTTGTTGGATATCCTCAGTGTTGTTGAGCACTTGAATTGTGCACTATGCCTTCCTGGGACACTGCACGAGCGCTGGTGCTGAGGAGGGGCAGGCTCCACAGACAGGGTTCTATTTTGAGGTCTTTACACCAAATGAAGTCCTATAGTTATCTACAGTGGTGGAGTGGGAATGTGCACTCTCTGGGAGCTTACTGCTGCAGATATATTACCTGGACCAGACAAGGAAAAAAGCCTGGGTGTGTTCTCACTTTGGCAGCAATATTAGCTGTGGTGTGACTGATGCAAAAATGGCATGGTGAAGTTATTGTGGGTGCTGGTAGGCACTAAGTTGATGTGAACACATTGCTGGATGTTCTCCATCACCTCTAAACAGAAATATTTGACAAGTTAACCTGGACTGACTGTGCTTGACCTGGAGATTGTATTCAATCTAACAGTCCACATTTCTTGTCACAATTTAGCATTCTTGCTACAGTAGTTGGCACAAACCTCTGATAATAAGAAATGTGCTTGGGAACTTGTACACCTGGACCCAGATGCACATGAACTCTCCATGGGTGATGAGAACTGCAGATGAGTCAAATTCTGCCAGAAGCCTGTGAGTAATGTCATAGTTTACAGTACAAGTCAGAATACAAATCTACAGCGAATATGAAGATACTAACATCCCCTTCATATACGCACTACTCACTAATAAAAAAACACCTCATACATAGAGCTTTTAACAATATTAAAACAATACACTGACAACTACTTTCCTCAAAAAATGATAATTTATTTTGATCAAGCAATGATTCAATCAATCTTAACCACTACGCTGTGCCCGTTGGCCATATTAAACATTTACCGCCCCGGTCGCAAGGCGACCGGGGCGGAAAAGCGGCGGACGGTCTTTCCGTCTGCCGCAGTCCCCCCCACCATACTAATATGGTGGGTGGGAATTCGGGAAACGATTTCCCAGCACTGCCACACCCACCCCTCTGGAACCATTGGCACAGCCCCACCCCTCGGTAACCATTGGCACTGCCACACCTACCCCTCGGTAACAATTGGCACAGCCCCACCCTTCGGTAACCATTTCCACAGCCCCACCCCTCCGTGGAAAGAGTTGGATAATACAACACAATAAAGGGCCCATTAGGATGGCGGACGGACGTAAAACAGGACCGCCCGCCATTAGGATGCGCCCGCCACACTGGTGGGTGCATCCTGCATTTTTAACATTGCGGCGGGCGATGCTGAAAGCACCGCCCACCGCAATGCTAAAAATGCACATTGTTCACTTGAATGCACAACGTGGGAGGCACCATGCGGTCCCTGTCATGTTGCACAGTGAAGTTCAAGGGGGGTACCATAGGTACCCCCCATGTGCACCCCCACCCCGAGTCCCTGGGGGCCCGCAGCAGGCCTGCATGCCTATCCGTGGTGGCATATGGATGGCGGTGTCTAACAGGCACCGCCGCCATATGAAACTCATTTCCACCCGGTCAACTCCTTGACCGGGCGGGAAAGCGGGAGACGGTCTTTCCGTCTCCCATGGTCCCCCCCACCATAGTAATATGGCGGGGGGAAAATAGGTGGCGGGCGGGGAAAGATGTCGGGCGGATCGCCACTGCCCGCATGGCGGTGGCAATCCGCTCGACATCCTAATGGACCCCTAAGTTACTATTCCAACTCAAAAACCAAATAAACTCAGTAAAAGTGCTGTACAATAAACCAAATTAAATTACTATTCTAACTCCAAAACTAAAAAAACTCATGGAAAGTGCAGGATAATAGACCAATTTAAATTACTACTCCAACTCCAAAACCAAGAAAAATCACGGAAACTGCAGGATAATACACCATAATGAATAACTTTTCCAAATCTAAATCCAACTAAACTCAGGGAAAGTGCTGGACAATAAAACTTAATGAATTACTATTCCAACTCTAAAATCAACTAAACTCAAAAAAAGTGCTGGATAATAAAACAAATTAAATTACTATTCCAACTCCAAAACCAAAAGAAGTCAGGGAAAGTGCAGCATAATAAACAATAATAAATTATTATACCAACTACAAATTTGTAAATTTAATAAACTTTTTTTACAAACACAATTTTCATAATAAAATTAATAAACTAATCACATTTCTATTTAAATTTACATTTTTTTAAATAAATTTGAAAATACATACATAACTTACCAAACAATACCTCTAACCTCAAAATGTTTGAACTTTTTTTAACATTTTAAAAATTTAAATTATAAAAATAATATTAAAACCTTCAAAAATTATTTTAATAAAAATGTATTTAACTACCGCATGTAAACATTACTCCATACCCCTATCCTCGACAAACACAACACTACTAGGTTTCTTCAAAAATTCTAAAAAATATTTAAAATGTATTAATATTTTTTAATTATTCTTCACCCTTTTCCCCCATAAACCCAACATCCCACTCCTAATATATTTTTTAATTTTAAAAAGTTTAAAAAATGTATATTTTTTAAAAATTACTCCCCACCCTTATCCCACTACTAAGGTTTATCAAAAATTATGTTACATTGTTTTTTTTAAAAATGTAAAAAAATGTGTTAACATTTTTAAAATGACTTCCCACCCTTATCCACATTAAACCCAACATCCCGCTACTAAGGGGCCGATTCCGATTCGGTAAAATCCCTTACAAATAGCCATACGGAGCATATTTCCCGTACAAATCGTACCCTTAAATGTCCCTGTACGTACGATGAAGTACGATTCGGACACAAAGCCGATCTCCGTACCAATCATAGGAAAGACCATACAACTTAAAAATCCGTGCGAATCGCATTCCAAACACGCAACGTGACGTCCATACGGATCGAAGCAGCATTTTCCGACCCAGCAAGTACGAATCGTCTCGTCAACACTCTGTAGGACTCTTTTTCTACAGGAGCTCAAAACGTCCAGAAAAGCAGATTTCGACTCGAACCACGTACAAAACAGACACCCCCCCGGGTACGGTGTGTACACCCCATGATTGCAGGGGTACGGTGTGTAGGGATGCGGTGCGTACAGCAAATGATTGTAGGGGTACGGTGCGTATGTGATTGTGTGGCTCTCCGTACGAATCGCTCATACGCGACGTTTTCCGTACGAATCGTGTTCTCATTCCCCGGTCCAGATTGTAATTGTCAGGTCGTACAACATGTTTACGATTCGTATGGTTCACTGTGAGGGTCCCTGTCATACGGATTTTACCTTGCTTTTTGTACGGTTCGCAACAATTCGATCGTATATTTTTCAAACAAATCATACTACGCGATTCGGACGGAATTGTATGAGTCGTACGGAAAGGGCTACGGATTCGATTTGGTCGTACGATTGCTTTACCAAATCGGAATCGGCCCCTAAATGTTTGCAAAACTTTGAAAATATTACAAAATGTTTAATAAAAAAAAGAATACTCCCCACCCTTATCCCCTATAAACACAACATCCCACTCCTAAAACTTAAAATAAGTTTTTAATATTTAATTTTAATCTAAAATCTTTAAATTACTCCACACCCTTATCCCCTCTTAGCCCAACCTTCCGCTCCTAAAACTTAATACAAAAATGTATATACATATTTTAACATAACTTTTTTATATAAAATAGTTAATAACTAATACTCAATTAATGATAAAAAATAACAACATTAAACAACAAAAAGTCGATATTATTTACAACTATATTTTTAATATCGAAATTTGCAAAATCGATATTTCACATTATTTCAAAATCGAGATTATTAACAAGGAAAAAATGTACCTCGATATTTTGCCTCCTCAATATTCTTGACTCGATATTAAGGCAATTTGATATTTCTACGTCGATTTTCTGTCTCTGCACTATCTGCAAAGCTGGCAAAACAAATCATCCACACACGCAAGCTTTCAAAGAGAATAGACTGCATGCACATTCTCTTCCTCTGAAGATGCCAGAAACTAACCCTGACTCGATATTGTGGGAAATCGCTGTCACTTAAAGTGCAAAACTTTATTTGTGCTGAAAAGTAGCCCTATGTAACATGAAGTATTGCTATTGCTGTTTTGTGTTGCTTTGTCTGAAGAGGATGTACCATGGGCGGTACCTGGGCATTTCCATGAATCACCCATGGTTTTTGATGCATTCGGTTTTAGAAACTATGAGAGTCTCAGATAGCTCATTGAATACAGGAATGCAGCCCATACACAAATACCAAGCTGTTCCCATTCACTGCTTGCCCTTTGTGGCACCAATATGTACGGGTCATACTACAGACTGCTACGAACCATAGTGGCCCATTCC
Source organism: Lissotriton helveticus (assembly GCF_964261635.1). Taxonomy (NCBI): domain Eukaryota; kingdom Metazoa; phylum Chordata; class Amphibia; order Caudata; family Salamandridae; genus Lissotriton; species Lissotriton helveticus. The sequence continues at coordinate 531,744,044 of NC_136067.1, forward strand.
TACTCCACAGGAGTTCACCCTATGCATCAACTAAATGCTCCCATGACCCAAATGCTAATTAGGAAAATCTGTCCAGCATTATAGTCTGAATGTGATAAATGGACCTCAAATATAACCTCTGGGAACCAGCGATCTTGAATATCACCTTGAAAAGAAAGTCTACAAAGTATTCAGAACCCAAAATAATTTAGGACTTCCTATTCAAGTCTGCTTTGAACCAACATCAGTTAAGGCAACTTCTGAACACACATCACAAGAATGATGTCACAGACAAGGTAATCTTGTGTCTCTTCGTCTCCTTCATCATCCATCCGTGTTACTCACTCATTTATTCTTTCTCTTGGGATCTTACCACATGCAATTTTAAGACAGGCACCTGCTTTTTGGAACACCACACTCAATACCTACTCCAATGACACTCTTATCAGAAATTCTTCCCAGTATGCATTATTGTTTCTATCTGGGTCTTTCAGGTTCCTGTCAGTGAGTAAGTCTAGAGCTCTGCTAGCAGACTAGAACATATGTGTAGTTGTAGTGCTTCACAAGATTTTCCCTATTCATTCTATACCTCTTTTTGCACTTACTTCCCAGTTATCCGCAATATTCTTCATTCACATATTTTCTCATAGCTCAATAACTTCATTAATTATTGAAACTTCTCTTCTCATCAATATAACACCACTCTCACTTTGCCTTGCTCCAGCACCTCTGGTTTAGTAAGGAGTAGATTCTACTGAACTCTATACTTCTCCAAGTAAGCATGTGATGTCTCACATTACCACACTGGTCTAAGGAGTACTACAGTCTAGGGCATACAACACCATCATTACTAATTCATTAATATTGATCACTTCCCACAAATTCATACTGTTATACTACTTTTTCAACTGTCTACACCACTATAGGGAGAGCAGTTGAGTTTTTACGTGCCCACCATATTACGTTGTAGTATACTGTACCCGACCATATCATAAGATCACATTGAGGTGGTCCAGATATCAACACTACTTGCATCTAACAACTTGTGATGTCCTGCATCAGAGTCCCACATCATAGGCCTAACCTTTCCTAGATGCTTTTTGGAAAGGCGTCAACCTAACTAATTTGGCTTATTGTGTGAATGGGTTTTATATGAATGCATTATTGGTGCTAGGCAGTACACAATGCATCAGCACAGATGGAGAGCAAGAATGCGTCACATGTTAGTAAATCTGGAGCACTACTAATCTTTACATTTGACTCTGCACAGCAAGTTGTCTTGAGTTTTGAGATGCATCAAATATTGGTAACCTAATCATAGGTGTTTTGGTCTGCGGCTCAGGTTGTGGCAGTCTGAGAAGTGATAGCAGTTGCTATTGTGTCAAGAGGGGATTGGGGGGGGCAGAACGCATGAGGAATGTGAGCCATTATCCTCCACATTGTTCACAATGCATCTTGTCACGCCATTGCCACCTCTAAAAGGTAATTATGAATAAGTGTAAAAATAATCTTAGTTGATATAAAACTTATCATTTGATAGCAGGATAATGGCATCATAAAGCAATGCCTCTCTGTTTTATTGGATACATTGTGAAGAATTGTTGATGCGGATGTTAACTTACGTCCTTTGCATGTGTATAAAGCAAGTTTGTCATTTGTCTGGTCTTGCAGGTGTGACACAGCTTGATGACCTTGTTAAACTGCTGTGCAGCTGACATGAACACTTCTTCATCGTTTATTTATAGAATATGCTACCCCCATGTCTGAAAACAGTAAAGGTATCTTTGAGACCCACTGATAAGGCAGCAGGGGGCTATGCAGTAATATGAGGTCAAAACTCGGACGACCAGATGAAAAGATTTTAGAACAAGCATCTTGGTTTAGAAATAGCTTCGTACTGAAGACAGAATTCCATGTTATCTAACAAACAAGAAGGCACACGTATCTGTTAAAAATGAAGAAAGAACACAAGGCGCTCCTGAGATCCGCAGAACGGTGGCCACCACTCAACACGATTGATGGTGCCGAATATAATGGGTCTATAGGGCCAGGCAACTGTCTACACGTGTAACCACAAAGAAGCTGACCTTTATGCTGCGAGTTTGTTCTCTGTGTGGCAATGTTTAATCAATAGTAAAGCGAGAAACTAATAAGTTATTGAATGATGTGATGGATTGGCTGATGCAGTTTGAAATACCTGCTGGTACTCTGTGACCTGCACGCCTTGCTTCAGATGATATTCTCCAGGCTGAATCTGTAAATATAGGTTTCTCTAAGTAATACTATTCACAAAGACAACAGCCTGTATCACTTAAGAATATTTCATTTAGTCTGTAGTAAACCCTTAAAATGTACGGCTGTTGTGCAAAAAATATAAGTTGTTCAGGACAAAAACTGGGAGCATTAAAGGATAAGGTGTCACAGATGGGCCATTCTTCATACGATATGACTCAAACTGATTTCAAAGAATTTATCAGATTATTTGTGCTGTCACACTCGTCAGTCCTATTAAGGAGGTACAGGCACTTAATCCTGGTCCATGCCCCAATAATGCCCACTGATGAGATGTAGAGACAACCTTCTTTCCAATTGCAATGCTGTAGTTCAAAAACAAGATGGGAATAAGTGTTGTAGAAGGGGTGTAGGAAATCTGCCTATTCGGTATCATCACTCCAGTTTTTTCACCTTTCTCTGTACCGCATGGGGCATACTTACAGGACTAGTGGCACATGACATGGCAGCAAGTCACCTCGTTTCGCTGCCCTGCATCATAGGGAAAGGGCAGTAATGTACCATATTTCTCCAATAAGGCACATTCCTGTTCTTTCCTACTGCACTGGTGGTGTTTTGGTAGTTTAGTGCCAATGCAGGCACCTGTGCACCATGGTGCAAGGGTGCCTGTGTTGTAGGCAGGACTGTTTTTGGACAGGACGGGGCACCTTCCTGCATAAAAACAAACCATAGAGGTGTTTTCCTCTTTCTATGTGTACTGCAGAATGCAGCACTCATAGAAAGAGGAAAAACGAGGAGAAATAAAGATATTTCTCATTGTTATGCCTCACCTGGGGAGGCGTATCATTTTGGTGCATTCCCATGTTTACCATGTTTGTTGAATCTAGGAATGTGTCAAAAACCATGGGATTTGCATGGGAACACCCACCTCAACGCCCATGGAATGCCTCCCTTGCACAGAGTAATGCAACACAGTGATTTGAGTTGCGTTGCATTACTCCATATTTTTGAAGCTATGCAAAGTGGCTTTGAGGTTTGTGTCGTACATGTCCATTTTGCATGGTGCAAATATGATACAAATCCCTCAACAATGTTCCCCTATGTTTGCTGGACTTACATTTTGGAGCACTTTACCCCTGTTAAATAGGAGTATAGGCTTGTGCTCCACCTTTAAACATTGTAAATTGTCTTGTCTCCAACTGACTTATTTAATTTGCCTGTAAGTCCCTAGTATATGGTATAGAAAAAGTACCCAAGGCCTGGAAGCGAAATGTCACCTGTACACTGCAGCTCCCACTGTGCCATCCACTTCAGTGGTAGGTACAATATGGCTTCAGGCCAACCCTGTGTAGCCTGACAGGAGCACTTTGCACCCTGCTGCTCAGGCCTGTCAAAATCACCCTACTTTCTGTTAGGAAAACCTGATTTCAAATATGCAGAAAGTCATCCCTAAGGACTATTTAAAAGTAGAACATGTGTGACATTAGACATGGCATTATCCCGCTGTGACTAGGGTCAAAAAAACATTGTCAGTGGTCAGTCTGTACCTGAACATAGGAAAAGTCAAAGTATAGATTATATTCTTAAAAATATAACTTATGACATTGGGAGACTACATTCAAAGACTTATTTTTATGTTTAATAAAATAAAATCTAATGGTGATGTTGAATATATAATAAATGTTTTAGAAATGTAACTGTTGGTAAGTTACCTTTACTTTGCCTTAAGATGATGGATGCTGATTTGCATTAGCTCTCCAACTACAGCCCAGCTTGTGCTTGGCCTGATTGAGGTGCAAAAGAGGTGTGAAAACTACTCTAAGCACATGGCCTGGGTGTTACATAATGTTTTCTTCCTCTGGTAGGATGATCAGTTGTGGTGGGCCCGGGAAATTAATTGACTTCTGAGAGGTCGTCCTTGTCATACGTTAGGTAGCACCTGCAGAGGCCCCAGCCTCTGTTCCTGTAGATTTGAATGACCACATTGGAGGGCTGCTTTTTACCCTGGCCATACTTCTGGGGTGGGAGGGACACACAGGCTCTGCAAAAGGGAAGAAGGGTTTGAGCAGCGCTCCTGGGGATTTTTGGCTTTCGGTATGGAGAAAAATTCAACACTGACTAATATATTTTCAGGATGTATTCACCATGGCTAATGTTAGAACATTCCTTGGCAGTACATATTATTAATTCCCTCAAGTAAATAGACAAGTGAATTAATTTAGTTTGCTCAGATAAACTCAATTTCAGGGGAGTAAATCACTTTGGGGCCTTTTGTCAAGGTGTGAAAATTTGGAGAGGGGGTTAGTGGAGCTTGTAAAGTCTCCTTTAAGATATTATCTGCCTTTAATATCCACGTCTGGTATGAAATAATTATTTGGGATAAGGATATTCTCAGCATGTGCAATCAGTTTTAGCGAGATTTAGAATGAGGCTTTTTATTGAAGAAATATAGGGGCATATTATCAAGGGGGTTTATCTCCGCTTTTTGGCTTTAAAAGCCAAGAAAGCGGAGATAAAATTATCTCCCTATTACCAAGCTGTCGCTAACACCAGTTAGCGACAGCTAATAGGAGATAGCGACCATCTTGGGCCCCGCTTTGCATGTCAGTGATATTTATCACTAATGACATGCAAAGTGGGCGTGCCAAGATGTTAGCGACTGGAAACAGTCGCTAACATCGCTATCTCCTATTACCAACTTTTGGAGATATTCGCGCTAAGCGCGAATATCTCCAAAAGCTAACACCTGCCCTGAGCAGTTCTTAGCCATGTTATCCAATGGGAGGTGGATAACATGGCTAAGAGCATTTGCTCGATAATGCATGAATATCGCGGACTTTTCAGCGATATTCATGCATTGTGGGAGTTTTTTATCGCATTTGCGATAAACCTTGCTAATAGCAAGGTTTATCTGCGATAAAAATCGCCGATGTGCGGCGATAATTTTTGTCTCTAAACAAGTTAGAGACAAAAATTATCGCTAGTTGTTGGTAATATACCCCCTAGTTGCCAAAATGTAGGGCTCAAGAAGAAATAATTGACTGACTATGTTAAATGTCATGTTTTCTGATACTTTTATGAGATGCCCAAACAAGGTATACATGTCAGGTTCTAAAAGTCCATGAGGTTGAAATGGCTGTCCTGAATTAATTTCTTTAATGCTGCTATATTCCACCCCTATTGTGTTAGGCAACCTGGAGTTGTCTCAGAAATGTTTTGAGATTAAGAGAAGATCTGGAATACGTGATGTAGCCATCTGCTGAAATTTATTTTATTTGGTATTTTATTGTTGTTGTTCCTTTAGTATTTGATGAATTATTTATTCATGTATGTTTTACTGTCTTCTTGACCAGCATACACTATTTATAAGGTGTAGAGGGAACTTTTACTGGACCTTTCAGTAACTTATTCTCTTATTTACAGTTTCAATCAAACAATCAATCAATGGAGTTTGTATAGCGTGGGCTACTCACCCGGAACAGGTCTCAATGCACTGAGGTAGATGGGGGCCGGTGGGTATTCCGCAGATTCTGCAGGTTCACTGAGTACCATCGAAGAGCCAGGTCTTGATGTCCTTTAGGAAATTGGGGAGCAGTGCAGTCTGTCAGAGGTGGAGAGGGAGGGAGGTCCATGCCTTGGCCGTGAGGAGGGAGAAGAAGCGCCCTCCTGTTCTGTTTTTCTCAATCCGAGGTAAACTTGCGAGGGAGTTCTGGTCCAAGCTAGGGTGTGTGGAACACAAGGTAGTGGTTCAGGTTGGCAGGCCCGGTGTTGTGGATGGCCTTGTGTGCATGGGTGAGAATCTTGAAGGTGATTCTCTTCTCAACGGGCAGCCAGTGTAGGGTCCATAGGTGTTGGCTGATGTGGCAGTGGTGTGGTAGATTGAGGACTAGTCTGTCGGCGGCATTCTGGACATTCTGGAGTTTGCGGGTGAGGTTGATCCCGGCGTGGAGTGCTTTACCATAGTCCAGTCTGCTGCTGATAAGAGCGTTCGTGACCATTTTCCTGTGTTTGGGGGATCCACTTGAAGGTTTTGCAAAATAGGCAGAGGGTGTGGTAGAAGGAGAAGGTGATGCGTTGACCTGGCGGTCTATTTTAAGTTTGGATTCCAGGATGATCCAGAGGTTGCATGCATGGTCCATGGGGGTCCCCGAGGGCCACCAGGTGTTGTTACAGGCATCAGGTTGTGAGGCCATGATCAGAATCTCTGTTTTGTCCGTGTTGGGTTGAATGTAGCTGCTCTTCATCCATTAGGTGACGGCCTTCATTCTGTCTTAAAAGTTGCGTTTGGCGATGTTGGGTTCTTTGGATAGGGAGACGATGAGTTGGGTGTTGTCTGCGTATAATGTGATGTTCAGTGTGTGTGCTCTGACGATGGCTGCGAGTGGGGCCATTTAGATGTTGAACAGGGTTGAGCTGATTTAGAATCCCTGTGGGACTCCTACAGTGGTTGGAGTCGGATGTGAGGGGAATGAAGGGAGTCTGACTCGTTGCGTTCTACCAGAGAGGAAAGAGAGGATCCAGTCAAGGGCCTTGTTTCGGGTTCCCACATCGTGGAGTCTGCGGGCTAGAGTGCGGTGAGGGACCATGTTGAAGGCCGTGGAGAGGTCCAGGAGGATGAGGGCGACAGTCTCTCCTCTGTTGAGGAGGGCACAGATGTCGTCTGTTGCTACTAGGAGTGTGGTTTAAGTTAGGTTTAAGTGAGCCTTACTCAATCAATTAATCAGTATTTGTTAAGAGCAACTGCTCACCCATGAGGGTCTCAAGGAACTGGGGGCTGCAGATCAGACTGTGTGTTGACGTTCAGTTGAAAAGCCAGGAGTTAGGGTCTTTCCTAAATGCGTTCAGCAACGGGGAAAGCCTGAGGTGGAGAGGCAGGGTGTTCCAGGTTTTGGCAGTGAGGTAGGAAAATGATCTTCCTTCGTTCCTGGTCTTGCGGATCCGAAGGCCAGTTGGGCGGAGCAGAGGTGTCTGGTGGGTACGTTAAATGAGAGGAGTGTTTCAGGTATGCTGCTCTGGCATCTTGGAGGGATTTGTAGGCTTGTGTGGTGACTCTTTTGTTGACTGGAAGCCAATGGACCTCTCGCAGATGTTCGGAGATATGGTTGTATTATGTTTCATATAGGTACCCTAATATAGGCCCAGGTATTATCATACACCTTCACCTACATTACCTCCCTACACTACACAGTAAGATTGAACCTTTACCTAGTTGTAGTCCTTGGCACAGAAGGAGTGTTTTCCCTGAACAATAGCGTTCTATGCCTTCATCATTAGACTGACACAGTATGAATGCATATATATAAAGGTTCTTGGAAACCAGGCTGGGGCTACATCCACCTGCATAATATCTACGTACAAGGTTCATCCCACACATCATCCTCAAACCCAACAATTGCTGATACAAGAAACAAGGGATAAAGGAACCCTAGATACTTTTCTGTATAAATACAGCACCTCTTGCTAGTATTAGTCAGAGGCAACCAAGACATCCAGGCCGACACACTGACCAGAAATGCTGAGGCTCCTGCAAGCAGACACTCCAACTGACAGTGTCTTTGTGGGGTGTCCAACCCGAGACCAGGACGGGGTCCCACACTCTCTTGCTTCAGGTAATGGGGTTAGAATAAACCTAGAGGGATTCTTGGCTTCACACCTACTCACATGCTAGGTACACTTAGGTACATCTAGATAGGCATTGTAGGAGTATGCACTTTCTTTTATCATGCATTTTATATTCATGTGTGTATTCATGAACATTGCAAGATGTTAAACCTGTACTATCCTTTCATATTCACTGTGCTGATGATCATATATATCTGCTACTGTCTAACAGCACATATATTATACACTAGAAGAACAACTGTGCGATACCTTCTTATTGTAACACGCCCAACTGTTTCTTCTGTGTATCTCTCTTAGACCGAGTAAGTGAGCACGAGTGACTGAGCGAAAAGTAGTACATTGTTTCCACAATTCATCAGGATTGTCATGTTCTAAGGTTGCCAGAAATATTCTCTCCCGAATAAGAGGAGATTCTAGTGGCACTGTAAGCTAGCTAATGCAAACAGGTTAACTTTATCGGCAGGGGTGTTCAGAGTCAGTCTGCCACCAGACCCACAGTTCATGTTATCAGAAGGCGTAGATTCTGTATAGGAATATAGAGGAATTACACAACAGTTTCCGCGTTGGATGTTGAGGACCAGTCTGGCTGCAGCGTTTTGAATGTTCTGTAGTGTCCTAAGGAGTTTCTGGGCGACACCTGCCTAGAGTGCATTGCCATAGTCAAACTCCTGCTGATGAGTGTGTGGTTGACCTTCTTTCAGTGGGGATCCATCTGCAGGTCTTTCGAAGCAGGTGGAGAGTGTGGAATCAAGAAGAGAAGACAGCATTGATCCGGTGGTTCATAGTGAACAAGATGTCCAGTTTGAAGCTGAGGTTTTATGTGTGGTCTGTGGGTGTGTTCCTAGTGCTGCGTGCCACCAGGAGTGTTCTCACATGGACAAGTTGGGCCCCAGGATGAAGAGTTTGGTCTTGACTGAGCTAAGTTTGATGCAGCTGTCTCTTATCCACATGGTGACGGTCTTCATCCTGTCATGGAAGTTGTTTCTGCCTATTGTGGGCTAGTTGGTGAGGGAGAGGATCAGCTGGGTGTCATCAGCATAGGAGACTTTGTTGATTCTGTGGTCTCCGACTATGACTGTGAGTGGGGCCATGTAGACATTGAAGGAACTAATTTAATAATTTTTCACTTTATCCAGATCCATTTCCTATGATGTGAGAGATCCGGCCTGAAGTAGGTGATTAAGTCAAAACTTTGCTTGAAAATCATTTTATTCAAACACTTTTATTTATAAAACTATTTAAAATATTAGATTCCTAAGTAAATTAATCTTTCTTTGAAAAAACAGATGTGTGAAAGATTGCTGAGAAATCAACCTGAACTGTGGTTTCAAATTCTTTGTCTCGCATTAACATCTTTGGCACTGGGTATTGCTATTTTTCTTTCTTTGAAATGTAGGGCAAGGGGTACATTTATCACGCTGTCACACTCTGCAGGTCACTTAGAGTTTGGTGGATGGAGGACATCAGCCAAAAATGAGAGAATACCGCATCTACTTTACTTGTAATGTATGCATGGCTGTATATTCCAAATGGGGCAGACAAGACATCTGCCAAGTTTAGGCGGATAGCTCAAACTTTAAATACCTCTATCTGTGTCTTGCTCTAACTTAGTAAATACAACATCTATACACTAGACAGTAAAGACAGTTTTGTTTTCATGTTGATTTTTCTTTTTTCAGGAAATCTGCTCTGAAATTCTTTGACCATTTCATAAATTTCAACTGTTCCTATCTTTTATTTCTACTAGCCTTAATTTCAATTCTGAAGGTAACCCACCAGCCTCCCTCATACTCTGTTGTGGACAACCGAATATACTAAGTTGAGCCTTGCCAATGTTCGGCTAGTGCTGGTCCAATTAATCAGAATCTACATGGGAATATGTTGAAGAAATGGAAGGGTGCAACAATAATGCAGTACAACCACGGCCTTGAAAGAAGTACTTTGAGTGTTCAGATGTACTGTGCTTTTATTTAAAATTGCCATTCCAATAAGCACATTATATGATATTACCTTCATTTATATACTGATGTATCCTGCACATGTCAGAAGACCACAAAGTGTGACTTGGATAAAACAAATGTTACTCCCATTGTGAAACTTGTGGTGAAGGATGGCAATGGAAATTGCTGTTGAGCTCCCTTTTAAACCGGGTTTATTAGTTTACATGCCCAGGCAGTGAAAACCTCCAAATCCATTTGTCACGGTGGCAAGGCTTGCTTTCCCATAAGAAAACACTGGTTTGCATAATAACTTATAATGCTTTACTTAAATTGGGATGGCTAATTTTAATAGTAATTTGAAATGGAACTTATCTGGTCGAGTTAGATTTTATATTACAGTTTTGAAAATGACACTGTTAGAATGTTGTAGTCACTTGACTGCTGATGACTTCCCTGTGGAGAGATGTGAGTACTCCCAGACATTGGAAAAAGGCTTTGGTGTGGAGAGGTGTTTTTCTTCCTTATGAAGGATGGCACTGTAAGGCTGTGCCCAGCCCCTTCCTTAGATTCAAAGGATGCCTGCCCTTTCACTGTCAAATGTAACTCATGCTTAGGCCAGGCTTTCTTATGTCTTGCTAGTCAGCTTGGCTTCATATCCCGTGGGGGTCTGCCCCAGAACTGGTTAGAGTGACAACAAGGGTGAGTTTGCCCATTATGATAGTCCCACCTCTGGGTATACACAGGTAGGTCTGACCAGGGGAAGGAATTGTTTTCCTTGTTGGATTTAGGTAGAGAGGGGCACTATGGGATTGTTGATAGTAAAACACACAGGAAGTGCTGCATTAGTGGGTAGGGTCACTTTCACCATATTGGTTAGGGAGTGTTAGGTGTTTCCTCTATCCACAGACTGATTCTGGGCATTAATCTGGAATTCCTAGTGCCCTCTCAGAAAACTCCTGGACCTTGAAGAATCAGAAAAAATGTTACCCTGATGTCTGAAGATCCTGAAGAAAGACCTGTTTGCCTTGAACCCAGTACCTCAGAAGTGACTCCAAGGGTCAGGTAACTGGGCTGCTTATGTTACATGGAGCTACTAAGCATCGAGAGGGGTTTTCCCTGCAACTGTATTGCTGAGCAGTACCAACTGAATCTGCTCTGGACCCTGCTGCTGGCCACTGTTGGCATGAGTCCTGATCCTTAAGTGGGCCTCCAGGTCCTTGGCCCTTGGCTGGTGTTAGAGTATACTCTTCCTGTTCACAAACTGCAAGATCTGGGAATTAGAAATATATTGCCACCTTTCTGGAGATCGGAATTGCAGTAAATTGGCTAAGGGGAACATGGCAGCCGTCAGCTAAACGGCTGCGCGTGGCAGTCCCCAGGCGGGCGAAGTAAACCCGGGACTCCCTAAAACTTTACCCGCACTACCCGCATTCTGCATTAAACCGCTGATATCACTTGGTTATCTTCCGTTCCTGCTTTTTTCCAAGAAGAGGGAAGGTGAGGTGAAGGCGAAGGCAAGAGAAAAGGGAGTAAGGGGGAAAAGGGAGTAAGCACAGTCTTCTGAAAGCATCAAGAGTCTTAGACCCAGAGGGAGAGCTAGAGGGAAAAAGGCATCGCCATCGGTGGCGTCACCAAGAGTAAAGATTACACCCTCTTTAAAGTTGTACTATAAGGTTCTTGCCCCTCCAGCTTTAATTCTAACATCAGCATCAACCTCAGTTTCCACCAAAGAAGGAGTTCTCTCCTCGAGTGTAAACAGGATGGAGAAGAGCCAGACCCAGACTGTGCTGGAACCTGTCCCTCAGCTCTTCTCTCTCCCATCAGCCTCCATCCATCTTTTTGAGATGTTGCCCGAGGCCTCTTGTAGTCCTCAAACATCTGTTCACACTGCAATATCTGTTTCTAATTGCTTCAGCGCACTGGAAGCACTGGAGTTGCCAGGCATTCAGCCAGACACTCATCCAGAAATAGCACGCCATGTGCTGTCTCCACAGAAGTTGAGCATCCACCCGGCACAAACCCCGAGTCTCTAACGGATAACCTTTTAGCTCTGAAGGAAGAGATGGAAAACAGATTTACAGTCTCAGAGACTAACCAAATAGCAATTCAATCCTTGTGCGCAGTGCTAGCCCAGAAACTAGAAGAAGTAACTCTGAGAACACATACCATGGAGCAGGAGATTCCGAACATCAAAGAGGCACTTGATACATCCTCAGTTGAAATGGCCAGACTGACAAGGCAAAATAGAGAAATGAAGGACAATTTAGAGCATCTCAAGAACCATTCTAGGAAGAATAATTTGAGATTGCTTAATATTCCTGAAGCTCTTAAAGGCTCTGATTTTAAGTGGGTTGTGATCTCCTTATTAAAAGACATGGTACTTAAATTTTTTCCAGATATAGATCTATCTACTGAGATACCACGGGTCCATCATAATCCATACAAAAGAAACCCCGCAAAGCAGAAACCAAGGAAAATGTAATAAATGTTCTTACCTACACTGTAGAAGAGACAATACTGTCAGCGGCACTTAAAGATGGTGTCTTAACATCAGGCTCATTTTCATTCACCATTAGATCAGATGTGTGCCATACTATTGCGCAGAAGCAATGGGAGATGGGCAAATGGATAGAAGAACTAAATAATTTGGGGGAAAGGGCACAAATGAAGTTTCCTGCGTTACTTTGGACCATGTGGAACAATCAAATATATATACATCGCTCTGTGGAAGAGGTAGATAGCTTAGTTTCTGAAATCAAGAAAAAAGCGGGCACATAAGTATGGAAGACTTAAGTGCGAGAGGCTAGGGAGTCTAGGGAAAAAATAAGTTATTTTCACCTGGGGGACTTAAGCCCCTAAGGCTTTAAGCCTAATAATAGTAGGTAGGGTTCCCAGAGGGGGTGGGGGAAGATCGGGTCACGGAGGGGGGTGGTGAGGGGAGTTGGGGGGAGCAGTGGGAAAAAATAAGAAATAAATCCTCTATCAGATTATTTACACCAGGTAGCCAAATTCATGTCTATTTCAGCCTCAGGTGTGATCAGACCACCCCCTCGATAGAACATCTTTTATGGGAGATAGAGAGTTAAAATTCCTTTCGTGGAATGTCAATGGATTAAGATGTCTACCTAGACAAAGATTAGTTATGAAATATTTAGAGCAAAGCCCAGCCCAGATATGTCTTATCCAGGAGACTCATCTAAATTTCGTAGAAAGCTGTGCTATTTTTTCAAGGTGTCCTTGGATTAAATATTTCTGTATATCAGAACAGCTTTGCCCATTGTAAAGGAGTAGCTATATTGATCAAACAAGGGGCAGGATGTGTGACAAAATCCTCTATAATAGATCAAACTGGGAGATGGGTTATAGCCAAATTGGATTTTGGTGGAACACAGCTAGCATATACTTCCTTTTATTGTCCTAATATTGACGATCCCACACACTTATGTAAACTTCAATGGAATCTGATGGAAGTTACTACTCCCATAAATATCGGAGGGGACTTTAATGTATTTCTTGACCCCCTACTGGATAGATCGAATCAGAGTTTTGTAGGGGCGTCCCGGGTCTGTCATGCGCTAAATAACATTATGAATGACCTTGAGCTTTTGGATATATGGAGGGCTAAGAAGGGCAACAAGCAGGGTGTTACCTTCTTTAGTAAGAAACAAGGTAATTTTTCAAGATTAGATTATGTCTTCTCAGATAGATCTATAATAGACGATATAACGTCAATTAGCTTCAGCCTCATCCTATATCATACCAGTCTCCGGCTGTCTTCTCCTTAGTGGGGAGAATGTATGTTTATAGGTCAAGATGGACACTTAAATGACCAATGTTGGCAGATCCAGAGATAGTGGTAGATATTAAAAAGGCTTGTCTTGACTCTTTCACTATAAATACTGGATCGATATCACCCAACTTTGTCTAGGATGCCTTTAAGGCATACTTGAGGGGTTTCCCCCATAATATTATATGCACAAAAAACAGAGAGGAATCTCATGCGTTAAAAGGCATGAAATATAAAATTTCTCAGCTTGAAATAGACCTGCTTCGAACTCTGAAAGAATGCTGCAAGCAGAGAGGAAGCTTGAGAGTGCCCGTCAGGACTATAGGATCAAATTAGATTGGCTAAATCCATGCATAACTTTGAGTATGGGGAAAATTCAGGAGCACTCCTGGCCTGGAAGGCTAGGGCAGACTGGGCAAAGAACCATATAAGTGAACTAGTTATAAATGAAAATAGTGAGACATCAAATAAATTGGAATATATACAGGCCTATATACTTACCTTATTTTCTGAACTTTATAAGGAGGAGACTCTCCCAACTCCTGAGACTCTTAAAATGTGGTTGAGGGAAAAATCTTTGCCAACCTTACAACAGAAAGTCGTGCAAAGCTTGATGCTCCAATAACCGAGGACGAGATCCGGCTACATCTCGAGAAAGTAAAAACAACAAAGCAGCAGGTACAGACGCCCTCCCTAATGAGGTATATAGACTCCTTTTAGAGGAGTTGGTTCCATAAATTGGCATTTTGTTTAATTTGGTCTATCAAGTAGGGAGCCAGGTACCGAGGTCCTGGGAGAAGGCAACAATTGTGCTTATTCTAAAGCCTGCTAAGGACCCATTAAGGGCAGATTCCTATAGGCCAATCTCCCTGCTGAATGCTGACTATAAGATCTTTATGAGCATTCTAGCGGGGAGACTCACCAAGATCGCACCACAATTGATCAATTCTGACCAGAAAGGGTTTATCCCCAAGAGATAAATCCAAGAGCAGACGCAGCAACTCATTGGCAATATAGATCTGGCAAAAGCTTGCTCTGAACCCTTGGCCATGGTGTCACTTGATGCAGCCAAGACGTTCAATAGAATATGCTGAACCTATCTATGGAAAGTGTTAAAATCTATGGGCTTTGTCCCATTTGTATCCACACACTAGAAAAATGCTATCAGGGGCTACTGCCAAGATATTATTAAATGGGGTTTTAACATCCAGCTTTAACATACTTAGAGGAACAAGGCAGGAGTGCCCCCTCTCGCCCTTATTGTTCAATATATATATATATATATATATATATATATATATATATATATATATATATTTTACTGGAACTTCGCTTTTCTTCGTCGCTTGCCGCGGAAAAACGAAACGGACCCAAGTAGGTAGAGTTGCTATATTTATTTAGTAATGTGCACCACTCCGTCCGCCATGACGCGTTTCGGGCCCTGAAGCCCTTGATCACATGACATGGTCAGCCAATCCATGTGTTTTTAACGTGTGTACAGATATCATCTGACCACTGGGCTTGTAGAGATAAACAACAGACTTCAGCCTAATCATCTCAACATCGACTGCATAGCGTTTTTCTTAATACAATGTGCATAGTTTAAAATACATATGTACATCATTATTTTGCTCTTCTGTTTTTTATCCACCTTGATACAACATGATATTAAAAATTGCATTTGTAATTTGCAGTTATATATTTCATTATGAAAAATATTTACATCCATGTATATATATAACACTCCCAATGTGCAAACCTCGCAATTAAATAAATAAATAAATATATGTCACAATAAAACCAGTATTTTTTTATCATACAATATATGTATAAAATTCATGTTCTGGTGATATTTATATAATACATATAATACTCATTTGTGCAAATCAGCAAACAGTGTGCAAATTGCAATTCAAGATTTGTGCAAAAAAGCCATATTTTTGTTGGGAAATATATCAATCAAATGGTGGATAGGAAGAGACTATAATAAAGCCCTAGTGGGCTAAATCGATGTTAAGGATCACTGCCTCTATATTGCCCTTACTTAGTGGTTCAATTTCTGACACTCGTCAATAGGAGTCCAAATTATAAGAAAAACGGAAATATATATATATATATATATATATATATATATATATCCGATTCTCCCAAACACCAGCCAGTTGCACTCGTGAGCTGGTGCACGCAAAAACGGGGGTGTGCACACCCCCGTTTTTGCGTGCACCCGCTCACGAGTGCAACTGGCTGGTGTTTGGGAGAATCGGAGATTGTTTACCGGCTGCACCAAGTTCGTCTGACAAGTCCCGCATTGCCTAGACCAGGAATATTTTGCCGAGAGAATATATCTCAAGCATACAGGCAACTACACATCTTTTCTGGTAAGGCGCGGTGAGCGCATTAGAGACTTTATTCGTGTTATTCTAAGCACAGACATTAACTCAGAGCGAAGGGGGGACACAGCTCATTTATCATTGATAGTTGCGGCTGCTCTACCATTCAAGCATGTTTTGTGAGGCAGAGAGAAGAGAGGCCGAACAAGGGATGTTCAAGAATAAGAAAAAACCTGATGGGACTCAAAAGGCAGGCACTAGTCAAGCTAGTGGGGGCAGCACCACTCTTAACACCAAACTAGGCTCATTAGAATGCCTATATGAACGTGAGATCAGAAAATGGTGGGAGGCAACATCATTACAAAATTATATCGATGTTGACCGTGTCCCTAGGGGCCTGAGGATATACACCATCCCCGCGTACGAGAACCCTGACCCTGAATTATTGGATGCATGGGCAGAACACACGGCAGCATCTTGCAAAGGGAGTTTGAAGATATTAGTACGTTTTGCCTGGAGTGACAGGGATAAAGCCCTGACACAGATCAAAGAGTTGGAAGACGAATTATCAAAAGAGGAGGACCAGGTCACTTTAGGAGAAAAACGTGAACAAATTAAAAAACGTCTCAAGAAATATGAACAAAAAATTAAACAGCGCAAGGAAGGAAAATTCGAAAGGGATGAGAACGATTATCAAATGGGAAGAGTGCTGACTTTTGCTAAAAAATATCACTATACAAGGAAGCAATTGAAGAAAAAGGCAAGTGTACCTGCCTCTGTGGAACCTGCTACTTCTGAATCGGATGCCAATGCAGACGACGTGATCAGCGAAGATGGAAGCGTGGAAGCTTCTTCTTTTCACGTGGAATACAAACTCATGCGCAATCAACAACTAGAGGGAGGAAGGGGCAAGCCCCCGGACAATCAAGTGGCAAGAGGAAGACGAGGCGGGGGGGCCGTGGGAAGAAATCCACTAGGTTCCCCACACGTCACACGCAGCAAGAAGAACTTCTACAGGAAAAAGACCTAAGCCCTGATCTTGAAGACAAAGATAATCTGACCATCATTAATTTGACTAACAAAGTGCTTACTAAAGAAGAGAATTCCATACTGAAATTGGGCTTATCCTTCTGCCCACGTAGAAATTTTGATTTTGCGCAAACAAGAATTGACGTTTTTAAATTCACGAGGAAATTGAAATTGCATACATTTTTCAAATTAAAATCACACAGTGGGAATACTGTGCCTACAAGTGACACTGATGTTGATGAATTGAGATGTCGGGATTTGGGGGGCCTCTGTGCTATAGAAGGCTTGCATCAAGAAATCAACAGAGGAGGAGATGGTGATGTGACTAACACCCAAACACTGGCTAATCTTGAAGTACAACAAAAAAGTGGGAACAGTGCATTTAAACCCGTTTCCACGTTTATGCCCATTATGGTATCTGATGCCATTGACACCTTCTCTGATGCTGTTCTGAGGGACCTTTCCAGGCTAAGGAAATCTAAAACATATATACCGTCATGTGACAATTTCACCAAACAACAACAGACCGCATTACAAACTCTATGTGATTACTCTGGCCTTGTGTGTAAGCCCTCAGATAAGTGGGGCAATATTGTTCTCCTTACTGCTGCTCAATATGAAACCGAGGCCCTTCGTCTATTGGGAGATACCAACACTTACAGGCTTGTGAACGACAAAGTGTACAATCAGAGCGTGGTAGATTACCACGACATGATATTAAAGTGGTATAATGTTAACATGCTTAATACCGATGAATATCTATTTTTACGTTGCTTAAGTCCTGTTATTCCCACTTTTTACTACCTCCCCAAGGTTCATAAAGACATGCACAATCCCCCGGGGAGGCCGATCGTAGCTTCCAATGGGAGTCTTACTGAGAACCTTTCTATCTATGTGGATTCGTTTCTTTCACCTTTAGTCATGTCACTGCCTTCCTATCTAAGAGATACTAAACATTTTTTGTCCTATATTGATCAAGTCATTTGGAAAGACACTTATTGCATGATGGTGTTAGACATCACCAGTCTATAAACCTCTATAGCACATGGTGACGGTCTGAGGGCCATGGCTAGTTTCTTGGATAAGCGTCCTGTACGTTTTTACGAGCATAACAAAATGTTAATGGAATTTATGAATTTCAGTCTAAACAATAACATTTTTCTTTTCAGTAATCAACTGTATAAGCAGATGTCCGGAGTTGCTATGGGAGCTTGCTCCGCTCCCAGTTTTGCTAACCTATTTGTAGGTTGGTGGGAAGAACAGGCGGGCTGGAGTAACACCAACCAGGAATGGGTTAACCGGATCATAGGGTGGCATCGTTACATAGACGATCTTTTTATCATTTTAGAAAGCCCTATAGAAACTGCTAGTGTCTTTGTAGACGTACTGAATAACAATGATGTTAATCTTAAATTTTCAGGTCACATCAGCAGGACTGCTGTTAATTACCTGGACCTCACTGTGTATATTGATAAAAATGGCATGTTACAGACTAAACTGTTCAGGAAGGAGACGGCAGGGAACTCCACGCTTTTTGCCACGAGCAGTCATCCCCGGCAAATAATCGAGAGTAACCCTTATGGAGAACTCTTAAGGTTAAGGCGCAATAATTCCAATGATGATGACTTTAAAAAGGCAGCGGATGCTAGCCTTCAAAGATTCAGGATAAGAGGATACAGAGATGGTGTCTTAGCTCGTGCCTATGAGAGAGCTAAAAAGATACAGCGCAAAGATCTGCTGAAACCTAAGCAGACCATTAGATCCAGGAATGGGGCGTTCCGCCTCATTACCACCTTCTCACGAAATGCTGGTCAAATTAAGAAGATATTCAAAAAGAACTGGAATATCCTTATGTCTGACAATACAATTAAAGCTGACCTGCCGACCAACCCGTTGGTCACTTATAGGAAGGCTAGATCTCTTAGGGATCATTTGGTTTCTAGTCACTACTCTGCTCCTGAAAGAATCTCAAAATTACCTGTACTCAGTGGTTTTTACCCCTGTGGCCGGTGCAAGGCCTGTAAGTACAGTAAGCGGACGCTTACTTTCAAGATACCTGGTCTGGCTACTCCGAAAAAAATCATGAAATTCTTGACATGCTCCACGCCGTATGCGATTTACTGTCTCACCTGCCCTTGCGGTTTGAACTACATTGGCAGCACGACCAATGCAGTCAAACTGAGAATTTTGGAGCATATGCGTGCCATTGCCAAGAAAGACGAAACCTATCCCGTAGCTAGGCACTTCGAGAAGATGCAGAATAGTAACAGGGATCTGTTATCTTATATCTGTCTCGATAGTGTCCCGGCTAATGTCAGAGGAGGTGATCGTCTCTTGAAACTTAGACGGCTGGAATCCAGGTACATAATTGATCTACAGAGTAAAAACCCTAATGGCCTGAATATGCATGAAGAGCTATCGGTACATCTGGGTTAAGTAGACTGGACATATATATGTGTGTGCATATAATCTGTTTGTTTCTTGCATGCTATTTTCCTGAATATTTTGACATACTATGTGCACTGTAACTGTGTCTTTCCTTATTTTATATAGTTTATATAATTGGGGCGATTTCTGAACATTTAACTTGGCTAATATATCTATAATGTAGAGATGTCATTCGGCTGTGTTTTGTAGGCAATGTATTGATGCCCATCCAGGGCGAGATTTACTCATATATTTACTCATGTACATGGAGAGTGACAATATGTACACAGAACCACAGGCATTTGTGCTTTGATTTATGGGAATGGTATTTATTGTGTTATCTACATGGGGTAGATTGGCACGTGTTTGTCATTTTGATGACTATATTGCATCTCCTGCGTGTCATGAAATATTTTTTGGTTCACTCTCTGGTAGATATGAGATGCATATATGAGCGCTTACTTGCCGTGAGCAGTGTAGTTGGACTGCTTTTGCCCATCTCGGGCTGAATTATTAATTATATATATTTTCTCTGAATTTTGAATTTATAACACTATAATTTGTAACTTAGTCGGTAAACCATGCCACATTTGTGAATTACAAACTGAAATTTTGGAGCAATATATGTTTATTATATGATGATGTACACCGTCTAAACATGGCGGCCATTAACGACTAAGACTTTGCAGTCCTTCTTTGCTCTTGATTATACCATGTGACGTCTTTTTAAGAATACGAGCGTCTAAGCTCTCTGTACAACTTGACAAAGCCCTATGGCGAAACGCACCGTTGCTGTTTAGTTCCTCCAATAATAAACTGGTGGTGGAACTACC
Source organism: Lissotriton helveticus (assembly GCF_964261635.1). Taxonomy (NCBI): domain Eukaryota; kingdom Metazoa; phylum Chordata; class Amphibia; order Caudata; family Salamandridae; genus Lissotriton; species Lissotriton helveticus. The sequence continues at coordinate 531,764,223 of NC_136067.1, forward strand.
CCCTGCGTGTGCTGCTTTCCTTTGGACTTATTGTCCGTGGATGTGTGGAGCTGAGATATATATATATATATATATATATATATATATATATATATATTCACTGAAAAAACCATAGGTTATAGACCATATATAGTTAGGAATTAGCATTTACAAAACCTTGAAAATTCACTGAAAAAACCATAGGTTATAGACCATATATAGTTAGGAATTAGCATTTAAAAAACCTTATTTTACTCACACAAAACCATTGAAATTCCATATATAGTTAGTTGCACTAACTATATATTGCGCACCCGCAATACACTGCTGATGATGTCACATATTACATCATTCATGACATGGTCAGTGACATCACTGATGACATCACTGATGACATCTCAAATGACATCACTGATGACATCACTGATGACATCTCATTTGACATCAATGACCACATCACTGATGATATCATTCATGTGACAATACAATGCATCTCCTCACATTTTAATATAACCTCTGTTTCACCCAGTGTTAAAAACAGAGTATAATTTTTGAAACCATTGACACACCAATACTAGTTACTACATACGTACTCACTGATTCCTACGTCTACACACACATTCACTCATTCACCCATACAATCATTCATACATACAATCACTCATGTTTACAACACAATCATATGCACTCATACACCTATACAGACACTCACACTCTGCCACTCATCCATGGAGTTACTCACACACCTAGTCAGTCCTGTAAAGAATCAATCACACTTCCATTTTCTACTCTATACAGTTAAACATAGAGCACCTTACGTTTTCAACCATATACTAACACATACTTACTCTCTTATACAATCATTGATACAAGTACACATTGATCTGTACAGAGTCACACACCTCCCATCCAGCCACACACACACTCAGTCTCCCATGCAAATACTTGGGCAATCAATCAATAACCCATATAGTTACTCATATAGCTACTGATCAACACATGCAGCAGTTTACAGAACAACAGACACAATGATGCACAAATTAAGACAGTTTAGTCACTAACCCATGCATTCAGTGAGACACATTTAATCACTCACTCATACATTCAGTCATGCACCTACTAAATCCTTCGTCCAGACACTTATACATCCACTCATTCTTCAATATGTAAGACATATTTTAACTTTACAGAAACATAGTCACTGGATGTTGTCATCAGTGATGTCATCAGTGATGTCATTTGAGATGTCATCAGTGATGTCATCAGTGATGTCACTGACCATGTCATGAATGATGTAATATGTGACATCATCAGCAGTGGATTGCGGGTGCGCAATATATAGTTAGTGCAACTAACTATATATGGAATTTCAATGGTTTTGTGTGAGTAAAATAAGGTTTTTTAAATGCTAATTCCTAACTATATATGGTCTATAACCTATGGTTTTTTCAGTGAATTTCAATGGTTTTTTAATAGCAAATATCATAAGCTGTCGAATGTCAAGTACGTGGTAAGAATTTTTTTTTTTGTGTTTATGCACACTGATCTGCTTTGATTGCTGCCCCCCACCCCTCATTTCTATTAGGAGTACTCTCTCTTTGCAGATAGTGAAGGGTAGTTAACGCAGCCCTTTCCCCCTTTGTAATCCGTCGTGCCTGCTTCTCTCTCCATTTGATTGATTGTTCTCTTTGGTTCATTCTCTATTTACAAACAAGCACAGAGTCGCAATACTCTGTTTAGTCTTTGCAGATAGCGAAAAATCGTGTAAAAATACAAAAGGAATCGAGCAAAATCAGTAGGCCACTAATGGAATCTCTTTTGACCTCGCTAAAATAGAAACATTAGGAACAACCTGTTGAAAATAGCAATGCGTATGTATATAAGCGGCGTTCATTTGTGTTCACAGTACCCCTTGTTGATTGTTTCAATCGAGCATTGAATTGTTCGAAGTTAATTCTCTTAACGATCTTCTCTACCTGCAAACGAGGAAGAATAGGAATATTCTATCTCCCTTTGCAGATAGTGAAGGGTAGGTAACGCAAGCCTTTAACACGTCGTACCTATTTCATTCCTCATTGATTGATTGATTGTCCGAACATTGACTGTTTGGGAATTAGTTCTTTTTGGAGGTATTCCCTGTTTGCAAATAAACGTAGGAAAATCTTTGCAAGTAGTGAAAAGGTACGTAATGCGGACCGTTCTCCCCCGTTGTAATCTGTCATGCCTATCCACTCCCCACTGATTGATGCACCTTTTTCACCCGGACCATTTACTAGAGATACGTCATCTGGCCCGACCAGAGAGCACCCCTAGTGAAAAGGACATATGCAATAATAACGAAGTGATCACTGTATCCTGTTAACAGAAACTTTACCATGAAACAACCTGGAAAGACAAAAAATAGGAAAACGAAAATCAGTAGGCCACTGATGAACATGAACTTTTATTAAACAACGAACAAAGAAACGATAACATAACGTAATGATAAAACCTATTAATGTCCTAGAAACAAGAAAACGTTAAAATATGCCAGTGGTGAGAGACCAGAAAAACAGTAAGAGAAACCAAATCACCCCTCGCTGTCCCACCGCCTGCCACGCCAAAAAAATCGATAGACTAGGGAAAATGCAAGTCAGTAGAACATCCACCCCCACTCTGGAAACTTCCAAGGTGGGGCAGGGTTCCGGCTACGCCCAGCCGGGAGCAGCCCATATAAGGCAGGTCCTGCTGCCACGCCTCGGCCAGGAGATCCTAACGTAGGGTGTAGCCGGAGGAGAGGCCGAGACCAGCGGGACCCGGCCAGGGGATTGCCTTTACAACGCTGAACAGTTGCAGGGGTGGGGAATGTCTCCTCGACCCTCCCCTCTCTCTCCCAGTCCGGCCGCGGTGGCCCTTGAGAGTTTCAGGTAGTCCCGCCACATGCTCTTCCGGTCCGACCACCAACGGTCGGGGGGCCGAGGCCGACGGGATCCGGCTGCAGCCGATAAACCAAGAAACCCGTTCATGGGGCCAGAGCCAGGGGCGTCCGGCCGACATCCACCGGAAGCCCGGCCCGAAGACGGACGGGACACTTCTTTCTTTTATAATGGCTGCGACAACACTGGAGGGGGATGTCTTGCACATGCCTCCGACCCCCCCCTCGTCCTCATCGCCTGGTCCGGCCATAACAAATCTCAAGCGAGACGCCGTGGGGTGCACTGGGAGGGAGAGACGGTGCGAACAGGCCTCTCCCGCCTCCCCAGGTGGAGGCTTCCCAGCTGCACCCTCAGCGCTCCAGGCGGTGGCATCCTAACAACTACAGTGCTGCACAGTTTCGGAACGACCTAGATAACGGTTCTTCCACTGTGGCCATGCTGCAACGTCTCGCCCGGCAGGGTGGAGCCCGTCCGCTCATGTGACCCCGCGATCGCCGGTAGCTGCCGAACTCTCAAAATGGCGGTCGACCTGGCAAGAGCGGGCCCAACATAAAGAAATGGCCCGGTCACTGGTTGACTCCACCACCGTAGTCCTCCACGACCTTGAAGATTCTAGAGGAGCCGCGGGAGTCTCCGACCCCCGATGGGGAATGACTGCCATGATCGCCCGTGGAGTGACGAAACTGTATCCGCGGGACGTCGGCGCTCCCATGCTGGCGCCAGCCTCACTTTGAATTACTACAATCCTGCAGACCTCACTTCCGGTGAAAGCACAGTGTGACCCGGTAGGAAAAATTATTGCACCCCCTCCCCTTTTTGACTGATAGTTCAAACCACCGATCCTTTCCTTTGCCCTTTTAACGGAACTTTGGACTGCCTCCCCCTCTTTTACATTTTCTAGAGAAAACAAAACATTAACCACTACATTAGCATAGCAGTTGACACCAGAACTGTTTTCAAATTGAAAACCAACAACATCTTCAACAGAATCCTTTTTGTTTCTGCTGTGACCCTGCTACAGCACAGGCATTGTCCCCAGCAGTAATTCTGCAATGCCGGTAAGAATAGCTGTGGTGCCTACTGGACTCACTCACCCCCGCGGCGCCCCACGCCGTTATTTGCTGGGCGGCAACTTACTAGACATCACTTTCGTGCCATCTAGATTTCAGCGCGTTCTGCTGCCTTGGAACTATTCGCACAACAGACCGCTACTGACAAGAATATTTCATTATTGGTGCTGTCAATTTCAATAAATCTATTGGATAATTAAAAAGAAATTGCCACGGTCTCTTCGTTGTTTAAATGTTTTTACTGTTTTTGTTTTGTTGTATATATTTATATGTTATTAAAGTTTTATATTCCTACTACTTTGTTGGAGTGCTATATATTTTTAATGTGACACATAATTGTAAAAACTTTGATGTACAAAGAGTCATTCCTGGAATCTTCCGCTTCAGGCTCGGTCCCCTCCCCAATCACAATACAGGATGGTTTTCAGATAGTAGGAACGCGTGTGCTGTGACGGATCACATCGGGTGTGGGCCTTGATCTACTATAACTCCTTTGAAGAGGGGTGATTCTTTACAGCTGGGGCCATAAACTACATCTGCAGGGCTAGCTGATAGCCTAGGACCGGCCTGGACATTCGGACACAGAGGAAGAGGAGTGTCAGAGGGTGCGGTAGTGAATAGGGCGAAAGGGAGGTGTCGGGCGGGCACAGAGTGTGATTCTCAGGGAAGAGCAGCGCAGATGGGGGAAGGTTTATTGCCCATGCATAAGACAGAGAGCGGTGGTGACCAGTGCCTGGGGGAGATGCTTACGAGGGTGAGGAGCCATGCTACGAATCGACAGCGTGCAGAGAGTGGGTCTGGTCAAGACATCTAAAATGGCTGCCGTGCACGACAAAAGTGTGGCATTTCAAAAAAAGCAAGATGGCGCAGACAATGTTTTTCAACACTTCCTCATTTCCTTCGAATCGAACGTTAACAGACGTTGGGGCATATTACCAAAGTTAAGCGATATTTATCGCTAACGATGCTTACCAACCAATTTTTTACCACTAAGCATCGTCAGAAATTATCGAAGATAAACCTTACTATTATCAAGGTTTATCGCAAATGCGATAATAAACGGCCGCAATGCATGAATATCGCTAAAAACTCAGCGATATTCATGCATTACCGAGCTAATACTCTTAGCCATGTTATCCACCTCCCATTGGATAACATGGCTAAGAACTGCTCAGGGCAGGTGTTACTTTTTGGAGATATTCGCGCTTAGCGCGAATATCTCCAAAAGTTGGTAATAGGAGATAGATATCTTGCATGTTGTAATGCAAGTTATTGTGGTATATGGAACTCATACCATAATCTCTCAGGAAAGCAGAAACTGATCCTTTTGGGACCGCCTAAAAAGGCCTAGGGGGTGAGGAGTACTCTACTTTGCCCCCTTTTCACGTTCCGAACTATTTTATTTTACTCTCTTCTGTAATTACACAAAATACCAGCGATAAGATGCATCGGAGACACACACTGAGAGAAAGGAGGCCGGAGATGAAGAAGACATGTCAAATACACATTGGAGATAATATAGTGGCAGAAGGGAAGTAAATATGAGTAAACTTACCATGTAACATAAAAATGTTGCACTCTATACTATAAGTCTCATTTTATACTACAATCACTTCGCTACAACCTCATAAATTAAAAATAAAAATAAATAATGTCTCAAACAATTTTTGATTTCTAAATATAAATTTATTCTTCAGAATTTTCTAAATTTGAAACAACTAGTAACATGTCCTCATCAGTAATTTCCTCTTCAATCATCTCATCTGGAATCTCCTCATTAAAAGTCTGCAATGATGATTCTTGTAACTCTATGGTCTCCAAACACTCGATAAATTCGCCATCAAGAGATTGATCAAAAAAATCATTCAAGTCATCTCCTCCTTCTGACAATATTTCATTATTGGTGCTGTCCATTTCAATCAATGTAGTGGAATCATTCAAGTCATCTCCTCGTGACAATATTTCATTATTGGTGCTCTCAATTTCAATCAATGTAGTGGAATCATTCAAGTCATCTCATCCTTGTGACAATATTTCATTATTGGTGCTGTCCATTTCAATCAATCTAATGGAATCATACAAGCCATCTCCTCCTTGTGACAATATTTCATTATTGGTGCTCTCAATTTCAATCAATGTAGTGGAATCATTCAAGTCATCTCCTTGTGACAATATTTCATTCTTGGTGCTGTCCATTTCAAACAATCTAATGGAATCATACAAGTCATGTCCTCCTTGTGACAATATTTCATTATTGGTGCTCTCAATTTCAATCAATGTAGTGGACAATTCAAAAGAAATTGCCACGGTCTCTTCATTGTGAGCCATTTTATTTTGAAATAGCTTGCTGTAAATTGCAGAAAAAAATAATCACTTTCATTTATCGTTTTTAGTAATACATAATATAAAACTAACTTCATCAAGTATTTAGTATAACAGAAGGACTGCAAATAAATAACAGAAAACATTTTTCAAATTATCTTCAAGTGTACAACATAGTTCCCCTTACAAATTAACAACTCACCTTTTTAAAAGTAGCAGAAGTGTTAGTACTGTGTAAATCAAACACCAGAAATTCACCACCAAAAATTCCTCACAAATATACCTCAGACAGTAGTATCACAAAATGGCTGTGGTTTCCTCTCATTTGACATATATACATAACCAATTAACTTTCATCACACACAAATACAAAACCAAAGTAACATTTTAATTGGTTCTAAATTTCAACACTTTCAAATGTGTTTTCCCCATGCAATTTTCCATAGGACATTTACATACGTCTACAGCCTGAATGGCTGAACGGAATTACACCAAACTTGGCAAAATGGTACATCAAACCTAAGAGGTCAGGAAGGATCTACTATGCCCCTTTATGGTCATTTCCCCCTTCGCTTTGGCCTCCTCTTGTCTCTCAATCCTACCGAGGGACAAGATGGCGGCCGCTACGGACTGTTTGGAATGTTGACAGACGCCGGAGAACCAATCAGCTTCGCAAAGCTCCGTAACGCGAAAAGTACGCGAAGCGGAGCGCTGTTACAGATATATATCTTTTTTTCAACGTTAATTTCTCAAAATCCACTGGAGCACATATATTGAGACCTAGCAAAGGCACATCGGGCTACCAGTCCCTAATATTTTGCCAAGTTTCGTGCAAATCCATTCAGCCGTTCGATTATTATTATTTTGTTTTTTTTTTGCCCCGCGGGGCCCTTTTAAAACCTCCACATCAAACCTAGGGGGTCAGCGAGGATCTACAATGCCCCCTTATAGTTATTTCCCCCTTTGTTTTGACCTCCTCTTGTCTCTCGATCCTACCGAGAGACAAGATGGCGGCCGCTACGGACTGTTTGGAATGTTGACAGACGCCGGAGAACCAATCAGCTTCGCTTCACAAAGCTCCGTTGCGCGAAAAGTCCGCGAACCAGAGCGCTAACCGGTCCGCTGTTACAGATATATATCTTTTTTTAAACGTTAATTTCTCAAAATCCACTGGAGCACATATATTGAGACCTACAAAAGGCACATCGGGCTACCAGTCCCTACAATTTTGCCAAGTTTCGTGCAAATCCATTCAGCCGTTCGGGCTAAAAGTGAGGCCAACCGCCCTATGGAAAACTCAATGTTAAAAACACGTTTTGGGACCCCCCTTTTTTCTCGGCCCCCACTGGACGAACCCCCCCCAAATTTTCAAGGGCTGCTCAGAAACAAAATGTGCCATTTTCCTGAAAATTTCAGCCGATTCCGTCCACAAACGCCAAAGTTATTAGACATAGAATTTTCAAAAAACCCATAGAGAAAAAATCCTAACTATATATACCTACTGGCGACCGCCAGTAGGTAATATATATATATATATATATATATATATATATATATATATATATATATATATATATATTACCTACTGGCGATAGCCAGAAGGTATATATAGTTAGGATTGTTTTCCATAAGGAAATCGCAACATTCTATTGGGAATAACTTTGGCGCCGGTTGAGGAATCTTCCTGAAACTTTCCTTAACTTTGCCTCGCGGCGCTCCGCACCTTCCCTGAAAGTTTGGGGGGGATTCCTCAAGCGGGGGCCGAGATAAAAGGGGGGTCCCAAAACGTGTTTTCCCCATGTTAATTTCCATAGGGCGGTTGGACTCACTTTTAGCCCGAACGGCTGAATGGTTTTCCACCAAACTTGGCAAAATTGTAGGGACTGGTAGCCCGATGTGCCTTTGCTATGTCTCAAGTAATGTGCTCCAGTGGTTTTTATGAAAATTAACTTTGAAAAAATATATATCGAGCTACATTGGGCTATATATATGTTAGAGCCCAAATGTAGCCCAATGTAGCCCAATGTAGCCCAATTTAGCCCAAAGATGGCCACCAGAGACAAAAAAAAACATATGTAACCCAAATATCAGCCAGATGTAGCCCAACTATAGCCCAATGACAGAATGTCCCAGAGTGTTCTAAAGAACAACTAGAGCGCTAACAGTCTTACTTATGACAAAAGTATGGCACACCTGAAGTCATCTTGATTGGAATAAAGTGTTAACACTTAAAACATTTAATTTGCAAAGGAACAAAATGAGGGGGTACATTTTGCCATAGAAATTATGATTAGGGCTGAAGAAAGAAAAGTTAGGGCATATTTTGAGTGACTTCTCAAATCCTCTTATATTTCATTAAAAAAATTCTGATATGCAGTCTCCCAAGATGGCCACCAGAGACAAAAGAGCCCAAATGTGACCACTTCTTCTGGGCTTATGCTGTTACAGGTGGTTATCATGGCGCACTTGGGGCACACACACTGTGAAGGAGACGAAGCCCTCATGACGAGATATCACCGTGAGAAGTATCGGAATAGATTGAGTGGTACTGGGGTGTGTGCCTGTTTGTTTGTTTTGTTTCGAGCCGTGCAGTCGCACATAAGGCATGGAGAGGGCTTGGTCCTCCGTAAATAAAACAACATATAATACAAATAAGGGGGTTTGACTTTTGCATCACGCTATTCGCGCATAAATACGCGACGTTCAGAGACTAACAATTGAGCATTGTGTATGACAAATGTGAAGCTACATCAATGCGTGCCTAACGTTATGTGTGGATGTGTGCTACGGTTTGACATATTCAATTCATAGCTGCATAACCTTCTAACAATGATAGATAGTATGTATGGTTGTCCCCGGTTGGGGGTTTGAAAGCGTGGTTTTCTAGCCTCCTAACAATAAGAAGAGATGTAAATGTTTTTTGACATCTGGAAATATGTTTGTTTGTTTATACCATCAGAACGCTAAAAGCTAAGTGAAGGCAAGAACTCACGTTTGGAGTATCCTTGCATCTCTTTCAACCCCTGGGTGGCCGGTATGAGCAACAAGGCTGGCTCTGGGTAAACAATGTTTGCACATAGCACTATACATACGGCTACCTATTTGTGTGTTTACATGCTTTTAATTGGTTTTATGTGCCTGTTTTCCTTGGCAGTTAACACAGAACAAGTGTCCAAGAGTGGAGTGGCAGCATATAGTGCAGCCCTGATGAAACTGCCTACATCGATGTGGCAGTGAAACATGTCGGCACTGGCATTAGGTAATGGTATGCATGAATAGCTACCAGCCTTTTTATTGGTACAGCATACACTCATTTCCCTACGAATAAAGTTGGCTAAGGGAACTGGATGCTGTGTTTTATGCACTTATTTATGTGGTGTGTTTGTCACTAGCAGATGTTTTCTGCTTTCCACTGTTCGATACACGTTTTTGGTTGTTTGTTTTGGACACTTTCCTTCTTCTTTCTTTGAGACTCAAGTGACTACCGATGATGAGACAGGGGCTTGTCTGGAAATTACATACCAGTTACCCCGTTGGTGGTGTTTCCGTGAGGTGTCACTTGTTTCTCGCACATTTTTTCTAAGTAGTATTTGGTCCAACACTGAGGGTGTGGATCCCTGTCATTGACCTAGATGGGTCAGACAACCTGTTGTTCTGTGTATCTGTCAAGAAAGATGGGCTTTTTAACGTGAACCTGGGCGCAGTGCAGTGAATTGTCCCCTCATAAACTGTAGGAGACTGGAGTAGTTATCAGTACATATAGACTGTTCTATTTCCTCAGTAACTGACACAAGTTGACGTCCACTGGACAGGGTCTTTTGTTGTTGTTCCTGGATAATATGCACCCAAGTTTCATGGTCAAAAAAAGAGCAATGAGCCATATTATCAACAAAAGGCGATACATTATCGTCGCTTTTATTGGCAGGAAACTGCTGATAAAGCGGCGAGAATGGGCTTGATAATATGCCCTTGTGAATAACCATAGGAGACCAGGTTAACACCAGAACCTGGGCTGCTATGGGAAGTTACAAGAACGGCGATAAAATTATTGCTGTTTCAGCGGCAGGAAACTGCAGCTAAAGCGGCGATAATGGGCTTGATAATATGCTGTTGTGAATTCCCATAGCAGTCCAGGTTCTTGTGTTAACCTGAGCTACTATGGGAATTCACAAGGGCATATTATCTGGCCCATTATCGCCACTTTAGCAGCAGTTTTCTGCCGCTAAAACAGCGATAATTTTATCGCAGTACTTGATACTATGCCCCTACAAGTTATGGTAACTCTACGGTTTTACGTAACAGTGTGACTCGTACATTCCAGTTCTGGTATAGTGCCGCGTTCAAGTGGCGTCTATATGGAAGTGCCTACTGCGTTACTGACGCCCTTTATGGCGACTTATTTCTAATGCATTCCTATGAAGGCTTTGTAGATCTAGGCCTCTCTGCTTACCGTTGTATAAACCTTGCGGGTAAACATTTCAGGCAGTTGGTGTCCCAACTTATTCTGAACAATTCGTCTACACGTCTACACATCCAAGACAGCAGTGTCTAGGTTTAAGAGAGAAAGAGAAATGATGTCACAGAGAGTGAGAGAGAGAAAGAGAGAGAAAAAAAACATTAAAACTGTGTCGCAGAGTCTGGAGTTGAGATTTTTTTCTTGAAAAGTCAGACGTAGATTTAATAGCTCCTTGCATCACTTTACCGATGTTAAAAGTGACTCAAAAGTGGCATAATAAGGTTGTGGATCTGTTTGTCAGACTGTTGTAAGCTATCTGTTGTCAGTGCTCGGAGGTAGTTATAGACTGTACAGAGATGCTGCTGTATACTACGCACTCTGTGCCATACTATCAAGCCTGGGTGTCAAAATTATCACCACTTTATCGGCAGGAAAGTGTCGCTAAAGTGGCGATAATGGGTTTGATAATATGCTCTTTGGTATTCCAATCGAAGCTCATGTCTGATGTCCTTCACATCTAACATGAGCTTCGATTGGAATTCTATAGAGCATTTTATCAAACCCATTATCGCCACTTTAGTGACACTTTCCTGCCGATAAAGTGGCGATAATTTTGTCTCCCAGGCTTGATAATATAGCCCTCTCTCATTTCACAAATAAAGCTAACACTACAGTTTTACGAGTGCAGTGTACCTGGTATATTTCAGTTGTTATAGTGCCGCGTTCAAGTGGTGTCTATATGGAAGTGCCTACTGCGTTACTGACGCCCGTCATGGTGACTTATTTCTAAAGCATTGCTATGAAGGCTTTGTAGATCTAGGCTGCTGTGCTTACCTTGTAGAAAGAGTGTGGCCACCGGAGTTCACCATTCGACTTGAACTCTGCTTCTATAAGTCAAAGTATATTCAATAAGTTGCAGAGAATTCCATTGCTGTTGCTCGATAGGCTGTGGTTGCTTCTGCAGGATGTTTGGTGAAGGAAACAAAAGGACATTTTGATTAGTCATCGTAAACTCAGTTGCGTAACTACTATCAAAAGTGAATTTTAATGTTGGTTCTTAATATTCCGTAGTTAAGACTGTTGCAGCTCCAGCAAACAAAGGAAGATCAATTAGTTAATAGAGGTCTGGGACGGCCTCGTGATGCAGAAAAAAAATACTATCATTTACGCACAATTAATAATAATAGAGGCCTAAGCACGTGGCGTAGTACAGAAATACGACACAGAAATGTATGCACGCACAATTTTTAAGATTAGAGGTGTATAGGACCTCGTGACTTATAAAGAAATATTTCAATTATGTAAGTACAATTTAAAACCATTGAGGGGTTGGAAAGCCATATGAAGGATAAAAAAAATAGAATTATGCATATACAATTTACAGTGGAGGCTGATGTTGTGACGTCTTCTCTTACCTTTGCTTCTGTCGTCTTTTGTCGTGTCTTGAAAGGCTGCCATTTCGCTGAGTCTGGGGTGTTTTCGACAGTCTGTCTGTCACCGCAGCAGAGGCAGGCAAAACAGAGCGTGCTCACGTCAGTGCCCGCATTATATGAGAACCGCGGTGGCTGACCAAACCAAGCCCAGGGCCGTCATTGGTAGCGTTTTCACGGTCTGCAAGAATGATGGCCCTGGGGACATGCCATTGGGTAATGTATTGGTTTCTAGGTTAAATTATAGCAAGCATGCTAGGTGGTGGCATGTGGGTAGTGTGGGCGGGCGTGCACCGCGCATGTGCAAGTATGAGTGTGTGCACTAACAATTAACAACAGAGAGAGATGGGGGCGGTGTTATAATGTACGCAGGGGCAGGCCCAGAATCAGATCTGCAGTGAGTCAGCACTTCTAATCATTCTCCTTAGCGCGCCCTGAGCTCTGATTTGTCACTGAGAGGGTGATCGCACCATAGTTTGTACTGCTTATCATACTCAGCATGTACCCGCGCATACGGTACGAATATGCTTTGATGTTACGTGTCGCATTAAAGCTTCGGTGTGACGTCATGTAAGGCGTTCTGTACGCGAAAGGGGGCAAGGTTTCTACTTGGTTTAAAACATGTATGTATTTAATGTACATACTAAGGGCAGACATTTGGGATAACTATGATTTTTTTAATTCTTGTAATAATCATATATTACTTTTAAAAAGAATTACACAAATCGCGGTAGAACATCATGCGTACTTGTATTGAAAGAGCTGCGCAAGCGCATCATAAGTGTATGCAAAGCCATGTGACTTTAAAAGTAGAGATTTGATTGGTTCATAACTTTTCCTATTGCGACTGTTGAAAGTTCCGTCCCATTATAATTATTCGACTTTGACTTTCTAAGAAGAAGCATTTGTTCTGAGAATCTTCTCAAATAGAAGGAAGATCACAATAATAAGAGCAATGGAGTCATCTTCCAGCAGTTCTTCAGAGGGAGATATCATTCCTGAAGTACGTCCAGAGAATTTGAAAGAAGCTCTAATTTGGAAGTTTTTCACTTTTCCAGAGGTCAAAAAAAGGTTAATGCTCCAAAAGTAACCTGTAAAATTTGCGAAACAACTCTTTCAAGGGGTGATCCATGCAAAAAATACTCCTTTGGCACAACAAATATGGTGCGACACGTGAAGAACTTGCACCCCAGGAACTTTGCTGGAGCTGCAAGACGGAGGTTGCACGAGAACCCACCTGCTGCTACACCAAGCACATCAACTGCAGCAGCAGTATTTTCAGCAAGCAGTCCACACCCACATATTGGCTCTGACTTTGCTAAAGTTAAAATTCTATGCATTTATTGCGATAAACTTTTGTGTTGTGGAGAACAGTCTATAGACTTGATGAAACGTAGGAAGCAGGATCATTGCTGTCCTCGACATTAGTTGTTCTTTTCTTCATTCTTTTGTTCCGCTTGGAATTTGTTGAGAAAACACAAAAAAGGTACAAAACAAACAAAACAGTTCTTTTTAGAACTACCTTCACTGGTCAAAGAAAGAACTATATTTCTATGTTAGTGTGTAAAGGTTTGTCAGAATGAATGTGTAGTTCATAAATGAATGAATATGTTACTAGTGTATGGAGAATGTGAAAGTGCAGAACTATTAGGAACTGCTACAGCATAAATCTATAAGGTGTTTATCTATAGTATACTGTAGTATGTCCGAAGCACTTGAATGTATCATATGTACATAAATATGTTACAAGTCTATGCTTCAATTTGCGCTGCTGGTGAAAGGGCCTGGGAGAATTTGTATGTGTTAGGGGCAGATTTACAATCCCCTTGTGCCTCTTTTACACAGCCGTTGCGTCACTTTTGTGACACAGCGGTGGTGCAAAAGATGTGCCATGGTGTGTGCTATTAACAATGTGACGCATCTGGAGGGAGTATTACATTGTAAAGCGCTGCGCCAGAAGAGGCTTTCTTGTGCAGAAGGGGGTGCAGCAAGGCCTCCTAAAAGTGACTGAGTGAAATGTATAACATTTTATTCAGTCACTTTTGAGCTTATGCTGCGTCAAAACCTTGCACATGCTTGAAGCAGGTGTAAGGATTGATACAGCATTGTGAGCATAGGGCCCCAAGAGAATTGCTGGAGCTGTGTTATACTTGCAACCGACGTCAAGCAATAATTCATTCAAAAATTACTTTGCAATATAGTTTTGTTATTATTTTATAATAAGAATATGAAATATATTCTAAAAAATAAAATAAATATAAATATTTATATTAAAAATATAAGAAATTAGTATGAAAAGAAAGACATAATAATTAATACATTTATAAATTATCATTTACAAAACCTTTGAAATGCACTGAAAAAACCATAGGTTTCACACACATTATAGTTAGGAATTTGCATTTAAAAAACCTTGCAAATTCATTGCATTTAAAAAACCATAGGTTTAACACATGTTATAATTAGGAATTAGTATTTAAAAAACTATGCAAATTCATTGAAAAAACCATAGGTTTTGCACGTTATAGTTAGCTGAACATTTCTCTCATGCAAAACCTTTGCAATTCCTCCGTTATAGTTAGCTCAGCTAACTATAATTTGCACGCCCACAATGCACTGCTGATGACGTCACATATTACATCACTCATGGCATGGTCAGTGACATCACTCATGACATCAATGATGACATCTCAAATGACATCCCTGATGACATCACTGATGACATCATCCTTGTGGCAGACCTCCTCTCACTGTAATATAACCTTTGATAGACACGATCAAAAATAGAAACTAACATTTTCAAAAAAATTGAGATACCAATTCGAGTTAGAACAACCTATTGAGTAATCCCAAAATCTACATACACATCCACTCATTCACCAACAGTTCTATATAGTTACTCATAGATGTAGTCACTCATTGTATGTACTCATACACCTATATATCCTGTTATACATCGACACTCATCTATAGAGTTACTCACACACATACTCACACATGCAAATAAACTATCAAATATCCATTTACTTGCATATACAACTATAAACCCACCACTACACTAACTTCTACAGAATCGTAGACATACTTACTCTCTTAAAAAATCACTTATAGAAATACATACTTATTTATACAGGAAGTCTTAGAATATCTCGCTCTCAGATATACTCACTTATATACATCAATACTCACATATACTAGTTTAAAACATATGTAGTTACTCATAAAGACACTATTGAGACAGTTATTCACTCACTAACACACCCATATACACACACTCAACCACCCATACAGTCCTGCACACATACTGTCTTCAAAACACATACAAACAGTGAGTCAAGCATTCATGCATCTGTGTGCTAAGTAATACTCCCCACCGAACCGTACAAAGACTCATTTTGGTACTCAAAAAACCAACTAATAACCCATATACACACTCATGTAGCTACTCACCAACTCATGCAGCCACTTATATACAAAGTGAGACACTGATACAGATATTTAAATATTTAAAGATTACTCGCCAGTACACCTATTCACTAAGATATACTTATTAAGTCAGTTATACAATTAATTTTCCAAAAAACAACATCCATTTAGCACTTATTTAACCATTAATTCTTCCATCGACCTTTAGATATACATATATAAAAAATATTTATTTTTCAGAAAGACACACATTCACTGGATGATGTCATCAGTGATGTAATCGAATTGTCATTTGAGATGTCATCAGTGATGTCATGAGTGATGGCACTGACCATGTCATGAGTGATGTAATATGTGACGTCATCAGCAGTGCATTGCGGGCGCGCAAGTTATAGTTAGCTGAGCTAACTATAACGGAGGAATTTCAAAGGTTTTGTATGAGAGAAATAGTCAGCTAACTGTAACGTGTGAAACCCATGGTTATTTCAATGAATTTGCATGTTTTTTTAAATGCTAATTCCTAACTATAACGTGTGTGAAACCTATGGTTTTTTCAATGAATATATATATATATATATATATATTACCTACTGGCGGTTGCCAGTAGGTATATATAGTTAGGATTGATTTCCATAGGGAAATCGCAACATTCTATTTGGAATAACTTTGGCGCCGGTTGAGGAATCAGCCTGAATTTTTCAGCAACGTTGCCTCGCGGCGCTCCGCTCCTTCCCTGAAAGTTTGGGGGGATTCATCAAGTGGGGGCTGAGATAAAAGAGGGGTCCCAAAACGTGTTTTCCCCATGTTAATTTCCATAGGGCGGTCTGTCGCAGTTTTAGCTCGAACGGCTGAATGGATTTTCACCAAACTTGGCAAAATTGTAGGTACTGGTAGCCCGATGTGCCTTTGCTATGTCTCAAGATATGTGCTCCAGTGGATTTTGAGTAATTTAGGTTTAAAAAAATGTATATATCTGTAAGCGCGCCCCGGTACGCGTACCGGGGAGCGCTCCGGGCGCGCCACGCGTCTTGCGCACGGCAAGCTGATTGGTTCTCGGGTGTCTGTAAACATTCGAAACAGTCCGCAGCGGCCACCATCTTGTGTCTCGGTAGGATCGAGAAACAAGAGGTGGCAAAAACTCAAAGGGGGAAATGAGCAAAAGGGGGCAGGGTACACCCCCCCTGACCCCCTAGGTTTGATGTGGGGGCCATAAAAGGGTCCCGTGGGTACCGGGGAGCGTACCACGGGGAAAAATAGTGAAAATAATAGTATAAAATAATCATTTTGAGTGATTACATGTAGGGTAGCTCTGAAAAGAGCTTTTGGGTTCTGTGGCTGTTTTAGGTACCTACAAGTGTGTCCCACACACACCCACATGCACACAACCCCACACTCACACACCCACACACTCCCCACACACACTTCACACATGCACACTTCCACCCACAGTCAAACACCACAGACCCCCACATCGACACCTTACACATCCGCAGCTACACCCACATCCCACACACCCACACTCAAACACACACCTCACCCCCCTTCCACCACACACACACACACACATGCACATACACACAAATATCTCACAGACACACCACACACATCCCACACACACATCTCCCCCCAACACAAACAGAGAGAACTTACAGACACATCCACACATCTCATACATACATACACATCCTAAACACATACCTCCCACACCCTCACACACCCCACACACACCTCACACACCCACACTCCCACCTACACTCAAACACCCCACACACCCACACCCTCACCTTACATAACAATATCCCAACCCACATCCATATACCCCACACACCTATACACCTCATCCCCCTAGACACACAGACACACACATATACACCTCACAGACACCCCCGCACATCCCCTACACACACCTCCCCCACCCCCACACATGGGGAAAACTCAGTGAAACACTAAAATAATAATTTAAAGTGCTTAGAGGTAGGGTATCTCTGATTAGAGTTGTTGTGTTGTGTGGGTGATTTAAGTACCCACATGTAGGTACCAATGCAGAGTCTTAAATTCAATGTACACCGTTTCCTCTGTAGATAATTTGCATGTTGTTATAGAAGTTATTGTGGTATATGGAATGCATACCATAGTCTGTCAGGAAAACATAAAGAACATGGAGGCAGGAGATGAAAAAGAGATGTCAAATACACTTTGGAGATAATATAGTGGGAGAAAGGAAGTATCTATGAGCAAATTTACTATGTAAAACAAAAAAGTTGCACAGTATACTATTAGTCTCACATTATATTATATTCATTTTGGTACTATTTCATTGATTACATATAAAAAAGAATAATGTCTGGAACAATTTTTAATTATTAAATATCAATTTATTGCTCTGATTTCAACATAATGTCGTCAGGAATGTCCTCATTTGGATTACATGATTCCATTTCTTCCACATATTTCAGAAACTCTTCATCAAGAGACTGATCCAAAAAATCTGAATCGTTATTCTCTTCCTCTGGGTTGTCCTGAAGATCAAGTTCGAATGAAATATTACATTTATTTTGATCTCCTTCCATTATGTTGCTGTAAATTGCATAAAAAACAAATATATCAGTAGAGATAGGGCACTGTTGGGTTTAAGTTCAGACAGGTAGTTTTGATTTTTTAATAGTGAAGTTATGTTTGGGCAGTGTATGGTATCAAGCTGGAAGTAGAAATATAAAAAAGTGTATGTGATGAAACCTAAGTAAATTCATAATTATACAAGACAAGCCATATCCATCCATAACTATAACAGAGAAGCCTATCTCAATCTATAACTATTACAGAGGGATAGTATATAACTATCAGAAAATGTTTTCCAAATTACCTTAAAGTGCACAACATACTTCAGTTTCCAAAATAACAACTTACCTTTGAGAAAGCAGTTGAAGTTCTCAGTGAAAATCCTTTTCAAATGCACTTCAGGAAGTAGTAGTCAAAATGGCTGTGTTTCCCTCTCATTTTTCATTTATATTCATGTACATAACCAATCAAATGTCAGGAAAATAAATAGAAAATGAAAGTAACATTTTAATTGTTGTAAATTCTAACACTTCAGATGTGTTTTTGTTATGTAATTTACCTCAGGATATTTAGACAGGGCTACAGGCCAAATGGCTGAATGGAATTCCACCAAAATTGGGAAAATAGTAGGGACTGGTATGTAGTATTGCCTATTCTATATTTGGTGAAAGTGTCTCCAGTGGTTTTTATGTAAATTAACTTTTATTATTTTTTTTGGAGTGTTTCCCGGTGCGCGCCCCGGTACGCGTACCGGCAGCGGTACGGGAGTCCTCCATTTTGTGTTTCGGTAGATTTGAGTCAGAAAATGGCAGACAAACAACGTTGGGAATGGGTATAAGGGGGCACGGTTGGCACTTCCTGACCCTCTAGGTTTCCTGAGGGGGTCTTAGGAGGCCCATATAGGACAAAAAAAAATTATATTTTTAAATTTTCGCGGGGGGAGCGCCCGGTACGCGCACCGGGAAGCGTACTGGGGAGCGTACTATGGTGAAAATTAGTGAAAAAAGTTAGAAAAAGATAATCATTTGGAGTGATCAGAGATAGGGTAGCCCTGAAAAGGGCTTTTGGGTTCTGTGGCTGATTTAGGTACCTACAAGTAGGTACCAATGCACAGTCTTAAATTCAGGAGGAATATTCTATTCCCTTCATCTGGGAAGTGCACACCATCTTCTCTGTAAATATCTTGCATGTTGTAACGCAAGTTGTTGTTGTATATTGAACCCATTCCATAGTCTCTCATGTAAGCAGAAACAGATTTATTCACATGTTTCCGTGCTTTTTCAAATTGTGGAAAAAAATTGGTTGTTCCACTTCCATTTCTGCCTTTGGCATATATTGGAATATACCAAGGCAGTTTGTGGAAAAAGTGCCATCAATTGCTCAAAGGTGTCCTTTAAAAGCATTTCCAGACCTACACCAGTCAAAGTGCCCAAGTCATTTCCTCCACAGTGCAGAATTAACAGGTCAGGGTGTGGCAAATGCAAAAAGGTTTTCACCAATGGAATTAATTGGTGACATTTTAATCCTCTGTGGCTAATCCATTTTATGTTCACGTTTGATAAATGAAGGTTGTGTAAATTTCTGTTACTAGCATACCTTTGAGCCTAGTGGATATAACTATGTCCAATAATCCAGACAGAATACATGGTCAGAGGAGATTCTGGTGCAGTTAGATGAAGTGTGGAAAAGAAATGGCGGTTGGAATAATAGGAATTTGCAAAAAAAAACCTGTGAAGTTTCAGTGCACAAGCAATGATTGGTAGAATGAGATAGGTGAAAACTGAAAGTTAGGGTGCATGGTTGTGTTCTGTGTAAGAAGTAATTTGAATGGTTAAAAAAAGTTATTTAAAGAAACCTTACACCAGATAAGCTGGTGTATTTGCAGGTCAAACATCCTTGTAGAGGTGATTTGCAACATTGTAGAATAAACTGTTAACCCTGGCAGCTCAGTGAGGAGGGAGTTGCTATGGTAACAGGTAGAAAGAGCTGGTGGGGGGAAGGGTGTTGGTTTGAATATAGAGAGGGAAGAGTTTTAATTGGTTAACAAAAAGGGATATCTGTGTAGAATTAGAGGTTTTCTGTGCCTTTATGGTTTGCAGTGGTTGGAGAACATACCTTTTGCTCTGCTAAAGAAATATTGGTGTGTGTATCTGACACTGTTGTGAATGTCCTAAAGCATTTGTAAAGGTGAGTTATGATTCATTTAATATACATAGAGACTTGTATATTCTATGGAGAAGATTTGGAAGAAAATTGTGGTCTTTACATGTTGCTTTGTGTCATGCTTTTTAATAATGCTTGGTAAAAAGTTTTTTCTGCATAGAGTAATTGTATTTTGTAAAATTGTGAATTTTTAGTCGTGACATGGAATGCTTCTACGTAGGACTTGTGCTGTGTTTTGTAAATGTGATGTAAAAAACGATTTTGGGGGGAAAAATAGTTGTTACATTTTTTAAAAGAAATAAAAAAATGTGTGCATGTTTAATAGAAATACATTTGACTCTTTACAATGATGTTACCTGTGTTAACTCAGTGTAGGAAACATATTGACTTTGTCTGCATAGAGGAATTGTAATTTGTAAAATTGTGAAGCTTCATATGAAAGCTTTTGCCTTAGTCTTATCATTGCTGTGAGGCAGATGGTTGTACATAGGATCTGTGCTGTGTTTTCTAAATGTGATGTTAAAAACGATTTTGGGTAAATGAATGTTTTTTACATATTTGAGTATATTGTGGCACAGAGGTTTAAAAGGTGATGCATCTAATTACATGTGTCTGTTTTTAAATATGGTGCAAAAAGGTACATGTTTGGGCTTTCTTGGGGAGCGTCTGTGGTGAGGCTTGTGTCTAAGAGTGCAGTGAACTAGGCTTCATGAAGCCTATCCCTGACTGCACTGTTAGATACAGGTGTGAATTTGACTCTTTACAATGATGTTACATGTGTTAACTCAGTGTAGGAAGCATATTCAGTTTGTTTGCATAGAGGAATTGTATTTTGTAAAATTGTGAAGCTTCATGTGAAAGCTTTTGCCTTAGTCTTATCCCTGCTGTGAGGCAGATGGTTGTACATAGGATCTGTGCTGTGTTACCTAAATGTGATTTCAAAATCGATTTTGAGGAAATGAATGTTTTTTACATATTTCAGTATATTGTGACGCAGAGGTTTAAAACGTGACGCATCTAATTACATGTGTCTCTTTTTAAATATGGTGCAAAAAAGTACATGTTTGGGCTTTCCTGGGAGCGTAGGTGGTGAGGCTTGTGTCTAAGAGTGCAGTGAACTAGGCTTCATGAAGCCTATCCCTGACTGCACTGTTAGACACAGTTGTGAATTTGACTCTTTACAATGATGTTACATGTGTTAACTCAGTGTAGGAAGCATATAGAGTTTGTTTGCATAGAGGAATTGTAATTTGTAAAATTGTGAAGCTTCATGTGAAAGCTTTTGCCTTAGTCTTATCCCTGCTGTGAGGCAGATGGTTGTACATAGGATCTGTGCTGTGTTTCCTAAATGTGATGTCAAAAACGATTTTGGGGAAATTATTTTTTTTACATATTTGAGTATATTGTGGCGCAGAGGTTTATGACGTGACGCATCTAATTACATGTCTCACTTTTTAAATATGGTGCAAAAAGGTACATGTTTGGGCTTTCCTGGGGAGCGTAGGTAGTGAGGCTTGTGTCTAAAAATGCAGTGGACTAGGCTTCATGAAGCATAAAAATAGTTTTTACATTTTTTAAAAGTAATAAAGAATGTGTGCATGTTTAATAGAAATACATTTGACTCTTTAGAATGATGTTAGCTGTGTTAACTCAGTGTAGGAAGCATATTGAGTTTGTTTGCATAGAGGAATTGTATTTTGTAAAATTGTGAAGCTTCATGTGCAAGATTTTGCCTCAGTCTTATCCCAGCTGTGAGGCAGATGGTTGTAAATATGATCTGTGCTGTGTTTCCTAAATGTGATGTCAAAAACGATTTTGGGGAAAATAAATGGATTTTCCATTTTTGAGTATAATGTGGCGCAAAGGTTTAAAAAAATGACGCATACATGCATCACTTTTTAAATATGGGGAAAAAAGGTACATGTTTGGGCTTTCCTGGGGAGCCTAGGTGGTGAGGATTGTATCTAAGTGTGCAGTGGACTAGGCTTCATGAAGCATATCCCTGTCTGCATTCTTAGACACAGTTGTCAATTTGACTCTTTACAATGATGTTAGCTGTGTTTTAAAACAGTGTAGGAAGCTTATTGAGTTTGTTTGCATAGACGAATTGTATTTTGTAAAATTGTGAAGCTCCGCGAGAAACTGTTTGCCTCACTCTTATTCCTGTTGTGAGGCAGGTGCAAGATTTTGCCTCAGTCTTATCCCTGCTGTGAGGCAGATGATTGTTAATAGGATCTGTGCTGTGTTTCCTAAATGTAATGTCAAAAACGATTTTGGGGAAAATAAATGGTTTTTACATTTTTGAATATAATGTGGCACAGAGGTTTAAAAAGTGACGCATCTACCTACATGTGTCATTTTTTAAATATGGGGCAAAAAAATTTACTTGTTTGGGCTTTCCTGGGGAGCATAGGTGTTGAGGCTTGTGCCTAAGAGTGCAGTGGATTAGGCTTTATGAAGCCTCTCTCTGCTGCATTCTTAGACAAAGGTGTTTTGAGGCAAAATCTTGCACTTGTCTCACAACAGGAATAAGAGTGAGGCAAACGCTTTCTCATGGAGCTTCACAATTTTACAAAATACAATTCCTCTATGTAAACAAACTCAATATGCTTCCTACACTGATTTAAAACACAGGTAACATCATTGTAAAGAGTCAAATTGACACCTGTCTCTAAGAATGCAGACAGGGATATGCTTCATGAAGCCTAGTCCACTGCACACTTAGATACAATCCTCACCACCTAGGCTCACCAGGAAAACCCAAACATGTACCTTTTTTCCCCATATTTAAAAAGTGACGCATGTATGCGTCATTTTTTAAACCTTTGTGCCACATTATACTCAAAAATGTAAAATACATTTATTTTCCCCAAAATCGTTTTTGATATCAAATTTAGGAAACACAGCACAGATCATATTTACAATCATCTGCCTCACAACAGGGATAAGACTGAGGCAAAATCTTGCACCTGCCTCACAACAGGAATAAGACTGAGGCAAACGCTTTCACATGGAGCTTCACAATTTTACAAAATACAATTCCTCTATGCAAACAAACTCAATATGATTCCTACACTGATTTAAAACACAGCTAACATCACTGTAAAGAGTCAAATTGACACCTGCGTCTAAGAACGCAGACAGGTATATGCTTCATGAAGCCTAGTCCACTGCACTCTTAGACACAAGCTTCACCAACTACGCTCCCCAGGAAAACCCAAACAAGTACCTTTTTGCTGCATATTTAAAAATTGATGCATGTAGGTAGATGCGTCACTTTTTAAACCTCTGCGCCACATTATAATCAAAAATGTAAAAAACAATCATTTTCTCCAAAATCGTTTTTGACATCACATTTAGGAAACACAGCACAGATCCTATTTACAATCATCTGACTCACAGCAGGGATAAGACTGAGGCAAAATCTTGCACCTGCCTCACAACAGGAATAATACTGACGCAAACGCTTTCTCATGGAGCTTCACAGTTTTATAAAATACAATTTTATATAACTATATAACTCAATATTTTCTTGGGAAGCATAGGTGGTGAAGCCTGTGTATAAGAGTGCAGTGGATTAGGCTTTATTACGCCTATCTCTGCTGCATTCTTAGACACAGGTGTTTTGAGGCAAAATCTTGCACTTGTCTCACAACAGGAATAAGAGTGAGGCAAACGCTTTCTCATGGAGCTTCACAATTTTACAAAATACAATTCCTCTATGTAAACAAACTCAATATGCTTCCTACACTGATTTAAAACACAGGTAACATCATTGTAAAGAGTCAAATTGACACCTGTCTCTAAGAATGCAGACAGGGATATGCTTCATGAAGCCTAGTCCACTGCACACTTAGATACAATCCTCACCACCTAGGCTGACCAGGAAAACCCAAACACGTACCTTTTTTCCCCATATTTAAAAAGTGACGCATGTATGCGTCATTTTTTAAACCTTTGTGCCACATTATACTCAAAAATGTAAAATACATTTATTTTCCCCAAAATCGTTTTTGATATCAAATTTAGGAAACACAGCACAGATCATATTTACAATCATCTGCCTCACAACAGGGATAAGACTGAGGCAAAATATTGCACCTGCCTCACAACAGGAATAAGACTGAGACAAACGCTTTCACATGGAGCTTCACAATTTTATAAAATACAATTTTATATAACTATATAACTCAATATTTTCTTGGGAAGCATAGGTGGTGAAGCCTGTGTATAAGAGTGCAGTGGAGTTAGACATAGGTCTGATCTTCTTTGTAGTTGTGGACAGAGCTGTCTTCCACTATATTTTTCAATACACTCCTCACCTTTTGTGCACCACTGGAGAATCCTCACCTGATCTGAAACCCTGTATTGATCATTTGCTTTTTGTCATTGCTTTGTTGTTTGGTAATAGTGGTCTATAATGTGGTACTGTTTTTCTTTAACACAGATTGAAATCGTTATTTGAAGAAAAAGCTAAGATGCCCACAAAAGAAAGGACAAAGAAAGAACGCAACCGGGAAAAATCAAAAATATCAACGGAATTACAGCATTCTTCCACAACAGATACTTCAAAAAACAGGAACAAAGCTCCTGGTAAGACAACTAAGTCTTTTTTACGCAACATATGTACATCCAGAAAAAATAATGGACACCATGTACAAAAAGAAAATGAGAGAGCAAAATTGAAAAGGAAGGAGAGAAATTCAAAGAATCCTAAAACTGGAGCAGGAGAGAATAATATGTATAGGAATAGAACGCAGAATCAGTTTAGAGACATTCGTAGACGAATGTTTCGCAATAGGGTGGTTTTAAATTTGTTAAAAAACATTAGGAAAGGTAAACAGAGAGCTGCTTTTTATAAGAAAAAGAAAAGTGTAGAGAAGATTGTTGATCATGCTTTTGAAGTTAAGAAAAAATTATTTATTTTAATAATCAATAGAATTAGGACACTTAACAAGACAAATGATGTTTTCAAATCAAACAGTAGATGGAAAAGAGTAATTAATTGGACTAATTTTTGTAAAGTTTTTTTTGGAGAATGGATGCACAGTTCAAGTTGTGAGCCATTTTTTAATGAGGAGAGTTACTTCCAGGAGAATGATTTAGTGCATGCAGTTGACACCAGTGGGCGAGCGTATGAAGTGAAAGACGGTTGTCCGATTGAAAAAGAGAAACTTGTGCCTAGAGAACCAGAAGAGGTGTTATCTGATGGAGTTTTAGGGAGACGTACTAAGGGTCCAGTGTACACTTGGAAGTGTAGTAGTATTTGTAGTGTGCGACAGGAATCAATTGATTTGTTTTGTAATTTCTTACGTACATATAGTAAGAAAAGTCTAAAGCAGAAAATGAAGTTGTTGCAAGACTTAGATCCTTGCAGAGTGAGAGGAATCACAGGTTTGCAAGGCCATTCACTGGCTTGTCTTTCTAGAAAAGTCTGTCAGAGTGTTTGTCATCATTTTAGGATGTTAGCAGTGCATCATACCAAAATGAGGAAATTAGTGAGAATGTTGTATTATGCAAAAAGTCCAGCACTTAAGCTTAAACAATTAAACAGTGCTCTTTAGCATGGAACAGAATTAGATGTGAAGAAGATTTGTGAAGAAATTGAGATTTGTTATTTTCGTGAGCAAGAGGACAGCAATTCAAGGTAATGTGGAAGACAATGTACAGATTTTAAATACAGAAAAGTTTGAGAAGGAAATTACCAGGTTTAAGGTGAAATCAAGTGAAAGGCCGAATTTTACTTGTGTGTGTTGTCGACGGACTCATTATAAGATTCAGACTAGGTTAGTTGATTTATATGCAAAAAGTTAAAAGATGGATAATTATGAGTGGCAAGATTTAGAACTTATTTGTGGGTGGAGAATTCTTTTGATTTGAGTTCTTATCAGCGTATTTGTAAATATTGTTATGACAAATTAAATCAAAAAAGAATGCCTGCTAGAGCTGTTCATAATAATCTGGAGTTGATAGACATTCCCCGTGAATTGATAGATTTAAATACATATGAGTCTATTTTGATTCAATGTGTCCATCCTTTTCAGGCAATTGTTCGCATGGAGCCTAAGATAGGGAAATTGCCTCCTACAGATTTGCAGAGAGGATTAAAGGGAAGAGTTGTTTATTTGCCCCTAGATTTGAAAAAAAATATTGATACAATTGGTATAGAAAAAGTAGAAGAGAAACCTTTAGTTATTCTAGTTAATGGGGTTCCAACAAAGAGTAAAAAAATCAGGCAAGATTTAGTGGATGTTAGAAAAGTCAAAAAGGCAACGTTGTATTTAGTCAAAAACAATGAGTACTACAAAGATGTATGTGTTGCAGCAGAGGAAACAGCTGCAAATGAAGACAGTGATTGTTCAGCTGGCCAAATAGAAAAAGTTGATGTGTCTAGAAGTGAAGAAATATATGAACATTATACTGTTCATCCTTTACATTCCAAAGAAGTAATGGGGAATGCAATTGACTTGTTTCAAATGAAAACAGCAAAAGGAAGTCCCATTAGTGTATGGGAAGAAAGTTTGGAAGCTCGTTGTTTTCCACAGCTATTTCCAACAGGTCGAGGTGGACGATATGATGATCGACCACTTCAAATTCCTGCATCTGAATATCGAACTGTAAGATTATATGCTGAAGATGCAAGGTTTCGTCAATGCATTCCCTATTTGTTTCATCTACTGTATGAAAGTGACTTGTCTGGGCTTTCTTATGCAGTAAACCATATTCTGAAAAGTGGAGCACATCTACAAAATGTTTCGGTGAGGGACTTTATGCAGAAAGTGAATCTTCAAGATAATATTTTAGAATCTCATCTAATCAATCTCATGGCATGTCAGCGTGGTACAAATGAGTATTGGTACCGTCGCCATGGGGAATTGAAATGTATGCTAAGAAACTTAGGAACTCCTACATGGTTCCTCACTCTTAGCTGTGCCGAGTATGCATGGGAGGACTTACTTCAATTTTTACGAGAGGCCAATGCTAATATACAAAATATAGAATTCAAAACACCTGGAGAACTGTGCTCTTTGGATCCAGTGAATGTATGCAGATATTTTAATCATAGATTTGAAGCTATGATGTCTTTTATTACCAACAAAAAAAATCCTCCCATTGGAGAGGTTTTGGATTTCTTTTGGAGAAAGGAGTATCAAGCGAGAGGTGCTCCTCACATACATATGTTGTTGTGGATTAAAGATGCACCCAAATTTGGAACAGATTCGGATGACACAGTGATGAGTTTCATTGAAGAGTATTCAACATGTGCTGTTCCGAAAACTACAGAAGAAAACAGTTTAAGGCAACAAGTTTTACGCTTTCAATCCCATCGTTGTGGAAAGTACTGTCGTCGAAAATTCAGAAACAAGGACAAGTTCTACACAAAATGTCGTTTCAGCTTTCCACGACCAGTGATTTCTAAAGGAAGAGTAAATAATTTGATGTCTTCTCTGCGACATACTGTGACGAGGAAATCACCAAAAAATACATACAATTTAAAAAGAGACGAAGAGTCTAAGTACATCAACGACTACAACCCAGTGATTTTGTCCATGTGGAATCCTAACATGGATATTCAATTCGTTGCTGACAACTCTATTGCTGTGGCTCGATATGTGACGTCTTACATCACAAAAAAAGAAAAGACAGAACTAAAGGAAATGTGGGAGGACATTTCATATGAAAAGAGTCTAAGCAAGAAATTATACAGTTACAGTCTGAAGATGTTGTCGCATCGAGAAACTGGAGCATATAAATGTTCTGATCGATTGTCGTCAGCAAGTCTCTATGCCAAATCTAGAACCATCATTTGGGTGAGTCTAGGTCTTGCTGCAACACGAAATCGAGTTTTGAAATCTGTACAAGAGATAGAGTATTTGGCGGAGAAAGAACCAGAAAGTACAGATATTTTGAAGACAAACATGTTGGATACATACTATCCAAATAGAAGTCATCACCTTGAGAACGCTTGTCTCTATGAAGTTCTGCAGGGATATATTTATAAGAGGAACATCAGAGAAGATATCAATAATGGAATATATGGAGTCATTGGATGTGAAGGATGTCTAGTGAAACAGAAAAAAGGTCATTTGATTAATCATCGCAAATTGAGTTGTGATAATCCAGATAAAAGAGAATTTTATTATTTGGCTCTTTTGCAACTGTTTAAACCATGGCGTGAAGAAGAGGAACTTCTTGGAGATTTTCTCTGTCATGAAGACTCCTTTAATGCAACGAAGGATACCATAGAATGTCCTGTTTTTCCAAATTATCTGCAAATGTTGAATGAAGAAATAGAGCAAGAAGCCACAATTGCTGCAGAGATTGCGAGAGACAGTTCTCAAGGCAGTCAGAGTTCTGCTTCATTGAGTCAGGATCCACTAGGAGGACCAATTATCCAAAATGAAGCTGCTACTGCCATGGATGAGGTGGAAAGAGTTATGGAACAAGGTCAAGATGATGAAGTTAACTTAGAAGATTTGGTGAAACAACTAAACCTTGAGCAGAAACAGATATATGACGAAGTCACAGAACAGATTGAACATGGATTCAGTCATGAGAAAAAAGAATGCTCATGTACATCATTTAAGCCTGTCCAACTGTACGTGAGTGGAGAAGCGGGAACTGGAAAAAGTTTTCTGATTAAAGCCATTGCAACTTATCTGCAGAAAAGGACTGAATCACCGCTGTCTTGTGTTGTTACTGCTCCAACTGGGCTGGCAGCACATAACATTAAAGGGATTACTTTACATCGTTTACTGATGCTGCCAGTGGAGCATGATAACAAATTGGAGTATCACAAGCTATCAGGAGATGCATGTTCCGAAGTTTCGAGAGTCCTGAAGAAAATGAAACTTCTTATCATTGATGAAGTAAGCATGGTGTCAAATATCATGCTTGCTTTTGTGCATTTGCGAATGCAAGAAATTCTTAGAACAGACTATGATTTCTTATTTGGTGGAAAACATATTATTGTTTTTGGAGATCTTCTGCAGTTGACTCCAGTGAAAGGACAACCTGTGTTCAAAATGCTCACACATGAAGATGCCAGGAAGTGCTTAGGGAGCATCGGAAACGTTAATATATGGTTAAACTTTAAATATGCCGAACTGCTTCAAAATATGCGGCAGGCAAATGATGAAGATTATAAAAATATTCTACAAGATGTAAGGATCGGAAAAGTAAGTCAGCAAGGGAAAGAAGCTTCACATGCACGATTAATTTCAAATTTGTACCCAAATAAAAACATTCTTCCAGAGAACATATTTAAGAAAAATAACTAGAAGAAATCTGGCATATGTTTGATGCCAACTCTGAAAGAATGTTCCATGTTCAACAACAAAATGTTACAGTTAGAAAATGAAGAGATAGTGAAACTGGAAGCTACTGATAAAATAGAGCATATGGGAGCAACAATATTTTGTCTGAAAATTTGAAATCAAAATTGGATTCATTAGAGAAGACTATATCTAAAACTGCTGGTTTTGAAAAGACTCTGAATGTGTGTTTGAATTGTCGTGTCATTTTAAGAAGGAATTTAAATGTTGAAAGAGGTCTAGTAAATGGAGCAATGGGTTATGTTGTTGGTTTTCTGAATTGCAAAAATAGAGATGGAATTGAAATTTTAAAAATTAAATTTGATGACATTGATGAAATAGACCAAATTTGTCGTTGTTCAGCTAGATTTTTGCTCGTGAAAGACTTATATGTTCACCGAAAACAATTTCCTATTTGTTTGGCATATGCGGTGACAATTCATAAGTCTCAAGGTTTAAGTGTAGATAGCGCTTTGGTGAACATTGGAAGTTCTCTGTTTAAAGAGGGTATGGCATATGTGGCATTATCACGAGTCAGAACTTTATCAGGATTGTACTCGATTGAGTGTGATGAAACAAAGATTTGTGCAGATTTAGATTGTGTAAAAGAATACAATAGGTTAAGAAGAGAGTATGCTCCACATTTGCCTCAATATCCTCTGATTGAAAAACGTGTGGTAGGCCGAAAAAGAAGAAATGAGAGTAATTGCAGTGAGGTATCAGCAAAAAGGCATAAAGTAGATAAAAGTGTAATTGTAAAGAGAAACAAAAAGGATTCTGTTGAAGATGTTGTTGGATTTCAGTTTGAAAACAGTTCTGGTGTCAACTGCTATGCTAATGTAGTAGTTAATGTTGTTTTTTTTCTTCAAAATTTACAAAGACAGATTGTTGAAAATCGGGAACAAACATTGTGCTGTTTATTGAATTCTGTGTTAGAGAAATGTAGTAGTGATAGAGCTAAAATAGAAAGTGTTTCAGAAATTAGAAATCTTCTAGATATATGTTCAGGTCAAAATCAATTTTCACAGAATATTCAGCAGGATTGTCAGGAATTTTTAATGTATATGTTTGATGTATTACAAGATGAAGGAGTAGATATAAAAAATCTATTTGGCCTTTCTTATCAATGGCAACATGACTGTGATAACTGTGCTTCATCAAGTACTACTAGAATAGACTCTGAAAGATTTATATATTTAACTTTATCAGACTGCAAATCAGTGTCTTTCAATAATCTAGTTAAAGCAGCGGATCACAATATGGTGTGTACTCAATGTAAGTCTGCAATGCTGTCCACATTATTTCTACATAATGATGGTCACTAAGTTATTTTAATGTTCCAACGATGTAGACCTGATGAAACTAAATTGACAACTTCTATTAAAAATTTCGTGGCTTCTCAGTTATCGATATCAGGAAGAACCTTTGCAACTGTAGCTATTATTTTTCATGACGGTCCTTCTACAACATCAGGGCATTACACATGCTATTTAAAAACTTCTAAAGGTTGGACCCAATGTAACGACAATAATTTGACTTTCAAACAACGTTTGCCTTTTGGCTTTTTAAATTCATACCTAGTGTTTTTACAGCCAAAATTTAGGTAACGGTAATTGGCCTATGAAGACGGGAGGAGTACTCATATATACTCATACATGTGACACTATTTGGCCAAATGGAAAGGTGCAACAATGAGTAAAGAGTCATGACTGAAAAAAAGGAGTATATTAAAATTTTGAAAATATTTCAGATGTTCTTGGAGCTTTTCTTGTAGAAAGTCGATGAAATGGATTTCTAAGTGAACAGCAAAATACTATGTAACGAGAAAAGGACCTCTATGATATACTATTTGGCCTCAAGGAAAAGTAAGTCAATCAAAGATTAGCGTACATTTGTCGTTTGTCAGTATGTAAGGGTTTTTTTAAAACACAATCTTTTAGATTGTGTTTTTTTTCCCCGCTGTCATATGATGAGTAATTTGAGCTCACTGCTTTAAGTGAAATTCAATATATTCTGAGAACAGCAAAAATAAACTATGTAACATGTTGTAGAAATTATTCTATACTTTGGATTGTGTAAATTAAAGTGTATTCCCATTCTCTGACATCCACTCTCCCTCGCTTATCTTTGTTTGCTTCTTACTTTTGACCTCTTCTCTCTATTTTTTGTTCACTACTTCTCTGTGCTCAGTGCCTCACTCTACTTGTGTTATTTTCACTTGTGTTTATCTACCTTCTATCATTTCTTTTACAACAACTTCACTGCTCCTCTCTCATCGTTCTTCATCCAATTTCTTTTACTCTGGTTCTGTTACTATCCATCATTTCCTTTCTTTCAATGTCCTTCTCTTTACTTTCATCACCAAATTATTTTCTCTCAGTACCACTGTTTTAGTCGTCTTCTCCTCTCTTTCCTTTTTTTGCAGACTTTTTTTCTTTTCTCACTCATTGTACTCCACCTCACTCAGTTTTTCTCTTAGTGTGTCTACGTTATAACTTCCTCAGTCCATTTCCTTCAATTGTTGTATATTATTCTGTCTCCCTTCATCCTTTCACTCTATGACTGTTCTTCTCTTACTCTCAGTTATCTTCTATTCCTCATTCTTCTAAATGCATCCTTAATTAGACTGTTTTCTGTCTCAGTCATTATCTTTTTACTTACTTCTGTTTCCTGATTTAGTTTTGCTAACTCACATTGTTTTAGTATCTTTCTTACCTTCAGTTCATTTCTCTGTACTTCTCTGTCTTTTTCTTAGTGAATCTATATGCCTTACTCTTTGTAATTTGCTCTCCTTCTATTTCTTTTTCCCTCTTTTTGTCCTTCTACCTTAGTTTATTTCCCTTTCTGTGTTCTTCACTCTCACTTTATTTCTAAATAGAGTGTTATGACGTTTTTAGCTCTTCATTTGTATCTTTTAATTTAAAATACATATTTTACTAATTATAACTTATTTTTTCTTCTCTCTTTCACAGATACCAACTGTAGTAAAACAATTAAAGTTACATTTATTATATGGTAAGTATGACTAAAAAAATGTAGTTTGTTATCACCCTTTGCTTTAAGGTCACTAACATTTTCTCAATCTACCTCACTCCTGTGTTTTTACTCTGCTTCTTTCACTTATTCTTATTCTCCATGTTTACTCCCCTTTCCCTATTTACCCTCTCATATTCAACTTCTTTTGATCCCTATTCTTTACTTCACTTACCCTCTGTTCCCTTCCTTTGCTTCTTCACTCATTCTCTTTTTTTTAATTATTTACCTTACTCCTACACATATAGCTCATCCCCCTCCCAACACATGCACACACCTGTAACATACACCCACACACACACCACACACACACCTCATACACACAAAAAAACCTCCCACACACACTCTTCAAAAACACACACACATTCCATACACACACATACATCGAACACATATACACCCCACACTCATACACTTTTCATACATATTTCACACACCCTCATTTCTACCCACACCAAAACAGTCCACACAACCACACCCACAGACACACCTTACACACCCAAACTCCTACCAACACCCACTGACTCCCTGTAAGTCACACACATTGCATTACTTAACTTTTTTTGCTGTTTTACTCAAGCCCATTCAGGTACTGTTTCCTTTACTTTCTATGTCCACTCTCTATGTCACTCACCATGTGTTATCCTAATTCAATATTTCTCCCTCTTTCACCCCTCTTTACTTATACTATGGATAGCGCATTTCTCTGTCAATCCACATGTTTTAACTTTATTCGATGTTATCCATCTTATTTCATCCCTCTTTATTTATGCACACTACTTTTTTCTCTCTCTCCTTTACCAGTGTTATTTAAATCTGGTTCCGTTATTACCTTTTATTTGTACATCATTTTTTCTCTTTCCTTTTAGTCTTTACAGACACTCACATTCTTCATGTGCCTCTGCTTTAGTATTCTTCTTCTCTCTTTCTTTGTTTCACAGCCTTATATTTTTTACATTTTCTCTCTTACACTTTGTTATATCTTTTACACTGTTTTACTATGTATTACACAGTACATCTGTGTTGCTCTCTCTTGCTGTCTGTCTCTTAACATTACTCTCTCTTTCTCTTATGCTCTCCTTCTCTTGTTTTTTTTTCTTTTTTTTTGTGTTGCGCTAACGGGGCGCTCACCGGTGCGCGTACCGGGAAGCACACCAATGAGAAAAATGAAGTGAAGAGTGCTAAACATTTTAGCAATTTTTTATAAATGGGAGGTAGTTCTGAAAATAACTTTTTTTATTGTTTTTGTTGTTTTATATTTTTTTTATTATTTTTCTGATTTTTTTTTTTTTGGAACAATTTTTAAAAATTTTTTTGAGGGGGAACAACGAAAAACAGGCATTAGAAACGGCTCAACAGGAGCAAAAAAAATCACTTTCTGGGGCGTTTTGAGCACTTGTGATTTTCAAATGCTCTGTTCATTAAAATGACACTCATCTCCCCGTGGCAAAGTAGTCCCCCACAATAAATACACACCAGCTTGATGTGCTGAAAATTGCTCTGAATATTGAGGACCGTCTCCCTCGCCTCTGGTCCCGAAAAACTTTCCTGTGTTGAGGTGGTGGCCACAGGAGTTCGTGGGTTTTCTCGCAAGTCACGCACCTCAGCCACGCTGTAATTTATTGGATGCCACCTTTGCATGTGGCGATGCATGGTATGGTTCCCAAAGCTATATTTTTTATTTGTGCCTCGGGACAGAACTTCTTTACAGATCGGGCAGGTGACATGACGGGCATTGACTTTCTTTTGGCCTTCTGGAAATGAAAAAAATTGCCAAATGAAATTATTCTTATGGTGGGATTTCCGGGGCTGTTCAGGCAAGAATACTCTTTCCTGTATCTCCTCTTCCTCTTCTTCCTCCTCTTCCACAGGGTTGGGAAGGAACTGGGTAGGTGGTCCTTCCCTCCTAGGAGGTGGTGGTGGTGGTGGGGGTGCACCAGCTGCAGCTACTAATGAAGCCATCTCTTATTAATCAAAATAGGTCTTCCTCTCACAAAGTTGAAAGTCAGAGTGAGAAAAAAGGTGGGGGCTTTCATCATTTGGGAAAAAAAAAATTCTAAATCAATGAAAAGTGTTATTTTTAGGTCACATGACCTAGCCTTACATCATTAGGAAACCAAAAGTGAAATGAACCAATGAAAAGTTTTATTAACAAGTCACATGACCTGTTACGCTTACGTTACGCGCTCCGCGCCGCGCCCCGGATCGCTTCCGGTGCGCTGCGCTTCCCGCCTCGGTTCGCGCTCCGGAGCACTTCCGGGTGCACTAACGCGGCGCGTCATAAGACGCATTACGCGACAACGCGATACGTCGCGCTTACGCGACGCGTCACGATGTTGTTTTCTAACGCGGCAGTTGCGCTAACGGAACGTTTACCGGTTCGCGGACCGGGTCGCGGCACCAAATTGAGCTAACGGGAAGCTACCCAGTGCGTGGACTGGTAGCGAAACAAAAAAATAAATAAAAAAAAATATATACATAAAAAAATTATTTTAAAAACATATAAAATATATTTTTTGATTTAAAGAAGAATACATTTTAAAGCTTTTGATATTTTCTATTAAAAAACCATTGAAATTCACTGAAAAAACCATAGGTTATAGACCATATATAGTTAGGAATTAGCATTTACAAAACCTTGAAAATTCACTGAAAAAACCATAGGTTATACACCATATTTAGGGGGTCATTATGATTGCGGAATTCCCGCATCCTCCGGGCCGGCGGAAGCCACCGCCGGCCGGGAGGATGCAGGAAAACCGCAGCGGAGCCTCCACAGACCCACCACCAAATTAGGATGGCTGGTGGGTCTGATAATCTGTCCGCAGCTTTTCCGCCGCGGTCGGAAGGCGACCGCGGCGGAAAAGCACTAACATGTCTGGTGGTGTCTATCAGACACCGCCAGGCATATTAGGATGTCTGCAATTCTATGCTTTTCCACGGCGGCTTTTCCGCCGTGAAAAAGCATACGGACCTTCACTTCGGGGGCCCGTTGCGGGCCCCCTGGGTGAAGGGGTGGTGGGGGGTGCACATGGGGGGTACCTATGGTACCCCCCTGCATTTGCGTGCACAATGCAGCAGGCACCGCGCAGTGCCTGCCGCTTTGTGCACGCAAATGCTGTGCATGCATTTTTTACATTGGGGCGGGTGCAGCTTGAAGCTGCACCCGCCGCAATGTTAGAGATAGAGGATGTGACCGCCACCCTGGCGGTCACATCCTAATCAGATCGGAGGGAACGCCGCAGCCCATGTGGACGTTCCCTCCTCAGGGGTCGCGGACGGACTCAAGTCTGTCCGCGATCCTAATCGACCCCATAGTTAGGAATTAGCATTTACAAAACCTTATTTTACTCACACAAAACCATTGAAATTCGCATATATAGTTAGTTGCACTAACTATATATTTCGCGCACCCGCAATCCACTGCTGATGATGTCACATATTACATCATTCATGACATGGTCAGTGACATCACTGATGACATCACTGATGACATCTCAAATGACATCACTGATGACATCACTGATGACATCTCATTTGACATGACTGATCACATCACTGATGACATCATTCATGTGATAATACGATGAACTTCTTCAGACTCTAATATAACCTTATATACACTCAGTGTAAACAGACACTCACAGAGTGTCACTCATCCATGGAGTTACTCACACACCTAGTCAGTCATGCAAAGAATCAATCACACCTCCATTTCCTCAACTATACAGTTATACACACCTTACTTATTCAAACAGATACTAACACATATTTACTCTCTTGTACAATCCCTGATACAATTTCAGAATGATCCATACAGCCACTCACACATTCACTGGCTCTTATGCACAGTTATTTATATATGTCAACTCTCACATATACTGTGTTTTACATATGTTCTTACTTTGACATGTAGCACTGAGATATCCATTCACTCACCAATACACTCATGCACACAGTCAACCGCCCATACATCTGTTTCCACATGCACTTTTGAACCCATACATCTAGTGAATCAACTGGTCACACATCTATGCACAGAGTCATACACCTCCCAACCACCCACACACACACTCAGTCTCCCATACAAATACTTGGGCAACCAATCAATAACCCATATAGTTACTCATATAGCTACTGATCAACACATGCAGCAGTTTACAAAACAACAGACATAATGATGCACAAATTAAGACAGTTTAGTCACTAACCCATGCACTCAGTGAGACACATTTAATCACTCACTCATACAGTCAGTCATGCACCTACTAAATCCTTCATCCAGACACTTATACATCCACTCATTCTTCAATATGTAAGACATATTTAAACTTTACAGAAACATACAGACACTGGATGTTGATATCAGTGATGTCATCAGAGATGTCATTTGAGATGTCATCAGTGATGTCATCAGTGATGTCACTGACCATGTCATGAATGATGTAATATGTATTCCGTCTCCTCACCTCGCTCTGAGATAAAAACCAGCCAGGGTAAGTAGCACTCGGACACGGACCAATGAAGTTTCCTTTTTCCTTTATTTAGTTAGTGCAGGTAAAGTCCATGACGTTTCGGCTCCACGAGCCTTGTTCACATATATATATATATATTACCTACTGGAGATAGCCAGTAGGTATATATAGTTAGGATTGTTTTCCATAGGGAAATCGCAACATTCTATTGGGAATAACTTTGGCGCCGGTTGAGGAATCTTCCTGACATTTTCCTCAACTTTGCCTCGCGGCGCTCCGCTCCTTCCCTGAAAGTTTGGGGGGGATTCGTCAAGCGGGGGCCGAGATAAAAGGGGGGTCCCAAATGTGTTTTCCCCATGTTAATTTCCATAGGGCGGTTGGACTCACTTTTAGCCCGAACGGCTGGTTTTCCACCAAACTTGGCAAAATTGTAGGGACTGGTAGCCCGATGTGCCTTTGCTATGTCTCAAGATATGTGCTCCAGTGGTTTTTACGAAAATTAACTTCGAAAAAATATATATTGGGCTACATTGGGCTATATATATGTTAGAGCCGAAATGTAGCCCAATGTAGCCCAAAGATGGCCACCAGAGACAAAAAAAACAAATGTATCCCAAATATCAGCCAGATGTAGCCCAACTATAGCCCAATGACAGAATGTCCCAGAGTGTTCTAAAGAACAACTAGAGCGCTAACAGTCTTACTTATGACAAAAGTATGGCACACCTGAAGTCATCTTGATTGGAATAAAGTGTTAAGACTTAAAACATTTAATTTGCAAAGGAACAAAATGAGGGGGTTCATTTTGCCATAGAAATTATGATTAGTGCTGAAGAAAGAAAAATTAGGGCACATTTTGAGTGACTTCTCAAATCCTCTTATATTTCATTAAAAAAATTCTGATATGCAGTCTCCCAAGATGGCCAGCAGAGACAAAAGAGCCCAAATGTAGCCCAAATATCAGCCAGATGTAGCCCAACTATAGCCCAATGACAGAATGTCCCAGAGTGTTCTAAAGAACAACTAGAACGCTAACAGTCTTACTTATGACAAAAGTATGGCACACCTGAAGTCATCTTGATTGGAATAAAGTGGTAACACTTAATACATTTAATTTGAAAAGGAACAAAATGAGGGGTTTCATTTTGCCATAGAAATTTTATATATATATATATTCACTGAAAAAACCATAGGTTACACACCAGTTATAGTTAGGAATTAGCATTTAAAAAACCTTTGAAATTCACTCAAAAAACCATAGGTTTCACACCAGTTATAGTTAGCTGGAAATTTTACTCGCATAAAACCATTGAAATTCCCACGTTACAGTTAGTTGGACTCACTATAACTTGCACGTCTGCAATGCACTGCTGATGACGTCACATATTACATCACTCATGCATATATTTAAATATTTAAACATTACTCGCTAATATATGTATTCACTAAGATACACTTAATAGGCCAGTTAACCAATCAATTTCTTTTTAAAAAACACTGAAAAAAACCATAGGTTTCAGGCCTTATATAGTTAGGAATTAGCATTTAAAAAACCTTTGAAATTCACTGAAAAAACCATAGGTTTCAGGGCTTATATAGTTAGGAATCAGCATTTACAAAACCTTTGAAATTCACTGAAAAAACCATAGGTTTCTGGCCTTATATAGTTAGGAATTAGCATTTAAAAAAACCTTTGAAATTCACTGAAAAAACCATAGGTTTCAGGAGTTATATAGTTAGGAATTCGTTTTTAAAAAACCTTTGAAATTCACTCAAAAAACTATAAGTTTTAGTGGGGTTATAGTTAGCTGGACATTTTACTCATACAAAACCAATGAAATTACTCCTATATAGTTAGTTGTACTAACTATATTTCGCGCACCCGCAATCCACTGCTGATGATGTCACATATTAGATCATGGTCAGTGACATCACTGATGACATCTCAAATGACATCACTGATGACATCACTGGTGACATCATCCACGTGACAATCACATACACCTTTTCATACACTAATACAATTTTTCATTACTGTTTGTAAAATACAGAGTCTCATATTTAAATCCATTGTCACAGCAATACAAGTATCTAAAAATCCACTCAGTAATTCATAGATGTATACACACATCTAATCACTTACCTATGGATTCACTCATACATGCTGTCAATGAACAATAGATTATTATAAAGCAAAATGATGCCTTGGACTTGATTGTCTGTGTAAAAAACAATACGTGTGTGTATATATATTTTGGTTGAAATAAGGTAAAAAGAGACTCTAAAAGATAAATAAAAAATCTAATAATAATTTCTTTCAAATAAATTGAAAATCAAAAGAAAAATATTTGGTGTTCTTTGTGCAGGGTGAGTTTATCTGTGAAATGAAATTAGATTCATACAAATACAATACATTAGGTAGAGAATGAGATAATTAAGTGATCCCATTCTGGAAACTATTTTTGTTCTAATCAAGTCCAAGGCATCATTTTGCTTTATAATAATTTGTATGTACCCAGATGCCATAGGTTTACCAGGTAACCCCTGTTGTTTAAGGAGTCAATGAACAATAGAACACTATCAAAAATACTTATACATCTATATCGACATTAAACAACAGCACGCATCCTATTCACATATGAAGTCATCCTACTCACTTATGCAAACAATGGATCATACTTACATATTTACTTAGCAAAACACTTATACAAACACCACTTCTTCTATTCATTTAGATAGTAAGTCATACTTAGTGAATTATAAAATCATTATTACAAGTATACAGTTATCCATACAGTCACTCACACAATCATTGTGTCTTATGTATACTTATTTATATACAACAACTGACACATACACTGCCTTTTATTTTTCTAGTTTGTCGGACCTGTACCTTTGAGAAATATATTTGCTCATCACCACACCCATAAAGAGATTCCCTCACCCAAACTGTTAGAACATGTAGTTTTAACTTCATATATCTACTGAATCAACTATTCACACATCTTTGGACAGTCACACCCCCCCCACCGAACCACACACACTTTCCCACTCCCATACAAATATTCAGTTAACTAATCAATAACTAATATAGACTTTCACATAGCTAGTAACCAACTGTAGAATCAGTTTACACAACAACTGACAAAGTGATACAGATATTCACACAGTTTAGTCACTATCCACTATATTTAGTGAGACATTATAAATTGGTCAAGTAAACAGTCAATTACACTGCTACTAAATCCTCCATCCAAATATTTATTTATATATATCCACTCATTCTTCAATGTAAATTGCTATATATATAATGCATATTTAAATAACGAAGCAAACCACATTCACTGGATGATGTCATCAGTGATGTCATCAGTGATGTCATTTGAGATGTCATCAGTGATGTCACTGACCATGTCATGAATGATCTAATATGTGACATCATCAGCAGTGGATTGCATGTGCGCGAAATATAGTTAGTACAACTAACTATATAGGAGCAATTTCATTGGTTTTGTATGAGTAAAATGTCCAGCTAACTATAACACCACTAAAACTTATAGTTTTTTGAGTGAATTTCAAAGGTTTTTTAAAAACGAATTCCTAACTATATAACTCCTGAAACCTATGGTGTTTTCAGTGAATATATATATATATAGAACTACTAGCACAGGCAATAAGAGCTGATGCTTTAATACCTCCTTTTAAATCTCTCTGATATCACTGTAAGATTGCCCTATAATGCAAATGATCTGCTTTTATACACTGCTAATCCAGTTGTGGCAATGCCGAGAGTTGAAACTTTGTTAGAAAAATTTGGAGCAATGTCAGGTTATCTAGCTAACACCTCTAAAACTGAGGTGATGTGTTGGAATATCCAAGATTAGGAGGGAAGAATAAGCCAACCTTTCAAATACCTGGGTATTATAATCATCAAAGACTTTGAGAAAATTCCACAAATTAACCTTGATAGGGTAGTAAAAGAAATTGACCAGTGGAAAAACCTTCCGTTAATGATATATGGAAGGGTTAATTTGGTCAAAATGGTCATTCTCCCTAAATCAACGTATCTTTTTAATGCCATCCCACTTCGGTTTTCAAAGCAGGGTATACGTAAAATCCAGGGGAAGATTGTAAGTATTATTTGGGCATAGAAGGGTTCAATACTGGCCTGGAAGAAGCTTAGACAAACGCTAGTTAAAGGAGGGTTGGCACTCCCAGATTTTAATTGGTATTGTGTGGCTTTCCGATTTAAAAGCCTAACGATTCCACTTGGGGAAGACTCCTGGGAGAAATGACTTGCCAGTTTGGTGGGGAAGGTTTTCTATAAAAATTCGGTGCCCCAATATATTTTAAAAAAGTCTGCTTAAAGATACAATGCTCTGCCCTTCGCCTGTGGTATAAAGTCAGGAGTAAATGGGGACTGAGGTGTTATTCCGACTTTGCTCCAATTTGGGAATCCCCTGGGACCCCGGTATGCCTTAATGATAGTCTAAGTACCCCAATTAGAAAGGCCGGCATTACAAAATGGTCAGATTTGATAACATCAGAAGGAATTCACCCCTGGGAAGTTCTAAGAGCAAAGATTGGAAGAGGCTTTTCTAAGTTCAAATATATACAATTCACTTCTTCGTTTACATTTGTAAAAAAAGAAACCCCGGGAGACTGTGAGTTAGAGCAATCACTCCAAGATATACATTTAAAGAGCAAATAAATCTCTAAATGGCATGAGAAGCTCTTTGAGGCAGTTGATAATGAGTGTATGCCGCTGCATGCGGTGTGGAATGGAGTCTCCCTTGAGTGTGACATCGCAGTAGTGTGGGAATATTCCCTGAAGCTCCTATATACATTTATAAAACCGGCCAACCTGAAAAGGAATCATTTTTTCACTATTAACCGTTTGTTTTGGACCTCAGCAAAGATAGCAGAGTTTGCCCCATCCCCTCCTCCCAAGTGTCCAAGATGTGACTAAATAGAAGCAAATGATCTTCATATGTTTTTTGAATGTCCACAATTGAGAGGATACTGAAATGGAATCAAGAATGCAATCAGTGGGATATTTGGAAGGGCAATTACCTTGAATGTGATATTTGAGTTATTTGGCAAAGGTGGCAGGAGCAGTAGGTTGCTGAAACACTCACATAGAGGCCTGTTGCTCTATCGCATCCTTATAGTCCGGAGAGAAATATGTATCAAATGGAAAGATCCCCTACCCCCTAGGTTGGAAGATTGGGTTAAAGCAGCTACTAAAACAGCCCACCTAGACCAGGGAGCAGTAAAGGAAAATTGCCCTGATATTTGGTCAGACTTTAACTTATGTTGCAGAGACTTGGGACTGAACCAATACCACACTGTCCAATGATTACACCAAGGTATCAACAAAGGTGCGGGTCTGTATTGGCTAACAGACCAAAGCGAAAGCAGTGGCTGTGGGGCGCACAGATCGCAAGGACAGCTTCACAAGATACTGCAGACGCCTTTTTGTGAGATGAGGATAAAAAAAAAAAGGAATTGCCGTCAAACTGATTTTTTTTCCATTTT
Organism: Lissotriton helveticus; assembly: GCF_964261635.1. Taxonomy (NCBI): domain Eukaryota; kingdom Metazoa; phylum Chordata; class Amphibia; order Caudata; family Salamandridae; genus Lissotriton; species Lissotriton helveticus. The sequence goes on from NC_136067.1 coordinate 531,806,903, forward strand.
GGTAAAATTCTCTTCATTAAAATGTATCCTATTTTTATTAACCCGTTGGCTGCGCCGCCGATTCTACGGAAGTGCAGCACTTCCGCAAAACAGGCGGGGCAGCCCCAGGCTCTACACATTGCCTCTAAGTTAGGTCTGACTGCTACTGTGCCAAGCTACCAGAGGTTTAAGCAGAGATTTATATAGAGACCTTTGTGGTTCACCCTGACAAGGATTGCGATTATTATATGAGGTGGGCATTCACTCCCTCGACTAATACTGCACATGATTACAAATATGTATCAGGCAGTACTTAGTCTAGTTTGAGTTAGTGATGAAAATGTTGTTAATTCAAAGTCGTTTTCGAATGATTACAAAATGATCCTGTCTGCTGTACATATCTGAGGAGTAATAATGAATAATTTTAAAGACTGTTTTTGTTGGTGAAGGAGATAAAATATCTTTCAGAGAGTTTCAAGTGTATTTTAAGCTGTCGTTTTCTAAAAGATAATCTAACAGCTCGCCCTACTAACCTTTACATGGACTTACAAATCACTACTGTATAATAAGTACAACCTCCACCTAATGAAGGCAGATCTTTATATTTTAACACTCATTTGGAAAACCAATTAACTTTAACTCTATTGAACAAATTGAGTAGGTAATAAATCAAATGTTAAAAGATTGGTGAAAAGTCAGTCTTTCCTTAATTAGAGTACTGATCTGCCCAAGGCCGTCTACTTGTGCTCTGTTATAGATTGACAACTTCCACTGTCCAAAGCAATTAACATTTTATGTCCCTTTTAACAGGTTGGACCTCAGCTGCAAACATTTTACTTTCAAATCATGAATTTCTTTCCTGGCTTCCTAATGCCTTTAACAAGCACAATTTCTCTTTCCAGACCGTTTCGGAGAATTGTATTTAACGTGGCCTCACTATATTGTATTCTAAAAAGCTCCAATTTGACTTTACTTGATAGCCCCGGCCAGCCTTCAGATAACATTATGATCATTCTGGGCATATATTCCAGCAAACAGTTCTATCATGTTTGCATTATTTCATTAGCTACATTGTCTAATTCATATTACACATAATGTTGCTGAAGATGAAATTAGAACTTGTATTCAGAAAAAGAGATAAAAGGAAGAACGATTTAGTTCAGAAGGTTTGGTCTCAGTTTCAGTATAGTATAGAGATCGAAGTCTTATACTTCTCATTGTAGTTGGGTGAGATTCCCCTGCTCCCCTCTCAATCTACAACCTTGCACCATACTTATTGTAGCCATGCAACTTGTGAGTGGTGCAATGCTCACAGATATTTGCTCCATTCTACTCCCCACACCTCCATCATGCTGGCAGACATTACACCCATAATTAAAAAGGATATTTAGGGCATTCTCTTTCAGAATTACATTCCTCCAACTCCCGAACTGAAATTCAGTGCCTATCACTGTCTAATCGAACTCCTATCTAATTTTGTCTGTCTTTTAATATTCATGTGCATAGCAATCTTACTCTACCCCATAAATCAGCTCATTTGGATACTTTATTTGCACCATACACACTTTTCTATAGATCACCAGCACACCCACCGTACTCCAAACAGGAGCTTAATCTCCCAAGACGGGCTTATAACTCCCCACACTTGAGGGATCTGCATTGGCTTCCTGTGGAAAAAAGTATTCTGTTCAAAATTCTGCTCCTAATGTGCAGAGCGCTACATGAAATTGGCCCAATATAGCTGTCCACTAGGATACAGTGCTACAGCCCCAAGAGAAACTTGTGTTCATCTAATGGGCACTTGGACACAGTCCTCAGTGTCTGCCCTTCAAAAGTTGTAGGCTGGAATGTTTCCTATTTGAGCCCTCGGGCATGGAACAAACTCCCCTTAGACCTACTACAAATTGATTCTGTGGGTCGGTTTAATAAGAAATTAAAAACTTGGCTTTCTACTCATTAATCAGTTGGCACCCCTCCTCTTCATTCACTGTGAATAGTGCGAGGCGCTGTATAAGTCCTGTTTCATTCCATTTCAAAGTCACCCAACAACCACCCATAGATATTTTCTCATTTCTGACTTGTATCACACACTCCATACTGCATGGATTTAAATTAATGCGAATGCATTGACCATTAATTCTGCAACTAGCATATTATAAACTAAAAAACATCTGATTTATGATGCGTCCTTACTTCACCTCTCTCAACCTGAATTTAACTAATGGCAAGACACAAATTGATGCCTTTCATAATACCAAAACTTCAGAGAAAAACAGCCAAACCATCTTCTCTTTCCCCCTGCCATTCTTGTTCGCTACGGATCATCTTCTCCAATGTCCTAGATGATTGGGATCACTCATAAAATCCTTGGTACACTCCTGTCTGTTTTCTGACCTCCTCATTCCACCAAGACTGTTCTTTCTTAAGTCTCTACCTACATCAAAGCACATTTTAAGTGGGCACCCCAAAGGATCAATCTTCATCCCTCTACTTTTTCTTTAACTGCATACCTTCTATCCACTACTGTGAGCCATGACAAGCTGAACTCAATTTTGTCCCATACTCACCCAATCTCACCCACCTGCCCTTTCCCTCTTCTTGCCCCTGCACTCCAGAACTTGAAATGTACAGTAATAATATATGCATGGTATTAATGTATGCACCAATTTTGTTAATTGTTGACACTCATCATACCCTGTACAATCTAACTGGCAACTTAACTTACCTGTCCAACAATCTTATCTTTTTTGTAATGCTGACTCACTATGAACGGTGTTTCCTGCCTGATGGCTATTCCACTCTGGATTTAACTGACTTTAGACATTCATATCTGTTCTTGTCTTTCTCTTGGTTAAAGGTTATGCACATGAAAATCCAAAAAATAAGAAATTACCAACTGTGCTCTAATTGTCTTCAAAACCACATTCTGACAAGCTTTCATCGCTGTGGCCATGAACAATTATATTTTTTAGTTTCACCAGCTGAGGAACTGTACAATTTGGCTCAGGTCTTTTACACAAGAATCCTTTTATCCCACTGGATGTTGGTTTATGTATTTCATGCAAATACAAGTAACATCATTAGCACAATTCCTACAAGGGCAAAATACACATTTCTCAGTGCGAACACCAATCCAATGAAGGTTTAAATTACGGCAGTCATCAATTCAGAGAATGCCATCTGCAGTCACCTAAGACTTTATAAATGATTGTCCTATCACCAAGATATTGCCTATAATGAAACTGCTAAATGTGTTACACTCTCACTGCGGTTGCTGTGGTTTTAAGAGCCAGGGTCTCTGGAACTTTGGTTGGCTAGTGGCATGGATGGCAATATCTCAGTGTAAATGGGCTTATTTGTATTTGCAACAATCTCAGAACATTCATGAGGCCACACCAAGGGTCAGGTTCCTGAGGAGCACCACTTGAGGGTCAGAAACGCACTCCAGCAGAGGCCAGGGGGGCTCAAGCAGGTCCAGACAGCAGGTCAGCTGGGCAGTTGCAGGGAACCTCCAGAGCTCTGAGCAGAAAACAGGAATGACACTTGGAGTCCCTTCAGCCTGGGATGAAGAGTGCATGTCCAGTCTTCCTTCTCAGCAAGTAGGGCAGCAGGCTACAGAGCAGCAGAGTAGCAAGGAAGCAACGTTGCAGAGTGGCAATACTTTTGGCAGCAGAGTAGCGCAGCAGTCGTTCTTCTGTGGCATCCACAGCTCCAGGAGCATACTGAAGAGTTCTACCTAAGGGTCCAATATTTATATCTGGTGCCCAATTTGAAGTAGGAGATGGTTCTGTAGGTTTCCCGTTGACGCCCTTGAAGTGTCCTGCCTCCCCTGCCCATGGCACTAAGCTGGATGCATGAACAGTGAAGTGGTGACAAGTCCTTTATGTTAAGGCAGGGCATAACCTATTCAATTGCAAGTCGGGCTATGCCCAGCTCAGCCACCCCATCCTGCCAGTTGATGGCCCATCAAGGCACACATAATCCCTCTATTGTGTGGCTGTCTGGGTGTAATAAACAAAGGCTAACTGTCAACCACCCCATGTCATGTGACCCAGAAAAAGGCTAAAGGGACATCCGCCCCATCCTGCCAACGGATGGCCCATCTAGGTACACCTAATCCCTCTATAGTGGCTTTCTTGGAGGAAAGTAACTGATAACTACACCCATGTCATGTGACCCAGAAACAGGCTGCAGACACAAAGTGGTTAGGAGAGGAAAATTCCAATTTTGTAAAAATGCTCTTTTCAAAAGTGTATAAAAAAATCCAACATTACCATAAAAGAAGAGTTTTAATTACAATTTCTCAGACAACAAACATGAAATGTTTCCTGTTTCCAATCAAAGGTTAGCACCTATCAAATGCAATAAAACAAGCAAATGTTATCCTATGAGAGGGGTAGGCCACACAGTAGTAAAAAACACATTTAAGAGTTTTTCACTACCTGGCCATGTAAAACTGAAAAAAGTACATGTCCAACTTTTTTAATGCCCTGCACCCTGCCCTATGGGCTACTTAGGTCCTACCCGAATAGTGGCATATGTGTTAAAAAAGAAGGTTCAGGCCTGACAAGAGGTGTATTGTGCCAGGTCAAAATGGCATTTGAAAGCTAAACACGCACATGCTTTGATGGTAGGCCTGAGATGTATAAAAGGCTATTTAAGTGGATGGCACAATCAGTGCTCTAGTCCCAATAGTCGCATTTGTACACCCAGTTCCAGTTTAGTAGGGACTTATAACTACAGTAAATGTGCAAGTTGGGTGAAGATCAATTTGACCCTGTTTAAAGGAGAGAGCGTAAGCGTTTTAGCACTGGTTAGCAGCAGTTAAGTTCACAGAGTCCTGAAAGCCAACGAAACTGGTTCAGAAAACAGGAAGATGAAGGCAAAAGGTTTTGGGGTGACACTGAAGTAAGGGCCAATTTCAACATCTGTCCACAGTTAAATTTAACAGAATGCCTCCATAATTATTCACAATGTGATGCAGAAAATGACTATGTTTCAAGATCCAGAAGAAACATTATTTTCAATCATAGTTCCTGAGTCACTGCAAACCCCCACCAGAGTTAAAGGCCAAGACACCCCAAAATCTCTTGCCAACCATATCACCAATATGGCAAACTAATTTAACTTTAAACTAACTGTTATTATAACGTTTAGCAATCCTTTTGCCTCTACATTATGTTATGTGTAACTCTGGCTTTTTTCCTGTTTTGAGGTCACTGTATTCTTGATTGGTCTGGACATGTGATGCCATGGTATGAGTAAAGACATCACAGAATGTGGCTAAAAGTATGTTTACTTTCTCAGATCACATGAAGATTGTCTGCATTGATCTCAAACAAGAATCATTACCATATTTAGGCCATGAAGATGGGTCACACCAGAATTTTCCTGAGGCCATGTCCAGTGGTATTCACTCTGCAGACCTATTCCATCCCCCAAAGTTCCTCATAATGACAAAGAACAGTAGGTATTCCACAGAGATATACAACATTATACTGTCAGGAGAAAGGGATTGTACACCATCATTACAACAACTAGCCTCAACTACCACCTGAACAAAGTCCAGTCTATACCTAAGATTTTAATGTGCATATATCCCACTGCAGAAGTCAATTTCTATTAGATATAATTATCTTTACCCTTCAAAATGGCAAAGGTATTCATGCCCACACAAACCTATAAATGAACATCCAACCCAAACAAAACAAAACCACACTTAAGAATCTCTGATTGGGCACTGTTTAACACTATAGTGGCTAGTCAAAGAGGGGAATACATCAAATGGCATGTTACACAAATTGATGCTCTGCAAATCTCAGTGAGTTTTTTGAATCAATAGCAGTTTAGGAGTCAATTATATGGCAGCCCTGTGTCCTCCTCTTCACATATGTTAATGATAATCTTGTTATGGATTATTTGAAAGTGCTCAACATTTTCAAATTCTTATGTAAATGCAAGTCATCCAATGACTGAATACTCCACACTGGATCACTGACACAATATGAAGCACAAAAGTATTGAGATACAGAACTATTGTGTCAAACATATTGATTGCTAAAATATGTTTTCCCCACACTTACAATGGTAAGTACAAAAATATATATTTTTTAAATTGATTCACACTGATATCATTAAGGAACATACACATATATAGTTTAAAATAGTACATCTTAAATATGTTAATATATAATTATTATAATGTAAAGTAAATATATTTAAATAATATTTAATACTATATATAAATGTATACAACTATGAACCTTCACAGATATATACATGTGTGTATGTTTATATATTCATATATATGATATAACTCTATTATTAAAAGTATATTTCTCACTTTCTATTACATTTTATGTGTTTAGACGGTTTTCATGTACTACTATAAAAAGCATATAGTTAGCTTGGTTGCAGTTGTTTTCCTGAACCCATAGGCGTCCTGTTGCTTCGTGGAGAAGTGTGGCTCAATGGTTAGAGCGTCAGACTCTGATGCAGAGGTCTGGCCCGGGATCAGGGTTCAATTCCTGCCTCAGCAGGTCTTGGGCTCAATTTCCTGATAATTCTCGCCTCAGTGCCTATTCTAATCATGGGTCCAACTCTGGGCAATAGCTTGCTTAATCTCCACAACGGCCCCAGCAGTGCTGGGATGCCTGGCTTTACCTTGTGGGTGCCCTGGAGTGGACATTTCACAGGGAAAAGCCAGGAATGGTTCCACAGCGGTATGCGTACAGCGCCAAGAAACCCAAGTTGGGGTATATGTGAGCTGTACAAATTCATTTAATTGCTTTATGGTGCTCAATAGTCTATATTTCAATAAAAAGGAGCTTTTCAACCCCGCTGTGCCTTATCCACACCGGCTGCGACTGTATTTTGTTTTGAACAGGACCTATTCGTAGGGGTGCCTGTGTGTGTGGGTGGGTGGGAGGTGTGTGAGTCTGTGCATAGATGTTTGAGTGGTTGATTCACTGTGTGTATGGGTTCAAGAGTGCATGTTTAAACAGCTGTATGGGTGGGTGAGTGGGTGTGTGTTGGTATGTTGGTGATAGAATGGATGTCTCAATGTTACATGTCCAAGTAACTACATATGTAAAATGCAGTGTATGTCAAAGTTGAAGTATATACATGACTATATGTGAGAGTCAATGATTATGAGAGTGTCTGCATGGATGAGTGTGTACTTGTATCAGTGATTGTGGAAGAGAGTAAGGGCCAGATGTATGAAGCTCAAATGGGTTCGCAAACGCCGAAATTCGCGTTTGCGAACTCATTTGAGCAAAATGCTATTTATGTAGCAAATTTCAGTGCAAAATAAGGAATCGCAAATTTGCAATTCCTTATTTTGCGATTGCATTTAAGGAATCGCAAAATTCCCAATTCCTTAAATGCAATGTATGATGCAAAAAAAATTGCTAATTGTCCCTAAGGAATCGCAAATTACCACCAACTTCAAGTTGGTGGTAATTTCCGAATTTCTTGAAAAATGCCCATTTTTGCATTTTTCTAAGTGCCATGTGATGCACATACATGCCCTTAGGGCATGTATGTGCACCACATGTGCACCCATGCTTATTGCAGGGGTGCAACAGGGTGTCCTTTGGACACCCCTGCACCCTTGAAATTATTCTCAATTTGCGATTAGCAAATTGTGAATCGCAAATTGAGAATAATTTCACATTCATTCCTATGGGCCTCCTGGCCCATAGAAATGAATGGGAAATTATTCCTTAATTGCGATTAGCAATTTGCTAATCGCAATTAAGGAATTTTAAGAAATCGCAAAAAAATAGCGAGGTTCGCAAAAGTGTATCTTGATACATCTGGCCCTAAGTATGCATTTGTTTCTGTTTGAATAAGTAATGTGGTGTGTGTATAACTATATAGGTCAGTAAATGGATGTGTGATTGATTCTTTGCATGACTGACTATAACATCCCTGAAACCTATGGTTTTTTCAGTGAATTTCTAATGTTTTTTAAAAGCTAATTTCTAACTATAACGTGCCTGAAACCTATGTTGTTTTCAGTGAAGTTTTTTTAAAATGCTAATTTAGGATTATAATGTTCATTAAACCTATGTTTTTTTCAGTAATTTCGAAAAAAAAAATTAGTGATATTTTGTAACTTTAATATCCTAAAAATAGTTTTTGTAATTTTTCATTTGTTATTAAAATAATATAATGTCTTCTGTTTTCTTAAATATATATATATATATATATATATATCTCTCTCTCTATATATATATATATATATATATATATATATATATAGATATATATGTATTACCTACTGGCGGTCGCCAGTAGGTATATATAGTTAGGATTTTTTCCCTATGGGATTTTTGAAAATTCTATATCTAATAACTTTGGTGTTTGTGGACGGAATTGGCTGAAATTTTCAGGAAAATGGAACATTTTGTTTCTGAGCAGCCCTTGAAAATTTGGGGGGGGTTCGTCAAGGGGGGGCCGAGAAAAAAGGGGGGTCCCAAAACGTGTTTTTAACATTGAGTTTTCCATAGGGCGGTTGGCCTCACTTTTAGCCCGAACGGCTGAATGGATTTGCACGAAACTTGGCAAAATTGTAGGGACTGGTAGCCCGAAGTGCCTTTTGTAGGTCTCAATATATGTGCTCCAGTGGATTTTGAGAAATTAACGTTTAAAAAAAGATATATATCTGTAAGCGCGCTCCGGGCAGCGCTCCGGTTCGCGTACTTTACGCGTAACGGAACTTCGCGAAGCGAAGCTGATTGGCTCTCCGGTGTCTGTCAACATTCTAAACAGTCCGTAGCGGCCGCCATCTTGTCTCTCGGTAGGATTGAGAGACAAGAGGAGGCCAAAACAAAGGGGGAAATGACCATAAGGGGGCATAGTAGATCCTCCCTGACCCCCTAGGTTTAATGTGGAGGCTTTAAAAGGGCCCCGCGGGGCAAAAAAAAATAAATTTTTTTTTCTTTTTTTTGCGTGGGTAGCGCCCGGTACGCGAACCGGGAAGCGTTCTGGGCAGCGTACTACAATGAAAAAAGAATGAGAGACTTTTCAAATGCAGTATGTTAATTGATTGTTGGTTTTGTTGATTATTTTTTATTTTCTTTATTTTTTAAGCATTTTTTTATTGTGATTGTGTTTCATAATTTATTAAACTTTCTAACATTTCATTGTCAGAAATTTCATAATTATCATGGAATATACATTGTAGTCTCTGAGGGTGTAAAATGTCCTCATTTGCAAGGAGGTTATCTACTGCTTGTACACATTGCAGTAGTTCATTGTCCCAAGTTTCATCGAAAAATTCAATGTCAATTTGATCAATTGTATCAATCAATTCTTGGCTGCTCTCTTGCAGGTCCATTTCAAAAGAAACTTGGTTTTCGCCTTCCATTTTGCCTGAAATTTGGATTAAAAAAATATATATTAGTAGAGATAGGGCAATGTTGGGAATAATTTTAGATAGGCATTTTTTATCAGTGAATTTATCTTTGGGCAGTGTATAGTATCAGAGTGGAAGTAGGAATTTAAAAAAGTGTATGTGATTTAACGTAAGTAAATTCATAATTATACAAGAGAAGCCTAACTCCATCCATAACTATAACAGAGAAGTCTCTCTAAATCTATAACTACTACAGAGGGATAGTATATATCTATCAGAAAAAGTTTACCATATTAACTTATAGTGCACAATATACTTCAGTTTTAAAAATAAAAACTTACCTTTAGAAAGAAGTTGAAGGAATTAGTGAAAATACTATTGAAATGTACAGCAAGAAGTAGTAGTCAAAATGGCTGTGTTTTCTTCTCTTCCTTTATATATATTCAGGTATATAACCAATGAAATGTCAGGTAAAAAAAGTAGAAAATGAAAGTAACATTTTCATTGGTTGTCAATTCCAACACTTCAGATGTGTTTTGTGAAGTAATTTACCTCAGGGTATTTAGAGAGGTCTACAGGCTAAATGACTAAATGGAATTCCAATCAAATTTGTGAAAATGGTAGGGATTGGTATGTAGTATGAGCTAATCTATATTTGGTGAAATTGTCTCCAGTGGCTTTTCTGTGAACTACTTTCCCACCTTTTTTGATGGTGCGCTTCCCAGGGAGCGACCCGGTACGCGAACCGGTGAGCGCCCCGGTACGCGAACCTTAAGCGTTACGGGAGTCCACCATTTTGTGTTTCGGTCGAATTAAGATACAAAATGGAGGGCAAATAATGTTCAGAATGGGTAGAAGGGGGCACGGTAGACTTATCTTGACACCCTAGGTTTTGTGAGGGTGGCTGAGGAGGCTTATATGTGCGGAAAAAACCCATTTTTTTTTAAATTTCGCGAGGTTAGCTCCCGGTTCGCGTACCGGGTAGCGCCCCGGGGAGCGTACTTTGTTGAAAATTAGTGAAAAATGTTAGAGTAAAATAATAATTGTGAGTGATTAGATGTAGGGTAGCTCTGAGAAGAGCTTTTGGGTTTATGGTACATTTAGGTACTTATAAGTAGGTACCAATGCACATTCTTAAATTCAGGGTGAAAACTCTGTTGCCCTCATCTGAGAAGTGAACTCCATCTCCTCTGTAGATATCTTGCATGTAGTAACGCAAGTTATTGTTGTACAGGGAGCCCATTCCATGGTCTCTCATGTAAGCTGAAACAGATTTGTTTACATGCTTCCTCGACTTCTCAATTTGTGGACAAAATTGGTTTGACCACCTACATTTCTGTCTTTGGCATATATTTGAATATACCAAGGCAGTCTGAGGAAAAAGTGCCATCAATTGCTCAAAGGTGTCCTTTAAAAGCATTTCCAGACCTACCCCAGTCAAAGTGCCCAAGTCATTACCTCCACAGTGCACAATTAACAGGTCAGGTTTGGGCAAATGCATAAAGGTTTTCACCAATGGTATCAATTGGTGACATTTTAATCCTCTGTGGCCAAACCACTTAATTTCCACATCTTGTAAATTGAGGTTAGGTAATTTCCTGTTTTCAACGTACCTTTGAGCCCAGTGAATATAACTATGTCCAACAATCCAGACAGAAAACATGGTGAGAGAAGGTTCTCCTGCAGTCAGATGAAGTGTGGCAATGAAATGGCAGTTGAAAAAATGAGAGTTTAAAATGAAAAAAAATGTGGAGTTTCTGTGTTCATGAAGCAGTAACAGTGATTGGTGGATTTTGATTGCTGAAAACAGAAAGTTAGGGTGCACGGATGTGTTCTTTGAAAGATGTATTTTGAATGGTCAATAAAAAATCATTAAATGAAAGAATGCACTGGATATGCAGGTGCACTGAGAGTTCAGAGTTCAATTGCAACAAAGTTGTGTGAACTTGCAAACACCAGAAGTCTTCCAATGAGGTGGTTGCCATGCAGAAAAGGCATGAAATGGCAGAGGGGGGAAGGGTTTTCATTTGAAAAAAAGTGAGGGAAGAGTTTTGATTGGGTGACATGAGAGATATGTGTGAAGATTTACAGCATTTCTGTGCTTTTGATAGCTGCAGACTCTGGAGTGCATACCTTTTGCTCTGCTGAAGACAAATTGGTGTGTTTCTGAGACTGTTTTCAAACTCAAAGGGGCAGATTTATGAGGCCCTTGCGCCACGTTTACTCCGCTGTTGCGTCACGCAAGGCGGCGTAAACGTGGCGCATCCCTACGAACGATTTACAACGTGACGCATCTAGGCAGATGCGTCACGTTGTAAAGCCCTGCGCCGCTTGTGGGCGTTCCGGCGCAGGGTGGGCGTTCCGGGGCAGGTGCGCCTCGCAAAAGTGGCTGAGTGAAATCTATAAGATTTCACTCAGTCACTTTCAGGCCAATGTTGCGTCAAAAGCCTGCGCCTGCTTGAAGCAGGCGTAGGTCTTGATGCAGCATTGGTCAGATAGGGCACCCCCCGAGCCTTGCTGGAGCTGCGTCACGCTTGCGATGCAACTCCAGCAATGCGCCGCCTTTACGGCACAGATGCGTCACGCATCTGTGCCGTTTTTGCCCCATGGTGCATCGCATTGTAAATGCGGCGCACCATGGGTGGCGGAGCTGTGGCGCACTGTGGCGCACATTAACTGGCGCATCCCTGGGGATGCGCCAGTTAACATAAATCTGCCCCAAAGTATTTGCTAAGGTGAGAAAATATTTCTTTAATTTAGATAGAGAATAGTGTGCTTTAAGGAGAAAATTATGAATTATGTGGCGCAAATTGCTTGTAAATATGATCCCACATGTGCATGGAAAATTTAGATTTTGAATGTTTGTGTTACATAGCCATGTTAAAAGTGATACAAACATGCTGCAAAGGCAATCAAAAAACGCTTTTATGTGTCTTAAGGACATTTTAAGTAATTTTCCCATGTGCAGTGTTTTGAAATTATGATTTGAAAATCGTTTTTGGGGAAAAGGAATTGTTTTTAAATTTATGACAAGGACATAATGGTGTATGCTTCTTTATACGGCAATTGACTGTCCCTGATGTTATTTTTCCCATTTTAATGTAAGACCTTTCTCTGTGGCGCAAGTTGCTTGTAAATATGCTCCGACCTGTGCATGGGAAATTTAGATTTTAAATGTTTGTGTTACATAGCCATGTTAAAAGTGACCCAACCATGCTGGAAAGGCAATAAAAAAACACTTTCATGTGTCCTAAGGACATTTTAAGTAATTTCCCTGTGGGCAGTGTTTTCAAATTATGAATTGAAAATCGTTTTTGAGGTAAAGGAATGTTGTTAAAATTTATGTGCGCCATATGCCCACAAATTTCGTTTTCAGGGGTGCAGCAGGGTGTTCTTGAGACACCCCTGCACCTTTGGAAAAATTCCTAATTTGCGATGAGCTAATTGCTAATCGCAAATTGCACCTTCATTCCTATGGGCCTCCTGCTCCATGGAAATGAATGGGTAATTTGCAATTAGCAATTTGCTCATCGCAAATTAGGAATGGTAAAGAATCGCTATTTATTCCTTAAAATTCGCTATTTTGGAAATGCAAAATAGTTATATGATACATATGGCGGTTAATGTCTAACAAGATAAGAAGCTTAGGGATACATTTATGATGACTGGCGCAATGAAGTGGACATCACTTACTTCATTGGTAGAGCTTTACATGTATTATGTCCTCTGTATTCTTCATCAAGCGTAACTTTAATCTGCAATCCTGAGTAGGCCTCACCTTAAACAAACCTCTGGATAGGCCACACCTTATCGTCATCCTGAATTAATCATTTAAAATGCTAGGGACAGATTTATGATAGGTGTATGCCTCTTTTGTGCCACTTACAAAACACTGTCCACGGGGAAATGACTTAAAATGTCCTTAAGACACATGAATGTGTTTTTTTTAAAGCGTTTGCAATTTTTTGGGGTGACTTTTAACATGGCTATGTGACTCAAACAGTCAAAATCTAAATTCACCATGCACAGGTGGGAGCATATTTACAAGGAATGTGCTCTATGGGGAAAGGTCTTATAATGTAATATGGGAAAAATGACATCAGAGACACTGAAATGCCTTATAGAGAAGCATACACCATTATGTCCTTGTCATAAATTTTTAACCATTACTTTTCCCCAAAAACGATTTTCAAATCATAATTTGAAAACACTGCACATGTGGAAATTACTTAAAATGTCCTTAATTCAAAATTTGCTATTCCTTATTTTTCGATTGCACTGAAGGATTTGCAAATTTTGCGATTCCTTAAATGCAATGTATCAAACAAAAAATATGTAAAAAATGATATTAAGGATTTGGAAACTACCACCAACTTCTAGTTTGTGGTAATTTGCGAATTCTTTTCAAAAAGCATTTTTTTCCAAAAAACAAAAGGTGCCATATGACGCCTATACATGTCCTTAGGGCATGTATGTGTGCCATATGCCCCCAAATTTCTTTTTCAGGGGTGTAGCAGGGTGTTCTTGAGATACCCCTGCACGCTTGAAAAATTTCCTATTTTGTGATGAGCTAATTGCTAATCGCAAATTGCAACCTTCATTCCTATGAGCCTCCTAGCCCATGGAAATGAATGGGTAACTTGCAATTAGCAATTTGCTCATTGCAAATTAGGAATGGTAAAGAATTGCTATTTATTCCTTAAAATTTGCTATTTAGGAAATGCAAAATAGTTTTATGGTACATATGGTGGTTCATCTGTAACAAGATAAGAAGCTTAGGGATACATTTATGATGACTGGCGCAATAAAGTGGACTTTACTTACTTCATTGGTAGGCCTTTACATGTATTTTCTCCTCTGTATTCTTCATCAAGCGTAACTTTAATCTGCAATCCTGAGTAGGCCTCACCTTAAACAAACCTCTGGATAGGCCACACCTTATCGTCATCCTGGATTAATCATTTAAAATGCTATGGACAGATTTATGATAGGTGTATGCCTCTTTTGTGCCACTGTGCGTCACTTTTATGATGCAGCGGCGGTGCTAATTTGCAATTAGCAATTTGCTCATTGCAAATTAGGAATGGTAAAGAATTGCTATTTATTCCTTAAAATTTGCTATTTAGGAAATGCAAAATAGTTTGATGGTACATATGGTGGTTCATCTGTAACAAGATAAGAAGCTTAGGGATACATTTATGATGACTGGCGCAATGAAGTGGACATCACTTACTTCATTGGTAGAGCTTTACATGTATTATGTCCTCTGTATTCTTCATCAAGCGTAACTTTAATCTGCAATCCTGAGTAGGCCTCACCTTAAACAAACCTCTGGATAGGCCACACCTTATCGTCATCCTGAATTAATCATTTAAAATGGTAGAGACAGATTTATGATAGGTGTATGCCTCTTTTGCGCCACTGTGCGTCACTTTTATGATGCAGCGGCGGTGCAAAAGATTTGCTATGAGGCGACAACATTACAAATTGATGCATTTAGGCAGATATGTCATGGTGTAAAAAAAACGTACCACATGAAACCGATGCAGCAGTGATGCAAAAGATGCACCATGTCGCAAGACAGGCCTCACTTGGGGCCATATGTATCAAGCTAATTAGCATTCGCAAAGATCAAAATTCTACGAATTTCGGCCTTTGCGAATGTTAATTAGACAAATGGTATGTATCAAACAAGTTTGATGCAAAATAAGGAGTAGCAAAATTTGCTATTCCTTATTTTGCAATTGCACTGAAGGATTTGCAAATTTTGTGACTACTTAAATGCAATGTATCAAACAAAAAATATGTAAAAAATGACATTAAGGATTTGGAAACTATTGTGGTAAATTGGTGGTAATTTGTGAATTCTTTTCAAAAAGCTTTTTTTCAAAAAAACAAAAGGTGCCATATGACGCCAACACATGCCCTTAGGGCATGTATGTGTGCCATATGCCCCCAAATTTCTTTTTCAGGGGTGCAGCAGGGTGTTCTTGAGACACCCCTGCACCCTTGGAAAAATTCCTAATTTGTGATGAGCAAATTGCTAATCGCAAATTAAACCTTCATTCCTATGAGCCTCCTAGCCCATGGAAATGAATGGGTAACTTGCAATTAGCAATTTGCTCATTGCAAATTAGGAATGGTAAAGAATTGCTATTTATTCCTTAAAATTCGCTATTTAGGAAATGCAAAATAGTTTCATGCTACATATGGCGGCTCATCTGTAACAAGATAAGAAGCTTAGGGATAGATTTATGATGACTGGTGCATCACCAGGGATGTGTCAGTCATCCTGCGCCGCTGTTCCGCCACCCATGGTGTGCTGCATTTAGAATGCGGGGCATCATGGGGCAAAAATGGCACAGATGCGTGACGTATCTGTGCTGTAAAGGTAGTGATTGCTGGAGTTGTATCGCAAGTGCGATGCAGCTCAAGCAAGGCTCAGGGGTGCCCCATCTCCACAATGTTGCGTCAAGACCTATGCCTGCTTAAAGCAGGCGCAGGGTTTTGACGAAGCTTTCTCCTATCTGATTGTAAATACGGCACACCATGGGTGGCAGAGTAGTGGTGCACGTTAACTGGTGCATGCCTGGGGATGTGCCATTTAACATAAATCTGCCACTTTACATTTAAGTATGTGCAGGACACACAGAGTCGGTGAGGCTTATCCAAGGTTAAGAAGAGATGAGTCCTGTTCACTGAAAATTTAGACATAGTCTTCACCTGCTCAGCATTGATGGACATGGCTAAATAATAGCTGCAAAATATTACTCTTCTTAAACAATTTTACTATTATAATCTCTGAGATTTGTCTCTTACTCTGCAACATCTCATTGTTGTTATCTTTCTTTAAAGATAAAGACAACCTCAACATGAGCGACAATCTGCAATCAGTTGATTTTGACCTCATCATTGAACTTGTAATTGAAACATCAGTGGATGTTGATCCCTTGGATGATTTAAATCCTGAGGATGAAGAAGAGCGTGATGAGGATGCAGATTTGTCCGAATTATATGACATAGGGTGGGAAGCTGACCTGCTTGAGCCTATGGAAATATAAACATTTATTTTTAAAATTTATAATTAATAAAAAGTAAAAAGGTAAACCGTTTAATTTAAAAATAAAGACACCTTCAAAAGCAGGTTATGTGTAGTGTCTTCAATAAAATATTAAAATATGCTCATAAAATTAGATCAGATTCACATATAAAATAGCACAGGTAACATAAATATAAATGTCATTTCTTTTCTGCTATTTCTGTATTGTAAATTTGCAAGGACTAAAAAATCTTCTATTTAAAATGTCAAGTAGTGTGTTAAGTTTTTGATCACTGTTATTGTTTTACTGTTTGGTAATAATGGTTAATAACATTTTTTATTATATTTTACCACAGATTCAACTGCAGATCATTTCAAGATTTCACCATGCCAACAATAGAAAGACAGAGAAAGGCTGCAAAACGTCAAAGACAGCAGGTGAAAGAAAATAAGCAGCAGTCCTCTAACAAAAAGATTTGTCAAGTCACGAAGAAAGCACCGGGTAAGAGCACAAAATATTTCATAAGAAATATGTGTAGTAAAAAAAATATTACTACAGAAAATGTTTCAGTCCATAAAACGAGAAGGAATTCAAATGGAAAGGAAAGGCCAATGAAAAATGTTACTGCTAGAGCAAGAGATAACTCTGTGCATGATAGTAGAAGGAAACAACAGTTTAGGGAGATTCGTAAACGAATGTTCCGCAACAGGATAATTGGCAATTTGTTAAAAAATATTAAGAAAGGTCAACAGAAACTGGTTTTTTATAAGAGAAAAAAAAAAGTTGAGAAAGTTATTGATCAGGCATTTGAAATTAAACGTAAGTTATTTATTTTGATAATCAATAGAATTAGGAAGCTAAACAAGGCAATTTATGATTTCAAAAGAAATAGTAGATGGAAGAGAATAGTTAATCGTAGTAAATTTTGTGAAGTTTTTTCTGGAGAATGGATGCATAGTTCAAGCTGTGAGGCATTTTTTAATGAGGAGAGTTATTTCCAGGATAATGATTTGGTGCATGCAGTTGACACCAGTGGTCGTGCTTATGAAGTGAAAGATGGTTGTCCAGTTGAAAAAGAAAAACTTGTGACAACAGAGGCAGAAGAGGTGTTAGGTAATGAGGTTTTAGGAAGACGTGCTAAGGGTCCTGTGTACACCTGGAAGTGTAGTAGTATTTGCAGTGTGCGACAGGATTCCATCAATTTGCTCTGTGATTTTGTACGGTCATTTAATAAGAAAAGTTTGAAGCAGAAAATAAGGTTGTTGCAAGAATTAGATCCTTGCAGAGTAAGAGAAGTGACAGGTTTGCATGGTCATTCACTGGCTTGTCTTTCCAGGAGAGTATGCCAGAGTGTTTTTCATCATTTCAGGATGCTAGCAGTGCATCATAATAAAGTGAGGAAATTAGTTAGAATGTTGTATTATGCTAAGAGTCCAGCAATTATGCTTAAACAATTATGCGCTGCTCTTTTGCATGGTTCTGAAATAGATGTGAAGAATATATGTGAAGAAATTGAGTTTTGTTACTTTGGAAGTAAAGAGGAGAATGTTGAAATTGAGCAAGAAGAAGAGGGTCATGTGGAAGATAGTGTACAGGTTTCCAGTACAGATAATTTCCAGAGGGAAATTGCGACGTTTGAGGTGAAATCAAGTGAGAGGCCTAATTTCACTTGTGTGTGTTGTCGGCGCACTTATTATAAGAATCAGACTAAGTTAGTGGATTTATATGCAAAAAGTGAAAGGGAAAATAATAGTGAATGGAAGGATTTCGCAACATACTTGATGGTAGAAAATTGTTTTGATTTGGGATTGGATCAACGTGTGTGTAGTTATTGTTGTTGCAAATTAAATCAAAACCAGATGCCTGCTAGAGCAGTTCATAATAATCTGGAATTGGTTGAGATTCCGTCTGAATTGAAGGATTTAAATACTTATGAATCTATTTTGATTCAAAGTATCCATCCCTTTCAGGCTATTGTAAGAATGGAGCCAAAGACAGGGAAATTGCCTCCATCAGATTTACAGAGAGGATTAAAGGGAAGAGTTGTTTATTTGCCTCTAGATTTGAAGAAAAACATTAACACAATTGGAGTAGAAAAAGTGGAAGAGGAACCTCTGGTTATCTTAGTTAATGGGGTTCCGACAAAGAATAAGAAAATATGGCAAGATTTAGTAGATGTTAGGAAAGTTAAAAAGGCAACATTGTATTTGAAAAAAAATAATAAATACTATAAGAATGTATATGTTGCAGAAGAGGAAGTAAGTGAGGAAGAGGATAGCGATTTGTGTGCTGGTCAAATTGAGAAAGTAGAACCCTCTACTAGTGAAGAAATATATGAACATTATAGTGTTCATCCTTTGCATTCCAAGGAAGTCATGGGGAATGCTATTGAGTTGTTTCAAATGAAACAAGCCAAAGGGAGTCCCATTAGTGTTTGGGAGGAAAGTTTGGAAGCTCGGTGTTTCCCACAGCTTTTTCCAACAGGTCAGGGAGGAAGATATGATGAGCGACCTCATCAAATTCCTGCTTCTGAATACCGGACTTTGCGATTGTATGCAGGAGATGCTAGGTTTCGACAATGCATTCCTTATTTGTTTCATCTCCTGTTTGAAAGCGATCTGTCTGGACTGTCATATGCAGTGAACCACATCTTGAAAAGTGGTATACACATGCAAAACATCTCGGCAAGTGACTTTATGGATAAAGTCAATGTCCAAGACAGTATTTTGGATTCTCACCTGATTAATCTCATGGCGTGTCAGCGTGGTACTAATGAGTACTGGTACCGTCGTCATGGTGATTTAAAATGTATGTTGAGGAACTTAGGTACTCCCACATGGTTCCTCACTCTGAGCTGTGCCGAGTATGGCTGGGAAGACTTACTTGAATTTCTACGAGAGGCAAATGCTAACGTAGATAACATCGAATTCAAGACACCCGGAGAACTGTGCTCTTTGGATCCAGTCAATGTATGTAGGTATTTCAATCATAGATTTGAAGCTATGATGTCTTTCATCATGAATAAGAAGAATCCACCTCTTGGAGAGGTGTTGGATTTCTTCTGGAGAAAGGAGTACCAAGCAAGAGGTGCTCCTCATATACATATGTTGCTGTGGATCAAGGATGCACCTAAATTTGGAACGGATCCAGAAGACTCAGTGATGAGTTTCATCCAACAGTATTCTACGTGTGCTGTTCCAAACGCAAAGGAGAAGAAAAGCCTAAGAGAAAAAGTTCTGCGTTTCCAAAGCCATCGATGTGGAAAGTACTGCCGTCGTAAATTCCGAAACAAGGACAAGTTCTACACTAAATGTCGTTTCGGCTTTCCACGACCGGTGATTTCTAAAGGAAGAGTAAACAGTTTGATGTCTTCGCTGCGACACAATGTCATGAAGAAATCACCTAAAAACACTTACAATTTGAAGAGGAACGAAGAGTCCAAGTACATCAACGACTACAACCCGGTGATTTTGTCCATGTGGAATGCTAACATGGATATACAGTTTGTGGCTGATAACTGTATGGCTGTGGCTCGGTATGTGACGTCTTACATCACCAAAAAAGAGAAGACAGAATTGAAGGATATGTGGGAGGACATTTCCCATGAAAAGAGCCTCAGCAAGAAGTTGTACAGTTTCAGTCTGAAGATGTTGTCGCATCGAGAAATCGGAGCGTACGAATGTTCTGACCGGTTGTCTTCAGCAAGTCTCTATGCCAAGTCCAGGAGTATCGTTTGGGCGAGTCTTGGTCTTGCAGCAACGCGTAATCGAGTTCTCAAACCTGTGCGGGAAATTGAGTATTTGGCGGAAAAGGAGCCAAACAGTACCGACATTTTGAAGACAAACATGTTGGATACATATTATCCAAATCGAAGCAGTCACCTCGAGAATGTTTGTCTGTATGAGGTTCTGCAAAATTACATATTCAAGAGGAACATCAAAGAAGATACTGAGAAAGGAGTGTATGCTGTAATAGGAAGTGAGGGATGTCTGGTCAAGCAAAGAAAATGCCACTTGGTAAACCATCGAAAATTGAGTGGCGAATCTCCTGAAAAAAAGGAGTTTTTCTATTTAGCACTTTTGCAACTTTTCAAGCCTTGGCGTGCAGAAGAGGAACTGCTTGGAGATTTCCTCTGTTACGAAGACTCTTTCAATGCCGCCAAGGAGACCATAGAATGTCCTGCTTTTGCCAAATATGTAGAAATGTTGAATGCGGAAATTGAGCAGGAAGCAACGATTGCAGCCGAGATTGCCAGAGACAGTTCTCAGGACAGTCAGAGTTCTGCTTCATTGAGTCAGGATCCACTAGGAGGACCTGTTATTGAAAATGAAGCTGCCACTGCTATGAATGAAGTGGAAAGAGCCATGGCACATGCTCAAGAGGATGCGGTTAACTTAGAAGAGTTGGAAAGACAACTCAACGTTGAGCAGAGGAAAATATATGACGAAGTTACCATGCAAATTGATCATGGATTAAGTCATGATAAGAAAGAGTGCTCATGTACGTCGTTGAAGCCTGTCCGACTGTACGTGAGTGGAGAAGCGGGAACTGGAAAAAGTTTCCTCATTAAAGCAATTTCATGCTATTTGCAGGAAAGGACAGAGTCATCGCTGTCTTGTGTTGTCACTGCTCCAACTGGACTGGCAGCACATAATATTAAAGGGATTACTTTACATCGTTTACTGATGCTGCCAGTGGAGCATGACAACAAATTACAATATCACAAGCTATCTGGAGATGCTTGTTTTGAAGTTTCAAGAATCTTGAGGAAAATGAAACTTCTTCTCATTGACGAAGTAAGCATGGTTTCCAATGTCATGCTTGCCTTTGTGCATTTGAGGATGCAAGAAGTTCTCAAAACAGAGTATGATGTGTTATTTGGTGGCAAACACATCATTGTTTTCGGAGATCTTCTGCAGCTGACACCAGTGAAAGGGCAACCTGTGTTCAAAATGCTCACGCATGAAGATACCAGGAAGTGCCTAGGCAGCATTGGCAACGTCAATATATGGTTAAACTTCAATTATGCTGAACTGCATGAAAATATGCGTCAGGCGAAGGATGAAGTTTACAAGACTATTCTACAAGATGTTAGAATTGGAAAAGTGACCGAGCATGGGAAAGAAGCTTTACATGCACGATTACTGTCAAATTTATATCCAGAACAAGATGTTGTGCCTGAGAATATTTTTCAGAAAATTACTGAGAAGAAATCTGGAATATGTTTGATGCCAACTCTTGCAGAATGTGCCAAATTTAACAACAAAATGTTGCATTTAGAAAAGCAAGAGATTGTGAAACTGGAAGCTATTGATAGAGTAGAGCATATGGGATCAACAATTATTTTGTCTGAGAATCTGAAAACAAAATTGGATTCATTAGAGAAGAGTATATCTAAAACTGCAGGTTTTGAAAAGACTCTGAATGTGTGCTTGAACTGCCGTATAATTTTAAGAAGGAATTTACATGTTGAAAGAGGTCTGGTAAATGGATCAATGGGTAATGTTGTTGATTTTGTGAAATACAAAAATAGAGATGGAATTGAATTGTAAAAAATTAAATTTGATGGCATTGAGGAAGTACAGCTAATTGCTCGTTGTTCTGCTAGATTTTTGCTTGTAAAAGACTTATATGTTCGCCGTAAGCAGTTTCCTGTTTGCTTGGCATATGCGGTGACAATCCATAAATCGCAAGGTTTAAGTGTAGACAGTGCATTGGTGAATATTGGCAGTTCTGTGTTCAAGGAGGGTATGGCATATGTGGCATTGTCACGAGTTAGAACTTTATCGGGATTGTACTTGATTGAGTGTGATGTCACAAACATTTGTGCGGATCTAGATTGTGTTAAGGAATACAATAGGTTAAGAAGAGAGTATGCGCCACATTTGCCTCAGTATCCTTTGTTTGAGAAACGTGTGGTAGGCCGGAAACGAAGAAATGAGAACAATACTGGGGAGGTTGTAGCAAAAAGACAAAAAGTCAATGAACCTAAAATTACAAGCAGAAACAAAAAGGATTCTGTTGAAGATGTTGTTGGTTTTCAGTTTGAAAACAGTTCTGGTGTCAACTGCTATGCTAATGTAGTGGTTAATGTTTTGTTTTCTCTAAAAAATGTAAAAGAAGAGATTGTGGTCAATTCTGATCAAAGATTTTGCAGTTTGTTAAATTCTGTGTTAGAGAAATGTAGCACTGATAGAAGAAACATAGAAAGTGTGTCTGAAATTCGAAATCTGTTAGACAGATGTTCAGGCCAAACACAATTCTCTCAAAATATTCAGCAAGATTGTCAGGAGTTTTTAATGTATATGCTTGATGTATTACATGCTGAAGGTGTAGATGTAGATCAGCTGTTTGGGCTTTCTTATCAATGGCAGCATGACTGCGAGAACTGTATGGTATCAAGTACTACTAGTGTAGACTCAGAAAGATTTATATATTTAACTTTGCCAGACAGTAAATCAGTCTCCTTTAATAAGCTAGTAAAAGCAGCTGATCACAACATGGAGTGTAGCCAATGTAAATCTGAAATGATGTCCACATTATTTATACGAACATATGGCCAGTATGTCATTTTAATGTTCCAACGATGTAGGCCTGATGGAACAAAATTGACAACTTTAATTAAAAATTTTGTAGCTTCGCAGTTGTCAATATCAGGAAGGACTTTTGTAACTGCAGCAATTATATATCATGACGGCCCTTCAATAACATCAGGACATTACACAGCTTATTTAAAGTCTAGAAATGGCTGGTCATTCTGCAATGATTCTGTTTTAATTTTCAAAAAAAAATTGCCGTATGACCTTAAAAACTCTTACCTGGTGTTTTTAAAACCAAAATTTTAGGGAAATAATCTCGGGATGTGCTCTGTGGAATTTCAAGAAGTTCTAATGGCTCCTACACAATTTGGCCTTGAGGATAAGTGTAGTTCAGAGACATAACTTCTAACCATAGGACTGGACGTCATGGAGAAATACGTGCACTTTCAATGAGTTCAGAAAAACTGTTTCTTTTTATAAGCTAATTGAAGCAGCCAATCAAAACATGGAGTAGAGGGAATGTAAGTCTGCAATGCTGTCTACTGTTTTACATTGCTTTGTGATTAAAAGTGATGTAGAGAATTAAATAATTGTAGTAGTCATAGAGGTAGTGTAAGTCTGCTTCATAGTAAGCAGTATCAGTGTCATAGGAAATGTAGAACATGACTGAGCAAGAAGGGGAAGATATTACTATTCCAGGATTGTGAAAATGATCTTCAACATTTTAATTCTGAAAGTTGCGGAAATGCCAAATGACGGGATTGGCTTACAAGAAATCCAAGAGTTATAAATGGCTCTGACCAGATTTGGCCTTGTGGAAAATTGTGGTAGAGAGCAAGAAGTCATTTATTGCATGTAACGTGTTTTTAAAAACGATGGAGATTTTCTTTCAGAAAGTGGCGGGCTGAAAGTAATAACAGCACAAAAGAGTGTAAGCTGTTCATAGGACATCCTTGGACGTCATGGAAAGTAAGTTAACTTTAAGGAGTTCTGAATTTTGATTTCTGATGTTGTATGGGTTTTTTAAACACAATCATTTTGATTGTGTTTTTTTTTCCCCGCTGTTACATGATGAATACCTTCAAGTCACTGTTTTTAGTGAAATTTGATACATTCTGAGAACAGCAAAAATAAACCATTTAACATGTATAATTAATGTTCTACTTTTTGTACTTATGATATACATTTAGAAATGTGAGGTAGATATGGAGAAACTGAGGCTTCTGTAAGTGTCAAAGTTAATGCTTACAGTGCTGCACTTCTGGGTACTGTTTTTTTTTTAAAACTGAATAGGCCTCACCTTAAAGAAACCTCTTGAAAGGACACATCTTATTTGTATCCTGAAAGAATCATTTAAAATGTTAGACACAATTTTATGATGGCTTTACATCTTTTTTGCGCTGCTATTGCATCACTATTGTGAGACATCAGCAGTGCAAAAGATGCACCATGTTCCAAAATAGGCCTCACTTCATCAGCATCAAGATACTGTTTGTTTAAAATATATAACTTTAGGATTGTGTAGGGGACGTATAGCAGCAGAGGCTTCTGTAAATCTCAAAGTTTTTGAAAAACTGTTTCTTCTTGAACCTTTTCCCTTGTCTTTTCAAATTTTTAAATACATGTTTTAATATTTTTGAAATGTTTCTTCTCTCTTTTACAGATTGAAAGTATGAAAAAATATTTGAAAAAGTTAACAAGAATTATAAGGTAAATGTTTTCTACTCTTTTAACCCGCAATCCACTGCTGATGATGTCATTGACTATGTCATGAATGATGTAATAAGTGGACATGACTTACTTCATTGGTAGGCCTTCACATGTATTAATGCATACACTGCTGCACTTCTGCGTACTGTTTCATATGCTGAACTACATCTGCACTATGAGATACCTAAGCAAAGGCAACACAGGTGATGTGATTTTGAAATGAGCAAAAGAAACTCCACGTTTTTCAATTACATTACTTGTGTTTTCTAAGTTTACGGATGACATTGTGCAGATGAACTTTAGGTCTGTCTATGGACACAGAAGAGGTCTGGCCGTTGTTCAAGAGTGAAGTGGACATGTTTTACTTCAATGGTAGGCCTTCACATGTATTATCTCCTCTGTATTCTTCAACAAGCATAAATTTGATATGCAACCCTAAGTAGGCCTCATCTTAAACAAAATTTTGGAGAGGACACACCTTATCGTCATCCTGAATCAATCATTTAATCTATCACATTTAACATCTATTAGTTCTACTGCTTCATTTCTTTAATCCTTACTTTCCTGCGTTTGCTACTTCTCTCATTCCTTTCTCTATTACTTAATTATTCTACTCCTTCCAGTATTTTTCTCAGTCCCTCTCTTCTCATACTTCTTCATTATTATTCACTCATTCTGTCTCTATTAATGTTACTGTTTCTGAATGATCTCAACATTTTTTTAAAACAAGAACAGTAAGTATAAGGATAGGAAACAGACATTTATGTTACAAGAAAGACAGCTATAGGAAGTAAACAAAAGATACTGTTACTCGCAATCCACTGCTGATGATGTCACTGACCATGTCAAGAATGATATAATATGTGACATGATCAGAAGTGGATTGCGGGTAACAGTATGTTTTCTTTACTCCCTGTAGCTGTCTTTCTTTTAACATAACTGTCTGTTTCCTTCCCTTATACTTACTGTTCTTTTTTTAAAAAAAATTTTTGGTTCGCTCCTGGTTCGCGTACCGGAGTGCGAACTGGAAGCGAACTAAAAGAAATAGAGATTGGCAGAGTTTCAAAAATTCTACCAATTTTTTTTATAATGGGGAGGTAGTTCTGAAAAGAACTTTTTTTTTGGTTTTTGTTGTTTTAAATTTTTTTTATTATTTTTCTGAACATTTTTTATATTTTTTTTGTTTTTTCTGAACATTTTGTAATTTTTTTGTTTTTTTGGGGGGTAGGGGGGAAACAAAAATGATTCATTGAGAAGGGCTCAACAGGAGCAACGAAAAAAAGAAGAATTTATTTTTTGGGGCGTTTCGGGCAAACATGATTTTTGATAGCTCTCATTATAAGAGTAATGCTACTTTCTCGGTAGCAAAGTGTTTGGCTGCACCACACGCACACTTGCTTTACTTCCCCCATGTCCATTTGAATGTTCGGGATCACCTCCCTCGCCTCTGGTCCCGATACTTCTTTGACAGCAGATGTTCTCACCATTGCCAGGGGATTTTGCTGTTCATCACGAAGCTGGGCAGCACTATAATTATTTGGGTGCCACCTACTCATATGCCTGTGCATCGTATAATTGCCGAAGCTGTATTTCTTGTCAGTGCCCCTTGACAGTCGATCGTTGCAAATACGGCAAAACACATATCTGGCATTGACTTTTTTTTGCCCTGCTGGAAATTTAAAAAATTGCCAGATGTAGTTTTCTTTTCTATTGTACCTCCTGGGCTCCTCTGGCAAAAACTCAGGCTCTTCCTCCTCTTCCTCCTCTTCTTGATCTTCCTCTTCTTCAAACATTCGTTGAGCAGGTGGTCCTTTCTTCCCTTGAGGAGGTGGGGGTGGTGGTGGGGGAACACTAGCTGAAGCAACAATGGAAGCCATTTCTCTATAAAGTAAAAGGGTCTTTCTCTCACCAAGATGAAAGTCAGAGTGAGGAAAGAAGGAGGGGTTTTCATCATTTGGGAAAAGCAAAATTTATCAACCAATGAAAAGTGTTATTTTTAGGTCACCTGACCTAGCCTTCCATTATTATGAAACCAAAAGTGAAATGAACCAATGAAAAGTTTTATTACCAAGTCACATGACCTCTAACGCTCATGTTACGCGCTGCGGAACGCTCCCCGGTTAGCTTCCGGTTCGCTGCGCTTCGCGCCTCGGTCCGCGCCCCGGGACACTTCCGGGTGCGCTAACGCGATACGTCACAAGACGCATTTCGCGGCAACGCGATACCGTCACTATGTTGATTTCTTACCGGTTCGCGGACCGGGTCGCGGCATCTATTTGAGCTAACGGAAAGCTTCCCGGTTCGCGGACCGGGAGCGAAACAAAAAAAATATTTAAAAAAAATTATTAATAAACATATAAAATATATTTTTGTATTTAAAGAAGAATACATTTTACAGCTATAGATATTAGCTTTTAAAAAACCAATGAAATTCATTGAAAAAACCATAGGTTATAGACCATATATAGTTAGGAATTTGCATTTACAAAACCTTGAAAATTCACTGAAAAAACCATAGGTTATACACCATATATTATTAGGAATTAGCATTTAAAAAACCTTATTTTACTCACACAAAACCAATGAAATTCCATATATAGTTAGTGGTACTAACTATATATCACGCACCCGCAATCCACTGCTGATCATGTCACATATGACATCATTCATGACATGGTCAGTGACATCACTGATGACATCACTGATGACATCTCAAATGACATCACTGATGACATCACTGATGACATCTCAAATGACATCACTGATGACATCACTGATAAAATCTCATTTGACATTAATGATCACATCACTGATGACATCATTCATGTGATAATACGATGAACCTCTTCAGACTCTAATATAACCTTAGATACACTCAGTGTAAACAGACACTCACAGACTGTCACTCATCCATGGAGTTACTTACACACCTAGTCAGTCATGCAAAGAATCAATCACAGCTCCATTTTCACAACTATACAGTTATACACACCTTACTTATTCAAACATATACTAAAACATATTTACTCACTTATACAATCCTGGATACAAGAGCACAATGATCCATACAGCCACTCACACATTCACTGGCTCTTATGCACAGTTATTTATATATGTCAACTCTCACATGTACTGTATTTTACATATGTACTTACTTTGACATGTAGCACTGAGATATGTATTCACTCACCAATACAGTCATGCACACAGTCAACCGCCCATACAGCTGTTTCCACATGCACTTTTGAACCCATACATCTATGCACAGAGTCATACACCTCCCAGCCACCCACACACACTCTCAGTCTCCCATACAAATGCTTGGGCAACCAATCAATAACCCATATAGTTACTCATATAGCTAATGATCAACACATGCAGCAGTTTACAGAACAACAGACATAATGATGCACAAATTAAGACAGTTTAGTCACTAACCCATGCACTCAGTGAGACACATTTAACCACTCACTCATACAGTCAGTCATGCACCTACTAAATCCTTCATCCAGACACTTATACATCCACTCATTCTTAAATATGTAAGACATATTTTAACTTTACAGAAAAATACAGTCACTGGATGTTGTCATCAGTGATGTCATCAGTGATGTCATTTGAGATGTCATCAGTGATGTCATCAGTGATGTCATTTGAGATGTCATCAGTGATGTCATCAGTGATGTCACTGACCATGTCATGAATGATGTCATATGTGACATGATCAGCAGTGGATTGCGGGTGCGTGATATATAGTTAGTACCACTAACTATATATGGAATTTCATTGGTTTTGTGTGAGTAAAATAAGGTTTTTTAAATGCTAATTCCTAACTATATATGGTGTATAACCTATGGTTTTTTCAGTGAATATATATATATATATATGCGGATTCAAACCACCATATTGGTAAAGTTGTGAAGGATGCACATTTCAGCCAGCTCACTTTGCTTACAGGGAGGGAACTACACTGCTACATGTCCCAGGTCTTCCTTGTAGTGATCTGCTGATCACAGGTCTAGTTGTCAGCATGCCACAGGCACTCCCTCACGGGTGGTTTACACCCACACCACACCCATGTAGCACAGGCATCACAGACCCTGTCAATAAAAAGGGCCAGGTGCATGTGCTTAACACCATTTCCACTCTCTATCTGGGTGTATCCATGCGCTTCTAATGTTGGTGGCAGCCAAGGCACTTTGGCCGACACGGGCCTCCCGCAACGTGCCGATGACTTGAGGTGCATAGAGTTGGTGGAAGCCGAAGTACTTTGCCGGACACTGGCCTCCCGCCACGTAGCAATGACTTGAGGTTCATCAAACTGAAACAAACCGTGATGCTTACAGGTATGACAAATCCTGCATAATGAGACCGTAACAGAAGTTTGTGTGGTTGTAACATTCCTTTTCTTTCCTATGAAGGTTACGACCACACAAACTTCTGTTACGGTCATTTTGTGCAGGATTGATCATACCTGTTAGCATTCCAGTTTGTCCAAGTGCAATACATTGTACCATATTATGTTTGTGACCATACTAATGCGTGACCATTGTCTTCATTTAGCCAACAGGTTTCTGAATACAGAGTTTTAGGATTTCCAGGATGATCTACAGTTATTTCGATTCACAAGTTGGTGTTCCCCATTGGCAATTGCACTCGTTGTTTGATGTTTTTGTTTTGTTAAGTCATGTTTTTCTAATAAAGTACTGTTTTTCCATCACTGTTGACAACTATACTTCATGACCGGCCGCATCCCCATTTCAGTGACTACAATCTTGGATCTGGACCACAGAGGCATTAAGCAACGGCTGGGGTTGGTTGTGCAGGAATACTACGAAATGGGTGGTGTGGATACAGGGGCACCACCCATTTTTTTCTAGACATGTATCCAAGACGTGTGAGGAAGTTCAATAGGGATGGCTGTGAGACTCCTCCGACTCTCGCAGTTCTTAGTTGGAAGGTACCAGAGGCTAAAAGGTGCAGGACAGTCATCATCTTTGTCTGCGTAAGGATGTTGACTGACCACTGTGTTGGTACAGTCAGCCTGTGGGCAATGTGACAGTGTGTCCCACTTGAGAATGGGGTGATAATTCTTTCGCCACTTTTGCTGCGCTGAAGTGCGGATAACCCAGCGATAAGTCCCCACTGTTGGG
The DNA here is from genome assembly GCF_964261635.1 of Lissotriton helveticus. Classification (NCBI taxonomy): domain Eukaryota; kingdom Metazoa; phylum Chordata; class Amphibia; order Caudata; family Salamandridae; genus Lissotriton; species Lissotriton helveticus. Next base: position 531,836,688 of record NC_136067.1, read on the forward strand.
TTATATGGTGACTCTAAAACGAGCCCCAGCAAAAGTGGCGAAAGAATTATCATCCCATTCTCAACCTGGTGAAAACTGCCCATATAGCCAGTTTTCCAGCAAAAAACATCGCCACGAATGAGAGTGACAATTAACGCTAATGATATGCAGAGTAGGCATTCCCGTGCAAAAAAACACTAAAACACCACATTACGATATTTTCAACGACCAGCCAAATCTGCGATGCAATCTAAAAAACAGGCGATAAGCTGCGTTAGCAGTATAAATTTAACATCTGCCTTTTACTGGTGTAAAGCAGGATGACTACCTACAGTATAAAAGGGAGCCCAGCTCAGAGCCACATCTGAAGATCAACACATGTCATAGAGCTACTGATCCTGCTGCTCTGACACCCAAGAAGGCCACAACACCCACTGCCACCACCACCAGGACCTCCCCCCAGACCACCATCCTACTATCACTGAGGCAGCGCAGAACAGAACAGCAGACCTTCCCAAAATGGCATGGCCCCTCAGCCACACAAAAGCTGAATGTTGGGAGACGTGGCAACCAAGTATGTGGAAAGAAAGCAAGTCACCCATTAATAACAATGCACACAATGCCAAGTGTAGCGGTGATGTGCTGGACAGACCTCACTATGCAGAGCACAGACTTCTCCATGTGTACATATACTGCTGGTGCTTGTAGTGGTGAGGACAGTGGTGCAACCATGTTACCTCAAGCAGTGGGAAAGATCTTGGTCATGTAGCTGTGTCGTCGTCCCTGTAAGGGGAAGCGGAGTGGGCTGGTCCAACGTACGCCACTCCAACGTAGGAGTGTGAATTAATTGGCTGGGTCGCTGGGCGTGGTTCACTTCTGGGAAGGCCAGTGCATCTGCCAGAGTGGTGGCCCTCACCCTGCCACGAGGCCACCGCCATGACCGCCGGCCTCCTCGACACAGGCCCCCTGCGAACACAGAGGCACAGCACTGCAGAGTTATTTCTGTACAGACTACTACCTTCGATGTACACTGCAGACAGCAGGGATCACAATTCAGATCAAGTTACGATTGCAGATGACGCAGTCCAGTAGGCAACAGACATTGCTCTCGGAGCACACATCATCGCAGGCTGTGCAAATGCTGAATGCTTCTGGTGCCACTAACTGTGCAGCTCAGCTCAATGCCACATGGATGTTGGATTTGCTGACCGTTGCCTCCGGCCTACACTGGGGACATCAGGGCTCACAATTCAGATCATTGCTCCCAGTGCGGTCCTCCCGGACCACGCATCATTGCTGGCTGTGCACATGCTAAGTGCTTCAGGTGCCACTAACTCATGCACCACAAATCACTGCCACGTAGCCTTATTAAGGCAGAATTCATTAGTCAAAAGACATTGCTCCCATTGCGTACCGCCCGGACCACGCACCATTGCAGGTTGCACACACGCTGAGTGCTTCTGGTGCCATTAACTGTACAGCTCAACTCAACACCACCTGGCTGTGGGCCCTTGTTGACCGCTGCCTCCAGTCTACACTGAGGACAGCAGGGCTCACAATTCAGATTGAGTCGCGATTGCAGATGACGCAATCCAGTAGGCAACAGACATTGCATCCACTGCGGCCTGCCCGCACGATGCATCATGGCTGGCTGTGCACATGCTGGGTGCTTCAGGTGCTACTAACTCTGTGCAGCTCAACTCAACGCCACGTGGCTGTGGGCCCTTGCTGACCGCTGCCTCCGACCTACACTGTGGACAGCAGGGCTCACAATTCAGATCAAGTCGCTATTGCAGATGACACAGTCCAGTAGGCAACAGACATTGCTCCCAATGCTGCCCGCCCGGACCATGCATCATCGCTGGCTGCGCACACGGTGAGTGCTTCAGGTGCCACTAACTCTGTGCAGCTCAAGTGAATGCCACGTGGCTGTTGGCCCTTGCTGAATGCTGCTTCCGGGCTACTCTGCAGTCAGCAGGGCTGACTCCCATCTGACTTTAACTGCTTCAGCGCTACCGCGTTTACCTGCTGTGCGCTGAAGAAGTATAAATGGCTTGTTTGTGACAAAGCCAGCTCGTCATGAGCGCAGGGCAGGTAAAACCCATGACGAGCTGGCTTTGTCATTAGCGTCGAAGGGGTTAAAAGAGAGCATTTGAAAGGTTCATAAGGTTTACCATTCTAACAGTTGAAGTACCCACCCATTTTAGTCATTCTCTCTGCAGCTTCACAGGAGAGACACATGTTGTGTTTGTGCAGCTAGCCTGTAAATTTTTGGGGTGTTTTTTGGAAAGATGTGTAAATGGTATCTTCCAATCCTCAGCAAGAGCATACTTCTAATGAAAAAGAGATAGAAGAACCACCTCCCAAAACAGAAAACATCATGTGGACATTTTTCCCCATCCCACATGGTGAAAAGCGAGTCAACGCAAGGAAGGTCAGTTGTAGTGTATGTCCACGGATTTTCTCTAGAGATAGTGACAAAAAAACTCTTGTGGCATGTGGAGCATGTACAAGCACCTCCAGACAATCCACCCCAGACATTTTGCTTGGGAGCGGATGCGACGTGCACAACAAAATATGCAAACAGGTTGACCAGGGAGCTGGTCCCAGCACTTCAGGAGCAGCCATACGCTGTTGGCCCTTGCTGACAGCTGCCTCTGGCCTACACTGCAGTCAGCAGGGATGACAGTTCAGATGGAGTCACGATTGCAAATGACGCAGTCCAGTAAGCAACAGACATTGCTCCCAGTGTGGCCTTCCCGGACTATGCATTATCAACGGCTGCTCGCACACTGAGTGCTTCAGGTGCTACTATCTCTGTGCAACTCAACTCAATGCCACATGCCTGTGGGTCCTTGCTGACTGCTGCATCAGGCCTACACTGTGGTCAGCAGGGCTCACAATTCATATTCAGTCTTGATTCATTAACTTCAGAGTGCAACTCAAATTCAATCTTGATTTATTAATTGCAGAGTACAGTAGGCAACAGACATTGCATCCACTATGGCCTGCCACCAAGACACATCATCGCTGGCTGCGCACACGCTGAGTGCTTCAGGTGCCACTAACACTGTGCAGCTCAAGTCAATGCCACGTGGCTGTGGGCCCTTGCTGACCGCTGCCTCCGGCCTACACTGCGGTCAGCAGGGCTCACAATTCAGATTGAGTCGTGATTGCAGATGACGCAGTGCAGTAGGCAAAAGACATTGCTCCCAGTGCGGCCCGCTCAGACCATGCATCATCGCTGCCTGCACACACACTGAGTGCTTCAGGTGCCACTAACTCAGTGCATCACAAGTCACCACCATGTGGCCTTATTGAGGCAGAATTCATTAGGCAAAAGTACACCCGTTTCAGGCTATTGTTCGTATGTGCCTAAAATAGTTAAGCTACCTCCATCAGATTTACAAAGAGGCTAAAAAGGAAGAGTTGTGTATTTACCTTTAGATAAAAAAAATCTTGAAACGATTGCTGTAGAGAAAGAGGAAACTGAACCTGTAGTTATTCTAGTTAATAGTGTTCCTACGAAGACTCAAAAAATATGGCAAGAATTAGCAGATGTCAACAAATTATGTTATAGCTCACAAAAAAAACAATGTTCACTACAAAAATGTGTATGTGGAAGAAGAAGAAATTGATTGAGTTGATGATAGCGAAAATTCAAGTGGCCAAATCAAAAAAGTGGACATGTCCAAAAGTGAAGAAATTCATGAACATTATAGTGTATATCCTTTACATTCAAAGGAAATGATTGGATATACTATTGAATTATTTAAAATGAAGAAAGCAAAGGGAAATCCCATGAGTGTTTGGGAAAGAAGTTTGGAAGCTTGTTGTTTTCCACAGATCTTCCCCACTGGAAAAGGTGCACCATATGACAAATGACCAGTACAGATTCCAGCATCAGAATATCGTACAACAAGATTGTACTCAGAAGATGGAATTTTTCAACAATGTATTCTATATTTATTTCATCTTTTGTTCCATGCGCCTACACTGTGGTCAGCAGGGCTCACAATTCAAATTCAGTCTTGATTCATTAATTGCAGCATTGCTGCCTGCGCACAAGCTGAGTTCTTCAGGTGCCACTTATCTGTGTAGCTCAACTCAACGCCATGTGACTGTGTTCCCTTGCTGACTGCTGCCTCCGGCCTACACTGTGGTCATCAGGGCTCACAGTTAAAATTGAGTCTTCATTTATTAATTGCAGAGCCCAATAGGCAACAGACATTGCATCCAGGGCGGCCTGCCTCGACAATGCATCATCACTGGCTGCGCACGCGCTGAGCTCTTCAGATGCCACTATCTCTGTGCATCACAACTCATGGACCCTTTATGATTGACTTTCGTGCTGTAGACACTGGACGCAACAATGTCACCTCAAGCAGCAAGAATATCCCGAAGGGACATTAACATTTTCTTCACATGAGCACGCTCATCTCTGGTGCCCCTACCTCAGTTCACCACAAGTCATGGACCCTTTACAATACAATCTTTTGTGTGTGATTTAAGATCTGGTGTCACTACCTTAGTGTACCACAAGTCATGGACCCTTTATGATTGAACGTCTGAGGGTGATCCTATGATCACTGTTGTAGTTGTTGCCAGCACCAACCATTCCCTGAGGGCTGGCTTACACTCACTGCACACGCATCCAGTACAGGGGTCACTGGACATGTGACCCTGGTAATAAAAAGGAGCTGGGCACACATGCCCGTAGCCAGTTTCACTATCTATCTAACTGTGCCTGTGTTTTCATTATGTATGCATGATTGCCCTGGGCCCTACCATATCACATTTTGCTGTTGACTGCGCACGCTACCATGTTACCTCTGGCAGTGGGGAAGACCTCGGCAATGTAACTTTGTCTGGCTTATTCTATGAGTACATGAGTGGAGACTGGGTGATTAGAGTACTGCAAGGAGAGCATATGGTGAATTTATAAGTGTTTGGTGATTGGCGGAGTGATTGGATAAGTATATATGTTGGCAGAGCCTAACACCCAAGCACAAGCTTGGCTCTAATTGGCTGTCAACCAGTAGCAACCCCGGCGGAACATCAGGATTGCAAATCAAGCCTCGGGAGAGCCGACACTACGCATGGATTGTGAGTTGGCACTGTGCCGGTTCCTGAGGCACCTGCCTTCTTTGATGTGAAAATCCCCATAGCCTTTGCTCTGTACCCTGGGTTCCCGCCCACTAATATCTGGGCCACTGGCTAGCGGGAATACTGCATGGATGCCTGGAAAACGAAGTCCAGGAGCTTGGAATTCTCCTTGTGGCATTCTGCATTCTCGTTCTGTGGATACCCTGCCAGGTCGTTGATCTCTGAATCAAGCAATTCTGACTGTTGGATGCCCAGAATCCCTTCCACTGGATCCCCTTAAGTGAGCAGCTGGTTTCGTGGAGCACCGGTAATAAAAGGCCCAGAATCCTGTCTGCAAGATATTCTCAGCCCCACAACTAGAGAATTGACATACAGCATATAGAATCTACGGAAATTTGTTAACGGAGTCGGCAGTCAGGGGCACAACTAGAGGCAAATTTCGGGGGAAAAAAATTTTGGGGGGTGGCTAATTCTTCCAGTCGTATGCAGAGTGGAGATGCAGGGGCTCTAAGAAGGGGTGTAAACACCACAAAGCTTCAATAACAGGTAAATGGTCTTTTAAAGACCTGCAAAGTACTCGGGTGCCACGCTGAGAGCCGCGCACCCAGCCCGTTCACACTCGGGGCCATGCTGAGAACCGCGCACCCAGCAAGTTTGCACTAGGGGTTTGCGCTGAGAGCCAGGCACCCAGCGCCTTCATACTAGAGGGCTGTGCTGAGTGCCACGTTAGGATCGCCACTCCAAACTTTTCCCCCCAAAAAACAATCTACTTCCATTAATTTATATTTGCCCCAAGGACCGCATCCCCCCGGGCATGCCCAATTCTTGAATGTTTTTATTAATCAGGAAGGGGTGCTGCGTGGTCCCCCTTCCCTTGTCCACTTCTGGCCCAGGAGACCACATCCCCCAGGGCCTGGCTTCTCCGTTAGGGACCATGGGGGGAGCCTCATTGCCCCCATTGTCTCACTGTCCCCCGTTTCCTGCGGGAACCCGCATTGCGTTTGTGCAAGGGGAGCTGCTAACATGCAGCTCCCCTTGCCCAACAGCAATCCAGCTCCTGCTTCAATGAAACAGAGCAGGGTTTGCTATGACAGGGCGGGAGACAGGCTTCTGCCCTGTCATAGCAAACAACAGTGTCCCGTGAGTGGGCTCCCCAGGACATTTCAGGAGCCGGCCATGGGGAGCGGCGGTCCATAGGGCTATTTAGGTCCCCAGGAGGGGAGGCGAACGGCTCCCCTCCCTCTATTTTTAAAGCCCCGGGGAGGCGGTGGACCCTGGGGCTTTGGGTAGCCCGCAAGGCCCCCCTGCATATTTAATTAAAGCCCCGGGGTGGCGATCCCCGGGCTGCGGAAGAGCCATGTGCCCTCCCACACCTAATTTACATAGCACCGGGGAGGTTACGGTCCCCACGGCTGCGGAGGCCCCGCAGGTCCCTACAATATAATTATACGATTGCCCCCGGAACCTGTCCCGCCCAGGGGCTCATTTTAATGAAGTTGGGGAGCCCATGCGGATGTGGACGTTTAAAAAAATAAATAAAAATATTGGGCATGGGCGTCCTTGTGGGACCCCCTGAGCAGTACTAGGGGGTCAGTGTGTTTCTACCCTGCCCCCTTTTCTTCTTTTTTTAATCTTTTTTTAGACTGTTTTCTTCTGACTCGGTTCTACTGCGGCACAAGACGGCTGCCAACACTTCCTAGTTTGGAGTGTTGGCATGCCAATCACAGTGAAGCTTGTGGGTGTGGCAGCCAATCACAGTAAAGTGTGTGGTCGGGAGGGTGCGCGATTCCACTGCTGCCCCAGATATCAAAACTTTTATTTTTTTAATTTCTCAGCAACTACTGAACGGATTTACACCATTTAAAATAAAGTTGCTTTCTGAATCAAGCACTACCTTTTTGCCAAATTTGGTGTAATTCCGTTCAGCAGTTCGGGCTGTAGCCTTGGCTAAATTTCCTATGGGAAATTTATTATTTTTACTTTTATTTTTTTTAATTTATCAACAACTACTAAACAGATTAAAAAAAAAAAGGTCACTTTTTGAACGAAGCTCTACCTTTTTGCCAGATTTGGTGTAATTCTGTTCAGCAGTTTGGGCTGTAGCTGTAATAAAATTTCCTCTGAAAATAATCATGGAGAAAACAATTTTTGGAACCTTCCTTTTTTCTCAGCCCTTGCTTGCTGAATGATCCTCAAACTTTATATTCCCATTCCAGTCTGTAAAGAAAGTGTGGGACTTCAGAGGTATTATATTTACTATCGCACTCCAGTCTGTGCAACAGTAGGGAAAGTGTTGAACTTCAGATGTGTTAAATTGACTTTTCCAACACCAATCTGTTTAAGAATAGGGAAAGCATTTGACTTTAGAGGAGTAATATTTACAATCTGACTAAAGTCTTTACAACAGTAGGGAAAGTACTTCATTTCAAACACATATGTGTATAACTTAAATATTTTCAGAAATATGGAAACCATAATATGATCATTAATATTTAACCAAACAAAGTATAGATATACATTTTTGTATGTATATATTACTTAATTAAATTCCCACACTATACCCACACAAACCTAGCAGTCCACACTTAAAATATAAAACGCAAACAAAAAGTATAAAAAATTAACATAATTATTAATCAATTACATACATATTACTACATTAATAATGAATTGTTAACTAATTATTACTTAATTAACTACCCACCCTATACCCCTATAAATCCAGCAGCCCCACAGACGAGCATAGTTTTCATTATATAACACAGCGCATTCCAGCCTTTTTCCAGTGCTGCCGCATAATGTGCTACCTAGTGCCAATGCAGCATCTCTTGCACCATGTTGTAACGCTGTCTGCTTTGTTTTCTGTGCAGAAAGGGGCATCTTCCTGCAGAAAAGAATCCCATGTGGCATTTTCTGCAGCACACGTCAAAACAGGACAAACAAGTTGAAATAAAGGTATTTCTCCTCGTTTAGCCTCACCTAGGGAGGCGTAGCAGTTTTGCACCAAAATCCATGGGTTTTGCTTGGGAACACATCACACAAACATGCACGCACACACGAAATGTAGGACCGCTAAACATTAATTCCTTTTTAGTGAAACCAGTAAAATCCTGTAAATTAATCGTCCAATGAAACTAAACCAAGACTACAATTGACAGAATAAATTATATTGTTTATTCAGTGCTTTATCCAGTGCTTTGGACTGGGCCAAGCACTGCACAATAACTCCACTAGGCTACTTTAATATGAATATTACCCATTCTCCCCATCTTAGAAGGTCAAAAGGTGGAGTACTCCCTTCTAGGTACCTGTGACCTTGTGAATCTGAATAGTTTTTGGAAGTAAGGACTTAAACTATTGAGATACCTCCCAATAAATGGATATCATGCAATGAACAACACATTACAACACAATCGCCCAAGGCCTCACTCAAGTGACAGAAATTAAAATCAATTTCTTCGAAGAAACTGTATAATGAGATGAAGGGTACAGACAGTTGGGAATTACTATTTTGCTTTCTGAGAAACATGTGAGTGCAATCTTTACTTTCAATGATACTTTTACACTTTTAACAGTGTCATAAACAAAAAGTAATATCTGTTAAATTCATTTGCATTTTTTGGTTTTGTGTCACTCTTCATTTGAAAATTCTCCAGCTAAATACAGTATTAGGGGTCTCTAAAGACCTGGTGAGCAATCCACCAGGGCTGGATTCATCATAAAAGATGAGGGGGGCTATGCGCCACACCCCCTGCCCAAGCCTTAAAAAGCCCTTGGAACCCCATCCCTTGGGCTGGATTCATCAAAAATGGAAAAGGGCAAGTGGCCCCCTCCCTGAGTCTTAAAATGCCCAGGGACCCAATCCCCAAAGCCTTAAAATAACTTAAAAAGGGAGGGTGGGCATGCAGCCCTCTCCGTGAGCTTTTAAAGGCCCCCAAGGATCCAATCCTTTGTGGCCATATTGTAAATCAAACAGGAGGGAAGCCACATGGCCCTACTCCTGAGCCTAAAAAAGTCCATGGGAACCTCATCCCCTGGGCTGTATTCATCAAAAAGGAAAGGTGTGCCTCACTGACTCCCTCCCTGAGCCTTAAAAGGCCCAGTGGGGCAGTTCAAATGCTCAGTCTCAGGGATCCCACTCGCGGGACGAAGTTGCATCCCTGCCTGCACCGATGTGGGCAGGGAAATATGTGTTTGCTCCTGCTGGGAGGGAGCATTTTAAAGTTTTTTTGCGAGATGGGAGTAAACATGCTTTGCCTGCCTGCAGCAGTGTGGGCAGGGAATGCACATCTACTCACAGACGGTGGGAGATTTTAAAATGCTCCTGCCGGGTAGGAGCAGACTTCTGTTTCCCTGACAACATTAATGTGCGCAGAGAAACAGATATTGCTCCCGGCTTGAGGAGCATGCAAAAAACTGATGCTCCCTCCCAGCGGGAGCAATGCCTGTTCCGTCAGTGTGTGGGAAAGCTGGCTGGTGCCCCAAGGGCCCTGGGTCTCCCGCAGCCACCAACCAGCTCTTGCTGGGTACCCCAGGTGAAAACAAGGGCACCTATCTATTTTTTAGAGAGGCCACAGGGGTGGGGTCCACAGTGCCACAATAGGCTCAGAGAGGGGGGCCTGTTGTGCAGTACTCAAGCTGCCCCAGGGGATGGGAATTCCTGGGGCCAAATAAGGGTCAGGGAGGGGGGCAGCGCAGCCTCCTCCCTTTTTTTCTGGACTTCTGGCCCAGGGATGGCGTCTCCGGAGCCTATTAAGGCACAGGGATGAATGCTGTATGCTCCCCTTCCCTTATATATATGTCTTTGTGCTGGGAAATGGGGTCCCCGGGGCCACTACTGGCTTGCGGAAGTAAGGGGGGGTTGGACGCAGGGCCTGGCTGAAGGCTGTGCATGGTGGGGGTTTGGTTTTACATATATGGTAACAAAGTATAACTTTACATTTAAAAAAACTAGACGTTCATTGAAAAAATCAAACATAAAAGTAAGGTTATAGTTACTTTGACCTTGGCTGAGAATTTCAGTGACATTATAATGTTTTAACCGTACAAAACCACTACAATTCACCAGTCTTAGTTTGCTCTGTAATTATATAGCTTGTGTCCTAAGGTAACTATAACTCACAACCTCGACATACATTCCTAATTACCCCTCATACCCCTCATGAGATCTTCTATGAAATCATTAATAATATCACTACAACATTTGCACAGAAATTATTGATGAGAAAACTATGCATGGAGATTCGCAATTTATAGTTCCTTTACGGCACGAGTTATAGTTATCAGACCTGCCTATAACTGGTGAATTTCAGTGGATTTGTACGTGACTGAATTTCACATCTAAGTTTAGTTTTTTCAGTGAATATATAAATATATATTTTTACACACACACACATAAATGTACATATACTAAACTCATCTATGCATGGTAAAGACATGCCTGATAAAGGCATCTGCGTTGTAATGGCATGCATGTAAATGGCATACTTGGTAAAGGCATGCTTTGAAAAAACTGCGAGGTAAAGGATGTTTCCCTTTTCAACCGGAGTTACTGAATTTAGGACCTGTTTCTGATCTCGTTCAGAAGGGCTCCGAATCGAATGCGGAATTGCCTAAACCAATCCGGAGCCCTTGTTCCCGACCGCATCATTCACAGTTCCGAACTGCCAAGTACGATGCCCTGAAAGCCTTAGCGCTGACCGAATCGGTTCCGCAAGGCATTCAGAGAGATAGAGTCTTCCGGGGCCGAATCATACAGCTCTATGGACTAGGCTTTCCAATCGAGCAAGTACGATGAACGATTCAGACAGCCTTCACAAGTCGGTTTGCCATGATCAAAAAAGCTGCCTGAATCGGTCTTAGGGGGCCTGTAGCAGGCCCCCCTTCACCGTTGGCCGTCCGAATTGGGACCGTGGGGATACCCATGGTCCCCCTCTTACAAACCATGCACAGTAAGGCAGGCATCATGGGGTGCCTGCCACAAGGTATGTGATTATCCCCAACCACCCCTTTTAACAATGCATGCCTGTGTATGCATACGGTACACAGGCTCCCATTGAAGACAATGGGAGCCTGACCGAATCGTATCCGGGTGCATTCAAATGCATCGTACTTGTCAGTCGGACTCCCAAGACCCGAGTCGTGTGAAAAGCATTTCGAACGCGATTCGGTCCCAGTGCTTTCCGAACGAGATTGGCATTGGGCACTTAGGGCCAGATGTAGGTGTCAAAATACCGGTCGGAATCGGCCAAAAATACAGAATTTCGGCTGTTTCCGACCGGTATTTTGACATTGGTATGTAGAGGCACTGAAAACATACAGATTCGGTAATTTTACCGAATCAGTAATTTTACCAAATCGGTAAAATTACCGATCGGTAAAATTACCGAATCTGTATTTTCCTATGTAGGTAGCACTTCTAACAGTGCTACAGGGCCTTTAGAATTCGTTATTTACCATGAATGTGTGCCACATGGCGCACAAGCCAGTTACAGGGGTGCAACAGGGTGTCAAAGCGACACCCTGTCCCCCTTGTAAATTCGGTATTTTTACCGATTCGGTAATTGCCGAATCGGTAACTGCCATTGAATCCTATGGGCCTTGAAGCAATGGCAAATACCGATTCTGTAATTACAGAATCGGTAAATACCGAATCATATCGATTCGGTATTTGTTACCGAATTTCTACCTACATTTGAATTACTGATTCATTAATACCGAATCGGTAAAATTCCGTATTTATGAATCGGTAATTCACATTTACCTACATCTAGGCCCAAGTGTTCTCCACTCAAGTCAAATTTGACTTTCAGGGACAAACAGCAGCTTTAAGGAGAGGTAGCCAGGTCTAGGCGAATGTAGCAGTTACACATATTGAAACGGCATCCCTCACTGTGCTACATCTAATAAAATGCATTTATCTTCCTCTCATAATAATAATATTGGGGAAGATAAAGGCCATTATTACTGTGTGTGAGCTGATCATTATGGCACCTAATAATGCCAAGGCCATTAAAAACCTAGCCAGCAATTCCTATGTAAAGTGCTGAAGGAAACTCTTAAAACCCCCATTTAACTATTGAGAGTACCATTTCTAAAAAAACATAAAAATAAAATTGACTTCGCAACAAACGATTTACAAAAATAAAATAAAAAAACATATTTTTACATAAACGACCTTAACATACAACGAGTAAAACATTGTAAAACGGAGATATGGAATTGCAACAAAAATGCCAAGATTGTTGGATTCGTACTGCTGGAGAAATATGATATTTGTATGGCCAATTTCATTGTTGTTAAATTAGCACCTAGGAGGTGCAGTCGTTTTATGTTGTTTTGTTCTAGGTGCAATGTTAGCTGCTATGATTAAGTACGTACTCTAATGGCATAATTGTTTTATGTGTATTCTTTAATTTCCTCGTTTGAGTTACGCATAAAATTTTACAATACGTTTTGCAATCAATAAAATATATGTTTTTTCTGGTGTGCAGCACTTTCTCATTGTAAAAGCATTAAGCTGTTTTGACATAGCAGGTTTGTAAAGAAAGGGCAATTACTTTATCGTTTCATCGAATGTAATTGTTTCTATCTGGGGCCAATAAATAAAAATATTTCATTAAGTACAAAATAACATAATGAAACCGCGTTGTTGGAGATGGCCGACCATTTATCTGAAATTCAAGCAGTTATATATTTGATATAATTTTGGAGAACACTATGAGGAGTCACCTATTTAGTTTGTGGGTATATTTTATTTTCATGTACTTGTGTGTAGATTTTATAGCAGTAGTCACATCCCAAGCAGTGTACAAGCGATCTACAAAGGCCAGTAGGTTGCTTACTAATTAAATAGATTAGGACTGAGGCGGAGAGATATACAATAATGCGCACACAACTTGAATCTGTTCAATAGTTGGTGATGTGTCTTTTGATGGAAGGATAAGACCAAACTTTTCTTTAGTTATTTCTTTCCTTATTTATTATATCACATGAAGGTATTATATACATGAAAACCAGCCGACACGTGTTTCGTCAAAAACGGGGTTGACCCGTGACTCTTCAGGGCTGTTGGGGTTGTGCTGTAGACAGTATCGTCAGACCGGTGATAATTCCAACCCGGTCCTAATCGGGTGTAGACAAATGTACGTGGACGTGATAGATGTGCTCCATAAATTCGAATATATCGGTTATTAACACTCCGAAGAACCGACAGAACCCTTTCCTCGTTACTGGCTTGGGAACAAGTCCTAAATATGGGCCAAGCGGATGTGCTTGCCTACCTGTGACCGACCGCATACCCAACGGCGGCACAACCGATATATTCAAATTTATGGAGCACATCTATCACGTCCACGTACATTTGTCTACACCCGATTGGGACCGGGTTGGAATTATCACCGGTCTGACGATACTGTCTACAGCACACAGCACTTTTATGGGTATTCAACCGAAATAAAGTCTATTGATTGATTTACATAGGAGGAAGCTGTGGGACTTAAAACACCAGACACCAATGGCTCCAGCCTCGCAGGTAAATGTCTAATAGAATAAATATCCAGTCAGGCACCATTTTCTACCTTTCATTATTCAGGTGAGACCTGAAATAAGGCATTGCATTTACAATCATCCAACATATACTTTGTATTTATATTACATGTTGAAATAAAATCTGTTCATATGCATATAATAACTAAAGCTATACATAGTAATTTAGTGGCTTTTGATCATGTTCAGGTTCCTAATGTATTTCCCTTCAGAGCCCTAAACTCCTGCTAAGTTGTTTTTATGTAGATAGGCTTAGACAGGACAAGTCAGAGCAGAGAAGGACAGGACCAGACAGGCCAAGTCACAGCAGTGGATAGGGCACGACAGGAAGGCTAGGATTGTATAGTATAGGATAGAAAAGGATAGGATAGGATAGGATAGAATAGACTATGATAGGATATGATAGGATAGGTTAGAATACTATATAGGATAGGATAGGAAAAACTAGGATGGGATAGGACGGGATACGATAGGAGAAAGGGTAGACTAGGATAGAATAGGATGTGTTAGGAGATGATAGGACAGGTTAGGAAAGGATAGATCGGAACAGATATGATAACAGAATAAGATACTGTTTCATCAATGGTATTTTACCCTAAAGGTAGCTCAGTTCATTGACCTGTTGAAAGTAAAAAGCCTAGAGTACAGAAAGTTTAAGTATACTTTCTTTTGCGTATTTTAGTTTAGCAACTATTGGTACAAAGATTTTCACTAAAAAGCTCAGAGAGGACAAATTAAAACACATGTTTTTCATTGCTTGAACGTAAAAAATAAAAACCATTAAAGTAGATCACAGGTCTAAGTACAGTCAGCTATGTGATTGAAAATACATTTAGATCTATATTTGAACTTCCCGCAGCTGGTTACCGCACAGAGGTAAGAAACACTTTAATTGAAATGAAACCTATGTCAGTCTTCCATTGTTACACTGAGCAAGACATGACAAACATTTTGAGGTTGGTTCAAGTGGAGATGTCTAGTCCTCTGGCCTTTCATTCTTCTTTGGGTTCTCCTAGGTCCGAATCAGGAAATCATCAAAAGATAGCGGCAATCAGTTGACCTTACAGCTGCTGGATATTTTCGGCACAATGGCATTCCTGTACTCAGGATTTACCCCAGATGATCACTACTTACCATCATCAAAGGCCTGACACTGATTTAGAGCTCTTGTGATCTATGAAGCTAATTTGTACATTCTGTGCTTGACAAGGGGCTTCACAATGGAAGTCTCATCCAAACTTTCAATACGGCACCAGATCCAACCCTTCATGATTAACATGTTTTGGCTTTGTGCAGTGCCACTTTTTCAGGCAACAGAGAAGAATATCTCACTCAAGAGATCAAGGACAGGCACGTCTGCAAACTTGATCTTATCTGCAAACTTGATCTTATTTCCTAGTTTCTGTTCTAATGAATACAGCACTATACTCCATCCCATAAACATGTTCATTGGTAATTCTAAAATGGATCCTGCTGAAATCTATGGACTCTATGAATATTGCCTACATTGTGGCACAAGCATCAGTCCTTTTACTGATGCTCTGGGACATTTCTATGGTACTGTTGGCAAGCATGCTAGAAAACCACAATCTCAACCACCACACATACTCTTTTAACACTCAGATCCTCCTCAGTACTCGTAGTGGTCTAAGAACTGCAAGCAAGTAGCAGGCAGCCACAAATGTATGCAGCACATAGGCTATATCCCAAAATGTCAAAAATAGAGGGCATGATCCCATGACAAAAAGTGCTTTTGTTTATTCCTATCGAATGGCAATACCATTACAAAGAATATAGGTTCCCATCTATTGGCAATGAGATGATACATTTGCTTCTCTTTGCTCATGAAATTACTCTGTTCTTGCAGTGATAATATCCTGCATTTCCTTGTACAGTATCATTGATCTCAGCCTAACTGCAAGCATTCAAAGAGGTTATTCCATTTGGGTTCTACCCATTCAGAACGCCCGGTGTTTGTGATAATCCGGGCAGCGGTGTTCTGAATTCTCTGAAGTTTATTAAGGGTTGCTTCAGGAGCGCCCAAATAAATCACATTGCTGTAATCTAGTCTCGAAATTATGAGACCTTGGATTAGCAATTTTTGGGACTTGGGGGGGAGAAGGGGCAGGACTTTCCTCAGAGATTTTAAGAAACCAAAGCAGGTCCCTGCTACCTTCTTTGCTTGCGAAGTGAATGAGAGATTAGAATCAATCCATACACCCAGACTTTTTACCTCTTTTTTTGGATCGGGGGGAGGACCTAGACAGGCTGGCCAGATGTCCAGGGGAAGTGAGGTTCCTTTTGGACCAAGTATGAGGACCTCGGTTTTTGTCCCATTTAGCTTTAGGGCTGATCTATTCATCCATCGGTGGACCTGCGTAAGGCAGTTGAAGAGATCAGCTTTCTGTTGTTTAGGGTGGGACAAAGACACCACTAGTTGTGTGTCGTCAGCATAGCTGACGACGCTCACTCCGAATGGGGTGATAACCTCCTCCAATGTGGACATATAGATATTAAATAATGTGGGGCTCAGGGAAGAGCCCTGGGGCACACCACATTGGAGGGGCATTTCGGGGGAGCGGGCGTTCTTCTCCCAGATCTGATAGGTCCGTTGGGCCAGGAAGGATGAAAGCCAGGATAGGGCTGTACCTTCCACTCCAACTCTTGCCAATCTTTCGATGAGGAGTTGGTGGTCAACGGTGTCGAACGCCGCACTAAGGTCGAGGAGGATCACTGCCACTGATCCTCCCCCATCCAGTAGTGCTCTGGCCTCCTCTACCGCTGCCAGGAGGGCGATGTCGGTGCCCTGCCCTGGTCGGAAGCCGGTCTGGGAACTTTTTAGTTTGTTATTGGCCTCCAGAAACTGCGAGAGTTTCCTATTGACTAATTTTTCCGCGATCTTGCTGACTCCTGGGAGTAGGGAAATGGGCCTGTAGTTCGCCAGATTCTCAGGGTCGAGAGAAGGTTTCTTCAGTAGGGCTTTTACGACAGCCGTCTTCCAACTCAGGGGTACAACTCCTTGTTGGAGTGAGGTATTGATCAGATGAGTGAGGGAGGGGATGATTGTAGGGGCTACCTCCTTGAGGATCCGAAAAGGAGCAGGGTCCCTAGGGGAGCCGCTCTTCATGGAATTGAAGGTATTTCTCACTTCATCTATAGTGACCTGTCCCCACGTGGAAAGACAAGTGGGAGATGCCGTGTGTGACGAAACGGTTTCTTCCCCCGGACTCGAGGGAGGAATTGAATCCAAAATTAGTCGGATTTTGTCATGGAAGAAATTAGCCAGAAACATATATACTTGATGCAAATTACTTTGTTCCGTAAAATGCTGGTGCACTTTCCATCATAGAAAATGCAAGGACATGAACACAAGAACTTATAGGTTACGAATGTGGCCTAAAAACTGACACTCTTGGTACTTATTGCAAAATGGCAGTAGTTATTTATGTATGCGATAATTGTTTAGTGCATAGCTAACCGAAAAGCAGCATAACGCTGTTGAAGGTCAAAAGAAAAGGTACATTCAATAAGTGACTAGTGGGTAAGGTAGGATATGAGTATGAATTTGGACCTTTACTTAAGATGACCAAAACTTAAGTTTAACTAAGACAAAATCTGAACTTTACGACTTTTGGTGTTCACAAAATGCATTTAGGAGTACTAAAATTAGGAAACCTAACTTTACTACTCCTAAATGCATTTTGTGAATACCGAAAGTCGTTCAGTTAGGATTTTGTCTCAGATTACTTTTGTGAATCGAGACCTGTATGAAAGGACATTTTCTCTGAATTATTATTCATAGTATAGTCTAAACTTTGCACTAAATGTAGACCACTATAGGATGTGCCAGGTGAAATAGTTTATTAATTAAGCTATGTTTTTAGAGAATATTTGCCTTGCTCTAGTTACTGAAATCAGTTACTCATTAATCTAATTTAATTCCCATTATGTTCAAAGCCTATAAAAAGAGAATGCAATAATAATAGTACAACTAAATTGGACACCGAAATAGAAACCATGAGATAAAGATGCATACTAAGAAATCTTTAGAGAAGTATTGTGGAGAGACAAAAGGAAGGAGAATTAAAACAAAAGTATTTTGTTACTTTTTGAAAGAAGGAGAAAGTAAGGAGATGGAGAGAGTAAGTGATCAGTAGTTAAAGTGTGGATTGAATGTAAGAGTTTTTAGTTTCTTTAGGAAATTAGATGATCTTTTATTGACATCACAGATCTTCATTATGTGTGCTCCAAAATAGAATGTCGCCCCTAGAAAACACAGCTGAGTTCCATTTTATTATTTTTGAGTGGAGTTAGCAGACATGCTTTCTTCTGAGGTTTTTATCATCTGGGGAACCTTTGGAATAATGTGGAGGTATACAGGTTGCATTAGTATGGATGTTTCATGGCTTTGGAAATTAGGGAATTGGGACACCAAGTCTGAATTCAAATTCTTGCAGCAGAGATATCTGTAAAGTATAGTGGTCATACATTTTGGAAGCAGACAGACGTCTGCCTACAGAGTGTATTAGCACTTTCATTGGAGCAATGGATGATTTAGATGTTCTAATAAGTAGAGTGATTCCACTGTTCATTTGCGGCATGCCAATGGCTTCAATACCAGCACAGATATGGGTTTGGCTCAGCAGAAGTTTGTCTTTTAAGAAGACAAGTACTACTTTTCCTGATTTCATTACTTGCACTATGTGTGCTTTCTCTGAGAGGTTGGAGTCAATGCAGATCCCATGTGATGTGATCTCTATAGCAAGACTGATAGAAACACCATGATGTTTAGACCAGTTGTCTATTATTTATTGAAAAGTAATTTGTGTTAATGAGAAATGAAGACAAATGCAGTCCTTTCTGGGTTTAATTTGAGGAAATTTAAACTCTAACAATTTTGAATTATGTTTATTACAAGTATTTGACATTGACGATGATAATGTTTCAGTGTCATCTGAAAATTTGCAGATAGACATACCTCTCTCCTCCATTATGACTCTCAGAATCAAAAAGAGATGGAGCTAGGAGACAATGCCTTGCTCTCAGTAAGGAGCTTCTTAAATGGAGCTTCTTTTACTAAGGGCAACATGCAGTCGAAATATCCGACTAACCCACTTCAGTGGAGCCCGGTTTGTTTTCACTTCCTAGAATTAGGATGAGAAATGTGCATACAGAAAAACAAGTGGCCTGCTGAATAATGCACAAAAGTATTCCATTCTGCAGTGGATTTAATGAAAATGCCTAGACATTCCATACAATAAGCTATCCACTTGGATGGCATCTGCCACAGCTAATACACATATCCATTTTGCCACTAACTATTCTGAAAAACATAATTCAATTTATTTATTTAAATTTATAAATATGGAGAGAGAGAGCGGGAGTGAGAATAAAAGGATTCATAATGGGTAAACAGATTACATGCCCAAACATTTTGAAATTGAGGGGTTCTGGTGGTAAACCATGGGACCGAAGGTCAATTTGTTTTTAATCACATGTTTGGTTTGTGGTAGTTATCTTGCAAAATGTGTATTTCAAATTGGGAAGGTTCATGGAAAATAGTAGGTGAAATTGTGTTTATTAAAGTGTATCGTTATGTTGGTACATAACCTTTTTTTAGAGCTGAAAAATAGCATTTCTACACTGTTCACTATTTGCTAGCCTTCAGAATGTACATTGGTCAGTAAAAGAAAAAAAGGTTTTGAAAATCATATATATATATATATATACCTTGCTCTCAAGAAAACTTCACGCCTTCATTTACTTCAGTAGATACCAGGGGGTCTCATTTGTGAGGTTTTGACGTGGGGCAGCGCCTCAAGGAATCTTGCTGCGCTGCCCTACGTCAAAAGAAAAGGGCAGGAATGCACCGTATCTATGCGAGATGGTGCATTCCTGTTCACTTCCCCAGCACCGACGCTCAATGGGCTGCCATGCGCAAATGCAGGCACCCTTGCGCAATGGTGCAAGGTTGCCTGCAGTGTGGGGCTGATTGATTTTGTGCAAGAAGGGACACCTTCCTGTACAAAATCAATCACAAGAGGCAATTTCTTTTTCTATGTGTGCTGCAGAATGCGTTAGATTCTGACGTATTCACTGGTTTACGATTTCTCGTAAATCTGGGAATGTGTCAGGTTTCATGGGTGTTGAGTGGGAACACCCACTGCAACACCCATGGAACGCCCTTTTCACTCAGCTTTCTGAGTGAAAGGGGCACATGTTTATAGGGGAACATCCTTTACAACAAAACTTTTACCACGCAGTGCTGTTACAACGCAAGTATTACAACGAAAACCTTTACAACGCATTACACTGGGGGGCGCTCTAGGATAGGGAATAGTTTTAATTTACTATCCAATACCTTCCCTAGTGTCCACAGGGACTGGAGTTGGAATAGTAAAATAAACTATTCACTATCCAGCACCCCCAAGTGTAATGCGTTGTAAAGGTTTGCGTTCTAATACTTGCGTTGTAACAGCATGCGTGGTAAAAGCATGCGTTGTAACGTCATACATCCATATTTATAAGGCCATGAAAAGTCATGTAAAGTGGCTTTATGTGGCCTTATAAATATACTGTGGTACATTGAGCCACGGAACATCAAAAAAGTGACAATCCGGTGGTGAGAAAATGCCAGTAGGGCCTCATAAATGAGACTGCAGACACATTTTCCATGCACTGGCACAGGCCTACCACATGACAGACTGGATCTAGTACTCATTAACAATTCAGCAATTACCCATAGACAAGCTCCAGGAAAAAGCCTGCCTTTTGCTGGAATCTATTCTTAGCTCTTATAACAGTTTTCAATATACCACAACCATATTCTTGGATCTTTGATCAGTGATGGCTAAGATATTGATAAAAGTGGTATTTTAAATCGGTCCAACGTCATTCCCTAAGTATCAGTGATCGTATCTTTGCATGAAAATGGCCAGTCTATCTAAGCAAAATGATAAACAAAGTATGCTTGAAATTTCACTTTAAGGAGAAACGGCTTTCTTCTATTAACCCTTTAACCGCGGAGGAAATTCCGCCGCGGTGCGTGCGAAATAAAAGTTGGGCGTGGTTCGGACTGCCCACGGCCGTCCTCCGCACACGCCCACCGTACGTCGACGCATCCAAGGGGTTAATAGTGTCACTATTTATGTAGTTGCTAAGCCATCTCTTTTTTAAGAATTATCTGCCATATATGATTTTTGAGGGGTGGGCTCTTGTTTGGCTTCTTATGAAAGAGCTTGTGCTATCTTTAAGGAGGATTGTGCTTGCTTAGTGTATCAAATCTGGCAACACAGCATCAGTCAACAAGCAACAGCAAAGAAGGTGTGCAGACAGATAGGTTGTATTTTGCATTCTGAGGGAGGGACACATACAGTAAGTTATTGGTGTTTGGGGGCACAGGTCTTTGCAGCACTTGCAGGATGTAAACTACGTGAGACACTGTAATGGGGCATATGTTGAATGAGGAAGTGAAAACATGAGACATGTAA
The DNA here is from genome assembly GCF_964261635.1 of Lissotriton helveticus. Taxonomy (NCBI): domain Eukaryota; kingdom Metazoa; phylum Chordata; class Amphibia; order Caudata; family Salamandridae; genus Lissotriton; species Lissotriton helveticus. The sequence continues at coordinate 531,857,810 of NC_136067.1, forward strand.
GTAATGCATCTGGGTAGTTCACAAGAGGAGTTTACGGTGCTGCCTGTGAATAAACACACTTTTCATTCTATTCAACGAGCAGAGTATGTTTAGGGAATTGATACTTATTCGTCTCATGTCGTGAACGGCTCCTTCAGCCACACTGGTATTTTAGTCACTTACACAATGCATCTTGGGAACTTTAGTTTTAATTTTTAACATGTTAATCTGGCAAGGTCTTAAGGTCAGCGGTGAGTTACACATAACAGAACGCAAAGAATCAAAGTCAACCTATTCCTTTCTAACAGTAAGCCGGTCTCAACTGGCGTGACTCAAAGATCTGTACTCTTTCCCACGCTTTTCAGCTTCTTCATGGAACGTCTCACCCAGATTCTGCATCACTCAAACATTATGTATCACATGTAGGCTGACGATACTCAATTGTACATGGAAATATCCTCACCTGAAGACATCAAAACCCTTAACCTTGCATTAATTGAAACTCAACACCGGTTCACATGCAATCACCATATGCTAAACACACTCAAGACGGAATTTCTCCTGATCTTGCCCCACAATAAATGTGCCCCCTTATAAAAGTGGCTCACACAACTAATAGCACTAAACTGCTCCCCAAATGTTATTGAATTCACAAGATCATTAGACACAACGCTGGACAAGTACCTGATTATGCAAGCCCACATCTGTGCACCCACCAGAGGAGCCAATAACCAAATCAACACTCTAGGGCAAATCAAACCGTTCCTGCCGCCAGATGACTTACAGGTAGCAGTCCAGTCCCTTGTTATCTCCCATTTAGATTATAGGAGTGCAACTTAGGCAGGGTTACCTAAAGCTAAGCTATCCCCTTTAAGCTCTAGACTGAGCTCATCACAGGATCAAGAAAACATGATCATATGAGATCCAATGCAACTCAATTCTTGAACTCCTTGGCTCCTTCATTATAACACTCCTATTTATCTTGCTAAAAAACGTCAACTATCTGGTATAAATCAATCCCTAAGAAGTTCTAACTCTCTATTGTTGAATCCACAGAAATTCAAAAAGAAGAGGACCTATAACCACGCCTTCTCTGGTCTTGCCCCTTGAATATGGAACGCACTTCTGTTTGAAACCCGATCTAACCCTTCAAACTCCTCATTCAAAAAAAGAAGTAAAACAGTTGCTCCTGAATAAACATCTTCAACAATAGACCAGATCCACTCAAATTGACTTTGATATCGTATAAGCACCTCTGGGATCCTAATATTCTATGCAATGTTGTTACTTTATATCTATTTTGTTTCTTGTTGTTCCTTTTCTCATTTTGTAAACCTAACCTGTTGCTAATGTACAGTATTTACTAAATGAATGTCCACTTGTTTAACATGGCTGATTCTCTGTACAGTGCTCTGATACCAGGAAAGGACATGTTCCCACTATATAAAACTTTCTAAATAAATACTGTGCCCTCCTTTCTGTACTTGACAGTGCTGTCTCCGCAAAATAAATCTGTAAGCCCAAAAAAATTAAAATACAAATACGTGTGAAAAGCTTGCAAGCTTGGAGGCTGTGGCTGACTACAGTCACTGTGGAGGGGTGCTGGGGAAGGAAACAATAGGAGGAGGAGGATGAAAAATAGGATAATAAGGGCAAAGAAGTGGACAACAAGGAGAGCTAGGACGACTAGAGTGATGGGGACCAGGACAGGAAGAACCAGGCTTAGGGACACCTAATCTATGAGGACCATAGTTAGCAATTCCAGAGATGACCAGGAAGAAATAGATGATGAGGAACAAGACAATGGAAAACAACACTAGGGGTACTGAGACCAGGGTGAGAAGTATCAGGAGGGCCAGTTGGATGTGGAACAGGGTGATCTGGACCCAGTGGATAATTGACCAAGGAAACAGAAGGATAAGAGGTGGAAGCAACAGAAGGGCCTCAGCCATATCAATAAGGAGGGCTATGCCAGCCTGTGTGCACCGACCAGGACTTGAGTGACAAGCACAGCCAGAGCCAGGAGTAGCAAACCCAAGTGGACACACCAAAGAGGACTAGTACCAGGAGACTAATGGAGAGTAGGAGCTGAGATAGGAGGGCCAAGGCCACAGACATGATCAAAGAGCAAGGAAAGCAAGGAAATAAAGGAAGACCACTACCATGAAGGTCCAAGGTAGCAGGATCTGGAGACTCTAGATTAGAATGACCAGGGGGTTATAAAGGCAAGAAAGTCTAGGTCCAATGGGACTAGGATGAGAAGTTCCAGGATTATCAGACTCAGAGAGATCCCAAACCACGTTAACAAGAACTACATGAACCAGGGTGACCACAATGCAGGATGCAGGAAGACTAGTGTCAGAGAGATTAGTAAAACCAGGCCCAATAGGACCATTACTCGGAAGACCATGATAGACGGGCCCATGGACAGATAGACAAGAGTAAGGTAGAATAGACAAACCAGGGGACCAGCAAGACTAGTATGAGTAAATAGGGGGTGGAGTACATGAGCCTAGAAGGGTTAGGGAAACCAAGGTCTAGCATCAGAAGACACAATAAATGAGGTCCAAACCAAAGAGTAAAAGAACTAAGACAAGAACTACGGGGACCATGGTGACCAGGATCAAAAGGATTAGGAACAAGCAAACTGTGGTAAATAAATAATTAAATACCTGTTCTATTTTTGACTAGATATACAATAACAGATAGCTCAATAAATAAGAGTCAAGATTCGAGGTATCTTGAGTTTGCAGGTTTTAATACAGCATAAAGGACAGCAACAGGACAACCTGCACGGGAATAGGATGGCAGGGCCCGGCAGCTGCCGGGGCAGGATCTGGGAATGGCTAGCCAACTTTAATAACAGTGCACAATATTTATAGTTAAACAATTGCATTAGAGTTCATACAGTAGGCGTAGCAGTGGGCGTAGTTAGTAACAGTCGCGGAAGATAAGGCTGAAGTGGGTGTAACAAGAGGCGTGTACATAGACATGTGATGTAAACGTAACAGAATATGTCATAAAAAGGGGCGGAAACATGGAGGGGGCTACCTAAGGAGCCGGGACCTCTGACCTAGTGGTGCGCGCAAGCTGGCAATGACGTGTTACTAGGAAGAACTGGGGGGCTATGACTTCTGCGCTAGAAGAGGAGACTACAGTCTGGAGAGTCAGAGCGACATGTACCTAAACACTATCTAGTATCTGATGTTTAGAGAACATGTTGATAGAATCCAAAAGTTATCAGGGTAAAGGCTAACAGACTCTAAGACTGGTGCATGCATTATTTTACATGTAGTGCGTGTTGAGGAATATTAAATGACCATTAATACAGTATTTCTCTTACATGGAGACGTAAAGGCTAGACCATGACGGGAACTATTGATGCGATTCAGTAGCTTAGGAATGCAGAGAAGGAGAGCTGGACTGATAACTAGAATCATAACATACTCTTGGCAGACTGGCAGGCAGAGCCAGGCCGAGCCGGGCACTATGAGGCAGGAAGTGAGTGAAGGGTCAGGGATACAGGTGGGGCTGTATCGCTCCTCGGAGAGGGTTCAGGAGACAGGAGCTGAATCTGGTGTCCGGGCCCTTTTGAGGCCTAGAAACGGGGACAATTCAATGAATTAACGTGCACACTGTGAAACGTGGCCACATAATTTTACATAGGCTTAATACTCGTAGCTTTCACGAGAACTGGGAACTGGCATACTAGAGTTGGACACAACTATAATTGCGTCTTTAATCGATCAGAGGGGAATACATGCATATTGATCATGCACATATGACATAACATGGGGAACACGTAGGGACACAGAACATGGCAAAATTTACTTTTCCACATTCCCTCCTTGTCACTACGTTTCCATCAGGAAACATCAATATTCATGATACCATCTATTATTTCATATAGCATCATTTGCTCGTCTCGAATTGGCTTGGAACGGGACTTAGGACTAGGAATACAAGAGGTAGCACAAATGCCGCAAATCGCAGGGCCACATTGTATACAGAGGCAGCAACTGAATATGATCGCTACTGCAATACCTAGAAACGACAATACTTTCCATCCCCAGGCAGATAGGATACTCCAGAACCAACCGGACCATGTCCAGGTGCCTGGATTATGGTGTAACTGATGGGCAATCTTATGTAGTCTGGTTATAGCTGAATAAACAGACGGCGCGTTATTAGGAATGAAAATGCAGCAACTAGATCCGATGACTCTACATGCTCCTCCTCTATCGGCCAGTATGACGTCAAGAACGAGACGATTTTGGAGCACGACAAATCTCATAGCAGATTGCTCTTCGGTTAAGTTACTTAGAGCAGAAGTAGTCTCATTCACTACTGCTTCGAGGGTTCTTGTTAACCTACGTATTAACTTACTATTCTGGATTGGTCCTATAAAGAAGAAGAAACCTTTATTGAAATCTTGATATTGTTCTAGAGTAGTTTCAGTTTGATCGACAATTGGGGACTCGATCTCCCTTCTATGTCTAATGTGTACTAGATGTGTGTTTCTATGATAATCGGATGGGGCTAGGAAAACTGGTGGCAGTAGGAAGGCAATGTAACATGTTCCATCCCAATCGAGGGGCAGACGAACATATGCGGTCTGACCACAAACAAAATAAGAATGACGTGAAGCTTTGAAAACAGATTTCAATTTGGCACTATACTCGACAATAGTAGTACAATCACTATGTCCTACATGTGCGGAACCATTCTTTCGGACACATAATTCACCTTTGACTGGTAGTACTGAAATAGCAGGTAAGTCTGGAGTAGGATCAGACTGAACATTCAGGACCATAAAATTCGAAGAATAATTACCCAAATTATAAACTTCATTTTCTAGATCTAACCCTGTTCTATGGGGGAGACCTTGCTTGTCTGGAAAACATGTACTATTAAGAAGGGACATATCATTTGAGGATGACGTTAACATGGACCATGCTCCACACGAACCATTATGTGAAAACGGATAAGGAAAGAGTGGCAGAACTCCCTTCGGTGTCTGGAAAGGGGGAAGTCGACCACACACCCAACAATTAGTGGCATTGCTGGTCTGGTGTGAATAGTGTAACATTCTGATAAATGTATTATTGCGCATAGCAAGACGATAGGATAGCTCGTGAGGAGGCAGATCACTAAATGTGTGCTCTACTGTAGCATTAGAAAACTTATTTACATGAGAAATTGGAAAACATAAATGTAATGCATAACTTGTGCAGGTAACCATCAAACTCAAAAATAGAAGAAAACATAGAATAACGATACATCTGATAGAGTTTTGACTAACTCTCTCACTATGGGGGTCTATCTCATACATGTCAGATACCTGTCTAACCGTTTCACCCGAGGGGGACTTAGACAATTAAACTGGCTGACTTATTTTACTAGACCGGAGTTTCTGTTTATACTCCTGCTGCGGAGTTTTCTCTAACAGGGGAGGCTTGGAATCAAAGTCTGTAGCGGGACAGTCCTTGAGAATAGGGCAGTTTATAGAATTCTGGCAGTCCTTAAAAATGTTCTCGGCAAACTCTTTCTTCCGAAGTCCATGAAATTTCTTGACGTGGGACAGGTGCACCCAGCCTTTGCGGCCTTCCAACTTCACGGCCGTACGGGTGGTCAGAAGGACTAACTTCGGCTCCAGCGGACTTGAACGATCAAAATTCCGGACAAGCACTAGACTTCCTGGAACGATTTCATGCGGTTTCACCTCGGTATTGTCTGGAAATGCGGCGGCAACCTGTGAACGACAAGAGTGTAGGGCAGACATCAAGGAAGCTAGGTAATCTGTCAGCATATTACTGGAAACATCTGTAATACTTCGGGGTCTAGGTGTACCCCACATGTTCGGGGGCCGGCCGAATACGACCTCATAAGGAGACAGACCTGATCTGGAATGTGCGACCATGCGCATATAAAATAGGGCGACTGGCAGAGCTACTAGCCAGTCTACACCTTTCTCTTTACAAACTTTGGCGATGCGGATTTTTAGGGTCTGGTTATGTCTCTCTACGAGACCGGCTGCTTCTGGATGGCGTACACAATGGAACTTCCACTGGTACCCTAACAAAAGGGAAACATGCTTCATTAACTCAGATGAGAATGGCTGGCCGTTATCAGAATACACGACCCTAGGGAGTCCATAACGAGGGAAAAATTCACGAACCAACTGCTTGGCAGTGGTCGCGGCTGTGTAATCTGGAACCGGATATGCTTCTGTCCACCTGGACAAAGCGCATACAACTACAAGGACATACTTGAAACCTCGACATCGCTCCATCTGAATATAATCCATCTGGAGGACTTCAAAAGGGTGGTCAGGGGGCTGGAATCCACCTTGTTCCACCGGAACACTTTTACCTGGATTGAACTGGCAACATATCATACAGGTACGGACTTTCTGCTTGGCTGCAGCTCGTAAATGCTTGTTGAACCAAAGGTTCTGGACACTGTCTAACATAGCTTTTTCTCCTAAATGTGCAGGACTATGTGCGGTATTAATAATGACTTGAACCATAGAGTCGGGGAGAAACCATGTGGCTTTTCCCTTCGTCAACCATCCCTGATCTGTCTGGACCCCTCCTTGTTCGGACCATTTCTTGATTTCGTCAGGAGTAGCATGTAACTGGATATCTATGACATCTTGAGTGGGGTCCTTAACTCTCATACATGTAGTCGGATCTGGAGTGTGTGTCTGTGTCATGTTAACTGGAATGTCTGGAGTCTGAGCTGTGAGCTTGGCTGTTCGATCTGCTAGATCGTTACCTTGGAAAATAATGTCAGTAACTTTCGTATGTGCTTTGCACTTCATGATAGCGATAGCTGTCGGTAAATGTATTGCTTCTAACAGAGCTTGAATGAGGAGACCATGCTGAATCTTGGTTCCATGAGAAGTCATGAAACCTCTCTCCTGCCAGAGCACTCCGAAGTCGTGTACAACTCCGAATGCGTAACGTGAATCTGTATATATATTAACTTTCAGGTTCTTAGCACGTATGCAGGCTTGGGTCAGAGCGACTAGCTCTGCTGCTTGAGCGGACAGAGTGTCAATACGGTGTGTCTCTATGACTTCAGTGTCAGTAGTCACTGCATACGCGGCTACTAGCTCTCCGGTACTTGTTCTCATACATGACCCATCCACATAAAGTGTCAGGTCGGGATCTGGTAGTGGAATATCTGTCAGGTCTTGTCTTGGCTTTGTCATAGTGTTAACTACTTCCACACAGTCATGTGTGGCAGGATTTGAAGAAACTGACGGTAACAGGGTAGCAGGATTTAGAACGTTGCAGCGTCTGATTTCTATGTGTGGCTGGAACAGTGTCAATTCATAACCTGTTAAACGTGCAATTGTCAAGTGCTGAGTCTGTGTTCGGTTTAAAAGAACCTTCACGGAGTGTGGAACTTGTACTGTCAGGGAGTGTCCTAATACTATGGAATCACTTTGTCTGATAGCTAGAGCTGTGGCTGCAACTGACTTGAGGCACGCAGGCAGAGCCTGGGCTACTGGATCTAATGTGCTCGAAAAATAAGCACAAGGCTTGTATTGTCCTGCTTGATCTTGTGTGAGAACAGATAATGCAGTACCATTACGTTCTGTGACAAAAAGTGTAAAAGGCTTACTGTAGTTCGGTGTTGCTAGAACAGGTGCTTGGCATAAGGCTTTCTTTAATTCATTAAAACTAAGTGTATGTTCAGATGTCCAAGGGAGGACAGTCGATACGGCTGCCTCCTGTGTCGTTAACTGTATCAGTGGCTTTGCTAGAAATGCATACTGAGGAATCCATTGTCTGCAATAGGAAGTGAGGCCGATAAAAGCTCGTACCTCTTTCTGGGTCTTGGGCTGTGGAAGACTCGCTATTAACTGGATACGGTCTGGTGTCAACTGCCTACCCCTCTTGGACAGTAAGTGGCCTAAGTAGATCACTTGCTGGACACAGAACTGGAGCTTCGAAGGGGACACCTTGTGCCCCATCTCGGCTAGGAAATATAGAACTGTAAGTGACGCACGCTCGCAGTCACGTTCAGAACGGGCTGTGATTAGTAGATCGTCGTCATACTGGAGCAGAGCAGTGTCTGTTGGCATGTGAATATTGTCTAGTTGTCTTTTAAGTGCTTGACTGTAAATACTAGGACTCTCTGTGAAACCTTGAGGAGCTCGTGTGAATTTATAGCTCCTTCCATTTAAACAGAATCCGAAAAGAAACTGGCTGTCTGGATGAATGGGGACACTGAAAAATGCATTCTTGAGGTCTATTACTGTAAAAAATATGGCTTCAGAATCAATAGCTGTCAACAGAGATGAAATATCTGGGACTACTGGATACTGGGGTATGATACATTTATTAAGTTCTCGAAGGTCAATCACTAATCGATATACTGGAGGTACATTTGGATCAGTACGTTTCATGACTGGAATAATAGGAGAATTACATACATTGGAGTCAGTTTCTACAACCACTCCTTGAGCAATGAGCTCGTCAATAATTTTGGATAAGGCTGCTACAGCCTCAGGTGGCAGTCTGTACTGTCTGATTCGTGGTAACACTACACCTGGTTTGAGAGTCACACGATGGGGTGTGATTTGCATACAACCAACATCAGTTGGACCTTGTGCCCATAGATGCTGGGGAACATTCAGTAATCTTGGATCAAAATCACGCAATACATAGTGACCCTTAAAGTCACGTAAAAACAAACGTATTCCTTCTGGGGAGCAGCAAATAACTGCACCTAATTCTTTCAATGTTTTAATACCTAACAAATTTTCTGGACATGACTTTGTAAGTAACAAATCAGTAGTTCGGGACAATGGACCAACTTCTAGAGTAACTGGCTTTGATATCTCGTTTACAATAGGCTTTCCTGAAAATCCAAGGGAAACATTTCTAGAGCCTGAGAGCGGAGCCCCTGGAACCTCGTCATGACTGATAGTAGTCCTACTTGCCCCTGTATCAATCAGAAACTTTCTGTCTTTCCCCAATACTTGACTGTGTACATAGGGACCCTCTTGATCTACAGGTATCTCGATGAGAGGCAAGCCTACCTCCCTCTCTAGGCTGTTTCATGAATATGCTTGATACTCCGGATACTCTGACTGGGCATACTGGTACATTTGCTGTGTAACATGCTGTGTTGCAGCTATAGGCTGCGGTGCTGGAACTGTCTGTTGTGCATTCTGTGATGACGGTGAAGTCTGTGAAACTTGTTCTTGTCTAGGCGGACGTGGTCTTTCTTTAGTCTTACCAGTAGCTATGTTGTGTTCCAGAACTGCACACTCGTTTATAAAATGACCTGGCTGTTTACAATAATTGCAGGTCCCTTTAACAGGAACTGCAGGATGACTGGCTTGATTCGGACCCCTCTTCTGACTGTCTTGTGGAACAGATTGTGCAACTAGTACTTTCATTTTCGTGTCTTTCATACGTCTCTTTTCATGTTCTTGCTCTTCCCTGATTCTATTCTGGTGATACTGGAGCATCTGAAGCATTTGTGACGGGGTATTAGCTTGCCATGTACTTTCGACTTTCAAAACTCGATTTTTAACTTGTGGACTTGAATTCTCGACTAGTTTAGTAACAAAAAGATGAGGGTATGACTCGCTACTCGTCTTCAAACCACTGTTAATACTAAAACATTTCTCGAATCTAGAATAAAAATCACTAGTGTCTTCGTCTGGTTTCTGTTTACATGCTGAGATTGCATCCCAGTCTTCCTTTTTCGTGGCTAGTAATCTTGGCAAAACTTGTATTAATAGTTCAGGTAATTCTTTACATTTATCTCCTAGACCGGTACCTGCTACACGTGTATTTTCTTCAGCTTCTAGAACTGCCCAATCTATCTTTTTCTCTCCCACCTCCCATTCTTTTTCCTTGAGTTTTTCATATATGCCCGCAGGCAACAGGACTTTTAACATTTTAATGATATCTGGATACGTGTATTCTCCCATACGGAGCATGTCTTTTAATTCACGGTGGAACCCTGCTGGATCTTTGTCGTGACAGGGAATTAATTTCTTCATCTCTAAGAGTTCCATCTTCGTAATCGGGGTGTAAACAAATACTCGTTGCATTTCACCACCCTGTGTCCTAACTGGGTGTACTTCTCGTAATGGATGCTGTCTGTCTATGTAAAACGGTTTACTTTCTGGGGGTGAGACGTGAACAAAATGCGGGTTCAGAAACGTTCTATATTTGTGGCGCTGTTCTAGAATGACACTAATTAAGTCGGTACCTAAACCTTTCCATCTATACTGGAGTAACTCGTTCAGGATATCATGTAACGGACCTGGATCAGAATGTTGACCCTCATACAGTGTAATGAGGTGCTGGATCATATACATACCCACCAGTCGCTGCTCGGCTGGGGGCAGTTTCAGAAACATTTGTGCCACTATTTCATCTGGAAAAGTGGTAGAATCAGTAATCCAGCGGACTGCTGATCGGGCTAGTTCTTGTTCATGCATGGTACTAAGTTCACTATAACCGATTCGTGATTTCAGAATGTGATCGGTAGCTTGAAATACTTGCTCGAGAGAACCTTGTTCTGGTGCTGGAGGAGGAAAAACTTTCTTGTGTTCTAGGCGTGAATGTCGGTCGGGAAGTCTAGTTCTACCTACATACGCTATTCTGGTGGGATTCTCATCGTCTACCTCTTCAGTAGAAGAGTCGTTGTGTTTCTCGCTTACTTGTGCTTCTTTACGGTTTTCGTGTAACCTTATTATTTCCTTACGAATTTTCTTGTACATACTCTCTATACTACTGATTGTCCTGTGTTTACCCTCGGCTATATTATCACTCCACCTTGTCAGAATTTTCATTTCGTTCGGATCTTTAGTCGGACAATCTTGTTCCCTTATTAAACAATTGATTAGAAATTTTAATAGCATAAGCTGGGTCTCAGCTTTCCTTAGAGACATGATTTTGCCAATACTTTCTGGATCTGTTCCTGTACGAATGAAACGATATATTCTGTCTAGATCTTCTTTCATATTCGGTAGGGTGTCCAAATACTCGGTCACCCGTCTTACACGCAATGAATATATAACCATATTATCATCACCTGGGACTGGATCATAACGGCATTCGGTAAGAGCTCGCCTGATTTCTGCAACAGACTGATATTTGGGCGTACGCTGTAACGCACGTTCATGTAACTCGACTAATGTTACACGTTTGTGTGGCGGCGGGGTACCAGGAGGACCTCCCCCTGCGGCCCCTAAACTGGAATCATCGACGGATACTCTTCGTGCTGGCAGAGTGACCGATGTAGCGGGTACTTGTACTGTAGGCTGGACCGGGGGTACCGTAACAGGTGCTGTAACAGGTGCCCCGGTGACTGGAGGAGCAGGAATTACATTATTTACAGGAGCTGGCGGAACAGGATTTGCATATTCTGGGACTGTGTCGTCCAAATAGGACGAGAGAAAAATATCGGCTGCGGTCGGTTTGTGACGTAGCTTGGTCGGAACTAAGGGTGGCGGAAAATTACTGGATGCCTCTGGGGTTGCTTTCGGCAAGCCCTCGGCAAGAAGAGGATACATACCCTTGATGAGGGCATTTCTCTGTCTGTCTGACTGTTCGGCTTTAACTCGTTCACCTATTTCGATTAATTCCCTTTCTTGGGCTCTTTCTGAGGATTCTCTACTTAATTCTGACTTTCTGATTTCTTTCTCTGTTCTTTTATGAGATTCTTTGCGCCATAACTCGATGGCATCTTTCTGTGACTGTCTGGCTTTCTTTTTCCATAATACTTCTTCTACTCGCATGATGCACTCGGCATCCCACGTACCTGATACGGGCCATCTATACTTTTCTTCTAACTGTTTGGTGTACTCCACCCATAAGTCTAGATATAATATGGCACTTATGCCATGCTTATGATACATAAAATGACCTGGACTGTCCCGAGGCGGGACAGGAACTGCTTCTTCGAGCAGACATTTTCTAGTTTTTAACTGACGTAATTTTGAGAACAGAGGCATGACTGAACTGGAGTCTAGACACAATACAATACACAATGAACACGATAATTACTGAAGAACAACACATTCATACCACGACATTGAAATACATGAATAACATTTAAGATAACAGTTCGGACAAAATACTACCTGGAATACTGAAAACAGAATACATGAATTTCTCGAGAACAGAACTGACTAGAACAGAAACTAGATGCACTGCTAAAACAGTACGAAACTTACCGGTCTCATAAAGAGACACGTCAGGACCCGCATCCACCTAAGTGGACACTTCGTGTTGGATCTGTGTACCCAAACCCACGGACCAGAGACAATGCAATTGACCCTGTCTAGATACTACCCCAGCAACGGTACTCACCGGGCAGCAACAACGGAAAGCCTCGGACTGGACTGGACGGCTACGACGACGGACGGACGAACTTCGGACTTCTGTTACGGGTGGGCCTCCGGATACCTCGGACCTTGGACTCTCGGCTTGGGCTCTGGTCGGGACTCGCCGCGTTCCTCCACCGCCTCGTCTGGATGCTGGACCGCAACCTCCGTCTCCTCCGTGGGCCTGAGGGATACTTTGAAGCAGAAATATCTGCCACTGCGCAGGATGGTTCCGTCACGACTGCAGAGGTTCAGGGGGCTTGCGTGGCTTCTCCGGCGCGTGGGGAAAGGGCAAGTCCCTGTTCGGGCGCCATTATGTGGTAAATAAATAATTAAATACCTGTTCTATTTTTGACTAGATATACAATAACAGATAGCTCAATAAATAAGAGTCAAGATTCGAGGTATCTTGAGTTTGCAGGTTTTAATACAGCATAAAGGACAGCAACAGGACAACCTGCATGGGAATAGGATGGCAGGGCCCGGCAGCTGCCGGGGCAGGATCTGGGAATGGCTAGCCAACTTTAATAACAGTGCACAATATTTATAGTTAAACAATTGCATTAGAGTTCATACAGTAGGCGTAGCAGTGGGCGTAGTTAGTAACAGTCGCGGAAGATAAGGCTGAAGTGGGTGTAACAAGAGGCGTGTACATAGACATGTGATGTAAACGTAACAGAATATGTCATAAAAAGGGGCGGAAACATGGAGGGGGCTACCTAAGGAGCCGGGACCTCTGACCTAGTGGTGCGCGCAAGCTGGCAATGACGTGTTACTAGGAAGAACTGGGGGGCTATGACTTCTGCGCTAGAAGAGGAGACTACAGTCTGGAGAGTCAGAGCGACATGTACCTAAACACTATCTAGAATCTGATGTTTAGAGAACATGTTGATAGAATCCAAAAGTTATCAGGGTAAAGGCTAACAGACTCTAAGACTGGTGCATGCATTATTTTACATGTAGTGCGTGTTGAGGAATATTAAATGACCATTAATACAGTATTTCTCTTACATGGAGACGTAAAGGCTAGACCATGACGGGAACTATTGATGCGATTCAGTAGCTTAGGAATGCAGAGAAGGAGAGCTGGACTGATAACTAGAATCATAACATACTCTTGGCAGACTGGCAGGCAGAGCCAGGCCGAGCCGGGCACTGTGAGGCAGGAAGTGAGTGAAGGGTCAGGGATACAGGTGGGGCTGTATCGCTCCTCGGAAAGGGTTCAGGAGACAGGAGCTGAATCTGGTGTCCGGGCCCTTTTGAGGCCTAGAAACGGGGACAATTCAATGAATTAACGTGCACACTGTGAAACGTGGCCACATAACTTTACATAGGCTTAATACTCGTAGCTTTCACGAGAACTGGGAACTGGCATACTAGAGTTGGACACAACTATAATTGCGTCTTTAATCGATCAGAGGGGAATACATGCATATCGATCATGCACATATGACATAACATGGGGAACACGTAGGGACACAGAACATGGCAAAATTTACTTTTCCACAAAACAACGGTACTAGATAAACTAGGGGAGCCAGACCAGGAGGACTGATGGGCAAGAATTTGGGTGCGGAGGATAAAAATGTCCAGGATCTGGATACTGTGAAACAGAAGATCCAGTATACAAATTACATGGGGTTGAAGTATATGGAAATAACAATCAGTTAAACCAGGAAGTACAGAACCAGGACATTTTTAGCCAAGCAGAAAAGGCAAGGATGATCTGTGACAGGACAAGTTATTGCAGAGCCATGCAGGCAAACAGTAGGAGCCCGGGAGCCGGGAGGATCAGGACCATATTGAGGAGGACTAAGAAGATTGTGACCTAAAGGGCAATGGCCAGCATGTCCAGGATACTAGGATAGCATGACAGGGACTGAGGGGGCAGTACTAAGGGCACCTAAAAGACCAGAGCAAGAGGACTAGGTAAACTAAAAAGATCAAAAACAGGAGGACCAGAAACAGGGCTAAGACAGTCATGAAGATCAAGACCTAGGGGACCAGGGCTCATATTACCAAGCTGGGCAAAGCAATCAGTACAAGTAGCAGGACTAGGGAAAGGAGTGAAGAAGGCCAACCAGCATCTAGAAGACAAAGTGGAATCGACAGTGGTGGAAAGGAGGACTAGGACCAAAATGACCAGGCTCAGGATGGCCCAAACAAGAAGAACCTGGATCAAAAGGACCTGGATCAATGACTGCAGTACCAGGAACAAATCCAGGAAAACAAACACAGCTCAAATCAGGTGAACAAGGACTAAAAATGCCAGGAAATGAGAAGCAGGATGGACCTGGACCTGTGACACCAGAGCTAGTATGGTGATGGTGAGGATAACTGGAACAAGTTGATTAGAACCAAGAGTACCTTAAAGGAACAGGGTCAGATGGTCCAAGACTGGGGGGAACAGGAAGGGCCATGGTGGCTAAAAGGCAAAGTTTATGATAACAAGCACACCAGAAAAAGGGCCAGGACGACAAGGGCCAATGAAACCAAGACAAGGATAGCATGTGGCTCAGGTCCAGAAGAACTAAGTGCAGGAGAGCTCAAACTATAAGGTATAGGACCTAGAGGATCAGAGACAATGGGCCCATAATCTCCAGATGGGCAAGGAATATGAACACAAGAATAGCATGAACTTGGCCAAGTAACTGAGACCAGTGACACAGGCACCCAGAGTCGGAAAAAAAGAATATCAGAACCTTGAGTACCAGGACAGGGCAACCAGATGAGGAGGAAAAGGAGGATCAGAACCAGGAACATCAGGACCACAATGATCACAGCCTGAAGGTCCAGGCCACTGGACTAAGAAGGAGAGGGCCAGGAGGGCCATAAAAAGGAGAACCATGATTGGTTTGTGTAGCAGCACAAGGACACGCAGCAGGAAGGCCAGTGCATAGAGGATCAGAACCAGATCTGGGTAGACAAGATGCAGGTTAATAGGGCCAGGGGCCAGAAAAAGCAAGGAAGGTTGGTGAATCTGTACTAATAATACCTGGCGGCCCAGAGCCAGGAGGATCAGGACCTAAGCAAAGTTGATTAGAAGGATCAGCTTACATAGGTCCAGGAACAGGACTAAGAGTGTCAGGGTGACCATGAGTATAGGACCAGGGCCCAGAGTAACAGGTGGAGCAGAAAGATGAGGTCCTGAAGCTAGGATGACCAGGGGGTGGAAGATCAGGAGGACAAGAATAATCAGTGCCTGGAAGACTAAGGGGGCTGGACCTGGATGTACAGGAGGACCAGAACTAAAATAAAGAGGCTCAGAAAGACCCAAACAAAAATAACCTGAGGCTAGAGGGTCTAGACCATTGTGGGCATTGCCAGAAGGGCTATAAGGACAAGATACATGAGCAGGAGGTCAAGAATGATACAAAGCAGAAAGGTAAGAGCTGAGAGAGCATGGAGTAAGATGGCCAAGACACAAAAAGACTGATGTGCCTGTAATCTACGAGCAGGTTGTGAAGGATCAGAAGAACTAGGTTAAATGGGTAATGGTTAAGAGGATCAAGAAAGAAAAGAAACAATTAAGGGAAGGGGGCCTGAAAGGACCAGGTTGGCTAGAAGTATCAGAACCAAGAAGATTAGGCATACAAAGAGTCAAACAAGGATGACCTGAAACAAAAGGATCAAGACGAGTGGGCTCATAATCTGTAAGAGAACACAGGCTGTGAGCACCAGGAATAGGAAGTCCATTGCTCAGCAACTTAGAATGAGAGTGAGGGCATGTCAAAACCAATAGTAAGAACTTCATAATACTTCCCAATGTACAACACAAATACACTTTTTTGCACCACCTATAGCATCACCTACTCATCTCTCAATGTACAACACAATGCACATTTGAGCGCCACTGCTCACAACACTGCACTCCAAGACCAAGCAGAACATTCCACACATCTCCCTCTCTCTCATGCTTTCAAATGCACATCCTGCACGTTCTGTTCTTGGCAAGTTGTTCTAGTCTGTGACAGTTCCCACTTCAAGATTAAATCTTCAAGGAAAAAGGCATATGCTGTCATATAGTTACTGCTTATCTATATATTGTGTTAAGTTAGCGTGGGCTTATTAAATGTTTAAACGCCATTTTTCCTTTTGCAGCTTCTGCACACGACACTTACTTGTTGATTTAGCTTTCAACCTACAAGAGCGTTGTGATTTACATGAGAATAATATGTTATTGCTCTGATATCAGCTTTGCTTAGTAAACTATGTCTGTACAGTGAGTGCTGAAGCCTAGAAGATAACTCGACACAATTGTTGTGAAGTCTGATCTCCTCACCTTCATAGACATAACATAAGTGCAGCTCCTGCCAAATCCTGGCTTTTGGTGGGTTTTATATTGCTTTGCTTAGGGCACACATACACACTTGATGCGGTACGCATGCAGAGAGAGCTGGTGAAAGCAGATGTGATCTCTTCATACTAGGATCTTGAGGTATGGGCCCGCCCTGATAAAACCCAAAGAGACCTTCTTAGATATTAATATAATATGCTAGTTAGGGAGGGTGAGAAATAGGTGTGGTTAACGCTTATTCATTACAGCAGGTTAGCATGCTGTCACCTTTTGCTTTTTATGGACTAGTAACTATGCTGATAACTTTGCTTCTGATAATATGTTTCCTTGTATTATCTAAGATACTGCGTTTGAGAAAACAGCATTAGTAAATAAATATTTCAAATGTGCACGTGTCCTCATTTACTTCACGTTCTGGTTTGAAATGATTGTATAACGAAAGGGTGCTCATGTGTTCCACGTGACCTGAGGTATTGTAAGTTCATGTTCTGGTTTGTCTAAACATTGGGAGTTTGTTATGACCAATGAGACACTGTAGCTAGCCTGGTAAGGGGTTTTGGGTACTGAGGTGAGTTTTGGGTCACCCTAATTTACCGAGGTTCCAAATCTCTATGCACAGTTCTGTGGGAGAACGGAAACCCTGCGACATGGCGCCCAACCGTTGGTGGTCTTATATCATGACACTCGAGTAGTATATCATTCTAACCTTAACCCCTTCACTGTCGTTTCCGGACAATGGTAGTGTCGGCGAAACCTACCTATTTTTTTAAATAGGTCTTTTCAAGCTTGAATCTTTCTAAAACGGTTTCCTTGAATTACTACCCAGTTGTGCTACAAAGTTTACTTTGTTTTTCTAAGTTCCTGTGTTATCATGGCCCAGCTTGTGGACATCCCGCAGCATAGTCGCATTGCGGTGCGCAACCATTTGCGGAATTTCCTGGTCCCATTGGAAGGCTTGGCTGTGGTTTTGGTAGTGAGTACGGATGCAGCTTACCCATACGAACTGTTTTATTCGTGGGTGACGTTTCCGGCTGTGGACGCTAATTCTGGTGTGTTCCACAACTACACTGCCTCACCTGTACCGAATGAATATACTCCGTACAGGACACTGGAGATACCTATTGATCATTGGCAGCATCGCGTTTGGTTTGGTGGCGCCCTACCCCATTCGTTGACCGCTACGAGGTTAGGTCCTTTGTCCATTGCAGGCGCAAATTGGCCTGTTTTGGCTGGATTTACTCCTCATCCACAACGCGGCAATTGTACCCTAGCGGAGGCACGTCGGCTACATGAAGTTTCCGTTGCCGTGATTCGTGCATTAGTGCAATACATAGGTCGTATTCTCCCGGGTGGACCCCCGGGCGGTCCTGCTCTTCCAGCTGAACATGGCGGATTAAAGCTCAATCCGGTTATGGTCAATGCAGTGTTTGGTAAGCGACCAGATGACAAGGATGACTTTCCTTTTTGGCTTGCCGAGAAATTTGACCAACTGGAAGCAGTATTTCCTAACACGACTCCAGGTGAAAAACATAGAATCTTGACGATTAGTTTACCTAAAGATTTAGCTCCCGAACTCGTTGACTGTGCGAGCTGGGGGAGGACTTTTGCGGCTGTTTATACGAGGTGTTTCGGCACCCCGTCTATCGATGTACTGCCTACGATCATTAAACGTGTTCAAGACGATCACGGACCGGAAGCAGCGGTTGAATTGGGTATGCGCCTGTGTGGCTCCTTTGAAATAGTTTGCGATCTCGTACTTGCTAATGTCAAGGGGGAAGCTGTGAACTTTCAGGTGTTTAACGCGTTGGCAACTCTTCCCGATGCCGAAAAGCCCCGCCAGTTAGCGAGAATTGTTGTGGCTGCTTATAAAACAGTGGGTCGCACAAGTAAGGGTCTAAAATATTTTTCTGACAAAGAGAAAAAACAACCGCAGGGGCAATCTGCTCAGGCAGATGTCCAGCCAAAGTCCAAAAAACTAAATTGGCCATAGAAACAGAATCAGGGGAAGCAGAAACAGCAGACTCAAGAATCTTATCCTGCGGCTCAAGTACCTGCGCCGACTGAGAGAGTTTATGACTTGAGCGATCGCGCGACGATTAAATCACCTGATCGATTTCAGGTTTCTGATCAACACTCTCCTCGTTCCTTTCAGGACTCATCGGCTCCGAAGACCGGTGGTGGAGGAGGCGGAAGAGGAAGGGGTGGTCAGCAAGGACGCGGTCAGCCCCGCCAGACAGACGGCACAGGGAAGCAGGAGGACTCTACGCCAAAGAGACCGCAGTTTGCGAAAAAGAAAGTCGCAGCATTGACAGCGCATCGATATGCCACAGATAGTGAGTACGCGGCTTCGGAATCTGAGGTGGGCTCTGCCCTTGCTGGACAGCGTGGCGGAGATTACCATAGTGAGAGAGGCCCTCCGTCCACTACTGAGGGTGACAGCGACTGATGTTTACGTTGTGGTAGAAACAGCCGATACACGACTTGCTCCCCCTGATAGACTTTATGAAATTGTCCTGTTAATAGAAGGTGACATACAACGTACCATCAAAGGGGTATTTTGGGAAAATCTTTCGTCTACGTATGACATTTTGCTTTCGGAGGCTGACTGGCCCCCACCTTTTGTGCTTGCGTCGCCGCGAGGGGAGGAGGTAATCCTCCCAAGTTTCGCGAACACTGTCTTGAAAGAGCATGCACAGCACTTTGCAGAAGAGTGGGCTAGGGCTCTAGCGCCGGCTCTGTACCGCAACCAATGTGGATGGGATAAATTGTCCCCATGCCACGAGATTCCGTTGCGGTCTCAGCCGCAGCCTCAACCTCAATATCCCATACGACGTGAAGCCAAAGCTTCCGTCGCGGAAATCCTTGAACAATTGGAATATCAGGGTGTTATTGAAACATGTGTGTCACTGATGAATAATCCTCATTTTACTGTTACCAAGCCTGATGGATCGTATAGTTTGGTATTGGATTACCGG
Organism: Lissotriton helveticus; assembly: GCF_964261635.1. Taxonomy (NCBI): domain Eukaryota; kingdom Metazoa; phylum Chordata; class Amphibia; order Caudata; family Salamandridae; genus Lissotriton; species Lissotriton helveticus. The sequence continues at coordinate 531,877,425 of NC_136067.1, forward strand.
CATTTGAACTCGCATTGCCGTAACTGTGCAGTACAGAATACTCACGGCTCTGCCCTAGTGGATAGTCTAGTGCGTAAGCGTTTTAAAACAATACTTGACATTTCCAATGGTTTCTATGCCCATAGATTGGATAGCTTTAGCTCCCAATGGACCAGTTTTACATGCGCTGGGGTCCAAAAACAATTCCGGCGTCTCCCAATGGGCTATAAGAATAGTCCTGGTATATTTACCGCCCACATAGTCTCTCTTTTGGAGAGGATCGACCCAGATGCTTGCTCGTATGTGGATGACATATATCTCACAGACGACGAAATTTGGGAGCATCTGTGTCGTGTAAATTTGATTATTTGTAACTTTGCAGACATGGGTTACAAATTTAACTTTGCAAAATCGCACATTACTGAGTACACAGTGTTGTTCCTGCGCTATGAGCTCAACAATGAAGGTAGAGGTTTGGCTCCACACTTCTTGGAGAAATGCGCTCTATTGTGCGCTCCTACAACCCTGAAAAAATTACAGTCTTTGCTGGGCTTTTTGAATTTCGGGAGGACATACATTCCGGAATATGCCCAGCGTATCAAGCCTTTGTATGCTTTGATACAACCAACATTTTCCAAATCATGCTGGCTGCCTGAGCACTCAGCCATCTTGTAATCCTTGCAGGATGATCTGCTCGCTTCTAAATTCTTACTAACTCATGATAACCACACCTACCTGGTGATAAGAATAATTCCAGGGACAGTGGGTTTCACGTACCTCACTTTTAATGAAGGAGACACAAAACCTATTGCTTACAAGTCACACTTGTACACTTCGGCTGAGATGCGGTTTCCCACTGTGGAAAAGGTTTTAACAGCTGTGCAGATGGCGATTCTTAAGGAACAAGCTCTGTCACAGGGGAAACGCATGTTGGTTGTTACACCCTGTCCTCATTTAGAGGCAGTCACGAAAGCCAGTGTACCAAATTCAAAAGCTTTGCACCCTCGGTGTATTCAATGGGCTGCGTCCTTGACATCCACGGATGTCACGTTTATTTTTGACGCCTCGTTACGGTCGCAAGAGTACTTGCAGTATGAACTTGTTCATCCTGCTCCTCTAGCACTGCGACCTTTGGAGGACTTCCATTGCATCATTTACACTGATGGTTCGGCGCAGGTTGCGCATGGCTCTAAACACGCCTACGTTTCCGCATGCGCCATTGTGGTCGGTACCATGGTGAACAATGAGTTCCAGTCCAAGGCAGTACACACGCAGCCTCTAGGGGACTGCACTGCACAATTGGCAGAGCTTTGTGCTCTCTTACTAGCGTTGGAGTACGCTGATCCTGGTGTGACAACTCTTATTGTGAGTGATTCATACTACTGTGTACAGTCTTACAATGAAAACTTGTTCTTTTGGATTCAGAATGATTTTCGTGATTCCAAGGGTAGCACAATAAAACACAAGATGATCTGGGTTCGAGTGGCAGAGCTTAAAGCTACATTGCCGCTCGTTTTTGTGATTCATACTCTCGGCCATCAGCGTGTAGGAGTCCACGCTGTCGGTAACTCGCTTGCTGATGAAGCGGCAAAATTAGCGGTGTCTACATACTTAGTTGCAGCAGTTACTCGGTCCAAAAGTAAGATTGATGATGACATCTTGGCGGCTGTTGCTGCCACTGAGAAGGGAGGTAAACATCCTACGGGGTTCCCTTCGAAGTACACGTACCACTTAAGTCCCGAAAAGGTTCCTTTTGTGAAAATTCCTGATGTTGGAGAACGTTTGATTCCCAACTCGGATCGCAGGGCTGACTTGATTACAGCAGCACATGAAGGTGCGGCGTCTGCGCATGCGGGCGTCTAGGCCCCTGTAACTCAATTACAACAACGTTTCTGGTGGCGGGGGCTGTACAAACAGACGCGAGACTATGTCCTTCAATGTGACATTTGCCAGCAGATTAAACCCTCGACTGCTGCGCGTCCGCCACAGACACAGTTGTACATATCTAATAAACCGCTCGGCTGTGTTTACTTAGATCACTGCGGTACATTTTCCTCAGACACTGCGTATAAGTACATCTTAGTCGCAGTGGATTCATGCACATGCTTTGTATGGGTCTGGCCCCATCGCAGCGCTGATTCACGGACTGTCATTAGAGATTTGCGTATCTTTGTAGGGATTTTTGCCTGTGGTACCTTCCATTCGGATCAGGGTCCGGCTTTCGCCTCTAAGGCGTATAAGGATGCCATGACTTCGATGGGGGTCCAAGTCAAGTTTTCGTCTCCCTACAGACCTGAGGGTAATAGTGTAGTGGAGCGAATGAACCGTGATTTAAAGCAATCTTTGACAGCTCGAGTTATAGGCACTGGCAGAAACTGACTGGCCCACCTCAATGGCGTGCAGCGTGCTCTTAATAATCTCCCTAGAAGGTCTCTGGGTGGGCGGCATACGAAATGCTGTTTGGCATCAAGATGTACGTCCCTGACCTTGACGGTCTAGACTGCGTGGCTCGCGCCGCACCCTTTGACGTAGATGAACATTGCAATGTTTTACAGGATCTACAAAAGACCAGAGACAGTCTTGCAAAGGACCATTTGTCCTCCACATCGGCTGATGCGTTGCAGATCCCGGTAGTCGGCTGGCTACCCCAAGTTGGAGAACTGGTTCGAGAGAAGATCGATAACAAGAAAGAATTTGGTCCTTCCTATCGAGCTCAGGTTCCAGTGCTTGGCGTGAAGGGCACAAGAACAGTCATTTTACCACCACTTCCTGGTCGTAAGGAAAACAGGTTTATCTCAATAGACAATGTCAAGATACACAGAGTGGCCGATTCTTCTTAGCATGACACCGGCAGTTTCCTGTCCTTCCATTGTGAGAAATTCAGTTGTGGCCACTGCTTCTAATCCAGTAACAGAAGTGGCCATCGAATTACCTGCACTTTCCAGTCCTTTATTAAGTACTTTGCCCGGTACTGAACATGATGAAATAGACTATACTTACCCCACTGATTTATCCATGCCTGACCTGCAAGCACGTTTGGCCACAGAATCCAGATTTTCATTTGACACTTTTTCCAATGCCTCGAAGAAACCCTCACGTTTTGCAGTTTATGCCAGCTTATTTAAAAAACATTTTTTGATTCCCCCTTGGACATATATTTGGCTGGTGCTTTTTTCAATTTACCTTTTTATGTCAATTGGGTTTGTGTTTTATTTTTTCCGAATTATAAATGGAACTTTGGCCCCCCTTTCCTCATCGCATTCTGCACACAGACTGAAAAGACTTGACATTTGTTAACATCACTGCTTGGCCTGTCCTTGATGGGATAGTGTGGGATGCCGTTAGATTTCAAATTCATGGCCCTACTGAGGTTGTTAATGTCCCTAATGTGCTTAGAGTTAACATGGGGGATGTAGTGAAACAAAACATACGTTCTGATGATTGGGATGTTCAGGCCGTAAAGTCTTTGCTTTCTGATTTGAAATACTATGCTGCCTTTGATGCTGAGGATTTATACTTAGAATCTGCTAATTATGGTGATTTGTTTTGCTTTCAACATTTTGGCAATCACTTCTTACATAAAACGACTTCCAGAAGGAGTACTGTAAATTATACGCAGTGGGAGCACTGCCCCGCTCCTAAACAAGGCAGTTCAAGTACTTTTTTGAAAAAGTACACTTATTTTACTGACTTCAATCAGTCTAATCCCGAGTCCTTTTATTTCAAAATGACACAGAAGCCTATGTCCAAGGTTAGACTTACCAATACCAAATTATTGTACTCAAAGTCCTTTCTTGATCAGCTGGCTATTGGCAGCTATGAATTGTGGAAGAAAACTATTGACCTAAAATCTGTTTAGGGTACTAAAAGCTGGCAGGTGCAAGGCACTGAGGCTTTGCACCGTGCTTGTCTCATCCCGAATAAAATGTTGTTTTTGAATTCCTCTATTTCACAGACAACATGCTTTGGATTGGCTACTTCTAAAACATTGAATACTCCAACCATCCCTGAGTTAGAAGAATATTCTGGCTGGAGTAATTATACTCAGTTTTCTATTAGGGAATTGCAAACACTATTACTGAATTCTTCCTTTAATATATCCAGTATGGATCCAAAAGGTTGGCTGATGTGGCACAGAAGTGCTGATTCATGCCAGCACCGTTTTCTGAGTTTATCTGATGGTTTTAAAAAGGTCAGGCCTGATCCACGTTTTGAAACTGAACATTCTGTCACGACTTACTCAGTGGGAAAATTATGTCAAAATTGGCTGAAACATTCTAAATTGTATGCAGTTAAATTTCATCTTGCGAAGCTAAATGATGATGTAGATTTAAATGATTTCATAAAAGGCCCGGCTAGTGGTAGATCAAAGAGGTGGATATATGCTGTTTACAATGAAATCTGGAAAACATCACAGATTGAGGCGGCTACTCGCCTTAGAGCTATAGATCAAGCCAATTTAGAAAAAGTGCTTGCTGTGGTACATAATAGTATTAACATGCTTTCTTCCCGCATTTACACGTTGGATAATATTGTGTCTTCTGTAGTGGATATTGTGCAGGATGAAGTGTCTGTATTGTACCATGGTCAAAATCAATTGCGTTCTATCATGCAATTTGCATGGACCCTTCAAACACTTAAATCTGGCAAGGTGCCATGGACCTACATGAATGTTTCCTCTCTCTTTGCCCCCTTTAATTTGACTGACAAGCAGCGCTTGCTTTCCATGCGAGATGCTTCCTTTTCAATGTTACATATTGAGAGATTAGAGTCCTTGCCTTTTTCTGTGGCAGAGGCCACCGCTGCAACGTGGCTTATCCACGGTTTGATAACGTTAACTTTTGCTTTGTATAAATTTACAAATTGTATGCGATATGTTGCCATAGGTCGCTATGAGCCCTTGGGTAGTGCGTTTCTCCATGAAGTCTGGTCCCTTCCTTTCACTTATAGATGTTTGAAAGACGGACAGGAAGTTTATCTGAATGGGGTGGAGTGTACAGAAACACCTGATCACTCATTAATGTGTAGGCACATACAATTGCATGGTTCTTGTAACCAGGACCGGCCAAACTTAGCCTGTGTTTTAAAAGGGACTCCTGTTCCAGCGATCACCCCGACTTTTACCTTGCTGGGAAACGGAAGTTATTTACTTTTAAATAATGAAGATTGTTGCGGGTTAATTAAAGGTGTGGCTTATGTTGTAACGGTAACTGAGCGTGTCGTTTGCTGCAAAAATTTGCTGTACCCACCCACGCATGGGAACGGGGATGTTTCCATCTGGCCGCGCATCCCAACCTTGAAAGCGGAGTTCAATGGCATGAGCAGAATAAGAGCTCTATTGTCCCAAAAAGAAGTGGCCTTGAGTTCGGCTAGAGAAACATTTGTGCTTCACATAGCTAACACCCGTACAGAGGTTCAAGCCCTTTTAAATACTGATTTACCGTTGCATTTCAGCGAACTGGTTCATTCTGTCTTTAACGCTTCCCCGACGACGGGGCTGGCGCACTTTTTTAAAATAGTGAGCAGTGGTCTCGTGACTTCATTTGAGAAAATATTTGGAGTCATTCCTGCTTTCTTCCATTCCATTGTTTCAAGTCTGTTTGGTGGATTCACGGTTTTACTGGCACTAGCGGCAGGCGTCCTGGTAATTTTTTGTTTCTTTAAATATGGATGCCCTACGTGTGCAAGAAGCCGCGCAACCCCTCCTGGCACTGTTTCGCAACAGGATGCTTGAATAATATGGCACACTGCCGCTTGCGACTTTAAGCACGGCGTTTGGATTATCGTTTCGATTTTCCTATTTCACCTGTGCCCAGCCTGTATTTCATTGCCTGAGCTGTGACTTTGACTGGGCCATTGATTTGTGTCTCTGCAAGACGGTTTCTCCTGACGTCGATTTTAATCAGCTGATGTGTCCCGTCGTGGCTCACGAGTTGGTTTGTTCTGGCGATAGGATTATGGCCTTGGCATTGATGCATGGACTAATGGGTCCTTGGAACATACTAGCAGCAGCGCAAGATTTCTTGGCACAGAGCTTTCTTGAAAACCCACCGAGTTGTCCTCTGATGGTGATAGAGGCTCCAGTACTGGAAGAGCACGTATGTTCTTTCCCACTTTTGAATTGGATGGCTGAACTGTTTTCGGATGAAGACGGTGATTTCATGTTGGAGGCTGTTGCTGCATATTTTGCATATTCGGTCTTACCATAAAAACTTTCTTGGTTTCTGATCATGACACCTTTTTCTTTCCATTTTTTCACCTCCCAGACCTATTGACTTGAGTGCTGATGAACACACTATTGACACTTTGAATTAGTTCATGGAATTTTTTTCCCATCACTTTTTAAATTATAACATTGCTCATCGTTCTTGAACTCTGTTTTCATGAAGAGACCCTTATCTTATCTTATCTTATCCGTGCTCGGATCATGGGGGGGTGTCATATAGTTACTGCTTATCTATATATTGTGTTAAGTTAGCGTGGGCTTATTAAATGTTTAAATGCCATTTTCCTTTTGCTGCTTCTGAACACGACACTTACTTGTTGATTTAGCTTTCAACCTACAAGAGCGTTGTAATTTACATGAGAATAATATGTTATTGCTCTGATATCAGCTTTGCTTAGTAAACTTTGTCTGTACAGTGAGTGCTGAAGCCTAGAAGATAACTCGACACAATTGTTGTGAAGTCTGATCTCCGCACCTTCATAGACATAACATAAGTGCAGCTTCTGCCAAATCCTGGCTTTAGGCGGGTTTTATATTGCTTTGCTTAGGGCACACATACACACTTGATGCGGTACGCATGCAGAGAGAGCTGGTGGAAGCAGATGTGATCTCTTCATACTAGGATCTTGAGGTATGGGCCCGCCCTGATAAACCCCAAAGAGACCTTCTTAGATATTAATATAATATGCTAGTTAGGGAGGGTGAGAAATAGGTGTGGTTAACGCTTATTCATTACAGCAGGTTAGCATGCTGTCACCTTTTGCTTTTTATGGACTAGTAACTATGCTGATAACTTTGCTTCTGATAATATGTTTCCTTGTATTATCTAAGATACTGCGTTTGAGAATACGGAATTAGTAAATACATATTTCAAATGTGCACGTGTCCTCATTTACTCCACGTTCTGGTTTGAAATGATTGTATAACGAAAGAGTGCTCATGTGTTCCACGTGACCTGAGGTATTGTAAGTTCATGTTCTGGTTTGTCTAAACATTGGGAGTTTGTTATGACCAATGAGACACTGTAGCTAGCCTGGTAAGGGGTTTTGGGTACTGAGGTGAGTTTTGGGTCACCCTAATTTACCGAAGTTCCAAATCTCTATGCACAGTTCTGTGGGAGAACGGAAACCCTGCGACAATGCAAGACGTACATTCAGGCTAGTGCAAAGTAACACACCAAAAGTCAATGAAAATGATGGGAGTCAAATGTAATCACGTGGTGTCAAACCATAAGAGTGCCTCTAATCCTACAGCAAGTGAAGGAGAACAGGACCTTAACAATAAAGAGGACATGGCAAGGCTACCATAGCCAACTGGATAATAGATAAAACGACCAAGGCAATGAGGATCAGCGTGACCATAACAAAGGTAGAAAAGGAAGATCCATTCACAGAGGCCAAGGGCATCAGAACGTGGCACACCAGGACAAGCAGGTCCAGGATGGGGAGGAAAAAGAGGTCCAGGATAATGAAGGCTAGAATGAAAGGAGACATGATTTCGAAGCTGGTTGGTTAGGAATGGTTAAGTACAGGCTGACCCGAACAAGGAGGATGGGATAACATGGACAAGTTATTCTAAGGTGACAACAAGCTGGAGGACCAGAACCAGGAATATCATAACATGTTGGAGGAGGACCTGGAGAGCTAGTCAGGTCAGGAGCAATGTTCCCCCTAATTTTGTTCCTCTGTGTGCGGAAGTGTAAGGTCTCTGTCCACTGCAGCCAAGACTATGTGCGCCAAAAAACGTCTGCAATAGTTACATAGGGTTCCAGTTTAGGCCAAACAGGAATTCGCTCATGTGTTTATTTATTAGCATTAATTAAGCTAAATGGGTTTATAAACCCATTGTGGGTTACGCCTTTTGTGCCTTTTCCCTGGCATTCATACTGCACGAGGTGTGGAGCTGGGTGCGCTACAAAATTCCTGGGGAGGAATGCGCCAGATACAATCCTTTAGAAGATCCAATATGAGAAGATAAAGTAGCAGGTGCAGTGACACCAGGGCCGAGAGGCCTGAGCGGCCACTGAGAGATTATTATTTCTGTAGTTAACCATTCAAACAAAGGCCATGGGGCCCATTTTCTTCCTTGCACGTAGTGCCCATGCCATACTGGCTATGTCACTGGTGTGCATCAGTCTAAATTTGGTGGACGGAGTTCCCTCAGGATGTCAGCGCTATTGTCCTCCGCCATACTGATGGAGTTAACTCTGTCTTCGAAACTCTGAATCAGGCACATAGTTATTCTTATTTCAGTTATGAAATTGGAACAAAGCGTCTTAATGATATTGTGTTAGTCACTCCATAAGGGGCCCTTTACAATTGTTTTTATTTTTACAAAATCACCCTACATATTAGATGGCTCTATGTTATTGGGATACAATATTTCCATTTCTTGTTTTTGATTTTATAAACCATTGTTTCCAGGTGTTTTAGTATGATTTGTTTATGAGAAGTGAACCTGCATTAATAATTTCAGAAGTCACAGATTTTTACAGAAAAAGAAGTGTTCTGAAAACAAGGAGCCATTTGGTGATCCTGTATATGACCCTTCTATATTATTATATATAAGAATAAACAGCTCAAACTAGTCTTGCAAGCGTTCTAATCAGCTTCATCATTAGTCACATCTGCAGGGAAATGTAAGAGTGTAGAGGCATTTATGGAGCACATGACAGTCCAAAAGGACCCGTCAAATCACAATGTCTTGGCCTTCTGTTTAATGAAGTGGCATTTTGTGCCTTTTATGAAACATTCCAACATTTGGGACCATCAGTTCTATCAGATAGTGCTTAGTGCATCTGAGCTAGTTTTACCACTGAGGGCCTCATATTGCTAAATCACAAGGTTTTTGACCACAAACATAATTGTACAGTATGCACAAAACCTTTTTTATGTATTGGAAATTTCTTTAGACTAGTAAAAGGACTTTTGAAATGGTTTCTGAGTTGCAAATAGGAGGGCTAATGAATGGGGTTTCCTCTCTCCACTTTCCAATTTGGAAAGGAATTTATTTATAGTGTGTCACTGCACTTTCTGTCAAAAACTACAACCCCTGAGTTGGGGTGGTAACTGATTAGCAAAGGGGAAGGGTTCCCCTTAGGACAGAATGTTGGCTGCCTAGGCAGCAGAAGTTTTTTATCAAACTGCTGGACAAACATTGCATAATCTCTACTATTTAACCAGTGGACTGGTAAATAGTGAAGTTTGCTATTTGCACAGCCACCAGCTGCACAGGGCAGAATGTCTACTGTTTCGCCAGGGGCTGGGTAAATATTGACAATTTTCTCCTAATTGCATGGCTGCCTGCCAGACAATGGAACATCACTACTATTTAGTTACAGTCTGATATATATTTAGGTGTCCCTGCTATTTGTATGACCACCAGCAAGGAAGTACAGAATCTCTACTGTTAAACTAGTGACCATGTAAATAGTAAGGGTTTTCTCCTATTTGCATGGCCACCAGATGAACAGTTATGAATCTCTACTGTTTAGACAGTGGTCAGGAAAAACTGTGAAGTTTTCTGCCGTTTGCATCGCCTCTGGCCAAACAGTGTAGCATTTCTACCATTTAGCCAGTGGCGGGTTAATAATGTTTTAGTCTTCTTGCTATTGGCATGGCTGCTTGCCAAGCAGTCCAGAATCTCTATTGTTTAACCAGCAGCTGGGAAAATAGTGAACCTTATCTGCTATTTTTAAGGCCACCAGCCAGATAGCAAATAATTTTGACTATTTTGCCAGCGGGCAAGTAAATAGAAGAAACAAGCAATAATGTACCTAACTGGTGCCTGAGTAAATACCCACTACGTTGTCTCTATCTTTCTCTCTCTCTCTCTCTCTCTCTCTCTCTCTCTCTCTCTCTCTCTCTCTATATATATATATATATATATATATATATATATATATATATATATATATATATATATATATATATATATATATAATATATATATATATATATGTTATAGTTAAGGGACTGAGTTATAAATATTATCAATTCTCCCAAAAACAACAAAAGTTACATGGATGTTATAGTTAGGTTCAGATTTTCCACACACAAAACCACAGAAATTCAGCATTCATAGTTAAAGTTCTCTCAAATAACTACAACTCGTGCCCTAAGGCAACTATAACTCACACCCCAAAATGCACAGTTTTCTCAAAACAGCAAATGTTGCAGAGTTACCTTAGGGTATGAGTTATAGTTACTTGTTATAACTCTAACTATACCTTCTGAATTTCTATGGTTTTGTGTGTGTAAAATCTGCAAAATCTGAACCTAACTATAATACCTACTTTTTTAGTGAATTTCAAAGTTTAATTAAACATCTATTTCCTAACAATAAGGTCCCTGTAACCTTTGGTTTTTTCGGTCAGTTTCGTGGGGCTTTTAATACTATTTACTAACTATAATGTCCCTGTACCCTTTGTTTATTCAGTGAATTTCTAGTTTTTTTTAGTATAGTTTTATTTAATTACTATACATTTACCCAACTGCCTGCGACAAGGCCCTGTGATTAACCCCGGAAACTGCGGGCACCTTCCCTGGCCCGGTGGCTTTTTGCCCCAGGGACACAATCCTCCATGGCGCAGTGCATATATTAAGAGGAAGGAAACGTGTTCCCCCTCCATGGACTGATTTTGGCCCCAACAACCCCATCTCCTGGGTCCTGGTATATTTTGTGGGGGAGGTGGTTATGTGTCCCACTCCCTGGGCCAATTTGTTCCCAGAGACTCCGTCCCCCAGTGCCCGGTGCATTCTTTTCAGGGGAGGGTGGTACGTTGCTCCCCTACCAGGATCATTTTGGTCCCAGGGACCCACATTCCGCGGGTCCCACCATTATATTTATGGGTAGGGGATACAAAGTCCCACTCCTCGGGTCGATTTCATCCCCAGGGGACCCCATCCCACAGTGCCTGGCCTTGCTAAAATGGGGGAGCAGACACATGGCCCCCCTCCTGGGCTGGTTTAGGCCCAGGGAATCCCATCCCCCAAGGCCAAAGTTAATAAGGGAGAGGGAGTAATGCAGCCCCTATCCCCCGGGATACCGGACAATGTGCAACAAGAGAGGGGAAGCACATGTTACACCTTCCTAGGCCAATTTTGGCCCCAGCTACCCCATTTCCTGGGGCTCGGTTAAGAGAGGGTGGGTGCCCACACAGAGCACCCACAATATCCTCATTGCTGGATACTCACTTCCAGCGAGATCCAGCATTGCTCCCTCCCGCCGGTTGTAACCAAAATGCTGCTCCCAGCAGGTGGGGGCAAAATTCAGTTATGTGTTCTTCCCTGCATGACTGCAAACAGATCTGAAGTCCTCTCCCAGCAGGTGGGATCATTTTTAAAGCTCTTGCCTGGAGGGAATACATTTTGTCTTTGCTTTCGCTTGCCGGGAGCTTAGAAATTGCTACCTTTAAATATATCATAAATAAATACCGTTGCAGTTTTTCTTTGGGGCCATAGTATATCAAACAGGAAGTTTATCGCTTGCCTGTTGGTTGCAGCCACGGCAATAAGAGCAACAGTTGGACATTTAAAATAAACCAGTCACTGTGCTTGATATATATTTGTGTCATTGTATTCAGAAAGGCGTCACGCTGAAATGTGTCTGCAGAAATATATCATTTAAATTACCCAGTGAGTGCTCCAAACTGTTTATAAAAGTTGTTACGGAACAAAAACGGGTTTTAGTCCCGTCTATGTGTTGGGCAGCCTGGGCGGAATCATATAAATGTATTTATTTGGAATCTCAGTACCACCGCTGCCAAGGCCCATCGACCATGGAGGTTGTTGATTATACAAATCTAGGATGTTCAGCCATATGACGGACTCCTCTGGGAACCCTGCAAATAACTACTATTGGAAGAAAAGTGGCATACACACAGTGGAGACAATAGCTATGTGTGCCATGTTCAATGACAGGATCGGCAATGCTATGAGGCTGTAATTCTGGAGCGGGGACTGTGAACAGTATTTTATGGTTCATTGGCTAAAGATGGTTTATGGGGCACTGAGGCCCATATGTGAACTATATACAACATAAATACTGATGTTGTTTTGTCTATGCTTGGGGCCCAAAGTAAATCAACCAAGAACTATATTGTTTGACTACTAATTGAAGCCCCGCCAATAGGAACAACAGTTGGACATTTAAGAGGAGGAAGGCATCACACCAAAATGCATCTGCAGAAATACATGATTTAAATTACCCCACAAGTGCTCAGACTGTTTTTGAATGCTGTGGAACTGTTTTTGAAAGTTGTCGAGGAACAAGAACAAGTCTCATGCCCATATGTAGAGGTGTCCGTGTGTTCGGCAGCCTGGGTGGAATCATGAAAGTAAACATATATGTTTATATATATATAATATATAAATGTATTGAACAGGCTATTAAGAAAAATAATGCAGTGGCAAGGGAGAGTCTAATCAACAAAGACAACAAGATGGTAGATAGCCAGACACAAAAATATTTTCTTTTATATTTATCTTAAAGTACAACAAGCAAGATAAGGCAATTAGAAAAATTATTAGAAAAAATTGGCCTTGCTTCCTTGATGATCCCATCATCGGCCATACCCTCCCAAAAAACGGCTTCTTTAAATACACTAGGGCAACCTCTATGAAGGACTTCCTAGTTCAGAATGACCCCTTCACCCAAACCAAAGGCACATGGTTGTCTCAAAGAAAGGGATTCCACTGCTGCAAAACTTGCAAAGTATGTCAATTTGGGATTAATAAAACATCATATGACACCCCATTTAGTGACCTAGAAAAACCAATGGTGAAGGCCCTAACTTGTAATTCTGACTATGTAGTTTATATGCTGGAGTGTCTGTGTGCCCTACGATATGTAGGCAGCACAATACTACAAGGGCACAAGAGGATACTTCAACACATTAAAGCTATCAATATTAAAGCTACTGCTTACCCCGTAGCGCGACACTTTGGGGAAGCACATTATGCGGACCCCAAAGAACTCAAATACTTTATAATTGATGCTATTCCGCCATACAGATGAGAAGGGGTTAGAGAAAAGGCACTCAGACGTCTAAAAAACAGATATATTCTAGACCTTGATACAAAATTCCCTGAAGGTCTTAACATTACTTAGGAATTATACACCTGCCTCTAATACTATTCCAAGAAATGTCTAAGAAATACATAAACACAAGAGAATTGGACACTAGGTTCCTTTTAACAAATTACACATTTTTATCAGCTGATTTTACACAGGCTTCAGATAGGAATTTATATCTTAAAAGCAGGTTTAGCACAAAAACACTTTTTACAGGTACTATAATTTGCACTAGCACTTTATGTATCCATTTGCAAAATTGTTTGAATAGATATTTATACCAGGATGTATTAAAAATCAAAAAATAACTATACATAATTTGAAAAGGTATTTAAACCTGAATGTATAAATTATGACAATAGTTACTAAACAGCGGTTGACAATATGTTTTCTATGTCTATGCTATACCTTGCACATTGGGCACATGTCACTTCAAGAATGGAAAGAGAAAAAAGAAAAAATATCAAATAATTGAGAAAAAAAAGTTGTATAAAAACAGACTCAGCACCGTTAAGCGCATCATGTGATCAAGGTTCTCTGGAGCAGAAATGTGTAATGGTGCTAGTGCTTGTTTGAATTAAATAAAACAGAAATCTGCACCTACTTGTGCTCCGTGCTCCTGTTTTCTGAGAAGATCGAAGGAAGGTTGGAGTTTTGCGGATATATATACACACACACACATATATATATATATATATATATGTATATATATATATATATTTATACATGTATATATATATATATATATATATATATATATATATATCACTGAAAAAACCATAGGTTATAGACCATATATAGTTAGGAATTAGCATTTAAAAAACCTTATTTTACTCACACAAAACCATTGAAATTCCATATATAGTTAGTTGCACTAACTATATATCGCGAACCCGCAATCCACTGCTGAGGATGTCACATATTACATCATTCATGACATGGTCAGTGACATCACTGATGACATCACTGATGACAACATCCAGTGATTATGTGTTTCTGTAAAGTTTAAATATGTTTTACATATTGAAGAATGAGTGGATGTATAAGTGTCTGAATGAAGGTTTTAGTAGGTGCGTGATTGACTGTATGAGTGAGTGATTAAATGCGTCTTACTGAATGCACGGGTTAGTGACTAAACTGTCTGAAAGTGTGCATCAGTATCTCTGTTGTTGTGCAAGCTGCTGCATGTGTTGATCAGTAGCTATATAAGTAGCTATATGGGTTATTGATTGGTTGCACAAGTATTTGTATGGGAGACTGAGTGTGTGTATGGCTGGCTGGGAGGTGTGTGACTCTGTGCAGATCAATGTGTACTTGTATCAGTGATTCTATAAGAGAGTAACTATGTGTTAGTATATGTTTCAAAAATGTAAGGTGTTCTGTGTTTAACTGTATAGATGAGAAAATGGAAGTGTGATTGATTCTTTTCAGGACTGACTAGGTGTGTGAGTAACTCCATGAATGAGTGGCAGAGTGTGAGTGTCTGTATAAGTGTATGAGTGCATATGATAGTGTTGTAAAGATGAGTGATTTTATGTATGAATGATTGTATAAGTGAATGTGTGTGTAGACATAGGAATCAGTGAGTGCGTATGTAGTAACTAGTATTGGTGTGTCAATGGTTTCAAAAATGATACTCTCTATTTAACACTGGGTGTAACGGAGGTTATATTACAGTGTGAGGAGATGCATTGTATTATCACATGAATGATATCATCAGTGATGTGATCATTGATGTCAAGTGTGATGTCATCAGTGATGTCATTTAAGATGTCATCAGTGATGTCATCAGTGATGTCACTGACCATGTCATGAATGATGTAATATGTGACATCATCAGCAGTGGATTGCGGGTGCGCGATATATAGTTAGTGCAACTAACTATATATGGAATTTCAATGGTTTTGTGTGAGTAAAATAAGGTTTTTTAAATGCTAATTCCTAACTATATATGGTCTATAACCTATGGTTTTTTCAGTGAATTTTCAAGGTTTTGTAAATGCTAATTCCTAACTATATATGGTCTATAACCTATGTTTTTTTCAGTGAATTTCAATGGTTTTTTAATAGCAAATATCATAAGCTGTCGAATGTCAAGTACGTGGTAAGTAAAAACATTTTCGTGTTTATGCACACTGATCTGCTTTGAATGCTGCCCCCCACCCCTCATTTCTATTAGGAGTACTCTCTCTTTGCAGATAGTGAAGGGTAGTTAACGCAGCCCTTTGCCCCCTTTGTAATCCGTCGTGCCTGCTTCTCTCTCCATTTGATTGATTGTTCTCTTTGGTTCATTCTCTATTTACAAACAAGCACAGAGTCAAAATACTCTGTTTAGTCTTTGCAGATAGCGAAAAACCGTGTAAAAAAACAAAAGGAATCGAGCAAAATCAGTAGGCCACTAATGGGATCTCTTTTTGACCTCGCTAAAATAGAAACATTAGGAACAACCTGTTGAAAATAGCAATGCGTATGTACATAAGCGGCGTTCATTTGTGTTCACAGTACCCCTTGTTGATTGTTTGAATCGAGCATTGAATTGTTCGAAGTTGGTTCTCTTAAGGATCTTCTCTGCCTGCAAACGAGGAAGAATAGGAATATTCTCTCTCCCTTTGCAGATAGTAAAGGGTAGGTAACGCAAGCCTTTAACACGTCGTACCTATTTCATTCCTCATTGATTGATTGATTGTCCGAACATTGACTGTTTGGGAATTAGTTCTTTTTGGAGGTATTCCCTGTTTGCAAATAAACGTAGGAAAATCTTTGCAAGTAGTGAAAGGGTACGTAATGCGGACCTTTCTCCCCCGTTGTAATCTGTCATGCCTATCTACTCCCCACTGATTGATGCACCTGTTTCACCCGGACCATTTACTAGACATACGTCATCTGGCCCGACCAGAGAGCACCCCTAGTGAAAAGGACATATGCAATAATAACGAAGTGATCACTGTATCCTGTTAACAGAAACTTTAGCATGAAACAACCTGGAAAGAAAAGAATAGGAAATCGAAAATCAGTAGGCCACTGATGAACATGAACTTTTATTAAACAACGAACAAAGAAACGATAACATAACGTAATGATAAAACCTATTAATGTCCTAGAAACAAGAAAACGTTCGAAATATGCCAGTGGTGAGAGACCAGAAAAACAGTAAGAGAAACCAAATCACCCCTCGCTGTCCCACCGCCTGCCACGCCAAAAAAATCGATAGACTAGGGAAAATGCAAGTCAGTAGAACATCCGCCCCCACTCTGGAAACTTCCAAGGTGGGGCAGGGTTCCGGCTACGCCCAGCCGGGAGCAGCCCATATAAGGCAGGTCCTGCTGCCACGCCTCGGCCAGGAGATCCTAACGTAGGGTGTAGCCGGAGGAGAGGCCGAGACCAGCGGGACCCGGCCAGGGGATTGCCTTTACAACGCTGAACAGTTGCAGGGGGGGGGGAATGTCTCCTCGACCCTCCCCTCTCTCTCCCAGTCCGGCCGCGGTGGCCCTTGAGAGTTGCAGGTAGTCCCGCCACATGCTCTTCCGGTCCGGCCACCAACGGTCGGGGGGCCGAGGCCGACGGGATCCGGCTGCAGCCAATAAACCAAGAAACCCGTTCATGGGGCCAGAGCCAGGGGCGTCCGGCCGACATCTACCGGAAGCCCGGCCCGAAGACGGACGGGACACTTCTTCTTTCTTGTATAATTGCTGCAACAACCCTGGGGGGGGATGTCTTGCACATGCCTCCGACCCCCCCCCCCCTCGTCCTCATCGCCTGGTCCGGCCATAACAAATCTCAAGCGAGACGCCGTGGGGTGCACTGGGAGGGAGAGACGGTGCGAACAGGCCTCTCCCGCCTCCCCAGGTGGAGGCTTCCCAGCTGCACCCTCAGCGCTCCAGGCGCCCGGAAAAGGGTTCTTCCACTGTGGCCATGCTGCAACGTCTCGCCCGGCAGGGTGGAGCCCGTCCGCTCATTTGACCCCGCGATCGCCAGTAGCTACCGAACTCTCAAAATGGCGGTCGACCTGGCAAGAGCGGGCCCAGCATAAAGAAATGGCCCGGTCACTGGTTGACTCCACCACCGTAGTCCTCCACGACCTTGAAGATTCTAGAGGAGCCGCGGGAGTCTCCGACCCCCGATGGGGAATGACTGCCATGATCACCCGTGGAGTGACGAAACTGTATCCGCGGGACGTCGGCGCCAGCCTCACTTTGAATTACTAGAATCCTGCAGACCTCACTTCCGGTGAAAGCACAGTGTGACCCGGTAGGAAAAATTGTTGCACCCCCTCCCCTTTTTGACTGATAGTTCAAACCACCGATCCTTTCCTTTGCCCTTTTAACGGAACTTTGGACTGCCTCCCCCTCTTTTACATTTTCTAGAGAAAACAAAACATTAACCACTACAATAACATAGCAGTTGACACCAGAACTGTTTTCAAATTGAAAACCAACAACATCTTCAACAGAATCCTTTTTGTTTCTGCTGTGACCCTGCTACAGCACAGGCATTGTCCCCAGCAGTAATTCTGCAATGCCGGTAAGAATAGCTGTGGTGCCTACTGGACTCACTCACCCCCGCGGCGCCCCACGCCGTTATTTGCTGGGCGGCAACTTGCTAGACATCACTTCGTGCCATCTAGATTTCAGCGCGTTCTGCTGCCCTGGAACTATTCGCACAACAGACCGCTACTGACAAGAATATTTCATTATTGGTGCTGTCAATTTCAATAAATCTATTGGATAATTCAAAAGAAATTGCCACGGTCTCTTCGTTGTTTAAATGTTTTTACTGTTTTTGTTTTGTTGTATATATTTATATGTTATTAAAGTTTTATATTCCTACTACTTTGTTGGAGTGCTATATATTTTTAATGTGACACATAATTGTAAAAACTTTGATGTACAAAGAGTGATTCCTGGAATCTTCCGCTTCAGGCTCGGTCCCCTCCCCAATCACAATACAGGATGGTTTTCAGATAGTAGGAACACGTGTGGTGTGACGGATCTCATCGGGTGTGGGCCTTCATCTACTATAACTCCTTTGAAGAGGGGTGATTCTTTACAGCTGGGGCCATAAACTACATCTGCAGAGCTAGCTGATAGCCTGGACAATCGGACACAGAGGAAGAGGAGTGTCAGAGGGTGCGGTAGTGAATAGGGCGAAAGGGAGGTGTCGGGCGGGCACAGTGTGATTCTCAGGGAAGAGCAGCGCAGATGGGGGGAGGTTTATTGCCCATGCATAAGACAGAGAGCGGGGGTGACCAGTGTCTGGGGAAGATGCTTGCGAGGGTGAGGAGCCATGCTACGAATCGACAGCGTGCAGAGAGTGGGTCTGGTCAAGACATCTAAAATGGCTGCCGTGCACGACAAAAGTGTGGCATTTCAAAAAAGGCAAGATGGCGCAGACAATGTTTTTCAACACTTCCTCATTTCCTTCGAATCGAACGTTAACAGACGTTGGGGCATATTACCAAAGTTAAGCGATATTTATCGCTAACGATGCTTACCAACGAATTTTTACCGCTAAGCATCATCAGAAATTATCGAAGATAAACCTTGCTATTATCAAGGTTTATCACAAATGCGATAATAAACGGCCGCAATGCATGAATATCGCTAAAAACTCAGCGATATTCATACATTACCGAGCTAATGCTCTTAGCCATGTTATCCACCTCCCATTGGATAACATGGCTAAGAACTGCTCAGGGCAGGTGTTACTTTTTGGAGATATTCGCGCTTAGCGCGAATATCTCCAAAAGTTGGTAATAGGAGATAGATATCTTGCATGTTGTAATGCAAGTTATTGTGGTATATGGAACTCATACCATAATCTCTCAGGAAAGCAGAAACTGATCCTTTTGGGACCGCCTAAAAAGGCCTAGGGGGTGAGGAGTACTCTACTTTGCCCCCTTTTCACGTTCCGAACTATTTTATTTTACTCTCTTCTGTAATTACACAAAATAGCAGCGATAAGATGCATCGGAGACACACAGTGAGAGAAAGGAGGCCGGAGATGAAGAAGAGATGTCAAATACACATTGGAGATAATATAGTGGCAGAAGGGAAGTAAATATGAGTAAACTTACCATGTAACATAAAAATGTTGCACTCTATACTATAAGTCTCATTTTATACTACAATCACTTCGCTACAACCTCATAAATTAAAAATAAAAATGAATAATGTCTCAAACAATTTTTGATTTCTAAATATAAATTTATTCTTCAGAATTTTCTAAATTTGAAAGAACTAGTAACATGTCCTCATCAGCAATGTCCTCATGAAAAGTCTCCAATAATGATTCTTGTAACTCTATGGTCTCCAAACACTCGATAAATTCGCCATCAAGAGATTGATCAAAAAAATCATTCAAGTCATCTCCTCCTTCTGACAATATTTCATTATTGGTGCTGTCAATTTCAATCAATGTAGTGGAATCATTCAAGTCATCTCCTCGTGACAATATTTCATTATTGGTGCTCTCAATTTCAATCAATGTAGTGGAATCATTCAAGTCATCTCCTCCTTGTGACAATATTTCATTATTGGTGCTGTCCATTTCAATCAATCTAATGGAATCATACAAGTCATCTCCTCCTTGTGACAATATTTCATTATTGCTGCTCTCAATTTCAATCAACGTAGTGGAATCATTCAAGTCATCTCCTTGTGACAATATTTCATTCTTGGTGCTGTCCATTTCAATCAATCTAATGGAATCATACAAGTCATGTCCTCCTTGTGACAATGTTTCATTATTGGTGCTCTCAATTTCAATCAATGTAGTGGACGATTCAAAAGAAATTGCCACGGTCTCTTCATTGTGAGCCATTTTATTTTGAAATTGCTTGCTGTAAATTGCAGAAAAAAATAATCACTTTCATTTATCGATTTTAGTAATACATAATATAAAACTAACTTTATCAAGTATTTAGTATAACAGAAGGACTGCAAATAAATAACAGAAAACATTTTTCAAATTATCTTCAAGTGTACAACATAGTTCCCCTTACAAATTAACAACTCACCTTTTCAAAAGTAGGAAAAGTGTTAGTACTGTGTAAATCAAAAACACCAGAAATTCACCACCAAAAATTCCTCACAAATGTACCTCAGACAGTAGTATCACAAAATGGCTGTGGTTTCCTCTCATTTGACATATATACATAACCAATTAACTTTCATCACACACAAATACAAAACCAAAGTAACATTTTAATTGGTTCTAAATTTCAACACTTTCAAATGTGTTTTCCCCATGCAATTTTCCATAGGACATTTACATACGTCTACAGCCTGAATGGCTGAACGGAATTACACCAAACTTGGCAAAATGGTACATCAAACCTAAGAGGTCAGGAAGGATCTACTATGCCCCCTTATGGTCATTTCCCCCTTCGCTTTGGCCTCCTCTTGTCTCTCAATCCTACCGAGAGACAAGATGGCGGCCGCTACGGACTGTTTGGAATGTTGACAGACGCCGGAGAACCAACCAGCTTCGCAAAGCTCCGTAACGCGAAAAGTACGCGAAGCGGAGCGCTGTTACAGATATATATCTTTTTTGAACGTTAATTTCTCAAAATCCACTGGAGCACATATATTGAGACCTAGCAAAGGCACATCGGGCTACCAGTCCCTAATATTTTACCAAGTTTCGTGCAAATCCATTCAGCCGTTCGATTATTATTATTATTTTTTTTTTTTGCCCCGCGGGGCCCTTTTAAAACCTCCACATCAAACCTAGGGGGTCAGCGAGGATCTACTATTCCCCCTTATGGTCATTTGCCCCTTCGCTTTCGCCTCCTCTTGTCTCTCGATCCTACCGAGAGACAAGATGGCGGCCGCTACGGACTGTTTGGAATGTTGACAGACGCCGGAGAACCAATCAGCTTCGCTTCACAAAGCTCCGTTGCGCGAAAAGTACGCGTAGCGGAGCGCTGCCCAGTCCGCGGTTACAGATATATATCTTTTTTTGAACCTTAATTTCTCAAAATCCACTGAAGCACATATATTGAGACCTACAAAAGGCACATCGGGCTACCAGTCCCTACAATTTTGCCAAGTTTCGTGCAAATCCATTCAGCCGTTCGGGCTAAAAGTGAGGCCAACCGCCCTATGGAAAACTCAATGTTAAAAACACGTTTTGGGACCCCCTTTTTTCTCGGCCCCCCCTTGACGAATCCCCCCCCAAATTTTCAGGGGCTGCTCAGAAACAAAATGTTCCATTTTCCTGAAAATTTCAGCCAATTCCGTCCACAAACGCCAAAGTTATTAGACATAGAATTTTCAAAAATCCCATAGAGAAAAAATCCTAACTATATATACCTACTGGCGACCGCCAGTAGGTAATATATATATATATATATATATATATATATATATATATATATTTATATATATATATATATATATACACACACATATATATATATGATTAAACACATATAAATGTGTGTGTATGTGTGTGTGTGTGTGTGTGTATATATAGATTTATTGATATAAAAAAATGATATAATGAGTATTTTTTAAAGATTTTTGTTTTTTTAACCAAGTAAAAGGTATTGGCTAATGGCAGACCCAAAAATAAAAGTGACAATTCCTTTCTAAATTTTGGGGAGTAGGTAGGCAAGCCAAAAGATGCCCCTTCTGGCAGAGGGTATATGATAAGTCCCAATTATGCTGAAATGTGCCAGCAGTTGCTTGTGTTCCCCTTTAAAGGGTATGTTGCCTAGCGGTTTGGACTTGCCTGTCCTTTTTTTAGGTGTAATCAAACACGATTTTGTTGATTCCTGTCAGTAATGTGACAGATGGGAACAGAACAGATTGTACAGAAATATATACAAGTTCATTTCAGTTATTGATGCTTCTCCATCCATAACCATTTACAGTCTATGTGAGTTCACCTATGAGGCACTGATATACCCAATCATAGGTAAACAGGGGGGTATGGCCTGCAGCCGAGAGGAATGGCCGCACACGGAGTCAGCTCCTCCAACCACTGAATTTTTAACCCTTAAAATCCTGCAGAATACGCCTTCATCTGCACTCACCGTGCACCTGGAATGCAAGAAGGAACGCCGTAGACCATTGATCCGGACCTGCTGCTCAGATAATTAGAATGTCCGGAGCAGATAGATCGGGCGAGGGCGGTGAATAAAATGGCGAGCACCCTGCACAGAGCAATAGCCTGGATGTTCGGCAGACGAGCGGTCTGCAGAGCGCTGGACATCAACTGCCTCCTATTACCGATGAACCCCAGTGATGTGGGTTCTAGAGGTACAGTGGCTCACCCATGCAGAGGCCACGGAAGTTGGAGTAAAGCAGGCCCAGAGACCGGGGTAATGAGTGGTGTAGCTGTACAGATGAGCGCAGAGCAGATGGAAGTCATGACTCCTGTCAGGGGCTCGGTGAGCTGAGATGGCCGACCGAGCTTCGGAGTCCTGTGAGTTGTTGTGCTGGGAGGGGTGAAGCCTACGGAGCAGCACAGATGGGCCCAGGCCAGTGAAGCGATAAGGAGCCCAAAGCTCAATGCTTAGAGGGAGCGCTGGCCCCTAGTCTTGAGTGGGCCCTGACCAGCCATAGAATCCCCCCAAGCATGGTGGTACAACTTAACTTCAGAGGCCTTTAAACCCTGCCTTACTTGAAGTGGAATACATCAAGCCCTAGATCCAGGCCGATAGGTGAATACCAGCCACAAGGGGAGTATTGAGACCCCTGGGGTTACTCTTTATGCAAAGCGTGCTTAGCCATAAGACGCCACCCTCCAGACCCTAACAACTACCTACCGAGCAGCAGCGGGGCACACGGGTTGAGCTTGACCCCTATAGCTCATGTACTGGCAGTGTGGAGCCCAGATCTGGCCCGCTAGCCCACTAGCATCCTATCACTACAGGTGAAGACCCATAAGGTCCAAGACGATGTGCGGAGACTCTGGCTGAGGTGCTTAAACAGGTCCCAACCATAGAGCTTACCTAAAGATCCTGGTGGCCTACACGTTCTCTCTTGTCCCCGCCCATGAGGGTGTGAATAAAAGGCCCTCACCCTAGACAGTCCAACCAAATAGATAAATAAACTGTTTCTCTAGGGACCACCAGACAATCAGGACCTGTGGAAGGAGCGACTCCAGGGCACAACCTCACTCTCTGAGCTATCATGAAAGCAATCAGAGACTTAAAGAACATGCTTGAATCCAAACTGGATGTGGTCACCGAGGAAGTGAACCTCCTTAGTGAAGATTTCCGTGGAATGGCAGAGAAAGTAGCCATGGCTGAAAAAAATATTGGTTGTCTACAATCCAAAATGAAGCGGCACCAGAAACAAGCAACAAGGGGAGGTCCTGCGGAGGCTAGAAGATCAGGAAGGCAGGGCAAACCAGAATAACACCAAAGTGGTGGGGATTCCAGAAGGGGCTGAGGGACAATACGTAGACCTCTTCAGGGAAGACTTGATCCTTAACACGCTACGTCCCAAAAGACTATCTACCTTCTTCTCAGTTGAGAGAGCGCACCGCGCAGTGGGACATGTGCCACGCCCCAGAGCCCCCCTAGAACATTACAGCTCAAATCCTCAATTACAGGAACCGAGCACCATATTGCAGGCGGCGACATAAAGTATGAAAGTGTAACCATCAGATTTTCCCTGATTTCACACTCCAAGTGCAGCACCAGCGTCGAACACTTGACTCTATTAAGAATTCTCTTTGTGAGAAAAACATAAAATATATGATGATGTATCCAGCTAAACTAAGGGTACTCATGGAAGGGAAGTCACATCCTGCCATATTTCCAGATGACGCATGGGACTGGTTAGAGGTCTGGAGTAAAGTGGAGTAAAAGAAAGATACTATACCAGGAGAAGGTGTGGACAGGCAAAATTTAGAACACCAATGCACTCTGATAGTTCATGGGGGTGGTCATGGGGATGGTCCAGCTTGACTATGAGAGTGTTTATTATTGATTCTGAGTTGGGTGTGGGTCCTGGGGGGAGTGACCTAATGGACACAGGGGTGAAATTCGCCTGGTGAGACAAGGCTGGAGGTTACTCCCAGACTGGCTACACCGATTAGAGAAGTGCAGATACGATGAACCCACATAATAGTGAGTGCAGTAATGAAGACCTGATGGGCAGGGGGGATAACAATTAAATTGAGTTTCATTTGTATACATTGGCGGTGGAGGAAATGTTCCCCATTTCATTGTTACATATATAAGTTTGGGCAACAGGCCCTCTGCAGGTTGGGGAGATGGGAGTTAGAAAACTCACTATGCAGGGAGGAAGGGAGGGGGGGTTTGAAAGTTTGAAACTGTTATGCGATTGTTAGGTCACTGATACCGAGTTTTCTAATTGATGCTCAGAAACCAGACGGTACCGCCACAAGAAGGTAAACCTAACCAACTTCGCATTTGGTCCTGGAATGCAAACAAGCTTGGTAATAAGATTAGGCGAACCCTGGTCTTGCAGTATGTTATACATCATTCTATGGACTAGGTTATGCTGCAAGAGACACACCTAAGGGGTAATCACTACAAAGCACTAGAGCGCTTTGGATATAAGCTCCTTCTTCATGCGGGTCACTCCACGGATACACAGGGTGGAAATCCTATTCAAAGCCTCAATACTGTAAATAGTCTCCTCTATACACAGTGACACACAGGGCTGACATGCAGCTGTATCAGGCTCATGGGAGGGCATTACCCTGAATCTTTGTTCAGCGTACATCCCACCCGGATTGAATGCAGGAGTCCTACCGATACTGGGGTCCCTCCTGTTGAAGCTCCCGACAGGCACACTTCTAATGGGGGTGATATGAATATGGTGATGCCTCCAGCCCAAGATATATTGGGGACAGCTCAGAATTGCCCAAATGAAGAGACCCTGTGTACATTCTTGTTGGCTTCGGGGATGGTAGACCTTTGGAGACTACACAATCTATGCATATCCATGCCTAATGCATATTTTTGATTCTGCCTCCCATGGCTCCATGTCGCGTCGTGACTATCTGTTTGCCCCTCAGGGTCAGGTGGGCTCCTTCAAGGATGCTAAGCACTATGCTAGAGGGATATCAGACTACTCACCAGTAGGAGTTACCCTCATGGGTTCATCCATTAATCAATTGGCCTTCCTGAGACTAAATCCCTGGCATCTATGAGACGAGGACCTGAAGAAAATACTATGTACATACGCAGAACAGTATTTTGAGGAGAATCAGGGCTCAGTAGCATCCCCAATCATACTTTGGGAAACTTTCAAGACTGTAATAAGAGGCCAAGCCCACGCTTTGGTGGGAAGAGATGAAAGAGGCCACGCAGTAGTACAGGGATTTAGAGAGGGACATCCTTGCTCTGGAAACTGAGGTTGCAAGGGACGGAGGCTTAGAAACCAAACATAGATCACAACTACATCAACAAGAACTGATGTCCCTAGCTGAGAATGCAGCAAGGTACCATGCCCTGGTGACCCAGTGTCGCCTCTATGACGTGGGAGATAAGGCATCCAAACTCATGGCCTGGCTGGACAGCCAGGACAGAGATAGATCATGGGTAGCCAGAATTCGAGACGCAACTGGAGCTCTACAGACTGAAAATGCCAAGAAAGCCACTATATTTGCCTCCTACTGTACTACCCTTTACATACAATCAAGAACAGACTGTGACAAATTCCTGGCTGATTTTACCCTTCAAATTCTCTCCACCGAGGCGGCAAGGCTCTGGAGGCAGACTTAACAGTGGAGGAAATATCCGGGGCCCTCCATGCCTTGCAGTCTGGGAAGGCGGCGGGATCGGATGGTCAACTGGTTTTACTCTTTAAAAGCATGACTGAGACAGTGAACAGGCCAATGCTGGAAATGTTTGAGACAGCAAGTGAGTCAGGGCGACTATCGGATGACCAAGGCGTAGCCACTATTGTAGTAATTCAGATATTAGGTAAACCTCCTGAAGAATGTAACTCGAATAGGCGTATCTCCCTACTCAATGTAGAGGCAAAAGTCCTAGCCAAAGTGCTGGTGACGAGGCTGATGCAACCCTATCCCCACTCATTCACATATAGCAATCAGGGTTCATGCCAGGTAGAAGCACTCGTCAAAACTTGAGGAGGCTATATAGAGTCCTGCAAAAGATCGCCTAACCACACATGGAACAAACGGCACTGATGGCACTGGACGCTTCTATGGCATTCAACAGCATTGAGTGGCCATACTCATTTGTTGTCCTGGCTAGGATGGGCTTTGGGCCAAAGTTCTGTACCTGTGTGGAGCCCCTATATAAGGACCCAGTGGCAAGGGTAAGAGTGAATGGAGCTCTCTCTGCAACCTTCCCGCTTGGATGAGGCAATTGGCAGGGATGCCCGTTGTTTCCTCTGATATTTGCCATTGCGCTGGAGCCACTTGTGGCATGGATCAGGGCTGACCCGATGGTACGAGGAATTCCTCTATGTGATGGTGGGGAAGAGTGTATGTCTTTATACATGTATAAAGAAATATTCAGATGACATTATATTATACGTATCAAGGCCATAGTATTCAATAGCTCGAATCCTAAACATCTTTGAGTAATTCAGATGCTAATTTGGCTACAGAAACAATTGGAATAAATCAGTAGTTTTCCCCCTATCGGGTCCCTCGCCGAGACTACGGGCACAGTGCATGGCTCCAATTGAGTCGACGGGCTTCAGATTTCCAGGCTTTTTGTGACTAGGGACCGGACACTTTCTAAAACGTAATCTCACTCCCCTCCCCAAGAAGAGCAACTCAGGTTGGATGTGAAGCATTGGCAGACTCTCCCCTTGACCCTAATGGGACGAGCTGCTCTAGACAAGATGATATCCATATCAAGACTTCTATATGTATTGCAAAATACGCCATACCCCGTACCCCCAAACCTCTTCAGCCAAATAACTAAAGAAGTTTGTATGTTGCAGTGAAGCTAAAGTGTATCACGCATCACCTTAAAGAAAAAGCAGAGAGGAGTCTAACGGTCCCAAACATTAAACTATATTACTGGGCCTCACAGATGTCAGTGATCAATGGATGTGTATACTCGGACTAGGATGAATCTGCCTATAGGGTCGATAGAGAATCAATGCCAGGTATTAATTACTAAGCCATACTGTATAACTGAAGGATGAAAAAGATACTGCTCTTTCATAGGACCACTGTGGTATAGTGTTGGTCAAAAGCCGAGACCCACTAGGGAAACCAAGATGTACTGACAGCCATGACCCCCCTCTGGCATAATAATAGATTGTGGTAAGTCTCTGGCTTGACTGGCTTCTTTAAGTGGGCAAACATAGGCATTGAGCACTTGGGGGGCGTGGGGGGCGGCGCAGTGGAGGCCATCTTTCCTTTGAGTCCCTAAAGCAAGAATTTAACCTAGCAACGTCTCAGATACGGTAGTAATGGATATATGATGTTACAACGCGTACTATTACAACGCATACCGTTACAACGCGGATATTACAACGTAAATACTACTACAACGCATGTTTTTACAACGAGTACTATTACAACGCAAAATAGTACTTTAATAGGAAAAGTACCATTACAACGCAACATTTAACAACGTGTACCATTACAACGCATTTATATGTTAAAAAAATTCTATGTAAAATAAAACCTGGCACGGGATGCAGGGAAAATAGGGGTTTTGGGTGGGTAAGTGTATTAAAAAACGGTATAAAAAACTACCATAAAATCACGTATTCCATTTATTTATTTATAAAATTATTACTCGAGTATTAATTTTCATTATTATTTAATAAATTCGTACTCACCCTTTTAAAATATACACCAATAAATATATATTTTTTATTTTCTTGTAAAATAAAATCTGGCAACGGGATGCAGGGAAAATAGGGGTTTTGGGTGGGTAAGTGTATTAAAAAAACGGCATGAAAAACTGGCATAAAATCACGTTTTCCATTTATTTATTTATTAAATTATTACTCGAGTATTAATTTTCATTATTAATTAATAAAATCGTACTCTCCCTTTTTAAAAAATTCACCAATAAATATATATTTTTTATTTTCTTGTAAAATAAAATCTGGCAACGGGATGCAGGGAAAATAGGGGTTTTGGGTGGGTAAGTGTATTACAAAAACGGCATGAAAAACTGCCATAAAATCACGTATTCCATTTATTTATTTTTTAAATAATTACTCGAGTATTAATTTTCATTATTATTTAATAAATTCATAGTCATATTTATAAAAAATTATCCTATAAATATATATTTAATTTTTTTTATAATAAAAACTGGCAACGGGATGCAGGGAAAATAGGGGATTTGGGTGAGTAAGTGTATTAAAAAAACGGCATGAAAAACTACCATATTAACGCGAATTACATTTATTTATTTATTAAATAATTACTCGAGTAATAATTTTCTAAGTACAGTAGTTTCCAAAGTATTACGAGAACTAAAAATGAAAACAATTTACTTACTGACTTAGTACGATTCAAAAATATACTCATTCATATTGTTTTACATGATATGTCAGTATTCTTATAAAACAAACATATATAGTGTTTTCATGGACGCCATTTTGCTTAAGTATTATAATAATGAGTCCTACTATTATTTCAATGAGTTCAAACGACAACATAATACCCAAAATGGATGCCAAAACGGCAAACATTACGGAATATAAAGTTATTTAAATGAATTTTTAAATTATATGTCCTCAGATAAATAAATATAAAATTAAATGCGATTTCCACCGCATATTTTCACGATTATTTTTGCTATACTACACCAAACTTATAAATAGTAGTGAGGAACCATTTTGAAATTAGTTGATTCTCAACTACCCGAGAGAGCAGACGTGAGATTGCACTCTGTGAACTTTTCACCCTATCATCCAATCGAAAATTCTAAAACTATATCATACTACGAATACCAACTAATTACAAGTAAGTAATATGTTCGAAAAACGATAACACCATAAATAATAGCCATGTAAAAAAAAAGAACTTCTTTTTTAATATTGACTATATATTTTTTAAAGGCAATTTTTAAAAAATATTTCTGTGCTTTAATTAAAAATGAATAAAGATTACTTCGTTATTATCAAAATACGTCTTAAATAACATGATACATAAATTTGTAAATTAATAATCTAAAGAATAAAACGTGATTTAAATATAATACAGTATTATTAATATATTTATAAATTTTTTTGTTTTAGAAATCTATTCAGAACGTTTACACACGAAATCCGTGTACATTTCATTGTTTTTTTAAAGCGACCCGCTTTCGCATAAAAACATAAGGTACATCATTATTTCTTTAAAAATTAGTTTATTATTAATTAAATATAAAACGCCGCAGTAGGAGTAAACTGTACAAAATTTTTTCCCTCACAGAGATACTACATATAAATAATTTCTTCATAAATAATCGGACTGATAAAAAATTTCAACACCGCTTTAAAAGGTAATTTAAATATTTCAAATAAAACTAAACACTACTATTCAAAGGCAAAACATAAATCACTTTAAGCAGGTTAAAATAAAATAATGTTTTTTTTTTAAAATGTTTCAGAATAACAGACCAATCCAAGTAAAAAATAAATCGTACAGCCAGTGGAAGGACACATTTCTACTATTGAAAAAACCAAACTGAAAAGTAAGTAAAAAACACATTGCGAAATATATATATTAATTGTTCATAATTAATAAATAATATGAATAAGATCAAACTGTATAAAAATTTAGAAAACTCTACCATCTTGCAGCAAGTAAAAAAACTATTGAACAGTACTACATTATGAAAAATACAGGTATATATAAAGTGCAGAGAAAATAGTAAAGTAAACTTAAATATGATGTCTCATGCCTGTGAAAAAAACATGAAAATCAGTCTCCTCTAAAATTACGTGTCACACATTTTAACACATACTTTTTCTTTGTTTTAGATCTCCATTCAAACCAAAACTTGACCAACCTCCAGGACAACCAACACAAGAAAACCAAAACAAATTTATTCAAAGTAAAGACCCAAAACACTAACAGTAAGTGAAAAACACTTTTCCAGATACATATATAAGACATGCATAAGCAGTAATAAATAACAAATGGTATTTATAAAAAAATTTTAGTAAAATGTACAAGTGTAAATTATTATTCCAACTCCTGGCAAATGCTACATTAGGAAAAGTGCTGGATAGGCTAGAGTAGTAAATTACTATTGCAACTTCAGGTAAGTGCTACAGTAGGGAAAGTGCTGGATAGTCTAGAGATGTAAATTACTATTCCAACTCCTGGTAAGTGCTACAGTAGGGAAAGTGCTGGATAGTGTAGAGGTGTAAATTACTATTCCAACTCCAGGTAAGTGCTACAGTAGGGAAAGTGCTGGATAGTGTAGAGGTGTAAATTACTATTCCAACTCCTGGCAATTGCTACAGTAGGAAAAGTGCTGCATAGGCTAGAGTAGTAAATTACTATTGCAATATTAGGTAAGTGCTACAGTAGGGAAAGTGCTGGATAGTCTTGAGATGTAATTTAGTATTCCAACTCCTGGTAAGTGCTACAGTAGGGAAAGTGCTGGATAGTCTAGAGGTGTAAATGACTATTCCAACTCCTGGCAAGTGCTACAGTAGGGAAAGTGCTGGATAGTCTAGAGGTGTAGATTACTATTGCAACTTCGGGTAAGTGCTACAGTAGAGAAAGTGCTGGATAGTCTAGAGGTGAAAATGACTATACCAACTCCTGGTAAGTGCTACAGTAGGGAAAGTGCTGGCTAGTGTAGAGATGTAAATTACTATTCCAACTCCAGGTAAGTGCTACAGTAGAGAAAGTGCTGGATAGTCTAGAGGTGTAAAGGACTATTCCAACTACTGGTAAGTGCAACAGTAGGGAAAGTGCTGGATAGGCTAGAGGTGTAAATGACTATTCCAACTCCTGGTAAGTGCTACAGTAGGGAAAGTGCTGGATAGTCTAAACGTGTAAATTACTATTCCAACTCCTGTTAAGTGCTACAGTAGGGAAAGTGCTGGATAGTCTAAAGGTGTAAATTACTATTCCAACTCCTGGTAAGTGCTACAGTAGGGAAAGTGCTGGATAGGCTAGAGGTGTAAGTTACTATTCAAAACAGTCGAAAAAATGCAGTAAACTCTATAAACTTAAATAATCAATGCTTTTCCTGTTAAGTGCTACAGTAGTGAAAGTGCAATAAACTATAAAATTATCATGTGGTATCCCAGATACATATAAACACTACAATACACAAACAACTGTGCAATCCAGACGCCAAAATAGCATTTCTCACTTTACATGAGTAGTGCTATAAATAAAGTGCAGAGAAAGTGCTAAAGTGAACTTCAATATAATGCCTCATGCCTGTGAAGAAAACTTAAAAATTAGTCTTCTCCAAAATTAAGTGTTACACGTTTTCAAACATACTTTTTCTTTGTTTTAGATCTGCATTCCAACCAAAACTTGACCAACCTCCAGGACAACCAACACAAGAAAACCAAAACATATTTATTCAAAGTAAAGACCCAAAAAACTAAGAGTAAGTGAAATACACTTTTCCAGATACATATATAAGACATGCATAAGCAGTAATAAATAACACATGGTATTTATTAAAAAAAATTTGTTAAAATGTACAAGTGTAAATCACTATTTCAATTCCTGGCAAGTGCTACAGTAGGAAAAGTGCTGGATAGGTTAGAAGAGTAAATACTATTGCAACTTCAGGTAAGTGCTACAGTAGGGAAAGTGCTGGATAGTCTAGAGGTGTTAATTACTATTCCAACTCCTGGTAAGTGCTACAGTATGGAAAGTGCTGGATAGTCTAGAGGTGTAAATGACTATTCCAACTCCTGGCAAGTGCTACAGTAGGTAAAGTGCTGCATAGTCTAGAGGTGTAGATTACTATTCCAACTACTGGTAATTGCTACAGTAGAGAAAGTGCTGGATAGTCTAGAGGTGTAAATGACTATTCCAACTCCTGGTAAGTGCTACAGTAAAGAAAGTGCTGGATAGTGTAGAGGTGTAAATTACTATTCCAACTCCTGGCAAGTGCTACAGTAGGGAAAGTGCTGCATAGTCTAGAGGTGTAGATTACTATTCCAAATCCTGGTAAGTGGTACAGTAGAGAAAGTGCTGGATATTCTAGAGGTGTAAATGACTATTCCAACTCCTGGTAAGTGCTACAGTAAAGAAAGTGCTGGATAGGCTAGAGGAGTAAATTACTATTGCAACTTCAGGTAAGTGCTACAGTAAGGAAAGTGCTGGATAGGCTAGAGGAGTAAATTACTATTGCAACTTCAGGTAAGTGCTACAGTAGGTAAAGTGCTGGATAGTCTAGAGGTGTAAAGGACTATTCCAACTACTGGTAAGTGCAACAGTAGGGAAAGTGCTGGATAGGCTAGAGGTGTAAATGACTATTCCAACTCCTGGTAAGTGCTACAGTAGGGAAAGTGCTGGATAGTCTAAACGTGTAAATTACTATTCCAACTCCTGGTAAGTGCTACAGTAGGGAAAGTGCTGGATAGTGTAGAGGTGTAAATTACTATTCCAACTCCTGGTAAGTGCTACAGTAGGGAAAGTGCTGGATAGTGTAGAGGTGTAAATTACTATTCCAACTCCAGGTAAGTGCTACAGTAGGGAAAGTGCTGGATAGTGTAGAGTTGTAAATTACTATTCCTATTCAAGGTAAGTGCAACAGTAGGAAAAGTGCTGAATATGTTTTCTAATTTACAGCAATAAGTAAAATGCTAGCATATGGAAAATGTGCTAGATACAATATAAAAAAACTTAAATCAGAGTTTTATAAAATCAAAACTACATACTAATTTTATGCATTCCATTTCTATAATTCAAATACTAAAACAATAATTTTTT
The DNA here is from genome assembly GCF_964261635.1 of Lissotriton helveticus. NCBI lineage: Eukaryota > Metazoa > Chordata > Amphibia > Caudata > Salamandridae > Lissotriton > Lissotriton helveticus. The sequence goes on from NC_136067.1 coordinate 531,910,540, forward strand.
CTTTTCAGAAAATGTCTTCACAACAACAAACTGCAAAGTATATTCCATCCAGGAAAGGAAAGCAATTACTAGCTCATCAAGGATACATTTATTGTAAGGATAGGTTAAGTAATCCACGGATTCATTGGAGATGCGTGCAATACCATACAACTCGTTGCAGCGGCAGAGCGATTACGGTCAATGATTTTATTGTAAGGACAACTGACCATAACCACTCTGCCTCTGCAATGGAAGTTGATGTCAGAGAAACTGTTAACGAGATGAAGGCTATTGCAAGCACCTCCAATGAATCCACTGGATCAATTTTAAGACAGGTTGCACAACATGTCCCTACTCATATTGCTAGCAATATTCCTAACGTACATAATTTGCGAAGAATTATACAAAGACAAAAGCAGGCAAGTAATACACAAACAAACACACCTCATACCTTTTCTGATATTATTATTCCTCCTGAACTTACTATTACTTTTTCTAATGAACCTTTCCTCTTACATGACAACGAAAACCCTCTTAAGCGCATCTTAATTTTTAGTACCCCACGCAACCTTGTTAAACTTGAATCAAGTGAAATTTGGATGATGGATGGGACGTTTAAAAGCACGCCCCATCCATTCACCCAAATTTATACTATTCATGGTAAAATTAATAACAGTGTAATACCCCTAGTATATAGTTTGCTGCCTGATAAGACTTCAGCAACTTACACAGAATTATTATCTGTGATTAAATCCAAAACAAGCCAAAGTCCTAGGAAAATTATTATCGATTTTGAATTGAGTATGATCAATGTGATCACCAAACTGTACACGGATACCCAAATTCAAGGGTGTTTTTTCCACTTCTCCCAGGCATTCTGGCGTAAATTACAAAAAACACCCTTAGTTACTGAATACTCATTGGACAGCAAACTACAAGTCGAATTAAAAAAATTAACTGCTCTTTGTTTTGTCCCTCCCGAAAGTGTAGACGAGTACTACACTGCAATTACAGAATCAGACTATTATTTAACTAACGAAGATAAATTGGCACCCATTTTAAATTATATGGAAGACACATGGATTGGACACCTAGGCAGATCGGGTCGCAGGAGGAAACCACGTTTCCATGTGCAGTGGTGGAACTGTTATTCGAGTTGCCTAGAGGGAGAGGCAAAAACAAATAATGCCATTGAGGGATGGCATAACTCCTTCAACCATTTAATTGGCAAACCCCACCCTAATTTCTATTCATTTCTGGAAACTTTGAAGAAGGAGCAAAGTTTCCAAGAAATGAGACTTTCTCAAACTCTCACTGGTAGTCTAAACTCACGAATTACCCAAAGAACTAAGGATATGTCTGAACGACTATTGGCACTACTACAACAATTTACGTTGTGTGTGGCTTTAGATTACCTTGAGAATCTAGCTAACATCCTTTCTTTTTAAAGTATAATTTACATTACTTTCCTGCTTCTACCAAAAATATTTTTTTTTTTAATTACAATTCGTAAAAAAATTTTTTAAAAACATTTTTTAATATTTGATGTTGGGTCATTTTTCCTCTTTTATTTTTTTTTTTGTAACATTTTTTTAAAAAATATATTCCTTACATGACATATTTTTTAAATTTTTGATTCACATGAGACTTTAGAAGAAATAGCTGAACCAATATTTTCCCAAAGAAATAAATTTTGAGACTACATTTTTAAATATTAGAAAAGTACATTGCAAATAAAAATAAAATGCATTTTCTATTTTATCATAAAGTCTTCTATGAAAACCACACCATAAAATTAATGGTTAAAATATTTATGTATTCCATATATTGATATTTCCATATTTCCACATCAAGTGCTAATTCCTACAACATTTCACCAAACATAGAATAATTAATTTTAATTTTCCATGTTATTTTTTATCAATTCTATATTCTCTACTCCTCCTGATACAAAAAAGACAGACTTCGAATTAATTAAATTTTAATCAATAAACATCAGTTATGCTTTTCAAACTACTATAGTACAATATACAAAGGCTCCAAAATTTTTACTTTCCAATTTTCATAGAATAAACAAAGCAATAATAATTCCGAAATGAATACTAAACAACTAAAATGTAACAAATATAATCAATCAGACAATCAGTGATTTGGAAATAAACCCTACATCATAATCTTCTTAAAATACAAGTGTATTTCAGAAAAGCACCAGGAAAACATTGGAAATATCTTTATTCACATTCATATGATATTTTAACAACATAGCAACTAACATTCTCAAACTCAATATTTGCAAACTGTTATATCACTCGAAAATGCATTTTAATACTTTGCATACATAAATACATTATGAAATATTTGTTATACTTTTCTAAACCCCTTTTCAGGTTTTTTTACTAAAAATCAACTAAATCTTACTTTAATTATATTTACCGATGTTCCCCACGCCCACCGACCCAACATCGGCATATTCTAATAGTACGAGTAGCGACATGTTGTTTTTTTAACATTTTTTTTATTTCGAGCAACCTCTACTTAACTTATCCTTACAATAAATGTAAATCTTTTATTATTTAACTTTATTACTTAGTATTACATTGTTTTCCTACCTGGTCGTAGATCAGCGTCCTGCTGCTTCCTCCTGCTTCCAGCTCCGGATACCCACAAAATGGCCGACGACGCACGCGTATACGTAATAACGTCAGGATATGCTGCAACAATAAAGAAAGGACTACTGTACATTGTATTATATTTCAATTTATAAACAAATATTATTTTTAAATATGATTACATATATATGTTATAATTTAGAAAAATATACATAAAATGTATTAAAAACTGAAGAATTTATAAATATTTTTTGTATGTAATAAAAAGTTATTTTTATTAACAAAAACATATCTCTACGTTTTTATTTATTTCAATCTGTATATCTTAACTTTTAAAATAATATGTAAAATATATACTTCCTTACTATACCTGTTTTCTTCTTTCTGTTCCGCTTTTTTCCTCCTCTTTCCTTTCGTTTCCTTTGCTTTTATTCCCAACCGCTCTACATAACTAGTTGTATCAAAGACATAAATGAAGGACAAACGTATCCATAGAAAACAATGGTAAAGCGTGGGAACGGAAATTTTAATATAAGTATATCACAAACAAAATCGATTATAAATTATTTAATTAAAAAAACTATATACTTAATAAAGTCTACATGTAGATAACATTTTTTTTAAATTTAATTAAACAATAATAGAACATAATCTTTTCCCAATATATTTTTAAAAACATATATAAAATATATTATACATATAGTCATATATAATAATTTCTAAAATTCAAAATAATTCAAAATAATATTATTTAAATATTTTTCAAATTTATTTAAATCGTTTTTTAATTATTAATATATACATACTAATTAATACTTCAATTAAAATAATAATAATAAACAAAAACTAAAACAATAAATATACAAATATAAAATAAAAATGTGATAATAATTAAAATTTTTACTACCCTAAATTATAGTTACAATAATTAAATATACATTCCTAAATTTAAATTATACAATATAATAAACAATATCAAATTAAAATGAACATATAAATTATTACTATCCAAAAAATTCAATAAACAAATTCCTAAAATAAAGTATAAAATAAATACTATATTAAAAGGTATTAATTTTTTACAAAAATATTTACAAAAATACTTTTCTTTTGATTAATACATTATTTTTCAATTATTAAAGTATTAATTATTAATAATTAATTATTAAAAATAAATTTAAATATATTAAAATTACTACAATCTATCCTATACTTTTCTTTAGCTTAATACATTATTTTTCAGTTATTAAAGTATTAATTATTAATAATTAATTATTAAAAATATATTTTAATATGTTAATATTACTACAATCTAACCTTAAACATACTTAAAAAATACTTTTCATTTGATTAATACATTATTTTTCATTTATTAAATTATTAATTATTAATAATTATAATTAATTAATTAATGTAAAAATTATATATAAACAACATTTTAAAATTATTAAGTATAAATTTAATTATTTTAATATTACTACAATCTAACCTAATTTAAAATAAAATAACATATAAATTTAAATACATATACATATATATATGCGTTGTAAAAGTACTTGCGTTGTAACAGTACCTGCGTTGTAACAGTATAAGTTGTAATAGTATGCGTTGTAACAGTACCTGCGTTGTAAAAAATGCGTTGTAACAGTATTGCGTTGTAAAAAATGCGTTGTAACAGGTGAATACCGGTAGTAATACATATTGAGCCATGTGCTAAGTGTACATATCCAGGAGGGGAGAAGTATCCCTGACTTCTCACCCCTGGAAGACCGGGTGCTGTTAGACCAAATTCCTAAACAAGGAATCTCAGTGATCTGTAAAAAGCTGCTTCATAATTCCCCAGACCCACTGGAGCCCCAGAGAGCGAAATGGACAGATGACAAAGGGGACATCACAGATAAGGAATGGGTGGATGCCCTTCAAGGTCCCAGGGAAATAGCGTTCCAAGCCTGATTCAGATGAATACAACTCAAGATTCTACATAGAACATACTGGGGCAGATTTATGAAGGCCTTGCGCCGCCGGTGCGTCACTTTTTCCCATGTTAAAAATGACGCACTGGCGGTGCAAGGCCTTCATAAATCTGCCCCACTATTCCTGCAGTCTAATATACAAAATGGGAAAGGCGAGAGACCCTTTGTGTTTGAGGGACTGTGAGCAGGAAGGCTTATTTTTTCACATCCTCAGGGAATGTCCACAGTCCCACAGATATTGGGAGGTGGTAACTGCCATAATGTCACGGGAGCTCTCAGTGGAGGTCTTGTTTGAAGCAGAGGGGTTGTTGCTGATGATACAAGGGAAGGAGGACTGGCCCAGGCATGCTAGAATATGATTGACGCTGACAATGGGGCTGTCCAAAAGGAATACTGGCCAGGGATGGGGATCCAAGAACACACTATCGGTGGCTGACTGGAAGAGGGACCTTCATTGGTGCCTAAGGGTGGAGGAAGTAATATATCGCAGTAGGGGCTGTAGTAAAAAATGGGAAAAAATTGAGCCCATGGTAGACATACAGGGCACTTAATCTAGAATGAGGACAACCGCATGGAAGGTATTGACCATTATAATTTATATGCCAAAGTGTAAATGATAAATGTACAGGCCATTTGCTACCTAACCTTGTAATTGTAAATGTTTCATCTGATTACACTGTAACATCGAAAATTGGTTGAACGCTGATAGTATTGTGTGATCATCTCTGCAACTGCTATCAACTGTCTATTTTACTGATGTGTGATAAGCAGGTTTAATATAATGAAAGAGTTTTTAAAAAGCATAGGTGAATAGTTGTACCTTACCAGTGTGATATTAAAAGGCCAGATGTAACGTGGGCTGGCTTGTTTTCCTGTTTCGAGAGATATTGCCTAGCAGTTTGAGCCAAGGGGTTTGAGCCAAGTCTAATTTGCATAAGATTGGCCACTCCACTTAGTTTCACAGACAAGCTATTGGGCAACCTAGGATGCACTGAGTTGGAAAAGAAATGTATATAATTGTAGATATTCCTTGGTAAACTAGTCTTCTACATAATCTTTTGGTACTTGATAAATGGTGTGATGTTAAAGAGAACCTGAAAGTGAGGTAAGTAAAATACTTTATTAGAGGAACCCACTCAGAGTGGTGAGGATGAGACAACTAAATTCAACTGGCACAGAACGAGAACATAATTTTTGAAAAGCAGTAAGAAAGAACTCATAAGTAGAATACAAAATATGGAACCTATAAAGGGGTGAAGGTTAAGGAAAGGAAACAATATACAAAAACCAGCATAACTATAATTTGAGGCAAAGGCAATACCACACACCTCCTGTTCTATAAATACAGCAACAAAATAGGAGGTTAACTGTAACATACAATAAAATCATTGGATCCTTTCAGTAAAACAGTTTTCATTATTGGTCTACATCCCACAACTATGGAATCGTTTACCAAAATATTTTTCTCATCAGTATCAGATTGCTCAATGTTAGTGCCTTGTGAACAGTGAATACAAGAACTGGAAAAAACGTCCAAAATAAAGTTCAGTCAAATCCTGTCTATCAAAATCATGAAGTCGTGAAGTGATGAATTCAAATTGGTAAACTTCTTGCAGAACCATTGTTCAAAAGAGCTGACGAATTACCAACAGACACCACCTTGAAGCCAATATAGATGTCCCCCTTTCTTTTCAAAAGTAAGCCTCGTAATTGCTACATCTCCATCTTGCAATTTTTTACTTTTCTCCATGCATTACTATAGGGAGAATTCGTAGTAGGGTGAAGGTCTCAGTAGTTCTCTTTACTCTACCATTGAAAGGTCTCCCCAGCTGGGGACTGAAGTCTCTACATAGTAAAGTACAGGGAAAAGTAAAAAAGTTTATTGCACTTAGAAAAAGTTAGTAAAAATATTTATGTTAAATATTCATGTAAAATAATGTAGTACTAAAGAAAAAATGCTACAGCACAAATACCTACATTTGGAAATAGAGTTTCAGTTTATGTAAATATATTCAATTACTTTAAAGTCATTTTTCTTAAAGTTTAAATAAAAAAATAAATGTCAACCTAAAATATTTTTGATTATTCATTAATAATTATAAAAAGTGATGTGTAGACTTCATTAAAACTAATTTCATTATATGTAATTACATTTATTGTTGCATAAATTTTAAAATGCAAAAATCAATAGTAAAGCATTTTATAACTAAAAAATATATGTACTATACTTATATTTTTATTACACAATTATAATTGTTTATATTTTAACTATTTTAAATAATTTAAATCAACTATTTTCTGTGGATTTACATTTAAGCCCCTGCCTCCATTATTTTCTATCGGAGGGTGTTGCAGTACCAGAGGATGGCCACATGTGGTGCTGGACTTACTACTGTTTTTTTTTTTTTTTTATTTAATATCTAACAAGTTAGGCCCAATCCTGTTTTTCAGAAAATGGAAACATGTAAGTCTTCACTATTTAGTAAATTTACACACATATTGTGTGAATAACCAAAAGTAGTAAAGCTACACATCTATACTAATCCCAACTGTAATTTTCTTTTTAGAATAGCCCAACATGTGAAACATAGATTAGGGTGAAGGAAAAGGAACACATACAGAAACCAACATAACTATAAATAGATACAAAGGCATTATTACACAGCAATCTAACCTTATTTGAGAAACACAGTTAAAGGTAAATGCTATCACTGGTTTGTAATCTAATCCATATACCTATAACAATCATTCCTCCATTGTAAGGAATGGATATATATGAGAGGGGGTAGTTTGCCTTCTAATTATCTTCAGCAAGTTTTTTTTATCTTTTTAAATCACTTGATATAATTCCTTTAACAGCATATATGTATGACTGCTCAGGGGTCAATTTCGCTGTCAAGTATAACTGCGATTAACATATTACAGTACACAAAATGGAACTGGAATTAGTACCAGGACAAAAACAATCCCTCAAACCACATCCTGTTTTTTTCCATCTACCAAAAACCCTTAACTTATCATAAAGCATTCACTCCAAATACGTCAATATTACATGTGCAACTACACGTGTTTGCATGTGCAATCGTACACAACCACACAGATAAATGCGAAATTTTGTTTCATTACAGTGCATATTTTAAAGTGAAATTGAATGCAACCTTTGGGATTTCCTAATATATAGAACTCATTTTACTTCAGAAAATATCACTGTCATGAGAAACACTGTGAAAAAAAAGTGTAAACACAGCCTTTCAAATTCTAGGGGCATATTACCAAGGGCCTTATCGCCGCTTTAGCGGGAATTTTTCCCGCTAAAGCGGCGATAATTTTATCGCCCTATTACCTAGCTGTCGCTAACACCAGTTAGCGACAGCTAGTAGGAGATAGCGATCATCTTGGGGCCCACTTTGCATGTCAGCGATATTTATCGCTAATGACATGCAAAGTGGGCGTGCCAAGATGTTAGCGACTGTAAACAGTGGCTAACATCACTATCTCCTATTACCTACAAAGGCGTACTTTTGGAAATATTCGCGCTAAGCGCGAATATCTCCAAAAGCTAATGCCTGCCCAGAGCAGTTCTTAGCCATGTTATCCAATTGGTAGGTGGATAACATGGCTAAGAGCATTAGCTCGGTAATGCATGAATATCGCTGACTTTTCAGCGATATTCATGCATTACGGCCGATTTTTATCACTTTTGAGATAAACCTTGATAATAGCAAGGTTTATCTGCGATAAAAATCGGCGGAGCTCGGCGATAATAATATTGCCGCTAACCGCGTTAAGCGATAAATATCGCTTAATCTTGGTAATATGCCCCCTAATTCTCTCAACAGTCACCAAAAGTGCGCAAATATTGCATTTGTTTAGTCAGTTTCCTGTATTAAATGAAGATGTAAAAGTCCCCACTTGATTAGGGTGTCTGGAAATATATCAGTTAATTCCATTGTTGTTAGACTCCGGTCTGTTGCATCTGTGCGCTCCATGGCTGGCATATAGGAACTATTTGTCTGGCCTAAAAGAGACTATACTGGTGCAATTTTAGCTGGATTGTTCACATTCAACAGTAAGAGGGTAAGAAATATTGAAGGGAACCCGCCATGAGCTTATGCAACACCACTTACAATGAGCAATAGCGATCGGTCTGTTTCAACTCTGGGGACCCGACCCTCTGATAAAAAAGAGGTACATTAAAATTATTTTCTCCTAAGAGCCTACCATGACGAGACTTTACTCCAACTCAATTATGCTGATTGCTATTGTTGATTAGCTGAAATGCATTCATTAGTGTAAAGGAAATCAGGGGTACTCCTTTTGAAATAATCAAGGTTTAATCAACAGAAAATTAACTTATAGAACTCACAGCATGATCCCTGCAGCCAAATGTTTTCTGAATGTATTTTCACCTAGGCTACTGTGGTTTTCATAACTAAAAATAGTTCCGAAGACAGGCATGCTTTTCTGTAACACTTTCTGAAAAGTGTTTCATGGTTCGAAGTCATCCCTCGTGGTAGCATTACTAGAGAAGTATGAATGAGAAATGTCTGTCAGTACATTGTTATATTATATATCGATAAAAATGTCGACCTTTGTACTAAGAAGTATTTATTTTTAAAGGTTTAGAAATATTATTTTGTCAGAGAGACTGCTCCACCAGAGGCATGTTTCTATAGGTTTCAAGTTGTAGAAAATAGCTGTAGTTTATTGTTAGACCTACACAAGATGCTAACTTTAGCTTTCGTGGCGCCCACTGCCACAGTATTTGTCGGTGTTCCCATGACTTTGTCATCCACGAATTACTTCACTATCACCAACCAATAGTGCCCCTTATCTCTCCAAAGCACTTTACTGACATTATTTAATTTCTTTTATAGCACTGATTATCCCAATGCAGGGTGACAGAGAGTTTCCCATCACAAGTTATACATCGATAATGAATCACATAAATGCGTGTTACAGACAACTTTCTCACAGCCCTCAGCAGTGTGGCAGCCTGTCCTATACTGTGCATCCGGTTACACACTTAGACATCGGAAGTGATCGGAAGTGATCCCATTAACCATCTGAGATTGCCTAGCAGAAAAAAGCATTTCCCACAGATAGGTTTAACTTGCATTTATTTCAATTAGGGTATGTGGGTTACATGTTATAGCAGTTTCATGTAGGTGAAAGGCCAATATAATAGTCACAGTACATTTTTAGCTGCCTGAACCTGTCCTCACAGTCACTGACTGCCCTCACTCTTCTAAGAATCCCAGGTCCCATACTTTTCTCTGCACTTTTACCATTGCTCACATGTTAGTAAACTGCTCGAGGATGAAGGGAAAACTGTAACAAAATTAGACATATATATATATTTTTAATCTGTGCAACATGCTCAGACAAAACAGACAGGCCCTGAGTCCTCACACTCTCCACACTCACAGTTTGACAGGGAGCTGGGGCTGTCAAGTGGCAAGCCCCACACCCTGAGCTTGGCACCCAGTGGTCGCCCCCTCCTCTAAAGCCAGCACTATTGCCCATCATCAGCCTATGTTACTGCAAATAGTGTGTTGAGATTGTTTGTGGAAAAGGAAATACAATTATGCAGACTGAAAACACGTATTCGAGAGGTAGGCTGCATTACAGTCTCCTCTCATTGTCTGTAGATACCTTTAGCTTTGTGGAATCTGAACATAGCTAGATTTCAAATGCCACAGGCACAAGATAGGCTGATCTGGCACCTGGTAATGGTAAAATAGTATTTATCAGTCTATTTGGATATTTGAATCACAATACTTGGGCTTTTTGTGAGATTTGTATTCTTGGATGGTAGTGGGGGACCATCCATCAATGAAGTGACAATGTACGGCAAAGCGATATGAAATTCCCACGGTGAAGATCGAATCAAAACTCACCAGTAAATAAATATGTGGATATAATATTATTTCCATTTCATCTACTGTCTAAATGTGTTCCGCACGTGCAAGGATATATGGGTTTAAATAAGCAGTCTTGCTTTTGTGGCCACTTTTGAAATCTATTTTAATTTGCAGCATGGTCTATAAAAACATTGAAATCAAAGCTTATAGTTGTTTTAACATCAAACCTATTTAATGTGGCTAGGTAATTTTCAACTTTCTACATATGAGACAATAACGATTTTTAATAATGCAATGAGTTTTAGTACATTACCTTGTTAAAAGGTCATCAGTAATAGTTTCTACATCTGAAAGGCATGGATATGCTTGTTTTAAATGGAATCTTCACTGTAAGGCTGGCACAGACACTTTTTGTTTTAATTTTAGTAACTTTAGTGACACCAATTGTGTTTTACAAAATAAGTTTAGAACACACGATTCGACTGTGAGTTTTCTAGATTTACAAACGGATTTTCATGAATGGATATAGGTCAGTGCTTGCTACCCTATGAAGAACAGTATGTTAATGATTTACATCTGAAAATCACATTTACACTTTTATTTTACAAAAGCAGATATTGTTGTATTAGCCTGCCCACGCGCTTGGGGGTTAGTTCATGTATTGGGAGTGGACAGCACAGATTACTTCATGTTGCCTTTCAGGGAGAAACACAATATATTAAAGTCGGTATTTCACTGTCGAGTGTTCCCCACGAGTCCACGACCAACAGTCCCTGTTAGTTATAGAAGCAGTGATTAAATCGCTGGCCATCTGCAAGAGTGCTGTCATCTATGGGATCTTGGGCTGCAGTGGAGGGTGAACCCAGAGAAGCTAGACATCAACTTCGACTGCAAACGCCAGGAGCTTCTCTACTTGCCTCATTTTCTTCACCTCCTTTTATGCTATCTTCCCTCTGTTTTCACCCTCTCCAACTTCTTCAATTTCAGGGCATGGAAAGTAAGATTGTGGTACAACTGATAGAGCGCGCGAGGCCACCCGACCAATAGTTTTCGCCGTTTCCGGCTTCAGGGCCCATATACTTTCAAATCACCATATACATCGATCAGGTGACTTCACGAGCTCTACCAATTTGTGTGTGTGTTCCCTACTATTATTTTTCAGTGCACTCGACTTACCATCCACCGATGCGAGTACCTAATGACCACAATGAATCAGGGAGCTAGCTGTAAAAAGAAAGGCAGCAAAATACAAACCCAACCAATAACATTCAAAATACTGTTGAAATGACCACGGACAACTGGAAGTTTAAAAATGTTTATCTAAAGTTCATTTGGTTCGAGTATAAGGTACAGTAAAATAAGGCAATCAATAACCAAGATAACGTAAATGATATAGCTGTAAAGAAACAATGACAGAGTAATCATTGAAATACTGATATAAAGTATAACGAGAAGATACTATGCTAATCAGAATTATTTGAGCAGGGGCAGACTACGTAGGTATAACTACAGGAGGGCCTATAAAGAGTAACACGCTTCACTTAAGGTGAACGGGCCTTTGAACAATCTAGGCAATGAGGTTCTAGACCATATCAGAAAATGACAAACTGCAATGCAAAATATAATTTCTAACAAGTGTGAAGACATAGGAACAAACTTATGTAAAAAATGCAAATGACTTTCAATATTTGCGGAAAGACATGGAAAAATAACATATGCAATGGTGAACTTTATTAAAGCAAAAGTTAGAAATTCAGAAGGTGCAAGATTTTAAGAGGTTCAGATCAATATTTACCTAGAAAGGTGTGGAAACCAAACCCTGGCCACGGGTCAGTTAAGGACAGGAAACCCTCAAGGAAGGATACCCTTAAAAGGACAGCAGGTGCAGAATGGACACCCCGGGTAGGACAGGATACCCTCGGATAAGGAATCAGGACAGGACCTCAGGACAGGACAGCAAACCCTCAGGACAGGACCTCTCAGGACAGGACCGGAACCCACAGTTCGGAAGCAACGCCTGCGCTCCACCCGCTCTGCAGCTATCGATCAGGACCCCGATTGGGTCAGCGAACTCCCAGCAAAGTGCTTCGCCAGCACTTTAAGGTTCAGTAGAAGCTTAGTCTATGGTCAAATTCGGACAGAGTGCTCCGCAGCGCTCTGTATCTTCAGTCACCTATTGAGTACGATGGGTCAGTGACAGGTCAGCTAAACCAGACAAGTCGGACGGTTCCCTAGGGGAACCCAGGGTAGATATACAGTTTGGGGACAGTGTACCACCCCCCAATGTTGCAAAGTGTCAGAATCCCTCAATTTCGATTGGTCCTAAGGTAGGATTTGGGTAACACACCAATCACAATACAAGATTTTAAGCCTTCATTAGCATACTTGGGTACCGCCTAGTAAGTTTGGGGTTCCCAGGAGAAACTGTGCAGAAACACAATGACATTTTAACAATGTAACGTAGTAGGGTCATGTGACTCCGCTCAGCCGAGCTTGCAGGTCAGTTCTCAGGAGCATCTTGCCCACTAGTGCCAGCTGGCTAAGTTCCATCAGCCAAGGTTGTCAGGTCCCCGGAAAGTCGCATCTGCGCAGAAGGGACCTCCAAGATGGCTCTCAGTACAGACAGCCCCCCATTCCCCGCGGTACATGAAAAGTAAGCGAAAACAAATTAATACATAATAATGTCATCATGAAAACACATCACAGGGTTTGTACTTTTAACTCATCATCAAGAAATAAACTTATGCATTCTAAATGTTAGCTACATTGATACGAGCACAAGAGCAGTGGCACGAGCAGTACCACATGATGAGCACAGCTATGAATTACGCATGCGCATAAATTTCCCTCCACTTCTGCAGACGCGTCAGGACACGTGAGTGTGGCTGACGCATGCGCAGTAACTAAAATACAAGCGGCGGCCATGTTAAAGTACACGGGGTAAGTGTATTAGAAATACACGTAGGCAAGCTTCATAAACTTTGCCTAAACAAAAATAAACGTTAGTAAAACATACTTATGTTACCTTATTACACATAAACAAGGTTCTTGACTTCGGCAAGCCGCAAAATATGCGAAGCTTTGCTTCATCAATCCCCTCTTTGATGATATTTACTATCATCACAAACAATGGAACCAGATGCCAACTTTCTTTCACACCTTATAAAGTTCTATCTCTTCCAGCAATCGTTCTAACTTTTCTCTCTCAGTTCTAGTAGGGTGAGAAGTCTTCACCTTTTTGTATATCTGATCATTCACTTCCTCCAATTCAATCTCATCCACACTCCGTTTCAACCCTCTTGCATTTACCTCGTGTTTCTTGGTGCGCTTACGGCATTTACAACAGATAAAAATGAGAAATATAATAAGACCTATAATACCAATTGGCATCAGTATCTTGAACAACAAGCTTTTACCTACACTAGCAAGCCAATGACCTACATTTGAGAGACCATCTACCAGTCTCTTCCAGGCACTATCAACCTCGAGTGGTTTGAGTTCCTTTGTCAAATTAGTAATGTTTTTCACATATCTTTTGATCTGTACACTTTTATCCGGAATATAAGTGCAACAATGTTGCGCCTTCAACATCCGGCAGACTCCGCCCTCTTTCGCTAATAAGGTGTCAAGAGCAAGTCGATTCTGTAAAACCATTGATCTGATCGCAACCATTTCGGTATTGACCAGCAGAAATCCATGAGCTGTTTCAGTAGACAGCACATCCACTATAGTAGACAATTTGCAAATTCTGTGAGTGTTCAGAACCACTCCCACTCCAGGTATCAGTGCACTGAAAATACTACCCATAATTTCACCTATACTTTCTCTTTTACTACGCACTAAGCCATTAGTATCTTCATTGCTTCCAGCTTTTCCATTCACATGGTATATTTTCGGGAAGACAATGCCAAAATAGCAGCTTCCATACCAGTGATCCGGCAATTTGAAATAAGCCTTGTCCCCACAAATATAATAAATTCCAGGAAACACAGGCTCTGACCCATTTTTGAAACCCCAACCTCCAATTACCTTGTAATTATGTTCGCATTCACTGGAACCAATGAAAACATTATTATAATAGCTAGTCTTCTCGCGGTGAAGACATAGCTTGCCTTTCTTTTCAAAATCCAGCAACAGAGCAGGTCCCGCCCCACCATTTGAGGTGCCTTCCATGTTCTCTGCCCACTTTGGCTTTTTCTGACTTTCGTCATTAGCCTTCTTTTGTATTTTAATTCTTCTTTTCTCTGCCATGTTCAGGAACATCTTTTCCTGTTCACGCAAAGAACAAGTCAAGTTATCTCTGTGTGCATCAGCTATGTCAATGTTACCTATAGTCAAGAAGTAGTCTCCCATATATCTTATGGTGTCGCTTTTGGTATGTACAGGATTCAAGTTCCCACGTATAGGAAGTTCAGAAAAGATTACATCATTATTAGAGTAATAGTACTGTAACGGTCCTCTTTTGTAAAATAAACTAGCTAAAATGCTACAGGAGATTCCATATGTTAATGGCAAGTGATGGTATGTCACGCCTTCAGCCACAGAAGTAGGTAGCTTCATGCAGACATAGCAATCTTCAATTTCCATAGTCTCTACATAGTGTATTAACAAGTTTGCAAAAACATTTAAGTGTGTCCTGTTCTTAATTCCATGATAATGTAGTCCTCCCTCATCTGATGCTTCTAAGTCTCGTTTTGTTTGTCTCAGTGCTCTCTCATGTCTTGCTACACTCTGGGTTGTCAACTCCTCTCTGTCTGTATTTACAATTTCAGTAGGGACAATGTTAATATCTTTACTTACAGTGAAGGGTATAAAGATTGTTAGTCCTATCCAAATTACTATCAGTACTACTATACTACATATACACACCTTGCAGCACGTCTTGAAACGACTGCAACTAGGTCTACCATTCACAGTTGAATCAGACATTTCGGCTCAGAAGAAGTTTCTTGACCCCTCTTTGTGTCTTTACACAGCTAGCTTACTTTGTGCAAATTCACGGTGGTTCGTCTTCTTCTTCAGCAGAGTACTCAGGGACGGGGTCTCCGTCGCTTACGTCAGTTATATCAAGATCTTCAAGTTCTTCCAAAACGAGTGTCCATTCAGGAGACTTGTACTTCTTGTTTTGTCTTTTTATTCGTTCACTCCTTCTTTTGGAAGAGTTTTCTTCTTGCTCTGCTATCCGTGCACTTCTCCTTGCTTCTGCACGTTTTTCTTCCACCGTCTTTATCCTTAGCCTTAGTCTCTTTACGAACCTAGGCTCAAGGTTGTTTCTTTTCTTTAGTCTCTTAGTGGGTACTTGGACTTCACTTTCTTCTCTTATCCTCTTGTTCTCTTTAGCTTGTGGCAATTCTGCTTCACTTTCTTCTTCTTCTTCTCTTATCTCGCTAGTTCCAGGGCTAGCATCAAATTCTTCTGCCTGGTTACTAATCTGGCCTTGTTCAGGAATATTTTGTTTTTGGCTTTCGATTGTCTCTGTTTCTGTTTCTGTTTCTGTTTCCTGAACCCGTTCTTCTAACCCTATCTGATCCTGTTCAAGCACTTCGATCTCTTGATTTTCTTCTGCTCGAACTATTACTCTATTTCTAAGCTGTCCCTTATCCACATCAGGAGTTAGTGGAGGTGTATCGAACACCTGTTCTGTCCCTGTCTGACCTTCTCCTTCCTCAGTTTTGATGTGAATCTCAGGCGGCTGAGGTTCTTCGCCTGTGCCTTGCTTTTCCTGACTAGTCCACTCTCTACCTTCACTAAGTCGCTCTCTTGTTCTGATAGGATCTTCGGTCAGATCAATCATCGGTATCCATTCTTCTGGCCATATGCTTGGCAGCTCGTCATCAGCTACTCCTGGCTCAGCTTCCTGGACCTCTTCAGCAGGCTGGATTCTTGGCAGTTCGTAGTCAACTACTCCTGGGCCAACGTCTGCTGTTCCTGCAGCCTGACTGGTGCTGGGCTGCTCGTTGTCAGCTGCTTCTGGTCTGGCTCCTGCAGAGTCCTCTGCTGGATGCCCTTCTTCTTCAAATACCTTGTCTGGCAATACCTTCTGGGTGTGGCCAGCGTGGATCCACTGGGGAACACCTGCGACCTTCACTGCAGTGGTTGTTACCAGGATCACTTGGCGTTTCTTTCCCCACCTTGGTGCCAGACAGCTTGATCGAGTGTGCTTCTTTATTTTGACCCAGTCTCCTGGAACCAAGCTGTGGAGAGGAGTCGTTGGATTGAGGATGCCGTCGTCTCCAATCTGGCGAGAGATAGAACGCACTTGGTCACCCAATCTTCTGCAGTATTCAAGCACCAAATCATCAGTAATACTCAACAGTTTGCTTCCTGGCACCCATGCTTGTCTCATCACTCTTCCCATAATGATTTCATGGGGACTTAGGCCTGTCTTGCGGTCAGGAACACTTCTCAGTCCCATCAGGACCAGGGGCAGAGCCTTCACCCAGGTCATGCCAGTTGCATCAGTCAGCTTTGCTAGTCTGTTTTTGATAGTTCCATTTACTTGTTCCACTATTCCAGAAGCCTCTGGATGATATGCACAGTGTAGTTTTTGCCTTATTCCAAAGGCCTTACAGAGTTCAGCCAGTATTTCATTCTGGAAATGTCCACCCTTATCTGATTCAATAATGAATGGCACCCCGAATCTAGGTATCAGCTCTTTTAGTAAACACTTCGCTACTGTCAGTGCGTCACTTTGGGGAGTAGGGTAAGCTTCTACCCATTTTGAAAATACGCAAACAATGACAAGGACATATCGCTTCCCTTCACAACGGGGCATGGTGATGAAATCAATCTGTATCCTTACAAAGGGACCCCCTGATCTCCCAATTTTGCTCAGCTCAACCATTGTCCTCTTGCCTGGGTTCATCTGTTGACATGACAGGCACCTCTGGCAGAGGGACTCTGCTACCTTCCTGAACTTCTTACTATACCAAGTCTGTTGAAATACCAGAATCATGGCATCCCTACCAATGTGTGACCCTTCGTGTATTAATCTTGCCATTGTGCCAAGCAAGTGTCGGGGTAATACAGGCATACCAGTTGGGCCCAAGATGACACCATCCACACGTCTCGGTCTACACCCATCCTCCTTCCATTTCTCTCTTTCTTGCCAAGGAGCCGACTCCTGCCATTCTCTCACTTCATCCCAAGTAGGCACTTCCTCAAACACCTGAAGTTGGCAGCTGGTTCCTGGCCCCCCTCGTTTTGGATTTACGATATACCGATCTCTGGCGCACCATTGGGCCACTCGATCAGCATAATCGTTTCCCAGTGATACTTTGTCCATGCTCTTCTTATGAGCACCGCATTTTACCACTGCCAGTTCCTTGGGTAACTGGATGGCCTCTAAAAGGTCATGCACAACCTTTGCATTCCGAATGGGAGTACCTGAGGAAGTCAGGAATTCCCTCTGTAGCCACAATTGGCCAAAGTCATGCACAACTCCATAACAGTACTGACTGCCAGTATACACTGTTATGCGTATGTTCTTCCCAATTTTGCAAGCTTTTATCATAGCAATCAATTCGGCTACTTGTGCAGACTTGATGTTATATAGGTAACCTGCTTCTTCAATTTTTGTTAAAGAGACTACTGCATAAGCAGCACTCAGGCCTCCTAGTTCATGTCTTAGACAGGAACCATCTACAAACAGCTCTTTATCATGCTCAGGCAATGGCGTTTCTTTTATGTCTGGGCGGGGTTTTGTGCTGAACTCTGTCAGATCAATGCAATCATGTTCATCATCATCCCCACCTTCCAATTCCAGGGAGTCGGGGAGTAAAGTGGCAGGATTCAGAATACCGCACCTGACAATGCTTACATTTGCTGCACCCACAAGAATCCTCTCGTATTTAGTCAGCCGACTAGGGGTGAGATACTGCGTTTTAGTTCTGGTCAATAGAATTACCACTCCATGTGAAACATACACAGTCACAGGATGTCCCATGACTATGGACTCACTCTGTTCCAAACTTGCACAGGTAGCAGCTACTGCTTTCAGACAGCCTGGTAACCCAGCAGCTACTGGGTCCAAGGTGGCAGAGAAATAGGCCACAGGCCTTCTGGTCGTGCCATGTTCTTGAGTCAGGACTGACAATGCGCAATTATCGCGAGTGTCACAGAATAGGGCAAACTCTTTGGAATAATCTGGCATTCCCAGCGCAGGGGCTGTACACAGACAGTTTTTCAGTCTTGTGAAAGCCATTAGGCTTTCATCGTCCCATTCTACAATGTCTGGCATTCCTCTCGTGGTCATTTTTATCAAAGGCCTGGCTAAGACTGCAAATCCCAGAATCCACTGCCTGCAGTATCCTAGTACACCCAGGAACATTCTGACGTCTTTTTGAGTACGGGGCAACTGCATCTTTTGAATTATTCTCACTCTTTCTGATGTGACTTTTCTGACACCCTTTTCTATCTGGTGTCCTAGATATTTCACTGATTTTGCACAGAACTGTAGTTTGTCAGGGGCCACTTTATGCCCTTTCTCACACAGATGATTTAGTAGGGCAATGGTGTCAACTACACATTCCCTATGACTTTTAGACGCCAATAGAAGGTCGTCTATGTACTGCACTAAGACAGAGTTCCCAGGTAAGATCAAGGTCTCTAGACATTTTTTCAAGATCTGATTAAAGATAGAAGGGCTCTCTGTATACCCCTGAGTGACCCGGTTCCAGCAATACACGTGACCTTCGAAGGCAAATGAGAAAAGAAATTTGCTGTCGGGGTGCAGGGGTATCGAAAAGAATGCATGACACAAATCAATCACAGTGAACCACTCAGCATCCCAAGGAATCTGGTACAATATCACTGCTGGGTTCGGGACAATAGGGCAGCAAGGAACTACAATTTTGTTTACCTTTCTCAGGTCTTGCACTACCCTATACTTGCCACTAGGCTTCTTGATGCCCATAATCGGTGAGTTGCATGGGCTGCTCATCACTTCCTGTATGATGTTTCCTTCTAATAATTTTTGTATTTCCAGAGTGACACCTGCTTTCACTTCAGCATTCATTCGGTAGGGCTTAGTGTTAGGATATACTGCATTGTCCTTGATGGCTATCTGTATGGGGTCCACATCTTTCATTAATCCCACATCTTTTCCAGTAAAATCCCACACCTCTGGCTTTACCGCTTCCTGGAGTTCTTGGGGCAAATCCTGCAGGGTCAATCCTTTAATTTCTGAGTCAGGTCTAAGTAACAATAGTTTATAAATGCCATCTTCATCCGGGGTCTGTATTTCAACACCTTTTGGTGTGCAAAAGATGGTACAGTTCATTTTGCACAGCAAATCACGACCCAGTAGATTCACTGGACTGGTGTCACAGACGACAAACCTATGCATTTGTTTAAAATTTCCAATTGAAATCTCCATTGGTTCGGTAACAGGAGTACTAATCAATTGATTAGATACACCCACTACTTGGATGTTTTCTCCCGAGAGGGGTAGGTTTGGAACGTCCACTGTTCTTACAGTAGAACGGGTAGCGCCAGTGTCCAATAGAAAGGTGACATCATTTCCGTCGACCTTTCCTTCAATGTATGGTCCAGACTGGTCTACCGGCAAGGAAGCGCCAAGTACGCACTCCTCGTCCTCCCCTCTCAGGCCCCGTCAGTACTGATCATTACAAAGGAAGGTATCATTTAGCAGATACTGCGAAGTTGCTGTATTTCTGTTCTCACCGCTTTCCCAAACCTCTATCTCCTCACCCTCTCCCTGTTTTCCCCTGTATACTTGCTTTGGCGCACGAGGCACCTGAACTGTTTTTACCTGAGGTTGAGTCTTTCTTGGTCTTTCTTTCTGCGTCTGTGGAGTTAAATCAGGTGTTTTTGCATTATCATCTATTAATTGGGGACACTCGTTTCGCCAGTGTCCAATTTCGCCGCACTGATGGCAGGGAAATTTCTTCATAGCCTCTTCCCTGCTAAATTTGGGCCGGTGCTTTCCTCCACCCCCTCCCCCAGGACTTTTGTTCTCAGCATTTTTAACCATGTTACTTAATTGTTTTTCCTGCTGTTCTGCGAGCTTTACTTGAGCCCACATCACCTTTTCCTTAAGGGCCTTTTTCTTTTCTGCCATCTCGTCCTCGCAGTACTTAGCGTACCGCAGCACCTCATCCATTTTCTTGGTATGCCAACAGATTTTATTATCCTTTATCCACTGACAAATTTCAGGTCTTAACCCATTTACAAACCTGTAAATAAAGTGCGTCATGTCCTTCAAATCGATGTTATCAATACCACTGTATGTTTTAAATACCTGCAATAACCTCTCATAGAAGGAATGCACTGTCTCGTCCCTTTCCTGTGTTGTTCTATCTATTTTTGTCCAATCAGTTTCCTTTGCGGGCACCTTTTCTTTCAAATGCTGAATTACCTGCTCATATTTTCGCATGACATCCTTTGATGGCTCCCCTGTTTCCTTATTTCTTGGGTACTCCTCACTGGGCCAGTCTATGGCTATTTTACACTGGGTCCATAAATCTACCGGAACCACAATGTCGAAAAACCCATCCAGGTCTTTCCACAGACATTTCTGCACCTTCACGAACCTTTCCACCTGCCTGTACCAGTCTACTGGTTTCTCTCGTAATTTTGGAAAATCGTTCGTAAAGGACACAATATCCTGTCTAGACCAGGGGACATGCACATATTTCCCTCCAGGTACTTCGCGCATGGGGCATAACTGTTCAGGTTTCTCCACCTCCCTTAAAGCAAATTCAGGAGTCACTTGTCGGGAGCGAGCCTCTTCCCTCTTTTTCGCCCACCTGCTTCTCCATCTTTCCACATCTCCCCATTTCTGTAGTACTCCCAATAATTCTTTAATCTGCAGCTTTTTCCCTGCCACATTCAAGTGCTCTATATCTTTGTCTGAGAAGTCTGCTCTGTACGGTTTCTGTAAGGGCTTGGATTTTGAGATATCTACCCCCATACTAACTGCTGTTTCGGTCAGTTTTTCGTGGAGCACTCTGGTGTTCCTTGTAAAGCTTTTACATATAAACGACAATTCTTCTTCAGAGTAGGTATTCAATCGATCCAACCCCACATTTCCTGCCATTAATTCTTCTATTTCTACCCTCAGTTTGTAGAGGTCTAAAGGTTTCGTTTGCGGAGTCTGTTTCTCTAATTCACGACTCCAACTCTCAATTTCATCTGGAGTTACCAGAGAGACATTCCTAGTGCCTGTTGCTGATTCTAATTTAATCTCTTTCGCATTAAAAGGGTTATGCCTCTGCTGCATTCCCTTTCCGGTCGGTTTGTTTGGCAAGTCCAAGAACGCAACTTCAGACTCGCACTCACTGGACTGATCATCTATGATTATCGGTTCCTGTTTCCGGGGTGCCATGACTGGGGTCATAACTGGAGTAATCGGATTTCCCTGACCATTTCCATATAACGGGACTACTGGTCCAATAGTTACTGGAATAGTCAATGCCTCAGGACTGGTATTTAACTGGGAGATTTTCTGAATTATTTCTGTCCTTTGTCTAGCTAGAGCCTCTTGCTCCTTTTCCACTAGTATCCTTCTTAAAGTCGTATCATGTAATATCTGTGGGGTCAAGGGAGGAGTAAAACTCGGGGCAGTAGGATGCGTTTCACTTGGTCCCCCACCATAATTTGGTTTCGAGAATAAAGTTCCAGTGTTAAAGGACCTGCGTTCTTCCTCATATGGAGGTTGAACAAAAGGCAGTCCTGAATTCGATGGTTTCTCTTCTTTTTCATACAAGGGTCTGGGAAAGAAAACTTTCGTACGTGAATATTTTTCTTCCTGGCTTGCGGGCACTTTGGGATATATATCCCTTGTTTCCGCCGGTTCAGGTTTTTCAAAATAGGGCAATACTTGACCACCCCCTCCCAGTCCTAGGGATCTGTCTTCTTCCTTGAGGAAGTGGCGTCGGGGAGCATCTCCTACACTGGAAGGTCGGGTTCCCTCGTTATAAGGTGGCGGACTTCTGGTACAGATGTCATCTATCAATTCATCATCTGACTCCCCAAGGGCCCCCCAATGTTTACACTTTTTGGTACTTTTCTCACCCGCTGCAGGATTATGACATGCCGGCATCATGGGAAACAGACCCTCAACAATCATGCTCTGCCTCCACTGTTTCATCCTTTTATCCCTGGACTCCTGTTTCAGCCTGGGGTACCACTTGGTCAAACCCTTGTCCATTCGGGGTCTTTCTCTTTCAAAAGCCTCAATTTCCCATTCCTCTAATGCCTCATACTGCGTTAGTCTCGGTCTGGGATGCAGTTCATTCATCCGAGTTCTTAAATTAAATAAGATCCTACCATTGAAAGTACCATCTAACGGAAAAGCCAATACTCCGTCATCTTTTGTGTACTTCACCCAATTCTCCAACCACACACAGGTATTGTACCCTCGGTCAAACATCATGAATGAGGCAGGAGTATTTGGTGGTGGGACAAGAACACCTTCTCTAGATTTAATTGGTTTGTCCGTTTTAAAATAATTTTTCACCTTACTTACAAGGGACAATTTTCTCTTTGTTCCGTACATAATATCGTATCTATTAGTTTTCCACTGATCCCTTTCGAACCCTAGGTGCCTTGGATCAGGTCGAGTTCCTGTAGTCTGCGAGTGCCACATACGACTTCTACGCTAAACTTTGTTTACAAACTACCTCCAATCAGAACGCGCTTCAGAAATCTGTGCAACCAATGGGTGCGCGACTCTAAATAATCTCCGCCAATGGGTGCGCGGCCCCTTCGTGAGACAGTTCCCACGCTCTGGCGCTCACCCCTCCTTTACAATCTCAGCTCCGCTACCCGCCCGCTGCTTCTACCAATCCCAGCGCGGCACAGAGTGACGTCAGAGGCGCTTCGCGACTGACTCCCTCCCTTCACAAGGTAACGGAAACTTTCTTTCTTTTAAAGTGCTCAGTGCTTGGTTATTTTACAACAAATACACATTCGCCACAGTGCTCAAGTGTCTAGACAGAGAAAGAATTATTTTACTGCAAGTAAACTACTTCCATTTACTTTTCACTCGCTGCGAGTAGATCTCTTCCGCCTACCCTTCACTTTAGCATCGGTGAACCTGTTATTCCCCTAAACTCATCCACTTCTTTCCGGGATATATTCAGAGTTTAGGGTTTCCCAGCGGACCCCTCTGCTTTCACGCTAGCTCCGAGGAACCTGCTACTCTTCCGATGTGACCCTTACCAGGTTACGCCACTATGGGAATTTTGCCAATGAACCCCGTTACTGACATTTATTCACTCATGTATTCAGAAAACCCTAGTTAGTGCTTCCCGGTTATCTTAACCTGCACCTAACTTTCCTCGAGCCCGTGACCTCAGGACAATGGATTCTATTCACCAATTGCCCTTTCAATTCCCCGGGGAGTTCGGACAACAAGAAACTAAACGGTTGACAAACGCATGGATTAATACATATAACAATATAAGAACAAGAATAATAATGAAAAAACAGTTCATTTATTTCAGCAGCGTATTCACAAGAGAGTGATCAGTCCCCTCGGAACAGCCGCTCTTATAGCAGCATTAATGTACTAGCAGCCTCCGACTCAACTAGTCTAACTAATCCTGCCTAACCTTTAGCTAGTCCCTAACCATCCTCTGCTCACCAGTAAAACTGATAGAGCGCGCGAGGCCACCCGACCAATAGTTTTCGCCGTTTCCGGCTTCAGGGCTCATATACTTTCAAATCACCATATACATCGATCAGGTGACTTCACGAGCTCTACCAATTTGTGTGTGTGTTCCCTACTATTATTTTTCAGTGCACTCGACTTACCATCCACCGATGCGAGTACCTAATGACCACAATGAATCAGGGAGCTAGCTGTAAAAAGAAAGGCAGCAAAATACAAACCCAACCAATAACATTCAAAATACTGTTGAAATGACCACGGACAACTGGAAGTTTAAAAATGTTTATCTAAAGTTCATTTGCTTCGTGTATAAGGTACAGTAAAATAAGGCAATCAATAACCAAGATAACGTAAATGATATAGCTGTAAAGAAACAATGACAGAGTAATCATTGAAATACTGATATAAAGTATAACGAGAAGATACTATGCTAATCAGAATTATTTGAGCAGGGGCAGACTATGTAGGTATAACTACAGGAGGGCCTATAAAGAGTAACACGCTTCACTTAAGGTGAACGGGCCTTTGAACAATCTAGGCAATGAGGTTCTAGACCATATCAGAAAATGACAAACTGCAATGCAAAATATAATTTCTAACAAGTGTGAAGACATAGGAACAAACTTATGTAAAAAATGCAAATGACTTTCAATATTTGCGGAAAGACATGGAAAAATAACATATGCAATGGTGAACTTTATTAAAGCAAAAGTTAGAAATTCAGAAGGTGCAAGATTTTAAGAGGTTCAGATCAATATTTACCTAGAAAGGTGTGGAAACCAAACCCTGGCCACGGGTCAGTTAAGGACAGGAAACCCTCAAGGAAGGATACCCTTCAAAGGACAGCAGGTGCAGAATGGACACCCCGGGTAGGACAGGATACCCTCGGATAAGGAATCAGGACAGGACCTCAGGACAGGACAGCAAACCCTCAGGACAGGACCTCTCAGGACAGGACCGGAACCCACAGTTCGGAAGCAACGCCTGCGCTCCACCCGCTCTGCAGCTATCGATCAGGACCCCGATTGGGTCAGCGAACTCCCAGCAAAGTGCTTCGCCAGCACTTTAAGGTTCAGTAGAACCTTAGTCTATGGTCAAATTCGGACAGAGTGCTCCGCAGCGCTCTGTATCTTCAGTCACCTATTGAGTACGATGGGTCAGTGACAGGTCAGCTAAACCAGACAAGTCGGACGGTTCCCTAGGGGAACCCAGGGTAGATATACAGTTTGGGGACAGTGTACCACCCCCCAATGTTGCAAAGTGTCAGAATCCCTCAATTTCGATTGGTCCTAAGGTAGGATTTGGGTAACACACCAATCACAATACAAGATTTTAAGCCTTCATTAGCATACTTGGGTACCGCCTAGTAAGTTTGGGGTTCCCAGGAGAAACTGTGCAGAAACACAATGACATTTTAACAATGTAACGTAGTAGGGTCATGTGACTCCGCTCAGCCGAGCTTGCAGGTCAGTTCTCAGGAGCATCTTGCCCACTAGTGCCAGCTGGCTAAGTTCCATCAGCCAAGGTTGTCAGGTCCCCGGAAAGTCGCATCTGCGCAGAAGGGACCTCCAAGATGGCTCTCAGTACAGACAGCCCCCCATTCCCCGCGGTACATGAAAAGTAAGCGAAAACAAATTAATACATAATAATGTCATCATGAAAACACATCACAGGGTTTGTACTTTTAACTCATCATCAAGAAATAAACTTATGCATTCTAAATGTTAGCTACATTGATACGAGCACAAGAGCAGTGGCACGAGCAGTACCACATGATGAGCACAGCTATGAATTACGCATGCGCATAAATTTCCCTCCACTTCTGCAGACGCGTCAGGACACGTGAGTGTGGCTGACGCATGTGCAGTAACTAAAATACAAGCGGCGGCCATGTTAAAGTACACGGGGTAAGTGTATTAGAAATACACGTAGGCAAGCTTCATAAACTTTGCCTAAACAAAAATAAACGTTAGTAAAACATACTTATGTTACCTTATTACACATAAATGAGGTTCTTGACTTCGGCAAGCCGCAAAATATGCGAAGCTTTGCTTCATCACAACCATGTTTTCTCCCAAGCTTAATTTTCTCTACAATAACATGTTAGTTGCATAACTGTTGAATCCGCCATTACAAAGTGCTGTAACACTTACAGGCCTCTGTGGCATCCTCCCAAGCCTGGGAGCATGTAAATGAAAACACCACACACAGAGCACTGGATTGTATGACTTTATTCCTCCGTGTACAGTTAAACTGCTCTTGAAATATGTCATAACCATTATTAACGACACCTTAACACCTCCCATCAAGTTACCTACTTCCTCTATTAAGTATGCCCAGTATCCCAAGGGTCCTAGCACACATGGGCCCATGACACTACATCACCTTTATTGTTAAATAAAAGTACAAACACCAGTTACATTATATTTCTTTGATGATCTTCGGGGCGTTCGCACTAGTCAGCCAGATCGAGTAGCATGAAGTGGCTGAAATTAACTCTGTTCATGCATCAATGGTGGTTATGGTGCTTGATCTGGACTGTCAGGTTGGATGGTCTCATTTGTAGTTGCAGGAGCTGATGATCGCAGAAGTCGATGTTTAAAATGTGACTAGTCCCATGTAATGGACTTTACGGAACGATGTTCAGTCATGATGTGTGCTTTGCATGTCATAACTCTCAGAGGATTGTCCCAGGCAGAGGTGCAGGGTCCGAGGATGAGGACTTCAGCCTTCTCTTAGCTGAGCTTCAAACAGCTGTCCTTCATCCAGGTTGCCATGTTCTTAATACCCTCCTGGAAACAGAGTCTGGTATCTGGGATTCTATGTGAGTGAGAGGATGGGCTGGGTGCCATCGGTGTAGGACACAATGCTGAGCCCATGCTGTCTGACGATGGTGGTGAGACAGGCCATGTAGATGTTGAAAAGCGTGGGGCTGAGCAATGATCCTTGGGGTACTCCGCAGTTGATATCGGTGAGTTTGGAGAGGAAGGGAGGGAGTATGATCCTCTGTGTTCGGCCGGAGAGAAATGATTGGATCCAGTCAAGGGTGGCTCCTTGTATCCCCACTTCGTGCAGTATGGCTGCAAGCGTGCGATGTGAAACGGTGTCGAAGGCAGTGGAGAGGTCTAGGAGGATAAGAGCCGCAGTGTGTCCCTGGTCAAGTAGCATGCAGATGTCATTGGTGGCTACGAGGGGGGCGGTCTCGGTGCTGCGGTTGCTGCGGAATCCAGACTGGGTGGTGTCCAGGCTGGAGTTCTCTTAAATGAAGGCGGTCAGTTGACGTTTACAATTCTCTCGGTGACTTTGGCCACGAAGGGGAGGAGAGAGATGGGCCAGTAGTTTTTCAGGTCTGTTGGGTTGGCTGTCGGTTTCTTGAGGAGGGGTTAACCTCTGCCCACTTCCATGATGTCTTTGATAATAAACATCTTCTTGTCAGCATCAGTGGCCTCAATAATCTGTTCGATTGATATGGCAGCTGGCATACTAGACTTCACAATGAAACTGTGATGATGTAGCAGTACTTGTTAAAAAATAATCAGCAGGATTTTAGTCTTTATCAGGTTTGTGTACAATTGCATGATCGTACTCTTGCAGTCTTAAACCCCACATCTCAATGCGAGAGGGCATCTTGGCTTCCGGATTTCTGAAGATGTTGATTAGCACTGGGTGGTGTGGTATGATGAAGAAACGCTTTCCCTACAGAAACACATGAAAATGTTCACAGGCCCACACTACACCCAGACTCTCCTTCTCCGGTTGAGAATAGGCACAATCTGTGTAAGACAGGCTCCAACTGGCATAGGTCACAATGTGTCTATGAGCATTTGGATGATGATTATCTAGAGAAAAGATTGACCCCAGCCCCACTGGACTGCCTCCACAGTGATCTCAGAGTGTAGTTTGGGGTCCAAGTAGGCAATCTCGGTTGAATTTTCAATTGCATGTTTTATTCTTTTGAAGCTTTGATCACATTCAACAGACCACTGGAACAGGACAATTGTTTTTTATCAACTCTCTCAATGGAACACTCATAGTAGCAAAAAATCAAGTATACCTGGAGCAATAACAGGCCATGCCTCAAAAGGATCGCAGCATGGTGACATCTTACGGGAACAAGTAGCTGACAATGCTTTCAATTTATCAGAGTCAGGAGTTTTTCCTCCATCAGAAAATATGTGTCCAAGGAATTTGAGTTTGGTCTAGTGAAACTCACCCTTCACTGTCTTCAGAGTGAGACCTGCATCAGCAAGTAATTGGCACACTTGTGTAAGAGCCTGATCATGTTCTTTTTGTGTTGCTCCAAATACCAGTATGTCATCACTGTAGTTAAAAGCAAATGTGGCAGGTTGAATTACTCAACGTATACCATCCTGAAATATTTCTGCAGCTGGCCGCACACAAAAACTCACCCTTTTGTATCTGAACAAACCAACATGAGTAAAAAAAGTATTGATGTACCTTAAATTGTCTTCCAACTCTAGCGATGATATCCCTTGTTCAGGTCAAGATGGGAGAAAACTTTGGCACCGTTTAGTTGCATGATCATGTCTGTTATGTGTGGATAAGATGTCTTTCTCTACACATTGCCTTGTTGGCCTGACCCATATCAACACAGATGTGCATGGCACCTTCACAGTCCTTTTGTGGCCCCACGACTATCGGCTGCATCCATGGCGTAGGACCAGTGGAGTGCTCAATGATGTCACGTTCAACAGCATTTCTAGTTCTAGCTCTACAGCTTCTTGCAAGTAGGAAATGAGTCTGCGGTGCCTCTGGGTAACAAGGCGAATGTCCTCATTGATGTTAAGTCGCACCTTTTTTCTTTTGAACGTGCCTAGGCCATGGAATAATGATGGGAACCGACTTAGAACTTCAGACTGATTGTAGAGGTTGTAATTGATAGCTATCAGTCCCTTGTCAGCAATGTTAGTAAAGCTTAGTAGGCAAGCACTGGACAAAGCTCCTTGACGAACATGAATTGGCACTTGCACTGATACTGCTTTATGTCGCAAAGTCGCTGTAAATGACCCTTAACTCTGCACTGGCTAAGAAGCAGCCCAAGTGTATACTTTCATATTTGATGGGTTGTGGCATGGCACAGGAGATAGGCTGTTAACTGGCATGATGTTAATCGATGCACCACTGTCTATAATACAGATTATGGGGCAACAATTGGCCTTTATTTTAATCTTGAGGCAATGTCCAATTGAGTTTTATTGTCTTGTTTGGTGGTGCCTTTGTCATTTGTTCTTCCTTGCAAGTAGCCTGCCTTCCAAATGCCTGTCACTCATTGATCAATGGCATCAGCGCACATTCATCTCATTCACTAGGGCTCAAGATAAACTTGAAGGTGATCGACTTTGTCTGGTTTCTACTTGTCATAACTGATGTCGTTTCTTGCTTTGTTGGTTTGGTGAGAATGCTTTTGGAGCTTTCTGGCATCCATTTTCTCTTCTTGCTGTGATGTAGTTAGTTTTTCTGCTGCTTTGTGAATCATTATTAAGTGGTTCTCCTTACCGCAGCCTAGCACATTTGGCTTACGGCTGGACATTCGTCATCATGTGGAAATGAAAACCGACATCGGAAACGCAACCTCTTCTTCTTTGTATACGTGGATTGACATGCGCCTCCTCGGTGTTTGTTCTTACTCTTCATGTCCAACACTGATTCACTTTTTGCTGTTCCTGCTTCCATGTTAGTGGCTTGCCGACCCGCTCTTTCTACAGGCAAGGCAGCCATTAGTACTTTCTTCCAGCTGAG
Source organism: Lissotriton helveticus (assembly GCF_964261635.1). Taxonomy (NCBI): domain Eukaryota; kingdom Metazoa; phylum Chordata; class Amphibia; order Caudata; family Salamandridae; genus Lissotriton; species Lissotriton helveticus. The sequence continues at coordinate 531,940,361 of NC_136067.1, forward strand.
CGTCTCTCTCAACATGCATCTTCAGAAGGAATCTGAAAGACAGCCATCAATAATTCAAGATGTATGGCTCCCTCTACATTTAATTCATTACATTTCAGTGTTTGGTAAGCACCCCAAGTCTTTCAACAAACACAACCATTGTTTCAACCTTTTGCAGTCCTGCTTGATGAAAAAATGTACCTTTCATAGTCGACGTTTGGCATTGGATTGAACTTGTTTCTGAAAGACTCATTCCCAGTTCTTAAAGACAAAGTACGATGCCTGAAAACTGTTAGGGCTGACCAAATCGGTTCTGGAAGGTATTCAGACAGGCGAGCCTTTCCGGATCTGATTCGTACAGTTCTATGGACTTGGTTTCCGAATGAGTGAGTACAATGACCGATTCGGACAGCTTTTCTGATTCGGTTTGCCTGGAATTAAATGGCTGCCAGAATCGGTATTTGTGGGACCGTAGCAGCCCCCCCTTCATCCAGGGCCCTTCAAATCGGGCCAGTGGGTGTACCTATGGGTCTCCTCTTTCCAACCATGCAGAGTTTGGCAGGCACCATGGAGTGCATGCCACAGGGTGCAAAGTTTTCCGCAACCACCACTTTCTTTAATGAGAGCCTGTTTTCACGTTCGGGACACAGGCTCCCATTGAACTCAATGGGAGTCCAGCCGAATCGAAAATGGATGCATATGGATGCATCGTAATTGTTCGGTCGGACTCCCCCGATTCGAGTCATATGGAAAGCATTCTGGAACCGAGTCAGTCAGGAAGCTTTCCGAACGAGATCGTAATTGGCCCCCTAGTCTCATGGCACTACAGCCTCAGGTGTTATAAAAAACAACTGCCATAATATATACATCAATCTCTTTTCAGCTCTAACATAAATTTGGGGACATAGTCAGTCCTATGGCACACATCATCCACTCCCACTTACAGGTCTAGAAAGGGCCCATGCTCCCCATCTATGTTATACTCTACCTGCTGTGTAAACATTTTGAAAGACTAACAGTAGAAGCTCCAAGAAATGCAGAGCCCAACATTTCCAAGAAGGCTATTTTGGAAGTGGCATACTCGATTTGGCAAAACAAAAAAAATGTAGTGAGGGTCAAATAATAACACAGTTGAAAGAATAAATATGCAAATATTTTATTCCACATTTGCAATCAATGCATTGTGCTAAATCAGTCTCATAAGCAAATAAGGCGTAGATTATTCAAGAAGTATGATCTGCATAGAGTTTCAAATGAAAGAGACCTGGATACTTTCAACGATTGTGCTATTTTTAATAGCTAAACGCCGACATTTAAAACACATTTTAATATACAGTTTTTTACTAAATAATTCTAACAGGAAGTACAATTAGTCGGGTCACTACAACATGAGTGATGAATGACATCTCTTGACTGACATTTAAACATCACTGGCACATCGTTCTTCTGCAATCTTTAAAAAGCATTTACGTGCTCATTAAATTTCTCCTTCAGAAATTAGAGCAGGCCTCGCTTTCGACTATTTTAAAGTAGGTGTGATGATGCTTCCGTACTTATCTGAATGCTTTCCAACACATTTGACATTTACCAGTCTGTTTTGAAAACCTTTGTACAGATTATTATTTGCGTGGCATTTGAGTGAGAATACACATTAATCTCGACTTTAGCATTTGCATATCTGTCATTAATCATTCAAAGTGCTTGTACAAGACAGATGTTCACAACACTGATAAGCTCTGAATAACACAAATAAGAACTACAGGGGTTAGAGTAACTTCAGAATTTATAACATGAGTAACATGAGAATAAATGATAAAAAGGTGGAAATGAATCTCTGTTTCCAAAAACTACAGAGGGGTAAAAGCTTTTTTTTACAAAATTGTTATTACATAGAGAGTTTTTACTCCTAAAGCTGTTTTGCTAGAGTCCATACGGAGCTGCATGAATAACTTGATGAATGCTTATGATCAATAGAATCATGAGATATATATCAGCACTACGAGACATTTCTAATCGCTAGCCGAGTGCGGCACAGGCATCTTTTAAGACCCTTGCCCAGGACACAAAACTATGCATATTTCCATGTGACACCTACGGTTCGCCAGACTATTGCTCTATACAGAACGACATCAATGATCTGGAGTTATATCCCAAATGCATAGGGCAGAACCCATTCTCTACATTCTCACCTCAGAGAAAGTTAAAACGTTTCTATTAGAAATTTGGGTCTCTAGTTGGCAGTCGCTTGCACCCTATCCAAGTAGGAACTCTTCCTTCTACTCATGATACGGGAATTACACACCCAAATAACCCCTGCTCACCCCCTTGGTAACTTTGAACAAGCAGTCACGCTTATCTAAGTGGCAATGTGTAAAGTGTTTGTATATAACACACAGTAACACAGTGAAAACACTACAGTTGGACACAACACCAGTTTAGAAAAAAAAGTATCTTTATCAAAACCAAATAACACCAAAATGACAAACATCCAACATACAGAACTCAAAATATGACTTTTTACAGGTTTCAAGCAGCTCTGTCTATAGAACTCTATGGATGTGGGTATTTTACCTGAGATGAGTCAAAATCCATAGGACAAAACTGCTGCTGAGGAAAAAAGCATCAGAAAAACACAGTGATGCATTGGTTCTTGAGTCCACAGAACTGTAGGAGAAAGCGATGTGTTGAAATCCAAGACGGTTCCGGTCTGAGGGTGATGAGTCTGAAAAACTTGTGCACAGGTGCGATGCGTGGAATTGTGAAGCGCTGCATCGATTCTTTCAGTCGCACAGCAGGGCCTGTGTAGGAGTCAGTGCGAAGGTCTGGACTTTTGAGACACGGTGCACTACTCTCCGGCTGTGGTGGTTTCTTCAGCCGGTGGCAGGTGCTGCATCGATTTCTTTGGCTGCATGCCAGCACTGTATGGAAATGTCTCCTGCACAGCTGACTGCATCAGAAAAAACAGTGGTGGAAGGGTGAAGCATCAATTTTGATGGTTTCAAGCAGATCTTTGCAGCAGGAACAACCTACGAGGCAGAGCAGAACTCCCAACAGTGGAGTTCAGGGATGCTGCAGTTGATGTCTTTGATGGACCTAAGACTTCCAACAGGAGGCAAGCTCACAGAAGCCCTTGGAGAAACTTCACGAGCAGAATACAAAGCAAAGTCCAGTCCTTTTTCTGTCCAAAGCAGAAGCAGTAACTTCAAGCAAACCCAGCAAAGCAACACACCGCGAAAGGGGAAGCATTACTCCTGACAGCTCTTCAGTTCTTCTCCTTGGCAGGGGTTCCTCTTGAACCAAAAGTGTTCTAAAAGTCGGAATGTTAGAAATGGGGGTCTCTAGTTGGCAGAGGTATGCCCCTTGTCCAAGTAGGGACCCTTCCTTCTAGTCAAGGTAAGGGGGATACACATAGATATCCCCTCCTCACCCCCTTGGTAGCTTTGCACGAGCAAACAGTCTTATCTCAGAGGCAATGTGTTAAGTATTTGTATATAAAACACAGTAACACAGTGAAAACACCTCAAATGGACACACCAGTTTAGAAAAATGAAGTATCTTCATCTAAACCAAACAAGACCAAAACGACATAAATCCACCATACATATATCACAATAACACTTTGCAAATAGGCAATTGTCATAACATCATAATGAGTGCAATAAGATCACCTGTTGTAGAAACACCATCATTTCACAGAACAATGTACTTCCTGATATTTCATACAGTTCCCTGTTAGTGCAGGCCAAAACACAGCATATCTCCTGACATCGGGGCATGAAATGCAGTGGGTAGGTAATGCACTCAAACATATGAACCACCATAAATAAACCTTTAGTTTGGTGGTGAACGCACACGTATCACAAAAACAATGTTTAGGGTGCCAAGACACCTGCTGGCCAACTCAGCACTATATGGAATTGTCTGGGAAATTCCCAATGATGCTGGGGGCCTCCATCGAGCGTGACCCCATTCTCTACACCAGATACCGTGCCCCCAGGTTTGTGCTTATAAGAAGAGGGGGCACGCACACAACTGAACTTAGATGGGGAACCCTTGCGAAGTCCCCCACTTACCACAATGGGAAAGGCGGCTGCCAACTTAAGAATGGCACAGGTAGCCCAACAAAGGCAGTGTCAGAATGGTGCTCAGGCTGTTCTGACCTGTCCATAACCCCCACACCCAGGGTCAAGTGGGTGTCTTCACTTGGCACCCATGCTGCACAGACCACTGCCACCGTTCCAAGCAAGGATTCGGCACTCCCTTCGAGAGAGCTGCAGTCTTCGGTTGGTTCAGAGCTAAGCAGCCCACCAAGAGTGGGTCCCTGATGCTCAACAGCTAGATCCCAGCTAGAGAGAGGGTACCATGGGATGGCCTTTCTCCTTTCAGTGATGTATTTCGCAGTTCTCCTTTTCAGAAGGAGGACCACATTCAAACAAAGTCTTGGTTGCGGAGACGTGAGACTTGCTTCTCTCCATATCACACAGAAGACAGGCTGGAGCATGAACACATGTGCTCTCCAGCACCGACAGGGTGCTTCAACTTGCGCCAAATACACAGTGCTCTCCAGGTGCTTGACTGATGGATGTGGAGAAACCAGCGCCCGCATTTCAGATACTGCCAGTATAAAGTGCTCACCACACACATCCTGGGTTAAAGAACAGCCCAATCCTTCTCCTGCTCTAGACAGAAGCAGTAACTGCAGGATTGCCCACCCCACACACATCAAGGGGCAGCGCTTCTCACCGAACTCTGCCAGATCTTCTTTCTGGCAAGTTAATTTTGATCCAGAATAGACCTTCTGAAGTCTTTGATTTGCTTGAGACTTCTGCATCATGGGCTTGGAGATCTTTTCAAGCATGATACCACAGCAGGGCAAAAAGTGCTGTTCTTTTTTCTCTGCCCACAGATAGAAACAGCAACTGCAGGCCAACCCTTCCCTCACACATAAAAGGGCAGCGCTCCTCACTGAGCTCTTCAAACTCTTCTGCTTGGCAGGGTCATTGTGTTTCCAAAAGTGATCTAAAGTTCTTGGGCCTCATTTATGAGAAATGACGCATCGCTGCGTGAAAGCAGCGATGCGTCACTTCTCAGTGCACACTGCTTGCGACATGATTGATGTGTCATATTTATAATATGACGCATCATGTCACAAGGAGTTACAGATACGTCAGTATTTCTGAGGTATCTGTAGGCGCAAAAGTGACGTAATGCTGGAGTGTGTCACAAAAGTTACGCAACTCCAGCAATGTGTACTTTCACATGGGCAAGTCCCATATTGTTAGTGCCTGCATTAATCTTACGCCTGCCATGAAGCAGGCGTAACATTTTGACGCATTAGCGGCCAAGAAATGGTGCCGTGAAATCTTATAGATTTCTTATAGATTTCACTGCGTCACTTCCATGACCCTTTCTTGTGTCAAAACGCCCCCCTTGCATACATTATACCTGGCACAGGTATAATGTGGCGTAGGGGTTTACAAAGTGACGCATCTACCTAGATGCGTCACTTAGCAAATATTTCGCAACAAGGCGCATTTTTTAAGCCACTGGTGCGTCCGGCGGCGTAAAAGTGGCACACAGCCTCATAAATGAGGCCCCTGGGGTTTAAGGTCTAATTCTTATACTTCATTTTCTCTTCATAGTCTATGTTTCAAGAGTCTCTGAGCTCAGTAAAAAACTATTCTGTTTCTGGGCTTTCAGCCATGCATTCTGGTGCATTCCCAGACTAACCTTTTCTGGTAGACCTCGTAATGTGTCAAAATGCTATGCATCCCAAAGTGAGGAATAACAAAGAAAATATTCTAATTTCTCTTTGTTAAATCCTCTTTCTATGTGATCTGCAATCTGCAGGACACATAGAAAGAGGAAAATTTCTCTCAGGATTGTTTTAGTGCAGGAAGGGCTGCCTTCCTGCACAAAAACAATCCTGCTTACAACACACCATGGTGCATGGGTCATAGTATTGACACTAAGCAGCACATTGTGCACCATCACAGGGAACAGACAGAAATGCACTGTATACTGTTAGATACAGTGCATTCCTGCCTTTTCCCTTTTACGCAGCGCAGCACAGTAAGGTGACTTGCTCTGCTGTGTGATTTTTAAAATAAATTTTCCCCTAATTAACCACTTCGGTGCTCATGAGTTATGCCGCTCGCATGCTGATGACGAGCTGAGCTCGTCATGTAACGCGGCTATTTAAAATACGCAGCGCGCAGCGAGAAAACCGCTTGCGCGCATGCGGTAATGTAAGAAATGCAAAGGATCACAATGATGCCACTGATGCTCAGAACAGATGATAAATCTTTGTGATTTTCAATCATGATTTTGACACTGGCATACAATCGTCTGTAGCAGTCCAAAGCATGTCACACTTAAACTGCCTATCTAGCTTGAGTATGACAGAGAATACATTTACACCAAACAAGGTGAAAGGTCAAACATTAAATGCCTCTAGGAACTTTTGCTTCTACTTGTGTGGGTACCATCCTTCTAGCATTTCCCTGGTGTGGCCCTGCTTAAGATACAATTCTATTATTATTCACTTTGTTATATTCTGCTTGTTTTTGGCTTACTCCAGTATGAGGACATGCAGGCTTACTTATCAGAACCTGCGTCACCTTTGCATCATGTAAAGGGGTACATTAGTGATGCAGGGTTCTGATAAAGATTTATGAAGCCAACAAAGCCATCCTGCTTTGCTTTGAGTGGCCTCATAAATCATGAGTAAGGAGATGCAGCACAAATCACTGCATGGCCTTACACCTCGCCTGGGAGGGTATTAGTGACATAATATTGAGCAAACATATATTGTGTCACACAAATATCATGTCAAAAATATTCTTGACACAAATATCATTTTTCTATACTCATAAAGGAAAGTACAATAATATCGAATTAAAAATATAGTTTACACTAATATCATTAAAAATAAGTCAAAAATATAGTTTTTCAATTAATGCAGTTTAAAATGGTAAAACCGAAATATTTTAATGCAAAACTATATTATAATGTATATCACATACATTTAAGTAACATTTGATATTAAAAATAAATATATACTTGTGTAAAAATACACCCAAAAAATATGTTTTGTATTTTTGAACATACATATATATAACAAACTACAAATATTAAATATATATACTTTACATTATATTATTTTGCATCATGGTGGAAGGGTGCCTACTTTGGAGCTAGGCTGCCAAAATGGCACCAGCTCAGGCAGAAAGGACAGGAATAAACTGTATAGTTTTAATGCAGTGCATTTCTGCCATTTCCCTTTTGCATAGGGCACTGCAGCAAGGTACCTTGCTGCACTGTCCTACATTAAAATAACATAAATGAGGCCCTCAGTCCTAAACTACTGAATGGGTTAATTCCCTTTTTTTGCACTAATGCATGGATAATTTTACAGCAATTCATGTTGGAAGAAAAACCTTTTTCTGTAACGAATTTCAGTTTTTCTAAATAGTTTTGACATTTTAGAATGAATTATGAACAAAATATGTCTGGATTTTCAGCCGCAAAAAGCTGTGCTGCTTGTATCTAATTGTGTGCCATGTTCGATGTTTAATTTGATGGATATCGACTGTTTGGGTAGTGGTCGATGCTTACAAAAATCACGATACTTGTCTCTTCCGTATGGCGTTATTTAGATAAGGTTATGGATATATAAACCTCCAGGCATCTAGGATTGCTCACAGATAGATATAAAGGTAACTTTTCCATGGGGCCCTACACAGTGAGCATGCTCTGCATTATTACATTTCTTATGACAGCCTACTTAGCCGCGAGCTAAAACATGTTATCTCTCTTACAAAAAAGTTACATTCTGTTGCTATAGTAACAAGACATTTTATGTAGCCTATCGGTTCATCTTCATGGTCTAGACTAGATACAGTATCACAAACTGCTTTCATCCTGAAAATGTAGAGATCATGTCCCCGATCACATAAAGCGACCTCCGGAAGTTATATAAATGGCAAAGCCTGTGTCATGGGTTTTAGTTGATTGGTATTATGTCAAGATGTGGAGCAGGAGTGAACACCTCTTAACATCTGCCGCAATGGGAATTGTTTTGCATTGAAACTCTAATATCCTGCCATTTGCTGCAAACATAGCAGTGCTTGTTGAACTCTGTGGATAAAGTTAGACAATGCAAAAATAACACAACACAATATCAAACAATAATAAAGCCCAACAGCAACAAAAAAAGCAAAAAAACAATATAGCATTAACACACAAACAAAAACCCATAACTGGACAAAACAATACAACGACAATTCAACAGAATAGCATATTAACAACACATAGTAGCAGCAACACAGATCAACAATTAGAGCAAAAACAATATATATTTGCACTATGCTGCTATTTTGTTCAATTGTTGGTGTGTTACGAAGTTGATGTACTGTTGCGTAGGTTTGCTGTTGTGGATTTGTGTTGCACTGTGTTATTATGTAGTGTTGATATTGTGCTGTTTTGTGCTAGCGTTATACTGGAATGACGGCTGCTGTGCTGTCATTTTATAGTTGTGTTGCATAGACGTGTTTGTGTTCTGTTACTGTGTGTTACTGTGTTTTACTAATAGGCTGTATTAATTTGTTCTACAGTTCTCTAGCTAATTTGTTGTACTGTTATTTTGAATTGTAGTGTAGTTCCTATATTCCCAATAGGCTCTTTAGTATCTAGCGTTAAATTAGTGCATTACCAAACGTTGGGCACCATGTAGTGTAGTTCCTATCTTCCCAACAGGCTCTGCGCATTGGAATAATATTTCCTATAGATGTGACGTAAGACTGAGGTCGACTAGGTCTCTATTGAATATATTAAACTTAATTGTGAGTGCCAGCTAGCTCAGAGGTCACTAGAAATTTTCTCGAATAAAGAAGGGATTAGTTTCTGACAACTGCATAAACATGACAACTTTGTTTCCCCAAGATAAAACTGATCTTCAGAGTCATGGAAACAATAGATATATATATTCACTCAGTCAATTGTGCATGCTTCATTTCATCAGAGGTGCAGAGAAATAGAGAGACAGGAGTTTTCAATAAAAGTATTTATTGAACAATCTTCTTTCTCATGCAAAAGAAATAAACTGCTACAATCGTAATACTGGCTGTAAAGTATAATGCGTACAGCAAGAAGAGTATTATAAAATAATACTGTAAAAGCATGGTATGGTTTCTAAGCCATAAAATACATACATAAATAACAAAGACTAAAAGTATCCAACTGTTGCTTCTAAAAAACGATTACCCCAAATGTACCTAACCTAAGTCTAGTACGAGGGAAGAAGTAAGTATGTGTTTAGTTTCTTTGCCAGGAATCTATCCAAGATTTCTCTTAGGGTCTAATCAGCTCCGTACCTTGGTTTAGAATGAAGGAGGTTTGGTATCTCTGTCTCGGGACTCGATTTCCCAACACCCTGCGAGGGGAGCTTGGAAACACTGGACCTGGATTCTCAGCAAGAGAAAGGCAGCCTCTCTGTCAGTGCGTCAGCTGGAGGGTCGGCTTCCTTCGGCACTTGCTGTAGCGAGCTGTGTCAGGCAAGTAGATAGTCGACCTGCTCCAAACCACTGTGTCCTTGCTAGGGAAAGTGTGGGCATATTTATACCTTGAAGGTACCTGCTTTGACATAAAGGCAGACATAATAACGTCACCAAAGAACCCCAAGGGAATGGTAGTTCTTTGAAAACGCCATGATTTCTAGGACAAATCAACATTCAATAAAGGGGATGTCCCTGACTGCTGAGGCAGAGTTTTCCAAGAAATCGTTGTGGCTTTTTGGAACTAGTAGAAGTAGCTATGCTGTATTTGGACTGGATGGGTTATGTCTAAATATATAAGGGTAATGTGAATTATACCTATATAAGGGCATGAATCGGGAAAATTACACTAGGGTCCGAAAACGCTATACAACAGAATTGGGGTGATTTTTGTGTCATTGTTCTGTCGTAATTTATTGTCTTATTTCTGTATTGTTCTGTTTCCTTTTCTTGCGTTGAGCCATTTTTAGGGCTGGGCTTTGCATCAGCTTAAGTTCTCTTGCCAGACTATTGTTGTTCAAATGATTTAATAAATAATATAAATACATAGGGGTTTAGGCGAGCGATCTCCAGTTAATTTGTTTTTCACCTTTTGCTTTCACCCTCCATGGCATATAGCATTGAGCAGTGGGTCAGTCAACACTTATCACATTGGCTCCCTTTTCACTGAGTGCCTGGAAAAAACTTTTGCACAATGTTCACATTGGCCTAAACATAGTTCCATTTTTCTCAATGAAAAAGGTGGGTAAAAGAATTTATTTTTATGTACCCACTATTTTTGTTGCCAACATGTTGGTGACCAGATAGCTGGTTATTTTCTTTTTGGGTTCTCAGCTTCCCATAAGCAATATGCTCCAATCTCTTTGTTGGTGGTGTGGCATGCATGATTCAGAGTCTGTGGGCAAGCCATGAGTCTCTGGGGATGGGGGCAGTCACTTCAGGAGTGTTGTGGGCTGAAGATACTTTGGGGCACAGTGTGCACCATGGCTTCTCCTTTTTGATTCCAAGTTGTCTTGTGATGGTGGGTGCCATCTCAGATTAAAAAGCTTCCCAGTCCAAGACGGTGATCACTCAAATCTGTTTATGCATTGATCGCTAAACCAAGATTGCAGATACCACTTTCTGTGGTCATCCTTTCCCTCCCAGGGTACTTTACTATATATAGAGGGAGAACAGACCAGCTGAAGTCGAGTCACATGGTCCTTGTTGCCTGTTGCCTTCCTCGTTTATGTGGCTACTTCCATTTGATTAACTAGTTGTTAATCTCCTATTCCCTGCTAACTTCATGGATGTCTCCTGATGTGTGGATGTGTTTTTATTGTAGTGGTAATGTGTTTCTATGCTGTTGTGTTAATGTTGTGGTATTCAGTTGTATTGCTCTTCTAGCTCACCTTCACATGGCCTACTTGAGCACCTATAAAGGCACTTTAATGAGGAAATGGTAAAAAGCGGTTGCACTAAACACAGAACTATTTATCACAGGGAATAGTCAACCTCCAATCAAAAACTGCTTTGTTATCCACCTAACTGTTTGGATCTCACCAATTGTAATTATATATCACTTGCATATTTGTTCAGGAGTGGTTCCATTCCATCAAGTCTGTAGGAATGAGTTATTAGCATTTCCTAAAACTACGGGTCTAATTAAGCAAATCAGCCGTTTGCATCTTAAAGCTCACACAGATGATGTTTTTCACATGAAAGTCTAGGTTGGAAAGCTTGAGAATAGCCCTCCAGCAAAGAACGAAGTGAAGCAAGATACATGAAGCACATGCTAAAAATATAGCAACACCACAAAGAATGAGAGATTAAGGGTGATGAAAACTTCTGAAAACAAGTTACTCACAATTTCTTACTAGACGGGACACAGATTTACGAAACAGTGAATATTTGTATCAGCATACTGACATAACTATTTCTCATCCGAAAGAAAGTTCACCAAACAGTTACTAAAAAACCAGACTGAAGAATACACACGTATACACAACCTGGTTCTGCATAATAAAACCACTGATCCCAAAACTATTGATCTTCAGCACTCCTACACTTTCACAAAATGAAGTTTCATTCCAATCTAACCACCCTGTCTGCACAGATGCACCCTAAAAGACTTCATACATGTTATGTTAGCCAATTTATAGAGCGCAGCGTTTACCTGGAGGTGTCTTGGCGCTAGTCCTGGGAACAACAAGTGAGCCTGCTTGAGAGGGGGAAGACCCACTGATTAAAAAGCCATGTCTATTAATGCTTTCTAAATTGGAAAGGGAGGGAGCTGTCCTTAAGGGGAGAAGGAAAAGGTTCCAAGCTCTGGATGCTCGCACCACAAAACTGCTTCCACCCCATTTTGCTTTTTCAAATTTGATCAAATTGACTTTAGAAGTGCCTAACAATCTCAAATTTCTGTTAGGTGTACAGCAGGTTAAGGCATTTTTCAGAAACAAGGGTCAAGAGTTATAAAGGGCTCTGTAAGTAAGGCAAAGGGCATCAAATGTGATTCTGTGTTTGACCTTCAACTATTGAAGGTCTTTTAATGCACAGGCGACTGATTGGTGTCTGGGAAGTTCAAGTAAAAGTCTTGCTGCAGAGTTTTGTAAAACCTGCAGTTTGTTCAAGTACTGGGAAAGCAGGTCATAGTAGAAGCCATTGCAATAATCTATTCTAGATAGTATGAGTGTGGAGATAACTGATTTCCTTGTAGGGAGTAGGGAGGAATATAAGGATTTTCTTCAGTATTCTTAAAACATTATATGAAGACGAGATTACTGTGTTGACTTGTTTGCCTAAATTTATGATGACCTAGAATGACTCCTGGGCTTTTTGCTTTGCTAACGGGAATAATGAGGGATCCCATTTCAGCCAGCCAACAGGCAGCTGATCAGAAATTTGAACTATTCCCCTCCAAAATCACCTCTGTTTTCTCAGCATTAAGCTTGAGACAGTGTTTGCCCATCCAAGTATTGATATGTCTCATACATTGTTGTATACGGTTGAAGTATTGAGCGGGAGAGAATGATTTGCATGTCGTCCGCATAGGAATTCAAAGCAAAGAAAAAAAATTGAATCAATGGGGCCAGTTCCGCAACATAAATATTAAAAAGGGTAGGGCTAAGCGAATATCCCAAGGAAAACTGAAGGAATTGGATGAGAAGGCATCAATGTTGATAGTATTCTCCCTCTTTGATAGGAAGGAGGAGAGTAATTTGAGAACAAGATCTTTAATGCCTATTTTTTCCAAAAGGCGGATCAGGATGGAATGATCACCGTTTCGAAAGACGCAGATAGATCTAGCAGGATCAAAACCGCTGATCTGCCATCATCCAAAATGAACTTGAGTTCATCTGTAGCCTTGATCAGAGCAGTCTCAGTACTATGCTCTGATCTGAACGCAAATTGGGTGGGATCCAGACAGTTATTGTATTTAATGAATTGACTCAATTGAATGTTCATGACCTTTTCAGCTATTTTAGTAGGGAATGAGAGTCTCGAAATCGGTTGATGGTCGACTGGGTCCTCTTGGTCCAAGTTTGATTTCTTAAGTAAGGGCAAGGTAGAGGCTTTTTCCTAACAAGACGGGTAAATGCTAGTTCTGAACATATTATTAAAAATATCCGTAAGATTTGATGCAATAATGTCAGGGACCTATTTAAGGACTGAGGACCGGCACGGATCATCCGAAGAACCCAATTTGGTGGTGAGAATAAGCTCCTTGACTTGAGCAACTGTAACAGGACAGAATATATTAAAAGTAGTGCTAGCTGGAAGTGTACTTCCACACAAGGACAAGAAGAAAATCTGAAGGCATAATTCAGCATTGGGCAATGTGTCATAGCTTGTAAAATGTGAAGGGGATATCACCATCCCAACACCTACATACATATCTGCAGTTCAAAGTCTAAGCTAGAGCCTCTCGGGAAAAGTGAAGACTCATGCATTCCAGAAGGAAGATCTAGCTTATTACAGTCTGTGTCAAGATCATACACTGGCACTAGCTATCTGCTTCTTGAAAAAACTCAGCAACATAACATAACAAGCATTTACAATGCAATGGTTTCGCCTTTTGAAAAGTTTGAGCTATTGGCATTGTAAATGACAACATTTTTATTTATGTGTTGGTTTTCAAAATAAATAATAAATGGTATTGTCATTTACAATGCCAATAGCTTAATCTGAACTTGAACTGAAAGGGTAAAAATAAACACCATTTTAAATAGTTACTTCAGAGACGAGCACTTACACACGTTGACCTTCCAGGCCCCCGGATCTCATATTTTACCACTGGCCACCACAGTGTACCTAATATATTTGATCCCATAGTTGGAAAAACATGTGGTTGTGATAACTTTTGCAGTAAAACCCCACTGAGCTACATTACCAACTTAGAGAGCTAGGAGGCAAAGTTCTACTTGAGAGGCTTCGAGGCTGCGTGAACTCTGCTTGCACAACGACCCTTCCTATTAATTCGGCTCGCGGAAAGGCAAGCCCTGAAATAATTATTAGGAGTTATTGTTTTTTTACCCCCATTTCAGCGCTACGAAGCTATCGAAAGTTGACAGCGCTTTACAAAACACCTAACACATTCATTAAAATAAGATTACATCCACAAAACCCCGCATTTCTTCAAGAAACACACGCACATATTGATAGAAATTCCAGTGAAACTACAAGCTTCAGGAGGGGAAAAAACAGCACCCAAAGGTCCACAAGAAAATAAAAAGCCCACTTGAAATGTTGAATAAACTAACTTTTGCAGTAAAACCCCACTGAGCTATATTACCAACTTAGAGAGCTAGGAAGCAAAGTTCTACTTGAGAGGCTCCGAGGCTGCGTGAACTCTGCTTGCACAACGACCCTTCCTATTAATTCGGCTCACGGAAAGGCAAGCCCTGAAATAATTATTAGGAGTTATTGTTTTTTTACCCCCATTTCAGCGCTTCGAAGTTATCGAAAGTTGACAGTGCTTTACAAAACACCTAACACATTAATTAAAATAAGATTACATCCACAAAACCCCGCATTTCTTCAAGAAACACAAGCACATATTGATAGAAATTCCAGTGAAACTACAAGCTTCAGGAGGGGAAAAAACAGCACCCAAAGGTCCACAAGAAAATAAAAAGCCCACTTGAAATGTTGAATAAACAAACTTTTGCAGTAAAACCCCACTGAGCTATATTACCAACTGAGAGAGCTAGGAGGCAAAGTTCTACTTGAGAGGCTCCGAGGCTGCGTGAACTCTGCTTGCACAACGACCCTTCCTATTAATTCGGCTCACGGAAAGGCACGCCCTGAAATAATTATTAGGAGTTATTGTTTTTTTACCCCCATTTCAGTGCTACGAAGCTATCGAAAGTTGACAGCGCTTTACAAAACACCTAACACATTCATTAAAATAAGATTACATCCACAAAACCCCGCATTTCTTCAAGAAACACACGCACATATTGATAGAAATTCCAGTGAAACTACAAGCTTCAGGAGGGGAAAAAACAGCACCCAAAGGTCCACAAGAAAATAAAAAGCCCACTTGAAATGTTGAATAAACTGTCAGTATGGCTCGAATTTTTTTTTAAGTCTCAGTGCACGGGAACCTGCAAAAAGGTCCAGGGTACTAAAGCAAGCATCACAATAACTCCGGCAGCGAAATTAACATGATGTAAAACTGCACTTTAAAAGCCTATGTGAGATTATGAACGACCAGCACTTGCCACGAGCTGCAGGAAGACGTCACGACTTTCTCTGAGGTCTGCATTCACTTGTGCATGAAATGTTTAAGACTGTTTTCAAAGATTAAACGCGTGTGTCTCGGGCTCCTGGGGTGTGCCCCCCACGCACCTCTACCCCCGCGCCCACCTCCCACCTATTAATTGTGAGTTCAACCCCCGTGCACTCCGGGCTCCAGCAGCTGGTCTCACAACCCAAACGTGTCAGCATTCCTCGCTCGCACAGCACACACAGCCGGGGCAGCACGCACCACGCTGGACGAGCACAGGAGGAACCGCACGTGCAACAAACAACCAGCAGGTAGAAAAGTAAACAGCTGACAAACAACCCAAGCAGCTGCGCGGGACGGGCAAAGCAAGGCAGCCGCGAGGAAAACAAACTTCACTTTTAAAAACAATGCTCTGCAATTCAGAAAAGTATTAACTCGAACTAGTTAAACTCGCCACTACGTCATCTTGCATGAAAATCACGCCGATTCACACGCACCACAAGTTAATTACAGCACACGATAAGTCGCAAGTGTTTTCTAAAGGCGGAGTGTGTCCGGCCATGTCGGCTGGACTGAGAACAAAAGATGCCGCTTCCTAAAACTGCAGTGAGTATGAAGTCCTCTGACTCCTTCAGGCTCTCTCCCTTTCAAGGCTCTCTCTCTCTCTGGGTGCCTGTTTTTTCCCCTCTCTCGCCTTTTAGATTAACCCCAGTCGTGCACTCGGAAGACAGCACTCCAAAAAGAAGTTGTCCCTCCCCCCGGAGCAGAGAGTTTAACAACCTACCTTTTGTTCTGTGGCTGCAGACACTAAAGTGCCAAGCCTCGGGACCATGAAGACTTTGGAGCAGCCAAGAGAGAGGGGGCTCAGGCAAACCACAAGCAGAGGGAGCAAAACCGTGCTGACAACTGCTAGGCGCGAGCATGCCTCCCAGCAGCACTGTTTACACTACAGTGAATGAGTGCACCTCCAGCCGAAATAACAGCCACAACTGCAGCACTTGGGGCACTGACGTGCCGGGGAGCGGACAGGCGCCGGCACATGCCTCGGAAGCAGAAGGTGCCCACAAATCACCCAGGCTGCACTGCCTCAAACTGCCCACCTCCCCTGCACCAGTTGCGACTCGAGTGACAAAACATTGCTTATGAGTGTGTACATGAGACAAAAACATAAGTAGGAATGGCCAAGTGTAAATGCGGCCGTAGATGGCCGCTCTGGCATTCCGCGGTGGGGAATGTCAATCATGTGGGAAGCACTTGTGACAATGCATCGGAGTTTTAAGCTGCTAAGGACCTATCCAGTCATGACCAGGCAGAGCACTGAAGTGCATTAGGATGCCCGTATGATGAATCTGAGAGTGACATGTCCCGCAATGCCCCAGCTCACCCTTTCACCCAGGGAAGAGGCCTAGGGAGCGCCTCAGAGTCCAGGAATCTGTGGATACGGAGACCCCCCCATGTCCTACTCCCAGCAGTGTAGTAGACCAAGAGAAGTCTGTCTCGCAACTGGGAATCACGGAACCCTAGAAAGATCCCAAGGACAATGACACGGAAACGCGTGATCCTCTGCGCAGGAGCCCCATAGCGCACACTATGTGAAGGTGTGCGAGTGCAGGACTTGGACCAGGCCACCCTAGACTCCAAATGTTTACAGGCCTGCAGCGGCCCCGGCGCGAGCACTCCTAATGTTTACTTTACATTTGGCAGGTCCTTGCAATTTTTTAATCATAGTATAAATCACAGAGCAGTGGCGCACTCGCTGGCCAGTGTGCCGAGAGTGCCGAAGCTCCTGGTACAAGTGAGGCACTGGCTGGGATCCACACATGCAGACCACCTCACCACACCACAGATGACGTACGCTGCCAACCACCTCTGAACGCAGGGCTTCGCAGCCGCCTCCCTGAAGCTGATCACACGCACTACCTACTCTCACTTCTCAGCAGCCTTTCTAAAACAAACACCAAGTCTGCCAAGAAGTGAAAACCTGGCGCTGGACTGCATGCGTGCCGCATACTCAGCAGGGTGCAAAGTGCACCACCTCCTCTGTGGCTACCATTGCAGCGGGTGCAGTGGCAGCGGGGCCAATTGAATTCTGATCATTTCTGCATTTATACTACCCCAACTGCTGTCAAAGGAGCCATGATTGTCTCTCAAGATGCGAGTCCCACGACGGAATCTCCTGCCCTGTCGGAAGCTCAGAATATTAGAAGCGCTTCAGCAAGTGCAACCTTACCTTAGCGTTTGCAGCCAGGTGCTGCAAGAGCATAACTCGTGAAAGACGAATGCAAAGACTATATGCCGCGAAGGAAAGACTCCACAGCTCTCAAATGTATAGCAAAGAAAAAAAAAAGTCAGCTCCCGGGCCGCGCTGTGATTGGCTGACGTCACGGGGGTGTCCCGGGCCGGCAGCCAATCACAGCGCGGCCCGGGAATGACGTCACGGGGGTGTCCCGGGCCGGCAGCCAATCGCAGCGCGGCCCGGGACAAAGAGGCGGGGCTTAAAAAAAGCACCAGAAACGCCCCCGAATCGCGTTTTCAAGAGAAAGCGCGATTGACAGCCTCTGTCTCCCAATGGCTAGCCTCCATTTATGGAGCTAGCCAATGATAGACAGAGGCGGGTCATCACCCGACATAGAACTCAAGAGGTTTTGCTAGCGCATGCGTACTTCGTACGCATTGCTAGGCAAAACCTAAAAAGAACTTGGACTTGCTTCTCTGAGCAGGGTGAATACTGGAAAAACGTTGAATAAACTGAATTGTGCGTAGGGATGTGTGCTGCAGGACATTTTGGTACCTCCTATTTTTTGCAATATTTGTTCCTAAGATAGACTTTAGCTGGGTTAGAGAAGAAGTGATTCCATCCAAAGACTGCCATCTAATACAATTATCTGTTGCAAACTTTCATTATATTTACATGTATTATAATAGTTTTCCTTACCACATTTATGGACACCTATTTACAGATTCTGCACTACAACCAGGCTTTAGCATCTAAATAAAGCCCTTTAAAATAACACTGTAGATTTGTTTGTGTGTGTATCCTCAAGGGAAAGATGTTGCAGTTACCCACACCTAAAATGTATGCCTGACAAAATTATTTTCTCAAGGTAAATAAGCAAAGGTTTAAGGGTCACATCCTGTGAGTTTCTCATTCAAACAGTTGTAAGCTGGTTCAAGTCTGTGCTTGTCTGAGGTCAAAGAAGAACCTATTGGGCTATATTTACAGGTGGTTTCTCTAAGATAACATTTCATCCATTCAAATGAATTCTGTAACTACTTGGGGATCTCAAATAAATACTACTCAATCTCAATTAAATTTTCCTTAATTTTAAATCATTATTTTATCGCAAAAATACATACATAAATTATTTTCACCAAAGATATATAAACATTGACATTCTAACCAAGCAGATACAACATTCATCCCACAAAATTATATACTTGAAAACTTGAAAGTTCAAATCATCTAAAATGGGTGGGGTGTATGATTCCAACTTATCCTCAAAACATGAAGATGTATATCTCACGACTCTTCGCTTAGAGTCTCTTCAGTTTCTAAATGCACATTGATTAGGACTCCTTAGTTTCCACCAAACTACTTCAGGCCTTCATCAGAATGAAGAAAATTTAATACTATGGTCTCTTAGGAGCAGTTCAATTTTTCAGGGACAGGTCAGTGAATTTAAGGGCTGGCTGAGGGCCTGTGAGAGCAATATTAGGTTTTCTGATGTCCTGTTGCTGATGTTTTTATTCAAGCTTAGAGTCTCCAGTGAATTCCTGGAGTCTCCAAGGATATGATGCAGGCTCTGAGATCTGTTTGGGAGTATTAGAGCCTGGGATTGTAGTGGTCTAAAGGACTAGGTGAAGCTGTCTAAAGGATACATATGAGTATCACCTGGAGCTGTTTAGAAGTAATGTGAAATGAGGGGATGGCTCACAACTGACATATTCGGTAAATTTGAATTATTAGTATAGAAAGTTTTGCTTTCAAAACGGCACAGTTGACACTACATTCTTCTGCTCAGATTTTGGAATAAGGACATTTACATTTAGAAGCGAAAATGTTAATGCATGTCTAACCATTAAAAGTGATATAAATGGGTGATAAACACAACTACATAGTTAGTAAGTATATAATGAGAAGTGTTGGTACAATTCATTGCTAGTATGGCTTTGCCACAATTCTGAGAAATGTTGGTGTTAGGCTTCACTTTTTCAGAGGCTTTAGCCTCAACATTTTGCTTTTTTGCCTCCTGTTTTTGACCTTGTTTTTGTAGGTGTTAGGACTCTGGAGCCTTTATCACTGCTATTCAGTGCTAAAGTGCATATGATATCCATGCAAATTATATTCATGGATTGGTGTTTCCATGATTGGCTTTTCTGATTTATTACTAAGTCCCTAGTACAGTGCACTGTGTGTGCCTAGGGTCTGTAAATCAAATGCTGCTAGTGGGCCTACAGTACTGATTGTGCCACACACACAAGCAGCCTTTCAAAGGTGTCTCAGACTTGCCACAACAGTGTCTGCATGCAGTTTTTGCTGTCATGTTGGCCTGGTAAGTGCACCCACTTGCCAGGCCCAAACCTTACCTTTCCCTACATGTTCGGCACCCCTCAGGTAGGCCCAAAGTACCCCCATGGGCAGTGTACAGTGTATGTGAAAGGTACGACATGTACTGGTGTGTTTTATATGACCTGATAGTTAAAGACTGTGTATTTCGTTTTTCACTATTGCCAGGCTTCCTGTTCCATAAGCTGACATGGAAGTTGCTTTTTAATATTTTACAAGCATAACTTTCCATTGGGAAAAGATCCAGATACAGAGTTTAGGCTTCCTGTACTCAGGTTTTAAAAATACATCTTTTAGAAAAGATGACTTTGATATTGTGTGTTTGAAAATACCACGTTTAGAAAATGGGTATTTTCTTGTCTAACCATCTATGTGCCTCAGACAGTTGTGTATTCACTGTTTGGGTTGGAGACTGACAGGGGCTGGTTTGTGCGTTTACACTAGACAGATACTAGGGGGGGAGGGGGAAGGTGTGTCCTGCCTTTCCTTGGTGACACATAGCCAGGATGAATAAACCTGGCTGCAGGTGTGGCACAGTGGCCAGGGCACCTGACTCCAGACCACAGGGTTCACGGTTCGATCCCCGGTGCCAGCGGCAGGATAGTCAAGCACCATGTGACTCTGGGCAATAGCTTGCTTAATCTTCCTGATGGCCCCCAGTGCATTTACAACCTCGGGTAATTGTACACTTTACAAATATTGGATTTAGAGTAGTGAGAGCAGTTGTTGCTTGCACCTGAATTGACTGTGTCTGTCTTCCACAATGCCCCCTACAGTGAGCCTGGCCTGAGCCAGGCAGAACTGTGTTATGTATGACATTGGAACTTTGTTTGTGCCAACTTCAAAGGGAAATGTGCTATAAATATTGGGGTCTTGGCTCCAGATCTTTAGATTACTGCTGGACTAAGGAACTTGAAGAGCTCGAAAAGCTGTGACGAGAGACTACCACTTTGCTGTGTGCTTTGCTGGTATAGGCTGCAGTTGCTGCTTCTGTCTTAGGCAGGGGAAGGGCTGCACTGTGTGTTCTGAATCCTAAGTATCTTCAAGGGTTTGATGTAGAGCTTGCCTCCTTTTGGAAGTCCCAAGAAATCAAAGACTTCAATATCGTCTGGGTACCGGCTTCTGGAACTGGATGTTTCAACTACCACAGAGGAGAAAAAGTAGCCCAATGCTGTCAATGACGCTGCTGCTCGCTCTCTGACCAGAATGCACCACAGAGGGCAACGCCACACTTCTCAATGCAACCCTGGTCTCACCTGAGAGGCCATCCAACACTCCCACGGAGTCACTGCATGCACTGTGACCTGTGGACAGTGCACACTGCACCACCTCGCTTCACACCGCTGCCCTGCTATTCCCTAATAATTCCGCAATGCCATCACCAATGCTGCTGCCTGCACTGTGACCTGTGGACAATGCTCGGGTGAACACAGAGCACCATCCCACTTCATACCGTAGCTCTTATCTCACCATCGGCGCCACTCCAAGCTGACATCAATATCGCTGCCTGAACCGTGGTTTGGGAGCACTGCTCCTATGTTACTCAACGCAGTGCCCCATCCAACACCGTAGCTTTGGCTCTCCAATGCCAGTGCCATCGACTCCAGATCATCAACTGATGCTGCTGCCTGTACTGTGACCTTTGGGCCCCGCACAGTGCATTGTCCCGTCTCACACCACAGCCTTAGATCAACTGATGACAGTGCCTCAGTAAGGATGACAACGTTGATTACTTCATGACCTGTCAGCAACGCAAACAAGCACCGCCCCACTTCACACCAAAGCCCTACTCTCGCAATGCTACTGGATGACTGTCACCGAGCTGCTGCCTGCACCATGACCTGAGGACACCGCATGTCGCACCGCTCCTCTTCACACCGCAGCCCTGACGCCTGCTGAGGCTGGCACTCCTGACTTAAAACTCACAGAGTTCGAACTGCCTCATTTGTGATTTCAAGGGCCAGATGACTCTTGCATGGACTTCCATAGCTCACCGCAAGCTCCGACGCCCTGCATCTTCAAAAAGTCCTGGTTTACGTGTCTTCCCAACACCGTAGCCTGCCCGCGACACAGCAACTGGATGGAACTGTTGGATTGGGTTGTTCACGACGCTGTGATAGCCCTGGATGGAGCTGTAGCCCTCAAGGAAGTGTATATAAAGTCCATTTCTGCTTTATTGCCTATCTATCACTGTCTGTTGGATTTTTATTTATTTACACAGATAAATGCTGGACATTTTTTGAAAACTGATGTGGTGTCCTTTTGTAGTGTTTTCACTGAATTACTGTTTGTCATGTGCAAATGCTTTACCCAATGTCTCTGAGATAAGCCTGACTGCTCGTGCCAAGCTCACAAGAGGGTGAGCAGGGGTTATTTTAGACTTGTAATACCCCTTATCCTAATTACAGTGCAGATTCTGCCTGGCTCAGGTGAATACTCTAGACAACCAGAAAAACTATTTCTAAAAATATCTAACAGTTGGTAACACACTAAAGTTTTAAGTTTGTCATTTATACTTTATTCTACTGTACCTCTTGATAGTGCCACTAAATGATGCCTACTTATTTATATATTGGAGAATGACGATGCTCATTCTTCCATAAAGGTCAGGAATAAAATTGTTTAGCAATTTTAAAATATGCTATAAAATGAATTCTAAAAGTTCATTATTCTAAAAAGAAAGTGTGAAAACGAGACTGAGCATTACTGAGCTACCTGAGTAGCCTCTAAACTCCACTTTCTAAATAATGGTCTAAGAAACTTGTTCAAGATTATTGAATTCTCTCAAACATGACCTGCAGACTTACAAACTCAATGTTAGAATTCTAATTGACTTCTGGGAATTTGGTCAAAAGATGTTCCGTGGTTCAAAGACTATTAATCTAATATAAATAATAAAAAGGAAGGGATGTTAGTCTTTTAGGCTACTTTCCGAGGGTCTAACTGGCACTTCCATATACTAGGAAAGAGGACCTTATGGACAGAACTGATCTAGTCCTTTTCAATACCCTGGCTTGCAGGGGAGATTTGAAGCTTACCCATGTATTTGTACTAATAGGCTATCTCTAATTTACTAATCTGTTTTCCCCTCACAGAATATCTCACCACATTAACTTTTTTTCATTTATCCTGTGGGGTAAAAGTGAAGGTCATCAAGCTGTGTGGAAAACCTATTCTGGTACAATAAAGTAAAATTAGATTATCTAAGATAAAATTGTCTACCCTGCCAGAAAATGGAAAAATACTGCATAACTGTGACTTAATTTGGCAGAGCAGAAATGTACAAGGAAAACAAAAGGGGAACGAGATGGCAGCCCACTTTAGGGTATGCTTCATGTTTATCTTCTTATAGTATACATTTATCTAGCCAATTTATGTTTAAATCTGTTTATTAGCATTATCAATATTGGAAAGCAATACAGTATCATAAGCATTAGAGTCCAAATCATTCTATATTCAGCGTGCAGTCATATATAATCAAATTGCAGTCTTAATACAGTGTACAAATAAACAGTTGCGCTGCAAGGAGTGATTCGCTTTGTGTCGCAAGTCTAGCTCTATGAAGTAAACCAATAACATGAACTCCCCTCCCTCCCCTTCCGGTAGTAGTCTGTACATATTGCTTTTGTTCCTGAATCAATGGTATCTCATACTAGATGGTTGTGGGCGGTTGGTTCTCTCTCCCTAGATCTTACAGTCACAGTACTCTCAAATATTTGGGCTGAGTGATTTCATTGAACTCTGTTGATAGCAGTTTTAAAAATGATCTTCACACTTTCTGAAATGAGTCTTCGGAACTATTCAAGGAGGCCGTAATACGTTCCATGTAAATGTAAATGTAAATGTACAGGAATTTATATAGCGCAAATCACCAAGCGGTTTCTAAGCGCTTGCTTAGGGAACCCGTCCTGGTATTCCCCTGTGAGATAACCCCGGCAGGGTTTCCGCAAGGTGAAAGCCAGGCATCCCGCCGCGAGGGGCCGTTGTGGAGATTAAGCAAGCTATTGCCCAGAGTCGCAGAGTGTGAACCCGTGAATCGAGTAGGCACCGGAGCGAGAATTGTCGAGTCCATGGACATTTTAGGACTCAAGACCCCGCCGAGCCGGGAATTGAACCCTGGTCCCGGGCTGACCTCTGCTTCCAGGTCTGCCTCCTCTAACCAGTGAGCCACACTCCATCCCCAAGAAATGCCACATCCTATGTAACCACCATACCTATGTGGGAGAGTTGGATGATCCCCAGTGTGCCAGTATATTCTGCAGAGCTGCCCCCAATGCAAGCCCCATCTGTCGTCCTCTTATGCTTTTGAGAGGGCATGTGATTGGGTTGGGGAGGCCCAGAACTACATACACTGGAATCCTTGGTATCTGCGTATCGAATAACTCATCTACTTCATCTAAGATTCTAGTCCAGTAGTTTGTAAGTATCGGGCACTCCCACAATAAGTGTGTAAGTGTTTCCTCATTGTCTTATGCTCTCCAGCAGGTAGGACTCATATCCTGGTTTCCCCTAAGGAGACACACCGGCGTAAGATACCAGTATGTAGCTATTTTCATATCTGTTTCGATACTGGCCACGTTGCAGGCTGTGTGTTTCACCCTATAATAAATCCCTACCCAGTCCTTTTGTTTTAGGTCCCCTCCCAGTTCTCTTCCCCATCTCTTTTGACTGGGTGTGGCGTGTGTTTGCAGTAACTGCCTGGTCATATCATACAGTTCTGAATTCAACCCTTTCTCAGTTTGTTTGATTAGCCATTTTTCATATCGTGTCTGCCGGCTGCTGGCCTGCGTTCACATCTCAGATTGAAGTACCCAATGTCGTAGTAGTATACATCGCAGTTGATCCGTATCTGGGATCCCTTAATCTATTTTTATCTGAGGGAATGAGATTATTCCTGACAGATCAAAAGATGTCCCACAGAACGGCCGAGGGTGTCCCGCAATGCCTGAATTACCATGTCTGCCATACCTGGTGTGAATTTGTTTTTTCCAAATAGGGGAGTTAAAGGCAGGCATATGACTAATGTGCATGTGCATAGAATGAATATTGTGTTGTAGTGGGGAGAGCCTCCCTCCAGATGTCAATTAGCCACTGTAGGAGAGTAGGGTCTGCTTCCTATGGTCACCCCCACTTTTTGCTGTGCTTTTCTGGTTTTTCGACTTTAGTGTGGGTGTGGGCCTACTAATCAGACCCACAGCCCAGCTATTCTCTCTCTAAATTGATAACATGTACTTTATGTATATGCCTGATTGGTTATTGAATCACCTTTGTGAGCCCCTGTATAGTGTACCATAGGTACCCAGGGCATAGGTGCATCCAAGGCCTACCAGGGGCTGCAGCATGTATTATGCCACCACTGGCTGGCCATCCAAACTGACACCACAGGCTGATCACTCAGCTTGGGTAAGGTGGTGTAATCACCCCTTACTTAGATATAGCATATATATATATATATATATATATATATATATATATATATATATATATATATATATCTACCCATATATATAGACACATATGCACCTATAAGTCACTCCTATGGTGGGCCTCGGCAATCCTGGAGGCAGAGTGCTTGGTTTTATGTGAGAGGATGCCCTAGCATGAGCTGAGCCCCTCTGCAGCTTTCAGAACCATCTCCTTATACTTGTTCTATCATATAGCCATACCATATACTTTTAAGTGCATTATAATCCTCGCGGTTAAAGCCAGTTCTGGTGGCGGGGGTAGCATTCCACCCTTCTAGAGGGAAAAGACATGTATGTCACTGCTTTACCCGGTTAAAGTTAAACAGAGCCCCAGCATCACAAAATGGATGCTGCTGCCACAGACACACGTCTGACCTCCTGCTACTGGATGAAACTCCGGCAGGGGAGGCCTGGACAATAGGTTTCCTGTCCGGAGAGGTGCCAGCTCCTCCCCAGACAGGCAGATGTGTATTGGGACAGGAAGAGCTGCATCAGCAGATGCTTTTTGGGACACTGCCTGGGGCACACAAGGTGCTCCATGCATAGCCCGGTTCAAACCAGCTGCTGGGGCACTCCAGCCCCGCTCTGGCGCGCAACTGGACAAAGGGAAAGGCGTGTAACCACCCCCTTCCCAGGTCCACCCATAGGAGGGACCTAGCAGGTAATCCAGTCCCTAAAATCAGTATGAAGATAGGAGCTGTGTCACCAGGACTTTAGATTATCCTGGATCGAAACTTTGATACAGAACTCTTGGACCTTCAACGTTCTATTTCGACTAGAAGACTGAAGACATCTCCCTTGTGGTCAAGGAGTGACCACCCTGTGCAAACGGGCACCACCAGTAACTTGCCGGTCTGCTTTGTTGATGCTCCTGCCGGAACCCGAAGGCTCGGTGACACAGGAACTAGACTTCCAGACTTATATGACTCCGACCCACATCCACAGCAAAGCTGAGACCCATGGCGGACATGAGAGATGTGGGACTGGACACCCTGGACATCCTGCATTTTGCTAACAGCTCAACTACCGAGGTACCCTTGCAGTTGTGCATTGGGGTACAAGAAGCCCCAGACCCGAGCGCCATTTGCACCGAAGCTTAGCCCTCCACACTCCTTGACTGCCGCGTGGGGCCCGCTCTTGCATTTCAATGCGTCTTCCCGGTTGCTAGCCTGCTGGCTAGTGAGCCCCTTGAAGACCAACCTTTGAAACCAAACTGCTTATCTGGTTGCTCCAAGCTTGCTCCAGTGTCCCTGCAAAGGAGAAGCTCCTCAGACCTTGCTGGTCGGACCCGAAGCCCATCTTCACTTCTTGCTTGGATTGCATTTGCCAAGGCTTGTTGGGTCCAGTCCGGATACCAACTAGATCCTTTGTGGGACAGCTCGAATCCAGCTCCTGGTTGTCATCTACACCTCCTGGTCCTCGTGTCTGCAGAGACAAGCTTCACCTCTTCACCTGAGATCATCATGACATCGCCTGGTTCCTTCCTGGTACCTTCCTGGTCACTGGCTAGTGACCCAGACTCTGTCCCCTCTGCTTTCAGGTTCTTCACATCTTCGATCCACCCTTGGATCCACCCGGACACTCTTCCTCTGGCCCCCTGCAGCACTTCTTTGCAGATCTCCAGTGAAAGCATTGACGAAACCCGACACCAAAAGGCACCTATGCACCCGGCTTCCCTGGGTGAGGTAATACGAGTACTCTGGTGCTCCCGTGGGTCTTGACTCTCGCAGTGTCCTAGTCTAAAGGGGTTTTGTCGTAGTCCATCCGGAAGTGCCCTTAAACAGTAACTTTGTAACTTCTTCGTTCTCCATTATAAGTCAATGGTAACTCGTGACTGTGTTTAGACACTGCACGCGTCTCCCATGGGCCTCCAACTTCCTAACCTTTGGTTGTTTAGTTTAGCCCCAGCGATTCCCTAGGCCCTCGGCCTACTCACTGTTTCTGTCGTGGTTCTTATATCACTTACTTAGTATATGGTTTGTGAGGCCCCTAGGGTATAACCGTATTTGTGCAACTTATCGTATGCTAATTGAGTAACTTGTGATGTACTTCGATCTCTAACCTCATAAAGAGTCCAGAGGGGTTGTGTTAGAAATAAATACATATATATTTGATATATACCTTGTGTGGTGTCCTTTCATTTGGTATTTAAGGGATTATAATTGATAACACAGCTTGCTTCACATGCTCTCTGAAGTCTTAGCCTATGACTGCTGGTCCATGCTACCACTAGGATAGCCTGTCTATAGGGTTGACTTTACAACCACCATCAATAAGGGTCGTTTAGACTGGTGTAAGGTGCCCACTAGAATAGTGGACATCATATGCCAGGCTAACTTCTCACAGCCGCTATTCCTGTAACCATTTTTTCCCATCCCTGGATATTGCCCCTTTTGTGGGTAAGTAGCTTTTGATCTGTCCTAAACCGTGTTCATAACCATATTCAGGTCTCCCCCCACTAATGTCATGCGATGTTTTAGTGCCATGGTGTCCGCTAAAGCTGCTTTAAGAAATCCCTTCTGTCTCGAATTAGGAGCATATACAGAACCTAGCACCATAGTTTGGGTACCGAACTGTATAGTGTATGCTAGTAATCACCCTTTTATTTTGCCCATGTTCTCTTTCACCTTCCCCTTGCATCGTTTGGATACGAGAATGGCCACACCTGCCTTCTTCTCCCCCGTGGAAGAGGAGAATTGCTGAGGGAACACCCTAGAGCGCATACAGCGCCAGTCTTTGGGAAGGTGATGTGTCTCCTGTAGGATAAACATATCTGCTTCTGTATTTTCCAAGTAGGAAAGGATTGCTTTTCTTTTAATAGGGAAATTAAGCCGTTTTACATTAAGCATGAGTACTTTCACTACTTCCCTGGCCATTTTTTAGGCGGGGGTGTACGATGGTATGCTGATTTTTAGGTCGATTCCATTCCTCCCTTCCTGTCTAGTTTCCCCCCCTTCTAGTAAAAGCTGTAAACATCTGTGTGAAACCTTGTGCATATGTAAGCTTTGGACCCCGGACCCTCCTTCCCCCTTCCTAACCCCTACTAGTAAAACACTGATTATCCCCAGAAAAGTCAAGGAGCCGTAGAGTATGACAGCGGCCCCTTGGTGAACCAGTTTGTAGAGTGCATCTCCTGGCCATAAGACCTCCCCCGCCGCCCTCCAGCACAGCAGTTTACCACTTTTCTGACGCCTGAGTCAGTTCAATCGCCATTTCTGGATCCGGAATCGGCAGATAGTGAGTTCAATACAGCTTGGCGTTCCTGTGCCATGGTCTCTAAGTTCGGCTTCGACGATGTCTCTGGCAGTTTGCATCCTTGTACTTGACGCCACCTCTCTCGCTGTCCACTTTTGCCTCCTCTGTTGAGTTAATCCTGCTGCAGGTTCTCGATGCCCAGGACGCGGCATGCTTCCTGGAGTGACCGGGTTTGCTGCCGTTTGCCGTCCCATTTGAAAATGATGCAAAAGGGATGCCCCCATAAGTAGGAGATACCTTGATTACGTAGGTGCATTGTGACCGGAAGGAAGTCTCAGCGTTTCTGCAAAGTCCTGACACTCTTACAGTATATGTCGGAAGAGGCCTTGGAGATACTGAGTGATGTCCACTCCCACTGCTTTGGGAGGTACCCCGTTAACTTGTATGTTGTTCCTACAAAAATTATTTTCTAAATCCTCCGCGTGGGCTTGAATATCTATTTGTTGGGCCTTGAGGCAGATCACTTCTTGCTGGTACTGTTCCAACTCTTTGTCTCTGGTCTGTTCATACTCTTCCATTGTGGGGACTCTTTCTCCCACTGCGTCTATGTTGCGTCTCACCAGGGCCAGACTGGCTACCGGGCAGTTGTGTGTGCTGCCGAGCTGGGGGCTGTTTTCGTTGACAGGGACCTGCGTGTGAAAAACGAAATTCGTTTTGCTTTTTTTATTTCAATGCGCACGTAGGTCCCCATCAACGAAATAAGCCCCCACCACAGAGAAATTAGCCCCAGCTCGGCAGCACACACAACTGCCCGGTAGCCAGTCCGGCCCTGCGTCTCACTTCTTTTATCTCATTGGAGAAGTCTTTTCTGAGGGCCTGTAAGCCCTCTCGTAGAGTGGAGAATAGTTGTGCAAGAAAAGCCAGCGTGACCGGTTCCTCCATGTACTCCATCTCTTGCCACCCTGGAGTAGTCAATGAGTCACGGTCCTCCCTCTGCTCACTCTGGGCATTTTGGTGGATATGTCTTTCACGTGTCTGTCCTTCCTCTCTCAAGTTGTAGACATTGCTAGACGATTGCATAGTATATGGAGCTGCGGTGTAAGGCCGTGGGCTCGCTCTCAAGATGTGGGTAGTGGTCCAAAGCCCTTGCGCTCTTCGTCTTCGGTGTGTACCTGGGCAGTCGCTCCCCCTCAGCTCTACTGATCCTGGGCTTCTATGCTCTCTCAGTATGTGCCGTCGTTCCCTGCCACCGACAGCTGCCTGGGCTTGCTTCGTCTTTCTTTTGACTTCCCCGGTGGAGCACTTACTCTGTAGGGCGTGTTCTGGTTAGGTACCCATATGTAGCGTGGCTAATGCAAAGTCGTCACTAACCTAGGCTGATGTCCCTGCTTGGGGCTCTCCTGCACTGGCTGCTCAGGCCCCTATATCTGCAAACACTGCCCTGTTGTTGGCGGCCTTGTTCTTTTGATGGCCCCTTTGCCTGGATCTGTATTGAATGGTTTTACCCCTCCGGATAATTGCCGTCACCTCCTCAACTCGTTTTAGCCTTTACTTACCCACTGCTTGAGACCAGACACAGTGTAGGTCCCTCTATGGAGTATATGGTAATACATTGATTCCAAAGATAAAGCGCTGGTTCCGAAAGCGATGCGCCGGGTGTGCTCCACGGCAAGGATGCATTGATTCCAACTCATACAAAGGTGAAGATGTGGCGGTGGATGTAGAAGCAACTTAGACCTCTAGGTTCCAGGACTGGGGTTACACCACTTGGCAGGGCAGACGTACAACTTGTAGAGTTCATATGAAAATGCAGGTAGTTGAAGTCTTTGATGTCTCTGAGACTTAGAACAGGAGGCAAGCCAGCAAGCCCTTGGAGTCAACCAGTCCTTCTCACCTGAGCAGGAGAACAGCCGGTAGCAGGGCAGCTCAGCTAGGCAATAGCAGAGCAAGGCAGAAGTTCAGCAGTGTGGCAGTCCTTTCAGCAGCACAACAGCTCTTCTTCCTGGCAGAGTAGTCACAAGTCCAGAAGAGTGCTGAAGTCATGGTGTCAGAGTTCCAGAACTTATACTCAGTTGTGCCTTTGAAGTGGGGGAGACTTCCAAGAAGGGTCTTTGAAGTGCACAGAGGTCTGCCCCTCCAGCCCTGGCCTTAGACTCACTACAGGGGTTATGCATCACTTTGTGTATGAACAGGACACAGCGTATTCGTGTGTAAGTGTTGAGGTTGTGCCCACCTCCTCCCTCCCATCTCTCAGGAAGATCCATTAGTCACACCTAAGCTCCTGTTGTTTGTGGCTGTCTAGAGAGTAATACACAAAGCTCAGCTGTCACTGAATCCAGACTGAACAGAGATAGGCAGCAGGCACCAAGTGGCTAAAGTAACACATTGCCAATTTTCTAGAAAGTAGCACCCTGCCCTTGAGCTGTCTAGAGCTTACCTTATGGGTGACATATATGTATTAAAAGGGAAGGTTTAGGCCTGGACAAAAATTACCTTGGGAGGTCGACATGACAGTTTAGAACTGCATACACAAGTTCTGGAGAGGTAGGCCTGAGACATAGTTAAGAGGCTTCTTAAGTGATTGGCACAATCAGTGCTGCAGGCCCACTAGTATCATTTTATTTACATACCCAAGGCACATGTACTACATTTTACTAGGGACTTATGAGTTAGCAGTGGTAAAGTGCTCAAAGTCCTAAAGCCAACAGAAACAAGGCCAGACAAAGAGAAGAAGGGAGGTAAAATGTTTGGGGCATTTTCCAACAATTGCTAAAAATTATGCTTCAACTTCATCTCTCTGGTACATTAGCTCATATGTTATATGGAATACACAACGTTAACATGTTTGGATTGTAGTGTGGTCTAAATCTTTGTAGATTTTCAAATGTAACATACCTCTTATACCAATTAATATTTTCCTATGTCAACTGATGATGATTGTTTGTTACATAAACTTATGTTATTTGATCTCTTTATTGCAGTTTTCTTTAAAGTAATACTGTCATGTTGGAAGGATTTCTCCAAAGTTTCCAAACTCACATGGTGTAATCTTATCTGGGATTAACATATTAAAGCAGAATTCTTCTGCCTACTATCCACTAATTATCCCTCTTTACACTCAGGAATTTTTTTGTTTCAAAAGCTTTTTTTGTTTTTTGGATACAAACAAAACATACAACAATATCTGACCACTAACAACAGAAGTTAGAAATATGTAGAAACACATTTCGACCCTGTAAATCAACAATCCATGCATGTTGATCAAGTTTCTTATCTGTCTTCTTTCTCCTCTTTTTCCTTTTACATTATTTTTTCTTTTTTATTTCTTCTTTCTCTTTTACCTTCCTCTCTGCTATCTTTCTTATATGAAAATATTTCTCAAAATATTCTGTAGTTCATTTTTTTGCAATATTTTGATACTTATACACTTATATCATTGTAAATACATTTATATTATTGTTATGTGTGATTAGCAATAAAATATATTAAAACAAATATTGATAACTACTTTTTATGCACATTTCTCACTACCAACCAACAGTGCCGCCTATCAGAAATTTTCAGACTGACCCTTTTCTAATTATCAGGGACAATCAGACACCACCATGATGGTGATGGTGTAGTTTCATAGAGTCTACACAGAAGTCAAAAATACTTATTGGTGCGTTAATCTGTTTTCCTGCAGCAGCTTTCAAGATCATGACAGGCATAACTTCCTTCCCTTTTGCCATAGAAGGCTTCGCTTTCGGTAGGTTAAGTCTCAAGTCATCTCAGGTGACACTTTCAAACAATGTTAGAAGGAGGTACTATAACCCAATGTAAGAATTCATACTTGTTATTCGTGTGTTTGACCTATTACAAGAAAAACAAATATAGTTCCCCTCTGTTTTTTCTCAATTAGGAACCACCTTAGATGGAATTTTGTTTTCTTAGGATCCCTGTTGCAGGATCCCAAAACCTCTTGAGTGGCCACAGTGGAGTCAAGAGTTACCAGACCACAATCATTGGTGTTGGGGTCAGTTGCTTGTAGTGTCCTGTGTTTGTCATACTATGTCTCTGCAACCTAGGCCAAGTAAGCTCTTCTGCACTTGGCTTTAAGGGTAGTGAAGGTGAGCAGTTAAAGGCTTCTCAGTGAGGTAGTAGGGGGGCAGAACCTCAGAACTCATGAGTCAAACAATAGATACAATAGTGTACTATTCAGCACAATGCTTGTCTTAGAACAAAAAAGAAGCACTTTAGTAGCACAGCTAAATGAGATACTACTTCACACAGGGATGAGTTTCAACTACCCGGTTCTACAACACCATGGGTTAAACCAGTCCTTATAGTTAACACACCCACATCAGTGTCCCAATTCAATGGTGTCAGTTCCCATCCTGCTGCAGTGGTCCAGGACAGTGGCTTTACCTCCCAATCTCCTAGTGACCTGGCAGTGCACTTAGGGCAAGAAGTGGCTTAGGTAGGTGGTACCTGCTTGTTGTAGGTAAGCAATCACTAAATATGGAGACCTGGAGTTCAGTTCAGTTCATATCTTGACATAGATGTATTGGAACTTGTTACTCCTTTCAATGTGCCATTGAAGCACAAGACTCAGTCTCTCAACAAAGCGTTCTGTTTTACATTTCTATGCAAAGGTGGCTCAGAACTACAGTAGTTAGGGTGCACTGTTCATGATCTTATTGATGGCACTTATGTCAGTGGGCGAAGGGTTGTGGTTGCATCTTTACCTATATCATTGCCGAAGAAAACAGTACAGCTGGCCTTGGTCAGTGGTCAGTGGTTTTCTGTCTTCGGCAGTTCCAGCCTACAGGCCACTGGGATGTCACTTTGCTCTGGCAGTGATGATGTTTTTTCAATCGCAAGTTAGCAGCAGCAGAACAGGTCCCTCATTTCACAGTGGCGATATCAATCAGCATGTAGGTCCACAAGGGGTTGTCACCTCATGCAATTCCTCACATGAACCATACATAGAAGGCTGGTGATGCCTTTAAATTTAGGAACACTTTTCTTCAGGATGCTCCATGGCTCAAGAAAATGTTTGGGCTTCTCTTGCTGGGCAGTCTCTGCTCTTGCAGGGGCAGTTACTCTCCTTCTCTTTAAGATTAAGCAGACAGGTGGGTAGCCCTCTAGGCACTAGGCAGCCCAAAGTTCCTCCAGTGTGTGTTTGCCGATGTCAGGTGAGATACCCTCACCTCTGGGAGATGAGTTGTAAATTTGCCACCAACCCAAGATCACAGAGGCTCTTTGAGTACTCTGTGGAGCACTTGGAACTGGAAAAAATAGATGGTTTGGATCCTGCCTTCATACTCTTTTTCCAAATTTGGTACTTTAAACCACTGTCTAAAGCCCTTAAACTGGTTTGAGATGGTTGCCTTTCAAATGTCATTCCAGCTATAATTCAGACTCAGCCTTTTTAAAAAGTGATAGCTCCTTTAGCAGGTAGAGACAATGCTAAGTCTAAGCAGTTGTATCTCAGAACATGGGCAAAATGAAGTGTGAAAATCGGCACCTGACTGGCATCAGCCTTCCTGAAATAGCAATCAAGAAAGACAAAAGTACAGGCGCTGCCTGGAAACGTCCTCTATGTTAACAACAGAGTCTACTGATTCACTCCATCTCCAATAGAATCTACTAAATGGAAGTTCTTAGGAAATACAAAACAATAACCTCTTGTTAAAAGGTCCTCAAAGAATTCCGAAGGGTAGCCCTGTCTCCATTGCCTCTCTTTCAGTATCGGTGCCTCCCCTTCAGCATCAAGAATACGGAAAATGAACTAAGACTCTCTAGGGATGAGGTATACCATCCTACATTGCATGCATGTTAAACCTGGTGCTATCCAAGGTGGATTCCACAGGTTACAGCACTCAATCATGCTACTCCTTCACACTATACATGCATGAACTAAAAAGCACATCTAAGCAGACATTTACATGAGTGAGGCCTGCCATAAAAGAATGTTTGCTCAGTACTATCAATGCACAAACATATATGTCTTCTGCCACTACAGCTTCTTTGTAACAGACCAAAACATGAACATTAGTTCTGTGTCTGTAAAGAAGCCACACTAATGCCCCACTCCAGGTCACAAAACAGGTTCTGAAGCTTGGAATCACATGAACAAGTGTGGTCTTAGCAGGTATGCAAGATTAGCAGGCTCGGTGGGCCAACACAAATCAGGATACAGGGAAGGGAGTTACCTTGAGGGGACAGTCCCATCCCAACACTTCCCCTATAAAATTGCACTAGTAAGTCAATTGTTATTTCTCTCTCTCTTTCTCACTCTCCCACTCCTCTCTGTCTTTCATGCTCTCTCGTTTTCTCTCCTGTCAGGAAATTGAAATCTTTTCTATCCCTTGCATTATTCTGCTACAAAAATTACTCTGTACGTGCATTCATGATTCAAACTAATTATTTATCAGAAAGATTTCAAATGGAAACATTGATTACAACCGATTTTCTTCCTTAAAGATAACCATATTGTTTCATGTTATTCCGTCCCTTTAACGATAGGATCCCATAAAATGTATCATAAGAACTTAAATCAAATCCAATTACTTTATTCGGTAACTGATAAAGTTGACCATAAAAGTACAGGTATAAGAACTCAAGTATGAGCAGCAAATTGTTTTTGCATGCTTTTGGGCTGGTGTAATCATAAATGCACAGCCCTTTGTCAATGGAGATTTTAATTATGCCATGTTTTGCCCACTGTAAATTGCTTAAAGATGAGTCCCAGCTCCACCTGGACATTGCCCCCCAGGTACTCACACCATACGCGTGTCCAACATCATCGAATAGTTTGTTAAAAAAAATTCCGCCTCCCCCAAATCTGATTTCGGGTGAGGCGGTAAATGTTTGCTGCATGTTAAAAATCTGCAAGACTTTGAAGAACAATACTTCCAAACAAAAATACTTTCAAAGATGCGATTTGCACATAATTTACGGCTGTACTTTATTGTATGATCATCAAATATTTTAACTTTGTATAAGATACCATGCAATTTAGAACATCCTTCTGCTATTCTTCCAAAGAGCTGTCCTCCATTATCCTTTTCATCTAATGTGCATTGGAACTCTTCTCAGCACGTTGAGTATCCTTCCAGTAACAATAAAACAGCGATGTAATTTACTGGCGAATCGATACCCTAGGCCTTTTACATTTCCATAAGTGGATCTGAAATTAACTACGAGATCATTTCCTGTCCTATGGCTATTTGCACAAAGAGGTCAGAAACATATTTTAAATGAATTTGAAGTTCATGGTTCATAACATAAGAAGCACCTAATCCTCATCTGTAATGCATTTTTATGGTGAACCATACCGCATGATTGTCGCAGAAGTAACCAGGATCGAGTGGGGTAAAGAGAATTCTGCACACTACTGTTTTTTGCAAGTTATACTTACACTGCAAATCAACATTCCTAACAACCCAGACCATGGAAAAAAGATGCTGAATTAATGCGGACACGTGGCATTTTAAATGGAACATTTATGCGCACTTGGCAGCAGACAATAATCATCAGGGCATCATTTGTGATACGGTAATGTCAAATAAAGAATTGAGAAAAGGGCACATTGGAGCCAGCGTCAAGTTTTTCAGCATTATTCTGATGAAAAATAATAGATGATTACTTATAGTAAAGTATATGCACACTGCAAAGAATGAGGCGCTGGTATCCTGAGTGCCATCCGCTGCAGCTGTTTTTCACATGCAGTGTTGCTTTCATAAAACAAATGTTCTTGGATGGTTTGCCATTTAAGACAATTTTGTCAACTCGCCTCTCCAGTCAAGCACCGACATTACTTCAAAATACTGCTCAACATCTTCCCATTCAAATTAAATATCCACCTTTTCAAGAAGACGATCCTGGAGAGAGTCGTTCCTACTCTCCAAACCCTGACAGACAACCACAAAATACTGGAGGTAGATCAGTCCAAGTCCTGCTCATGTGAGTCTCATTTTTCACCAATGTGCAGTACAAAAAATTAAATAAATGCAGTATAGGAATATGATGACAGAGGTCATTAAGTAGGAAACACATGCAGAGGAGTCACAGAATTGACTGAAAGCGAGGGGAGCATTCCTGGGCTTGGGAGCAAATAAAAAAAAAGATACAAGGGCACAAGAAATTTCAAATCGAATCCCTACAGGAGATAAAAGGTTAAGAGGAGCAGTAGATAGAAACTAGAGGTAAATGAAAGGATGGGCAAGACAGAGAATACACTTGAAAACAGTCCAGAAAAATACACACTAGCGAGCTGCCAGTGAAGAGATGTCAGTAAAATAAAAATATCACCAGTCAAAATAGCAATTGGATTGAGGTAAGAGTATACCTTGGAAGATTGCTTTATTGAGTGTAACAGCAATCCGGATGATAGAAGATAATTTTATACAAGGGTAAAGATAAGGTGTTCAGTATCATTAAAGGTGACAAAGCAGTTTGAAATGAAGTGTCAGCAACAGATATCTGTGGTTGGATATATATAGAATGATTGATTAAAATGCTATCTATTTGGTGAATGATGGGGTGAGGGAGGAGCACAGTGCATAGAATCAAAAGTAAGGCAGAAATAGGGTGAGCAGTAGAAAAATTAAGTGCAATCAGGACACTAGAGAGAAAGGAAAGGAAACCACTGCTAGACTCTAGGTGAGAAATCTGGATTCGTGTGAAAATGATTAGAGTAGCATTCACTTGCTAGCGATAATTCCAGGCCCCCCTGATGCTGCCTCAATTGACTCAAGGACAAAGAAGAGTTGGTGGTTTGCTTGTGTCTGTGATCTTGCATGGTCGAAGCAATACTTTTGATCACTGAATATTGAGGAGTCTATAGTGCAACTTTCCCTCCCTAACTTTATCTGATTTATGCAAGGGTGTGTTGCACCATCTTTGTTGGTGGTGCACTAAGACAAGAGGTATAGGCAGATCTAAAGAGGTAATGCAAATCCAGTGGTTGCCATGGAGAGGAAAAGCTGTTGGAGCATGAGATACAATGAGTTGCTATGAGTCGTGGAGTGCACTGTTAGCTATCAGGTTCTGCTTGAATTAGGCATATTGAGAGTGCCTAGTCGAAACCCGGCTATTGCAACGTGAAGAACAAACATTTTTACCGGCCTAGCTTTAAACCAAAAACTCATTGTGGTGGTATGTCAAGTGCAGCAACTGTGGTACTTGGAGTTAGATGAGGCATGATAATTAAAGAGAACAGAGCAATCATTCAAAGTACATGAAGGAAAAGACTGCCAAAAAGAGACAAGAACATGCTGCAATAAATGTCTTCAGCCTTAAAGGATGATGGCAACAGTGCTAGAGTGCTAATATGGACGGGGGATCAACATTAACCTAAATTAAGCTGTCTCTTTAAATGCCTCAAAATATTATTTCTCACAGAGAGGATTTTTTAATACTTTGAGTACATGATTTCCAGAATCTAAACTAGGAAGTCAGCTAACTGAAACTTAAAAAAATTAGTTATATACAAAGTCGCATAAATAGTGTAGGTAATGACCCACACTTGAGAGCTCTACAATTTGTGGGCCTTTATCATATGGCCCATATTGGCTGAGCTCCAGCATATGTCTAAGATGAGTTTCCTCCACCGCATGAGAGGTAAATCTATTTTGCTTCAAATGGCGAAAAATACACCATACCCTCATTAAGTACAAGAAGCTTCTCAAACCATGAACCTGTAACAAACAGTGCTGACCCCAATACAAGTAAAAGTGGATTTCATCCTTCCACCCATGCTCATCCTTCGCCTTCCCTCAAAGAAATTACCTGGCACCTCTGATGAATATATAAACTAATGCCTGAAACACAATAAAGATGACACAGCTCAAGTGGAGCTTTCCAGGAAGGCTGCTGCTCCTTGAGTCACTCCTGTATATCTGGAGGCCAACGGGTGTCCCCCACATGAACACAGGGCTTGTGAAAGTTGTTTACAATTGTTGACAGGCTCAACAAATACCGGAATTTATGATAACACCAATGAATGATTTTTGAGGACTACCACAACTCCGGAGAGCGGTGGCATGAGCAGAGGCAGCCACAGCCTAGACAGAAAGGCAGCAGCGGTGAGACAAAGTGACTAGAGAGCAGCAGACCCATGCTAAGGTCAGGCCTTGAGGTGAAGCACCTTGCGCCCAACCTTTGGCCCCTATTCCCCTGCTGGAATCCATAATATCCTAAAGCTACGCAGGTATCCTGGTGGGCTCATGTAATGTCAGCGCCCCACAAAAGACAATGCCCAAGAAGTATGTAGCAGAGTGAAGCAGCTTGGGAAGAGCACCCTCAGGAGCTAACAGGACAAACTGAAATTTGAGAAAGCAAAGGAGGCAATGGAGCAAGTAACCCCGATGATGAATGTCCTTTTGAATATGCATGAAGAGAACACATGCTACAAGATTTGCTCAGCTCGCCACGGTGAGCAAAGGAGGAAGCAGCTATTGCACATTGCTGAGTGTATATGGTCTATAATAGTACTAAGATACTGTCACAAAGATCAACATCGAACTTTAAAGAGGACAACAGCCTTTCTTGTGATTTTCTCCTCTACTTATGAATGTTATTTACGTAAAAGGAGGGCGATCTCATGAACTCATTCAAGCCCTTCAAACAGCTCCTCTTTTCAGACGTACCTGCAGGCAGCAAACAGCAAACCGACCAGTCTCTCCAGAACAGGATTAGTTCAACAACCAAGGCAAATGGATAAAGGCAAAGGGATACAACGTCATCGCATTTACTACAAGTCCGATCAGAAGGGCCTCAATAAATTGATGGAAACTATGAAGCAAAAGAGGGCTAAAGCTAACTCTGCCTCTGTCCTTAAGGATAAACCCAAGAATTCAGAAAAGTTGCCTGCTTTTGAATATATGTGTGGTAGGAGGTGGTTTGATTAGGTTTCTACACTAGAATACAACTGTAAAATGCATCATGCTTCATATGATCACTCCACATTGCATATACCCCATCCAATAGAGAAATAATGAGGTTTTCCAAATACTTGTTTTAGCACGTATATGAAAGAGTGCGAAGTCCAGGTCAGTTGATAGAAGGGGGTGTTCAAACTGAAAATTATTCTTCTGGGAGTGACATTCTTACAGATTGTTATGATCAATAACTTACCCAATGGTTTCTGTGTATGCTGAGAAAGTAGTTAAGCCCACAGTTTAAGGTTTATAAGCATATGTCTAACTAAAAGATGATAGGAGTAAAGATAGGTAATATGTGGACCTCTACATCTAGGCACCTCAGTAAAAGGACGTCAGAGCTTAAACAGTACTGCACGATACCAAGCATTTATAGGTAGCTGGACTTAAGCAAATACTAGTGGTCCATACACCTCCTACAATTTCAAATGTTCTCCCATGAGTTCAAACATGTACACTCACGTCCAATATGGCTAGTAACAAATGTTTATGGTTTAAATAATGTAAGGAAAGGACATCATTGCAATGATCAAAGACTGACATAGCATTAGTTCAAGAGATTCCCCTCCTTCAGAATGACGCTAATACATTGAAAAGGAGATCAACCTCATACAGCCCACATCACTTCCACCAGGAGCTTTGGAGCAGCAATATTAATACAGAAACACCTTCCCATAGGAATCTTGAAGCATGATTAGACTATAAAGCCAATAACATTTTGTCAGGATTAAAGTGATCAACCATATATTTATTGTGGGATCGGTATACATGTCTAACTCAAAGAAAAGAGCCTTTTCAAGACTCTGTCCCAAGTTTTCAAAGAATTTAGCAAAAATGGCTTGTTCATGTGTGGTGGCTGTATCCTAGAAATGGATCCTTTAGGGGGATATTGAAATATACGGCCCAAGATCTTGATTTAAAGTCTGCATGACATTTGATGTACTGCAGAAAAAGGAATTTATGATCTTGTTGCAGATTCACGTGTTCCCATATTGATTACTTTTTGGTAGACAGAACAATCCTGCTCAAACTGTAAAATATAGCTATCATCTCAATAGAGTACCTGATCACTCCCCAGTATTATTAGAAATCCATCTGGGTATTGGCGTTATCCCCTCCTTATCAGTGTATGCAGACTAATCAGTACAGACAACCCAA
The DNA here is from genome assembly GCF_964261635.1 of Lissotriton helveticus. Taxonomy (NCBI): domain Eukaryota; kingdom Metazoa; phylum Chordata; class Amphibia; order Caudata; family Salamandridae; genus Lissotriton; species Lissotriton helveticus. Next base: position 531,980,917 of record NC_136067.1, read on the forward strand.
GGGAAAAAGAATATCTGAGTTTATAGGGAGGAGAACGCTAGCCCGAACATCTCAGCTCAGCTGGTATGAATGGCAGAAAAAGTGGCCATAAGTGGATAAATGATGAGGAACCCAGCAATCAAATATAGGGAGCTATTGCTATGTGAAAAAACACTGGAACAAAAGACACTGTAGTTGACTAATGAATATGTTAAACATCCCACAGAAGATGGAGGATGCAAACTGATTGTGAATACGTTAGAACATAATAGTTTGTATTCTACAACATCTGAGAAGGCACATCTTAATTTACAGCACTGGCACTATGAGAGGGCTGAGCAGCCTGTTTGAGTTCTGGGATTACAGGTGAAACAGCAGAACTGTCTATATAAGTGGTCAGAAACAGAAGGGAACAAGTATTGATTTATCTGGAAGATATCAACACATCTGCCCATTTTTTTGGGAGGGAGGGGGGGGTTTATATAGCACAAACTAGACCAGAAGGTATCGGAGCGCTTTACATGAGCACCAGTTGCATTACAGATTGACACATTTATTTTTGTTAGGCACGGAGAGATTAAGTGATTTGTCGAGAATCATGGGCTGTCGAGCTTCCCTGCCAAGACTCGAGCCCGGTTCCCCAGCTTCAAGATTCTATGAAGAACTTTATGATACACTGGGAGGGATAATACACACAATGAGGCCACCTTTATGGACAATTACAGAGGACCTAGACTTAGTGATGAAGTCAGGCCTTGCCCAGTGGCAGTATAACTTTAGAGACAGAAGTAGCAATACAGTTGCTGACTACATGTAAATCACCAGAGGAGGAAGAATGTTTTTTTTTAAACTTTATTTATAGATTTTTAACAAATACAAGCTGCGGCCCACATTCCCGGACAAGGGAACAAATAGTATACATATGGGTGCAAGACTGTCCATGTATGCATACAGCAATACAGTAATCAAGCAGCAAAAAAAAAAAAAAAAAAGTGGTGATGCCTTAGTGTGTTTGCGGTTCCGAGGCAGTATATAGTCTTGCCAGTCTGTGCAACAGTCCGGGCGACAGCAGCCGCAGGCCAACAACGGAGGAAAAGGAGAGGGAGATAGAGTAGAGACAGAGGTCTCAGATGGAGAGCAGCGTGAAGAGGAGGAAGAAGAAGAATGGAAAGCATGAAGGGGAAGGAAGGAAAGGGTAGGTCTCTGGTTGAGTTGGGGGGATGGGTACTCCGGCGTGTGGGGCAGAGCCTTGCTGGCAACGCGCACATCGTTATAGCTGCTCACACCCTCACTGTTGGAGTATGTGCACAATCATCAGAGTGTGCCTGTAAGAAAGTGTGTAATGGCTCCCATATGTGGTGAGAGCAAACCTGAGCCAGCATAAGTTCCCAGAACTCCGATAATTGGTTATGGCAGAAGATAGTATTTCTAAGCTATTCATCTCTGCGTGGTCTCTGCCTGCGGCCCCAGCAGATAGCAACATGCCTCTTGGCTAATAACAGCATCATAGCAGCCAGACTCCTTGCGGCTGCTGGTAGGATATTAACATACCCAAGCAAAGCAGTAAGCGGAGAGTGCTCCTTCTTGCATTCCAACATTTCATCTAAAACATCAAAGATGCAATTCCAGTATTTCACCACATCCACACATTTCCAAGCCGAGTGCATGAAGGAGGCCTCAGACGCACCACAAGGCAAGAATCTTGCATCCCTGCTCAACCTCATTCTGCACATCCATACAGGGGTCCTATAGAGTCTATTGAGGAATTTGAAATGGATAAGCCTCATTCTGTAATTGTGTGACTTATCTCTTGACTGTGTGCAGCAGTGTGCCCATACTCCCTCCTCAAACGAGGGTTCCCAGACTTTCCTCCCATTCATGTTAGGCAGGGGGGACGCTAATTGGATATTCGCGCTGCATGCCAAAATAGATGAGTGATATAAGCTTGTGAGGCAAGGGTTTTAGTTAAAAACGCCACCAGACCATGAAAAGTTGGGGGCACGATCGGGAACGAAGTATATAGCGCTCGTAGCTCTGCCCGTAGTTCGAAGTAAGTCAGTCTATCTAGGAGGCCAGTATGTTCATCCCCCAGTGCAATGTCCATGCCAATAAAGACACCATCCAGGAAGAATGTCCCAGCGTACGCAGCTGAAGCTTGCGCACTTGCTGGCAGACCCCTACCTCATTCATGAAGGATGTGCATCTCCATCTATTAACTTCATTAGCATGACTTTTTTCATCTCAAACGAGATTGCACCCACGATTATACTGAGAGTACAGGAATATAACTGCTATGTGGTCTACTAAACGTCCGCTCTCTATGTAAGCACCACATGGAGATTGCCATCCTCATTGAGTCCTGTGGGCTCGACGTGCTCTTCCTCAAGGAAACATGGACTCGTGCAGACTGTGAGGTAGAATTGGGTCTGGCATGCCCTCAGGGCTATAAAATCAGGCACACCCCCCGTGTGAATAACAGAGGTGGTGGTATAGGTTTTTATTTTTAGGGAAACCCTGGCTCTATCTCAGCTGCATATTAAGGAGGTGCAGGGCTTTGAGCTCATGGGTTTTTCCCTTAAAGGACAGGAGAAAACGCTATACTCAGGGGTGCTTTGCTATAGACCACCGGGCAAGGCCCCCTCTACTCTTCCGACTTTTATTGATCTTATCTATGATCTTTCCAACTCTCATAATAGACGGATCGTTTTGGGAGATTTTAATTTGTGGCCAAATGGGCCTTTGGATTCTGCCTACCATGACCTCTGTCAGGCCTGTAAGAACATCCAGCTGCAGCAGCTGGTCGGCTCTGCGGCCCATCAGAAAGGCCATGCTCTGGACCTGGTGTTTGCTGACGTCCAACATGTAGTGGTGAATGACATCATGCCCCAATGCTGGACGGATCATGCGCTGGTTCTATTTCATCTTTGCCTTCCGGTAGCCACGGGTGATACAGGTAAGAGCAATACTAAAATAGGTAGACCTTGGTCCCGACTTTTTAGATGCTCGGCCTCGCCCATCCTCCTTCCTGAAGGTTTTGCATTGGGAAACAATGTCGACGAAAGCTATGCTAGTTTATGTCGGCAGATGTCTGATTCCATGGATAAGGCAGTTCCACTGCGTCGATTGGAGAACAGACAGAATCGCGCTATGCCCTGGTACACCCCTGACCTTTTGCAGCTACGGTTGAGATGCAGGCGGGCAGAGAGGGTGTGGAGGAGGCATTATCTAGAAGCGGATAAAACTGTTTTCAAATCGACACTACAGGAATATAAAGCACAGTTTAAGTGTGCTAAGGCACTTTATCTAGAGGATACGCTAAATCAGTCAACCAATAAATCTCAATCTTTATTTAAGATTGTGAATGATCTTTCCCATCCGGTTGGTGCCTCGAATACTATCCCAGTCTCACAGATGTTATGTGATTCCTTGGCAGCTTTCTTTGAGGATAAGATCTCCACGATTTTGAATGGACTTGCGGAGGAGCCTCTATCTCTATCGTCTCCCTTGGACTGTCTATCCAGTCATTCCACCTTGGAAAATACGACAGAATCTTCCAGTCGACCCCAGCCGAGTGGTTCGTCTCTCGACCTGGGAACTCCGGAAGAATCCTCCAGCCGACCTCGGTTAAGTCATCTGATTCTTGGCCTGGAAGCTCCGGAGGTGACCTCCAGTCGACCCCAGATGAGCAACCCTTTTCTTGGCCCGGGAGCTCCGGTTGAGTCTTCCGGTCGACCCTCTTCGAGAAATACTTTTCTCGCTGTGGGAGCTCCGGAAGAGTCTTCCAGTCGACCTCGGGAGAGTTACCGGTATCTCAGTCAGGGAGCTCCGGACGAACCTCCTAGCTCTAGCCATCTTTGTCGGGGATTTTCGGCTGACCCTCTTAATCATCCTCAGTTAAGTCGTTTTCCTTTGCCCTCTTTTGAGGAGTTTTGTAAATTGGCACAGACGGTATCATCAGGCTCGCCGCTAGATCCCCTTCCACATAAGATCTGGAAAGCACTCCAGGATGAACTTTTCCACCCGCTGTATTCCATCTGCCAGCAGTCGCTGGCTACCGCAACCGTCCGGGAGAGTTGGAAGTTAGCGGTAGTCTCTCCCCTCCTGAAAAAACCCTCACTTGATCCCACCTGTCTGTCTAATTATAGACCGATCTCCCTGCTCCCTTTTCCGACTAAAATCCTGGAGAAACTGGTCACCCGCTCTCTATCTAGTTTTCTCGAGGATAACGAATGGTTGGATGTGGCCCAGTTTGGGTTTCGGCCAGCGCATGGGACAGAATCAGCGCTGGTAGCCGGGTTAGACAATTTTCGTGCGCGGGTCGACACAGGTCGGGCAGCCTTTCTAGTGCTGCTCGACATGTCGGCCGCGTTCGACACGGTGTGCCACTCCACCCTTATCAGGAGACTGGAGGAGAGCGGTGTTACTGGGTTGGCCAGGGATTGGTTAGTTTCCTATCTTGATAACAGACAGCAGGTAGTGGCTCTGCCGCCTTTTAAGTCGGATGTGAGGAAAGTTGGGCAGGGGGTACCACAGGGCTCGGCCATCAGCCCCATACTTTTCAACCTGTATCTCCGCCCTCTGATCCAACTGATAAAATCTTTCGGCATATCGGTGTTTGACTACGCCAACGACACTTAGTTGGTTTTGTCATTGGAGGGCAAAGATGCCGTCTCTTTAGAGACTTTCCACCGCTGCCTGACTGCCACTTCGAACTGGCTGCGTTCCAACTCCCTCCAGTTCAACGGATCTAAGACGGAGGTTCTCTACTGTTCCAATGATTGTGTACCACGTGCTCTAGCGGATGAGTTCTGGCCTCCTTCTTTCTCTGGGACGGTGACGGCTGCAGAGTCTGCCCGTAATCTGGGGGTCATGTTTGGCCCCAACCTTCAACTGGATCTTTTTGTAAATAAGTCCGTGGCCACTTGCATGATGCTGCTTCGGATGCTGCGGAAGGTCCTACCACTTCTTCCAGCACAGGCTAGGCCAGAGGTAGTGCGGGGTCTGATCCTAAGCAGATTGGACTATTGCAACGCACTACTTCTGGAGGCGCCTAAAATGCTGGTGGGCAGGTTGCAGAAGGTCCAGAACATGGCAGCCAAGCTGGCACTATCTCGACCACGCGCTGCCTCTTCTACTCTGGCATTACAAGATCTACATTGGCTGCCGGTTGACCAGCGGATCCTTTTCAAAACATCCTGTCTTGTTTTTAGAGCTTTACATAGACAGGGCCCAGTGCTGTTACAGAACATTTTCTCCTGGTATACCACATCTCGTAGCCTGCGCTCCTCGTCGGCGTACTTGGTGTCGGTTCCTAGAGTGCAGAGAGTAAGGATGGGTGGACGGTCGTTTAGTTTTTCGGCCGCCAGACTCTGGAACTCTCTCCCGCTCTCGTTAAGAAGCCAGGGTGAATTCCTAGCCTTTAAAAAAGGGCTGAAAACCCATCTGTTTCCCAGAATAGCCTACCTTTGCATCTGTTTTTTTAGAGCTGCCTACTTCCGCTTCGATAGTTGTGGCTTATCTAGTCAAAGCGCCAGGATGCCCTTTGGGTGACAGTTTAGCGCTATATAAGTATGCCAAATAAATAAATAAATAAAGCAAGGATATGAATAAAGCAACATTATGGATGGCGAAAATCACAGGAGCTGGGTTTCCTTCCATGTTGGATCATCAGGCAACAAGGAGCACTTTATTAAAACAATCATGAAGATTCAGAAAAACTACGAACTGTTTGTTATAAATGGACTAATTGAACATAATGGGAATGAGCGCAATAAATATGAACATTATATGAAATAGTACATTGAGGGGTCTGAAACATATTGCATTCTGGTAGTACTGTTTTTAAGTTACTGAAAAAATGGAGTTCAGTTAGTCCGCTGTTAATGTCAGTCTAAAACTTTGGGGAACACAGGTGCAGGTAATTATCTGGTGATGTCGAATACGGGCGGGAACACACATAAGAAATGATTGTATTCATAGATCTAACTCACACATAAACGTATGACTAGCGTCTCTTTCTGCCAGGAAATGAAAGTATGGAATGATTCATCTTAAAAGATCGGTGTGATTAACAGACCACGGTGAGCCTATAGCAGTTTACATTTGCACTTACAGTTGTGGTAAAAATGTATCGTTTTGGTCTAACAGACAAAAAGAGAGGACTGATTAGTGAATTAAACACTGGACTTATTTTACGAGACTGAGGAGAGTATGTAAATGGATGGGATGCACTATGTTGGTGGCTTTTGAGCTCGGGTTGATTTATTGCGAACATAGTTTGGAAAACATGAAAATATGATTGAAGCTTTTAACTGATGAATTTTGTTGTTTTTAATGTAGAGAAGTGTTGCATAGAGTTAATGAATATGGCTAAAACCTACATTTGTATTTATAGATGACCCTGAAAAGGGAATTAATTTCCTGAAATGCATTGGGTTGTTCCAATAAATGACGTGGTATGTGAAACCCATTTTGCACTCCTGCGCTTTTGTGGCAAATCAAAGTCAAGATAAAGATTGAATAAAATGAATTGAGCACAAGTCAAGAGTTTTAATAAAATTAAATGGTTAAATTATGAAGAAAAAATGAGAGTAAAGCATGAAATTGAATCATTGGATTCAAAGCAAGTCATGGCTGTGCAGCCTGGTGGAATCGGTAAAGGGTTCCTTTGTGGATTTGTCATTCATGAAAGGATATGCTGGATGTCTAGTGAGCGGCACTGACGGTGCAAATAAGGTGTCTAGGTGTGCCCAGAGATGCAGTTGCTGCCAGGCCTATACAGTGCAGCCCACTGTGTTGATTCCAGGCCTCTGGCGATTCTGTGGGCGGAACAGCACCATGTGTAATGGAACTGGGCCCACCAGGTCACTTCCAGGGGCGGTATGCACCATAAAGAGGGTCGGATATACCCAATGAAACCCGAAGTGGGCCTGCGCGCAGCTGTGGTACAGCTCCATATCAGGGGCTCGCAAGCCGCCCTGCTCAAACAAGAGCAGGAAAGTTTCCCAGTCCACTTGAGGCTGCCCTCTCGCCCATGCAAGTGATCCTAGATTGGAACAGAGTCTCCTTTTGAACTCAGAAGTAATGGGGAGTGGGAGATTCACAAACACATATAAAAATTTAGGCAGAATCACCATTTTGGCAATGGATTCGAAAATGGATCAGTGGATCCTGGCAAAACTGAAAAAGAGACACACGGTCTCCCACACTTCTTTTTCAGGAAGCCCCCAGGTGGCCAAATCCTGGGGGCATGTACAAAATAAAGGAGGTGGGTGCATGGGGCCATGCTCCTAGGGTTTATGAATTCCGTGGGACCACCACCTCCCCTGGGTATTAATAATAAATTATGCGGGCCACATGGACACCCCAGACCCGGGGACCGCCACCTCTCCAGGGCTACATATAAACAAATGGGGGGCATCTTGGTCCCCCCCCCATGTCCCGGGGACCGCCACCTTACTGGGGCTAAATTAAAAGGCATGGGGGGCCTCACAGACCAAACTGTGCTCTGGGTACCACCGCTTCACTGGGGCATAAATAAGAGGGTGTGGGCCATATACAGCCCAGGGGACAACCACCTCCCTGGGGCGGGCCCTACGACAAACACTGGAGCCATACATAGCCCTGTGGACTGACTCCTGCTATGTACCATGGTGCCCACCCCAGGGATATAGCTGTTGGCTGTGTCTTGGTGGGATCTTCCCTGCCAAGCCACAGCAAGTTCTCTGCTTTTGGAAAGAAAGAACAGAGAAATGCTCTCGATTGCTGGAAGCTGAGAATTTGCTTTGACACACAGGGACCTGCAGGAGGGGGTCCGGCAGGAACCATGGGGGCATTGAGACTCCCACTGCGGTCCCCAACGGAGATGCTGGGCCCCGGGGGATGGTGTCCACAGGCAGAAATCATCCCAAGGAGGATTGACCCTCCCTCAAAATAAAAAAATGAAAAGTCCAGGCTCTGTGAGATGGGGTCCCGAGGGCCAAGATCAGCCAAGGAGGGGGGCCTCACTTCCCTAATAAAATAATTAATGTGAAAAATGATGTGGCCCACCAACTCACTGGAGACCCCACCACATTTCACCATCATCCAGCACGCCTGCCTCCTGGTGCTCCTCAGGGCCCTTTTGGGGCCAACAACCCCTTCTGTTGCCTCCAGCAATTCCAACACAGCGGGATTACTGAAAGGTCAACAGAGGCTCACCTCCTTTTTCCATCACTCCACAAACACTCCTCCTAGTGCACTACTGGTTGAGGGATGATCTCCTTGGATGATTAGGGCTCTTGGGGGCCAGCAGCCCTCCTGTTACCTCCTGTAAGTCCTAAACAGTGGGATTGCTGAGAGGTCATCGTAGGCCATGACCTCTTTCTCCACCACTCTGCAAACACATCTTCTGGTGCACTACTGGTTGGGGGATAAAGTCCCTTTGGCTGCTGAGGGTCCTTTGGGCCAACAAGCCCTCCTGCTATACCCAGTATGTCCAACACAGTGGGATAGCTGAAAGGTCTTCAGAGACCACGCTCCTGTTTTTCTACCACTCTGCAAATGTGCCTTCTGGAACGCTACTAGTTAGGGGATGAAGTACCATTGGACGCTGAGGGTCATTGGGGGCCAAGAACCCTTCCTTTCACCTCTAGTTAGTCCCACACAGTGCGATTGCTGAGAGCTGGTTGGAAGCCTCACCCCTTTTTTGCACCACTCTGCAAATGTACCTCCTGGCACACTACTGGTTGGGAAATTAAGTCATCTTGGACGCTGAGGTTCCTTGGGGACAAAGAAGTCCTCATGTTACCTCCATTAAGCCTGACACAGCGAGATTTGTAAGAGCTGGTTGGCAGCCTCACCCCTTTCTCCACCACTCTGCAAACATGATTACTAGTTACAAAACCAAAGGTTAAAGGGGTTTTATAGTTGGGTAACAGAGTATGAAAAACCTTAGAAATGTACTTAAAAAACAAAAGGCTACCGTGACGTTATAGTTGAGAAATACAATTTTCAAAAGCCTTAGAAATTCTCTGAAAAAAACAAAGGTTGAATGGATGTTATAGTTAGGCTCGCATTTCACATGTGCATAAACAAAGAAATTCAACAGCTTAGGTTACCTGAGATAACTACACCGTACACCCTTACAAAGCTCTGCTTATGACCTTACAAAATATATCACACATCGCATGGTCAGTGACATCACTAATGCCTATATATGTGCTTTTTTATAGTAATGAATAAAAAATAACCCAAAATATTTAACTGAATTTAAAATATATATTTTAAATATTAGTGTTCTATTATATATATGAATATTTAAACATACACACACATATATGTGTGTGTTTCTATAAGTATATATTGATATATATTAATACATATTAATTATATTTATTTAATGTACATTATATTGGTGTTATATATTAAAATATTTATGATTTACTATGTTAAACTATATATATATTTGTATGTTTTTTTAAACAATATTATTGTGAAACTATATTTGTTTCCCATATTTTTGTACTTACCATAAGTATAGAGAATCAGCATTTGTGTAATCGATATTTTTAACACGACATTTCTGTATCTTTACATTGTTGTGTTCGATATTGTGTCAGTGATCTGCTATTTTCACTAAATTCCTTAAAAATGTATCTCTCCAGTTCTACTGATTGGATTTTTTCTCTTTTGTCTTGTTTTATTTATTAAATTCTGCTACATTTTTCTAAAATGGTGTGAGATCCTTTTTCTGTGGCGTTTTAAGTGTTCTACTGTTTGAAGTCTTGCACAAATACTCTACATAGTTCCTTTAAATTAAAACTTGACTGCTCTGTGGCAAGCTACCAGAAGGCTAAGTACAGGTTAATTTGGGGTTTGCTTGTGTCTTAACCTGGCAGGGATTGTGGTTGCTGCTTCACCAGGGTTTACAATCCAGTCAATCAGTAACCCAATTTCTCATATATAATAAGTGAATTGATATAATATCAAGTGCTAAATAAATACATGAATGATGTTATGAAAAATAATTGTCCAATACCCAGAGTCGACTTTGTTTTGCATGGCCTAGCTTGATCCAGCAGTGGGCACCAATATATTTTAAAGATATTGTGTTGACAAAGGCAAGTGTGAAAGGATTTTTTAAAATTCCCAATGAATTATATCGTCAGGCCTCCCCATTCAAGGATTGATGGTGAACGGACTATGCTAATCTCCCTGTTTTTCTTTTTTCTTCCCTTCCTTTGCACAGTTACTTATTGTTCATACTGTATTCTTTATCCGTGGTTTGCTTACTTACTGTCAGCCTTCAAGGTAATGTAAGGCCCTTCGGCTTTGCACAATATGTGTGAAGCGTTCTGATACCTATGGGTCTAGCTAGCGCTATACAAAACCTTAAAAATAAAAATAAAAATAAATAAAAAGGTTGAAAGGATTCTGCTTTATAATTCCAGCAATTACACAGAAAGAGGCACAACCCTAATTTGCATGGAATTTAAAACGCAAACTCTTATCTGGTAGCATTTTTACATTGTTTTAGAAAGAAATAAGGCAAGGGAACTCTTGAACCAACGAAAAAGTGTAACAATGGAATAGGATTAATGTTAGTTATGGGGCACCGAAAAAATAAATCACACTTTAAGCACGGTGAGTTCTTACAGAGCAAGGCAGAAGGGGGGATGTGGTCATGAGCATCAAAATAAAGAAAGGACAAAGGCTTGGGAAAAAACAAGCATGCTAGAACAGCGATAAAGATAAAACAGAAAAAGCTAACATTTTTTAACATTGTATTTTGTGATTCAAGGGAAGAAACCTGGTACGGAAATTAGAGTTAAATGTGATAATGATAGGGGTTTAAAATGTATGTTCATGTAAGTTGATCATCTTTTTTAAAAATGGAAGAGAAACATGATTATGATGTATTTAGGGGAGCAGAAGGCTTGAGCAGTTTATTTTGTGGGAAATAGATCCACAATAATTGAGCCTGTTTTTCAGTAGGCTATCTTGGTTCAAACATTCCACCATTCTGTGAATGACTTTGCAAATTAGCATTTGGTTGTTTTTTGATGAGTCAGTGGGTAGGAACTGGAGATACACTAATGGTAGATTGCTAATCTTGGTCGAAGCGTATGACCTAGTAAACAGGGATTTACTGATGCACACTCATATGAATTATGTAGGGGGGAAAGGTAAATCAGGTTTTTAAGGACAAAATGAGAGGTAAGTTTGTGAGAGAAAGCTATGCATTTTGGGTGTGCGTGTGCCACAACTACATAGTGCATATTTAGAAATGCTAATAGGAAAATTTACATTATTTAAAAAATATATAGATATTGGTTGGATTATTGAAACTTGTATACAAAGATGATGTCATCCTGTATTTGAACCCAGAACAAGGCTATTCTAACTTGTATTTCAAGCGATCAATGTTTCAATGCAATAACGCCAAGAAAACTCAGAGGATTGAATGCATGTCCGGGCCAAAAGATTACTTGTTTCTTATCTTGTCTGTTAAATAGAAGCTGAACAATCTAGCAAGCAATAAAAATGTTTCTGTCAAACAAATGGAAATCATTAGTATAGAAAGAAAGCCTGGAAAGAAACATACAAAATGATAAAGTGCTCTTTAACGCATCTATTAAGTACCTTCCCCCACAATTCCGCAATTCAAGGAGCCCTTTTGGTAATATTCTCAGAAATATATCCCACGCACCATATTAAGTGGGTGCATCATATGAGTATGATAGTTAAATAGATAGATAGATAGATAGATAGATAGATAGATAGATAGATAGATAGATAGATAGATAGATAGATAGATAGATAGATAGAAGTGTCACAATAATAGGTTTTACCCCAGAGACCAGCCTATATATCATGGTTCAAAACTGCCCTCCAACACCTCCAAGACTTGATGTAAAACAAGGCAGTGGTGTCAGGTCATTCAAAGCTTTACTGATATCCGACATGGGCCCAGTTGTAGTAGGTCAGCGGTCCTGTTGTCCGGTGACGTAACCCGATATTGACGTACCATTTCATCCGTGTCTCAGGTGTGGCCCACGGGGTTAATAAAAGGGGAGGAACCGCGCGTGGTTCATCTCCCGAGCTGATACTAAGTGTGGAGTATACAGTGTGCCACGTGACACGCTATGCTTTGGCCCTGATCGATATTGGCCCTCTACACCAGTGACACTCGACACATTCCTATCATCTCCTCATCATCTTATGCATGGAAAATTTGGAAATGCAATAGCCACTTTTAGCACTTATCTTTTTCAATGCGTGCTTTCCACTCTACTATATCATTTATCCTTGGCAATCAGAGCTTGGAAGCCAATGGAAATGCATATCAAGTTACCTGAGTAACTCAGAGTATGCTACCTTATTACCTCTGACAATATAATGATTAACAATTGTCCTATTTTTGAAGCTAGTTAACTCTTTAACAGTTATGTTACCTACTTGATCCGATCACCCGATCCATTATTATTTTTTTTTTTATCGCATTCTATTTGCACAGAATGCACTTACATATTCATCATAGGTCTCTAGTGGGAGTGGAGGGGGTGGCCTGTAGCCCGTAGTTGCTGCAGTTCCTCTTGCTCGAGATGTTGCAACAGCCCTTGCGATAGGCAGTGCTGGCAGGGATCCACGTGACACTGGTGTTCCTCTGGGTGCAGGAGCAACTCGGACTGTTGGATGGGGGGGAACTGCAATCCCACGACCCCTGTGGAGACAGAATACACAATGTCTTAAATGTATGTAAGTCAACATGAAAAAGAGAGTTGCATCATATTTACATTTGCAGATTTTTAGATTTTTTTTAATTGGTTAGGACAATAAACATTTATTGCATCCATCATCTTGTGTTTGCGATGTTCATCCAAGTGACCAAGAGTATGACCAGACATGGGTCCCTGGATCGCTGGGCCACTGGATTGAAGTTAGCCTGATTGATGAGGGGGTTGATACCCTGAAACTGCTCCCAGGATGCTTGATTCTGGTCCAGTGAGGACCTAGCCTGGCAGTTCAGGCTGGACTGTTCCCATGGGGAGCAGGGTCAAGACTGATTTGCATATGGCTGATTTGGCATATAGAGCAAAAGAACAATTGATTAAATGCAAATCTCTACAAGGGAGGTGAGTGGTTGAAACGTTTCAGCACTCCATCCATCATCTTTTTGTGTTTGTTGTGTTCACCCTAAGTGGCCAAGGGTATGCCCAGAATTGTGCCACTTAATTTAAGCTGGCCAGTTCGATGAGGGTGGGGTACTCTGAAACCAGTCCCAGAATGCTTGTTTCCGGTCAGAGAGGACCTAGCCTGGCAATTCGGGCTGGGCTGTTCCCATGAGGAGCAGAGTGAAGACTGATTTGCCTATGGCTGGGTCCAAACTGGGGTGGCAAAGTGAGCAAAAGAATGACAGATTAAACCCAGGTCTCTTGAGTGGGGTGAATAGTTGAAAAGTTTCAGCACTTCATCCATTATCTTGTTGTGTTTGTTAAAGGCTTGTAAGTCAACATAAAAAAGAGAGTTGCATCATATTTACATTTGCAGATTTTTTGAATTTTTTTAATTGGTTATTGCATTTTATAAAGCTTACTGGATAGATTCATAATCATGCATTTTATTGCGTCGACTGGATTACATAATTAGTGTGTTGGTTGCATTTTATTATGTGTTGTCAGATGATCTGGGCAGGTTGTGGCATCCTTTTTCAAGCCAATCACCTCATTCAGTGGCTGTGAAAGCTCATTATTATGCAGTGCCCAAATGACTGGTCCTCGTATGCTTTCATCATTTATGTGTGGTGGGAACTAAGATTGCTCATGGAATGAGCGGCTAAACTCTCCTTTGCATTGGCCCTGAATGCAAGGTCCGATCCGAGAGCAGTACATCCCCATAGTATGTGGGGTAGTCACTCCCGAGCTACCAGACCTCTCCAGCTCACCAAAAGGAGTATCACTAAGGGACCCCACCTCAGGCTCTGTCGAAATAAACACACAAAAGAATTGCCACCTAATTATTCAACAATTGAGCAATTACTCACACATCTTGTATTCATTATTCGAGAAGGAAGCAAACTATAAGGCCTATTAGGATGGCGGACGGACCTGTGTCCGTCCGCCACCCCCGAGGTGGAGGGACCGTCCTCAGGGGCAGTGGAGGTCCCTCTGGTGCAGTTAGGATGTGACCGCCACCCTGGCGGTCATATCCCGTATCTTTAACCTTGCGGCGGTTTCTGCTTGAAGCAGCACCTGCCGCAAGGTTAAAAATGCATGTTTTACATTTACACGCACAAAGCGGCAGGTACCCCCCATGTGCCCCCCCACCCCCCGACACCCTGGTGGCCCGCAACGGGCCCCCAAACACCAAAGACCACATGCTTTTCCACAGCGGAAAAGCCGCAGTGGAAAAGCATGTGTCAATGCACATCGTAATTTGGCTGACGGTGTCTTGAAGACACTGCCACCAAATAGCCCTCCACACCCCGTGGATCAGCGGTGGACAGACCTGCCGTCCGCCGCTGGTCCCACCGCAATCCCACCGCCATCCTAATCTGGCGGTGGGTGATGTCTGTGGCCGCAGCGGTGAATCCGCATCCTCCAGGCAGGCGGTGGCTTCCGCCAGCCCGGAGGATGCGGATTCACCGCCATCCTGATCGGCCCCTATGTTTTTTGTAATACAAATGCATGATGTGCTTATGGAAATCATATTTGAAATTGTGTTCCTCGTTCAGCTCACTTTACATAATAAAGTGTTTAGTCTGCACTTTATGTTCACTTGACTTTCAATGCTCGATATATAAAACTAACCATGCAAGGACCGTAAATGCTGTTCATAAAACACTGCGAAGATCGGGGTCAGCTAAACAGATGTTCAGATTTTTAACTGATTCTTCGAATTGTCACTTAACTGTAGGTATGGGTATATTTTTTGAACTAGGTGCTAACTATTCTAAACACTGAAGTGTGTGTATATTTCTAAGTCTGTTAAACTATCCAGTAGTCCCCTTTTGGCAGCTTTGCAGTCTTTTCGAGTAGCATAATGCTAGGGGTGAGTGAGACACGTTGTCCTACGTCATGGATTAACCCTTTCACTGCAATAGAATCTGGGCTTGCCTGTTCCAGAGGCATTTTGAAATGATTGAACTGACATTGTGCAAACGTGGCAGTGAAAATTTCCTTGACATGACTATGTATATAAATATTAAGGGAAAGCACCACATTTACAAAGTGAGTAGCATCTGCTGGGCACTGCCTTTGGCAATGCACAGCGGGGTTTGCCCTCAAGGCTTGGAGTCTGGCGACAACCTGTGCCCACTCATCAGGGTTGGTCAACCCCGCTGCACATGGCACAGTAGGATTTGGCGTGCAAAATAACAACCATGGCACTTGAAATAAGGATTCTTTCCGATCAAATCAATAAATGTAAGAGGTCTGTACTCAAAATTTATTATTGACCTTATCTAAAAATAAAACTCATAAAACATACACAATAACTATCAGTTTAGACAATATCAAATTATTCATAAAATACACAAAACATCATAAAATGCACAAAACATCATCAATATACAATAAAAAGTCATAACAAATCACAAATATTTTTAGAAAATATAGTGACACAACAAATAATTGAAAATCACAATATTAAAAAAGGTGGCATAACAAATGGTTCTCTACGCGCGTTTCGGCGACCAGCGCCTTCTTCTGGAGTAGCCACGTATCACCTAAAGATCACAAAAAATGGATAAAAGAAAAACAATATTCAAATTGACATACTATAATTACTAATACTTATTTCATAATCAATAACACAATCAAGATTTAGCACAGTAAACCTACAAAATTGTAACAACATCTTCTTTACAAAGGAACAACAACGAGTTAGTATAACTCCGTGAAGCCACAATAAAGAGCATTCATCTTTTTGTGTACATTTTTGTTACAGACCTGGGGTAGGCGGGGGGGGCAAAAAAGGGGAATGATAAAAGACCGCGAACCAAGGGTTGACTTCATGATAAAAAGATACACTAAGTGTTGTTTATTTTAGTGACATCAGACCAGAGCATTATTATTTAGGCACGGATGGTCTCCTATGTTAAAAAAGAAAGGGGGAGGGGAAACAAAGGCTACTTACACAATTGGGTTGGTAAACAGCAAACTGATTTCTTAAGGCCTCAACATGAAGGCATGAAATTGTTCTAAAAGGTAACAAGTGATAACAGTAAATAATTGCTCTTATATTGAAGCGTTTATGTAGCTCAATGCTTGACGCTATAGTACTTACACGTTCTTGCTCAAATTCCGTTATAGCAGACAATCACACGAGTAGATTCTAATTTGATAATGTGTGAAGGGATAAAACACGATAGGCTGAAAGGTAAACGAATACTGATTACGCAACCCTTATTCCCTAGATGGAAAAATAAGAGCATACAATGTAAAGATAAAAGATAGAAAAAACCCCTTTGAATAACCTTAACCTACTTCAAAGCTGTATTATCTCAATGATGACAGAACAAGGAGATGGAGTTCTTACTTAAATAATATTTTACTTTACATAGCAAAAGATAGAACCTTTGTGTATGTTAATACATATAGTACCCTACACTAATCGTTTACTAGTACCAGGTTGCCAGAATATAAGGCCTCTGGGAGATTGGTAACAGTGCCTTAAAGTGGAATGATATGTATCGGGATCTGAAAGAAATATATTCTAAAGCGTTACCTTTTGGAGGCAAAGCACAGCAAAATAATATTACCATAAACGATGTAACCACACTAATCGTTTACTGGTTCCAGCTTTACATTGTATGCTCTTATTTTTCCATCTAGGGAATAAGGGTTGCGTAATCAGTATTCGTTTACCTTTCAGCCTATCGTGTTTTATCCCTTCACACATTATCAAATTAGAATCTACTTGTGTGATTGTCTGCTATAACGGAATTTGAGCAAGAACGTGTAAGTACTATAGCGTCAAGCATTGAGCTACATAAACGCTTCAATATAAGAGCAATTATTTACTGTTATCACTTGTTACCTTTTAGAACAATTTCATGCCTTCATGTTGAGGCCTTAAGAAATCAGTTTGCTGTTTACCAACCCAATTGTGTAAGTAGCCTTTGTTTCCCCTCCCCTTTTCTTTTTTAACATAGGAGACCATCCGTGCCTAAATAATAATGTTCTGGTCTGATGTCACTAAAATAAACAACACTTAGTGTATCTTTTTATCATGAAGTCAACCCTTGGTTCGCGGTCTTGTATCATTCCCCTTTTTAGCCCCCCCCCGCCTACCCCAGGTCTGTAACAAAAATGTACACAAAAAGATGAATGCTCTTTATTGTGGCTTCACGGAGTTATACTAACTCGTTGTTGTTCCTTTGTAAAGAAGATGTTGTTACAATTTTGTAGGTTTACTGTACTAAATCTTGATTGTGTTATTGATTATGAAATAAGTATTAGTAATTATAGTATGTCAATTTGAATATTGTTTTTCTTTTATCCATTTTTTGTGATCTTTAGGTGATACGTGGCTACTCCAGAAGAAGGCGCTGGTCGCCGAAACGCGCGTAGAGAACCATTTGTTATGCCACCTTTTTTAATATTGTGATTTTCAATTATTTGTTATGTCACTATATTTTCTAAAAATATTTGTGATTTGTTATGACTTTTTATTGTATATTGATGATGTTTTGTGCATTTTATGATGTTTTGTGTATTTTATGAATAATTTGATATTGTCTAAACTGATAGTTATTGTGTATGTTTTATGAGTTTTATTTTTAGATAAGGTCAATAATAAATTTTGAGTACAGACCTCTTACTTCCTCTTTACATTTATTGATTTGATCGGAAAGAATCCTTATTTCAAGTGCCATGGTTGTTATTTTGCACGCTGTTTTTCCCTGACCTAGGACTTGTAGTATCTACTATTTCAGGGGGTCCTTGCTTTTTACACATAACAGTAGGATTTGGCTGCAGGTGCCGGCCTCTGTCAAAGCCCTGTACCCAAAATTGCATAGGCTGCAAATCCTGCTATGCACGACCTTCTGTTGTGTGCAGCGGGAGTTGACCAAGTGGCCTTTGCTGCACTTAGTCCCTGCGCCTAACCCAATGTGTCTTTGTGTTTCAAAATTTATTTTGGTAAATATTTTGATGTCACCAGTGATGTCAGTGGTAATGTCATAAGTGATGTCATCATTGATGTCATGTGTAATGTTATATGCAGCATAAGGGTCTAGAGTGAGTTATGATTTGTGCCGCCAACTATAACTTGCATATTTCTGCGGTTAGTTGAAATTAAGCCACAAGCATAACTTAATTTGAACTTTTTTAGTCAATTTAATGTATTTGGGCTTAGGCCATGCACAGTGGGCATTGGGTGCAGTGTTGCACCTCTTGCAACCTGAGTCGAAATTTCAACTGGCGGCCACCCCTGTGCATAGCCTCCAGTCATTCGCAGCATCAGCTGCCTGAAGGACCGTGCCTACAACCAAGCAATGCATCAATGCATCCTTACGCCATGTGAAATAGGGTTTCCTGCACATCCAGGCAGCTGCCAAGGCCCTACGCCCAACTCACAGTGGGCATCCAAGGCATCCATTCCTGTTGTACAAAGAATATGCCAGTGAGCAGCAAGAGTTTGGCATGGGGCCTGGCCTCTGGCTCGGCTCTATCCATTTTCACCATGGACCAACAATCCCAGTTGTTTATGGTTTTATGTGTTTTTTTTTTGGAAGGCAACCAGTTTTTAGTTATTTGTAGCCTTAAACTTATTTAGAGTTTTTCATTTTTAATTTTTTTTGGGAAACCTTCTCAAATATGTTCTTAAACTGACTATTTATATGGCTTTTACTTCTTTAAACTTTAGAAGAAGGCCTTGTGTTATTTTTCCTGTCAAACTTTCTTTATTGGGTTTTAGCATTGAACAGCATATTGTCAGTTTATCATCATCCAACACCGATGCCATACAGCAGCATAGCTGGATTGGCTATCATTTTCCACTATGACACGGTGTCTCGAAGTGAAACAATTAGGCCAGGGCGGATTTCTTGAGTTCCACCATGTGGAACTCTGAAAAGAGACAAAAAACTCTGCCAAGCTACGTAGAGTTCCATGTGCGGTGGAGTGCATTATTTCACGCCATTCGCACTGAATTTTAGCACTGGGTGTTTGTCCCTTTCTGTAAAATCAGCACGTAGAAAATCACACATGGAGCAAGAGGGTACTGCTTCTTGCGGCTGCTCAAATAGAAGTTATTTATTTATGTAAAGTTTTATATAGAGCGAACGTGACCCTTTACAATATACAATTATTAAACATTAGATGATTGATGTGGTATACAAACATTAGGTATTCTCTAATCAGTACAAAAGAGGTATATAGTTTTATATGGATAGCACAGATAACTAGAAGACAGCAAAGAATGAACCACAAGGACATCAGAGTACTTCATAATACACAGGTATTAGACATTAGGAGGTTGAGGTAGAATATATACATTCAGTAATTTCCATACAATCCAAAAGAGGTAGATAGAAATATCAGGATAGCATAGGTAACTATTAGTCAACATCGATTTAAAGCCTTAGGATGTACATTTGTTCATTAGAAGAGTTTTTACTTCTTGTTTGAAGGAGGTAAAGGATGTGATTCCATGTACCCATGAAGGCAGAAAGTTCCAAATCTTCAGTGCGATCCCTGAAAAATATCTGCAACCAGTTCTCTTTTTATGGAAGGATTGTGGTTTCAGTAGTAGTGACCTTGCACTTCTCAATTGTCTACATCCTCCCGACCGTTCTAACTTAAATGCTAAGTAAGAGGGGTATTGTTATGCAGGGCTTTGTGGGTCATGTAGGCAACCTTTAGATGTATTCTTGCCTCATAGGAGAACCAATTCAGAGCTTTCAGGGTTGGAGAGATGTGGTTGTTTCTTTTAATCCCTGAGACCAGTCTGGCCTCAGAATTGACCAAAGCCCTCAGCGGAATCAACTTGTATTTGGGGAGACCGCATAGAGTGGGGCTTCCTTGATTCAATCTTGATAACACCAGGGCTTGTACCGCCATTTTTAAGTCGGTCTGAGGGAGGAAGTGTTTAAGTTTCCTTAGTATACTTAACTGGTGATTGGCTCCCTTGGTGGCATTAGTGATTTGCGCTTGCTTGTTCAGGTGTTTGTCTATGATGACTCCCAAGGATTTAGCTGAGTCAATGATGTGGGGAGCACAGTCAAAGGTCGATGTCCTAACCAAAGGTCTATCTTGGGTGTGTGTTTGGGTGGGGAGATGAGAAGGAATTCTGTATTTTTGGTGTTAAACATAAGGTGGCTGTCAGTGATCCAACTTTGAGTGCTCTGTAGAATAGCGTTGAGAGAGATGAAGTCTTCTGGAGAGGAGATTTTTATATACAGTTGGGTGTCGTCAGCGTAAAGGTGATATTGGATGTTTTCAGAGTTCAATGCATTTACCAGGGGCTGCATGAATAGATTAAAGAGAATGAGAGAGAGTGCGGAGTCCAGTGGGACCCCTATGGTGACCAGGGAGGGTTGAGAAAGTGAATGGTTCATCTTGATTCTTTGTGATCTGTTGTTAAGGAAGGAGGAGAACCATTGTAATACTGGTCCCGTAAGGCCCATCCTTCGTTCCAGTAGGGACAGTAGGTTGTTGTGCTTGACCGTATCGAAAGGGGAGGATACGTCAAAAAGTATCAATAGGCAGGATTCGTTGTGGTCTAGCATTTTTAGTATGTTATCCAATATGTGGGTGAGAGCAGATTCTGTGCTATGACCGTTCCGAAAGCTGGATTGGTGTTTGTCTAGGAGGTTGTTAGTCTCTATGGGCCCGATTCATAGAACTAACTTAAGACAAAATCCTAACCTTACTAACATTTTGGTATTCACAGAAGGCACTTACTCATTTTGGTATTCACAGAAGGCACTTACTCATTTCGGTATTCACAGAAGTTAGGAGTCCTAACTTTAGGACTCTTAAATGCCTTCTGTGAATACCAAAAGTCTTAAAAATAGGATTATTCTCAATTTAGTAGTAGTAAAGTTAGGACTCCTAACTTTTGGACTCCTAAATGCCTACTGTGAATACCGAAAGTCTTAAAATTAGGGTTTTTCTCAGTTTAGTAGTGGTAAAGTTAGGACTCCTTACATTAGAACTCCTAAAAGCCTGCTGTGAATACCGAAAGTCTTAAAATTAGGATTTTTCTCAATCGAGTAGTAGTAAAGTTAGGACTCCTAACTTTCGGACTCCTAAATGCCTTCTGTGAATACCGAAAGTCTTAAAATTAGGATTTTTCTCAACTTTACTACTACTAAACTGAGAATAATCCTAATTTTAAGACTTTCAGTATTCACAGAAGACATTTAGGAGTCCTAAAGTTAGGAGTCCTAACTTTACTACTACTAAATTGAGAAAAATCCTAAATTTAAGACTTTCGGTATTGACAGAAGGCATTTAGGAGCCCTAAAGTTAGCAGTCCTAACTTTACTACTCCTAAACTGAGAAAAATCCTAACTTTAGGACTTTGTGTATTCACAGATGGCATTTAGGAGTCCTAAAGTTAGGAGTCCTAACTTTACTACTAAATTGAGAAAAATCCTAACTTTAAGACTTTCGGTATTCACAGAAGGCATTTAAGAGTCCTAAAGTTAGGACTCCTAACTTCTGTGAATACCGAAATGAGTAAGTGTCTTCTGTGAATACCAAAATGAGTAAGTGCCTTCTGTGAATACGAAAATGGTAGTAAGTTTAGGATTTTGTCTTAAGTTAGTTCTGTGAATCGGGCCCTATGTGATTATATAGTTGTAGTTGTACACATTTGTCAAGCAGTTTTGCTAGAGTAGGGATGTTGGTTATTGGGCGGTAGTTATTTAGAACTGAGGGAAGGGAGTCAGATTTCTTTAGTATAGGTGTGACCTGCCCTACTTTAAGCCAGTCCAGTATGGAGCCTTGACTCAGGGAGGCGTTTACAATCTTCGACCATAGAGGTATGATAGAGGTTTTGATCATTTTGAATAGGGAAGGAGGTAGGGGGTCAGAGAAATGGTTTGAGGGGTTAATCTCTAGAAGAGTGTTGTAGATTTCTTGTTCAGGGATGTTCAAGAAGGCGCGCCAAGAGGCATTGTTTTTGGGGGTTTCCGTCAGAGTACTAGAATGGGCACCAATCTGAGCATAACATTTAGTGTCCTGAACAATAGGTTGTGGAAGAACCTTCTTGGAATGGATGTTGAGTTCAATGGCTTTTGTTTTTTCAAGGAAGAAATCGGCAAGCTGATCGCAGTTAGAAATAGCCGGATTGTTTAGTTCCACTGATTTAGGCATTTTGCGTGCTTGTTGTTTGACTATTTCAAAAGGTTTCTTGGGGCGGTTGATGGCTTGGTTCAACTGAGTTTTGAAAAAGTCTGCCTTAGCCTTAAGGATATTCCTGTTATAAGTATTCCTCAGCACTCTAAGGTGATGTAGGTGACCAGTGGAGGGTGCTGATTTCCATACTCTCTCAGCTGATCTTAGCTTTTGCCGGTCAGAGTTCAGATTCTCGTTGAACCATGGTTTGGAGATCTTGGAGGAAACGTTTATTTCTTAGAGGGGCACTGTAGAGTTAAGAATTTCAAGCATAGTGGAATTGTAAAAGATCGTGAGGTCATGGAAGTCAACCAAATCTGTCTTGGGGGTTAGGGTGGAGATGCATTGGTTTACTAGGTCGGTGGGGTTAGTATTTTGAATATTCCTTTTCCACTGTTTTGTTTTTGGGGGTTGGCCTCTTTTTGTAGCTATTTCAGTATTGATGAAGAAGAGAATGCTGTAATGGTCCATCCAATCACATGGGGTGATGGATTCTAGTGATACAGTGTTCGTTTTCGCTATGATGAGGTCTAGTATCTCTCCCTTGTTGTGGGTTGGACTGTCACAGAATTGAGAGAGATTCTGATGAGACAGCTTACAACATGGTCATTTGAGTTATTCCAATAGAGATTGAAGTCGCCCAGGAAAATCGGTGGTACTTGTGAGTTGTCATTGGATGTAATGACTTCCATTAGCTCATCGATGAACGACAGATTGTCAGCAGGGGGGTGTTAAATTATGTGAAGTTTGCTGGTGATGTGCTTGTCATCGTAGATGTAGATACAGAGATATAAACAAGAGGATAGAGAAATGGAGTCTGCTTGATTGACTGTGATTGTGTTATGATAAATGCAGGCTAATCCACCACCAGGGTTCACATTTCTGTCCAGACAGATTATATCGTGACTAGGAGGTACCAGTAGGTCTAGGATGGGAGAGGCGGAACTATTCAGTCATGTTTCTGAGAGGACGATAATGTCTAGATCATTCTCGAGGATGAGGTCGTAGATGTCAGGAGCATGTTTGCAGGTGGATCTGTAATTGATGAGTACACACTTCATCCTGTTAGATGAATGGGATAGAGTAGTCTGCACTAGGTTGATATTAGTGAGGTTTTCTCTATTGATGGATCTGAAGTTGTGTGTGGGTTCTCTGAAGGGGTTGGTTTGTATGGATTGGATAACGCTACATCGGGGCATACTGTTGACATTGGGACTGGCATAGGTTAGGAGGAGGTCATCTAGGTCATTGTAGGATAGATCAGCAGTTGTCCTCCTGGGACGGGATGGGTCATTGGGGGAGGGTATCTTACTCTGCCTAGTGTCCTCACGTTGTGATTTCTTGGCGATGTATCTTCTAGTTTGGTGGCTAATACGGTTTACTGTGGTACTAGTGGCTCTGTGTGTGTTTAGCGTTTCCTTGGTGATGCTTGAAAGGTTTTGCAACTCGATCTTGAGATGGGATAGGCCAGTGGGTAGCTCATTGAAACGTGCAATCCAATCAGAATTGGGATAATTAGTTGCGTGTATATGTGTGTGGTCTATTGTAGGCGGAGGTCCGCAAGAAAGTATTGGTTGCATGATCACGCTATCAGGTTGCCTGGGAATATCCTTATTAGGGATTGATGGGGTAAGTTGATCATTGAGTATTGTTTTAAGGTCCGAATCATTGTGGGGGTTGGCCTTGAGATGTGGCTGCATGATGGGGACGGTCGCATGCGCTCAGGGTATGGATGTAGAGTTGTGAGTTTGGATGAGCGGAGTGGGTATCAAGGGAGTTGGGAGCAGATCAGGTATTTTGGTAGGCGGTAGGACATGGGGAACTTTGTATGCCAACTCAGTTGAAGGTAAGGGGTAGGGTATGTCATGGGTTGAATTGCTGTAGGCAGGTTCTCCCTTGGACACCATGGACCTCAATGGTGTGACTGCAATGAGGTGGCTGGTAGCTAAGAGTATCCCTGACCCTCCTGTGCCAGGGGACCTTGGTGTGGTTGAGACCGATGTGACATGGGGGAAGGAGTCAATGGGTGAGTGGGGAGAATTTGGTTCCGTAGCAATCGTTGTAGGATTTTGTGGTGCAGTTGGGGTGTCAACAGAAAAGTCAGGATGAGTAGAGTCAGGGAGTGAGATTATCTTGCTGTTCACTGCATTCTTAAGGGTAATGAAGATCTTGTCTATGGTAGCGAGATTGGAATTGGAGGCTTGTAAAGAATATTACCATTGTTGTATATGGAAATGGTGGCATTCAGAGGGCAAAGGTCCGAGGCAGTTACCGTCATTTTAAGGGCATGCAGGTTTCTACTAGAACAGCAGATTCCTCAATGCAAGCGAAACGTTTCTCAACACGGGCGGAAGTGACTATCTGCGACCACCCGTATTGAAAGATCTCACTGGGAAGCGGTCTATTCGTGGATTTTCCTCGCTCGTGCTCACTAACTTACAGTTAGCGAGTGTGTGCAAGAAAAAAACTCCACTCTGTGAGTTTTTTTAGCTCCTCGAGCTCTGTGGAGTGGGAAAAACTCTGCAAACTCCACGAATGGAGAAGAGTTCCCTGCCCAGGCTTAGAAACGAAAAAGTTGTACAGTGCATCACTGTTAATCAGATCTCGTAATAGAACAACCATTTTACCCAATGGACCTTCTGTTGTGTGTCAATTTAGATACTGTATATAGATTTCCCGATGTATGCCCTTATATAGGTACAATTCACATTGCCCTTTTTTTAGGCATAGAAATCCAACCCTTATTTAGGCATTGCTCATGCTAACCAAATACAGGCATGGTCAAGTACATCAGTACATCCACCTCACAACGAGTTCTTGGAAAACCAGACTCTTAAGCCTTTAGGACTTCCCCTTGCTTGGATATTGATTTCTCCAAGAACTCATTTATTATGCATGAACATCTATTCCTTAGGGGTTCATTAATGACGTTCCTCTGCCCGATATTTTTATGTCAATACTGGCATTCCTGAACACCTTCAAGGTATAAATATACCTTGACTTGCCCTGACAAACCACGGTACGGCACAGCTCAGCTGCATACTTGCACGACGCGGCTCGCCACGGCAAGTTCGGAAGGAGATCGAGTCCCCAACTGACGCACTGACCAGACGTTGTCATCCTCCTCGCAGAGAATCCAGCTCCAGTGTTTCTGACTCGCAGGGTGTTAGAGATCGAGACCTGGAAAGTGATTCCAACCTCTCTCATTCTAAGGTATGGAGCTGACTAGAACCTAGAGAAACTTTTGGCAACTCTTGATTAAACTAGACTATAGCTAAACAACACCTATTTCTTCCCTCGTACTACACTTAGGTTAGGTACACTGGGGTAGGATTATTTTAGAAGCAACAGATGAGTATTTTAGCATGTGTTATTTATGTATGTACTTTTATGATTAGATGTCATAGCTACAGAACATGCTATTACAGTATTATTTTATCTTACTGCTAACGCTGTTCGTATTATACTTCACATTCTGTCTTACAATTGTAGCAGTCCATATCTCTTGCATGAGAAATAAGACTTTTCAATAAACCCTTTTATTGAAACGCCCGTCTCTGTATTCCTGTGCAACTCTGTAGAAATGAAGCATGCCCAATTGACTCAACTGAAACTAGTTATCTATTTTTCCACGATTCTGAGACGAGTTCCAATTCAAAAGGAAACAAAAGTTGTCATGTTTATGTGGTTGTCAGAGACTAATCCCTTCTTGTTCATTTGAGAAGTTTTTAGTGATCTCTGAGTTAGCTGGCTCACACAAGTAATTAAGTTTAACGTACTCAATAGAGACAAACTGACCTCAGTCCTTTGTCAAATCTATAGTGTATATTATTCCATTGCGCAGAGCCTATCAGGGATATAGGAGCTACACTACATGGCACCCAATGGTTTGGTAAGACACTAATTTAATGGTAGATACTGAAGTAACTCAGTCGTCCTTTTCTCAGAGACCCTCTACTCATAATACTCCATAAGATGTCTGGTGTGGGTAGGGATAATATCCGCCATAGCTGAGTATGACAAAAATCCTGTTTATTAGCTGCTTGGTTTGTTCAACATTGAAGGATACAGTGATCCAAAATATTGTGCACCTTATCTTTGTTCCCTTGAAACTTGCTATGCAATTTTCATTAAACAATAACCGAAAATGGCAATAACACCGAAACCGGTGGAGCTGTAATTGACGATGTGGCAGCAGCTTTTAACTTCACAGGTTTCAATGAAACCATTGAGAATGCTATAATCATTCCTATTATTTAAGGAGAGCCATCACTTTAAAACTTATAGGACATTGTCTAACACCAAGAGGTGGTAGAGCAGTTTTTGTGATAGAGGCACATGAATCTCAACAGACAGAGGTATTCTACTCATAAATGTAAATGTAAATGTACAGGAATTTATATAGCACAAATCACCGAGCGGTTTCTAAGCGCTTGCTTAGGGAACCCGTCCTGGTATTCCCCTGTGAGATAACCCCGGCAGGGTATCCACAAGGTGAAAGCCAGGCATCCCGCCGCGAGGGGCCATAGTGGAGATTAAGCAAGCTATTGCCCAGAGTCGCAGAGTGTGACCCCGTGAATCGAGTAGGCACCTGAGCGAGAATTGTCGAGTCCATGGACATTTTAGGACTCAAGACCCCGCCGAGCCGGGAATTGAACCCTGGTCCCGGGCTGACCTCTACTTCCCGGTCTGCCTCCTCTAACCAGTGAGCCACACTTCTCCACGGATAATATTCCCTGAATCAAATCAAGTAACTAAAATGTTTCACTTCTACAAAGAAGATGATTCACCAGAGGAATATATTCCTTTCGAGGATATTAAAATGCCACTCACATACCAGGAGCATGAGCTCTGGTTTAAAGGCGCCCTAAAACACTTAAATCACATTACCAGGCTCGGTCCACTAGGTAGATCAGGAGCAACATGGCCTGTTTTAGCAGGTTACGCATCTCATCCGGAAATCGATGATATGACAGCCATAGAATTACTGGCTCAACGCAAAGAGCTAATCAAAATCTACAGACAGTTAGTCCAATATGTCATGCGGACTCTCACAGTCCCACCTCCAACAGTTATTCAAGAACAAACCTCTCACCAGGGGAATGCACTGAAAATCACTCCCCAGACTTTACACGCAGTCATGGGAAAATTGCCCGCAAAGCGTGAATAAATTCCATTCTGGATAGCTCAGAAAATCACTCAAATAGAAGCAGTATTTCCTGATACTAGCCCTTATGAAAAATACAGAATCTTAACGATCTGCCTACCAATGGGGATCACATCACATCTGGAAGACTGCACCTCTTGATGTACAGTCTTTGCTGCTATCTATACTAAAACACATGGTTTTTCATCTATGGCGGTAATACCTGATGTCCTGAAACAGATTCAAAACGAATACGGGGCAGAGCCTGCTCTGAATTTGGGTATGAAGTTACTGAAAAATGTTGACCAGGTCTCAACAATAATAATATTTAATTTTAAAGGAGAAGCAGCATCAGTGGCGATCCGCCAGAAATTAAGGGAAATTTGATGTAAGTGAACAACAAGCACTAGCCAGAATAATTGAAAAATCCTGTGAAGAATTAAGCAGAGACAGTTTGGGTGGGAAACCAGTAAAACCCCAACTGTCTGAAAGACCTGAAAAGGTCTTAACTAAAAACAATCTTCTAAAAAGAAGTGGGAAAATAGCAAACAACATTCCAAAGAGACACGTTCTCAATCCCGAGGTAGGTCTCCTCAAAAGGAGCCCTCTGAAAGGAGGTAAAACCTCAGGAATAGGAATAATTTGAGAAAACCTGACCGGTATCAAAATACTGATACATGTTCCTCTTGTATCATTCAGATATTGTCACAGACATCTGAAAGAAGAGGACGGTTGGACAACATGTGAAGTCCAAAGTCGATCAACACAATTCACCAAAAAGAAGGGGATCCTCCCCTGCCTTCCGCGGGAGCTTTTGCTGAAGCACTAAGTTTTTAATACTTGTTGTGCCACATTTTTGTTTTCTTTTGAATTATTAAGTCCTACCTTCCTCCACCTTGTAAGGACTCTGCTTTGCCCAGTTCCCACCGCGCAGTCGAGGTAGTCGCTGCAGCGGCTTGAGGCTCTGTCGCTCGCCGTCATCGGCGACCCACCCCCCGAGCCACGCCCACTCACACCTGGCCACGCCCACTTCTGGGTATAAGAGCAGGAGCTGACTACTAGCTCGCCACTGGATCCTCTCCTGCCTTCCGCAGGAGCTTTTGCTGAAGCGCTAAGTTTTTAATACTTGTTGTGCCACATTTTTGTTTTCTTTTGAATTATTAAGTCCTACCTTCCTCCACCTTGTAAGGACTCTGCTTTGCCCAGTTCCCACCGCGCAGTCGAGGCAGTCGCTGTAGCGGCTTGAGGCTCTGTCGCTCGCCGTCATCGGCGACCCGCCCCCCGAGCCACGCCCACTAACACCTGGCCACGCCCACTTCTGGGTATAAGAGCAGGAGCTGACTGCTAGCTCGCCACTGGATCCTCCCCTGCCTTCCGCGGGAGCTTTTGCTGAAGCGCTAAGTTTTTAATACTTGTTGTGCCACATTTTTGTTTTCTTTTGAATTATTAAGTCCTACCTTCCTCCACCTTGTAGGGACTCTGCTTTGCCCAGTTCCCACTGCGCAGTCGAGGTAGTCGCTGCAGGCGCGCCTAAGGCAAGCCCGTCTGCGCCCGTCCGCGACGTGCCGGGACCAGGGCCCAGAGATGCTGCCCCTCTCACCATCTATTCCCCTGCTTCACTTAGAAGCCTCCAGTGTCCCCCACGTGCCCTCTCATCTACAACCTGGGACCGCTAGGTGTCCCTTGGCATCTCGGCCGACCTGCCTTTCCCTACACTCGCTCAGGCACCCATGCCAGCCCCTATTGTGCATGAGACTCGTCTTCGTATCCTCTATCTTAATACTCGGTCTCTCCCACAACATCATGCCGACATCTTCCTCCTGCTGACGGCTGAGAACCCAGACATCTTGCTGCTCACGGAGACCTGGTTATCTGATTCCTCCCTCCCTGACATCCTGGCTGCCCTACCCCCCAATTATTACATGCTGAACGCCAACCGGCCTAATGGCCGGCGCGGCGGTGGGGTGGCGGCAGTCATACGTAAAGACCTGCCTTCTTTTACGTCTTCCTCACTTTGCCTTCCTGATGCCGAGAATCTCGTCATCAGCCTGGCAACTGAGGTCGGCGCCTTGTCTCTTATTGTTTTGTACCGCCCCCCTACCCTTATGCCCCTGTTCCCCGCTGCGAACAACTTTCTGCCTTGATGACCTCTTCAGGTCGTCTCGCTATGTTCGGAGATTTTAATTATTGGTACAATGATGTCAATGCGGGCCCCCACGCCACTGAACTATTCGAGACACTCCTCAGCCTAAATCTGACTCAGCATGTTACCTCCCCCACTCACACCGGGGGTCATATTCTCGATCATATCTGGACACAGGGGGTATCGCTCTCCAGCCCGACCATCTCCCCCTGCGTCTGGTCTGACCACCTACTGATCGAGACTTCCATCGTTGTAAAAGGACCGGTTAGGTCTCATTCCTTAGCAGGAGGGACTGCTCGGAAATGGAAGCTCCTCGATTCATCGGCCTTCCTTTCCTCTCTCGCCGAAACGCAGCCTTCAACCATTGACATCTCAGATGTTAACACCCTTGAGGCTAACATCTCCCATTGGCTCACGACGGCCAGCGACTTATTTGCACCTCTGTCCTGCTTCCCTCGAACACGCCTTAATAATTCTCATAAGTGGTACAATTCGGCTTTAAAACAGCTACACCTCGAGCTACGCCAATTGGAGCGTAGATGGAGGCGCAATTATCTCAGTGTCGATAGGGAAGCGTACGTAGCTGCACGGAAAAACTATAAAAAAAACATCATATCCGCTAAGTCTGCGTTTATCTCTGAGAGAATCCTAACAGCCCCTAACAAATCTAAAGAGATTTTCAAAGTCCTTGGCGAACTAACATCTGACGCCAGGACACTTCCTAACCTGCCTCCTTCCGCTGAGTCATGTAATGCGCTAAACTCTTTTTTTATCAAAAAGATCATCACTATCAAAAACTCCATTCCCCTCATCCCCCCGTCAAGCACTGTATCACCTCCCCCTACCAATCCAACCACCCTGGCTCGATTCCCTACACTCGACTCTGTCTCTCTTGCCAAGTTGTCCTCACAAGTGAAATCCGGTTCCCCGAAGGACTGCTGTCCTCCGTCTGTGCTTCGGGACATTTGTCATACCCTTCCACATTGTATCCTTCCCTTACTTAACTCCTCCCTCAGCACTGGCATAGTCCCCAGGTCATTCAAGGAGGCCGTACTGGTGCCCCTGCTAAAAAAAACTGGCGCGGACCCAGCGGTTCTTGCTAACTACCGGCCCATCTCCCTCCTGCCTTTCCTGTCTAAGGTCTTGGAGGCACATGTCACCACCTGCCTCTCGCAATTCATCGAGGAGTCCAACTTCCTGGCTTACAACCAGGCCGGCTTTAGACCAGCCCATTCCACAGAGGCTGTGATCCTTGCCGTGTTGGACAAACTCAGGAGTAAGGCCGATAGAGGATTACCCCAGGCTTTAGTCCTTCTTGACTTATCGGCGGCATTCGACACGGTGGACCACAACATCCTACTCCACCGTGTCGAGTCCGCCGGAGTCTGCGGGCCTGCGTTGTCCTGGGTTAAATCCTTCTTAGAGGGGAGATTTCAGGCAGTCAGGCTGGGCCCTTTCAGTGCCTCCAGCACCTTGTTATCCTGTGGGGTCCCTCAGGGCTCTTCCTTGTCCGCCCTTCTTTTTAATTTGTATCTCTTACCCCTCCTTCATTCCTTAAGCAGGTGGGACGCCACCGTGTTTAATTACGCGGACGACCTGCAAATAATTTTCCCCCTTACCTCCCCTGATGCTGTTTCTAACTTCCAGTCGGCTATGACACACATTCAGCACTGGATGTACCAAAACCAACTAAAGCTCAATCCGGGCAAGACGGAGCTCCTTCTCCCCGGGAGTAGTGCCTCTTATTGGGGTCCTCAGTTCTGGCCTACTGAGCTTGGTACACCCCCTTCTCCTGCTGGCAGTGTGAAGAGTCTCGGGGTCATTATTGACTCCGGCCTCACTCTCAAGGCTCAGGTGAGCGCGGTAACATCTTCCTGTATGTTTCAGCTATACAGGATACGGTAGGTCGCTCACTTCCTGACCCCGGAAGCGCTGCTACAAGTCATCATAGCCTTGGTGATATCCCGCCTGGACTTCTCAAATTCCATCTATCACTGTCTCCCCAAATCCCTGCTATCTAGGTTACAAATCATCCAGAACCAGGCTGCCAGACTCGCACTTAATCTTTCTAGATGGCAGTCGGCCCGACCCCTATTGTACCAACTCCACTGGCTTCCAGTCAGTGAGAGAATAGCTTTTAAGGTCCACTGCCTGGTCTTCAAAGCCCTTACTGGTCCTTCCCCTGTCTTCCTCAAGTCCCTGATCACTCCCTATTGCCCCTCTCGTGCCCTGAGATCCACCCACCTTCATCTCTTGGTCGTTCCCCGCGTCAAACTCACCGGATCTGGTGGTCGTAGTTTTTCTCACCTGGCCCCTAAGCTGTGGATCCATCTTCCCCTTAAGACCTCCTGCTCCCTTCTTGTCTTTCGTAAATCCTTAAAAACTTTGCTTTTCTCTCATTGCTATTACATTTTTCTGCTTCAACTTCAGGATCCTATAGCGCCAGGAAACTCACGGTGACAGTGCGCTCAATAAATATCACTTAACAAATAACAAAATAACAGGTCTGAAGATCAGACATGCCGAGAATTCTGAGGACACAACCCAAGAACAGAGAATGGGCCCAGACAATGCTGGACAGTGCAGCAGAAGTAACAATAGCTCGCCAGAACCTGAATGAACTTCTGGAGACAGAAGACTTGAATGACGACATTCAAGTAGAAACTGCAGACACCAGGGTTAGTTCTCCACATAGGTTATATGAGATAACACTCCGGATGGAGGCACACATACCAAGAAAAGTGAAAGCACTCTTTTGGGAGCGACTTTCAAAAGGTTATGATATGCTTCTACCAGAACAGTAATGGCCACCAGAATTTGTCAGGGAGTGCCCACATGGCGAAGACATCATTATGCAAGCCTTCTCCAACCATGTTCCAGTACATTCAAAATATACTTATGCCAGGAAATGGGCAGTCACCCAAGCCCCAGCATTATACAAAAACCATGTAGGATGGGATTAGGATTCACCTCACCATAAAATCCAGTTAAAAAAATCAACCAACTGCACAAAGGCAGTACACAGTTAAGCAAGAAGCTAAGAAACCAGTCAGGGAGATCTTAGATCAACTTGAATACCAAGGGGTGATTGAAACATGCACCTCACCAATGAACAATCCTTTGTTTCCTGTCGCCAAACCAGACAATACACATCGTCTAGTTTTGGATTACAGACATCTAAACTCTTGTTGCATAACATTTGCAGTGCAAAATGCACACCGTACAGCATTAATGAATAAAATTGTACATAAAAAACTATAAAAACCCCATTAGACATTTCTAATGATTTCTTTTGTCAAACCATTGCACCTGAAAGTAGGTATTTGACCGCTTTCTCAATAATGGGAAGCCAGCGTCACCATAATACTTGGCTTCGCCTCTGAGCGTAATAAATTCAATTGTAAAAAATCAAGAATTGCCCATCTCAACGTCCTTTTCTTAGGATATGAACTTTCAAGTGAAGGCAAAAGTCTGGCAGTCAACTTTTTAGAAAAATGTGCCCTGTTTCAGCCTCCAAAAACGCTGAAAAACATACAGTCGATTCTAGGTTAGCTGAATTTTGGAAGAACTTACATTCTAAACTACGCAGAAAGAGTTAAACCTCTCTAGGAATTAATCAAACCTGATTTTAAATTTATAAATTGGACACAAGAACACACAGAAATTTTATGTTTACTTCAAGCTGACATGTTAGCAACTAAACATTTACAAACACGTGTAAACGTAAGCAACTTAGTGATCCGAATCATTCGGGGTCAATGTGGATTCACCTACTTAACTTTTAACGAAGGTGAAAAAGTACCAATTGCATACAAATCACATTTGTACACACAAGCAGAAATGAAATTCTCATCTACAGAAAAAAAATTGACAGCAGTTCAAACTGCTGTAGCAAAAGAAAGAGCCCTAGCACAGGGAAAACACATTATGGTCGTAACCCCTGTACACCCCTTAGAGGCAGTTACAAAAGTGAGCATTCCTAATGCAAAAGCTTTACATCCAAGATGGATAAAATGGGTTAATCCTCTTGCTGCAATTGATGTTGAATACATTTTTGATCCTTATTTGAAAGCACAAGCCTTCCTACAACACAAACACGAATGTCCTCTGCCTACTTAAATTCTCCCTCTTGACCAGTATGAATGTATAATTTATACTGATGGATCTGCACAACCTGCTACGGGGGGTAAACAAGCTTATAGTGCAGCGTGCATGATCGTTAAAGGTCGTCTGCGCGATAACAAATTCAGACCGATGGTCATAAAAAAGCAATCTCTAGGAGATTGTACAGCTCAGCGAGCTTTCATAATGTCACTTGAAAATACTGATCGTAAATTCCCCACACTGATAGTGTGCGATTCTTTTTACTGTGTTCAATCTTACAATGAATATTTACAGAATTGACTTCAAAACGGTTTTGTGGATGCAAAAAGTGGCACAATCAAGCATGAAATGCTTTGGGAACAAGTAGTTCAGTTGCAAAACGGACTGCAAAACACTCACATGATACTCACGCTGAGTCATCAACGTGATAGGGTCCACATTGAAGGGAATTCACTGGCTGATGAAGAAGTAAAGGGGGTTGTGCAAACGGCTTCCGTAGCTGCAATCACTCATTAAAAAATGAAAATAGACAGTGAAATAATACTGGCTGTCAATGCTTTAAGCAAAGGCAGCGGTGCTGCATTACCTAAAAAGTTTCCACTCAAATACTCATATGTAATAGAATCTAACAGTGTTCTGTTTGCTCAAATCCCTGGAGTGGGGGATAGGGTAATTCCAAACATGGAACGAAGAGCAGCTTTGATTTATGAAGCACATCTGGGAGAGTGTCTGATACATCAGTGGATCTCGAAAACAATATTGACTCTAAAAGAGATATACTGGTGGCCAAGGGATGAATACACTGATTCACATCTTCATCAATAACTGCATAGACTGCAATAGAGATCACAGTAAAGAACGCCACCAGACACCTGACTACAGTGTAGCCAGCCCAGTACAGACACCATTGTTAGACAGCATTAGACTATCTATGTGCAGGCGTCCCTTTGGACGAATGCAGTCCCACAAACACTAAGTCAAGGTTCTTTTGGATGTGGCCTCAGCGCTCGGCTGATGCTCAAACTGTTATAAAAGATTTGCGAGTCTTTATCGGTACATACGCAATAGGCACACAACACTCTGACCAGGGCCCTGCATTTAGCTCTCGAGCTACAAAGAAGCCATGGCCAGTTTGAGTGTAACATTGTGGTATTCTTCTCCATTCCATCCTGAGGGAAATTCTGTTGTGAAAGAAAAAAACGGGACATAAAGCAGTCTATAACAGATAGGGTATTAGGTTCGGGTGATGGGTGGGTCAAACATCTTTATAGGGTCCAACGTGCATTAAACAATTTGCCAAGAAGTTCTCTAGGGGCTATCACTCCATAAGAGGTCGTATTTGGGACTAGAATGTTGGTACCGGACCTTGATTATCATGGAACAGTGGTGGAAAACAGTAAATTTGATATCAAAGATCGTTTGGCTGTTTTACTGGACTTAAATGCACTAAGATCAAAACAAAGCAACGTGTTCCTGAAGCCAACCACCACTGGGAAAAATCCCAGCGTCCCAACAAGGCCTGTCTGGATCCCAAAGCTTGGGGATCTAGTCAGTGAAAAGATCGCGGACAAGAAGGAATTCGGGCCTTCTTACAGACAACCAGTACCTGTCCTAGCAATCCACGGATCAAGAACAGTACTTTTGCCGCCCCTTGCTGGTGAAAAGGAGAAAATATTTGTGTCCATCGACCTGATCAAACCACACTATGTGGCCGATACTAAGCAAAAAGGCAAGTGGACTCCGACAATGTAGCAGACGCACTCCTCTAGCTACAATCCAAGAGGTTCAAACTGACAGACTCATCAACGTTTAAGATTCTACAGTGAGAAATGAAGGACTAAGCAACAAAGCTATGGAACTTGTACCTCTTGAAACCCAAATAGCAGTTCATCCTGATACACCTGTCTACAACAAAGTAACAAGTGAACAAGTGGTTCCAGCGATTTCAACAAATCCTGATGCAATTCCAACCATTGACAGGACTGCCTCTGGCTATTTCATTAACTTTGATACGTTTTCTGAGGATTTCAGCGAACCTGAAACAACGCCAGCACAAAGAACTTTCAAAGAAAAAGCAACAGACTTTTTTCATCACCTGAAAAAGACTTATCTGGTTTCACCATGGATTTAACTATGGATTGTTTTGGGCATATTTTTCTTTCTACTTTGGTTAGCTCTGCTAAGAACTCTGGATATGCTGATAAATGGAACATATATTCAAATGGACACAGCAAGTACAAGAATGAACTTAATCTTCCAGCCACACAAATTATCCCATTGGAAACAAAGAGACTTGTCAGCAGTGAAAATCACAGCCGTTCTTATACAAGATGGTATAGTTTGGGACAAAACAGAATCTGACATTTTTGGTCTGTCGGAGCTTTTGAAGAATCCACACTTATTTAAAATTTCATGAAGTGACTTCATTACCTCTAGTACCTTTTCTGATGATTGGGACTTCAAGACTTTTAATAATATGATGTCTGATCTAGAGATGCAGCAGTATTCGCAAATCATGAATATTTAGAGGGTTCATCAGACTATGAACAAATGTATTGTTATAACCATTATGATCATCATTTCTTGCACAAATCTGTGTTACCTAGAAATGTATTTCTGTATAACCAGCAGGAACATTGTCCTACACCACTAAAGGGTAGCTCAAAAACATTTGCAATTAAGTTTCTATATTTTTCAGGGTTCAATGTATACAATGCTGAGACATTTTACTTTAAAAAAGTGAACAAGACTGGAATGAAAAATATGTTAACTAACACGAAACAAATTTATTCTGTAGCCTTTATTGCCCAACTGTCTAGACAGGGTTTCGACTTTTGGAAAGACAACATTGAGACAAGATCTGCCTGGAGTTCAAAAGATTGGCAAGTGCAGGGGGTAGAAGCTTTGTTTAGAGCCTGTAAAATCCCTGAGCAAATTATGTTTTTGAATGATACTGTCCAACAAACGTCTTGCCTTGGGTTAGCTAAGATCAAAGACATGAATACTCCGTCCATAAATGCACCTGCAAATAATAACACTACAGAGGATGAGGTCGACATGCATACTATTTTGCATCACAGCAGATCAGATCCAGATTGGAACAAATGGTTGCTCTAGCCCACAGACACAAACAACTGTCAAGATCGATCCCTTCACATAACACAGGTTCCACTATCAATGGGCCAGACCCACACTATGTTCAAAGCCAACATCCTGGGGTAATAACAACATACAGTGTAGGGAAACTATGCCTTGATTGGCTACAGAAAGCTACACTACAGGATGTAAAACAACACTTATCTTTACTTAAAGAAGGTGCAGACCTTAGGGAATTCTTGCTAGGACCAAGAAAACTGCTTCAATCAATCAATCAATCAATGCATTTCTAAAGTGCAATACATACCTGTGAGGGTCTCAAGGCGCTGGGGGGGGGGGGGGCTGTTACTGATCGAAGAGCCAGGTCTTGAGGAGTCTTCTGAAGGCCAGCAGGTCCTGGGTCTGTCGTAGGTTGGTAGGGAGTGTTCCATGTCTTGGCGGCGAGGTAGGAGAAGGATCTGCCGCCGCCAGTGGTTTTCCGGATACGAACGGCATATAAACGTTTCTTATATGCCGGTATCTACCCTGCATATAATGAAGTATGGAAGATTACCCAAGCAGAGACTGCAGAACGAATACGAGAAATTGGTCGTATTATTTTAGAGAAATCTCTCTCTGTAGTAGACAATGGGTTAACGACTCTGTCATCCAGGATATATTCATTGGACAGCATTGTGTCTTCTGCCATAGACGTCATGGAACAAGAACTGGTCATGTTGCAACATGGTCAGTCTCAATTTTGTTCTATCATGCTATTAGGCTGGACGCTACAAAACTTATGTGTAGGCTATGTGCCTTGGCGTTTAATCAACACTACGTCACTGTTTTCAGAATTCAATCTCACTGATCAACAGATCAAATTGGCACAAA
Organism: Lissotriton helveticus; assembly: GCF_964261635.1. Taxonomy (NCBI): domain Eukaryota; kingdom Metazoa; phylum Chordata; class Amphibia; order Caudata; family Salamandridae; genus Lissotriton; species Lissotriton helveticus. The sequence continues at coordinate 532,018,583 of NC_136067.1, forward strand.
GGGGAGCAGACTATACAGTGCTGAGCATTAAACACTGAAAAAATCACCATTCACAGTGGCAGAAAAAACAGCTACTGAGTGGTTCATACATGGCAAAATTACTCTGCCTGTTAAAATTTTCATTTTTCAGTATTGCCTAAAACATATACCAGAAGGCAAATATGAAAGGTTGGATAAAGAATACATCAAGAGATCCTGGGATTTACCATACAAACACAGATGTTGGAGTGGGGGCGTGAAGTTATTCTTAGCATTTCTAACTGTGAAAATGCACTAAGTGGTTCTCTCCTTTGTCAGGGTATTAACTTACACAGGGCCTATGATGGTTTCACCACAAACTTATCCTGTCACCTGCAAGGCTCACCAGCTGCAGTGATTAATCTAATTTTTGGTCAACTTTCAAATGGAAGTTACCTCATGTTGAGTGATCACTGCTGCTGTGGCATGTTGCCAGGTCTTCTATGTCTAGTAACGATTAAATCCAGGGTCATTTGCTGTATGCAAGTCTTGTTTCCACAAATAGAGACAGTTAGGGAGTCACCTTTGTGGCCTTCACTGAACATTTCTTCTATATGAATTGATACTCTAAGGAGAATGAAAGCCATTCTTTTGCAACAAACAGTGCCACTGATCTCGGACAAAAAAAACTATGATCTACAAGTCGTAAGGACTTCTGCCGAGATGCATGCTCTTTTGAATACAAACTGCCCTATACATTTCTCAGAAATGCTGGGACGTATCTTAAACATGTTTGATATGAGCGTTATGGTACATGTATTTAAGAACATGTGTGCAGGACTGTTAGCACCTTTTCAAGCAGTCCTCGGAATATTTCCAAACTTCGTGCACTCTGTGTTTGGCAAACTGCCACTCCTTTTAGCACTCAATCCTGTTTTTGCTCCTACTGCTACGATATGGCAACCAAATCACCAGGGACACCCAATTCACCGTGGAGAGAGCTCTCCTGGAGATGAAGATTTGTGAACGCATCGTCCAAGTTTTGGGTTTACCTCATCTACGAGAATTAAATACCTCATAGTTTCTGTCATTCAGACCAATCTGGCAAGACTGCATCTTACCTGTTCGACACTGACTGCTTTGCGGTGAAGAATGCGTGCTAGACATCTGTCTAACACCCCCATCAGTCATGCCTTCAGATGTCAATACTCTGCTGGACCCTGTAACAGCCCATGCTCTGTGTTGTCCCCAGCGGCTACCAATCCTGATGACGGCATTCAATGAGATCTCACAGATGCAAATTGCTGCTGCTCAGGTACAAGAGGAAACAACAGGCATGCAAGTAACATCCGATACAAACATTTCTGATGTGTCCAATGCTGAAGGCGATAGTTCACATCTATGTGGTGTTAATCTTCTAAACAAGGTATTCCAACTTTCACCTACACCGGTGGACAACTTTTCGTCTAAGGAAATAGAAGATTTCATGTTTTCTCCAAGGCCTAACACTGACTTTTGATTTTGGCATACAGTGTACTGAGAAACTCTGAATTTGGCCTTCATTCTTTCAAAACAAGGGATTAACAGCCAGATGCATCAAACCAAAAAGTGCTCACAAAAAATAGCGAATAGCTATTTGCGAGCACTTTTTAGCATTTCCGAATGCATCAACCAAAAAGACCAATCCCGCAAAATACCGAATCGCTAAAATAGGGAAAAGCGATTTTGCGATTCCATATTTGCGAGAAATCCAAAATGCGATAGCAAATAAGGAATCGAAAAAAAATTCACTATACAATGCATGAAAAATCGCAAATAGGGATTTCTTCAAAAATCGCTATTTAGCAAGTGCAGATTAAGGGGAATCACAATCAGGTGGTAAAAAAAAAAAACTCACCTGCAAATCAGCTGAAGCCTATTTAAACCCATGAGGCCATAGTGGCCTTTCACAATGGCAGCACTCTACGTGTTTGCTAGGAGGAGGATACTTGCAGCAGGCCAGCCCAGAAGGAGAATCCAGGAGAGAATCTTCCGCCTGCGTATCACTTTGTTGGGACAAACTGTTGAGCAAATATATTATAAGTACAGGCTAAATGCTGTAATGATTCACTACTTAATAGATTAATTGGACCCACTATTGCAGCGCCAGACACTTAGGACCCAGGCCATCCCAACTCCTGTCCAGGTGCTATGTTGCCTGCACCTGCTTGCGTCAGGTAGTTTCCAGGAAGTAGTGGCAGAAGCTGGAGGGGTATCACAGAGCTCCCTTTCGCGGTTCTTCAAATCCCTTCTGGCCGCTATGATGGCTTTGATCCACAACCACTTCACCTTCCCCACAACCCAACAGGAATTGACCCAAACTAAACAGGACTTCTACCAAGTTGCCCAGTTTCCACACGTGATGGGATGCATAGATTGCACCCACGTAGCCATATGTCCCCCAGCAGTAAATGGGTATATCTTCTGTAACTGCAAAGCATAGCACTCAATAACTGTCGAAGCAGTGTGCAAAGCGAAAAACATCATTACCGACCTCGTAGCACAATACCCTGGGAGCACCCAGGATTCCTACCTCTTTCGCCATAGTGGCATGCACACACGTCTGCTCAGGGGCGAATTTGGCGAAGGACACCTGCTAGTTAAATTTAATACAATACCCCACACTGAAGCATGAAATGGCAATGTATACCTGACACTAACACTTTGGTTTAAACCCTGTAGGTGACAGTGCATACGCAGTGAGGGAATACATCATGACTCCATACTTGAACCCAGCCAGCCCACAACAACAGAGGTACAACGCAGCCCACATCAGGACACGTAATGGCACCGAACGGACATTTGGATTGCTCAAGAGTCGCTTCCGCATCCTGCATAAAACTGGAGGAGCAGTGCTGTACCAGCCGGAAACATGCTGCAGGATAGTGGCGGTATGTGCAATGTTGCACAATATAGCAACAAGGAGAGGTATCCCCATAGAGGAATCCGACACTGAGGACAACCAGTCCCCAGCACACCCACGCCGGGCACATTTGGTCACTTCAGCGGAGGGGCAAAGAAAACGTACAGACATCACCCAGCATTATTTCTAAGGTATGTAATGATGAGACACAACACTTAATTGCAGAAAAGTATTTATTGGCACGTGAAGCAGTAGAGGTGTTCATTTAAACATAGCTGGTGGCCATTAGCACATTAACAGCATGCACTAAAGGACAAATGAGACACACAAAGGACTTGAAAATCAGTCAAAAAGAATGTCTTGGACATGGTTAAGTCACCATGATGAATTCCACCATTCGGATTATGTTTAGCGTTTCCTCCCTCTCACACCCAAACGTCTTTCACCTGCATCTGCATCTACATTCTCGGATGCACCGGGAGGTGTTGGTCTACGGGTACTGAACCTCCTGCCAGTGGTGACTTGCGCAGAGATGCTGCTTAGGCTGGATGCCTCACTACCCTCTACCCCTGTAACATTGCCGTGCTCATCAGTTCTAGACTGCATCAGTTCAACGGCAGTGGTCATTTGGCCGAGTGCTTTGGACACATCCCCACAACAATGGCCCATATCAATCTGCATTTCCACCGACCGACGTGACAGCAGTGCAATGCTGTTGCAAATCTTGTTGTTAGACCTGGTATAGCCAGCCATGCAGGTCACAAACTGGTGATGCCTCCTCCTCTGTGTGTTGTTTGATTGTCTGTTTGCTTCCAGTTAGTTCCCTCACACTCTCACCCATGACTGATGGGTTTCTGTTCATTTCTGTCATCTGCAGGTTGATGGCTCCCATATGCCTTGCTTGCAGGCGCTGCACCCGCAACATCTGTGTCTCCATGCCACCCCACACATTGGGAGTTCCTGCCTCCTGTGCCCCGGTAAGGGTCCTTGGGCTGCGTCTTATTCCCATCCGGACATGTGCCTGAGGTGTAGTTGTGTGGCTCACACTTGGACGGCTTGTCTCAGGAGCAGTTTCAGGTCCCTGTTCTGTCTCCATTGGCTGCAGTGGTGTAACTGTGGCCCTGCGCTTTGCCGGGGCCTTGGTTTTGGGTGGTGGTGTCACAGGTTTCGACATGGCAGCCACTTCAATGACCTCTGTGCTTTCTCCACATTCACTGTCATCAGTGTCTACTTCTGCTGCATCTGTGATGTGAAACAGTGCAATATTATTTTGTGTTGGTGCTAATATTGTGCAACATTACATTTCATTACATTTAAGCTCTCGCTGTCTCTCATCACTGACTGTTCAGCATTTTGGTAGCATTTAGGCTTACAATGTTGTATTGTGACTGGCAATTTGGTTCTACAGCCTACAGGTCCCATAATGCATTTGTGTCCCTATGTAAAATGAGGACTGGACAATTTTTACTATGATTTTGCTGGTTAATTACTGATTGGACACGATTAGTATGTACATTGATGTGTTAAGTATCATGCATCTTACCTTGTGTGCTACTGGCCGCCCCAGATGTATTCAGTTGCGTTACTCCCACCACTGCTTCAGGCTGGATAGTGCCCTCAACCAGGTCCTCCAGGGCTGTGTTGTCTGGGATTGTTGAGCTTCCTCCTCCGGTCACCTTCGCCTCCTTCAGCCTTTGTGCTATCCGCTCCCTGGCACGGCTATGCAGGTCGTACCATTGTTTCTTTAAATCATCTATGCTGCGGTGTGTCACTCCCACAGCATTCACTTTGTTTTTGATCCTGTTCCAGATCCTTCTTTTTTCTGCTTCTGGTACTTTAACGGAGAGCTTCCCAAATAACTTGTCATGGCTGTTTGTCACCTCCTCAATGATGTTCTCCAGTTTACTCTCACTGAACTTTATTTTTCTCTTCCTGGCCACTGCACCCTCTTCTGTTGCTTTTTGGGACATTTTGACTGTCTCCACCTGTTAGCAAGCAACAGTTTTCGTTTTCTGCTCTCTCCCCCAGCACTCTGCTTCTGCCTCTCAGTCCCTCTGTGCACAGGTGGCAGCATGGGCTGATTGACTTCCTGGTTGTGAGGTCATCAGCCTGCTCCCAATGCGACTCTGTAGTTTTCCCGATCTGGCAATTTGCGATCTCGCAATTTGCGATCTCGCAAATAGCGAGATCGCAATTAGCGGGATCGCAAAAAATGCGAGAATGGAGGTTTTACACAATAGCGATTCTTTAACATGGGATCGCTAATGTATTTAGCGATTTTTAGCGATTCTTTATTTTTTCGCTATCCCCATCATGCATAGCTAATAGCGAGTCCTTATTTGCGATTCCTTAAAAATCGCAAATAAGGATTCTCTATTTCTTTGCTTGATGCATCTGGCCCTAACTTTGGAACTTTTTTCCCATGATTAGTTTTTTTTCTCCAAATTTGTATTTTTTATTTTTGGCACAGTAATCTGCTTATAGTAGAACTATTCATAGAGAACAGAATCCTTTGAATACTTCCAGAGACAATATGTAACCTTCCTCACAACAATTGCTTTATGTAATCTGACATGAAATGGTATCGGCCCTTTTTCTTCTGTATTTACGAGCCATTTCATTGTGTACATATATTTGATTTATTCATGTAGCATTCAAATGTCAACATGTGCATAGAATGAAACATTGCTTTAATATGTATAGCACCATTACATTTTATCCATAGCAACAGTTTTAATTTTTTTTTAACAATGTATTTTAGACATGTTTTTAGCACTTCGTGTGTAGGTATATTTTAGATATGTTTAGGATTTAGTAATGTCGTTCATATAAAACTGTAGTGGGTGTTGTGTGTCGGTTTAGGTACCATATATAGATTTCCCGATTTATGCCCTTATATAGGTACAATTCACATTGCCTTTATTTAGGCATAGACATCCAACACTTATTTAGGCATTGCTCATGCTAACCAAAAATGTCTTCGATTGTAGCAGTCCATATCTCTAGCATGATAAATAAGACTGTTCAATAAACCCTTTTATTGAAACACCCATCTCTCTATTTGTGTGCAACTCTGTAGAAATGAAGCATGCACGATTGACTGAGTGAAACTGTTATCTATTGTTTCCAGGATTCTGAGACGTGTTCCGATTCTAAGGGAAACAAAAGTTGTTATGTTTATGTGGTTGTCAGAGACTAATCCCTTCTTGTTCATTCCAGAAGTTTCTAGTGACCTCTGAGTTAGCTGGCATTAAGTTTAATGTAGTCGATGAAGACATACTGACCTCAGTCCTATGTCAAATCTATAGTGTATATTATTCCAATGCGCAGAGCCTATCGGGGACATAGGTACTACATTACACTTCTTCCACGTCTACAAACAAAACCCTTAAACAAAAGTAAGCGTGTAGTGCTGCCAGTGGTATGTAATACTAGATGAGGCAAGGGAGACAGGAACAAGGCTCAAGTGCGGGACAGGGAGCACAGTGTTTCCAAGGGGAATGGTGTCCGTTGGGAGTACTAGATTTGAAAGATGTAAAGCGCCCTTGTGCAGGTGGGGCATGCCCACAACTGGAGACCTCTTGAAATGTTTTCTACTAAGGGGACCCAGTTGTATTCCAAGCTTTTGTAGTTGTCTAGGGCAATGTTAGCAATCCTCTCCATAGTGATGGCTTGCCAGAGCTGGGCGTGCCACTGAGACATTGATTGCGATTTCTCTTTCTTCGGTGCAATCGCAGAGCGATCCTAGAGCCCCCAAGACACAACCACAATATCGCTAGATCACAAGATGTTTGACGCTTGAGGTAGTCGTCACACAAACCAATAAGGCAAACCCAAGGGAGGCCAAAATCAGGTACCCTAGGATGTCTTTAATTTGGGTTACATTTCGGACCAGAAGGAGAGGGTGGTCAGGCACTCCCTTCATATTCGACTGAAATCCCATAGCAGTCCAAAACTCCTCCAGCAAAGATTGTATGTGGCTTGGATTTTTTTTCTGTTTGGTAGGGTTAAGTTACCAGTCGAAATATAATGTGCCTCTTGAATACCTATTGAATAGTTCCTCCAGAGCTTGTGCCATTTCACGTCTGGGGTTATCTCTTCAAGAGTTTGCTCCCAAAAGGTGATGTGATGGGGATGTGGGGTGAGAATTGTAATGAGCAGTAGGTAGTAGAGAAATGTAATTCCCCCTGTCAAACACCCTGGCCATCTAGCACATTTTTTAATAGGGGTAAGGTATCTAGTGGCTGCTATCCTAATGTCTATGTGGAGTACCCAGTGTTTCAGCTGTGTGTAACAATAGCATTCCGAATCTGGAAGATTAAAGTCCCTTGATCAATTTTCAAAGGTGAGGTTGTGCCAACTGTGAAAGAGGTAAGAAATGGTGAGGCACCCCCTTTCTCCATAATACGAAAGGGCCTGGCTGAAGAGCGGGCGGCTTGCCTGGTTATAGTGAATTGCAGTAAAAGGGGAAGGAAAAGTAGTATGCAGAAAAGTTCGATTTACCTCGTCCCCCACTTTAAGAGTCATTTTAGTAAAAGTACTATGGTATGCATTAAGGGGACGATCTATCTTTAGCTTCCGTGATATATCTCATATATACCTGCCTACCACAGCTCTATCCATGTGCAGCCAATGTTTACGAGAATCTTGTAGGGACCTCGTGGAAATCACCCTCAACTGTGTTGCTTTATAATATTAGTGTAAATCAGGTTGAACCAGGCCTCCCAAGTCTTTCGGTAGCCTTACAACATTTGGTAAAGTAGACGAGCTCTGCAGTTTTGCCGAATGAAGTGGCCTATTAAGTATTGAAGGGTAGGCAAAGAATTGCGATTGATCTTGATGGAGAGCGCTTGAAAGAGATATAATAGTTTGGGTAAGACAGTCATTTTGATTGTATGGATTCGGCCAAGCCACAAGATATACATGGGTGCCCATCTCTTGAAGTATGCTTTTAGTTGCTGTAAGAGCAGGAAATAATTTGCCTGGGAGAGGTCTGCTATTCTAGGGGTGATGACTAGGTAAATGATGCCCTTTTCAGCCCATTGGAAAGGCAGAGAATTCACTAGAACTTCCATGTCGCGAGCAGGAAGAGTCAAGTTCATCAAAAAGGGTTTGTGCAGATTGATGCTGAAGCCTGCCACCTCTTCATAGAGCCAGACCTCAGGTGGCAGAGCCATCAACGAGGGCTGGGGGTAAGTGAGTGACAGCAACACAACAGCTACAAATAAAGAGATTTTGTGTCCTGTCGACCCAAAGAGAAGGCCTTGAAAAACCACTTTTACTAAAAGGTGTGTTATTAAAATCTGAGTTCATACAGCCTAAACTTCATTTCTCAATCTTGTCCCAATTGAAAGTTACACATTTAAACTTGTTACAGTGCAGCCCCTATGATAGCCTATGGAACAGGCAGCCTTTCAATAGTGAAAAATGAAATGCACAGTATTTCACTATCAGGACATGTCACACACAAACACCAGTATATGTCCTACCTTTCACATACACTGCACCTCACCTCACAGCATCCTACCTGTGGGGTGTCTTGCATGTAAGAAAAGGGAAGGTTAGGGTTTGGCAAGTGGGTGCACTTGTCAGGTCATCACTGCAGTTTACAACTGAGCGTGCAGACACTCCAGTGGTAGTTCTGAGACACATTTACATGGCTACTCGTGTAGTGGCACAACCAGTGCTGCAGGTCCACTAGCAGCATTTTATTTTACAGGCCTTGGCCCACCCTGCACATTTTGTAGGGACTTACCAGTAAATCACATATGCCAATTATGGATACTAATAACACTCACAGTTTATACAGAGAGCATATGCCCTTTAGCATTGATCAGCAGTGGTTAAGTGCCCAAAGTCCTGTAGCCAACAAAAAAGGGTCAGAAAAATAGAAGGCAAACGTTTTGGGGATAACCCTGCAAAAAGGACCAGGTCTAACAGTACCAGATAAAGGAACCTACTGAGACATTGCAAATACCGTATGTGATAAAGGTTTCAATGAATGATATTATTATTCCTGGTTCTATTTCAGATTACTGAGACATACAGACTGTAAAAAGAATGCTGTCTGATTTACAGCATATGTTAGGGGGACTACTAGGAGGCTCCACCTCCTAGTAGTCCCCCTAATTTCATAAAGAGATGTCCTTATTTTCAGAGTGACAACAGATGAAGTCCTTCACCTTTCTAGTGTTCACAGAAGCCACGACTGCTTCCAAAAAAACTTATCACTACTGCTGACTAATTCCACTGAGTTTAGTCAGAATCTGGATATATGAGAATTGGAAAGCAAATATTAATGAGAAAAGTACTTGGGGGACCATTTTTTGGGCAAATTTAAGTCAAAGAACCCTTATTTCAAGCATGCATAATACCTAAAGAACTTATTTTTCTGAACAAACCTATACCTGTCTGGGATTTGGTACCATGAAAGGCCTAAGAAACCTTCTATACCAAAAGTCAATTTGACTCTGTTCAATGACTGGCACTTTCAAATGAATTAGACATTAATTATATGATCCAAAATGGAACTTAGAACTCTAATCATTTCCCTACTGAAGGGTTAGACTTTTGGTCAAATAATTCTAATACCTGCATGTGTTGTTTCTTCAGTACTCCTGGACCTAAAGCCAATCATCCTGAACCATGTTATAACATGGAAATACATGTACAACTTATGCTAGTGATGGTTAGAACATTTGAGTCTTTCAGCTGTGAAAAAGCATTTTTCACTAATAAAAGAAAACATGGATTTTCGGATTTTCTACTAAGGCTGCATCCTATTAGAAATAAAAGATGCCTAGCAACAGGCATATATGCCATTTACAATGAGCTGAACAAATACTCAGACAAGGAAGCAGCAGTAAGAATTAGGCAAATAGATCAAGAACATTTTCAAGCAGTCTTTAAAGGTACCGACAATGGAAGGCACATGCTTTCTAAAAGAGAGTACTCATTAAACCACATTCTATCCTCAGCCTTAGATCTAACAAAATGGGGTTTGGGGTTATTACAACATGGACAAGTTCAGTTAAGAACTACCATAAAATTAAATTGGGCATTACTAACTCTTAGGTCACGTTTTGTGCCTTGGCAACTTTTAAATGAAACTTTTTTTTCATTATAATCTAACACTAAAGCAAAAGACAAAGGCAAAGAGAGAATCCACCTATACACTATTGAGTATTGAGCACAAGGAAGAAGCACCATTTTCAGTTAGTGACACACTACAGTTACATGGTTAATAAATGGTATCATATCTCAGTCGATTACAACATTTTATTTTCACAGCTGTCAAAAAATATAAATACTTAGGCTGGTATGAAACTATGCACAATTCACAATTGTTCCATGCATAGAAGTTTCTTTTTTCTAACGTGTTTAATTGTTATGTTATGTTATTCGCATTTATACCGCGCTCAGCTTCCCCAGCAAAGGGGCGTCCCGGCGCTTTGCAAGGTACACAACACAACTCAGTTAAGGCCAAAAGGGAACAACAGTGATAGAAAAATAAAACAGCTATTCAAATAAGATGGTCTTGACAATGAAGATGACCCCATATTTATATCAGTACAGTTAATTGCAAACACTTCCTTCCATGTGATACTATGTGGTTGCATGGAATGTGTAGCGCTTTGATGCCAGAGTTAAGTTGTGTTTTATCTGTAAGCCCCACTCCATTATCCCCACACACCAGGAATTGTTGAATAATTGTTCTCATTTATTTTTAACAAATATTACTTGCTGTGGGCTGGAACCCGGCCAGCCATATGTGATTATAGTTTCAAAAACAGTACAGTTTTGTGAAAGGCCCTTGTACCCATCACCTAGAAACATAGTTAGAAATATCCCTTGGCCTTGATGTTGTAAGCAAATGATTGACAGTTTTGCTCTTAAAAGAAGTCCCTTTGACTTCTGTGGATGTAATATACAATCTGCAGATAGCCAGAACTACTTCAAAGATTCAGAGGCTGTTACACATGCAATATTTGACTTATTTTGCTGATATCATGCATATTATATTCAGCTCGTCTTTGACAACTGATTTTGTACATCGTTTTAATAACATTGGATCTGATCTGGTGAATGGATTTAAAGCAGTATTTGTACTGATACTATAATGTTTCCATTATTGGTTCTCCTGCTTGTTTGGAAGTTTTCCAACCATCTGACTGATAATCGGCTTTGGTAGTGCTGTCTTTTTCCTTTTCCAACAGGGAACTCAACAACATAGAGTACACTTATCCAGCTGAACAAAAATGCAGAGAGACTTTAGGATGTTACTTGGGATGTCCTTGGCTATATGAACTCAGCAAGAATTGGTTGCTATCCTTTCACAACATGGATGGTACATGATTGAATCCTGTGTTCTGGTGCTAAACTGTCAAACTGAAATCAGTCTAGATCTACTTTTTGAACAAACTCCAGTTTATTACTAATTAAATAGGTTTGTTTCTGATGCTGCTAGCAAGGCACCTAAAATACATAGTATAAAGACCAGGGATGCTTTATTTAGAAAGAGGAGAAACGTGAGTAAATATGAGGATTAATTGGTGCACATTCACATTTAAAATATTTGTTGTGGTAGATTCTTTTGGATATGTTAGATGTTGCCTTATTGGATTTTGAAATTAAAGAAATGTATCCGGAGTTATGTAAGAAGCTATGGGGCTGGTTATGTTAACGGTTGGACTTACGTCCGACCACTATCGTATCGGGGATGGGACAGCCTGAAAAGCTGTTGGCGGTCCCCAACACCGAATTAGAATGCATTCACCTTCAGGGCGGTAGCAAAGTCTATTTTTTGTATTGCTGCGTATCCAAACAGCGCACATTGTGCATATGTTTGCACTATGTGGCAGGCACTATGTGGTGTCTGACACATGGTGCAGGGATATGCAGGGGGCTCCATTGGTACCCCCCAAAACCCAACACTGAGGGCTAGGGGGGAAGGGGGGCCTGCTACAGGTCCCCAATATGCCTTTCCACCAGCTTCGTCATGGCGGGCAACCTGCCATGGCGGTGAGGGACATCATAATCCTTGCTGCGGTACCTGGCAGGCACCACCACGATTGTAGGGATCGGAGTGCCCTCTGACGGTCCAATGGGCTCCTTGATCCCATCGAATTCGTGGCTGTCTGCCTCTACAACTGCCACCACTCTGCCCGCCATCTCAATGTGGCGGGTTGAAAATATGCTTGGGTTGGTGGTGAAACCACCACTGACAGGCTGTCGATGGCAGTCTCACCGTCATCCTAATCAGGCCCTATACCCGTAAACTGGGGACTGATGATTAAAAAGCAATACGTTTAGGGCGTACATTTTCTCTGCCAGTTTCAATTTAAAATTCCAATTTTTAGATAAGGTTCTTGAGGCTAGTCAAGGAAGATGAGGACATTCACAGACATTTCATGTAATTTATTCACAATGTAGTTCATGGATATACATCTACAACATCTAAAGGGTTATTTTAGCAAAAACCCTTAGGTTGATGCTAATTTACACAAGTTCTCTTTGAAGCTATTGTTTATTGTAGCAAAAGCCAGTAGGTATATCTTGTTTATGTAGATATATGAGCAACTGAGTTTCCTGATTTAAAATGTTGTGCAAATTAGCATATTGATATAATATGTCAAGCTGCACAGGATATAATGCCTTCTGTTCTCACCAGGGTAGTTTATGCAATAGCGAACGGGATCACTAAAGTAATAACAGGTTTTTCCCTTAACAACTAAAGGGTTTTTCAGTTGTGTGACATATATCAATGTCAGACCTGCCAACTTACACAGTGCCAGAGAGTGTCATATGATATCGACCCTCTACAGGTGAAGAGTAGATTTCACACAGTAAGCATAAGACAAACTGAAAACCCTGGCAGAAAATGTGGGCTTCCAGCTCATGTTTGGAGGCCTTAGGGACATCCATCACAGGGCTTGTAATCAAGTTCCTTCCCCCCCAGAGCATCAGCACCAGTGTTAGTTTGGACATTTTTACTAGCGCTTCTTCTGGTTCCCAAGTCCGGCCCTGAATACTTTCATGAGGTTATAGCCTTAAAGCCGGCTCCCAAGGGGCTATACCTGTTGTTTAAAGTCCCTGAAAATGAGCGGTGAGCAGTGTTCCCCGCAACCTGCGCGCGTGCGCTACCGCGCACCTCAGTGACCCCGAGCGCGCACTGGTCTCAGTGAAGCGCGCACATACCGAGAGAACATTCGCGCCGCCGCTTTTAAAACACGAGCGGCGCGAAAACTGTTAATTTTCAGGTACACGTTCCATAGCAAGTGGCTTTTGCACTTGCTAGATTTATTTCCTAATGAGCCACAGCAGCGGGCTGATTGTGATCCATTGTGAAAATATGCCTGTTAATTGCAGCGCAGTAGGGTGCTGCAATTAACAGGAATACTTTCACAAGTGCCCAGAATCGGCCCTCAGCCGAGCTCCATTAAGAGAAGACATGCATCAAGTTAAAAAGCACGACGTGTAAAGTACACGTCGTGCTTTTGGGCTTGCTGCATTTCTTCTCTTAATGGAGCTCGGCTGAGGGATGATTGTGGGCACTTGTGAATGTATTCCTGTTAATTACAGCACCCTACGTGCTGAAATTAACAGGAATATTTTCACAATGGCTCACAATCAGCCCTCAGGTTTGCTCTATTATTACAAAAACAGAAATGCGACATGAAAGAGAACCAAAAACGTGGTCATTGTAATTTCCTTCTTCAGTTAACACAAAGCGATCTATCAGCAGCCTCGATTCTCTTCCTACATAGCTGGCTGTTTAAATATCCAGAAGCTTATGCCCTCTACGTCCTCCCTCAGTACCAGGTGCGCAAATACATCAACTTTGTAACGTTTTCAGAAGGGTTTGAGTCGCTGGCGAGGTGTATGGTACTTCCACCTTTGAAACTTCGTCCTCTGACCTCCAGCCTGAATGCTCGTAAACATGTCAGAATCAGGGAGTTTATTACGAAAATAATTGTTCCTATGAACATTGCTCGCTCTTTGTTTTGCTTTTGCTAAGATCCGATGTTAGTGAGTCTGTTGTAAGATACTAAAATTATTAATGTCTAAGCTAAAATGCCCACACAGCAACAATCTTATACGTAAAATTCCTACCTCTCCAGGCTACTGTAACTATAAAGAATTAAAGAACTTCAACACAGCTTGTATCAGCTTCATGCAGCCGTAGTCAGAGCAGACCATGACTAAAGCACTAGTGACAAATAGGTGCCGATCCAACTTTCAACGCGGCTGGCACCACTTAGTTAAGAGCCTGGTGTTTGTAGTGGCTCTGTGACATCCACACAGCCTGCTGGTGTGATCTGGTGCAGCAGGTAGCAGTGTACCGACCGGGGCAGGCACCGCTCAGCAGGGCTCAGTAATCAATATTGTTAGGGTTGGAGAAGCAGTGCTATAGTCAGGTCTAATTCAGCATACCGGCAGGCTGTAATGCGTGCCACACTCTCCTGATTTCTGGTGCTTTACAGTAGTTTTAAGATCTTCTTAGAGTTTCTTGTCGCTCAAATGGGTATAATTTCTGATAGTTCTATGTTTCCCTCGTCTCCATGGCTTGAATTTGCTTGCGGGAAAGGGTCACTCATAGTCGTTGAAGTGTCACTCATAATTACACTGCAATTATGGAAAGGTCACACATAACAATCTGAAACCTTGGCAGCTATGTATTTGGCACTCCAGTGAGTGCTGCCACTGAGGCTGCTGGACAGTCTCAGCTTGGTGGTGCCCGCTGCCTGATATGGTAATGCCACATGAGTCTGGGCTGAACACGGCTGCCAGAGTTTATTTGGTGCCTGAGGCCTCTCATAACTCTTGCCCCGCCGGTACTCAGAGGAAGAGTTTTAAAAGTTTCACCAGGACTAGTCAGCGCTGCCCATCCCTGCAACCTTAGAGGTCAGCGTAATCAGTTTTTTACATGTAAGTTTTAAATTTCTGGGCAAATCACTTAACAAAAAAAAATTAATGTGTCAGCCTATAACGTAACTGGTGCTCATGTAAAGCGCTCTGACCCCTCCGGGTGGAGTTTGCGCTACATAAAACTAAAAAAAAGAACAAAAGTGTATGAAGCTTCACTTTTTTCAAGTTGTCACTCACACTTATTATTTTCTTTTAAACCACAGGGCACAAATGTATGAATGTGCCTAATTGCTACAAGTATTAGAATAACTTTGCCAAGTATTATTAATATAGGTTCTGTTTTTAAAAAATGTCATCATAAATAGGCCGGGAAGGTGGCTGGGTGTACTGAACGCTTGTCGCTGGCTAGTGTGATGTTTTGGCATTTAAAACTGGGTAAAGCAGACTTATCCTCTCATCTTTTCGATGTGAGTACCCTAAACTATGTAATTGTAACAACTGCTATTTCCATACCTTATAAATGGCAGAAATGTAGTGTTTACTGCTGTACAAAATCAAACTTTAATGATTGGATCCTAGATATTGGTTTTAAAGATCTGAAAAGTGACTGATTAAAGGCATTTTTCACTGGAAAAGGTTTCAATCCTAGAGTGAGTTACCTGACTGCTGCTTCCCACCAGTGTCTGAGAGCAGCTTTGCTTTCAGTCTTGAGCTGCGGTGTGTTTTGTTGCTTCAGCCAGGGAGAAAGGAAAAAGTCTATAGCTGCAATTTAAAGATGTGTCAGAGCTCACGGAGAGCCACAGGCAGTTCCCCTCATGGTTTCTTGCTCTGGCTCACAGCAGTTTTTGCTTCTTACGGGGCTCCTTGCATGCTGTTTTATGGGGGCCCATCCACCAGCCCAAGCAGCATCAATGCCTTCTATGGTGATGCTAGTAAAATGAAAACATCCTGCATAGCCTCAGTCACCGACGCTGACAACATTGTGAAGTCCTGTAAGCACGCACACAGTACATTGCCACTGTGCCTGCAGCCAGCACCACAAAAAGACAAACAATGTTTTATTTGCCCAACACTTAATTCATAGTTGTATTTCAGTACTTACTGTGGATGACGCTATTCAGTAATTCTGTCAAAGGCGGATGTATTCGGCTAAACGTTAAGATTTGGTGCTAGAATACACACCAGGTAATTCACCAACTCGTGTTCTAAAGTTTACAATGGCGATAGCAAGTAGGGTGTACTACCGTACCCTGTGTATGGCTTACTGCTTTGACGTTCCTCAAAAGGCAGCCGGGAGCTTCCAAAGAAAGCATATCATGCGCTTTCATAAAACTAAATCAACTTGATTGTGACTGGTATACTGTGACTGACAGTGACTGGTGGTTATACTTACTGTGTTCGTTCTGTGGCTCCTCTTCTTCTTCCCCTCTGCAGCGTGACTCTCAACTGGTGACGACTGACCATCTCACTGCTGTCTCCTAACTGCATGATGCAGCAGTGCACTCTCCCTCGCCCTGTGGACTCCAGTCGGCAGTCCCGGGCTGCTTAGAAATAATTTGCCGGCGTGGCCAATAATTTAGCTCCTGTGCCACCTGACAGAGCGGGCGGCCTGGACAGGTTTGAGCACCATCACGCCTTACACATTGTGCTTTTGGACGCTCTGCATTTCTTAAGTAACACATAAGTTAGAAATCTCTGCTTAACCTAGTGTGCCGCCCAGCTGGTATTTTGCTGCTTCTTTCTGTCTCTGCATCCAGATATATAATACAACAAGTAACATTACACCTACAGCAGTAAAATCTTATGATGGTACCACCATTGGAGTCTCGTGCTTTAAACCCGAAGTGTACTTGCCTGTGTAACTAATTCATGTCATGGCATTTGTATCCAAATTACAAACCTGTCTTAAGACCCTTAACATGGTGCTGTATGTGTGGAAATGCACAGTCTTTTCACTTTTTTAAGCAAAAGTTTGGAGTGATATTTAGCACGGTACCCACACACGCGGCTTGGTTCCTGGCGCACATAGCCATGGCTGCAGTGCACGGAACACCTACATTGCCGCACACAGAGGAAAAAAATTAGAGGGAACATTGGCGGTGAGTGTCAAAAATTATGGAGAGGGACATTTACAACTTGTATAGTCCAAGGCAGAAGGACTATAAGGCTATTAGAATATTCCACCCACTAAAGGTAGAATGTTCTAAATTAAAATGGAAACATATGGAGACACCAGCCATTATAAATAAGGAGCTACTCCAGTGTCTATCATAAAAATCTTAACATTCCAATATTCTAATATCATTCAGACACATGATGAAGCAGATAAACTGCTGAATTCCTACTTGACACATAGACCCGATTTTTAACACCTTTTGCAAGAACATGGTGCTCATTATACGTTTCAGAGTCTTAAGAAATAGATCATGAAGAATCTTTGGGGCATATTTACAAGGATTTAACGCCACTGTAGCATCAATTTTTATTACCATATGTACAAGTTGCTGCAAAGCCCAGTTATTGCATTTTGTAAGCGTCAACGTCTATTTTTCACAGCACCACTTTGCTTACTGTGACTTACCAAAAATGAGATGCAAGGTAGGCATTCCCGTGAAAAAACGTATGCAAAACACGCACACATCGCGAAAAAAGATAACCTGCCACTAAGTCACATTCCTGGCAGTTTCTTACCACTTGAAATTACCTAAAGTTGATGAAGGGCAGCACTGAAAGGGATCTTGCAGCTCTGCCCTGCGTCAAAAGAAAAGGGCAGGAATGCGCTGTGCCTTTTTCCCCAGCGCTCATGCACAACTGGCTGCCATGCTCCAGTTCCTGCACAAAATCAATCACAAGATGTGATTTCCTCTTTCTATGTGTGCTGCGCAATGTAGTACACATGGAAAAAGGAAAAAATTACAAGAAATGAAAACACCCCTGGGGTGGTGTTAGATTCTGATGGATTCCCAGGTTTATGAATTCTCGTAAATCTAGGAATGCTTCAGATTCCATGAGTGTTGCATAGTGAAACCCACAGCAACGCACATGGAAGGCTTCATTCACACAGTGTTCTTTGTGAAAGGGGCAACTATTTACAAGGCCTTGTAAATATTCTGTGGCACATTTCACCACCGGAACATCAGCAACAGGAAGCTGGAGACAGGGAGCCACGGAAAGCCAGAGTCTCTCTGCAGCTTTCGGGAACCGTGGAAGAAGGAGAGCAGAAGCCGTTGGGGAGCAGAGACGTCCAACCGGGAAGATCATCGGTGAAGACAGGAGGTGCTCAGTTAGGGTAGCGTTGATGTGGGGAAGCGTGTGCAGAAAGTTTGAGCTTCTTTTATAGCCTGGCAGTATAGCTGCTACAAGTGGAAGTGTGCTGACAATATGTCACCATCAATTATGCCATGTGTGCTTGTCTATGGTTGTGTGGGCAAGTGCCATGGTTGTGAATGCAACAAGTGTAATGCCTTTCGCGTAACTAATGTTCCTCATGTATACAATCATTGTTGGACATCTGCCACCAGGGATTACTCAGATCAGTATCACACATGATACAATGGGACAGTTAAATTACCAACATACTGGAAAGTTCTATAGTACTGGCACTATTTCCACTCCAGGTTGGACAAGCATGAGTGTGTGCAATGTGCTAGGACAGTGGGAAGCCGTGTCATGACAACTACCATGGCAGTGCCATAGAAGGGAGAGTATTCAACTTCAGAGGATAAGCCTCATTCACCTCTGGCAAGATGAGGTCATTGCCCATTGCGTGCTTAAGAAGGGGTCAATAGTCTGCCTTCTGAATCAGATAGCACCTGCCCTGCAGCCCACATCCCAGCGCTGCAACAACATGCCTCCATAGGCCAACCTATTCACTGTCCTCCACATACTGGTGTTAGGAACCGTTCAACCTACCACCGCCAGAGTGGCGGAATTATCATAGGCATCCTTTTCCAGGTTCCTCCCCCTGTCCTGGATGCCAAAATAAGCCTGGCAGGTAACAACGACGTCTCCAAGGGCATATTGTGTCATAGAGGAAATCCGCATTGCTATTGCCAGTGCAGACACACAATGAATTAATACCAACTACTGTCAGAGCTATGGCCTATGCTGGACGCAAGGTGTCTTGCATTGCAGTGTATGCAGGATACTTGTTCAATGGTTCTGTGCAACCTCACAACACATATTTTAATATCTGTATAGTGTTCCTACAGTAGACACTGTGCACCACCATGTGTCGTAAAACAACTCACAGGGTCACATACATCCACTTTTATGTCCATGCCTTACGCATTGAAACAGCAAATTCCCAATCAGAAATGTTAGGAGTAATCTATGATGAAAGGTCTAAGGCTGGTGTTGTATCAAAATTGGTAGAACAGCGCTTTGTCTTGTCTTAACACGCAGGGATGAGTCATATGTAACATATTTATGGTGCATCCCTGTGCATGCCCTTGAGCTAGTGCCAACAAATCTAGGCAGTGCCAGTGCTGGCATACTTGTGCCCTGTAGCAAGGATGACTGAACCTCATGGTAATTTATTCTGTGCATGAAGGGACACTTTACAGCACAAAAATAATCTGGAAAGGGGATTTGCCTCATCCATGTGCGCTGCAGCATGTAGCACATATGGAAGAGCTGAAATGCATGAGAACTAAATACACATCTCCTAGTCTTGCCTGGCTAACATCGCATTTTCAGAATTGTAAAATTTGACACAGCCCCAGATATGTGAATCTAGAGATGCATCAGAAGCTATGGATGTTCTGGTGGAATGTCCGAACCCAACACCAATTTCCCACCCCTTAACTGAAGTGGACTACTGGGGTAAGTCAAATATGAACAAGGTGGTGCAAATCAAGGTTAGCTGGCTTTGAGCAACCCTCTAAATTTGGGGATGTTTTTAACACCACAAGAACATAAGCAAAAGGGATGTCCCATTGGTGTTTGTGTCTTGGATGCTACCCCCAAATCTTCGACACATGTAGTACATTCTTGGTTGACACACATGTGCGTGTCTCAACACCATGACAGTATGCATCTGTGAAGGTTTGCATGTTGACAGTCCAGACACATTTTGAACCAAAGACATCTGATCACTGCAAGCCACATACACAACATATGTCACATGCCATTGCCATAGACTGTTGCCAGACATGCAACAGCTAAACAAATGGTACAAATACAGGTCACATACTACTTAGCCTTAATTTTTTTAACCGCATTACACGTTATGTTATGTTATGGTATGTTAAAATCTTTTATACCGCGCACGGTCACCAGACGGTTTCATGGCACTCACAGACAAATAGCGGGGAAACAGAACAGCAGGATTTACTCATAGGCTAATTGAAAAAGGTGGGTTTTAAGTAATTTACGGAAACAGGTATAATTGGGGCAAATTCGGAGTGAAATCGGGAGGGAATTCCACAGTGAGGGAGCCAAGAAAGAAAAGCACAGACCTCCATGCTTTTTGCGTTTATACCTAGGGGCGATTAGTACGTTATGATCAGTGGAACGGAGATCTCTTGAGGGGGTGTAACGCTTTAGGCTGGAAGTGATGAAAACAGGGGCAGAGCCAATGAGAGCCTTAAAGACAGTGCAGCCCAATTTAAACATGCAGCGGGAGGCCACTGGCGGCCAGTGCAGTCTCCTCAGCAGGGGAGAGATGTGTTGGTATTTGGGCTGATGGAAGATCAGTCTGGCCGCCTGATTTTGTACCAGCTGCAGCCGGTGAAGATGGTAGGCAGGTATCCCAACATAGAGGGAGTTAGCATAGTCAATACGGGAGATGACAAGAGCCATGATGATAAGTATGAGGGCTTCAGTAGTCAGGTACCTACGAATTTTGCAGATCCTGCGTAGATGGATAAAGCAGGAGGATGTAACAGCATTGATTTGAGGCCTCATGGACAAATCACTAGGTATAATTACACCCAGGCTTTTCACCGAATTGACAGGACGAGGCGGAGGTCCGAGGGAGGGGGGCCTGAAGCTGGAATTCCAAGGGTTAGCTGACCCTCCTATCAATACTAACTCCGTCTTGTTGGGATTGAGCTTCAACTGACTGAAGTGCATCCACTCAGAGATAGCAAGCATGGTGGATTGAAAATTGGCACAAGAGGAAGGGGAGGGGTCAACGGGGAAAATCAACTGTAAATCATCTGCATAGTTAAAAATGGTAGCCGGGGTGTGACGGAGAGAAACTATAACGGGTTGCATATAAAGATTAAATAAAAGAGGTGAAAGAGCAGAACCTTGAGGAACACCACAAGAAAGGAAGGAGTAGGGGGCAAAGAAAGTGGACAGGTGAACTGACTGGGAGCGCTGGTGCAGGAAAGACCTGATCCAAGTCAGGGCCCTGCCCTGAATACCCGCATTATTGACACGGTCGATCAAAATAGCATGATCGACCGTGTCAAAAGCGGCTGACAGATCTAATAGAACAAGTGCCTGGGCAGTGTTCTTATCGGCGCCTTGCCTCAGCACATCCATTACGTTAGCGTGAGGTTTTCATAGCTGCAATCAAAAAAACTTGCAAAGTACATGAGTTGTCAATAGAAAATCAAATCTAAACCATTAGCAGCAAAAAATTTACACAAACTACACTTGACTTCCACCTCCGGTCTGCAATGCAGCCTGTTGATTAGTAGCCAGTTTCTGCTTAGTGTTGCGCTTGATATCATGCCATCGCTTTTAGAAGTCCATCACTGTCCTCTTGTCTTTTGCAATGGAGTTCACCTTGTTGACTATGAATGAATGAATGAATTACGGACTTGTACCGCGCACAGCTACCCGAAGGCATCCCGGCGCCTTTCGCTCACTCATTCAATAGATTAGACAGACAGGTGAGTTTTTACCAGCCTCCTGAATTTTTGGTGGTTGGATTCCAACCTGATGAAGTCAGGAAGGTTGTTCCAGAGGTTGGTCGCTTGAAGGGAGAAGCGTCTCCCGCCCGTACATTCTCTCCTTGTTTTTGGGACCACTAACAGATTTTTGTTGCTAGATCTGAGGGTCCGTGAGGGGAGGTAGGTGGAGAACATGGCTTGAATTAATCCAGGGCCAGTCTTATAGAATGCTTTGTGTACAGTGATCAAAGCCTTGAACTCTACCCTCCTTTGCACGGGTAGCCAATGTAAATGGCGCAACCCAGGTCTGGCGGATGTTCTCCGTGGGATGTCCAGCAATAGACGTGCGGCACAATTTTGCACAGTCTGAAGGGTTTTCAAGGTATTTTGCGGAGCTCTCAAATAGAGGGCGTTAGCGTAATCAAGCCGTCATAATATCAAGGCTTGTACCAGAATCCGCCTGGAATCGAATGGGAGGAGTTTGATGACTTTTCTGAGTTGTCTATGGACTGCCATATAGCGTTTTTGGTCCCCAATGACACCTTGGAGCTGCCCAAGAGCTGGTGTTGTTGCTCCATCACTTCGACAATCAGGATCTCATTCTTCTCCTGACTGAATCCCATATTTATGAGGACTTGTGCCACCACTGCGTAACTTTTTTTGTGATGCTGGGGTGGCATAAACAATGCACCACACTACACCCAATTTACAAAGTGCAGCATCTAGGCAGATGTGTCACTTTGTAAAGCCCTGCACTATACTATGCCTACATCAGATATATTGTTTGCAGGATGGGTGACCCACATACAAAAGCATCGTACAAGTGACGCAGTGAAATATATGAGATGTCACTGTGCCACTCCTATGACTCGGCTGTGTCACAATCCTTACGCCTGCTTCAAACAAGAGTAAGGAGTGACAATGGGATTTTTACATGGGAGTTGGCAATGTGTATTAACACATTACTGGAGTTATGTTAGTAATCCGACACACTGTAGCAATGCGTCATTATTGCGCCAACAGATACGTCAGGATTCCTGATGTATCTGTTGAGTCCTTGTGACATGGAGCATCATAGTGCAAATATGGTGCATCCATGGTGTAGCAAGGATGGTGCAATGCAAAGTGACGCATCACTGCTTTTCTCCAGCAATGTGCCACTTTTCAAAATGAGGCCCTGAATCTGCATATCCTCTTCCTCTGGGACTCTGACTGGTCATCCTGGCTGTTCAGGAGTTTGAGGGGGGTTGTTGGCCTGTGCTCAATTTTGTCCTGGCTGCTCCATTCTGCATTACGGTGTTTATATTTAATTTTTCCTTTGAGGTGTATTTGTAAGCTCTTTTTGCCGCTAGGCACTGAAAAGTGACATTGAGCTGACTAGCACGAATTTTCTTGCCGCCAATTGGCTGGCTGTCACTTTTTCCATGCTAGCATGTATTTTTTCATCACCTTGACACTAGTGTTAGAGAGAGTTTTTGTAAATATACCCTTTAGTTATTGCATTGTAAAAGCATGTAGAAGAGTGTAGACTAAATAAAAATGTTTGTTTGAATACCATAGGTTTGTGCTTACCAAGATTCCCTGGTGTACTCTTTTAATGTGGAATAGAGCTGTGAAAGTGATGACTCATATGTTGTGGAAGTTTTATTAACTAGTCTTCTCTGAAAAATAATATATGTGAAGAATTAAGAGGACTAAATGTAAACTAGGTAACCTTATTAACGATTATTGAAGAGTTCTTTTAATATTATGTTTGCTCCTGGGAAGTGTGCACCATCTGAGAAAAAGAAATGGTGCTGCATATTTATGCTAATTCTAATTTCACGGAAATATTCAGATCATGATCTTCATACATGTACTAATGAGAATTATTAGAAACAATTTAGTTGCTTCACATTTTGAAATAACTTTATACGTTGGTACCTTTGAAATATAGTTACACATGCAAATTGCTACTGAAGTAAAATGCTTTATAAGTGGCAAAGATTTCAGAGAGAATAAAAGGTTTAGAAACATTTGAATTAAATTCAGATTTCCATTAATTTACAGTGTGTATTTCATGAACTAAAATTCAATTGAGGCCTGCATTTTCCTTCTCGTGCTCGATTCTTTTCTTATGAGAAAGACTCCTACATTTACAATGTGGGATGAAACAATGTTTCATAAGAGTTCCCATGCACATACCAAGACTATTTGCAACTAATTTGCTACTTTTGGAAAATCTTCTCTAAGAAGTTGTACTTTTTACCTCACTCATGAGCCTTTACTGAAAGCCAATTGTTTATAATGTAACATTTTGAAAACTTCGACAGCTCATGTGATGAGCTCCACCTTTTTTCCATAAAATGTGTCTTTTTTTATGCTGCATGACAATCATCCTATACAAACTGACCAATGCACTCAGTGGTCTGATCAGATGAGTGGATCCAGGAGGTGTGAC
The DNA here is from genome assembly GCF_964261635.1 of Lissotriton helveticus. Taxonomy (NCBI): domain Eukaryota; kingdom Metazoa; phylum Chordata; class Amphibia; order Caudata; family Salamandridae; genus Lissotriton; species Lissotriton helveticus. Next base: position 532,042,596 of record NC_136067.1, read on the forward strand.
CCCGGAACTTGGAAATGATATTATGCGTTGGACTGATGATCGGACACACATTCTTTGTGCCACTTGTTTTGACACTTTGCCACCTTTCCAAAGAGGTTTGCTTTCTGTCAGACTGAGAGACAGCCTTCGGAATTGCAGAATCTTTTGGCTGGCGCATGCACTATGAGGGCTTTTCCTGGTCTTCTTTTCCTCTTGGGAGAGAATGTTTGAGCTGACATGATCCATGTCCTTTCCTCAACTCTCCTTGTAGAAGTTTGTTAACTGATGGCCTAAAAGTGATACATTTGATTATTGTATACTCCTAAAACCAGTGTCTGCTGTTGATGTATGTATCTTCTCAATTTACTTATAACTTCTAACCGTTCACAAATCCTGTTTCTGTTTCTCTACAACTTGTCTCCAGTGATTGGCTTTGCATTTCAATAGTATTAATGAGAGATTGACATTCTAATAGAGAAGTCTTTAGTCAACAGGCCTTAATGTTACTATGTTGCATAGCTTTAAATGAATTACCTGTTTGTATGGATCTAGCCTGACTGAATTTATTCAGGAGACTTGGTTTAGCTGTAATAATCCTGTACCTGTATAGTGTAGTATTAATATACATGAATCTAATTGCAAGATTGTGAGTCAGCGGGGAACAGCGTTTACAACACAACTTTTACCACGCACTACCTTTACCAAGCAACGTTAACAACGCAAGTCGTTACAACGACTTGCACTTGGGGGCGCTGTAGGATAGGGAATAGTTTAATTTACTATCCAAACCTTCCCTACTATCTACGGGGACTGGAGTTGGAATAGTTAATTAAACTATTCACTATCCAGCGCCCCCCAACGCAAGTCGTTGTAACGACTTGTGTTGTACAAGTTGAGTGGTAAAGGCATGCGTTGTAAAAGCATGCGTAGTAACGACATACATCCGAGTCAGCTACCCAATTCCTGGTCCTCATTGGATAACTGGATTGGATCCCCATATCCGACCCATCTTGGCACGGTTCATGACCCATCGGAGGAAAAAGTAAATGGGCTCAGTGGCGCTACAGCACAAGTTTAATCAGCGTAATTATATTTTTAGTACAAACGAGCCATGGGAATCATACATTTTATGAAATGGAAAAAACTGTTGTATATCTATAGAAGTCTTGTACTAGTTTTACAGTACAAGACAGTGTTTCTCAGTGTTCAAGAAACAACTTTGTTAATTGGCTCAAGCCAGGTACTCCTTTGGATTTAAAAATGTAGAACAACCAACCTGGATGGAAGCGCCACTGCTGTTCGAAGCCCTCTTGCACGTATGCCCGGAACTCTGTTCGTATCCTCTGATCCATTTAAAAAAGACAATTCTCTCAGCTGCTCCTGACGGATTTCATCGTTGTAGTCCTGAAAGAAAATAATGCCAGTGAGTGACATTCGGAAATGCAAATATTGAATGAATTAGTATTATTCACAACAAATGGCTGCAAATGAAAAGACTAGAATGCACCCGGAATTAGAAGGATACAATTCATCTACAGCAACCTGATGAAACATCATATCCGGATGCCTACTGCAGCAGTATATTGAGGAGCCCCCTGGTATTTCACAAGGCTGACCACCTCATATACATACAATTCTCCTGATCTGCGCAGTGGTTTCTCACTTAAGAGGTGCAAGGAGCTGTGTTGTCTCATGGTCTAGCCATGTATAACCCTGCAGTTTAACTGGAGTTTCTCTGATGACCTACAGAAAATAAGCTTTGTGGAATGCTTATATTAGGTTCCGTGTCTTGGAGGCTTTTGAAGAGTTACGGAATTTTTGCAGCATCATTTCAAACTCAGAGAACCAACATTTTAAAATGGCACTGAAAATTTCGGGGATATACTGCAATATTTAAAAACATGGTCAATATTTTATTGTTTGCAATGCCTCAACAGTATCATTCCAATGTAAAATTGCAAAGATCGAAATCTCCTATTAGCCCCAGTCCTACCGCGTGTCGTACCTAAAATGCTGAAACCACACAGCCATACCGTTCCCAGTGATTCATAACAACATATTCTGCAGTGGATTCTCTATAGTTCAGGAATCTTTTTAATATATGATGGCATTGCCGATGGTGAAAGGAATGATATTAGCTCATGTGTCATGCTCATCAGTCTCCCTACCCCCCTCCCACCCCTCGGATCTGGGACATAAAAAAGCAAACTCTGTCCATTCAGTGCCGAAAGGTTCCTTCCTGATTGTTACTTCTTTTCTATAACCCTTATAAATGCATCTGTGACTTCTCAGCTCTTCCTCAGCATATGAGTATGGTGCCAAATGACTGATCCCTCATTGGTAGCACTCAGAGAAGATGCACACAGTGCACCCGATTATGAAAAGAAGTGTGCTGTCCTCATTAAAGGCACACACATTTATCTGCACATGCGAGTGTGCATCATTGAAAAATGGCTAACCAGTTTCAAACACCTAGTTTGCTTTTCAATGCATAGGGATGCGACTGAGATAAAAGAGGGGACTGCAATCCTCTCTGTAGCTGAAAGCAGCGTACAACTACACCACCCTGCTGAGGATGCTTTTTAGGGTACCTTGGTCAAGTCTCTGCTCAGTTGGCATTTTAAGGGTTACACTAACTGTGCACCACATATTATCAGATGCACATCCACTATGCCTTCCAATTACATTGTTGCCCTTGCATCTGCTTTGGTTTTATGGCAAATGCGTAACAAGGTCAAGACTGATTTGCATATGGTTGGGTCTCAACTGGGGTGATGCAATGAGCTGAAGAACGATGAGGGATTCAAGCAAGATCTGTGACAAGTTGTGTGTCTGAAAAGTTTCAGCGCTCCGTCCATCATCTCCTTGTGCTTGCTTTGTTTGCTCTAAGTTGGCAGGGTATGCCCAGATAGGGATCCTTGTTCACTTTGTCACTGGATTCAAGCTAATCCGGCTGATGAACGGTGTCATCCTGAAACCGGTCCCAAGATGCTTGTTTCCAGTCCAGGAGAACCTAAATTGGCATTTTGGGCTGGACTGTTCCCATGTGGAATAGGGTCAAGACTTATTTGCATATGGCTGGCTCTGAACTGGGGTGGTGAAAGAATGATGATGGTTTCCATCCAGATCTGTGACTTGGGGTGAGCGTCTGAAAAGTTTCAGTGCTCCATCCATCATCTCCTTGTGTTTAGAGGCATAGGGGAAAGCATTTCTCTCATTTGCATATGGAGATGCTCCTATAAAATGAGAGATTACCCCTTTTAGATTGTGTAGGACTATATGTGATCTCACGATCCATATTATAAAATGTGCCACTCAAGCAACAACATTCCCTTCTGTAATACCATAGTATACAAGCAGCTCAACAAATGGCCGTTGAATCCTCTACAGCATTTCCAATATACAGCCCGTGGTGCATCATTGTTACTGTCACATCAATATGTAATCTAATAAAACTCAGCAGGTGCTGACAGTAGGATTTCAGAGATTAGCCTCAAATGAATATATATGTTCTTTATTTTAAGGAAATAATAATTAATCTTTAACAAACCTAGGAAAATGCTGGAAGGACTCTGAACTTAATTTCTGAAATATACATTTAGGAGCTCAATTGAGTGAACACCGACGCCATGGGAATCATATTTTTAGAATGGAGGTTAAAGACAATGCAAGGGTGCTGATTAAAATATGACCTAGTTAGGTTTTAATTGCCACTTTCCTCGGCAGAGCAAAGGAAAGGCCCTAATCCGAAGGGAGGAAGGACTCGAAATTGACCTTTTAGTTTCAATGCAACAGCGCATCTGAACCCCTCGTCCACACTTCACTCATACTGAAGGTAAGATTACATTTCGTTTTCATCTGCAGTTGGAGAAACATTCTGGTCTGTAATGTTTTAAAATCAGAAGCAATGCTGTTGTAGTGAAGCAAGGTACAGAAAAAGCCTCGATAGATGCCTTCCATCTACATTCACATTCCCCAAAAGAGGTTTTCAGCTATTCAGAAGCGCTGCTGCAAAGTTCTCAATAATAAACTAGAAACCAGATTCCTTTATCAGTCATGTTTTTGTGAGTGGCATCCCCATACTGAATCTAATGATTTTTGCAAAAGAATCAATATATTGTGGCAGCCACATATGTTCTCCCTCAGAGCACTTACTTCCAGTCATGATCTCTTATGAAAAATCAACTCCTTGGCTTCCCTTGAGAAATGTTTCCAGTATACTTTGGTAGCCTGTGGCAAGTGAAAGTCTCACAACTAAGTTTTTCTTTGCTGATGCATATTTGCATTTTTTTTAAAATAAGGAAAACATACACATGTCTACTGTTTATGCTCAAATTGGGACCAGTTTTGACCACATTTAACACTTTGCGAGATTTACCTGGTAAGTGTTCTGTGGAATATTGAGTTGTATTTTGAAAATGATTTTGTCAAACTTCTGCCTTAGTCTATCAAGTTGATATCTTTCATCCCCATCAAAAGGTAGGATATTACATGCAATAAAAACGATTAGAACAAAATTAAAGTTTCAAAACCAAGCTCGTATTTTTAATGCTACAGTATTTTGCTATGCACATGTAATGTTTCAATTAAGTTTATTCGGCCAGGTTGTATAAACAGCTAGAGAACTAACATTTGAAAAACAAATGTGATGCTCCTTGTCATGTCCAGCTGCACATGTAAATTAACTATTTTCTGCAAATCATTAGATAAAGTTGAAGAAAATGAATATATTGGCATTCTTTAGCCACTGCAAAAGGATTTCCACATCTAGCAAAACTATAGTAATATCTGAAACTGCTTTAAAGATTTGCATATATTACATTTGAGATAGTTCATAAATAATTAAATAAATAGGATAACGCTAGAAGATGAAAGGAATATCTGGGATATGTTTGTGCAGTCTAATGTAATCATGTTATAGAGATGTCTATGGGCAACTGCTTAAGAGATACCCTGGGTTATCAAAGAAGAACAATTAGGCAAATATGATTGGGGCAAGATTTACTTCCCACTAATTCAAGGTAAACACGCATTTGGTACTTACCTGTAGTCAAAAAAAATGCATTGAAAGTGTTATGTTTTACAAATGCTGAGAAAAAGAGGAGTAACAAACGCAGTGTAACAGTATATCAAATGTAATTTTTTTAAATATAAAAAGATTAAGGGCCAGATGTAGGTAGCCAAATACCGGTCGGTAACGGCCGAAAATCGGTAATTTCGGCCGTTACCGACCGGTATTTGGACATTGAGATGTAGCACGCCCAAATTTTACAGAATCGGAAAAATTTCCGAATCGGTACATTACCGGCTCGGTAAATAATCCAAATCGGTAATATTACCGAATCGGTAAAATTACCGAATCGGAAAATATACCGAGTCGGTAAATGTTCCGAATCGATAAAATTAACGAATCGGAAATAAGAAATGGAAAAAACAACACCATCGAGATGTAGGTGAGCCATAATTTACCGAATTTCACCAAAATTCGGTATTTATGAATCGGTATTTAACATGGATTGTAAGCAGGTGGTAATCAGGTGCAGCCTATAAAAAAGGGCCCCAAAATGCAACACTGGAACCAGAATGGCGGCTTTCTACGTCATAGCAAGACGGCTAAGGCTACAGGCAGCAGGTGAGAGGGAATGGAGAAGGGAGGAGCAGGTCTACAGGCAGAGGATTACACTCTTCCAATTGACAGAGCCAGAGATACTGCAAAGATACAGACTGCACCCCCAAACCATCATGGACCTGATCAGGGACCTGCACCCACTCCTGGACCACCCAAGACCAAGGGCCCACGCCATCCCACCCCATGTGCAGGTGCTATGTAGCATTCACCTGCTTGCATCTGGGAGTTACCAGAGTGTTGTTGCTGTGGTAGGTGGGGTGTCCCAGAGCTGCCTGTCGCGTTTATTCAGAAAGTTCCTGGATGCCATGATGCAAAGAATGGAGCATTACATCCACTTCCCAGACACTGATGCGGACTTGCTCAGGACCAAGACTGACTTTTACCTCATGGCAAATTTCCCACACATGATTGGCTGCATTGATGGGACCCACATCCCCATTTGCCCCCCAGCTGCCACTGAGCACATATACAGGAACAGGAAGTCCTCACACACAATCAATGTACAAGCAATCTGTGATGCCAAGTACATTATCACTGATATAGTGGCCAGATACCCAGGAAGCACCCACGATTCATACCTATTCCAAAATAGTGGGATCTATACCTGCCTGACAGCGGGTGAATTCGGGGAAGGATACCTGCTAGGTAAATAAATGGGTGACACTCCCTTGATAGATGAAGCAGACGTATGTCAATGTGTGCCTCTGAGTAATGTATCTTTTTTCTTTCACATTAGGGGATAGTGCATATGCACTCTGTTCCTTCGTCCTGACACCCTACCTCAACCCCACAACCCCCAGCCAGAGACGTTACAATGTGGCACATAAATCCACCCGCAACATCATTGAGCGCACCTATGGGCTCCTGAAGAGCCGGTTCCACTGCCTCCACAAAAGTGGGGGGGCACGGCAGTACTCACCTGTAACATGCTGTAAGATAATTGCTACCTGTGCAATGTTGCACAACCTCGCAACTAAGAGGGGCACAGAGGTGGAATTGGAGGACTATGAAGACCATGATGATGAGCAGGCACTACCAGCAGCCAACACAGTAGGAGTACCAACACCCACAGAAGGGAGACAGAGACGTGCAGAAATCACACACAACTACTTCTGAGTAAGTGTAGAGACAAAGCACGTGTTGTACTTCAATGCACGTAGTTTATTTTGCACTACGTTGAAATGACATAAGCCACAAAGCCACAAAACACACATACTAGTGTGCCTAGCACTACTGTGTGGACGGGGGTTACCTCACCCTCACATGTTCATCTGCATATGGCAGACTCACTACTTGCGCCCATGAACAGCCACGCGTGATGCCTGAGGTTGGATAAGTTCCGAGTCTGATGTGCCAGCACCGGCACTCTGGCGTCTGCTGCTCCTCCTTACTTCAGGGACAGGGGTGCTGCTCCTGCTACTAGGGGTATCTGTGTCCCTGACAACTTCTGCTCTTGTGGTGGCTGACTGGTTTGTCAGCAGCACTTCAAGTGCTGTAGTGACTCTCCCCATCCCCCGGGAGAGATCAGTACAGCAGTGCACCAGCCCCTCCTGCATAGCGAATGAACGGCGACACATCAGAGAAGTCGCAGTTGCAAGTTGGCGCATTCCCCTTGTCTGCTGGTGCGTACGATGGCTCTCGCTGCGCCTTTGTGCACGGTCCTCTCGCAGTTCCTCACAGAGTATCATCACACACGGAGACATGTCCCTGACTCCATCTGCCATGTCCCTCATGCTGTCTGCCATTGATGCTATTCCCTTGTTCATGTCAGTGAAATTGGTGTTCAAAAGGCACATTTGTCTGTGAACTGCACTTATTCCTTTTGCCTGCAGGCGCTGCACCTTGACCATTGTGGTCTCAAGGCCTTGAAAGACATCCACATCACGGCCACTGACGTTTGACTCCCGGGCCCTACGACGTCTTGTCCCACCGGATTGCCTGAGAAGAGTGAATGTATGACATGGTGACTTCCTGCCATTGGCTGTATTGACTCCTCACACTCCCTTTCCTCATCGGAGGATGTTTGTAGGATCCTTTGCGAGGGACCCTCATGCCTCACGGGTCTGCAGCTGCCTGACACCTCTGTGTCTGTTGGTGTGTGTGGTTGTTGTGACTCATCTTGTGGTGAATCAAGGAGCACTGGAGATGCTTCAAGGTGCATGGTGTCGTCTGCCTCTGGTGTGTCAGCTGCTTGTGTGCAGGGTGCTGTAGGTCTTGCTGTGCTGGGCCCTGCAACCCTGCCTTCTTGCTCACTCCGATCCCTTTGGGGATGTGTCTTCTCCCTCACCTGCAGTGACTTGCGTGATGTCTCCCCTGTGGACAGATATGGACAGTGTCTTAGTGGTGCTTTCACCGTGTAAATCAATATTAAATCACATTATTATTTCACTATTTCCTGCTCCTCCCATGTCTCTGATTGTATTGTGTGGCATGCCTGACAAAATTTCACGTAGACTGTTCATATGGCTATTCTCATGACTACCACTCCCATAATGCATTGAAGGTGAATACTCAAGTCAGTACTGGATTTCCTCAACTCATAGCCACATTGGGGGAGGGACACAGGCAGGGGGTGTGGGATGATGGACATGTCCCTTACCTTTCTTAGCTGCAGCTCGGGCTGAGCTGTCTGCATCACCAATCTCCACAACACACTCTGGCTCCAGTGTGGACTCCACAAGCCCCCCCAGGTCCGTGAGAGCAGGTTCCCTGTTCTTTCCTCCTCCTGTAGCATTGGCCTCCTTACTTCTTGCAGCCAATTTTTTCTTGATAACGATCCTTAGATCGTACCATCGCTTCTTGAGGTCGTCCACTTCCCTGGTGGTTACTCCTATAGCGTGTACTTTGGTCTGGATCCCCAGCCAGGTGTTCCTCTGGACAGCCTCTGGTACCTGCAGGGACTGCTTCCCAAAGATTTTGGGGTAGTGCTTGACGACCTCCTCCACCGGCACCTGAAGTTCACCAGTGCTGAACTTCATCTTCCTCCTCCTCTCTGCACCTTCCCTCTGACAGTCTTGGGGATCCATTTCTATGTCCGGCAGGGCTCTGCTTCACACCAGCCTGTCTCTGTGTAACTGCTCTCCTGTGTGATCAGGTACACTGCACCTGCATGGGTGTGGCCACTTCCTGGTTGTGGGGTGGGGTGGATGCACAGGATTGGTCTATTGCTCTGTTGGTTGGCTGAGGGGCGGGGTGGAGGCACGTGATTGGTTGTAACATCAACTGCCTGGTATTTTGTATCCCCGACTCGGTATTTACCGAATCTGTATTTACCGATTCGGTAAATACCGATTCGGTAGATTCACTGCATTCCTATGGGCCTCCGGGCCCATAGGATTGCATGTGAATTACCGATTCGGTATTTGCCGTATCGGTAAATACCGAATCGGTAAATACCGAGTCGGGGTTTCCGAATTTTACCGATTCGGTATTTTTTACCGATTTTTTACCTACATCTCATTTCCCTTTTCTAAAATACCGATTCGGTAAAAATCAGTATTTTAGAGTCGGTAAAAATTAGTTACCTACATCTGGCCCTAAAACTCCAAAGACTTTAAGATGCTTTTCTTTTAAATCATCATGTCAAGAGAAAGCTGTACACGATGATTAAAAGTCTCAAACGGATATTCTTGTGTACTTAAATATGCATAGTTGTGGGGTGTGCTGTCAAAATTTAGGGGTAGCTCAACCTTGATTCATTTGCTCTATCTAGGACAGTTATGCAGTCGGTCAAACCAATATATAAATCCATGTGATAGTTATATTAATGGAAAACAAGATTATTATGGTGTCCGATAGTTACTTTAAAATGAATTATAGGTTCCTATAAAACTATTTTTACATTGCAACAAGTTTAGAACTATTTGAAAAGGTTGCATGTTTCTGATCTTAATAAGTTTCATATGGACAGGAATTTATTTATTTATTTATTTATTTATTTATTTATTTATAAAATTTCTAAAGCGCGCAAATACCTTACGGCGTCTCGGCGCTAATGTTAGCATATTTCAGATTGCGAGGGTTACAGAATGTTACTGGTTAAAGAGCCAGGTTTTAAGATGTTTTCGAAAGGAAAACAACGAGGTGTGTTCCTTAATCTGAGAGGGAACCTGGTTCCATAATTTGGATGCCACCACTACAAAACGTCTATCCCCCCATGTCACCTTTTTTGTTGGGGGGATTTGGAGCTGTTGGGCCGTCGATGACCGCAGTGTTCGGCTGGGTTTGTAGATTTTAAAAGCGTTTTTAAAGAAGTCAGGCCCATTATTTTTCAGCGCCTTGTAAGTAATGCACATGGCTTGAAAAATTCTTTAAAAACAAGGGACCTTCTTTATAGGAAAAAGTATACCGATTCAAATCGACATATTTATTTGAGTGACTTTGTGGTTTTTTTCTATGCCTGGATTCCAGAAATAATATTTGAATTAATGGATTGTGAAATTATGACTATGATTTTAAATTTAGGATTTCATTAAATTAATAAAATAGAAAAACAAAACAGTGACACGAAGATGTATTAGATCGCCTACCACTTTATCTAATCTCACTGCTAAAATCTGAGTAAAGATCATATAATCACTGTTCAGCAGTAAAGACTCACAAAATTCAGGGTCTTTCCCTGCCTTTTGTAAAAGACAAACAATGGCTTCCTCCCAGAATGTTAGTATGTTCTCGCCCCCAAGAAAAATCAGGTTGAAAAGGCCTGTCAAAAAGGGAATGATCTCCTCTTTAAGGGACAGATAAATCTCATTTGGGAGAGCATCCAGGCCAGTTGCCTTCCCCTTTTCAATTTCCCTATTGCCCCTGCTACTTCTTCAATTGTTATTTCTGCATTTAACAACTCCCTCTGCCCTCTGACTATGTTAGTATTTGCAAATCTTCAAAATACTTCTCTACATGCTCCTTTGACACACCTTCCTCTTCTGTGTATAGTGTTTGAAAAAACTCTGTGAAGGCTCCCTCTATCTCCTTGTCCATGCACTTAAGGGCACTTTGCCCTTCTACCCAGATGGCTGGAATTTTATTCTGGCTCTGCTCTGTTTTTATTTTCCAAGACAGAAGTTTGCTGCACCCCTCCCCATATTCATAGTGCCTAAGCTTGCTCACCTCCCACTTTCTTCTAACTATTCCCTCCAACAACAAGATAGCTCTTCCTTCCTTTCCTTCATTTCCTCCTCAAGCAAGCTAACACCCTGGGCCCCTCGTCCTTGACTCTGCTTCTTAACCAATCTTTCCAAGTGTTTCAACCTAACCTCCAGAGACCCTATTTTGCTTATGGTAGCCTTGTGCTTGAAAGCAGCCATACCAGCCAGCATCCCCTTATGAAGTCCTTATATGCAGCCCAGACCATCTGCCATGCAGTACTGATGTAATTTATATGGAAATATTCCCCAGTTATCTCCTTCTACTGCATCACCACTTGGTGATTTAGTAATAGAGCTCTGTCCAACATCCATCTCTGGGGGCCCACTAACTCCCACCTTCAATTCCAGACGGACCGCTGAATGATCTGACAAGTGGGCTGGCAGATGTTCCACCCTACTAACCATCCTACTTTCTCCTTTATCCACAAGAAAATATTCAAGCCTTGAGGCGTGTCCATGTCTCCTATTCCTAAATGTGTACTTTTGATGCCCCACCACCTTCTCTCTCCACACATCCTGCAGTTTAAAGTCCTGCATGCAACATCTGAGCACTGACCTCATTTGAGGTAAGTTTGACTCTATGGGTGGCTTTTTAATTGCCCATTTATCCTTCCTAGGGTCTAGTAATGAGTTAAAATCACCTGCCAAGATTATGGGGGCAGTAAATACAGGGATTGTAATGGTGAGGGGCCATCCATATTTGGCCCACAATAACCAGCGATAACATATGGTTTCTCCTGAATCATAGCTTTAACTACCACCCATCTCCCTCTGGTTTCTGAATGCGCTTCTAATATTAACACTTTTACTGCTGTCCTAAATAAGGTAGCCACCCCCTTGACAGAGCTGTTTTGATTAATGCATATCGAAACATCCACCCATTTTAATGTATTTGTTGCCTCTTCCCATTCCACTTTTATATTCAATTTCAAACAACTTTTTTCGGTTTTAGCAATTCAAACTATAAAAGTTACCAATACATGAAATCTATTAACATTTTACACAATTCATCGCATGGTGACCATTAAAATTATACACAATTCATCACATAATAGTCCTGATTCAAGTGGAAGCCTATATAACAGTATTAAATGCACAATTCCTTCAGTCTTTTAATCGAAGCAAGTCCTAGCCTTCGAAGCAGATTTCAGGAAACTGAGGACAAAAAGGACACAATCTTTGTGCAGCAATTGTAAATACCCATTCCGCTTTTAACAGATGTGTCTCCTGCAAGATAATAATCTTGCTATGTACCACTCGCAGTTATTCCAGTATCTTCTGCCTCCTCCTCCTCCTTATCCTCAGCCCGTTGACATTCCAGGATAATATTCTAATCATCATTAAGATTAGTGTTAATGTGCTTCAGACCCTGCATTCTCCCTCCGTCCACAATCACTCTAAAACACAAATGTGGACATATTTTTTCCCCTATATGCTCCCAACTCCCCTGTGAAAAAATTTGTATTAAAATATTTGTGGACATCCCCCACCAACCTCACTGGAGAACCCGCCCATCCTTCCTTGGGCTGAATAGTGGAGAAGTGTGGCTCAATGGTTAGAGTGGCAGACCCTGATGCAGAGGTCTAGCCTGCGACCAGGGTTCAATTCCCCGCCTCGGTGGGTCTTGGGCTAAAAAATTCCATGGACCTGATAATTCTCGCCTCGGTGCCTATTCCAATCATTGAGTCCTACTCTGCAACTCTGGGCAATGGCTTGCTTAATCTCCACAACGGCCCCCACAACGCTAAGGATGCCTGGCCTCCACCTTGGGGGTGCCCAGGAGTGGACACCTCACAGGGAAAGCCAGGATGGGTTCCACAGCGGTATTCGTACAAGCGCCTTGAGACCCTTGCGGGTGAGTAGTGCGCTATACAAGTATCAATTTACATTTACAATATATTTGCCCATCGAGGCCCTGCCTGCTCAGGATCCTATCTCACATCATCATCTACTGTGGCTTAATCTAGTTTATAAATAACTCCACTTCCTGGGGAGCTCTGAAGTTAAGCATCTTGTTTTGCCACATAACTTTTAGGGACGCAGGGAAACACATTTGCACTGTTGCCCCCAGTGATTTCAGTTCCTTACTATGCCTCTCCTTCAGAGAATAGGACTGAAAGTTAATAAGAAACTTCAGCTGATATTTCCTTGCCCCAGTACTCCTGAAAGGGTATCTAGGAGCCCTTTGTACATCTTTCTCCAGTACTGAGGGATCCAGACCTGGAACAAACTCACAAAGCAGATTCACTAGAAAACTTTTGACATTTTCACCCTCTTTGCCCTCCAGGATATTTAACAGTCTCAAGTTATTCCTGCCGGCATTATTCTCCTAGGACTCCATCTTGCCCCAGAGGCCTTTTACCCTTGATTTTAGTGCTTTTATTTCATATCGGTTTTCCTCAACCTCCTTGCCGAGATCCGTCATAGAGGCCTTAACTACTACCACTCAGTTTATCAAAGAGGTCATTTTTTTTCCCTCCAATGCCTCACAAGAATCATGAATCTTGCCCTGGTTTCTCTCAGAGATGGCGAACTTCTCTCTTATCTCTAAGATCATAGACTCCATCAGTTTTTACACCCCAGAATTTGATACAGCTTCTTTAGATATCTGTTGATCAGACTGTGTACTGGTTAAACTACTGGGGTGTTTGGGATTTGTAACCAGGTGTTTGCTCCGGCCTTGGCTTTGTACGCTGTCTTGGCTCCAATGTAATTCAGGGGTCGAGACTCTACCTGAGTCGCTTCCTAAGACATTTCAGATCACTCATCACCAGAATCTGAAACATATTGCTGAGCACAATAATTGCCTCTGCAGGTCCCCTGTAGCTCTCTTCAGGGGGAGGGCTTTTTTTCTAGAGTAGGCAGTTCACTAGCGTCAGACTCCGGGAGGGAGAAGGCAGCCTAGCTTGCACAGAGACAATATTATTTTGGGTTTAAGAGCTTTACCCTTTTCCCTAGATGAGGCAGATAGCAGTGGGGCAAGAGGTTTAGTGTGCCCTCCCTTCTGTTTCTGTGAAGTATACACTGATAGAAGAGCTACGCTTTTAATTGGGGAGATGATGGGAGGGATGTTTAATTTCCTTGTTCGTAAGCAGTAGCCTATTACCTGTTTCAAGTTCCCCTCACTCTATTGAGGGGTTTGTACAGTTTCCTCCTTCTCTTTCTCCTGGTTCCTCTGGTCAGCTCCTTCCTTCCCCTTGTCAAACAGTGCAGCACATGTGCTTTTTTACCCCAACGGGCACTTGCTGAAATTATGCGCACTGACCCTGCCTTCCTTCATGGAGTAAGATGTTGCCTCTCCTCAGCATAGTTTTCACCTTCAACTGACAGGCTCCTCTGCTGTGGTATTCCTCCGGAGAGACTAATCGATCCCCATAAGCATATCTTCCCCACAGCTCTCCTGGACCGCCTTGCGTTGACAACTGCCTCCACCCACCGTGAAGAGCCTTCCGGAGTTGGTTCCTCTGTGACCTGCCTTCCCCTGCACTGAATCTCTGTAAATCCTTGCATCAGCGCCAGGACCCGAATCCTTCACTGGAGAAAAAAACGTTGCGGTAAGCCATCACCAATTTTCCTTTTATTTATTTTGTTGCCAACCCGCAGTGTTGGCCAGATCATCTCCGCTTCCCCTGTAGTGGAGTGTCAACTGTTACATGCGCATACCGCATACCGCGCTTAGTCACCAGAGCAGGCAGGGAGCTACCAACCGGAACTCCTAGCCGGCCGCCATGTTCTCCCTCCAAACTACCTGCTGCCTCTTCCTACAAGAATTATTGTTGCTTACAAAATAAGGTGGCTCCAGATCTAATACATCTGAATCAGAAGGATTTCATCAAGGGCAGGCAGATCCATGGATTAATGCATGAGTTACTGACCATTGATATAGCAACTCAAAACGGACTCCCGTGGCAACTATTACCTTTGATGCAGCAAAGGCTTTTGACAGGGTCAGCTGGTCTTTTCTGCATAAAGTCACACAGAAGTGCGGCCTGGGGACATCCTTGTGCAGGAATATGAAAACAATCTATAAAAACCCTTCCACCAGGAGATTGGTGAACGGAAATCTTACCCAAAAGATAGCTATCTGAAGAGGAACAAGAAAGGGGTTTCCTCTCTCTCCCCTTATTTTTGACATATTTATTGAGCCCCTCGCAAATAAACTTAGAGCTAGTCCAAAAATTCTCGCATTTGTATTCCAGGGATGGGAGAAGAGGGTGGTCCTGGATGCCGATGACTTGATGGTGTTTACAACTAACTTGTCGCTCTCCTTACCAATAATATCAGAGATCTTGGTCAAGTTCGAGGAGGTCTCCGGTTACCAGATAAACTGGCAGAAATTGGAAGTGATGGAGTGGAACTCTCAGAGTAATAACCCCTTGATAAGGGACTCAATGAATTACCTAGGATTCATGGTGTATAAAAATTTAGGAGACGTGGCACCCTTGAACTTTGAGAGGGTAGTAAGCGAGATTAAGAGGTTACTAAGGTCCTGGGTAGAGCTTCCACTCTCCTTTTTAGGCAGGTCAAACATTTTGAAGATGACAATACTACCTAAGCTTACATTTCTATGCACATCAATACCTCTAGAACTTAAGAAGGCCTGGTTTGACAAATTACAGGGAGTTTTGACCAGCTTTATCTGGGCCTCTAAGGCCCCCAGATTTGCTTAAAAGAAGCTTTGTAGGGGAAACAACAGGGGCGAATTGCTAGCCCGCATATGTTCCTTTACAGTAAAGCCTTCCAATTTAAGGCAATGAGAATTTGAATGCAGGATCATTGGAAGTATCCTACGTACCTACAAGCTATAACTAAGTTAGAGGGGGATGGCTTCCTGTATAAATTCAGGCATCTGAAATATTTCAAGAAGGTGAAACTAAAGATTCTCCATGCAGCTTATAAGTTATGGTTTCAAATCAGAAGGGCAGCACAAATCCCGTACTATAGCAGTCATGCCCCAATATGGGCCTCTCCAGGAACCTCTGAGTGTCTAAAGGACAAACTTTCAGCCCCGTTAGCAGAAGCAGGGATAACAAGATGGAACCAGTTACTTAATGGGCAGACCTTAGTGGATTGGGAACAATTATGTAATATGTAATATACTTGTAAAGCGCACAGCTGCCCCAGCAACGGGGCGTCCCGGCGCTGTATAACTCTGGGGAACCCGTCCTGGCTTTCCCTGTGGGATGGTCCCTTGCTGGGAGTCCCCAAGGTGGAGCCAGGCATCCCCGGAATTGGTGGGGCCGTTGTGGAGATTAGGCAAGCTAATGCCCAGAGTTGCCGAGTGGAACCCCTGATTAGAGTAAGCACCGAAGCGAGAATTATCAAGTCCGCTGACCAAGGTCCACGACCCTGCCGCGTCAGGAATTGAACCCTGGTCCCGGGCTGACTTCTGCTCTCAGGCCTGCTGCCTCTAACCAGTGAGCCACACTACTCCACTTCATCTTTGTTGAATGGGAACATCTCCAGATTTAGGTATTATCAGCTGGTTAGCTGGACAAAAGCACTGCCAAAGGACAAGGCTGAAATGGAGACCGTGAGAAAATAACCCTAAAGGGCCCTGGACAAAAGAAAGAGGTATCGGAGTGGTACTGGCTGTTTGTGCTTGCCGGAGAAGAGGAGTTTGTCCTTCCCACAGAAATCTGGAGGAAAGACTTATCTTCGGGAGACATACTGAATCTCTGGCAAGTATCAAGGTCTAAGTTATGGTATGTTCATAGTGCTGCCTCTCTCAGAAAAAATAATCTGTTTACGACACATAGGGCTTATTGGTCACCAGGAACGCTGACAAGGATGAACAGGTAGGTGGTCAAGAGCTGTCCTAAGTGTGGGGAGGAAAAAGCAGATGATCGCCACATGTTTTTCCGCTGCCCCAGCCTCCAGGTGTTTTGGCGCGTTGTAAGTCTGGTTCTCACAGCATGACTTTATGTATCTTTGGGGTTTTGAACAAGGAGGAGGAGTCAGGGGTCAGGTTGGATAGGAAGCAGAGAAACCTGTTGTTTATGTTGAGACTTCTAGCAAGGCATGGGATTTGCATTAGTTGGATAACTCTGCACCCCCCCTTCAAAGACGCAATTGTTTGACTCGATACAAATGGTGCAAATGCTGTATAAGAACAGGGAGGTCATAAAGAAGCTTGATTTTTGGGATATTTAGGATCAGTACTCTTCAGTTTAGTTTATTTTTACAGGTGTACTAAGTTATTTAATTGTGCAAGGCCTGACCCAAAATGTCCAATGATTAAGCAATTTCTGCAATAACTCCCGGGTACATGGTTTAGGACCGGAGCCCCCAAGTGCTTCTCAGTCCTTCAAGGGACAGGAAGTTTGGGGATTCTTGCTTCGCCACGTTACCGTTTAGAGGGAAGTGCAGAGCCCCTCTTGTTTGCTTTCTAGTAGATTATTGCACAAATGAGGACAAAAAACAAAAGAGCGATATCAAATTGAATAACAGTCATTAAAATATCGTGCATTTATTATTTTGGTATTATATTCAAATGCTGGGTTAGCGCTTACTACAAAACATGGTGTTAATGTGTGATACAGCCCAAAATAGTTCAGATAGGAAAGTGAATAGGAATGGATTGCGTGTTAAATGGAAGTACGAACTTTATCCTTGACCAAAGTAATAAAAACGGCATAACAGATGACACTATGCAGAAAAAACAGTCTTCCACTGTCCACCCACAAATGTTAATACATCATACAAAACACAATGAGTAACAACAGCTTTTAACTGAGAGGGGAGGATTACTGCTAG
Organism: Lissotriton helveticus; assembly: GCF_964261635.1. Lineage (NCBI taxonomy): Eukaryota > Metazoa > Chordata > Amphibia > Caudata > Salamandridae > Lissotriton > Lissotriton helveticus. Next base: position 532,060,104 of record NC_136067.1, read on the forward strand.
AGCGTTTTGAAAGCAGACCATTTTTTTTTTTCATTTGGATCTAAAAATAGAAATGAAGATTCTCCAAATTAGTACAATTATCTATCTATCAAATATTATAATCACATTTCTGCTATTGCACCCTGTTTGATAAAGGAATGGTCTTGGAACCTGCTTACCGCCATTACATGTGAGGCCTCCCAAGACATCAACCCATAAACGCCAACTGAATAAAAGGCCTTCCTCCACCACACCTCCTGTTTTTTATGTCTCCTTACATCAGTGGTGGCTGTGCCCCACTGACCGTCTTGCACAGGAGTTCTTGTCAAGGAAGCTTCAAGGAGGAATTTATGCTGATAAGGAAACGCTGTCAGGGACATTGGAATGGATGTTTACTTTACATCATAATATTGGAGAGAGCATCTGCTCTGGATGATTGTGGGATGCGCTGCCCAAGTATTGTCCTCTTGGGGGGGCAGCAGATTCTCGTGGCCGCATGGGATACCTAGACGAGTCGGGCAGTCCCATTGCAGCTGGAGCACTGCTACCAGGTGAGCATGGTGAGGAATCATGGCTCGGGTAAGCGCTGGCATTACAAACAGCTGGAGGAGCGGTGCTTCTCTGCCAAAAGGCCAGTAAGGTCACATTGGGGACATTTGTTATGTATTTTGAGGGAATCGAGGGAGCTGATGATTGGTAGCTAAGAGACACACTGTTCTAGAGGCTATCATTGGTTCATTTACGGTACTAGGTTTGTCATTTGAGGAACAAGAGGTACTGTGAGTATTTAAGGCCGCTGTTTTGAGGGAAATTTGTAATTCTTGACACCTTTACGTGGCATAATGATGTCTGAGAAGACAGCTGTTTCTGTTAAGCGAAAGCGTGTAATTGACTCTTTTTCTTCCTTGGATGAGGAAGACCAGATTCCAGCGAAGGTACCGTCAGCGGGCGGTGCTGCGGCAGGCCCTCCGTTACTATCACAGTCTGAGGTGTAGGACATGAGTGACGATGCTGTAGTCAAAGCTTTAGCTACTTCCAATAAGACAGAGGGGTAGATCTCCTCATGTTCATGAGCCTCGGGAGTCCTCTTTTTCAGAATTTAGAGATGATGGACACTTTTTCTCAGGTGCGCTAGAATCTTGTTTTTCGTCCTTTTCATGTGGCTAATGAGGACGAGGTTTTATTTCCTCAGAACTCTAAACCTTGTGCCATAATGATGCCTTTTATGGCGCGGAGATGGTGATGTTGGAATGGAAGGAGATGGATAAGGTTTCAGTTCCTTGATTCTTGCAGACACTTTACATGTTGGAAGGGGACGAGGTCCTTCCCCTATTGTGAAGGCTGATTCTATTTTGGCCACTCTGATTGGCAAAACTTAAATTAACCCTGAAGACTGTACTCTGACTGACCCTTCAGATAAAAAGTCTGATGGGTAATTGAAGAAGGCTTTTGTGGCAGAAAACCTGGTTTTGAAGGCTACCTTGTATACTGTGTGTATAGTACAATCTGTGATTAAGGATTTTGATCAGATGGCAGTGGCAATCCAGGAGGGTCACAAGTGTTCAAAGCTGTTGGCAGGCTTCTGACAGCAGTCTCATCAGATATCATTAAGGACATAGCTATGTCTTCTGGGGTGCTGGTGGCAGCCAGACAGCACCTCTGGAGGAGAGTTTGGTAGACAGAGGTGGTGAAGACATCGGCTCTGATGAAAATTTCATTTCTGGGAAATATGATGTTTGACAAGCAGCTGGATTTAATGATTTTGAAGTCCTTTAGGGACAGGATGCATTCTCTGCCATAGAAAGGTTGTTCTATCTATAAAATGTTCTGGGTTAAGAAATGCAGACCTTGTCTTTGCAGAGTATTTAAAGGGTACTCGACTCGTAAACAGAAGTACCAGCCAAAAAGTATTTCCCTGAAGAAGGATTTCAAAAAGAAGGGTCCAGTGCAGAAGTCCTCCTGACTATTGTGGGTGACTTGTGTTGGGAGGAAGACTGCTTCATTTTGTGAGCAGTTGGCATTAAGATGTCCCAGACAAATGGATTCTCAACTTAGTCAGCAATGGTCCTTTGTGTTCATTAGCTGAAGGTGCAGTAGTTTCTGAGATAGTGGAAATAGTGGAAATGTGAAATGAGTGAGAGTAATTTCCTCACATAACACCTCCCAAGTCATATAAATATCACAAATTCCTGCTTTGACTCACTTTGTTGATATGCCATTTCTCATAACTTCATTAACTGATATTTGTGAAGCTCTATTTAGCCTTTTGTGGCAATCCTTCTACAAAAAATAAAATGTCAGTGATATATTCACAAGTCCCAAGGATGGGTTAACACTCAATGCTAAGTGGCTTGAATTATTCTATTTCAGATATTAAAACTGGAGTTAAAGGCAATATAAGGTTTGCTGATCAAAATAATATTAAAGTAAGTTGATTTTAGAGACCAATGTTTGGGAAGATTTGTTAGATGTTCTTAAAGCAAAGGATAGAGCCAAGGATTCTGGCATATAGTGAGCCATGGAAGGGGCAAAGACTATGTAAGGCCTGAAGTACATTCACAACCGTAAAAGGTTTAAACATGCTAAGATACCTTATAATGAGCCCCCACAGTTTTGAATATGGATAATAGAGACATAGTCAGCTTCTTTCCAGGAGAGATATTGAATTCTATTCATGCCTAGATAAAAGGTAGGCCATGGGATCAGACAAAATTATAGCAGATTTGTTTACTCTGAACGTTGGATTTGAGTCTCCTCTGTTGAAAAATTGACAAACGATATAGCATTGGGCACCGGATCCTGATTCTTGAAAAGGTGCTGGGATCATTCCCATTTGTAAGAAGGGAAAGAGTGGCCATCCCGGAAATTACTTCCCTATTAGTCTCATTGATCATCTACAAAAAGTATTTAGCAAGCAGGTTCTCAACAACAGTTTGGCGTTGATATCTGAGAATGATCAGTTAGCTAATTTCAGGCACGTTTTAGAGCAAAAAACAGTATTGTACACCATGTAATTGTTTTGTGATACAGTGAAGTGGATAGATATCAATCAGGGCAACTTGTATGTTGCTTTTGTTGATTTACAAGCTGCTTTTGACCTGGTTCCAAGATCTAAGTTCTGGGAGATTCTCAGGAAGATGGGAGCCCCTGTTTGCCTTTTACATGCCACTATGTACAAACAATGTACAAACAATTTTGCTCCAATGAGTTAGGACAGAAAGGAGGAACATACTGAGATACTTTCTGTTAAGAGAGGAGTCTGTCAGGCTCTATCCTGGCACTTACACTTTTCCTGTTCTTTATTAATGAGTGTTTTGATTATTTTGTTGAGTATGATAATGATTGTCTGCAATTAGTGAGTGAGAATGTCCCGGCCCTATTTATGGATGGTACACTTTTGATGTCTAACTATTTAAAGGGCCTCCAAATCTTATTGGAGAAGCTCAACTAGTTTTGATCGATAGATGGGTTGGAAATCAACACTTCAAAAACTACATTTATGATTTCAACATTCAAAAGGTCTGGGGTATTGCTTCACTTGAAGATAATGTTTTAGAGAGGGTCTTGGAATTTGATTACCTTGGGGTCAGACTCACCACATCCTATTTATGACAGGTACAAATACAAACCATGTGCATACCTTGAAACATCAGGTGACTGCTATTCTTAAATTTGCTAACGTTCCAGGACTTATTCCCTATTCCCGGCTTTGGAAATTTACAGAGCACTGGCAGTGGGCACTGCCCTTTATGGGGCAGGGTTGTGAGGTAACTGTAAATTGAATGCTTTAGGTAAGGTAGAGAATGGTTTCATTAGCTCATAATTGAAACTTCCTTTGAGCTCCCCGTTAATCCCATAAAGTCTTGATTTAGGGTTGAAATCCGTTGTTCATATTGCAGATCAGATGACTATTATATACTGGATTTGCATCTGGACAATGAGAGACCTACTTCCCTATAGAAAGCACGTTTTAATAGATCATTTGCCTACTAGATCCCTTGACTAAGGTACCTCATGTATTACTTAGCTAACCTGGGATTAGGCGAGCATTTGTTGAATACCTTGCTGACCCCCACTGGTGCCTTCAAAATTGTGAAAAAGAGGTACTGGCATTTAGTGATTGGGTCTTAGTTAGCCAGTACCCCATCCGGAAGCCTTTCTGACAGTTTCCTATCTTTTAAGAATGCCTTCAATATCGAGGAGTCTTTAGATTTTATTCACCTGCCTTCGACTTGTGCTTTATACATAAAGCTCAGATTAGGAACTCTTCGACTTGCCTAATTTACTTTACTATCTCATGGACCACTGGACTACTATGTCCCAAGGGGTGTCAGGTGGCCCAGAGTGAGAAATATTTATTGTAATCTGCAGGGGTTGCCAGAAACAGAGTAATGTTATGTTATGTTATATTGTGTTATGTTATGTTATGTTATGTTATATTATGTTATGTTATGTTATGTTATGTTATGTTATGTTATAATGGCTTTTAGAGCGCTCGGCTGCCCCCACAAAGGGGTGTCCCGGCACTGAAAGCAGATAACTGCATAGCTAGTGGCAAAAGGCAACTTACAGCGGAGGGAAGAGGAATGTTTTGCCAGATTTACGAAAAGGAAAATAGGACTTAATACTGCGGATGGAAGAAGTGTGCGCATTCCAAAGTTTCGAGGCCAACACCCGGAAGGAGCGCCCTTCAGCACCGAGCCTCCTCACCCTAGGGACAGCCACAAGATTCTGTCCCATAGACCGGAGTAGGCAGGAGGGTGCATAAAAGGTGTGCAGATTGGCCAGGATACCAGGAGAAGAAAACATCAAGATTTTAAACGTAACGCAGAGGGCCTTAAATTCTATACGCTTGGCCATGGGCAGCCAATGAAGGCGACGGATGACGTTAGAAGTGGTGCACCTCCTGGGCAAACCAAAGAGAGCTCGGGCAGCCGCATTCAGAACCCTTTGTAGTCTGACAATGTCAGTCTGGTTGGACCCCAAATACAGGGAACTGGCATAGTCCAGTTTTGACATAATCAAAGCCTGGACAATAACCTGCCTGTTTGGGGGAAAAAATAAAACAGCAAAGGTTTGAGCCCCTGCAAACGTCCTAAACAGGTCTCGGTGTTCTGGATTGCCCTGCTTTGTCAAGTGTTGGGAATTGGAAGCTACCAATCTGCTTTAACATGCCCAGTGTTGGATAGACTCATAAAATAGGTTTAACTCCCGCCTGCTAGGCGCATTGTGGATTTGGCCCAGGATATGTATACACAGTGTAGACTTTAATAGTATGGGTAATTTTAAAGAGTTTCTCTGAATATCAGACTAACAAATGCCATTTTATGGGTGGAAACCTACTTACTCCATTTATAATTGAAGGTGAGTGATTTTATTTAGAGGACATCTTCTGTTGTTTTACTTTCAAGGTAAGAAGACTTAAGTCATCTAATAAATGTTCCTAGACATTTTATCTTTAGAACGATGAAGTGGCCAGTGTTCATTTTAAAAATATATATATCCAAAGCCTTTGTTTTGTTATGTTTTTAGACCAGGAGGAATCAACCTGTATAGACTGATGTTTCACAATGATATAGACCACAACTACTCAATTAGATCCAATTTGAACTAGTAAGAATAACATACTTATAAAGATACAAAGAAGGGTGTCCTTGTAAGGAAAATCTATGTTTAGTGTAACCTTGCCGCATAGCTCCTTTTTGGAGTGAGCAAGGGACAAGAGTGAACAGTCAGGCTAGATCAGGGTTGTGCAGCAGATTTGTGGCAAGGTCATAACATGAAATCAAGTTATCTCTAGGAACTGAGGGCATATAATCAAGGGCCTTATCGCCGCTTTATCAGGACTTTTTTCTGCTAAAGCGGAGATAATTTCATCGTCTTATTAGTAAGCTGTCGCTAACAGCAGTTAGCAACAGTTTTTAGGCGATAGCGAGCGGTTTGGGGCCTGCTTTGCATGTCAGCAATATTTATCGCTAATGACATGCAAAGTGGGCATACCCAACCTGTTAGCGACTGAAAGCAGTTGCTAACATCGCTATCGTCTATTATCAACTCAGGCACAGTGATAAATAAATGTGCGCTAAGCGCGAATATCGCCGAAACCTAACGCCTGCTCAGACCACTTCTTAACCTGTATATCCAGAGTGAGTTGGATATTCAGGTTAATACCCTATTGGCGTTAATGCCTGAATAGCACTGGATTTCCAGCGATATTCACGCATTGAGCCGCTATCGCCGGATATTTTATCGCATTTTAGATAAACGTTGCTAAGAGCACATTATCCCTGCAATAAAATCCGGCGATGCGGGGCGATAAAAAAAATATCGCTAAGCTCATTTAGCGATAAATATCGCTAGTTGTTGATAATATGCCCCTGAATAGTGTACTTCTAGCCCCATACAAGCAGGGTATTGACATAGTCAGAACATAGATGATTAAGAAAATATTCCTAGTCCACGAAAAAATAAGGCAAGCCTTTTCTGTAATGTTTGTAGTCATCAACCACAGCGATCTGTAAATAGAAATATAATATTGCTATTGTCCAAGGGTTAGATATTAGTGTAGAATACACAAAAATAGAATGCCATCTTGAAGATCACAGAGAATCGGTTTGGATATAACAAATATGACTCTAAAACATAAGAAAACGTATCTTGAAAATGTGACTTTTTTATCCTTTAAATGGAATAAGATTATTGCCCATACAGATAAATATAAATAAATAATCTTGCTGATCCGAAGTATGTAATGATATACACCAGTGCATATTGCGAGGCCATCAGTAAATACAAATGAATTAATATTTCATGAGTATTATATGATCCTAGCCCTTGATAGACTGTTCTGCTGAATATTTAATTTTATCAGGATTCATTGCTCAATATTGATACTAAATAGCTGCTGCTGATGCATCAGATGCATGCAAACTTGAAAGAAGGAGCACACATTTAGAGTCAGATTTACTACTATAGCGGTTGCAAAACGTGTTGAAAATCGTGCACTAGCTTTTGATGACCAGTATTTTTTTCTGAACCAATCTATATACAAATTAGTTGATTCATAAAATACCAGCTCACAGGGAGTCATATAATGACATGCCTAATTAACATTCATTAGGTGGGTCTCAATTTACAACTCCTTGTGATTGGATGCAATGATTGGGATGGTGTCATGCAAGGAGCCCATCCGCTTACAGGAAAGAGGGCTGCTTTGTTAAAAAGAAAGTTTCCATTTTTAAAAACTTCAGTGACAGTTTGCGGAGGTTCCTAGACCAGTGGCTACTCCCTGTGAGGAGGCCACCTTGACTTCCAAAGGGAAAGAGGTATAATGAGGCTCCCTTCCACTCTGTGAATCAGTTACCATCACAAACTTGAGAGTCGGTTACTGGTCAGTGGACTGTGACCGGAACTACAGTTGCAAATTGTCGTTGTATATGCTGCCAATTTACAGTCTGGAAGGGATGCTAAAAACACCAAACACACAAATATGAATTTGAAATAATTACTATATCCATTTTCCAAAATCAAAAATCTGAATCACAAAAAAAGGTTTGAAAGAGTGATTTAGCTGGGTACAAACCCTGTAATTTAATGATTCGCAGAGTTTGCAACTGCTAAATTACTCAGAACATCATACTCCAGTTTGAGAAAAGATAGACACACTTACCAATGCAAGTCCTTTTTTTCAGAAATTTCTAAAATAATTGTTTCTGTTTCAAATTAGAAACATATAATTGATTATACAATTTTGCTCATTATCAATCACACATTAGTTTACTTATTTATTGTATGAACCTGAAAGTTTTTTTCATTGGAACTAGGGAACAAATTAAAGGTCGCTCAAAAATAGAAAAATAAATCAAAACACAATATGTGGTTAGGTCGTGGTCTGCACTAACTAGTGATGTACACCAATTACTGTGAGTGCATTTGCAAATACACATTCAAATCCCAAACCGCTGACTAACAATGTTACAACTGGGGGTCTCTAGTTGGCTGAGGTAGGTACCTTAGACCAAATAGGGACCCTTGCTTCCACCTCAGGCAAAGGAAGGACACCTTCTCAGATAGCCCCTGCTCACCCCCTTGGTAGCTTGGCACGAGCAGCCAGGCGTATCTTCAAAGCAAGTGTGTAAAGTATTTGCAATCACACTCTCATTAACCCAATGATTATACACAAATGGACTCCACACGAGTTTCATAAAAAACGAGTATAAGTTTATATAAAAAGATATACGATGAGACTACACAATAGAAATCCAACATATGCGTACTTGTAATATTCCTCTAGGGTAGTTATTTGGCCAGCCAGCCTTTGTAGGTTCTGGTGGTATTAATGAGCAATTCTAGATGATCCAGTGCAGTCCTAATGTAATGCTATGCAGTTTGTTATGCAAGAATCAAGCACTTCTCAATGGAAAAATAATGCAGTTCGCAACAATCAAGCAGTTAGTAATGCCAAAATAATGCAATGCGTAACGCAACAATCAGGTAGTTCGTTATGCAAACTAGTGCAATGCGTAATGCAACAATCAGGTAGTTCGTTACGCAAAAATAGTGCAATGCGTAATGCAACAACAGGCAGTTCATAATGCAGAAATAATGCAATGCGTAATGCAACAATCAGGTAGTTCATAATGCAGAAATAATGCAATGCGTAATGCAACAATCAGGTAGTTTGTAATGCAAAAATAATGCAATGCGTAATACACTCCGGCACGGATCACGGTGCTTCGGATGGTCCCTCCGCCACTCGTACTGACTCGCGGTCAGCTTCCGCCAACATATGCCCCCAACATGGGTATGATGTAAGCCAAAGTGCAGCTTCGTACTCCTGCCCTGGTACTGCCACTCCTTGGCAAGTACGGGCTGCGATACGAGCTGGAGCAGAGGCTCGCGCTGCAAGAAGAGGAGAGGCCAAGAGCGTTCCTCTCCAAGCCCGCACCCCGCCCCAGGCAGCGACACACATCACCTAGGGGGTGCGACCTTGCTCTCCTCTCCTCTTCTCTCGACTTGGGCCTCTGATGTCATTTTGTGATGTTGCAAGGATTCTGCTCAGACTCAAGACCTCATTGAATTAGGATGTGCCAAAAACTCACCTTAGCACCCAAAAGCCTCTACCAAGTTTAGACAACCCAGAACATGCGATTTAGGATACCTCAGGTAAGGTGGGAAACTTGAGCACTCTTTTGTTATACTCTCATACCAGTCCAGAACAGGAAGTAAAGGGAGACACAAGCAAGTTTAAAATGTTTATCTTAACGCGGTGATCTCAGGGGCAGCATCTTAGCTAATACAAGCAGACATATGATAAGAAATAAGACTGTCAGCATAGTTACTATTCATTAAAATACAAAGGGAGAAAGCATGTTATAATGATAAATGGAAACAGGTTAAATATATGCCTATATTTCACCCTCCCTTGCTAGTAGGTTATTTTATAGCTAAAGAAGGTCTCTTAGGCTTGCATAGGCGACCCCATACCTCAAAGATTAGCAGGAGTGAATCACATCGAGTTCTGTACAAGCTCTCAGCATAGAATGTTCTCCAAGTGTGTTCAATCATGCCTACACAGGGCATTATTAAAGGTGCCAGTATCTGAGTTGGCCACAGCTGCATATATGTTATGGCTAGAACGTGCGCTGATCAGTTCGAACAACAGCTACATTGTTGATATAACCTTGAAGGCCTCGACACTCACTGTTCAGACTAAGCTTACAAAGCAAGTCTAGCAATGTAGAAAAACAAGTTATTCTCATGTGAAGCAAAAAAACTCTAAACAATAGCTAACGTGTGTGCCATGTGCAAAAGAAAGCAAAAGGTAAAATGCCGTTTAAACTTCTAATAAGCTCATGCTAACTTTACACTGTATGAATGCAAGGCTCAGCCCCACTACACCCTCCCTTGATCGGAGCACGGACAAGTAATGGGGGCAAAGCAGGAACGCAGAGTTCAAGTTTGAGAGATAGAATCAAGTTCAAAATTGCCATTATGGAAAAATGGGAGGAAACTCCGAATTTTTAAAATACTCCAATTTAGTAATCACATTTGGGCACAGTAAAGCTAATAGGCCAGCAAAAAAATATAATCTGATGTTCAGCAAATGACGTCGGTTGTGAATGAGAGAGAGAAAGAAATGCACCTCACTCCAACAGTGTATATGCACAGTACGTTGCAACAGCCTCCAACAGGAAGTCATTGTTCTTGTCTGAAAACATTTCAGCCATCCAATTTAGTAATGGGAATGAAAATACATGTTCCCCAATAACCGGAGCCTCAAGTACCATCAGAGGACAACTCGGGTTTACTTCAATATAACTGCGTGCCAAGAATTCATGCCCTGCTGCAAAAATATTCCAACGTCCCAGGATCGCTGCAAAGGCCATAATTCCGCCGCCAGAACAAAGCAATTCATGAGCAACTAAGGAGCTCATCAGTTGAACATAATCTGCGTTGGGAGACACCGCACTGCAGAGACACAAATCCAGAGCCCATTCGAAATCACAGCTCAGGCAATGAAAGACAGGCTGGACGCATGTGGATAAGGAAAATCGCAACGATAATCCATAAGCTGCACTCAATGTAGCCAGAGGCAGCGCTCCATAGTAATCAAGTATTCAGTTGCGGAGCAGCAACAGCCGGGACAAATTGTCTCATGGCACAGGATGTGCATCCATTCTTAAACAAACAAAGTAGTAGTAGAAGCACTCTAGCAACCAGAGCAAGCATCAAGGGAAATCCACCAAAGAGGCTGGAAAAAATCGAATGAAAAAATGCGGGGAACACACAGAATATAGTTTGGAAGGAAGTCACAAGGCCACTACTAATAACTTTAAAAAAGTGAGCCAGCCCTGTGGTCAAGGAAGCATTAAAGATTGTGTGAGTTAACTCCTCGAAATGCAGGGGAAGATCCGTATTTAATAAGGCATGCACTTCTGTGCGGGTGTTTGCCACGTGAAGGACAAATGTTTCACGGGCAGATGTAAGAGCGACTTCTTTCTGGGACAAAAGAGCTCTTATTTGACTCATCTGGTTGACTCTGCCTTCATGTTCGGAATCGATGGCCAGATGGAAACATCCAGCTTCCCTTGTGGAGGAGGAAACAGCAGCTTTTTACTACAAACTACACGTTGGGAGACCGTAACGATGTAAGGAATTCCAGCCAGCATCCCACAACAATCTTCATCATTTAAAAGTAAATAGCTACCGTTTGCTAGTAATGTGAATGTGGGTGTGATAGCGGGCGTCGGAGTACCTTTTAAGACACAGGCCAAATTAGGTGCATTTTGATTACACGAGCCTTGCAATTGGATATTCCTACACACTAAAGAGTGATCAGGTGTTGTTGTGCAATCTTCACCATTCAAATAAACCTCTTTTCCCTCCCTCAGGCACCAATAGGTAAATGGTAGTGATCAAGCTTCATGGAGATAAGTGGTACCAAGAGGTTCATACCTGCCAATTGCATAATACTTCATGCAAGCTTCGAATTTGAACAAAGGAAAATGTAATTATATCAACCCATGGATGAGCCACACAGCAGAATTTGTCTTAACATGTAGATGTTCACTTTTTTTCTGAATACTCGGGGCATTCATTGTGTCTACGTCTTGAGGATTAATTGCTGTGGCAGTATTTTTGGAAATTTCATTCTGTAACCACCAGTTTACTCACAGATCCTGATAATACACATTCTGCCTGCTGTACTTTCTCATTAGCGTCTACATGTTCGAATAACCATCCCAGCAATTAAATAAAGTGTTAATGTTCCGTAAAGTGTTAGCAAACAGTCTTTTGAACTGACTGTTACTTTCCTGTGTCTGCAAGCAAACACTACTGATACATACCCAGAGGTTAAAGTAGGCTGGATCTGAGGGGCACCACCTCATCATACTTTTTTATTTGGACAAAAACAGTTCCCCTCCTTTATGGTAAAACTCAACAGTCCCAGGACAGTTCATTTCAACATTTGAGAAGACCCAGTTGAAAAGCAGGGGAAAGTGTTTCCTGTTCTGTGAAGCAGAGGGAGGGACAGACAGCTGAACAAGGAACAGGAAATCTTGTCAGGGTGTCCGCTGCCTGAAAGAAATGAAAAGGTGTGCATTTGATCTACAAATGGAAAGGCTGCTTGGAAGCTGGTTTTGGCTTCAAGTGATGAAGTCATTTGAAAAGTATTCTCTTTGAGAGGTATTGTAAGGTGACCTGATGATCCGTGGAGTGCATTCTTCTAATGTACAATTTTAATAATTCTTGCACTATGCACATTACTTAGATCTATATTTTGGAAGGACTTTTTTATCTTAAACTTATCTTTTAGTAAATTTTGTGGAAAGCTATCTTATACTATGTAATGCAAGTTCAAAATAATGACATACATATTCGAGGTGCTTTCTGTAATTAGGCACTATAAAAGTCCCTGTTCCACACTTCACCAACCAGAACTCAATTATGTAGCTCTCTTAGAACACGCACATATATCTGCAGCGATTGTATCAGCCAAAATAGGTTTCACAACGTATAATAGTGCTTCTCTCACTATTTTATTTTTACTTGCAAGTATTTTTCATTTAAGGTGTAAGTTATTATATAACGACTTACTTGAAGGTGAAAGACGAATAAAATAGTTACAGAATATTTTGTTATTTTACGTTATGCATTTGACAGCCCCCCTCACTCCCCAGCTCGCTGACGCCTCTTCCATTGGACTTGCGGTCACATTTACCATAGATTTTTTTAATTCACTCACACACTGAATATATCTAATGAATTCCTATGTAAGCTTGATAAAAGCTGATAATTACCCACCTCTATAATGTTGAGCCTGAGATGCAGATGAGGAACCTTGATCAGGGTTGGTAATTGTCATTCCTTATTACCCAATAATAAAGGTCAAGAAAGATATTGTGTGTAACAAAAGGGAGCGACCCCACTGGCCAAGAGACATGGTACCACAACAAAGTGTAAAAGGAGATTCTCTTGGACAAGCACAAATCATCAGTCAGAAGTCCAACAAACAACCATGTAGTTCAAACAAACCTATGCATACATAGCCAAGATTAAGAGAAAATAGAGAACACTTAAAGGCTAAACCCCAAAGGAACAGCTGTGTACAACAAAGGGATAAGTAATCAAAATATATGAATTAAAAACACAAATATGGTTTATCACATAGTGTACCAAATAACATACAAGCAATAAAAACAGTCCAATACATATATTTGCAAATAAAAACTACCCAGAGAGACACGACAAATGTGAAGGAATAAAACATCAAAATTGGTTCTTTCTCACAGGAATCAAATCATAAACACCATCAGTCTTTTAATATATATGTCCTGAAGAAGGTAGCACTTTAATGATTTGTTACCACCGAAAGGCGTCAACGCCAAATTTCCTTTGTGGTTACTTCCAGGAACTACCTCATGTCTATCAAAGATTATGTTTTAAAAGACTGATGGTGTTTATGATTTGATTCCTGAGAGAACGAACCAATTTTGATGTTTTATTCTTTCACATTTGTCGTGTCTCTCTGGAGAAAACAAAATGGCCCTGTTTGCTTATTTTTAGTGGCTATTTTGTGGTAGACATTCTCACATGACCGCCACATCTCTGTCCTCCTACTCCAAGTCCTAACACATTGAGGTGATCCCGTGTTAGGACTGGTACAAGGACTTGCATGAGTAGGACTACAAATGTGGGTAATGAAGATTTCTGGTAAGTAATCAAAACGTTCTCATTCAGAAAACCAAATGTCGGATGCAGCCCATCCATGTCTGTGACTGATAGCAGGTTTTATGTAGAGGAATCTGCGCTATGATCCAATGGATCCATTTTTCAGTGCCTGGCCTTATACTGTGGATGAGTTAAGAGCACAATTCCTGTAAAAGGAAAGGAGGAGCCTAACCTAGTTAGGCGGAATGCAAGAGACATCACGGCATGTGACCTCAAGGTGCTGGATATCGCACGTGGCATTACAGGAAGTGGCATCACACGCCATAACTATACAGGAGTTGGCATTCAAGAAGTGACATCAGATCTCAAAACCTCACATATATGTTTAGCAGGTCTATCAGGGGTACATTTGAACCCATTATGGGTATACATGCAAATCCTCCAGGTTTAGGCAGAAAACTCACACTATGTAAGCTACACATCAAACAATGTTGCCTTTTGTCAGCATAATGCTTCCTTTACCGAAGGATTGAACAAACTAACTCCACTGCCAGCCTGCTCAAACAAGCACACTATTCCATATGCAGCACATTTCTATGTCGATGTGGTTGCTTTAGCTGCCTGCTCTCCCCAGAGGCGAGACCCCTCTTCGATGTGAAGCTTTTGTACTCAGCCTTACTCACCAGCACTCATTTTAAGAAACTGGGGCTCATTTTACACCAACAGACCATGACCCAAAGCAAGATAGAAAAACAGAATGGCAAGAAAGGAGAAAGAGAGATAAGAAATCAAAGATGAAGGCAGAAAAGGGATGAAAAAGAACCTGCGATCATAGGCAATTGTAGGGTACTGAAATAAAAGGTTATGGCAACCTTGGCATTCAGCAATAGGGCCCTAAGAAAATGTTTAGTGCTCTGCATTTATGTTTTTGCAAATTACACACTGCCCCCCAAAATCTTACCTGCACATTTAGCAACAGACATCTCTCATGTTCTTATTGTTGGCATTACTATATCTAAACCACCCTCACTTTTATCAGCAAAACCTGACAGCTCACCCTGAAATCAATACCACCAGAATGCCTACGCAAAAAATGGACCATAAATTTCAAAGTACGAGGTACCACCTCCACAAGAAATTAAGACATATAGTATCCAAGGATGAGAAGTTAACTCACAGGAAAAAGACACATACAATTCCAGTCCCAACGAGCAAGACATACCTCAAACAATGTCAGTACTTAGATTCTACACTAGACTATGCTTGCTAATAAACCCTTGCATATCCTTGACATGTTACACTACCAACATGGTGCACCACAGATGGCCCGCTTAACCTACTTATTTATAGTAACACTGTCCTGTGGACTTGCCTATTCATTGTAGCCTCATCCTGAAGTAGTCTGCCCTAGGTAACCACACTAGGGGGCCGATTAGGATGGCGGTTTTTCCGCATCCTCCGGGCCGGTGGAAGTGTCCGCCGGCCTGGAGGATGCGGAAAAACCGCGGCGGAGACTCCAAAGACCCACCGCCAAATTAGGATGGCTGGTGGGTCTGGAATTCCGTCCGCCGCTTTTCCGCCGCGGTCGGAGCCGACCGCGGCGGAAAAGCCATAACATGGCAGGCGGTGTCTATGAGACACCGTCCGCCATATTATGATGTGTGTGTAAATATGCTTTTCCACGGCGGCATTGCCGCCATGGAAAAGCATATGGACCTTCACTTCGGGGGCCCGTTGCGGGCCCCCTGGGTGAAGGGGTGGTGGTGGGTGCACATGGGGGGTACCTATGGTACCCCCCTGCATTTGCGTGCGCAATGCAGCAGGCACCGCGCGGTGCCTGCCGCTTTGTGCACGGAAATGCTGTGCATGCATTTTTTACATTGGGGCGGGTGCAGCTTGAAGCTGCACCCGCCGCAATGTTAGAGATAGAGGATGTGACCGCCACCCTGGCGGTCACATCCTAATCAGATCGGAGGGAACGCCGCAGCCCATGCGGACGTTCCCTCCTCCTCAGGGGTCGCGGACGGACTCAAGTCCGTCCGCGATCCTAATCGACCCCTTAATCTTTATTTTCATACATAGAATAACTCTGAATTACATCAGTTTCCCAGACCTAAGAGCATAACAAAGCTTCCCTACGTTATTGTGTTATAATACAGTACATTGCAAGCTTTGCAACATCGCTGCAGTAGGTAGTTATGAGACGGGCAAAACACACAACCACCTATACCTTAATAGGGTAACAACTTGGCAAAATTTAACATAGTCTTATCCAGTGCTTTCAAATTTCCAGAACTATGAAAATGCAACTTGTCTTATTTTCAAGGATAACTACTCTTCAATATTTAGTGATTGGAAATGCCGAATCAAGCACATAATTTCAAATGTTTGGAAATGACTTTTTGTTTTGGTGTGACAGATTTAGATACTTCTGCTTAAAATTGAAATATTTGGGTCATGGAAGTGCAAGCAGGATTATGCAAGGTAGTCCTAATTTGAAGTGAAAGTGAACAGTTGTGGCACTTGCCTGCCACCCACACTTCAATTTAATGTGCTAAGAATTGAAGACAAAGCATTAACCTTTGATGTAAACTAGGAGAAATGTCCAATTAATGGCTCAAATGAACAGTGTGAAAACGGGAAAGCTGCGATCAACTAGGCTACCCAGCTTGACTAAATTCTGTGAGCCTAGGCAAATCTCTTTCTTATGTTTGATTAAATAGGCTGTAATGTTGCACCGTGCATAATAAGAATCTTGGATGCAGTGGAAGGCGGAACCAAATAGGCTCACGCTGGTAAGAGACCTTTGAAGAAAGTTTGACTGCAAGGTCCACCTGACTCCTTACCCTCATGGAGCTCTAAATAGGATGCTACTAAAAAAAAAGCGAATATAATGACCAACTAGGTTGATATTGTATGGCACGTATGAGTTTTAATGGAAGTTTTACAATTGAACGCACACAGATAGGATACTAACGGAATCATTGTGAGAGCCCGATCAAAGCCAACAAGCCAAGTGATGCATTGGTGTGATGGCTGAAACTTGTTGACCCAGGGATGCAGAGGATTCTAAATTGTTTAGTGCATCCTCAACTAATTTCAAATATAAAATTAACCCTCAGGACAATCCAGACTATTTTGAATCTAGGATCCTACCCAATAACAAAAGAGCTTTCCTGACTACTAAGCTTAAGCTTGCCCAGATACTTAGGTATCTGAATGAGGACTCTATGATCAAGCATGCCACTTGGAATTCCAGTGGGTGAGAGTCCCTTTAATGCCATATGCTAATCCCCTTGGGCTGGTATGGAGAGAAAGGCTAAGGATGGGCGGGGTTCTGTCCTGTTGTTATTGTATGGTTAGGTGTTTGGGAAGGTGAGCGAACGTTATATGACCTCTCACTCCCTCCTTCTTAGAATATAGTAATAAGAATGGAGGCCACATACAGGGCACATATGAAACTTGACTTGAATGAGGCTTCTGGCTACCATGCACACTCTAACTTTATGTGCCAAAAAATAAAGAAAAAACATTGACCTTTGATGTGAACTTAAAAAAATAAAGAAATATCCATTTAGTGACTGAATTGCACAAAGTGAATGCTGAAAACCTGTGTGCTCTCCATGACCTCCATATGGCCATGTGGAGGCCGCAGTGAATATTGAGGGTTGTCGCCCTGGTGAATTGCTCTATCAAGAAGAATGCTTTTGACCTGTGCAATGCTTTGACCTGAATGGGCCATTATTCTGTGTGCACTGTCACAAACCCTGTTTGCCAGGATGAGGTAGCTGTGGTGAAGTGATAGGGCTGTCACCATGGAGCAGTGTGCAGCTTTCAAGAAGCAAGCCATTACCTGTAGAGGAAGAGCAACAATTCCACTACCCAACAATGCAGGAGGACTCAAGACCTGCCTCCAAATTCAGGGAGATTTAAACATAGGCAGAGGAGTGTGTGGGAGCCTGCAGCCTCATCCGTAGCATACAATCCTCTGCTTACTGCTGAGCTGCAGACATGTGCCAGGGCACTTTGAACCTTCACTAAGACTGAGTAATGGGCCACCAATTCTGGGCTTGCTCTGATTGACACACTTCAGTGCAGGGGCATTTTGACCATCTCAAAGCCATCATGGAACTTCTAAGAATATAAATCACTAACGGGGCCTGGCTGGAATGCTGCCAGACACAAATAGGGAATAACCTCAATCCTTTTACAGGGAAGTGGAACTTGAGAGCTGATCCAAGGTAGCTAGTGTGTCTGCCTTTAGAAGACAGTGTGTATTATTTACACACAAACCTCATGGGTGGATTCACAGGAATGCTCTGGGCCACCCATGTAATGCCTGCCTGAAGTAAGGTACGGTGAGGCTGCAGACATGGGATTTGTGTGGCACTTAAAATCTCCAAATCGATTTTGTATCAGGGTTGTGCCAGAAAAGTGGTGCAACCCTGACACCAAATCTGGGTCAACCTTTTTGAAGTCTGCCACAAAGAAATTGGCAACAAGTAGAAAACTGACAGTAAATCTATTCTGCTTAATTGGTTGCAAAGCCTGCATACCAAAATATCTTATAGTAAGGTAATTTTTTATTTGTACATGATTAATTAAAACCTTTACAAAACAATTAGAACATTGCTAAAAAATGGTGAAAATTCATTTTGTGCGACTCCCTAAAATTAAAAAAGTTACATAATGTCAGTTATAAATAAAATTTCAGGTGCTTCAGGTCACCATTACTGAACTGTTTGGGCTGGCTTTTATTGTTTTGCATTCAGCGTGCTCTTCTGTCTTTTTGCGACTAGTTCAAAAAAAAATTGTGACCTGATAGTTTAATTTTGTTTTGGTTGGGTTGAAACGCAGTTTGACCGCCTGTCTGCATATTCGTATACCATGTAATTTAGAGGATGGACGTAATAAATTGTACCTCAAGTCCTTTAATTTAGGGCAGATGCAAATAACATGAATGAAATCTTCTTTGCCAGCTTTGCAGAAGCGACACTGCTGCGGGCAATTTATTCTTTCCCAAGGCAGCAAGTGAGGCGCCGCTGGAATTACCCCAAGGCGTAACTTTAAAAACTTTTCTTTTATCTTTAGGTTCATTCCAATGCTAGGATACACTTGAGATTGCAGTGTTCCATAATCGCTGAGTGTGATCCAGCCATGCGCTCTTTTGGATAATGCCTCCTTATCCTCAATAGAGGAAAAGATTTGTGCTGATTTTTTCGCAACTTTTTAAAAAGACAAGAGATCAGTAGGGGTGCCCCAGAGGTCTAACAGTCCCAAAGCTTGGAGTGAATCAAATAAATTATCTCTGGCTGAGGATTTTCGGTGTCGGAGCAACTCTTCCCATAGGTTTGAGTTTAAAGAACCAACCTCAGCGCTGCGAATCTTGTGCCAGCTAGTAACATATGTGTTACGTCTTGCCAGTGTTTCTTTTAAAAGGCCAAATTCTAATCGAATTTGTGCTGGAGAAACGTATCTTGGCAGATTGAAGATTGCCATGTATGAATTGGCTATCACTATATCCAATAGTGCTGCATCCTTGCCTTGAAGGGGTTCACTTCCATATTTAAGGGTCTGCTGTAGCTTTGCTTGCAGAACCTGGAACAAGGGTTAAGTCGGGAAGTTTGACCTTTAAGGATTTTATCGCCAGATATGTCATGGTTCCCTTCCCTCGCAAGGAGTCTTGTTGGGGTTTGAACAAGTTCTTGTGGTCGAAGATTACTCCCAAGTATTTGTAGGTAGTCCAGCCCTTGTCCATTTAGATGCCAATTGATTTTCCTCTTTTTGCGGCAGTTCTCTGCCATGACTTTGGATTTGGCAAAGTTTATTTGCGAGCGGTTCCTTTCTGAAAAGGTGTGAGTTACATTCAAGAGGTGTTAGATGGCCGATCGGAGTCCGGCTTATCAGAACCAGGTCGTCCGCAACCAGCAGATTGGACAGCAGAGTTTTCCCCAGTTTTGGTGCATGGCAGGGCAGTTGTTGAGTTCTCCTGGCAGGTCTGCAATAAAAATGTTAAATAAAAACAGCCCTGTTTTAACCCTTTAGTTGTCTGAATC
This sequence comes from Lissotriton helveticus, assembly GCF_964261635.1. NCBI lineage: Eukaryota > Metazoa > Chordata > Amphibia > Caudata > Salamandridae > Lissotriton > Lissotriton helveticus. Next base: position 532,079,813 of record NC_136067.1, read on the forward strand.
ATTTTGGAGAAGTGTGTTCCTGCTCCTAATTTATCCTTGATCCAGGTGTTTGTCTGTAGTGATATCAACAGGTCTAAAAGTCGTTTAGGTATTCCCCAGTTTTCCAGTTACCGGCAGAGTTTGTTTCAATTGACATGTTCAAAAGCTGCAGTATAGTCAATAAAACAAGGGAAAAGGGGAGTTTTGGTCTTTTTTGCTGCGTCTATCAGCAGGATCAATGCCATGATGTTTGTTGTGGTCCCTTGACCCCGGGGAAAGCCTGTTTGATTCATTGGGATGATGGAAATTGTGGATTCCAGTGATGTTAACACCTCTGGTATGGTTCCTGCAAAATACTTGGCCTCCACGTCTATAAGTGCAATAAGCCGGTAATGATTTGGGAGTTTCCTGTTGCCCTGTTTGAAGATTAGGCTTATTACTGATCCAATTCAAAAAGTGGGGGTGGTGATGGACAGAGTATCTGAATTAAACAGAACACTCGTACCCAGTCAAAAGATCAGGGCTTGATCCATCACCGTTTTTTAGCTCACTGCACCATCCCAGCTCAGAACCTGGCTACATGCAAATTAGTCTGTCCCTGGCCCAGTGCATCATGGGAACAGGGCAGACCAAACTACCAAGCCAATTCTTTACTGGAAAGGAAACAAGCTTCCGGGGACCGGTTTCTGGCATTGCAGCCGTCTTCGGCCCGGCTTGCTTGAATCCTGATGGTGCAATGAGCAAGGGACTCACATCTGAGTATACCCTGCCACACTTGTGGTGGCTAAAACGATTCAAAAAGTGGGGGTGGTGATGGACAGAGTATCTGAATTAAACAGAACACTCGTACCCAGTCAAAAGATCAGGGCTTGATCCATCACCGTTTTTTAGCTCACTGCACCATCCCAGCTCAGAACCTGGCTACATGCAAATTAGTCTGTCCCTGGCCCAGTGCATCATGGGAACAGGGCAGACCAAACTACCAAGCCAATTCTTTACTGGAAAGGAAACAAGCTTCCGGGGACCGGTTTCTGGCATTGCAGCCGTCTTCGGCCCGGCTTGCTTGAATCCTGATGGTGCAATGAGCAAGGGACTCACATCTGAGTATACCCTGCCACACTTGTGGTGGCTAAAACGATTCAAAAAGTGGGGGTGGTGATGGACAGAGTATCTGAATTAAACAGAACACTCGTACCCAGTCAAAAGATCAGGGCTTGATCCATCACCGTTTTTTAGCTCACTGCACCATCCCAGCTCAGAACCTGGCTACATGCAAATTAGTCTGTCCCTGGCCCAGTGCATCATGGGAACAGGGCAGACCAAACTACCAAGCCAATTCTTTACTGGAAAGGAAACAAGCTTCCGGGGACCGGTTTCTGGCATTGCAGCCGTCTTCGGCCCGGCTTGCTTGAATCCTGATGGTGCAATGAGCAAGGGACTCACATCTGAGTATACCCTGCCACACTTGTGGTGGCTAAAACGATTCAAAAAGTGGGGGTGGTGATGGACAGAGTATCTGAATTAAACAGAACACTCGTACCCAGTCAAAAGATCAGGGCTTGATCCATCACCGTTTTTTAGCTCACTGCACCATCCCAGCTCAGAACCTGGCTACATGCAAATTAGTCTGTCCCTGGCCCAGTGCATCATGGGAACAGGGCAGACCAAACTACCAAGCCAATTCTTTACTGGAAAGGAAACAAGCTTCCGGGGACCGGTTTCTGGCATTGCAGCCGTCTTCGGCCCGGCTTGCTTGAATCCTGATGGTGCAATGAGCAAGGGACTCACATCTGAGTATACCCTGCCACACTTGTGGTGGCTAAAACGATTCAAAAAGTGGGGGTGGTGATGGACAGAGTATCTGAATTAAACAGAACACTCGTACCCAGTCAAAAGATCAGGGCTTGATCCATCACCGTTTTTTAGCTCACTGCACCATCCCAGCTCAGAACCTGGCTACATGCAAATTAGTCTGTCCCTGGCCCAGTGCATCATGGGAACAGGGCAGACCAAACTACCAAGCCAATTCTTTACTGGAAAGGAAACAAGCTTCCGGGGACCGGTTTCTGGCATTGCAGCCGTCTTCGGCCCGGCTTGCTTGAATCCTGATGGTGCAATGAGCAAGGGACTCACATCTGAGTATACCCTGCCACACTTGTGGTGGCTAAAACGATTCAAAAAGTGGGGGTGGTGATGGACAGAGTATCTGAATTAAACAGAACACTCGTACCCAGTCAAAAGATCAGGGCTTGATCCATCACCGTTTTTTAGCTCACTGCACCATCCCAGCTCAGAACCTGGCTACATGCAAATTAGTCTGTCCCTGGCCCAGTGCATCATGGGAACAGGGCAGACCAAACTACCAAGCCAATTCTTTACTGGAAAGGAAACAAGCTTCCGGGGACCGGTTTCTGGCATTGCAGCCGTCTTCGGCCCGGCTTGCTTGAATCCTGATGGTGCAATGAGCAAGGGACTCACATCTGAGTATACCCTGCCACACTTGTGGTGGCTAAAACGATTCAAAAAGTGGGGGTGGTGATGGACAGAGTATCTGAATTAAACAGAACACTCGTACCCAGTCAAAAGATCAGGGCTTGATCCATCACCGTTTTTTAGCTCACTGCACCATCCCAGCTCAGAACCTGGCTACATGCAAATTAGTCTGTCCCTGGCCCAGTGCATCATGGGAACAGGGCAGACCAAACTACCAAGCCAATTCTTTACTGGAAAGGAAACAAGCTTCCGGGGACCGGTTTCTGGCATTGCAGCCGTCTTCGGCCCGGCTTGCTTGAATCCTGATGGTGCAATGAGCAAGGGACTCACATCTGAGTATACCCTGCCACACTTGTGGTGGCTAAAACGATTCAAAAAGTGGGGGTGGTGATGGACAGAGTATCTGAATTAAACAGAACACTCGTACCCAGTCAAAAGATCAGGGCTTGATCCATCACCGTTTTTTAGCTCACTGCACCATCCCAGCTCAGAACCTGGCTACATGCAAATTAGTCTGTCCCTGGCCCAGTGCATCATGGGAACAGGGCAGACCAAACTACCAAGCCAATTCTTTACTGGAAAGGAAACAAGCTTCCGGGGACCGGTTTCTGGCATTGCAGCCGTCTTCGGCCCGGCTTGCTTGAATCCTGATGGTGCAATGAGCAAGGGACTCACATCTGAGTATACCCTGCCACACTTGTGGTGGCTAAAACGATTCAAAAAGTGGGGGTGGTGATGGACAGAGTATCTGAATTAAACAGAACACTCGTACCCAGTCAAAAGATCAGGGCTTGATCCATCACCGTTTTTTAGCTCACTGCACCATCCCAGCTCAGAACCTGGCTACATGCAAATTAGTCTGTCCCTGGCCCAGTGCATCATGGGAACAGGGCAGACCAAACTACCAAGCCAATTCTTTACTGGAAAGGAAACAAGCTTCCGGGGACCGGTTTCTGGCATTGCAGCCGTCTTCGGCCCGGCTTGCTTGAATCCTGATGGTGCAATGAGCAAGGGACTCACATCTGAGTATACCCTGCCACACTTGTGGTGGCTAAAACGATTCAAAAAGTGGGGGTGGTGATGGACAGAGTATCTGAATTAAACAGAACACTCGTACCCAGTCAAAAGATCAGGGCTTGATCCATCACCGTTTTTTAGCTCACTGCACCATCCCAGCTCAGAACCTGGCTACATGCAAATTAGTCTGTCCCTGGCCCAGTGCATCATGGGAACAGGGCAGACCAAACTACCAAGCCAATTCTTTACTGGAAAGGAAACAAGCTTCCGGGGACCGGTTTCTGGCATTGCAGCCGTCTTCGGCCCGGCTTGCTTGAATCCTGATGGTGCAATGAGCAAGGGACTCACATCTGAGTATACCCTGCCACACTTGTGGTGGCTAAAACGATTCAAAAAGTGGGGGTGGTGATGGACAGAGTGTCTGAATTAAACAGAACACTCGTACCCAGTCAAAAGATCAGGGCTTGATCCATCACCGTTTTTTAGCTCACTGCACCATCCCAGCTCAGAACCTGGCTACATGCAAATTAGTCTGTCCCTGGCCCAGTGCATCATGGGAACAGGGCAGACCAAACTACCAAGCCAATTCTTTACTGGAAAGGAAACAAGCTTCCGGGGACCGGTTTCTGGCATTGCAGCCGTCTTCGGCCCGGCTTGCTTGAATCCTGATGGTGCAATGAGCAAGGGACTCACATCTGAGTATACCCTGCCACACTTGTGGTGGCTAAAACGATTCAAAAAGTGGGGGTGGTGATGGACAGAGTATCTGAATTAAACAGAACACTCGTACCCAGTCAAAAGATCAGGGCTTGATCCATCACCGTTTTTTAGCTCACTGCACCATCCCAGCTCAGAACCTGGCTACATGCAAATTAGTCTGTCCCTGGCCCAGTGCATCATGGGAACAGGGCAGACCAAACTACCAAGCCAATTCTTTACTGGAAAGGAAACAAGCTTCCGGGGACCGGTTTCTGGCATTGCAGCCGTCTTCGGCCCGGCTTGCTTGAATCCTGATGGTGCAATGAGCAAGGGACTCACATCTGAGTATACCCTGCCACACTTGTGGTGGCTAAAACGATTCAAAAAGTGGGGGTGGTGATGGACAGAGTATCTGAATTAAACAGAACACTCGTACCCAGTCAAAAGATCAGGGCTTGATCCATCACCGTTTTTTAGCTCACTGCACCATCCCAGCTCAGAACCTGGCTACATGCAAATTAGTCTGTCCCTGGCCCAGTGCATCATGGGAACAGGGCAGACCAAACTACCAAGCCAATTCTTTACTGGAAAGGAAACAAGCTTCCGGGGACCGGTTTCTGGCATTGCAGCCGTCTTCGGCCCGGCTTGCTTGAATCCTGATGGTGCAATGAGCAAGGGACTCACATCTGAGTATACCCTGCCACACTTGTGGTGGCTAAAACGATTCAAAAAGTGGGGGTGGTGATGGACAGAGTATCTGAATTAAACAGAACACTCGTACCCAGTCAAAAGATCAGGGCTTGATCCATCACCGTTTTTTAGCTCACTGCACCATCCCAGCTCAGAACCTGGCTACATGCAAATTAGTCTGTCCCTGGCCCAGTGCATCATGGGAACAGGGCAGACCAAACTACCAAGCCAATTCTTTACTGGAAAGGAAACAAGCTTCCGGGGACCGGTTTCTGGCATTGCAGCCGTCTTCGGCCCGGCTTGCTTGAATCCTGATGGTGCAATGAGCAAGGGACTCACATCTGAGTATACCCTGCCACACTTGTGGTGGCTAAAACGATTCAAAAAGTGGTCTGATCCAAACCAGGACTCCGGTAGTATTAAGGTGTCCTTTATGTTTTTAAAATCGGGTATTAGTGTTACACTCCAAAATTCAGCGTCTGATTTATATAGAGTTGGTGGGATACCATTTGGACCGGGAGCACCTGTTGGTCTACCCCTAGCTATTTGCCTCTTAATGTCCGCTGATGTGGAGGCGGAATATTCAATCAAGGCAGGGGGAGAAGAACTTAAGTCTGGCATTATGTTACCCGCACAAGGCCGTGACGTGGTTCCTCTTGGGTCTGGTTCTTGAATAGTTGCCATTGTACAGCCGTTGCTTGTTTTTTTCCCTGCAGATTTCTTAACTGGGTCTTTTTATCCATTCTTCTTCAAGGCTTTTCCCGTAGGCAAGCAGATGTGCTGTTAAAATGCTTGAGGAGGTATCGTGTCCATGCTTCTTCCGTTATATTAGAGTTTAGGCCAGGATGATCTGGATTCTTTATTCTTTTGATCATTTGCCAAAACCTTGAGCTGTTGTTTCGTTTAACTTCATGGAGGAGCTTCGCCCATAATTCATAATTTTTTTGTTTCTTTTTTTCTCATTTCTTCCTTTTTAGCAGTTGTTTTGCTTTCCGTAGAACATTTTGTAGGTCATGATTTATTGGATCTTTCCGCATCTGTCTCAATGTTCGGTTTATGATCTGCTTTTGCATTTTCATTTCTGGGGTAAGTTGTAATTTGGTTGTTGTACCCTTTTGATGGTTTACACTATTTGATAGTCCTTTCAATAGTTTCTCGGCAATAGCTAGGATGAAGTTTTGCCATGCTTCTACTGGTATTGTCGTGTGACTTGGCACTTGAGCATAAAGAGTTTTTACCTTAAGATATATGGTGCTGATATTGCTGGGTTTGCATCAAAGATTTGCTGCCACTTTGATGTTGATGCCTATAAATGGTTCGATGTTGAGGAGTGAGTTCACTTATATTGTTACCTCTTGAGGCAAGTGGTCAATGTGTTTGCTGGTCCCTATCCTAAACGCCATTACTGTATGAAGCATATTTTAGGATGTGAATGCATAATGCAAATGGGAAGATTGCTGTTTTGAATGAAACGTTGCGATTGGTGGATCATCCTCCGGAAAGCACCCTTTCAAGGCTCTTAGGTTAAGATGTTCTAGTTGCTGTAATAGGTGATTTGAGAAATTTGTGGGTTTCTAAATATTTGGGGAGCCCTGTCTTGGCACTTCACATGCGGCGCTGAGTTCCTTGTCAAGGGCATCACCTGCCCCAGAGCTAATAAGATACATGTTGAAGTCGCCTGCCAGGATTATATGGTCGTAATCCTCTTCATCCATTATCTTTTTCATGTCTTTGATCAATTCTTTGGCTTCTTTCCATTTCTATTTGGGATGGATGTAAGCTTTGATTACTATAACATCTTGACGTTGGCTGTTTAGCCAGAGTGCGATCTTTAACTCCTGAATGGCACTTGGGGGTGTTATTTGAGATTCTATTATTGTGATCTCTCCTGTTGTTACTATGGAGGCCATAATCATTAACCCCCCCGATCTGCAACCAAAGTCGGAGCATTTTTTTGCCGGGATACAACAGGATGTGTGTCCTTGGAGTTCAAAGGCCATTCCCTCTCAGGTCTCTTGCAACAGTAGCAAATCAAATGATTTTAAATATTGCAAAAACTCTGGATCCTCACTTTTACTAGCTAAACCATTGATGTTCCAAATACATACATTAATTTGTCTGGACATGTCCAGGGCATGGTCAAGGTTACTCTATCTATGTCAATTTGTATGGTCTGTTGTATTAATGGTGCACTGAATTTGCCTCCAGTTTTGTGAAGTGATCAGCAAGAGGTGACGTTGGTCCTTTAGATCTTGTGCTGGGAAAAAGGCATTTGTATCTTGGGAGTATGCTCTTGGGGAAGTACTCCTAGCTCTTTTTAATACTGTGTTGGCATTTTCCCACGAGGGTGTCCTGGTGGAGGGTAAGAAGGGTGTCGGAGAGGGAGGTTGCTTTTCAATTTCAAGTTGTATTCCCCATTGCTTAAACATAGTCACTTCTTCCATTATTTTTTTGGCTATCTCTGTAGAGGTCAAGGTTACTTTAGTTATTTACAAACATTGTGAATTGTTGTTTGGCGGAATCTCTTTTCAGAGAAGATCAGGGGAGCCAATGTTTTCTAGGCTTGTGATCGAATGTAGAAGCTGCAGTATATTTCCTCTGTTCAATATGTCGTCTCTACCTTGAGTAATATATTCAGGAGTGAAAAGAATAGTGGTTGCGCTATCCCTGTGAGGTGCTGCAGTTTGATTTATTCGGGATCCCTCGCTTCTGGAGTGACCGGACTGGGGAGAGCAGTTTGGGCTGCCACTTGTGGGGCAGGTTTGTTGCGTCCTTCGCTGCCTTTCTCTCTGTAGAACCCTTATGATGTTTATTGGGCCTCCTGTTGGATTCTGTGATAACTCTGTATTGCTGACCTGGGTGATGTCGCGGATTTCTATAGTTTGAGTTTGTTCAGTTTTAATGGTCCTTGTTAAATCAAAGTTTTGAGCAGTTTGAGTTGTTTTTGCTTGAACAGTCCCACTTGCTGTCGGTAAGTGGAGATTTCTGAGCTATGTCTCTGAATGGTGGAGTCGGAGCCACTGGCGATGTAGCAATGGATGTCAGGGGGAGATCCTCAGAATCTTCTGGCAGTACCGAGAGCGAAAGCTAATTTACGTGTGCGACTTTTGGACCATGGGCGGTTGCTGTTGGGGACAAATGTGATGGTAGTTCTTTACAGGATCTTTCATTAATTAGAAGCCTGTTTCTTCCCTTTCTTATTTTCTTCCTCCGAGTTTTACATTAGCTCTGGGCATTGGTTAATACACAATCACCTGTAGTTGCACAGGCTGCTGATAAGTGATCCGTGGATTCAGCTTCCGTGCTCTCTGGTGGTGGTAGTAGGGCTTCCCTACCTGCCAGGAGCAAATTGCTTTTAACTGTCCATTCTACTTTTGGTTGGTCTGAAGAGCTTATTAATGGTCCAGGCAGTACAGTGTTCTTTGCCAGGAGCAAATTGCTGCTTACTGTATGTTCAGCTTTTGTTTGGTCCGAAGGGCTTATTGGTGGTCCAGGCAGTTCCGTGTTCTTTGCCGGGATCTGTGAACCGGTTGTTTTTAGGTCTGCTATTAGGTCATCTATCATGGATGGTAAGGTTAGTACCTTGTCTACAATCGGTTCACAGGAACATGGCAATGGTGTATCTTGGACCACGTAAGTCGCTTCCTGACCTTTCTTTATGAGGCCATTAACCTCTCATATCTTCCAGTCAATTCGGGAGATAGAATCAGCCGCTGTCTGTAGAACAGTAAGCTGCAAGTCCATTTTATGAGATTGAAATTGTAATGCTGCAGCTGAATCTTGCAAGGTATTTAGGATTGTTATCCATATTGATTCCAGAATTGGACTACCAGTATTATCGCTTTACTCCAGTCTTGGTAGATTGTTTGTTTCTAATGGTGAATGTGAGTGAACTGGTTTCAGGTTGAAGGAGGCAACTACTTCTTCCCATTCCTGTGTAGCTATAAAAGTCATATCATTATCCGTTGAGTGAGGGTCGTTGTAAGGTAACAGAGTGCGACGTTCAGGGGGCATATTTACTATTGGGCTGTTGTGTATTGCTAATTGCTCCCAGGTCTCTGCTTGGGTAATTTTGAATAGTTTAATTTGAATAGGAGAACTTTTGTTTAATTGAGGGAATACATCTTGTGGTGTTCCGTCCTGGGTGTCCTGTACCTTAGTAGTGGCTGATCGGTCTATTTGGGTTGTTTGAATTACCTTCATTTGGTTAGGAGAGCTGTTGTTTAATTGAGAAAATGGATATTGTGCTTTTCCGTCACGGTTGTCCTGAGCCTTAATTTTAACTAGTGGGTCTGAGCTTTCTTTGTGAGGTGTGCTGGTTTGACTTCAATTTGTCTCGACTCGACTGGCTGAATAGGAATGTTTTGCCAGCTCAGAGTATTTGTCCGTCTTCAGCCAGCTCAACAAGTTGTTTATTGCAATGTTTTTTTGAGAACAGGTCGAGCTTGCGGTCGACCCTGCTTTGAATATTTGCTCCTCTACCTGCCAAATCGATAGAGTCACCTACTCCTCTGATTCCAGTTGGTGTTGATATGTTGGTTGTTTCCCCAAGATGAAGTTAACAATTCATCCCTATGAGCAGTGATGTCTCAATTTGATTGGTATGGAGAGGACTGCAACCAGTTGTACTAAATAGGAGTGTTTTTTGCAGCCCTTTTATATTCCCAGTCTTGGAGTAAATAGCTGTCCCAGGGTCCTTCAGGAAAGAAGATTTTGTATTTATCTTTGGCTGGTGGGTGCATATTTTTTTCCTCACAGACATTCCTTCAATGATTAGAAGCTTGTTTAAGTCCTTTAACGATGTGAAAGACGATGGTAACTGTAGCGTTAACTGCAGTGGCTGCGGTGCCAGGGCAGCTGCTGGGTAGTTGGGAGGGCAGTGACTGTGTGTTGTCGCCAAGGCCAACTGAAGTCGGAGTGTCAGTAGCCACCAGGCTATGAGTTTTGCACTCCTCGGATGGATTTAAGGGAGTGCTCTGCCTCTGTCCAGGCGGCGTGAGAACATTTGCCGTGGTTTTTACAGTTATATTTTCACTTGTGGTTGCAGTTACAGTTGTGCTTGTGATGGCCTTGTTAGGTTCTTCTTTGTAGGCATTGTGGGTATTAAGGTTTTTATCTCGAGATTTAGTTGGCTGCGGCGTCATTACGTGTTCAAGGTCAAGTTTCCTTTTTTTTTACTTTAACTTACTTTTCAGTTCAAGTAAAAGCTGTCTAACTTTGCTGGATCTCATTCCTCCTTTCTTGTTTGGTGCTTTTTGTGTGTTTTATTTGGTGATTTATGTTTTGATACTTTGATGTGTGAATGATGTTCGAATTATTCCCCTCTGCAGACCCCCCCTGACAGTCAATCACAGTCAATCGCTGGGTTGTTCACTTTACCCCCAATTGGTCCAGTTCTTGATGTTGAATTTGAGTTTGAGTCTGTTTCTGAGTGTCTGGCTGGACTCCTAGGTGGGCCCTGGGTTGTAGGGGTAGACATCAATACTGTTGTTTTTACTGCTGTGTAGTCCTAGCTGCAGTGGTCAAGCACCGGGGGGCAGTTGTACTGGCGGTGTTGGAGCTTCTGCTTTCTGCTTTCTTCTGGAGTTCTTGTACCCTTCCGCCATGCGGAGGCCCTCCTGGGAATGGGGTACAGAGGGGCACAGAGGTTACAGAGGCTACAAAGCTGTGACCAGATGCCCTTATTTGCCCTTATTTTGTATTTTATTTATTTTGCATCCGGCTGAGAGCTGCGTAGAGAAATAAGAGAACACAGAAGAAGGAAGTGGAGGGCAAGTCCAGCAAGGTTAAGCCGTGAAGCAGTGAGGCAGTGATGTGATGCAATGATGCAATGCAGGGCGGGAGAGCAGGGCACATTGGGCGCTGCAGGTCGCACCTAACCTAGTTGGGCTACCACTGTAGCGCACCTGGGCATAGCACTTCAGGTTGGCTCTAATTACAACTGCGCTCTCCCGCCTTTTACCTCTACCTACGATGTGGCTGCCACTCCACTGTCTCCACTGTCTCGGCCTCTTCTCGGTTTCTTCTGACACGACAGGGCCTGCAACCGAACCCGTTCAGTGGGCTCCCGGCTCTGGACTCCACTTCTCCTTAGTTCCTCGGCTCTGAAGGCTGAAGGCTAAAGGTTGATAGCTCCTGGGGTCGGCTGCTATCCGCCGCTTGCTCAGCACAAAACACGGAGCTCCGCTTCGCCTCGCCTCCTGCAATGTTTAGGGCATATGTCGGAAGAGTTCCACTGATCGGCCAGCACTGGTTGAAAATATCTTGTGGAGTTAAGGCAAGTGCTGCAAAGATCTGTGTCTTCCCAGTAAATCTGAGTGAATAATAATGGTAAGATATCTCTGGAGGTTAATGAACTTGCTGTAAAATCTGTGTTTTGTTTAGCCCGCGTTATGACTCAAAGTAGCATTGATGGTTAATGTGTCTCCTACAAAGCACATAATGTAACATGCAGCTGCCAGATTTCATTTTATGTAGCTAGGTAAGTGGATTATTGCTTTGAACACGGAGATCCTTATGTTACTTGCAATTAAAGTGTAATTCTTCTAATATAGCACAGTGAGCTATGAAGGATGATATGTGACTTCTACACTCTGTAACCCCTGTGGTTTTATGTAACATATCCTGTATATTGGTTTACAAACCTATATAGCTTATAGTACATGTAATGAGTACATGTGATGTAAAACTAACTGACACCCTGCAGTGGGATGAGTAGTACTATAAAAGAAAAAATAGTGTCATTTAAATTGCTATTTCAACACCTCATCAGGGGTAGTAAGCGCTATATGATTGCAATTAATTTTGTGTAAGTATACTGGGAGAGACCAACAAATGTGACATTCTAATAGGGCGTATGTTAGACCTGTCATCTTTAGGGTGGTCTTCTCCCAAAACTTTGTCTTTTCATCTCCTCTTTTTGTTGACTCTTCTGGGTGGCTTTAGGACTCTGAAAACCTTACCACTGCTGACCAGTGTTAAAGTGCATGTGCTCCTCCCCTAAACATGATGTAATTGGTGTATACACATTTGACATATTTAGTGTACCTGTATGTCCCTTGTAAAGTGCAATGTCATACACCCAGGGCCTGTAGTCTTAATGCTACTAGTGGGCCGTCTGCACTGGTTGTGCCACCCACATAAGTAGCCTTTCAAACCTGTCTCAGGCCTGCCATTGCAAGGCCTGCGGGTGCATTTACTGCCACTTCAACATGGCATTTAAAACACTTTGACAATCCTTAAACTCCCCTTTTATTACACATAAGCCACCCCTACAGTAGGTTCTAGGTAGCCCATCAGGCAGTGTCCTGTACAAGTTAAAGGTAGGACATGTATTTTTAGATTTTGCATGTCCTGGTGGTGACAAACAGCCTAATTCGTTTTTCACTACTGCCAGGTCTACTCCTCTCATGGGTAAACTTTGTGAATTCCTTAAAACACTTTAAAGCTGTTATTCCTGACCAGAAAGAAGTAGCTGCATCATGTTTTATATCTTTGGAATGGTAATGATACATCCTCTTTATTGGTAATGTTGAGTTTACCCTTACTATTTTAGAAATGCCTCTTTTAGAAAGTGGGACTTTCTCTGCCCTTACTAATCTGTATGCCTTGCAGCCTGTCTCCAATACACATCTGGGGTGGGTGACAGCTTCACTTTGGGCATTCCCTCTACACTGGAAGGGGGGTGGGTGTCGTAGACCTCATGTGCATTCATCTACATTCTCATAGCTCGTCCTTGGCAGGGAGAGAGGGGGAGGTGAAATGTTCACCTGAATAGTCAGTGTCCTGTTTACCCCCTTCTGATAGTCTGGGGCCAGAGCTGGGAAGAAAGGAGTCCTGTGCACTTCAAGGACCTGCTTTAAACTCACTCCCCACTTCAAAGGCACAGCTGGGGATAAGTACTGAGCCCCTGAGCCTACCAAGACAGTACACTACTAGACCTGTGAAGAACTCTGTCAGGAGTAAAGACTGCTTGTTAGAAAGTCATCCTCTTGCTCTGCTCAACCCCATTTTTTGCTGTATGATACTGGTGGTTACTGTCTCTGACTGTGCCCTGGGCTCTGCTGACAGACCCAGACCAGTGCTATATTTAAAAAACAACACATGTATATGGTACCCTGTGTATTAGGGTACATTTCTGATTGGCCTGACAGACCCTATAAGTCCCTAGTAGGTAATAGGACAAGGGGGATTAATTTACCTATAACCCTTTAGTAGATAGTAGGGCATTAAGGTTTAGAAGTCCAGCAGTCTTTGTGTACTTTTCATGTGTGCCTAGTATATATTAGGACATGGAAGTTTAGAGGACAGCAGCTTTGTTTGCACTTCCATGCGTGAACTGCTGATTGCCTGAGGTCATTTTAAAAGTAGCCCTTCCCTGCAGCACTGCTTTTAAAAGTAAATTCACTGTAAACTTAACCTTCGTGTTGCGGGCTCTTTGAAGTGATAATATACATCATCTTTACATATTATGTACCCCCAGGCCTCCCCTAGGTATCCCAAGGGTGGGGGTGGGTCATGTAACTATAATCAGGGTACTTATAAAAGTGAAGGAAATCTGACCATTTTATGTTTTCGCCATTGTAGGCAATTGGCTATATGGGCTAATATTGCATTATTTTATGCATGCATAATTATTGATAGGAAGGGAGTAAAAAATATCATTCAAAGACTTAGAAGTGTGGTGTTGATAAATCCAACAGCTTGCCCTTGTTAAATTTATCATAACGTGTACAGAAAAGATGTGATAAGACTTTCTTGTCTGTAAGCCAAAATCTAGACTTCCTGCAGTCTTCTCTGATTGGTCAGTGCTGGCAGGATTAGCCAGGATACCTTGATTAGGTGATAAGTGGCTATCTAGGGGAGAGGCTGGAGAGAGCCCTACAGCTACACAGAAATGCCAGAGTAGGTGGAAGGGTCATAAAGCATGAGGCTTCAAAGGAGGAGAGGACAGGCAGGGAATGCTAGACACACCTACCGGAGTCATTGTGCCCCAGTCAGATAGCAGGCTTAGGAGGGGAATCTGCAGATTTGAGGAGGGGAGCTCGTGGAAATGAGCCACACTGTGAGTTGGTTTAGCTATCTCCTCCTGCCCTGCATAGATTTCATCCATGATGACTTTTGGAGGAATAGGGCTTTCTGAGACAAGAAGATGCCACTCTTTCGATTAAGTGGGCATGCCCCTGGGTGTCACCCTGCATCCCATTGGTCAGGGGTACCCCCCCTTGATGCCCAGAAGCTGAAAATAAATATGTGAGCTGTGCATAGCCTGTCAGTTCTGCTGCATGAAACTACAAGGAAAAGAAGGACTGCCCTGCTGGAATCTGAATTTGCATGCAAAGGCCTGTACTCTGAATGACTGAGCCTGCTGCACAATTTGATACTACAGCCCTGGGGACTGTACCCTGCTTCAAGAAGGATTAAGGAGTGGACTTTCTGCAGCTATAGGTTAACAGGGCCCACCAGCATCTTCTCCACCAAGATCCCCTATCTTGGAGTACTTCCAGTGGAATATTAAGGATTTGGCCAGGTGCACTGTGGAAATTGTGGTCTAGAAGTTCCAGAGACCATCCAGGAAATTTGAGACCCTTAGATTTGTGTTCTGGACCCATTGAGCCTAAAGGAGGACTTCAGGAACCATTTTGTAGAACTTCTAGGGAAAAGCTTCATAAGGTGACCGACCCGACCACGAGAGTGAAGCTGGCCAGCTTTAACCATGACCCGGCCAGGATTTCAGGTTTGTCCCACTGAAAAGCTTTAGAGCTCTGACTTCCAGGATTTGACTGGGAACACCCTGAAAATCAAGCCAATGAACCCTCACCGAATTCGGCCTGGTGAAGAGCAGCAAGGGCCATCAGAAGAAAAAGCTCCACAAAATGTTCTACTAAGTGTGAAGGTAAAATTTTGACCGGGGTCCCCCGCTTAGTGTATCTGACCAGGGCTCAATCGTGGTTGGTCTAAAACTTTTACTTTATCCCAATCAAGTGTGACCAGATTTCCCAGAATGGAGCTATAGGTTTCTAAACACTATAAAGTGGTTCATCTTTTAAAAATTCATATCTCTGGTTACCTACATTGGATGTTTGTTGTATTAGTGTCTTTTATGTTCCCCAAAAATTACAATTTGTCTATAAAATGGCGTGGGGTTTTTATTATGTGTTGTGTCTCACTTATTTGATGTATTGGTGCTTTTAAATTCTTTATATACCTGTCTCCTAATTTAAGCCTGTCTGCTGGGTTACAGCTACCAAGGGTTGAGCAAGGAACTAATTTATTGAGACCTTTACTGGACCCTAAACCGTTTTAGGGGACCTCTTACTGGTAGTAGATGCACACTTTCCCCTACCAATCACCCACTTTACAAGACTGCTGAGCTACATGGATTGTCACTCTACTTAACCATTGCTCTGAATGAACTGCTTGTCTGCTTTGCTGTGCTGCCCTGCTACCTGCTGGTCTCTACCCTGCTGAGAGCAAGGACTAGACCCATCTCACTTGAACCCAGAGTAGCTCAAATGGATTGCTGCCGTGACCCCCTGTTCTGAAGTCTCAGGGTCAACAAGGACTTCCTTCAACCCTGCAAAAGCACGTGAGTCCTGCCCTGCCAAGTGGTGACAATCCAGTCCTAGACCCTTGAAAGGTGACTTTTGATGTACAGAACCATCAAAATGTATGCCGTGGCAACTTTGCACAGATCGGAACTGATGCATTGACCTTTGATGCTGAGCTGATCAGTGACATCACCTCAACGGACTGTGTGGCTCGTCGACGAAGGACAGCACAGCTTGACGGCAATGCAGCAGTGCAGCGTAAAGGGGTTCGCCAAACAAAACCTTCATCACCTGTGTGGATCGGAACCAATGCATTGAGTTTTAAACATCCAAACTTGCTACATCCAAGGTACTTTTTCAGCAGGACCTGAATGAATCCTATAGCTGGCTTGCCCTACATTGAAGGCGGCCTGAACTTTAGATATACCCTGGTCCAGACCAACCTCAAGTAACCCCTAAGTGCAATATGTTTCAAAGACCTTTGATGCTGAGCTGATCAGTGACATCACCTCAACGGACTGTGTGGCTCGTCGACGAAGGACAGCACAGCTTGACGGCAATGCAGCAGTGCAGCGTAAAGGGGTTTGCCAAACAATACCTTCATCACCTGTGTGGATCGGAACCAATGCATTGAGATTTAAACATCAAAACTTGCTACATCTAAGGTACTTTTTCAGCAGGACCTGAATGAATCCTATAGCCGGCTTGCCCTCCATTGAAGTCGGCCTGAATTTTAGATTTACCCTGTTCCAGACCAACCTCAAGTAACCGCTAAGTGCAACATGTTTCAAAGCACTATTTTTTTATTCATTCTTTAAAAATGCATAACTCCGGTTCCACTTATTAGTTTTTTGTTGATTTGATCTTGTTTTACTCATAGAAATATATTTTTCTAATCATGTGGGGAGTATTTTTGTGGTGCTTTTTGTGTGTGTGTGCGTTTGTGTGCTGCACAAATACTTTCCACATTGTCTCTTTAGAAAACCCTGACTGTTCTGTGCCAAGCTACTAAAGGGGGGGCACACATTATCTTTTAGTATGTGTCTAGCTTACACTGACTAGAGTGGTAGTTCCTGCGTGTACAGGGTGCATACTCTGACAAACAAAAACCCAGGTTCTAACAACAAGCATATATCGCACACAGGGACCGAAAAAAGTCAAAAGCATGACTCTCTTAAGTATGTGTGAAGTGCTAACAAGGTGTGTACCTTTGTTTCCCCTCCACTGCATCTGCATATAGGTGTGAGGCTCCAGAACGCTCCCAGACAAGAGGCTCGAACAAAAGGAAGCCTGATGATTCCTCAAATTCCTTTATTATGGGCCCAGCTGGAGTCTGTAATAAGAAAGCTCCCTCCCCGTCTTCACGTTGTTGCGACTCAAATGTGGAGATTGAGCAGGTGCTGATGAATGTGTCCAGGTGTAGTGTTTGACAACTACACCTGGATGAGAACAGCATATTTTTCAGTGAGGTCCAACTTCCTGGCTGGCTGGATGGTGTCAACCCTGTGAAAATAGTGGGTGGATGCTGTTCATCCTTGTGTTCCCCGACTTGGGTAAGTTGCAAGTGGGGATTTGGTGCTACACACCAGGACCGTGCACACCGGAGAGACACTTAATGCCACCTAAGGGAGCCTATGACCGTACCAGTAGTCTTAAAGGAAGCATTCTGATAGGCTGACTCTTCTTCTGCATCCACTTTCGCTTTCAATCTTTAATTGTATGAGATAATGCAGTGCAGTGTAGAGAATAATAAACATTCCTTTCATCCCTTAGGATTACAAAGATTTACATTTTCGTTGCTGCTATTGTCTGTTAAGCAAAATTCTCCCCCAAAAACTAGTATGTCATCACATGGCACCTTCTAAGTAGCGTAGATAGAATTGCACCCTTAGTGTGTCACTGATAGACTTTCCTTAAAGCGAAAAGAAAAACACTTCAGAAAAACACTTTTCAGAATCTCTCGCACCTGGCATGTTGCCAGCTCAAAAAGTAACCCATGACACCTTAACGTGTCATACAGAGCATGGCTATCGCCCTCAGATGCCTGCGTTTGCCACTGTTGGAATCAGGCAAAGCTGCAAACTGGGAGCTCCATACGTATGTTACCTATATACCGGACTCAATAGAATGAATGGAATGTTTTTCATGTGGAGTTAAAGAATGAGTACGTAAATCAGCACTGCTATATACTTAATACATCAGTCACTCACTGGAGATCCACAAACAGGAAGAAAGTTGAGACGTGTGACCTCACCTCCCTGTTTCAACAAAGTCACAGAAAAGGCCTCCTTTCCTAAGTAGTAAAGCATTTTTTCGTTTATTAGCTGCTCCTTCCACACACAGTGTGAGCCTCATAGACAGTGGCACTGTGCAACTTTGTAAATGGGACCTCTTCACACATCACCCTGCTCCGCACTGTGGCAAGTCATAGCATTGACAACAAGATTCAACTCTGGTTTGAGCAGGTACTTACTTGTCAAAAACTGTCGAATTCGCATACATAAAACAATGATTACTTCTAGATCATTTCTAAAGAACAGACGTCAGTTGTGGCAAAACATCCCGTATAAAAGGGAAAGATGGCAGAATTTGAGGGACACTCGACAGAGCGAGAGGTGACATGGTGAGCTCTTTTTTGAAGGGTGTACAGAAACAGTACATAGAGTATGGTGGGCAGACTGCATGGAAGGAAGAGCTGACAGCTTGTTAACAGAAAACAAAGTAAGCATGAGACCAACCATTCTCTCGATACAAATAATGTAGAAATGCCTCGTTCATAAATAAACCACATCTACACGCCACAGCTTAGGTGGAACTTCATTGTAGGACAGGAGAGGCATAAGTTTCTCAGCCCTTGCCTTATACATTTGGCCCGAATTTAAGGTGAGGCTTTGGCTGGATTGTAAAGTGTGCAATGTGTTATGCTGAATCCACACACTCACAAAAAGCACAATACTGGTGAAACTGATAAAATGAACAACAACTTCCGAAATTACTTTCAGAACTATGGGCCTAATTACGATGTTGGGCGAAAAGCCTCCGCCCGACAGTCTGAATTTCCTAGACCGCGTCGGAGCCCTTCCGACTAACTCGGTCAGTTTACTATCTGCCCAACCGATTACAATGTTTGTCGGCGGAAAGTAAACCATGCGGGTATTCCGAATAGGTTCCGACTGGCTCTCGAAGCATCTGTGTTGGTCAGAACTGCATTGTGCACCTCTATGAACAACGTTTCTGACCGATCGATTACGATGTCGATTTCCAACAGCCTATCCAAGTCGGGCTGTCCGACACAAAAAGGCTGTTGGAAAGTGACTTTGAGGCACCCCTGTAAAACCCTGCACTGTGTGACAGGCACAATGGGGTGCCGGTGATAGGGTGCAAGGTTTTTACACACACACCCTATTTCCCCATAGGAACCTGAGTTGTCAGGCAGAACATGGGCTCCCATAGGGAACAAGGGACTCCGGTCGCATCGTAAGCGGTCAGGCAGAACTGTTGACTGTGAGTCGGTTGGGCCCCAAATCCGAGACGTGTCGGGCAGAATGTTTCTGCCTGACATCATTCTGAGGCCCTAAGTTTTTATTGGAATCATATAGGTGAAGTATACTGCCATACTGAGAAATACATTAAATGAGAGTGGGCTATTTCTAATTTGACTTTTAATTTTTTTTATTTTTTTATTGGGATTTATCGAAGTACAAACAGCAATAAAGTTAAACAACAGTACCATGCTGTGGACAACATATATATAGATAAACAGGTGTCACCTTCCTATGTACCATAACGAGACATTGCACACATCATACATTACAGAGTGTGAGATATACAGTTTTCTCTTATATTTACACAAGGTCTCATCATCGGGACCAATAAGACAACATCCCTGCACTGCAACAGCTCCCAACTAGTGGCTCTAACCAACATTCTTATTAGGGCTCTTCTGTACCTATAGTGCTTAGCCATGTAACAAATGGTTCCCAGATGACCCAGGGACGAGCTCTAAGTGGCATCTGTTCCCAATATCCCTCTAGTTGTGTCTTACAGTGGGTTACACTCAGAAGCCAGCCTTTCACCATCGGTGGGGAAGCTGCTATCCACTGCAGAGTCACCTGCCGCTTGGCCATAAGCAGGGGGAGGGCAGCAGGTTTATGCCATTTCTGTGGGATTGCAGAGACGATTCCCAGCAGAGCAACCAGCGATTCACAGGGCAGCTCCTGTCCAAGTATGTTACTAAATTGTTTGAGGGTTTGAGTCCAGAACTCAGCTATAGGGCGGCACTGCCATGCTATGTGTATGAAAGTCGCCTGACCAGCTCCACATCTCCAACACCAATCGTCCTGCTGCAGCCCCATGCGGTGTAGTTGCACTGGGGTCCGGTATAGCATATGAATGTACGTGAAATGTATCAGTCTAAGGCAGTAATTGGGAGACAGCAGTTCCAACTGCCCGCAGATCAAGCACCACTGATCCTCTGTAATTTCCTCTCCTATGTCCACCTCCCATGCCCCGCATGCTCCTGGAATAGTAATTGGGGATTTGCGTTGCGTGATGGTGTAGATTCAAGTAATTAATTTTCACCCAGACTCTACCGTGGTTACATTTTCAAGTGCCGGTAGTGCAGGAGGGGGGTTCGGGAATGTACCAAATCTTTTTTTGCATGCAGCTCGCAGTTGGTAGTACAGCAACATGTCCGCAGCCGATGGTTCCGCCTACTCGCACATCTGCTGCATCATTAAAAACATGTACCTGGAAAAAGATCTTTGCCCACCCGCAGCCCATGCAGCTGGGAACACTGTTGTGCTTTGTGGTCCATTAGTGGGGGTACTGTGGGGTTAAGGGCCAGCAGCATGGATGGCGCATAAAGCACCTTCACCTGAACCCCGTTTGCAGATGCCAGCCCATGCCCATCGCAGTGCTTCGACAGCTTCAACTTTGTGTCATGGCCTTTTGTATGGTTGGTAAACAGCTAGAGGGAGTGGTGCCACCCTATCTAATTTGATGGCCACATGTGGTTGGAGGGGGGTGGGGTGTGACCATTGATGTAAGAGCTGTGCCTGCGTGCTGCATGCATAAAGGGCAAAGTCTGGGGCCACCAATACCCCCTGTGCCTGTGGTAAGGTGAGAATCTCCCAAGACACCATAGGTTGCTGCCCTGCCCAAACTAGTTCTATCATGAGAGACTACAGCGTTTTAAAGAAGTGCGCAGTGAGTGGGATGGGGACATTCACGAATACCTACACAAGTTTGGATAGGATTAACATTTTAGCCACCGTGATCCGTCATATCAATGAGAGAGGAAGCTTCTTCCAGCGACGCACCCTTTGCTCTATCCAGTCCACCACCCTCCCATAGTTTTCCGTCCAGATCTCCTTCATGTCATTACTTATCCATATCCATATCCCCAAGTAGCGCGTTCGCCCAGTCGCCCATTCAATTGGGTATTCAGAGTCACAGGGCTGGATCCCGGGCGTAAGGGGGTTAATCACTGATTGTTACAGTTTATTCGTACACCAGACAGTTCGCCATATTGCACCAGCTCTCTCATTATAGTGGTGAGGTTGACCTCAGGGTCAACCATGTAGAGTGTTATATCGTCTGTGTATAAGGACCCATTGAGGCCTCTTATTGTGAAGCCTATGCTACGCTGCTTGTGGTCTTGTCTAATTTTGGCTGCGAGTGGTCCAGTAGCGATGGCAAAAAGCAGGGGTGACAGCGGGCAGCTCTGTCTGGTACCTCTTGTGATAGTGATGGGCATTGAGATCAGGCCATTCACCTTCAGGCATGCAGTGGGTTTAGTACCCAGCTTTATCTGTTGGATAAAGATGGGGCTAAGGCCAATTCTTTGGAGGAGCGGGAACAAGAACCCCCATTCTAGCGAATCAAACGCTTGGTTGCGTCTAAGAGTGCAGCGATGGCCGGTACATTTGGGGCAAGTTAGTGCATTAAGACAAACAATGTCCGATGATTGTGGGAGGTAGACCACCCCGGTATAAAGTCAGACTGATCCAGGCGTATAATCAAAGGGAGTAGCGGTTGAAGGCGGACTGCCAGGAATTTAGCAAAAATGTTCACGTCTAGATTTATCAAGGAAAGCAGCCGGTATGAACCGCACAGTGAGGGATCCTTGTCTGGTTTCAAAACAGTAATGATGATAGCCTCCCACATTGAGGCAGGCAATTCACCAGTTTCCATGGCCTCCTGAAATACGTCCAAGAGTCGCTGTGCAAGTAGTTCTGAGTATTCTTTATAGAATTTGCCCATCAATTCGTCTGCCCTAGGGGCTTTATCTGCAGGTAAGCCACCAATGACCTGAAGTATATCTTCCACTGTGATCGGGACTTCTAGGTACTCACGGTGTGCTCAGCTCAGGCATATGAGCTCAGTTGAATCAAAGTAGTCTTGCAACACAGATTCGGGGGGGCATGATGTGGAAGTGCATAGGCGAGCTTAAAAGTCCTCCATAGTGTCTAAAATGTCTGGCGATGCGCACGCTGTGGACTGCTTCACGTCAGTTAGTTTGGCTATGAATGTGGACCCCCTGGGCACCGTCATTAGGTTGGCGAGCGTTTTGCCCGGTCTGTCACCCTCGCCATATCGTCTTGCTGTTGCATGTTTATGTAAGAATTTAATTTCCTGCTCCGCCTCCTCTTGGAAGGCCTTAAGTTTGGTACATATCTCAGCTAATAACGAGGGAGTCCGTTCTGTGCAGTAGCGTGCCTCTAACGCCCTAATCTCGTCTTCTAGTTTGCTCAGACTGCCACGGATACCGCGAAGCACTCCCACCTGTCCGGCGATACAGTGCCCCATGATTACCACCTTGAATGCCTCCCACAATGCACAACTCAGTAGTCACTGAGCTAGTAGTGTGTTCAAAGTATTCACAGATATGTGTTCTAGTACTTTCTCAGAAGGCATTGTCTAGGAGTGGGTTAGGCGGCAGATGCCATGTAAATGGTTGTTGATAGGGTTTCCGGAACCTGGAGAGACTATTCTACCGGGGCATGGTCGGACAGTGTTTGTGCATAATGTGTGAACTCCGTGACCCAAACAGGTATATCCTGCATTAGTAGCCAGAAGTCGAGTCTGGACCAAGCCTGGTGGTGGGGGGTAAGGCACGTGCCCATAGGTTTTGTGGAGTGCAGTGCGCGCCACGTGTGGACCAAGCAGTGATTGGAAATAATGCTATTTAGTGTTGCCACCGCTTGTGGGTGATGTACGCGGGCTGTCCATTCCCTGTCCTCTGTCAATGTTAGCACAATGTTAAAGTCCCAGCCCCAGAGTATTGCTTCATCCCCCAGTGATGAACCTTGTGCCAGAGCTGTAAGAAGGACGAGAGATCGTCCACGTTTGGCACATAGACATTTACCACTATAATTAGTTGATGGAATAATCTTCCTTTTAAAATAACGTACCAGCCTTCCGGGTCACATATCGCCTGGTGCATTTGCCAGGGAACCCCTCTGAGTCGCCAATCCGCAGGAATAGTTAGAGTAGCTGGCGGTGTGTATCTCAGTCAACCTGTTTGTAGTTAGTCGGGCTAGTATTGTCTCCCGAAGGTGAACAGCAAAACACACAAGATGATGGACGGAATGTTGCACATTGGCAAAACATTCACCCCAAGTTACAGATCTGGTTTTAATCCATTGTTATTTTGCTCACCACACCACCCCAGTTCAGACATGGCCATATGCAAATGGGTCTTGACCCTGTGCCTCTTGGGAACAGTCCAGCCCGAACTGCCAAGCCATGTCTTCCCTGGACCCGGAATCAAGCATCCTAGGACCAGTTTCTGGTTATCAGCCGTCATCAGCCAGGATAGCTGAACTTCAGTGGCGTAGTGAGCGAATGTATGATGGTACGACGCATACCGTCATAACGCGTGCTGTTACAATGCGTCTTTTACAATGCAAGTCGTGACAACGACTTGCGTTGGGGGCGCGGATCGTGAATAGTATAATTTACTATTTTAACACCAGTCCCGGTGGACACTAGGGAAGGTGTTGTAATAGTAAATATACTATTCTTAATCCTGTAGCGCCCTCCAACGCAAGTCGTGGTTACGACTTGCCTTGTAAAGGACGCGTCGTAACAGCACCTCGTTGAAACATCTGCGGTGTAAAGGATGTTTACCGTAGTGAGCACGGGACCCATGTCTGGGCATACCCTTCCCGAAGGTGGCTCTCCTGCAGGAGACAAATATCTACCCGCTGTCTGAACAAGTAAGATTGCACCAATCTCGCTGTTCGGTGGTCATAGAGGCCCCTCACATTCCCAGTGAGGCAGGACAGTGTGGACATTTAGGTCTTCTGTGTGATCGTATAGTGCAGGCGTGCGGTATTTCCAGTACGACGACTACCGAACCCGGGTCAGGTGCCGCCTGTTTCTGTGTGGTAGTGTTGTGATGTATGAGGAGCGGTGGCTGGCCTTGTGTTGCGGTGTCTGTTTTGTGTCCATGCTGTGCATGGGTAGCCGGTACTTTAATCTAATATAAGAAACAACTTCCCTCCCGTCCCACCCACACCAACCCCAATTAGGTTGTGTATCCCATGTGAAACATCCCCCTTCACAAAGAAGCCCACAAAACTCAGGGCAACAGGGAGTCATTCCAGAGGGGCGCATGTTTGCCTGCATACAATCCTGTCTCGTAGAAACAGGGTGGTCAAACAGTTGTGATTAGCACTGTCAAGAGAATCTCCAAGTAAGGTAAAGAAACATTTGAATACAGAGGCTTAGGGCCTGTAAAAAACAGCCCCTCAATGGCAGAGTTGCATTTAGACAGAGAGTTGCTTATACCAACAATCAGGTACTGTCATAGCCCATGAGTCTTTAATCATTGTCACTTAGCTAACTGCCAGAAGGAGACAAGTTTGCCCCGTCTCTGGCTTGTGCCTTCTTTGTGTTTCGCTTGGCATATTTCAGGGCGGCGCTTGCCTCAGTTAATATCAGGGGTTACCCGCCACTGTGCACCCGGAGCTTGGCAGGATAAAGCATTGCATACTTCGTGCCTGACTGATATAGGATCTTCTTACCAGGGATAAATTCTCTGCGCGCAGACTGCACTGCATGCGTGAAGTCTGGATAAAACGCGATTCTATTGCCCTCATATTGTATCTCCCCTTTCTCTCTGGCCAGTCGTAATACAGTATCTCTGTCATCGAGCCAGGATTGGGCGTGGTGGCGCACCTCGAGGGGGCCTGGGGCCCAGAGTGCGGTGGGCGCGCTCCACTTGGAACATAGGGGAGAGGTCCGAGTCGAAGAGACCTCTCAGCAACCCTTCCACAAATTGCTCCATGTTGTTAATGTTAGAGGACTCTGGCACACCCGTAATGCGTATGCTGTTCCTTCTTGACCTCGCTTCTAGGTCTTCGTTGCGGGCCTTGATAACCTCCAACACTTTGTCCATTTTCAGTAGGCGTCCCTGTGTCTCCTCCGGTGTGTCCTCAGAGACCGACACCTGTGTCTCCAGCGTTTTAATCCGGTCTTCATGCCTGTCTACTCGCTGGGGCACGTGGTCCATTCTTGTTGCCAAAGAGTCAAGTTTCGAATCAATCACCCGCAGGCTGCTCTTGACCTCTCGCGACAGTACCCTAATGTCGTCGTCTGACTCCGGGTCCAGCTGCGTCTCTAAGCCACGCCTCACGCTCCTCAAATAAGATCTTTGACTGTCTGTTGTCCGCATTGCCCACTGTGGTGGTCCAGCGGTGCTACTTTACTCCCACATGCAAGGACAGCGAGTCAGGCCTGTGGGGCCAGTCTCTAAAGGCGCTGGGCTAGATGCCAAGGCGGTGCTTGCCACAGGAGCCAATGTTGCACACTCTGGTGCCATCCACAATGCGCAGCGCCGCAGCAAAGGCCCCAGTTCGGGCAGTGCGTCAGTGCCGTGATACCCAGTGCAGCTCCCAAGTTTGTCTGCAGCATGGCCTGCTTCAGTTACCTCACAGGGCCTGCAGTGGAGGTTGGGTCTGGAGCCAGAATCCACACAGCCAGCCAGGGCCACCCCGCAATCCACCACTCCTGGCAAGGGGCACTCAGCTTGAATCACGTTGCCTCCTGGGTTCTCCACGTGGCTCCCTGCGTGCCTCGTCGCAGTTCACTGGGGCGATAGTAGTTGTGGCTTAGGGCAATACCTTCTCCACTTAAATTCAGACCTGCTGTGTCACGCATCCACTGCAGCCCAGGGGGCCGCCCGCGATGCCGCTGGTCAGTCACGCCACCTATGCAAATCTCCAGCACTGCCCAGTAGTGCGCGGTGTGCTCTTCCTTTCCCCCAAGTGCTGTTACTTACATGTTGTGGTGTTATGGGGCCTCTTCTGTCCCAGCCAGGCGCCTATGTCCAACACCTCTGTGCTCCAGAGCCCCCGCTAGGCCGAGCAGCGTGCTCCAGCATACCGTGCCCCGAGGCACAGCTTTGGCCGGACTCCAGGCTGGATCTGCACCCCCACTAACTCGAAGCCGGCTGTTGCTCACATAATCGCAGCTTCCACACTGAATGCTGTACTCACATATGGCGTGGGGCCGGCTGCCGATGCTCTCTCTTCAGTCAGGCCACGTCGCCCGTTCCTTCTCTCTCAGGCCGCCGCTCTTCTTCCGGACAGTTTCCACTTAATCGTCGCCTGCACCCGGAGCACTGCCAGCCATGGGGATCACCGTCTCCAGG
Source organism: Lissotriton helveticus (assembly GCF_964261635.1). Lineage (NCBI taxonomy): Eukaryota > Metazoa > Chordata > Amphibia > Caudata > Salamandridae > Lissotriton > Lissotriton helveticus. Next base: position 532,105,901 of record NC_136067.1, read on the forward strand.
AAGTCAACTGCAATTATTGGGCACAGGCTTACAATGTGTCTCAGCGGCCTCACTGCTGTCAACCGCCGCAGGCGGCAACCAAGCCCTGCCGGTTCTCCTGCCCACAGCGCACTTCTCCTGCCAAACTTCGGCAGAATGTGCAGTCGCCACCGGAACAGGCATTCTCAGGGTATGGATAATGTGTCCTGCTGGCAGAACCTCGCCTCTAAGTAGCCATCTTGCTACTCGGCTCAGCCACATCCCCTGACTTTTAATTTTAAGAGGAAACAGGGAAATAGTAGACGCTTATGACTCATTAAGTGACAAGGAAATTAAAACAATATTTGTACTGCTGTTAGACTTGGGGACATCAATGCGTAAAGCCTTTAGTGAAAATGTGGTATTGTTGAACATTGCTTCAGTCTTAGTGTGTTGTTGAATATTATTTTTCAGGACAAGTAAGCCCAAACAATAAATTATAGCTCAGTCTTATTTCCAAGGCATTCTCTGAAATCAATTGAATCATTTGATCTCTCTTTCACTTTCCAACTCTGTAAAATCCTTAGGTGTCACGCTGGACAGAAACATGTCAATGAAGGAGCACATCAACAACTCAGCTAAAGGAGTCCTACTCACACTAAAAGAAGACAAAAACTCAACCCTTTTATCCCCACCAGTCACCTTAAAACTTTAGTCAAGTCGCTCATCCCCCCTAAACTGGACTATTGCAATGACATCATCACTGGAACTCCGAAAAGTAATTTTGCACCCCTGAGAGCCACTCTCAATGTGGCGGCGAGACTCCTCACAGAAATAAAATGGTTGGACCACATCTCTCCGTCCCTTAAGAGTCTCAACTGGCTTCCCATTGAAGTAAGATGCATCTATCTGATCCAGGATACCACAAGATTCTAGCACTACCCATAGGTTAAGACGGGGACCATGATCAAATGCCACCTTAAGGTTCCCAAAGGCAACACAGAGATGTTGTTACTTAGTAAAGCCACCAAGTAGAAGCCTCCTCTGGGAGCTCCAGGTTCGGGGATTGCCTGTTTGGGTAATTATCCCCGTTAAAACCTTCCCTCGGTCCCAGGCGACTCTAGAACTGACTGCACACCACCCAAGAAGGAACACCATCTACTGCAAGGATTTCAGAGGTCATATCTTCCTACCTGCTGGCGAGACTGCTGCCGGACTCCTCTGCTGCTCCCTGTCAGTGTCCCTCCTTCGCTGCCCAGGACATCGTCAATGTGCGGAGCAAGAGGTGGAGGCATCCTCGCTGGGACATAGGCTCTACTGGAGGGACAACCATCCGGTCACGACCGCCGCCAATCCGAGATCTCGGAGTGATTCAGGACTTAAAAGATGCCATTTTGCAGGGCGTCCTCCTCTGTCCCTCACTGCCTGACATCTTGTGCTCTCCCCGTCTTGGGGACCCGACCCGACGGTGGCCTGGTGTGGCCCCCTGTGGCCCGTCTGCACCCCCAAGAAGGTCCTGGGACCTGCTGCCCGGAGTTGTTTGATGGAGTGGTGACTGGAGCGCACTCCTGCTCCAGCGCCCGCCTGCCTTCATAGACTCCCAGAGGGATGCGCTGAGGCTGCAGTGGCCGTGCAGCGCACTTCTGCTCTGGCACCCGCCTGCCTTCACGGACTCCCAGAGGGATGCGCTGAAGCTACAGCGGCCCATGCTCCCCGTTGCCGCCGGTGGTCAGTGCTACTGCCCGCTTTGCCCTGTCTGAGTCACTATCTGAGGCTTGTTTGTGCCCCACCCGAGGCTGCTGTGATCCTGCGGAGGTCCGTCGCCTGCTGTCATTCGGAGCAGAGACTTCGCCGCTCCCCGGCGTGTGACCCAGCGTGATTTTTCCTCAGACAGAGGGAGCATCAGCTGGCGGAGGAGTACGCAGAGGATGCCGAGGGTCGCTGCGGGTGCCCTTGCAGCCTCTGCTGCAGCCCTGCGGCTTATCTGTGCCCCCTCTGCGACAGTAGAGATCCAGCGGGGGTCCTCCTCAGCCCGGCCCAGAGCCTGCTTCACACAGTGCCGAGCTCCTGCCGTTCCCTCCCCCTGTAGCCTCTGGCGGCATGATCGGGCCCCTCTTGGGATCTGCACTGATACCTGCTCCCGCTTCTCCTACCTCAATCTAGCTCTGCGCCTGCTTCCCACGGCCTCGAGCCCCCTGCTGACTCCACGACAATGCCCTGGACACGGCAGTCACAGAATCGGTTGAAAGCCTGCCCCGCACAACGTTTATCCTCCGCTGTGGTGGTTGCCACTGCCCACACAGAAAGCAGTTTTGCTTTCGCTTTCTGGAGGTCGCCTGCTTTAAACCTGCAAATGACTCTGTGGTAAGCACTAGGTTCTCTATTTTTAACACTGTAAGGGTCTAATGCTAGCCTATAAGCCTCTTAAAATGACGGCTCCTCAAAAGGCAGCTCAAGCTATTCCCCTGTACCCCTGACTACATACTGCTATTTAAAATTAACCTACGTTCGCCACCATTAATCATTCGTATTTCTCCTCCGAGTGAGGTTGGATTTTGAATATTACCTGCTCGTTCTGCCCTCACTCAATGACTGACTTTAAAATGGCGACCACCCTGGACATCCTGACTTCGCACCTCAATGCCTGACCTTAAGATGGCGCCGCCTCACATCTCTACTGCTCCAATGGGCATCATTTCACCTCCACTCTACGCCAGTAACCTTACTTAATGTTTATAGTGTTGATCACTACCTCAACTGACCCTGCCTACACTAGGGCACTTCTGACCTTTACCCTACTACCCTCATCAGTGTCGAACCCCAACGATCATGGCACGTCCTGGCCTGACGTGGACAGGGGAAAATTCCTACACGCTGATCTACCCTCCGAAACTCTCCAAAACCGCTGCAAAATCCTTCAAGCACACCACCCTAAAGAGCCATCTTGAGACGCTGATATCTGACCTGCGCTCTAACGCGGGCAATGGCATGTGCATAAATGACCTTATCTTCTTCTCCAGAAGGACAGCCGCCTGGCGCAAAACCCTGACACACCTTCTTAACGTTCGCTCTAACAGTAACTTCCTGTACGGCACCAAACTCACAATTGCTCCCTCTTCCGCCCTGCGAGCGGACCTCACTATCACCCTCTATAAAAATGGCATCATTCTGATCCAAGCCTCTACTATTAACCTCAATAAATTTGCAGACCTTTTCACGCTCCTCAGAAACCATATGCATGACTCAAATAGGGTGACTAACACCTACTCCAATAACGCACTGTCCTGCCAGTCCACCAAGCTTGACCACCCGCACACCCAACCCAAGGGTCTCCACTATAGTTCGCCCCATCCCCCCTAGCATGCCCACTGACCTCGACCACAGACGATCCCTGGCATCCCCGATTGCCACCCTCCCAGTACCCCCCTCCTACGGGGTGACTAGTACGCTCTCACTGACCCTGACGCAATCCATACTAACCGCACTATGACTCCCAACACAGATAACCCTCACTGTTACAGCTCGCCCACTGGCAACCCCAGTAGAACCACCAGACCTCCTACCTCCTCCCCACCTGCATTCCACCAAATTCACAAGCAAGGTACTCCAAAGACCCCGGAATCTGTTCAAACCAACCAACTTTCCCCTCCACTCTTACAAGCCGCCTTGGCTGCTCTTGCTCCCGAACCTTGGCCCCTTTGCCGGTGAGCACCCCAAGCTCTTATTGATCTTGAAACTGTACACTCCAAAGCGACTAACCTAACCCAGAGCATTCATAGCTACATTCAGGACCTTATGAACCTCCTTCACCTGGCCGAGCTCTCCCTTGCTAACCTCAAGTCACCTCATTCCTCTCCCCCACTGATCACCGAGCATCCCATGCGCCCACTCCCGCTACCTCTGAGACATCTCCGCCCGCGCAAACATCCCAGCCAACTCTCAGAGGAGGAATCCAGTGCTCTCGCACTCTCCTACACCTTTACCACCGCCACTTCTAACCCTCCTGACCTTATGGGAAACGAAATCCTAGCCATTCTCCAAGACCACAACTCTGCCCAAGCCATCCCTTGTCCGTAAACCACGAATCCGGGTCACCCCATCAGCACCGTCACCATCAACCCCAACAGGCCACCTACCCTCCATGACAGAAGTGTGATGGAAAGTAACCTCGCGCCGGTAGTCCAGAACCCGGTCACCTACCTTGACCACCCCTTATATGGTCTCTTAATCAATTGCTGTTCAGCAGTTAAGCATGCCGCTGATATTGCTGACCTCATCCTGAACAAAAACCTAGACCTAGCTATACTAACAGAATCTTGGCTCAATGAATACTCCTCCCCTTGCCTGGACTTATTAGTCCCCCCAACTACAATATCTCTAGACTAGACAGACGTTCCCACAAGAAAGGTGGAGGCATTGCCTGCATCTATCAATCCTACCTCCTTGTCACTGAACTCTTAGCGGACACCACTGACTCCTGCGAATACCTCGCACTCTCTATCTGCAGCAGCTCACTACATCTCTGCAACTTACACATCTTCTACCACCCTCCAGGCTCCAACGACTCCTTTACTGATCACCTCTTGGCAATCATCACAGCTAAGATTTCCTCCAATGCTAAACAGATTTTCCTGGGTGACTTCAACCTGCACTGGAACGACTCTGAAGATCCCCACGTTAACGCTATCAAAGTCCTACTAACTGACCAAGCCCTAACCCAAGCCTGTTCTCAGCCAACTCACTCAAAAGGGGCCATCCTTGACTGGATCATTTCTAAGGAATCATCAGTCAAGCTCATCTCCATAGACCCAAGTGACTGGTCTGATCACCACTCCATCTCCTTCATTTTGCCTGGGACCCGCAAGTCTAAGACATTGCAACCGGTGATCCCCAAACGCTGGACCAGAGACACTAAAACCCTTGACCTTTTGGAACTGGAGGCTCGCTGCAAATTTGACCTCCTACCACCTCCGCACATAACTGCGGTCAGAGACCTAAATGAGCAATACTCATCAATTATCTCAATCATTCTGGAAGACCTTGCCCCTCTAAGGCTAAAAAGAACACTAGTCAAAGACAGGAATCCCTGGTTCACCGGTTCCCTCAACATGGAGCGGAGGTCCCTACGGCAATGTGAAAGAAACTGGAGACAACACCCCTCTGCGACGCATCTTAAACTTCTCCGCCAGGCGATTAACTCCTACAACAAGCACACCTTCAATAAAAAAAAAGAATATTTCAGATCTGAACTGGGCAACACCAAGAATAGACCCCGTAAACTTTTTGAACTGGTCAAACACCAATCTAACAAACTGGCTAAAACACCGAAAGAATTCCCCCAAATCTACAATTTCGTCAGAGGAATTCTCCTCTTTCTTCATGAATAAAATCACAGCTTTAGGAACTGAACTCAGTACCACCTCTTACTCACAACCCCCTCCTGACCTGCCCCCTTTCCCCGCTCCACCCCCTATGGCCTCTCCTAAAAACCAAGCCCGTTGGTCTGACTTTGAATATTATGACGAAGACTCCATCTCCAAAATCCTCTCTACCCTAAAACCTAACAATCACTTTAATGACCCCATACCTTCCAACTGCCTCACTGCTGCCTCCCAATACATTGTTCCCTGCTGGACTACAATAATAAACCCCTTGCACCCTTAAAAGCTTAATTCAACGCGGCCACCAGACTACTCACCGGCACCAGGAAATTCGACCACATCTCTCCACATTTGAAAACAATGAACTGGCTCCCCCTAGATGTCAGAATTCAGCTAAAACTGGCATGCATCACACACAAGGCTCTTTACTCAAACTCCCCTGCTTATCTGGCACAAAACTAGTGATATCTGGAGGAAGCAGGAACTCCCGGTCCGCCTGAAACCTCTTACTCCAACCGCCTTCTTCCAGAAAAAAAAAACCTATAATAGGGCATTCACCGGGGAAGCTCCTAGAATCTGGAACTCCTTCCCACCTAACATCAGAAGAATCCCCTCTCCCTCACTTTTCAAGAAGGAGTCCAAAGCTTTGCTCATGGGTAAATTCTTTGTCTAAATGCCTGACATGCCTGACCAGAAGTCTGAGGTTTCTCAGACTAGTGCTTCTCCCTCAGACCACCAACTCTCCCCGCAGAGAATTTTCGGGTCCCTTATTTTTACTTTGATTGTTTTACTATTTTATTCCTATTATTTGCCGACTTTAAATATGATTGCATTCGTATTGTGTATCACCAGTATCCCCATGTTCCCTACACCCGGCCCATCGCCATCGCCATCCCCCTGTACAGTTTTGTATGTATATTACTGCACCTTAACATTGTTTGTCCTCCTCTGTATATCTTGTAAAGCGCTCTGATACCCTCACGGGTCAAATTTGCACTCTATAAAACACTAAAATAAATAGTAGTCACATATTTCTAGTGTCACAAAGCAAAAAAGTACACATGATCTATGGTCCTGAACCTGGCTCTAAATATTTGTTGGTGGTCTGATATCAGATGATGTTCATTTATCCAAAAGATGCAACTTGACAAGCACTTACTTGTAGAATGTCAAATAAACTACTGGGCTGAAGTTGGCTCTTTTCTTTATTTTTTATGGAGGAGAATAATTTCCTCGCCACTCCAGGATCCTGGGTTATAGGCTTCCACCATAATGGCTTTCAATAAGATTTCAATATATGAGGTCCATATGTTTATTTCAGCTCTATACATATCACTTAGCATACAATCATTGTGTCCATCCCTGGAGCTATCCCAAGATTCAGAATCATATTGGAGTACAAGTATCCTTAGTTGTCAACACAATTGGGAAAGTTTGTGTTTTATTAATCCTTGTCCCTAAGTAGGGATTGGAAGTAATTGATGACAAAGTGAACGGGCTAAATCCAAGATCAGAATAAAGTTCTTCGAAATACTTCTCCCACATTTCCGTTGGAATCACGTCCTGCCAATTACATGCTAATTGCATCCTAAGGGATGCTATTATCAACTCCCTGGGATGGTTTGTTTTGCCTTCCTGCAGTCTTAAGAGTGCCAAGGAGACTGTTTCCTAATTTGTTTGGGGGATCTGGAGCCTCTGAAGAAGTACTTCCTTAGTCTAATAAATAATTTGGAATAGCCATTCAGAATTGGTGGCATAACAGGCACAATCATTGTGGGGCTCAAGAGTTGCTAACACTATACCATAAATATCAGCTACAATTTTTTGATTATTTACAATAGATGTGCATGTGACACCTCCATGGTTGCTCACAGTGGAGGGTAGACATAATTCTTGAAGATCACTTCAGGGGTAGTTTCTGTAAAATATCTCCTGCAAAATGACCAAAAAAGCATGATAATCACTGTAGCACCTCCCCAGACCTACTATTTGTTTTAGAGCAGAACACAATTTCACATCCAACATTATATAAACAATTTTGCTCTTCCTTTTACCCTTCTAAATATATAATCCCCCACCACATCTGATATACTGACTCCATTGCATGCTCTGAAACCCTTGGATAAGGTCAGGACAATTATTTGGATAGACGCAGCCAACCAATGCTTGGCTGGATCTAAATCTACTGTTGGTATGCCCTAAGCCTCATCTTCAAACCCTTTGAAAGAATTCACTCCAATCAGTGGCACAAACTTGGTATTAAAATAACCTGTTAACACAACTTGGGGGGTATTCAAGGAAATATTGATGTGATATTATGTGAAGCAGCACTGTGGTTGTAAATATTTATCAATCTAAACTGTAAACCTGAGTGCAGGGAAATTAAAAGACCCAAAAAAGCTAGTGAAGGTGAGTCCAGATATTTGATCTTACATCGTAAAAACAATGTAATACATATTATCAGGACACCAGAAGGTCTCCCGACTGAGGAGCATTGAGCATCCAGGCTAAAGTTTAAATAGCCTGATCTAACAGTTGGCTCTACTGTTTAAGTCTCTTGGAAGACACAGATAGCATAGCCAGCAACAAATTCAAACCAGTTGGGATTGTTTAATTTAGACTTTAGTCCTGTAACAGATAGGATATATAAGGGGTATTTTATGTAAGTTTGAATTAAGTACTGTTCTAAGAGGAGAAGAATTTTGTAATCCCTCGCTGCCTATAGTGTTAAGTAGAATTCTCAAATTGTCATCAATGTTCACTGAATTCACAAAGTTGTGTTGGTTAAACATTTCCACATAATTCATTTTAGAGTCTGTACAACCTTTTATGAGTAAATCTATCTCTGCCAAATTGGATTCAGTGTATAGATTATTTTAGTTTCTGGAAATTCCCCTTAACCAATCTTTGTACCTACTCCGGTTATTTCTATTTGATGTAAAATATGGAATGTAAAGTAATACCACTTTTTGCATAATCATCCCCCTTTTCTGGTGGACTGATGCTGCTAGTTTTGCGACTCTGTGTCCTGGAACTCTGCTAACTAGGCCCCAGTGTATGTGATCTAATCCCTAAAACATGTCAAAGGTATTTACATTCCTAACTGGCTTATGTACTTTATCTGTTAGTCCTTAGTATATGATACAAAGTGTGCCCAAGTCCTGCAAGACTGATGGACAACAGCACCCATTTGCCACCCAGTACAGTGACAGTGCAAATATGAATTGAGACTTAAATTGTAACCAGACTGTGGCAGCTAAACTTCAATCCTACCTCACAAAATAAACCTTTTTGACAAGTTAATATTTCCCTTTTAAAAAACAATAAGTTACCCCTACATAGGCCTTATAAGCCTTTAGGCATGGTGTATGGTGCTGAAAAGTAAGGCATGTAGAATTACATTTTACACATGTCCTTACAGTGAAAAAGCACCCCCAACAATGTTCACTGCAGTAAGATTGGATATTCTCTAGGAGAGCACCAGATTACACCATTGCATTTATTAATGCTAATTTCAGTGACAGAACAGCTAGAATATAAGCCGATGACTCTTTTACACGTTATTTCAAATCAAATGTAATGGTAAAATCAGAAATACTAAGGAAAAGATACTTATAGAAAGTTACCTTCTCCCTGCCAAATGTCTCCAGAGGCCTATTTGCATAATCTCCAACTGTACCCTGACATCTGAATAGCCCACTTGATGGGGTGTAAAAAACTACTTTCTAAGTAAGACAAGGACTTTGGGTTTGGGGAGGTATTTCCGGTCCTCTGGCAGGATGACCACCTTGGCTGTGCCCAAAAACTTGATTACCTTCAAAGAGGCCTAACCCGTCAGAAGCAGACGTTTGAGCAGCTACTTTGTTCCCCTAGTCAGGCATGCACCAACCCTAAGGGATAGGAGTTGACTGCAGAGCTAGCTTGAAGTGACCACAGATTTGGGGCTGCTTATTTCCCTGGTCACACCTCTATGTCGGGACCCACATCCATAGGAAGTTTAACAGCTACAACCCTGCCAATGGCCCTTTGAGGAACCTTAAGTGAGAGGAAATAAAATTGTTAAAACATGTTCAACAAATAACTGGCAGACCGGTTACTGAACCTGGAAGGGAAGGTCTCTCAAGCTCTCGACAGGATGGAAACATTGGAATAACGTATTTCTTACTGCCAGGATAAAAGAACTTAAGTTGTGGGGTTGATAAAGCAGTTGGAGAAGCATATAGGAATCTTGAAAATAAAACATGAGGATTTGCAAAATCTTTCACAGAGATCCAATCTGCACATAATGGGAACTCTGGAGCACACGGAGCACATTGAAGAGATGCTACTGTTTGTGAACATACTCATTAAAAACAATGTTCTTCCAGATTATTCAGCATATTTAAGAATAGTGTGAGCACACCGTGTACCCACCTACATTCTGATGAACTCTAGATACCCTTGCACATTTCTGCTCAATTTCGCAGATTTTCGGCTCAAGTAAAAAATCTTAAGCAAGGCAATCCAGGCTAAAGAATTTAACATAAACAAGGAGTTCTTGATTAGTATTTTTTCTGATATGACTCTGGACTCTGCCCACCAAAGGAAGGATTTCAAGGCCATGCTCTCCTTGTTACACCAGGCAGGGGCACAGGCCACTATCTTTCATCCATCCAAATTGAAGGTGGTGCATAATGACTGATTCTATTGGTTTACATCTGATGATGACGCCAGGCATTCTTGAAGTTAATATCAGTTAAGGAATAGTGCAGCCAATTTGTTGGTTAGAATTACAGTTTTACACATTTCTTATGCAGGAGTGTCAGTGGTGTGGTGGTGGGGCAGGGCAGCTGAATACAGTACCAGGTGCCAGGGCTTGGTGTGGGGTCACCGGTCAGGGCATCCGGGGTAATGCTAGTGTGTTTCAGTGGAATGTGTAATTGCCTGAGTTGACACATTTGGTGATACATAGGTCCTATGGAATATCTTAAGCTGCACTAACCTCAGCCTGGCCTGGATTGCATCTACTCATGGGGAGGAAATCGCCTCTTGCCAGTCCTAATCATCAAGTTCTAAGCCATCCCCTTTCCATTTCCCTTTAAGGGTCAGCAATGGATCTTCCATGTTAATCAATTTCCTGTATATTAGGGATAAGGTCTTCTCTGGGAGATGCCCATCCAGCACCCTATCCTCCAGTGGGGGGAGGCTTCCGAGAGTGTCATGCCACTAGGGATCTGAGTGAGTAGTACATGGCGGACTTTGAGGTAACGGTAATACTCAGTGTCCATCAAATTGTACTGTGTTTTGAGTGACGTAAATGGCTGAACCGTTCCCTCCCCCAGATGTCTTTGATTCATGAGATCCCTAGGAGGTCCCATTTATCAAAATCCTTGGATTTCCAGAGGTTCCCCAGTTTCTCCAAGACCCACAGTGGTGTGGCTAGTGTGAGTTTGTTCTCCCACATCAGGTGTTTATTGACTGTGTGCCATGTCTGGACGGCATGTGCTGTAGGTCCAGTATGTGGGAATGTACGGGTTTGGCATATAACGCTCTAGTATAGTCTCCCCCAGGAGCAGCCACCTATCCATGGCATATCCGGGATCATCTGGATGCCCATAGATCCCATGGTTGATAGTCACAAGTTGAGACGCCCAGTAATATTGCTTTAAGTTGGGAAGACTAATTCCCTCATCATACCAGTTAAGAGTCAATTTGGAGAATGCTATGCGGGGCCTGCCCTCCCATAGAAGTTGCCTCTGGACTCTCTCAATTTCTTTAAAATAGGGCGCTGGGACCGGATCAATCGTATTTTGGAGTGCATATAAAAAGTGAGGCAGAGCCATCATTTTAAAAAGGACCGCTCTGTCTACCATGGAAAGAGAAAGGAATCTCCAGTAAGCGACATCATTCTTAAGTCTCTGCATGGGTGGGTCTAGATTACGGGCATAGCGGAGTTTCAAATCCAGTGTCACATAGATTCCGAGGTACCGGAACCCTTCAAGTGGAGTCTGGATCGGACAATTTCGTGGTATTATGGGCGGGTCACCCCTAAGTACGTAAACTACTGATTTGGACCAGTTTACAGTGAATCCAGAGTACCTTCCGAATATTGCCAGCACATCTAGGAGACAGATCAGTGATGCTCTTGGATTTGTGAAGTAAAGAAGAATGTCATCTGCAAATAGGGATATCTTGTCCTCCCAATCCAATGACCATCTCAATCCGCGGATGGATCGGACCTGCCTGATCCAGGCCACCAGTGGCTCTAACGCCAACGCAAAGAGGAGCGGAGACAGGGCCAGCCCTGCTGAGTGGCCCAGCTCAGCTGAAAGTCTGGGGACCTACGGTTATTTACCACCACTCGGGCCACCGGGCCGGAGTATAGGAGGCGAAACCAGCCTATGAATTCCGGGCTGAATCCCAATTTGTCTAGAACCGCAAACAGATAGCGCCACTCAACCATATCAAACGCCATGGTGGTGTCTAATGATACTAGAGCTGCCGGCTCCAGTATGGTAGACGTTCTATTCAGTACGCCATGTAGTTGACGTAGGTTAAGGGCTGTATTACGATGGGGCATAAAGCCCGACTGATCTGGGTGGACCAGAGTGGTAATAACTTTAATCAGACGTGTCGCTAACAATTTTGCAAGGACTATGGGCTCCACATTGAGAAGTGATATTGGCCTATAAGAAGTGCAGCTGGCTCTGGGTTTGCCTTCTTTGTATATGACCACTATGTTGGCCACAGGTTGGTCATACGGGAGCATTCCCTTCTCTCTACTCTCCGTTAACATAGAGAGGATATAGGGGGCAATTTTATTAGGCCTCAGTTTATACAGTTCAATGGGAATACCATTGGGCCCTATAGCTTTTCCTGAATGTACACCCCTGACAGCCTGTGCCACCTCATCATCCGTCAGCAGGAAATCCAGGTAGTGCCTGTTTACATCTGAGAGCGTGGGAAGTCTTATATCCCTTAGAATTTCACTATTTTCCGCTTCAGAGAACCTGCTGGTCTTACTATACACCGTACGGTAGTAGTCTGCAAACGTGTCTGCTATGGCCTTCGGGTCTGTTTTAGGACAGGAGTCTTTTCCCTGCACCTCGGGCACCAGTCTCGATGCCCACTCACTTCTGTCTAGCCACGCTATCAGCTTTCCTGCCTTGTCTCCGTGTTCATAGACTCTGCCCTGGACCTCTCTACTCTCTTCTGACTTCAACACGCCCACTTCTGCTCTTTCAAGTTCAGCCTGCCTCTCCCTCTTTTTCCCCCCTATCAGGGAGAGCGTTTCTCCCGGATGACTGATTTACATGCCTCCCATAGGGTCTGTGCGGAGTTGACCGTACCCTTGATTTCTTGAAAGTAGTTATTCGTGGCTTTGGCAATTTTCTTCCTGGTATTCAGATCCTTCAAATACCACGGATTAATGGGGGCTACTCTACCAGCGCGATTCAAAGAAGCATTGATCTGCATCACAGATAGACTTTTTTTTAGCCCACTTAACCATCTCAAATGTTTCTTCACATAATCACATCAGGCTTTTTCAGACCATTCTCTAATTGTATTTAAATGTTCTTCATTTTGCTTTAGAGGTGGGTTAAGGATAAGTCACTGCTGTCCGAGGATTCAGATGTCCGGTCTCTATCCACAGAGAAAGACATTATTTTCTAACCAATGCCCAGTCAGCGGAGGGTGCCATTGTTTGGGATGCTTTTAAAGTCACAATTTGGGGGACTATAATCTCCCTGCTCGGCTTCAAAGGAAGAAAGAGCAAGAGAGGCTGGGGTAGTTCCAAAAAGAGGCCTATGAGGCATTTTAAGGCTTCAACGAAGCCGTTCACTGACTTCCGTTATTTATGGCAGGAAAAGAGAGAAGCTCTGAAGGATTTCTTTACCAGCTGAACTTATAAATGTCAGGTGTGTGAAGAGGGGGAAAACATTGTCATTTCCTGCCCTGGATGGCTAAGGAGAACAACAATCAGAGCTTAATTACTGGTATAAGGGAGCCTGGTGCAAAAGAGATAGAAAGGGATGATGGAAAGATTGGGAAAACATTTTCGCATCATTATGATTCCCTCTGTAATACAAATATGGATACATGGACCCGCCCTGGCTCACAGGTTTTTGCAAGAAGTTCATCTTCCAAATTCAAACAGTGAGGCTGCCACTCTTTTGATATGACCAATCACCCCAACTGAGGATACAGGGGTTAAAAGAGAGCGTTCTGGGTCCTGGTATTGGATTTTACAAGCGCTTTTGCACTTTATTTGCCTCTCTTCTTTCTGACTTGTTCAATTCCACACTCATTTAAGAAAGAAGCTTTAATAAATTTTGTAAACAAAGGAAAGACAAATTAGCCACAGCCTTGTATAGGGCCATCACACTTTTAAATGCTGATTGTAAGCTTTTTACGAAAATGTATTCTAATCATCTAAATGTGGTGATGAGGTAACTGATTTACCCTGATTACTCTGCTTCTATAACAGGCTGTAGTTTGAGAACCAATACTTAATATTTGTTGGAATTTATCAATTTGCATATCACAGATTCTTGCAGCTGTAATTCTGCTTACGTAGGGAATGCCTTTGACATCATGAGCTGGGACTCTCTGTTAAAAATCTTTGAGAAAAGTCATTTCCTTTCAGCTTTTCAGTCAATCGCCAGATTATATATTAATATGTTGGCCCAAATAATAATAAATGGTTTTAGTGTGGCTCACCAGGGTTGCACACTTTCTCCAACTTAATTTGTTTAATTCATAGAGCCACTTGCTAAATATATACGATCACATAGCGGCATCCATTCCCCTTTACCAGGAGTGGCAAAAGGAAAAAGTATACGATGAGGATGTGGCTTTATATCTACGTCCAGATAGACGGAATATAGAGATAGCCATTACTCTTTTGTACCGCTTCTGAGGTTTTTCCCCCAGATGTCATGCTAAACTATAATTCACAACCTAAAAGATATCTGAGGAAATTCTATTCCAATTCTGTCTTGGACAGTTATTGTTTAAACTTTGGCACCCTGTTGACTAAAATCCGCTCTTTGTTCACTCTCTGGAAATCACTCCCTATCTCTTGAATCGGGCGGATATCGTAGAAAAAGATGACCATCTTACCTCGTTTATTGTTTCGTTTAATCCAAGTTCCCTGCAAATTAAGAGATGGTTTCTTTTGTAAGTTGGAGGGTAGGTGCTCCTCATTTATATGGGACAATAAATACCCAAGGCTAGCTTGAAAACACTTCAGCTGCCCAGGACTGCATCAGTTCGCCATGCAGGGATCTGAGTTTGATAACTCTCTGGTGATATATATGTTAGACTGCTGCAGGATAGCCAGCTTGCCGAGTATTTTTCACAATCCCAAGATGCCAAAGAAAGTCAGGTATAAGACATCACTTATTTTTAGGGTTATGAAGTTAAAAGATGTTGTAAGTTTGAGATACCCATGGTTCATAAAGCTACCACTTTGTCTTGCTGCTCCCAGCTTTCTCCGGTTGTATGTCAGAACAACGAGTTCCTCTACCCCACCTAGCTTTACAACGCGGTCTCTACAACGACTACATCTTAACCACAAATTACTTTACCAAGAATTTTCATTGTAAAGACATGCTTGGTAAACAGCTATCCGTGGCTAAAGTTACCACCCCCTCCGTCTCCCCCTGAGCCCTAAATACAGACCAGCCTCTTGAAATCTGCCCTGAAACCCCATCCCCTAAAAATTACCCTGTCCCCTCCCACCCCTTCAAACTACTCCACACCCACACCCCCTTAAATCAAACCTGAACACCCCATCCCTTAAAAACTACCCAAAAAACCGCCCACTCCATAAAACTTCTCTGAACCCCCACCTCCTATAAACTATCCCAAACGCCTCCCACCCCGTAAAAACCCCCAACCCCCCCATAAAACAACCCCAATCCTCTCCCACCCCCTAAAAACTACCCCAAACCCCTTTCACCCTATAAAAAATAACCCTGAACCTCCACCCCCTAAAAACTACCCCAAACACCCCCACCCCCTACAAACTACCCCCACCCCACCACCCCCAGGAAACTATCCTAAAACCCTTCTTACCTGTCCTGTTCACTTTCCGATGCTCCTCTCTCCCCGCCCATCCTGAACACTAGACCGACTTTCCCTTAACCACGCACATGCTTGGTTAAGGCAAGTTGTTGTTCGGGCAAGTAGTTTTAGGCTTGCAGGCTTTGGTCTGTCAGATCGCCACCGCCTGCCCGGCGGTGGCCACCGCCAGCCCGCGGTGGCGATCCACCAGATATCCTAAAAGCCCCTAAGTGTTTTGGTTATTAATATTTGACAGCACCCAAAGCCAACCTAATTAACCTGCCATTACATAAATTAAGACTCAAGTCACCATGTTGAGCTTGGTTGGCAGGGAAGGCCATTTGACAGTTTTTAGGTACAAATACATTTTTGGGAAAGATTTAAGCCCAAGCAGCATCCAAAATCAAGTATATATAAAAGCAAAAAGTTTAGTAATTTGCAATGTGAATATAGGATTCCCTACAAGCATAGAGATAAAAACATATGAAATATTCAGCAGGTTCATCAGTGGGCGGATTGTTTTTCCCTTTTAACCTTGACATCATGTAATACTGTAATGCCATTATTGAGCATTTCATTAAATAAAGTCAGGAATGTCACTGAGATGAAATCCTCTTAGGTTTAGCTAGATACAGATTGAGGAAAACCTCTGATACAAATATCAGTGTCACATACCAACTATAAAGCACAATGACAAGTTGCCATTGCACCCTATCAATGGCATGTATTGTCAATGGTAAATCATTACTCTCAACATTTTAAGATGCTTAGCATACTGAAAGCTTTAACAAATACAGTATAACTGTTTATGACTACTTATTTGATAGATATATGTCACTTATTGAAAATTGTTTACTTTTTATGTTTGCCAAATCATTGCACCCCATGAATTTTTATCCTTTACTTTGCAAATATGTGATGAATATGTGATAACTTTGTATTCTAAATAAACAACAATGTGCCCTACTTTTTAGGAGATTACAATGAGATTGATTATGGAGGAGACGAGGTGTTGAGCATTGAATGACTGAGAATCTATTTAAATATTGAAAGCCTTCTAGTGAGCATTTTGTTGTAAACATGGAATGATGTGCATGCTACTATTTATAGCCAGTGAAAGCATATGTACATTTTAACAATGGAAGGGAGCATGTTATAAGTTTGAGGCAGCTATAACACATCATAAGAATAAATAATAATAATAAATGTAAATAAATCAACAAAATAATTAGAATAGAACAACCAGGACAAATGGCCAGAGTATCATATACTGAAACATATGATTTGACAGCTTCTGTCAATTGATCATAGCACTGAAAACAAAACCTCAGTAAAAGGAATGAGAACTGAAGATAGGTTCAGCCAAAGAGTCACAGAATGCTTGTAGGAAATCATTGCCAGAGGATGCACATGCTATTAGAGCAACAGCTTCCGACTGTGCAATGGCGAAGAAGTACAATTTTTTCAGGTTTACCCCAATTTTTTGTGGACTGACACTGCTGGTGTCTGATTTTTGCACACTGCCATCCAGTCTCCAGTTTATATGCTCTGACCCCTAAAACCATGACAGAATTGGCTATTTCAGACTTGACATATTTAACATTCCAGCAAAGCCACAGTATATGGTGCAGGAAAATACACCAGTGGCATGGAATATTAACTTTAATCTGTGGACTGCATCACCTAATGTGCCATGTACTCGATGAACAAGAAAATACATTGCTTCTAGCCTACATGTTTAGCCTTACTCATGGTTTGTAAACTGCAGGCCTACCTGCCACAATATCCCCTTTTGATATAATGGAACCCTACTTTTAAATATTAAATAAATCACCCCTAAGTAGACCGTGTAGCTCACAAAGTAGGGAGCCTAAAATTTAAAAGTGAGACACGTAAGAATTTCATGTTGGTATGTTCCTACAGTGACTGCCACCAAAGGGTTATTTTCACTGTGTTGGGCAGTAGCTGATACCAGGAGAAAAATGTAATTACAATAAAAATCCTATATTTGATAACGTTGGTTTAGGATAAGCTACAAAAGTGATTCAAACACTGCTTTAAATATTTATTAAAAATCAAATTCAATAGTGAAGTTGGATTTTTGATAAATATACCTGAAATGTAACTAATCAAAAGTTAGAATGTTCCTGCCTGAAGCTCCAGTAGGCTTATTAGCATTAGCAATGCTGCTACTCATCCTGTCAGTGCTCACCCCTTGATGAGTCTTACAAACTGCTCCGAGAGCAGAAACAATGAATTAGTCCTTTTGAGAGGCAACCCTGTGTGAGGTATAGAAGTTATCCTCTCTGGAAAGTCTGTTGGAAGGGCCCAGGAACTTCATTAAATAGAAATGGACCTGGATGAGACCTGACCATTCACAGTTAAGTGTGAAGTGAGGCCTAAGGAAGAGAAGTCTGTGATTGCTAGGCCAATTGTAGCAAGCTTGAGCCCTCCCAAAGGAATAGGGACTTCTCATTTCCATACACACATCACTGGCTGGGCAACCTTCCTTTCCAGAGGCAAAAGGATTCAGCCATGTTGGATTTTAATTAGAGTAGTGCACAATGGGATGGTTGCAGTATGGTAAACAGGACGTGCTTGTAAAGCAGAAAGGTATGCCCTTGGGATTTTTTTTCTGCTTGGGTAGGGAGCAGCAAGGATTTGTCCCCACACACAGTGAATTGTAGATAAGTGGCTCCTCACCCCAGTCTCGCTGAACTCATCGGACCTGTGGATAAATAGAATAGAACTGCACTTGCTGTATGAAAACTTATTTACAGACACGAAGGACTGAACCTGCTCCTACTTGTACTCAAGACTGCGAAGTGAACATCAGGGATCAGTTGATTGACATCCTTTGTGTAATGACGGACACAAAAGCTGCATAAAATCACACATTCTTGGAAGAGCCCACCTGACCATTTGCAACTTTACCTGGACAGGTCCCTGCTGCTGACCTCTACTGGCATTACTCCTGGTCCCTGAGTGATGTCCCTGAGGTTGTGGGAACCCTAGAAGTGACAATCATCTGTTTCAGAAAGTCTGAAAACTTTGGACTTCCAAGACTTTCGGAGCTTCAGTGGGACCTTGCAGCAAAGGTGTCTGAATTTGAGAGGACTTTATCTGACACAGCTTTAGGCTTCCCTGCTGTTGGATGTCATGCTCTAAAAAAGAGGCAAAGTTCAAAGGTATAAATCTTGATTTGGAGTATTTTCCCAACTGACCTTATTCATGGGCATCCACAGTTGATGACACACTGGTTGCCAAACTAGTCTTAAAAACGGGACGTAACCTTGCATTCTTAGAAGGTCTACAGTAATTTCATCCCCAAAAGAAGTAGTACATTCATGTTTTAGGTTTGCTTTAACAACTGAACCTATTATTGTGTACAATGAAAAAACCCTCTATTAGATCACATTTTTATGAACAGCAAAATATCTTTGCAATGGTTATATTCTCAATCTTTAAGCAGCAATTAAGTGTAAAATCAAATGTGCAGCCTGAATTATATGAACTTTGGCATGGGCAGATGCCACATCCCCATTTCTTAGTAAAACACTGAAAACTAATAAGGAAAGTCAATAGACCAGGTGTTAAGGAAGCGAAGCAAGGCGTATCTAGACTCAAATGTGTTCAAATATACTTCTATTTATAAGTGGAACAGATGGCAAACTTAGCAGACAGTATCAGCGGATCACAGTCTCGCGAAGTTATGAGCCACACATCAAAATAAATGTACATTTATTCAGAAGTTATGTGTGTTACTTTTTACTTCGTAGTTTTATGCTCTCGAGATACAAGAAATAAACTTGCTTGACTGTGCGGGCTCAACTTATTCCATGAGAGCTATTTCTTTTCACTACAGAAGCTAGACTGAACCCAAATTTCTTAACCTTTGGTTTAACATCCTAGACTCTCATTTCACATTCCCAGCACAGCAGAACTGGATATGCAGGTATTTCCAAGTGCCACGTTAGACCTGAAGAATATGTACTCAGAAAACCTAAAGGGTTCTAATAACTCAAGTACACTTGCAGCACATCGCAGAATATCACTATTCAGCCAAATCTGGACTTTCATGAATTAGGGCTGAGGTCGAATTTGAGCTTCCCAACTTTTCCCCATTAGAGTGAGAATCCACTGGGGATAGATATATATTGGCGTTGAACAATGTAGCTTATCCTACTTAAATAAGTCTGGAACACAAATTCATATAAATTAATGGAAGACAGGAATTTAATATCAGGAAAAAATCGCTTTACAAACAGTTCTAAAAAATGCATAAACGAAATAGCTACACTGCAAACAAAAAGTCAAATATAAAAATCTCAGGAGCATGTTTAAGAGATTTGTCACGCAGTGCAGCGTAAAAAGTCTCTTTGCTGAGCTGCACAGCATGACAGGCAAAGGGCAGGAATGTGCCTTATTTGAAAGAATACGTCACATTTCTGCTTTTTCTGTGCACTGGCGCAATTTCCACTGCCTAGCACCCACACAAACACCCTTGCAGCATGGTGCAAGGGTGCCTACATTGCATGCAAAATTGTTTTTGTACAGTAATGGGTACCTTCCTACACAACAACAATCCTATGTGTGCTGCAGAATGTATCACACATAGAAAGATATTTCTCCTGGTTACGCCTCTCCTGAGAAGGCATATCGTTTTGCTGTGTTCCCAGGTTTACCATTTCTGGTAAATCTGCGAATGTATCAATACCCATGGGAGTTGCCTGGGCAAACCCAAGAAATGCCCATGTAATTCTTCCTTAGTACAGACTAAGGCAACAAAGCAAATTGTGCTGCATTGCTTTACTCAAGCTTTATGAAGCCACTCAGGGACACTCAAAGTGGCCTTGCATGCCTTCTTAAATATAATTTTTCAATTGTGTTGTTCTTCTCCCATCTTGTGTTTGGTGCAAGCACACACAATTGGGTACATAAATATAGCCCTCAGTATGTTGTCCTTATATTTCTTCTTCACAAAAAGGGAACAATGTATTGAAATTTTGATAAATGCTAGTACACAAAATAGATGCCAAATTCTCTTTCATAGTTAGAATTGATGGAGAAACAGCAGAAGGCAGGCATTATCAAGGCTAAATAGCAATATATATCAAAGAATTCTCTCACTAGAAGCAACTTTTTTTCCTCATCATCAAAAAAAACGAGACATTGGGCTAATATAACCCCCCCCCCACAATCTCCAGAAGAAATGACTACAATACTATTTTACTACTAAAGTATATTCCTTACAGACTCTTTATCATTTTATAAACAAGTAGCAGCCCGTCCCGACCTTGTCCGGGAGCAATCAGGCTTCCCCGACCCCCGCCTGCCCCGACATTGTCCAGCATTTCAGGCCCCCGCCCGCCCCGTCCCCCGCCAGCCCCGACCCCCGTCTGCCCCGACATTGTCCCCCGGAGCCTTAAAAAGGCGACATATGATAGTCACAGCAATGCACTATAATGTAAAACCGTCTCACTGTATTGCAGCTATTACTCCAGCCTTCGCCTGGAAATTACCATTTCCATGTGCTTAGAGTGGGGATAAACCGAACCAGATTTCCTGGCTTTCCTTCGGGCTGCTTGCTTTCCCCGTCCCCGCCAACCCGTCCCCTGCCTGCCCCGACACCCGCCTGCACCGACAAAGTCCCCCGGAGCCTTAAAAATGCCACATATGATAGTCACAGCAGTGCGCTTTGGGCTGTTTGCTTTCCCCGTCCACATGAAAAGTACCACGAAAAGAGG
Organism: Lissotriton helveticus; assembly: GCF_964261635.1. Lineage (NCBI taxonomy): Eukaryota > Metazoa > Chordata > Amphibia > Caudata > Salamandridae > Lissotriton > Lissotriton helveticus. Next base: position 532,127,034 of record NC_136067.1, read on the forward strand.
GCACATTTAAACACGGCTCCGAGGTTGATGGATCACTTTCACCTGTGGGGTCTCTTTGAGCGGGGTTTACCCTTGACGGAGCTCGGCGTGCCGAGATTCCAGCATGGTAACATAATGCCCGCGTGTCAACCTAATGACCCTTAAAGCTGAAACGCTGAACCGCTGGCGCTCTGCAGTTCAACTTCCTGAGCTGTGTTTGAGGTAAAACTAATGAGCGTGATTGTGGTAGTTTGGAGCCTTACATCACCCCGTCCCCCGCCTGTCCCGACCCCCGCTGCCTTACCTCTGCCGCCGCTCCTCAGTCCACCCCTCCTCGCCGCTCGTCACCGCTCCTCCCCCGTGCCATGTCCGCCGCTCCTGGACGCCGCTCCTCCCCGTGCTCCTGACATCAGCACGCAGGTTGCTGCCGGCGCTACTTCGAGGGGACTACTTTTTTTTATAATGTAAATTTTTTAAATATAACGTATTTTTTTACTTTATATAGCCTATGTCCATCTGCACACCCTGAGGATTTTAACAATGTATCGGGTGTGTGGATTGGCACTGTGGTTCCCAAGTTTACCCACCTCAAAGCCTCAAAGTTCTTCCTTTATAATAGTAGTATAGATAAAGGTCTTGTACTCTGATGTGTAATTTCAGTTCAGATACTGTTTTTTTCTGCATTTGAGGTTTCCAGAGGGTTCCATCTTAGCCCCTACCTCATTCAATTTTTATATGGAACAACAATCAATATTCTTCAAAGAAGATGATAATACGCAGCTATTTCTGACAATATCATGTTAGTCTGACATAGAAGCTCTTAAAGCATGCCTATGTAAACTTCAGTTTTGGATATCCCATACCTTGATGGTTTTAATCCTCACAAAATTGAATGTATCTTCCCTTATAGATTAAATCACATTGCAAAGCATGCCATTAGGGCCCCTGAATTACAATTAATTGGTTTCTCTCCCATGCAGGCCAGCAAAGTGACATTACTGACTTGAATGTGGCACAAAAAGCTTTAGGTCCCAGAGCTAACTTGTATTCATTAAAAACATTAAAACCCTTGCTTTAAAGCTTCTGATTTTACCCTGTCTGTTTATACCCTTGTGATATATTATATTTGATTATGGCAACTCAGCTCTTATGGGAGTGGAAAAGCCTCAATTGGAGACTCAAAAATCAGTTCCATATCCGGATGCCAGCCTAGATTCTGATACAAATTAATTTAAAACATAACACCTGTCAGAATTGTCAGCCTTAGGGTGGTCTTCCTTCAAATCTTTGGCCTTAATCCTTAAACTTTGATGATCTATTTTTTGTTCGCCTTAGGACTCTCTACTTTTTACACTGCTAACCAGCTAACCAGTAGTTATGTGTGTATGCTCTCTCTTATAGGGTGGGGAGCACCTAGTGTTGTTTTAAATACCCCTCACACACCAACAGGCCCGTTGGTGTCATGCTTCATCATCGGGGTCTTCGCACCCCTCTACGGGATGCGGCGTGCTACGACTCACGACTACGTAGGAGCACTGAAGGTGAACTATGTGTTGATGTGTGTGGAGTAAATAAGTGTGAGTGGTGAGGTGGTGAAAATACCGTCGGAGCCGCGTTGAGGGAAAGACAGCCTACCAGGCTTTGCTGTAACCGTTGCTAGATTGAGCAGGAACAAAAGAACCCCCAATACTATGCTTTGGCTCATGAGGCCAGTTAGCCTCTGTCCATACGTTCTGTTACATTAACGCCAATTGGGCGCAACAGACTCCTTTCTTTATAACACGATTAGGTACATTTCACCTTTTTAACTTTTGTAGAGCACACTTTGACATCTACATTTTCACGTGAGTAAGGTGAGGATAACTGTGCATATCCTCATCCTGAAGAAGGAGTTTTCTAACTCCGAAACATGTCGATGCACTTTTGAGGTTGACGTACCCTAACCAGTATCAGACAACCTCACCTTCACTTTTTAACGATACCAGCCGAGGGCTTAATAAAAAGTTTTTATTTTTTTTCTCCTACGAGCCAGGTATCTTTTAAATATCACTTTTCACCACCTCACCACTCACACTTATTTACTCCACACACATCAACACATAGTTCACCTTCAGTGCTCCTACGTAGTCGTGAGTCGTAGCACGCCGCATCCCGTAGAGGGGTGCGAAGACCCCGATGATGAAGCATGACACCAAGGGGCCTGTTGGTGTGTGAGGGGTATTTAAAACAACACTAGGTGCTCCCCACCATTGTAGGGATCACCGACACCACCAGAGTGGATTCCTTTTTGTTTAGATAAATTGCTAGGGGAGACAGAATCCACTTCCTCCTCCCCCTCCCCCCTCTTGTTATTCTCTTGCTCTCTCTTATAAACATGGTACAATTGACTTACACACAATTCACACATTTAAATTTCTTTAAGTCCCTAGTAAAGTGGTGTTACATGCATCCAGGGCCTGTAAGTTAACTTCTACTAGTGGGCCTGCATCACTTGTTGTGCCACTGACGTCCGTGGCTCCTACAACATTACTCAGGCCTGTCATTGCAGTCTGTGTGGGCAGTTTTAAACTGCCATTTTCACCTGGCAAAATAAACCTTTTGCAGAGACCAAACCTTCCTTTTTAATAAATATAAGCCACCTCTAGGATAGTCCCTAAGAAGCCCTAGTGCAGGGTGCAGTGTAATTAAAAAGTGAACATGTGCTTTTAAGTTTTGCATGTCTTCGTAGTGAAAAACTCATTTTTCTTTACTACAAGGCTTGCCTCTTCCATAGGATAATATTGGGATATCATTACGTTTAATAAGTGATAACTACCAAGTGGGAGTCTATAGAAATGCCGAGTTTGGTGTTTAGAGAATTGTAATTTAATGCCCTCTTGGATTTCAAATCACAATTCTGAAAATGCTACTTTAGAAAGATGGCATTTTTTTATCCCAACAATGTGGTACAGTAACCTGTATTCTGGGTCACATGACTAGGAGTAGCTGGCAGTTGATATTTGTGTATTGTCTCCCAAACAGTGAGACAAAGAGGAAATACATGTTGATAGGATGTGCCATATCTGACTTTGACTTGATGAGGGGGGTTACCTGTCATCTATCACTATGCACAAAACAAATGCTCCGCCTGGGCACAGGCTCAAAGGATTTGACACTAGTCTTTTGTGACCACCAGACAAGCTGGGGCCGAAGCAGGGAGGCAGACAATTCTAAACACCTCTGGTGGTGGAAACCTCTAGACCCTTCTCCTACTTCAAAATGGGCACCAGGTACAAATATTGGATCCTCAGACCCAACACTTCAGTACACCTCTGCACCTGTAGAAGTCTCAGAAAGACTGCTGTGCTGCTCTGCAAAAAGTGCTGCTACTTTGCTGCTCTAATGCCCTGCTGCAGGAGTGAGATGGATTGGACCAGCATCTTGAACCTAGGACCACCAGAGGGACTGCTAGTTGTCTGTCCTCCTGATCAGAGCCTCATGGCCAGAATAGGCACGAAACACTGAGAATTTAGCACCTGCACACTGTCTGCTGTGAGTCTTACTCCCTAAGTAGTGCCACCTGAGACTTGGAACCTTGGAAGTGGGCCTGAAGGTGCTCGGCCAACACAGCTGTAGTCATGTGGGCAGAAGTCATGAACAGCAATGCAGCTCTTCACAGATGCTTTGGAACCACCACAAAGCAACACATCTCTGATACCAGACTTTACATCACCACCGCTGTTTCACCTGAATCACAACTGTGCAATGCATCCTTTAAGCAGTCCTTCACATTGCAAGTAGCTCGCCAATGGCATACTCGTGATGACACAGGACTTTGCATCGCAGCTCCATAGCTTTTTTGAAACAATGATGAGCCACACATCTTCAAAACATTGCAAGCCCTTTGTCAACAGCATCCTTCATGATGATGCAGAACTCTGCATCAGAACCTCACAGTTCCTCAGAACTCCTTCTGTGCAATGCATCTTTGACGTGGGATCGCGCAGAACTCCACAACCAGGATTTAAGATACGTTGTTCAGTGGCCCTAATTTGGTCCCTTTTTACAGCCTGAATTCCATTGCAGATGGCCTGAAATTGTGACTTTGTTTTGGTCCTGTGCCACCAGATAACCATAATTGGTTCTATGTGCTTCTAGGCACTATTTCTACTTAAATTAAAATCGCATATATATAGTTCTACTGATTAGATTTTTCTTTTCTTTTTCACTCTTTACAATTTGCAGTGCTATAAAAATACTTTACATATTTCCTTTAAGGTAAGGCTGACTGCTTTTGTGCCAAGCTATGGCAGGGCTAAGTACAGGTTAATTTGGGATTTGCTTGTGACTTTAATGCAACCAGATTTGTGGATTCTGCTGGAGTAGGGTGTTACTACCCTCAACTAATATCCCAATTTCAAATATGACTTCTATTCTAAAAGGATTGCACAGGCTTCCTTTGGAAGCACAGGACATAAATTTGAAACTGCATGCGATATTTACAAAGTCCTTTTCTAAAAAGCATGTAAAGTTTTTCCATGAGTCTCTAAAGAATTTGAGATGTATTCAGAAGGTTAAAACATCAAGAACGTTTTCACCTGAAGTACAAGCAGTTCCTTTGTAATTTACTAGCTGGAACATCTTTAAACATCTGGATTTCTTTGGCAAAGAGAATCAAATGTTCTAGCATTTCAAAAGAAACTTTAGGTACATCTCTATGGGTAGGGTGTTATGTAAGTAAAAGATAGAACATGTAGCTACATATATTGCATGTCCTGGTAGTGACAAACCACCTATTTTGTTTTCACTACTGTGTGGCCTATTCCTCTCATAGACTAGCATTGGGAATTCCTTAATACACACTTAAGTTGTAGTTCCTGATCAGAAAGAAGTAGCTTTTTCATGTTTCATATCTTTGGAATGGTAATGATAAATTCTCCTTCCTGGTAAAGTTGGACTTAACATTACTTTTTTTAGAAATGGCTCAATTAGATTGAGGACATTTTGCTGCTCCTAGATCTTTTGTGGCTTACAGCCTGTCTCCAATACACGTCTGGGTTGGCTGACAGCTATACTTTGTGCATTCCCTCTAGACAGCCACAAATACAGGAAGGTAAGGCTCATCATCATTCTGATGATTATTCCTGGGCAGGTAAGAAATGGGAGGAGCTGACAGTTAAATAGGTAGAGTCATATCAACACACAAAGCTCTAATTTAACCCCCACAGATAGCCTGGCAGACAGGACTCTGTTGAAAGTTATCCTTATGCACTTCAGACTGCTGCTGTGAAGTCACCCTTACATCATAGAGGTTTTTGCTTCTAAGTAGTGGGTCTCTGACCCGCAAAAATAGACACTTCTGAATCTTGAACTGAGCCTCTTTCAGGAGGACTACTGTGCTGCTTAAAGGACTCAACTTTACTGCTTTCCTGTTTGTTGCCCTGCTGCCTACCTGCTCGCTGAGTCTGCTGAAGAAGAGCTGGACTCCATCCAAGTGATCTCCAAGGGATTGCTGGCTTGCTTCCTGTTTCTGAAATCTCAGAGACAAAAAAGACTTCCTACAATTCTGCTGGTGCTGCTGGACTCTGCCTTCGGTGAGTCCTACACTTGACTCTCCAAGTTCTGGGCTTCAAAAGAGGGGCCTGCAGTGTTTTGCTACAAAACTGATGCATCATCACCTTTGTATCAATCAGAACAAAACGGTCACCCTTTGATGCCAAAGTAGAGTCAGTTCCACAACAGCAGTTGTACAGCCTGCATGGCCCCATGAGGACGCTCTGTGTGGCTGGATCACAGCACATTGCCTTCACCCCAGCAAATCTTGATGCCGACACAGCAATCTAACAATGTGGAAAAGATTGATGTCTCGAGCCCTCAGTGTTGACGCTGTGCTCCATCCAAGGTACTCTCTCTATGGGTCCTGCATCATCTCTGTAGTCGGCCTGCCCTCTATTACTGTTGGGTTGAACCTTAAATTTGCATCAGTCCCTCGTGACTTCAAGTACCTTTTGACCGCTAGCGACTTGTCAGCCCTGTTTCAGCATTTATTCTTTAAAAATTCATATGTCGACTTCTACTGATTTGATTGTTGTGGTTTTGGTCTCATTTTCCTCAGATAAATATTCTCTATTTTTCTAAACCTGTGTGGAGTCTTTTCATGCTGTATTCATTGTGTTACTTTATGTAAGTGTTGTATAGATACTTTACACATTGCCTCTTCAGAGAAGTCTGTCTGGTCTGTGCCAAGCTACCAGAGGGTGAGTAGAGGTTATTTTTAAGTGTGTATCTAGCTTATCCTGACTAGAGGGGTAGGTCCTGCTTGGCCTGGTTGCATACCTCAGCCAACCAGGAAATCCATTTCCTGCAGACCCTTACACCAAATTCAATGCATTGTATTTGTAAATACCAATCCATTCCAACAAACTTTATTTGAGTCAACGTGGACCATAAAAGTGCATACATAAAAAATGTACACACATAAGAAACATGTACCATAAAACAGTTCTCGTGAATAGCTATACAGATTAAAAATTTAGCAGCATTAATGTGCATCACAGTGATCACAGAGTGGTAGATCTGGGAGATTCATACCTACGACCCCTCCGCAACCAGCTACCATATCTGTCTCACTTATATAAAAGCCACATGGGGCATAAACAACTGGGCATACAATTATATCAAGGTAAAATCTCAATTCATCAGTAGGCTTACCATTAAATTGTTGGGAAGGATTAAAAATTAGGTAAAAAGTTCAAAAGGAATGCATATATTGTAGACTTTTAAGGTTGCGGTGGCGAATTTAGAAACATCCAGCGAATACACCACATCGAAGTTAAAAATCGAGATACAACAAAGACAATGGGTGAGTAAAAATCATACTTTAGGACTCTGAATGCTTCCTCACAGTGCATAAACCCTAAGTTCCTACAGAGTTCGATAAGACTGCACGGTCTGACTGATTTATAGCCAGGACAGGAAAAAAAAGTGAAGCTCTGATTCTTCCTCACAATTGCAGGCAGGGCACCCGAGGGGTGGGATTTTTTACCATTTACTAGAAAAAGCACGGAGTGGCAGGGTCCCAAATCTGAACTTGATGTATAATTTCCTGGCCAGAGTTGGTTGGATAGCATTCAGAAATAACCCAATTAGATACTTGTCTTTGATTCTCAAGAATTCGGCTGTCAGGTGTCTTAAGGCCGAATTCCCCTGGATATCTGCTAGTTTATGTGACCTATAGATTCTTACCAGTTCTGGGGGTGAGATTACTGGACACATTTCCTCAAGGGTACTCCATAAACTTGGTTTACCCAGCCTACAACATACATCCTTTATATACACAAACCATGGTATTTTACCCACACCTGGGAGACACAATAGCTTCTTTAACTCTGTCTGATAAACGGCCAGTTCCGGAGTCACCCACAGTCTGCACCTGAAGGTTAGGGGCCTAAGTCCAATCTCATCCCCAATTGGTCTGATTCCTAGATCCAGACATAAGAGGGTGAGGGGAGTACTAAGGGGGAGGCCTAGCATCTGCCTCATAAAATTGTTCTCTATTTTTCTCGGGCTACAAGAGAAACACTGACCCGATAATTCAGCTCCATACATTGTGGCACCCCTTGCTTGCACTTAATAAATCTCTGATATAGGATCAGCAGGTTTGTAAGAGGAATGTCTGTACAATTTTGCATTTCCCCCCACAGGCAGGGCTAGATTAAGGCTTGCTTTTGCCATGTGCGGGCCACACTCCAGATTTTCTGTCAAAGTTGCACCTAGGTAATCAAAAAATAACACCCTCTCAAGCATGGTGCCATTTACACAGGGGTTAGACTGGGATGTATTAGCCGGATTGAAGACCATAAATGTGGTCTTCTGTGTGTTAATCTCCAGCCCCTGTTTTTACAAAAAGTAGCAAAGCTATCAAGGACCCTTTGGATACCCATGAGCGACTTTGATAATAACAGGGTGTCGACCGCAAACATCATTGCTGGCTCCTTTTTACATGCTAACTTTGGGGCGTCATTATCCTTTACCTCAATAGGTTGGGCAATCAATGTCTTAATAAATAGGCAGAACAGGGTAAGGGCGAGCACACACCCCTGCCTCACTCCTTTATTAACTGGGAGTCTGGAGGTTAGTTGGCTGCATTTACCATACCTCACTTCGCTAAGTTGCCCTTATGCAAACTCATAAGTAGACTAAGGAGGTAGAGGGGGATCCCAGGACTCTAAGTATAGCCCACAGTTTAATTCTGGGGACCAAATCAAAAGCAGTCTTCAGATCTACACATATTAAATAGAGACTGCCACCCTCTATTGACACATTTTCCAATATAAAAGTTTGAGTCGAAATATTTGGTTGATGGTGGAAATGTTTTTTCAGAATCCAGCTTGATATGGGCTCAAGATTTCATGCTCCTACCATCCACACATGAAGGAGATCAAGGAGTACCTGTTTGAACAATTTCTGGATGATCAAACTGATCAGCCTGTAATTTGTAGGCACAAGGGGTAAACCCTTTTAAAAAATTGGGACAATTACTGCCCCAACCTTGGTTTCAGGGATGCAATACATTTCAGAATAGCATAAAAAAAATGCCCATAGGTAGGGTCCCCATATTTTTGGTTGTGCCTGAAGAGATCCCCGGTAACTTGTCCAATCCCCATGCTTGCCGAAGAGAAGCCTACTTTTTGCATTTAAAACTTCAGTCAAGGTAATGCCGGGGGTCTCTTAATAAATAGGCCCTATGAATAATATAAATGTTTACCAGTTGGGCCAGCTGCTTCCTTTGTAGTGTATAGAGCCTGGAAGTGTGCCTTTCATATATCCGCTGCTACGTTTGGATCTATGGCTGACCATTCTAGTCCTAGTCCTCAGTCTGATTGATTCCACCCAAAAGATCATGGCTAGATTGGCTCTGAATAGAATTCAGTTATGGATAACGGGGAATAACATACCATCCCCCTTCCAAGCAGGTTTTAAGGCCCTCGTAAGTACAATAGATCAAGTTTTTTATTTTGTCTCAATCTACTGGCGTGTTGTACTACTAGCGGGTGGGACTATTTATGCCACCTTTGTAGATCTCAAAGCAGCTTTCAATACGGTCCTGACAAACAAACTCTGGGTCGTACTGAGAGATCTAGGAATACCCCTTGAACTTCTGCAGATTGTAGTTACACTGCACGAATACAACAATGCGCAGGTTCAATGGGGTGCGCAAGGGAACACTACTCCTATATTTCCAATATTAAAAGGGGTATGCCAAGGGTACGTATTGGCTCCAACTTTGTTTTCTCTTTTTATAAACGGTGTGGTTAACTATTTTACCAACTATCCAACTGATGCTTCCTTTGTTGCAGGTATCAAAGTACCAATACTCATGTTCGCGGTCGATACCTTAATCCATTCGAAACTCAAGGTGGGCTGCAGAAAGCATTGACACATTTTGACATATTCTGCAACGAACATGAGATATTTGGTCAATGTATATAAAACTAAAGTTATGGTGTTGCATAACCATAAAGTCATCAAGTCAAGGGTTGTCATGAACAATGACCCCTTAGAGCAAACAGACTTCTTCACTTACCTTGGAGTAAATATCAGTTGTAAACTTGATTGGAAACCCCTGATAGAAATATTGGCGCTTAAGCACTCCCAGTTAGCAGGTGTGATTTTGAAAGAACACAGGTTTTCTCAGACAAAGCCTGTTGGCCCTGCACTCAAGATATATCATGTTGATGTTGTGGCGTCCATTCTGTATGGGGCAGAACTCTAGGGGTTTGAAAATTTGTCCTCACTTGCTCAGGCTCAAAAAAGCTTTTGGAGACGTTTGGTTGGTCTCCCCCAAAGTACACCCCTTACTCCCTTATATTTTGATCTGGGGGTCCCATTCTCTGACTGAAGTTGCTAAGTTTAAACCATTGGCATACTGGAGAAGACTCTGGTACACGCCGGAACTAGCCCATTTTGCATCAGCTCTTAATGACATCATAGTAGCAGACACTTCCCATAAGGTCAGATAGTTGCACCAGGTTAAAAGATCCCTGGTGAGCATGGGCATGAGGCATCTCTGGGAAGATCCAGCAGACAATACTTTCCCCTCAAAAAAAGTATTTAAAGATGTGTACTGGGCCATGACCAGATCTGGTATTCTGAGTTATTCCGAATCTCCATCTTTGACCAGTACCTACTTGGATCATAAGCCGTAACCGTTATACGAAGATTTTTGGGACATTATAACTAGGCCAATTGATAGAAAATGTTACTTTCAGTTCCGGATAGGAACGCTACCAACCAAAACCTGGCATTATTCTCATGATAGTAAATGTTTATCCTGTATGAGTATGAATGAAACAATCCCCCATATACTATTTGTTTGCCCAGCATATTGTTCTCCACGGAGTAAATGCTCAAACCGATTTGTCAGATCCTTGGTACTAGGTCGAGTGCTATTGCACTAAGGCTATTAAAAACAAGTACACAAGAGGCAATTGTGATAGCTATAGCGAAGTTTTTGGTATGGGCCTGGAGAATAAGACAAAAGATCGAAAACAAGCAGACTGCGACAGAGTTTATTAATATTCTGTCTTCTGCTTAGTTCCCCGGCCCTGTTACACACTGTTTCATATATTCACACATTTTTTTATATTTTCGATTATCTGTATAGGGGCCAGTTGATATAGTATATTATATGAATTATTTCCGTCTTCGCTTGCACTGATCTTTTTATCTTTTACTGTAATAGGGGACATATATTAATTCGTTTTTCAGTTTATATTGAAATGTCTCTCTGTTAACTTGTATAATATATTAACTGTATAGTCTTTGATGAGAATTGGATTTTAAATATGTAATATGTGATGATGCTAATATTTCTTGTCTTTTATGAATAGTTTGGTCGAAATAAAGACTAATAAATGAAATAATGAATATAGATTTTACATATTGGCTCAAGGACTAAAACGTATAAGCTAAATTCTGCAAACAAGTTAGAAAAAAATTGTGTGATGAAAAGATGCATTAAAAATTGTCGCTCTACGTCTTTTAACCACCATGAAAAAATATTGAGGAAGATCAAATTTACTTCCTACCTATAAACCAAATATTTAATCATCTGCACTTGTGAAACAAATGATGGCTTACTATGCTAATGCGAAGCACCACAGCTTAGTGAGGCACTGTAATAAATTTGTGATTTTGATTTCTACTGGTAGTGTGGCTTTGTTATCATACTAAATGATTTTTCCTAATGAAGACTGATTATTTCCTAAGAATGTTGTCCTTGCGCGTGTTTGAACTTTGCAATTTAAGCCCATTATTAGCTTTATCCTTGGAGGCTCGTGAGGTCTTGTTCTCACTCCAGCCTTGACGTTGTTAATTACAGCCACTAGCACTTCATATTCGGAGTTGGGCACCTCTGGATTATATGGGTTTGGGGAATGGAGGGGAGCCCTTGACTATGAAGAAGGGAGAAGTACGGAACATTGCCTCGCTCTTGAGTATATCGGTCACAAGGGAAGTATATGAACAACTATGTGCTAATGGGTTTTCCTGAATAAATTTAAGACTATCCAGGTTTGCTGAGAGCACAGACCTTTACATAAATTGTTCTACTTATTTCCTACTGCAGAAGGTAGGGCACCAAACTTAGGCACCCGGAGTATCAAGGATTGGATGTGTTAATACAGAAGGGCCTTAGTGAGTACAGGTCATCCTCGCACTAAGCAAAACTCAGCTGAAGTAGCTCTTAGAACCCCATACAGGAAGGATGCATTAAATATGTTTGTGGTGTGATGGTTTATTTCCTTGGCATACTTGTAATGCACAAGACCAGCCATTTGGACAGCATTACACCACATTTTGTGCCTATGGAGGGTTGTTTTAACAAATATGAGGGCGACAGGGCTATGTTGATGTCCACAAAAATCTATTTGAATTCACTAAACTCCTGCTCAGCGGTCAAGGTTTGCTGTTGCAGTGAAGGACTGTCTCATCTCAGTCATTCTGGTAAAATAAGCGTGACAGGATGCATTCTGGCCTTTTGACTGTATATGGTAATAAAAGTGCACACAGAGCATCACCAGTAGAACACATGCATATCTGACCCAGTCATCTCCTGTGCAACCTCATAAATAGACATGGAGAAAATGTGCAATCATGTCTCCCTATTGCCACATCTGTCTGTGCTGTGAAACCAAGTATGGTGCCCACACTTCCTCTGTGGCAGTTTGGGTTCAAGTAGATCTAAATAGAGTAATCTATACATAGTTCCAAAATAATCAATAGGAATGCATGGAAATGAATTAGCGAGATGTTAAGTAAAAGCCGCAATTTGTCTTGAGCCACTAATAGCAATCATTTCTCCGATAGTACACTCTTTACTGTGCATCCTAAACACGAGTGCTCAAGGCGATATGTCAAGCAGGCAGAACAAGTGCTGAGCGTTGCTCAAACTTTGTTGGCACTGGAAAGATTTTTCTACCTCCCCAGTCATTAGGTGGCCAACTTCACCTAATGCTTAGCGTGGGGGATATGTTTGTCATTCATTACAGTATCAAAACTTGAATAATCACAAATGTGGTATCCAAATGCACGGAAATCACTTGTGCTGAGATCCTGAGCCAATCGCCCAATGTTGCATTCTATTTGGCCATCGCTCTCACCCAATCCTACTAAGGTGTTTCTTCCAAGGCGGTGAAACAGCCTGTAGTATCCTGCATATATATTGTAAGGTGTGTTACCAGCCCTGCTCAGCCAGTGCCTGTGATCTGACTCATTAGAATGTTGGAGTCTGATGGTGCCTCGGAATGTTGGGACTGAGAGAGGCAGAGTGACAGTTGGTCATGGCTGAGCAGCTGACAGGCAGCTCCTGGTGGGGCTCTGATCTACCACATATCTACTTAATGTTTAAACTTTACTACCTGTTATCTTTATGAATGAAACATCTTGAAATACAACCTTCCTGAGTGGACCCTCATCACTACACAGTCATAGAGCAAATTTCAATGGACAAGAAAGATTCAAACATGTAATCTAAATTATTCAAGGACTGATAGATGAATTGAACTCTGGGGCCTATATATGGGGAAGCCATGCAGTGCAGCACAGCAAGTCACTTTGGGCACGATGTAGGTGACCCACATACCGGTCGGTAAGGGTGAAATTCGGTAAATTTCACTGTTACCGACCGTTATTTAGGCATTCGTGATATAGGGAAGGATTCGGTATTAAGGAATTGGTAAATACCGATTCCTTAATACCGATTCCTAATTGGCCTTGCATTTAAGGAATCAGTAAATACCGATTCCTAAATACCGATTCCTGATTGGCCTTGCATTTAAGGAATCGGTAATACCGATTCCTTAAATGCAATGTAGGAAGCACTTTTAAGAGTGCTTTTGGGCCTTAGGACTTCGTTAATTACCACCAACTTCAAGTTGGTGGTAATTACTGAATTCCTTTAAAAAAGCACTTTTTTGCTTTTTTAAAAGTGCCCTGTGGCACGCATCCATGCCCTTAGGGCATGCATGTGTGCCACATGTGCACACATGCACATTTAAATGGTGCAACAGGGTGTACTTTGGATACCCTAGCACCCTTGAAATAACTCCCGGTATTACTGATTAGCTAATACCGAATAGGTAATACAGAATCTATTCTATTATTCTATTAAAATTATTTGTACCGCGCGCTATCACCATAGGTTTCTTGGCGCTCAAAACAGTAACCAGTGACCTAGGGAGGGGAGTTAGTCGAAAGCAGCTTGAAAAAGCAAAGTTTTTAAAGATTTTCGAAACAGCTCATATTTAGGGCAGAAACGGAGAAAAGGCGGCAAGGAATTCCAGGTCGATGGGGCCAAGACCGAAAAACTCAGACCACCATGTTTTTTCCTTTTAAATCGGGGGACATCCAGAAGGTTGAGTGACGCAGAGCGGAGAGCTCGAGAAGGAATGTGACGAGACAGAGTTGAGGATATGAACAGAGGGGCTGCGTTCGAAAGTGCCTTAAAGGTGGTGCATGCCAGTTTGAAAGTGCAGCGCTTCGAAACGGGGAGCCAGTGAAGGGAACGGAGAAGGGGGGTGACATGTTCATATTTGGGCAGACGGAAGATCAGCCGGGCAGCCTGATTCTGCACCAGCTGAAGTCGGTGGAGGTGACAGGCGGGGATTCCAGCATACAGACTATTAGCATAGTCAAGCCTGGAAGTTATGAGCGCGATGACAACTTGAATTAATGCTTCTTTAGTAAGGAAACGACTGATCTTGCGAATTCGCCTGAGGTGAAAAAAACAGGCAGATGTCACCGCGTTAATGTGCGGCTTCATGGAGAGATCATTGGAGATGATCACCCCCAGGCTTTTGACAGAGCTCACCGGAGTGGGTGCTGACCCCAAAGTGGTGGGCCAGAAGGTGGCATTCCAAGGATGCGAGGGTCCTCCTACCAGGACAAGCTCTGTTTTTGTAGGATTTAACTTTAAATGACTATGATACATCCACTCCGCAATGGACAGCATAGTGGACTGAAAATCGATGCGGGAAGACGGATGAGAAGTGATGGGGAAAATTAACTGAAGGTCATCAGCATAATTAAGGATTGTGACTGGGGCGTTTCGAAGGGAGGCTAAAAGTGGCTGGAGATACAAATTAAACAGGAGAGGGGAAAGTGCAGAACCCTGGGGTACACCACAAGGAAGGGAAGTGTAAGGAGCGGAAAAAGTGGAAAGATGAACAGATTGAGAACGCTGATGAAGGAAAGATCTGAGCCAGTCAAGGGCCACTCCCTGAATGCCAGCGTTATGGACACGGTCGATCAAAATAGTATGATCGACCGTGTCGAATGCCGCTGAGAGATCCAGTAGGACAAGGGCTTGAGAGATGTTGTTATCAGCACCCTTCCTGAGAGTGTCCATGACTGCTACTATGACCGCCTCGGTGGAGTGGAGGGGTCTAAAACCTGCTTGTTGAGGATCCAAGAAAGAGGATTTCTCTACAAACGAGCTCAAGCAGCGGGTGACATAAGTCTCCAGGATCTTTCCTAAATATGGAAGGAGGGAGATGGGTCTGTAATTACTAAGTAGGGTAGGGTCAGCATTTGTTTTTTTTAGAATCGGTAGGACTGCAGCTTGCTTGAAGGAAGATGGAACCTCCCCAGAGGCAAGAGAGTTGTTTAGCAATGCTAATGGGGGACCTGGGAATGCTAGAAAAGCCTCTTTCAAGACTTGCGGAGGACAGCAGTCACTGGGGGCGCCAGAGCTGACTTTGTGGAGGAGAGAGACAAACTCTTGATGCGAAATGGGTGGAAACTCCGTCAAGGTACTAGTGTTGGTAGGGGGGAGAGGGGGAGAAATGGAAGAGGCCGGAATCGGTATGTTGTTTTTAATTATTGTTATTTTCTCTGAAAAATAGGTGTTGAGCGAATCACAGAGTGTTTGGGTAGGTAAAGGTTGGGGGGTGACTCTGTCTGGGCGGGACAGCTCATTCACGATTGAGAAAATATCCTTCGATTTATTATTAGACTTCAACATTTTTTGAGAGAAAAATGCCGTCTTGGCTGCTAGGATGGATACTTTATAGATTTTTAAGGTCTCCATGTAAACGAGCTTAAGCTGAGGATCGTAGTGGCGTCTTCACATTCATTCCTATGGGCCTCCAAGCCCATAGGAATGAATGGGTAGGTATTCATTATTACCGAATCAGTATTCCTGAATTGGTAATAAGGAATATTAATGATTCAGTATTGTTTACCAAATATTTACCTACATCACAAATACCAAATTCTCTCTTTTTTTTTTTAAACCTTTATTGTAGCATTCAATAAAAACACAAGCATGGGCCTACAACCGCAGGGGGCGGCCGCTAAACAAATTAAGACCCCCTATATCACAGTACGACACAGCTCATCAGCCGGCAACCCTGAGGTCCGGCAGCGATTCAGGATAGAACTTGTATTAGAATGCACAACCGAGTCCCAGGATGAGACAGAGGTTCCATTTTATATTATTTAAGAAAGGATCAGGTGCCATACAATCAAACAGAAGACAGGGCAAGGGACAGGATATGCACGTAAGAACCGCTATAATGGAACATTGGCGCCAAAGCCTATGGATCGATGCAAACGACAATACAATACAATATACATTCAATGTTGAGCGCCAGTTCTCAGGGCCTGCCCACCCGGGAATCAGAATATCATAAAAAGCATAAGCACTAAATACAAGTACACAATAAGAATCTGAATGATTCACAAGCTATACTGATCCTTTAAGGAAGAGAAAGGGAAGGAAAGAAAAAGGCCATAGAAATAAAAAAAGGCAAAATAAAAAACCCTTTCCAACCCCCCCACCCTGCACCCCTGAAAATGGCTACAGCCTAACCCCACTAGCAGCGTGCCTGTCGCCCCTAATAACTAAAACCCTAAAAGAAGGAAAAAGAATGGAGGAGGGCTTATCCGTTTGGGCTCCCAGCCCCTTTAGTCCCCCCGCCAGAAACAGACACCCCCTATCACTAAAAGACCAACGTATGACAACACATATAGAAGAAATGAGGGGGCACCGTAATACACCGCCCAGCCTTTTAGATCAAACAGTTGCAGGTCGAACACCCGTAAAAGCCACTCCAACCCGTCCCGACCTAGTTGGTCTTAACCTTGGCCCTTCCGAATCAGCACACGAACCCCCCCCGAACGAGACCCAAAGGCACACTAAGGAGTAATAGAGGAGAAGGGAGTCATCAAGAATCAATCCATGGCGACTCGTAGGCAGTGAGTCCACAAGAAATTCAGACGCAGAAGAACTCTCCCTCCTCGATGGACAGTCCCAATGTATCTTGCCCAGGAGTTGTAAAGTCACCAAGAAAGGAGAAGATGACCACAAAATGAATGGAAAGTCAAGAACAAAAGTCTCCGGGAGGGGAACGCCTTTCGATACCTCCAAAGTCGATAGTGGTGGAAGGTTCGGCAATACACTGACGACCTCGGGAACACCTTCCTCCAGAGCACCATCCGATGGTTTCAATACTTGCTTCCTCACGGGGTTCTCGCACGGAGTCAATATGGCTGCGGTTTGAATGGCTGCAGATTGCTGTTCCAACAGTAAGGCTGGGTCCGGTTCCACCAGGAGCATCTCAGATAGGCGCGTGTCCAATTTGCACAATAAGACATCCACATGTGAAAGAAACGCCCTAATTTCTGCCAATATTGACGTCAGCGATGGCTCAAGCACCGTTCGATCCATAATCTCACAGCCGACACCAATCACAATCACCTCCCCAGGTGAATCTGGCATCCTCAGGGGGAAAAAACAGGATCACGAGCGTGCAGATGCGGAGGGTGACCAGTCTGTATTTGCAGCCACGGTCAACCCGGTTAAGGCCGCAGGCCAGAGACCCCAACCCCCCGAACCCCGGCGGGCCCAATACCGGGTCCGCGGGACGGGGACCCCCACCCGCAGCCAAAAGCAAGCAGAGTCACTCCTCCATCGATGCTGAGCAATAGAAACGATTGCCGCCTAATTCGGTCTTAAACAAAGCCTCCACTCCGATTGACCGGACCCAGCCTGGGTCTCCCGGCCAATGTTGTTGCACTGCAGCCCGGCTGTGAAAGTACTCGAGGCCCCGGCTTCAATGCTGGAGTAGGCCACAATCTTCAACTCGATGTAACTTCGTCAAACCAGCCGATAAAAGTTCCCGGATTTCACCATCGGAGTGCGGAACAGTTCATGTACACAGAGGCTAGGCGTAAAATCAGGATAATGTACAGGATATTGCGGCGGGATACGGAGATCGGCGGAGCTGGGGGCCTAAGCAGTCTTCTCGTTTGCTGACGTAGCTCCTCCTCCACAAATACCAAATTCTTAATACCGAATCGGTAAAATTCGGTATTAAGAATTCGGTATTTGGCAATTACCTACATATGGCCCTTTGTTTTGCTGCGTTGCTCTGCATGACAGGGAACGGACTGAAATGTGCAGTATATATGGCAATGTGTCACATTCCAGTCCTTTCCCCTGCACTGGTGCCCTTTTTTGGCTGCCTAGCTCCAACAAAGGCACCCTTGAACCATGGTGCAAGGGTGCCTGTGCGGTATGCAGGATTATTTATGATCAGGAAGGAGCACCTTCCGCCTCCAAATCTATCCTGGGAGGCATAATCCTCTTTCTATGTGAGCTGCATTCAGCAGTAAACATAGAAATACGAAGAAAAAAGGAGAAATAGAGATATTTCTCTTTGTTACAGTTCCCCTAGGAAGGTGTAATATTTTGGAGCATTCCCAAGTTTACAAGTTCTTGTAAATCTGGGAATGCATTAAATACCATGAAGCCCCTTCTCATGGCTGAGTAACGCAACACAGCGATTTGTGCTGCGTTGTTGTTTCAAAGATGTGTTTTATGGTTTGCATCGCTCTTGCACCACGCTGCGTGGGGCAAGAGTGACACAAACAGCTCATAAATAGGCCCTTTAATGTGTCTAACAATGGTGCACCCTGATCTGCCCAGCTGAGTTGTGTTCTCCTCTGTTTAGACTGCAATGGTTTTAAGTAGTGACCTCTGACAAAGCCTACCCCAAAGTATGTACCTATTGTCAGAATCAGCCCAGGGATTATATTTGGTGGAGATAATCAAACTTCAACAAACCCTGGAAGAGTGAACTTCATTTTCTCACTATTTTTTCTTCTTGAATAGGCTAACATTACGCTGTGTTGGCTTCCAGTGTGATATCTGCCCACAATTGCTTAACAATGTTGTTTTGTCTTATTGTTTTGAGAATTTTAGCTACATTTTAAAATTATTATAAAACATTAGTGTGGTCCTTATATCCTTAATTCTCTGAGCAGTACTTCTTTTTATGGTAAAATATATCTAACACATCCTATAGAACTCCTATTATTTTCTGGTCACATGCTCAAAAGTTGAACGTAGGAAACTGAAGTTAGTGGTTTGTGTAATTAGACAAAAAGATAATTTAGAATACATAACACAATAATTTGAAAATCAGATACATGGGTCAAATCTAAAGTAAGGAAGATCAACCACACTGCAAATGCAGCTCCAAATTATTATATGAAAATTTCAAACAAGATTTATAACATTCTAATGTGTCTGCCAGGCATTTGTCTAGCGTCTAAACACCATCTGTGACTGAAACGAGTGAACTGAGGAAAACGATAGATGATGGGAAAACCCACTTAAAGTTTTTAACTTCAGACATAGAAATCTTTCATAAGGTTAGTGATTTTCAGCAGGGACAGCTGAAAACTGCAGCCAGAAAAGGCTCAATGAGTACATTGATAAGCAGTTCAGTTGCAAACTCAAATCATCCATCAACAAAGGCAGAGCATTCAAAAAGGTATATGTTAAAACTGCGAAAGTTGTGCCCTATTTGGTATGGATTGGGGGCGTGTTGCCATCCTCAAGGGAGGACCACAGTGGTGTAACACAGGCCCGCATCCTCCAAGGTGCGGGGCCCCCCTCAATACAATACTCTGGCCGGAAGGCTCCTGATTAAGTCCAGAGGGGGCCCCTCCATGTGCTTTGCAGGTGGCCCCCCTCAAGTTTCGTTATGCCAGTGGATGACCAGTGCTATGTTTGAAAAGAGTTTTTGAATTGTTGGATCTGGCTCAACGGGCTACAGGCCAATGTTCCTATTATGAAATTGTTCCCATAGTTCTACAATAAGGTCCATACAACATTTCCTGATGATCCTGGCCCACAGGAATTGTTCCAAATCAGTAACATCTTCATTTGTGCAAGAATATTCCTCATACTTTAGCCATATGATGGACGTTTTGTAGGGGCAATCACAATAAATATCCAGTCTCAATTGTTCCTGTTATTGTCCTAGACAGGCAGCAGCCCTGTGTGTTTGGGGACCTTCTGCAGCCCCCGTGACAATGAAGGAAGATCCACATGCCATCTTCACTAGCAGTGATTTACACCACTCTAATGCTGTATGGTCAGCAGGAAACAGGCACCATTCGTCCTGCAGAAAAATGTTAGAGTAGAATTTAATTTCAAGACAGAATGGAACTGCCAGGGCTCAGACTGGGTGCGAGGAATTTTTAGTGCAGCCTATAACATTAACAGTTTCTCTCTTATTCAGTTCCCAAGGGAATTGCTCTCTTTGATGAGGGTCAGGGAAAAGGTTATAAAGGGTAAAACAGCCTGCCATCAACAAGTTATAGCCAGTCCTAATAAAAGGTCCAGTCTTCCCAATCCAGGTTTGCAGTGAAGGGATGGGTTTCCTTTCTAGGGGATTAGTCTTGTGGCTTTAAACTATAGTTCCATAAACCCATAGGGGCATATTATCAAGAATGTGCGTTACATTATCGCCGCTTTTATCGGCAGGAAACTGCCGATAAAGCGGCGATAATGGGCTTGATAATAAAACTCTATGAATTCCAATCGAAGCCCATGTTAGATGTAAAGACATCTAACATGGGCTTCGATTGGAATTCCTAGAGCATATTATCAAGCCCATTATCGCCGCTTTATCGGCAGTTTCCTGCCGATAAAAGCGGCGATAATGTAACGCCCATTCTTGATAATATGCCCCATAGTTTTACAAGGCGATGTTTTCTGTTGCAGCTATTAGAGCCCCACATCCCCGCCTAGGAATTCCACTCTGGGCCCTGCACAACAATTGAAATCTCCCTGTTCCACCACTTGGACCACGCTTGCTGCAGACTCTGGCACAACTGTGTCGTCTGAGAACAGGGGTGGTCATACTAAAATATATGTAAATACAGATGTACTAGGTGAGCAGGTTGACAAGGTTTCCTCCTCCTCTCACTCACTTGTTTGCCATTCCTTTATAGTGAAACTAGTAGGCAAAGCCCAAACTGTGAAAACGAGATGAGCTAGCACACCAACATCTTTAGACTGCCTTTCAGCTACGTTCAGGCATAATGTGTCTTTACTGCTACGAAGATAACAGTCATTGTAATTAAACTTTCCTCTAATCTTTTCAGTCCCAGGTTGAGTGCTTATATTGAAATCTGGTTCTGATATCACTTTTACCTCAAAAATTTGATTTGACTGTAAATTGCATTTTATAAAACAGAAATATGTCATGCAGTAAGTGCTTTTAAGAAAAACATGTAATCTAAAATCACAAGCCATGATTTAGATGCATATTTCTACTTCCCTCCGACTTCCCACATATGTCTTCTGTTAACATGTGCTGAAGTCTCGGACACTGACAGTTTCCTTACCTTAGTAATAGAAATTGCAATTTGGAAACAAAAACAACGACGCTTCCAATGAAGTACACTTGACTCAGTCTAAGAGCCACTGCAGAGCTCAAACATCAGATGTATAGAGCTCATTAATTTGGGGCAACATAGCAAAATCATGAACTTCTTTACAGTGAGTTAAGGATGAGCAAACTCACGTATTACATTTTCCAGCTTCCTTCACTCTACTACTGGGCAATGAATGTCCTACTGTGAGTGTTAGGGATGTTCAGGGGAGGTGGGATATCTGGTAGGATTATGCGCACATTTGTAACTAATGAATGAAGTTCTTTTATATGATATTTTCCTCCTTAGACAACAGTCTGATGATGGGTGCAGCTAGATTGGAAGAGCTGGTGGTGCAGGGCAGTACAATGCAGGAAGGTCTGTTGCAGCCTCTCACCTTTACTGCTTTATTTTTAGCACTTACATGCAAAAGAATGTTATACATATATTATTTTCACATTTTCAATGTGCTATAGTGTGTAATGTATCTTGCAGTGGCGGTTCCTTTATATGGGCATTAGGGCATCGCTCCACTAATTTTTTTGCCCGGTCGACCGGCAGCAGCAGTACTTAGTCCTCATAAATAAATCCTGCCTGCTGCACGGCAGCAAGCTGTCTGTCAATCAGCCGCGGAAGCGGGAATTCCTACCGTGACATCAGTGGGGAGTTGGAGCAACTTGGCTTGCGGCATACTGCCATTCCTGAGCCAATGCAGCAAAAATGCGCATGCCGGGTTGGCCGGGTGCCTTTCCCTGGCCAACCTGACATGCGCAGCATTGAGGGTCTTGCCACTATCTCTATGTACAAAAAGGGAGGAGGGGGGTGGGTCAAAGCTGCAGCCCCACTGCCCGCCAAAGGAGCGGCGAGGTCACCTGCCCCAGGCAAATCCAAGAGCTGCTTTAGGCTCATTTAGCAGCGGCGCAGCACCTGGATTGGCTATTTCCAGGCAATGGGCAGAGTCGAGGGCTCGGGCATGTCCAAGAGCATGGGGGGCATATTGACCAATCACTGCATGGCTTTATTGTAAGGCCGTGCAGTGATTGGTCATGGTCATGACATCAGCCCTGCTCTCCTCTCTCTGCTCCGGGATTGGTGCTCCCCCCTCCCCTCCGTGCATACGATGGTACATCACATCACATGCCAATGTCATCCCATTTGCAAAAGAAGTGTGTTAGTGTGAGCGTCGGCCTGGACAGAGAGCGAGAGTCAGACTGGACTGGAGCATTCATCTCTATTTCCTCGTTGCAATGGCTGGGAGGCCTCGCTCTGACTGGCTCTGCAGTGTCAGTGTAGTAAGTTACTTTTACTTTCAGTTGTAGCTGGTGAGATTTGAAAATGGTGCGGCGTAAAGTTTCTGTGTTCGCTCTCAAGCCCGAACAATTAAAGGAGCGGGGGTGGTTCTACCCCAAGAAAAGTTTGAATAATGAGTGGGCATTTCCAATCACATTTGAGAAGCAAGAAGTCTACATACAATTTCATGTCTTCCTCTTCCACACATGCATTGAGGTGTCAGTGACGTAAGTAAATTAATGTATAATAAATTAGCAATACTTCAACCTAGGACAGGAAAGGGGTCCTCCATTCACAAATGTATCAGGACACACATGAACCTACAGAAATAGCAACTTCTTTTATATATAGTGCCCAGAAACGATATGTGTGCTACATAAATACAAAATGATAATGCTTCTTTTTGAAACCACCATTCTTTGACAGCACGTGTATACCGGTACCCCTCGATGAACCTGGCAAGCTTTGAAAACAGTAACACTATATGGCCTTACTTCAGTGATTTGCTGTTGCTGCACATTAGTTACCAACCCCTTGCCTGCGAGGTTCATTCTGTTTGTAAACCTCCCTCCTCCCCGCATGCCCTTTTATGAAGTCCCTCAGCCCTCCTGCTAGTCCGAGACATGCCTGGGCTGACCCAACCCTACCGCTCTTGAGTTGTTTTTTGCAGTTTTAATTAATAGCGCAAACTCAACCCGAAGGTATCAGGGCGCTTTACTTACATGAGTTGCATTAAAGACTGACTGACTGAAGTTTTCCCCCAGTAATTACACATTCAGAGCTCACTTCTGTGTGAGGTGAACGGACTATGCTGTCTGGAGAGGACACACAGAGCCCAAACAAGGACTTACAAAAATACACTCCACTGATTAAATACATTACTGAAAATGTAGCATCGTCCACCGTGGAAAATGAGGCTCACTGAAGAATTGCATCCGTTATAGGCTTAATGTCATAGTGTGTACCCAGAGAGCCTGGGTTCAAATCACGGCTTCCTCTCTCAACCAAAATGTAATTGTAGCCCTAGGCAAAAAACTTTACTTTGCAATGCCTCAATTTAATGCTGAAATCTGAGAATACGTTAGAGGAAGTCATTCATTCATTGATTACTTTATTTGGTTTTGGACAAAGAAAACCATAAAAGTATAAGCATCTAAAAACAGCACATATCACAGAAAACTTCATTGATTGTTTGTTAAAATCAACAAAGTGATTTGTGTTGGGAGTTAAATTGACATACCAGGTTTTTCAGTGAGAAGAACATATAACGAAAATTTAAAAAAATCAACAAGTCAAATAATTACAAATTATTTCTCTGTCGGATACAAAATTTTAGGAACCTGGATATGTTTAAAGCAAACAGATCAGATTCCATAAATTGAAGAACCAAGAGTGCGGGTCCACATTTGCGTATGCCCAAGATTTTTTTTTTTTTGTTTTTTTTTTTATAAATCTTTTTATTATTATAACACAAGAGGAAAAATATACATATCGGGTGTCATTAAACAAAATATAGCACATCTGTGGACGGGCAAATGAAGTGTCAAAATAATGTACAGTCATAAGCAACAGAAAAATCAAATGTAGCGTGAGTCAGAAGCAAATCAATTAGATAGCAATGACCGTAGGCACCCATCAACAGCACCCGCCCACCAGGAGTATAGGATGTACGGAGCAAACATGTGACACCCCGATATGTTTAGGCAAGAATCAGGAGAATACGCCACAGCCCTTGTGAAAAAAGGAAAGGGGAGATAGAATGGTCATAGAAAATAACAAAGGAAAAAAAAAAAAAAACCCACAACCCCCCACCCTACACCCCTGCAGATGGCTACGACCTAACCCCACTAGCAGCGTGCCTGTCGCCCCCTAAACTACACCCCAAGGAAGGGAAAAAGTTGGAGGAGGAGAATATAACAAATCAATTCGAGCTCCCGGAGTCCCATCCCCCCGCCAAGAGCAGACATTCCTTGCCATAATGTTAAGCAAATTATAGCAAATCAAGAGGCATTTCGTAGGGGAGCCGCAAGCAGAAGAAGGACTAACCCGCCCGATCCCCGGCACTATAGAGGCAGCAAATCCCGTCCCGAACACATCAGACACTTAAATATCAAATACTCAGAACCACGTCTGGCCTTCACTCCCACAGATATAATCCAGCAAAAACAAAAGAAACATTGCATCAAAGTCTAGTCAGGTTTAGCCCCAACCCTCACGTTCCTACAACAGCAAGAGCCAATACAATAGAACAATTTACAAGGGACAGAATCAGCCTAAGACAATGTATCGCATATCCCCCACAGCCCTAAAATCAGAAAATGTCAACACGGAGGAAACATCATTTATCCTTGTCCAGTCTTGCTTATACCGCCAAAGCCCACCAAATTACCATTCACCAAGTCCATAGCTGTAGGGAATCGGAATGCCAAGGCAAGCCCAAACAGCAACACTTTTGCAACACTTTGATGCAACCGGACCTCATCCAATCCCGTTTCCTGCAGGTACGGTGGACCCAATCTGGCACAGAAACATGTCTTCCACACTTCCTTCGGCAGAGTAGCGCAGGGGGAGAATGTCTCAATGTCCAAACACAGCTGGAGTAGCACCAGAGTCACTAGCAACATGACGTGGAGAGAAGTTCCATCGCTCAGTTCCAATCTAGAGCCTACAGGTTGTCCAAGGCATCCGACATCGCGGGCTTGAAATGGCACGAAGACCAGTGTCTCTGGCCCTCCGGTATCAATGACGGACGCCATCTTGTTGCATCTGGGTATTGAGTAAGGCATCTCGCTGTGCATCAACGGTCCAACCGATCTCATTCGCCCAGCCGCGAGAATAACATCATCCATCTTACTCCCCAATGATCGGGCATCCTGCTCCAAGGTGTTGTGAAGGGCAGCTAGGGCAGCCATAAGATCGCCAAGGTGTAGTTCTGCCCCGTGCCCCCCCTTTGTCATGCTCCCCCTCTTCATATGTCCCGCATTAGGTCGAGACTCCCAGAAGCTGCACTCTACCCTGCCCACTATACTCCGGGGCAGCACGACTCTGGAATGGGGCCGAGGCACACACAGTGGGGCACCGGGCGTCATGGAACCACCGTCAGGGTCACCAAAACCGATTCAATGTGACCAGATCGCGGCCACCGATGGAGTCAGCCCTGCTCGATCGCGGCTCGGCGCAAATTCGGGATCCTCCCGCCGAAAGCGGGACGAGTCTCAAAGCACTTCCCGGCGGAGAACGAGCAAAATACTAGTAACCACTTGATCCACACAGGGGCACAACGACAGGCTTGTCCTCGATTCGTGCCTCCAATCGGTCAGTGTGAGCACCGAGAAAATCGGTCATTTCCTGCCACACCGGAGCCGACCGGTCCCTCCCAGCCTCCGGTGGCCGCTGTTGTGCACTTGGTGACCGGCCTTACAGTCCAATCGAGGCCCCTGTCATAATGCTGCTGCGGGCCGCAGACGTCGTTGGCTGTTTCTCCCTTTATAAAGCAGGCACAATTCTCGGGATTGCGCCATCGATGATCGGTCGTGTTCATGTACCCATTTATGCCATTTTGCTTCAGGATAATAAGCAGGATGTAAGCACCGGAGGAGATGGTACCCGGAGCCGAGGGACTAGGCGGCCATCGCGGTCGCCGGCTTGGCTCCTCCCCCATGCCCAAGATTTTTAGGATAGGTACTATCCATCTCTTTCTTGGTTCAATGTAGAATTTGCAAAAAAGGGTAATATGTAGAAGGGATTGAAGGAATAAACCATCAAAGGGACAGTGACTTAGGGAGTGAGACCAATTGTTGACCGTTGGAAAGGTGTCAAAATGATGGAAGATGTTAAGTCTAAATCTGGTTAATAGAAGTCTGTCAAAATTGGATAGTTACCAAGTTAAATATGGCTCGATTGTAAAAGAAGTTTGTACTAACAGGGAATGCTGCACGGAAGTTTTATGTGCTTCAGTCAGCAAACGAAGCCCTGCTAAATGCGTTAGGCAGTGGCTTTTTAACATCTTCCTTGGTATCATAGCCATTTCTGTCGGGGAGTGATAGTATTTCTCGAGCCCAAGATCAGATAAAAACCTTCTAACGTATTGTAGCCACTTGATCTTATTTACATTTTCCAGAGCAACACAATCTGACACTACCGATTGAGTAAAAGATAGCGTATTTGACGTCCAAAGACGGTGCCACAAAAGAATTGGCTGCGTCCTAATGACGTCTGAAATATACGGCATGCCCAATTCTGTGTGGCAGCTGAACGTGAACGTGCTTTGGGGGACTGCGAGTAGAAATTGTAAAAAAATATTCTCCACCTTTTGAATATCTTCTACCTGTGCATACCCCCACACCCCTGCTCCGTAGATGGTTGTGGAAACGCATTTAGCCTGGTAAATGCGCAGCATCTCTTCCGGGGGGGCGTTTTCCCAGTCGCTGAGTGAAAGCTACGAATGCCCTTGTGGCTTTTAAAAACAGCCTTTTTCTTACATCTATAGCTCTGGACCAGGTACCCTTTTGATCTATTACAACTCCTAGATAGGGATAGGTGGATGCATGTTCTACCCTGGAGTTATTTATGTGTATGTCATTTTCTTTTCTTAAGCTCCGACCTGATGTCATGATGAAAGTTTTTTTAATATTAATTATTAAATCTAGGTTCGACATAAATGCATTGTACCGGGTTAGAGAGCGTTGGAGTTCGCGGGGCGTATGAGCGATGATAACTGCGTCGTCCGCATACAGGAGTGCGGGAATTGAACGCTTCTGAACCAGGGGAAGGTCCTGGCACCCTTACAACATGGCTAACTCCAGCACGTTAGTGTAAAGAGTAAAAACAAAAGGTGCCAGGACAGAGCCCTGTCTAACTCCCCGCTCTACCCTGAATGGGGTGGATAGTTGCCCCCCCAAGCCGTACCTCACTCTTGCAGAAGCATTTGAGTACATGTCCCACAGATAGTTAACCAGCAAAATGTAAGGTACCCATTAAAATTAATATGTCTCAAAGCTTAGTATGGCCTACGCAGTGGAACGCTGCGGTAAGATCTACGTAGGCCATATGCAGTCGTCCGCCCTTTGCATCCACGTATTTGCTCCTGAGTAACGTTAAGTTGAGGACCTGTTCAATGGTACCTAGGCCTTCCCTAAAACCATACTGGAGGTCAGATATGGTGTTATTATCTTCCGTCCAGTGCTGGAGACGTTCTGATAAAATGCGTCCTGCAACTTTACCCACCGAGTCTAGTAATGAGATAGGGCGATAGCAAGTTGGACTACTGCGATCGCCCTTTTTAAAAATCGGAACTAAGATGGATTCTGATCAAGAATACAAAGGTCCGACTTTCGCCATGGCCTCTAGGACTCTAAGGATTATTGGGGCCCAGAGATCCATCTTAAATTTATAGAAGCCGTCGGGTACCCCGTCGGGGCCTTGGGCCTTGCCTCCTTTGCTGGCTTTTAGAGCATGCTCGACTTCGGCCAGGGTAAAACCTAGGTCCGCGGGGATTGGGAAAGACCTTGAACTGTCACTTCTATTGCCTTGGTTAAGGAGGGTCTGGATATTACCCTCTGGTTGACAAAAGATTCGTGAGAAGTGAGCAATCCAATCTGTCTCACTGATTGAGACTTCAATTTTGCTCGACTCTCTAGAACCAGAGAGGAAGGGGGTGTTTATAACTTCCCAAAAAGCTACGCTGTCATTAGTTTGACAGCTAGCTTGGAGGGCTAGCCATAGTTCCTCCTTTAGATCAGAGTTTCTTTGACGTAGGGCCTTGTTGTATAGTTTTCTAGGGTGGTTAACCTCTGTCTTGTCTCTTGTTTCTAAGAGCACTTTTAAGGTTGGAATAGGCTTTTGTGAATGGAGAGTTACACCAGCCAACCTTAGTTTTTCTTTTGCCTTTCGGAATGATGGTTAGGGCTTCGTTCACAGATTTCGTTATTACCTTAAAGTTGTCTAATGTCTCCTGCGGGGAGGAACAATCCGCCAGACATGAACTAATTGCGGAGATGGAAGTTCTGACAACCTTCTCAGTTGTTGTTACTGGGTCTTTGCGTGCCTATTTTATACAGTAGCCATTCAGTCTGCTCAAGGTTAAATTTTCCTCCTTGTAAAGACTTATGTCTCCCTTGTAGCATTTGCACGGAAAATGTTACGGATATTGGAAAATGATCACTATAAACGCAATCATGAGTTTTAAAGTTTGTTATAAGAGGGAGGCCCTTATTGCCACAAAAATAAAATCAATACAGCTCGAAGCTCCTCTACCGTTAAAAGTTGGACTTAGAGTTACAGAGGGGGACTCGAGCTCATTTGCCAATACAAGCTGAAGTAGGGCAATTGTCTCATTCATACACACCCCGCTACGAGAGTGGGGAAAGTGAATGATAATATTTTCAAGCTCATCTACCACTCCGCATGTGATGTTATCGTTTCTTTCACAGAGTGGTAAGTTAAAGTCACCACCCCATAAAATTGTGGAGTTTTTCCCGTGATTGGAGTCATTCAAATCTAAAAAGAAATAGCGGATTTCCTTTAAGATCTCTATAAACTTTGAGTCCAGAAGATTGGTATAAAAGTTAACCAGCACTAGAAGGGCACGGTTATCAGTGGCTAGTGAAATTATTTGATCATTCTCCCAATTTTTAAGGGTGGTAATGTTACTCGCCTGAATTAAACTTTAGATATAGACCACCAGCCCACCTTTTGCACGCTGGAGAGAAAAATGTTTTATACCCACTCAGGTGGATAGGTTGCATGGCCCACGTCTCCTGCAAACACAGGATATCGTAGGACTGTACAAAGGTAAGCCGTTCTTCTTGGGTAGTTTTGGACCGAAGGCCCGCAATGTTCCAATACTGGGTAGTTAAAGATGCCCCGGTAAGAGGGTTAGTGTCAGGGTGTGACCCTGAGGTAACATGACCTCTTACGTTTGAACGGCTATTCTCTATATCCAAAATCGTGGTTAAATCTAAGTTGTTTAATATTTGCAGTGGACCTGGTGAATGAGGTTTAGTGCACTGATTATATACAGGGGATTTTTGTGCTTGTTCATAAAGGACCAAGGTTGAATTAAAATGATGAATCAGATGAGTTGTGTCGTGCACTACTACCAGAGGGTGAGTGCTCATTGGAGCTTGAAGTCCTTCCCTACGGGCTCCTTCTAGTGTGGGGGGTGAGGAACCCAATGTTACTTTTGATTGTCAGTCTACCTCCTCTAGGTGTGATAAAAGCTCAAATCTGTTGGAAGTTAATATAGAGCCATTTGTTTTCGCACTAGGCTTGGGAGCGGGTTTCTAAAAAAAGCCAAGAGGGAGGGCCGTAATCGCTGTGGGGATGGTGGATAGTTCCTCTTTCTGGGTTAAGAGAGAATGTACCATTCCCGGCATTCTGAAGTTGATAACGATGCAATCGCCCTGAATGGATTTAGAAGAGGAACCCAGCCACCCAACTCTGCGAGCCATCAGAATTTGATTTGAGTGGTGGGAGTTAAAATTCTTATATTTCACCAACCAATCCACTACTTTACTGCGTAGAGAAAACCATGATTCGGTATGTCCTTTTTTTAGAGGTGGAACCCCCGTTAGTACCAGAACGTAAGGACATGATGCAGGTGGCAGATTTAGGATGTCTGTATTAGGTTGGACAACTGGATTGGAGGGTTGCCGCTGGTATTTTCCCCCCCTTGAATATACAGATTTTCCACCCTGGCATTGACCCTTCTTGTGCAGTCCTCTTTTACTGGAGTTTTTGACGTAACTAATGGTGGGATCTTCGATGAGGCGGAATGTAGGGCTAGAGACGGTTGGTTGCAGAGATTCTTTTGCAATGGGCAGGAGTTTACATTATTTGTGGACGTTATGGAAAGTTCCAAACGAGCACTGATTTGGTCAACCTCATGCTTCAATAGTTCTACCTTATTCTCAATACAGACAAATCTTTCTTCAATGAAGTTGGTCAACTGTAAAGTCATTTCTTTGAACTTGTCTTCTAAGCTATTTTTTATAAAACCCTCTATGAAAACCCCCAGATCTTGTTGGGCTGTTTGAGGATTATTAGTCAGAATACCTGACTGTGCGTCAAAGTGGGCAGATGATTCCTCAGTTTGAGTTTGGATTGTGACTTTTCCCAATGATTTAGGGGCGCAACAGTCATTTGATCTTTCTTCACAACTCTGTTTTCCACCCTTCTGTCTCGTCCCAGCTAATCGCCTTTTTAGTTGTTTAGCTTGTTTCCTTGTTTGGTGGCTTTTCCCTTCCATAGTAGATTTTTCTGCCTCCTTCTCGTGAGTTCTGGAAATTTGAGGTTGTGTGGGCGGGGGAGGGGGAGAGGGAATTTGCGTGATCAAAATCTTTGGGGTTGATGTTCAAGATGTACCTCCTCCCTAGTCAAAGGAAACTGGAGGGGATCGAGTGAGAGCCTGCACTCAGTTAGAATGATTTCACGGTTGAGGAGGGATTCTGCCCTAATCAGGAAAGCATCAAGAGTGCCCGCGGCACTTTTTCATTTCTCCATCTGTGTGGGGTTCGTTTAAAAAGAATTTAAAATTTCATTACAATTAATATGAATGATTGAGCTCTAAAAAAGAAACTTCAACACATAAAGTATAGTGGTCGCCCAGAGTTTAAATACGGTAAAGTTGTTCAATAGACGATTAACATGTGGATATAAGAACAAAGTAAAAAATGATTAGTTAAAATTGTCGTGAGGGCGCAGTTCTTACCCGTCCTAGCAATTTAGTCGAACCGTTTCATACCAGAAAGGGACAGGGCCCCGCCCTACTCTGTCTGCCCCTGACGGTCACAGACGGCCTGCCCTTTGCCTGGGCTTAGCCCGGCACACACCCGCGCGCGTCCTGCGGCGCGGTAGTTTGCAGGGAATTAAATACCCTCAGGTGTAGATGGGAGGGGCTGCCGGGTCGCTTGCGGCGCTGGTGCTCTGTGGGGGTTGAAGTCCTGCCCCTGCTGCTGGTCGTCTCTCTCACCAAAATCGGAGTGAAGCGTCTCCTGCAAAGCGGGAGGCGCGAGCAGTTCAAGTAGCCCTCAGGTGAAGATAGGAGGGGCTGCCGGGTCGCTTGCGGCGCTGGTGCTCTGTGGGGGTTGAAGTCCTGCCCCTGCAGCTTGTTGTCTCCCTCACCAAAATCGGAGCGAAGCTTCTCCCGCGAAGCGGGAGGCGCGTGCAGTTCAAGGAGCCCTCAGGTGATGATGGGAGGGGCTGCCGGGTCGCTTGCATCGCTGGTGCTCTGTGGGGGTTGAAGTCCTGCCCCTACTGCTGGTCGTCTCCCTCACCAAAATCGGAGCAAAGCGTCTTCCGCGAAGCATCTCCCGTGAAGCGGGAGGCGCGAGCAGTTCAAGTAGCCCTCAGGTGAAGATGGGAGGGGCTGCCGGGTCGCTTGCGGCGCTGGTGCTCTGTGGGGGTTGAAGTCCT
Source organism: Lissotriton helveticus (assembly GCF_964261635.1). Lineage (NCBI taxonomy): Eukaryota > Metazoa > Chordata > Amphibia > Caudata > Salamandridae > Lissotriton > Lissotriton helveticus. The sequence continues at coordinate 532,158,927 of NC_136067.1, forward strand.
GCCCCTGCTGCTGGTCGTCTCCCTCACCAAAATCGGAGCGAAGCATCTCCCGCAAAGCGGTAGGTGCGAGCAGTTCAAGTAGCCCTCAGGTGAAGATGGGAGGGGCTGCCGGGTCGCTTGCGGCGCTGGTGCTCTGTGGGGGTTGAAGTCCTGCCCCTGCTGCTGGTCGTCTCCCTCACCAAAATCGGAGCGAAGCGTCTCCCGTGAAGCGGGAGGCGCGAGCAGTTCAAGTAGCCCTTAGGTGAAGATGGGAGGGACTGCCGGGTCGCTTGTGGCGCTGGTGCTCTGTGGGGGTTGAAGTCCTGGCCCTGCTGCTGGTTGTCTCCCTCACCAAAATCAGAGCGAAGCGTCTCCCACAAAGCGGGAGGCGCAAGCAGTTCAAGTAGCCTTCAGGTGAAGATGGGAGGGGCTGCCGGGTTGCTTGCAGCGCTGGTGCTCTGTGGGGGTTGGAGTCCTGCCCCTGCTGTTGGTCGTCTCCCTGAATAGAGGAAGTCAATTCAGGTAACAACAATATTGGCGCATGACACAATGACGTCTCTTGGTCCACTCAACCTTAATTTTAACAGATGTCCATGCAATCTAAGCTACCAGAGTGAAAGGGAAACATAAGCCTTACAGCTAGCCTGGCATGAGTCGATTAAAGATTAAGACTTTGAGCAAGGAGCAAGCCCTCTGCGTATGTGCACATGCCGGCGGGAATTAAATTGTATTGAGTCAGTGAGACGGCACACACATGAGCACAGTTGTTGCAACGCTGCGTCAAGGTTACAGTCTCAGACTGGCTGCTACCGACTTTAATTCAGTTTTACATTTTATCCTGGAACACGAGACTCGGGTGATGGAGGGCCCCCGGGTCTCACTCTCATCATGCTCAGGCTCAGCCCCCAACGCCCTGTCTCACTCTCATCATGCCATCATGCTCAGCTCAGCTCAGCTCAGCCCACCCCTTTCCCCATCAATGAATTATCTATGCAGTGCCAGGAATAGGCCAGGGTCTACCCCGTTCCCGGCTACTAGTAAAGACAGTAACATGAAGAAATCTGCCATGGCCATTTTTAATACAATATTTAGGGCCTTCTGCATTATAAATGATATGCAGTGCTGCGCAGGCTGATTCTCAGCCTCAGATTGATTCTCGTACGGTTCTCATCTCACACTGCCACTGTCTCACACGCTACACTGTCGAGTATGTGAGTGTGTCGTAGTCAAGACTTGTACTGGAGGCAACCGCAGACAGGGTGTTGGACTGCCGAGTCCGTCTGCGCTCAGCCTCAGGTGGGGGTGACGGTGGTCACCCAGGGTCAGTCAGCCTGCCAGGTTCGATGTGAGGATGGCAGTGGCAGTGCCACGCACTGTTCTTCTTGCACTCAGCAGCACTGGCATGAATCGATCGATGGATCACGTTAACTGATTCAAGTACAGTAAAGTTAAAGTAAAAGTAACTTACTACACTGACACTGCAGAGCCTGTCAGAGCGAGGCCTCCCAGCCAGGGCAACAAGGTACTCGAGATGGGGTGCTCCAGTCCAGGCTGACTCTCTATCTCTCTCTCCAGACCGACGCTCAGACTAACACACTTATTTTGCAAATGGGATGACATTGGCATGTGATGTGATGTACCATCGTATGCACGGAGGGAAGGGGGGCGCACCCATCCAGGAGCAGAGAGAGGAGAGCAGGGCTGATGTCATGACCACGACCAATCTCTGCATGGCCTTACAATAACGCCAAAGAGTGTTTGGTCAATATGCCCCCCATGCTCTTGGACATGCCCCGAGTCCTCGACTCTGCCCATTGACTGAAAATAGCCAATGGCAAGCGCTGTGCCGCTTCTAAGGGATCCTAAAGCAGCGCTTGCATTGGCCAGGGGCAGGTGCCCTCGCCGCTCCTTAGGCGGCCTTGGGGCTGCAGCTTTGACCCACTCTCCTCAATTTTGTACATAGAGATAGTGGCAAGACCCTCAAAGCTGCGCATGTCAGGTTGGCCAGGAAGAGGCACCCAGCCAACCCGACATGCGCATTTTGGCTGCACTGGCTCAAGAATGGCAGTATGCCGCAAGCCAAGTTTCCCTCCCCCCAGTGACGTCACAGTAGGAATTCCCGCTGCCGCGGCTGAGTAACAGACAGGGCTGGATTTAGTTACTAAGGACTTAGGGCTAAATGTAGGTAATAGCAAATTACCGAATGGTAAATACCGAATTTTACCGATTCGGTATTTACTAATCGGTAATTGCTATGTAGGAAAAAAAATCTGTCAAAATACCGATTCGGTAAGATTCGGTAATTACCGATTCTGTAATTACCGAATCAGTATTTGCCATTGATTCCTATGGGCCTTGAAGCCCATAGGATTCAATAGCAAATACCGATTCGGTAATTACCGAATCGGTAAAATTACCGATTTTACAAGGGTGACAGGGTGTCACTATGACACCCTGTTGCACCCCTGTTTCTGGCTTGTGTGCCATGTGACACACAGACATGCCCTTAGGGCATGTCTGTGTGCCACATGGCACAGGTGTACAGATGTGCATGTACACTGGAATTCGTTATTTACCATGTAATAGTATTACATGGTAAATAACGAATCAGTAATGGCCTGTGGCATTGTTTTCAGTGCCACCTACATCTGTATTTACCGATTCGGTAAATTTACCGATTCGGTATTTTACAGAATCGGTAAATTTCCCGAATCGGTAAATATACTTATTCTGTAAATTAAGCCTACCTACATGTCAAATCACAAATACGGGTCGGTAACGGCCGAAATCGGCCGTTACCGACCGGTAATTGGCGACCTACATCGGGCCCTTAGTGCTGCTGCTGCCAGTCTACCGGGCAAATTAATCAGTGGGGTGACGCACTAACGCCCATATAAAGGAACCGCCACTGTTTACTTGAACTTTACTGTACTTGAATCAGTTAACGCGATCCATCGATCGAGCATCAGATTCAGGCCAGTGCTGCTGAGTGCAAGAAGAGAAGTGCGTTGCACTGCCTCCGCCATCGTCGCATCGAACCTGGCAGGCTGACTGAAACTGAGTGACCCCGTCACCTCCACCTGAGGCTGAACGCAGTCGGACTCGGCAGTCCGACACACTTTCTGCGGCTGCCACCAGTACAAGTCTTGACTGCGACACACTCACACACTCAACACTATACTGTGTGAGACAGTCACAGTGTGAGACAAGAACCGTACGAGAGTCAGTCTGAGGCTGAGCATCAGCCTGCGCAGCGCAGCACTGCATATAATTTATTATGCACAACGCCCTAAATAATGTATTCAAAATGGCCATGGCAGATTTCGTCATGTTACTGTCATTACCAGTAGCCGGGAACAGGGTAGGCCCTGGCCTATTTCTAGCACTGCATAGATAATTCAATGATAGGAGAAGGGGGTGGGCTGAGCTGAGCTAAGCATGATGTCATGATGAGAGTGAGACCCGGGGGCTGTCCATCACCCAAGTCTGTTGGTTGTGGATAAAATGTAAAACTGAATAAAAGTCGGTAGCAGCCAGTCTCTGAGACTGTGACCTTGACGCAGCGTTGCAACAACTGTGCTCATGTGCGTCCCATCTCACTGACTCATTCCAATTTAATACCCACTTGCATGTGCACATACACTGAGGGCTTGCTCCTTTCTCAAAGAATTAATCTTCAATCGACTCATGCCAGGCCAGCTGTAAGGCTTGTGTTTCACTTTCACTTTGGTAGCTTAGATTGCATGGACATCTGTTAAAATTAAGGTTGAGTGGGTCAAGAGCCGTCATTGTGTCATGTGCGAATATTGTTGTTACCTGAATCGACTTCCTCTAACGGGTTCTCGGATTTCAGCACTAAATTGAGGCATAGCAAAGTAAAGTTTTTTGCCTATGGCTACAATCACATTTTGGTCAAGCGAGGAAGCCGTGATTTGAACCCAGTCTCTCTGGGTACACACTATGTCATTAAGCCTATAATGGATGCATTTCTTCACTGAGCCTCATTTTCCACGGTGGACGATGCTCCGTTTTCAGTAATGTATTTAATCATTTGAGTGTATTTTTGTAAGTGCTTGTTTGGGCTCTGTGTGTCCTCTCCAGACAGCATGGTCCATTCCCCTCACACGGAAGTGAGCTCTGAATGTTAACTGCTGGGGGCAATTTTAATATTACCACTTCAGTCAGTCAGTCTGTGATGCAACTGGAGCTCAACTCATGTAAGTAAAGCGCCCTGATACCTTCGGGTCGAGTTTGCGCTATTAATTAAAACTGCTAAAAACAACTCAAGAGCGGTAGGGTAGGGCCAGCCCAGGTGTGTGTCAGACTAGCAAGAGGGCGGAGGGACTTCAAAAAAGGGCATGCGGGGAGGAGGGAGGTTTACAAACAGCATGGACCTCGCAGGTAAGGGGCTGGTAACTAAAGTGCCGCAACAGGAAAGCACTGAAGAAAGGCCATATAGTGATGCTGTTTTTAAAGCTTGCCAGGTGCATTGAGGGGTACCGGTATACAGGTGCTGTCAAAGAACGGTGGATTCAAAAAGAAGCATTAACATTTTGGGGGTCATTATGATGGCGGATTTCCTGCATACTCCGGGCCGGCGGAAGCCACCGCCGGCCCGGAGTATGTGGGAAATCCGCCGAGGAGGCCTGAAAGACCCACCGCCAAATCAGGATGGCTGGTGGGTCTCACAATCTGTCCGCCGCTTTTCCGCCGCGGTCGGAAGGCGACCACGGCGGAAAAGCACTAACATGGCAGGCGGTGTCTATCAGACACCGCCAGCCATATTAGGATGTAGGGAAAGTAATGCTTTTCCGCGGCGGCTTTTCCGCCGTGGAAAAGCATACGGACAATCACTTTGGGGGCCTGTTGCGGGCCCCCTGGGTGAAGGTTGCGTGGGGGGTGCACATGGGGGGTACCTATGGTACCCCCCTGCCTTTGCGTGCACGAAGCGGCAGGCACCGCGCGGTGCCTGCCGCTTTGTGCATGCAAATGCACAGCTTTCGTTTTTTACATTGCGGCGGGTGCTGCTTCAAGCAGCACCCGCCGCAATGTAAAACATACAGGATGTGACCGCCAGGGTGGCGGTCACATCCTAATTGCCCTGGAGGGACCGCCGCTGCCCATGTGGACGGTCCCTCCTACTCAGGGGTGGCGGACGGACGCAAGTCCGTCCGCCATCCTAATCGGCCCCAATTTGTTTTTATGTAGCACACATATCGTTTCTGGGCGCTATATATAAGAGAAGTTGCTATTTCTGTAGGTTTGTGTGTGTCCTGATACATTTGTGACAGGAGGACCCTCTTCCCGTCCTAGGTTGAAGTATTGCTCATTTATTATACATTAATTTATTTACGTAACTGACACCACAATGCATGTGTGGAAGAGGAAGACATGAAATTCTATGTAGCCTTCTTGCTTCTCAAATTTGCTTGAAAATTCACCATTTGCCCACTCATTTTTCAAAATGTTCTCAGGGTAGAACCACCCCCCCTCCTTTAATTGTTCCGGCTTGCGAGCATACATGGAAACTTTACGCCTCACCACTTTCAAATCTCACCAGCCACCACTGGTATATTGTAATATTGACATTTTTTATTTTAGAGTGTAATGAATATCGTAATAATTAAACACTGTCTTTTGTGTGTACTATATATCAATAGGAAACCCATTTCTGATAATTTATTTGTTGTTTCATGTGTGCTTTACTGGCCTCACTGCAGCCTCTCGAACATGACTTGATTTCTTGTTCATCTAGGTTCAATTTGCATGTTATACCTTGAAAGGAATTGTGATTTGAGTCCTTTGAAAAAAGATTTCCCAAACTGCAAACGTGACATAAGAATGTAATGTTTTTTTTTGTGCTCGGTATATTTGATGGCCATTGACCAACGAACAGCTTTGAAATGGCTATTTACAACCAAGGTAATAAGGCTCATTTTAACTTCAAGTGAACATAACATCTTTTGTTGCATTAGATTTTGCCTAGGCACTCACTCATTTTCTGGAATTTAGCCCTCTGTCACAGGAGTTCAAACAATTATTAGAAATGTTTTATAATGGCAGTAATTTGAGTTTCGATTCATATTTAAATGCAAGGAAAAATAATATTTGTCCAATTTCTAGCACATCCTTGTCAAATAGCAGACTAGCGCTTGTATATTAGTTGTGTATGATTTTAATTCAATGCGCATTATTGGGAAACCTATGCACTTGAGTCAAATGATAATATCACAAAGAAGAAACCAAAACTACGGTTACGGTGTATTTAAGTCTAAAGGTCACAAATGAGTTTAGCATTGGCTGGGTAAAAGTAGCACCAACCCTGTGTAAGATCTTATTAGGTAGGGCCATAAAACATAGGGAGCTCAGTTAACCTTGAATCCAGCCAAGTATCCAGAGGAATCAGCCAGCAATAGGATCTAACCTGGCCTAGGATTTTTTATTGGGGTTTCGCCTGGAAGGGTTCTTTCTCATGAAGACGATAGAAATCCACCTTTGGTTATCCACGGATGGAGTGTATGGGAATGCTCCAGGTCTAAACATTCTGAAAAACACTGTAAAGCGAGAAAATATGTATTTACAAAAATACCACTCTTATTTTGTTGCCTGTCAATTTTTTTGGCCCTTTTCTCATTGTCGTTTAGTAGTAAGCGATCATAGTTATCAGAGTGTGACTTGTGCTCTATATATCTCTGAAATACAAAAATCTTTGCTTGACCCCGAATGGTTAACTAATTGAAAAGCGCAGTGCAAATATTTTTTCAGGTAGTATATTTCTCTGTCACTCCCTTTGTCAACGAAGTTGGGGGCATATTATAAAGAAACGGCGTTAAAAATGATCACCTATTTAGCGCCACAAAACTGCAGCTAAAACGGCGATAATGGGCTTGATAAAATGCCCTTAAGAATTCCAATAGAAGTCCATGTTCTGGTGTGAACATAGGCCTTTATTGGAACTCCACAGGGCATATTATCAAGCCCATTATTGCAGCTTTACCGGCAGTTTTCTGACACTAAACCGGCGATAATTTTAACACCGTTCTTGATAATATGCCCGCAGGTTCCTCCCAGAGGGGAGAGCAGTTTTGTGAAAAACATAGGGACATATTAGCAAGAACCTTGTTAAAATTATCGCCATTTTAGTGGCAGGAAACCGCCGCTAAAATGGCGATAATGGGCTTGCTAATAAGCATTATAGAATTCCAACAGAAGCCCAGGTTACATGTGCAGGACATCTAACCTGGGCTTCTATTGGAATTCTATAACGCCTATTAGCAAGCCCATTATCGCCATTTTAGCTGCAGCTTCCTGCCGCTAAAACGGTGATAATTTTAACGAGGTTCTTGCTAATATGCCTCATAAAACGATGACAGTCTGCCGTGCAGTGGCAGCATGACAGATCAGGCTTTTTCATTTTCCAGATACAGGCTTTGTTTTTTGGAAAATGTCAAACAGATGACCTTGCTTCGTTGTCAGTTTTCTTTCTATGTGTGCAAAACTCAGAATACTATTTCCCTCCAGGGCGACCGTGCTATTCTTTCTTTCTGTCTCTTTCTTTCCCTCTTCCTTTCTCTCTAGCTTGCTCTCAATTTAATCAGACTTGGGGGAGAAGCTATCTTGGCACCTCCAGGATATTCCACAGAATGTGAGACCATTGCTACGAAATGCGACTCGCAATCACTTCATTGTTTTAACCCCTTCCATGCTGATGATGGCCCCCAGACGTCATGCACTACGGGGCTCGTGTGCTGATGACGGCTGGGGGCCGTCATATACCCGCCCACTCGCGATTTTGCCGCACATGCGCAGAATCGCGGCCGCATGGAAGGGGTTAAAGACATCTCTCTTCGGCCAGGTAATTATGCATTAAAGAACAGAAGTAACTTCTCATTGGTGTACTGAGGAAGTGTGTTGTGCTAAGAAATGAAAATAGAAGCATTTAGAAAAGAGGTGCTGCATGGATATTGCGTTAAACTGCAAAGCATTGCCTTACAAAGGAAGAATTGCTAAACCTGAATATAGTTATTGGAATTCTCACAAAATCAGTGGCAACTCTCGTGGCTTACGCTGTTTGAATGTTTATGTCGGAATTACTGGAAATGAAGGTAGAGGATGATGCCATATATATATATACAAACTCTACAGGATCAGGTTGCACACTTCTAACCAAGACCAACTGTTTGCATAGACTCAATTCTTAGGGCTTGACTTAGAAGAGAGTGCTGACAGAACCAGTTGGATGTTGACAAGGAATCAGCTTGCAACATTGTCTCTGTCCTTCTGAAAGGTAGGGAAATCGGAATGTTGCCAGCACCTGAAACGCCTCTTATTCCACCTATTACCATACCGCCAATCAAAGGTAACTCCACCAATTTAAAATGGCTCATCAGCCACCTTGTCTGAAGTGTTATCTCCAAGAGAGGCTACTAATGAAAAGGTCTCAATGGGCGTCATGAGGGGATACAATTTAGAAAGTAAATGAATTACACAAAACAAGTAGTCCCAACTTTAAGCTTTGCTGTGACTCGGGTGAGCCCTCCCGTTCAACTGACCCGTATCTAGGTTTTCCACCTTGCTTGTAGTATGCGGGGAGAGAAGCGAGCGTTGCAGATGAACGAAACGCTGCCTGAGGACTCCCAGAGATTTTTGGCTCCGGGTGGCTTTGTTTTACCTTGCTTTGACCTGCTCTGCCTGTCGGAAGATGCATTTCTTTGCCGGAGTGGTTGTGGCGGGAAGGAACACTTCCCTGGCTCCAGTTCAGGGAATGCCACCAGCTAATGCGAAAACCCTGAAAACCTGCATTGAGGCTGGGGCTGCGGCGAAAAACAAAAGCTGATCAGTGTTGCTTAGCAAAAGGCCTTCCAGCAAGGTAAACGGACAGCGTGTGACATAATTTCTCCAGGAGACCCCCCCGCACCAATATGAGAGATTCAGGCATGACTCCCAACAAAAAACAATATCGGTGGCTCACCAGCCCTCCCTCTGAAGCCTAGCCTTACAGTCTCAAAACACTGTTGCCAGTAGTCTACAACCCAGATACAGGCGATACCCCCGGAGTCTTAGGTGAGCCGAAATCTGGAGCCCGTTACTTTCATCGCTGTTTGGACCACGATACGGCTGCTGCTGGGGACTGCAGACTCCTGTTGGCCACACCACCGCTGTTGCCGGGGACTACATCTCCCGTCATCCTTCGCTGCACACAACATGTTTGAAGTGCCAGGAGGCGCATAAGAAGGGGCCAGGGCTCCCGCAGCACGGGCTGCGCACAGGCATGCCCGGGCCGTGTTGGTCAGAGGCCAGAGGAGGCGGGGCTGGGCCACCCCCCTGAGAGGTGTTGCTGAAATAAAGCTTTGCTGCCAGATCTAGGTGAGTGCCAAATAGACATTGCGATATAGGGAAACGCACCACCACACCAAGCTCTCCTCCCACCACTACCATGGCTAGCATGTTAGAAAGGGCAGTCAACATCGTCTCAACAGAAATTGAGTTAACAGAAAGGCAACTATTCCTTGGACTGTTAGCACCTCGGCCCACTATGATCGAAGGGGAGGAGCAGGAGGATTCTACTGGCCCTTCTCTAACGCCAAATTTAATTGTTAATACCATCAGACATTTACCAATCAAGAGAGGTAGTCGTGAGTTGGTAAGCAATAAGGGCAATAGGACAATGAAGTCTGTACGGAAAATCAAATCATGACCCCTGTAAAGGACATTGTTCATAATAAAGATGTCTCCCCAGATCCAACAACTACAGGGATTACAAGAAAGAGAATTCTGGGTAAATCAATCAACTCCAAGAGGAAACAAACATCACGCTCCAAACCACAATTTACAGCCCAGAGTTCATGGACACAAGGCATGGTTACCCCAGCGATCACGGCAAATATGGAGCCTACTGATGCCACAATTGACACCATTCTTGGTCTGACCCCACCAAAGCCCTAACACACTTTATTTACACACAAACTGAGCAAACAATAGTCCCGACAACTCGCGTCAGACCTGGTGACATCTTAACTGACACCATAGTGGACATGGTATACGAACGCATGAAAAACCTGGTGGACAAAAATGTCAACACTCTTTTGAAACATCTAGATCATTTGGAGGCTTTGATAAACAAAGCAAATACACATACAAGCATACCCAAAGCCATAACCAAATCAGGGGGGCGCAGTATCCAAAAGCTCCTTGCACAGCGAATATAAATACGCAACAACAAAGTGTGAATTCTATATCCTCCCCTTTCAAAAATGTTAACGTATCGTGCAGTAAAGTAAAAGAAAGTCTATCCCCTAAATCAACCCCCAGTGAGAAAACCTTATTATGTACAGTGCACACTAACAACCGCAACAACTTGCATTGTAACACCCCTCTAGCCAATCCTCTTGTCACCAATAATTCCACAATTTTGGCCCCTTTGCTGCCCAACACCCTGAGCACCACCTCTATTACCGAGAACCATGAGATAGAGCCGCTCCTAGAGCTCAGGAGTGATGTTCTTAACCTACCACCTGCAGCATGTCCCTATGTGCTAGTCTTAGCAGGCGTTCCCCCCTTTAGAAAAAAGAAACCGAGGATTGGACTAACTGCGGAATAAAAGGGCTGACTGGTTAGTTAAACATAAAGGCTTTAGGGTAGCAAATGTTAGTGAGATACTAATGGTGCACAGGGTGGGCTGGGTGGGACCCTCATGGAAGAAAATCAAAGGGGACTGTTTCGTTATTAATTTTAGATGACTGTTACTGGTAAAATGGTTACTGTCAGCACAGGAATTCAAAAATTACTCCCCAACCCTCATTTGGTCGCTGCCCCTAGGTTTCTTCCATAAACCACCCCCGGGCCCAAATACCTTTGTTATCCCCACACACACTATGCATAACAGGTTCTCTGCTTTCTCTGGTCTAGACAGTCTGGATTGACAGTCTCCCTCTTCAACACCAGCTGCACCTGCTATTAAAAGACACTTGTTAGACCCTCCAGTTGCTGTTACCCCTGAACTAGACAATTTAAATTTGCAGGTGCTTAGCTGGAATGTTTAGGCTTTAGTGCTTAGGTGGAGTGGTGTGGCTCACTGGTTAGAGGCAGCGGACCCGGGAGCAGAAATCGGCCCGGGACCAGGGTTCAATTCCCGACGCGGCAGGGTCGTGGACCAGGGTCAGCGGACTCGACAATTCTCGCCTCGGTGCCTACTCTAACCTGGGGTCCCACTCGGCAACTCTGGGCATTAGCTTGCCTAATCTGCACAACGGCCCCATCAACGCCGGGGATGCCTGGCTCCACCTTGGGGATTCCCAGTAGGGACCATCCCACAGGGAAAGCCAGGACGGGTTCCCCAGCGGTATACAGCGCCGGGACGCCCCTTTGCTGGGGCAGCTGTGCGCTTTACAAGTATACAACATTTAACATTTAATGTTGCAGGCCTCGCTTCCAAACTATGCTCCACAGACTGGGTCACCACAGTCCAAAAATATGACATCCTAATGTTCCAGGAAACATGGTGCACAAAGGAACTATTCTTAGAAGGTTTTGTATGTCTTAATGGTATTGTACCGAGCCCTAAAGCAGGCCGCCCATCAGGTGGACTGTCCACCTGGATTAACATCTCAGCAGGTGGGAGCTTAAAGTCCCTTGTGACAAATAATGATAACTTCCAAGCTATGATCTACACACGAGGGGCATCAATTTGTTTTGTTAACTTTTACAATAAAGACTTTATAACATTACCTAGCATTAATTGTATTTATTTGTTTGAGCTTATTGTCGATTTACAAAATCAGAATGAGTATGATAAACTGATTGGAATGTGTCTGGGCAGTGATTTCAATGCCAGACTTCCTAAGGAAAATGGGCCAAGCACTATTTCTTTGGCTTTCAAACCTTTATGTAAAAGAGACATGGAACTATCAGATCACCTGTACATCTGTAACTTACTGAATGTGATGAAAGAGCGTATGTACATCAAAATAAAAATCGTTTAGTACCCACTTATAGGGGTCATGGCAGTGCCTCCACCATTGACTATGTTTTCATATCTGCCATATTAGAGGATTTCTTGGTAAAGGCAGAGGTCCTGTGCACCACGCAGGGCGACCATAATCCAATGTTACCAATAATCAGATTTTCCCCTAGACCTAGCCTAGCTAAAGAGCCCAGGGCAAATAATTTAGTGGCCTCGACTGACAAACTAAGAGTAATTTGGAAAGGCATTGATAACAAAGCTTTATTTGCTAATATGATAAAACTGCATTCACAGCTTATTGAAACTTGTTTGTCAATTAGCGATTCTAACCCAAATATTATTGAGGGATTTAGTAGCCTATGCACTGGCATTAAACAAATGATCTACAGACCAGCGTTAGACACCAGCAAGAAACCTAGATGGTTCATTGGCACCTGCTCGCGAGCTAAAAGAGAACCGCATGTAGCATTGGCGGCTACACCCAGGGATGCAACTCTTGTTAAGTTATTACGATCCCCTTACAAAGAAGCAACCAGGCAATGGAAAGATGAGCTTTTGAAAGAACGCTGGGACAACCTTGCCTGTGCCTCTACACTTAATGATGGAAACGGCTTCTGGGCAGCAGTCAAAGCCATGAGATCTATGGCCTTAACCATACCCCCTTAAGTTGCAACATAACCAGGAATCATGGGAAGCACATTTTTCTAGGATTTACACAGCCCCGCCCCAGACTGAGGAGATGTTAAACAGTCGTTCTGCTGCCAGGGTTTTTATATCAGTGTCAGAAGGTGAGGATGCCATAAACCAAAGATTAGGCAACAAAGTCCCAAGGCCAGATCGACTTTCTATCGATCTTATTAAACATGAACCAGACTTTTGGGCACCCCTTTTACTTCATGTTTTTAACAATCAAACAAGCACATTCATCCCAAGTACCTGGTCTACTAGCATTATTGTGCCCCCTTTTAAAAGGGGAGTTCTATCCAACCCTAGCTGCTACAGACCAATCTCCCTGATCGATAACACCCTAAACATTTTTGGGAGGGTCATGTTTAACAAAATAAGGACTTGGGCCGAAAGGGAACAAACTTTAAATTGGTTTCAGCTGGGTTTCAGAAGTAAATTGGGAATAGTAGAACAGTGTCTTAATTTAAATCTGATTGTTGGCAAGTATACAATAGCACAGAAGCCTTCATGGACCTCACCTCAGCCTTTGATTTTGTCAACAGGTCACGCTTGTGGTCGGTCCTTTTAAACTATGGGTTGGATGAGGCTTTAGTTTATTTTTTGGCATACTTGCACAGTGATCTGAAAGCACGGGTAAGGATCAGTAATGAAGGGGAGGTTTCAGGGGACATCATTATTGGTAGAGGGGTCACACAGGGATGTGTAATGGCCGCTCTCCTATTCATTCTTTATATAAACAAATTACATAATGTCTTGTAAGAACTTACTAATGATGTACCAAGAATCAATGGCAATGAACTGCCCGCCCTTTTACCTAATGGGTCCCACTCCGAATGCACTATGCACTTTAGGTAGAGGTTTTGTAGCCTTCATGGCAGAACTAGACCTTTGTACTAATTTTAAGAAATCCTTCATCATGACCTCTGGCCCAAAAAAACACGGTATCAACTCAATAACCTCAGATTCTGAACGCTCACTACGCGCTTGCACTTTCCCATATTTGGGTTTAGTCTTCTCTGATTTTGGATCCTGGGCAGCTAATGCTGCCCATGGTAGAAGTAAGTTCCTAACAGCGACTAACTCGATCCCGAGCCTTCCTCAAACAAAATAAGCAGAGGTAGTCTTACCCATCATCAAGATTTATAAATCGCAGGACATTCCCAACACCACATATGGCGCTGAAGTCTGGGGTTTTACAAATTGTGGTGGGATTCAGAGAGAGGATAACAGATTTTGTAGGGAACTTCTGGGGGCTCAAATCTCTACTCCAAACTGTGTGTGTAATAAGGTACTAAATTTGCAATACATAGAAGGTTTTATTAGGTCACGTCCAGCTATATTCTGGCAAAAAATTTGGCAAAACCCCGCAGCGACTCTGACAAGGTAGATAATTGTAGACTGCCTTAATTGCAAAAAGGGAGGGTGCATACTCTGGCTTTCCGCTGTCAAAAAAAGCCTAACCAGTGTTAACCTAGGGAATATCTTTTTAAACCCATCCGACCTAGTGGGCATGAACAAAAGAGTCCTCACAAGTGCATTGTACGAGTCTTACAATAACGCAAGACACGTTACAGAGTGCTCCAAATCATCAGTCATTAGGTACATGTCTCTATTAGAGTCAAATAGCCCCCAAACGCATATGCCATCCAAATATCTTCTGAAGAATACTGAACATTGGGGGAGGAGCCTGCTTTTCCGTCTAAGGGATGCTCACTCTGCTTACTCCTGGGATTTAACATCAACCTTGACCAAATGCCCTGCCCATGTGGCGCCGCCAGCAACCAAACACTGGTTCACTTCTTACTTTTTTGTAATTTTTATGGAAAATGCACAAAACAATACCTGATCCCGTATTTTAAGGCATTTGCTAACATTAACTATAGAGCAGCATACCTGGAGATCGTCAGAATTGAGAATGATGAGCTGATTTTTCGTGTCAGCTCTTTTCTGAGACCGGTGGTCCGCTCATGTATTTCCATGAGCAATCTTTAAGGCGTTAAGGGCACCTGAACCCATAATACCGCTTTATCATATGCACCTACTTTCGACTTATAGTTGGAATACTAATTATAGTGCTTCTTGCAGTCTGGAATATCTTACAAGTTCAAAATGTAATCACACTTACATTAAGCTGCTAAAATTGTTTACAACTGATTGCACTTTACCACAATATGCTGCTATATATTGGACCAACCTTTTAACGTGCTAACATTTCAAGGCTGCTATCTGCCCGCATGTTTGAAAATTCTAATTATGATATTGCTGTTTGTGTATTATGTCCCCTTTTAATATTTGTACACAATTGTAGTCTTTTTATCCCGAAAGTTCTTTTTAACTACTGCTTTTTATATGGTGCTTTTAAACAAGAAACTGTATTGTTGCTGAACTGTGCTTCATGGATATTTGTATCCAAATAAAGATTATTGAATTGAATTGAATTACGCTTCATCGTAGTTAGATTAACAAAAAAGACACATAATTGTACTTTTCAAGGGTTATAAAGCAGCAGCAACCATGCTTTTAAAGTTTTGTGCTAAGTGCAAGGTGAACAAGTGCTCATGAAGAAATATTTAAACGGCTCAAGAGAAACACGTGAAAAGTGTGAAACAACAGTTTTTTAGGAATAGTTTGAAAACAATATTGTGCATCAATTTTTTCTTTATAATAGAAGCAGTGGAAATTCATCTCATAATTGACAATCCCAATGAAGCTGATACAAGTCAATGGCATTTTGACCTTCATGGCTTGAGGTCATCGGCAGGATAAGCGAACACAAGGAAGATGATTGCTGCCTGACGGGGAATAAGATGAGAATTACTCCTCACATTGAATTGACTTAAATCAATGCAAAGAAACATGGGTTATGTATATTAAGGTACCTGAAGAAATTCAAAGGTTGTGGGGGAGGAGGAAAAAAGAGAAGAAGGGCTAAGGTTAACCACCACTAGCATATCTTGGATGAAGCAGCCTACTTAAAAACAATCAAAATGTGGCTAATACACTCACTTGGAACAAACTGCCTGAGCATAGATGTTAGGAGCTGGGTAGCCTAGCTGGTCGGCAGGGAGGAGGGAGAGGATCCAGAAGCTGTCCTTCAAGATATGTATGATATGGTGGCAGGAATGAAGATGTTCAAAGGGCTGTTGGAGACAAATAGGAACAACCTGGGCAAATTATGGCATCAGGAAGGCTCAAATAATCAAGTTTGCATGGAAAAGGATTCACCCATTTCATGAATATAACTTTAGAAACAAATTTCAGTCTGTGCTTGAGAGGTATGGTAAATCAAAGAACCAAATGGGGAATCCAAACGATCAGGAAGGAATCTGAAATGGATGATAGAAAGTGATGATTAAGGGTGCACGTGCTGTTATTTAAAGGCAGCACTGCCCAAGGGCTCATACTAACCAAACTGAGAATGGCGTGGGGAGTGGGCCAGCCAGAACATGTCTCCCGTAAACATAGCAGTACTAAATAAATGGCTTGCGTCAGCAATTTTCAAAACATCAATGAATTTTATATGATCAAGAATAAATCTAAAAGGTATGAAAGAGAATAATAATTGAGGGTGTGGGCACTGTAGATTAAAGGCAGCACTGCCCGAGGGTTCATAATAACCCAAATGAGAACGAGAATGGCATGGGACGCAGGGCCAGCAGGAACCTGCCTCCCTCTAGCTTGCCAGTGCTGAATAAGCGTCTTGTATCAGCAATGTGCCAGATCCAGGGTGAGGGTAGAACGAATCTCTAAAGGGAAGCAGTCAGCTGAAATTAAGGGTCTATGCACTAGGCATGGGCGACTCAAAGTCGAAGCAGCCAAGTTTGGGCACTCACCAGAGCTCATGGCATTGGGATTCTCACTCACAGCGCATCCCAAATAAATCAGGTGCTATGCGTCTGACCGATTACGAGTACAATTTATGCTGGGATTAGCACCGCTAAACTGTATGGAATTCTGAGGCGATAGTGTGCTATGTGCCCTTGGGGCACCAGGAGGTGAAGGAAACTGCAGAGAAAAAGATCTTGCCCAGACAAGGCTTAGAATCTCACAGTTACACAGTTAAGGTATCATGCAAAGGAAAAGGAGTCAACAGTATATATATTTATACATAAGAAAAGGTACTGATATACATAAAAAGCCCCAATCTATATGAAAAACTCTCACAATAAAAATACACACAATATATACAAGCAAATGAACATTCAGGCTCTGATAAGTTTTGTGGTGATCAGACCACCATGCCGGCAGCCAGCTCCAACACCGCCAAACCCATGGTCTCACTGTCCACCACATTACTAGTTTCCTAGTGTCTGGCAGGCAGTGGCGGTTCCTTTATATGGGCGTTAGGGCGTCACCACACTGATTATTTTGCCCGGCTGACCGGCAGCAGCAGAACTAAGTCCTCAGTAAATAAATCCAGCCCGCTGCACGGCAGCAAGCTGTCTGTCACTCAGCTGCAGCAGTGGGAAGTCCTACCATGATGTCACTGGGGGGGGGGGGCAACTTGGCTTGTGGCATACTGGCATTCCTGAGCCAGTGCAGCAAAAATGCTCATGTCGGGTTGCCCGGGTGACCTTCCCTGGCCAACCTGACATGCGCAGCATTGAGTGTCTTGCCACTATGTTTATGTACAAAAATTCAGGAGGGGGTTGGGTCAAAGCTGCAGCCCCACCGCCGCCTAAGCAGCGGCGAGGTCACCTGCCCGAGGCCAATCCAAGCGATGCTTTAGGCTTACTTAGTAGCGGCGCATTGCTTGGATTGGCTATTTTCAGTCAATGGCCAGAGTCAAGGGCTCGGCCATGTCCAAGAGCATGGGGGGCATATTGACCAACACTGCATGGCTTTATTGTAAGGCTGTGCAGTGATTGGTCATGGTCATGACATCAGCCCTGCTCCACTCTCTCTGCTCAGGGATGGGTGCTCCCCCTTCACTCCGTGTGTACGATGGTACGTCACATCACATGCCAATGTCATCCCATTTGCAAAAGAAGTGTGTTAGTGTGAGCGTCTGTCTGGAGAGAGAGAGAGAATCAGCCTGGACTGGAGCACTCACCTCGAGTACCTCGTTGCCCTGGCTGGGAGGCCTCATTATGACTGGCTCTGCAGTGTCAGTGTAGTAAGTTACCTTTATTTTAACTTTACTGTACTTGAATCAGTTCATGCGAATCATCGATCGAGCATCAGATTCAGGCCAGTGCTGCTGAGTGCAAGAAGAGCAGTGTGTGGCACTGCCAGCGCCATTGTCGCATCGAACCTGGCAGGCTGACTGACCTTGAGTGACCACCGTCACCCCCCACCTAAGGCTGAGCACAGTCGAATTCGGCAGTCCGACACACTGTCTGTGACTGCCACCAGTACAAGTCTTGACTGCGACACACTCCCACACTCGACAGTGTACTGTGTGAGACAGTGACAGTGTGAGACGAGAACGTACAAGAGTCAGTCTGAGGCTGAGCATCAGCCTGCGCAGCGCAGCACTGCATATAATTTATTATGCATAACGCCCTAAATAATGTATTAAAAATGGCCATGGCAAATTTTGTCATGTTGCTGTTTTTACTAGTAGGCCCTGGCCTATTCCTGGCACTGCAGAGATAATTTGTTGATGGGGGAGGGGGTGGGCTGAGCTGAGCTGAGCATGATGGCATGATGAGAGTGAGACAGGGGATTGGGGGGCTGAGTCTGAGCATGATAAGAGTGAGACCCGGGTGCTGTCCGTTTCCCGAGTCTCATGGTCGTGGATAAAATGTAAAATTGAATGAAAGTCGGTAGCAGCCAGTCTCAGAGACTGTGACCTTGATGCAGCGTTGCAACAAGCGCGTGCCATCTCACTGACTCAATCCAATTTAATGCCAGCCGGCATGTGCACATACGGAGAGGGCTTGCTCCTGACTCGAAGTCTTAATCTTCAATCGACTCATGCCAGGCCAGCTGTGAGGCTTGTGTTTCACTTTCACTTTGGTAGCTTAGATTGCATGGACATCTGTTGAAATTGAGGTAGAGTGGACCAAGAGACGTCATTGTGTCATGTGCCAATATTGTTGTTACCTGAATTGACTTCCTCTAACGTGTTCTCAGATTTCAGCATTAAATTGAGGCATAGCAAAGTAAAGTTTTTTGCCTAGGGCTACAATCACATTTTGGTCGAGTGAGGAAGCCGTGATTTGAACTCAGGCTCTCTGAGTACACATTATGACATTAAGCCTGTAATGGATGCATTTCTTCAGTGAGCCTCATTTTCCATGGCGGACGATGCTCCGTTTTCAGTAATGTATTTTATCAGTGGAGTGTATTGTTGTAAGTGCTTGTTTGGGCTCTGTGTGTCCTCTCCAGACAGCATGGTCCATTCACCTCACACAGAATTGAGCTCTGAATGTTAATTGCTGGAGGCAATTTTAATAGTACCACTTCAGTCAGTCAGTCTGTAATGCAACTGGTGCTCAACTCATGTAAGTAAAGCGCCCTGATACCTTCGGGTCGAGTTTGCGCTATTAATTAAAACTGCAAAAAAACAACTCAAGAGCAGTAGCGTTGGGTCAGCCCAGGCGTGTAGCAGACTAGCAGGAGGGTGGAGGGACTTCACAAAAGGGCGTGCAGGGAGGAGAGAGGTTTACAAACAGCATGGACCTCGCAGGCAAGGGGTTGGTAACTAAAAGGAAAGCATTGAAGTAAGGCCATATAGTGTTACTGTTTTCAAAGTTTGCCAGGTGCATCTAGGGGTACCAGTATACATGTACTGTCAAAGAACGGTGGTTTCAAAAAGAAGCATTATGATTTTGTTTTTATGTAGCACACATATTGTTTCTGGGCGCTGTAGGTTCATGTGTGTCCTTCTACATTTGTGACAGGAGGACCCCCTTCCCGTCCTTGGTTGAAGTATTGCTTATTTATTATACATTACTTTATTTACGTCACTGACACCTCAATGCATGTGTGGAAGAGGAAGACATGAAATTGTATGTAACTTTCTTGCTTCTCAAATTTGCTTGAAAATGCACCATTCGCCCATTCATTTTTTAAAATGTTCTAGGGGTAGAACCACCCCCCCTTCTTTAAATGTTCGGGCTTGCGAGCGTACACGGAAACCTTACGCCACACCACTTTCAAATCTCACCAGCCACCACTGCTGACAGGCTGTTTATGGTGGCTTTGCCTCTGAAAATGGGAACCCTCATGGGAATGGCAAAAACAGTTCCTGCATGGCAGAGATTGTAAAGTCCATTCTGTGCAGGGACTAGGGTGCAAGCAAACAGGGCAGCATATGTTGTGCCCCCCTGCATGGATCCCCAAGCAGGGGTCCCTGTCTTTCCATGACACCACTGGCAGTCCTGAAACTCATAATATCCATGGTGGCGCCGCAGCCCAACTGACTGCAGCACTACCACAAGGGAACAGTGGTTGGCGGTCCAACAGCCAAATCGTATTTGGGTGGTCGGACTGCCAGTCGGACTGGACCACCAGTACTGCAGCCCTGCGAGTTTGGCGCTCTCAAGACCGCCAGTCTCGTAATATTGTTCTTAGTGAGAAATTAGGGGGAAGCTCCCATAATAGGTAAAGTGCAGGTGTGTTGTACACCTGAACGATGTTCCAAATAAAGAAAAAGATTAGGTAGAGACCGTACTGTTCCATTCATCTATGGTGCTTTTAAGCCATTGTCAATAGAATTGCAGCAGGAAATCCAGCGGCATCCATATCATAACAGTAAGTGGGCCTTATTGCTGCAGCATGCTGGAAAAGTGGGTTGGTCTATCACTTGCCCCATGAAGTCGTTTCCTATGAGGTTGTGTGCTTTGAAGTGGGAAACTAGTGTGGCATTTTGCACTTGCCATCTGATCCTGCTTTTATGCTTTATAATGCAAGCTTTGACCATCTGGGTTGTTTGCCTGATATACACGAGGTTACAAGGGCAGCGAAGTGCATATATCACATTGGAAGACCGGTATTTGCTCAGTTGTCTCAGGCTGTATGTCTGGGCATCTGTTATAAAGGTTCTGGTATTGATATTAGATGCATACTGTGCAATTTTGTAATTGTATTGTATTGTATTGTATTGTGATTTGTAAAGCGCGATTGCTGCCCAATGGGCGTCCAAGCGCTAAAGCATGGAGAGCAGAGCTGAGGGTGGCGGAGACTGAGATTTAAGTGGGCCTGGCAAACAGAAAGGTTTTCAGTTGTTTGCGGAATGAGAGTAGGTTAGGGTTGGACCGGATTTGTAGTGGGAGTGAGTTCCACATTTTAGCGGCCTTTAAGGAAAACATCCTTCCTCCGGTCCTAGCTCTCCGTACTCTTGGGACTACGGCGAGAAAGGCCTCCGTGGACCGAAGGGGTCTATTAGGGTGGTATTGAGTGACCAGTTTGTTAATGATCGCTGGACCCGACTTCCAGAAAGCTCGGTGGGCAATACATAGTGCCTTGAAAGCCACTCTCTGTCTCACTGGGAGCCAGTGTAGGCTGCTCAATGCGGGTTTAGCAGACTGCGTACTTGGAATCTGTAGCAGGGCGCGGGCTGCGCAGTTCTGGACCACCTGTAGCTTTCGCATGGACGTCTCAGGGGCTCCCACATACAGGGCGTTGTTTGAATCCAGCCGGGACTGAATCAGGCCCTGAACTGCCACTTGTTTGGCTTCCATTGGGAGGAGGGGGAGGACTTTCCTTAGAGTTCTAAGTAAGCCAAAACAGATGGCGGATAGTTTTGTAGCCTGGGTGGAGAAGGAGAGGTTTTTGTCCAGCCATACTCCTAAGCTTTTTACGCTTTCTTTGGGAGTGGGAGGGGTGCCCAGACACCCAGGCCACATGGAGGGAAGTGACGTGGGTGATGCGGGGCCTAAGAGCATGAGCTCGGTTTTGTCTCCATTAAGTTTCAAAGAGGAGCATGTCATCCACTTTTTAATGTCTTCTAGGCAGTTCATCAGACTTCCTGAGGTGTGACCGGCGCCTTCCTGAGTCATTGAAACCACTAGCTGGGTATCGTCAGCATATGATACAATTTTTATACCCGAGGGTTCGACGAGCCCAGCCAGTGGTTGCATATAGACATTGAAGAGCGCAGGGCTTAGTGAAGAGCCCTGCGGTACTCCACAGTTCAGGGGTTTCCTGGCTGATATTGTGTTCCCGTCGAAGATCTGGAAGGATCTATTGTGCAAGAATGAATCAAGCCATCTTAGAGCATCGCCTCCGACACCGATGTTGCGCAGACGGTTCAGCAAGGTGGCATGGCTGACCGTGTTGAAGGCTGCGCTTAGATCAAGGAGGATCACTGCCACTGATCCTCCCTGGTCTAGTATCCTTCGGGACTCTTCGGTGACTGCCAGCAAGGCGGTTTCAGTACCGTGTTTGGGCCTGAATCCTGTCTGGGATGGGTCAAGGAGTGCATGGCTTTCCAGAAATTGTGTCAGTTGGGTATTTATGTACTTCTCCAGCACCTTACTTACCCAGGGAAGTAGTGAGATTGGGCGGTAGCTGGAGTGATCTTCTGGGTTGAGGGTGGGCTTTTTCAGCAGAGCACGTACCATAGCTCTCTTCCATCCAGTGGGTACTGTGCAGGAGGATATGGATGAGTTGAGGAGCTCTAGCACCACGGGAAGAATGGCTTGGCTTGCTTGGAGCAATATTTCTGGTGGGGCAGGGTCAAGGGGAGAGCCAGATTTAACTTGGCGTGCCAGTTGTTGCAATGTCTCCAGGTTTAGTGGGGGGAAGTGGTCCAGCGTTGGCTGTCCTGGGGAGGGGGAATTAGTCGGAGAAGTCTGATTGGGTGTTATTGAGTTGTTGACAGCTGTAGGGAAGGCGGAATAGATCTGAGTGACTTTGTTATGGAAGAAGTCTGCAAGTTCATTGCATTGTTCTAGCGTTTTCGGGACTGGGGGGGCAGTGTTGACGGTAATGCATTTTTTGACCAGGTGGAAAATTTCCTTGGGTTTTGATTTTGCTGCCATTATTTGGTCTGCGAAGTAGGAGGCCTGGGCCGCCCTAACCCCATTTCTGTAGGCCTTAATAGCCTCTTTGTATTGGGTTTTTTTTCTGGGAGAAAGTCTAGTCGCCAGGCTCTCTCTTTTTTCCTGCAGAGGCGTTTTAGGTCTCTCAGGGAATCTGAGAACCAAGGAGCAGATTTGTGTGACCTCTTGGGAATGGATTTCCGTAGAGGAAGGATCGTGTCCAGTGATTCCCTGATCCAACCCTCATAGTTGTTATTTGCTTGGTTGGGGTTTGTGCAGGGAGGTGGGCGAGAGCATTCAAGGTTAGTTGTCCATGGCTCTATGAGAAGTTTTTTCCAGTTTCTCTTGGTAATGGGATGGGGGGTCAGTGAAGGAGGCTTGGTGGTAGACCAGGTGAGTGGGACAAGAAAGTGGTCTGACCATGGGAGGCAGATAGGTTGTCCGACCATTAACTTGGAGCAGTTACTAAAAATTGGGTCACGTAAGTTCCCCTTTTCATGGGTGGGGGATCTAACCAACTGGATCAGTTGTAAGGCTGCTAGGTCCTCTATTAGTTCCCTGGCAGCAAGGTCTGTAGGGGAGTTAAAATGTAAGTTGAGATCTCCTAGAACCGTATAGTTGGCCGAGGTTAGAAGTCGATTAGCGATGATATCTGGGAGAGATCTGTGGAACAGCTTTCCTGGGTCTGGGGGGCGATATATCAGGGTGCCAGAGAAGGAGCTGTTCGCTGTGAAGACTATGCTGAATGCTAGGCTCTCGCACTCAGGAATAGCTTCAGTAGTAGTGCGGCAACCGAACTTATCTTTTAGGATGATAGCCAGGCCTCCACCTCTTCCCTTGGTCCGGTCTATTCTGTGGATTTGGAACCCGGGGGGTAGGGCTGAGACTATGTCTGGCTCTGAATGAGACATGAGCCATGTCTCGGTCAGAAAGATAACGTCTGGGTTGTAGTTTTCTAGTAAAAGACATATTTGTGTGCTGTGCCGAGGAAGGGATCGACAGTTTAACAGGTACATCTGGTATTCCTGGGACGTGGCAGGCGACTCAATGGTGTCAAAGGAGTGTTTGCAGCCAGGGCATTGGATGGGAAGTTCGACTGGGAAGAAGGAGAGCGGGCATTGCGCCATGGTAGAGGGCCTTATCTTTTTTATGGCAGCCGAGCTGTAGGTCCTGACCTGGGTGGGGTGAGGGGCAGGGGGCGTGGCCCCTGGTCCTGTTAGGTCGCGGACGGGCGAGGACGGGCTTGCCTTTGGCGCGTCTTCGGCGCACCGCCGGCGCGCCCGCTGCGCCCGTCCGCTGCGCCTCCGGAAGCAGCACATTCTTAAATGTCGTAGGCGGGGGGGGGTGTGGCCTAACTCAGTGGGCGTTGCGCGGGGGGGGTCACGGCGGCTGTCCTCAACCCGCTTCAGCGCCTGACTCGGCTGCGCGGGGGGTCAATCACCAAGGGAGCAATAGGTAGGGTTTTTGGGTGTTACAGGTTTAAACATTGAGAGCGTTCAGTAGAGTATCGTGAGACATATTACAATGATCGGCAGTGGGGTGGACTAAGCAGAGGAGAATAAAATACAGTATAACAGAGTGTATAACAAAAAGAGGATATAGCATAACGAACATTCCTGGATAAAATGAAATAAGATAGAAAGCGTCACCGTAAAAAAGCATAATCGTAACGATATAAAAGGAAGTGCAAATATAAAACATTGTAAACTGAGTGAGAACAAAAAGCTGTTAGCCCGGAGGGGGCTGGAGAATAGAGGGAAATAGTCAGTGGGATGGGCGATAAAAATAGAGGGAGGTGGTAAAGGTAGAGAAATGGAAATACGTGGTGTAATTGAGTAGGAAGAAGAAATGGTTAAAAGGTGGAATAAAAGAGGGAAAGAAGAGAAAGGGAAGTAAGTGGAAAGAGGGAGTTATAATTATGGATAGCGGGGGTAATGCATGCTAAAAAAAGAGTATGTGGGAGAGAGGGACATATCAAGATGCAGTCGCTTAATATAGAGAATTTAACTTGAAAAGGAGTGACATATAAATTAAGAGAACATGATCAAAGTACAATATTTAAATGGAGTAAGGACACGTGAAAATAAGCAGTAATAAAAATTATAGAATTAAAGGCGAAGAGAGATATGCAGTGTAGGTTTGAGGGGGAACGACAATGAAAATAATAGATTTAAACATAGTAACATCAATCTAAATTAATAAAGTACCCAAAGTGAACAGCAGTGCAATAATAATCTGAGCATAAATTTGTAAAGTGCACAAAGTAATAAGGTAGAGAATGTTAAGGGGTGTGGGACGAAGGATTTAGTGATAAAAAAAAGTGGTGTCAGGGCTACTTTCAAGATGGCTGCTGAATTAGTGTAGGTGATGTTAGTCCTTTCACAGTGTCTATAACTCCGATGGGCAGGGGGGAGTAACAAAATGGAGTCTTAGTTAACAATGTTGATTGCCCGAGAGTAAACAAAGACAAAATGAGTTCCAATTAGATTAAATTGTCATGAGGGAGAAAAAAGTAAGATTAAAAAAATAGTGCAAAATCAAACTATGGCCAAATATTTCTGGGATCATAAGCTTCTAGTTCGGGATTCAGTTTCAAAGGTAAATATGGGAGCGAACTGCAAGTATCCTGGTGCTCCTGTCGCTGAGATCCCGCAGACTTACTGATGCTTACTCATCTCGCGGTATAGGGTTGGAGAGAGGGGTATGCGGCGCTTGGCACAGATTGTACACAGTGCAAAGCCTCAAAAATAAACAGCGTTTCAGACCAAAACAACAGGCGCACAGGCTCGACTGGGACGGAAGCGCAACAGCAGGGGGTTCGGCGTCCAGTGAACAACAGTCACCTCCTCAAGGTGCCTCCTCTAGCCGCCGCGTGCAATCTCCCCAAATCGGTAGCGGCAGATCGTAATGGCAAATAACCGAGGGTAAACCCTATGGGGTTGTGATTGATTGACTAGTTTTGGTTTTTGTTGTCCAAGTAGACCCACCTCTATTCTCCTACAAGAGAGAAAACAACCTGGGTGACCACTTAACCCAAGCCATTACGTAGCATAGGCAGCATGCACAACAGGGAACATAGCCTCCGGGGAATTGAGAAAGTTAAAAGATGCCTTTCAGAGTAGGACCGACTGAGACATGCACTGTAAATTGGTGGCTGAAACGCTTGTGATATCCCTGCCTCTTTTAGTGGTTGGTGAGCCTTTTCAGTTTCCAGGCAAAAAGACCAATTGGCTCGCTCACTGGAAAATCCATGCCAGAAGCATACCTGCCTCTCAGATGCTAGCTTCAGATTGCCTGAAGACAGACTATTTAAGGCAGGACTAATAACATATATGTTAACTTGCCTAGGTCTGACACTGATTTTCATGTGCTGGAAATAAACTCAGAGTCTGACCGGGCCATTATTGGTTTTTTTCAATGACCAAATTCAAAAGTGTGGGTCTGTTTCTGGCATCAAAAGACAATCCTAATGAGGCCCTAATGACATGACCTCAGAAACCGCATTCAAGACTTCTCCCACTACATCAGAAACATGTCATGCAGGAATGGTTAGGCAACTCTACATTTTGTTGTTGATCTTCCCTGGGATAGTCAAGGTGTGTTTTCTGCCACAAGCGCTGTGGCCCATATGCCAAACTTAAAGTGACCTCCATACTATAAATGCAGAGTGTATCCCTAGAAAGGGAGGTGTAAGAATCTGAATGTTTACAAAAAAGGCTTCCTTACTGATGCTAAACGTGAAGTGATATGCCAATCTGACAGTGACATTGAAAAAGAGAGAGTGTACCTTTCTGGAGACACTGACAGCTTAAAAGTGAGAAAAAAGAAGCAATATCAATCTTTTTATAATTAGTTAAATAAAACTAGTGTAAGATTCTGGGATTCTGGAGACGACAAATCTGTGGGTTTGCTCTTAGGAGCAATCAAGATGAATGTCCCCCGCGAAGCCGAAATATACCAACTTGCAAATGTTGGCCTACTGTCAAACATGTGCCTCCCTCAATGGTAAATTCATGTTTTTGGTACGGTGTGGAATTATTTAGATCTCTATGCCAAGCCTTGTCAATAATATTCAATGTTGTTGTATGATGTTCCAAATTTGCTAGTCATGAACATTAAAAAACATAAAGATCATCTTGCCCTGGACAGTGGAACTGTTAAAGAGGCAGAGTATGTTGAAAAGTAATTTTGATGAATTGATCAAGTGTTAATATCAGTGAATGCAGTGTAAATGTGTGCCATAATGTTCTGCATTCTGTCCATCAACTGTTTTTTTTGCATTTGTCACCCCGAGTGGGACGGGTATGCTCAGACGTGAGTCCCGTGCTCTCCACGCCACTGGAGTTAAGCTATCCTGGCTGAAGATGGCTGATAGCCAGAAATCGGTCCTAGGATGCTTGATTCCGGTCCAGGGAAGACATGGCTTTGCAGTTCAGGCTGGACTGTTCCCATGAGGCACAGGGTCAAGGCTGATTTGCATATAGCCATGTCTGAACTGGGGTGGAGTGGTGAGCAAAAAAACAATGGATTTAGGCCCAGATCACTGTACTGGGGTGAATGTATGATATTGTTCTGCATTCTGTCCATCAACTGTTTTTTTTTGCATTTGCCATAATATATGTACACATAATGATGTCAATTCTGGTAAATACGGTGTTGTTGCATGCCTTGACAAATGTACGCATAATAATGTGAATAAGGGTAAACGCAATATCAATAATCATCATGTTAAATAGACCCATAATAATGAACTTGTTTCATTGCTGTTGAATCCACCTGAGATGGCCTCCCTATTAACCTTGAGTTAGGGATACGGGGTCAGGCAGGTTCTGCGACCCAAACCTGAGCCTACCGATTGATAGGTCATAGGTGGGATTAAACATAGCCCGAAGAAAAATGACTGAACAGCGAAAACCCAGGTCGATCCCACAGATAGGTAGCTACACCACAAAAGGTCAGAGGAGATCAGCTCCAATAAAATATTTCACCAACGGCAGGCAGTTCCAAAATACCACAAAGTCAGATATCACATGTAGTTAGGAACACTCAGCCAATCAGAACACAGCATGCACACTACACGCAGTGATCATGCGGTCCTCATTCTGGACATCTGGACACATACACACTGGCCCACATTGGGTCTCCACAAATTCAGAGCTTCATGTGGCCCCTAAACAGCTGGTTGAATTAAGGTTGATGACTAGGCCCAGATTTACGTGTACTACAAGAATGTGTAATTGGTTTATTGTACCGCAAGAACTGTATATAAGGCCGGCCGAAATCTTCGTACATCAAGACAGTCTTCCGACATGGCTCTGTTACTGTTCTCCTGGCCGCGGCCTTTAATTTAACCAGCTAGTTCCTTTTTTGCCAAACACCTTTTGCCTTTTCATTTTTTCAAAGTAAATTCTTATACGAGCAACACAAGCAATATAATGTCAGTGACTTAATTCCTATGTAACTCTAAGCTACACAAGACCTATTTTCTTGAATTGTGCCTTGACATTTTGAAGTGACTTTGTTAGGGTAATCTAAATTAAGAGAGGTCTTTGATGCCATTCTAGATTTGCTCCTGTTTTTGCTTGCTGTGGAGCACTGTCAACTGAATCTTATTATATACAGGTTTGATGCACTCTCTTTTGTTTATGCTGATTGTCTGGTTCAGTACACATATATAAAATGCTTTATTCTAAAATATTCCTTAAGCTTTTGGTGTGTATACAAGATTGATTTCAAAATAAAGGCATGTTTTTAAATTTGAAAGCAGTTTGATCTCCAATATGGGCTCCTTTAAAACTACAGATCATGTGATATATATATCTTGATAAAGGTATGGCAGTTCCATTGTATAACATAAACAAATTAATGAAGGAGGTGAATTTGTTACTCATTAAATGGAGAAGTTTGCCCTTACCAATTTTCAGGCAAGTAAACTTGATAAAAATGTTGGTATGCCCCAAACTAACATATCTATTTAAGTGCATCCCTATTAGCAATAGCTAAGATTCAAGGTTAAATACCCAGTTTTATATGGGCTTCGAGGGAGGGCTAGGCCGCTTCAAAGAAATTAAGGCAAAGGATGCTGAAAGGGGGCCTGACTCTTCCAGACCTGAATTTGTATTGCCTGGCCTTTCAGTTTAAAAATTGTAGGAGGCTGTTGGGAACACCAGACACTTCTACTTGGGGGATAATCTTATAGATGGTTTCTGAGCTGGGCTCCACAGTCTTTTTGCATATGTTTGATGCCCCAAAAAGTTTTTAAAAGTGTGTCTGAAATTATTAAAGGCTACACTGTTTCTTTGGTGTAGAGTCAGAAAGACCCTTGGCATTGGGTATTTTTTAGACTTCTCACCAATCTGTGACCATCCGGTACCCCTCAATGACTGTTGGATGGGTTGATTCTCCCTTTGAGGAAGGCAGGAATAGATACCTTGGGAGAGCTGTCTTCTGTACTGGGGATCCTTCCTTGGGAAGCACTTAAGACTAGGACAGGGGGCTCCCTATCAGTGTTTATATATGTGCAGCTCTCCTCTTGTTTCATTAGATCTAAGGCCGGGATGGGGGAACCTGGGAGTATGAGTCTCTGCTCCAGGATGTGAAGCCAAGGAGTTAAGAGGTTGCTCACTGGTACTGGAAGCTCCTGGATGGGGAGGACAGGAACATGGCAGCATGAGGAGAATATCTTAGGAACTGAATTACAGTTATTGTAAAATATTTCATGATAGTTGCTGTACTCTGCGGTTAAACCAGCTAATTTGAAGCAAAATCTTTTCTTCACCCTCAATTGAATATATTGGACCGCAAGATTTGCGCAAAACCTGATTCCTAGCTGTAGGAGATGTGGTTGTTTAGAAGCCACACATGAACATATGTTCTTTACTTACCGTGTGATCAATAAGTACTGGGAGTTGGTGGGTAACACCATTGCAAAATTTTGGGAGTCCAAATTATTTTTAGTTTTCCATTGTTTTGATGGGGGTGGATTTGGTATCACGCAGCAGGTTGAGGCGATCACAGCAGGCTTGTTGTTCTATCTTATTTTTCTTAGGCATCCTGTCATATCAATTAAAACGATTGCAATTGGTGCAAAATCAGGCAGCCAGACTAATCTACCACCAGCCTAAATGACACCATGTTATCCCATTAATGAAAAAAATACACTGGCTATCAGTAGCCGAAGGCAGCTCTTTTAAGCTGGGCTGCATCATCTTTAAAGCTCTTCATGGCAACAGTCCTGTGTTTGTCTCCTCTTGGGTGCAGCTTTACGTCCCCTCTCGGGATCTTAGGTCTTCCAATCTGAATTGTCTTGTCATTCCATCCTTCAAATGCAATAAATTTGGGGGACTCATAATTTCAGTCCTGGCCTCCCAGTCCTGGCCTCCCAATTCTGGAATTCTCTCCCTCTGGATATCAGCTTACCGACCTCTTACACCCAGTTCATGAAACTCCTAAAGACCTGGCTGTTTCGCCAGGCGCATGATTAACCACTCAAGCAGTAGTATCCCCCAGACTGAAGCGACATGAAACCGTTTGGTGTACATGTGCTTTACCAGCTTCTTTAACATAACATAGCATAGATAGAAGAAAGATCGCTAGACGTTGGATAAATCCACTGTCCCATTCCCTGCGGACTGATTAAAATCAGTGTGTTTGACATGGTCGATGGACATAGCATGTCACCCTGCCCAGAGGACAGGGTTATGGGCAGACTTCTCCAGGTGGAGGGGCATGAAAGCTTCAGAAATGCAAAAGATCCCATGTTTACACCTACGGAGGGGCACAGATACGGATGTGCAGCCCAGTTTGGTGCATGGCGCCAATGTATATGAAGCAGGCTTGGGGGTGGATATTGAGTGTATGGTAGCCTGAATTTGCATTGTGATGAGGACAAAAAAAGGAGATAAAAAAAGATAATGTTATGGCATGAAAACAAATTCCATCACAATATATCCCAGTGTTAGAAATGAGATTTCTGGTTGGCTAAGGTTTACGCCAAAGCCAGGCAGAAGCCACCACTCTAGTCAGGGCAAGGGAGTTATAAGCTGAAGATAACCCCTGCTCACCCCCTTGGTAGCTTTGCTCGATCAGTCAGGCTTATCCTATAGGCAATGTGTGAAATGTTTGCACAACACACCCACACAGCAGCAACACACTAGGCACACCACAAAAGAAACTCCACACAAGGTTATATCAAAAATAGCCTTTGTGTTGTCATAAACACATCAGTCTAACTTCTAAACAATGGCTCATTCTACCTAACAAGCTACATGGCCTTGCACCTGCAAAAGAAAAACATGGGAAACAACCCTTTGCACGCTCTAAGTTACAATTTGAAATTCAACTGCAAACAGGAGCCTGCTTTCTCAAGGTATGTTTCCAACTCGACATTTCTAGTCACGCTAAGAAAACCACAGTTAGGCGTTTCATGTCTCGCGCCTTTACTCCTTTAAATGCATTTCTAATACAGCAACATAAGCATTTCGTTAATCAATCCTAACGTTACATTTCACATTAGCATTCATTATTCTCATGTTAAAGCATCACGTTCCTTAGTAGACCTCCTACACGTGCAACTTTAATATGGCACGTTCAATCCTAATGCACAATTTACACACAAAGAAATTAATTCTAAGTTACTTAAGGCATGATTCCCTCAACTAAAGCACTGCATTATTCTGTAAATGATATAAGCATAATTCTACATATTGCACTGATCCCCGGCCTAGTACTACATTATACAATCACACAATAACATGGCCCTCTAAATATGCGGGTGCTGACTACGGGTGGATATGATGCACCCCTACAATTTTTCAAACAACATGGCGCTCTATCAGTCCCCCCCTTTGATGACTTGTGTCATCACACAACTACACCCTCCTTGGGGAAAGAACCAAATTAAACAGAACTTGTTGCTATTCTACTTCTCCTGAGCAACTCCATGTTTTTCAAATTCTGATATTGACTGTCCTGCAGTCTCTCCATTCGTCTCTCTTGCATCCTCAAAGATCTTTCCAATCTGCTAGACTTGTACCACTTGTAAGCTCTTATCAAACCCCACAATCCAATCACACATGTCACAGCTATGACAAGAGGCTTTAAGACATAACCAAGGAATCCCTTTCCCATATTCTGCAAGCCAACTCCCCACTTTGCCAAATCCTTTTCCAACTTTGTCCTACACAGTATCCCTGGTCAAGTCCTCAATCTCATAGTGAATGGCAGTGATGTTACTTATATATTTCTCCACATCTTTGCTATTGTCCGGTATATGAGTACAGCACTCTTGGACCTTCAAAAGTTTACAGACTCCTCCCTCTTTTGCTAGAAGGACACCTAAAGCAAGACGATTTTGTAAAACCATCATCCTTATCGATAACATCTCTCCTTCCACCAACACCAATGACTTAGCTGTATTCATTGACAATTCATCCACAACAGTCGCCAACCTTTTTATCTTCACATCGTTCAAAATCACTCCCAAAGTTGGTATTATTGCTCCAAAAATACCTCCAACCACAGCTGCTGCACCTCGTTTCACTCTTGCATGCTGTCCTCCTTCTAGGAGTTCAAAATCTTCTGTATGGTAAATCTTAGGAAAGATGATTGCTAAATAACATGTACCATACCATTTCTCATGCAATCACACATAAGCATTCCTTCCACACACAAAATACACAGTTGGAATTATCTGTACTACGCTTTGCAAAAAGTCCTACGCATAATACTCCAATGTAAAGGTATAATCACATGTGGTCTGCCCCACATACACATTCTCATAATATGTCTATGGACGACTTATGCACAACTTTCACTTTTGCACCCCATCTAGAGCTATCGAATCATAACTCCCTTTCGCCTTGTTCAACTTCTCTTCATCTGTCCAATCTACTTTACCCTGTCCTGAATCTCGCAACTGCTTTTGTTTCCTGTATCTATCTTCTACTTGATCTAAAAATGTCTTCTCTGTATCTGACAACAGGCACGTCAGATTATGGCAATGAGCATAAGCTGTAACCAACTCTTGAGTGGGAATGAAATACGTTCTAAGTCTATCCTCTGATTTGTAATAATCATACTCATTCAAATGTTCATAAGCTGGCACTTCAGGAAGAACTGCATCATAATTTGAAAAGAAATAAGCAAAATGATTTCGTCCACAGAAAATGCTAAGCAGCAAACTACATGAAATACCATACGTCAATGGGAGATGATGGTATCTGATACCCTCATTCACTGAAGCTGGCACCTGCATACACACATAGCAATCTTTTGCATCCATTGCATCAATATACTCATACAACTTTACATGTGCATTAAGCTTGGAATTACCTCTAGACAAATCTACATGTAACCTATGACTCTCTTCTAGCAGCAAAGCTCTTTTGTTTCCTACTTTGACCTCTTCCTTGCTAGGAGTAGTAGGTGTAGGTGTTCCCTCCACATCCACTGCCTGCTGATGTGGTGCTAAATATGAAACTACAACTACCAACATTATGAAGAGAATCACTCCTCCAACAAGTGTGCCTACAATGCACCTAACCCTACGGTTTGGGTTTCCAGCCTCCATGGTCACAGAAATATTTTCAGCTTCTTTGTACAGCAAGAATACGCTCACAGGTCTCTCTTCTTCTTCAGATGCTTGTGAACCAACTCGAACCACACCTCAGAAAGCTGTTAGTCCCGCTTTTTGTTTCAGTTCCTTATTTACAGCAAGCAAAAGGACAACCTTAACCCTTCTCCGTCCTCTGTGGGAAGTCCCTAAAGTTCTTCTTTTTCCATTCGGACCTAGGTTAATTGCACTTATTAACAACAAAGTCTCTTTTAATCTAGAATAAGATTTGCTCCAACAGCTTCTAGAACATGCTGCAAAAGTTCAAGACGAAGAACAATTGATTCATGAGATGGAATTTCAGTTCCAAAGGTAGGGAAAATCAGTCTATTCAAGATCAAGTTGCGAATTCTGCCCAAGATTGGAGGGTTTGGAACTGTGATGGTCAGCACTCCTTCAATTTCAAGGCCTGGTACTAACAACACCACATCCAACTTCACGTTAGGGCTGGTACTAATCACTCCTGGCATCAGTCACAACGTATGACCACTTGGGAGTCGCGTACTTTCAGCAAGGCACTCTCTTTCGTCTTGATCTCCCCAGACCTCCACAAGCTTGCTCTTCCTCGCCTCCGAACCAGCACCCAGTCTCCCGGGCTTAGGTTGTGACAGAGATCGCTTGCAGCTGGAACCACAGCAGCCTATACCTGATGGGACACAAAACTGATGACGTCAGCCAGTCCCTTGCAATAATCAAGTATCAGATCATCGGTGATGCTAATTAGTGCTGCCAATGGAACCGCTGGTAACCTCATAGCCCTCCCCATCAGTATCTCATGAGGTGAAAGACCCGTCCTCCTGTCTGGGGTACTGCGCATACTCATCAACACCAACGGCAAAGCATCAGGCCACTTCAGAGACGTAGATGAAAATACACTTTTCCCATTCGGGTTTTTAAAGTCTCATTGACTTGCTCCACTATCCCAGAAGCCTCTGGACGATAGCTACTATGGAGTCTCTGACCAACATTCAGTGCGGTGCAAAGCATCTTCATGATTTCGCTATGGAAGTGTGTTCCTCTGTCCGATTCCAAAGAGGTCGGAATCCCAAAGCTAGGCACAATTTCCCTCAACAACAGCTTTGCTACCGTGAGTGTATCACACCTGCGAGTAGGGTAAACTCCATCCACCTTGGGAATACACACACCACAACCAAAATGTACCTCAGTCCGTTACACCTAGGCATCTCAATGAAATCCAATTAAATTCTGTTGAAAGGTCCCCAAACCTCCCAATGTGACTCTTTGTGACCACAGTTTTCTTTCCAGCATTCATTTGTTGACATAAAACACATCTCTCACACACAGCTTCTGCCACAGCACGAAATCACAGATTGTACCACGTTTGTCTGAAAACTCGCACCATGGCATCTCTTCCCAAATGCACTGCACCATGAATCTGTCTTGCTATCGAGCTCAACAACTCATCCGGCAACACTGCCCTTCCATCACTTGAGACCCAAATATCCAAATCTCCTTTCACGCAGCCTGCATTGATCCACATATTCTTCTCCTGATCTGAAACCTGTTCCTGCAGGCACTTGAGCTCATCCCAAGTATCCGCCATGGCCAACATCGTGTTGAACTCGGTTCTTTCTTGGCTCCCATCTACATATTTCTGAGTTAAAAAACAACATTGTTCGGTACAGAAACGCGCAACTTCGTCCGCATAGCAGTTCCCAAGTGACACAAAATCGGTCCCCTTTCCATGAGCCATGCACTTAACAACTGCAATTTACTTGGGGCACTGTAAGGCCCCTAGGAGCAACCTCACAAACTCTCCATTTCGGATGGGTGATCCAGACGGGTTGTATGACGTTACAACGCATACTTTTACAACGCACACCTTTACAATGCATTTTTTACAATGCAACATCCATTACAACGCATTCCATTACAACGCATGCCATTACAACGAATTTTTAAAAACTACCTTTACAACGCATTCCATTACAACGCATACTACCTTTACAACGCATACCATTACATCACATGTATGGTAAGTATTGGATAGTGTAGGGGTAAAAATTACTATTCTAACTCCAGGGTGTGCAACAGTAGGGTAAGTGTTAGATAGCGTAGGGGTCAAAATTACTATTCTAACTCCTGGGGGTGCAACAGTAGGATAAGTGTTGGATAGTGTAGGGGTAAAAATTACTATTCTAACTCCAGGGGGTGCAACAGTAGGGTACATGTTGGATGGTAATGGTATGCGTTGTAATGGTATGCGTTGTAGTGTCATGCGTTGTAATGGTTGTGTTGTAATGGCATGCTATGTAATGGATGTTGCGTTATAAAAGTTTCATTGTAATGGTAGTGCGTTGTAAAAGTTGCGTTGTAAAGGTTGTTTCCCTCCAGACGATATCTGGGACCATAACTGTCCGAAGTCATGAACCACACCAAACCCATATTGGCTGTCAGTGTATATGGTAATTCGAATTTGGTCTGCTGCTAAGCAGGCACGAGCCAAAGCAATGATCTCAGCCACCTGAGCAGAGTATACTCCTTCCAGGCATGCAGCATCAACTACTCCTTTGATGGTACATATAGCAAATGCTGCTCTTAAACGACCAACACTGTCTCTTAAACATGAACCATCGACAAAGAAAATCTCATCAGGGTCAAGTAATGGTTCATCAACAATGTCAGGTCTCGGTTTGGTGCAAAGCTCAGTCACATCAAGACAATCGTGGTCCTCACAATCTTCATCAAGTGTGTTTGGCAACGGCATCAATGTGGCAGGATTCAAAACAGAACACCTCTTGAGGGCCACATTCTCCACAGCAAATATAACCTGCTCGTAACGTGTGAACCTATTATTGGTTAGGTACTGTGTCTTGGTCCTGGTCATTAACAATTCGACAGAATGTGGAACAAACACCGTTAACTGATGACCCATGACAATACTCTCACACCTTTCAATGCTGACACCCGTTGCAGCAACGGATTTGAGACATCCGGTCAATGCTGAAGCTTCTAGATCTAAAGTAGCTGAAAAGTAGGCAACTGGTCTACGGACACCTCCATGATCCTGAACTAAAACTGCCAGTGCACAACCTTCTCGCTCACAGCAGAATAATAATAAAGGGTTATTGTAGTCAGGCATCCCCAATGCCGGGGCATGTCAAAGGTCCTCTCGCAACTCTAAGAATGCCTTCATACAGTCATCGTCCAATGGTACTGGATCGCTTACATCCTTGTGCGTCAGTCTCTGCAAAGGTTTTGCTTTCAATGAGAAGTTGGCAATCCACTGACGACAGTAGCCAACCATCTCTAAGAACATCCTGACTTCTCTCTGAGTAGAAGACACCATCATTCCCATTATTGCTTCTATCCTGTCTGGTGACACCTTCCTCTTGCCTTTCTCTATCCGGTGACCCAAATACTGCACCTCATTCAAGCAGTATTTAGCTTATTTGGCGACACCTTATGTCCATTCTCTGCCA
Organism: Lissotriton helveticus; assembly: GCF_964261635.1. NCBI lineage: Eukaryota > Metazoa > Chordata > Amphibia > Caudata > Salamandridae > Lissotriton > Lissotriton helveticus. The sequence goes on from NC_136067.1 coordinate 532,195,542, forward strand.
AATGGTTCAGTAAGGCGATGGTATCAATCCAGCATGCATCTTCAGTCTCTGACGCAACAAGGAGGTCGTCAATGTACTGTACAAGAACAGAGTTCTGCGGCAGTACGAGACTCTCAATATTCTTTTTCAACATCTAATTAAAGATCGATGGACTCTCTGTATACCCCTGAGGGATACGACACCATGTTAAAACACAGTTATCCAGCTTAAATACGAAAATAAATTGGCTCTCCTCATGCAATGGAATCGAGAAGAAAGCCTGACAAAGGTCAATCACAGTGAATCATTCCACTTGACATGGAAAATGGAACAATATCACAGATGGATTTGGTACCAATGGACAACAGGGAACAACTATGTTGTTTACCCGGTGCAAATCCTGCACAATTCTAAATTTCCCACTCAGTTTCTGCAACTCCATAATAGGCGAGTTACATGGACTGCCCATTATCTCCTTCAAGATTCCTTGCTTGATCATGGACTCAATCACAGGTTCGATCCCTGCAACCATCTCTAGGGGTCAAATTGTACTGAGGTGTTCTTGGAAAATCAACATTCTGCTTAACCTGAATCTTGATAGGCTCAACTCCTTTGATCAAGCCTATGTCCTCACCAGTGAAATCCAACTCTTCCTGTGAGACCGAGTCGCTCAAGTTTAGTGGAAGCTCCTCCACTGTCACAACAGGGTACATTTCGATACACAAATGTTGATTTGTGACCTTAAAAGCATCATCATCATCATCATTGGATTGCAGTTCCACTCCTTTAGGGGTACAATAAATGGTGCAATTGACTTTACACAGGAGATCCCTCCCTAGCAAACACACAGCTCGAATCGCATACCACAAACTGATGTCGATCTCGAAACGTTCCTATTTTCAAAGGAATCGGCTCTGTCAAAGGGCTTGTTATTTTCTTGTTTGCAAAACCTACAACTTGGATGCTTTGTCCCGAGAGGGGAAGGTTGGGGATCTTACAGTAGAACGGGTAGCACCAGTATCAACCAGAAAGGTGGTAGGGTGACCATCAACATCAGCTTCCACAAATGGTCCCCTCTGGTCTACCTCCAAGACCGCCTCAAGAGTGCAGTCTTCCTCCCCCCTCAGGCACCGTCATGCCAACGGGTCTAGGTAACAATCGTCATTGTCATCAAAAAGAGGCATCTGCTGGTAAGTCCGAGTTCCTGTCGGGATCCGCGGAGGCAGGGGAACCTGTACTCGTGGTGCCGAAGTCCCCCCTTTTATGGACTTTGACTTTCCTACTGTCTTTGTCACTTCGGGCTCTGGTACCTGCACTACTTCTTCCTCCTGCGGAACCTGATTTGCAGGATTCAAGGGACACTCGCGTCTCCAGTGTCAAATCTCATGACACTGATGACACTCAGCAGTCTTTTTCAAAGTTGCCAAATCCACCCTTGCCCTAGAATCGTCTGTACTTCCCTTTGCCTTATTCTGACCATTCTGTTTCCTTCCCAGGGTACCTCCCCCTGACTGTTCTTGGCCTCCTTTATCAGCAGTTTGCATCTGGACCAGCATCAGTTTATCCTTAAGTTTCTTATGCTTCGAATCAATCTCATCACTGCAATATCTAGCATACCTCATCCAGCGCCTTGTTCTGCCAGCAAATTAAATGCTGCTGGATCATAAGGCAAATCTCAGGTCTCAATCCCAGGACAAACTTCGACACAAACTGTCCCATATCCCTAGAATGCATTACATCTAACGTACTGTATTGCTTAAAGACTTGGAACAACCTTTCATAGTACTCATGCATTGTCTCTCTTGGCTCCTGAACTGTTCGATCTATTTTTACACAATCAATGTCCTGTTGCGGTGCCTTAGCTTTCAACCACGTAATCACTTGTTCGTACTTCTTCATAACAAGGGGTGATGGGCCATTAGTGACAACATCCCTGTCTGGTTCAGATGTGGGTCATTCGACTGCAACCTTACAAGCTACCCACAAATCACTCGGAACTATGATGTCAAACAGTGTATTCAAACCAATCCACAACACCTTTGAGATCTTAACAAACCTCTCAACCTGCTTGTACCACTCAACTGGACTCTCTCTCAGCTTCAGGAAATCATTTGTGAATGCCGCCAAATCTCCTCTACTCCAAGGCACATGCACATACCCTCCACTAGCTACCTCTCGTAAAGGGTAGTTCCCAATTCCAGATAACCCCCCTACCGAAGGAGGTGGTTCTGCTGCATTTCTCTTGACACTCTTTTTCTTGGACCATCTTTCTTCCCACTTGTCAAGCCTACTCCATGCGTGTATCCATATAATTAGTTCTCTGATCTCGGTCTTCAGTCCAATTACCCTCTTTTCGTCCTAATCCTGATCAGTATACTGTAACCGGTGACCCCCTGCAACATTTTGGTTTTAGACAAATCCACAGCGTATCTATTTGCCAATTAAGTTAGTTTCTCATGTGCGGATCTTGCCTTACGAGTCACATCCTTTGCTACAAATAACACTTATCTGGCTCATAGAGTTCCAATCTCTATATAGGCAAGTTCCCTTCAACAATATCGTCCACTTCTGCTTTCAATCGCATCACATCTAACCTCTTTGCCCTGATTGCTGTCCTAAGGATACCTCGACTAGATGCGCCACTCGACTCTCGGCAGTCACTGTCCTGTTCTCTGCACCTATTCACTTCAAAGGTGTCCCTTAAAGCCACTTTATTCTGGGCACTCCCTTGATCCAAGCCCTCTCTTGACCGGTCCCCTTGAATCCCTTCAACTGACTCCCATGTCCTCAGATCTGGCCTCAATTCTCCCAGGGATTTTGGTCTTGGTCCCCCCAGATCATCGGTCCTCTTGACAAATCTGCCATAGCCGGCAATGGTGTGCTCGATTCTACAGGCTTCGGTGACTGAACCAGCTCATTCACTACACTGCTCCCTCCAAAGCCAGCACTTCCTTCCATCCCTGTCTGTGCCGGGCTTCCATTCCTTACCTGCTCTGGATTGTACACTGACACTATAGGAGCATTACTAACCGGCACCCTAAGAGCATCCGGTAACCTTCGAGTAGCGACACTTTCTGCGTTCTGCATTTCTTCCCATTGAGAGCTTTCTGACCACTTCAGAACACGATGGAGCTTGCGGTTCCTTAGTTCCTTCTAACAGGGCTGATCTGTCCCCCACTGACTCCGGATTGTACAGAGGTGGTCTCTCAGATAACATCCTTTCTAGCAAGCTATCATCAGTATCACTGTCTTCATCCTCAACGTCCTTTTTCTGTGGATCCCCCGACTTAACTAACAATAAATACAACTTATCCCCCTCAATTGTCTGTACTCTCCATCTCTTTTCCAATGCATCCCATCTCACATCTTGAAATGCCCTGACTGACGTATTCACTCGTTCCTGTCTCCTGTCCCTATTTCTTTTGTGTGCTGCCCTAACCCACGCATTTAATGCTTCGAACTGTGTTGTTCTATGCAAAGGTTGCAAAGAAGCCATAATCGATTTCAATTGGTATAACACTTCTAAGCTAAATGTTCCATATCTGGGAAAGGTCAATTCCTCATTTCCCTTAGTCATTTTGTACCAGTTCTCAAGCCACAGTATAGTATGCAAACCCACATCGTATCCATGTAATGAGCTGGGGTGTCCTCGGGCGGAGCCTCTTTCTCCCCCCGGGGCTCTAATTTGGAAGTTCTTTAAATTTCACACTTTTTATAGTTTCCCAGATTCAGCATCTCTCAATCTGAAGGACCACTGACTCCGAAGAAAAGTTTAAAATGTTATTACAATGCCAAAAACAACTGCACATACAAGCACCTAAGCAAAAGGTTCAAGAAATAAACTGGCACTAATACAAACATAAACCTAAGCAGGAGTCTCAGATGACTCAAAATGAAGAGCAAAGTTAATTCAAGAAGCATTAGGCATGCAATAACGGCTCCCACGGGAAAACTCGACTGCATCTGATTCAATGGAAAAGAAAAAATTAGTCTGTCCCTACACTAGCTCTAAAGTGACATCCCTACTTAACATACCTCCCAGGCAAGATGAAAAGGTGTCAGCTGTGAAGGCTCCCTAAGAAGCACATTCACTTTTCCAGGTAAGTAGCCTAAACTACCGAGTTTGTTCTAAGATGCTCCCTAAATCCCCCTGCCTAGTTCCCTCTAAGTCCCCTGTCTAACTGCATATCCAATTGGACTGCCTTTGACAGGGCTCCGACTAACTCTAACCCTAGCTTCAATAGCAACTGACTCTGCACCCTCAGTGGATACGCCCATGGCACACCTCCTTCTGGCAGGTGCAGCCCGTCGTACTTTGCCAGCATCGATCCTTCTTCTTCCAGAAACCGTTGCTGTGTCCTTGGTTCCCAGGCACCTTCTCCGCCAAAAGTATCAGCCATACATTCCTTTAGACTCCCTTCGTCTCTACTCCTAGCAGTCTAACTTCTAAACAATGGCTCATTCTACCTAACATGCTACATGGCTTGCACCTGCAAAAGAAGTACATGAGAAACAACCCTTCGCACGCTCTAAGTTACAATTCGAAATTTAACTGCTAACAAGAGCCTCCTTTCCCAAGATACGTTTCCAACTCGACATTTCTAGTCACGCTAAGAAAACCAGTTAGGCCTCCGCTGGCGTTTTCATGTCTCGGGCCTTTACTCCTTTAAATGCATTTCTAATACAGCAACATAAGCATTTCGTTAATCAATCCTAACGTTACATTTCACATTAGCAATCATTATTCTCATGTTAAAGCATCACTTTTCTTAGTAGACTGCCTACACGTGCAACTTTAATATGGCACGTTCAATCCTAATGCACAATTTACACACAAAGCAATTCATTCTAAGTTACTCAAGGCATGATTCTCTCAACTAAAGCACTGCATTAATCTGTAAATGATATAAGCATAATTCTACATATTGCACCGATCCCCGGCCTAGTACTGCATTATACAATCACACAATAACATGGCCTTCTAAATATGCGGGTGCTAACTACGGGTGGATATGATGCACCCCTACAATTTTTCAAACAACATGGCGCTCTATCAATTACATACGTTTTCTGGATGATGTCAAGTGCTATATGTTACTGCTCACGCTGGCTTGAAAAAGCTTTTTTATGCGTAACATTCTAATGTATGACAAAGCACACTGCTTGTCTTACCCTGAGCAACACAACCACATTCCCCTCCTGGAATTTTGCTCGGGCTATTACAACTAAAATACACTTTTTTGGACTCGGCAGTGCATTTAAACATGCAATGGAAAATGTCTTCTTTTGCCTCTCTATCTGCAGTAGTAACTTATTTTGCTGCTTTTCCTGATTTCATATATAGATTGTACCCTAAAGTTAAACGTGCAGCATACACATTTAAAATAATCCATTCAACAAAGAAAGTCATTAGTAGATGGAAGAAAATGGACTTTGCTGGTAGTTACACTACAAGATAAAAATCAATAGCTTTACGGTTGTGTTAACTAATTACATATACTGTGGACACCATGCATCACAGATCTCTGAGGGGCTGAATGACCCCAGTAAACTCGTCCAGAAAATTGTCTGGAAGAAGGACAAGACTACATACATGGTTATTGCTCACAGCTATAATAGAGATTGCACAATAAACATGATTTACTGTGCCATGGTAAAAATAGTTGTACTTTGAGAAGGGCAACTCCAAGTTTACCTTTGCGAGCTGCAGTTTATGTTTTCAAACGTTTGGTATTCCTGATGATGTTCTTTGCAAATGCCAGACTTCCAAACTGTCCTTGATGTCACAGAACTTCAACACCACATTGCCTAGCTTGATCGTGTCACAGGAGCTTTTTAGTGCAAGTTTTATTGTGGACAAGAACAGTTTTGTGATGAAGAAAAACCTAACATAAACGGATCCTGAAACTAGACTTATTGAGGTTTTGGATCCGACTCAGATCACGACTTAAACCGAGATACAGATGAATGAATGCATGAATACATTTGAAATAGACCCTATACAATGAGGCTCAATGAAACCTAAAAGTCGTACCTGTGGCCAGACCAGTTTTACATAGTAAGAAATCCCTACCCACCAAGGCCTTGATTACAGAACAGTGCCAGTAGCGGCTGGTATGGAGTCAGAGTGGCGGGGCGGTGGGGATGACGAGGAAGTGGGGAGGAGGGGGGAAACATACAACACACATAAAAACCAAAAAACAAAGAACTTACCGGCCGCCCGACTCACATTTCGGTGTCCTCGCTGCTGCAGGCTCTGGATGGGGTCTCCCTCCTCCTCGCTCTCCTTGACTGTCGAGGCTAAACCAGCGGCGGCCGGTGGTGTGAGTACCTGCGGGCAGCGATGTGGGGAGGGGGAGGGGCAGGGTGGGGAGTAATAATGTATGGATTACGGAGTTTAACAGGTGAGTAAACATATAAATAAATAAAATTAATTTCGTTGCGCACACTGCATCACATTTGGTGATGCAGTGTACACAATGAAATTCGTTTTATTCATATATATGTTAACTTACCTGTTAAACTCCGTAATCCATACATTACTACCCCCCCACCCTGCCCCTCCCCACCACACCGCCTGCAGGTACTCCCACCACCGGCCGCGGCTGACCAGCACATATTTTGAAAGCTGGGGGCCGGTGGCTACAACCCCTCTGCTGTTTCTCATCCTTGGAATTGCAGGCCATGTAATCCACAGGGACATTTTATTAATGAGTGGGCCTGCTGCGCTGGCAGCAGGCGGGGCGACACTCCTCTGCCATAATGGAGGAGCCGTCACTGAACGGTGCTCTGTGCTGGTCTGCGCCAGGCACACCTTTCAAAATGTATCACTGTTGCATACTAGGACACTGGCCCCTATTACAATTAATGTGCTATCCACAGGCCACCTGCAAAATTGTGGTTGCCCTGGTGACATTTACTGAAAGACTAGTGGCTGCTTATAAACTACTTTGTATTTCATAGTGAAGGCAGCATTCCCTTGCAATATAAAGAGGGGCTAGAGATCCCGCTGCAGGTGGGTGCAGTGAGTTACTGTATCCACGTGCAAGGGGGGGTCTGTGATATCCTGTTTGCCTCTGCACCTCTGTACATAATTGTGAGAAGTTGGCCTGGTATATGATGCTCACTAGTTCTAGTGATCACCTTGTACCATGCCAAGCAACCCTTATGGTGCAGGTTGTAAAGTCAACCTTATAGACAAGCTATCCTAGGGGTAGCATGGACTAAGCAGTCTTAGGCTAAACTCTGTAAAGGCATGTGAAGCAAGCTGTTTTACCATACACAATCCCTTGAATACCAAATGAAAGGACACCACACAGATATATATTGAAAATATATATAGATTTATTTCTACAAATAACCCTGATACTCTTTATGAGCACAGAAGCAAATGCGTTAAAACAAAACACAGTTTAAATACACAAAAGTTGCACAATTTTGGATGAGCCCTAGGGGCCACCTAAACCATATACTAAACTAGTGGTATAAGAACCACTATGGGGAAAGTGAAGAGGCCTAGGGCCTGGGGAATCGCTGGAGCTGTTCAGGACTAGCAGTGAAGAAGTCGGGAAAGGCCCGCGGGACTCGGTGCAGTGCGGAAAGTGCACGCTTTACCAATGCAATGTCAATGGTGCGTAAAAGTTACAAAGTTAGTTAGAAAGGAACCTTCCGAGTGACCTAGAAGGATGAAACTTTAGACACAGACACTAGAGGTGTGTACCAGTGTGGGAACACCGGCGGAGCTGAGTTACCTCACCCACAGGAAGCGGGTGCATAGGGTCGAAGTAGTGTCGGGTTTCGTCACGCAGGTCGATGGTGCTTGGAGCTGAAGATGCTGCAGGCGACTCGATGTGAAGAGTTCCGGTGGATCCAAGGGTGGATCTGAAGAGGTGAAGACCTGAAAGCAGAGGGGACAATGTTCAAAGTCACTAGCCAGTGACTACCGTGGAACCAGATTGGAACCAGGCAATGTCGGGTGCAAACAGGCGTCGAGGTGTAGATTCTCTCTGCAGCCACGTGGACATGAGGGGTCGAGGACGTCCAGGAGTTGGTCACGAGCTGTCGCACGCAGGCTTCTCGCTGTTGGCGGTGTCGGCAACTTGATTGGAGCAAACAGGCCTTGGCTAATGCAAGCCACGCAGGAATCAAAAAAGGCTTGTTACTCGGACCAGCAAGGTCAGAGCAGGTGCTCCTTTTTACAGGAGCGAGGGCAAGTCTGGAGCAACCAGACCCGCAGTGTAAGTTGAAGGTTTCGTCGCCAAGATGGCCGCTAGCCACGTGGCAAGTGGCCGGGATGGCGCATCGAGTGGCACAGTGCGAAAGGGCCCCACGCAGATCATGGAGATGCTGGGGGGCTGATCTTCGATGCAAGGGCTGCTCGAAGTTGGGGCTTCTCAAACCCCAAAGCACAGCGTCGAGGGTGCCTCTGATTCTGCGCAGTCGGCTTCTCGGGGGTCTTTCAAGAGGTCTGGTCCCACGTCTCTCGGTGCCTCCACGGGTCCCTTCTTTGCAGGGACTGTGGATCGGGCTGTGAGAAGTCTGGGAGTCTGGGTCTTGTCAGGCTCTGGGCTCGGGCTCTGGCGGGAGGCGGCGGCAAAGCAGACATTGAGTTGCTGGTTGGTGCCTGTGTTCACAGGGTGGTCACTCCTTGGCCACAAGGGAGATTCTCTTCCGTCTTCTGTGCAGCAGAATGTCGAAGTCCAGTCTTCTTCTGTATTTCAAGTTGATTCAGGATGATCTGAAGTCTCAGGACACAGCTCCCACTCTTATTCGAATCTGGGGGGCCGGATCACCTACTAGGTCCCTCCTCTGGGTGGAACCAGGAAGGGGAGTGGTTACACCCCCTTTCCTTTGTCCAGTTTCGCGCCAGGACTGGGGCTGGAAAGCCCCAGCACCGGTTTGAACTGGCCTATGCACAGGGACACCTTGTGTGCCCCAGGCATGTCTGATTCTATTCAGCCCTGTCCTACCCAATACACAAAATCCTGTCTGGGGTGGTGCTAGCACCTCCCCAGGCAGGAAACCCTTTGTCCAAGCTGCCCTCGCTGGAAGGACTCCCAGCAGCAGGAGGTCAGACTTGTGGCTGTGGTGGCAGCATCCATTTTGTGATGCTGAGGCTCTGTTTAACTTTAACCGGGGTTCAGGCTAGGTACATGTCGTGTCCCTCTAGAAGGGTGGAATGCTACCCCCGTCGCCAGAACTGGCGAGGGGGTAGTATTCCAATTCGTATGACACCTTACTCGACATGTTTTGATAAAGCCAAACCCAAGATAGCATTTAACCGCGAGGTTCATAATGCACTTAAGAGTATATGGTATGGCAGTATCATGAAACAGCTAAAGGACATGGTTCCGAAAGCTGCAGACAGGCTCAGCTCATGCCAGAGCACTATCTCACATATTCCCAAGCACTCTGCCTCCAGGATTGATGAGGCCTTCCATAGGAGTGGCTGATAGGGACATATGTGTCCATTTTAGGTTAGGTATAGGCATACTACACCTAAGTAAGGGGTGATTACACCGACTTACCCCAGCTGAGTGATCAGCCAGTTGTGTCAAATATGGAGGCCAGGCCAGGGGTGGCACAATACATGCTGCAGCCCCTGGCAGGCCTTGGAAGCACCTATGCCCTGGGTACCTGGGTACACTGTTACAGGGGCCAATAAGGTGAACCAGTTCCAATGTCGTTATGCACCTAAAGTACATGGGTAACAATTTAGAGAGAGAACAGCAGGCTGTGGGTCTGATTAGCAGGCCCACAGCCACATTAAGTCATAAACCAGTGAAGCAAAAAGCAAAAATTTGGGGTGACCATAGGATAGCAGACCCTACTCTCCTACACAACCCCCCCCAAACGCAGGGACATTAGACTAACCTTGACCAGTTGTGTCTTCATGTTCTAAGTGGAAGTACCTGGAGAGACCATCTGCATTACCATGGTCAGTCCCTGGGCGGTGCTCCACTGTAAAGTCCATCCCCTGTAGAGAAATGGACCACCTGAGCAGTTTGGGGTTTTCACCCTTCATCTGATTAAGCCATAAGAGGGGCTTATGGTCGGTCTGAATCTTGAAGTGAGTGCCAAACAAGTATGGTCTCAACTTCTTCAGGGCCCACACCACAGCAAAGGCCTCCCTCTCAATGGCTGACCAACGTTTCTCTCTGGGGGTCAGCCTTCTGCTAATGAAAGCAATGGGCTGGTCTTGACCATCTACATTAAGTTGTGAAAGCACAGCTCCCACTCCCAACTCAGAAGCATCTGTTTGGACAATAAACTCTCTTGAGTAGTCAGGACTCTTCAGGATAGGTGTAGAGCACATGGCCTTCTTCAGGTCATCAAATGCCTTTTGACAGTATTCTGTCCACTGAACCTTTTTTGGGGATCTTCTTGGATGTCAGACCATTAAGAGGAGTCACAATGGACCCATAGTTCTTAACAAACTTCCTGTAGTACCCAGTCAGGCCCAAGAAAGCTCTGACCTGAGTCTGGGTAGTTGGAGGAGTCCAGTCCTTTATGGTCTGAATCTTACTCTCCAGTGGTTGAACTTGGCCTCCACCCACAAGGTGGCCCAAGTACACAACCTTACTCTGCCCTATCTGGCACTTGGTTGCCTTGATAGTGAGGCCTGCCTTTTGCAGAGCCTCTAGCACTTTCTTCAGGTGGACCAGGTGATCCTCCCAGGTGGAGCTAAAGACAGCAATATCATCCAGATATGCTGCACAAAAGTCATACAACCCAGTAAGGACTTGATTCACCAACCTTTGGAAGGTGGCAGGTGCATTTTTCAAACCAAAGGGCATTGTCATGCTTTGGGATTCCCCTACGCTGTCCCTTTAAGAAACCCGGTATGTAAGGAACCAGGAAACAGGGAACGACGCTTCACGTTCCTGCGTCAAGCTTCCCTTGTTTCCGGTTCCGTCCTATTCCTGTTTCCTGACTTGTTGTTCCTGGTTGAGTTTTGCTGTTGTCCGCTGTTAAGCGTTTTGCGCCCCCCAGCTCCAACTATTTTGTGGGCTCGCTTACGCTTTTGTTTATGCAGCGTCTTACTGCCTCAGGCGTACTTTGCTGTGTGCCTTATCACTTCTCCCTTTCTCCTGTGCCTCGCCCGGCGGCCGGGCTTTGCTCCGCCATCCGGCCGGGCACAGCTCCGTGGAGAACGTGTTCACAGATTCATTGTGAACTCCTTCGAATTACTCTGACACTTGGTTCCACCCGGCGGCCGGGCTTTGCTCCGCCATCCGGTGGGACTAGTTTTTCCTTTTCCCAGTATTTCTTTTTCTACACCTGACGGCCGGGTTTGAGCTCCGCTGTCCGGTGTAGTGTATTCCCCATTTCTTCTTTACATAGTTAGCCAGTTAGGTTTCTCCCTACTTTTTCCTGTCCCCGTTCTGTCCCCTCCTTACCTGCAAGGTCCCTGTTTCCAGGATCTTCCACTATACTTTCAGTTATTCTGGAAACCCCGTCCTTGGTATTTCGTGGCACTCTTGCGTGGATCAGGGTGGGTGCCTCTATTCCTCACTACAGGGAATCACGGTAAGAGCGTTCATGCGCTACCAATCTTTTGTGCCTTATTATTGATACATGTGAATAGACTGTATAGATTTCGTTTGGTTCTCATAGATGGTGGTAATTCATAAAGACATCTGCAGAAGAGATGAATGGAAGGTTCTTTGTGTACCAGACAGTATTGAAGGGGTCTTCAAAGGCAGTTCCAAGATAGTCGAAGTAAGAAGGATTGATTAGAGCACTATCAAACATACAACATCTAGCCTATAGTACTCATTCCAATAACTGTGTCATCCTTATCATAGCTCCAGACGCTGTACCTTATTTCCACCTTCATCTGCTAAATCAGCGACATATTAAGAACCTGGGTTACGTGATATGTTTATGTACATGCATACTTAATATTTCATTTATTGGAGTAGAGCTAGAGTGTTTTGTTTACTCTTGTCATTTCAGCCTACCTGTTTTCCTGTTACCTTCATTGAAGCACCCCATATTCACTACTGGAGATTGCCATCAGCCAACATTGTCTTCCCCCCTCTTTCCTTGTTTTGTTTCCCTGTTTTCCCCTGGCGTGTCTCTCGTACTCTAGTGCTTGATAGAGTCGGAAGACCGCAGGGGAAGGCTGCGGACTACTCTTCGGATTCCTGACGCTCCTGTGGAACCAGCCTGCAATCCTTACAGAACGTGAAGCCCAAGTGGTACGTTCTGCCCGAGCGTCATGGATCTCGAAGCAGTGACCCTGACAGACCTAGCTGGCATGTTAGGTAATCTACAAGTAGAAACGCAAACTCTAATGGCAAGAATGGACACCCTCCAGAGACAGCAGCCCTCGGGGGCTTCTGGAGGGGGTACATCAGTAGTACAAGTGACTACCCCCCCTGTCATTCCTCTGGCACCACCTGAGAGGTTTGCAGGAGACGCAAAACGATGCGCTGCTTTCCTTAGCCAGTGTCAGTTACACTTTTCTTGTAAAGCAGCTTGTTTTCCCTCTGATCAGGCCAAGGTAGCCTTTGTGGTTTCTTATCTTAGCGGGTCAGCTGCAGATTGGGCAATCCCATTAGTCGACCGGGATGATCCTTTGTTACACAGTTATTCGGCTTTTAGGCGAGAGTTCCGCAAATTATTTGACAGACACATGTACACCCATTCTGCTGACACTGAGTTACTAGACCTCAAACAGGGTACCCAAGATTTGGTATCTTATATAACCAAATTCCGTAGCTTGGTGGTCGAATCTGAATGGCCTGAAGCAAAACAGAGTACCATGTTTTATAGGGGTTTGCGAGAGGAATTAAAGGACGCTCTCTCTCAAATAGTCGACCTTCCCACCTCCTGTCCAGCATTAATAGATTTGGTGGTAAAAATTGATCATCGCTGCCAAGAAAGAAGAAAAGAGAGAGGGAAACATGAGTACCGATACGCTAGCACTAAGGAGAAAAAGAGCGCTCCTGAGAAAGCCAGTGAAGACAGTGAACCTATGCAGATAGGTGTAGTCAGAGGTCCTTTGACTACAGAAGAGAGACAGAGGAGAAGAGCTCTTAGACTATGTCTTTATTGCGGTAAAGCAGGGCATTTTCTGCGGGAATGCCCGGTGAAACCCAAAGCCACACAAACCAAAGTACAGGGAAACTAGCAAGTCTGGGTTCTTGTGAGACAAGGAACCCAGGTAGATCTGGTCTTACGGTCTCTTCTTCTGAGGTTAACACCACTCCCACGAACCATCTATATATTGCAGTACATATGACTCAGGGGGCGCTTGGTCTACATGTATTGGTAATGATCGATTCGGGGGCGTCTGGAAATTACATGGACCAAGAGTGGGCAAAAGAAAATCTGGTAGCCTATACTACAAGGGAGACACCCAGTATAGTTACTACTATAGACGGTAGTTCTCTTATTTCCGGCCCCGTAACCCTATGTACCAGTCCTATTCGCATGACTATCGATCCCGATCATCAGGAAGAAGTGGTGTTCGATTTGATTTGTTCACCACAGTTCCCAGTATTACTAGGTATCCCATGGTTGAGATCCCAAAATCCTGTTATTAATTGGGAAACGTCTACAGTTACCTTTCCTTCTGTCGTACCCTCACCCGTAGCGGGGGCAGTTGTAGAAGGCTTGAGTATGGACCACGACAGTCAAGAGCCTAGTACTCCCTTACCACTATGTTACCAAGATCTACAGGCAGTCTTTGATGCCAAGGAAGCCGAGGTTCTTCCCCCACACAGAGTATATGACTGCCGTATAGATTTAGAGGCAGGAGCTAGGATTCCTTGCAGCAGAGTCTACGCCCTTACGGAAAAGGAGAATGTTTATCTACGGGATTATCTGGATTCCATGCTTCAGAAAGGGTTTATCCGACAATCGCGGTCCCCAGCCTCTTCTTCTTTATTCTTCATTCCAAAACGTGAAGGGGGTCTGCGATGCTGCATAGATTATCGGAAGTTGAATGATGTCACAATCAAGAACCGTTACCCCCTGCCTCTCATCGCCTCCCTCCTTGACAAGATACGCTATGCCCAATATTTCACCAAGTTAGATCTACGTGGAGCTTACCATCTTGTGCGTGTCAAGGAGGGTGACGAATGGAAAACAGCCTTTTGCACCAAATATGGTCTTTTTGAATATCTCGTGATGCCCTTTGGGCTATGCAACGCCCCTGCGGCGTTTCAATTTTTTATTAACGAGGTATTAAAGGACATGCTTGAGATCTATGTAATTGCCTACATAGATGATTTGTTGATCTTTTCCTGTAACCTGACAGAACACAAACAACATGTTCGCAATGTATTGGAACGACTGTTTGACAACCGTTTGTATTGCAAACTGGAAAAGTGTACCTTTCACCCTAAGGAAGTACCCTTTTTGGGATATGTCGTATCCCCTAGAGGCCTTAGCATGGATATCTCCAAGGTAGAGGCTGTGTTGGCATGGCCAGCTCCTCGGTCAGTAAAGGAAATTCAAAGCTTTCTGGGCCTAGCGAACTTTTATCGACGGTTCATCCGTGACTTCTCCACCTTGATATCACCTGTCACTTCACTATTGCGGAAGGGCGTTCCCTTTGTGTGGTCTGATGAAGCAGAACGTTCTTTTCGTCTGCTGAAGAAGGCATTTACTAGCGCTCCTGTCTTGCGTTATACAGACCCTGCATTGCCCTTTGTAGTGGAAGTGGATGCTTCTCAAGTGGCGGTGGGTGGTGTGCTGTCGCAAGCGGATGCGGTGACTGGCGAATGCCATCCGGTCGCTTTCTTCTCTCATAAGTTCACTCCTGCTGAATACAATTATGCCATAGGAGATAAGGAACTGTTGGCCATTAAGAAAGCGTTTGAGGAGTGGAGACAGTATCTCTTGGGGGCTAGATATCCTGCTGTAGTATATACAGACCACAGAAACCTCCAGTACCTCAAATCTGCTAAAGCCCTATCCATGAGACAGTTACGCTGGTCCCAATACTTTAGTGAATTTGACTTCACCGTCCAATATAGACCTGGGAGAAAAAACGGCAAGGCGGATGCCCTGTCTCGGTTGGGTTTTGACATTCCTTCGGACCCCATTGAGCAAGTCAACATCATCCCCAGAGCTAACATCATAGGACTTGTACAAAATGAGGATGTATTCCTATCACAGGTTAGAGCTAGTCAAGTAGCAGTAGACATGATGCAAGTGGTGGGAGCTCAGGAAATGTCGCTGCGAAAAGGACTGGTACGGGTACAAGGGGGAGTGGTGTTACCGTCGGGAGAGCTACAGGAACAGGTCCTGAAGTGGTATCATTCCCATCCAGTAGCAGGCCATCCCGGAATCAAGAGAACAATAGAAGCTGTGCGTGACCGTTTTTGGTGGCCGACAATGTTGAAAGACATCGAACAATATGTGAAGACATGTTGTGTGTGTGCTCAGACCAAGGTGTCACGTCTCAATCCGGTGGGCCTTCTTATGCCCCTACCTTCACCTGCAGACCCATGGCATACTGTGTCTCTTGATTTCATAGTAGAACTACCACTCACAAAACTGAAGAACAATACACTGTTAGTGGTAGTAGACTTGTTCACTAAGATGGCTCATTTTGTGCCCTTAAAGGGTTTGCCCACAGCAGTAGAGTTGGCATCCATATTCATGCAGCACATAGTCCGTTTACATGGTTTTCCCTCTGTTCTAGTGTCTGATAGAGGGGCACAATTTGTGTCACGATTTTGGAGAAGTTTATGTTCCCTTCTCCACATTGATGTCCGTTTGTCGTCCAGTCACCATCCGCAGTCAGACGGACAAACAGAGAGGGTTAACCAGTGTTTCGAGCAGTACATACGGAATCAGATGTTGCAAACATTGGATGAATGGGATGAGTTGGTCTGGTTGGCTGAAATCTCTTACAACCAAAGCACACACTCCTCCACCAAAACCTCACCTTTCTTTTGTACTTATGGTTATCACCCCAGGTTATTGCCCTCAGGTATCCCTACTGATTGTCCAACCCCGGCTGCCTCAGACAGGGTAGAACACCTACACGAAGTGCAGAAGAGAGCATTAGATAATCTGGAGATGGCAAAGGTGAGATACACAGAAGGGGCAAACCTACACAGGAGACTGGAACCTATTTATACGCCAGGAGATGAGGTCTGGCTCTCCACTAAACATCTCTCTTTGGGGGGTCCACGCAAGTTTAGCCCCAAATACATAGGCCCTTACAAGGTGGAGAAGGTGATCAATCCTGTCGCCATCAAAATCATCCTGCCTCCCTCTTTTAAGATCCATCCGGTTTTCCATGTGTCGCTACTCAAACCGGTTGAACCAGGGACTCGGGTTCCTGTAAGACCTGCTCCTGTTATCCTGCATGATTCAGAGGAGTTTGAGGTTGGGGCCATTATTGATTCCCGGTTGGTCAGAAAAGTATTGCAATACCTGGTTCATTGGAAAGGGTATGGTATAGAGGAACGCACATGGGAACCTGCGGCCAATGTTCATGCCCCTCGATTGTTGAGAGAGTTTCATCGGAGAAATCCTGACAAGCCCAAACCGGGTGGGGAGCGTTGTGGGGGGAGTGTACTGTCATGCTTTGGGATTCCCCTACGCTGTCCCTTTAAGAAACCCGGTATGTAAGGAACCAGGAAACAGGGAACGACGCTTCACGTTCCTGCGTCAAGCTTCCCTTGTTTCCGGTTCCGTCCTATTCCTGTTTCCTGACTTGTTGTTCCTGGTTGAGTTTTGCTGTTGTCCGCTGTTAAGCGTTTTGCGCCCCCCAGCTCCAACTATTTTGTGGGCTCGCTTACGCTTTTGTTTATGCAGCGTCTTGCTGCCTCAGGCGTACTTTGCTGTGTGCCTTATCACTTCTCCCTTTCTCCTGTGCCTCGCCCGGCAGCCGGGCTTTGCTCCGCCATCCGGCCGGGCACAGCTCCGTGGAGAACGTGTTCACAGATTCATTGTGAACTCCTTCGAATTACTCTGACACTTGGTTCCACCCGGCGGCCGGGCTTTGCTCCGCCATCCGGTGGGACTAGTTTTTCCTTTTCCCAGTATTTCTTTTTCTACACCTGACGGTCGGGTTTGAGCTCCGCTGTCCGGTGTAGTGTATTCCCCATTTCTTCTTTACATAGTTAGCCAGTTAGGTTTCTCCCTACTTTTTCCTGTCCCCGTTCTGTCCCCTCCTTGCCTGCAAGGTCCCTGTTTCCAGGATCTTCCACTATACTTTCAGTTATTCTGGAAACCCCGTCCTTGGTATTTCGTGGCACTCTTGCGTGGATCAGGGTGGGTGCCTCTATTCCTCACTACAGGGAATCACGGTAAGAGCGTTCATGCGCTACCAATCTTTTGTGCCTTATTATTGATACATGTGAATAGACTGTATAGATTTCGTTTGGTTCTCATAGATGGTGGTAATTCATAAAGACATCTGCAGAAGAGATGAATGGAAGGTTCTTTGTGTACCAGACAGTATTGAAGGGGTCTTCAAAGGCAGTTCCAAGATAGTCGAAGTAAGAAGGATTGATTAGAGCACTATCAAACATACAACATCTAGCCTATAGTACTCATTCCAATAACTGTGTCATCCTTATCATAGCTCCAGACGCTGTACCTTATTTCCACCTTCATCTGCTAAATCAGCGACATATTAAGAACCTGGGGTACGTGATATGTTTATGTACATGCATACTTAATATTTCATTTATTGGAGTAGAGCTAGAGTGTTTTGTTTACTCTTGTCATTTCAGCCTACCTGTTTTCCTGTTACCTTCATTGAAGCACCCCATATTCACTACTGGAGATTGCCATCAGCCAACATTGTCTTCCCCCCTCTTTCCTTGTTTTGTTTCCCTGTTTTCCCCTGGCGTGTCTCTCGTACTCTAGTGCTTGATAGAGTCGGAAGACCGCAGGGGAAGGCTGCGGACTACTCTTCGGATTCCTGACGCTCCTGTGGAACCAGCCTGCAATCCTTACAGGCATCACCACAAACTGGTAATGCCCACTGGGGGTAGAAAATGCTGTCTTGGCTTTAGACTCCTCAGCTAACCTGATTTGCCAGTAGCCAGCTGTCAAGTCAAAAGTGCTCAAACACTTGGCAGAAGCCAATTTGTCTATGAGCTCATCTGCCCTTGGAATTGGGTGTGCATATGTCCTGGTGACAGCATTGAGTCCTCGGTAGTCCACACAGAACCTCATCTCTCTCTTTCCATCTTTGGTGTGAGGTTTGGGGACCAGAACCACTGGGCTAGCCCAGGGGCTCTCTGAAGGCTCAATGACACCTAACTCCAGCATCTTTTGCACCTCAGCCTTGATACAGTCTCTGACATGGTCAGGCTGCCTGTAAATTTTGTTCTTTACAGGAAGACTATCACCAGTGTCCACCACATGGGTACACCAGTTAGTCTGACTGGGTGTCAGGGAGAACATATGTCGATATGACTGCAAAACCTGTCTACAGTCATGTTGCTGATGTTCAGTGAGGCTGCCATCTAAGGCCACACCATCAACTGAGCCATCGTCAGGATTCTGAGTCAACAGGTCTGGGAGAGGGTCACTCTCTTCCTCCTGCCCCTCATCTGTAGCCATGAGCAAGCCCATGTCTCTCCTGTCAACATATGCTTTCAGCCTGTTAACATGGAGCACCCTGTGGGGGCTCCTGGGAGTTCCAAGGTCCACCAAGTAGGTAACCTCTCCCTTTTTCTCAATGATTGTATGGGGTCCAGACCATCTGTCTTGGAGTGCTGCTGGGGCCACTGGCTCCAACACCCATACCTTCTGTCCAGGCTGGTACTCAGTCAGGACAGCCTTTTGGTCATGCCAGGCTTTCTGTAAGGCCTGGCTAGCCTCAAGGTTTTTGGAGGCCTTCTCCCTATACTCAGCCATCCTGGAGCGGAGACCAAGTACATAGTCCACTATGTCTTGCTTGGGCTTTTTGAGAGGTAACTCCCATCCTTCCCTCACCAGACATAGGGGTCCTCTTACAGGATGTCCAAACAACAATTCAAAGGGGCTGAAGCCAACTCCTTTTTGTGGGACCTCTCTGTAAGCAAACAGAAGGCAGGGCAGAAGGATATCCCATCTTCGCCTGAGCTTCTCAGGTAATCCTTTGATCATGCCCTTTAGGGTCTTGTTGAATCTCTCAACAAGCCCATTGCATTGTAGATGATAGGGAGTGGTGAACTTATAGTTAACACCACATTCCTTCCACATAGCTGTCAAGTATCCTGACATGAAGTTTGCACCTCTATCAGATACTACCTCCTTAGGAAACCCCACTCTGGAGAAAACTCCAAGTAAGGCCCTGGCCACAACAGGAGCTGTTGTGATCCTAAGTGGAATTGCCTCTGGGTACCTGGTGGCATGGTCCACCACCACCAGTATGAATCTGTGCCCAGATGCTGTAGGGGGATCCATTGGTCCAACAATGTCAATCCCCACCCTTTCAAAGGGCACCCCCACCACAGGTAGTGGTATTAGGGGGGCCTTTGTGGTACCACCTGCTTTGCCACTTGCTTGGCAGGTTACACAGGAGCGACAAAACTCCTTGGTATCTTCTGACATGTGAGGCCAGTGAAAGTGACAGACAAGTCTGTCCCATGTCTTGTTCTGGCCTAGGTGTCCTGCTAAGGGAATATTGTGTGCCAAGGTAAGAAGGAAGTCCCTAAATTGCAGAGATATGACCAACCTCCTGGTTGTACCAGGCTTGGGGTCTCTATCCTCTGATTAAAGGAGCCCATCATCCCAATAAACCTTATGGGTACCGTGAGCATTCCCAGCAGCCTCAGCAGCAGCCTGCTGTCTGAGGGGTTCAAGAGAAGGACAGGATAACTGAGCCTGCCCCAAGTCTGCCCTAGAAGGTCCCCCTGTCCCCAGAAACTCAACCTGATCAGGTTCAAGCTCTATAGGGACAGTTCCTTCAGGGGTCTCAGAATCATCTTCCTGTGAAGACTGATCCTCACTTGTAGGCATTTGGGAAGGCACAGCCTTTGCCCTCCTGTTCCTTGTCTTGGGAGGTACTTGGTCCATTATTCCAGGATCCAAGACCTGAGGTTCAGAGAGGCACTTTTTGGCCTGTGACCTGGTCACAGCAAGGACATGTGATGATATCCCTAACATCTCTGCATGAGTCCTGTACTCAACTTCTGACCATAGAGAGCACTCCAGGTCATTGCCCAACAAACATTCTACTGGGAGATCAGCACTAACCACAACTCTTTTTAGGCCAGTTACCCCTCCCCAGGAAAAGTTAACAATTGCCACACTATGTGTAGTAGTGACATTGCTGGCATTGGTCACCAGGTAATTATCACCTGGTATGTACTGTCCAGGGTCCACAAAGCTAGGCATCACCATAGTGACACTGGCACATGTGTCCCTGTATGCTTGAGCCACTTTTTCATTAATTAAAGGTGTCTGTCTGTACTTGCCCAAATTATTGGGACTGACAGTAGGGGAGAAATCAATCTCCCCATCACAGATCAGAACAGCCTGTGTGGGGACTCTGACTAGGTCAGAATCTCCATCAGTTCCCAAGGTGATACCCACTACCCCCTTAGTTTGTGGTCCAACACTGCCAACTGTACTAGTGGGTGCAGGTGCCTTAGGGGCTGCAGTGTTGGTGGCTCCACCCTTTTTACAATCACTTGTCCAGTGAGTGGTGTTGTTGCAAAAGCTACACCAGGGTTTTCTTTGACCTTCTTTCTTCTTCTTCTTGGAAGTTTGGGACCCACCCTCAGTATTAGTTTGGGGCCTTGTTGAAGACTTCTGGTCTTTAGCTTTCTGCTCCCCACCCTTCTGGTCTGTTTTCTTTTGGTCACCACCCTGGTTCTGGTTCTGGTTCTTTTGCTTAACTCTGGTTCTAACCCATTTGTCTGCCCTCTTTCCCAATTCTTGGGGAGAGGTTAGATCTGAGTCAACCAAATGTTGATGCAACTGCTGGTTCTGACAGTTATTTAAAATCTGTTCTCTCATAAGCAAATTGTACAATCCTTCATAGTCTGTAACCTTACTTCCCAGCAACCAGCCCTCCAGAGCCTTAGTGGCACATTCAACAAATTCGGACCAGTCCTGAGTCTGTGTCTTCTGGGTGTCTCTGAACATTAACCTGTACTGTTCATGGGTTAAGCCTAACCCATCAATCAGAGCACTCTTCAGGACCAGGTAGTTTCTAGACTCCCCATCACTGACTGTGAGGAGTCTGTCTCGGCCTCTACCTTCAAAGGAGAGCCACAAGATTGCTGCCCACTGCTCCGGAGGGACCTGCTGTACTTTGCAAGCTCTCTCAAGTGCAGTCATCCACTTGTGGATATCATTCCCAACTTTGTAGGGGGGCACAATCTTACTCAGGTTTCTATTGTCATAGGACCTGTCTTTATCTTTAGGGATAGTGCTGCCACCAGTGGAATCTAATCCACTCTCTCTAGGCTGCCTTGCTCTAGCAAGTTTCTCTTTGGCCAGGGCAACTTCTAATTCTTGTCTCTGGATCCTAAGTTCAGCCTCTCTCATTTTGGCCTCATGTTCCCTTCTCTGAGGGCTAGTGAACTCCCTTCTGGAGTTACCATGAGAACCTCTAGAAACATGGGAAGTATTGGATTCACCTGAGTGATTCCTCCTCCTCCTATGCTCCTGGTTAAGTCCTTTTGGGGGTCTGAATGGGTTGGACCCACCTTCAGTCCCAAATAAGCTTAGGTTAGCCTGGTTAAGCCTGCTGACTAACACCTGGCTATCTATATCATCATCAGACTCACTTTCTTCTACCTCCTCCCCTTCTTCTTCTTCCTCAGGCTGAGAATTCCCAGGGGTCTGGTCTTCCTCATCTATCTGGATGACAGGGGTAGGGGCATCAGGGTTATCATCTTCAGTGGGAGAGCCTCCATCTCCAGTCCCTGGGGTGCCTGGTTTGGAGTTCTTTAGAGCTTCAGACTGGTCTAACAGCTCTCTGAGGTGTCCTGCTGTAGGAGTAGGACCTGTTTTGATTCCTCTCATGGAACACAGTTGCCTCAGTTCCTTAAATGGAAAGATAGCAAATTTGGATGGTGCCCTTGGAGGGTCACTCTCAACAGAGGTGGTTCCAGTGGATCCCTCTGCTCCAGACATTGCTCTAGTGTGGTGGATGTGTTGAAATCTACCTACACTTGTGTTTTCCTACAAAACCTATCTAGTAGTTGTAGTCAGGGTGTGCTACTCCCTATCCTCTACAACAACTAAGTTCAGTAGAACTTAAGTATATCTAGTCTTGTTTTAGTGTACCTATCAGGTACCTGTATGATCTTTCAAATGATATTTTCAAAGATTGTAATGGTAAAACAACAGCAAGCTCAAATCCCACCGCTGCCACCAATGTGAGAAGTTGGCCTGGTATATGATGCTCACTAGTTCTAGTGATCACCTTGTACCATGCCAAGCAACCCTTATGGTGCAGGTTGTAAAGTCAACCTTATAGACAAGCTATCCTAGGGGTAGCATGGACTAAGCAGTCTTAGGCTAAACTCTGTAAAGGCATGTGAAGCAAGCTGTTTTACCATACACAATCCCTTGAATACCAAATGAAAGGACACCACACAGATATGTATTGAAAATATATATAGATGTATTTCTACAAATAACCCTGATACTCTTTATGAGCACAGAAGCAAATGCGTTAAAACAAAACACAGTTTAAATACACAAAAGTTGCAAAATTTTGGATGAGCCCTAGGGGCCACCTAAACCATATACTAAAATAGTGGTATAAGAACCACTATGGGGAAAGTGAAGAGGCCTAGGGCCTGGGGAATCGCTGGAGCTGTTTGGGACTAGCAGTGAAGAAGTCGGGAAAGGCCCGCGGGACTCGGGTGCAGTGCGGAAAGTGCACGCTTTACCAATGCAATGTCAATGGTGCGTAAAAGTTACAAAGTTAGTTAGAAAGGAACCTTCCGAGTGACCTAGAAGGATGAAACTTTAGACACAGACACTAGAGGTGTGTACCAGTGTGGGAACACCAGCGGAGCTGAGTTACCTCACCCACAGGAAGCGGGTGCATAGGGTCGAAGTAGTGTCGGGTTTAGTCACGCAGGTCGATGGTGCTTGGAGCTGAAGATGCTGCAGGCGACTCGATGTGAAGAGTTCCGGTGGATCCAAGGGTGGATCTGAAGAGGTGAAGACCTGAAAGCAGAGGGGACAATGTTCAAAGTCACTAGCCAGTGACTACCGTGGAACCAGATTGGAACCAGGCAATGTTGGGTGCAAACAGGCTTCGAGGTGTAGCTTCTCTCTGCAGCCACGTAGACACGAGGGGTTGAGGACGTCCAGGAGTCGGTCACGTGCTGTCCCACGCAGGATTCTCGCTGTTGGCGGTGTCGGCAACTTGATTGGAGGAAACAGGCCTTGGCTAATGCAAGCCACGCAGGAATCAAAAAAGGCTTGTTACTCGGACCAGCAAGGTCAGAGCAGGTGCTCCTTTTTACAGGAGCGAGGGCAAGTCTGGAGCAATCATACCCGCAGTGTAAGTTGAAGGTTTCGTCGCCAAGATGGCCGCTAGCCACGTGGCAAGTGGCCGGGATGGCGCATCGAGTGGCACAGTGCAAAAGGGCCCCACGCAGATCGTGGAGATGCTGGGGGGCTGATCTTCGGTGCAAGGGCTGCTCGAGGTTGGG
The DNA here is from genome assembly GCF_964261635.1 of Lissotriton helveticus. Taxonomy (NCBI): domain Eukaryota; kingdom Metazoa; phylum Chordata; class Amphibia; order Caudata; family Salamandridae; genus Lissotriton; species Lissotriton helveticus. The sequence goes on from NC_136067.1 coordinate 532,219,115, forward strand.
GCTTCTCAAACCCCAAAGCACAGCGTCGAGGGTGCCTCTGATGCTGCGCAGTCAGCTTCTCAGGGGTCTTTCAAGAGGTCCGGTCCCACGTCTCTCAGTGCCTGCACGGGTCTCTTCTTTGCAGGGACTGTCGATCGGGCTGTGAGAAGTCTGGGAGTCTGGGTCTTGTCAGGCTTTGGGCTCGGGCTCCGGCGGGAGGCGGCGGCAAAGCAGACGTCGAGTTGCTGGTTGGTGCCTGTGTTCACAGGGTGGTCACTCCTTGGCCACAAGGGAGATTCTCTTCCGTCTTCTGTGCAGCAGAATGTCGAAGTCCAGTCTTCTTCTGTATTTCAAGTTGATTCAGAATGATCTGAAGTCTCAGGACACAGCTCCCACTCTTATTCGAATCTGGGGGGCCGGATCACCTACTAGGTCCCTCCTCTGGGTGGAACCAGGAAGGGGAGTGGTTACACCCCCTTTCCTTTGTCCAGTTTCACGCCAGGACTGGGGCTGGAAAGCCCCAGCACCTGTTTGAACTGGCCTATGCACAGGGACACCTTGTGTGCCCCAGGCATGTCTGATTCTATTCAGCCCTGTCCTACCCAATACACAAAATCCTGTCTGGGGTGGTGCTAGCACCTCCCCAGGCAGGAAACCCTTTGTCCAAGCTGCCCTCGCTTGAAGGACTCCCAGCAGCAGGAGGTCAGACTTGTGTCTGTGGTGGCAGCATCCATTTTGTGATGCTGAGGCTCTGTTTAACTTTAACCGGGGTTCAGGCTAGGTACATGTCGTGTCCCTCTAGAAGGGTGGAATGCTACCCCCGTCGCCAGAACTGGCGAGGGGGTAGTATTCCAATTCGTATGACACCTTACTCGACATGTTTTGATAAAGCCAAACCCAAGATAGCATTTAACCGCGAGGTTCATAATGCACTTAAGAGTATATGGTATGGCAGTATCATGAAACAGCTAAAGGACATGGTTCCGAAAGCTGCAGACAGGCTCAGCTCATGCCAGAGCACTATCTCACATATTCCCAAGCACTCTGCCTCCAGGATTGATGAGGCCTTCCATAGGAGTGGCTGATAGGGACATATGTGTCCATTTTAGGTTAGGTATAGGCATACTACACCTAAGTAAGGGGTGATTACACCGACTTACCCCAGCTGAGTGATCAGCCAGTTGTGTCAAATATGGAGGCCAGGCCAGGGGTGGCACAATACATGCTGCAGCCCCTGGTAGGCCTTGGAAGCACCTATGCCCTTGGTACCTGGGTACACTGTTACAGGGGCCAATAAGGTGAACCAGTTCCAATGTCGTTATGCACCTAAAGTACATGGGTAACAATTTAGAGCGAGAACCGCAGGCTGTGGGTCTGATTAGCAGGCCCACAGCCACATTAAGTCATAAACCAGTGAAGCAAAAAGCAAAAATTTGGGGTGACCATAGGATAGCAGACCCTACTCTCCTACAATAATGGGTGAAGATATTTCCTGATTTGCATGGGGCCTCACTCCCAGGCACAAAAGGTAGCACTGGTACTACATGAGCACCAGCAATATCAATATTTCAAAAGGGACCACACAAGCATCTTCTGCACCCCTTCTGTACAACAACAGTGCCACGGAGGTGCACAACGTTGGCGTTCATGCCCTTTGCTCCCCTGTAACACTATGCATAACACAGCCCCAGTTAATGAAAATGGCAAATATTACAAAATAGCTATTCAGCACATATAAAAAGTTATAAAACCTTCACTAGAATAACCTGAGGTGGGCAGAGGCATTATGTCTAGGCACACCTTATCCCTGCCACTACTCTACCAGGTACCTCCACCACCAATGAGCAGATTTACACTTTAAATAGAGGAGCCCGCCTGGCAATGGAAGAAGAATGCAATACACTGGAGGGCATCAATATGGCAGTATGGGCACCATTGTCTGCCTATTGCCCAGTAAAGCTTCCAAGAGTAAGCCAGAAATGTCAGGAGCCCTTTGAAATGCCAGGATCCCTCTCAGCGCTACACATGCACATCAGTAAGGAGGAACTCCGGCGATTAGTAAGGGACGGGGGCATTACCAAAGCATCTTGTTAAAATATAGACTAACGTTCTGTGGAATGAAGATAATTGTAAAATCAAAGGACAATCTATATGACTGCTTCAATTTAACTGTGTATGTACACACCCTGAGGAGGCGTCCAGGTTACACTATTGTTGGTGTGAGAAAACTACTGGTCAAACCAGGAATACATAATCATTTTGCGTGCCTCACTGTTTCGTAGTTCAACTAACGGCCTTTCCCTTTCTACATCAACTTCCAGAGCCCTCAGACTCAAAATGTCAACTACGGGAGCCAGTATCAAAATAATCGAGTTCATAGAGCACAGACCTATCTAGATTATGATACCAGCCTCTCTGCATTAAAGACTTCCGGGGAGTTCCAAAGTGGTTAAGGCTATTTCACCACGTGTTTCCATTCCTTATTAATACTATCTCTAGTGTGTGTTTTTCTTTCCAGAGTGCAGTTGTTTTCATGGTGGCCTTGTGCATGGTCACACATGTCTATATTGTATTGCTTCTTGTTCTTTGACTGTATTATGTTTCTGGATGTTTGAGATCCTGAAAAGGGAGTCAGGATAATGTACTTGTTTTTACTTCTTTGCTGTACAATTTGACTCCTTGGTCTCACTGGGACATTTGGCACTAAAGGTATATTTCTTAACTACATTACTTCATTTTTCTTGAGTGTTTTCAGCAAATGTGGCAAATGAATTTCTATGCTCTCTGAAATTATTTGTATGATTTTTAGGTAGCTCTTTCGTGTAGCATGATCAGTAGTTGTGATTAATAGCTCACCTTTTATGTGGCAATTCTCTCTTTTTTCTCTTTTCAGCATTGAAATTTGGTTAGATATTTAGGGCATATACCATAGAAAGCTCTATAGGGCAAGGACCAATCCCTTAAACTTCACTCTAGCCCATAAGGGAAGCCAATGTAGCTCCTTAAGATGGCACTTAATAGAAATGTTCCTAGCAAAGTTTGGCAGGAGCCTTGCAGCCATGTTCTAGACCAACTGCAGTCTCTTAAGCTGATGCAAAGGGAGACCCCAATAAAGTGCATTAATGAAGTTTCACTGAGATGTTATGCAGGTATGGACTACCATCTTTTGACAAGAAGCTGGAAGAATGAACAGGAACTTCCTCAAAAACTGGAGAAGGCTCAAACAAAACCCAACTGTGCTCTCCACTTGTGCTTTGAGGTACAGGTTACTATTGAAATTCACTCCCAGGATCTTAACCACCATAGTTGAAGTCGGCTGAGAGGGAGCAGAACTAGACCAAACCTCACCACCCAACAATGGGGGGGACCAAAGTCCAGTACCTGTGTTTTGCTGGTGTTGCACTGGAGATTAATCTGGCACATCCATTGAAACACTGCTAACATACACACCTCAAATCTGCATTGGGTACCAGAGATGTTCTTGTCCCAAGTTAGAATTATCTGCGAACCATCAGCATAAGAGATGATCTGCACTCCAAAGAATTCCACCAGATTTGTCAAAGGGGACATAGAGACATTGTACAATGTCTGCCCCAAGGGAGAACCCTGAGGAACCCTGAACTTAATGGACTGAGAGTCAGACAAAAATTGCAGCATCCATACTGACTGATCACTGTTTGGTAGAAAGGAAAGCAGCCATGCCAGGTTGAACATGTACTTTTACGTTTTACATATCCTGGTAGTGAAAAATTCGCAAGTCCATTTTTCACTACTATGAGGCCTACCCCTCCCATAGGATAACATTTGGTCTCCTTACTACACTTCCTAAGTTCTAACTTTTGATTGGGAACAGGTAAAGATTTCATGTTTGGTGTCTGAGAAATTGTAATTTGAAATCCTCCTTAATGGTAAAATCGGATTTTTAGTTCCAATTTTAAAACTGGGTGTGTATGGCAATTGGACTGTGTTTATACCTCCTGAGTAGCTACAGAATAGAGGGATTAAGTGGCATTGGATAGGTCATCACTGGCAGGATGGGTGGGAGCTGGGTACAGCCCCACTTGCAAAACAACAAGCTGTGCCCGATCTTCACACAAAGGCCTTGTTGCCACTTCATTGTTCATGCAGGCAGCCTGGACTAGGTGAGGGAAGCAGGAATCTCTAAGCACTTCAAAGGGAAATCTATAGAAACTTCTACATTAAAGAAGGCAACAGGCATACAAATAAGACCCTCAGGCCCCCCTCTTCATTTCACTTTCTAGACTTCAGAACGCACTCTCAGAGTACTGCCCGCTGCTGTGGCCTATTGTGTATTTCACTGGACTGCCTTAATGCACCTGAAAGTATTGTTCTGCTGCCCGAAGCCTTTTTGAAACCTCGGAGGCCTGCCCTGCTGTTTGAGCTCTGTTCCACTTTTTCAACCCAGGTCTACTAGAGTGACAACAACGGCTAGTTGGCTGGCCTCTTGATCAGAGCCTCAGGGACAGAAAGGGCTCCATTCATCTGGAACCTGCACCTGGACCCAGTCTGAGCGAATCGCAACCCTCCAAGGGGTGCCTCCCCAGTCCTGGACCCTTTGCAGTGGTGATAAAGGTGCCAAGATAGCTAAAATCTAAAACTTGGGACATACAACTTTTTGGACCAAAAACTGCTCTGAGAAATGTGAGGTGACTGGGACCAACCTGCTTGTCTATCCGCCCAAGGGGCATCGCCAGTCGGCCTGAGTTTGAAGCAGCACCCATTACGTCATCTCTGCAGCAGCAAATTTGTTCAGTGGTCCTTTGCAGGAGGGGTGTCGGGACTGGTGGAGCACTTGTCTGCTACAAATTCTAGCCTTGTCACGTTGGAGATTTTCAAATACCAAAATAGAGATTAAGGGCCAGATTTTCCACTTATTCATGCAGCGCAGTGCAGCAGCCACAAACGCTGCACTGCGTGAAGAGGAGAGAGGGGGAGATCACCATATTTACAGAAATATGGCACTTACCTCCCCTTTCCCTAGCACTGGTGCTGAAGTCAGCTGCTGTGCGCCATGGAGACACCTTTGTGTCATAGTGCAAGGTTGTCTCTGTGAGTCTAGCATAGGTTTTGTGCTGGAAGAGTACCCCTCAAGTACAAAATACTGTGCACAGACTGATTTTAACCCTTTTTCCTCTTTGTATTTGCGCTGTAAATTGCAGCACACGTACAAAGTAGGAAAAGAAGCATTTCTCCTTCGTTCACCAACTGCAAAAGGGCAAAGTATTCTGACGCTAAACCCGGTTTACCTTATTTAGTAAATAGGGTTTAGCATCAGGAATCTTTGGGGATTGCATGGGAATGCCAATGCTCCACCCATGGTACACCACCTTGACGTTAAGTAATGTGCTGCTTTGCGTTAGTATTACATTGTTTCCTGTGCTAAACAACTTTTGTGCTGGAAAGTAAATCAGAAAAAAAGATTTTGCGCTGATTTGCGTCACAGAATAAAATGTTAGTAAACCTCCCCCTTAGTCTGTATGTGGAAATCTTCACTGCGACTTCGTCCAGTGGCTCCCAGACAATGATGCCTCCTCCTCTGGCACTTCCTGCAGCCTTGCCCCACTGAACCTCTACGTTGTCAGACACTTTTTGTTGAAAATCCTTCTAAGTCTAAAAGTAAGCGCCAACCAGGCTCAATCCAATTTTTGTATCCAACTTGTTCTCCATCTCAGTTAGCCATATTTTTTTTACTGTGACCCGTTCTAGAATGACTACATGTCCACAGCTGGTGTTTTGATCATTTAGGGGCTAGCCTTTACTTAAACTTTAAAAATTCATAACTCCAGTTCTACTGATTGGATTTTTGTAATTTTCATGACTGCTTTGTGCCAAGCTGACAGATGGTTAAGCACAGGCTAATTTAGTGACTTTAGTGTTTACTCTGACAGGGATTCTGGCTGTTGATTGAGCAGGGTTACTACTCCACTCAACCAACAACCCAGTTTTGCACAGTGTGTCTACATCTGAGAGGTCATCTTCATTAGGAGAACATTGTAATCATTATTTTTGCCTTGCCAAGTAGGGCCGTTGCAGCTGTTCATTGTGTTAATGTTCAATAGCTATTTAATAAAATATCTTCCAATGTGTTCGCTGCATAATTATGATGTTTGAGGTGGAAAATTGAGATCACTTAATAAAGTGCAGGCTCACACAAGTGATTTCTGGGACTGCAGGCTACACAAGTTACTTATACAAAAAAGATATTTCAAGGAATCAGTAAACAGGAAATTACTGTATTCCTTCCCAAAGCTGGACCACGCTCCAGGCCTGTGAAATGTATTGTATCCCATAGTAATGACCCTTTTCTGAAACCTGCAGACCAGAGTAAGCAGTAGACTGCGAAAACCCAGTGTGAGGTGAAGACATTTAGGAAGTAGAAAAGTTTTACTGTGGCTATGAAAAATATGAAGTAAAATTCCCGTAGCCGTGGATTTCTGCTGGTTAGCTTACCGATACAGGACATGGACTGCAAGGCCCAGGAGGCCCTCAACACTCCTCACCTGTGCCTCCTTGCCCCGCCTCCAGGTGCCTGATAATGACTCGCGGCCCCCGCTTTGCAGGTACTGCTCGTAGCCGCGGACTTCTGCTGGGGAGTTTACGGAAACAGGACACGGACTGCAAGGCCCAGGAGGCCCTCAACACTCCTCACCTGTGCCTCCTTGCCCCCCCTCGACGCGCCAGATAACGGCTCGCGGTCGCAGCTCGTAGCCGCGGACTTCTGCTGGGGAGCTTACCAAAACAGGACAGGGACTGCAAGGCCCAGGAGGCCCTCAACACTCCTCTCCTGTGCTTCCTTGCCCCGCCTCCACGCACCAACTAACGGCTCGCGGCCCCCGCTTCCCGGGAGCCGCTCGTAGCCGCAGACTTCTGCTGGGGAGCTTACCGATACAGGACACAGACAGCAAGGCCCAGGATGCCCTCAACACTCCTCACCTGTGCCTCCTTGCCCCGCCTTCACGTGCCAGATAACGGCTCGAGGTCGCAGCTCGTAGCCACGGACTTCTGCTGGGGAGCTTACCGATACAGGACACAGACTGCAAGGCCCAGGAGGCTCTAAACACTCCTCACCTGTGCCTCCTTGCCCCGCCTCCACGTGCCAGATAACGGCTCGCGGCCCCCGCTTCATGGGCGCTGCTTGTAGCCGTGGACTTCTGCTGGGGAGCTTACCGATACAGGACATGGACTGCAAGGCCCAGGAGGCCCTCAACACTCCTCACCTGTGCCTCCTTGCCCCGCCTCCACGCGCCAGATAATGGCTCGTGGTCGCAGCTCGTAGCCACGGACTTCTGCTGGGGAGCTTACCGAAACAGGACACGGACTGCAAGACCCAGGAGGCCCTCAACACTCCTCACCTGTGCCTCCTTGCCCCGCCTCCATGTGCCAGATAACGGCTCGTGGCCCCCACTTCGCGGGAGCTGCTCGTAGCCGCGGACTTCTGCTGGGGAGCTTACCGAAACAGGACAGGGACTGCAAGGCCCAGGAGGCCCTCAAACCTCCTCACCTGTGCCTCCTTGCCCCGCCTCCATGCGCCAGCTAACGGCTCACGGCCCCCACTTCCCGGGAGCTGCTCGTAGCCGCGGACTTCTGCTGGGGAGCTTACCGATACAGGACACGGACTGCAAGGCCCAGGAGGCCCTCAACACTCCTCACCTGTGCCTCCTTGCCCCACCTCCAGGTGCCAGATAACAGCTCGCGGCACCCACTTCGTGGGGCCGCTTGTAGCCGCGGACTTCTGCTGGGCAGCTTACCGATACAGGACACGGACTGCAAGGCCCAGGAGGCCCTCAACACTCCTCACCTGTGCCTCCTTGCCTCGCCTCCACGCGCCAGATAACGGAGCGCGGTCCCCGCTTCACGGGACGTGCCCGGGCGCGCGCCGGGTGAAGCCAGGGCCAAGGGCGGGCCCGTTTGAGCCCGTTCGAGCACGGATGAGTACGGGACGGGGCCATCCCCCTTAGTTCATCTGTCAACTATAGATTTGTGCACAAAAACTTAGTGCTCACAGGTTATATTGTAAGACCACCTTGGCATCTTCTTTCTTGCCTGTATATTTGTTGCTACTGACTAGCGGAGTAGCAGTAGTCAACATTTTAAGTCTAACTACTTGAAACAATGACCACTACCAAGTTGGGAAAGGGTAGGAAGTCCTTGCCAGGCGGGTCTATTGTGGGCACATTGGACCAGTTTCTAACCAGGGCATCCTCTGCGTTGGCACGTGAAATTGAAATGACCGAAAAGAGGATCTCAATAGAGCCTGCTTTTGACAAACGGTCATCTATGGGTTTGTCGGCCCATGTGCTGTTGCCAGTTTATCAACCATTTACTGATGCCGTGTTGTCGGGTGAAACTGACGTGGGCAGCTATGTCAAGGTGCTGGTGGGTTGCCTGATATCCCTATCATCATGGACGTCGCATCAAATGACCTTTGTTCTTTGACGCGAAATGACGAGCACTCTGTACCGTCAGTACTGAGATTGCAAACACGGTCCGCATCCAGGTCTAAAACGGGAGCTCACCATCCGGGCCCAGATCAAACGGCTTAAAGGAAACATGGAGGGGCTACACCGAAAAAGAGAAAGGTGAAAATACAGAAATGTAGCAATATGGAGGTAAGTCCGCCAATAAGAATTGTGCCTAGTCCTGTTATACCCCAGCCTACTGAATATGTGACTGTGGCTACACCAAGTATTGGAGATGTTCCCTCTACTGAATTTGGAGAAGACTTTTGGGCCAAATTGGAAACTATATCTACAAAGACATGTCTCCCTATCTATGATAGACTTAATTCAATAGAAGACAGACTTTCGCATCGAGAACTATTGTTTGTTCCAATACAGGCAGATGGTGGTATGAGGGTTGAAGGCGGTACTGGGAACTCAGAGGGGTTGCCTGGGCAAACAAATACAGCTGTACCAAATGCTGTTGTAGCTGCTCCACTCGCTCCCACTGTAATACCTGTTGAGCTTTCAACTCAATCTACCGACACTGTTGTGACTAATGACCAGGTAGTAAATAGAAGGGCTGAGAATGGGGAGATAGAGGGATAGAGAAACAAAAAACTCTGTCCACCAACACCATGGCTTTTGATGTATCTAGGAAAGCATTACCATGTGTAGATCTCCCTCCCGAATCTATACTGTATGTGGTGGTACTTACAGGGGTTTCTGTCTTGAGCCTGGGGAAAAACGAGGCCTATAGTGAGCTTAAAAACAAATGTATCCACTGGCTGAATTAAAACAGGCCACTTCCAAACCAGGTATCTAGTGGAATCCTTTTCGCTCGACGAGTGGACTGGGTGGGGCATAGGGCAAAAACTATCCAGGGTGATTGTGTTGAAATTAATTTTAGGAATAGATGGGCCGTGGAACATATTTGTAATTGGGTGCCAGTATGCTCTGCAACGCAAATTCAATCACTTCCCCTAAATATTTCTATCCTGTTACTCCCACCAATCCTAACTCTAACTTAACTATTAGAGCACAGCGCTGGGGGGAAGGGGAGAATCAGAGTTGTAGTGTCCAGGCAGGACATGTTAACTGGAATAGAGATAAAAATCTCCCCCCTGTGCTGACAAGGTTTTGCCACAATAATAGATTTAGTGTTTTGGACCAAGTAGACTGACGGTCGAGGAGTAGTTTGTCGCCATCCCATAAGGTCAATGATATGGATTTATTAGTATCTGGGGAAGGTAAGGTGGGTGTTGAATGCCCCATCACCCTGTCAAGATTAGAAGGGTGTGACAGTACTCTAGAGGCAATTTTGGGTAATGTTAGGGAAAGCCGTAGGGAAAAGCCTGATGGTATATCCTCTGGTGCCCCTCCTTTGGTAACACAGGAGGGTGTAGGTAGCAGGGGAGCCATCACAGCAACAGCAAGGGGTCATGATAGAGGGAAAAACGAAGGAGGTCTTAATCTTGGGAGGGCGGGGTCGTCTATTGATGATCTATTAGTGGGGGGTGCCAGTTCTACTATGGTCCAAAACAATCCTAGAGTGTGGGAGGAAAATGGCAATATCAAAATTATCTCCTGGAACCTAGCGGGGATTAAGAACAAGCTATTTTGCTCAGATTGGGGTTTGTTTGTAGAGAAGCATGATATCTGCTTAATTCAGGGGACGTGGGCTTTGGAAAATAACCAAAGGAGAGGTTTCGCCACCTTTAGTATACTGGCTACAACGAAGGGCAGGGGTAGACCGTCGGGGGGACTGAGCATCTGGGTGGGTGCGCACCTGGGTGCTAAAGCAGAGCAGTTACAAACTAATTCTCTGGACATACAATGTGTCCTCTAACTCTCTCAGTTAACAAACAAATTGCCCTAATTAATATCTATTCAAGGCCAACTCAGAGTGGACAAGAATCCAGAGTCATTGAGCAACTGAGGGAATATACACTAACTCTTGACCCTGAAATCATCTTAATAATAGGGGACGATTTTTATTGCCAGTTCGAGCCTCTAATCAGTGCTACCGCTGATGATCTAGATGATGAGGATCAGTATTGGCACATTTCGGAACCTCAGATCCCTCCAGTTAGAGCATTGACGCCGCTGGTCCTCCAAATAAATTCGTTCACCTTGTCCTCTTCATTGAGGGCTTGTAACGGGAGGTTAAAATGAGACAGACCTGGCTTAGCCACCTTCAATAGAGAAGGGCAAAACTCGACCATTGATTATATTCTGGTTGAATGTAGATCATGGGATAGGGTTTTGGATTTTCAAATCCATCTTAGAAATGATAGTGATCATAACGTTTTAGTTATGACACTTAAACCAGGGAGTTGGGGTTTGTCCAACCCTGTAGTAGCGCCCAACCTAACTCCCCAACCTCTCCTGTTACATAACAATAGGCGAAGAGTAAAATGGCCTCACATACAGGACTCCACCAAAAAATGTGCATACATATACCAGCAGGTTGTCCCTTACCTCAATGAAATGGCCGAGGTTGGGTTATCTGGTAGACAGGCAGGCATGGATGCTAGGCCGATAGAAATACACGAACAGTTGACATCCAAGCTGTTTGGTGTGTTCTATCCGGAAGGAAGCAGAAAGGTAAAATCGGACCCAGATCATTCTGGTACAATGCCACTTGTCGTAAAGGCAAAACAGACTTGTTGGTCGCTGTTAAGGCTAGGGACAAACCTAAAATTAAACAACTTCGCCTGAAGTACAAGCAGGTTATTCAATCTGAGAAGAAGGACTGGGAAGTCAAAAGATGGGAAGACCTTCGAACTGCCCTTGTGCGCAAGGATTCGAAATCATTTTGGGCAATAGTTAGCGCAAGGGAGAAGGAGGGGAGATCTACATCATCACCAGCGCTAGAATCCAACAGTGTGGGAAACCCACTTTGGAACCCTGTACGCACACTCGGGCAATGATCGACCACCATCCCCAAATATAAGCCTCCACCATGAGTATCGATTGGTGGGGGCTCGGGATAACCCACTAATATCAAATACATGCCCCCACCATGAGTATCGATTGGTAGGGGCATGGGATATAACTTCCGATGAGGTTGAACCTGCTATCGCTAAGCTATTACCTAATAAGGCCCCCGGTCTAGATAAGCTTCCAGGGGACCTATTTCGGTCAGAACCAAAAATATGGGCCCCATATTTATGTGTTTTGTTTCACTCTATTTTAAAGGGCACGGATCCGCCGGACACCTGGCGTGGGGCAGAGATAGTTCCCATCCATAAAAAAGGATGTCCTCTATTGCCAGTTAACTATAGGCCTATTAGCCTAATAGACATCACTTCAAAGTTAATGGGACGTATTATTCTAGAAAGAATCCAGGCCTTCATTGAGGAAAACAAGATCTTAAGCCCCTTCCAGGCCAGCTTTAGAATGAGTACATCAACCGTTGACCAGATATTCAGACTTCAGGTCCTGTGCTGGAAGACGGTGAGTGTGGAGGGTAGCAGTCTCTACCTCATCTTTGTTGACCTGAGGTCTGCGTTTGATCTGGTTCCTAGGGAAAAACTGTGTTGTGTACTTTTAGATCTTGGTATTCCACCATATCTTTTGGATGTCTTAATAAGGCTTCATACTGAAACATATGTAAAAGTGAGGTGTGGGTAGCTTGGAGAATTATCAGCCAGCTTTCCTGTGAAAAAGGGGGTGCGCCAGTGGTGGGTCCTGGCGCCCACCCTATTTAGTTTGTATATTAATGGGCTTATAGATCATCTACTCGGTATTAAGGACATCGATGCCCCAAGGTTAGCTTCAGGTCGGGTACCCGCATTGATGTTCGCGGATGACACTTTGTTGTTGTCCAAGACATCAATGGGTATCCAACGCACCCTGGATGGCTTTGCTAATTTCTGTGCACTGAGGGGCCTGGAGATAAACCTATCTAAAACCAAGTTTATGATTTTTAATCCTCCCAGGCACTCCCGCCCAAATCCAGTATTGAATGGTACACCCCTGGAGCGAGTGAAAACTTTTGAGTACCTGGGTATTATCCTTGTGGAACATCTGGACTGGGATACCCACCTAGTAAAGGCCGCCCTAAAGTTAACTCACTGGTGGGCGGGATATTGAAAATGCACAGAGCCTCTGAATTTAAGCGAGCAGCTCCTGTTATTGAAATTTATAAAACACAGGCTAGAGCAGCTTCTGTTTATGGGGCAGAGCTTTGGGGGTACCACAGGCTTACTGACCTCACAATGGTAGAGCATACATTTATGAGGAACCTGTTGGGACTCCCAGCCAGCACGCCGCTAGTACCACTTCGCTTGGACCTAGGGCTACTCCCCATTGAGGAGGAAGTATCACTACGCCCAATCATGTACTGGAGAAGACTGTGGACAGTCCCTGAGTTAGGAGTCTATAAAAACGATTTAGGGAAGTTTGGGCTTACTTGAGAACCAAGAAAATACCGTGGTATATGCACATTAAGGAAATCACTAGTAAGATTGGATTACCCAAGCTGTGGGAATCACCAGAAGAATCGTGCTTGAAAATAACTAGGATAATCTGGTTCGCCACTACAGGGATTTCAATCTACTGTCTCTTCAAGTGAGTTCTACAATAGGTAGACTGACAATACAGTTTCTTCAAATAAAAGCCGAGTATAAAACAGAAGATTTCCTTGACCTGATTTATCCAGCCTTGGCGAGGATATTATATTTGCAATTTAGGTTGGGCAGTCTCCCGCTTACATCCTTTACCAGTAAATGGCACAATAAAAAAAATACTGAGTGCCCAGCATGCAAATATAAACTTGAAGATGAGAACCACGTTTTGTTCTTTTGCCCCGCCTACCAGGCTGTACGTAAACACTGGGTGGTACCCATCTGTAGAAATCTCGGCTTCAGACATTGTTGTTTAGCTTGTAGAGTACTAAGGTACGACACGCATCCTCCCATCGTTTTTGCCGTTTCCCGCTTTTTGCATGGAATGTGGCACAAACGTAGGACTTTTTTACCCAAGTAATCGAATGATTAAAATATCTTTATAAATTGCTAGTATTGATGACTGTGTTGAATGTTTAATTTGATTTTATGATGGGATGTATATGTATAGTTTTTAACTTCGTGAAATCAAGAGTATATATATGATTGTGATTGTCTTTGCATTGTCGTATACTATTTATTCGTGTTTTTTGTATTGTATGCATTTTATCTTGAACTTTTATGATCCGTTGTGACCGAAATTAAGTTATCGAATGAAATTCCCAATCCCTTCCTGTGCTTCTTCAACTGAGCTACCGGGAAGAACCTTTCATTGATAAAGCTAGCTGGTCTAGTCTACATTGACAGACGTTCTTGAGCATCTAAATGTAATTCAGGTGCCATAGATAGTATTTCTGACACTAAACTCCACATTCTGTTTCAGGGATAAACTCTGCCTGATTAAGTATGGGTAAAGAGGATTACTTCTGTGTATTTATAATTGTCATAGATTTCCCGAGTACACTATGGGATTTTAAGTCTGCCATAAATGTTGGGAATTCAATTAACATCAAATGCAGGGGAAAGCACGTGCGACATTTTTCAAACCCACTATTTAAATCAGGTGAACGCCCACGAGTTCTAATGTAAAAAAACTGAAGGTATGTGATTACTATTAAGATATGCTATTCACTGACGGAATTCGGACAAAACAGAAACTTTTTGTTACATTAAATTGACTATAGTTATGATTTGTGTTCCGCAATCAAAACTATTCATCTGTAGTACTGAAGAATTAGAAAAACAATTGTTCATTTTACCATATTCCTCCTTCCAACTTGATTGCGTTTAATTCTACTTTGGCAACAATCAACATGTAGACGTATGCAATTAAGAAGAAATGCATTATTGTAACAATTAAAAAGACTTTATTTTTCATATTGCTTATGCCATAAGTGACATCTTGCAGAAGACTACATGCAGCATCCTACACAACTGGATGACATGAATGTACATGCAACAGTGGTGTAGCTAGAGGGGGTGATGGGGAAGAACCGCCCGATGCGGCACTAGTTTCAGGGGAGGCTGCCTGCCCCTAACCCCCTGCTCTTACCTGTGGCCGACTTAGCTGCAAGAATAAACAGCACCCCCTCGAATCTCCCCCCCCCCCCCCGCTCTTATATGTGGCCATGGTTGGATAGGGACCAAAAATTGGCCCAGGTATGGTAAAAAAAATAGAGGCCCACATTTCCATATTGCCTTTCTGCAAAAGGATGCTTTGTCAAAGTTTTTATGAATAGAAGGGGGGGGGTCTTTGACAGAGGCAATTTGTCTTAACTGTACTTAGATGAAACAATAAAATGCATGAATTAGTTCACACTGGTGAAACGCACCTGAAAACAAGTGAGGTCACTTTTGCTCAGGCCCCCTGCCCCGCTCAATCTGCATACATTAATGGGCCAGCGAGAGAAATAGAGTGACACCTCTGCCCGTTGATTACAGGGAGGTAATAGACGCCCATCTGTCTGCAGAAAAGCCACTTATTCGAACAACATAGACACCATCTAAATTGGGCCCCCCAGGCTAACCAAAGAAGCAGCTCACAGCTGGAACTCGGGTACTGGCCCCTCGGCCATTGCCCAAGTGCCCGCCTTACCAGTCCAACCCTGTCTGTGGCCGACGTGACCGCATGAATAGCCAGCACCTCCCTGCTCTTCGATCAGGCCGACGTGGGCAGCAAACGCAGGGGCCGCCACAGGCGGGCTAATTCCTAGCTATGCAGGCCACTGACATGCAGGAATATATTTCCTTGACGTTGATGAAAATGGTACTTGCACTTAAAAAGCCTTCCCTATCCAATACTTAAGTTAGGCTAATGTTACTCTAGTCACAGAGATGCGTGACCTCCGCACTATTGACAAATTATGACATATTATGATCGAAGGACATGTCATCAGAAGAAAGAAGTGAGTTGGGATGGATAGCGCTGAACATGGGCCATTAAGAATCCTAGAATTTAATGTCTCTTTCAGACCAAACAAAGAGCCCGTCGGCCTTTGATCTTGTGTCACAAATCATGCTATAAAAACTGCTGATTTCGGCTGTATCAGTCACATCTCATAAGGTTCCAAGCCTCTGAATGAATATTGTCTTTCAGCTTAAGTTGACAAATATTTAGTTACCACATCACAAATTGTGCAGAGGAAATCCACTGATAATAAATGTTCCTCTGTTGAATAGATTAATATTGTTTTATATATTTTAAATGTAATAAGGGTTCTTCTTATGCTCAGACGGTAATAACAGTGGGCCCCTTATATACAAAAGCTGGAGCTAGAATTAACATTATTTCCGAGGAAAAAAAGATAACAAAACGTTAATGAGGATACAATGTGTCCTGGAAATGTGCCTCATAGTGTTGACTTATGCTTTTATGCTTATGAGCGGCATTACAAAGTCAAAGTCAAAAAGTTTATTATGTTTTGGCTCTCAATGAGGGCTACATAAAAATAAACACACAAATACACAACATTAATTACAGATAAATCACAACAAGATAAGAAGGAACACTACTTGTCTACCGGTAGAGCGATCATCAAACCTCTCCCTATACATCATTAATAAATATCTAAAAACCCTTTAAAAAAATTAAAAATTCTGAAACAAAACATTTCATTTGGAGGGCAGTAAAGTGCATGGAAGAACGTTTTTACATTTAAAATTCCTAGTTGTAGACAAATTGGTTTTATCCATTTAAATCGCAATGGGCGTAATGCGGGACAAATAAACAAGACATGGTTACGATCCTGTACAGCATTATTACAGAGATTACATTTTGGTGATACCCCATACCATTTCGCTAAAAGGAGATTTAGTGGAAGCAAATCATGTCTTAAAAGGTACCATAACCTACGGACTCTATGAGGAATATTCCAAATAAGGTATTGTTGGGCCAGCTTTGGTATATATGTTTTTACCAGTGATTCCCTTTCTTTTTGCCTTGGTTGGGCAAGTATATCCAATTTATAACAGAGTTCCCAAGATGCACATTTTAATTTAGACTTTAGCTCAGCCGGTGAGAGTAAGAATAAGGTGCATTCATCCAATTCTAACAGAGATACTGCGTTTCTAAAGTTTTTTACTAACAGAGAAAACTCGTTAAAGTTGCCCAAGAGTTCCCTTTTAATGGCTTCTCGTAAGGAACCCGGTTTACCTCGAGCCAGACAGGCTACCCATCTTACGAGGGCTACCAACCCCTGTACCCAACAGCTTCGGAGTCCGAATTCCAGCCTGCATGAAGATGCAGAGCACGCTGTATTAAGGGAAGAAATTTTTCTTAGTACCTTTCCTTCCATTTTTTGCAGAAATCCCCATTGTTTCAACTCCACTAATTCAATTCCGTACAGTAGAGTTGCAGGTATCTTTGCCCTAAATACATCCAAAAAAAGTGAGAAATGTCTCTTCCCTGTCGCATTGTATAGGTAACATAACCCCATGCCATGGGCCCATGCTTTTCGTGAATTGTATTCAATGTGGGGATTCTCACTAAGGTTTGCTGATATAATTTTGCCTAAGAAGGTGTAGGTTTTAACCACCTCTAGTTTTTGTCCACCTATAGCCCAGCTATAGCTTCCAGACCTACATTTTTTCTTTCCAAAAATACACATGATTTTACTTTTCGATATATTAATTTTCATGTGATGTGCTTCAGCAAATCGATTCAATGCATGTAGACGATTAGACAAACCCTTCGGGGTTAAATCTAAAACAAGTATGTCATCCGCATACATTAAAACCGATATGGAAGACCCTCCAATTATCGGGGCTAATCCCTCACAAACTGCAAAGTCAGCAGATGCTAAACAGCGTTTAAACCCACATCATTTAATGTACGCAAATAGGCTTTTTTGGGTCGTAATAAAAAAACGGTGGTTTGATTTCTTGGTAAAATAATGATGTAAATTATCTTTTCGCCGCTAATGCTGGGTATCTCCACTGGGTACATTTTGACACCACAGAAGTGGCCACATTGTTTTAGAGAATGATAACAAATGTGCCTATGGATATGGTTTGCAGTGAATATATGCTAGAGGCGTTTCTTGTTTGCATATAATTAATTCTAATGAAATAATGCTCGCCTATGGCTATAAAAACATGCTACATGGCATACTTTCTCTGGAAATTCTCGCTCAGGTACACCCAAAAAAAGACTGAAGTACCTTTGCTTAAAGGGAAGCTATGCAAATAACAATCAAAGCAATTTGTTTTTAAATCAAATTGTTAAATGTGAAAAATGAACCTTTCTTCTAAACTTCGAATCTCTGCCTAGTGGATACGATGCCTAATTGAACATGGAAAATGCAGAGTACTACAGGGAATTTATAACTGTCATAGATCACAATGAGTACAAAACATGATTTTGAAAATGCCATAAAATTGGGCAATCAACATCAAATGCATAAAAAAAATGTATTGGCGATATGAATTTGCATGCAGCTTTGTGACTCGAGCGCACACATCAGTTATAATGAAAGCCAGTGCAAGTGTTTAATTATTATTCAGAAGTGCTATCTGGGAGAAACTTTTATCAGGTGCCCCTGCCTTACCCTGGGGCACTCAGCACTTTAAGGCACGTTCACGT
Source organism: Lissotriton helveticus (assembly GCF_964261635.1). Classification (NCBI taxonomy): domain Eukaryota; kingdom Metazoa; phylum Chordata; class Amphibia; order Caudata; family Salamandridae; genus Lissotriton; species Lissotriton helveticus. The sequence continues at coordinate 532,237,144 of NC_136067.1, forward strand.
GACAGCTCCTGCAGATCTGAGAGTTTAAGTTTTCCTTTGCGACCCACCTGGAACATTTAGCTGCGGGCACATGGTGGTTTATTTGTTCTGCAGCTTGTAGGAAGCCTACCTGAATGTCCAACTCCTGCCACACATGCAATCAGATCTCGCTCGCTCACCCTACCTCTTCCCATTTACCAGCCAACTTTGTTGGCTGTCCTACAAGTGTGGATGGCAGAGGAAAGGTGGCAGGCTATGGGGAACCCAGACTAGCATGGTCCAGTAGCTTGCTTGGGACAAGGAGCCAATTATTTAAGGTGCAGGTGGATCATAAAAACCTCAGGTGATTTAACCAAAGCTTTCACAAAATGAAAAAGAACACCATCTTAAAAGTTTATATTACAGGTTCACCAAGGGCACTCATGTGAGAAGAAATCAATCTCAAGAAGAGGCAATGAGAGATTTCTCAGTCCCTGCTGGACCATTTTGGATGCTAATTTCTACAACTAAGCTGTCCACGATCCCAGGCATCTTCTGTACCACAACTTCCTCCACCTGACATACCAGAAGTTTAGCTGTATGGCTCTGGACTTGCACTCCTACCCAGCCATGGAGAGCACTTGACCTGGGGCCCTCTGTTGTAAATGTTTATCTCCTCTTTTCTGTAACCCTTCCTTTGTGTCTTTTACTTATACTGTTCTAGAGCCTTATGAGGTTCTTAGGAGTTTCTTCACTCAGCTGCATTCCACACTTGGAAGTTAGGAGTTTGGCCAGCTGGGAGGTTGTATGCTCTGAATTTTGTTCCTGAATAAACTACAAGAATTACTTACAAGACATTGCGGGTTTCCTGCAATTATTACTTACTTCATTTTTGGCAGATCCGCAGTTGGGGAGGAAGTTGCTCTTCTACAGATGCAGAAACGCCTCAAGAACAAACACGCTGTGATCAGGAGTGAGGTCATCTACATAAATCACCGCCAAAATGAAGTAAGTAATAATTGCAGGAAACCAGCGATGTCTTGTGACTAATTCTTGTAGTTTATTCAGGTACAAAAGTGAGAGCATACAACCTCCCAGCTGACCAAACTCGTAACTGCCAAGTGTGGAATGCAGCTGAGTGGAGAAACTCCTAAGAACCTCATAAGGCTCTAGAACAGTATAAGTAAAAGACACAAAGGAAGGGTTACAGAAAAGAGGAGATAAACATTTACAACACCCTCCATAACAGCACTTCACTGGCAGAAAACCCTGCTTGCCAGGACTCTCTAGTCAACCATTATTTGAGCTTCTTGAAAGGTGACTGTGTGGAAAAGCAAGATTCCACAGGGACCACTTCTAAAGGCACTAGAGCAGGAACAGTTCAACAGGAGTACACAGGGTCTCTCTTTCAGGGCCTCTTAGCAAATCTATTCTTCTAATATGCCTGGTATGAAATCAGGGAGCTGTTGCTACCAGACCTAAATTGAGCCAAATGTCCAGGAGCACACATCAAGAGTGGGTGTTCACCCCTCCCTCTAAGAGTCTTGTAAGGATTCACAGCATTGCTGGTCCAGCTTCATGATTTCCAAGTTCCTTCTCAGCTCTATCTGCATGTGAAGGGATTAACAGAGATACAGCTGTTTGTGATAGATCAAGATCCACCCAATCTACTGGTGGCGAACAAGAATTTTCAGTCCTTAATTTCAACAAAGGAATAACCCCAATCTCTTCCACACTTGTAAAGCATTTTGGGTAAACTGAAAGAAGGAATCCCTCTCACAAAGAGGAGGACATCATTTTCTGACCTTAGCCTGCTAACACAGACCAAGCCATTTTTTCTTCAGCAATTTTCAAAGGGGCCAACTACTGGCCGAAAGAGACAGAAATCTGACCCTTCTCCATTGTCACTACTGGGAAGTCTCCTCTCTCCCCCAGGTCCTTACTGGTGATGTCTATGGAGATTATAGCCTCATTCACATTCTCCAGAAGAGATGCTTAATGTTCTTGGATTTGGTTTATTGTTTATTGGAGCCTTTGATTTGTCGGGTGACTCAAAGGGCGAAGTTCTTTAAGAGGTAGCTCAGAAAAGTGTGTGCGTTCACAATTTTTTTAAGGAATCTAATAATGATAAAAACAAGAACTTTAGATCGGGATTTCCGGTTCAGTAAAATATATACAAGGCAGCAACTCTGATACTAGCCCAATGCTCCAATTCAAATTGACAGTTTAAACAAAGTTTAATCATTGAGTAAACAAAGTACATATAAGACACGCTATGCACTTTTCCAAATGTAAATGCCAGTAATTCTCATTTTCCTTTTTAAATTGTAATCATTTAGAAAGGGATACATCTGCCACAGTGCTACCTGTGTGCAGAGCTAAGGATACGTCAAACACCAGAATTCCTAGCTCAGCCATAATGATCACAAATGTGTACCTATGTCATGTGCAACCTACTGAATGGCAATTTATCAAGCTGGTCACAACAGCTGATCCTCCTATTTTAAAATGCAGCCTATATTCAAAAATACACAGATGATTACAGTGGTTGATACTCCATTAGAAGTTCCCACACGACAGAAGCCATCCAAAAGCCAGAGAACCAAAAGCAAAAATCTATAAACAAAAGCATATAACATTGAACGTTTTTTGATTACTGTGTTTTATTGTTTAAGAGGTCAAGGCATTAACAAACTTTGGGCCTGATTATGAGTTTGGCTGTAGGGGAGCAGGGAGGCACGCGACCGCCCTGCTCCCACACTGCCAAACTCCACCGCTGCCTGCCTGCTGAATTACAATTTGTAATCCGGGTAGGTAGTTCTGCGGCGTCTGGCCCACATCACTGCTTTTCAAAGGTTCATAGAAGAGCCTTAGAAAGGCAATGCAGTGGAAGAGCCCAGTGTATTCCAGCACGTCATGGCCTTTGAAGTCCATGCTGTGCTGGAACAAAGGATGCATGCAGACAGGGGGACACACTATATGCCCCCTGCATTCTTCCCAAAGGCCCAGAGGCAACTTGGGGACCTGTAGGGCTCCCATTGTTGAGTCTCCGCCACCCTGCCGTAGCTGTAATACTGTGGTCGGAACACTGCTGCTGTGGTTCCCAACTAACACCACACCTCCACCTTGAGATTGTCGATCCTATGGACCGCCAAACTCATAATTAGGCCCTTTCAGTTTATGTTACATGTCTAGATATCTCATAATAAACCAGAGTTTATGCAGCATTAGAATAAAAGATTACACACATATTCAGTCATCACATCCTTGGCATTGCACAAACATGACAGCGTAGTCAGATTTATCACTGACAACCTTCTGTGATCAGTTTTATATATATTGTAAATACAACTTTCTGGTTGGTTCCATCAGCCAGGAAAGTTTGTCGTGTAGTTTCTACAAATCTATATAGGATCTGCACATAAACTAAGGGATTGGTGTCCAGACTGATTCCAGACACCCTCAAAGGATATGTTAGTCTGTAGACCAGCTAGCTCACAGTGCCACTATAAGCCCCACCACTTTACCAAGGAGAGAATAGTTTCTGGCAACTACCTAACATGACAACCCAGACCCCTCAGGGATTGTGGAAGCAGTACAATACCTTTCGCTCACTCACTCATGCTCACTCAGTCTCAAAGAGATATACAGCATAAATGGTGGGGACGTTTTCAAGAAGTATTTATTGAACCAGCAACATTCTAGTCTAAAATATGTGTGCTGTAACAACCATTAAACAGAAACAGATATATACGGTTATTAGCACTAAAAGAGTAAATAAAAGGTAGAATTCTACCATGGTTCTAAAACAATGAATGTATGCAGGCATATAGATACATGGCAGTAATCAAGAGTACTCCTAAGATGCAAACCCTAACTAGATGTACCTAAGTGTACCTAGCATGTATGTAGGTGCAAAGCCAAGAATCCCCCTAGGAAAGGGCCAACCCCATTACCTGATGGGAGGGAATGTAGACCCTGTCTTGTTCTTGAGTTGGACACCCCGCAAGGGATGTCAAACAACTGCATGCTGGAGTGTCTGCGGGCAGGGACTTGAGAGTCTCCTGTCAGCGTGTCAGCATGGAAGGTACCCTCAGGGGTTCTACCTAGATGTGTCATGGTACTGAGAGTCTGTCGGCCAAGCATGATGATAGTGGTGACTTTTGTACAGAGTTATTATGTGGAGGATGGTAATCCTGATACTTAAAAGGTCAGCACCAGAGCTGTTATGTAGAGCAAGGTAAGACAAATGTAGGTAACAGGTCGTGCAACCACCTAGGCCTATATTGGGGTACATTGGGGCTCATAACAAGTTCTCAGTGGGGATCAAAAGTCTCTTGAAGGCGATGTGCGTGTTTCCTGCAGCATGTCATGTTCTTGAGCCACTCTTTGAAGTGCAAGACACGGCCCCTACCCTACGTCCTCACCACTTTCCATTTTTCGAGCAGTCGTGCAGCAGCAACAATGTTTGTATATGTTTATCAAATGGATTTGACATACCCCAGCAATGCTAACAGAGGATTCAGAGTAACCTCACCCCCAATCATATCATTCAGTGCTTTCGCCTACTCTGGGACAATGTCATGCTATGTAGATAAATTAGAAATTTTTTATTAAGTCCTTTACTTGAAACAATCAAAATATTTAATGTGATAATCATAAAAGTCTAGTATTATAATTTAAGTTTTTATAAACAACAAATTGTTTTTATATTTTACTTTGCTTAAAAATGTGTTATGTTAATTCTGCTTTGACAGCAATAAACGTTTAGATGCGTAAATTTACAAAGAAATGATTGAATGTGTCAATAAAGAAAAGTTTCATACACTAAAATGGTACTTGAGAGTGCTTGATTCCTGTAATCCTGCCATAATGACATCTTGATGCCACCTGACTACTTTATTGACATAGCTGAAAATGGAACATTCACCTAAGAACTGTACTTGAAATGTTATTTTTCAAACCTTTAGTAATATAAGTCTAATAATACACTAGTCACAGAGCTACATGACCTCAGGATTATTAAAAAGCTATGATATATGATCTAAGGCCATTTCACTGCAATAAAGAAGTGTTTTTTGATTAACTGCCTACGAAATGTGTTTGCTGAAGATCTTAGGATTTTCTGGCTCCTCTAGGTCTGTTAGAAATCTATTCCTGCCACTAGACTATGTAACAAATCTATTCACATAATCCACCTTCAACATTGCGTGCAGATTGCGCCCAGTAGTGGCAAATATTCTTGTGTTGAAAAGATCGTTGCTGCTTTACTAATTTGACACCTGTAGCTGTATTAGGACAGGGATAACAGTGATTCCTTTACACAAAGGCTGGAGTTAGCATTGGCATTATTACCATAGTTGTAAATAATTGTGATATGACCTCCAAGTGTCCTGGAAACATACAGCTACTCATTTTGTTGGCACTTGCTAACATGTATATGAGTAACATGATCAAGTAAGCAGTTGTTGAACTTTGTTTAATATACCATAATGTCATTTTCACAGAGAGGCAAAGATGTCTTGGGGGTTGATTCCTTAAGATAAAACTTGGGTACACATACATAGGAAATTACCTATGTACAACTAATGTGAGGAACTGGCAATGGTCGTATTGTGGTATTACAAAAGGGCCAAACTGCTCCAGTGAATGATAATAAATGTGCCCACCCACATGGTATACCAGTGAATATATTTATACTACAGGCAAGTTTCTGTATCATCTACAGCTGTTAGGTATTTTTAGACACCAAACCCAGAACCATAAATGCTCTAAAGAACCAGAAAGGCAAAATGTTTGTTATGCTATGAGACAAATGAATAATTATAATAAAGTAAATACATAGAATTATAGATGTTGACAGTGTTTTTGAGATTTTCTTACATATGGTCCAAATGTATACCTCCCTGGTATCTGAAAATTGTGACCTGGAGTGAAGGGCTTCAGAAGTGAGCCAGATGGGGCAATACAAAGACATTTGGGGTACATTCCCATTTTGAGCTCCTTTCTGAGGGTTATATCCACCAGAAAAGTTAAAAATGGTTACCCAAGCTTATGATTTAGAGCCATGGCTTTGCAAACATGCAAACTGACATTGTATCCTTTCTTAATGTGAAGACCAAGATTCTCCCGCATTATTCAATCTCCTTCAATGTGAAAAATATTATTTTTTACTACACATGCCCCGTTGATCTTCCCTAGACCATTTCCTACTTTTGTCTTAAAAAACAAGAACTTGTGTATAGCCTTCACCCTGTTAATTAACTCAGATCACAACTGTGCGCAATAATCTAGGCGCAAATATCTTCCATTTAAATTCAATGCATCATGACTCACCTAAATCACATACAAATGTGTGTGTTTTACACACCTCTTACCTTTAATCTCAAACTCTCTCCTTTTCCTTGTCAAAGGCTGTCAAATCAAGCCTGCTGCTACAGGACTGAATTCATGCACATCACAAAAGTAAGTTCTATTACTTCTTTTCTGTAATATTGATAATAAATCTAACCATGGCAAGTTGCTGGATTTATTGCAACTATCATTTTCATAGTTTGAAGTATTATTTTAGCTAACTTCTGTCAATAGTTAGACTTTATTAACGTTAAATCAAGCAAAATCGAGCCATCCCATGTTAGTCTACAGAAGTAATGAACTACAAAGGGGGAAAGGAAATTGGCCGTTTTTCCCTCACCAGGGTTTATAAAACATCCTTTATTCTGCCCTGCTTACTTTAACATGGAACCCTACCCTTGGGGCACCCAGGGTACACCTTAGGGGTGACCTATACATTAAAATAGGACTTTGAAAATACCTTTTATTTCAAAGTCTAATTTGGAGATAGTTTTATGTTAAAAGCTGCCTGCAAGGCAGGGCTGGCTTTTAAAATGACAAAAGGTACCACAGCAGTGTACACTTACGTGCATTAAATCAATTGGACCTCTAACCCTACATGCCCTACCATATACTAGGGACTTACAGGTAGGTTGTCTGTACTAATTGTTAATATACCTAATTACTATGTACCTTTTGCACAGACCACAGACCCTGGGTCTGGTTAGCAGAGCCCAGGGCACAATCGGAGTCAGAAAACCAGCATCTTATATTTAAAATGGGTGCGAAAATGGGGCTGCACTGCACAACGTTCGGGTTTTTCACAGGTATGCTGCCTCATCCTCAGTATTTAGCATTTTAATGTTCTTTATTCTTTTGACAGCATAGCTAGCAGTCACATGACATACATGGTGTCAAGCTTGCATTACATGTATTTAAAGCATTATATTTAACCCCTTCCATGCTCATGACGAGCTCAGCTCGTCATGGCATGCACCTCTCAGGTGCTCATGACGAGCTGAGCTGGTCATGACCACACCCGTTTTCGTTGCTGTCCAGCACAGCAGGGGAAACTCTTAAGCAGCGATGTGGTTAACCACAATGGTGTGTCACACTATCGTTATCGGAGCTGTACACGATGGCACACACAACCAAATATCCCTGGGCTACTCCAGGAACCCAGCCGCGGCCGGTAGTGGGAGTACTGGCCGGGTGGTGACATGGGGAGGGGGAGGGGGAGGGGAAGGGTGGGGGGTAGTAATGTATGGATTATGGACTTTAAAAGGTAAGTAAACATAAAAATAAATAAAACGAATTTCGTTGCACACACTGCATCGCATTTGGTGGTGCAGTGTGTGCAACTAAATTTGTTTTATTTATTTTTATGTTTACTTACCTTTTAAAGTCCGTAATCCATACATTACTACCCCCCACCCTGCCCCTCCCCCTCCCCATGTCACCGCCTGGCCGGTACTCCCACTACCGGCCGCGGCTGCAGGAACCATTCAGCTAGTGTATAGCACTTTTTCAGGTGATGACAAGTACAAGGACTTGCTTATAGCCATTTACATTAGTACTTTATCCTTCATTAATTGATGTTTCAAAGTACAGAATCACAAGACATCGTGTTATTAAACATCCAGTACTCTGCAGTGTATGTGGCAGTGGATTGGATTAACAATTATAAAATTACCCGGTAATATCCAATTAAGAGATTATTAATGATGCATATCTGCGTGAATTTATTGAGAACCATGCACGATTCGAAGTACGTAAATCATGAACGAAATGGAAGTAATCTGTCTGCAAATCTTATCACATGTTTAAATGATGCATCTAATTAACGGAATGCGACATAATTTACAAGTAATGCGTATTGTCTTGTTGCATGCATTCCAAGAGTAATTAAACGTCTCTTGTATGCATTCTACTTTGTATTAGGTTTGCTGGCGCTTTATACCAGTTACGCTCAGGACAGTTTTCTGGTCTTCCTTTGCTGCAAAGCGTGCCAAGAAAAAAAGGTTGTGTATAGGCATTTCGCTGCTCATAGGTAAACATCGTCACATTTTGTGTGGCACGATTTCCCTTTCTTTTAGATAAAGGGTCACAGAAGATGGATGAAGGACAATAAATAGGTAAATCAAAATATATTGGAGGTGTCATTTCTAAATGGGGAATTCTTTTTATATACGTAAACACTCATTTCTGAAGTACTATGACTCGCTGAGGGAACTTAATGGCAGAGGCGTGTGTGCAGAAGAGAAAAGGTCTCGCACGTGTGAGTACACAAGAGTTCTGCATCATTTGTGAATATTGGACAGAAGGAGGATTTATACACTAGACAGCCATATCTCCCCAAGTCATTAAGTGAGAGTATGGCGGCACTAATCACTGTGACTACCTAAAGGACTGTGATCCCTCCTATGATTCAAAAGGTTTGAATGGATGTCTCCATCCCGGAATGAAGCAATTTGCAGAACATGGCACAAGGACACGAAAGTATGAAATATAATGATGGCTCAGATACAGCCTTCATCGACCTCTTACCATATGTTTTGCAGAATTGTATACTTTGTCTCAATGAGTGTGCCTGTGTCCTGAGTGGACTAAAAAATGTTACTAGAACGAAGGGGCCTGCTGACGCCCATCACTTTAAAAGCCTGTTGTGTGTCAAAAATACCCAACATTCGTGTTATGTAACTCAATCACATACTTTTTTATTCATTGTTAATTTCCTGAAAACCTGTTTGGAACTGTTTGTCAACCATTCCACATTCTACATGTTTGGGTGCGTATGCCAAATTGGATATTGGCTAAAAATGAGCACATTTGTTTTTATCAGCTAGTGTTACCCAAAATAGGTTGTTGCAAAACTAAACTTGAGGAAAATTTCCAAAACACACAATGATATTACTTAATTACCTTAACTAATAAGTGTTACTCGCAAAATATTAAAGTAGTTTTACAGTTAATACTTTTTTTAATTAATTCGCAAAAAAACATACTATAAAAGCGACAGCCACAACACACAGTCTATTTTGTAAAATGTATTTGTTCATTATTAGGGAAAAAGCTGTATCAATCACACAGGTCTTTTTCTCATGGTGAGATGTGGAGTATCAGTTCCTCTCTCGTCTCTTGGGTTAATATATTGTGTTGTGAGATCCAACTTGATATCATATTCTTGCAAGCATTTGGGTTTTATTTTGCAAATACTGTTGCTAGGCTAGCTACTTTCACAGTGGTGTTTGTAATTGCAAAACTTATAGATGGTTGTGCCTCGTGTTTACTATTTACATCAAATTTGCTAGTGTCCTTTTAGGATATTCTACATGGTTTCTTTACCTGTTTTGCTATGCAGTTTTTTACAGAGCACACTATTACCACGGAGGGTATCCTGGCACTGAGCAGGTGTAAGCCTAGCCAACACTAAGGCCTTGTGGTACTACTTGAACAGCCAAATATTCAGCTTCTTGCTGAAAACTGAGGTATCACTAATGTCCTAATGGTGTGACTGGTAGCCTCCAAAGGACAATGCACTACATAGATATTTACATCAGTTAGTGGTAGGCATGGCAAAGGTGTGTAATGTAGTTATATTGCTCAGATAGACAACCAGCTCAAAGATGTTCCTATTTGTTTCATAAAGAGAATCACATCAATATCAGCCTGTTACAACTACACTATGTCTTGTTATGCAGTGCCATACTCAAAGATTATGTTTTTAATCAGGCATTGAACAATGGGTAATAAATAAATCAGAGTGGATCCTTAATTAACAAATTAACCCAACTGGTTTGAAATCCTACATTATAAATTTACAGTAACTTCTGCATAAATCATCACCAAAACCTCTTCTTAAGTTCAAATTGAAAATAAGCATTGAGGCCATAGTATCAGAAATGAAGCAGGCATTCTTTCCGAAAACATCCAGCCACCAAGATGACCACAATTTGAGGTAGCTCTCTCTACCTGCAAAACATGTGCCAATACACTGCCCTGCAGAAAAAACTGCAAGGTACACCAATAAAAAGATTGGATTGCTTTGAGTTTGCAAAACGTTAAATTATTAGGTTAACTACGTGATGACACCAAAACCACATTGGTTACATTTCTATTAATCTGGTCTTATGATGTTCTACAGCGGAGTTTCATTTTTCTGTTAATTGGCGTTGGACTTGGCTCTCTTTGCAGGGTCACCCCCATACTTCTTTCACCCCTTCTATTTTTTACGAATTTATATTTGTTAGCTTCAGTTCTCTGCACACTTTGCAGCTAGCCAGTGCTAAAGTGCTTGTGATCACTCCATACAGCATGGTAAAATGGGTTTACACATATTTACAATTTCTAATGTACTCATAAGTCCCTTGTAGGATGGTATAATATGTACTCAGGACCTGTAAATGAAATGCTACTAGTGACCCTGCGGGTACATATTGTGCCACCCACTAAAGTAGTCCCTTAAAACATATCTCAAGCCTGCCATTGAAGCCTGGATGCAGTTCTAAACTGCTGATTCGACTTGGCAATATAGTCCTCTTGCAAAGCCTTAAAATCCCCTTTTATTGCATATAAGTGACACCGTAGGAAGTTGGTAGCCCATAAGCCAGGGTGTATTGTAAATATAAGGTTGGACACATACGTTCAGTTTTACATGTTCTGGTAGTGAAAACATACTAAATTAGTTTTTCACTAATGTGAGGCCTACTTCTCCCATAAGATAAGATTGGGTTACCTTATTACATTTAATAAGTGCTAAAGTTTCATTAGAAAGAGGTGAACATCTCATGTTTGGTGGCAGAGAAATGGTAATAAAAAATCCTCTTTAATGGTACAGTTGGATTTAGAGTTACGATTTTCAAACTGCAACTTTCAGTAAGTTGCAAAAACAACAATTGATGGACGGAATGCTGAACATTGTCAAACATTCATCCCCAGCACTTTTAAAAAGTTGGCATTTTCCTGCCCTAGCTATCTGGTGCCTGCAGCTTGTCCTGGGTCACATGACAGGGTGTAGTTGGCAGTTTGACTTTGTTTATTCCTCCCAGACAACCACGCAATAGAGGGATTATGTGGGCCGGAATGGATCATCAACTGACAGGATGGGGGGGTAGTGGGGTGTAAACCCACTTACAACTGAATACGTTTGTTCTCTGCCGGCCTGGAGCCAGGGCTGGGCAGTGAGGAAGCTTCATGCACTTTTCTAGAATAGGTTTTTTTTTCTAGAAAATGTTCCTACTTCAAAGAAGGCCCCAGATATAACAATAGGACCCTCTAGTTCACTTTCTGGACCTGCAGATAGACTCTCAGTGGACTGCCTGCTGCTATGGCTTGCTGTATGCTCCACAAGACTGCATTGCTTCACCAGGAAGGGATTCTTTGCTGCCTGGAGACTGCCTAGAACCCTCAGAGGCCTGCACTGCTGTTTGAGCCCTGTTTCCTCACCTGAATCTGGAACTACCAGAGTGACTCCAAGAGCTAGTTTGCTGGTCTCCTGTTCAGGGCCAAAGGGACATTAATGGCTTCCACCATCTTCAACCCACACCTGAACTGAGCCTGAGTGAGTCTTAACCCCCCAAGTGGTGCCCCTCCATTTTTGGACCATTGGTCGTGGTGCTAAATGTGCCAGATAGCTAAATCCTAAACTTGGAATTAAGATAATGTTATACCTATAAAACTGCACCGAGAACCGAGAGACGACTGGGGCCAACCTGCTTGTCTTGCCTGCCATGGAGCATCACCGGTCGGCCTGATTTTGCTGACGCTCCAACTACATATTTCTCCACAGCAGCAAATCCTGTTCGGAGGCCCATTGGAGAACAGGTATCCAGCATCCTCAAACTTTCATCACCTACAGCCTCCCGCGCCACCTAGCTTATAAGTCGGAAGATAAGAACTGATAGGGAGCAATCCACTTCATGTATCTGAATTGTGGTCCGCCATATGTTTTGACCTGGGCTTGCAGGACTAAACGTCTGTGGTTGCTGCTTTGATCTTTTACTTTATTCAGAAAAGGGTAACCCAGTAGTCCCTAACAAGTGTGGGTAAAGACTAAAGTAAAGGTAAATGGCTAACAAGGGAATTATTCATAATCATCATTTTCAGAATTCAACACCAAGGTATTTCCTCAAATAGTCACAACACAATTTGAATTCAAAATATTTCCATATGTGTAAAGAATTACTCAAAATGAACTAATCCAAAGAAACAGTTGTTTACAAAGTACTGAACACAAATCTGTGTGTCTGTATATAAAATATCATGGGGTACGTAACAAAAAATATCAGTCAGACATCAACAATGCTACATCATCATGAAATGAATAAATCATTCCTTACAGATAGCTGTGTCATTGTGTGTGAAATCCACTCTAAAGGTTTTAGTGACTGTCTTCACTCAAACATGAATCATTCATAGGTGAAGATCTAAGAATTGTAGCCAAAGGATGAGGCCTAACCATTCATGTTTCAGGATCAAATGTTTTAAGTCCGCAAGACCATCATCAGGATCAAAACAATTTAGACATCAATGGCCCTTTCCGAAGATAATGAGCATATCTATTTATTGACACTATTGGAAGTGAGAAATTATGGCTCAGGCCCTCTTTGATTGACTCTGAGGTGGCATTCCCCATTCACATTCCGGACCTCCTTACGATGTTGGGCGGAACACCAACTCAGATTTGGGAGCCGACTGACTCGCAGTCAGCAGTTCCGCCAAACCAATTACAATGCTACCGAACACTGTTCTCCGATCCCTATGGGACCCCATGTTCCACACGACAACACAGGCTCCTATGGGGAAATAGGGTTTTTGCAGAGTTTATCAGATTTATGTCAGAGGTATTCTAAGTCAGACACATCGCAAAAGTTTGTGTTAACGGGCTGGTTACTGTCACATCTGTACATATTTCCCCATGCATCTATAGGCCTGGTACAATCTATTGTATATAATGATTGATTTTGGAAGATTTCACTTTTAAGGACATGTTAGGAAATACAAACCCATCACCTAATGTCCTTAATTTCAGAGTGGGGCAAGATCACATGGCTTTTTCAATGTGCTTGAATGAATGCTGCAAAAATTGTGTACTGTCCTCTGTGGTATATGAGCATGTATAGTTGCAAATGAACAGAAGTTTCTACAAAATTCCCATTGTAACTTTATTTAACCAAAAATGTAATCATGACCATGTGTTACCATTTTAGAAAGTTTCAAATTAAAACTATGTATTATTAATTGGAGGTGTTGCTTCTAGCTTTGAGTTCCATTTATTTAATCAAGTATATAAGAACATTCCATTTCCCAGTTAATTTGAAGTTCAAGTAAATAAGCCCAGCTAAATGTAGAAAAGATTTTCCAACCGAACCTTGATTCAGAACAAGTATAACTTGATGGAAAAAGCTAAGTTACCATATAATAAAATGATCAACTGGAAGGCTTTTAGTATTCACTTTGCTGATGTCTATCAAGCTTCCTTCTAATACTGTTAAGAAATGGAGGGGTATATTCTCAAGGACTTATCGGTGAGTTATCTGCACTTTATCACAGCCAAAGTGGTGATAAATGTATTGCCTCATTCACAAGGTGGTGCTAACAGCCGATATCACCAGTTTACCTGTGATAGCACCTGCAAAAAGCATCACCACAGATGACCCTGGCAACTACCCCTAATGAGAAGCAGAGTAGACGTTTCTGTGCAAAAAGCAGAAACAACACCACTTCGCAAGATTCTCAACGACCAGCCAGATTGGCGATAAGATCCCAAAACAGGCGATTAGGTTCGTTAGCAGCAGGGATTTAACACCTGCTCTTACGTAGTGTAAAGTCGGACGACAACCTACACCATAAAAGGGAGCCCAGCCCAGAGCCAAACCAGAAAGAACAACAGATGCCATGGAGCTACTAATCATGCAGCTCGGAGCCCCAAGAGCGTCACAACACCCACCACCACCACCCTCAGGCCCGCAACCCCCCCCCCCCGGACCACCAGGGAGGCTGCAAAGACAGCGGACCTTCAGAAAACGCACCAGCCTCACAGACCTAACACCAGAGGATGTCATTGCCCACTACAGACTCAAAAGGACAACCATCCTCCGCATCCTGAACATCATAGCCCACAGGCTGATGGTACAAACAGAGCAGACAACCAACATCCCTCCACAAACAAAGCTGCTGGCTGTGCGGAAACTGTTGGCCTCTGGTATCTTCCAACCAACAACTGCCAGAGTCGGAGGAGTCTCACAGCCAGCCCTATCAAAGTTCCTCACAACTGTCTTGGATGCCATCATTAGCTTGCTACCCCAGTACTTATACTTCCCCCACACTGCGCAGGAACAGCTGGAGACCAAGCAAGGCTTCTACGCCATAGCTGGCTTCCCGCACATGTTGGGGGCAATTGACTCCATATTTGTACTACTTGTGCCCCCTGCCGACACTGCATACAATTTCCGCAACAGAAAGCACACGCATTCCATCAATGTGCAGGCAATAGTGGACCACTGGGGACTCTTCACCAATGTCGTCGCGAACGACCCAGGCAGTGTGCATGATTCCTACATCTTTCGACAGTCCATCATCGACTGGTGCTTCCAGGATGGCACCTATGGAAATGCTCTGCCCGTTGGTAAGTACCAAAAGAACACACCACACACCTCAACTACACCATCATGCAACTCACAACTCTGGGAATGCAGACTTTACAAACTCACATACAACATGCCAAATAACATGCCCACCCACGATACACGACAGCACAACTTACTGTGGTAACCTGGGCTAGCCATTTACATGAGCCATCAATGGCATGGCACCTCAGTCACACAATAGCAGAATGTGGGGAGAGGTGGGAACCAGGCATGTGCGAAGGAGGCAAGTGACCCATGAATGAGAATGTACACAATACCAAGTATGGCATGGATGTGTTGGCCAGACTGCAGTATGCAGACCACAGACATATCCATGTTGACATACACTGCTGGTGTATGGAGTGTAGTGGACAGTGGACGCAATCAAGTTACCCCAGCCAGTGGGGAAGATCGCAGAAATGTAGCTTGATATGTCGCCCCTGTAAGTGTGTGCAGAGTGGGCAGGCCCGGCGTACGCCAGGCTAGCTTAGGGGTGTGAATAAAAAGCATGTCGCTTTGGCCGTGGTTCTCTTCCGTAATGGCCAACGTGTCTGCCAGGGCGGTGTCTCTCACCTGCCACAAGACCGACTACGTGAGCAGTGGTACCTGTGATCCTGCCGCAGCGTGGGCCGCTGGTCCCCACACCCATCTTGCCGCTCTTGCGCACCCGGGTCTCACTACTTACATGCTGACACTGGTGTGTGTCAAAGAGGGCGCACCACGTGCCGGTGCAAGTTCCAAGCCCAAGGCCCGTGACCTCCTCAGACCATCACGGCCTCCGAGACACAGGCCCACAGTAGTCCTTTCTCGTTGACGTACTCCACCGCTGCCTTCAGCTTCCACTACGGTCAAGTAGGTCACACATTTTGAACTTAGTCTTGATATCCTGATGGCTGAATTCATATGTTCATGGGACGTTTGATATCACTGGACTCCCTTAAATGTGGTGCCACCAACTCTGTGCATAGCATTCCAACCACAAGTGTCTGTGTTCCCTTGCTGACTACTGCCTTGGGCCCACACTGCGGTCCAGCAGGTCACACATTTGGAACTGATTCTTGATTAATTTATGGAAGAGTTTATATCATTGTACGCAAGGGGAGGAGTAAGAGGAATACGCGTTTCAGTCAGGAGGAAAGAAGGATCATCGTTATGGAGGTGATCGAACACAACCAACAACTGCTCTGGTGTCACTAACACTGTGCATCGATTGCCAACTAAATGGGGCTGTGTGCCCCTGCTGTCCGCTGCCTCTGGCCTACACTGCAGCTGAGTAGGTCACAAATTTGAAACTGAGTCTTGATTTATTTATGGCAGAGTTTATATCATTGTACAGGCCTCACTGCAGACTGCATACCCTTCGTGCTCCGGTGCCACTAACTCTGCACCCCGACATTCATGGACACTCTCTGGTTGAACTTTGGTGGCGTCTGAGTCTGTGGCCTGGGGGTTGTATTCATCATCATATAGGTGATACTGACTTGGTGGTAAAACTGAGGCTGTAGCCTTCCACTTCTCCATTTGCCTGTATCTGCCGGCTTCTGCCCTCTGCATCATGGCCTGGAAGGACACCTTCCACTGTCTCCCGTAACCCTTCGCAACATTCACCTTTGACATCGACGAGGATCCGCTCTGCTTGGGTGGCTCTACCTCAGTGCCCTGCAACTCACCGTCCCGTGCCGGTGTGCCTGTGCCAGCCGCAGTGCATCCAAGGCCACTAACTTTGTGCAGCTCAAGTCATGGGCCCTTGCTGTTTGAACTATGAACTTCTGATTGTCTGATCATTGATGTAGTTGTTGCCAGCACCACCCAGCCCCTCAGGGATGGCTTACACTCACCCCACACCCAACTAGCACAGGTGTCTCTGGACATGTGACCCTGACAATAAAAGGGTCCGGGCGCACGTGCCCGTAGCCAGTCCAACAAACTATCTAAGTGTGTACGTGTGGTCATTAGGAATGCATGAGGTCCCCGGGTCCTACCACATTACATTGTGTTGTGTACAGCAGACGCAACCATGTCACCTCAGGCAGTGGGGTAGACCTGGGACATGTAGCTGTTTTATACCCCCCTGTGAGCATCAGAGGAGTGGACTTGCATGCGACAGTCCAGCATATTGGTGTGGTTAATCAACCCGTGGCTCTGGGCATGGTTAAGTTTAGGTCTTGCCAAGGAAGTAACTAATGTGTGTGTCTCTCTTGTAGTGTCTGCGCCACCTGTCCCACAATGGACAATGTTGCTATGTAGCATGCCCCCCGAGTGCGGGCTCAGCCAAAGGGGTAAATGAGGGAGCGCAAGCCCGATCGGGCTCAGGGATCATACATGCCAACTGTTGTGTGTGATGCTATTACCGCAGCATAAGCCAAAGGTCCACCCTCAAGTTCATGGCGAGTTCAGCCAGCCATAAACTCTACATCTGTGTCTGCCCTATCCTTACCATAGGCCTACACACACGTGGCCGCCCACCTTCAGAGCACAACATCACTGTGTCGTTGTCACACTTGTGGACATACGCAGACAGGCATAACAATGGTGTGCCATAGGAGTGCAAGTGATGCAACCACGATGCGCACACTAGTGAACAGGCTCGGGGTATGGAGGAGCAGTAGTGAGGCTAAGTAATACACATTGATGCCACTCATTTGCTACAAGCAATACATGTCAAACAGGAATCACAAAGTCACACTTTTCCCACGCAAATGTACCAGTGAGCCTGCCAACACATGATGCAGAACAAACTATTCACTCATGTCTCTCTGCACAGTCACAGGTGATCAAGGATATGCACTCTGTGATTGGACGATGACACCCAGGCCCAGAGGCAGGACAATGTGGCCCACAAATGCACCAGGGTCATCATGGAACGCACATTTGGCGTGTTGAAGTCACATTTCAGGTGCCTGGACTGCACAGGTGGAAGGCTCCTGTACAGCCCGGACATCGTGGGCAAGATGATCGTTGCATGTTGTGTGTTGCACAACATATATGTACGCACCAATGCCCCATGGATACAAGTGCCAGATGCACTGGACGGTGATGAGGAAGATGCAGCAGGTGGACCTACCCCTACTGCAACTGCAGCCGTAGCAGGAATAGCCCGTAGGAACACCATCATAGACAATTTCTTCACATTGTGACAGTCCTTAGCAATCATGGGACAGTACAAAATGACCACAGGCACAGCATGTGTAAATGAATGCATTCCAAGGCACATTCCCTGAGTGCATGTCACTCACCTGTACAAGCACATCATTTAGAAAAGTGTGGGTGCGACATGTACTGGAAACAGTATCTAATTACTAATATCTGGGACAGTAACTCGATTTCAAAGGAAACTTCTGCCGCCAAAACAATATATGGAGAAGAAAGAGCTTGCATTGATCCAGCCTTTGAAATTCTGGCAAAAAAACTGGGAAGGCCATACATTGAACCAATCTTCTTAGTTATTTCCCGCAAACTTCTACCAGTCATTACATGTGCTAGTGTGACCATGGGATGGAGGATGCTGCAATAGTAGATCAAATCCAGACAAATACCTTTAGGCAAGTGTTCAACCACCCCAAAGCGCATCACCAGCACAAATTTGGCACGAATTTGGGCTGATTAAGAAAGACCTGGCCAGAAGATTAACAGCAATAAAAAGTTGGAATTAGATCACTCAATATCGCAATTCGACTCTAAACTGCACATCATGCTCTTCAAAGGGACCACAAGTCGGTACACTATAAATATCTGAATGCTTCCCTCAAACAAATGTGTCTAACTGAACTATGGGCTGCTAGTCCGCCATACAATGCCTTTAAAAAGGTGAACAATAGGGCGACAAAGCTCCAATTATGTTTTTAAGACAAAATCAAATGCCGCTCCCACTCTCACGCCTGGATAGTAATCAAATACTACAACACCCAGGCCCCAGCACCTTACCAGGCATTCTCCTTTTCTGTATGAAGCACAACCTCATTATTCCATGCCTGGGTTTCTTACCAACACTAGCAAACCTGCCAATTTTGAAACACGCTACTCCGACATCATGTAGACTTTCGAAAGGTAAAAAAGATCTCAAACATTTGATCTGCACCTGTCCAAAACTGCGCAATCTTCACTCACAACCTACAAAGTTTCAACAACAGAGGGATCCATATATGTAGGGAATTTATAACAGAATGCCTTAATTCTGGAGACCTGCACCTAAACTGCAAACGTGCTACATTTCTGGCAGTGGCCCCAACTGAATAAATACTGAATTTACTATTCTCGTGACCAGTCCACAAGCACAACCTAAAAAACACTCTAACCTGCTTGAGTCGAATAGGTGGCTGAATATTAGTTACATTGGCTTTGAGTATTTGCGCAAATACTGCCCAGGTTTTAAAACTGATTGGTTTTTATCATGTCATTTCAGGGCAAAAAGATAGATTGTACCTTTCCTTAGGATTTATTATTTTATTACCTTATATATGATAATATTTCATACTTTAAATGGTGAAATTGTCATGGCCTTGAGTATTTGCACATATACTTCTCCTCTTTTAAAACTGTTTGTTTTTAATCATGTAAGTTTTTGAGTAAAATGATGGGTTGCACTTTCTTTAGGATGTATTACTGTATTTTGTTATATATGGTAATATGTTATACTTTAAATTGTGACAATGTCATGGCCTTGCATATTTGCACATATTCTTCCCCTGCTTTAAAATGACGGATTGTAACTCTTCTTGGGATGTACCATTTCATCTCGTTATATATGGTACTAGTTTATTCTATAAATTGAGGAATTGTTATGGTCTTAATTAAATGAAACAATGCACTTGAACTTGATAAAGCAGATTAAATCACTATTTCTGCATTATCCAGTAGGACACTTTTCCAACAGTTTTTTCAACCCACTTCATTTGTAAAGTCTTATTTTTTCTAACCAGATTCAATATAACTTCCAGAAAAGCTATCATTACTTGCCTGACTCACTATAGGCTAATCCTTCTTAGTCTGCAGATCCTGTCCTGCCCGTAATGAGGTATGAGGTTCCTTCCAGAAGCCAAACAATAGATCACTTTGATTGACAGGTTGACCTGAATGGGCAGGAATGACACATCGGAGCTCAGCTGAATATTCACGGTGTGGGATGCTGCCCCTCCTAAAGGCATACCAGAATCAAACCCTGTATGACAGACCTGTCTGAATCACAAGTAAAACATTTGCACTTTTGAAAGGGATCAAACAGGCCCAGGTAACAATTCATGTGTATGCTTTAGCTGGTTACTGAAGGACCATGCTTTGTCTTACTTGATTTCTGGATCATTTTATGTAGTGGGTATAGGGGCTGCTTCAAATTGGATTTCATTGCTAGATGTAGAAGGACATTTATGATCTCCATGGTACACCTCTCTATTAACCCGCAGCTCTCAGAGCCCAAGTTTAGTGCGGGTGAAGAATTTGGTAATTTTGGATTTGCCCTGACTCATTTCTTTTTAAGCCAGATTGCAGTAGGGGGAAAAGGAACTGCTTAAAAGTTATGTAGGCCAGGGTTTACGAGCATTTACCTAAGTGGTGAGAGCACTAAGTGCCATAGGGTGTCTCTCATCCATAGCCTGGTGAACCCTACAAAACTGAATCCTCACCCAGACTTCCTCAGAGCATTGTTAGTCTTGTGAAAGGATACGAGGTCGAATGAACCTTCTGCACTTGCCATTTGTGACCTGTGAGAATTACATGAGAAGTTTAAGCCTTATACCACTTCCAATCCAACCAGACAAAGATCTCCAAGGTTCACAAGACTGATCCATTGGGTGGTTCAGGACCATGGAAAATAGATGGACATTTATGTGAAGAATCCAGTGGACCAGTGACAACTGGACTGGAACTGGACTTTGCTGTTGGCCTCTGCCTGACACCCTGAGAGTGTCTTAATGCCTTGCTTTGAGTTCCTGAAGCTCTCAGAAGTGTATTGCTGTGAGTGTTTGGACAGCAGAAGAAAGTTTGAAAACTTCTGAACACATAACTTAAATAGTACCAGTAGCAAAAAAGTATCCAACCAGCAGTTTTACAGCATTGATTGTATTTCAGCTTCATCTTACCTGGTGATCTCCACACCCCAGACAAAGCAACTAAATCCTATTCTATTTTCATAGAGAAACCCGCAGGGCCAGCCTGTGTTGATACACTGCATTTGATTTCATATTGACAGCTATAGTTTGATTGGCATCCTGAACAGACAGGATTTTTATTTTCAAGATGTTACAAAGTTCCATTCTGCATTAAGACTGAGAGGAAATCTCAAAATTTTTCTTCAAGACTTAGAATACCTCTGACATAAATCTGCTAAATTCTGCAAAAACCCTATTTCCCCATAGGAGCCTGTGGTGTCGTGTGGAACATGGGGTCCCATAGGGATCGGAGAACAGTGTTCGGTAGCATTGTAATTGGTTCGGCGGAACTGCTGACTGCGAGTCAGTCGGCTCCCAAATCTGAGTTGGTGTTCTGCCCAACATCGTAAGGAGGTCCTGAATGTGAATGGGGAATGCCACCTCAGAGTCAATCAAAGAGGGCCTGAGCCATAATTTCTCACTTCCAATGGTGTCAATAAATAGATATCTTCATTATCTTCGGAAAGGGTCATTGATGTCTAAATTGTTTTGAACCTGATGATGGTCTTGCGGACTTAAAACATTTGATCCTGAAACATGAATGGTTAGGCCTCATCCTTTGGCTTCAATTCTTAGATCTTCACCTATGAATGATTCATGTTTGAGTGAAGACAGTCACATTGACACAGCTATCTGTAAGGAATGATTTATTTATTTCATGATGATGTAGCATTGTTGGTGTCTGACTGATATTTATTGTTATGTACCCCATGATATTTTATATACAGACACATAGATTTGTGTTCAGTACTTTGTAAACAACTGTTTCTTTGGATTAGTTCATTTTGAGTGATTCTTTACACATATGGAAATATTTTGAATTCAAATTGTGTTGTGACTATTTGAGGAAATACCTTGGTGTTGAATTCTGAAAATGATGATTATGAATAATTCCCTTGTTAGCCATTTACCTTTACTTTATTCTTTACCCACACTTGTTAGGGACTACTGGGTTACCCTTTTCTGAATAAAGTAAAAGATCAAAGCAGCAACCACAGACGTTTAGTCCTGCGAGCCCAGGTCAAAACATATGGCGGACCACAATTCGGATACATGAAGTGGATTGGTCCCTATCAGTTCTTATCTTCCGACTTATAAGCTGGGCGGAGCGGGAGGCTGTAGGTGATGAAAGTTTGAGGATGCTGGATACCTGTTCTCCAAGGGGCCTCCGAACAGGATTTGCTGCTATGGAGAAATATGTAGTCGGAGCGGCAGCAAAATCAGGCCGACCGGTGATACTCCATGGCAGGCAAGGCAAGCAGGTTGGTCCCAGTCATCTCTCGGTTCTCGGTGCAGTTTTATAGGTATAACATTATCTTAATTCCAAGTTTAGGATTTGGCTATCTGGCACATTTAGCACCTCGACCAATGGTCCAAAAATGGAGGGGCACCACTTGGGGGGTTAAGACTCACTCAGGCACAGTTCAGGTGTGGGTTGAAGATGGTGGAAGCCATTAGTGTCCCTTTGGCCCTGAACAGGAGACCAGCAAACTAGCTCTTGGAGTCACTCTGGTAGCTCAAGGTTCAGGTGAGGAAACAGGGCTCAAACAGCAGTGCAGTCCTCTGAGGGTTCTAGGCAGTCTCCAGGCAGCAAAGAATCCCTTCCTGGTGAAGCAATGCAGTCTTGTGGAGCATACAGCAAGCCATAGCAGCAGGCAGTCCACTGAGAGTCTATCTGCAGGTCCAGAAAGTGAACTACAGGGTCCTATTGTTATATCTGGGGCCTTCTTTGAAGTAGGAACATTTTCTAGAAAAAAACTTTTTCTAGAAAAGTTCATGAAGCTTCCTCACTGCCCAGCCCTGGCTCCAGGCCGGTTGAGAACAAAGGTATTCAGTTGTAAGTGGGGTTGCACCCCACTACCCCCCATCCTGTCAGTTGATGATCAATTCCGGCCCACATAATCCCTCTATTGCGTGGTTGTCTGGGGGAATAAACAAAGTCAAACTGCCAACTACACCCAGTCATGTGACCCAGGACAAGCTGCAGGCACCAGATAGCTAGGGCAGGAAAATGCCAACTTTTTAAAAGTGCTGGGGATGAATGTTTGACAAGTTTCAGAATTCCGTCCATCAATTGTTGTTTTTGCAACTTACTGAAAGTTGCAGTTTGAAAATCGTAACTCAAAATCCAACTGTACCATTAAAGAGGATTTTTTATTACCATTTCTCTGCCACCAAACATGAGCTGTTCACCTCTTTCTAATGAAACGTTAGCACTTATTAAATGTAATAGAGTAACCCAATCTTATCTTATGGGAGAAGTAGGCCTCATATTAGTGAAAAACTAATTTAGGATGTTTTCACTACCAGAACATGTAAAACTGAACGTATGTGTCCAACCTTATATTTACAATACACCCTGGCTTATGGGCTACCAACTTCCTACGGTGTCACTTATATGCAATAAAAGGGGATTTTAAGGCTTTGCAAGAGGACTATATTGCCAAGTCGAATCAGCAGTTTAGAACTGCATCCAGGCTTCAATGGCAGGCTTGAGATATGTTTTAAGGGACTACTTTAGTGGGTGGCACAATATGTACCCGCAGGGTCACTAGTAGCATTTCATTTACAGGTCCTGAGTACATATTATACCATCGTACAAGGGACTTATGAGTACATTAGAAATGGTAAATATGTGTAAACCCATTTTACCATGCTGTATGGAGTGATCACAAGTACTTTAGCACTGGCTAGCTGCAAAGTGTGCAGAGAAGTGAAGCCAACAAATATAAATTCGTAAAAAATAGAAGGGGTGAAAGAAGTATGGGGGTGACCCTGCAAAGAGGGCCAAGTCCAACGCCAATTAACAGAAAAACGAAACTCTGCTGTAGAACTTCATAAGACCAGATTAATAGAAATGTAACCAATGTAGTTTTGGTGTCATCACGTAGTTAACCTAATAATTTAACGTTTTGCAAACTCAAAGCAATCCAATCTTTTTATTGGTGTATCTTGCAGTTTTTTCTGCAGGGCAGTTTATTGGCACATGTTTTGCAGGTAGAGAGAGCTACCTCAAATTGTGGTCATCTTGGTGGCTGGATGTTTTCGGAAAGAATGCCTGCTTCATTTCTGATACTATGGCCTCAATGCTTATTTTCAATTTGAACTTAAGAAGAGGTTTTGGTGATTTATGTAGGAGTTACTGTAAATTTATAATGTAGGATTTCAAACCAGTTGGGTTGATTTGTTAATTAAGGATCCACTCTGATTTATTTATTACCCATTGTTCAATGCCTGATTAAAAACATAGGGGCAGATTTATAAAGGCCTTGCGCCGCCGGTGCGTCACTTTTTCCCATGTTAAAAATGACGCACCGGCGGCGCAAGGCCTTCATAAATCTGCCCTATAATCTTTGAGTATGGCACTGCATACAAGACATAGTGTAGTTGTAACAGCCTGATATTGATGTGATTCTCTTTAAGAATCAAATAAGAACATCTTTGAGCTGGTTGTCTATCTGAGCAATATAACTACATTACACACCTTTGCCATGCCTACCCCACTAACTGATGTAAATATCTATGTAGTGCATTGTCCTTTGGAGGCTACCAGTCACACCATTAGGACATTAGTGATACCTCAGTTTTCAGCAAGTAGCTGAAGATTCGGCTGTTCAAGTAGTGTTGGCTAGGCTTACACCTGCTCAGTGCCAGGATACCCTCCGTGGTAATAGTGCGCTCTGTAAAACTGCATAGCAAAACAGGTAAAGAAACCATGTAGAATATCCTAAAAGGACACTAGCAAATTTGATGGAAATAGTAAACACGAGGCACAACCATGTTGTGTTGTCACTTGATTACTGTAGGTGTTCACAAATGCTTCACACACTGCCTCTAAGATAAGCCTGTCTGTTCATGCCAAGCTACCAAGGGGGTGAGCAGGGGTTATTTTAGGAGTATACCCCCTTACACTGACTAGAGGCAAGGGTCCCTATTGGGCACAAGTACCTACCTGTGCCAACTAGAGACCCCCAAATCTAACAGTGACTTAAAGCTAATGTCCCATAAACTAGACCTCCCTCCTGCCACATATTTCTCAGTATTTTAATAGCGGAGTTTAAGCCAGTGACACACTTCCTGACACCATTTTCATATGTAGGACAATAGCAGGAACAATGGCCTAAACAAAAATTTGAAATGATTGACAGATTAACCTATTATTTGTATTACAACCAGCTTTATCCCAGTATTAGATTCCAAAGGTAACATCTATGAAACAGTATATGACACTTGCATACATTAAAAGTGGCATACCTTTCATTGCATGAAGTGTGTCCATGTAAATCTGTTCTACCGAGTGTGATTTGTTTTTAGGAAAGTGGATTATTATTTGAGGGGACAAATGTCCACCTGAAAGGATAAGACCACCACTTGCTAGATGTCCAACAAATGAAATGTATTAGTTTTGTGAGAAAAACTAAGACCAAAGTGTCAATAGTCCAATAAGGGGAACCAACGATATACATTTTTACATATTTAAAGTAAAAAAGCACCAGTACACAGAAAGCACCCAATGTAAGTCAATGCTCACAGAAGAACAGGATCAATGTGCAATTTCAGGCTGACCATGATGGAACTCGGGTTGAATACACCAAGTTGATAGGCCTGAAAGTCAAAAAGCTTAAATGCGTTTCTAAGTCCCACTTCAGAAAGGGACTTTTTCACTTTCTTGAAGAAAAATGTTGAGATTTCTTTTCAGTCTTAATGCAGAATGGGACTTTGTAAAATCTTGAAAATAAAAATCCTGTCTGTTCAAACTATAGCTGTCGATATGAAATGAAACGCAGTGTATCTAACACAGGCTGGCCCTGCGGGTTTCTCTATGAAAATAGAATAGGATTTAGTTGCTTTGTCTGGGGTGTGGAGATCACCAGGTGAGATGAAGCTGAAATACAATCGATGCTGTAAAACTGCTGGTTGGATACTTTTTTGCTACTGGTACTATTTAAACTATGTTTTCAGAAGTTTTCAAACTTTCTTCTGCTGCCCAAACACTCACAGCAATACACTTCTGAGAGCTTCAGGAACTCAAAACAAAGCATTAAGGGCCAGATGTAGGAGCCAAAATACCGGTCGGTAACGGCCGATTTCGGCCGTTACCGACCGGTATTTAGGAATTGGCATGTAGGGGGCATGTCATTTACAGAATCAGTAAATTTACCGATTCGGTAAATATACAGAATCGGTAAAATACCGAATCTGTAAATTTACCGATTCTGCAAATGACATGTAGGTGGCACTTCAGAAAGTGCCACAGGCCCTTAAGAGTCGGTATTTTACCACCCAATCCTATTGGGTGGTAAAATACCGAATACAGGTGTGCATGCACATCTGTGCATGCACACCTGTGCAAGGTGACACACAGACATGTCCTTAGGGCATGTATGTGTGCCACATGTAAGACGTGCCTGTATTTGGGGTGCTAGAGGGTGTCAAAGTGACACCCCCTGCACCCTTGCAGAAATCGGTATTTACCGAGTCGGTAAATACCGATTCGGTATTGCCCATTGATTCCTATGGGCTTCAAGGCCCATAGGAATCAATGGGCAATACCGAATTGGTATTTACCGATTCGGTAAATACCGATTTTTACAGATTCGGTATTGCAAATACAGAATTTACCTAAATCTCCCTCCTTCTATTTTACCGATTCATAAATACCGAATTGGTAAAATTCGGTATTTATGAGTCGGTAAAATAGAATTGCCTACATCTAGCCCTAAGACACTCTCAGGGTGTCAGGCAGAGGCCAACAGCAAAGTCCAGTTCCGGTCCAGTTGTCACTGGTCCACTGAATTCTTCACATAAATGTCCATCTATTTCCCATGGTCCTGAACCACCCAAGGGATCAGTCTTGTGAACCTTGGAGATCTTTGTCTGGTTGGATTTGAGGTGGAATAAGGCTTAAACTTCTCATGTACTTCTCACAGGTCGCAAATGCCAAGTGCAAATGGTTCATGCGACCTGATATCATTTCACAAGACTAACAATGCTCTGAGGAAGTCTGGGTGAGATTCAGTTTTGTAGGGTTCACCAGGCTATGGATGAGAGACACCCTGTGGCACTCCTAGTATTGCTCTCACCACTTAAGTAAATGCTCGTAAGCCCTGGCCTACATAACTTTTAAGTAGTTCCTGTTCCCCTTACTGCAATCTGGCTTAAAAAGCAATGAGTCAGGGCAAATCCAAAATTACCAAATTCTTCACCCGCACTAAACTTGGGCTTTGAGAGCTGCGGGTTAGTAGAGAGGTGTACTATGGAGATCATAAATGTCCTTCTACATCTAGCACTGAAATCCAATTTGAAGCAGCCCCTATTCCCACTACATAAAATGATCCAGAAATCGAGTAAGACAAAGCATGGTCCTTCAGTAACCAGATAAAGCATACACATGAATTGTTACCTGGGCCTGTTTGATCCCTTTCAAAAGTGCAAATGTTTTACTTGTGTTTCAGACAGGTCTGTCGTACAGGGTTTGATTCTAGTATGCCTTTAGGAGGGGCAGCAGCCCACACCGTGAATATTCAGCTGAGCTCCGTTGTGTCATTCCGGCCCATTCAGGTCAACCTGTCAATCAAAGTGATCTATTGTTTGGCTCCTGGAAGGAACCTCATACCTCATTACGGGCAGGACAGGATCTGCAGACTAAGAAGGATTAGCCTATAGTGAGTCAGGCAAGTAATGATAGCTTTTCTGGAAGTTATATTGAATCTGGTTAGAAAAAATAAGACTTTACCAATGAAGTGGATTGAAAAAACAGTTGGAAAAGTGTCCTACTGGATAATGCAGAAATAGTGATTTAATCTGCTTTATCAAGTTCAAGTGCATTGTTTCAGTTAATTAAAACCATAACAATTCCTCATATTTATAGAATAAACTAGTACCATATATAACGAGATGAAATGGTACATCCCAAGAAGAGTTAAAATTCGTCATTTTAAAGCAGGGGAAGAATATGTGCAAATATGCAAGGCCATGACATTGTCACAATTTAAAGTATAACATATTACCATATATAACAAAATACAGTAATACATCCTAAAGAAAGTGCAACCCATCATTTTACTCAAAAACTTACATGATTAAAAACAAACAGTTTTAAAAGATGAGAAGTATATGTGCAAATACTCAAGGCCATGACAATTTCACCATTTAAAGTATGAAATAGTATCATATATAAGGTAATAAAATAATAAATCCTAAGGAAAGGTACAATCTATCTTTTTGCCCTGAAATGACATGATAAAAACCAATCAGTTTTAAAACCTGGGCAGTATTTGCGCAAATACTCAAAGCCAATGTAACTAATATTCAGCCACCTATTCGACTCAAGCAGGTTAGAGTGTTTTTTAGGTTGTGCATGTGGACTGGTCATGAGAATAGTAAATTCAGTATTTATTCAGTTGGGGCCACTGCCAGATATGTAGCAAGTTTGCAGTTTAGGTGGAGGTCTCCAGAATTAAGGCATTCTGTTATATATTCCCTACATATATGGATCCCTCTGTTGTTGAAACTTTGTAGGTTGTGAGTGAAGATTGCACAGTTTGGGACAGGTGCAGATCCAATGTTTGAGATCTTTTTTACCTTTCGAAAGTCTACATGATGTCGGAGTAGCATGTTTCAAAATTGGCAGGTTTGCTAGTGTTGGTAAGAAACCCAGGCAGGGAATAATGAAGTTGTGCTTTATACAGAAAAGGAGAATGCCTGGTAAGGTGCTGGGGCCTGGGTGTTGTAGTATTTGATTACCATCCAGGCGTGAGAGTGGGAGCTGCATTTGATTTTGTCTTAAAAACAAAATTGGAGCTTTGTCGCCCTATTGGTCACCTTTTTAAAGGCATTGTATGGCGGACTTGCAGCCCATAGTTCAGTTAGACACAGTTGTTTGAGGGAAGCATTCAGATATTTATAGTGTTCCCACTTGTGGTCACTTTGAAGAGCATGATGTGCAGTTTAGAGTCGAATTGTGAAATTGAGTGATCTAATTCCAACTTTTTATTGCTGTTAATCTTCTGGCCAGGTCTTTCTTAATCAGCCCAAATTCGAGCCAAATTTGTGCTGGTGATGCGCTTTGGGGTGGTTGAACACTTGCCTAAAGGTATTTGTCTGGATTTTATCCACTATTGCAGCATCCTCCCTCCCATGGTCACACTAGCACATGTAATGACTGGTAGAAGTTTGCGGGAAATAACTAGGAAGAGTGGTTCAATGTATGGCCTTTCCAGTTTTTTTGCCAGAATTTCAAAGGCTGGATCAATGCAAGCTCCTTCTTCTCCATATATTGTTTTGGCGGCAGAAGTTTCCTTTTAAATCGAGTTACAGTCCCAGATATTAGTAATTAGATACTGTTTCCAGTTAGGCATCTTTTAACATCATTTGGGGGGGTCTGTCTCGCTCAATAAATGATGGACATTGTTTCAGTTTTGGTCAGATTGGCCTTCAGATGGTTACTTCTCGCGTACCGTGCCAGGATGTCAACTGATCTTTGTAGGCCTACTTTGGTTGAACTAAAAAGCACAATGTCCTCTTTGCATGCTAGATGAGTGAGACTAAGGGGACACAACTGGGGAGGATGGGAGTTTTCCTGATCCAAGGCTGGCGATAGATCTTCCATAAACAAGTTAAAGAGATGAGGTGCTAACACACATCCCTGTTTTAGTCCTTGTTGAGTCAGGGTCTTCGTGGTTATTCTGGGGCCATCTTCTATTCTTATTTGAATCCAGGTTTCAGAGTTTAGTTACTGGACGGCTCGTAGCTGTTTTTTCGGGATACCCTGCTCTACAGCCTCTTCCACAATAGCACACGGTTTGCATGGTCAAAAGTTGCTTTGAAATCAATGAAGTAGAGGAGTAGCTTTTTCTTAGCCCACTTGAATTGGACAATCAGAAAGGCAGTTGCTAGTATATGTGTTGTTGGCCCTACACCTTTTCTAAACCCAGACTGGTTTCATGGAATCATTTTAGCTTTAGTTGACCAGTAAGTTAAATACATCAGTAGTAGGGACACATAGTGTCACCTCCTTTAATATATAGGATGTATTATGGAGCCTTGCTAACTCTCTGGTACAGTGCCACTGAGCTAAGGGGTACTTCCTTGAATAACATGCCGAATAGTATTGACCAGAATTCTACATCTTCTTTAAAAAGGGTTTGTGGAAGGCCATTTGGCCCCCGGTGCTCCTACACAATGACCTCTGAGTAGGGCCTTTTTGATTTGAGGTGGAGAGTAAGAATTTTCATCACTTGGTGTGGGTGTGGTTTTAGTTCCCGATGCCTTCCTAATTGATTAAACTTGAGGTGTTGAACTCTTCTTGGTCATAGGTTTATTGCAAATCTGTTTGGCGGGTAGATCACTCATAATTCCTCTGTAATGTTTGAATTATTTATCCTTTTCTTTTTGTGTTAAGGTTGCTTTTGGTTTCCAAAGATTTCCTTGGTTAGTTTGCCTCGCATTAAATATTAGCTTTGAAACTGTTTTTTAACTTTTTCCAGGTGGGCGAAAGGCGTGGTTTCGTTCTTTGCGTGACTGATAGGCCAGATTTAAATCTTTGCAACTCACATGGGCCTGGTGTCACTGAAGATGCCTGCTTTAATATGGCAGCAACAAAGCCTAACCAAGCGTCAATTAGACCATCTGTGCCGTTAATACTGTGTATCATTAGATCTTTAACCTGAGATGCAAGGTGTACTGTGAATTTGTTAGATCATTGTAGTCACTTTAACTTAGTTGTTTCTGTCACAACAGTTTCTGATGGAGCCAGTGTGTGTAAATGTGGCACTAATTCTAATGACAGAAGCTGGAACGGATCATCACTGTCCATTGTATATTTTATTGAAACATGCTTAACCAGTGGGATCATAGCTAGAGAGAATATTGTATAGTTATTTGACTGACCATGAATTGGGACCATAGTATATGTGGTCTGGCATTTACAAATCTTTTGTTTAGGACCCTAATTCACAATCATGACACATTTTTCCCTATTGAGGTCTTAATTTTTGAGTTTGCCTCTTTCAGAATTTTCCAGAATGATTTTTCAGTGTGTTTAGTATGTCATCATCTATGGTATAGATTACATTTGAATTGAAATCTCCCATCAGTATTATGTCCCATGCCAGGTTTCCTTGCTTGTGGATTATTATGGTGGATGTTGCTTTTTCTATTAGCGCTTTATTCTTTGCTAAATGTGGTTGAATGCAGATGTGAAACAAAAGTATCAGCGGTCTCTTGTCTTGGTTTCTAAGTTTAATGATTAGGAGGCCTGGGTTTACGTGTGATTGTTCTTCCATGGGGATGTTAAGCTGAGTGATATATTGACAGCTAGGCCCTCTTGCGGTTTCCCATGGCACTTGGATTTTGTGGCCATGATTTGAGGATGTATAAAATGTAATTTCTTGAAGCACAATTAAGGGCCTGATTAAGATCTAAGTGGTTTGGGTCCCACTGTCACTTTTTTCTTCCAGTTTTCCCACCTGCCGCCTTGGCGGTCCATCTGCTCGATTTAGATGTTGGCTAGTAACTGGAGTGAAAACCGGCATAGTCCCGCTGCCTCTGCCAGGATTTATTTGCCCCATTAATGGCATCAGACGTAGAAGTGACTTTTGGAGGGAGTCTCACCAAGATTCCTGCTGTCCAGATGATAATGTGCCTTTCCTTTGATGCAACTGTGGTTGGGAACCCTCCATACTCGAGTTGGTGGAATCAAAGAAAAAGAGGTGATAACTCACCTTTTTTTCAGAGTCCCACCACTGAATCCGTCTGGAACATCATTGTCCAGGTCCTTGTTGCGCTGCTCCTACTTGACCACAACACTCAGCCACACCATTGTCACCAGTATATGAGGTATGCCTTTGCGGTCAGTTTGGTTGTACATTTAAAAGTGTGTGTATGTTGTTGGTGTGCTATGCTAGACATAAAAAAAAATGGTCATTACACATTGCCTTCATGTACATTTTGACAGAATCACAACATATATGTGTATTGAGATGAAGATAAATTGTACTCATCAGTCTCCTCACCACCAATGCCTCACTGCATCAGAACTACGTGGACATGACACCACCAGCACAGCGGGAATATCTAAATCGACTTGGTGGAAACAGTGACGGAGTTCTGTTATCCAGTAGAGAAGACCACCACCAAGATGGTGTCCTGTCTAGTGCCGCAACATCTAAATATAGCATGTAGACAGCAATCAGCTCAACGGACTACTTGGGACTACGGCCATGGCAGGATGGTCATAATACCATAAAGATCTAAATCAGGCCCTATGTCTTTATTTGCCCAATTCTGCAGAGGAGAGCCATCTTCCAATAGTAATTTCACTCCAGTATTATTCCAAGATAATAAATTAAATCCTATATGTCGGGTGCTGATCCATTTGAATGGTGGATTCATATGGAGGGTGAGGCATTTAAACCTGGAAGGGTCCGGTCCCATTGAGAATTTGTTTGATGTATGAATGCTTGCTTTCACCTTAACTCATTCATTCATGCAATGGAGTTGCTCTTGCACCCGGCAGTACCAAATGGACAGTGATTGCTGTAGGGGGCTGTGGAGCATTTCTTCATAGCAGAGGTAATGGGTACCCAGTGGAGGCTGGAGTCTTTTTAGCATTATGCCCCAGCTTTTGAAAACCTTGACCTTGCTTATGAGCATTGATGCTATTTCATTGGATGGCCAAGTTTTTTAGTTTTTTTTGTTTTTTGAGTAAGTACACTGTGGCTCGCCCGGGGACTATTCACCTTGACTTCATGGAATTGTCTTCAGCCTTTGACTGTGTCATCAGGAATAAGCTTTAGCAGTCCATGAGGGCAATGAGAGTTGAAAATGGTGTTGTAGACTTCCTAGAGGATCTACACAGGTCCACAAAAGCAAATGTCAGGTTCTCTCACAAGGGATTTT
Source organism: Lissotriton helveticus (assembly GCF_964261635.1). Taxonomy (NCBI): domain Eukaryota; kingdom Metazoa; phylum Chordata; class Amphibia; order Caudata; family Salamandridae; genus Lissotriton; species Lissotriton helveticus. The sequence continues at coordinate 532,270,106 of NC_136067.1, forward strand.
AATATTAAAAAGGGAGTTCAACAAGGATGTATTTTGGCTCCCTTTTTGTTTAATTTTTATATTAATGAATTAGATAGCGTCTTCAGGGGGTTGGGGGGTCATTGCCCCAGAGTAGGTCGGCGTGGGATTCCCACCCTGTTATATGCGGACGATGCCGTCCTCATATCCAGGACAGAAAGGGGACTACAAGCACTTTTAACTGCTTTCTCTGAATTTATGTTGGACAGGGATTTGACATCAAATAATACTAAATCCTATGTTATGCAGGTGGGCCAGTCTCCTAAAAAGAACTTCCGATTCAAATTTGGAGACTCAAAAATTCCCTTTACTAATACGTTTTCTTATTTAGGGGTCCTTTTTGACAATAAGCTTAAATGGGGGCCCCATATATTGAAAAAGAAAGGGGATGTTGGGAAGGTGAATGCAGGAATTTTTAACTTAGCCTCCAAACTGGGAAAAAAGCCTACTGGAGCCATGCTGCAAGTCTACAAGGCTAAATCTTTGGCTACAGCATCCTACGACAGTGAAATATGGAACTATAATGTTGAAGACTGCCTACAAACTGCGGAGAACGATTTTTGGAAACGTTTACTGTGTGTTCCAAGGGGCACATCAAACTTAGTTGTCCAGGAGGAATTGGGGATCCAGTTTGTCAGTGATGTACTCTTCCTGCGTCCTCTGACTTGCTGGCTAAAAACGTGGCTGAATCCTGACATCCCCCAGACTCACCTGATTTTAAAAAGACTGCATGTCTCTGTATAACTTGACCGCAGTACCGTGGCTGAATTATATTATGAAAAGTCTCGCAAGCTTAGGGCGGGGGGAGTTATTTGTTAACCCTGAATGTATTAAAAAGGGAGATGTGGAGGGAATTAAAACTGCCTTTCTATTAGATAGGAAATTGACTAGGGAAGCTAAGGAGGTGCAGAAACCTAGCATACAGACATATATCATGTCGAAAACAACCCCGAGAGCAGAGTTATACCTCTTGGGTACATTGTCTACGTTTGATGAAATTCCGATTAACTAGGTTCCGTATGAACCTGTTCCATCATTTGCTTGTAAGACCAAAATGTTTTATTTATAATAAAGTGGCAGCTCCCTGCGGCTGCGACGGTAAGTCTCCACAGGATATGCTGCATTTTATGTTTTTATGCCAACTGTATGTATTCCCACGTAAACGCAATCTGGTCCCTCTTTTAAAAAAACGTAACTCTGGGCAGGTCCGACCAGCTATGATGTACCTACAACTATTGAAGGAGGATTGCCTATTTTTTATTGTGACATTTTTTAAATCAATTGTTTAGTCTAGGAAGTATATGGACCTGTAATGAATCATTTCTATATTTTTATTAATTATTTATTAATTGTATGCTGCAATGGATATTATTCTAATAATGAACTGTCACTTTTTGTTGTATCATAAACTGAAATGATTTCTCTTCTAGTGCCCTAAATTAATTATTGATTGGATATCGCTGTTGATACTATGTTAAATAATGCACTTTTATCTTTATGTATTAGTATGTGTAACTTTTATGATTTGCAACCTAAACTGAATAAAGTTTCTTTGAATTGAATTGAATTGGATGGCCAAGTTGTTAATGTGAGTTCTGGTCAAGAGGGAATGTCATTTGCCAGGAATTCCACTGCTAGCAAATCACTCAATGTCATATCTTTTAATTCAAAGATTTCTCCAAGTAGCTTAATGATACTTCCTCTATTGAGGATATCCAGCTATCCTCAAGTACTATGTTCTGGTTTGAATAAGAGTTTGTCTACTCTCTATTTTGGAGAGTTTTTCTGGCAGACAAGAGGATTTTATTTTAGTTCTCAGTTATTTTGTAGCTAGTATGGCAGCATTTGGGAGCTTATGGTGATTATGATTACCTGCAATGTCAGCCTTTTGTTGCATGTTGTAGTTCAGACGACGTGGGCTCCTTTTAGGATGTTTAGATTGTCCACCGAAATGAGAAGAACGGTCACCCAGGCCCTTGTCAGCAGCAGGCTGAACTACTATGCTGGAGCCTCTGACAAACTCCTGAAGCGGCTGCAACACATCCTGAACGCCTCTGCACGCCTGATCCTCAACATCCCTTGCCTCAGCCACATCACCCCTCACCTGAGAGACCTGCACTACCTCCCCATCAACAAGAGGATAACCTTCAAGTTTCTCACCCACGCACACAAGGCACTCCACAACACAGGATCTACGTACCTAAACAGATGACTCAACCTCTACACCCCCGCCCGCCAGCTTCGCTTCGCCGACCTTGCCCTCGCCACAATACCCCGCATCCGAAGAGCAACCTCCGGCGGCAGATCCTTCTCCCACCTCACCCCCAAAACCTGGAAAACCCTCCCCATCCACAAACCGCAGACCCAAGATCTGCTGACCTTTAGAAGACTCCTCAAGATCTGGCTCTTCGAGCAGTAGCAGCATCCCCCCCCCCAACACCTTGAGACCCTCATGGGTATGTAATGCACTCTACTAATGCTATGATTGATTGATTTATCAACTATGCTGCAGGTACTAAAGGTATGGTTCAGTTGCAACCATTGATTAAGATAGACATTGAATGTGGCTTCACTAGATGTGAAGTTGGATTGTCTTGAGTCTCAGAGTGCATGGTGCATGGTGCCAGTTGTTGGTGCAAGCATTTTAACAGTGTCAGTCATTTGTGTGGTAGGCTTTTTTGACCTGGATAGGGTCAGGTTAGATTAAGTGACTCCTGGCTTGTATCCCTGATTTCCGAGACTCCGTTCAGACAGTCTCTGAGGTGCACATGCATCAAAATAGGCAATTGCAATTTCTTAACTGCGCTTATTAAGGAATCGCAAATGCCTATGCATGTAGGAATCGCAATAAATATTGCGATTCCTACACATTCCTTAAGTGCGACATGCAAATTACGACTTTCAATTAAGGGTATGGCTTCCCATTGATTCCTATAAGCCTATAGGCCCATAGGAGTGCATTGTTATCACATGCTGCACACACACATGCCATAAGGGCCCTATATTTCTCTCTCCTAGTCAAAAGTGCGGTTGTCATAGGCATGGGTGTCACTTGGTTTTAGACCCTTTGATTGAAATAAATTGTCACTATGAGTGCTGGTGCTTGCTGTTTGGTTTCCCTACTTTCAGTTTTTTTGACTTTTAGTGTTTTCATCCCTCTGTGGTATTATGTTGAGAGTCTATTGAAGCGGTGTCCGAGATTTTAGTGTCATCTAGGTGACAGACCGATGCATTGATGAGAACCCTACTTGTCCCTTCTTTGATCCTTTGCCCAAAAATGAGGAACATTTGTTGTGGTGGCTGTTTCCTTTGGGTGTTGTTTTTCATTTCTTGTCTTCTTTGCCTGTTTTGACTGCCTTTTAGTTGGTTGGTGGGATGGGGGATTTTGTTCGAACACACTATGGACCTTGTACTGGGTTTGGTGGCGGTGACAATATCCTATAGATCTTCTTTATTCTTTGTTAGTAAATGATCCTGTTGACCTCCAGGAGTTTTCTTGCTCAGCACTTGTTAATTCCTGGTTTGGAGTCCTAGATTGGGTTTGTATCACCTTAACTGGGTCGCTTCTTAAAGATTAATGCCAGAGATGGAGGTGGCCATCATGTTCATTAGGTCAATATGCCCATCTAAAGTGGAGATTTAGAACTTCATTTGCCATTTACAGGGTAGTAAGTAGTGTCTCCCACCAGCCCAGGTCTTGGTGTGTGTTTTTTGTCTGAGGTTGTTTGAAACTCTTTCTTCATTTGTGTGCTGATTTGTGTGTCAGGGTTTTGCCATGCATTTGAGAGGATTCTTTCCACATCATTGTGGCTACCTTAAAAATTAATTGGTGGCTGTTCTTAGATTTGAGTGTTATTTTGTTACACTCTTCCACAGTGAGCTTGGGCCTTTGGTTTAAGTCAAATTCAGTGTTGCGTTGGCATTCTTTTTGGTGACTAATAAGTGTTGTTTTTTATCCTAGGTTTCTTTTCATAGATTTTTTCCTTGTGCTAGCCTAGTTAATTTGTTTGTGCTTGCTGGAGACACAGGCATCTGATTGTCATCTAGACTTAGGGCCCGATGGAGGTGGCCCATTACCGGTAGGTAAATCCGAAATTCTATAAATTTCAGGCTTACCGACCGGTATTGAGACATTCCTGATGTAGGGGATGATTCTGTAAATAACAAATCGGTATTTACTGATTCGGTATTTACCAAATCATCTTTTACCGATTCTGAATTTACCGAATCGGTAAATGACATGTAGGAAGCACTTTTAAGAGTGCTGTTGTGCTTTAAGGATTTGTTATTCACCACCAACTATTAGTTGGTGGTAAATAACAAATACCTTTGAAAATGCAAATCTGTGCATTTTCAACATTGCCATGTGGCAGACATACATGCCCTTAAGGCATGTATGTGTGCCACATTTGCACACAAGCACTATTCAGGGATGCAACAGGGTGTCAATGTGACACCCTGCCACCCTTGAAGGTTTCCCTATTTTACCGAATCTGTATTTACCGATTCGGTAATTCACAGGAATGAATGGGAATTACCGAATCGGTGAATACCGAATCGGACCGATTCGGTAATTATTACCGATTTTTTGGCTACATAGCATTTACCGATTCTAAAATACTGAATCGGTAAAATTCGGTGTTTTAGAATCGGTAAATGTACTTTACCTACATCTGGCCCTTAGTGTTTTAACTTCAAAAGCCTGTATAAGATGTGTATTGCTTGAAAGAGAAATTGACCTGTACCAATAACCATCCAGCCCGGCGTTGCCAGAATAAATACCCTGACTAGCATTATTTATGCTTTCCTGAAATAAGCAAGCAGTGCTGGTTTATTTCCCCAAAGTAGGTCACTATTGAAAATCAAGGGGACTCGATCCCCAAACTTCCATTGGCAGATTTAGTTTTTTTGGTCTTTGCTTGTATCACTCCATATTGGACGCTTCAAAGATTTGTAGACTGGTGGATGATGGGATTCCCTGACCGCATCATTGCAAGGCGTTTTTGTCTGCTTACCGTTCATTTGCCATATCTGTAAGCTTTGACCTTTCCTGTATTGTGGTTGAATTAAGCTTTTCCTGTTGAGTTGTTTTGATGTTTTCCCAATATTACACTTGGATACCGATGACCCTTATTGAGCTGAATACTGCAGTCTTCTCAACAGCCCCTACATATGAATTGGTGGCTGCATGGGGTTTAGGCTGGGAGGGCAAGAGCATAGTTGCCTCTTGGGTTTGCTTTATGTCGGCAGAGCGCTGGAGCAGGTGGTGGAACTTCAAGAGGGGGAGCTCACCCAACAACAAGCCACACCCAGACCTATTGGGCCTCTTCCGCGGATCAGGGCTTAACCAACACAGTGGTGCCTAATCCAGCTACATCCCTCCCACTAACACACCACATACCGTCTGTTTGTGTGAAAAATTGTGGAAGCAGTAGTAAGGCCTTAAGTACTGAGTGGAACAGGTTTTTCTTCAAACTCTAATTCTCTAGACCACAATTTCTGCCCCCACATAATTCTGGTGTTAGTTTGTGGTGGCTGGTGGACAGGGAAATAAAGCAAGGTGAGCTGGGATGGGGGTTAGCGAGGTATGCCCACCACAGCAGTCACCTCTATGTCACCTTTATGTCGCTCAGTCACTCTGTTTTGCTGACTTTGTATTAAGAGGTATGGTGTGAGCTCAGTGGAGCTCACCCCATACCAACAGAGCAGGTCAGGACAGGGTAGTACCAATACGATGGGTCTCCCTGGGCAGAGCTTGATGCCACTCAACACTGCATAACACTCTTAGCCTCCACTCCTCTCTACTGGCTCTGCAATCCGCACAAGGGGATAAGCTTTCTCAATACTTCTTATGGTAACAGTTAAACCCAATACCGCAAAGAAAGTTTTTGATGATTTATTCACTGTAGGTATATGCTAGCATTAGTTAGGCATGTACCGCTTTGAGGGTTTTTAGGCTTGAAAAAAAGGATATTTCTACATTTCTTTCTGTGAACATGAGAATTTTCAGGCTACAGGGGACCTGTGTCATGTTTGCAGCGTCACAAAGCGGGCTCTACAATGTTGCTCTTCAGTCTAATTATGTCATTCAATGGTACAGGCCACAAGAAACATAATCACATCACTCCAATCCTAATGGAACTCCATTACAAAGCCTTCACAATCAGCACCTCTGCTTGTCTTGAAGACTATCTCACAATCCGAGATGGTTTGCAAAACAAACACAGCCAGGGCACTATCAGACTGCAGACTAAGAAGAGAGAAAAAAGAAAAAACAAGACAACACAACTCTTTCATGTATGTACCTAGGATTTGGAATACCAACTTCATTTCATCAGGACTGCCCAATGCTGCTCTAATTTAGAAAAGAGTTGGAGGCTCACCTCTTTAAAGAACACTACATCACAATGCTTTAACTGTCCACAACTCAGCTTCCTCTCATTTACTCGTTGACTTAAAACTTGCCTTTAACAATGATCAGCACTCTGCTGCTTTTCAGGTTAGGTTCACACCATAGAAATTCTATATACATACATAGATACACAGATGCATTTTTTACACCATATACAATTGCCTTATAGTAAAAGGTAAATGTGCCAAATCATGTTTTAGGCTCAGTTCAACTTTGAATTAGGGTTAATGCTGGGCACTGGATAGCGATGTCCCAGTGTTAGATTTCAAAATTACTAGCAGGTGAGTCCTAAAAAAACCAGAAAGAAATAGTAGCCATTTTTCAACAGCTTTCTTAAACAAATTGATCCAAAGAGAGAACATGATTAATGTACATAATTCATTGTAATACATTATTATTATGTTTCTTTCTTAAACTTTATATTCATGCTGAAATTCAACTATAATCTCACATTAATATGGCACCGAATGTTTTGCTAGTCTGGAGAGAAGTTCTGTGTACTATACATTGTTGTATCATCATAAAACGTTTATATTAGCTTACTCTTTAATTTGTGCAATGTAGAGAGGCTAAATAAAATTGGATTAAAAATTATGGGCCTGATAATGATGTTGGTCGGAAAGCCTCCAACAACTGGTCGCAGGCTTTCCGACAGACATGGTAGGTGTAAAGCCCAAACCCCATATTATGATGACGGCGGTCGGAGTTTAAACCAGCCGGGGAATCCGGCGCAGTTCCGACTGGCTCAGTCGGAAAGCCCTCATATTCCCTTAAGGATGGCGTTTCCGCAGTCTGCATTATAATGTCAGTTTCCAACAGCCAATCCATGTTGGCCTTTCCAACATGGATTGGCGGGCAAAAACTGACCTTTGGGGCCTCCAGCAGGGCCTCTTGCCCTCCTCATTTAGCCCTTGGGGCACCTCTAGTGCCCCCCCTTAACATCTCTGCTGTTGTGCTGCGGGCGATTTCAGCCCGCCACACAAGCTCCTATTGAAAAATTGAAGTTTGCGACAGCACCATAATTGCGTGGTTGGAACTGCCGAACTATGGGCAGGTGGTTCCTTCCACGAAACGGTGTCGGTCGGAGGCAACTCCGACTGACATTGTAATGATGGCCTAAGTATCTAAAATAACAACTGCTTTTTATCCACATTCCAGATATCAATATTATCAAATTTTTACTCCAGTCTCCTGTTTAACTCAAAATTCTGCATTTTAAAGGTAGAAGAAAATTGTCTTCTAGTTTTGCCAATCTAAGTCATTAGTGTGTTGGAGGTAGGCCTGTACCTCACTTGTGCAGCACACCACACCCACCAAAAGGCAGGCTTACCAAAGTCCTCCTGAACACTAGTAGAGAGATGGCAAACACCAATATTGAAATTCGGTTGACTTTGTCATTGACTCATAATCCTGTGTTTAATGACCATGAGATAAATTATCCAATTTTTGTTTAGGTTACACCACTAGAATAATTAGCATAGTGCTGCACTAAACAGCCACAGTCAATTGAAAGTAAAACACTTGATCACTTTTTAGATTAAGTGTCCATAAAACGTAACAAAACAAAACAAATACTTCCATACTTAATTTAAACTGTAGGAAAAATATTTTCGATCTCAAGTATTTCCTTTCTTTCTCTCACTTTTAATTCATCATTCAAAAAAGCCAATTCATACTAAATTTCCCAGACTTTTTAGATGCAATATTCGGTAGTTCAGTTTGACAGCAAGACCACCTCAATGATAACTGATTTTATGGAACTTATGGCCAGATGTAGTAAGCACTTTAATAGGGGCAAACAATCCAATTTGGTGTTTATGATCAATAAAATGCGTGTTTCTATATACTAATCCCATATTAGAAGTCGGAAATGTTTTTCTTAATCCTAAAATGGAATTTCGAATGAATACTGAGTCAGTATGTGGAAGGGGCATGTTGTAGGTGTCCCTTCCAAATGTGAATCGGTATTCTATGTATTACTGTTTGACAACCGATATCCAGTCAAAAAGATTGACATTTTATTGATACCTCAAAGGAGTAGGTAATGCACTTGGAAAAAAAGGATTAGGTCTCCCTGGTGAATGTACAACAAACTGTTTGTTTAGTAAACTGTGGTCCACAGGACCACTGCCAACTCTTAAACAAACTTTTTAGAAAATGAACAGACATTTTTAAATGGAGTAGTGCTGCATTTAAAAAAAAAGTTTAATTTATTTGAAACACATCACAAACACGGTGGTCTACCAACTCCAGCAGTCCACCATCACTACAATTTTTGATCTTCCTGATTAATATGGATGTGGTAGATTGGAATGCAACCGCCTACGATTCAGAATTTTAACAGCCAACCTATTCGTGCATAGATAATTTCTTAAAATAATTAACTGGTCACAAAAATACAGGCCACAAATTTCGACCTGTAAATAGTACATTTAGCCCATTGATCAATCAGCTTGTTAAGTAATCTTTCCCAGTTGGCAATTTCCCGTAAAAATATCAATGCGGTACTCTGGGCTCACAAGCAGAATGAAATAGACATCAGAGTCTACTTACTGGTACAAGGAATTTCTTAATCTCATCTAGGGCATGGCTCATTCGTGAATATGCTTCCCCAGGCGGTGCAAACACTTCCATTAACACGTGAAGCTCATCACTCAAGTGTGAATATTTGGCTTCGCCACTTTTCCTGAGTTCTTCCTCCTGTGAATGAAATTTCAAATGAGGAAAATATGTAAACCAATTATATAAACATTATATTTAAATTGAACCAAAAACGAGAGCATTCCAAAGAATTAATCTAAAAGAAAACATAAAAAAATACAAATTCAACACAAAACACTTGAACTAAAAACGTAACGCTATCTGAGAATGTTGCAAGATGTTATACATTTTTAGCACTGGCAATGACTACTTTACATCAATGAAATATAGAGTAATATATGCAGTTATATTATTAAGAGCTAACTGTGTGTTTTCCTATTGTGTTTGTGTATTTCAAAGAGCTGTGTATTTACACCCGGTTTCTCTACTTTACTGCATCATGTGATCCTGAACTCATCACAGTATCTTCTGCAGATTTCCATATCAGACTTATCAGCGTTCAGAAAACGGCAAAAGGCTGTTATTAATATCTCTATAATGGAACAAACCTCCTCAAAGGAACCCATTTGGTCACATTTTAAAAGCAGATGCAGGATGCTACCATGTGGAAACAAGGATAGTATGCCAATCGCACAGTATGAGATATTACTTTTTTTAAGCGCAAACTATTAGGAACCAGTGTTTCCTTTCAAATATTACAATTGAATACTTGGATGTAGATTGCAGCACAATGATAGTCAATATATTGATGAATAAATGTAAATAAGCAGAATTGCATTGGTTTGTATGAGCACTGCTAGCATCCTGTCTTTGACACACAGCCTAGTTCATTAAAAAGATAGAAGTTGGAAGCATTTTTTAATACATGAAGGCAGTAACAGGGCCATTCTTTGGATGAGTTTATACAATGAGAGAGATGCCTAGAAGGAAATGAAGATTCCACCAGGATGAAAAATATCAAATATTTGTTTACAATATACGAAATTGTAAAACACATATTTTTAATAACTTTACATTTTTAACATGCATCTGTAAACACATACAACATATTAACAAAATAAATGTATAGTTTGCATGCACTTTTCTAACACTAGCTCTGCAAACATAGTAATAAGTACATATAATTTGTTGTTGAACATATTTAATTTTCTAACTCCAGATCAATAAATATTGACTCAATTCCCCAGTCCTTCAAACATCTCTTTGCATTTATTTGGGGGATTTATACAATTCTAAATTCAATCTTGTAAACACTGGAGTATTTGCATATAATTGGGAGGGAATATGTACTATTTTAGCTCATTCTAACAAACATTGAGGCCATTGCATACATTTTGGGGTAAGTTATTTAACTGTGGTACAAAAAATATTGGACTGGGTGCAGATATTTGAGAATTTTGGAAGTATTTAAAACACTTGCATGGTCAAAAATTAATTTGTAAAATATTTTAAGCCATTAATTTATAAATTGATTATCACTTCCTTCACACAATTTAAATTATTTGAGAATATTTAACCCATTTAAATGAAAATAAATTAAAAACAAATACAATAACATAAATGTAGATTAAAATACTTTTTAAATAAAATATAAAGTTTTCAAAAGTGATTTACCCAAAGAAAAATATATTTGTTTGAAAAACCTAAATTAATCAAAAATAGTTTTATTTTTTGCTTATTTATTAAATTGGAGTTCATTAAAAGGGCCATCGCTGTGGGATGGAGACTGGCCGACATGTAGTCGGCGGTTCCACCTGCATTATTATGATGAGACCGCAGTGTAGGTGGTTGGAAACATGTCTTCTGCTATTTTGGCTTGTGTTGAAGCCAATAAAAGGGCTGCAGCAAAAGCTGCAGTAGTAAAAGACATATTTACAAACATCCATGCACTGTGTGCCAGGCGCCATGTGGTGCCTGGCACAGGATGCATGGATATTTTTGTGGGCACCACATGTCCCCCCCGGCCACATAGCGGAGGCCCACAGGGGACAGGGACCCTGCTATGGGCCCCCAAAGTCCCTCTCTGACAGCCATTGCATGGCAGTGGGACCGCCATTAATATGCTGCTGGCAATAGATATCGTAGTCCCTACGGCGGTGTCTGTGCAGGCTTTGCCTTCATTGTAGGGATTACTGTCAACACGCCACACTGATGGGCTCCTTGAGCCAGTCAGAGGTGGCGCTCTTTCATAGTATCTTCTGTGTTCTGACCGTCTGTATCTTAATCCGGCAGTCTGACCATTGCCCTGGATTTTGGGCAGACTGCCACTGATGGCCAGTCAATGGCGATCTGCCTGACATCAAAATGAGGGCCACCATGTTTTATTTAATTAAAAAATAGAAAAGTATTTTACAAAAAAGGATCAAATGTTAATGATCTTATTTTTTTATTTTAAAATACTGCCACCCAATGCCACAATCAAACCCACACCAATCCAAACAAAAGGAAGTTTGACCAGTCATTTAAAAAAATACAATAATAATTTAAAGCATCAAAAGGTAATAATACATTGTTTTATAAAAACACAACTCACTCAGTAGCCCAATAAATTCCAATAACCAAAAATGCATTTAAAAGTGAAAATATGTATGATATATTTTACATTATCAGTAACAATCTAACTTTAAAACAAAGCAACTAAATCTACACAAATATTATATTAAACACCTTGCTATTTATCTGATCAATACTTTAAACTTCAATATTAATGTGGGAAAAATGATGAACTTACCCACAATATTCCCACCCTCGATATTTATTATTCCTGATGTTTTGACCGTGATATTTTTGGATCAATATTTAGGATCTGCAGTTTGGTGAGTAGGTCCAGGTCTACCACATTCTATACACAAACAACTTCTTTTTAACTAGGCTGTTGTTAATGGATTTTTTTTTTTAATTTTGCTATAATGTTTGACTCCTACTCAAAATATTATTTCTGTGAAATTTTCCAATGCATTATCAGTATTCGCCAATAAACACTCTGCAATTGTTTAGTGGGTCATGTCACGTTTTTTGTGATCCTCATTTGATTCGTGTGTCAACATCATGGTTATAAAACCTGACTTTAGATGTGCCAGAGGTTTGTGTAAAGTATACAAATGTAAAATTGAGGAATCAAAGTAACCTGCTTGCTCATTAGAAAGAAAGAATATAAGCTACTTATTTGTTTGCACAGACAAGCCTACAATGTCCTGCTGTCTTTGTATTGCATCCAGTACTCTTTATTTTGACAGAGTGTCCAAGGACAACAAATGCCACCAAAAGTTCTAATACCATTAGCATAGCAAGAAAGAAATTATCCCTGATGGTAAGCAATAGGGTTTGAAATCAGAGCAGAGATAAACATAAAGTAGAGAGGTCTTTCATGTGAGTGGAGCAAAACTCATAATACCAGTGCTCGACGTATTGTGGAAACTACAAAGTGGGAGCCAGCCTTTTATAGCATATTTGATGGAAAAAGGTCAATTAAATTAGGGCTGTTCTTTTTTGGATCCAAAGTTTTGAGTAATTGCCTAAAAATATCTAGGACTTATTGCAATAGAACAATTGTCAATGTATGTACTGGGCCAATGGTCAAACGACCTGATATTCCTTAACAAGTGTTTTATTTCTGTAGATGTTCAACTGCTAGCAAGTTGGTCATTTGATACACGGCTAGGCAGGAAATACATAATTCTTCCTAGTGGGTTGTACACACATCAAATGTTGTAAGGGAACATGATTAAAAGACTTATGAAGATAAGTGGTCATGTCTAGTCTTTATTTTTACCTAAGAGGGGGTTTGCAAAATTTCTTGAAGTAACAACTGCCTATTCTTGTTTCATTCTCCTCTGAGCTGCAAGATGAGGGAAATGAGCATAACATTATGAGACACACTTTTCTTTTGTCTTGGAAGTGGATAATGTCCCCAGAAAATACCTCCTTTGCTGGATACATCTGTATTATGTAATTAACTCCAACCACGGAGCAGCATTGGTGCTTAATAAAGTATGGATTGGCGCTTCCTAATACTTAGAAAGCTGTTCTGTACCTGAATCAATATTTTGAATAGTCATTGTTACAGTATTTAGATAATATCCTATTTTTTTATGGACTTTACTCCCAAGGACGATTATTTAATGTAGCTATTTACCCACAAAGCCATAAAAACTAGGAACCATACACATTGGTATTGGTGCTATGTATTAATACTGTAATTACATCCATTTGTTTTATAATTATAGGAACTATGTTGATATTTTGCATTACCTTTTTGACCTTCAGTATTTGCAGGCAGAGAGATGGGCCTAAAGGATTCACACTTAAGACTAGGGTTGGGCGTAGTTTGCGTAGTGCCACTACGCACACTATGCAGAATTTTGGAGAAAAAAAATAGTGGAAAACGGGGTGTGTCCTGAGGGTCAGTGTGCCGGGACAGGGGTCCCTCGTGCCTGGGCAGACTCCCTGATCTCCCAGGCCTGGTAGGAGCCCGGGAGCCCTGCAGCCCCGGAGCCCTGCAGCCCCGGAGCCCTGCAGACCCAGAGCCCTGCAGTCCCCGAGCCCTGGAGCCCCGGAGCCCTGCAGCCCCAGAGCCCTGCAGCCCCTGGGGCCCTGCAGCTCCCGAGCCCTGGAGCGCTGGAGCCCTGGAGCCCTGGAGCCCTGCAGCCCGGAGCCCTGCAGCCTCGGAGCCCTGCAGCCCCCGGAGCCCTACAGTCCCCGGAGCCCTGCAGTCCCCGAGCCCCCGGAGCCCTGCAGCCCTGCAGTCCCCGAGCCCTCGAGCCCCGGAGCCCTGCAGCCCCGGAGCCCTGCAAGGGCAGGCTGGAGCCCTCCCGCGGAGACTCGGGGCAGGCAGATTGGCGTCATTTCGGTCCCGGCCATCTGGTCGCCCCTCTCGCCTCGGCCATCTGGTCGCGCCCAATGCTCTCCTATGGGGCGACCAGATGGCCGGGCTTCCCTGGAAGTCCCGATGAGGTGCCATTCACCTCCCGGATCCCAGGCAGGGCTCCAGGAGGTCGGGCAGGTTTGCGCCCCGGGTCCCCTCTGTCACCACGAGTGCACACATTACATGAAAGGGGGGTAATTTTCCTCTGGAATACTAGGGCCAAGGGTATGGCCGGACACCCTCCCAGGCGGGCGGTTCCCTGGCGGGGACCTGATGGGCTGTGTTCCCGGGCAACACCTCCCAGGCGTCCGGGGCTCCCTCCTCCGGCCCGCGGCATGGCAAAGTACCCGGGACGGGCTCCATGGGTCCAGGGCCCTGCAACCCCGGAGCCCTGCAGCCCCTGGAGCCCTGCAGCCCGGAGCCCTGCAGATTGGGAGCCCCGGAGCCCTGGAGCCCTGGAGCCCTGGAGCCCCGGAACCCTGGAGCCCTGCAGCCCGGGAGCCCCGGAGCCCCGGAGCCCCGGAGCCCTGGAGCCCTGGAGCTCTGGAGCCCTGAAGCTTCAGAGCCCTGAAGCCTCAGAGCCCTGCGGCCCCGGAGCCCTGGGAGGGCAGGCGGGAGCCCTGCCGCAGAGGCTCGGGGCAGGCAGATTGGCGTCATTTCGGTCCAGGCCATCTGGTCGCCCCTCTCGCCTCGGCCATCTGGTTGCACCCAATGCTTCCCAATGGGGCGACCAGATGGCCGGGTTTCCCTGGAAGTCCCGATGAGGTGCCATTCGCCTCCCGGATCCAAGGCAGGGCTCCAGGAAGTCGGGCACATTTGCGCCCTGGGTCCCGTCTGTCATCACGAGTGCACGGATTACATGAAAGGGGGGTAATTTTCCTCTGGATTACTAGGGGCACGGGTATGCCCGGACACCCTCCCAGGCGGGCGGTTCCCTGCCGGGGACCAGATGGGCTGTGTTCCTGGGCAACACCTCCCAGACGTCCGGGGCTCCCTCCTCTGGCCCGTGGCGTGGCATAGTACCCGGGACGGGCTCCATGGGTCCCGGGCCCTACAACCCCGGAGCCCTGCAGCCCCTGGAGCCCTGCAGCCCTGGAGCCCCGGAGCCCTGCAGCCCAGGAGCCCCGGAGACCTGGAGCTCTGGAGCCCTGGAGCCCCGGAGCCCCGGAGCCCTGGAGCCGTGCAGCCCTGCAGCCCGGGAGCCCCAGAGCCCTGGAGCCTCAGAGCCCTGGAGCCTTGGAGCCCTGGAGCCCTGGAGCCCTGCAGCCCTGGAGCTCTGGAGCCCTGGAGCCCCGGAACCCCGGAGCCCTGGTGCCCTGCAGCCCTGCAGCTTGGGAGCCCCGGAGCCCTGGAGCCTCAGACCCCTGGAGCCCTGGAGCCCTGGAGCCTCGGAGCCCTGTGGCCCCGAAGCCCTAGGAGGGCAGGCGGGAACCCTGCCGCGGAGGCTCGGGGCAGGCAGATTGGCGTCAGTTCGGTCCCGGCCATCTGGTCGCCCCTCTTGCCTCGGCCATCTGGTCGCGCCCAATGCTACCCAATGGGGCGACCAGATGGCCGGGTTTCCCTGGAAGTCCCGATGAGGTGCCATTCGCCTCCCGGATCCCAGGCAGGGCTCCAGGAAGTCGGGCACGTTTGTGCCCTGGGTCCCCTCTGTCACCACGAGTGCACGGATTACATGAAAGGGGGGTAATTTTCCTCCGGATTACTAGGGGCAAGGGTATGCCCGGACACCCTCCCAGGCGGGCGGTTCCCTGCCGGGGACCAGATGGGCTGTGTTCCCGGGCAACACCTCGCAGGCGTCCGGGGCTCCCTCCTCTGGCCCGTGGCATGGCAAAGTACCCGGGACGGGCTACATGGGTCCCGGGCCCTGCATCCCCGGAGCCCTGCAGCCCCTGGAGCCCTGCAGTCCCGGAGCCCTGCAGCCCGGGAGCCCCGGAGCCCTGTACCCCTGGGGCCCTGGAGCCCTGCAGCCCGGGAGCACCAGAGGCCCAGAGCCCTGAAGCCCTGGAGCCCCGGAGCCCTGGAGCCCTGGAGCCCTTGAAGCCCTGGAACCCTGGAGCCCTGGAGCCCTCGAGCTCTGGAGCCCTGGAGCCCTGGAGCCCTGGAGCCTCAGAGCCCTGCGGCCCCGGAGCCCTGGGAGGGCAGGCGGGAGCCCTGCCACGGAGGCTCGGGCAGGCAGATTGACGTCATTTCGGTCCCGGCCATCTGGTTTCCCCTCTCGCCTCAGCCATCTGGTCGCACCCAATGCTTCCCAATGGGGCAACCAGATGGCCGGGTTTCCCTGGAAGTCCCGATGAGGTGCCATTCGCCTCCCGGATCCCTGGCAGGGCTCCAGGAGGTCGGGCACGTTTGCGCCCTGGGTCCCCTCCGTCACCACGAGTGCATGGATTACATGAAAGGGGGGTAATTTTCCTCCGGATTACTAGGGGCAAGGGTATGCCCAGACACCCTCCCAGGCGGGCGGTTCCCTGCCGGGGACCAGATGGGCTGTGTTCCCGGGCAACACCTCCCAGGCGTCCGGGGCTCCCTCCTCCGGCCCGTGGCGTGGCAAAGTACCCGGGAGGTGCTCCATTGGTCCATTGGTCCCGGGATAAAAGCTGTGATAATGTATCGCCCTTTCTTGATGATATGGCCCTTGGTTCCTTGACTTGAATAGTCTTCAGGAGGTATAGGAGGTCCAGCATCGGCTACGATTTAGTCTCTGCGGTTAGGACCAGGTGAGTGCATGCTACAAGCAAACTCCAAATCAACCTGTTCTTAACCCTCTGGTAGCTTGGCGCAAAGCAGTCAGGCTTAACTTAATTCCAATGAGTAAAGTATTTATGCAGCACTTGAAACGGTAATAAAATGAAGAAAAAAAACAGAGATATGTTCTTTCAAAGATTTCAATGAATTTTGTACCAAAAAACACAAAGTGCCAACTGCGGTTATATTGTCACACAGGACTGGGACAAAGTCACTAGTTCAGGCCAACCTCGATGGATCGCAGGCGAGCTAGAGGGGCCTAGTCGCAGAACAAGAGTACCTTAAACCCTGGTTAAGTTCTCCATTTAGTAATGGGGACAAGCCAAATCTGTAGCACAGATTTATTCTCCCACTTTTTTATGAGTGCAAATTTATGAAATTATCTGGAGACTTTGGAAGTTCCGAACTGATTTAGTGAATTACCTGTGCTTTCCTGTCTGTTCCATTATGTGTTTGTAATTCCGAGAAGACAGAAGGATTGAGTTATCATCCAA
The DNA here is from genome assembly GCF_964261635.1 of Lissotriton helveticus. Lineage (NCBI taxonomy): Eukaryota > Metazoa > Chordata > Amphibia > Caudata > Salamandridae > Lissotriton > Lissotriton helveticus. Next base: position 532,287,237 of record NC_136067.1, read on the forward strand.
AATTAATTAAGAATGACTGGAGTCAGAAAAGCAGGGCAACCCTTGCACCTGCATTGTGACCATGTCACACCCTCATATTTTAAGTATCCCGCCTTTAGTGGAAGAATACCCTGTACTACCCCATATAATGTAGCTGAATATGAATCATATGTGATGTGTAGGGTGCCCATGCGCTCCCGAATTTCAAGGAGAGGAGTGTGATGGGACGAGTGACCCTCTGGGAGAATATGCAAAACCGAGGTCAGGAGAAATGAAGCTGAGACCAGATGCACATTAAGGGAATAGAAACCCTAATATTTAACATAGCCACTTTCTATCCACGCAGGCATAGTCAATATAAAAATAGAGTGGAAGGTTTTGTAGTTTAAATAACATTGTGTACTCAGTGGCTTCTTTTTACTTTCAAGATTAGCTGATATTTTTCCATGAAAAAGAATGCTTCTGTATAGCATAAATTGCTTTGTCTTTTTTTCTTTAGGACTGACAGTTGTATTTACATGGCTTTAATCAGACTCTGTTTCATGGTTATCTTTATTTCAAGTCCTCTTAGTTGAGATTAATGGTTACACTGCCAGGATGATCAAACTAATCTAAAAATCAAATGCAGGGTTCGACTACAATGCAGCATCACACGTGGCCTAATTACTAACAGCAGAAAAACTTACACATTTCAGAAATATCTAGATATTAAATTCGAGCATCATCCTGGCCCTTATCTTTGCAGACAGGCAGTGTTGGACTTGGCCCTTTTGGCAGGTTCACCCCGAAACTTTTTGCATTTGCCTAGCCTGTTTCCGTAACCTTGTGTTGGTGATTTTAGGCCTCTGCGCACTTTTTGACTGAGGTCCAGTGTAAAGTGCGTGTGCTCTCTGTGTATGTGTGGTGAGAGTGGCCTGCCCTCCCATAGGAATGCATGGGGATATGTGTGTCCATGGTAGTTCCTGATGTGTGGGAAGTGCAGAGTCGAGTTTGGTATGTGCGAACTTGTGTGATGAAATGCTGCGCGATGATGTGCGTGGATTTATTGTGTCTAGTGGAGAAGTGCCACTTCTAGAAGTTGGCATGTCTGTACAGTAAATTTGAATTGACTGTCTGTCTTGTGATTGGCTGGAGCTGGCTGGTGTGCCTGGCTCCAGGAGTCCGGATGGGTCTGCCCCGGTGGTGAATGGAGAGATCTGCATGTTGATGGGATGGAGGAGTGCACCAGGGACCTGAATAGGGCTGGGCCTTCCCTCCACAATGTTGGCTCCACCCCCTGTGGTGTGTCTGATGTCCCTGGCCCATCCTGTGAATAGGCAGAGGGGCTGAGCAAAACAAAGTGCTTAAGAACCAGTTGCATCTGGTTCGCCCCTTGCCTGCACCTTTGGAAACAAAGGATTTGGTGTATAAAAAGGGGCTGTGAGCCCATGAAATTTTTTCTTGTTTTCTAACTTGAAACTACCAGGGGCGTGCTGCTCCTGGGGCCCAGGGAAAGGCTTGCCTCCCTGGGCCCTGTCCTGCACCTGGATGCTGGAGGACTTCTTTCCCTGGAGATGGATTATAGCACCGTGGGAGTGCTGTCCTTCTGTCCCCAGGAGCACTCTCTGTTTTCTCCTTAGGAGTGCTGGGGCTGAGACCTGCTGAAGTGACGCTGTGTTTTGGTTGCAGAGCGCTCCCCTTGCTGCCCCAGGTGCCTCCCTTGCAGCCTGCCTGAATGGCCACGTACTTATTATTCCTAGCGGGTGCCCAACCCGCTTCATGGGCGCCTATTTTGTTTATCTTTAGAAGGTGCCCACCCTGCATTATGGCCTATTGATTGAAGCCGAGGGATGCCTGCCAAAAGTGGGTACCCACCCTGCCCTGATCGCAATCTCGCGGGTGCCCACCCCGGGTTATATTGTTAGCAAAGAGGGAGCCTCCCCCTTGTGGTGCCCGATGTGTGGAAGTCACCGCCGCGGCCCTGTTTGGCCGAAATCAGAAATCAGGCAGAGCCACCTGACATGAGGCGGGACTTCCGCTTCCCGAGGGAAGCCCCGCACCCGCGGCATCATCCGGCAAACAGAGGAGGAATGGGAGAGTGTACGGGGCTCCCATGAGCTGAGGGAGCCCCGCATGCCACCCCGGACGCCTGATTATCGGCAGGGCTCTACAGAGAGAGAGAGCCCTGCCTGCGCCGTGTTGACAAGACCCCGTTCCAGGAAGAGGGACCGGGCGAAGCAGAGACATGCAGCGTCAAGAGCCCCGGTAAGTGAAAAGGGAGGGGGACTGCCATCCTTGTTCTATCGTTTGGCCCCCGGTTAGAGCGGCCCCGTTGGTGCAGTGGGCCGCTCCAATGTTGAAATAGTTGGAGAGGGCCCCCTTGGGGGTCCCGAGGTCCCCATGTCAGGGGCCCCAGTGCAGTGCATTGTCGGCGCCTGGGCGGCCCCGCTGGCGAGATAGCCGCCCCAATGACAGGGGGCATGATTTGTTGAAAGGCCCTTGTCTTCCCCAACGCTTGACAGTATTTTGGGACATATTTACTTAAAGGGCCCAGTGGGGTCCTCAGGGGTCAGTGATACCCCGTTTGGGCATGTTTTGTTTCAGAGCCAGAAGGCTGCAACGCTTGGGGCACCTTTTTTTGTTTAAGGAGCCAATGGGCTCCGGCGGCGCAGTTGATTTTAGAGCCAGATGGCTCCACCGCCCCTAAGCTGTTCCTAGACCCTGGAGGGCTCCACCGCGTTAATGATGATGGTCAGAGCCTAGAGGGCTCCCACCTGTGGTGCAGTTTGTTTCAAGGGCTACTGAGAGCCCATGCCGCAATTCCTATCATTTACAGCTGCCCAGCAAGTATTGGGCATCTGCACCGTTTAGGCGCAGTTCCAGTGAGAGTCCCTGAGAGGGACAGAAGTGACACAGTGGTGCCAGGCCTTACACAGCTGCGCAGCACTTAGTGCCAGCTGCAGCGTTTAGGCCCTGTTCTTGTTCTCAGCTGCCCAGCAAGTAGTGGGCACTGCAATATTTAGGTTTACGCAGATGGCACACCCCTGACTGGCGCTGCGCTGCCAGCGCGCCCTGACATTCTGGACACAGGGCATTTGAGCCCCTTCTTGAGATGGCCAGTTGGCCAGGGGGCTGGTATATGGATAGGGCGCAATGTCCTAATGTGATTGATGTACTCTAAATGTGGTGCTAGGAAATGTAATACATTTAGTATATTTTACGCACCCTGTGTTTGATACCTCTAGAGATGGTTTTACCTATGGAGGTTTGAGTTAGTGAGATTGTACTTCACTCTGTGCTTTATGCCCCTAAATGTGAGTTAGACTTAGGAGGTAGGGTCTGATGTGTTTAGACTAGTGAGAAGAGTACATAATGCAGTTTATGTTACAGGTTGAGGTGGAGTACAGGGATTCTGGGCCCAAAATAGCACAAAGGAACACGGCCGTGTTTCAATTGCAGCAATTGCAACAACATCATCAGTGGCAATGTGATAACACACCTCATGAGGGGACACAATATCAAACTGAGGGTCACAGCAACCTGTGACACCTCTAATGTCATCTATTTGTTGAAATGCCCTTGTGGGAAGGTATACATCGGCAAAACAGAAAGAAAAAGAAAAACACGCATTGTGGAGCACAAATCCAACATTCGTACAAAAAACAGCAAACCAACAGTTGCATGTCACTTTATGGAAGCCCATCACAACATTTCACAGTTGAAGTTTCTTGTATTGGAAATCATAGAAAAGAAAGAAGGAAGAGACAACAACCAGTTTTTATTACAGAGAGAGAACCACTGGATACAGATGTTGGGGTCCCTTAAACCTAATGGACTCAATAAACGTATTGAACTTTCTTGTTACCTGTAAATAATAGGTATAACAGCATGATAATGTTTCTAGAAGGGTGCAAGCACCCATTACCGTGGTTTATAATAGTGTATGATTGTATTATATCATCATTTGCAATTCACAATATTATTGGGAATAACGCACAGGTCGCACACTCAAAACATGCACACTTTGCAGTTCAGAACACACCCCGTGTATTTTCAACACTTTTTATAAATTTCAGACATTTTTATATTTCTATCATGATTGTTCACACATATATCGATGTTTCATAATCTCACTTTTATTTAATATTTATCGTTTTCCGACGCTTTGAGTCTGATCTCCATACGGCCTCGGCCGCGCAGAGAGTATGTTTTCTGTTTTTATTCCGAGGTCCACGTGACACGGAAGCAATGTTATGGGTGCCGGTAACACTCGCGTCTCGAAAGCTAGAAACTACATTTTATGGCAGAAAATGGTTAGTATTAAGACCCGACATTTCAACTCTTGATTAAACACTTACCAGATAGATTGGCTTACATATTTGTTTTCTCGTGCAGCATTTGAAGCTCGAGAACATCACGACTTACACGTGAGTTTGGCTTGACGATTGGTCTGACGTTTATTATTTATATTGCAACACAACATCGGTAACGATCACGGGCACATCACCACACATTTTTGAACATGTTTACCGTTCACACGCATGAGCACGAGCAAAACGATATAAAGTCCCGCATGGTTTGAATTCCCAAAATTGACGAAATTGCGCATATGTGAATTCTCTGTTTTTGTGATTAGAGCTATATTTGTATTTCCAACAGTTTTTACTCCCTGAGGAAGGGCAAGTATTGCCTGAAATGCATTGGAGCATACAAAAGAAAAGAATAAGTTCAATGTGATACAAAAATGAACACATCAAGTAAAATAGCAATGAAGTAATTGCACAAAAGTAAAAAATAAAAATGGATAATACCAAAGAATGAATGGAATTGGAGTCCTTATTGGATAGGAACCATTATAAGAGTGCCTGAAGGGGATGTAACCAATGACCCATTGGAAACACACTTTTTACTGATATATGACGCTATACACGGAGAGCGTCACCCATCAGCAGCACCTTGAATCAACTTAACTGTGAATATAACAGGTTTGAGAATCTTTAAGCTGTGCATCAACCCCACATACAAGGAGTACAGGGATTACCAGTAGTTACTGGTTGTAAGTTTATGATCTATTTTCACTTGTACCAATTTCTGGTAAGTGTTAATCCTGACAGTGGCCCACGTGGACCTGTCCTGTGTAAATAATCCCTTGCAAATATTGCCCGTGCCAGTTGGCACAATGTATTGTGTGTGATTACTTTCTGATGTGTTTTGAGAATACAAAAGTTATTTTTATATAACCTTGTGTGGAGTTCCTTTTGTAGTGTGCCTGGGATGTTGTTGCTGTGTGCATACGCAAATGCTTAACACATTGCCTCTGGGATAAGCCTGACTGCTCGTGCCAAGCTAACAAGGGGGTGAGTAGGGGTTATCTTTGGCGTGTAACTCCCTTGCCCTGACTAGAGTGGTGGTTTCTGCCTGGCTTTGGCGCAAGCCTTAGCCAACGAGAAATCCCAGTTCTAACACTCAATGTATGTAGAGATATGTTGGTGCACTGATAATAACTGACTCATCTTGTTAATTCTAGTGCATTGCATCATCACAAAGCCAGAGGTTCTGGCCCAGTGCACAGCTACCTCACAAACATAGAAGGTCTCAGAAGTAACACATTCTGTTATGTAGAATTGCACAGCTGCTGAGCACATCCATTACTGCAAACCTCTCTTTTCTTATTTTATCCCAGACCCTCTTCCGCCAGGGGGATAACTTGAGATCCAAGGTTTTGGTTCCTTGACATGAATAGTCCTCAGGAGGTATAGGAGGTCCAGCATCTGCTACGATTTAGACTCTGCGGTTAGGACCAGGTGAGTGCATGCTACAAGCAAACTCCAAATCAAACTGTTCTTAACCCTCTGGTAGCTTGGCGCAAAGCAGTCAGGCTTAACTTGATTCCAATGAGTAAAGTATTTATGCAGCACTTTAAACGGTAATAAAATGAAAAAAAAACAGAGATATGTTCTTTCAAATATTTCAATGAATTTTGTACCAAAAAACATAAAGTGCCAACTGCGGTTATCTTGTCACACAGGACTGGGACAAAGTCACTAGTTCAGGCCAACCTCGATGGATCGCAGGAGAGCTAGAGGGGCCTAGTCGCAGAACAAGAGTACCTTAAACCCTGGTTAAATTCTCCATTTAGTAATGGGGACAAGCCAAATCTGTTGCACAGATTTTTTTCTCCCACTTTTTAATGAGTGCAAATGTATGAAATTATCTGGAGACTTTGGAAGTTCCGAACTGATTTAGTGAATTACCTGTGCTTTCCTATCTGTTCCATTGTGTGTTTGTAATTCCGGGAAGACGGAAGGATTGTGTTATCATCCAAAATTAATTAAGAATGACTGGAGTCAGGAAAGCCGTTGCATCTGCATTGTGACCATGTCACACCCTCATATTTTAAGTATCCCGCCTTTAGTGGAAGAATACCCTGTACTACCCCATATAATGTGGCTGAATATGACTCATATGTGATGTGTAGGGTGCCCATGCGCTCCCGAATTTCAAGGAGAGGAGTGTGATGGGACGAGAGACCCTCTGGGAGAATATGCAAAACCGAGGTCAGGAGAAATGAAGCTGAGACCAGATGTACATGAAGGGAATAGAAACCCTAATACTTAACATAGCTACTTTCTATCCACGTAGGCATAGTCAATATAAAAATAGAGTGGAAGGTTTTGTAGTTTAAATAACATTGTGTACTCAGTGGTTTCTTTTTACTTTCAAGAGCAGCTGATATTCATTCCTTGAAAAGGAATGCATCAGTATAGCGTAAAAAGCTTTGTCTTTTTTTTTTAGGACTGACAGTTGTATTTACATGGCTCTAATCAGACTCATTTTCATGGTTATCTTTATTTCAAGTCCTCTTAGTTGAGATTAATGGTTACACTGCCAGGATGATCAAACTAATCTAAAAATCAAATGCAGGGTTCGACTACAATGCAGCATCATACATGGCCTAATTACTAGCAGCAGAAAAACGTACACATTAAAAAAATATCTAGATATTAAATTCGAGCGTCATCCTGGCCCTTATCTTTGCAGACAGGCAGTGCTGACTGGGCAGGAAAGGGCCTCAAGGTGGGCGTTGGCACTGCCACCAGCGGCAGCTGTTTTACAATGATAAGAACATTGCCACCTCCTGCGACGAGTGTTTAAGACCTAAATTGGGTCTCAACTCGGCAAACAGTGTGAGCCATGCCAGTGATACCTCTTTAGCTTTCAGAAGCCTGCCAGGAAAGCTGGCTGCGCCAGGGGCAGAGGGCGCCATGTCTGCGGTCTCCCTGACCTAGGAAAGAGGAGAAACAGAGCTCGTAGTGCGCAGTATCAACACGATAGCAAATACTGGTGTGCAGACTGCAGAATTGCAGCCTATTAAAGGAAAGTAAGGAGATTTGTCTAGGCAGCTGGTGCCTGTTGATACACAGGGAATGCCTGGCCATAGTGAGTGAGAGAGACTGGTAGATTCTGAGCACAGCACCACCATATGGCGGGCGATGTTGGTGGACAATTCAAAGCCCCATGCTCAGCGGTGGTAAATTGAAGTGCCAATGAATGACTGATGGTAGTTGACTGACACATACAGACACAAATACAGTGCTGCAGATCCACCCCACATTTCTAAAGCTCAAGAGGGTGAAAGAGATGAGGTCCCTTTAATCTGCCTTCGTCCTTCAAGCTTTTCCCCCAAGTTCACATTAAGCACTGTAATAAAACCGTCACAAGCTCACCAGCAACCGTGAATCAATGCAGTGGCACGGAACATGTTGCTGCCAGCGAGATCAGCTCTGGTTTCAGTCGCACTGAAAGTGAAACTAGAGCCAGTCTGTCTGCCAGCCACATGCTCCTGAGGCATGTACAAGCCAAGTAGCTCACGGTGCTGTATGACACCTCAGAACAAGAGTCAGCAAAAAATGTGGCCAATGGTAGAAAATGTGGCCAATGGTGGCAACTCTTAAAATGCTGTAGGAGCAGCGCTTGCCCAGCAATGTAGGGATAGGGTCCTCCTAGCAGGACACCAAGCCCTCCAGTGGACCGGCACTCCTTGATGGGTAGCCCCAGATCATCTACTCAAGGAATGTGTTCATCTTGTCCTCCAAGTTTAGCCTGCAATACTCAAAGATTAGGGAGTTGAGGGAGAAGAAACAGCTGTGGCATGTGCAGGTAGTGCATTGAGTCTGTGGGGGTTGCGGGAAAGGAAGTGAATGGAGGCAAATGCAAGGAGAAAGCATCAATTTACATAGGAACTTCTTTTCCTCCTCAGTAAAGACCTATGTAACTAATGTAACCATCCACAAACTGAAGCAAGCATGACGGACCATCCATCCAAGCTTTGCCTATCCAGGACAATTACTGGCTGAAGGAAGATGACCCACAGCACTTGCTCTCTTCACGTATATATATTTTTTAATTAACGTATTAGCAACATAACATGTCCACATACAGCTGAAGATGTTTATAGGTGAGACATAAAAATCGGTAAACACCCATTATCCCGAATCTTTCTTCCCGCATACCATCACTCCGCATACTTTTATTACGAATCTACTATGACTCCGCAATGCCATTATAACGCATGGAATTACATTTTATATGCTTTTACCGCGCATACATTTACAACGAAATTTGTTGTAAATGCATGAATGGTAAAAGCATGTTTTTTTATATTTTAGGATAAGTTAAGTATGGGTAAAAGGGTATATGTTTTGGGGTTCTGAGGTATATGTTTTGGTGTGATTGGGTATTTTAAGGGTTCAGGGATAGGTTTGGGTTTTGGGGTACTGGGGTTATATTTAGGGTTCAGGGCTAGGTTTTGTTTTTTGGGTACAAGGGTATTTTTAGGGTTCAGGGATAGGTTTGGTTTTTGGGGTACAGGGGTATTTTTAGCATTCAGGGTTACATTTGGTTTTTGGCGTACAGCGGTGTTTTAGGGTTCAAGGCTAGGTTTGGGTTTTGGGGTACAGGGGTATTTTTAGGGTTCAGGGATAGGTTTGGGGTACAGGGGTAATTTTAGGGTTCAGGGCTAGGTTTGGTTTTTGGAGTATGGGGGTATTTTAGGGTGCAGGGCTAAGTTTGTGTTTTGGGGTACAGGGGTATTTTTAGGGATCAGGGCTAGGTTTGGGTTTTGGGGTACAGGGGTATTTATAGGGTTCAGGGCTAGGTTTGGGTTTTGGGGTACAGGGGGTATTTTTAGGGTTCAGGGCTAGGTTTTGTGTTTTGGGGTAAAGGGGTATTTTCAGGGTTCAGGACTAGGTTTGGGTTTGGGGTACAGGGGTATTTTTAGGGTTCATGGTTAGGTTTTGGATTTTGAGGTACAGGGGCATTTTTAGCGTTCAGGGCTAGGTTTGGGTTTGGGGTACAGGCGTATTTTTAGGGTTCAGGGCTAGGTTTGGGTTTTGGGGTACAGGAGTATTTTTAGGGTTCAGGGCTAGATTTGGGTTTTGAGGTACAGGGGTATTTTTAGGGTTCAGGGCAAGGTTTGGGTTTTGGGGTACAGGGGCATTTTTAGGGTTAAGGGATAGGTTTGGGTTTTGGGGTACAGGGGTATTTTTAGGGCTCAGGGCTAGTTTTGGGGTGCAGGGGTATTTTAGGGTTCAGGGCTAGGTTTGGGTTTTGGGGTACAGGGGTATTTTTAGGGTTCAGGGCTAGGTTTGGGTTTTGAGTTACAGGGGTATTTTTAGGGTTCAGGGCTAGGTTTGGGTTTTGGGGTACAGAGTGTATTTTTAGGGTCAGGATGCGTTACTGTTTAAGGGTGCTGGGGTATTTTAAGGAGTGAGGGTGGGTTATGATTATGGGGTGCAGGGGTAATTAAAGATACCAGGGTGGGATAATTTTTTAGGGTATACAGGTTAATTAATAAAGATATATATATATAATTCAATTTTAAAGAAAACGTTTTTTTTATTAACAATATATATGTGCATACAAATATGATATATATATATATTTTTTTTAAAATAAAGTACTTTTACAAAGTATATGCCTTCACCACGCATGCCTTTGTGTTGTAATGGCATGCGTGGTAAAGGCATATGCGGAGTAAATGTTTGCGGGTTCATGATATGAGGAGTAAACGCACGTGCGTTATAAAAAATGCGGTGTAATGGACTGCGGGCTATTAACCTGCGAAATAACATCATATATTCCTAAAAATCAGATGCAACCTATGTTTGTGGCAGTTTGTCCTACACCTTACGTCAATGACAAGAGGACTTAAAATATCACTTTCTTCAGATTTTTACACAGCTAATTACCACCGGGTCAGGCCAGTATGAAAATGCCCGTACTGAACTGTGCACTGCAGGTAATCGACAGCATAATGACACCATTTTACCTATATCCGCGCATGGGGGCAGCCATGTGCTTCCAAGATAGGCTTTTCCTGATGGGCGCACACATCACTGTATTACTGTATGGGTACACAAAGGCTTTACACACTGCCTCTGAGATAAGCCTGTCTGCTCATGCCAAGCTAACCAGGAGGAGCAGGGGTTATTTAAAATTGTATCCCTCTTACCCTGACTAGGAAGAACGATCCCTACTCGGACAACGGTTCATGCAATTGCCAACTAGAGACCCCCATTTCTAACAGCCACCCAGGCCATGCCCCTCCTTTTTTATTCTTATCCTTCTTGTGAGTTCCCCCGACTTTATGGTAGTTCTAGATGCTTCTAGGCTCATGAAGGAGGCATAAACTATAAATGTATGTTTAAAACCACAGTAACCTTGAGGTCAGGGTTATCAGATCCAGGTCCTCAAATGAGGTTACGTTTTGTGTCAGAAAATAGTCCTATACCATTCTAGTTATATAGATCAATTTCTTGGTCATTTGAGTTGAATTGTGGTGTATAAACAATGTTATGAATCAGACTGTCCATACCTTGTGTTTCTGGCATGTTGTTTACACTCTCAAGAAGGAGGCAAAACAGTTCCACTGCGTGTTACATCTCGATTTTGCTTACAATCAGTAAAAAAGGGGATTTTAATACATGGAATAACCATGGGTCCTTTGTAGGTGTGGGCGGATCTCACTGAGCTTTACGGCACCGAATTCAGCAGAGTTACCTAAAAACTCAGAGAGATTCTGTGGAGCTCGGAGAGCGGTGGAATCCCAGTCCATCATGCTGCTCATGCTGATTTTTAGCGTCAGGAGCTTGTCATCCGATGGCTCACAAGAGGGGCTGCTTCTTTCTGCAGGGCAAGTAGATATTCTATCCGAGCGGCAGCGTTTGCAATGTGAGCAGAAATCTCACCGGGAGGTGATCTACTACTCGTTTTTTCTCGCTTGTGCTAGCCAATTTAACGTTGGTGAGCTGCGTGCAAAACAAAATGTAGTCACGCTGTGGTTGGCGGAGTTTTTACTGAACTCTGTGGGCAAAACTTAACTTTACTGACCAACCCTTTGTTAATCAGTGGCAATTACTTTTTGTGGTGCACGATGCAAGTTTATCACATTGTTGATGAGGTAGACCCCATCACTATTGTGGCCTAAAGGGCTTAAATCAGAAAACACTCAGGGCCTGATCATGAATATAGCGGTCCTATGGAGTGCCGTAGCTGCTATGCTCGTGCCGGCAGATGAATCTGCGGTTTGACCGCCCTATTGCAACTTGGGTGGTTGGACCGCTATTGCACTGCTGCAACCACCAAGGATGGAGCCACAGTCATGAGGCTGCAATATCCTTGGCAGGACTGCCATGGCAGAGAGGAAACAAAGAGGGCCCTACAGGTCTTCCTGTTGCCTCGAGGCCATGGGGTACATGCTGGGGGAGGAACAAATTGTGCTCGCCTGTGTGCTTGCACCCCAGTACCAGCTTATCATAAATCCACCAGTCCTTGCCGTGCAGGTACAGCCTTTGGCATTCCCATATTTTGTGCTCGCCTGTGTGCTTTCACCCCAGTACCAGCGTGTCATAAATCCACCAGTCCTTGCCGTGCAGGTACTGCCTTTGGCATTCCCATATTTTGTGCTCGCCTGTGTGCTTTCACCCCTGTACCAGCATTTCATAAATCCACCAGTCCTTGTTGTGCAGGTACTGCCTTTGACATTCCCATGGCAGTGCCATTTCGTCGACACCGCCTAGGGACTGCCTAAGTACCACCCGTAAGTGACTGTAAAAGCTGTAATCTGGGGGTGGGCTGAACACAGGTTGGGTGTGTGGGAGCAGGACTGTAGCATGCACTCCCGCTCTTACACCACCAAACTCGTAATTGGGTCCTTTGTCAGTACTGTGTGCAGAAAGTGGTACACGATCATAATTTCCATTTTTGCAGTACTCTTAATGTGTCATTTCTTTTGATGTGGGGAAAGCATTTCAATATACTTACACGTAGAGCAATACGATACTACAAACATTCTGCAGTCTATTTAGTAATGTAAAAATCGAAACACATACGGGCATTTTCATATTTTTGGGCAAGAAAGCACAGATGCCTCAAATATTAGAATACAGTCTTGAGGTGCTTAACTAGAGTTGCTGCAACATTGCTGTGGGAAATGACCCGACTCCCTGTCTTCTTTAGTCCTATGCTGCCTGGGTGAGTTAGGAAGTGGCAGGAAAATCTGATATGTTCCTCTGGTTGTTGCATGCACTGCTAGGGACGGAGGTAACAGATTGTGCAGGTATTCATTACAGCTGTTAGTGAGAAACCACAAATTACTGCAGCCAGCACCATAACCGTGCCAAGATGAAGTTACAGCGATAAAGCAGTATTGATTCTGGTTAGACATATGGAGAAAGGACACTGCAGTACAACAGCGATCAATCAGAGAAATAATCTAAGGGCTAATAAGAGCCTCCGAGTGAGAGAACATTAATCTCCGCAGGCGAAGTTACACACATGAGGCTATCGGGCCTGGCCATCTAAAGTCTCATCGTCAACATCTTATTTTATTTTTATCAGGGAGACCAAGTCCACAAGGCTTCTAACAGTAGTTTGTTTTAAGTCTGGGTTTTCTCTTCTAATTTCATTTAATTGCACGCACAGCGATCTAATGTAATGCAAATATTGTCTTCGCTCCGGTAGCGCAACCATTTCCCGTAGCAGGAAGGCATTAAGGAATATTAAACAAATTCATCACAGTCCTCTCGAGTCTTGATCACGTTCCAAAGAGAAAACTGGTATGCAACACAGCCGCACTAATAACTCCACAATGCCCATTCAGCATATCTGCTTCTGAGCAGAACAGCCACAGAATACACCATGTAAACTAAAACAAATGCTGAGAGAAGTCATCCTAATACTATCGTTATTTTGGCTTGACTTTCTTCCTTGATGGGCCTGAAATACACTTTATATATAATACGTCATCAAACAATACTATTTCCTTAAGAGTTCTGATTGCCACTTTATAGACCGTTGGAAGGTCAAAGGCAGAGATAGTCATACTCTGAGTGCAACTACAACTATTGTGTAATACACAGCTTACATTTGGAGACACATTTATATGGGGATGCGAATGATATTTGAGACTCTTTAACTTCGCACCCATTGCAGTTTGGACCTCATCATGAAGAGTTACACTGGCTGGTTGCAGACCTTTTGATTTTATTCAAATTAAATATATAATATCTTTATATAAAGGGGCTTTGACTCTTCACTCATTGATCTGTCGTTGTGTCATTCACATTTTGTTTACACCCACTACAGCACACAGCATTGGGCAATGGGTCAGCATACTCCAGCCACTGGTTAACTGTACTTTGAGACACTGCATTTTTACTCTGTCGCAAGAAGCGTATTCAGACACAAGGTAGTTTCCTTCAGTGGCAGTGTTTTTGCTTTTACTTTATAATTACTTTAGTGCTGCCTTTGGTTGTAGAGCCTAGTGTGATAGCAAGGCACATAATAACAGATGTGCGCAGTGGCGCATACCAGGTTTATCAGTTCCTGATTCTTACCCATTATGTTGTTAATTCCTTATAAAGAGTTCTTTGTTTAAGTGACAGCTGGTATATCACAGCATATCAGATTGTGTCCATGTAAAACTGTTCGATATTAAGTTATCGTCTTTTTACTATGTATGCAGTACACAAACCAAAAGCTTCAATATTATACATGTGAATTTATAAGAGGACAATCAGAACATGTTTATTCTGGACTCAATTACACCATTGGTTCTTCAGTAATCTTAGCCCAGCAAGAAATTCCGTTTATCATGTTTTATTTTCAGCATTTTTAATACTTTTTTAAATACATTTCCTTCTTTCCTTACTTCTTCATTTTTGTTAATTCTTTTTGTGTCTTTCTTTCTTTCTTTCTTTCTTTCTTTCTTTCTTTCTTTCTTTCTTTCTTTCTTTACTTACTTTCTTTACTTTCTTTTTCAAAGGCAAGAGCCTGACAGGTAATGTCAGAAAAACTGGCTTTTTTTGGTCCGTTTTAGCCAAGACTTTTTGATTTTACTAAGATCATTTGTATGACATAGATAGTTATGGGGTGTTTCAGCCACACATCATCCATTTTTCTGAGGTTGTATCATTCAGATTTTTCTCCAACCAACTTAAGCATGCATACAGGGGCAATGCATCAGAACACTTGTGTCATTGGCTGAGTTCACTATGAGTTATGGCATGCTACCCTTTCACAATGAGCACATCCACATACAAATTGGCTTTCTTCAGTGCCAAGGACTACTATAGAAATGTCTGCTTTTTTTAGACCAAAAAACATTTGCCTTTAGTCAATGTGTTTTCTAGATTGACAAACACCTGACAGCTTCCTGAACAATAAAGTTTGCAGTGTCTAAATCACACACATATGACTATGTTTCAACGAGTTCATTGATAGGCTGCACACAGGTCAGCTTGGAAACAAAGACGCAAACACTGCTCACTGTTTCCAAGCTGTGGTTTGTACATGCCATGCGATGACTTGGAGATATTCCCCTTTCAGAACTTGCAAATGTCATTCAATCGACAGACCGTGGGAAGTCAAACAATATATTCAGAATATTTCCAGTAAAGAAAAAAAAGCAAGAACAACTCTTACCATACTTTTCATGCTATACTTTTTATCTTAGTGAATCTAGAAAAGAAAAACAGCAAAGCATGTAATTTTACTGGATAGAAGTTACTGCAACTCGATCATGTTCCTGCACTTTCCATGTGATTGATATAGTTAGTACCCAAGAGAAACAGACATCGGATTTTTTTTTTATTGGTGGAAGTGAAAGTTTGCAGATTTTCTGTGCGTGAATAAACAGTGGTTGAAATGGAGTAGCACTTTGGGTCTGGCTTACACATCCAGCTGCCTTCCGGGAGTTGCACCTTCACATTTGGGCCTCTCATGGACACCAAGAGCACATAAGCACCACCCAATACATACACAGTGAGCCTCCATTACGCATCAGCCTTTATGTCATCTGGATAGTCTTCTGGGTTCTTGTGAATGCCCTGGAAGTGAGACCTCCATAGTATGTGAAGGATTCCATATTGCACCCTCTGGGCCCTGATATGCTCTCTCCTCATCAGGGCCGGACTGGGAACAGCAACCAGCCCTCGACCGGCCCTCGGAGTGGGGTTGTGCTAGCAAGAAGCCCTGCTCCCTCTTTTGGTACAGGGGGCCGCTATTGCAGCACTGCTGCAAAACCGGCCCCCAGTTACAAAACTACCCTTCCGGCTTACCGGGAAAATGCTTGGTGCCCGCTATGACCAGCTCCTCATCATTACAGCCTGAGAAATGCTTTAAAATATCCATTTGTTTGTGTGTGTGTCTGAAAGTGATTTACCTTTTTTATGTTAGTCTCACTCTCAGTGTAAGACTGACCTATTTTTTATATTATATGAACTGATGACATTTCTTAAATTTAGTAACGGCTATCTGCTTCCAATACGAAACAGCTTAATTGTGGAAAAGTGCTAAATAAGCTGATGATATGATTACCATGCATGATAACTTTGTGGCTGCCATTCCTTGATGGCTGGCCAACTCGGCCATGGATCAGACAGTCAGCTAAAAGAAAAGCATACAAATTTACAGCTGGGCGCCTTAGGCACCAAGGATGATTCCAAGAACAGACAGCAACGAAGAAAATGTCAGAAAAATAATACATCATGCTAAAGGTGCATGGTACAGTAGCTTGACTGCCTTGGGGTCCTTATAAATTAATTTAAAGTTCACTGAGGAACAGCAGCTAGAAATCAAGTGGTCAAAGTGTAATGGAAAATAGCTGTAACTTGGATTTTTAGTAGCCCAGTTACACATTATTATTTGTATTATGGTCCCTAAAAGCATTACATGATTTCTGTAGGTAAAACCCAATTAATTATATCACTAATAAGAAGTTAAGGTTTGCCACAAAGAAGAGTAACACATTAGTTGATGCAATATGCTGCACTCATTCAATTACAGAGGGATGCTGCAAAACATTTATTTGCAATTTCCAAAGAAGTAAATGCACTCTAATTCTAGAACTGTATATTTCCGTCTGAAGGAACAATGACCAAAGTAAAATTCGGAGGGACTAATTTACAGAGAAAGTGACTCAGTGTGTGCCGCATGCCATTTGGATATGCCGCACCGAGTCACTTTTAAAGCAGAGGGATGCAACATATTTCCAACAATATGTCACATCTCTGTGCTTCCCCCATCCGCTGGCGCACAAACTGCTGCCAAGTGCCGGCATAGACACCCTTGCATCATTGTACAAGAATTCCTCCATTGTAGGGAGATTGTTATGCGCAGGAAGGGTTCCTTTCCTGCACATAAACAATCAGAAATTGCGTTTTCCAACTTCTAGTACTTGCGAAATGTCATTCATTATTCTACTGATTGTTTACATGCAGGAAGGGACACCTTCCTGTACATAAACAATCACCAGAAGTGATTTCTTCTTTCTATGTGTGCTGCAGAAGAGGGTGTGGAGGGATTTGATCTGGAGGTATTTATATTCGACCTGTTCTCTGAACTATTGGGCTCTTTCGGAATGAAGGTGAAATTGGACAGGGTACACAGAGTTGGACCATCTAACCCAGTGGGGGTAAAATGCCAAGAGATGTACTGGCTAACCTGCATTCGTTTACAGTGAAGGAGGTGATTCTCGAAGCAGCATGAAGAGCAGTGGAGGTATCCTTCCAAGGCTTCACATGTGCTTTGTTTCAAGATATAGCTCCTACCACCTTGGCTCGCTGCCAACAATTTTGCCCAGTTATGGACAAACTAAGAAAAGATTCCATCAAACATCGCAAGACGTACCCCTTTGGTATCGCCTTCAAACTACATAATAAGACTCATCATGCCGTTACTCTTCAGGAGGCAGCAAGTATCCTGGAACTGATGCTGTCTGAAGACCAATTGACTGTAGGGGATGATCGAGGGAGCCCAAACCCTAAACAGGAAATAAATGGAACTTAAAACTGGAACTCTCAGAGACATGTGAGCCAGCAGCGGAAGAGTTGAGGCTCTCGAAACAGAAGTCAGCTACTTCCAGCATAATGGACTGGAATGAGCACTGGCAAGGACTGGTTTGTTGGGACTTCTTTACTAGATCGCAGTGGTGTTTGTTTCTATTGGAGAGCTCAGAAGGTTGCCTGGGTGATTGCTGTCTTTGTTATATTAATGGAAGTCCATACTACAGATCAACTATAGTAAGCCATTTCCACTTCACATTAGAGGATTTTCACCTATCCGCCTGTGTTGATGTTCTTCTTTTCAAAGAAGACAGTATTGTGTGAAAATTGTTCTCTTGTTAATCCAAGTTTTTGGGGTTTCTTTTTTGTTTCTCGTTTTCCTTAAGGTTTGAGGGTGCATGTGACTCAGCATTTCAACAGTCTACACAAGAACAGCAAGAGAAGTTGGTACGGCAAACAGATTTAAGGTGGTGTGCTGGTGTAGGCTCACAGGTTCCCCGAAGGTCTTAATACATTCTACATCGAAATCTTGCTATACTCTAAGTCAAGACGGTCGTCAACACTTTAACATGGAATATCAAATGGCTTAACTCTTTGGCCAAATGGGATAATATTAGGGAATACCTATTGGACCTAAGACATGATGTGGTATCTTTGTAGGAAACACACATGAAGCAGTCCGAGGAGCATAGGTTACGTCATAGGGCCTATCCAAATATTTCTAGATCATCAGCCCCCTCAAAACATAACGAGGTCACCCTCCTATTCCACTTCTCAAAGAAATTTCAGCTGTAGGGATTTAAGTCAGATTATAAAGAAAGGGTGATCACAGTGAAGGGCTGAATCCATGGTTGTATGTGTACCTTTGCATCTGTGTAAGCTCCGAATAATAATCAGGTGTATTTTTGAGCTCTATTTAGTCCATGTTTGGTGATTTCATGGAGGGAGACATAATACTGATGGGAGATTTTAATCTCACCTGAGACAATGGCATAGATAGTACACACCCCCCTAGGTCTAATACTGGTAGCCTTACAATAGCATTGAAACGCAAATTTAAAGATATGGGCCTTTTTTTCACACACTCACCACACATACTCCCACCTGGACTATTGTAAATCAGGCAGTGATACTGGTGTTATGGTCCGCATCTATCATTTGGATCACAATATCCAGTCATGCCCCAGCCACCCTTACTATGTCTTGGGATGCAGCTCCAGCAAGGCATTGTTGCTAATTCTTCCCGGGATCCCCGATTAGCGACAAACTGATGTGAGATGACCTGAGAAAACCCACTAGAGAGTTTTTTTGCTCTGAATGACCCTCAGGACACTACATTGACAAATAATTGAGATGCTTTTAAAGAGGTTATGACCACGACACTCAACAGACATAGAACAAAAGAGACACTAGAATTAGAGAGGGAGCTTTTAGAAGTGGAAAGGGCACATAAAGAAAGACTGGCACTGCCTCTACAAAGGAAAGTCACAACACTGAGGGGTAAACATAATGCTATCTACAATAAAATACCTGAGCTCACTCTCCTGCAGCTCAAACACAGCTCACAGGAACAGGTAAATAAAGTGGGTTCACACTTGGCCAGACAATTGAGGTTTAAAAGGGAGACAGAGTACATAGGGGAAATCCTGAGTGGCCCGGGAGAGAAGGCAGTCACAGACCCAGAAAAAGCCCAAATATTTGGTCAATTTTGTGGGACATTATACACCAAAGAAACTCTTGTTGAGAAAGCGCAATTAGCCTATTTAGGAGGTGGGGAACTGTCACAGATGAATATGCCTCCTTTTCACTCATGCTGTCAACCTGCATGCAATTACAACGCAGTTGTTACAGCGACTGCGTTCTAACAATGCATACCATTACCCCGCAAGTTGGACCAACGACTTCCGGAGGGGGGCGTTGGTTGTTGGAATAGTATAATTTTCTATTCCAACTCCTGTCTGTGGAGACAGTAGGGAAGGTGCTGGATTTTAAATCCAACACCTTCTCCCCCCTCCGCAAGTCGTTGTTTTGACTTGCGGGGTAATGGCATGCATTATTACAATGCGGTCGTTGTAACAACCACATTGTAATTGCATGCAGGGTGACGGCTTTGTTGTGAAGGCTGTTTACCCCACAGATAACCCAAGCACAGAATGAACGTCTGGGAGAACCCATAACTGAAGAAGAGATACACACAGCAATTGCAGAGCTCAAACTTCACAAGTCCAAGGACCAGATGGGCTAACAGCCCAATTATACAAGACCTTAAGATCTGAGCTACTCAATCTTGTGCCTTTGCTTAACTCCATGGCAGAGGGAGAGGAGGTTTCTTCCTTCATGATCTCGGTTATCCTAAAATAAGGCAAGGACCCCCAAAAATGTGTTTCATTTTGGCCAATAGTGCTCTACAATTTAGATGTCTAATTGTATATGAAAGTCATAGCTTCGGGGTATGAGAGCCTGATAACCTGTGAAGGGTGTTCCATCTGGTCGAGAAAGCCATTAAAAAATTTATACCGACAGCCCTCATGGCATTAAACGCAGAGACAGCATTCAACTGGGTGGATTGGCCCTTCCTATTTTACCCCTTACACAAAATAAATTTTGCGACCGCTTTGTGCCCATGCTAATTACACACAACCCTGTGCCCGGGTCCTGGTCAACAGAGTAAGCTCTGATGTCTTTCATTTTGAAAGAGGAACTGGGCAGGGATGCCCCCTCTCCCATTACGAATTGCTCTCAGCTCTGAGCACTTTGCCGCAAAGATTCGATCGACACCCACTATTCGGGACATCAACTTTGGTGGAGAGGAACATAGGATCTCTCTCTTTGCTAATGGTGTACTGATGGCTATTACTGAACCCATTATTAGATTGAGAGCTCTGCAGACAGAGTTACATTGCTTCAAATCTGTATCCAGATTTTGTATTAATGTGACCAAATCTTTCCTCCTTAATCTAAATTTACCACAATCTGAAATGGAGTGGGCGGTGGAAAGTACTCCTTTCCAATGGGTGAAGAAAGAGATTACTTATCCTGGCATCAAAATGACCCCTAAACTCTCTGATATTTTTAAGGCCAATCCCCCACTTCTTCAACAATTGAAAAATTACCTTAGATGATGGACTCCCCTGTACATATCGTGGCTGGGCGGCATACACGCAATAAAAATGAACGTTCTTCCCAGACTCCTTTACTTATTGTAGAGGCTGCCAATCAATTTAGACCACAGATTTTAACTTACTTTATGCTCCATAAGTATATAATTTATCTGGCATGGTAAGAAAGAGAGCACGTCTCCCATATAAACAGCTTCATTTGTCAAAATCCCTTGGGGCTAGCATTACTAGACATACACCTGTAGTATAAAGCTTCTCAGCTAAGGGCATTTGAATAGTGGTCCGCAAGAGCCTCCGATAAACATTGGCTACACATGGACAGGGAAGTGGTGGGGAGATGCATTTGGGATCTCCTCTAGAAACTCAAGAAGGACCACCAGGCCAATGCATACTTGATCACTCCCACAAGAACCACGCTCAAAATTCGGGTCAAGGTTAATTGTACAGTTGCTTGGACCACCTTTCCCTCCCCATACACACCAATAGACTATCCTGCCTTCCCTCCAGCTTTGCACATAGGAGCATTCGATGCATGGAAAGAAGGGGGCTGCCTAACAGTATCTGATCTCTCCCACAATTGGGACATAATGACGTTTGGGCATTCAAAAAACAAATGAAACCCTAGGTTTAAAAAAGGAAATGAGAATTATTGCTAATGGAGTGTGCCTTTTATAGGACAGTTCCCCTCACCCACCCGAAAGTAGCATGCTTCATCATAGGGCAACCTCCTCACACTCTGACCTAGCTACAACTCCCTCTCTAAAAGGGAGGAGCTCAGGAATGCTTTCATTCAGTTTGAAAGAGGTATACTAAATACCCTATGTGAGAAAGGTGTGATGTCTAAGAGAAAACTATGAATGTGAGTTAAAAGTAGTTCGGAGATATGCAGGTAGTTATTCACTCATCCTCTGACCAGTGTTAAAAACAACTCAGACAGAGGGAAACTAGATCTGTCCAAGAGTGCATGAAAAGTGATAGGTCAACATGTTTCAGCCTAATGCCCTCATTTGAGGTGCAGCTGCCTTCCTCAGGACCTCATGTTAGTTACTACCATTGCAGATAACAGATTAATCAGAAAGGAGTAAATATACAAAACCAGATGTTTGAAGATTTGGAATAAATTCAATCAGTGATACACTGGTCAGTGCTACCTATAAAGGAAAATAATAATACCAATATATATATATATATTTCACCTTTTTGAAAAGGCTGCTGCACCTCTTATGAGGGCATTAAGATAAAACATGCCAACCTATGACAAATAGTTTTCTTTTAGAATCCACACCTTTCTCACATAGGATATTTAGTATACCTCTTTCAAACTAAATGAACACATCCCTGAGCTCCTCCCTCTCAGACAGGGGTTGTAGCCCACACTCTGACTAGATCAGAGTGCGGGGAGGTTGCCCTATGATATAGCATGCCACTTTCGGGTGGGTGAGGGGAACCATCCTATAAAAGGGACACTCTATTAGCAATAGTTCTCATTTCCTTTTTAGACCCAGGGTTTCATTTGTGTTATGAATTTATATTTTTAGTGGAGAAAATCTGTGTTGGTCTTTAAATTCCTTTTGGCCCCATTTTAGAGTTATGACGTTTGAGCATTGCCAAAGAAATGTTCAGCTTCCGGCATCAGAACACTACCACTAAACAAAACTTCAACACTGGATGTTAGGAGTGTATATGAGGGAAGCAGCAACTGGAAAACTCACTCCCTATTGAACGATTTGTGAAGATAATAGGGGATCAAAGGGCACCATTTTCTTTTTATATTCCCCATTACTCTCTACTCTTAACGATCCATGCCCACGACACATCACCTTCTGGGAGCAGACAATGTGTAACAACACTTCCAATAAACAACGTGGTAAGCTGTGGAGGGACATACCTCTATAGCTTCGGAGATATGCTGGAGAGGTTGTAGCATGCTGGGTGATTTTATGCATATTTGGTGGGATTGCACCTCGCTTAGGCCCTTATGGGCTGAAATCCTTGCAGAGGGTTAAGAGATTCTGGGAGACCCGGTGCCAGATGACCCTGGTTTTATAATTCAAGGTCTAAGAGACAACTCTGGCAAATGCCATAAACACAAATCCCCCCTGAGCATCGGTATCGTGAAAATTACTCTAAAAGTCCAATATTCCACACTTTATTCCAATTTCTTCAAAAGATTCACATAGTTCCTCTGTTGGTACAGTCCATATCCTGAAGTGTAATTCTTCATATAAAGCAAGTTTCCAATACAGTCAAATTGATTCTTCATATGCAAATTTCCAGTGCAGCCAATACGTGTTTCGTCATGCCTATATATACAGCATCAATGACTTCATCAGGGCTGAACAATATATACTCTGAATCTTATAGCAGTCTACCGTAAAAGGCACTGTTTTCAATCCTAACAATCTCCAATCTCTTCAAAACTTTATCAGTTATGACGTATTTTTATAACGTCTCCTAATTGTCAGGTCATAATACCCGATCATTTCAATTATTTCGTATTCCCCCAAGACCTTGGTATTTGGTCCTCATGTATATCATGATATTTTATATATCACAAGTACGTGATCGGCTTACGATTAGCACGCTTTCGTATTTGTCTATGCGCCGCAAATTGGAATAAAGTGTGGAATATTGGACTTTTAGAGTAATTTTCACATACGGATGCTCAGGGAGGATTTGTGTTTAATGTATTGATGTACTCATATATGTGGGTGTTGGTGGAGATGTTAGGGTAACCCAGCCCTACTCCCTTTTGAGCACCAGTGTTAACTAGTGTGATTAGTTACTTTTACCCTATATTGAAAGTAGAGCGCCCGGCCATTTACCTGGTTACCTATGCTGCTTTTGTCTGTCAAATACCAATAGATAGGGGAAGGGTTGATTCTTTGGTTGTGTTTGGGTGCAACCAACAATGACAGTAGCAGCAGCATCGAGGAACAAAGAGTCCCCCCTCTTTTACTCAATGGCATGCTCGCCTATGGCAAGCTCTATCAATGGAAAGCATGCCAGATATTATATTGGACATTTTTAAGAACTTTGGATATGTGTGATGCCCTCTAGTCCACTACCATTCTCAGGAATTACCTTTATGTGCCTGCCCGACACGGATACATGCTTTACACTTATTCCAATATTAATAAAGGGCCCGGAGGCGGCACCCAACAGAAAGAGGTGTTATTTGCCAATTTAACATGCACGCTTACAGCTGCAATGATTTCAGTTGGTGCATAAATCCATTATCATTTAATCACCTTCAAGACTGATATGTTGTTTTCAGATAAAATGATTTTTAGAAATAAGATCAAGGGCTGTTGAAATCCAGCTTCACTAGGCTGACCATTAGCCTTCCTTGTGTGGATTTAGTTGCAGAGTCAAAATAGCTAAGATTTCTATCCATTGTGCTCCCTTGCACAGCCCCGGTTTCCTGGAACCAGTAAATTTCGTTTTGACTCACTTACCCTTTCCAATCGTCATCCTATATTTTACCAACCGGACCGGCGATATTTTCATATGGCTTCTATATGAGAGCTAGGGTTCATTGGCTCTAGGATCTTGTTCTATGTTTGAATACATTTGTCTTTAACTCCTTTGATGAACTACTGTTAATTCTCACTAGAGTCACAGCAACCCACTCCGCTCTGCCATATCAGAATGAACTTTGAAGTATGTGCTTTTAATTGATAAAGTCACTTTTCTCCCACTTGCAGATTACCTGCTTTCTTTGTGGTAATTTTTGCTTGAGCCACATATGACTTGTAGGCTGCTCTGCTCAGAATATTCATGGGGCTGCTCTCTTGGTCTGTGGTAAAGATGCTGTTGTGGCCTAGAACCAAAATCAAATTGTAGTTTTCATGTCATTCTACCCACAAAGCCCATATGACATTTTTTACAGAAGAAACATTCTGCAGATCACAAAGTTTCTCCAGGAATGAGCTCATATGGCTGCATTCTGTGAGTTTTTTGCCCAAGAAAGGTGATCTAAAGGAGTAGTCAAAATGTATGTGGAGCACAACTGTGTTAGCTGGTGCCATCCTGAGAACAGCAGACTCCTTCCCTAATGGGGACATAAAGATTTCTGCACTGTCCCAGGAATTATACCCGCCAGTAAAGGAATTTCACCTTCCAGGAATGTACAAATTAAGTGTAAATTAGTTTTCAATATGAAGAAATTTGTAAGTATTTGGCTACACACCAGGGGGTATATTTACAAGGGGATAGCTGCACCAGAATGTAACTTTTAGTCCTTTTCCATAATTACAAAGCGAGGTTAAGCCACTTTTTGTTATTTAACGTTGCCTTGTAAATACAGCTCCTTTACACGCATCACATAGTATGGAAGGGGCATGGAATGAGGGTTGCTGTGGGTATGCCACTGCAACACCCATTGTTTTTTTTATGCTGCTCGAGATTTACAAGGAGATGTAAATCTGAGGCAGTGCCAGAAAATGAATACCATGCAAGAGCAACAAAGAGAAATACTTTTATTTCTCCTCATTTTTGCTTTTTCTATGCATGCTGCATTCTTCCATTATGAAAAAGTAATTACTCCTTGATAAAAAGCCTGGGGAAGAGACCAGCAATCAATAATAGTTTTCTAGTTAGGCACAATTCACATTGAACTTTGAGACTACACACTACTGCATTAAACCTTGCCATAGAACAATGTTTCTAAAAACACAATTCAGGTTCACAATTTTATCAATGCCCTAAGAAAATCGTAAACTTCTAGACTGCGACAGGAAAGAAATAAAAAAAAAAGACAAGTAATAATTTTCAAGAAAGGTTCACAGTGGCCTGGAGGCTACATGTTAGATCTGTGCAGTGGGCCGAACTACACAGAGACCTACTGTATCACTAAATTAATGTTATTGTTTAGTGAACTTTTAAAAGTTGTACTGCGGCCTTTCAGAAAGATCTTATTCCTTCTACTGGGTCTTACTATTATAAGAGAATGTTGCCTCCATTTGTTGTAAAAGAGAAACTAAATGTGGAACACACATATGCACACACTTATCTCTCTCTCTCTCTCCCTGTTTGGTACCGTTGGGATTGGACTATAGATGGAGATTGTTGTTTCAAACTAGAACATATGAGAGTTTAGGCACACCATCTGCTGTAGTCCAAATGTGGTTCCAAATAAATTAAGATTCAGGACGTAAAGCAGAAGGCAGATTCCCCAATCATGTATAAATATTTTCCCAGCTCTCCGGATTCATATTTTCTATTCTTCTATTCATTTGTTGGATCCCCATGGACAAACCTATAACCCTCAGACTGTGCCCTCCCTATGTAATAATTTCTAAGGTTCTGTTATCAACTTCTTACTAACTTACTAGCAGAAGCGGTCCGTGTTTGGGATGAGTGATGGGGCAGGCAGGCTGTTGGGGTGAGGAGGGAGCATAATTAAAAGAAATGATAATGTACTTTCAGCTGGCCGCGTCTCATGTAATGCTCCTCTTCTCCGCTGCTTCAGACAGGCTCTCAGATTGCCCTGCGGCCAGTCCTGAAGCTGCTCTCACAAGAGAGCAGCTTCAGGATTGGCCTGAGTGCCCTCAATTGCCGCTCCAGGACAGACTGAGAGTCTGTGCCTGCTCTCTCCAACCCCAGCAATGCAGCTGAGGTTGGAGAGAGGTTCACTGCGCATGATGGTTTTGCCAGCCTCAGACGGCTAGCTAAGCCATCATGTGCAGTGAAGGGAGTGCACTACAACTTCCCTCAGTGCCGTCAGCCCACAGGCCCCGCTCCCAAGACACGGCAGGAAAGGACATATAAAACAACACAAGAGTTGTTTTTTCCGTTCCTGCCGTTTGTTGGGGAGGCGACACTCCACCGCCATAACAGAGGAGCCACTGCTGCTAACTGGTCTTTGGGAAGAGTCGACTCCTCATTGTATGCTCATCCATGCTACTAAAGAGAAGGTAGTGTGCTGTTCTATTTTCCTCTACCTGTTTCTGTAGAATGTTGATTCCCAAAGTACAGAAATAATTATCTGATGCTTGCATCACTGTCACAATTTCTTTATAATCTAGCCAGTTTGCCTTGGAGGAGGGGGCAATTCCCAAACTTAGAATGTTTTTAGTGAAATGCATCATCTAATCCCCCATAGTGCCACCTAGATAATGGTGCTTTTGTAGCTCTTCCATCTTTACCCACAAATTTTCTGACAAGAACTATAAGCTTTGTTGTTGTGGTCGTTTATGTTACCATTTTTGTGTCACAGCTTTAAGTAGTATTAGTAAGTAAATAAATATATTTATTAGAATTGGCAGTTGTACATTTGATTGTATACCAGTTAAAATGATCTTCAAAAAGGACACTGGGCATTAGGGCCAGATTAGAAACCAAAGTCAGATCTGGCAAAAACATTTAAACCAGCCCTATTCTGCAGGAGACCATGACTAGAGTGGGGCTATAGAGGATTAGCGGGTTTCTACCTGTTCACCCAGTAGTGCAAGCAGCCCCTAACAGTTTACAAGGAAAATGTAGAGAGTGTTTGGAATTGCCATGCATTGCAGGTTATGCATTTACAGAATAAAAGCATGTGTTCAAATAGCACGATTGTAAAGCAGTGTATCTGCAGTTGATCCAGATAAAAAACATAAAACATATAGTTAATCTCCAACACGATCCTGTTTTCCTATTCTCCTGTGTGACTTTGGAACAATCCTCTCCCTAGAGACTCCTTGTTCCTGATGACTGCCCTCTGCTGCTCTAGTGCCAGCTATCATGACCAGTTACTAGGCAACCGGAAGATGCCATCGTATTTTATTTTTTTTATTTCATATTTTTTAGGGAGCGCGAACCTGACCAGTTAGTGTATCAGAGCGCTTTAAAGAGAAACATAGGCATGTACAGAATAGGCATAGCATCATCTAGTTACAGATCAAATGAAAGAGGGCAGGGTGCAGGTTACATAAGGGAGATAGGGCACGTATTTACAGATTAAATATCCAAGTACTCAAGCTGAGATAACATATTTATAGATTGCGATAATGTTCGTGATATGGCCCCAAGTTTCTGAAGGGGTGAGGTAGATAATCCAAAAGGAGGCAATAGCTGTCCGTAGATCAAGTCAGTAGTGATGGTAGAGGCAACGTTTAAATGAGAAATTTGCCCATAAGGAATGTTTTGGCAACCTTTTTGAAGCGAGATGTCAGGAGGGAGAGAGTTCCATATTCTTGGTCAGCCCCAGAGAAAGCTCGGTTGTAAGTTTTTCCCCGAAAGCGTGCAGGTTGGAGCAGGAGGTCTCTGGCAGATCAGCAGTTTCTGATTCCTCCTGAGATCACAAGTTTCTGTCTCAGATATGCAGGGGAGTTAGAATATAAGGCTTTGTGTGTGACGCATGCCAGTGGGAAATATGGTTATATTTCCTCATGCCGGTGAGTAGTCTGGCGGCCGCATTTATTTATTGTCGGATTTGTAATGCGCATGGCTGCCCCAGCACGGGAAGTCCCAGCACGGCCATTGAGGCAGGGTTTTAGAGTTGCTAGGAAGATCTTGAGTAGACCTGAAAGGGTAGAACAGTCGCACTCCAGTCTAGATATAACAAGTGCTTGGACTGCCATTTTTAGGTCGGGGGGCGTCGAGGAAGGGTTTCAATTTCCTGAGGTAGCTCCGGTGGAATCTGGCAGATTTGGCCATTGAGTTGATGTGGTCATGCATGTTCAGGTTGCTGTCGAGAGTGATTCCCAGGGATTTGTCCAAATCCACAATGGTTGGTGGGCAATTCAAGGCTGTGATAGCCTTAATTGATGATTTAATCTCAAGGTTGGTATTGGGCGGGGCGATCAGGAGAAATTCAGGTTTCTTTGCGTTAAGTTTGAGTTGATTGGATGCGAGCCATTGGACGGTGTGTTTCAAGGCATCGTTCAGGGAGAGGATCTCTTGGAGAGATGAGGTTTTGATGTAGATCTGAGTGTCATCAGCGTACATATGATACGAGATATTAACAGTGCATAGTACTTCATAAAGCAGTTCCAGGTAAAGGTTGAAGATGGTGGGGGACAGTGTTGAACCTTGAGGGACTCCAACCGTGACCGGGGTTGGTGCCAATAGGTTGCCATTGATGAGGAATCTCTGGGACCGGTTTTGGAGGAAGGATCTGAACCATTCTAGAAAAGTGCCATCTAAACCCATCCTGAGTTTGAGGCGTTCAAGTAGTTTTACATGGTTTACCGTGTGGAAGTCTGAGAATAGGTCTAGGAGGATGAGGAGACACGTTTTGCGTTAGTCAAGAGCTTGGAGAGCATCATCAACGATGTGGAGCATAGTGGTTTCAGTGCTGTGCCCTAGTCTGAATCCGGATTGGAAGTCATTGAGTAGGTGGAAGTTGTTGAGGTGTTGACTTAGCTGCTGCTGCACACATTTCTCCATCACTTTGGCCAAGAGGGGGATGTTGGAGATGGGTTTGAAGTTATCAGGGGAGGCTGGATCCAGCGACGGCTTTTTTAGAATGGGAAGGACTTGACCGGCTATTAGAGGGTCGGGCATGGTTCCCTGCCAGAGAGAGTCGTTAATTATTATAGTCCAGCTAGGAATAATGGATTGGGCGAAGACAGCTAGGCAGTTGGAATGGTGCAGGTCTTTAAAATGGTTATTGGGTTTTAGGGAAAATAGGATTTTGGACACTGAGTAGTCGTCGTAGAGTTTGTAGTCCATACAGTGAGCATAGTTTTTGGGTGAAGCCTGTAGGGGCGACGTGGCTGGAGGAGGCGGGTCGAGAGGTGTTTGAGGGTATGTGATGGATGTGAGTTTGTTTCCAAGAGCTGAGATTTTGTCAGCGAAGAAGGAGGAGAATTCCTCTGAGGATATAAGAGACTTAGGGGTTTCTTTTGAGGTTTTATTTGACTCGTGTTTGACCTGATCAAAGAGCTTGTGGGGTCAATTCTTGGCTTTCTCTAGTGCAGTTCTGAAGAACTCTTTTTTAGACTTGAGTATGTTCCTGTTGTAGGCATTTCTGGCCTGGCCGAGGAGTTTTATATGTGCGGTAGAGGGGTGCTGCCTCCAGGATCTTTCAGCCTGTCGGAGGGTTCTCCTCTCCTTGTTAAGGGATCCAGTGAACAAGGGGTTTCTGTCTTAGATTTGGGTTCTTTTCAGCTTTAGTGGGGCTAGGTCGTCCAGGATGTTGAAATGGTTGCAGAGTAGTGCTCGTTGAGGCCGCTGACTGTTGTGAAATGCGGGGGGAGGTGTGATTGCAGAGAGCCTTCGAGTTCCCTGCGGTCCAGATTCTTAGTGTCTCTGATCCAGCGTTTTGGAATTACCAGTTGCGGTGCCCATGTCTTGTGGGCGTCAGGTAGTAGGAAGGTGATGGTGTGGTGGTCAGATCAGTCGCATGGGTCTGTAGAGATAAGCTTGACTGTTGATTCTTTGGAGATAATCCAGTCAAGAGTGGCCCTTTTTGTGTGAGTTGGTAGTGAGCAGGCTTGGGTCAGGGCTTGATCGGCGTAGAGGTCCTTGATGGCGTTGACATGTGAATCCTTTGGATCATTCCAGTGCAGGTTAAAGTCACCGAGGAAAATATCATTGGCATTATTGAAACTCTTAGCTATTATGATTTCCATGAGGTGGTCAGTGAAGGGGTCGTTCATGCCTGGGGGGTAGTAAATAATGTGCAGGTTGCACAGTGGGGTGGAGTTGCTGAGAATAGCGAGCCAGAGGTATTCGCAGGATCCAGTGGTGTCCGCCAGGTTCCGTGACCCGAAGGTTAGAGAGGTAGATGCAGGCGATGCCTCCTCCTTTCTTGATAGATTGTCTGTCTAGCCTTGTGATGTTGTAGTTAGGAGAGACTAGGAGGTCCAGGTATGGAGATGAGAATTTGTTGAGCCATGATTCTGTAAGGATCGCTATGTCGAAATGTTTGAGAAGGATCATCATTTCCTCACTACGATGCTGTGCATTGAGGGCCCCGCCCCTGGGCTGCCCTCCACCCCAGGCTACTTAGTGCTCGCCAGTAAGCCTGTTTTCCCATTGTCTCGCGTGGCACTCCAGAACAAGCCTTTTGCCACAGACTCCTTGTTTCTGCTGACAACGCCTGCCCTGTGCCACTCTTGTTCCAGCTAGTGCGACCAGTTGCTGGGCAACCGGCCAACACCATATTTTCCTCAGTGCAACACTAGGGTATCACAGGCCCCACCCCTAAGTCAATGCCACCACCCCACCCACCCCCTTAGGCTACTTAATGCTGGCCGCAGTGCTGCCACACTGGCGGCGCGCCTGTGGCATGCCAAAGGCAAACTTGTCTGCGCCCATCCGCATCCAACAACATGACCCCTGCCCCTCTGACTGTCCACCCCGACTCCAGCTCTGCTCTATGAGGAATGGACCCTGGATACTGCAGCATCTCGCTGCACCTCCTCATTGAAGGACCCGAAGGAGTTTTTAACTGCCTCCACTGCCACTACACCTATGACCCACAACACAAGGAGCCCCCTTCCAATGCCATCAACTGCCATCCTAGACTTCATTGCTTGCTGCTCAACATACGCTCCCTGGCCAAGCATGTCATCGAACTTTGAGGCACTATCACAACCACCTGCCCCATTGCAGTATTCCTCACAGAGACCTGGCTCAAGAACTCCTCAGCCCCGATATTGCCACTCCCACTCCAACAGTTTACACAATGATACACAAAGACTGCATTGACAGACCCAGAGGAGGAACAGCCATCATCCACAAGGACACCATCAAACTCATCACCTCTGTCGACCCCCCTTCACCCAGCATGAAACACCTCAACTTCCATCTCCATGCAAACTCCAATACCACTATCAGAGGAACACTTGTCTACTAGACCCCAGGACCATTCCCCCTTTCTGCAGCACTATCTCCTAATTCATTGCCTGCCTCGCCTTTGAGTCCAGACACAACCTCTTTCTCAGTGACCTCAACTTTCACCTCAAAGGCCCCTCGGGCACCAACTTAGCTACCCTACTAGACTCTGTGGGCAACCTCGGCCTCAAACAGATTGTCACAAACTCAACACACATCGCCGGACACACCCTTGACCTGATCTTCTTGTCCAGTGACATGATCTAGTTCAGCCACACTACAGAGCTTCCCTGGACTACCACAGCATCATCCATTTCACCATCGCCGGCACCCGACAAGCCATCGTCCCTCAACCCTGCTCTGCCCTCTACAGCTGGAACAACATCACCAAAGCCCAATTGACAACCGCCCTTAACAACACCACCCTCCACACATCCAATGATGTCAATCAAGCAGCCACCCACCTATCCGACTGGATCATGAATAGCACTGACACCATGGCATCCATTAAAGCCCAAAACAGCAGAAGAGCCAACAGCATGCCAACTGGTTCTCCCCCGAACTCAAGGCTAAAAAATGCAAATGCAACCCCCTCCAGATATGATGGCACACCAGCAGAGACACAGACGACCACACAGCCTTCAAAACTGCCATCAAATCCTACCACCTTGCCATCAGAAAAGCAAAGAAGACAGGTAATGCCACCAGCATCCAGTCTACTGATTGCACCAAGGAACTGTTCACCATTGTCAGAAAATTCTCCTTCCCAGTTGCTGTCACAAACATCATCTAGCCCTCCCAGTCCCTCTGCAACTCGCTGATTTCTTCCACTCCAAGAATGCGAACATCTACAAAAACTTCAAACCCCAATCACGGAAACCAGTCCTCACCGCTCCTCCCACTGACCCCCTACCACACCACCTCACTGACTGGATACCAATCAGTACTAAAACAATGATCTCCTTCATGTCCTCCCACCACTCCAGGGCCATCACCAACCCCTACCCCATCACGTCTTCAACCTCAGACACAAAGCAATCGGACCCCGTTCACCAGTATCACCAACACAGGGCTCAGCATAGCCACATTCTCGGAAGCCTGGAAGCATGCTGAAGTCAAACCCCTGCTGAAGAAGCTCAGATCCTTCATACCTCAAGAAATAACAACCCATCTTGCTCCTCCCCTTTGCAGCAAAAGTACCGGAGAAAGCCATCAACTGCAAACTCACAGACTTCCTGGAGTCCAAGCACCTACTCTACCCCTCCCAATGTGGCTTCCACCCAAACAACAGCACAGTAACAGCCTTCATAGCTGCCACGGAAAACATCAGAGCCATCCTCAATCATGGCGAATCAGCTGTCTACCACCATGTCCTCATGCAAAGGCTCAACCACATCGGCATCCACAGCAACTCCCTCAAGCTGCTATCCTGTTTTCTCACTGGTGCACCCAAAGAACACGCCTTCTGCCATACATCTCCATCCCCAAAGGGCATCTTCTGTAGCAAACGCTAGGGCTCCTCACTCAGCTCAACACTCTTTAAAGTCTATATGATCCCATTGGCCCCCATCACCTGTAGCAAAGGTCTCAGCATCATTTCCTATGCTGATGATACGCAGATTATACTCTCCCTTACCGAAGACACTGACTCCACCAAAGCGAGATTCCAGAATGCCATGACAGACATCACCAACTGGTTGAATGTCAACTGCCTCCTGCTCAACACTGACAAAACCAAAGTTCTCCTTTTTGGAAGACCACCCTCATTGAGGGATGACTCCTGGTGGCCCTCTGCCCTCGGTCCTTCACCCACCCCCCAAAACCCATACCAGCAACCTCAGAATCATCATCAACAGCAACCTCTCAACAGCACCAGAGGGGTCAGGTAAACTCTACAGTCTCCACCTGCTACATCACCCTCAGAATGCTCCAGATTGTCTTCAGATAGATCCCCTACCAACTCCATGAGAAATGTCAATCATGCCCTCATCAGCAGTTGACTTGATTACGAGAATGGGCTCTAAGCCGGAACCACTACCCTCCCTACCCGAACAACTGCCTGACCTTGCACCTACCCACCAAACAACTGCTGTTGGCCGACCTTGATCTCGCCACCGTCCCACACATTAACCGCACAAAAAACGGAGTTTGCACCTTCTCCCACCTTGCTGCCAAAGCCTGGAACAACCTCCCCATCTGTACATCAACATCCCTTCCTGAGTTCAGTAGTGGACTCAAGACCTGGCTGTTTGAATGGACACTCCTCACATTAGCACCAGAATACCCTTCAGGGTGATTAGCACACTCTAGAATTCTCCAATGGATTTATTGATTAAGCATGGATCAACAATTTATTAATTATTAAAGTGACCTAAGGAAGCATATTTTAACAACTTGAGTGCTTCATAAATATTTTTTACAATTCAACAACAAAAATTGTCAGTTTCATCCCTTAAACATACATGCATGGTTTCAGAGCAGGGTGAGGGTGTACTGACACAATATAAATCAGTGATTGTTTCATTTGTCTCATTTTTCTCCTACATTATGGAAGCCCAGAGTTACTAAATATTGGATAGGACAGTGTGGCTGCAAGTCTGCAGAGATGGATTGGGTGGCTGTTAAAATAACTGTGCCTTGTGCCATATTTATGGAATGTAACATGCTGATAATGGTATCATTCACACTCATTCAGAATTGTTTTTAATTTGAGCATCAAGGCAGGCACTGCATCACTGCCCTCAGGTAAGCCAGCAGGATATTGCAAAGCAGTCGAGGTACACCTTACAGTACAAGGTTGTATATTACCTGTTATGCTTAAGGAATATCACATGAAATTTCGATGACCCAAGGCTTGCACCTTGTTTAATTTGACACAAAACTACATGCAAATTCAGGTCTTTCCACTGTAGTAGTCCTGGCTTTGCTTGTAGCATTGTTTC
Source organism: Lissotriton helveticus (assembly GCF_964261635.1). Classification (NCBI taxonomy): domain Eukaryota; kingdom Metazoa; phylum Chordata; class Amphibia; order Caudata; family Salamandridae; genus Lissotriton; species Lissotriton helveticus. Next base: position 532,321,368 of record NC_136067.1, read on the forward strand.
AGCCCAACTACACTGCCTTTTCATAAATGATAGTGTGTTTGAGGTTAGGCCAAACAAAGCTATTTAGTAATTCGCTGACATCAACTTTTTGCTGCAAAAGAAATGTTCTTATTACCTGCACCAACCCAGTGATATACCATCTGGACTGGCAGAGAACTGTGGGGGCAGATTTACAAGAACTGGCCCATCTCTGCCTATTTGCAGAGAAGAGCCAGTTCATTTTCATGATGGAAAAATAGTCTTGCGCCACCATGGATGCGCTGCATTTACAATGCGGTGCACCGTGGTGCAAGGACAGATAGATGTGTGACGCATACTTTCTCGGAAAGGCAGCGCATTGCTGGAGTCGTGTCATAAGCACGACGCAGCTCCAGCAGTGGTCAGCAATGCCTATTCTGACCATGCTGTGTCACTCCTTACACCTGCTTCAAGCAGGCGCAAGGTTTTGATGCAGTGGCGTCGTACAACACACTCAGTGAAATCTTGTAGGTTTCACAGAGTCACTTTTAAAAGGCTTCCTTGCGACGGAACACCCACCCTGCATACATTATACCTGACGCAGGTATAATGTAGCGCAAGGCTTTACAACGTGACGTATCTCCTTAGATGTGTCACATTTTAAATATGTTGCATCGTGGTGCATTGTTTACGAAACCACTGCGTCACAGAAGTGACGCAACAGTGGCGTAACGGTGGCGCAAGGGGCTTGTAAATCTGCCCCTCTGTGTCTTCAGAGGAACAACCACCACCACCGCCTAAATGCTGCATTCAGCTGCTTAGCAAACTTTTTTTACTCATCAAAAACAAACTTACAAAGCAGGAGTTTGTTTTGTAAAACAAATAATTATTGATTATGACACACTGTGAGTCTTCTTCCAAGGTTTGGGGTAATTTCTCTTTTTTTTTGCTTGGGACTACCGGGTTTTCCTTGTAGTCCCAAAGAGCAAAAAAAGTACTTTAGTAAATCCCTTCTAAAATGAGCAGATGACCTAATGTATTTGCACTGACACTTCCAAGGCCACTGAGCCGAATCGGCTGAAATATGATGATACACCTGACTCTAAGACATGGTACTCTATTACATTTGTGGTGGAGTACCTTGTCCGCAAATCTCAAAATCATGCACTAACTTTGTAAAGCATACCAATACTTAGTATTATCTTTAAATCTAAGTTGAGAGAAGGCAATTCCTTATGCAGGCTTATAATGCAGAAATCTATGGACCCGATTACAACTATTGTGGTGTGGCAGGCTGCCCACACATGCACCCCGTTGCCACACCGCCAAAACATCTGCTGCCCACCCGCCAAATCTGAAGAATTCTCCTGGTCTGGCGGGCTGTGCTTTGGTGGTCCCAGGTGGTGGGCCTTAGAAAGACAATGTAATGGGAACACCAAAGCACGTTCCTGCACGGACCGAAATGCACAATGTTGTGCTTTTTTTCCATGCAAGAATATAGGGGTGCAACACACAGGGGGTTACACTATGTGCCCCCTGCATGCAACCCTATGCAGAAAGGCACCAAGGGGCCATGTAGGGCCCCCTTAGTTTCCTCCCTGTCATCCTTTTCATGGGGGTCTCACTGCCATGAAAAAAAGGGCAGTGAGGACACTCATAATTTACCCCAGGCAGAAATTCTGCTCCGCCAGTGGATTTTGCAGAGTTTTGCCAAGTCTGCGCTCTGTTGAGATCGTGGCGTTCAAGCAAAAATCTGACTTTGCAGCAGAGCGGAGTAGGCTGGGCTCTGCCAACGGCCAAAAGCAGTAAAAAACAAAAGCACTGACCTACTGTGGTGTCTCAGGGCTGCCCTCCTCCTCAACGTGGTCTCTCTCTCCTCCTTATCCTCATCCACACAAACCCCTATGATGTACTGCTTTTAAAATTTTAATTAGGGAGGGTGGAGGGGAGCGGAGTGGAGCAGTGCTTTTTCCAACTCCGTGGAACTATGCGTAGTGGTACTCCGCCAACTCCGCTTGGGCATACCCATAATATGCTCAGCGGTGCAGCAGCAGCACCACCAGCATATTATGACCGCTGACCGTTGCTCCACCGCCACAGGATCAATGACCCCCAGCGGTAGCAGCGGTCCTGTAGTGGTCTCACCACTGCAGTCATAATACGACTGGTGATCGCCAGTCTGGCAGTCCAAGGACCGCCATAATGGGTTCAGCAGTCCCATGCACCATCAAACTCAAAATTAGGCCACATATATTTGGCCACTGTTGAAGCAGGAATTTGGGGCTATGGTAATACAAAAAACATCCAAATAAAAGAGAATACATTTCAGAGATGCCTTTTAAGGCTAGTTCATCTATATCGTTGATGATTATGCATGAAGAGCTGAGTCTGGAATACAATGTGGGCTGCATAAAAGTGGCAAACATACTATTGTGGATTATTGAGGGTGTCACTTTGATCTAAGACTAAACCCGGGGAAATTAGATAATTTTTGGCTTTATAGTTAAAATATATCAGGGACATACGTTAGGGATTTGGTTATAATGTTCTTTTAACAAACCTAGCAGGGTTTTTGAAAATCAGACAAAATAGGTTTTAAGTACCTTTCTACTTTGAAGTTTGATTCGAAGAGACAGTGAACTACAGATGAGCTCAATCAGGGTATTCCTTGCCCTGAAAACAGTAAGTAAGATGGAGCATTAGCTCTTGCCACCTTCAGTGACACCATCCATCCAGGGCTTAGAGGAATTTTGTGTTTTTTGATAATTCATACTCCCAAATGGCTATGCATTTTTGGTACAAACATTATTTAATTACTTACAGATCATATAGCGTCACAATGCTAAGAGAGTAAAATTCGGGCCAACCATCCTGATTTTGGAAATCTCCTTTTATTACACTAACCTCTGATGTCCTACCTTGTTGGAAGATTTGAGGGTATTTTTAGGTTTTAAGCCATTGGTATAAAAAAATGTTTGCATGTCCAGGATAGCAGAAATCCTAAGAGCAGTCTTTGAAGCTTACGTGAAATTTGGACTGCTAAAACATTTTATACAATTATTTAATTAGGAATATCAGGCCATGTATTTATAGTGCATACAAAGTTTTCATTTTGATTAGTACGAACAATTTTTAATTGTTTACACAGTTAAGTGTATAAACGTTTATTATGATAATGATATTCCTTATGATGATGATTATTATAGAAATTATCAGCAGTTGTTGTAGTAGTAATAGTAGTAACACATTTATTGAAAAAAGACTTATCTCATATTTGCTACAATGGTGGTGTGGTTCAAGAGTTCTATTGCAAAAAGTACTAATCAAATTTAAAAACATTCAAATATGGGATAAACCATTACATACAGCATACATTTTTGTTTGGCTAAAATGTTACCACTCTTATTTGCAAAATTTAGTTTTGTATTTTTTAAATTAGCATGAAACTCTGAGTACAATACCATCACAAGGCTCTTGAAATATTACAGTTTCTTTGTTTCTCAGTGGATTAACCCTCCCCCACTTCAGAAACTACATTAAACACACTTCAGCAATCTCCTAGAGATCTTCATTTTCTTACTGTTCTATATAAAGGTATCAATGGCTGCTTGTAGGGAGGAGATCTCCCCTGGATGCAACATCGCTTGGAGTGCCTGAAAACGTAAAGCATGTGTGGTAACACTTTCGTCTTCAGTAGTGCCACTCATCCGACTATGATATAAATAGGTGTCGCTAGCACAGTAGGTCACATTTAATTTCCACTATAGCCCTGGTAAAATTTGCTCAGCAGAGATCTTTGACCATGAAAATAATAAAGATACCTGAATTTCTAACTATTCCAACAAAATGGGAACATTCCTCCTAATTGTTCAGGTGTCTCTCTTTCTAACCCTTCACCCAGAATTTAACATTTGGAATGTCAATTTTGAACCCTTATTTCTCCTCGTATCATCAGAAGTATAGACAGGGAGGTTTAAGATGATCTAACAACAATATATCCTGTGCAAAGAGATTAATCTTGTGCTTCACCACTTCAGCCCCTATGCCCTTTATCTTTAACTCATCTCATGCCCCTTCCCAGCTGAAACACCTCTGATCTCAAACCATTCATCACTATCATAGCTGTCGGTGAGGCATAGTTTGCCACTGCAGGTACCTGCATCAACGGCCCCCCAAGTCTATAATATTCCACTTAAACCTTAAGAAAGCCCAATCTACTCTATCGAACACACTTCAGCGTCCAAAGATAGAATGACCATCAAATGTTTTCTCTTGTTCGCTTTCTACCAAGAGTAGAATTCAATGCATATTGTCAAATGACTGTCTCTCCTCTATGAATCCTGGCTGAAGAGTGTTAGGCCTGTCAGTATTAAGGTGGTCTTACCCCCAGCTATTTTGCCTTCCTCCTTCATTTTTTCTGACCTCGCTTTTGTTGGCCTTAAGACCTAACCACTGCTAACCAGTGCTAAAGTGCTTCTGTTCTCTCCTAAACATGAAAATATTGGATTATACCCATTTCACATATTCATTTATAATAAGTCCCTAGTACAGTGCACTACAGGTGCCCGGGGGATGTAAATTAAATGCTATTAGTGGGCCGACAGCACTGCTTGTGCCACCCACTTAAGTAGACCTTTAAACATGTTTCAGGCCTGCCATTGCTGAGCCTGCATGTGCAGTTTCAACTGCCATTTCAACATGGAAAAGTAAACCTATTGCCAGTCCCAAGCCTTCATAATTAATACATATATCACCCCAAAGGTAGGCCCTGGACAGCCAGAAGGCAGGGTGTAATGTATTTAAAAAAAACAGGACTCATGCTTTGAAATTTTACATGGCCTGGTATGGAAAAACTCTTAAATTATGTTTCACTACTACAAAGCCTATATTTCCCATAGTATAACATTGGGATTACCATATTACATTCGATAAGTATAATTTTATAAAGGGAAGATGTAACTGGTTCATGTTTAGTGTCTCTGGAATCCTAATTTTAAATCCTAACTTAGGGGTCGATTATGATGGCGGTGAATCCGCATACTCCGGGCCGGTGGAAGCCACCGCTGGCCCGGAGGATGCAGATTCACCGCCGCGGACACATAAAACACCCACCGCCAGATTATGATGGTGGTGGGAACAGCGGCGGACGGCAGGTCCGTCCGCCGCTGATCCGCGGTGTGTTGAGCGCTATTTGGTGGCGGTGTCTGCAAGACACCGTCAGCCAAATTAGGATGTGTGTTTAAACATGCTTTTCCGCGGCGGCTTTTCTGCTGTGGAAAAGCATGTCAAACTTTGCTTCTGTGGACCCCTTGCCGGCCCCCAGGGTGAAGGGGGGTGGGGCTGCACATGGTGGGTACCTATGGTACCCCCCTGCATTTACATGCACAAAGCGGCAGGCACCGCACGGTGCCTGCCGCTTTGTGCATGTAAATGCAAAGCATGCATTTTTAACCTTGCGGCGGGTGCTGCTTCAAGCAGCACCCGTCGCAATGTTAAAGAAACGGGATGTGACCGCCAGGGTGGCAGTCACATCCTAATTGCAATGGAGGGATTGCCGCTGCCCCTGCGGACGGTCCCTCCACCTCGGGGGTGGTGGACGGACGCAGGTCCGTCCGCCATCCTAATAGGCCTCATGGTGAAGTAGGCCATCATTGGCAAGATGGGACGGAGGAGCTGAGCCCAGCCTTACTTACACGAAAATAGGCTGTGTTCTGTTTCCACTCTAAGGGCTGCAAAGCCCCCTGTAGTTAGTTAGGAACCAGAGCAGGGAAGGCAGGGCATCTGTGTACTTCAAAGACATGCTTCTAGAAGCATCACCCATCAAAGGCACAATTGTGCATAAAAGAAGGACCTCATACACCACCACTTCAGTACACTTCTACATCTGTGGATACTCTGAAAGGAAAAAGAATTGCTGTGCTGTGAAAGGACTGCCCCTTTGTTGCATTGTACTCTTCTGGACTCTTGCCTTGCTGTGCTTTCTTGAACCCACAACCCAGAGTGACTCCAAGGGCTAGTTGGCTGGCCTCCTGATCTGAAGCCTCAGGGACATAAGAGACTTCCAAAAGCCTTGCACCTGCACCTAAACTCTGCCATCTACTGGTCTACCCTGCAAAGTGGTGCCAATCCAGTCCTGGACCATTAGAAGTGGACTATAAAGTGCTTGCCAGTGGAACTGATGCATATTTTCTACTGAGTGACGCATCCCCGAGCAAAACTGCCACATCGCCGCTGCTATGTGGATTAGGCCCATCACAAAGACCAACATGGCCTACCACAGTCTTTGGAACTGGTGCATCCACTGCACAGGTCCTCAAAATTCTTGTTGATGGCACCCTTGACAATGCCGCCAGACTCCGCATCGCAGCCTCACAGGTCCTCTGCACCAATGCATATCTAGCTGCACACCATATCCCAGTCACCACACTTCACATCTCAAGCCCTGTCGACGGGATCCTCAACAGTTACACAACAGGTCCTTTCACAGCAGCCTCGCTGCCTCTCAGAACCTATGCAACACTTCGACTGTACGGCACATCTTCAACACGGATCCACTCAATGCTCCACAACAGGATTTACGGTACTCGTTCAATGGGCCTAACTGGGTCCTTTTATCTGGCCTGCACTCTATCGCAGTCAGCTTGAACTTGTGACTTTGTCCCGGTCTGGCGCGACCAGATATCCCCAGTTAGTGCTTTGTGCTTTTTGGTGCTATTATCACTAAACAATCTCAAATTCAATATCTTCGATTCTACTAATTGGAGTTTTGTCATTTTGTTTTTGTTGTTTTTATTAGAAATTACTCTATGTTTCAAAATCTGTTATGGGGCTCCATTTGTGGTGTATTTTCACAGTTTTACCCTTTGAAGTGTTGCACAAATACTTTACACATTACCTCTAAGTTAAGCCTGAATGCTCTCTCCCAAGCTACCAAGGGAGTGAGCACAGGATAATTTGGGGTTTGCTTGTGCCTAATGCCTTACCCTGACAAGGATTGTGGTTGCTGCTTGCCCAGTGCTTACACCCAAGTCAATCAACAACCCCATTTCTTAAAATGAGGGTGAATAGGAAAAGGCATAAAGACTGCTAAACAGTTTGTATTTAGTAAATAAATTGCCCAATGGGAGGCACAGTTCTCTGATGGTTGTTTTGGTTTCTGTATGTAGTGTTCGAGGCACTCCTGTGGTCCGATACCCTGTGATGACCTTTGACTACCATTATTTTAATTGACTTTGGTGTGTTATTTGACCCTAGCCTGAATGTCCAACGTCCTGCATATTCCTTCTTTCTCTTAAAGGTTTATTTATTGGAATCTTGCAGTCTTTTGTGAGAGCTTTCATGGAGTAGAACAGCCTTGCCAAGAACAGAACGTGTGGGATGTGCCTTTGAAAGCATGAGAGGGAGTGAGATGTAGAATGTACTTTTTGGTATCGAAGTGCAGTGTTTTTAACAGTGGTGGATAAATGTGCTCTGTGTTGTACATTGGGAGATGAAGTATGTGGTGCTACAAGCAGTGGTGCACACATGTGCATTGTGTTGTACTTTGGTAGTATTATGAATTTCTTACTATTGGCTTTGACATGGCCTCGTGTCATCCTGAATTCCGACTCTGCCTGGCTAGAGCTTTATCTGCATACACAGCCATGCTTGCAGGTTGCTTAGGTTAATCACGTTCAAGGATTATTTTGTGAGAGATTGTTTAATGTACCCTGGAAGGCTTTCGTGAGCTTCGTCAAGAGAAAGTCTGGAACATGCGAGAAGGTAGAGGGGACATGGGAACTCCTTCTTGCCATGGAATGCTTGCTTAGAAGCTCACCAGTCCTAGTAAGATTCCTTTGGCGTAGGTTTCTCAAACCTTCTAGTGTGTGTTTAGAGATTATAAAGCTGAGGGTTGTTGACTTAGAAACAAGGCTTTTGGAATCCAAATGGGGACGGATGCATCTACTTCGGTACAGCAGAACCCTGGTTTCTGAGGCTCTTATCACCGGCTGTTAATCCCCCCAGTCAGGAGTGGGCTAAGATGCAGTGTTTGTACCAAGTTAAGTGTTGAGTTTTAATTATTGCCATTGTGATGTGTGACCAGTGGCTTTGATCATTTGAAATGTTTGAGTTTTGATTATTGCCATTGTGATGTGTGGCCAATGGCATTGATGATTTGATGTGTTTTCTTTGTGATTAAGTGTATTTATCTTTCTGATCTCTTGCAGGACGTCATTATATCTGCTTGAGTCTTGTCTCATATTATTTGCTGCTTATTTATTCATGGTATTATTCATGCATTCAACTGTTGCATTTACCAAGTGTATTATTATTGCATGCATATAAATATATATATCTATGTGTATTTAAATGTTGTGCATTTGGCATCTGGTAAAGCCTTTCTGTTAGAGAGTATTGTGTAAAATAACAGCCTAAGCCTTCTTCTAAAAAGGGAGTCTTTACATTTTGTAAAATAAAATCCTTTTCTAAAGGTGTTTGTTGTGTGTTATGCCTTCTGCTTCGCCGTTGGTTTAAGCCACCGTGTGAGAGATTCTGTATTATCTGAAAGGCGAAGCAAGACAATGTATTAAATGCATAGGAAGCTACTGTGGTCAACATCTGCCCATCTAGACTACCAGTGAGAAATATGAATGGGTTTTCCTGTGAATCGCATGTTAACTCTCTGTGGAATACAGGTTTGGAGCCAGACCAAGAGCAGGGGGCTGCTCGGTCCTCCTGTCTACGCGGCTTTCAACAGGGGGGAGGCGCTGAATACGTGCTGAATACAGCAGAGGGGAGTGATCCGCTGGTCCCTACCTGAAGTCAGCGGGCTGAGGGCTCTCCAAATTTCACGATCCTGCTGCAATTCCTGGCGCCAATTGTCCGTCAGAGCTGCCTGGCGCCCAACGGACTCCGCATCTGACACGGGCTGAGAGGAATGGGGTGGCCTCAGATCCAGACGTCTTTGCCCACTTCATGGAGGTAGGTTGCCAAGCTCTGTGAAGACTGCTACCACTGAAGGGATGAAAGGGCACCATCAACAGTGCCGGATGGATGACTCTGCCTCAGGGCATGCCTGACCTTAACATGTCGGTCGTGGAGGCTTGACCACCCAGCTCAGACTCGTGCAGCTTCCTTTCCCACACAACTCGGCGGGGACTGAGGAATAGCGGACACCACGGAGAGAGGAGAGCTGTGTTGCAACTGGCCCTCTCCTGTTCACCCTTGCATACCAGGCCTTCTCAGGTGAGACACAGTGCGGCATGCGAGGGAAGCCCTGAGCGAGAGTCTGCAGTAGTCAGGATTACTTCATGACGCAGGTGGCCCAAATGGGAGTGGATGAGCGGGCACTGGGATCACCTGTGAGAACCTACACTCTCTCCCATTGACACTGTCTCCTTTATTCCCCCTCCCCCCCAGCTAAGTTCAACAGAGAGTGACCATCCACGGAGGGTTGCCCTGATCGCGGGGGCGCCCCCAGAATTTATGGTAGTTGTCACGCCTGATCCAGATAAGTGTGATGCCCAATATACAAAACGCCCTCACAAATACCAAAATGGGGAAGCAGAGGTCTTGTAATTCCTCGCTGCACCGTCACTAGGTGGAGAATGTGCTTGGGACCGAAGCGCCTGTTGGGACCCTGGGGCAGAGTAAACAGACCAAAGAGGCAGCAATGGAGCAGAGGTGAATGAGGGGTGGAAGCGACCACCACCAAATCAACGCACAATGACAATCTCTGAGCATACTCCTGATCTCCATCCTGACAGCGGAATCCAAGCACTATGTTCGATGCCCAGTGGAGCTGCTCTGTTCAGCTATTAAGGAGATCGGCCTTGGTTCATCCCTGACCGTCACCTACCAAGCCGGACTTTGGGCACAGTTTTTCTCCCCGTCTCCCTGTCTCACCCCCTCCCTCATCGTATTTCTGTTACTCTGCTTTTTCCTTGTCTCCTCTCTATCTATCTATCTATTTGTTCCCATTCAGTATTCTTTCTTACTTTGTCTACTTCCTTTGCTCCTATCTCCTCTCACCTGAATCTTTTCCCTTGCCCGCTAAACCGCCTAGCCCCCTGTCCTTTTGTGCTTATGACTAAGCTCTCCTTCTCCCCTTGTTGGGGAAAGATCCAAGATATATACGCTGGAGTTCCAGCGTACCCGCTGAGAGAGTCCACAGCGCCAAGGGAGCCACTCACAATTGAGGTATGGTATGGCACCCATTGTCAAAGCACACCTCCTCTCCCCTTTTTGGGGAAAGATCCAGTAAGCAGGTCTTGGAGTCTCAGAGATCCCTCTGAGAGAGTCCACTGTGCTTAGGAAGCCTCTCACAACAGAGATGGGGAAATGATACCACTCCCCCTGGGATCACAGCTTACTGGACTTTGGGTGCAGCTTTGACTCGTCTACAGGTTTGTGTCCCCATCACCCTCCCCCTCCTCTTGCCATGCCGTGTCTCTAAACCTCCCCTCCTCTTTCCCTCCTCCATTCTCTGTCTACTTCCCCTGCTCCTACCCCGACTCCCCGGAATATCTCCCCTTGCCTGCTTCTTTGCCTTACATTTATGTTCCTTTTTGTTTGTCTCAACCTTACTTGTCACTATGTTGCCATGCTCTAATAACTGTGTAACCTTTGTAAAGATGTAACCTGCAATTATTGTCTGATACTCATGTAAAGCACTCTTATACCTCCGGGTTTTGCCAGCGCTATATAAAGCCTTTAAATAAATAAAGACTATCATAATCCCAAATACTTTCCTACTAGGTACAGCAAAGTATTGGTTCAGGTAATGTTTGTGCTTCATCAGCCTAGTACCCCTTTTAAGTAGAAGCGTGTCTTATATATGACCAATCTCCATATCCTGTTAATCTTAACTGGGGAGTTGAGACCCCTCACATTCCATGGAACAGCTTCTACCCTGATATTATCTGTCGTTTCCCATTAGGATATCCCATCTCTCCCTGACTCCTTCAGTGTTGTACTTCTGTGCTCTCCTTTTATTGAGTATTCTTGCTGGATGAACCCTGCTTCTTGAACCCTTCCCTCTCCCCTTGAAAACTAAGCCCTTCCACCAAAACTGAATATCATTAATCCTAACATGTTTCAGGTGATAATGAGTGCACACCAGTAGGAAACTACCATTCCCCAGCCACAATGCACCTAGCACAGAGGTACAGTAATTAATCCCTACAATAAATACAATTTTACATATTCCACAGCTCCCTGCACCTACACTACTCCATCATATCAGTATGGCCAGAGAGTCATGGCTTGTTATTTTGACTTCTGAGATGTCCCCATGTGTATTCTAAGTCTTGACAGCTTTTCTTCTATGCCCACAGGATCTTTTAAAGTCACAACTGGGTTTCTGTGGCTGGCTTCTGCTGTCTTGAGGTTCAACGCCCCTTTCTCCACATCTCCAGTGCTTCCAGTCCTTTTTTAACTTTTGGCTCATAAAAGTATTTTAGTTCACTTGAAACCAAAGAACAAATAGGAAGGTCAATCAATATCATATTGTTGATTCCAGAGATCTCTGGCAATTAGTATCAGTCAGGGCCCTACTTTTGTGAAAAAAATCACTTTGAGAGAGGTTTTTGTACAGCTCAATATCATTGTTGTTAAAGGAGATGACTTCAGATTTCCCTGAATTCCTGAGATTTCTAAAATTCAGGCAGGAGGAGGAGGCGAGTTTCCCCAATATACTTCTTGGTTGTGATCCAGTTGATTACCTGAGGGATCCCACCCTGGGGGCTCTAACATTTCTAGATTGGAAATTCACCATGCTGGAGATGTCTGCACAGAAACATTCAATGTTTGATTCCTCTGCTGATTTTTTAACATTTCGGAGCCTAATGTCCCTTTGGGATTTACCTTCTACATTATCACAGTAATCTCACAGATCTCTCATTTCCTCTTCCGGGTGGGCAGATACCTAGTGTAATAGCTTGTTCATGAGAGAATATATTCTCTTTGTTAACTGCTGCTCAATCTCATAAGGACTGCATGTATTTGGCTAAGTCAGTGAGCACTAGCGTAATTTCTTGCTTCACTATTTGTAGATGGGAAATACATTTTTCTGACAATTGTTTTTTGATGCAAAGTTCCCTCTAATTATTTTTCTATGTGTGCAGCAACCTGCTGCGCAAATAGTATGTTTGTGTTACAGGTTTGTTATGCACTTTCTCCTGCTGCGTGCACATTTGAGGGTAGTAAAGAGCTACTGTGAGAGTGGTTGTTTTGAGCGTACTAGCATGTCTGAGGAAAGCAGGAGCACTGCAAAGCCACACAAGTGGCCAAAGAACAGTCCTGAAGTGGGAATCAATTTAAATAAAAGGGTTTACTATCACTATTCACCTCAAAGAGGGTGTATCCCCGCTGCGTGGGACATGCCCCCTCCTCTCTATGCAACAGACCTTTGTGGTGGTATATGAGAAGATCAGGAGCTAAACATCACATACATTTTAATGACAATAACTATCTTCAATTCAGTCAATAATGAGAGTTAGGAGTGAGTTTGAAGGGTTTTATTTTCTATAAAGGTTTAGTAAATTTTCTTTATTCAGTTAGTTCATTTATCAGTTATTTAATAGAACTGATAATAAAAATATAGTGAGAAGAAATCACAACCAACAATATATCAACAGTGTTCCATAAACAATAGAATTCCTAACATAAAATGAGGCAAAAATGTTGTTAGCGAGAACCCATAAAGAGTTCAAGATTTCGAGAGAAACGAGTGAGATAGAGAATGAAGCTCAAATTCAATCAATCAATATCTATAGAACTTCCCATGAAGAGAGGTTCATGAAGTTCAGTTAAGTCTCAAACAAAAAAAAGCAAAATAATCATGCAATAGCAATCACAAACTCCATTCAGCAACAGGTTCGAGGAAGGTGGCAAACCTGCATTCAGCCTTCAGAATTAAGCCTTTAGCATCCAGTGTAAACGAAATGGGAAGAGTATAGAACAAGAGTCTGGAAAAAAGGCATTAACCTACTCTAAAAACCTGCACTAATATAAACAGTCAAAAAAACTGTTGCAATGCACATCGAATCTTCTTATACTCTCGTCCAATCAGCTTCCAGTATTCTTCAGAGAATTGACTTTTCTCTCCCTTTTTCACGTTAGATACAATGGGCTACAGAAATGTATCATGAAATGTTAAACATTATTATAAGAGTGTATACGTATGAGACTTTTCGATTTATAAACTTCCTTTTCCCGTGAGTATGACTAAATTTTTAACCTCTAATGAAAATAATTGTATGGCAACTAAACAAGAGACTATGCGAAATAGAATGATCAGCTGCAACTAAATATTATTCAGTACAAAATCTTTTCATTATAACATGAGAACAATATGCTTAAAGGACCAATACTTCTATTCATGCATTTTGTTTCATGTGAGTTATTTTATTCAGTGATAAAGCTATCTTAGTATAGTTTTCAAAACTTAGGGGCACATGCATCAAGGTAGGATTTTGCGAATCCTTAATTGCGATTATTAAGGAATCGCAATTAAGGACTCACAAAAGCCTATGCATGTAGAAAAGTAGCGATTCCTAAACAAACCTTAATTGCGACTCGCAATTTGCAAGTCGAAATTAAGGAATGGCTCCCCATTCATTCCTCCCGGCCTACATGCCCATAGGAATGAATGGGAGATTGCATGCGCAATTTGCAAGTGCCAATAGGTACTCGCAAACTGATCATGCAATTTCAAGGGTGAAAGAGTGTCAAAAAGACACCCTGTTGCACCCCTGAAATTGTTATGTGCACCCATGTTGCGCACACACATGCCCCGGGGGTATGTGTGTGCGCAACATGAGACTTTGAAAAATGCACTTTAGTGTATTTTTCAAAGTTTTTGCAAATTACCGACCAGTTTAATTGCTCGGTAATTTGTGGCCCCAAATAGCGAAATCACTATTTAAAAGTGGTTCTGGCATTGCATTTAAGAAAACACAAATTGTGATTCCTTAAATGCAATTGCAATTTAAGAAATCTCAATAAATTGCTATTTCTTAAATTGCGACTGCCTTACACCTTGATGCATTGCAAAAGCCCATTTTGCGGGTGCAAAAAGCCGATTTTTGCGAATCGCACCTTTTTGCGCACGCAAAAAAGGTTGATGCGTGTTCCTGATAATGATTATTAATCTGAAACATTCTGTAATGTTATGTGAAGTTTTAATTTAAACGCATGTCAGGGTAAGGTCAATCTTAAAAAACATTTTATGCAGGTCTCAGCACATTTCGTTAAGCCACTACTAAAATTATTTACTTTTAGCCATTTTGAGGCCAAATACTAATGAGTAAAGCTACATTCTGCATTTTGCACATTTTAAGTGTTGTGTCGTTCTATGTAATTTGCACATTAGTATATCACATATGTTTACTGTATTCTTTTTGCATTTTCTATAAAAATGTCTTTCAATCCCCCATCTGATGGTTTACTTAGCCATCACTCTTTCGTCTGAGATTCCATTCAGAGGGCACCCTCATCATCAGTTGAGTCTTGTCATTTTCTCTTCAATCTTTGGAATTTTAATGATTTTCTATATTTGTAATAGGGGTGATCATTTAATGCTAAATCTTTCTCTATTCTCTTAGTTATTTCTCTACTTTTTCTTCTGTTAGTGCAATATATACAGTCTTTGCATAATGCAAGTAAGGAAAGTAAACAATCCCTTATAATTATTATTGGCATCAAAAGAACTTTGGGGATTCCTCCTCCTGCAGTTGCAAACCAGTTCCCAATTGGGTATCTCCATTTTCCAAATTTTTCAAGAATGTTAGGTGTTTCTAACTGCTCTAATTCAGTTTTTATATCACAAATGTCCTTAGCAAATTCTTGAATTGTCTTACTTTACTAATATTATAAAGAGAGAGCCCAAACATTTGAGGCGGGTAATCTCAGTAACCACAGCACCAATCACAACACCCAATACAGCGTTGGAAAGGGCAGTTGCAGCAGAAGGGCATAGGCTATACAGATGGCCACCATATACATTTAAAAGGTAAAAGAACCGTGCCAGCAAAGGAGTCCCTTGTGGGTGTGTCTGTGTTGTGCTGTGGGCGTAGGCGGGGGGGCGTGTCTAACGCTTGGGGCGTGTGGTACGGCCATCATATCGTGGGTTGTGGGCGTGTGCTTGGGGTGCGACAAACGATGGGGGCGTGACAAATGCTGGGGGCGTGTGTCCGCCCTTCATGCCATGTGAGTTGTACATACAAGCGCCAAATATGTTGCTGGGCAGCATCAAGGGGCACGCTGGGGGCGTGACACGCTGGGGGCATTAGAGACGCTGGGGGCGTGTGTCTGGCCATCAAGGGGCATGCACGGGGCGTGAGAAACGCTGGGGGCTTGTGCTACGTTCCGCCCTTCATGCCATGTATGTCGTACATTATTTAGAAGATCGTCTGCTGTGGCCGTGTGCTGGGAGCGTGACAAACGCGTTCAGCTGGAGGCGTGGTAAGTAACGTTACTGCAGCCTCTTCAGCGCGCTGTTACTGAACTCTCTCATTTAACGAAATTACATATGCCTGCTAACATCAACCAGGGCTCTAGCCGGGCTCAGGCGGCAGATCAGTACACTAATTACATGCGCCTGATAACATCAACCAGGGCTGCAGCTGGGCCTCAAGCAGGGGAGCACGCGCCTGCTAACATCAAACAGGCCTGCATCTGGGCCTCAAGCGGGGGAACACGCAAATGAGCATGTCTGCGGGGACAATTACTGCAGCCTCTCCTACTCGCTGTCACTCAACTCTCTCATTAAACGGATTTACCCGCGGCTGATAACTCTCTCATTCAACGACATTACACGCGCCTGCTAACATCAGCCAGGGCTGTAGCCGGGCTCAGGCGGCGGATCACTACACCAGTTACACGCGCCTGCTAACATCAACCAGGGCTACAGCTGGGCCTTCTCCGTCCCGACTCTAATGAAACAAAAAATGTTGTCTACCGCGAGATTTTAAAATAAATTGCCCTTGCCAAATACACACATTACACACATTCTATTTCATACCCGGACAACGTTGGGACGGGGTGCTAGTATGGTATATATGAGCAGCTGATTTCAGCATCTAGCAGACTCTAACTTTTTCTGTGCATAAAATTTCTAATGCAAATCTGTTTTGCAAAACCATAGATCTAATTGCTAAGAGTTCCGTTTTTACAGCTAATAAAGCCGTTAAAAGTACTTGATGCCAGCTTGTCGACAACTGTTGACTGTTTTGTAATCTTTTCATCATTCACTATGACTTCTACAGGTGGTAACATTGCACTAAAAATGTCTCCCAATAATTGAGTTCCATCTTCTGTACTGCGTGTGTGCCTGTGTGCTTGTGTCATTGTTAGTGCATCTACACTGAATAGATGATGCATCTTGGGAAATTACATTCCCAATTAGCAGGAAATTGAAAGTAAGCATCACAACCAGAAATTAAATAAACTACTGGAATTGCCATTTCTTACCCTTGTAAGATGTGCCATGTGTCCCCCATCTTTTCAAATGTGTGTTCACAGCTACTAATACACACATGTGTAGTTCTTGTGTGTGGCTTCTTTTGTAAACAAAACATTTCCGCTTTTTGTTTTCTGTCTAATTTCAGCTTTGGGTAACCCATTTTCTTCTCAAATTCATCTTCTTCATTTCTCCAAACATTTTGAAAAACATAATTTTCTCTATCCTTACTGGGTGAAATATTAGTGTACCTTTCTTCTAATGATATAATAAAGACTTCTTCTAGTGGTCTCATTAAACAGGTTATTTTATTTTGATAAGTTTTGATACAATCCATGGGTTGGGCACCGGAATTATGTGCCAGGAGATGGTCAAATTATGCTGCAAGAAAAGACAAATCATGTAGCATATTGCAGCACATTTCTTTCATGGTATTCTGCATTATTTAATCATATTGCAACTTGGTAACACTGTCTGGGGATGGTTGCAACTCATAAGTACCATGTTAGTACCCAAATATAGCAATAAGCAACAAAAGCTTGACCAGTCCAGCTTTGCAAAGTGCATTTCGGTGTGCCGAAACATATGTAGATGCATTTTGAGTAACTATTGAACTGTTTGGGCTAGATTTTTTTTTGCTTCTGTTAAAATCTGCACATTATGCTGCAAAAATGATGGATTATGTGGCAAATACAGCACATCTATAATTATGCATAAATCCGCGCAGCTGCAAAATCGCCTAATTCCAGTGGCCCTGTCTATGGATCTCGACAGTCTAAAATAATACTAATTTGTGTCCATTTCTTTTGCTTGCCTTTTTTGCTTCATGCTTTGCACCAAAGGTACTCTAGAAAGTTTTAAATCATGGTTAGAATAAACATTTTCAAAATGTGCTTCTCTATATACAAATGTGAGTAATTTATGTCATGAAACTGGGTGTGACAATGGAATGTGATGGCAAGTAACTTTTTCTGCTGCTGATGACAAAGTGGGCAAATACCTAACACTCCTTTGTGTCAATACCTTGCTTGTATTCTTCCACTAATCTAGTAAACATCTGTTGTGTAATCATCCCTGTTGTAGCCTGAAATTGATGCTTTCAATTGATCCTCATCGGTGGCATGTACTAATGTGTAAGTTGTGTTTGTGGATCCAATCTCTGTATCATGTGTGTAAAGGACCCTACTAACACTGTTATAATCATAAGTACCGGTATTACGAATATTGAACACATCATATTTTGCATCTATTTCTAAGCAACACATGTTTGTCGTACAATCTGATCAATTCAAGCAAAGTGTTACAGCAAGAGCTTAAGAGTTCAATTCAAAGTGATATACAAATACTCTCCTTGCAATTTGTTTGTTCAAGTAGTTAGTTCAGTTAAAAAATAAAGTTTATTTAGACCATTTGGTCTTTTAACCACAGCTCATACATTAACATTTAAAAAAGTCTAACACATAAAAAGTTGTATTCTTAAGCAATAAAAATCATGTTTTCCTTGAAACTTCATTCCTAACAATTTTAAAACAATAACATTTCATTTTAGATCGCAATACTCATAGCTGCACTTAAGCCTCTAATGAAGCGGGGAACTTATATACACCCTGCATTTATTTCCCAATGGCTATCGCGATACCTAAATTCTCCATATCAGCAAGAAGCTCCCATGCTTGTGAACGCGCCCTTACATCATAATTGAAAAAGTTCAGACCAATAAATAATTTACGTAGATTTAAACATTTTCGGCAATCCAATAAAATGTGTCAAATATTACATTTTATCCCTGTCTTACACATACATTTCCCATCTGGTTGTATTAAGCCGAATTTTATTGAACTATTTGTTACGGCCGGGTTAATGCCAATTCTTATCCTAAAAACTTCCATTCTTAACCATCGATTCAGTAGTATGTCTAGATAAGGATAGCTTATGTCTTTCTCCCAGCTAATACTCATAAATTTTACAGAGTCGTTCTTACTCAGATACTTGATCCTCATCGGTGGTGTGTACAAATGTTGTAGTTGTGTTTGTGGATCTAATCTCTGTATCAGGTGTGAGAAGGACCCTACTAACACTATTATAACCATAAGTACAATTATTACGAATATTGAACACATCTTAAATTTGCATCTATTTCTAAGCAACACATGTTTGCTGTACAATCTGAACAATTCAACATAAGTGTTACATCAATAGCTTAAGAGTTCAATTCAAAGTGCTAAACAAATACTCTCCTTGCAAATTGTTTGTTCAAGTAGTCTTTTTCCAGTTTCTTTTAAAATTCAAAATGTTTGGATAGACAACCTTAGCCCTACTACGTGTTCTTCTAAAATGTTATCCCTTCCCTTCTTCTGCAAACTTTGGCCTACGTAATCGCTTTAAAACAAAAAGGAATGAATAGTTTGTTTCAGTCTTTTAGCACTTTTCAAACAGTTTTAGTCTTTACAGTGTCTTTCAGTTTTTTCAAGACATCTTTTTAAATAGCTTTATCATATTTGTATTTCAATGATGTCATGGAGGTTCAAACAGTTCAGAGTACATGTTACACAGTTCATCCAATTATACATTCAGTACCTTAATCATGTAGTAAGTCCACTCAAGTGCAAAATACATTTGACAAGGCACTCTCACTCTTTTTGATCTTTTCAACCTTTGTTGAGCTCCCTCTGGGTCCCATTTACCACTCGACTGTGTGTCCTCAGGGATAGTCAGTGGCATTCGATAAATGGATGCACTTGCTCTTAATCTCTTTGGATAACTGTTTCCTGGATATTCAACTTTATGGGCGACTCTTCTTGTTTCAGTGCCTCTTCCTTCACCCAGATCCTCTAACCATACTAATGCTGTCTCAGTTGTTTTCTCAGCTTGACGTTTAATCTCCTCTTCATCAGAGACCTCTATGCCACTTTGTAAAATGCTGAATACAACATTTTCAGGACCTCCTTTTTAAAGTGTGTCCCACGATCTGATTACCGAGAAACTAGCATACCAGACTGTGCTATGAATTCACGCAATAACAGTTTTGCTACAGTGAGACTGTAGTTTTTTCTGGTTGGGTAAGCTTCCACCCATCTCGAGAAGATGCTCACTATGACCAGGACATATCTCAACCCATACCAAAAAGGCATCTCGATAAAGTTCATCTTCATTCCATTGAAAGGACCGCCTGATCTACCTATGAGACTAAGTGTAACAGGAGTTCTTTTTTCTCATTTGTTGGCATGTCACACAACAATGGCATAATTAATCTGCAAACATCCTAATTCTGGAGTTAAACCAGTTAGGCCTTAACAGCCTTGCCATTGCATCTATTCCTAAATGTGTGTGCCTATGGGAGTGTTGTGTCATTGGAAACAACAAACTATCAGGTAACACTGGTCTCCCATTAGCTGATATCCAGATGTCATTTACGTTTTTCTCACAACTTGCTCTGATCCAACCGTGTTGTTCTGGTTCTGAAACATTTTCTTACTCCTTTTTAGATATTCCCACATGCCAGCCACTGACATCACCATAGACAAGACAGTGTCCTCCTCAGATTCTCATTTGAAAGTTCCATTCAATGTGCAGGCCACAAGTGCACAATATCATGCAACCTCTTTGGCGCATCTGTTTCCGACCGCAATATAACATTGTCACTTCAGTGAGTCCCACATTTAACCTCTGCAATTTCAGTAGGTAATTGGAAAGCTCCTAAACATTTTTTCACATACTCATCATTGTAGATGGGTGTACCAGTAGAGGTCATGAAACTTCTTAGTGATCATAGTTCAAAATCATGGATGAAATTCAAAGGCTAAACCGTATCCACAGACAGGAAGACCGAACTGCAGTTTAACTGATCATGGATGTCTGTTTACTATCACCATAAAAGAGGATGGCACAAATTAAACAACATTACTCGAGGAAAACAACTTGGAACCCTTCCTAGAAGTGGTGTATCCCTGTCCCATTATCTCATGCACCAGACTTTGCAGAGGAGTCATTTTTCCTAAGATATCCTCTCCTCAGGGAGTTTCTTATGGAAAGCTGATGTCTTGCTAATATTTCTCCTAGCCAGTCCACCAGTAGCCCACATAATATCTAACCACCTTCCCTGTGTCAGCCAAGAACTATTGAAATCGACATGCAAATATAAAGCAGCTTCTGAAATATGTTTAGACATTTATGGCATCATTTAAGCTATGGTCGATAACAGTCCTTGCACAGGACTGCCTGTAATGCTTAAAGAACCCTGCCTTCCTGGAGGGATCCCTATGTCCTCAGTGTATCTGCTATTAGATTCAATGCATGACGGCACACAATGTTGCCCAGTGGGCATCATGTTTTTTTTCCTGTTCTGAACATGTGTTTGTGTTAATGGAACAATTGTGCCAAGAGGGAGGATGTTTTTCAGTAAAACAAAACAAAAACAGCACTGATGTGTATAGGTGTTTCTCCCTGCATGTCAGTGTCACTGTTTGTTTTCCCTGATCTGAACTACCAATTCTCACCAGGCAATCCCGGACAGGGTAATCCAGAGAATAGGGCAGGGTGAACAGTACTATAACTTTGTTGCCCATCGGCAGTCAGACTGCCAAATCAAGGATTTTTGCTGGCAGACTCATCTGAAGCTCTACTTGTGGGAACATCTACATGGTGGTGAGAAACAAGGTGGGTAGATGAGAATTTTTTTGAGGATGCCCAACATTCACCAAAATCTAAATGAGGCTAGTGATATTACAAACTGACCCCCCTGTAACAACCCAAATTAGATTTTTTCTCACCTAAAATAGACTTGCGCACTCATTCTTTCGGTCACACTGGTAGAATTGGCCCTTTTTGCAGGGTTCTCGTCAAGGTTTTTGCCTCCAATTTTTCTGACCCTGTTTTGTTGGTTATAGGATTCTGGGCACTTTACCTCCGCTTCTCAGTGCTAAAGTGCATATTCTCCATGTTTAAATTATAATATGATTGGTATATTTGATGTACTGTTAAGAGTTTAGTTAAAGGCACGTTGTGTGCCAGGGGCTGTAAATCAATGCTACTTGTAGGCTTCCAGGACTGGCTGTGCCACCCACATGAGTAGTCCTGTAATTGTGTCTCAGACCTACCACTGGACTGTTTGCACATGCATTTCTAAACTGCCATTTTGCCCTGGCAAGTGCACCCACTTGCCAGGCCCCAACCTTCCATTTTCTTACATGCAAGGCACTCCTAGGGTAGGCCCAAGGTACCTACATGGTCAGGGTGCAGTCTATGTGAAAGGTAGGACTTGTAGTTGTGTGTGTGACACGTCCTGATAGTGAAATACTGTGCATATCATTTTTTACTTTGAAAAGGCTCTCTGCCCCGTAGGCTAACATGGGAGATGCTTTGTAACATCTTACAAGCATAAATTTCCATAGGGACAAGATAGAGTAATAGAGTTTAGGCTTTCTGAACTCAGAATTTAAGACTGCCCCATTTGGAGAAGGTGATTTTTAAATTCTGAGTTTGAAAATGCCACTTTTAGAAAATTGGTATTTTCTTATTTTACCATCCTGTGTGCCTCTGACTGTTTGTGTATTTAGCATCTAGTGTAGGAGTGGCACGGCTGGGGGTGTGCATTCATTCTAGGCAGTCACTGGGGGGGTTGAGGTGTGTTCTGCCTTACTTAACACAAATAGACTGGAGTCAAATGGTTTCTGCCTTTGAATGCATGTTATTTTTAAATGTTTTATAAATATGTTATAGTTTACAGCATATGAAGTAAACTCCTCATTGAGTTAAATTGAAACAACACTTTACCTTAAATTATTTACTCCTTAAATGCAATGCTTTCAGAAAATTACATTTTAAAAAATCTGATCACATTTTGAAAAGTTTCTGTTGCTAATAGTATGCCTTTGAAACAGACATGACAATCAATCTGCTCAAGTTTCTTAAATTAATTTCCAAATGCTGCTTTTGCTCTTCTCTGACTTTTTCCATAGCCAATAAGATGTAACTTTTCGTGGCTAAAGCTCTGTGGCCGGTTTACCAGGACTGAAAGTATCCATTGTCCATTACGACATTTTTATCACAACGTTAGGAGCAGGAAGGAATGATATGCTAAGGCATGAATTTATACGGTGCGTTTTAAAGTCAAATGTTGTGCTCCTGGTGAAAAGAGTGAATTAATAATGGATGTCTGTGTATTAACAACAACATGTATGCAGACAGAAAGCAAAGAAAAGTGTTTAATTTGAAGCAACAATTCTAAATCGGTTGGTAATATTATGGATTTTTACCCCTCCGCTGCGCTGAACGTTCCGCGCTGGTGCGGAACGTCACTGAACGTTCCGCGCTGGTGCGGAACATTCTATTGCGCGGGCGGGGCCACGACGTTCAGCGGACGTGCGCAGCACTACCGAGGTAGTGCACGCGACGTCCGCTGAACGTGCGCAGCACTTAACGGGTTAAAAGATCACATTATCTTTCCGTATTATGTGGGTTGTTTTTTTCATTATAAAAGGGCTTGTTTTTTATGGAAAGACTGCTCCCTTTTGTTGTCTTACTTCATTTTGCCCCAAACTCTGTCGGTCTGAGCTGATATTTTTCTTTTGGAGATATTTATGATAGTAGCATTTAATTTGTGCATTTTTATATATTTCAACATTGACTTATTTTTAATATTTAGAGATCTTACATGGCAAAAATGATCTTTCAATGAACACATAATGTTATTGTCTCATGCAGGACTTCTTACTCATTTAACTGGATCATGATTTGTTTCTTTTGCCAACTTGAGTGCCGAATACGTACAATAGATTTTCTAAAATATATTCATTTGATGGCTGCATTGCCATTGTTAATGTAAATGAATTCACTGAATAAATCGAAGGATTAAAGAAAAATGTTAGAGACTGTTTGTTAAATAGTTTTTGGCATATTTGTGAATTCGCTTTGTTTTCCACTGGTTTGCGATTCAACCCTTTCTGATATGGGTAAAACTATCAGAGTAACACTGTACTGGTTTCTGGGGTTTGGTCGCAGTAAATTAAGGAAATAAATGAATGTAAAATAAAATACGTGTTTCAATATAGAAAGTATAATGAGCTTACATTGAAAAAACACTTTATTAGGAAGTGTGAAAGGTTTCCTAATTGCCTGGTTATGCAGAAATGCTGTGATTTTAAAACTCTGTCTGGCAATGAATGGTATGGGGGCAACCCCCTTTGACCTGCAGGGGGAAGGATCCCAATTACCTTTTTACCCATGGCTCATTTGTGCCTCCATACTTGCTAGGCCCACATCCAGAGAGCTTGTCAAGGCTCTTATAGCAGTACTAGGGGGATGAATCTGCAAGGGAAGTCTTACATTAAGATTTCATGCTGAGCAAAGCCGGGCCTGATACCCTGTATTGACAGCACTACTCAGCAGAAAATGCATATAATCAAATAAAACTGGAAATGTGGTGTTGGTGATGTTGATAAAATCATTATTATAAAAAATAACTAAATACAAAGTCAAGTACATCTCATACCTCACAACCTGAAAGCTATTATTTGGAGTCTCAAAGGCCCTGACACAGCCACCGGCATATAGATTCACCCAGATGGCTAAATCCCCTGATGCACAACCAAATTGGGAGTGAATTGCTGGAGTACTGTGACACTAGAAACCATCAATCGATTTCCTGAAGCATAGCAATATCAAGGTGAATTATAAAGGTGTGCCACTCTGGTAAGGAGATCTTACACCGGCCAAGGCCATCTCCTGGGAATGATGGAGTAGCACATTTGGTAAGTGTCACTATTCAGGTGGATGTTATTTCCTTACTGTCATCAGGTCTAGCGGCCAGTCAATCTACATCAACAGGATCACTCCGGGCAGAGAAACTATACCGTCATACCAATGGGGCCTGAAGTTGAGTGGGTCGGTTGGGCAAGAATGGACATTCATCACTTTTGTTTTATAGAGATAACCTAGGGGAAGTGAAATGATTCTAGTTCTGTTACAATCAGTGACCTCTTGTATCTTCAACGTATTTTTAACACACAAAGGATTTCGGAAATTTATCACAATACAGTCTCATCGATATCTTTACTTGAACATCCCACCCATTCGCCCTCCTCACCATTATGATCGTATTTATGTCCCTTGGATTAAAGTGTTTATATTTGCCACACCAGTGAAGTGTTCTGTTGCGAAGCTGCTCCCAAGATTCCATTTGGTCAGGTCTAATGGGAACTCCTTCCAGGACCAGAACGTAGGGGCAAGCTACGAAAGGCAAGCTCATAGTCTCATTATTGGGATAAGGAATGCTCTAAATAGATCTTGGCTAATTGCCCTGCACCCAAGTGGCCCTGTATTTGATGTAACTTTGTTGCCAGTACGGCCGGATCCACACTCTGGCCCTGTCACTACAGATTCTTCCTGTTTCTTGTAGGAGTCTTGGGTTTGCTCCAAGTTCTTTGTAGATTCCGGTGCATTGACATCCCCTGCACAATGGATAATATTACTTGTCTGCAAAAATGTAGTACTCCTCTTTCCTGTAATGGTAGTTGCCTTTTTTTGGTAAATGTGCTATACAACTCTCGATGTGTTCAAGTCACTCTACAATGGGTTTCAGTTTTTCCTCTAGAATAACGCTGACTTTCCCACACAGAACATCGACATTTCAAATACCAGGGATTACAGGGTTGCATGTATGAGTTGACTGTGATTTGTTTTGGGCTTGAATCTATGAGGAGAGTTGGCCCGGATTCAGATCCATTTGTTTCCATTTTGCCACTGGGCTTTTTCCTGCCAGTTGTTTCCTCTTGATGACAAGCCCTTGTTGCGGCTAAGTATTAGAGGGGCTCTGAATGAATTTCTACATTGCCCTACACAGCATCGCAAACTCTGACTACATCATTCGTTTGTGCTAAATCCACAGGTTCTGGGGGCCTAAAAGCATTACCATTAAGAAAAGACCAGTCTACCGCAGACCCCTGAAGCGTACTGTCAATAGTCCCTGTTGTGAGTGGCATGGGGTAATCCCAGGGGATACGCCTACAGTTTACCCATGTTCAAGTTTGAAAAGAATGCGGATTACGGTGATATTTTCTGCTCCATGTGCCAAAGAGAGTGGGCCCATCCCAGCCTCACCACGTTGCGGGAGGCAAAGTCGCACTTTATAGACATTTGTAGTGGCCCCGCCCCCTTTAGGGCTGATACACCACCTCCAGGTGCAAAAGTTGTGGTGGCGGTAGTACGACGGCCAATAGCGCTCAGAGGGATCTGATCCGCCTCACTAAATTGAGCAAATTTCCCTTTCAATTCATTTTATACGCTTGCCTGCGCAAGGCCATATATAAATAGTATTCCCAGACTAAAACACTATGTAATAGTATCAATGTTTACACATGCATTTAACAGCTAGTGAAACAAAACCGACTTCATGCGTGATTATTGTCAATACAATTGGTTTGCTCTTTACCATGTCATCAAAATTATAACTTATCTGCCGTACCTTCGCTTTATCTCTCATTGAGCCTTTTCCCAAGATGGACATTTTTGAACCGGTTTCTTCCTGTAGCCTTTTCAACGAGTTCCCTCTCGGACCAAGCAATTTTCCCACAAAATTGAACTGAAAACAAAATAAAGGCGTGTTAAAGATACGCGTGAAATGACCTAACTGTGTTTTACTCTATTTGCAAGAAATGCCATAGAAAACCTGTTGCAAGGTTGAATTCACAGAATTGTTTGCATTACCCTTTCATGGAATACCGTTGAGAACAAAGAAGCAGGCACACTTTTGTTCAGCTTCAGCAGTTAAATTGTAACCGGCAAACAGTGATCTTTTATTCTTCAGTTATATGACAAATGTAACATTTTGGAAATCCAGATGAAATACTATGTCGCACACTTCTCAACAATGGGTTCACTTGGTCAGCACATTTTCTACAGGAAAAAAAAAATCTGAAATGCTTTTCAAATACCTGTTTTTATTTCCAAAATCTATAAATGTCACCTTTAACCATTGCTCGATATTTAAGCCCGGACCAGCTGCCAGTTGATGCACAACACAGCCGAGCATACATGACAGGCCGGAATGGGGAGAAAAACGTCTTCACAGTCTGAGACAGAAATAAGTCATTACAGCATGGTTTGAGGGGAGCGGGCAAAATGTCAGCTTAATGTAGTGCAGAGCAGACTTTTAATCTGCTGAAAATGTAGAGGCAAACTTTGAAAGCATAATTTTGAATTTTATTTAGACAGAGTTAGTTGTGTGATTTATAGAGGGAATTTAAAGGTTATATTGCAGTTTTTGTCGAATAGTATTCATTATTTCATGCAAACATTCGGCAGTCATGCACCGTTTAAGGTTATACGACGGAATTTAAAACGTGTGAGTTAACATTGTGCTTCAGCCAATTAAAGATTTCCTCCTAAATGTCATCCGTCCCTTCAGTCATTAGGCTGGATTTCAAGCACAGTTTGGTTTATGGGCTATGAATAAACAGTGGTTAAGATTAAAAAGTTCAATAAAGGAAGTCGTTTATGTTCATATTGAATGCATATTTATGAGAATTCTTGTGTAACAGTTTAATAAAATAGTAAAAGAATTAGTCTTCCCTTCCAGCACAGTAAGTGACCACAAGTGAGTTAAAACTGTAATATTCCTTGCTACTTGGAACAGGTAATCAAAGTTTTTCCTCGTCCCTCTTTTACCCCCTTTCCTGCATGTCATGGAAGGCATGTTTCCTTTTCAGTATTACAGACAGGGCATCTCAACCTGGCAGACATAGAGAACAGCAGACATCACAAATCAGCATTTTCAGTAGCGGCCGGTGTCAGAGGAAAGTGGCGGAGCAAGGGGGGGGGGCAGGGGACGACATCAAACAACGAAAAAAGGGAAGAAACCAAAAAAGAACTTACCTGCAGTCTTCTGCTCCTCTCGTGACTCCACTGCAGGCAGAAGCTCCCAGACACCCCTGCAGCCAATCCTGAAGCTGCTCTCATGCATGGGAGCAGCTTCAGGATTGGCCTCAGCGCTGATTATTTGTGCTCCCAGGGAGACTGTGCAAGTTGTCTCCAACCCAGCAAAGCAGCTGGGATGGAGAGAGCTTCAGTGCTCATGGCAGTTTGGACGGCCTGAGACAGCAGGCCAAACCGGGATGCACACTGAAAACAGTGCAAACTACTCCCTGTGGTGCCTGTTATCTCCCTGGCCCTGCCCTAAAGACTCCAAGAAACAAAATAGAATGATAATGAACCTGGGTTTATTATCGTTTTATTTTTATTTATATTTTGCGCTGGTGGAATGACTCTCCACTGGCATAGCGGAGGAGCCGCCCAGTTTTCTACTGGAGAGGCTGAGATAGCAGAGAGGAGTTTCAGGATTCTGAGCCTTTATCCTCAATTATAGCCGGAAATTAGATTGGATTAGGGAAATCTTCTACCAGGGGCATAGCTTGCTCAATAAGATTGGGAGGTGTGAGCACTTAAAACACAACATTTCTCAACTAATCAGTATTATTGAATACCTTCAAAACAGAGATGAGAGAGTGCACATGTGTGTGTTTTTTGTCAGTGTAGGCATGTCTTCAACATCTACACGGCCCTGCTTACAGCCATTGTCAGGAAGCACAGACTCACCTTCGTCTCCTACACTGACGACACCCAACTGATCCTCTCCCTCACCAATGAACACACAGTCGCCAAGAGAAACTTCCAAGAAGGGCTGAAGGCGTTTGCCTCCTGGATGAAGGACAGCTGTGTCAAGCTAAACTCAGAGAAGACCAAAGTCCTCATCTTGGGCCACCCCGCCACTTGGGACTGGTGGCCTACAAATCTTGGACCTTCCCCCACACCCACAGACCACGCAAGAAATCCCCGCATCATCTTGGACTCCTTGCTCACCATGAGCCACCAGATCAACGCTGTCTCATCATCTTGCTTCAACATGCTACACCTGCTCCAAAAGAACATCAGGTGGATCCCCACAGAGTCCAGAAAGATGGTCACCCATGCACTCATCAGCAGCAGACTCGACTACGGTAACGAACTCTACACCGGCATCACCCAGAAACTCCTCAAGAAACTGCAAAGCATCCAGAAGACTTCTGCCAGACTCATCCCCGGCATCCCCTGCCACAGCCACATCACCACCCACCTCACCTGAAAGACCTCCACTAGCTCCTAGTCAACACAAGGATCGGATGTATGACATTACAAAGCATGCATTTACATCGCATGCCTTTACAACGTAAGTATTACAACGCAGTCCATTACAACGCATAGTGCTTTGGGGTCCTGGATAGTTAATAGTTTAATTTACTATTCCAACTCCAGTCCCCGTGGACACTAGGGAAGGTTATTGGATAGTAAATTAACCTATTCCCTATCCTAGAGCGCCCCCCAGAGCAATGCGTTGTAATAGTTTGCGTTGTAATGGTTGCGTTATAAAGGCTCTGCGATGTAAAAGTTGCGTTGTAAGTGTTGTTCACCCAAGGATCACCTTTAAGCTCCTCACACACCTACAAAGCCCTATACGACATGGGACCTGCATACCTCAACCACCGCCTCTCATTCCACTCATGCACCAGAGACCTCCGCTCCACTCAACTGGCCCTAGCAGCCATCTCATGTATCCGCAAGACCACAGCTGGGGGAAGATCCTTCTCCTACCTCGCAGCAAAGACCCTGTCTCTCTCCCCAAGGCAATCACCATCACTGCCCCAATTCAGGAAGGACCTCAAGACCCTGCTCATCGACTGAACAACAGTGCCTTATGACAGATCTGCAGCTACACCTCCCTCCCCCCTCAGCACCTTTAGACCCTTACAGGGGAGTAGTTGCGCTTTACAAGCCACTTGATTGATTGATTGATTGATTGAACCTGCTATGCAAGAACAGTTGGCAAGCGTGATGGACATATATCTATTACTTACATTCACAGATCAACGAAAACGTTTACTGATACCCTGTCCCAAAGGTATCCTGAAATTCTAAATAGCTTCCATCAAACCATTGATCACATCTTTGCTGCTTTTCAGACATTTTTGCAAATGGTATGGCTTGTTCTCTCCCAGTTAGATACAAAGATCTGATCATTTCATTGCCCCAGCATGAAGAGCTGTATTTTCAACATATCAGGCTCTGTACATTCCCATCACTTAAATGAGGAAATATTGTGAATATACCATGACACCGTCGTTACCGATCACAGAGACGTTAAGACTACTATTGAGTAAGTTCAATGAACATTCTGGTGGCCATCTTTACACTAAGATGGCGAGCAATATGTTCTGACTTTCCTAATTTGTGCTCAAGGGAAATCAGTCCATTCTAAACTATTTGGTTATCATCACCCACTATCAGTGTAGCTCCTGAACCATGTCAAACAATATAAACTGATTGTATCATTAAATTATTATTTTATGAAGTACTAATGTTTACCACAGATTTGTTTGTTAAGAAGGCACATTTTTCACCTTTCAGCATGCTACTGTCTGCTTCCACCTTGTCCAGCATCATGAAGGACACCCCATTTTGTAGATCATAAAAATAGCAAAGAAAATGGGTACTCCTTGCAACACCTACATCACAGCAGCTGGCAGATAGAATCAAGGCACAGCACACAAAGAGTATATTGGATTCATGGCATCCTTGGGGCACTTTAGAAAGGAAGGGCAGTGCAGCGCCAGCCTGCACAGACAGAGGACAGGCCATATCTGAAGCAAACATGAACATAGGAGGAATGTAGAAACCAAGCAAGAAGCAACGTCCAAAAAGTCTCCCTGGATAGCAAGCCATCAAAAGTAAACAAAGAGACTAAGCACCAAGAAAGTGACAAGGTCAGTCACAGAAAATGGGAACGCCACACATTTTCAAGGACTGGTAAACGTGGTTTTTGCAGCAACTACTGAAGAACGTGAGACATGACAGAAAAGGAAAGGAGGACCAAAATGCTGAAGCCAAGGAAAGCTACCAGAAGAAGGTCATGATGGGTTCATTGTGGGACATAATGTAGAACAACAATGAATAAGCCATCAAAACATTAAGCTATGTCAGAACAACAGAGTCAGCTGGGAAGTATCTCAATCTACAACAAGGCAAGACCAAGGCTCAAATCCGTGACCACAAGCAGCTCTCATTCCTTCCATGATTCACAGTCTCAGTCACTCTTATTCACGGTCTGATTCTCTGTCAATTGTAGTCTTAGTTAGTCTCTATAAATCTTTGTTTTTCCCAGCCACTATCATTCCCAGTCACTCTGAGTTAATCTCAGCCACTCCCAATTTCAATCCCTCCCAGTGTGTGTCAATGTCAGACTTATCCTTGGTCACTCTCTGTCTGTCTGGGTCACTCTGCCTGTCTCAGTCACCCTTGGTCTCCCCCCCTTTGTCAGTCACTTTCAATCAGTTATGCTCGGTCAGCTACTCTCAGGATAAGTCACTGTCTCAGCCGCTCAGTTTCTGTTATTTTCAGTAACTTTCAGTGAGTTGCTAAAATCCCTCTCTCAATGGTTCACAGCCACTGTATTCAGTATTATACACTGTTGGTTTCACTTTCACCCTCTTATTCATTTTAAATCTCACCTCAGCCAGTCTGTCACTCTCAGTTGTTCTCGGTCATTGTCAGTCTGTTACTCTCAGTCTCAAAAAGTCTCAGTCTCAATCATTGTCATACTCACTCACTCTCAGTCATTTTCAGCTGCAGTTAGTCTGTGATTCAGCCTCAGATCTAAATTCATTTCTCTCTGTCATTCAGTCTCAGTCAGTCTCAATCCCAGACTCAAACATTTAGAGCTTGATTAGGATGTCGGGAGGACCACCAGTGACAAGCCATCAGTGGTGGTCCGCCCGACAGCCAGGATAGAGGTCTGACTGCCAGATTATAAGGCAGTTGGTCAGAGCATGGTGATCAGAGAGACTGACCAGTGCCTCTGACAGGCTCAAGGAGCGGGTTGGAGCATTGTTCCAACCCTAATTTCTACAATGGGGGCTGTGAATGTGGCCGCACTGCAGTACAGATTACAATGTCCCTTTTCCCTCTTTCCACTATTCTCTCCATTCTCTCCTACCTACTCCCTCCCATCCTTCCCCATCTCCTGTACTGCCTCACCTTGCTACCCCTCCGCTCTATCCCCTACTCTACGTTTTCTCTCTGTTTCCAACCTCCCTCTGCCACCCCTTCCTTTTCTTCCCTCCCCCTCTCTTTGCCTCGCCCTCCTCTCCTTGTCTCCCCTCCCCTTCCTATCAAACCTCACTCCTGGGTCCCCCAGTGTTCTCTATCTCCCCCTCTTTTCCTTCCCTGTGGCTCACCTTCCTTGCTGTATACCTCACCATCCTCCCTCTCTCCATCCACAGTCTTCCCCCTGCCCTCCCTCTGCCTGACCTTTCATCCTCCTCTCTCCACCACACCCTGCTCTCCGCCACCTAATCCTCCTCCTTCGTCCACTCTTCTCCCTTCATTTTTCCTCCACCATGCCCTCCTCAATCCCACCCTCCCTGCCTCCAGCCCCTCCCACCGTCCACCTCACCATCTGTTACTGCTGAGGAATGTTCATCAACGTACATGGGGTACCAGCAATGGGAAGATCATTTGTACCATTTAAATCACTCATGGGGATACAGATGTGTAGCTGTATTTTCATCAAGATGTATCAGGTTATAGGAGTATTTCATTATATTTCTATTGATGAAATATATTACTTAAAGGTTGGCAAGATGCCAGATTATGTTGGGATCTGTGACATGGCAACATTAGTCTAACTGAAGCACCTTTTGGGGTTTCAGAGTGCTGAATGCACACTCAGATGTAAATATTACCATATTTTTCAGTCTGTTACTAAAACTAGATCAGTTTCTGGATATGCAGCGTTAACAATACTCTGCTGATTCACACTCAGGTATTTCAATAAATGAATGAATGTCCTTATCTGTTATTCATAGAGTTGTCAGTAGTGCCACAAATCAGGTAGGAGCTTGATCCAGCGTTGTAGGAATGTACAATTTTATCATCTGGACCCAAATTCAATAGCCTACAGTCCCTTGCACGCTGGGTAAGTTTAAACCAAACTTACCAATTAGTTCATCTTTGTTTATCCTTTTTTTGGCGATGCAATCTTTATAGGTCAATCAGGTTTAGGCAAAATAATATTGGAATCTCAAAAATATCACCAAAGAATAGTCATCACATATTACTAATAAATGACTCTAATAACGACAAACTAATTTGTATGTTATACTGCTTTATCCAAACAATGTGACTGCTCATCAAGTACAATACAGCTCGAATCATGGATCATCACATAAGAAAAAATCATTAGCAAATATAATGGCAGTTATACATCTCAACTCTCAGCGCAATGAGTGAGTGGATAGGCAAAGAGACAAAAGAGTAAGGAGTAAATCATTTGCAAATAAGTTATGCAAATTCAGCAATCATATTACGATTATACAGGATTGAAGAAATCTGAACGCTACCCTCTGGTCATGAGAGTAAGCTGGGCCCCACAAGAAGAATTAAGGAGCAAAGTCAAAGAGTCAGGATCAGCAGAACAACAGCCAGCCCATAGAATATAGGAAACAGAGTCACAGCCCTCTCCTCTCACAAAGTAGGAAAACGCCCCCAAAAAACACTCTTTAGTACATTTAGTTACACCCCAAATTCACTAAAAGTCCAACCCTTGTTGTGTCATCTCACATAATTTCGCACATTATGAATGGTCAAAAACAAGGGGTGTTCAATCACACCACTCTCGATGTTCCTAACTCCATAATATCCCTATTGTTCTTACTACACACACTGTAATCACTTCCAACAAATAAACTAATATTTAGCTTCTGTGTTTGTACGTCTCTCCATCTCACTCACGTATCATTGTATTATAACAAATATCTGCATGCTCTGCTCGGCAAGGAAGTTCCGTATCTTCCCTTCTCTGCACAACCTTAGCCATTCACCAGGAGCTTGCAAAGGACAGTTCACAGTGTTCTTTCTTGCCTCTCTATAGTTCTAGTATTTTCTTGAACTCTACAATGTCTCTCTGGCCTTTCTTGAAGGACAGCAAACAATACTTCTTGGAAAGAAGAAAACATGAATTAATCATTACTTTATAAAATTCTACTATCAAGCGTACTTTGAATGCTTTCATTTGCTTTCCTTTCCTTTACGCACTGCACATTTATTTTCTATTTATTAGTGAATTAAAAAACTCTCAACTTTTGACTTATTTTCCATGTTAGTCATGAACATTTGGGGCCTACTCCATCTCTCCCAGCACGAGCTTGCACAGTTTTCATCTTTCCCCTTTAGTCTTATTTTATTAGTTTCACATATTTTCTTGATTAGTATTTGACACACAGAAGGGTTTAATCCAAGCAGGTTTTATTGCGTGAAAGCCCTGCTCCATCAAGCTTTTCTAGAACGTGAACGGTGTGTATCACTTACAACGCAACTTTTACGTCGTAATGCTGTTACAACGCAGCTATTACAACGCAGGATCCATTACAACGCATGGCATTACAACGCATGGCATTACATCGCAGATGCTATTACAACGCATACCATAACATCGTAAGTATTGGTAAGTATATAATTTATTTTAATTTTATTTAATATTATATAATTGATTTAATTAATATTAATTATAAATAAAAATAAATAAAAATATTTATTTATGTTTTTAAATATTATAAATTAAATTTATTAATTTAAGTAATTTTTTAAATAAGTATGAGTATAGGAGTATATGTTTTGGTGTACTGAGGTTTTAGGGCAGGGTTTGGGTTTTGGGGTGCAGGGGTGTTTTTAGGTTTCAGGGCTAGGTTTGGGTTTTGGGGTACAGGGGTGTTTTTAGGTTTCAGGTTTGGGTTTTGGGGTACAGGGGTGTTTTTAGGTTTCAGGGTAGGGTTTGGGTTTTGGGGTACAGGGGTGTTTTTAGGTTTTAGGGTAGGGTTTGGGTTTTGGGGTACAGGGGTGTTTTTAGGTTTCAGGGTAGGGTTTGGGTTTTGGGGTACAGGGGTGTTTTTAGGTTTCAGGGTAGGGTTTCAGGATAGGGTTTGGGTTTTGGGGTACAGGGGTGTTTTTAGGTTTCAGGGTAGGGTTTGGGTTTTGGGATACAGGGGTGTTTTTAGGTTTCAGGGTAGGGTTTGGGTTTTGGGGTACAGGGGTGTTTTTAGGTTTCAGGGTAGGGTTTGGGTTTTGGGGTACAGGGGTGTTTTTAGGTTTTAGGGTAGG
Organism: Lissotriton helveticus; assembly: GCF_964261635.1. Lineage (NCBI taxonomy): Eukaryota > Metazoa > Chordata > Amphibia > Caudata > Salamandridae > Lissotriton > Lissotriton helveticus. The sequence goes on from NC_136067.1 coordinate 532,355,947, forward strand.
GTTTGGGTTTTGGGGTACAGGGGTGTTTTTAGGTTTCAGGGTAGGGTTTGGGTTTTGGGGTACAGGGGTGTTTTTAGGTTTCAGGGTAGGGTTTGGGTTTTGGGATACAAGGGTGTTTTTAGGTTTCAGGGTAGGGTTTGGGTTTTGGGGTACAGGGGTGTTTTTAGGTTAAATTAAATTAATTATATTATATTAATTACATTTCTTAATTAAAATAATTAAATTAAATACATTATTTTAAATAATTTAATTTAATTACAATCAAAAAAATATTTAAATTAAATGAATTTAATTATATTAATTAAATAAAAAAAATTACAATTTTTATTAAAATTAATTTAAATAAATAGATTTAAATTTATTAAATAAAAATAATTACTATTTTAAAATGTATTTTAATTAAATTAATTAAATTAAATTAACTTAATTACATTTTTTTTAAAAAGGTATACTTACCTATACTTACGATGTAATGCCATGCGTTGTAATAGCATCTACTATGTAATGACATGCGTTGTAAAGGTTTGCATTGTAATAGTTCCTGCGTTGTAAAAATTGCGATGTAACGGTCTGCGTTGTAAAATAACACGTTGTAACATCATAGATCCAACGTGAACACATATCTGAAAACATTTAACCACTTAGACCCTGATTCCGAGTTGCATCATTTTTGCCATTACTCAACTGTACATTTGCTCCTGTATTGTGCAATTATGAATGCAGAATTACCATGTTGGACCGATTTTTCTGGTCATAAAATAACCCAAAATGTGACATTCCACGGCTCTTTACCGCATACTTTCACCACCTGATCTGACCACAGGCTTTTGGGTGGGTCAGGGGCAAGGAAAGGGATGGGGGAGAATACAAAAAAGCATTGAGACTTGGTTGGTACTGCTTTGCATCAAGATACATCTCCTGCCCTCTTTAGCGACTGATATTTCTGTCTGATGCTGCGGCTTCACAAGACAGAAACATCGAGATTGATGGAAAAACCTGACAAGTTATAATCAGGCGGAGCTAAATTAGCACATAAATGAGTTCATTTCGCTCCATCTAACTTGTAGTCAGGGCCTAAATCAAGGTTGCCATGGCCCCTGTACCGTGCAGCTGTAATGTGAAATATCATACATGGAATAAGTTAAAGATTCAAAGGAGATATGTCACAATTTCCACTGAAATTATGTTCTCATCTCAAACATTGCCAAGTTTGAATTTAGTCTCCATGTTCTATGTCCATACTGCTCCTTACAGAATGAGTTCGTTCCAGACCAGTGGAAATAAAACTACTGCTAATAATTTATAGTAGAGTGGCAACATTTCACTGCTACCACCAACATACTTACACTGTAGGTGGTAAAAGTACATTTACATCAAGGGCTTGACCAGGTGAAACGAATCCATCATATAAAGTGTAAGGAAGATGCTAAAATACGTTGTGTAAATTCAAAAGGCGCCCAAGGAAGTTATAGGCAGCACCTCTTCACTTTAGCTGCAATGTTTTAGATAAGGACAATTGGTTGACGATGCGCTTGCAAACCTGTGATGATTGCCTGTTGTAAGTCAATATTTCACCAGCCACCAAGGAAGAGAATAATATTAAACTCACTGGTAAATAAAAGCAGTACAGCCGACATGATTGAACATGGAAAGGTTGAGGTGAACTTGTAGTTAACACCATGTAATTGGCTTTCGGTTTTTTAAATGATTATTGAAGAGAATGTCAAGATGCTGTACCTCGGCCGAGTAACCTTGCTTCACCTTCTGTAATGTAGGGAATGCTCTCGGTAAAATAACAGAAACAAGAAAAATGCTCGGGCATAAACTGCAGGCTGCGGAAATGGAATCTGTGATTAGGAACAATACTACAGCTAGGACCTCAGTTATGGTATTTTGGCGTAGGACAGCGCAGCCAGGCACCTTGCAGCGCCGCACTACGCCAAAGTGAAAGGGCAGGAATGCACTGTATTTGCACAATACGGTGCATTCCTGTCCTTTCTGCCTGCGCTGGTGCTGTTTTGGTATCCAAGGGGTCCATTATGATATCGGGCGGATTGCTTCCGCCAGGCTGGTGGTAGCCACCGCCAGCCTGGCGGAGGCAATCCGCCCGATACCATAACCAGATTTCCCCCCGCCATATTAGGATGGCGGGGGGGACCACGGCGGACGGAATGACCGTCCGCCGCTTTTCCGCCCCGGTCGCCTTGCGGCCGCGGCGGAAAAGGAATAATATGGTGGCGGTATCTAATAGACACCGCCAGACATATTATGATGTGTGGTTTTCAGTGCCTTTCCGTGGCGGCGATGCCGCCACGGAAAGGCATGCGGTCTTCACTCTGGTGGCCCCCTGTGGGCCCCCAGAGTGAAGTACAGGTGGGGGGTGCACATGGGGGGTACCTGTGGTACCCCCCTTCATTGTCATTTACAAAGCGGCAGGAACCCCGCGGTGCATGCTGCCGTACTCATTATTTATGAGGCCACTCAAAGCCAAGTAGGGTGGCTTTGTATGGCTTCATAAATCCTAATGAGAGTCCTGTGTCATGCATGTGCCACATTACACGCTGCAAATGTGATGCAGGGCTCTCATAAACAAGCCCCCTCCCAGTGTATAGTTACTGCTTGACTATTTATTGTTGGAAAAAGTCACTCCTATTTGCTGAGCGACTCAGCCACTGCACTGGACGTGTGGATGGCCCTGGTGCAGTTCGCAAAATTCTGTCCTACGATCGTTTTTAGTCCCACGGCCTAACTGTTGGAAGAAGGTAGTTGAAACTTTTTGGAGGCCATTTCTTCTACAGTATTCATAGAATACTTCCCAACGCAAAGGAGAAGCATGACAGGCCCACCACTGTCATGATTAGCTTGATAAACTTTAACATATTATATCTAATAGCCTTTTAAAAAACGATAACATAGCTTAAATCTGACTTAATATCAGGGTATTTGGGGAAAATCCAATTGGAAATAAAAAGTATTATTTTGGTGGGACCACCAGTTGCGGGTAGAATTTACCACCTCTTGTGTGGCAACAACAATCCTCCTGAAAAAATATTTGGCTCTAAGAAACAAAAAAAAACGTATTCACTACCGAATGAGCATCCTTCTATAACACTGACAGAGTATATTGAAACTTTCATTATGAAGCCATCCTAGTGCCTGGTATCTGACATCGTTTTACGCTAGCCTCATGTTACGTGTTGCACTAAAGTCAAGAGAACCCGATTTTGAACAAATCATATAATGGGTGTGGACTGGACCACAGGCAGTAGACCAAAGCAAGGGGCTGAAACTGAGAACAATAGGGATAACACCTTGGACAGATATGATATCTTACAACAAAGAGGAAGTTATCACGATGAAACAGAAAAAGTGTCAAAATGGTCTGATATCGGGAATGAATAGAATGAATTTGATAAGTTCCCTGCTCATACTGTCAACAGCAAGAACTAAAGCTTGATTTCTGCAGACAGGTTACTCCACCACAAATGTGACAGATAGCCTGTCCAACATATTACAAGTACCGCTGGATAAAAAGGGGCAAGCAGGATATCCTGCACGTTTGTGATGAGGTAACCTGTCTGCCAAACTCTAGATCAAGCTTTCGTTCTGACTAATCCCTAAACTAAACAGAAGGTCAGTGGTGTTTAATTTTGAATATCAATGATAGGACTCCAACAGGACAAAATGATCATTCAAAATATATAGCATTCTGTTTTTTATTCTTTAGACCAAGAGCAATATGTTGATTCAAATTATCGAGAACTGTGCTCTTATTCAAACAGAATATCAATATGTTTAAATGTAAATAGCAATGAACAGTCCCACCCAGGATAGTTTCAACTCAAAAGGAAGGGCATGGCTATTTGCATTTCTTTCTTCAAACTCTTTTAATTGGCTGCATTTGTGATGTGTGTTCAAAAAAGATTGACCCTGTTTTCTGTAATCAGGTAGGAGAGCTTCATCTTAGGCAAGTGTGGTTGATTTAAATGTCACTGGTATGGGAAGGGAATATCATTGTGAGAATAAACAGTGTCCTAAACGTTGTGCAAAAAATCATCACCCAATGGGATGATATTTTGTAGACGAGATTTAGGTCACAATATTTATTTCAGGAAATATTTCTGTGTACCATATTTTGACAACCATCACGTGTTACACTTGGCCCTATTTGCAGGGTCGTCCCTGAACTTTTTACCTTCCTCCTAGTATTTCTTCTGACCCAGTGTAGGTGGTTTTAGGACTCTGAACACTTTATCACTGCTGTTCAGTGTTAAAGTGTATGTACTGTCTATGGTAAACTTGGGAAGATTGGTCTACACTTGTTTGGCGTATTTAATTTACCTATCAGTCCCTTGTAAAGTGGTATCTCATATACGCCGGGCCAGTAAATTAAATGCTACATGTGGGCTTGCAGTGCTGCTTGCAACTCCCACCAAAGTAGCCTTTCAAACCTGTCTCAGACCTTTGTCCTCTCATAGGAATGCATTGGGGATTCCCTGATATGTGCTTCAGTGGTAATTCCTGACATTAGACGAGTAGCATGATCAAGTTTGGAATGTTTGGAATAGTGGTAATAAATGCTGCATAATGATGTTTACAGATTTATTACCACTGTTTTTGAAATGCCACTTCTAGAAGTGGACATGTCTGTGTGCTATGTGTCTTTGTGCCTGCCTGCTGTGTATCACATGTCTGACTCTGATTGACAGGGGCTGGGGAGGTGCAGTGGCTCCAGAGGAGCTGGGAGAGTCAGCACTAGGCTGAATAGGCCAATCTGGATTTGGAGTAGTGGGAGGTGTAGCACCTGGACCTGTATAGGACTGTGGCTGCCATACACAATTCTGGCTCCACCCCCCTGTGATGTGTCTGGGGCCAGAGCGTATACTGACAATCTGGACTATTGTGCACTTGTTAAGTGCCCCCCAGAACTGGTTTGGACTAGGTCCAGTGCCCTGTGCCAGGGCAGAGCAAAGACATTATGGGTATAAATATTGGGGCTGTGACCCCATGTTTTGTTGTGCTTACTTGGATCTGAAGGAAGGACTGCTGGGTGCCAGGAGGATCCGTGGTGGGACACAGCTGCTGGCTGAGGGGGCTGGAGGGGATGCCCTCTCCTGGGAGGCTCTCAATGCTGGCCTGCCTGTGCCCAACTCTACCCTGGGTGATTTAGAGACCTAGCGTGTTGTGAGTGCTTAGATTTCCCTGGCACAAGCCATCAGTGCGCCTGGAGTGCTCTGCTGTCCACTTGGTAGCAGAGCGTGGTGAGCGCTATGCACCCAATTGCCGCAGGGACTGTCTATTACTTGATTGTCCCAACGACTTGGAGGGCGCTGGCAGATTCTGCTCCTAGGAACCTGAGAAGTGGGCTCAATCTTACGTGACGCGGCAGGCCCAGTTTGTGTTTGCGCCATGATAAGCCGGAAGCTAAGCAGGCGCCATGCCTGATTGTGGGCCGAGCCTCGCAGGCTCCCACCGGCTGCAGTTACACAGAGAGTGAGGTCGCTGATCTCCACTGCTGGAAGTCTGGCCGAGTCAGGAGCCTGACAGTGGGCAGAGCTCATTTGTAGAAGGAGGAGACCGGTGAGGCCACATAGCGAGGAGACATGCGCTGGGAAAAGAAGGATCCCTGCTGGGATTGGCAAAGCAGAAGTGCACGCTTGGCTGGAATCTGTCCCGCACAGAAGCGGGCAGCTCCATTTTTTATTCTCTCCAGCATCAGGGTCATTTTCCATTTAATGAGACAGGGTGAGTTGAACCGCCACCCCCTTACTTAGGGTGTCAAGCGCAAAGCCAGGTGAGGAGCCGAGTCAGCGTCACCATACGTGGCCGGGGTAACAGCTGCCCCGGGTGGTAGTGGGCAGCTTCTGGAATGGCCCTTGGGCCCACAGCCCTACTTCTAGGGGCAAAGGCCTGGTTGGTGCCCTTGATATTTCGGGGTAACATCAACAGAGGCCTCCCACTCCCTACTAAGGCAGGGGAGCAACTTTAACAGTCCCCAAGGGGGAAAGGAACTACCCCGGACTACAGCACAGTCCAGGTGGAGAGCGCAGAGGTGCCAGGACTGCCGATTGGGGACCAGTGGACTCTCAGGGGTATGTGGGCATATTTTGCAGTATAGCTATGCCTAAGATGGGCATAATGTGTTGTAGAAATGAGGCACTGCACTACTGCTGATTATGGGTTACATAATATGCTATACTAGGTAATGTTATGACGTTCCTGTCTAATATGTTTATGCTAAGTGTACCCTTACCAGTAGTTACTGGTTGTTTTCACTAACTGTGACTTATGATGGTGATGTCAGTGGCCCAATTGGCCCTGTAGAGTACATAATCCCAGTAAACAATGAAAAACAACATTCCCAGGCACTGTGGAACATAAGCAATGTAGAACAAGGAGTTCAAGCAAAAATTATGATAAAAAACTTTACATTTTAATGATCATGATAATTATTAAAAACAAAATCAATGGCTTTCAATGATACATTTGTAAATCATTATACTTAGAACAATAAAAAGGAAGTGAATGATGGTAGCTTCGCTAATCCCAGTAAAGTCATACCTAATGCCAAGTGGAACAGTGTATATATGTGATTACGTTATAATGTGTTTTATGAGTAAAACAAATGCTATTTTTGATCTAACCTTGTGTGGCGTTTCTTTTATGGTGTGCCTAGTGTGTCGCTGCTGTGCGAGTGTGTTGCGCAAATGCTTCACACATTGCCTCTGGGATAAGCATGACTGCTCTGCCCAGCTACCAAGGTGGTGAGCAAGGGTTATCTTTAGCATGTAACTCCCTTGTCCTGACTAGAGTGGTGGTTTCTGCCTGCTTATGCCCATGCCCGAGCCAACCAGAAATCCCATTTCTAACATCACTTTATCTTCTATATCACAGCTACAGACAAGTAAGGAAGGATCACAGTTGCAGGTTGGTCCAAGTTCATTGATGCAAGTAGATTTTATTTAATGTGGGGCAGAGCAGTACTCCACTACTAGACAGTCTGTTATGTGATTGACAATCATGCATTTCAACATGATCTTGAGTTTTTTATGCTCTTGTGTAATGCATCATGCTAGGAGAGGTGTTTTGGAAATGGTGTAGTTTTTGTTGAATTCTTTCAGAGATGCTGCTGCGCAAGTTTTCATGTTTAAGTTTAATGCTTTGATCATCTGGGCCACCTTTGGTAGTTACACTAGTTCAATAGTTTGAATGAACTTAGCGAGAGCCAAAGTGGGGTCGAGTAGGGAGCATTTATTGCCACATAGAATGACAATTTTTGTCATTTTAATTTCCAAGAGGAGATATAATGTGAGCTTTTCGTTTTCTGAACCCGACGCTATAGCAAACATCTGGGGGATACATTTCCTTTGTTTGTTTAAGGACCAACTTTAAAGAGCATTTGGTACATGTCTCTTACTCGTAAAGCCCTGAAAAAGTCCCATGAGGGACGAAACGCGTTTGCTGTCTTGTCTAATGCGTGCTGTGATTTTAAAGAATTTCAAAGGAATAAAAGGAACCCTTTTCTGCAGCAAAAACGCCAACTTATGTCTTTTCATTTGGGAAGATACAACTGTTCCTTTGTACAATGGACTATGGACATTAACATGCTCTTACTAATCACATAATTGTTCATTTGATTGCCCGGCCATTCTTGTTTAAATAATTTGAGGTATGCAGGTTCAGGGATTTCACTGTAAACATCAAGATCTGTATATTTATTTTTTATCTCAGTTTTCATTGTCATATATTATATTTTATTTTTGATTCCTCTGTCTGAACTTAACATAACCACATCAAGAGCCTCGGGATCATTTAATTGGAGTGTCTGCTTGAGCATTTTTGGTTTGGTGTCTTCCGGCATGCCTAGGTGTATGAAGATGGAGATTCAGCAGAAGGCAGCCTTAAGATGTTCTTCAATACTCTGTTAAGCATAAATAAACATATGATACAACTTTTCCCAAATACATGACTTCCAGAGCCACAGTCTGAGTCCTCTTGTCCAGGTTTAAGTGTCTATTGTTCTCTCTTTTGATTCCAAACACTCCCTGCCCGAACTTTATGTCTCACTGCCTCTGTTTCTTTGCTCCTTTCTGGGGGCATACTTTTGATGTTCTAGGGTCTATGTCTCCCTGTCATCATGTACAAGGGTCTGTGTGACCCTTTTCTATTATCTGGGTCCTGGATCCTGTTTTACTAATGTATGCTCTCCCCATGTCTCCTGACATTCTTGTCTCTCCCTCATCCTGACACCCTGTGTCCCTTGTCTAGGCCCATGTCTCTCTGAGTTCACATTTTCATGACTCTGTGCCTCCCTGTGTCTGTCTCTCGATGTCTATGGGAGATCCTATTTGTGTAGCTTCAAGTTTGGGTTTTCCAGGTCTACAGTCCCAATATGTTTCTCTTTTTATTTTCATCTTTCCCCATGTGTATGTCTCCCATATTTTTAGATGCAGGTGGTTGTCTGCATTTTCATTTAGGTAATTTGGCCACCTAACTAATTCTGTATTAGACTCAGAAATGCAAAAAAAGAGAAAAAAGAAGAAAGCAGAACATATTTAAAGCATTTAAAGTTAAGAACATTTTCCAAGGATGTGCCTAGGGTGTTTGACACAAAGACCAACATGTGGGTGCAACTGGTGGAGGTGGGACAGCAGCATTGGGCCTGGTTGGTGTTGATCACCAAATTGCTTCTGAGTGTGTCTCATGGCCATGTTCCAATCTTCTTTGGGTGACTAAGCGGGCAAATATGAAAGCCTCCGATCAGAGCCAATAGGGTTGGTGATGGAGACTCTGTGAATGATGTGGTGTTTATTCTTGCAGACATATCTCATATTAGATTATAAAAGTAGTCAACTAGTTGGTTGGTTTGAGACTCAGCTATTGTGGTTTGTGTCTGGAAGGTTTTATCATTTGTGTTTGTAATCCTGCGTGTTAGAAGCATGAAGTCTTCTCAATTTCGGCACTCCAACAATCCCTCCTTGACTATTTTCTCCCCACCTTAATCTAGTTTTCTCCTAAGTGGGATGAATTTTTTCTTCTATAATGTTTGCCAATATGTTTCCAATTTCCAAGTGGCTTGTCAGTCATTGAATGAGACCCAGCTGTAGAGGTGGACCCACCAGTAGAGTATTTGTAATTTTCACAGCCTGAGTGAAACTGGGTCTCGCCCGTACTCCAGGGGGAACGGTCTTAAGGACAGGTACACAAACATTTCTGACCACCTATATTCATGTTACTCCCTGCCTTTTCCTTCACACTTTTGTCCATAATACTTTTTTATGCCTAAAAGGCATTGCCCAAAACTCTATTCAAATAAAATATTATATTCACTTATGTTTTATATCCGAATACAAGAGAGGAGAACACTGCTTTAATATCCTTCCTCCACACAAAGTGTAAAACATGAAGCAAGACAAGGAAATGGTATGAGTGAAGGGTGCTATATAGTCCATCCTATACTAGAGACCTTTGCAAGCATCACCTATTTCCTAGAGCAGAAATCCCCAAGTACCACATTGCCGTGTATAAAGCATTCTTTCCATGTGCCCTTGTGGAGGTGGGTGAGAGTGACACAGGGCAGGTGCAGCGGTCCGCGTAAAGCATCAAGATCCGAGACTGCAATGAAGGCTTTGCAGCTAGCTTGAACGCTGTGCTTATTCTGGGGCATGTAGTGTATGTAAAGCCACGACATTAACGTGCCACCCTTGTCTGCTACCGCGGTCATTGAGGGGAGGAGGGCAGAGGGCGTGTCAGGGGTCATGCCTGAATGGGCTGGCTTGACCCTGCCATGCAATCCTCTCTCTCCCATGGTAGCTAGCACTGAAATCAGCATTGAAATGTCAAAGCTGACCCCAATTGTTAAATGACATCACTTGTCGCTGTAGTGTGTTGGTAAAATGTATTTTACTGTTTTTTTATGTTATAGAAGCCCGATAATTGTCAGGATGGAATACATCATGTGCCATCACTGGGGTGGCTTTAACAGTGCTATTCCAGTAATACAATCGACCTCTGACAGTCCCTATGTAATGCTAAAAAGTATCAGTGTCTATGCACAAAGTATTAGGATAAACATTCCCTTCCCAGAAACAGGACATGAAACACGATCCCTACAGTCAATTGCAAGAAATGATTTATTTGACATGATCGGTTTTGCAGACCATAATATTTCCCTTACTGGTTCCGAATCACCTTCTTGGAAGAAGCATCCCGTAAACCAGGACAAAAATCATCGATAGACGGGCAGACAAAGCAAACCAAGGTCATCTGCATCTGCGACCCAGCTGTGCATCTCATCTTCACATCTCTGATGCCCATAAGGACAAGGCAGGGCACAGCCCATCTCCACTCTCATTGTTAACACTGTTTACAGACACTAGTACGAGCGTAACGAATAACTAATTAGGCGTGAAAGAAGTCGCGTTCGCTTTGTATAAAGTTACAGGGACAATCAAAGAATCAATTTAAACAAAATGAAAATAGTTATGTGTATTGATCTTTAAAAGCGAGTGGCGACCAGCTTCAGTATGATTCACAACTGGCGACTGGGCTTTAGTAATTGAATGTGCTATACACTGCATCGGAGGCGATGAGCTGTCTGTATTGATCTGCTATGAATCTTCTAGTGTTCCATCATATGCCCTATGTATGCAGCCACTCCCAGAGGGCTGGCCTCTACACTCACCCCACTCCCATCCATCACTGGTCAGGGGACCCTGCCAATAAAAGGGCCCAGGTGCATGTGCCCTGGCCAGTTCTAGTTACCCCTAACTATGTGTCCGTGTGGTCATTGGTGCTGCACGAGGGCCTAGGGCCCTAGACATTACACTGTCTAAATGAGACCTTTTTATCAGATGTTTCTGAGATCGCTTTCGAAAACCCTCTGCGTAAACCATCCCCCTTTTTGGAAGCTCGCCATCAGCAATTAGATTATATATGTGGGTCCCATAATCGTTTATTATCCAAAGAATATCTTTCCCTTTCACGTTAAATGGCGCAAACGATAGTATGTTTGCAAATTAAGTGATATACAAATATTATAATTATTACCAAATGCAGCCTTCCGGTTTAGATGAAAATGTTTCTGATAGTTTTTTAGAACGTATTTTTCTGTTTGCTTGCAGTTCAAACTTGTGTTTTTAATTCGAAATTACGACAATTTTCTCTAAATTAGAGCGTAAACTCTCTTGTTTTTGGATGTTCCTTTTTGGTGTAAGCATGGTGATGTCTAGATTACTTTAATGGGACAGAACCCAGTTAGCAAGCATGTCAGAAGCTTTCACAGCACCAGGGCACATATTTCTTGCAGTCCTCACATAGCACAGACATCTATTTTGTATTTAAAAAGTATTCATATCCATCGGCAAGGGAAAGCGAGAACACAGCAGCTTGGGCACCCAGTGCCATCTAATGATGTTGCCGTGCCTGCTCTCAGTGGAAAATGTCCCCTCCACCGCACCCTCCGACATCCATACCAGAAACAGTGGTTTTCTTTGGAACTATTGTAAATTCAAAGCTGTAGAAAACCAGTATGGGTTACAATCTGGCTTCATAAAGAGCCTTTTTATAGATGACTATTTATGGGACCCACACATGACAAATTAAACTGTTATTTCTGTCTGCACCTATATATAATAATAATGTGTCTTTAGAATTCTCGAAAGATATTCAAAAACAGAAAATAGGCGAGGGTTGACTACTTATGCTGAAACAGGGGCAAGCTCGGAATACTTTGAATTGTCAGATATAAACTCGTTGCTGATTGCAACAGAGTGTAATGTTATTCTTTGTCTCGATTTCTTTCTTTCTTCATAGATTAGGGGAAAAGGGAATGTAAGTTTGGAATAATAAGCAGTATTTGACACATTGCACGCTACACACGATTTCTATCTGTTTCTGTCCATTGTGTCTTCAAAGTAAATGATAATTTAACTATGAATAGAGTCTTGCCTCCTAAAGGTGCTTAAACAATCCTCAGATCTACAAAACAGTCAAAAAACGTCCAAGAATCTGAGAGCGAGCAAACAACGGGGCATATTATCAAGGGGCTTTATCTCCGCTTTTTTGGCTTTAAAAGCCAAGAAAGCGGAGATAAAATTATCTCCCTATTACCAAGCTGTCGCTAACACCAGTTAGCGACAGCTAATAGGAGATAGTGACCATCTTGGGCCCCGCTTTGCATGTCAGTGATATTTATCACTAATGACATGCAAAGTGGGCGTGCCAAGATGTTAGCGACTGAAAACAGTCGCTAACATCGCTATCTCCTATTACCAACTTTTGGAGATATTCGCGCTAAGCGCGAATATCTCCAAAAGCTAACACTTGCCCAGGAGCAGTTCTTAGCCATGTTATCCAATGGGAGGTGGATAACATGGCTAAGAGCATTTGCTCGATAATGCATGAATATCGCTGACTTTTCAGCGATATTCATGCATTGCGGCCGTTTTTTATCGCATTTGCGATAAACCTTGCTAATAGCAAGGTTTATCTGCGATAAAAATCGCCGATTTGCGGCGATAATTTTTGTCTCTAAATAAGTTAGAGACAAAAATTATCTCTATTGGTTGGTAATATGCCCCAACGTTTTTCTAATCCATTCTTCTTTACTTGGGGTTTTCATTGACTTTAACTTGGGCTTAGCAATGCCTTCAGCCATGCATTGCAAGGGTTGTCACCTGGGACTGGGTTTTGGCAAGAAGCAGCACCTAAGCCACTGCCAGTGCACTATCTTCAGCTATGCACAGTAGGGAATGGTCTCATGGCGTACGCCAATGCTATTAATTTATATAATCTGCTTTTATACATCTAATTAGCACTATGGTAGAAATGTATTTACTATTTATGATATTGGTGCTAGCAATCACGTTCGCCTGCTCCTGTCTTTTGATTGTCGCAGCTAATATGTTTCACACTAGACTGACGCTTGAGGAATAAATACTTATTGAAACCGTTCCAATCATCATTCTATGCGTATTCTGAGAAAAGCAAGCACAAGTGACTGAGTGAAAGATACTGCATTGCTTCCATGATACCTGAAGAATCAGGGTTGTCATGTTCAGTGGTTGCCAGAAACTACACACCCCACTGTAGAGTACAGGGGGGTGGTAGTGGCACCGTAGAGCTAGCCGGTCTAACGGCTGACTCACAGTGGCGGCTGGTGACTTTTGAAAGTGGTAAGGTGGAAACGTTGTGGTGGGGGGTACTGTGGCGAGCAAGCTAAGAGGGATTTGGGGGGGTTTTCCCTCTACAAAAATTTTGAAATAAGAGTGGGCAAATTATGCTATTTCAAACAATTTGAGAAAGCAAGAAGGTTGACTAAGCAATTGCGAAAGTGCAGTTATTACATTGAGAAAGAGATCTCATATAATAACATAGGTAGCTGGCTGCTTATTCAGTATAACCAGAGAGCCTTCATTCAAGAAATTCTTTGGGGCCAGCAGAGGAACCACATTGCAACAAGGTGAGATACCCTATCCATGGCAGTCCTCTCTGACTGCACTACATCAGACCCACATTATAGACAGGCTGCGCCACCAACCTCAGAAGGCATATTCTTATCACATGGGTGAGGGGCAGGAAAAAGGCTAGGTGGTTCTAACGCTGTAAAGATCACGTTTGTTTGTGTGTTCGCATGCATTAATGGTTCATGTTGAGCTCTGTTAGAATGCAGAAAACGTGGTGATAGGGTTTTTTATTTTAAAAGGAGGGGCATGGCGATAGCGTCATTGTGTAATCCACAAGCTCATATCCACCAGAACAATTATGACCTATTTAACTTCTGGGAAGCACACAGTAACAAATTACTGGAAAACGAGATCAAAGATGAGGCATGGAATTTAGATTATTATGCTGGCTTCCTTCACTGTGTTCCAATGTAGGGGAGGGACGGAGTAATACGGTGCTGCTGTAGGTCTCCTCATCGTTCAAATACGTGTAATGATACCAATAAGAAATGTAATTATTAATGTCAGCACTGTGTTCTGTGTTACCGAGTTAAAAGGAGGAATGCAATATTTTTTTTGCAGCACTCTATTTAGACCGGTGGTCTTCGGTGGTCTTCAGTTATCGTGACATCATGGCATGCACCTCTGAGAACCATATACGCTGCTGCCAACGCTTCTTGGAGGTACGTGCCAGCAGGGCCTAGCTTCACACACATTTATGTCTGCACTCTGCGTTCCCGCTATATAAACACTCACACTCTTTTAAGTGCGGTAACTCTGCACTTGAAAGTGCTTGAGTGTTTATATGGCGGGAACGCTTTCCGAAGGTATTAGAGTGCAGCTTTACATCAGCACGCGCGGCGCCAATTAGTTACAGTACACTGTACACAAGGAGGAAATCCATCCTGTTAAGCACCACGGGGAAATTACGTAACAGTGGAGGCTGGTGACTTTTGAAAGTGGTGAGGCAGAAACGTTGTGGTGGTGGGCACTGTGGCGAGCAAGCTAAGGGGGGTATGGAGGGTTCTCCCTCTACGAAAATTTTGAAATAAGAGTGGGCAAATTATACTATTTCAAGCAATTTGAGAAAGCAAGAAGGTTGACTAAGCAATTGTGAAAGTGCAGTTATTACATTGAAAAATAGATCTCATGTAATAACATAGGTAGCGAGCAGCTTATTCAGTATAACCAGAGAGCCTTCATTCAAGAAATTCTTTGGGGGCAGCAGAGGAACCACATTTCAACAAGGTGAGAGACCCTATCCATGGCAGTCTTTTCTGACTGCACTACATCAGACCAACATTATAGACAGGCTGCTCCACAAACCTCAGAAGGCATATTCTTATCACTTGGGTGAGGGGTAGGAAAAAGGCGAAGTGGTTCTAACGCTGTAAAGATCATGTTTGTTTGTGTGTTCGCATGCATTAATGGTTCATGTTGAGCTCTGCTAGAATGCAGAAAATGTGGTAATAGGGTTTTTTATTTGAAAAGGAGGGGCATGGCCATAGCGTCATTGTGTGATCCACAAGCTCATATCCACCAGAACAATAATGACCTATTTAACTTCTGGGAAGCACAGTTACAAATTGCTGGAAAACGAGATCAAAGATGAGGCATGAAATTTAGATTATTGTGCTGCCTTGCTTCACTGTGTTCTAATGTAGGGGAAGGATGGAGTAATATGGTGCTGCTGTAGGTGTCCTCATCATTTAAATAAGTGTAATGATACCAATACAAAATTTAAATATTAATGTCAGCACTGTGTTCTGCGTTACCGAGTTAAAAGGAGGAATGTAATATTTTGTTTTGCAGCGCTCTATTTAGACCGGTGGTCTTCGGTGGTCTTCAATTATCGTGACATCATGGCATGCACCTCTGAGAAGGTTCCTCAGGAGAGTTCCAAATTTCAGGGGTTTGGGCCCCAATATTTATACTCCGTTTCTCATTGATCTCTTAGGCAGAGAGGCTCTGTGCTCCATCCAAACCAGTTCAGTCCTCTCTGGCCCAGCTTCCCAGCCGGAGGTGGAGACAGCGTTGTGTTAGGCAGATCAGGCTCATTCAGGTATAAGGAAATCTCCACCCACTACTCTAAATGAGCCCTGGCTCATCCAAGAAAGGCAGGATACACCTCAACCCCCCAGTGGCACATCCCCAGCCCGGGTCACTCAAAAGCCAGACAATCAATCCATAAACCCGCCGAGGCACACAGGATGACTAAGCAAGAAAATACCTACTTTCTAAAAGTAGTATTTTCAAACACAGAACATAAAAATCATCTTTACTAAAAGATGCATTTTTACATTCTTAGTCCAGGCATACTAAACTCTATTTCCCTTTCTTGTTCCAATGGGAAGTTAGGGTTATAAGATGTTATAAGCAAAGTCCCATTCTATCCTATGGAACAGATAGCCTTTCCATGGTGAAAAAAACGAAATGTACTGTAATTCACTACAGGACATGTCCACACACCAGTGCATGTCCTACCTTTAACCTACACACCACCCTGCTCACAGGAGTGCCTTGGGCCTACCTTAGGGGTGAATTACAGGTAAGAAAAGGGAAGATCAGGACCTGGAAAGTGGGCGCACTTGCCAGGTTGACATGGCAGTTAGAAACTGCGTGCAGACACGGCAGTGGCTGGTCTGAGAACCCTTTTCAGGTCTGCTGGTGTGGGTGGACCAACCAGTGCTGCAGGTCAACCAGCAGCCTTTGGTTTAAAGGCCCAGGCACTCTTAGTGCATTTTACTAGGATTAGTAAATCAAATATACCAATCATGGAAACACCAATCCATAACACAATTACAACAGGAGCACTTGCACTTTAACACTGAACAGCAGTGAGATAGTACGCAGAGACATTAAACCAGCAAAAACACAGTCAAAACCGTGAGGTCAGAAAGCAAAAAGACAGAGGAATTACGCCAACAGGTGCCAGGTTAACACCCATGTACTGCAATCAATACAAAAAGATCATTTGTTTAGGTGAAATGAATAAAAAAAAATATTTTTAGCAATGCAACAGGACTTTAAAAAAACTACATGGACTTCTTTCACATTTTAAAAAGCTAACAAAAGATCCCCAAAGAATTTAAGACAATAGATTAAAAAAGGTTTTTACTAAAAACTAAAAGAATAAAAACTTTAAAAGAAGTTTATCATGAAAAACACTCAAAAAGGGTTTCAAAACAAGAACCGTATGAATAAAATAATAAACAAACAAAAAGGGTCTCTCTGCCCACAGTGTGTTGGATATTGGACCAAGTCATAGGCAGGACCCTGTGCAGAACCACTGCTGTGCACAGTCAAAGGTGTGGGCAGTGTTGGCTGTGTGGTAGTATAAATGCAGAACATGGCTTCAGGTTGGACCCAGGGGATAAAACCACCAGTGTGCTTGGTATAATACTGGATGTGGCGGGGGTTGCCTGCTTGTGTAGCATTGGAGGCAGGGCCTGTCTGCTAGTTATGATCTGTGGAAAACCCTGCTGGGTATAATGGCAAAGGGTTCTGCACTGTGGGGATTGCCTGAATATGACTGGCTTAGCAGCTCAATCCTGTGGCAAAAGGCCAAATGCCGTGCATAGTGAGCATCGCTGTTTTTGACATCTGGTTGTATGGCCTGGCCAGAGCCTGGGGCCTACCCTGCTGCGCATAGCTGATATCTGTGGCCATGTGCAACAGAGGTTGACAATCCGTGTTAAATTGGGCATGAGGCCATAGCATAAGCCTCCAACTAATCACCACTGCACACTGCCAAAGTGCACAGTAGGAGTTTGAATTAAGTATATCATGAAAGAAAATTGCATTTAAGAAATAAACTAGCTTACCCTTGCGTATTGCTGCGCTCTCAGAAGAATGGAAATTCAAGGAAACTTGTTATGATAACATTCAATTTACATTGGTTCATTTTAATTGAAACCTATTCATTTTAATATGGAAAACATTTCAAAGTGTCGTTTTAATTCTATTTATTTATTTGAGTGCTTGTGGATACATGATATTTTTTGGTTTTCCGTCTGGTGCATACACGAATAAATCAGAAGGTTTTCTGACGCGTGAGCTGGCCACATACTGTTGTCCATGTGAGAAGCACGGATTCTCCAAATGGAGTCCACACACTTGCAGCGATTGTCCTTGTGCTTTGTTGATGGTCATTGCAAAAGCGAGTCGCACTGGAAAATGTCAACTTTTGAATTCAAATGGCATATCTGTTGGGATCATTGGAATACGTGGCAACAGTACATCTTCCCCCTTGAATTTCCTGTTCAAAATTGCAGCTTCGATGACATTGTTAATCAACTTTTTCACTGAAAGTCTTGTACCGTTGCAAAGTCGTGGTGGATTGATATTTTGGAGAAGAATGATAGTCACGCCAATTTTCAGTGTCAAAATGTACGGTGGCATACCGGGCAAATCCAGTGAATTCAACAATTCCGTTGGGTAATTGACAACTACGTCTTGATTCATCACAGTATCGATGGACTTATACGTTGTAGCTTTGCCTGGTATTCCGTTTTGAATGCTGAAATTGATGGCATTTACATCGTTGTTTGTAGCTGCTAATATAGCACTTGCACTGAGCCACTGATGATTTTTGTAATTCCACGCGATATTTAAAAGATTATGAGGGCCCTGGGGGGCCAATATTTAAAAATAATTATGCCAGAAACCTTCGCGGGCATGTACTCAACAATTTCCCAAAGTTTCATGGCGATCGGATGAATGGTGTAGTAATGCATAAAGGACAAACAGACAGACAGACAGACAGACATACATTCGTTTTTAAATATATTGATTGTGTTTCTTGCTTAAATTCAGCAAACCACTGAAATTCACAAGCAATGGTTTGTGGTGCAATCTATAACTTG
Organism: Lissotriton helveticus; assembly: GCF_964261635.1. Taxonomy (NCBI): domain Eukaryota; kingdom Metazoa; phylum Chordata; class Amphibia; order Caudata; family Salamandridae; genus Lissotriton; species Lissotriton helveticus. The sequence goes on from NC_136067.1 coordinate 532,374,257, forward strand.
TGTTACCCTCTTCTGCTGGGTATGACACAGTTGATGACATCACAGATGACCACTGATAACATCACTTATTACATCTCCACTGACAACACTCCACTTAACACAGAAAATGACGGAAAGGAAACACGGAGAAACGGAAAGACAATGGATTATCGCCATCGCCACGACATCGCCAGTCGCCAGTCCCCCTGGATCAACCAGACCCCACAAACTTATACGGTATGACCGTGAGGAACTCCTTGCCATGAATCGTAGTCAAAGATGTTCTGACGCTACGGGCACCTTGGGCCACTCGCAACTCCATTGTCACCGCTGCTGTTTTGCCACCAATGTTCCTTCTCGCGTTTGGGAAATTCGTGGTAAAACCACAGCCCCGCCTCTGACGATTCTCCAGCTTAACGTCAGATCCCTCTATAAACACCATCTAGAGGTCAATTCGATCTTATTGGATGAAAATCCAGACATCCTTTTTCTCTGCGAAACTTGGCTACGAGACGGCGTATCCACCATCCCTAACCTGACGCTCCCAGATGATTTTCACCTGGTCACCATTAATCGTCAAACTCGAGGCGGTGGCATAGCAGTAATTTATAAAAAACACCTCCTCTGCTCTTTTATCAAAGAAACTCTCCCTGACTGCGAATGCGCTCAATTTAAAATTAGCATTAGCCATCAGTTCACGATGTCGGGTCTATACATCTACCGTCCACCAGGCCCTGCCTCTAGGTTCATTGACGCCCTTCTCGAGACGTCTACGGCACTCATTACCAAATCCGCCAATTTCACGATACTGGGCGACCTTAACTTGCACTTTGATCTATCCAACGACCACATCATTGCTAATCTTCTCACTGACCTTTCGGCCCTGCAGCTCAACTCCCTCATCCATGCCCCTACCCACATAGCCGGCCATACTCTAGATCCGGTCTTCACCAATATTCAAGAGGCTGTCACGGAGACCCCCACCCCGATGGGATGGACGGACCACTATCTTATCAAAATAACTGTCCCAGCCCCAGGACGACAGCATATTATTGAATCCGCTTAAAAAGACCTTGGCACAAACTTTCCACCCCCACTTTTCATGAAACATTGGGAGGATTTCACTGTAAAACCAATCAGGACATAGATACGACCTATACCTCCTTTACCACCTGGATCACAGATGGGCTTGACACTCTCATCCCAGCTAAACTTACTAAGGGACGACTGACACCCTCTAATCCCTGGTATGACGAAACACTTAAAACCATGCGTAAGGACTGTAAAAAAGCCGAGCGCCAATGGAGGAAAAACTTTGACAGTCAGGATAGGGCTAACTACCTTGCCAAGCTCAAAACCTATCACAAGGCCATCAGCACTACTCGTGCAGCCTTTTATGCCGAGAAAATCAGCTCCAACTCGAACCCATCTAAAGTGATCTTTAAACTTGTCAAAGAGTTACAAAACCCTAGATCTCCCTCTCCTAAAATCTCATCCAACGAACACTGCGATCAGCTGGCCACATACTTTGTGGAGAAAGTTCAAAAAATGTACGCTACTTTTTTGCAGAACTCGCCTCACTCCGAGGAATATAAGAGCCCAGTCCTCACTAGTACCCCTCTTACCCAAATCCCTGCCATTACGGCTACCGAGCTGATTAGACTCTGCAAGAAGGTGAAATCTGGTTCCCCGGCGGACCCTATGAGCCCCTCTCACTTTCTGGACTCAATTGACTTTTTCTTGCCACCCATGATGAATATTCTCAACTTTTCCTTCACTTCTGCCTCTGTACCCATAGCTTGGAAGCAAGCGTGGGTATCCCCTATAATCAAAAAACCCACCCTGGATCCATCAAAGCCGGAAAATTTCCGGCCGATATCCCTCCTCCCCTGGATATCTAAAATAGCAGAAGCCCATGTGAATGGCATCCTCTCTAAACATGTGGACCTAAATGGAATTCTAGACCCATCCCAAAATGGCTTTAGAGCGGGTCATAGTACCGAATCCGCCCTATTAGCCACGACCGAACATCTCCGGACGATTTTAGACTCCGGTCAAAGTGCTGCGCTGGTCCTTTTAGATCTCAGCGCAGCCTTTGACACGGTATCTCATGACATCCTTCTGAAACGTCTGGAGATGGCCGGTGTGTCTGGCCTCGCGCTCGCCTGGTTCCACTCCTTTCTTAAGGACAGATCCTTAAAGGTATCAGCTCCCCCATTCCTCTCGAAATCCCACCCTATAGCTCAAGGAGTCCCCCAGGGCTCAGCGTTGAGCCCCTCTCTCTTTAACCTGTATGTCCAGCCGCTTGCGGATGTGGCCAAAAAGTGGGGGCTCACGCTGGTGTCGTACGCCGACGACACCCAGCTGGTCGTCACCCTCACGGAAAACCCGTCCACCGCGGCATCTAAATTCAGAGAGGGAATGGCAGCAGTTGCCCAATGGATGACGGATAATTACCTCCAACTCAACGCCGGAAAAACCGAGGTGCTCCTCCTTGGCAGAAATACCAACATATGGAGCGAGCACTGGTGGCCGTCATCCCTTGGCACCACCCCACTCCCCAAAAACTGCGTGAAAAACTTGGGAGTTTGGATGGATGCCAACCTCAGCTTCCAGTCACACACAAAAATGGTGGCAGCCACCTGCATAGGTCTTTTAAGAAACCTCAGGCCTATACTCGGATTCTTTGATCCCAAGGTTCGACAGCTAATTGTGCAGGCAACCATCCTGTTGCGCCTTGACTACGCGAACGTCCTCCTCCTGGGAGCAAATAAATCAGAAACGGCCAGGCTCCAACGAGCCCAGAATGCGGCAGCTAGAATACTAGTTGGCCTCCCACGCAGATGCTCAGCCAGAGCCACCATCCGCAAACTTCACTGGCTGCCTGTGGAAAACCGAGTCAAATTTAAAGCTCTCATCACGATCTTCAAAATTGTCAAACATGGAAACCCTCCTCTGCTACGAAACCTGGCCCGCCCCTATGTCCCTGGCCGTGAACTACGTTCCTCTAACCAACTGCTTCTGAAAATACCCAGAACAAAGCGCTGCCGTACTGGAGGCCGCTCCTTTGGTGTTCTCGGGCCCAAACTTTGGAACGACCTTCCTCTAAGTATACGCTCCATAGACTCCCTCTCTGTTTTCCGTAAGACAATCAAGACCCTTCTCTTCCCTGCCCCCTAGGGTATCCTGTCACCCCCCTCCCCCCCTCCCCGCCCTTCACCCCCCAGTAAAGTATGTGCATGTCTCTCAGCGCCGGGACGCCCCATTGCTGGGGTAGCTGTTGCGCTCTACCAAACCTAGAATAGAATAGAATAGAATTAGGAGCAGAACATGTGTTCTGCATATGCCCTGGGGACAAACCGCATCATGCACAACCAAATGCAACGCGTAGATGCACTGTTGCATATCAAATGCAAGTTAGGTTAGAGGATTGATTGGAAGACAGGCCCAGCAACCAACCACCACTGTATATGGCCAAGGGATATGCACACCCGGGCTTGTAGATTTGCAAAGGACTGGGTACTGGGGGGTTGACCATCCATGGCAGGTTTGTTGCAAGGCCTGCTGCTGGCCAGACCCTCTAGCAAAACTCTGCTGCACACAGTCAAAGGCCATACGCAGTGAGGAGTAGGCACCCGTGCCAAGTTTGGTGCAGGGTTTGGTGAAACATCAGGCCTCAAAGCCAAAACCAGCTGCATACCAGCAAAGACCATGATCAGCACGGGTTGGTTGCATATGGTGAGTTGGAGGCTGAGTCTGTCCAAAGGCAGACCCTGCAGCTAACCCCATCCTGCTGCATATAGAGATGCTGGCAGTCCAAGAAGAATTAAAAAAAAATCTTGTTATTGACATTTTCATGAATACATCCGGTTAGGCAAACATATTATGCTCACAGAAATTGTCATCCGCCACCAGATGAGTGCTGCAGGGGCTACACTTTAGAGACATACACTTTGTGTTGCAGTCTATGCATAGTATGTATCAGAGTTAGCAGAATGCATAACACAGCATAGTATCCACATGCACAGTTCCCAGAGCCTCAAGGCCGGGGAACATAGCCAAAACAAGGGAAAGAGGTTGGGGAAAAAAAGGACAAAGAGAGGGGCCCGACCAGCCTATGCAAGTGAAGTTAGGGGATCAAGAATACTCATGCACATCATTATTCAGGCTGAGACCACATTCGTACTAAGCTTCTCTAGATAGATGCTGTTGTGAGGGGTCCAAATCAGCAGTGTGTGACTGTAGGTATGTTAGCAGTGGTTCCCATATGTTTCTAGGCTGCTTATGGGTGGGCACAAGCTTCTAGTATGCAGACAGCTGTTCCTGGCAGAATGCTGCATTCCCGAGCCATTCCTCCCTATGCGGGACCTGGCTTCTTACCCAGTACTTTGGAATGCGCCTCTTTGCAAGCAACAAGAGCCTGTCCACCAATTTCCGAAATAATTCACCAGCAAATCTTTTACATAGCTCAGTAAAGCAATCAAGAGCAAGTGGTCCAGGCACTCTCCAAGCATCTCCTTGATAGTCTCAAAAATAGTCTCCCAATATCGGTAGATAATAGGGCAGCCCTAGGCAAGATGAAGGAAAGTAGCATTGGGGGACCTACAGCGCATGCAGCATGCTTCAGCAGCCAGTCCGATTCTACAAAGCCAATCAGGTGTTCTATAAAATCTATGCAGGTATTTTAAGTGGATGAGGCATAGCCAGTGTTTAGGGGACAGGGCTCTTTCCAGCATACAGCAGAAGGTCCACTGCTCCGCCGTGATTGCTATGCCAAATGAGGCTTCCCACTCTCTATGGGCCCTTGAGGTGCAGAGGGGCGCAATGCACTGTATGTCAGAATATAGATGTGTAATCAGTTTGCGAGGTGAATGATTTTTCAAGAAATGTTCAAGCACATGAGATGTTGTTGGTGCTGCTGGGAAAGAAGCTATGTAATCACGCATTGCTGCATGTAGTTGAAAATAAGTAATTTTCTCTAAAACTGTCAGTTCCCCTCCTTCCTGCTCCTGTTGGAGCTCTATAAAAGTCACCTCAGGAAAAGCATCGCCCTTTGTAGTGATTGGAAGCCTCCACAGTCACACTCATGGGCCCATCTTTGATAGAAAGAGCAAACCAGGGTGTTTGGGCAGAAGGATGAAGGGGGCATACAACATTTCCAGCCCACTCTGCGGTGCAGTGCATGCCACGTCCACACCGTACATCCCACAGTGTCAATTTCCAATTGCAACTGGGCTTGTGTCCTATATAAGACCGGGTATAGCGGGTGCGGTATTGCCTGATCCTGTTTGGGAGCTGTGTGTGCCATGAACTGAGTCGGGAACACCCAATGAAAACTGAACTGCGCCTGAGTGCAGTAGTAATAGAGATCGAAGTCAGGTTCAGCCTGCCCACCCAGCAAAACAGGGAGTGTCAGAGTTTCGCAGAAGCCCCTGGGCTGTTTCCTAGCCCACACCAGGGAGACCATGCTAGAACGCAGTCTGAGTCTGAACATGGTGTTGATTGGAAGGGGGAGATTGGCAAAGAAATAATGAAATTTGGGCAGGACTACTATTTTTTAAAGGGCTACATGCCCCGTCAAGGACAATGGAAGTCTGCCCCAGATTGCAACGTGGTTCTCGAGCCAGTCCATTAGTCATCCATAGTTAGATCGCAACAGTTCATCAATGTTGCGACTCACCCAGAGAGCGAACCGAGCCATCAGCCCAATGCAATGGGAACTTTGCCTGATGTTACTTTGTCGCATCCGTTAGCAAAAAGATCACTAACTTGTCCAAATTTCTAAGGATACCAGAGAGTCCACTGAATCTGAGCAATTCCCTGATCAGGGGGCCAAGTTCTCCTCTGGGCATTTCATGTACAATGTGACATCGTCCCCATATAGTGAGACAAATATCACACGGGCAATGAATGCCAGTCCACAATGGGCATGGTGTTGATGCAGGCGCGCTGTCAGGGGCTCCATAGCTATGGCGAATAATAGGAGTGACAATGGGCACCATTGGCGAGTGCCCCGAGAAACTGAGAATGAGAAGGACACTACACCATTCACCTGAATCCGATGAGAGGGGAAAGAGTACAGCAAGGAGACAAGTTTAATGAATTTAGTGCTAAGCATTATGCGGGTGAGAAGCGCAAATATGTATGGCCATTCAAGTGAATCGAACGCCTTGTTAGCTTTGAGGAAGACAGCTACAGCTTGCAGCGTCGGGTCCACCTCCTGCATGGTAGCGAAGAGTGTACGCAAATTGTGCGCAGTGAATCTGCCTGGCAAAAAAACTGCATCAATCAGATCTCAACACTTGAGGCAACAAAGGAAGTAGCTAAGCAGCAATAAGCTTTGCAAGTACCTCATTGTCGAGATTGATCATGAATAGCGGCCGGTATGAGTCGCATCTCTGAGTATCTTTGTCAGGCTTTAGGATTGTAATAATGAGGGCCTTTCTAAGCAATGGGGGAGTGTCCCGCATTCTAAGGACTCCTCGTACATATTCACCAAGTGTGGGGCTAATATCATCATGTATTCCATATAAAAGGCAGCAGACAATCCATCTAAGCCTTGGGTTTTGTTACCTGGCAGGGCCAGGATGGTCTGCACCACCTCTTCCACCAAGAATGACTCATCCATATTGGCTCTGTGTCCGCTTTCCCACCACAGCAGCTGTGTAGAAATCAAAGAATTTCTCGAGTTCTGGAGGGGACACCCTCTGCTGACTACTATATAGGGATGTATAAAAGGAGACCTTTTCGGAATGGACAGCTGCTTGTCCTGCAACTTGCTTATCCTCCGGAGTCTGCAGCTCTGCGATGTAGTCCTGGCCCATGGCTTCCTAAGAAGACCCACCAGTGTAGTGTGTTTATCTAGGTACCTGAATCGATATTCCTATTCTTTGCCCTTGTCCGGTTATAAATCAAAAATATCCCTACAATGGCATAGAAACCCTTTTCATAATTCAGTCATAGCGCATGCTGTCACATTAAGCAAGCCTACTCCTCCAGCCCCCTAGAAAGCACACCGAGTTCTTAAACAAATCCAAGTCTCCAGCAACCTGGGAAATCCCCGCTGCTTTGTTTTGATTTCGTCCGAGAACTCCTGTAAAGCACTGTAAGAACGACCAGTTCTTAGTGACATCTTTATTGACGTCTTATGTCCAGCCTTACGTTAAAACCCGGCACCTTTCAGGTATAAATATACCAACGTTGCCTTAAGCAAACACACGGTGGTGATGAATCTGGAGCAGCTGATGCGAGAGCCCACGGACGCTGCCCCTCCCTTTTGACGCGCTGAGAAAGACGCTGTCTTTTCTCTTGCCGAGAAATCCAGCCTCCGGCGTTTCCAGCTTACTCTAGTGGGTGACTGGGATACCGAGTCCTGAGAGAGAGATACCAAACTTCCTGCCTTCTAATACCCAGGTACTAAACTGACTAAACCCTTACAGAGAATTCTTGAGTCAGATTCTTGGCAAAGCAAACTTAACTTAAACTGCTACTTACTTACTCCTTCCCACGTATTAGGCTTAGATCAGGTACACCGGGGTAGGCATAGTTAGAAGCACCAGTTGAGTACGATTAGTCAATGTATATATGTATGTATCTATTTTATCCATTTTAAAGTATCATATGGCTAAGAAACCATATCAATGCTTTTACAGTATTATTTCATAATCCTGCTTTACTGTATGCACTTTACTTAACTATAAGTATTGCAATTGTAGCAATTCATTTCTCTTGTATGAGGAAAGAGACTGCTCAATAAATAACACCTTTTATTGAAAACGCCCGTCTCTCTTTTTCTCTGCAATCTGGTGAAACTAAGTACGCACCTATTGACTGAGTGAAATAGCTGTCTTTTGTTTTCACACAACTCTAGAGATATACTCTTATTCAGGGAGAGCAAAGTTGTCATGTTTTATGGTTGTCAGAAACTAAATCCCTTCTTGTCTATCCAGGGAGGTTAAACTCCTCCTCGCTTATTCGAGAAAGTTTCTAGTGAACTCTGAGCTAGCTGGCAAAAAAAACTTAAGTCTAATATAGTCAGTAGAGACCTAGTTAACCTCAGTCCTACGTCTACACTACTGAAGATAATATTCCAATGCGCAGAGCCTATTGGGACTATAGGAACTACACTACCCTACTACAATAACCCTCCCCATATCTACAGGCTCTAGTCTCTAGGCTCTAGTCTCTTTGCTGAGGTAATGTGATTCGTGAATGGTAGCCTCTTCAAAGTCGCATATCTTTTCCCTAAATAGCCTCAGTGAGGCCTCACTTTTGGTGGCAAAAAACTTGAGCTCTAGGGCGCGTATTTCACTCTCTAACCCTTGAATAACCCCACAGAGTGAGCGCAGCATACCGTCCTTCTTGGCAAGGCACTTGCACCGTATAACAGTTTTAAACACCTCCCACAGAGTTGATGTGGAGTCAACTGAGCCCCTTTTGATCGCAAAAAAACTCAACTATTGCCTGTCTAATGGATTCCCTGAACAATTGGTCACACAGCACTCCAGGCGGGAGTCTCCAGCTAAAGGCCATAGTCAGATAATCAGGCATGTCGAGTGTGAGCAGCACAGGGGAGTGGTCAGATAGGGTGCAGGGCAGATGCAGTACCTCCACCACCCAGGCAGCAAAATCTTGTGAGGCCGGCAAGTAGTTGATCCGTGACGATGAGGGCCCAGCGGACGACATACAGGTGCCCTGCGCAGCACCAGGGTTCCTGCTACACCAGACATCTACCACACAAAAGTCAGCCATGATGGACCGTAAGAGGGTGGCCGCCCTGGGGTGAAGTCTGCATGAGTTTGTCGATCGATCAAGAGTGGGGTCCAACATGATGTTATAGTCCCCACGCCCAAACTATTGCGCCTGGGTTAAGGGTGTCCGCAAATCTCCAAAAGTCTGTAAAGAAGCCCAGGTCGTCTGAGTTAGGCCTGTATATTGAGATCAATTTTACAGGGTGACCTCGGATTATGCATGCAAGCACCACATATCATCTCTGTGTATCGCAAAGTGCAGTGCGCGTGCACCAGTGTAGGCCCTTCCGCAGCAGTATGGCCATTCCATGTGCATAATTTGAGTAGCGTTGAATGTGCTTCTTGCCAACTCACCCTGCCCGCAGGCACTGGCGCATGTGCTCCGGGAGGTAGAGTTCCTGCAGAAAACAAATGTCTGCCCCATGGCGCTCAAGGTGCGTGACGATCAGTCTTTCTTTGCACCAGTCATATAGACCCCGAACAATCCAAGTGATGCATTTCGGTTTGGTCACCATTCGTTGCTAGTTTTCTGACCCTACAGTGGCAGGTGTTCTCCTTCTTTCGGAAGTGTTACATGCAAATTAGCATAAAAGTTGTAGATTAGTTGAGGATAGACAAAGAGAGAAAAAAAGAGTAATATCCATAAAAACTTTAAAAACAAATTACCCCACCCGAGAACCTACCCGCCACCCACTCCAGGCCCCCAATAAGGCTGAACAGTTGCACCCAATATCTCTCCCTGCCCACTAGTATCACTTAAGGTCAAGAAGAAGTTGATAATCATCCCTGGGAGTTCGGGGACAGCGGGAGCCCAGCAAAACCAAGCAGGCAAAAGCTGGGTAGCTGGACAAGGTTGTGCAGGGAAGCTGAGATGCTTCCTAGCAGCTAAAGTGGATTCTGCTTGGTTGCCTACTGGATTTGTATATGGGGAGAAAAGCAGGGGGCAGAAACTGTGTTGCAGAGCACCACCCAGTTTCTTGACCATGGTGAAGAGGTGTCATCTTGGGCTCCAGTGCTACAACCGCTTGATCAATCATTGTCACTTATGTGGTTCTCAGCATCTGCATCTCTGCCAGATCTCAGCGTCTGCTGGGCCACACAAAGATCTCTTACATACTTAGCTGCGCTTTTCAGGTCTGTGAAATATGATGTTTTCTTAGCATGGAATATTCGTAGTTTCGCCGGGTATAGAAGAGAGTATTTGACATTGAGTTTCTGCAGAGATTGCTTCACTATCATGAATTCTCTCCTGGCAGCCTGCACCACCAGAGTAGAATCAGGAAAGAAAGAGACAGAATTATCTTGGTAGACAAGATTCTGCTGATCTATTGCTAGATGTAGACAAAAACAATTCCCAACAGGTATTATGTAGAGACAGTTTCAATTGTGTATGCCTTGAGCATTACGAAGAACAGAAACAAGGAGTCAATTAATTTTTAGAAAAGGGTGGTATTATTCACCAAGGAAAAGGTCTTTCATAAGCATTTACAGTTTAGACAGCACTGTAAAGATCAGATCTTGTGACAACCCAGTGGCACTTGGTGCAAGGTGCTATATACAGTTTAAGTGAGGTGAGAGTGCAAGTGCTTTTAAAAACAGCATTGGCGGCGCATAAGGTAAAGTATATACATCAGTTAAAGCTTCAAACACAACACAAGTTACAATCACTTGGAAAACAGTTATTTTCTTGTAAGAGCTTTAAGCGCGATATGCGTCATATAATTCAGGCTGTATAGTCGACGGCGTTTCGATCCCCTTTGGTCGGGATCGTCATCAGGACGGGGTTGTCGATATGTACAGTGCTGTTGACAAAAAGAGGGGTAATTGTAAGCGGGGGATCGGTGGCTGTTAGGGCGGGGGTTGAAGGGGTGAACAATCACTGGTTAGGACTAAATCACTGAAGGTATAACGTGTAAAAAGGGGGGTGACTGTAGTGGTGGCAGGAGAGGGAAGGAGGGTGAAGCTTGGGGGTGACTAGTGTAGAGAGTTGGTAAGTTAAAATTAATTGTCCGAGCGGTGGGGAGGTGGAACATACATAGAGAATATGCACTCACAGAGGCCAAGCAGGGATGCGTGGCTGGCGGCACTCAGGGGTAATTTGGGCCGATTGCTAGAGGAAGAAAAATTAATTAATTAACATTAGTTGAGAGGCGCGAGTGCATCTGGTGATAGCGAAGGAAAACGCTTGGTGTAGAAGTACCTGATCGCGGCTTGTCGTAGGACTGCTCACGAAGTTAGGCAGCGTCTGGAAGGGCGAAGGGAGAGAGAGGCGGTCAGTCAGGTTAAACGCCGCGATCTAACAGGCATTGGTTTGTGAGCGCGATCGAGGCGTGCAACCTCTGTCAGAGGTAGAGGCTCTTACCTGAGGAAATCAGGGACACAGAAGGCAAAGGCTCATCTGGCGTGGCGGCTTGCGGCATTGAATGCGGTAGCTGGCCGAGGCTTCCCCGTGTCCTGGGTAATGTCCAGGCAGCCGCGAGGAGGAGGCGGGGTTTCGGACGCGTGCCGGAGGCGGAGTCTGGGAGTGTCTAGGGAGGTGTCGCGAAGCGATTGGCAGGGGTGGGAGCGGGGGGCGGGGTGTGGAAAGGCTGGGGAGGGAACTGGAGGCGAGGGACAGAGTTACTATGGAAACACGAATAAACAGGAAGTAACTGGATCAGAAGGCATTGGAGGCGGGAGGCCGCGCTGGGGGATACACGGATCGGTGTGTCCAATCAATTGGATGAGGATGCGATGGTAACATCCCTGGGGCGATGCTACTGAGTACACAGTGGAGCCCAAGGGGCATATTAAGCATTACAATATTTATACATCAATTTAGATGGGAGAGGCATCAGAACACAATAGGGATCAGATATGCATGTTGTTAACATAGAGTTAGTCAAGGTATGAAACCGGACGGTTAACTACAGGAGTTTGTCTATGCCAATGGAAATAAATACATTAACACCCTAGGAGGATGCAAGAGTTATAACAATGGTACATTTGTTATACACTTTGTGTTCAGAGTGTGGCGAGTGTGGAAGACAGGGAGAAACGGACAGTAAGAATTAGATGGAGATGGTACTGGTCCATTCATCAAGGGTATTGAGCCCGTGGTTGACCGAATCGACCCTGGCGATCCATTTGCATTCGGCTCTGTTGAGCAGAGCAGCCATGTTACCTCCTCTGAGGGGTAATGTAGGTTTCTCAATGACCAGCCACTTGAGGTCCGTGTCCGTATGTGAATGCTATAGGAAGTGTGAGACCAGAGGTGCTGTGAGTACTTTGCAGTTGATTCTGCTTTTGTGTTGTATGATCCGCTGTTTCACCATTTGGGTTGTCTGGCCAATGTAAATCAGGTCACAAGGGCACCGGATTGCATAAATCACATTTTGGGTTTTGCAGTTGGATTGATGAGTGAGCTGGTGTGTTTGCCCCTTGAATGTGAATTCTTTGGTGTTCAGTGTCAATTCACACACGCTGCAGGATTGGCATTTGAAATGTCCGATGACGGGAGGCATGCCCCATGCTGCTGTGATGGTGTGTTTCTCAGTGGTGGAGGTTGGCCAAGTGATGGCACGAACGAGGTGATTGGCGATGTTGTTTCCTCTCTGGTATGAAAACAGGGGTGGTGCATTGAATTGTTCTTCAGATCGTAGCACAGTCCAGTTCTTTTTAATTATTTTGGCTACTTTGTTACTGTCTGGGCTGAAGACAGAGACAAAGGGGATCCTCTTCAGGGTTTTTTTGTTTTGGTTTGGCTTCAGTAGGTCCTCCCGGTGGTTATACCAGGCCCGTTTCTTTGCCTGTTTCACCAGACGTCGTGGATAGCCTCTGTTGATCAATTTTAGAACTAGGATGTCCGCCTCCCTAAAGTAATCCTTGCGCCATTTGCAATTTCGCCGGATGCAGAGGAATTGGCCAAATGGGAGACTATCGCGTAGACCTCTGGGATGGTTGCTTGAGTAGTGCAGCAAGGTGTTGCGTTCAGTTGGCTTGCGATAGAGCACAGTCCCGATTTTTCCCTCCTCCGCATGTATTGTGACATCAAGGAAGTGTAGGTCATTTGGCTTGGTATCACATGTGAATTTAAGGTGTTCCTGGGAAGAGTTTAACCAATCAATGAAAGGCTGTAGAGAGTTAGCCGTGCCATTCCATATTAGTAAAATGTCATCGATGTATCGACGCCACAGATGAACACCTTAAATTCACATGTGATACCAAGCCAAATGACCTACACTTCCTTGATGTCCCTGTCTTCCACACTCGCCACACTCTGAACACAAAGTGTATAACAAATGTACCATTGTTATAACTCTTGCATCCTCCTAGGGTGTTAATGTATTTATTTCCATTGGCATAGACAAACTCCTGTAGTTAACCGTCCGGTTTCATACCTTGACTAACTCTATGTTAACAACATGCATATCTGATCCCTATTGTGTTCTGATGCCTCTCCCATCTAAATTGATGTATAAATATTGTAATGCTTAATATGCCCCTTGGGCTCCACTGTGTACTCAGTAGCATCGCCCCAGGGATGTTACCATCGCATCCTCATCCAATTGATTGGACACACCGATCCGTGTATCCCCCAGCGCGGCCTCCCGCCTCCAATGCCTTCTGATCCAGTTACTTCCTGTTTATTCGTGTTTCCATAGTAACTCTGTCCCTCGCCTCCAGTTCCCTCCCCAGCCTTTCCACACCCCGCCCCCCGCTCCCACCCCTGCCAATCGCTTCGCGACACCTTCCTAGACACTCCCAGACTCCGCCTCCGGCACGCGTCCGAAACCCCGCCTCCTCCTCGCGGCTGCCTGGACATTACCCAGGACACGGGGAAGCCTCGGCCAGCTACCGCATTCAATGCCGCAAGCCGCCACGCCAGATGAGCCTTCGCCTTCTGTGTCCCTGATTTCCTCAGGTAAGAGCCTCTACCTCTGACAGAGGTTGCACGCCTCGATCGCGCTCACGAACCAATGCCTGTTAGATCGCGGCGTTTAACCTGACTGACCGCCTCTCTCTCCCTTCGCCCTTCCAGACGCTGCCTAACTTTGTGAGCAGTCCTACGACAAGCCGCGATCAGGTACTTCTACACCAAGCGTTTTCCTTCGCTATCACCAGATGCACTCGCGCCTCTCAACTAATGTTAATTAATTAATTTTTCTTCCTCTAGCAATCGGCCCAAATTACCCCTGAGTGCCGCCAGCTACGCATCCCTGCTTGGCCTCTGTGAGTGCATATTCTCTATGTATGTTCCACCTCCCCACCGCTCGGACAATTAATTTTAACTTACCAACTCTCTACACTAGTCACCCCCAAGCTTCACCCTCCTTCCCTCTCCTGCCACCACTACAGTCACCCCCCTTTTTACACGTTATACCTTCAGTGATTTAGTCCTAACCAGTGATTGTTCACCCCTTCACCCCCCGCCCTAAAAGCCACCGATCCCCCGCTTACAATTACCCCTCTTTTTGTCAACAGCACTGTACATATCGACAACCCCGTCCTGATGACGATCCCGACCAAAGGGGATCGAAACGCCGTCGACTATACAGCCTGAATTATATGACGCATATCGCGCTTAAAGCTCTTACAAGAAAATAACTGTTTTCCAAGTGATTGTAACTTGTGTTGTGTTTGAAGCTTTAACTGATGTATATACTTTACCTTATGCGCCGCCAATGCTGTTTTTAAAAGCACTTGCACTCTCACCTCACTTAAACTGTATATAGCACCTTGCACCAAGTGCCACTGGGTTGTCACAAGATCTGATCTTTACAGTGCTGTCTAAACTGTAAATGCTTATGAAAGACCTTTTCCTTGGTGAATAATACCACCCTTTTCTAAAAATTAATTGACTCCTTGTTTCTGTTCTTTGTAATGCTCAAGGCATACACAATTGAAACTGTCTCTACATAATACCTGTTGGGAATTGTTTTTGTCTACATGATACACCCATCCCAACGAGGTCTATGGGTCCCCTCCTGTTTTTCCTATAACTATTGCTAGATGTAGCACCGTATCCCTGTCTCGTTAGTTTAACAGTGGTGCAATGATTGGTCTGGCAGGTGTGCCCGAAGCTGGTCTGGGGCCGAACGATCTGTGTGCACTTTCCACAATGCAGACAGGTGATAGGGAGGCACCAAACAGAGCACGAAGCATCACCGCCACATAATCTTCAGCTCGGGCCATTGCAGTGGATACTAGAATTCCTACAATCCACAGATTGTGCCGTGACCTCACTTCCAGTTTTTCGTTCTTATTTTTGATTACCTCTAACACCTTCTCCACACTGAGAAGTGTCTCCCTGGTGGCAATGCTCTCAACCTCCAGTGCGGAAGTGCACTGTTCAACTTGTCCAAGGTGTTCCTGATGGCCTGATAACCATCTCCTTCAAACTATCAATTCTGTGGCTCAGGGAGTCACTTTTGTAGTCGATGGTGGTGAGAGACTGTTTCAAGTCCTTGAAGATTTCACTGATATCCAGTTTGGGTGAAGCAGGCCCCACAGCCTCATGTCCTGCTGGTCGTTTTCCATGGAGGGACGGCCCCTTGGAGGTCTACGTCGTTCAACCGTTAGCTTACACTGCTTGGCGTCACTCATACCCATGTTGATGATTTGTTCCAGGCCTCCGATGGGCATTTTTTCTCCAACACCTTCGGGCCGAAAGGGGAGTCCACCCCACCACATCGCCACCCAGAAGAGAGTACAACTGGCCAGTTCAGGGGAGCCTTCTCACTCCCCAGGTGGTATGACCGCCTACCGCTGACCTAATTGAAGAGGGGCTCTCAGACCTTCCTTAAGGTGAGTCATTGCACTGATCTTTTCGAGGGTGCAACCCACCTCACTCTTCTGACTTTGCAAATCCTGGTCCTGTAGAAGGACTCCCACGACTCATCCTCCTCTCTTCGCAGCACCCCTCTGCTGCAGCTAGCTGGCACTCCTCCTCTGCTCAGTGCCACCATAACACCACAGTTAGCCCAGGCGACAGTGGCCGGGGATGTCACTGTTTATTGGATGCCACTCCTGTTTGTGAGACCAGAGAGCCCGATCTCACTGCCCACAGTATCTAATTATAAGCCTCTCCAAGGCAGGTACTGCAGCGTTCCCTGTGTCTGTGGACATCCAAGGGCTTGTGCTCCCAGCCATGCAGCCTCCCTGCTACTGCTTCCTCACCTTATGTGGCAGTTCACTGTGCTCAAGTTCGGCAGGGGCCCTTTGGCGACACGGACCCCTCATGCGTCCACCACCAGGGGAGGATGCTCTTGTCAGCCTCTGCAAATTAGCCAGCTCACCTTCTGACAAGTCGGCATTGGGTGCCCTCACGGCAGAGCCCGGGGCTCAGCTCCTCGCGCATGATGCCACTTCACCAAACCGTGCACAGCTCCTTGACCATGGTGGCCACCAAGGGGTAGCGGTAGGCCTTCATCAACTCTCCCAGGCCGGACTCTAGTCTCTCGTTGCAGGCCGCAGCAGCTCGCCAGTGACTCAGTGGGCCACGCCCATCCAGGCCTGAGGTGGGCGCTGCAGCTTTGTTTATTAACCGGTAAGGGCATCTTGGCCACTCCAGGCAGGAACATCCTTCGAAGCAGCACGGTGGGTACTGCACAGTTTCCTACCAAAGTGACGCTCCGATCAGACTTTGCGAGCCAGCACAGCCACATCAGCATCGCTCCACACCAGGACATGCCACTCCATCCCCATGCTGCCCTCGGAGCAGCCTCAACCAGCTCTCCTCATGAGGGCATGGATCGAAGTCACGAAGGCAGAAAATGGATAGCAGCAGTATCTGGAAGCCTTGCCCCAGTGATTTTCTTGGCGATGTCAGCCTAAACCACCAGATAAATGCTGGATTTCTCATCCCGCCAGCAGAGCCTCACCGAATGGTGGCCATGTTGCTGCCAGGCTCATTCGCGCCCCCTAGTCAAAGAAGATTTGGGTGCAGGGACAGGCTGTAGGCCAGGTTCTAAGGATAACCACTTGCCTAATGTGGATTGACCACCCACAGAAAGTTGGGGGCAGGGCCAGGCCAGAGGCAACACCTGCAGCACATCACCCTCAGTATCTTGGGTGCAGAGCCTGGCCGAAGAACAGGTCATACAGGCACTCCATGTTAAAAAAACAATCAGTACACAAAACATAGAGACAGTGACCTCAGTGGTGATGTATTAGGTGCCAGGTCAAGAGATTTGTTGAACTGGAGTTAGGAAAAGTTTGAAGAGAGATGTACAGAGGTGAATAGTGCAGTTTGAACTTTTGAAATACAATAGAAACTGGGTAGGTAGAGCCAGAAAACATGTCACCAAGACGAGAACTCAGTCCACTTCTGAGAACATTACACAGTGCAACAGCGAGAACTTTAGCTTGATTTATTCAGGGGTTGTTGTTAATCAACGGCAGACTTAGCCTTTTAATTACTTCTGCATGAGTGTCACTTTAGTGATAAAGCTGACTTGAATAGAAGCAGAAAATAAGACACGCCTCCTTCTGATTAATGAATCTATCTAATACAAGAGTGTGGAGATTATTTTGTCTCTAGCTCTGTCTTCAGTCTCTGGAAATGAGAAACTGTTCCAATGGAATGCAGACTCTCCAGGATTTTGCAATTTTGCAGTTTGCCGCGAAATCGGCACTTTTGTAAAAATGCCGCGATTTTAACGAAAGTGCCTACAAAATCGTCACTTTTCTAAAAATGCCACGATTTTAACAAAAGTGCCCGCGAAATCCAAACATGCCCAGTGTGCCTCCATCCCAAACCTTTAATACACAACATAAAATATTTCAAATCAGTGCACCCCCTGAGCTTGTCACCAAGTGCGTTGGCACTGGCCGCACTACCCTAAAGCCAGCCCTGATAACAAATGTTAATCCTGCATGCTGCCAATCCAAGACATGCTTTAAACGTCTGCCCCCTGAATACTACTACCTCACAGTGTGTTTCTCACGTGTATTTAAAAATCATTGTATGAAATGCTGCTTACACAGACTGGTGCCAAATGCGTTTTGAAAATGGACAACAATGCAACAATACCTGACTGAAAGCTAGCACTTTGAGCCACTGACATATATCTGCAACGTAATGGGAAACCCAGGCTCCACCTCCAGTTGGACACATAAATATTTTTTGACTTGAGGACCAAGAATATTATGTCAGCACCAGAAGACCTTCAACCTGAGGCAGAAGGCTGGGGGGTGAAAAGCGAGAGAGAGAGAGAGATAGAGAGAGGAGAGAGAGAGAGGGGTTACTTTCATAGGAACTTTAGGACTTTCTTCAAACACCTTATGCATTGCGATCAGAAGTACCAGTGCTACATCTCAGTCAGACCTTCCAGGATTTCGCGATTCCACGGTTTGCCGCGTAATCGGCACTTTTGTAAAAATGCAGCGATTTTAACAAAAGTGCCTGCGAAATCCAGACATCCAGACCCCCCCTCTATTGGCCCAGTGGCTTTTGCTATGGGGCCAATAGTAGGGGGGTCCTCACAGCAGGCAGGTGAGGTGGTGTTTATTTACACTCCTCACCGCCCTGCTGTGCTGTTCTTTTTTACATTCTGAGGCTGATTGGACTCACCTGGCTGCTGTGGAGCATCGTCGGAATGCGGATCGTCGGAAGCCCAGGTACGCTGCTGCTTCTGTGTTTGGTGCCCACCGCGTGCCCAGTGTGCGGCAGGCCCTAGAGGCACTGTTTTAGGGCCCACCACACACAGGGCACGCGGCAGGCCCGGGCTGCCATATATTTTTTTTACAAATGTTTCTTGGTGGACCCGCTGCGTGCCACGTGTGTGGCGGGCCCTGGGGGGGGCATTGCTTTTGGGGCATTTATTCATTAGCATGTTTATGTCCTATATGTAGCCTTGAAGCCAAACAGAGTGTCTACATTGTAAATAAACCAAATATACTTAGCTTCATGTTGTTAAATAACTCAAAAAACTAAGATATCTGCGTTTGTTGTATGAAAAATGGCCAAATAAAATGCTGCAAAATTGCCGCTAAATTTCCATATTTGTGCCGCTAAATTTCCATTTTTGTGCCGCTAAATTTGCCAATCCATGCCGCTATATCCTAGGGGGTCTGGGAATAGTAAAATTGCATTGCACTACCCTCTTGGTGAGTTAGGCACATTAACTGATGGGTAAACTGCCCAAGCAAGGAAAAGTGGTTGTTTGGAAGTATGTTGAATTGCAGTGCAGTCTATGTTGGAAGCAGTTCAGTACTCTCTGTGGGTCATCAGTGTGGTGCTCTAATCCCATCTGAGGTCGAAGAACTTAATGCAATAGTGTTGGGAGAAGATGAAAAATACTAGTTCTATATTAATAGGTTGCTGGGCGTTATTCTGCTGTAGCATTCTCTTGAGAGAAGTTGAGCAAACCATTCCCTGTGGTGGATATAGCAATCAGGAAAAATCCTCTACTTAATCCTTGGAGAGACAGGTGAAGGGCAGGTGAAGATCTGCAGTGAAATACAGTACTAATCCAGAAGGTACATTTAAAGTGTCAATCAGAGGCAAATTCAAAAGCTCTGTAATAAACTAGAATTATTTCAAAGCCAAAGTAGAATAAGCTAACGAAAAAAGGGTTATTGGGTATTGAATGAAAATGTAGATTTTCCCCAACCTTGATGGCCCGAAAATCTGGATTTTATTAAAGACACAGAGGCTAATATTATTGCAATCTTCTTTATTTAGCTAACCACAGCCACTTTAAAGAACTTACCGCCTGATTCATCAAGCTAAATTGCACTCGCAAAGGGCAAGATTCTCAGAATCTTGTCTTTTGCGAGTGCAATATTTGCATTTGGGATTCATCCCAAATGCAAAATTCGCTATTTAAGAATTCGCACATTTGCGAAGAATTGAATTTAAGGAATCTCTATTTGAGATTCCTTAAATGCAATTCATGAAGCATTTTAAAATTGCGAAAATGCAATTTTGGGCCGCTATTTACCGAGAGGTCAGACCTCTCGGTAAATAGCAAAAACTTAGAAAAATGCATTTAAATGCATTTTTCTAAGTTGCATGTTGCACACACACATGTCCTTTGGACATGTGTGTGCGCAACACCTGTTTCAATTTGCATTTAAGGGGTGCTACAGGGTGTCCTTTGGACACCCCTGGCACCCTTTAAATCGCTATCTTATTTGCGATTAGCTAATTGCTAATCGCAAATAAGGAATACTCCCCAATCATTCCTATGGGCCTTTTGGCCCATAGGAATGTATGGGGAGTTATTCCTTATTTGCGATTAGCAATTTGCTACTCGCAAATAAGGAATGTGTAGGAATCGCTATTTATTTAGCAATTCCTACATGAATCCCGTTTTGCAAGTCCTTAATAGCGATTCGCTATGAATCGCTATTAGGGGCTCGCAAAACGGCCCGTTGATGAATAAGGCTGTTAGACTGTTGTAAGACAAAAAATTCCAACCCAATAAAGGTCAGAACATACATAACTCTTCCTTCTTTTTTCCAAAACATTTTTAAAGTAAGATAAACAAAAGCATGAATGAAAGGTCCCAAAGAGATTAGATCCACTTCCTTATCAAAATCCAATAGAAGGAAATCCAACATTGAATAAATTCTCTTTTGTTGTTGAGCTCGAACTACAAATAAGCAGAAAGAAAATCAAAAGAGGGTTGTGTTAGGAAGGAATAATATTAGCCTCCGTGTCTTTAATAAAATCCAGATTTTCTGACCATCAAGGTTGGGGAAAATTTACATTTTATGTCCTGACCGGAGGCTAATATTATTGCAAGTTTAAAGCATTTTCAGTAGACATGAAACAGCATTTTCAACAGGTCTAAAATAAAACTTGCGAAAAACTGTATCATTTGACCAATCAGCAAATATAAGAATATCATTCAAAGAACCTCTTTGCAGGAAAGCTTGAGAAGCAGAAGCACCACGAACAGAGTGTGAGCCAAACATACTAACATCTACATCAGACATTCTTATCACTTCTTTAACCCATCTTCCCAGAGTTAAAGATGATACACCTTTGTGAGGTTTCCTGAAAGAAATCACTAACCGTTTGACATTAGATCTTAAAAGTAAGTTTTCCCCTTATACTCTATAACACATCTGACAATCCAAATTCACATAATCATCAAAATAAGGGTAGATAATTGTTTGATAGTTTGTTTTGGTTCTACTGTTTAAATAGAAACATATACCTTCAGGAGAAAAAACTCTGTTATAGATTTCTAAAGCTATGACATTGAGACTCTTTTAAAAGAGACTAAACAGAGAAGGGTTGTCAATTTGAAGGAAAGAAGTTTAAGAGAAAGCGTATCGTTATTACCCAGACTATCTATGAGCTTCAAGACTTTAGAAACATCCCATAGAGAGGTGTACCTAGCAATCAGTGGTTTTGAAACCATGATACTTCCTAACAATCTCTTAATGAGTACATTTTAACCTACAGAATAACCATTACCTAAAACATGACCATCAGCAATAGCAGAACGATGAACATTGATAGTTCTGTAAACTAGACCTCTTGTAAACAATTCTGATAGATAGTTGGCTATTTCAACTTTAACAACCAAAATGGGATCAAAATTCCTTTTGACACACCAGCAAAGCCATTTTTGCCAAGCCAATCTATACATTTTACGTGTTCCTGGTGCCCTAGATTCCTTGATGAGGTTTGATGCCTCTTCAGAAAGTCCAGGCACTTCCCATAGATTCCTGAAATTTTCCAAGCCATCATTCTCAATTCTCATCCTAGAACTGGATTGTGCAGCTCTCCTGATGGACCTAGAAGAATTTCCGGGAATACCGGTAGTATGACCGGATAATCCACTAGCATTTCCAACAACATAGGGTACCACACTTCAGACTTCCAAAGGGGAGTCACAAGAACCAGAAAAACCTTTCATTTGTGAACCATTGCAGCTACTTGAGTAATCATTGAAAAGGGAGGAAAAACATATCCTTTCAGAATCCTCCAATCTTGTCTGAAAGCATCCACCCCTGCAGATTCCGGATCCCGATGCCAACTGTAGAAAATATTTAGTTGGGTATTGAGTCTGTCCGCAAACAGATCTACCTGACATGGACCCCAAATTTCCATCAGACCTAGAAAGACTTCCCTGTTCAGACATCAATTGCTTGACTCCCTATGATTCATTGAAAACCAATCTACCTCCATATTCTTCAAACCACGAAAGTATTCCGCTTGAAACACAATATTCTTTTTCAGACAATAGTCCCCAAAAATGTTCGCCAAGTCTGTCAAATCTTTTGATTTTGGACCTCCTAGCTTGTTAACATATCTTACTGCTGAAACACTCCATTCTCAAGAGAATTTAACATTTTGCAGAGTCCTTTGTAAAGCTTTTTATTGCAAAATAACCTGCCAGACGTTCCAAGCAGTTTATATGTAAACTCCTTTCTTCTTTCTTCCAAAGACCTCCTGTAGAAACTAAGCCACAGCTCGCTCCCCATCCTGACAAACTCGCATCTAACTATCACCAGATCCGGGAGAGACCCAAACATTGCTCTCCCATTCCATGCTTCCATTTTTTTAACCACCAGTCTACTTCTTCCCTCGCTTCTTGAGACAGGGTTACTTCCTCTGAATAACTCAATCTATCTCTTAGGTGTCTGCTCAATAGACGCTGGAGCGCCTGATAATTCACAGGACCAGGAAAAATGGCTTGAATCGTAGAAGATAGCAGGCCTATCCCCCTTGTTAGTATAGACAACAAATGGTCCTCGACATCATTTCACTGGTAAAAATACTCATAACATTTGATCAATCTTATTAACTCCACAATCAGACTTAATCTATAGTCTTTCTGACATAAATGATGTTAGCCCACAACTTCAAAGAACATTTACAGTATGTGCCAATAAATCAATAAACTCGAAAAAAGAGGAGGTTCAGCTGACGTAAGTAATTTAATATATCATGTATTAACAAATGGAAATCAATATTTCTATGTACATATATTTACACAAATCCTAAGACGAAATACATTTTTACTCTAAAACAGGAAAAAAGGAGAGAACGTGCACAGAGATAGATAAAGCGTGTGCTCAAGTGAATGATCAAGAAGATCAGGAAAACAGTGTAGATCATTTATATACAGGGAAACATTGAGCCTGTCCTAGGTATAGCTTGTAAAAAATACTTCTTTTTTACTCGCTAAGCGCTATCTATAATTCCTTGGTCCTTGAATTGCCCCGTTGGCAATAGGATTACCAGGGAGAAGGGGATGGAAGGTGGACTGGGGACAGGGGTCAATAGGTACAGGCTCCCAGAGGGGAATGTCGTCGACGTTTCGGGTCTTCCGGATTCCAAAACGCGGTGCAAGACGGAAGGCTGCACATCGCGAAACGAAGCTAAATAACCAGATACCTCGGCGCTGATTGTACACACGAGCGTGAGGCACCAGACGTGCTGAGTTAACAGCATACAACTCTGAATTAAGTACACCAGTGACAAACGCATTGGTAAAAAAAAATTTTGGACACTTGCATATTACAAGTGCGGACCAGTCGTCGCACTTGGACGTATCAAGGCACCACGGGAGGGTGCCACACAAATGGTTTTAATTGACGTGCACTTTGAGAGATATCCCTTGTCACTCCGTCCTGATGAAGACCCGCTGTTGAGGACTTAAACCGCCCACTCTCTTTTGGGTCGAAACGTCGACGACATTCCCCTCTGGGAGCCTGTACCTATTGACCCCTGTCCCCAGTCCACCTTCCATCCCCTTCTCCCTGGTAATCCTATTGCCAACGGGGCAATTCAAGGACCAAGGAATTATAGATAGCGCTTAGCGAGTAAAAAAGAAGTATTTTTTACAAGCTATACCTAGGACAGGCTCAATGTTTCCCTGTATATAAATGATCTACACTGTTTTCCTGATCTTCTTGATCATTCACTTGAGCACACGCTTTATCTATCTCTGTGCACGTTCTCTCCTTTTTTCCTGTTTTAGAGTAAAAATGTATTTCGTCTTAGGATTTGTGTAAATATATGTACATAGAAATATTGATTTCCATTTGTTAATACATGATATATTAAATTACTTACGTCAGCTGAACCTCCTCTTTTTTCGAGTTTATTGATTTATTGGCACATACTGTAAATGTTCTTTGAAGTTGTGGGCTAACATCATTTATGTCAGAAAGACTATAGATTAAGTCTGATTGTGGAGTTAATAAGATTGATCAAATGTTATGAGTATTTTTACCAGTGAAATGATGTCGAGGACCATTTGTTGTCTATACTAATGAATACCCAGGTCCTTTGACTATATTGGGTCTACCCCTGTTTTATAACACTATCCCCCTTGTTAGCATTCAAAGAGATATTTTCCCCGCAATTAGGATATTCCTTAGTTCCTTTTTATGTGTTTTAGTCTTTCTCTTGGGAGTTTCAGTTGATCTTGCACAGTGTCGATCATAAAACCTAGGAATTGAGTAACCTGATTTGGAAATGGGCAAGACTTCTGTCTGTTTACCACGAACCCCAGGTCCTCCATAAGGTTTATTGCCATAGAAGTGTGATCTATCGCTCTCGATTTCACTTGATCCATTATGAATATGTCGTCTAGATAGATAATTAGATGTACCCCTCATAATCTTAGGTAAGCTGCCACCGGCTTGAGGACCTTGGAGGATCTTGGTTCGTATGCCGACCGAAGGGTAGGCATACGATCTCCCACATCTTTCCTACCCATCCGAACCGGAGATATTTTTGGTGATTATTGCAAATAGGGATTGTTAATTATGCATATTTTAGGTCTAATCTTGTTAGCCAATCCCCCGGTTGCAATATTTTTTCTATTAAGTTTAGACCCTACATTTTGTAATGGTGATATTCTACCCAATCGTTGGGACTCTTTAGATTTATTACAGGTCTCATACCTTTCCCTTTTTTCTGCACTAGAAAAATACTGCTTACAAAACCCTTTGACTAATCTAAAGATTTCCTGATCACACCTTTCTCTAGTAGGTCTTGAACCTCTTGTTTACTAATTCTGATAACTCTTCGTCAAACCTTATGATTTCCGGGATATGGTCTTGCACGGGATCCCCCACAAAGTCTCTCTGGTATCTCATAATGTTGTCCAACACCCAATGTTGTCTTGTGTTATCGATATCCAATTTTTTGCAAATTGAGCTAGCCTCCCACCTGTCTTTATCGGGGTAACAGAAGGGTCTTGACTTACCTGAGCCTCTTGAACGACGATCACCTCGTTGTCCTCTTCCTCTAAACCCTTGTCTCTGAGGGTAGAAACCTGCATAAGCGTTTTGGGTTTGATAAAGGTTAGGTCTTGGCCTCGGCGCGGGAATCAACCTCTTGATAGCTCGGCCCCGCCAAAAACACTCCCATCAAATACCTTCTTAATCTCCCTTTGGGATTTTTGTAAGGAGCTAAAGGCACCTATATACTTGGATATCTCATTGATAAAATCATCGCCGAAGAGTACCCCATTGGCTTCTTGCCTCCTTCGTTGTTGGCTAGCTCCACCAATTTGAGGTACATTTTTAGAATGATGCTCTTCTCTCTTTCAACAGATATGGCTGTATTGGCATTGCCTAGGAGGCATACTGCCCTTTGGATCCATTGCCTTAGCTCTTCCACATTGAGAGTGGATTTGCCAACAAATGCCTCTTCCGTCATATCAAATATTTTGGTTGGCACATGCATAATCTCACCTTTGCCAATCAAGGCAAATATTTTTGGGTCCAGATTGGGGGTTTGAGTGACTTTGTTGGATGGCATTGGTCTAGGGCATTCAGATCTGAAGCGTAGCCTCGCGTCCTTGGGGATTTGTTTTCTTAATCAAAACTGCAAGTAGTCCGCAACATGAGCAGCTGGTGACCATTTGGGAGATAAGTGGTGTTTTAAGAGATAGGGGTCAAACATAAGGCCTCAAATCCTCTTCATCCAAAAGGGATTCATTGTTTGCCTTGGGTAGTAATATCTCAGAACCCTCTGAGTCTAAATCAGAAGAACAGCTCAGTTCAACTTCAGTGCTCCCAGTGGAGTTATGACAATGCACAACCTTATGTTTGCGAGCATTAGGTATTATTTCTCTTGATTCATTAGATGGACCCTTTCCACGGTTCCCGTGTGTGTCCTCGACACCACCAATTTTCATATGGGCAGAGATTTTATTCGAATCAGAGAATTTACCTTTTTTATAGTTTGGGCCAGTTGTTTCAATATTTTTGTGCTTTCTGCTAGCCTTACCTCCTTTTTTAGATAGCGAGTCCTTATTGGCTGACCAAAATCTCTATTCATCCGAGAGTCAATTCTTGTCTAAAGAAAATTGTTCTAGCTTCTTATCCATTCTCTTCTCCATATCTTGAGAGAGTTTTTCTAACATTGCCCTTCATTTGTGCTCAAGGAACTCTTCAGAAGTACTAGGGCGTGTTTGAATAATTCTTTCTTGAAAATTCATGGTGGAGACAATGGTTTAAAATGCAGGGTGCATGGTTTACATCTAGTATATCAAAATGTAGGGTGAAAGGTTTGCAGAGAGTACAGCCGCATTTGGAAAGAGCAGTTGACAATCAGCTGTTACTGTGAAGGTAGTAACTGTCACTTTTTAAAGGATCATGGGGACGTGAAAGCAGTTCAAGGCTATGTAAGGCATCCCAACCCTTAAAATGGTCGCAGATACTACGTGGAAACATAGACACAGCATCCCTAAAAGTCCTCTTTCTGTTTTAGTTAAAATTCTTAAACCTGGGGATTGTACTTCCAGTAGAGGAGTGGGACTATGGTACGATGTGGCCCAAAGCGTCGGAAGCAGTCTCAGCAGATTCCGGGCTTGAAAAACGCGACCGCCTTTAATGTTGTGGCGGCACTGAATAAGCCCAGAGTGAATTCAAGGCGGGCGGGAGAAGTAACTAGGGCTATGCTGTGCTCGGAGCATTATTGGAGCTACTAGAATGTGGCTGAGGTGGCAAACCGGAAACGAGGGAGGTTACCATGGTGCAGGTCTCGCCATCTTTGTGGAGGGACGGTAAGGCATTCAAAGAAAAAACACATGGCTAATTGAAAGGAAACAGAACGTATACACTGAAAGAAAACCTTTATTAAAGATGGGAATTAAGAACTTGATTCAAATAGCAACACATTAGAAACATAACGAGTCAATTAGCAACAGTTAGCTTAGCTCCTAAGTAATTATAAACATATTTTATGAATATCAAGTTATTAAATTATAAAAATAGTAAAATATGTAAAGAGAAAGCCTACATTCTTGAAAAGGCAAAACACAGGTACTAAAAGACAGAACAAGTTCACAAAATAGTGATAAGCACAGCAGGGGATACAAGAATACTTATCTTGACTGCGGCAGCTAAAAAAAGAAGGAAGAGTTATGTATGTTCTGACCTTTATTGGGTTGGAATTTTTTATCTAACAACATTCTAAGTTATTTAAATTGGCAGAGGTTAGCCAAATAAAGAAAATTGCAATAAGATAAGCCTCCGGTCTTGACATAAAATTATCTTTGAGCTGATAACAGGTTGCCAGGATCTCATGTTCAATGTTGGAGGAGCAGCCCCAAGTCTTTAATGACGACAAATATGGTGTATAATACCTGACCAGAACAACTGAGGAGAAAACATGGACTTACAGTCAGATGTTGTAAATGCCCTATTTCAGTTGGTTTTGCACAATTTCTGTCTTTCTTGGAACTGATCTCATACTTTATTCAGCTTCTGTGAAGCCAGGTTGCCATAGTGTTTCTATGTCCCCCAAACAGGAGAAGCCAGGCCTTTACTTCCTTTATGTATGGTATGTGGTCTAGAACATTTCTAACATACTGAAAAAAGAGCCATGGCAATTGGGCATTTCCCCATTGAAAAATCAAACACAGGATGTAACAGAAATCTGTGCAGCTCCCAATACTATTGGCTAACAGGAGGATATTGATTCATTAGATGGGCCCTGTGGCACCTAGGCTTAATGACTGGATTAAGGATGTAAAAATCTAGGCAATGGCAGAGGAAGAACGACATCAAAAGCCAAAAGTAATGACAGGCTAACAGATGACTTAGCCGACTGGCAGGCATAATTATTCGACTTCCTGTAAACAATAAATCTGCCCCCAAATTAAATACTGAAACAACAGTGTTACCTAAGCTCACAGTCATCCTTGTGAGGTATGAGGATTCAAAAGATTGTTGTATGTTTGATTGATAATTTAAATGCTAAACATTAGATGTTCTGCCAGGAATCTGATTTCTCCAAGTAAGGCTATCTAGATTGTATTACAATACGATAGGCTTATTGCTAGAAATTGGGTCTCCAGTTGGTAGACGTATGCACCTTCTCCAAGTAGGGACCACAACCCTAGTCAGGGGAAGCTAGATACACACTAAAAGATAACCTGTGCTCACCCTCTAGTAGCTTAGCACAGAGCAGTCAGACATATCTAAAGAGGCAATGAGTAAAGTATTTGTGCAACACACACACACACAGAGTAGTACAATGAAAACACTACAAAACTACTCCACCTAGGTGTAGAACAATAGATATTAATCTTATGAGTAAAACAAGACCAAAGTGACAAAGATCCGATAAGTATAATCAGAATTATGAATTTAAAAAAAGTAAATACAAATAGAGTGCTTAGAGTCAAATAGCGCTTAGGGGTTACTTGAGGTCATGTTGGACCGGGGGAAATTCAAAGTTCAGGCCCACAGCAGTGGAGTGCAGGCCAGCTACAGCACCCAAGCAGGGCTTGCTATAAACGCACCTTGGATGGAGAGAGCGTCGGCATCGAAGACTCGATGCATAGTTTTAGATTCACACAGTCAGTTAGAAGCATCATCCCCGAGACTCGCAGTCAGGTTCCACGGCGGCATCGAACTCCTTATGCTGCAGGTGCTGTGTTGTTGCCGAACTTCGCAGTCGGGTCCCGCGTCGCTGTCGGGCTGCACAGGGAAGCCCTCGGATTAGCACTTCATCTGCATCGAAGGACACTACGTTAGTTCCGATTGGCGCAACGTCATTACTGGGTAGGTTCTGATGGTTCTGGACTGCAAAAGTCACCATTCAAGTGCCCACACCTGGATTGGCAGGACACTGCAGGACTCACAGATGGCAGAGTCCACGTGCTGTTGCAGAAATTCAGGAAGTCTTTGATGGCCAGAGACTTCAGAACAGGGAGCAAACCAGCGAGCCCTTTGAGTCACTCTGGATGCCATTGGGATGGGTCCAGTCCTTGCCTTCAATAGGGCAGAGATCAGCAGGCAGCAGAACATCTCAGAAAACCAGAAAGCCGTTCCTTCAGAGCAACAGTCAGGAAAAGTGTCATGTGGCACAGTATTGATAATTAAGGGGGTAACCCATACATACTACGCAACCTGGTTATATAATGCAGTACAGAGAATTTTTGGTCAGGGTAGCAAAAAACTTTTTAAGAGACAATGGGCCAGATGTAGGTAGCCAAATACCGGTCGGTAACGGCCGAATTCGGCCGTTACCGACCGGTATTTGGCTACCGAGATGTAGGGGGACAGAAACGGGGCAAATCGGTAATTTTACCGATTCGGTAAATATACCGGTCGGTAAATTTACCGACCGGTATATTTACCGAATCTGTAAAATTGATATGTAGGTGGGACTCTTCTGAGTCCCACAAGGCCTACAAAATCGGTATTTTACCATCAAATTGTATTTGATGTTAAAATACCGATTCAGGTGTGCATGCACCGAATCGGCATGCACGCACCGAATCGGTAAAATTCGGTAATTAAGAATCGGTAAATATTTTTTACCTACATCTGGGCCAATATATGCTAGCAAACAACATTTGTTAGTTATGGCAAGAGTCCAATTTATTCACTTTTTGAGACAGAGCTTCTAATGTAATTGTATTCAAAGCATTAGCAGAAAAATGGCAACCCCATTGCTTATTCTGATTACAGTGCAATATATTCAAAGTATTCACAAATAATGGCAACACAGTTGCTCATTATAGTTTCAGTGCAATATATTACAGTGCTCTCGGTGTAGAAGGGGAAGGAGGAAGGGAATGGGTGTTAAGTGGTAACGTGTCAGTGGAGGACAGGGAAAAGGTATTTGTGACATATATACATCAATGTTGCATACAAAATCTTTTACGGCCTGTGATAGGTCAAGCAATCCTGAAAACACACATAGCTCTAATGGACAAGCATTTAATTAACAATGTCACCAGAGTTTGTGTAGTATATTGTCTGTGTGTTAACGGCATTTCGACCCCTGAGTGCAGGAATTAATGATGTCCTTACACTTGTGTCTTCATCAGGACTGGACTCTGAAGATCACTTAAATACAACAACTGGGAACCTCCGCCGTGTGAATGGTAATGGTGGGCCTGGTGAAGCTCTCAGCCATGAGTGGAAACATGCAGCGATAGGTCAACAGCTTGCAAAACAATGGGAACCAATCCTGTGGAATCCTTCACTTGTGATGGATACTCCGAATGAATGTGGCACAGTAGTCTTTACTCCTGGCAGAGTTCATTTCAGGGCTAGTAGGGGACAGTCTTGGTAGAGTCAGAGCATTTATACCCAAATGTGCCTTTGAAGAGGGGGTGACTTCAAAGCAGGCCTGTTAGATCTGGGGGTCTCTAGTTGGCAATGGTATTCACTATTGTCCAAACAGGGACCCCTACTTCTAAGTCAGGATAAGGGGCCTACGCCCCTTAATAACCCCTGCTCACCCCCTTGGTAGCTTGGCATGAGCAGACAGGCTTATCTCTGAGGCAGTGTGGTAAGCATTTGTGAATATACACAGTAATACAGTGATAACACTACAGATGGACACAACACAGGTTTTATAAAAAATTGTATTCTTTATATAGATTTAAACATAAGACCACAAACGACAACAATCCACAATACTACACTTAAGATTACTTAAAAGATTATTAAAGTCTCTTAGTTCAAGTTGTTGGTAAATGTGACAAAGTTCTCAACAAAGTACCTGGAAGCGTAACGCAAAGTGAACAAAAGGCTCGGAAAAGGGGAGATGCGTCGTTTCCGTGACCCGGGTGAACGGTTGCGTGCAACCTCAATGCTTGCGCAGAGTAGGGGATTCGTCGTGAGCCTTACCGGTGCGGAGATTCTCGTGCAGGGAAGACATCAGACAAACCACAGGGGGTGGAGCCAGCATTGTAGAGGGAAGGCCCAGCCCTATTCAGGTCCCAGGTGCAACTCCTCCCTCCCATCTATATGCAGATCTCTCTATTCACCACTGGGCTGCCCCAGCCTGTCTCCTGGAATTCCCCAGCCCTGTCACTCACAAACCCAGACATGGAATACACAACCCAGCAGAGGCAGGCTCAAATGGTTAGGCAAGCAAATACCTACTTTCTAAAAGTGGTATTTGCAAACACAATATATTAAAATAAACTTTACTAAAAGATATATTTTATTATTATGAGTTCAGTCATACTGAATTCGAATTTCTACCATGTTCCCTGAGTCAGTTAGGATTATAAGAATGTAATAATCTAACTGCCCATTCTGGCCTACGAGAACAGGTAGCCTTCAATAGTGGAAAACGAAAATGGCTGTAATTCACTATTAGAACATGCTACACACATCAGAGCATGTCCTACCTTGTACCTACAATGTACCCTGCCCTGGGGCCTCCCATAAGGGTGTCTAATATGAAGCAAAGGGAAGGTTAAGAGACTGGCAAGTGGGTGCACTTGGCCAAGTCGACATGGCAGTGCACACTGCACACAGGCCTTGCAATGGCAGGCCTGAGACACACTTTACAATCTGCTTCTCCGGGTGTCACGACCTGTGCTGCAAGCCCACCAGCAGCATTTGATTTACAAGCCCTGGGCACACATGGTGCACTGTACTAGGGGCTGACAGATAAATCAAATAACCCAATCATGGACTAACCTTGTAGTACATTAATTTAACATAGGAAGCACTGTTTAGCAGTGGCACAGTGCCCAAAGCATAAATCCAGCAAAAACATATCAAAACAGAGTAGGCAATCCGTCAAAATGGAAGGGAGACTCACGCCAATGATGCCAGGTCTAACACGGCCCTTGAAGTGCACAGGTCCTTTTCAACCCTGCCCTGGCAGCCAGGATAGAAGTAGGGGAAAATCAGTCCTTTGTATGGGACACATGTCACTGCCTTCTCAGGTGTAAGTTTAAGCTCCCCCCTCCCTCTACCTGCCCAGGAACAGCTCTCAGAATGCAGATGAATGCAGATGAATTCTCGGTCACACCCTCCCTTCCTGTGATTGTGGCTGTCTAGATGAAATGCACAAAGTGTAGCTGTCACCAATCCCAGATATTTATTGGAGACAGGCTTCAAGGTATACAAAGCAGTAACAGCAGAGAAATGTTTCCTTTCTGAAAGTGGCTTTTCTAAAACTGTAATGTTAAAGCCAACTTTACCAGTAAAAAGGATTTATTATTGTCATTCGAAAGACATGAAACATGTTGCAGCTACTTCTTTCTAATCAGGAATTGCAATTTAAAAGTGTTTTAAGAAATTCCCAATGCTAGTCTATGAGAGGATTAGGCCTTACAGGCCAGCTTAGGGAAAGGAAAAATAAAATGATAATAAAACAGTATTATTAGCATTTTCTTTTTCCTCTGGATGGAGCTGAGTCTTTAGTGGCTTGGCCATGCCATGACAGGTTCGGAAAGGGAGTGGTGGGCAGCACTGCTGCCAGTGTGCGTGATGGTTTAGCCAGCCTTATTAGGACACCCAAACAGTTATGCACATGGACATCTACCCAACCCGAGCTGCCCTGCTGGGGGAGAGAGAAGCACGCGTAAGCACCCAGTCAGCAGAAAACAAGCCTGTCAGTGCTTTTCTCATGCTCGTCCAGTATGAGAGAAGCCCTAGGATTGGCAGTGGGGAGTCTAGGTGCTTCAAAATGTACACAGCAGGAAGGAGAAGAGCGGTATAGAAGCAATCAGCGATGAGTAGGTAAGTTATTTTATTTAGTACATTTATTTTGTCGTCCTTCCCTTTCCCTCTCACCCGATACCCCTCCCCCACTCCACCACCCTGCTGTGAGACCAGCCTCTACTAGTAGGACCAGTTTAAGAAGGGAAGAAAACAATGTGAGAGTGAACAGGAACGGGCCACAGTGACAGGGAAGCACTGCATATGGTAAAACCATAGTCTGATTGTACAGGACAGTGTAAGTGAGAAGAACAGCAGTGTGGGAGTGAAACTGTCTGTACGAGACAAGGACAAGAGTGTGCGAGGGACGCACCTCAAGCTTGAAGGCCGTAATGTGAAATGAACAGTCCACATGGTGAAAGGTAAGGACCACTAGTGTGATAGTAAAGAAACAGTGAGAAGCACACGCCTGTGTGAGAAGGAAGCAAGAATGGCTGTAGTGACCGAGATTACACTTGAGAGAGTCGGGCAGCTTTGACCCAAGTGTGCGCCATCGAATTTCGGACTTAGATGGTGACTGGGTCTTGGTTTACCACACCCCGAAGATTAAAGGAAATTGCACACGCAATTTGCGCAAAACTTGTCAATATAAAACCTCTCACTAACTCCAATTAAACATTATTTTACATTTACCACAGCACTCGGAATAAGACCATTAGTGTCTGATCTATATGTTATCATTAAACCGTATCACTGGTGTCCGGGGACAGTGCCTGTCAGTTATACAAACAGACAGACAGGCTTATTGTGAAGCAAAGCTGCCATAGGCTCTGAATCAATGAAAGCAAGGCAGGAGGAAAAGGATCTATGTGGGCAATGTATGAGGGACACCTGATAACAGGTCAGAGAAATGTGTCCTTCATGCAGACCAGCAAATATGCACAGTTTCGTTACAGAAAGGCAGTCTACTAGGACAATCCCTCTATCTGCTCATAACAAGGTGGGCAGAACAAAGCATTTATCACAGCTTAAAATGCATTGCATATTGACATCTAAGAAGTCGGGCAACTAAAACTAAAAATCAATATATAATCAGCTGCGAACAAAAGGTAGTCCTATTCAGTCGAATTAGGTAGATTAAATCGCTCTTTGCTTAATCCACAAACCTTCACAGAAAGACTCCCTAAAGTTGAGCTAAAACAATATAATTATACAAAAATTCACAGGAATATACACGTATAACCAAGTAGATGAACACAAAGAGTAAGGAAGGAATTTTCAGGACCTAAAACAGACATTAAAATGTAAACCAATCCACCATAGCAACATCACAATTTCGCACAAATCATGTAGTAGGGCGTTGTGGGGTTTTGCCACCTTGTTTCCTGCCATTAAGTGTTTTACCGGTCATACCCTTCACGAATACCACAAATGTGTACAATCCACTGACTTCCGCTGACTTCAGAAAAACATTTAGGCTATATTTATAGAGAATACAATTCAATCAGCCCGTAAAACAACGTTATTCATGTTTGAGACACACATTTAGAAGAGAGTTCAAAGCGTTTCATTAAAAGTAATATACAACAGTAAAAAAACAATAATGCCAAAACATACTTTTCCTAGAGAAAACTACAGAGTTAAAATGTGCACTAACTCTAAAACAGACCCCTTCATTTTGTAGTAATTGCAAATGCCAACAGGCTACTCTGCATTCCATTAAAGTCCACACGTGCGAAAAGTTTAAGTGGTCGCAAACGGAGAATCGTGCCATTTGTGAGCACTAAATAGACTTTTACATGTACTATTTTGCACATCAGTAACCATTTACCAAATCGCAAAATAAGGTTTGTGAGACGGTATTAGGAAGGGACATGTTTAGGGCATCCCTTCCTAATATCGAGTCAGAGGAGGATGTATAAATGTTTTGCGACCGGAATGTGGTCGCGAAATATTAGCATTTTACAGTCTTTACAGTCTACTTCAAGTTGATGGTAAGCCAGTCACAAACTGGAAGGGGGTGCCCAATGGACTCCTTCCCCCTTTGTGAATGATTGCAAAAATGTTTTTTAAGAGCAGGCAATGGTCCCAGGGAAATAGACAGCTTACAATGCATTGCCGCTAAAACGAACACAAACTATGAATTCAGGGCCTACAAATAGCAAAAAACTTTAGAAGAAGCTTGTATTGGAGGGAGAGCAACTGCAAAGAGAGAAAGAAGAATTGCTTACACTAAATGAGATATGCAAGAAGAACGATTCAAGGCAGTGCGGAGCCCATATAAATTCAATACAAGATGGTTACTTGGCAAAAGAGGACAACAGCATCCCTAGAAGCTCGTGGAAAAATGCATTCCTCCATGCTATGCTGTCAATACGAAGAAATAGCGGTCTTCCAGTCCAATAGTGAATATAGTAGTGAATCTAACAGCGACTCTTAGCTGTTCCAAAAAAATAGAGCTGCAAAATCAAATGGAACCCCATGGCTCCCTCCTCAATCAATCAATCAATCAGTCATTTGTAAAGCGCACTACATACCCGCGAGGGTCTCAAGGCGCTGGGGGGGGGGCGCTACTGATCGACAGTCAGGTCTTGAGCATCCTCCTGAAGGTCAGCAGGTCTTGGGTCTGTCGTAGGCTCAGTGGGAGGGTGTTCCATGTCTTGGTGGTGAGGTGGGAGAAGGATCTCCCGCCGGTGATTGTTCTCCAGATGCGCGGGACGGTGGCAGTGAGAGGTCGGCGGATCGTAGCTGGCGGTTGGGGATGTAGAAGGAGAGTCGTCTGTTGAGGTAGGCTGGGCTGGACTTGTGAAGTGCCTTGTGTGCATGGATAAGGAGCTTGAAGGATATCCTCTTGCTGACGGGGAGCCAGTGCAGGTCCCTCAGGTGGGGGGTGATGAGGCCATGGCGTGGTACGTCGAGGATCAGTCGTGCCGAGGGGTATTGGATGCGTTGTAGTCGTTTGATGAGCTTGGTCGGGGCTCCCGCATAGAGGGATTTTCCGTAGTCGAGTCTGCTGCTGACGAGGGCCTGGGTGACTGACTTTCTTGTATCTTTCGGGATCCATCTGTAGATCTTGCGGAGCATGCGGAGGGTGTTGAAGCAGAAGGAGGAGACGGCGTTGACCTGCTTGGTGATTAAGAGCGTTGAGTCGAGGATGATTCCCAGGTTGCGTGCGTGGTCGGTGGGTGTCGGGGCTGCTCCCAGAGCCATCGGACTCTAGGAGTCGTCCCAGGCTGAAGGGTTGGAGCCGAGGATGAGGACCTCCGTCTTGTCCAAATTCAGCTTCAGACGGCGGGTCTTCATCCAGTCGGCGACAGCCTTCATTTCTTCGTGGAGGTTGGCTTTGGCGGTGATGGGGTCCTTGGTGAGGGAGAGGATCAGTTGAGTGTTCTTGGCGTAG
Organism: Lissotriton helveticus; assembly: GCF_964261635.1. Taxonomy (NCBI): domain Eukaryota; kingdom Metazoa; phylum Chordata; class Amphibia; order Caudata; family Salamandridae; genus Lissotriton; species Lissotriton helveticus. The sequence goes on from NC_136067.1 coordinate 532,410,215, forward strand.
GAAATTATGTTGAGGTTGTGCTGATGGGCGACGTGTGCGAGCGGGGCCTTGTAAATGTTCAACAGTGTTGGGCTGAGGGAGGATCCCTGGGGTACGCCGCAGATGATCTCAGAGCCTTTGGACCGTAAGGGGATGAGGCGGACGCTCTGGGTTCTGCCGGAGAGGAAGGAGGTGGTCCATTCCAGCGCATTGTTTCGGATCTCTGCGGCATGGAGGTGTGCGCGTAGTGTGTGGTGGCAGATGGTGTCGAAGGAGGCGGAGAGATCTAGGAGGATTAGTGCTGCATTCTCGCCATTGTCCAGCAGGGTCCTGATGACGTTGGTGGCAGCGATGAGGGCGGTCTCGGTGCTGTGGTTGCTGCGGAACCCTGACTGGGAAGGGTCCATGATTCTGTTTTCTTTGAGGTCTCGGGTTAGCTGTCTGTTGACGATTTTCTCAATGACCTTGGCCGGGAAGCAGAGCAGAGAAATGGGCTGGAAGTTCTTGAGGTCTCTAGGGTCAGCCGTGGGTATTTTTCAGTAGGGCGTTGATCTTGGCGTGTCTCCAGCTCTCTCGCGGTCTCGAGGGAGAGTTTGATGACTTTGCACAGGTGAGATGCGATGGAGCTGCTTGCTTTGTTGAAGACTTGGTGCAGGAAGGGATCTGACGGAGAGCCGGAGTGGATTGTGCTCATGGTCTTGATTGTGTCATGTGTGCTCATGCTGGCCCAGGCTAGCAGGGGGTCATGGTCGATGGTGTGTGGATGCTCTGTTGTGTTGCTGTTTGTTGGGTCTGTCTGGGTGTTGAAGCTGTCGTGGATGTCTGAAATCTTGCGGTGGAAGAAGGTGGCAAGGGAGTCACACAGGGCTTGTGACGGCGGGATGTCGTAGGTGTTGGAGCTGAGATTGGAGAGTTCCTTCACAATGTTGACGAGCTCCTTGCTATTGTGTGCGTTGTTGTCGAGGTAGTCTTTAAACGAGGTTCTCTTGGCGGCCCTGAGGAGGTGGTGTTGGTTGCGGATGGCATCCTTGTGTGCTGCGCGATTGTCCAGAGTTTGTTCACTGTGCCATTTCTTCTCTAGTTTCCGGAAGGCTTGCTTGGAAGCTAGAAGTTCTGGGGTGAACCAGCTGGCCTTCTTGCTGGTGTCTCTGTGGGGGGGTATCTTGAGCGGGGCGAGGGTGTTGGCGCAGTCTTCGATCCAACGTCTGAGGCTGTGGGCAGCGTCGTCGGTGTTGGAGGGTTCGGTGGGTGGGTGGGCTGAGAGCGAGGTTTGCATGTAGTTGGTCTTCAGTGATTTTGCTCCAGCAGCGGCGGGGGATCTGTTGGGTGTGGTGGTGTGTGTTGGGTTTCTAGAAGGTGAAGTGGATGCAGCGGTGGTCAGTCCAGAGGAGTTTGGTGGTGTGGCTGAGGAGAAGACGGGGTTGAGCGTGTGGCCGGTGGAGTGGGTGGGCGTTGTGACGAGTTGCTTTAGTCAGAGGTTGGCGAGGTTATCAATCAGGGTTGTGAAGTTGTTGTTGTTCTCAAGGTGAAAGTTCAGGTCTCCGAGGAGGATGTAGTTGGTGGAGGTCAGGGCGTGCGTGCCTATGAAGTCGGCGATAGAGTCGCTGAACTGGGGAGGGGTCCGGGGGGTGGGTAGACGAGGGTGCCACTGAGGGTGGAGTTGGAGTCTGTGTGGATCTGGAAGTGGATATTTATGGTGGCGCTCGATCAAATCTGTTGTTATTAGTATCAAGAAAGAGAGAGCTGCCGGAGCTCGCTGCCCAAACAACTTGCCTGTAAACTTATGCAAAATGCTTTCAGGGTACTGGATTAGCTGATCGCCACCATTATTCAATGCGTGATGTCTCAGGGGCATGGTCCCACCATCCTGGAAGGGCTCTATCATTTGCCCTTTACACAAAAAATGCTCCTGTTTGTGACAGGCAATTACAGTATGATAGCCCCCCTAGACAAAGAATATAAGCAATACGCCAGACTCTTATTTAAGGACTTAAAGCAATGGGAGGACAGCCTAATTCTCATTCTGTGGCACCAAATAGGCTTTAGAGACAGCCACAGTACACTCAACAGCACCATGACACTTTACATCTCAGTTAAAAAGCACCTTACACCCTTATTTTCAGAACTATTTGAACATTTTATAGGCTTCTGAACTGTGTTTGATAAACTGCAGTAAACTGTGGCTCAAACTAGCAAGATGGACAACAGGGGCAGCCTGATGAGAGCGATCCAGATGATACACACAGAAGCATGGGTTAATGTAAAATGGGCGATGGCTTTTCTTTAACCAGTAACAACTACATAAGCAGAGGATTAAATCAGGACGGCATCCTCACTCTGCTTACATTTTAACCTTTATGTAGCTAGATGGCTTCCAACCTCCAAACAACAACAACAGAGTGTTTCCCATCCCCCCAAACTGGGAAGAATGACCCTCCAATTCCTAATCTGTGCAGATGACATTGTCATATTTGATCAATGAAACACCAGTTAGGATCCTTTTTGTGCAGACAACAACCTAAGCCTAAACCATGGAAAGTCCAATGCCCCACACATCGGCAAAGAGTCATGAAGTAGGGCGGCTGGCACTTATTTATTCATTTATTTATTTATTTTTACAATTTATACAGCGCGAACAAATGCCCGTAGGCGTCTCGGCGCTAAAAGCAATGCGTAGAATTCCCACAGAGGCTAAGTCGGCAGCTATTCTTGACAAAACAGCCAGGTCTTTGTTTTTCTGCGGAATTGCATCAGGGACGGGCTTTCCCTGATGGCTACTGGCAGTGAATTCCATAATCTGGGAGCAGCCACCAGGAAACGCCTATCGCCCCAGGTGACTGTTTTGGTTCGCGGTACCAACAGAAGATTGAGGTTATTAGATCTGAGCGATCTTGTGGGTAAGTGGAACCTAAGATGGAATTTCAGGAAGTGAGGACCTTGGTTATGCAGAGCCATGTAAACTATGCATAGGGTTTTAAACTTAATCCTGTTCCAGATCTTAAGCCAATGAAGATTTTTTATGGTCTCCGTGATTGGCATAAACTTCGGGGTTCCAGTCAGGAGACGGGCTGCAGCGTTCTGGATTGTCTGCAGTTTATTAGTCACTCTAGCCTGGGCATTGATGAATAAGCCATTGCAGTAATCAAGGGAAGACAACACTAAGGAGCTTACCAGTGTCTTTCCTGCTGTGACTGGCAGGAACTGTAGAATTTTCTTAATCAACCTGAGTTTATGATGGGTGGTGGCTGCTGTTTTGTTTGCATGGGCCATGAAATTCAAGTTCCCGTCAAAAGTCACTCCAAGATTTCTGACAGTGGGTACCGGTTTAGGGGGGGTCCCATACGTAGGTGGCCACCACGTATTAGACCAACTGGGTGAGAGGTGTCCAAAAATGACCACCTCCGTTTTTTCGGAGTTTAATTTTAGGCAATTGGATGCCATCCACTCTCCAATCGCCCGCATGCCCCCTTGAAACTTTTCTGCTACCCTCTCTCCATCACCATTGATGGCCAGCACAAGTTGCGTGTCATCTGCGTAGGAGGTGAGGCTCATCCCATGGGCCTTGATGACAGACGCCAGGTCCGACACATAGATATTGAATAGTGTCGGACTTAGGGATGAGCCTTGGGGTACACCACACGGCAGTGACAGCTTGTCAGATTGAAAATGCCCCAATGTGACCACCTGCGTTCTCCGAGCCAAAAAGGAAGAAAGCAGGTTCTTTGCCAGGTGGCGAATGCCCATCTTTCCGACACGATCCACCAGAATCTTGTGGTCGACTGTGTCGAAAGCTGCGGATAAATCGAGCAATACCAGTATCGCAGTTCCTCCCTGGTCTCGGATCACTCGTATATCCTCCGTCGCTTTAATTAGGGCAGTCTCAGTACCATGGTACTTGCGAAAGACAAATTGGGTGTTGTCCAGTAGTTGGTGCTTCTCTACAAACTCTGAGAGTTGTGTATTTATGGCTTTCTCAACTACCTTGGCTAAAAAAGGTAGGCTAGCTATGGGGCGATAGTTTTTTAATTGCTCCTTGTCCAGGTTAGCTTTCTTAGGTAGAGGCTTCACTAGGGTGTTCTTTAGTGAGTCCGGGTATGTCCTAGTTCTGAACATTGTGTTACAGATTGAAGCGATGTCAGGGGCCAAACAATCCATGACTGGACGAATGACCTTGAGAGGACAGGGATCTAATGCTGATCCGGATCCTTAAATAATGAACCATCAAAACAACCGGACTGGTCATCTGGCTTTACACCAAAACTTCCCTCCAGAGACAATTCGAGGAAATAAAATCTAAAGAACATAGCCTGATTTGTGACTTCCAGAAACGACTTAATGACCTGTAAGGGTCAGTTTAAAACCCCTATCATGGTCAATAAGAGTAAAGGACATGCCCTCCTTTCGGTATGGGTTTGACATTTTCTCTTCTTCTTCCATCGACAAGATAAGCAGCACAGTCCTCCTCTTCAGAGTTCTTTCACCTCACCCATGTCGACATCTCAAGCCCAAGTCGGTTAGAATGTGACTTGCAAAAAGAGTCATTATAGCAAGCAGGCCGTCCATTTTCCTACAGATAAAGCTACAAGCGAGCCAAAAAGTGTTGATTACCTCATTCACCTGCAGTAAACTATGGACCTGTCAGAATGTAAAACATTCTCACTTAGAGCCCTTGAGAAATCGCTCACCTTTTCGAAAAACATTTGATTATTGCACGTCCTAAATTTAGTTTTAATGTGATGTCTAATTCGATTTTTAAGTTCATAAAGGGGTTAATTTAAACATAAAATAAAGTGTATTATTATTATTACTTTGAAACCTGCCTGGCCCGCAGAATTCTGTTCCAGCTTAAGAGCCACTGTGCAAAGTCAAGAGGTGAACGTAATAAATTATTCTATCATATATTTCGTGAGGTGGAGACTTCTACGCATACTTGAATAAAAGGATTTTGAAGCAGCAAACTGATAAATAACACCTTTGAGAAATATCTATGGGCCATATGTATCAAGCAAAATTGCATTCGCAAATGCCGAAATTCTGTTTGCGAATGCAATTTTGCCAAATGGTATGTATTAAGGCAAAATAAGGAATCGCAAAATTTGCCATTCCTTATTTTGCGATTGCATTTAAGGAATCGCACATTCTGCGATTCCTTAAATGCAATGTAAGAAGCACCAAAAAAGTGCAATTTGGCATTAAGGAATCGCAAATTACCACCAACTTCAAGTTGGTGGTAATTTGCGATTTCTTTGAAAAATTCACTTTTTAGCATTTTTTAAAGTGCAATGTGAAGCACATACATGCCCTTTGGGCATGTATGTGCGCCACATGTGCATCCATGCTTATTTCAGGGGTGCAACAGGGTGTCCTTATGACACCCCTGCATCCTTGAAATTGCATTCTCAATTTGCGAATTCACTAATTGCTAATCGCAAATTGAGAATGTCTTCCCAGTCATTCCCATGGGCCTTTAGGCCCATAGGAATGAATGGGGAGGTATTCCTTAAATGCGAATCGCAATAAGGAATATGTAGGATTCGCAAAATTTGTTGCAAATCCTACATACATAGCATTTTGTGAATCTCAAATAGCGATTCGCGAAAAATCGCTATTTGAGAATCGCAAAATGACTTTTTGATACATATATCCCTATATTGTTTGCTCGTTTGCATCTAAAAGATAAAGCGTTTGCTTGCCATTGTCGGCTGATATGTCTGCAGACATGCTGGCAGTATTGTAAATATTCTCCAACTCACGACCGTTTACTGTAATGTCTTGCTTTAATGTAAGCAGAATGCAGTCCCAGTTGACTTGCAAACAAAAAATAATCAATATGCTGGTGTCTACTTACAAAAATTATTACTAGCTATCTGAAAGCAAATACTGTAAAACAGCGGTCAAGGAGCAGAAAACATAATTTATTGCAAGCCATAAGCAACTACTTTCTGATCACATTTTGAATCTATCTATCCATCTATCTATCTATCTATCTATCTATCTATCTATCTATCTATCTATCTATCTATCTATCTATCTATCTATCTATCTATCTATCTATCTATCTATCTATCTATCTATCTATCTATCTATCTATCTATCTATCTATTTATCTATCTATTTATCTATCTACATCTCAACAAATCGATATATTCACTGACAAGAAATTAGAAAGATGTATCAGCTTTCAAGGACTTCTGAAACATGTTTGAGACTGTTTCAAACTAAAGAGAGAATGATTTTTCTCCTCAAGCTACCTAACCAAAATTTGTTTCCACTTTCCACACTTACTGACAAGCCGTAAATGCGCTTATATGGAGTTGTAGCTAACTCCTTTTATTCAACCCTGAAAATATTTCAATGTATTTAACCGAGGGAATGATAGTTACATATTGAAATGTACAAGCCTATCCGAATTATTTGCTTGTGGAGCTTATGTAGTATATTTAAATTAATTGATTCTTGCAGTGTGATTGGAATCAATCATATTGTTATAGTTCAGGGCTAAGGAAGCACATTGTGTTTGGGATAATGTAGCTGGATCCTGTTGCAAAGTCATCCTTGTGCCCTCGCCACCCGCCTTTTTTGCTGACTGGTACTGGTGGAAATGGACTCTGAATGACCATGGCCTCTGCCTGACCAGGGTCAGTGCTATACTGAAAGCACACTTAGAATAAAGTGAAAACCCCCACATACACTAGGGTACTTTATGGGTTAGGGTACCCCTATGATTTGCATGACCTCCCCTATAAAGCCCCAGAACATTATAGGGCAGGGGGATCAAATATACCTTTTTAAAATACTTGTATATAATAGGGCATTATAGTTTAGAGGCCAGCAGCCCTTTCTGCATTTGCATATGTGCACTGCTGAGGCCTGAGGTCAGTTTACAAGTGGCCCTGTGTTGCAGGACTGCTATTAAATTGCAAATTGTGCCCACACTCGACTTTGGTGTTTGGAGCACTTACAAAGTAATATACTGCCATTTTGGCATATTAGGTATGCCCAGGGTATCCCCCAGGTGTACCAGGGGTGGGGGCTCATGTATTTATAAAGAGGGTCCTTATAGTATGTTTTTATTTGCCCTGTGGTTAGTGAAATTGCACCCTTCACTCCACACATCGCAGTAAAGTGCTTCTCAAAATCGACATTTGTGATGGAAGAACTGGGATGTGAGGATCTGCAAATTGTTTGCATATTCAGAACCTCTAAAGTTGTCATAAAAAGAACATTTAAGGACATCCTGGAATGGCATTGATAAATCCAACAATATGCTATTGCTGAATGTATCAGGAAATGCACACACAAGAAGTTATAAGACTTTCTTGTCTGTAAACCAAAATGCAGCCTTCCAGTGGTCTGTCCTGATTGGTCAGAGTTAAGGGCATTAGCCAGGCTGCTTTGGTGAAGTGATAAGTAGCCCCTGGGTTTAGAGAGCTATTCTGGGAGGACAAAGTTATGTTACATAGGAATGCCTGAGCAGGGGGAGGGGTCATAAACAATAATCTTCAATAGAAGGAAGAGCCGGGCAGGGGAGGCCAGTTTCATTTCCCCCCTTACTCTTTGAACCCAGCCAGATGGTAGGATTAAGGAAGGAATGAGCACATGCAGGGGGGAGGGACAATATGGAGATGAACCATCCTGAAGGTTTGCTTAGCCAGTTTTTGTCTACCTGCTGAAAAATCAGCCATGTTGAATTTTGGAGAAACTGTGCTCTCTGGCAGACTTTAGTGCCACACTTTGGAGGATATGGTCATACTCTGGTATGTTTCCCTGTACCTCATTGGACAGGAGCTCCCTCCGACTAGACCCAGAGAATTTGAAATAAGTATCTGAGAGGGGCAGAGCCTCTCAGATCTGCTGCTTGAAACAAGGAGAAGAAAGGTCCATTCTCAGAAGTTTGATTTGCACCAATCAGGCCCTACACTCTGACTGACATTGCCTGCTGCACAATTTGGAATTTCAGCCCTGTGGAATTACCTTGTTGCAAAAGAACTAAAGAGCAGACTCCCTGCAAGCTACAGGTGAACAGAGCTCACCAGGACCATACCCACCAAGAATACCCAGCCTGAGTACTTCCAGTGGATTTGTATGGGTTTTGTCTAAGTGGATTGTGGAAATTGAAGTGCTAAACGTTCAAGGACCTTGGACTTCCAGATCTTTGGAGTAAGTCTTGGACACTTTGGGTCCCTCATAGGAACTTCAGGAAGAAGTTCCAGAAGTTGGAAGAACTTTGCAGCAACTTTGTTCTAAAACTCCATAAGCGGACTGACTCGACCTGATCAGCCAAGCCGGCGACCCTCAATGAGGAGTCGGTGTGCAGCCCAGGTTGGTCTCGCTAAAAAGCTCCTGAGGTTTGACTTCCAGAGTTGACTGAAACCCAAGCCAGGGAACCCTCACTGAAGCGGGCCGGGAGAAGAGCAGTCAGGGATCCTAAAGAAAAAGCTCCATAAAAGTTTCTAAGCCTGAATGTAGAAGAGGTAGCCAGGACCAACCGCAAGAGTCGAGTGTGAGCAGTTGAAAAACTCCAGAGTTCTAGCTTCCACATGTTTGACCTGGAGCTCGCCACAAGGCAAACCAGTGATCCCTCACCGAATCTGGACTGGCAGAGATCTTCGGGGGACCCTGGGAAGAAAAGGTCCAGAAAGAGGAAAAAAGTTTGACCGAGACCTACCATGGGGGGAAGCCGCGCAGGGCTCCATCACGGTCAGCCTGAAACTTTGACTTTGTCCCGCCTAGCACAACCAGATGTCCCAATAGACACTATAGATTTCTATGTGCTATATAATGCTAAATATTAAAAAATTAATGTCTACGGTCCCCTACATTTGATTTTATTTTTGCTTTGGTATCATTTTAATGATAAAAATATATCCTATTTTTATAAATTTGTGTTGGATTTTTATTCTGTGTTGTGTCTTAATCATTTCCTGAATTGGTGCTTTTAAATGCTTACATATCTGTCTTTGAAGTTAAGCCTGCTTGCTTGCAGCCAAGCTACCAAAGGTTGAGCATGGAAATAATTTTTTGAGACCTATTCTGAGCCCTATACTGAGCTAGTGCCTTATTGCCATTAGTATATGCATATTTACCACTACTAATAATCCACTTTCCAATAGATCCACACTAGAGGTGGCTGGAAAATATCTTGAAGTTCTGGGGAGGTTATGCTAATTATTTATGCATTTCTCATGGCACTATAGTCATGCTTAAATATTAACTCCATCTTTGGACAACTATTTTGCCACCAAATACTAATATTCAGCTGGCTTAGAACTAGAAATCCTTTTAATCAAGTACCCTGGACATAATGTGATGCCCAGGAATTCCCAGTTGAGAGAAAGGAGGCAGTGCCATCAGTGATAACGTCTGGCTTATGTTAAATACTGTCTTATTACCTTTGGGTCTTTCCTACTCATCCTAATATTTACTAATTAGGCAGGGCCCATTTATAAGATAGAAACTTGATCTAACGATTCAGAGATTCCTGGCCTCAAGGCATTGACCATATATGAGATAGCTGATATCCCAAACACCACCAATGTTTTCTGTCTCCACACAAAGACTGGAACTTATTCTGGCCACTGTTGTGCTTTCACGTCCACCTAGTGTTAAGGGGAATCAGGCATGCCAACTGGTACATTGGGGACTATGAGGAATTACAGAGTGAATCTTTGTTTTGCTGTACCTGTTATTATAAGCCCATTGTTCCCCAGCATATGGGGATGTTGGAACTTCAAGGTCACAAATAAGTTGTGGCTATAAGGTAACTCGACTGCAAATACATTTTCGGATTTGCCATTTGGAATGAACATCCTAAATGGTGCAGGGAGTTAATCTGTGTCCACATATAGAACTTCATTCACACGTGTTACAAACGTAGGCAGGCAAAGAGAATTCCTGTTTGACATTACATTCAATGTGTTCACTTAGAAGGATTGCCAATGAGAGATGTTGTGATAGGTACCTTTGCAAATACCATTTTGGGGTAGAAGCTTTTTAAAAAAAGGTGACATTCATAAGCTCTTAAAAGAATGGGAGAACATCACAGAGGAGTGCCTTATGGCCTAGTTGGTATGCTTTTTGACCTGGGTTCTCAAGACTGAAGTTTCAATCCATGTTCTGACATTGTTTTTTTTCTTTTGGGGAAGAAACCACACTTATTTTTTCTATATCAGCATTGAAACATGTATAGGGAATTTCCCATCATGTTCGAGGTGCCACAGGCCTTAGGCAGCTTTTAGGCAGCTTCAAGCTGCTAATCAACAAAAACAGGAAGAATACATGTACATTCTTAACTTTTGTACAATGCATATACATTTGAGTCCCATCAACGTACTATTGCTCTACAGAGTCCAGGGGATTTCAAAAATTGACACCAATTTCTCATTCCCATCACAGTTCTGCACCTGTTCCTCTGTTTAGGCTCTCAAAATGCTCAATACCACTGTGTTCTATATTGGCTGGGGTATCGAACCAGGATTCTCTTATGGACTCCAGCATGGCCTGGGCAAAATTGCAGTTACGGTGGAGTAATTAGAGTAATTATCCATTACTCTTGTGATGGGAAATTACCAAACTTATGTGATAACGCCATGTTGAGTAATTCAGAGTAATTTAGAACAAACTTCCTGCTGCAGGAGCACAGGAACAACAAACTAGAAGACAGCAAGTGTGTGAGAAATGGAGTTGTTGGTTGAGTGAAGTGTTAACCCAGGTCAAGCAACAGTTAAAGTCCCTATCAGGATGAACCACGAAAGTCACTAAATTGACCTGTGCTTACCTCTTTCATAGCTTGGCACAAAAGCAGCCAGGCCTAACTTAGCAGCACTGTGAAAAGTATTTATGCAGCACATAAACAGTAATAAAGTGATAACACAACACAAGAAAAATCCAACACCAATTTAGAAGAACAGAGTACATTTTAACAAATAATTTGACATGAAAATGACAAAGTGCCAATCAGTAGATCTGGAGTAATGAATTCTCAAAGTTTAAGGGAAAGAATAGAGCTTAAAAGATCAAAGGGGCACATGCATCAAGGGTTTTTGCATTCGCAAACGGTGCAAATCGCAAAATTCGGCCGTTTGCGAATGCAAATCCCTTTTTTGGGATGCATTAAGGTTTTTGCAATTTAAGAAATCGCAATTTATTTGCGATTTCTTAAATTGCGATTGCATTTAAGAAATCGCAATTTTGCGATTTCTTAAATGCAATGCATGATTTTTTTTTAATTGTGAAATCGCAAATAGGGAGTGGTAAATTATCATGAAGTTAACCTTCCTGGTAATTTGCAAAAACTTTCAAAAATGCACAAAAGTGCATTTTTTAAAGTTTCATTTTACACACACTCATGCCCTTGGGGCATGTGTGTGTGAAAAATGTACTTAAAGGTATATTTCAGGGGTGCGGGGGGGTCCTTTGGACCCCCCTTGAAATTGCATTCTCATTTTGCGATTCCTTAATTGCGAATCGCAAAAGGAGAATGCCTTCACATTCATTCCTATGGGCCTCTAGCCCCATAGGAATCAATGGAAAGGGATTCCTTAATTGCGATTCGCAAATTGTGAATCGCAATTAAGGAAAATTAAGAAATCGCAAAATAAATTGCGATTTCTTGATGCATAGTCGTTTGCGATTTCTTAATTGCGATTCCTTAATTTTCGCAATTAAGAAATCGCAAACGGCAACGTTGATGCATGTGGCCGAAAGTGTCAACTGTGGACATTGAGCTCAGTGAGACCAGATGAAAGTTAAAAAATATGGTTGACTGTGATAGAGCACGAGTTGGATAGAAAAAGTGGATTGCGCCCGGTTGCCCCTTACCTTCATACTTAAAGAAATTTTGAAGAAAAGTGTTTCGATAAGGTAAAGTTCAGCGGGACATGGCTGCAGGCAGTGTCTGAGGAGGGCGTGTCATTGTCGAAGAGACACTTGATGAAGTTGCGGTTAAGATTTCTATGTTTAGGCTAATCCTTTTTTTTTTAAATAGAAAAGCTCCAGCTGAACAAGGCTGAAAGCCTTAGTTGACGAGAGTTCCCCGAGGCTGGTCACCCCTTTTGTGAAGAACAGCTGAACAGGATTTGCTGCTGTGGAGAAGAACGTAGAAGGAGCTCTTGCGAAGTCAGGCCAACTGGCAGATAGACGAGCAGGTTGGTCCCAGTCTTCTCTGTTTTCAGAGCATTTAGAGCCAAAAAGTTCCCAAGTTTTAGGATATGGCTATCTGGGCACCTTTAGCTCTACCAAGGGTCCAGGACTGGAGGGGCAGCACTTGGGGGGTTAGAACTCACTCAGGCTGGGTCCATGTGTGGATTCAAGCTGGTTGGAGCCTTTTCTGTCTCTAAGGATCTGATCAGGAGACCAGCCAACTAGCCCTTGGAGTCACTCTGCTAGTTATGATGACAATATATGGACCATAGAGAAGTGTGGCTCAATGGTTAGAGCGGCAGACCCTGTTGCAGAGATCTAGCCCAGGACCAGGGTTCAATTCCCCGCCTCGGCGGGTCTTGGGCTAAAAAATTCCACGGACCTGATAATTTTCGCCTCGGTGCCTATTCCAAACATGGAGTCCCACTCTGCAACTCTGGGCAATAGCTTGCTTAATCTCCACAACGGACCCCACAACGGTAAAGATGCCTGGCCTCCACCTTGGGGGTGCCCAGGAGTGGACACCTCACAGGGAGAGCCAGGATGGGTTCCACAGCGGTATTCATACAAGTGCCTTGAGACCCTTGCGGGTGAGTAGTGCGCTATACAATTATCAATTTACATTACATTACCATCTATCACTTTGCCAACCAGGCAATTGTCGTATCATAGGTAGGGCAATAGTGTCAGGACATAAATACTGACCATTTAATCAGAACTTAATATGCTCAACATCACAGTTAGTGCAGTAGGTAAATACTCATAAGGAGCACATTCCATACCAAAACATCATCACTGCACATATCAATGTACCTCCTGAAAATGAGGCAGTGGGATAATGCACGCACTACTATGATTCCCCTGATAGCACCAGGGCATAAAATGACATAAATCTTGCCCCCAGGACATTTAAAATAATGCCATAGGATCCTCTGTTAGTGCCCCCTGTGCTATTGTTAGAGGATACACCATGCCTAGGCATCAGGAGCAGGACATAGCAGTCCTTGCATGCCTCCTAGAATAAATTAAATGCGGTAGTACCCCGAGTGTTTTGAAAACACCCATGTGCATTTTTATTCAATCCCACTCAGGATTGGGAATGCAGCGATAACCGCAGCTTCCAGCGCCCCCTCCAAGGTAAGCACCAAACCGAATAGGGGCACACACTGCGGAGTGAAGTGGGTGATCCCGTCGGCCCCACTTCACAGATGGCAACACTGGATGCAGCTGAAAGTGACCACATGGTGCAGCTGCCAAAAACCTGGGTGGCCTCCCCACTATGGATGTGAAAAGCGGGACATGCTCCTAACACCGCAGGTGGGCCATACTCACCACATGAAGGCAATCTGGTGGTGCAGCTTCCCCCAGGTGGCCCCCTGGCCTCTGCTGTAGTCCGGCTCAAGGGACTGGGGAGACTGCATCAGCCTGGTGCTGCTTTCCGGTTGCTACGGCAACCTGCCTGAGTTGCATCAAGGTTTTCCTTAGGACTGATCAATTAATGGTTAGGTGCTGCACAGATAGGGTCCACAGGTGAGGAGAAGGATTCCCTGCGTGTCAGTTCAGGGTCTCAGGAGAGTGTAGAAAGAGGAGTTCAATTGAATTCAGAGGGGCATAGACCTTGCAAGGGCATCTGCAGTAGAGGGCCATTGTCCACGTTCTATTGCCTAAGCAGGAAGGACCGTAAAGGTATTGATTAGTTCACTGGCTTTTAGCTGGAGGTGGGTTGTGTTGGACTCACAGCTTCATAAAGTGTTTCTCTTACACAGCAAGTGACTCGGGCAAATAGTAGTGAACCACCTCAAAGAAAGAAATGAAGAGGAGTGGACATCTATCCATGATAGTTCTAGAGTAGCAGAGTTAGGGAAGCACTGTAGCAATGTGCCTGCCACAAGACTAATTGTGGTATTGTTTTACTGATGCTACTGCATCCACGTTCGTTTTAAAGTTTCCAATGAATTTTGATAGTTTCACTAAAGTAGTTGATATGAGGTAGGAAAAGTACGTTGAAAGCAAGTATCTCATTTTCTTAATGTGAAGGCCACATAGGCCATGCTTCAGTTCCTAATTAGTAAATATTCTCGTTTTGCAATTTTAGGTCTTAATTTCTTCCACTTGCATTTATTTTGTCCTAAAATCCTCAATGTCTTGTTTGTGCATAAGTGGTTCTCCTAATTATGTGGCAAAATATGCCAATGTGGGAAAGCTTTTGACATACTTACCACATACTCTGAAAACCAAATTCAAGGACCTTAAATCGCAGCACTGCTTACAAAGTGATTAGCAGTTACACATGGAATAGCACAGGTTGAGTCAGTGATCATGGAGCTTAACTTTATACCTGAAGCAGGTTGTTGTATAGACACGTCCCTTTTAGGGACACGAGTTTTAAAAGGTACATTCCTTATCATAAGAAGTCTAATAAAAAAATCAATGCTCAATTCCCATGCTTCTTTCTCAATTGATAACAATATCCTTTCTCATCAATTACAATGAAGTGCCTAAATATGTCTGTTAGACCTGTCACCCTTAGGATGGTCTTTCCCCAGACGTGTTGCCATTTATCTCCTGTTTTGCTGATTCTTTTTGTTTGCCTTAAGACTCTAAGCATTTCACCACTGCTCACTGGAGCTAAAGTGCATGTGTGTTTCACCTAAACATGATACAATTTGTATATACCTGATTGGCCTTTTTGATGTCCCTTGTAAAGTGGTATACCATGTACCCAGGACCTGTACTTCAAATGCTACTAGTGGGCCTGCAGCACTAATATTGCCACCCACATAACTAGCCTTTCAAACCTGACTCACTCCTGCCACTGCAGTGGCTGTCTGTGCAGTTTACTGCCACTTTAACATGACATTTAAAACTAATTGCCAAGCCTCAAATACCCCTTTTATTAAATATAAATCACCCCTAAGGTAGGCCCTGAGTAACCCTAAGGGCAGAGTGCTATGTAAGTAGGACATGTACCATTTTGTTTTACATGTCCTGGTAGTGACAAACAGCCCATTGCATTTATAGCTACTGTGAGACCTACTCCTCTCATAGGCTAGCATTTCAAATTCCTTAATACACATGTAAGCTGTAATTCCAGATCAGGGAGGAGTAGTTTCTTCATTTTCATATGCTTGGAATGGTAATGATAATTCATCCTTACTGGTGAAGTTGGATTTAGAAAGTGGACATTTACCTGCACTTACTCCTCTACATGCAAAACAGCCTGTCTCCAATACATGTCTGGGGTGGGTAGCTGCTACACTTTGTGCATATCCTCTAGACAGCCACAACACAGGAAGGATAGGTGTGTATGAGTACCCATCTACATGCATCTGCATTCTGATGGCCTTGCATGAGGATGGAAGGGAGGGGCTTACACTTTACTTGAAAAGGCAGTGTCCTGTCTCCACACAGAGGATTGTTTACCCCCAACAGAGAGCCGTGCGAACAGGATTGGCTTGAAAGGGATACTTTTGCAATTCAGAAAGCTGCTTTGAAGTCACCCTCCAAACCAAAGGTACTTTTGGGTAGAAGTGCTTGGTCTTTGACCCGCAAATTCAAACACAACTGGACTTGTAACTGAAACTCTGCCAGAAGGGCTGCTTTGGTGCTTAATGGATATAACTGAATTGCTGATCTGGAGGGCCTTTCTTTTTATTGCCTTGCTGCTCCTTCTCTTTAACTTTGCTGAAGAAGAGATGGGCTCTGCCTTCCTCCAAGTGATCTCTAAGGGTTGCTGGCTTACCTCCGGTTTAAGAAGTCTCAGGGTCATAAAATACTTTGTTTTCCCTTTAAGCGCTGCTTCTGGACTCTGCCACTCACCAGTTTTGTAGCCCAGTTCTTCACAGGTCAGTTATTCACTCTCCAAAATGGCTGAGGGGCCTCACAAAGGTCAGCACATTACCTCTGATCGGCATTAAGGATGACAAAGATCAGCACTCCCGCCAATCGAAATCACTGTATCAGCTTTGAACACCCCCGCAGCACTGTGGGAAGATTTTTCAGCTTGGCTCTGCTGAGACGCATTGACGTGGTTACAAGAAGTTCCCCAGTGATGCTCACTGATGCTGCGTCAGCCACCCACATCAGCAGGGGCAGCACTGTGCTGTCCATTGAAAGCGGTCCCCCCGGTGGTCCCTTCTGAGAGTCCCAGCGATGCAGACACTGCCCACGAGGCCCAACGACTCACTATTAGCAGCATTTGTGCCTCTAATTCAGCACTCAGGCTGTCTATGTCAGTAACCCCGTCTGCTAAGGTATTGTGCTCAGTGGGGTCTGTGTAGGGTGTTTTCTGCCGGCCTGTGCTTCTTCCCGAGCGACTCAAGAATGTGCGATTACCATTTGTCCCAAGTGACCAAACGTATTATTTTGTCACCTCACTGTCTCTTGGATCACTGTCTTAATCACAATACTGTGTGCAAAAAACTATTCCAGTCTAGGGATTGGATTTTTGGCATTTACCCTAGTCTAGCATGACTGTCAGTAAACTGTGAAGTGTGAGTGATTTGTGATTAGATAGTGACATCATTCAAGCCTGATGGGCTGATCTAACCCCACTCTTCAAGAAATGTGGTTTCAGGACAGTACGTCGAAGGTTGATCAGCTTGGGCCACACACATACTATATGTACTAATGTTTCTTGTGGCCATCCACATAGTCTACAATTATAATCTGGCCACTGCTTGATCCATGATTGTGTACCTTCTTTTGTTGGATTTTATTCTCATACATAACCTTAAAAACATATTTGTAAACTTTGCTGAGAAATAAGTAGCCAAATATGGCTAAATTTGGAGGGATTGGTATGAATTAATCACATACCATGCATAATTTTTCTCTACTAATGCATTTTTATCCGGCTTAAGGATTCAGGTCAAACCTAGAGTCATTGAGTTGGACTGTGGTAGTCAAACCCTGACACTCTCCCCAAATCAATTGTTAATATACTATTTTCCTCATCGCCAAACCACATGTCTGGTTGGTTTACCATCTGGTCCGATCAGCCATACAAATTAGCTATAAACGTAACCCAACTTGCTTCTGATATATTTACACAAAACGCCCTTCAGCCTCCCCTTTCAAGCTTATTAATAACTGCCCAAGTTTATTTTTGCATTATTTTGCTTTGAGGCGGATAATGGACTATTTCAAAGCCCAGATTGATATTTAAGTTTAGCTTTCTAGACTCCTTGTTTATAAATCTTTTTAAGTTCCTTCAAGTTTTCTTTATACACAGAATTGGTCTATTAAAATCTATGAGCATACGACACCCGCACTGCTCTATTAAGCGATTTCTTTAACTTAAATAGCTTAGGGGAGGACAATACTTTCTGAGGGTTCAAATGGTTATTAATTTATCTTGCCTTGCGGGCTACAAATTTCCCCCACAAGGGACGTTGTAATACAATTCCATTTACCAATCATATTCATATCTCCCTGCACACCCTGGTCACATTCCTTCATTTGTGTTTTAGCTGTTTGTGTAATTTCCTCCTCTATATCTAAATGCCATACCAACCTCTTCAGATTATAAGCAGAGTTTGCTATATTGGGAAGTTCGTTAGGTTTGGAATAACACTTCACCAAAAAGTTAAATTTTACAATCTGGGGGTTAGGATCCCTTTCAGGACGGTCGATTACCATATAAACAGTTATCTTTGCTATTAAGTTGTCTGATATAAATGTATAATCAATAATTGATCCTTGTTTAGAATTTTTAAACGTGGGAGTGAACCTAGATTTTTCTTTTATCTGGCTGAGCCCAGCCTCAGACATAATGTCGGCAAATTCTATTGCGAGTCCATCAGTCTTACATTCTACACCGGAGAACTGAATTAGTTGCAGATTAAAATCACCTGAAACTATTATGCCACAATCTGGGTGCTTGACTATTAATGTGCTTGAAACATCTACAACTGTGTAGACTTATTGTGTCTGGCACTTAAATGCACGTTGAGAATAATTAAACTTGAAACATCAGTATTATTTACCACAAGACATTATAGCCAATCCAGATGAAAGTCCACCACATCCACTACTAAATTTAGATCAACCGCAATGTAGCCCGTCAGTCATTTTGCATGGCCTGATTTAATAATTCTCACTGCCGGGATATTATATTCATTAAACCAAAGTAAAAAAGTCATTTGTTCGCACCATGTTTCTTGAAATGATAAAAATGTAAATGAATTTTAGAATAATATCGTATTGTGGTCAGACAGTAGATGGTTCAGTCCATGAACATTCCAGGAGCATGTACTTATTTGCTTTGCATTAGCTTCTGTAACTACGGACATTCAATTATTACCTCCTCGTGGCACCATTGCCAAAGTTGCTGAAAGCCAAGACCAGTCCTCCATTTGCACATTATTTTTAGGTAGCCACTCACAGAGACAACCCCCTGTTTGAGAATTGGTGATCAGCAGACCAGAACTACAAGATTGATTAGCCCATGGCCCCGCTGCTCCTCTAAGTACAGGATTTAGCTTTTTACTTTCGACTGTTTTGCCACCCTTATCTGCGTTAAGAGCCAATACCTTCAGAATCAGGGGATATTGTACACTGGCCCAAATCTCAACCTTAATGCCACATTCCATAAAATACAAACTTGATCCTAAGAGCTTAGTAACAATATCATTTGAGGACCAAGTTGTAATGGTAGACACTCGAAGAGTATTTGGCTGTTCTTGTTTAAACTGTACTGACACCAAATCAGTCGATTTAATGAATGCTAGTTCAGGTATAGTTGAAAATATTTTAAAAAAATAGACTCCTGCTGAGACTATCATGGGACCCCTGAGATTCTTACAGGGGATGCTAGCTTTTTATCCCAATTTCTAGCACTATTATCCTGTCTGCAACATAGGGAGCGTAATGTGCTTGATTTACTATCGTTTGGCAAGATAAAATTAGAAGATATTTTTAGTGGTGTTCAGCTCTGAATAATAGTAGGCTCTAACATTTCTACTGCACTTGACCGATTCAGGGTATCAACAACTTGTTCTTGGGACAAGCACCGAGTCCCCTAGGGTTTGCTGTCTGACCTAGTCTCCCCCCCCTACTTTACTAATGCCTACCACATCTATAGAAGATTCAACACCTGGGTCAGCTCCATCCTGGGTTAAACATTTCTTAATAGCTGGTTTAAAAATTGGATAATAATCCTTGAGTTTAGGTACTGTGGCCACTGAAGCGACAGACCTCACTGCCTTATTCTGAGCTTTCCACAACCTTTCCATGCTCGTTTGGATAGTGGGGGACACTCTCTACGACTTTCCCCAGAGCTTGAACATGGGGATTTAGTAAATAATTATTGACTTGCCTTTCTTGGTTCCGTGGGAGACATGACCATCATCTACATGCACATCTAAACCCAAACTGACCTCAGCCTCCCCACCACCCTCCTCTGGAGATCTAGAGTTATCACAACACACATTTACCTGGACTTCTTGCTGCTTAATGTTTGCACTAAATACACTAAATCCCACTTTCTTATTACACACTGGAGTTCTGTACATGACTGAATTACCTGCAGTTTTTTTTAACCTCCCCCACAAGTGAATCTACTACTTTTGGGAGCTCTGGCAGTTTATCCAAAATGTGAGAACATTTGCATCTTATCAAATGGTCATTAACCTCAATCTGGGCCTTAGCCACCATACCTGTCAAGTTTTGTAATTGTGTGTCAATACCGGCCACATAGACTGCTAAAGTATTTAAAAGTTTCACCTGGATGTCAAGTTTATTTGAATGGAAATCAAGTGCACTTGTTATAACAAACAAAATGTTCATAGGAAGAGGAAAGAGGAAGGTGCACTCTAATGAAGTCAGTTGCGCAAGAGGTTTGTGTGAAAGTTATTTATTCTTTTCGTGAAAAACGGCACAGCCAACGCGTTTCGTTCCCCCAGTGCCACGGGAACTTCATCAGGGCTTACGTAGAGAGCACTTAAGAGGTAAGCTTGTAACAGAAGAATAATAATCCTCACTAAGTTCCCTCAACACGGTTCGGTCGTCCCAGACAACCAAGTTCTAACTCTCGCAGCTAGTCACAAATATCAGCAATGATGATGCTACTGAAAATAGTGTCCTTATTCAGAAGCCAATTTTTGGATTAGTGCCTTATTATAGGCAATGGTGTTGCGATATAAATGTTATTGACGTCTGAAACTGGGAGGGGCGAATTTTGATTACCATTGAATCAATTGGCCAAACTTCTTAGAGATATGATTAGCCAATACTGAGGCAACGCTTCATGAATCCTGGCACCTTGAACTGACTACGGTGCTCACTAATAGTTGTAACTGGAAATTGGACCATAATCTACAATTTGGAAAATAGCGACTTTTAAACTGTATTACTAGAAGACTTTGCAATGCCTCAGGCGGTCAATGTAAAGTAAGGGCATCTCTATACAGCTATATTTGTTAGCCAGGTAGTCTTGATGAGAGACAGCTGACTTTTGTAGAAGCGGGATGCCATTACAAAAAATGTGCATGGCTATCACACACCGGTCACTACAGACAATGCTACTGATAGCAAAAAAGGGGAGGGTTTTTCATCCACAAACAGTAGAAAAAATGTACGGAGTGCAGTAACAAAAATTATATTGGAAAACAGGTGAATCGGACACAAAACTGACAAGTCGATATCCAAGGATGGTATTTGCAAAAAAATGATAAAAATTTTATAATCCATATTGCTTTTATTGAGACATACACAAGGTTTTCCTCTAAACATGGTACATCATCAACAATCACTTAGAAATAAAGAAAATTGCGGAAGCACCTACTCAAATTATCATAAATGCATCTACTTTTGTATTGCCAATAAAATTAACACCTAAGATATATAGTAATTTCTTCCCTCAAGGACCCAGAGCTAGAAGATGTGACTGTATTGTTTGTAAGGATCCTTCACATTTGATTGGCCAATATTTGGATAACGTGTTCATCACAAAACCCATTCAGACCCCTGGTAGGTTGGAAAGGGCTTGATAACTGTAGATCTATGCGGAAACACCGTATAGAAATATCTCATTTACTTGAAGATGATGATATTAAAATTCTGTTTCTCACGGAAACGTGGCTGGATGAATATTCTGATCCCGACATTATTCAGGCCCTACCACCTGGCTACTCCCTCTCCCGACTGGACAGAAAGGCTGGTAGAGGAGGTGGCATTGCTATCGCCACTAAATCGCCTATAGAATGCACCCTCTCTCCCATTTCTGTCGACCATAGTGAAGCTGGCTCCTTCACCATAACCACGGGACCTAGCCACTCTTTCTCTGGTATTCTTATATACCGTCCTCCTGGGAGGCTCTATGATTTCATTCCCACTCTTATGGAGTCCCCAACCCACCTTGCTCTTAGAAAAAATCACTTATTAGTACTAGGGGATCTTAATGTTCATCTTGAGGACTCATCAGATAAAGAGGCGGCAGATATCATAGCTGAGCTACTCTCTATACAATTAGAGCTAAAAAACTCCGAACCCTCTCACCAACAAGGACATCTATTAGACCCAGTATTTGGGAACTGGAAGGGAGTCCAAATCCTGCCTCACCAGCCAATACCCTGGTCTGATCACTTTGTCATCCCTATACTACTCCAAATGTATGGCAATGTGTATCACAAACTAAGTTCACAGCAATATACTCGTAGGAAATGGAACATTTTTTCCATAGACTCCTTCATAAAAATCCTCCAAGAGGCTGGGCCTCCGAAAGGACTGGATTGTGAGACAGCATATGACCACCTTCAAGTATGTATCATAAAAGCCCTGGACATCACTGCCCCCAAACGCACTGTGACTAATGCCACGAGGAAAAATAAATCGGCCCCTTGGTTTAGTCAAGAGCTCCAAGGCGCCAAAACGGCTTGTAAAAAGCTTGAAAGAGAATGGCGTCAAAACTTCTGTCCTGAAATTAAAGCCCGGTACAAAGCTGCACAAAAAGAATATAATAAAAAGATACGTGTGTCCAAAGCTTCTCACTACAATGACCGGATTCAGGAAGCTGAAAACTCCTCGAAAGAGCTTTTTCAGATATTTAAGGAAATATCAATAATTGACTCGAGCCCTACCTCCCATAACGATTCTGTGGATACCTGCAATAAAATCGCGAACTATTTTTCTGGCAAAATCGCGAACATATATGCAGGTTTTCCGGGAAACAAAATACCTGGTATTGATTTTGTAGAGAGTAATGATCACATAAACACCCAACTCCATCTAGACGCTTTTTCTGTTCCCTCTGCTAATATACTAGTGTCTACCTGTAAGAGTATTAAATCCGGCTCCCCAAGTGATCCTGCGCCTCCTAAAATCCTAGCAGCCAGTCTGTCGGTTTTAGAACCCCACCTCAGACACATACTGCAACTATCCTTTTCCAATGCCTGCCTACCTGCAGAATGGAAGAAAGCTATAGTGCTCCCCATCAAAAAGAAACCCAACATGAGTCATGATCTTCTGGAGAATCTACGCCCCATCTCCCTGCTCCCTTATGTGGCTAAACTAGCAGAGAAAATTGCCAATGTCCAACTTATGGCCCATCTTGAAGCCCAAAATGCATTTCATACATCACAGTCTGGCTTCAGATCTAGATTCTCCACTGAAACAGCTCTCCTGAGAGCTACCGAAACCCTGCGAGAAGGAGCCGATGAGGGCAAGACTATGGCCCTTATCATGTTGGACCTCAGCGCCGCGTTTGACACTGTAGCTCATTTCACCTTGCTACAGTGTCTAAACCGGGCGGGTGTCACCAAAGAGGCTCTGGGATGGCTGAAAGCTTTTCTCACCAACAGAAGCTTTCAGGTCCAAAGAGGGACCTTCCTCTCAGACAATATGACATTGGGACAGGGGGTGCCTCAGGGCTCTGCCCTGAGCCCTACCCTGTTCAACCTGTACATGGCCCCTCTGGCAGAAGTTGTTCAATCGTTCGGTGTAGAGCTAGTCTCTTACGCCGACGATACTCAACTGTTGATCTCTCTATCTCAAGCTCCCTCCTCTGAGGCCGATAATTTCAAATCCTGCATGAGTGAACTTGCAAGATGGATGAACGAAAACTGCCTCAAATTAAACGGTACAAAAACGGAGGTACTCGTAATTGGAGGAAAAGAGACAATGTGGACAAAAGACTGGTGGCCTTCCTGCTTAGGACCTTTACCTACTCCTAGTCAGGAAGCTAAGAACTTGGGTGTCTGGATAGACAACAAGCTCTCCTATGACAGCCAAGTCAAAAAAACGGTAGGTAAGTGCTTTGGAGTCATGAAAACTCTCAACCGCACCCTGGACCTGCTCCCGCTGAATTCCAGGCGTACCATGACTCAGGCACTTATTACCTCCCGTATAGATTATGGCAATGTGCTGCTGTTGGGAACATCGCACAAAAACATCAGGAAGTTACAAGTTCTGCAAAATTCAGCTGCACGTCTAGTGCTAAGACTTCCTCGTAGGGCTCCCTCTAAACCCTCCCTGGCCTCCCTGCACTGGCTGCCTATTGGGCAGAGGATACTATTTAAAGCTCTCCTGTGGTGCCATAGGATTATCCATCTAAAAGCCCCCTCCTATCTGTCCGACCTAGCCCTACCTTATGAGCTGAATAGGTCCCTTCGTTCTAAGGGAATGGGGCAGCTCAAAACATCGTTCGTGAAAAAAGCAAGGATGGGTGGAAAGTCCTTCCGCACTATTGCGGCCAGGAAATGGAACACCCTCCCTACTCCCATTAGGCTAGAAAATAATGAGGCCTCTTTCAGGAAACTGCTTAAGACACATCTGTTTACCCTCTAACCGCCACCTTTCCCTGGGTTGGTTACGTTTCTCTCTCCACAGCGCGGGGACACGCCGGGAGGCGTCACCAGGCGCTTTAAAAGCCCCTTTAATAATAATAATAATTAATAATAATAATAATATAAATTGTGACTCTTGTATTTAAATAATGATATTATGGTGAAAGTCCAAGGCTGAAGATATTGTGTTAACTGTTGAGATTGGTAATCTGTGCCAGTGACATAAGTAACTCTCATTTCTAGTAGCAGATCGAGTTGCACAAGTATTATGGTTACCACGAGAAATGCTAAGAGGTAAGATGGAGTTCGTACATAGTGAGGTGTGTGAGGGAGACTCATAAAAGGGCTTTTATAATAGGTTGTGCTCCGAGTTTTCAATCTAGATAGTTCTGAGCTCAAACAAGAAACAAGGCATTTCAAGGTAGTGAACTACGTGAAAAGGGGAGAGGAAAAGAGGAGGAGGTGGATGGATGAAAGCCTAGATGCAAGAGGAAGAGCATTTGCATTCTCAGTATAACAAACAGAACAAGAGACAAATCAGCCTTGGATCACAACAAGTGTAATTCTGAAAGAATGACCAAATGAATTAACAAAAGATAAAGGTATAACAGTCACTGCTAGCTGATGGGTGTCCAGATATTAGACTGACAGTTAAGAAAAGACTAACCCAGACTGCTGCGGTAAAAACCACATTTTGGAGTAATTCCAGAGGAGGGCTGAATCACTTTGGAATTGGAGGGTAACCACAAGAGTATTTCACGGTTTAGCCAATAGACGAGAGTAGGATCTGTCTCCTATATGGCCCAACAAATCCTAGGCATCAGCAAAAGAGTATGACATTTGAATCGTGAAAACACAGCAGAACATAACATGTAACAGGATTCCAATGAAAGACTCGAATTTTCCTATGGCTGGCATGATGGGTTCAATTTAGGGTGTTTCAAAAATATGTTTTGGAACTGGGAGCAAAGGCAGTTTCTTCGAGTGGGTTCTCACTGAGCCATGACATTTAACGTCTAGAATTAGATCGGCACCTAGCTTTTAAATCACGTTAAGTCTAGATAAGATGAGGGCATGCGTATGCACTCTGCAGAAGGCAGATCTTTTTATAGAAAGTGAAAGTTCTGGACCTTGGAGGCAGGAGTCACAAAATGCCCCCAGAAATGACAGTCACCAAGCAGATGAGCAATGCGAAGCTGGACCCCCGTCATCTCTTTTTGTCAGAGTTTTGCTTATTGATATTGAACATCAAAGAAGCAATATCAATCATACAGTTTTGAAACTGTTAGATTGTGTCTGCCAGGTTGTAATCCATTCAGAATATGCTTTGGGTATCACCAGTATGACATGAAACTCCAACAGAATGGATGAGTGCAGTCAGATGAGTAATGGAGGCAGAGGACAGTTTACAAATAAGGGAAGACCTGAGTACCAGAACCTAAGCTGATGATCAATGAACCTCAATAGGAAAGAGTCAAACATATTGATATGAATAGTCCAAGATGGCGGAGTGAGGACTCTGCTTGCGGCGGATCAAGAGCTCTTTCCCTCCACTCAGTGGTGTCAACGGATTACTAGAGCCTCCGACGAGTGCAGAAATGGGGAAAAGAGTGTGATTCTATCGATAGCTTGCACGGCGAGGAGCAACCGGAAAAGAAAGAATACGAAAGAATACGAAGTCGGATTAAACCCGACGGAATGAACCGGGCAGCTTAGAGCACTGTTGCTGCAGAGTATTCTACCAAATCACTTGCCTGGGTAGATATCCTACGCTCCACAACGCCTCACGCTGTTCTTAACGGATTACTGATTGATGTTGTGGCTTTCGACGAGAATCTGGCGAGCGGTGAGGGACTGGCTTGAGAAACGGCTCACTCGCTCTGGAATCGACGTGTTGGGCCTGGCTAAGACGCAGCTTGCAACAGTATCACCAGAAGGTATGTCGCCCAAACACCCTCTGCGTATAACGCGGAACACCAAAACCTCCGCAACAGCAGCAGCGGCGGCGGCGGCCGCCTTGCCTACGCTCATAACGCTCATACCGACAGCTGCAGCCCCAGCCCCAGCCCCTGCTCTACCGACTAACACGGTCATAGAGATTCCAGAAGAAATGACGACGGGGGGGGCTGAGAAAATGGTAGCGAATGCAGAAGCAGCAACGACGGCTGCACCGGTCCAAGGAGGGACGGACATTCTTAATGAGGCTACTACTTTGAAGGGGGGCGACAGGAAGGCGATAGGTAAGATGGTTCTGCGCCCTCCTTTGTTGAATTGCGGGACAATTCCAAAAAAAACGACACAAAAAGGTGCAGACATCTATGAAAGTGCTAAAGCCGGGGCAGCTTCAGGGGGAGATGGAGCATTAGCATGTTTTCAAAATACTATGATAATGGCTAATATAAATCAAGATGATGACTCTGTTCTATCTGCTCAATTAGCTATATCTCCTATCCTTACTGAAGACAGCGAGACCCGGGAGATATTAGAAAGCCCTGAGACAACAGTAGGGATAAAGGTGGCAAGTGGGATGGCAAATGGGAGGCCCCAATCATTAAACACCGCTAAGCCATTATCAGATGCTACCTCAGACTATATTCCTAAGACTGCAGCTATATTTTCGAGGATGGAAGACCCCACAAACAAAGGTAGAGGCACATTAGAAGTGAGTAACAGTCTTGCTATGTGCCCAGTGGGCAATTTTGGTTCAGAACAAACTTTGGAATTGACTGAGGAACACCCCTCCTCTGAGGACTGTGAGTATGACACAGAGGAGGGATTGGATGAGTCTACAGATAAGACCCTGAGCAAGCTACCTCCACAGAGACGCAGAGGTAAAGCTAAGACAACTCACAAGAAGAGAGGGAGAACTTTGTCTAGCTTGGTTACAGGAGCAGCCCCCTTGATTACAAAAAAAATGGGTATCCATAAAAGTCAGCTAAGAAAGTGGATTGAGGCTAAGGGGTTGGTCAAGAGTATGACTTTACGGCTCTCTGGGGGCAGCCCTACAGATAATGAGATACTCCAATTGCCCGAAATAGGGTCTTATATGACGCAAACTCCCAACCATGTACCTAATGAGCAGATTACAGGAGGAAAAGATCTCCTATCAATTGCTTCCTCGTCTGATCTACCGATATCTGTGGGTATTGATACGGACCTAAACAAATCTTCTGCTGGAAATATGAATACAAATTCAACGGAAGAGATCAGGCTGGGAAACACTGGTCACCCACAATTAGACACTATACTAAAACTCTTGATTAATCAGAGGGTAGAATCGGAGGCACACTATCAGCAACTGAAAAGTGACAATGTAAGACTGCAAACCTCCATAACTGATATAGCCTCCATACTAAAAGGCGTTACACAGGAGATAATAGAACTCCAACAACGCACAGCCTTGGTGGAAGAAAGAACACAACGGTTAGATGCCACTGTGGGGCGCCACGATACAGAACTAATTCAACTCCAGGGGAAAGTCGAGGACCTGGAAAATCGTCAGAGAAGATCCAACCTCAAACTCTATGGAATCCCGGAAGGACTAGAGGGGTCCGATCCGAGGGCCTTTCTGGTGAGACTGTTGCCTCGTGCTTTCCCGGAGCTTTCGGACTGGGATTGGGACTCCCAAGTGCAAAGAGCACATCGACTTCCACTAGGTCAAAAACGCCAGAATAGTAAATTTCCACGTCCACTCCTGATGCAGTTTGGTAACTTTCTGCTCCGACAAGCTGTGTGGCAAAAAGCTAAACCTAACACTCCAGTAACTATTGACAATCTTACCATTTTCGCTCGGTCAGATCTTAGCAAAGCCACGATGGATAAGAGATGGGAAATGCGTAAACTAATCGATCCAATCAATAAATTGGGAGGCTTAGCATATCTGCAAGAACCCGCCCGACTTAAAGTGATTATGAATGGGCGCACAATTTTTTTTAGTGAAGTACGGGAAGCACAGGCATTTTTAGCCAGTGTCAACAAGAGTAAAGATTGAAAAGAAAGAGAGGGAGTTTTTTTTCTTCTTTTTTCTGCATGATTGTAGTAAGGGAGGTACAGTCACATCTAGCCTGTGGTAACAGGAGTAAAGACTAAAGGAAATAGAGGAGATATTTAACCCTTTTTTGCACAAGAGATATAGAAACTTCAGATAGATATAACATTTAAAAGTCATCAGTGATCAGTCATCAGTGTTGATGAAGCAATATTTTAGCTGACACCGCGTGGGGTGGGGGGAGGGACCCTTGTCTCACTGCCGCAGGTGCTGCCTCATCAACGGCAGCAGTAGGTAAGGGGGGGAGGGGGGTAGGCCTTCGCAGTTTGGGGAGGGTGTGGGAGATGTGGGAAAGTGGAGGGAGGGTTGGGGAAAAAAGGAAAAAAAATATTTTCAACCTGGTAGAAAGACTCGATGAGAGATTTAAGTTTGTAAAATGTATTCTTTACTCGGAACTACACAAAATAATGCTGATTATAGACATCACTTTTTTATTAGAGATGCATAATATTAGATGCTTGGCATGGAATGTCTCAGGGTTAAACAACAAACGTAAGAGGCACTTAGTTGCCGAAGAACTAAGTTTATAGAATCCCCACTTAGCATTCTTGTCAGAAACCCATATTATAGATAAAGATAAGAAGTTGTTAAGCCAACTGGGTTTCGAGATGATAATCAACTCGGCTGTTGCATTCCCTATAAGAGGGGTCGCTATATTAAAAGACAAAAGGTTTAAGGTAGAAATATCTAAAACACAAGC